>NC_060140.1:752143901-754578068 GCF_021461385.2 Schistocerca piceifrons
GTCTTCATTCCTGGTATACACTGAAATCTCCGCGCCATAGTAAATTTGAGCGACAAAATAACTGATGGTGGCCGAAGTAGAAAGGATATAAAATGTAGACTGGCACTAGCAGGAAAAACGTTTCTAAGGAAGGGAAAATTGTTAATATCGAGTACAGAAGTTAATGTCATGAAGTCTTTTCTGAAAATATTTGTAGGGAGCCATGTGCGGAAGTGAAACATGGACGATAAACAGTGTAGACAAGTAGAGAATAGAAGCTTCTGAAATGTGGTGCGTTTGTGTGTGTGTACGGAGGGGGGGGGGGGGGGGCGGCGGTGGGGATAAAAGTCGTAGAGGGAGACCAAGAGACAGTAAGCACATTCAATTCAGAAGGATGTAGGTTGCAGTAGTTACTCGGAGTCGAAGAGGATTGCGCAGGGTAGAGTCACATGGAGAGCAGCATCAAACCATTCTTAAGACTGAAGACTACAATAACAGTACCGTAGTAAGCCACTAGAAATGTCCACGGTCCACTGACAAAGTGGAGATGCAAAGAAACAAAATATTAATTATTTTAAATTCGGTTTTCGAGATTACCAAGAACCTCATTGTCAACCTCCGTATGTCGTAGCAAGATAAACACTATAATTAGCATTGAGAAGAAGAAGAATAAATGATACAGCAGTGTGAAATAGACAGAGTTCCTATCAGGCCGGAGTCTTCTAAAATTAGGATCAGGGCAAGGAAAACTTGAACAAGGCGTCCAAGCCTAAGTATTCAGGGGTTATTTGCTGTAGATAAATGTGTGTAGTGTAGAGACAAATGAGTTATAATACTTAGTAATGACACAATAGTGGATGGGGAGACGATTAGGCAGAGGTTAAGGCACTGGACCCACTGTCAAGAGAAGCCGTGTTCATCGGTCTCGGTCGACGGTAGAGTGTTGTCCGTTGTCGGCTGGCCAATTCTCAAGAGCGTTATTGCGACGGCAGCCATTATCTAGAAACGATAAACATTGCAGGCTGCAATGGGCACGTAAATACATTCGTTACAAACGGACAAAGCACTATGTTTTCCAAAGTGTCCCCGTGGGGTGACTATATTTCTATTACACGGTACCCTAATGATCGTAATCTATGACCAGCACCGTGGAACGGCTTAGCTGTATATCGAGAAGTGTAATGTTTTGGTATGTTATTGCACTAAATATCTACTTCATCTCCTACGAGTTTAGTGTGAACTGAATAACTGCCACATCAGGGAGGTGTTATAACTTGCAAATAAATGTGTTTTATTTCAACAGGAAAGTGTCCGCCCGTATGTGGCTAACGACGTGCAAGTCTTAGAATAATAAGAGGTACTAAAGCCTCCCTGAGCAGCAAATTAGCTTGGCATGTCGATTATCGTACATATTGTCGGTAAAATAGTAACACATTGCCCATGGAGAGTAAACGTCCTAGTTTTCGTCCCGGTACAGCACAAAAAAATCAAATGGCTCTGAGCACTATGGGATTTAACATCTGTGGTCATCAGTCCCCTAGAACTTAGAACTACTTAAATCTAACTAACCTAAGGACATCACACACATCCATGCCCGAGGCAGGATTTGAATCTGCGACCTTAGCGGTCACATGGCTCCAGACTGGAGTGCCTAGAACCGCTCGGCCACTCCGGCCGGAGGTACGGCACAGCTTTCACAGACTTTAAGAGCAGCGTTACCAAGCCTTATGTTTAATGAGGAGTAATTTGTTTTCATTTAGCCCCCGAATGCGATACTTTAATTACACTGTACGCAAAAATCTCACCGATAAAAAATATGCGTGTGTTCACTTCATTTTCTTAACAGAATTTGTGAATATATACTTTGACAAGTGCGTGTAGGATGGATGGCCGATGGGAACATGTATCTGTTCGGTGGGAGTATTTATAGAATAAAGTGTAAATGCCGGACTGACAGCTTTCTGCTGAATACAGCTTTGAAACAAGTGTCTGGGAATCTGATATTTTAGACACATCAGAAAATGATTTACTTGTCTGTATGAGGAGAAACTGTTTTTTCATAATAGATTAAAATTTTATGTCAGACCGAATTTCGAATTCAGATCCTTGCCTTTCCCGGGCGGTATTCTCATCGGCTGCGCGACTGAGACCCGCGCCCAAGTTTCAGTTCTGCCAATAACGCTGTTTCATTTTCCGAATATCATACGAATTCCCGTGCAAACCTTGCTGGACTTGCATGTCTGGGAGAAAGGATTTTGCGGAGAAGTGGTTGACCCCCAGTGTAGGAGATTGTTCCTAAAAAGAATCTTTCACTTTGTGAGCGGGGAGGGGGAGGAGGGGGGGAGGAGGGGCAAGAAACAATTACTTTCTATGAATACGTTTGGGTGACAGAGTGCGGGAAGAAGTAGGGGCAATGAGATGATCATAAATGGTTCCACCAACACGTTAATATCTATATTGTCGCACTTCATGGTTTTTATAAGCCAAGACGTGACTGTTACTGTATCTAAAAGTCGCATCAAATAAAAAGCCATCCTCATCAGTGAATAACGTACGTACTAAGAACTGCAGAAATAAAGCACGCTGCCCTAACATGTATCGCATGTATTGACAGAAAGCTATTATCGACTGACAGTCTGTCTCATTTAATCTTTGCGCCCGCTTAAGGCGCGAAAGATTTTTATGCAGAATGTTCAAGATCATCATGCAATTACGCCTCCCCTTCTCGCAATTCTCCTTGCATTAACTGCTGCAGTTTCATCCACAGGAGAAGAACTCGTTCTTGAAGCTCAGGCGTTCGTACATCGCGTGGTCTCCCACGATCTGCAACTCTCTTCTCAAATGTGCCCTTCTCTCGCAAGCGTTGCTAGAGACGTACGGACGTTCTTGCACAAGGTAACTGCCTCCCAGCGTAACGTTCAGCCTTAAGTGGCGTGCTTCGTCCGCTTTCCCGTCTACTAGGCCGTACACGTAATTTAGTGCTTATCCGTCAAAGCACACACCCAAAACATTGCTGCGGTGTGTTCTGATGAAAGTTACTTGGAACAGAACAAACGAGAATCAGACAAAAGAAAACAAATGCCGTCACCAGTTGAAAACAAGAAGGTGAGTAAAAAAACCCGACTGACGTAAATTACAGGAGTCACTACAGGGAGTTCCTATCATACCTTCCTAACGAACGGTTTTCGGACCAACGTTCATATAGACTTTTTGCGATCTTTTGATGATAAAGAATAAATCAATAACGTTTCTGACAAACGTTTTTATTCACCCTGTATGTAGTTAATATTAGGGACCCTAATCGCAAAAACGACACACGACCTCACGTAACATATAGGCTATGTTTAACAAAGGTGAGCTGATCCATAAAGACACTCAAAAGGGAGGCGACCATGATGAGTAATTTACGTAGTCTGCAATTTGCTGCCGGCTTGAGGGGCCGAGCGGTTCTAGGCGTTTCAGTCTGCAACCGCGCGACCGCTACGGTCGCAGGTTAGAATTCTGCCTCGGGCATGGATGTGTTGGCGTCCTTAGGTTAGTAAAGTTTAAGTAGTTCTAAGTTCTAGGGGACTAATGACCTCAGAAGTTAAGTTCCATAGTGCTCAGAGCCATTTTTTTGCAGTTTGCTGAAATGGTCGCAGATGAAGGAGCTGTAATGCAGAGAACACTAGAAACCAGCATTCTTTCATTTGATAATCCATTTTTATGCATTTCGCCGTCAGCCATTATCAGAATGCCGCTTCAGATAAAAACTGAAGGATTACATAGATACTTGGTTGACTTGCTACATACATGGGCATGGGCAGACCTACATGTTTTATAATTCTGCGGAAACCAGGAAGATTTAAGTGCGATAATCAATCGTATCGGCGAAATACCTATCCCGTTACATAGTGTCATCGTCTACCGCATGTTCATAACTGCCATTTGATGTGTAAAAGTAGTGCGAATAAATGACGTCTGATGGCGGAAAGCCGGCCGAAGTGGCCGTGCGGTTAAAGGCGCTGCAGTTTGGAACCGCAAGACCGCTACGGTCGCAGGTTCGAATCCTGCCTCGGGCATGGATGTTTGTGATCTCCTTAGGTTAGTTAGGTTTAACTAGTTCTAAGTTCTAGGGGACTAATGACCTCAGCAGTTGAGTCCCATAGTGCTCAGAGCCATTTTTTTTTTTTTTTTTTTGATGGCGGAAAGTAGCTGTAACAACTAAGTCTCCGTCATAAAAATAGTTACTCATTCCAGGAATACTTGTAAGTACTCACACTAATCCACGGACTGTATTTGCGTTCAACTAGAACTCAGTCGCAAGTAAGAAAAACAAGATTCTTATTTAGCTATGGCAAAGAAACATACGTTTTCGAAAACGGAACTAACGAAATTTTAAAAGAGATTGCAGTTGTGCGGAATCCTTTCGACTTTATGTTTAACTAGACATTTGTTTGCTTTTTCACTTTACCTAATTTCCCGTCGATGTTTACAGCGGCACCGTCTTTTCAATTGGCGTTATTATATTTGCCTTAAATTAATGTTTGGTTAGACTTTCAGTTTATTCAAATTAGAGCTTACAAGTTTCATTAAAGGAAACTGTACTTCAATAAATCTTCACTATGATTTATTTAAAATAACAATTCCATATGAATTTCGACACTGCGCGATGTATGAAAATGAAGGTACTAATTTTTCACAAGCCGGCCGGAGTAGCCGAGCGGTTCTAGGCGCTAGAGTCTGGAACCGCGCGACCGCTACGATCGCAGGTTCGAATCCTGCTTCGGGCATAGATGTGCGTGATGTCCTTAGGTTAGTTAGGTTTAAGTAGTTCTAAGTTCTAGGGGACTGATGACCTCAGAAGTTAAGTCCATAGTGCTCAGAGCCATTTGAACCATTTTTTATTTTTATTATTTGCCACACACTTGACGGCAATAGTCCTTCCGATTCTTGAGTGTGATGGCCGATACAGTTGCAACCATTTTTTAGACATAAATATTTACGCTTGTCTCCTTCACGTTAAGAGTGACAACAGCAAACAATAAACAACAGAATACGCTGTACAATAATTTCGGATACTTCACTATTGGAAATGGTTTATGAAGGATGAAAAAGGTGCGTACAATATATACACTTCATGCCAAGAGTAAGTGTTGCACTTTGTTTTCTGAAGTACTTAAATATCTGCACACATTGTCATAATATCCGGAAACACTCAAAACATTGCGAAATAACTATGTAAAAGCTCATTAAACTTCTAACGATCTCACAAATTCCTAAAACCCTTTTTCACAATATTTTCGGCCGGTTATAAACTCATTGGACAACACTTTTGTTCTTTCTCTTTTTATTATAGTGGGTCAATTGACAAATGTTATACAAAGCTCAATCCCACAGTATAACCAAATAAACGTATCAATCCGTTCGTGACGAGAACCTGTCCTATGATTTTTGTTTATCCCTTTAGTTGCGCTACAATGCTTACATAAGAGGAGGTCAGAAAGGAGTAAGCAGCCTCAAGGGACTCATTTTAGCACGTAATACCGTCCACTTTACGCCTGATTCAAATGAAACCATGAGTAGAATCACGCTTTTAGTGAAATGTATCTTCGTGCCTGTGCCTCCTCTATGGTTCAGATGTGACGGAGGCGTCGATTTTGAGAAATGAAAATCAATTGGACATTCCAGGACCCGGAGCTGTGGTGACAGGCCGGCTAACAGTAGGGAATTCCCACTCGTTCCCGAGACGTTCTCCGAAATAGAAGGTCCATTACGCGACACTACGTGACCTATTCAAATGTCACAGTGTTTTCTATTTCTTGGCCGTATTACTACCTGGCGACCGACAGTGACTATGTAGTTTGGCGCTCGACATGGGAAAAATGCAAAAGTACGCTCGTATCTCACCAGTACCGGATATCGGTCCACCACGCTTGTATTTAAACAATCAAATAAACAAGATTTAGTACTGACAAAAAGTTGAAGCTCAGGCTCTCACAATGCCTGTGGAGGACGGATGACTTGAGAAAATAACGAATATAATTTCAGGGTATTCACGTTCTTTTCTTGCGATTCTTCTGTGGAAAAACTGAAAGAAATCTGAGTTTCTCACGTTTAATTTTTAAGATACTGTTTTTTTTGGAGACGTGTGACTAATCAGTAGATTTTAAATCCCTACCCAAGAAAATACTGTTGACTCCAAACGTAGCTGTCCGTGAGCCTGCAACGAACGTTAGTATTGCAAAATCAGCAGGTTAGAGATGAATTTCAGAGAAGACTGGTCAGGGGGAATAATGACGTAGTTTGACTTAAGTGTCACAACTATTATATAGACAACTACTGCGAATATGTATGCCAAGTAATGAAGACGCCGACGTAGGGAGAAAATCCTCAGAATCCGACACAAGAGACACGTACAGACAAACTCTAAGAAACATACAAACACAGAGGCACACGTATTCTCACTTTAAAGATAGCTAGACCCTTACTTAATATCGGTCTAACGTAATGTAACGGATGTTCCTCTTTTGCAAATGTAATGTAATGTTTTTAGTATTATTTACACGTTTGTACTTATTATTTAATAAATGTCGTCATTTGTAAGGCAAATTATCTTGCGGTAATACCTTTAGGTTAAAACTGTTTTCTCATCAGACGAGTAAATCAACGAAATTTCAAACGAGTTTGATTGTTAGAGAAAAGAAACATTAAAAAAAGCCTAAGGTCAGAGAAGAGATACTGAATTTAATTGATGAAAGATACAATACAAAAATGCAGTAAATGAAGCAGGCAATAAGGAATACAAACGTCTCAAAAATGAGATCGACAGGAAGTGCAAAATGGCTAAGCAAGGATGGCTGGAGGACAAATATAAGGATGTAGAGGCTTATCTCACTAGGGGTAAGATAGATACTGCCTACAGGAAAATTAAAGAGACCTTTGGAGAAAAGAGAACCACTTGCATGAATATCAAGAGCTCAGATGGAAACCCAGTTCTAAGCAAAGAAGGGAAAGCAGAAAGATGGAAGGAATATATAGAGGGTCTATACAGGGGCGTTGTGGTTGAGGACAATATTATGGAAATGGAAGAGGATGTAGATGAAGATGAAATGGGAGATATGATACTGCGTGAAGAGTTTGACAGAGCACTGAAAGACCTGAGTCGAAACAAGGCCCCAGGAGTGGACAACATTTCATTAGAACTACTGACAACCTTGGGAGAGACAGTCCTGACAAAACTCTACCAACTGGTGAGCATGATGTATGAGACAGGCGAAATTCCCTCAGACTTCAAGAAGAATATAATAATTCCAATCCCAAAGAAAGCAGGTGTTGACAGATGTGAAAACTACAGAACTATCAGTTTAATAAGTCACAGCTGCAAAATACTAACGAGAATTCTTTACAGACGAATGGAAAAACTGGTAGAAGCCGACCTCGGGGAAGATCAGTTTCGATTCCGTAGAAATGTTGGAACACGTGAGGCAATACTGACTTATCTTAGAAGAAAGATTCAGGAAAGGCAAACCTACATTTCTAGCATTTGTAGACGTAGAGAAAGCTTTTGACAATGTTGATTGGAATACTCTCTTTCAAATTCTGAAGGTGGCAGAGGTAAAATACAGGGAGCGAAAGGCTATTTACAATTTGTACAGAAACCAGATGGCAGTTACAAGGGTCGAAGGGCATGAAAGGGAAGCAGTGGTAGGGAAGGGAGTGAGACAGGGTTGTAGCCTATCCCCGATGTTATTCAATCTGTATATTGAGCAAGGAGTAAAGGACACAAAAGAAAAGTTCAGAGTAGGCATTAAAATCCATGGAGAAGAAATAAAAACTTTGAGCTTCGCCGATGAGAGACAGCAAAGGACTTGTAAGAGCAGTTGAACGGAATGGACAGTGTCTTGAAAGGAAGATATAAGATGAACATCAACAAAAGCAAAACGAGGATAACGGAATGTAGTCGAATGAAGTCGGGTGATGCTGAGGGTATTAGATAAGGAAATGAGACAAAGTAGTAAAGGAGTTTCGTTATTTGGTGAGCAAAATAACTGATGATTGTCGAAGTAGAGAGGATATAAAATGTAGACTGGTAACGGCAAGCAAAGCGTTATTGTAGAAGAGAAATTTGTTAACATCGAGTATTGATATAAGCGTCAGGAAGTCGTTTCTGAAAGTATTTGTATGGAGTGTGGCCATGTATGGAAGTGAAACATGGACGATAAATAGTTTAGACAAGAAGAGAATAGAAATGTGGTGCTACAGAAGAGTGCTGAAGATTAGATGGGTAGATCATATAACTAATGAGGAGGTATTGAATAGAATTCTGGAGAAGAGGAGTTTGTGGCACAACTTGACTAGAAGAAGGGATCGGTTGGTAGGACATGTTCTGGGCATCAAGAGATCACCAATCTAGTACTGGAGGGCAGCGTGGAGGGTAAAAATCGTAGAGGGAGACCAAGAGATGAATACATTAAGCAAATTCAGAAGGATGTAGGCTGTAGTAGGTACTGAGAGATGAAGCAGCTTGCACAGGATAGAGTAGCATGGAGAGCTGCACCAAACCAGTCTCAGGACTGAAGACCACAACAGCAAAAAGGTCACACGCACACGAACCTGTAAAATATGATGTTGGAGCGTATAGAATATGGTAAATTTGACGATTTTATGTCGTAATCGGATGTGGAAGAATATATAACCGAAGCACACGCTGGCATAATTAATAATAACAGTACAATGACACTGTTTAACTGCGAGACAGCTTTCCATGTAGCCGTCTTTGATGGGATGTGTTGTGTGTTATTCATTTATAGCGATAAGTAATCTGCACATACGACCAAACTGAACAAATAACTCTATACTGTACCAAATGAAGGGCTGTATGAATCTCTAGGATATTAACGCTCTTGAAGAGTTAAAGCTGTGTGCCGGAACGGGACTTAGAAAAAATTTCCAGTTTGTATGATGAATGGCAGCTAGCGCTGAATGTGGAAATATGTAAATTAATGTGGATGAGTACGAAGATCAAACCTGTAATATTCGGATAGAGTATTACTAGTACCCTGCTTGACATAGTTTTGGAAATTTGTTTTAAGTTCCCATGGGACCAAACTGCTGAGGTCATCGGTCCCTAGGCTTACACCCTGCTTAACCTAACTTAAACTAACTGATGCTACGGACAACACACACATCCATGCCCGGGGGAGGACTCGAAGCTCCGACGGGGGGAGCTGCGCGAACCGTGGCAAGGCGTCCTAGACAATGCGTTACCATGCGTGGCGCTTGACACAGTCAAGTCGTTTAAATGTCTGGGCATAACGCTGCAAAGCGATATGAGGTGGAACGAGCATGTGGGAAGTATGTTAGGGAAGGCGAATGGTCGACTTCAGTTTATTGGGAGAATTTTAAGAAGGAGTAGTTCACATGTAAAGGAGACCGCAAACAGGACGCTGTGACCTATTCTTGAGTATTACTCGAGGGATCCGTACCAGGTCGGACTGAAGGAAGACATCGAAGCAATTCAGAGGGGGGCTGCTAGATTTGTTACGGGTAGGTTCGAACAAAACAAGTGTTACGGAGTTGCTTCGAGTAGTCAAATGGGAATCCCTGGAGGGAAGGCGACGTTCTTTTCGAGAAACTCTGTTGAGAAAATTTAGGGAACGAGCATTTGAAGCTGACTGCCGAATGTTCGTACTGTCGCCAATATACAGTGCTCGTAAAGACCACTAAAATAAGGTACGAGAAATCAGGATTCATACGGACGCATCCAGTGCGAAACATTGTAAATTTCATCCGGGGGCACATTAACGACAATTTCGTGATCTTCCAAAAATTTATTTTCATCTTCCGCAAAATTTTTTTACTCTTCAGATAATCTATGCTGCCACATACATTTAAACTGTATAAGTGAAACTTGGCTATTAGCCAGCTCACATTGCATCGATGTGGCAATACGAGTGAACTGGTAGGGTGCTAGGATCTGGAAATAGTAAGGTCCTGAACGAAAATAAATAATACTAAAAGTAAAAATATTTATTTATTCCAGATGTCGAATTTTTTATTATAGAATCAAATGCATTTCTTCGCTTAAGAGGTTAAGTCTGAAAGCAAATCGTTAGGCTCTGAGAAACACCCAAAACAGACTCTGTAATACACATCGGCAAATAGCTAAGATATATACACGTCTGCGTGAAGTAAACAGGATACAGAATACAAAAAATGGCTCTGAGCACTATGGGACTTAACATCAATGGTCATCAGTTCCCTAGAACTTAGAACTACTTAAACCCAACTAACCGAAGGACAGCACACAACACCCAGCCATCACGAGGCAGACAAAATCCCTGACCCCGCCGGGAATCGAACCCGGGAACCCAGGCGTGGGAAGCGAGAACGCTACCGCACGACCACGAGATGCGGGCGATACGGAATACAAAGTGTGACCAATACACACCAGAAATTAAAAAGAGAAAATAGCGTACGCGGCTGGAAAAGCTAGCAGAAGGAATTGCCTCACTGGCTTGTACGATCAGGTAATACAGAAATTTTAACTCATGTAGCTGGCTGTGGAGCAGCCAAAAGCAATTGCTGTTTCACTAATGCGGATATTCATGAAAACCGTAAATAATGTACGGGTCTGTGACGCAGATTTTAGCATAAATGAAGATCAATTACAAAAGCAAAATTTTAAAAAGATCACGTCTGTGAACTAGGCCTTTGGTTCAACAAATTTGAATCATACAGACAACGATTTTATAACTACACATACATGGCTCTGAAGCAGCCTCTTCCACTAATGCTCCTATGGCTAATCACAGAAAACAGAAGCTTTAAAAAGAAGTACACAAGCCTGTGAGTTATAATGAGGGGTGCGCCAAACACTATTAAGAGCAACGAAATCTCAGAGAACTGAAGAGCCTCAAGCACACAAAATTGAGCAAATACAGTAAAGACTCAGAATAAGATTTTCACTCTGCAGCGGAGTGTGCGCTGATATGAAACTTCCGGTCAGATTAAAACTATGTGCCGGAACGAGACTCGAACTCGGGACCTTTGCAAAGGTCCCGAGTTCGAGTCTCGGTCCGGCACACAGTTTTAATCTGCCAGGACGTTTTACAGTAGACAGGAAAGAAAACGACAAGTAACGACGCACCGTACGCTAGCTTGCGGAGTATCTATGTAGATGTAGATGTAGACTTGAATCAAAATGGTTCAAATGGCTCTGAGTACTATGGAACTTAACTGCTGTGGTCATCAGTCGCCTAGAACTTAGAACTACTTAAACCTAACTAACCTAAGGACATCACACACATCCGTGCCCGAGGCAGGATTCAGACTTAAATCAAAGTCAGGCCATATGCAGGCAGGACGCTACAAACTACTGCACTAACGTTAAGTGTGAATTGGCGTGCCCCTCCAAGACCACCTACAATACATCAGACCACAACACAGAAACCAAGATGGCGGCCGTCTTAGGCCAAGTATTTCAGCGCTACCCTAATACGAATAATTTACAAACTTCGTAAATGGAAAGTAGATTCTACACTGCGTAAGAAATGTATTGTTATGTATTTTTCTATCTTCAAACTTAAACAAAAAGTTGACACTAAAGCCACAAATTACGTAATAAGAACTATGACGAAGTAAAATTATGAGATGCAACTCAAAATCAAATCCAAAAAACTACTACAAAACACATGTAAATGGCATATTTGGACACTGATAATAATTTGCACAATATAAGCTACATAGCAATAATAAATGAAGCGTGTAACTAAAGCACAAAATTGTATTAAACAATATGCAGTTAATTCTAGTCACTGTCATTACGTAATACGTTAGAAGTGTTTGATTTTGAGTACCTGTTGGATTTATTTGCTGCTCAGCTTGGCCACTTTGCGTTTTGTTATTTTTGCTGCAATGTCTTCATGAGTTCCTCTTTTTTGTTTGACTAGTGTTCGAGCAATTTCCTTTGAAACACACTTTTCATTCAACAGTTTTGTGTAATTATTAATAAAAATATTTGAAAGCACTTTAATACTTTTCTTGATTATTGTCTTTAAAGGAATGCCACATTTGCACACATCACTGAGGTTATTAACGGCATTTTCACACAATTCAGTCCCTAAGGCAAGTACTGCATCTCTCTGATTTTCAAGTTTTAGGAATTCTGGTTCATATGTGCTGCTAATCAAAACTTGAAAAAGTTTATATATATTACAACACAAGGAAATCATTATAGAAGAAGGACACTTCAATCCCCCACGATTCAGTTGGTTGAAATAGGAAAGGAGTTCTTTGGTTTCACACTGCAACAAAATTTCATCCTGTGTCTGCAATATTTCTTCACAGCCTGAACATTTTCCACCTTTTTGCAGCTTCTCAAGCACTGTTTTGCTGGTGTAGCTAGCAATACAAACCAAGACTTTCAAGTCTTCATCCATCATGGGAATGTTTGATAGTTCCTCTAGAGCAGGTTCTAATTTATCTAAATTTTCATACTTTTGGTTTTTTATGCTGTAATTTACTTTTGCCGCAAAATCATTTAATGTAAATTCACCATGTTTAGTAGATCTGAGCTTTAGTAGACTTATTACTTTCAGTTTCCTCTCAGATTCCAAGATTTGCTCAACTGAAACATTATATGTGCAGCCACTTAGCCTTCTATAAGCTCCAATTCTTGCTTCCAAAGCATCAGTTTGTAATTTTGCTGTAAGAATATAGGACCAGTTGTAAGTGTTAAAAATGTATCTCCATAACTGAACTGTTGTTGCAAGTGTGTGAGAGAAAGCAGTGTATGCTTCATTGGTTAATTTTCCAAGAGTAGGCAATGCATGCCAGATATCAAGAAATGTTTTCAGATTTTCAAGAAACACAAGTTTGGAGTCAGTAGGTCCAGTGATTGGGCTAGAATTATCATCTGATGTGTATTTTCCTTTCATGGGATGCTGCACATTAGAAACTGTCCACCATTTAATGACTAATTTCAAAAACTGAATAGTGCCATCAGAAATCTCAATCCCCTGACTTTTCAAAATTTCTAGTGCTGCCACATTTTTAGTATAAAAAACACTGAGAGCAAGGGTAACATTCTGTCTCTCAATAGAAGTTGGATATACTGCCTTTCTCACTAGCTTTGGGGCAAGTTTCAACAGTTTATTTTTCTCAGAATGAAACAGGTTCCTCAAATCTGAAAACTTTGCTTCACTGACAGTATATTCACATGCAGCATTCCCTGCATCACTGTGTAGAAAGGTATTGATGAAAGCAAATGTATCCTCAATATTTGGCATTATGAAGGATTCATTTTTGCATTCAAACAGTTATTTCTGATACACTTAAGCAAGTGCACATTGTCAAACAGAAGAAAGAGAAATTTGGATGGAGCGACTGGATTTGTAATACACGGCTGTAAAGTGCCACCACACATAAGCTAATACATTTTTCTATTAGTGCTATGGTTATCTGTTACCAGGCATATAACATCATACTGAAGCTCATGCATTAACTTTAATACATCAATTGTCATTTTCAGTAGAGTATCAGAATTAACATTTTTTACAGGAAAGAGAGCTATCACTTCTTTATAATCAGAATGTAAAGATGATGCCATGAAAACCTGCATTGTACCTGCTGTTGTAGTATCTGAAGTATTCTCAGCAACACCAAGTATCTTTCCTGCCTTATAAGAGAATTTAGAATTAACATAAACTTCATCTAGCATCACTGAAATTACCTTGTCACTTCCCTGAAGAAATTTATTTTTTTCCCTCAAAAAAGCTACCTGTGATGGACCAATACAAGGTTTATTTGGACCCATTTTGCAAAGAAACTGCCTTAAATAGACAGAATGAGGTAATGTTAATACATTTGTTTTTCTCAAGTGGTGGTAGGTACCAGGAAATGAAAAGCAAATGGTTGCTGCCCATATCAAAAGCTCAGGAGAATATCTACTTTGCTTTGTTATTGCGAGCTGTAATTACTCCAAAACAAATTCTATTTTAGGTGCTATTTCAGCGTCAAAATCACTACCAGCTTTTAGTGCTTGTTTGAGAACATTGACTAAAATTACAATCTTGTCAATGGTGCCAGTAGAGTTATCTGTGAAACCATTTAGGTGACTCACCAGATTATCAAATTTCGTCCACTTGTCACATTTCAAGTTCTCTTCCTCCCCAGACTGTAGTATCCATTTCAAGGTTTCCGTTAGCAAACACACATTTTTGTGAAACACTTTTACTTCCAAGGAACTTGATATCTTGAAGCACACTGAAACTAATGGCACATCACTGACTGAATCATCCTTTAATTTAATGAAAGATACGAAGTCATCCTTTGCTAAAATTATAAATGGACAAACATTCCTTTTCTGCACTTCGCTTTTAAAATGCTGAAAGTCAGGTATATTGTCATTTTCGCACCACTTACTGAAACTACATTCATCACGTTCCAGTAGCTGTTGAACACGATCTTCAGGATTCTTCCTTTGCTTAGGAACTGGTACTGTGTGATAAGAAGGTTGATTAGGAAAGATGGTTGGAATTGCATCATTTGTTAGTTTTGGTATTTTTCGTGGCACACGTATTGATTCACTATTTTCCACAGGAAAAATGTCTTCCCTAACCACAAACTTAGGTTCAAAATGCTTAATGCACACCACAGCTTTATCGTTCACTTCAAAATTATCTCTATGAATTAGTTTAATCCATTTGTTCCTCAATGCTGTTTCCTTGGGAAACTTAAATGTTGAGGTATCGTATGTTTTGCCGTAATTGGATTTACATCCTGGAACACAACAGCTACGACCCATCGCAAGAACAGTTTACACATTAAATTATGCCGAACTTACTACAGAATATAGAAAATAAATACTAGCGTAGCACTTTTGACGACATTCACAGCATATTGCATAAATAACAGCTAGTAATAAATGCTTTCGCTTCTCTTGAACGTCACGTATACAATGTTACACACACGCGTTATGGAAACACAAGCACGCTGGTTTGTTTCCCCCACGATTGCCGCCATATTGTCAACTATCGATATCTGCCTTAAGGTCTGATTTATTGTAGGTGGTCTTGGCCCCTCAGTACTGACATATCGCTGTGTCGTCGTGCACCAATGGCGTCATTGCACGCAATATCACGGCCGTCCAAAGATACTGGGCTGGCTACTGGAAGCCATCTTGTTTGTGATGTAAGTAAAGTAGTTGGCCGTGAGTATATCTGCCGTACGCCAGTAGACTAGTTCGTTTGTATACGTAGTTCAGAAGTTTAGCAGTGACTGTTTTCGTTATCTTCATCTATTAAATGAGGATTACAAAGTGTCAGCTCTTATAATGGTAAGCGTTTCTTAACTGTTACTGTAATAATTATTGTAATCTCTTAACTGTCAACGTCAATGGGTATTTTCAAGATCTCTCAGACTCTGCATCAAGGTTATGTCGTGAGTTATACTGTAAATTAACTAAATGTAGCCAAATATTTTAAAAAAACTGTGTCCATTTACATGGTAACAAATATATTGAATGTCCTTTTCAGATACTAATAATGCCGAGGTGCTGTTGTGTGGCTGGCTGCAAAAGCAATTACAACTCACAAAATGAATTAGTCAGCACATTTTCATGCTGTGCAATCAATTTTCCCAGACCTGTCACGATACTAAACTATAGCAGAAAGTGAAAATTTTGAAAAGGAAAAAACAGAGGTAACAGAAATGTGTAAGGTTATAAGCTGTATGAAGAGCAGAAAGCTATTAACAATTTGGGGCTATAAACAATTGATATTTTCCGATTGCCACGCATATAAACAAGAATCAGTTGCGCTGTATTCAGAGTGATAAACTAATAGTGCTGTGTTTTATTGATACTAGTGACGAAATACCCAACAGTACGGCATCAGTAACTGTTAAAACCGATCTGAGTGTATTCCTTTACGTCACAAAATAAAAATTTCGCCATCGCAAAGTGCTCAACAAATGAGTGTCAGTAAAATCCAAGCATGCCTTGGATTGTCTATTTAGGCAACAGTATGTAAAGAAGACACCTTAAACAAGAACGTTGTGATTCAACACATATTTTCAGTGACAAATGCTTACAGCTGGAACAGATAATGGAACAAAACCAGTCTGTATTTAAAATGATAACAGTCACAGGTGCAGAGGGAGTACATTATTATTGCCAGCTTTACTTTATGTATATTCACCATCAGCGTATGCTGTTGTGCACAAGAGCAGTTATCTGCTCAGCTGTGTGCGTGGCGGTACCGATTCTTTGCATGAATAAACTCTTTGCCTGGCGTTGCTTAGTTACGGCTTCCTTGACATCCCGAGCGGTGGTACCGGGGTGGTTACGCAAGGGATTTAACCATGCACGCAGTTCAGACAAGATCGACTGTGATCTTATCGATAAACTTCGCGTCGTACTCCGTCTTGTACCTCGGAGCCGTGGTGGTTTGAAAGGTTGATTATTTCGTGATCCTAGCCGTCGCCTACTGGGGAGTTGCAAATTAACAATACCTGTGCAATTACAAGCCATATTGTCCATGATTTCCTTCGGCCTGATCCAGGACAGACGGTGAGCTACGTTTTTTGTGAGTTTCTTGAGATTCGCAGTCATTTCCGGCTGTCGTTTATTATTTTGACATTAAACCGATTAACACTGACCAACTGATACAGTCTGTACGGTTCAGCATCCTGCAGTCTGAACGGTGAATGAGATAAAGCTGTTCGAATGTCATTGAGTTTGTCGCGTTCTGCATTTAGACACATACGTAACTCTCGCAGAGACGCATACACCTATTCCACTGTCCTTGACGCTGAAGCTTCTATGTGGAACCTCTGGTTCTTTCAAGTTCTACATTCTTAATTTCCTACCTTTTTGCAATGTACATTTCATAACCAACAAATTGTAGGCAGAGTCCACATTTGCCCGTGGAAATGTCTTACAATTTAGTATCTAGTTCCGAAATATCTATCCTCCCACTATATAATCAATCTGAAACAATTTGCTGCCTCCATGTCTCTTTGTGCGGAACTCTATCAG
Source organism: Schistocerca piceifrons (assembly GCF_021461385.2). NCBI lineage: Eukaryota > Metazoa > Arthropoda > Insecta > Orthoptera > Acrididae > Schistocerca > Schistocerca piceifrons. Next base: position 752,160,901 of record NC_060140.1, read on the forward strand.
GCGGCTTCCTCTTTCATTCCTAGGCGTCTTCCTCTTCCATTCCTTTCGCCTGGTCCACATTCACCTACAATTTTTCCTTCTCTTCCTTTTGCTACTATCGAATTCTAGTCTCCCATCAGAATTAATTTTTTTATATTCTTAAAGTATCTGAATAATTTCTTTTATCTCTTCATACACTTCTTGTGGTGGATGTTGGCGTTGTGTCCATCTTGGCTACAACAACGTTCGTAGCAGCTTAGCCGCATTACCATTTTCTTATTCTTTGTTGAACCTACTCCTGTATTATACCTATCTCATTTTGTGTTTATAACCCTGTCCTATTCCTCCTGCCACCGAACCTAACTTCATCCTATCCATTTCCCTTCTTTTAATTTTCTAACCTACTTGCGCTACTTAGGGCTCTAACATTCCACGTTCCGAACCGTAGAATGCCAGTTTTGTTTCTCCTGATAACGATATTGCACTGGGTAGTTCCTGCCCAGAGATCGGAATGGGAGATTATTTTACCTCAAGGGCAATTTATTCAGAAAGATGCTGTCATTATTTTATCATGCAACAGACCTCTATGTCTTCTGGCATTCAGCCATTCGCAGTATCAGCACAGCAACGCTGTTTCGGTTCATGTTACAAGCCCAAACCAGTCAATCATCCAGATTGTTGCACCTGCAGCTACTGAAAGGGCTGCTGCCCCTCTTCGAGAACGACACGTTTGTCTGGGCTCTCAATAGATACCCTTCCGTTGTGGTTTTGTGGTTTCACCTGTGGTACGGCTCTCTCCACCGCTGAGGCACGCAAGCCACCCCACCAGCGGCAAGGCCCGTGGGGGAGGGGACGGGACATTTAAGAGTCCTAAATCCATAAACATTATAAAAATGTATGTAAGTAAGCTCCACATATCATCCTCAAGCGATAGAACGATTTGAACCACACTTGGTACAGATATTACCTACCGTCTGGAAAGTATCTCTGTCGGGGAACGGACTACACACCTACCAAAGGTGTGGGGTGGGGGTTAAAGAAGCACCGTAGCCCAGGACGCGCGAATGGCCTTACTTTAATCATTCAGTATTTGAGAATGAGAACATTTAGTGACTTGTGACAAACTTTACACATAATTTCAAAACTTTAAGAAACTTTTTCTGAGTGACAACCCCTCAAAAATGACGAAAGGAAAACAAAATTATTGCTTACTACATTTTCACTGTTCACGCATTAGAAGTGCCGTATGAAGCAAGACGTTTTAATTTATTACTTTTTTCCTGCTAACTGTATTCGGGATACATTTTGCAGACAGTATTCTCATATACAGCTGAATGTTCTAGTAAAATGTGCCATTGTACGACAAATATTTCAGGAGATACGGAGTTATAAACATTGAGCTGCATTAAAATGAAACTACAGGGCAAAATTTGCTAGCGATAAAGATGAAATACGTGTGAAATATATTAAATTATTTAGCACGTGCATAGGCGGGCGTGGTCATCCGCAAAAAGCTCATCGTAATTCCCTGGAGAGATTTCAACCAAATTTGGTACACGTGTTAGTTACGATCTGGGAAGGAATGTGGTGCTATGTGGGTAAAAATTACCAGCGCCATATTGAGGCGTTGATGATAACGTGGAGAGAGAAGGGGGATGGACACAGCTAGAAGGAGGGGTGGAGAAAATGAACACAGCAAGGGAACAGGTGCTGATGGATGAAGAGAGGGGAGGAGAAAACGGACTGAAAGAGAGGAGAGGAGGAGATGGACAGAGAAAGGGAAGAGGAAGAAATGGACAGAGACTGAAAAAGAAGAGATGAGGAGGAGATGGGAATGGAGAGGGGGAGGAGGAGATGGACAAAGAGAGGGGGAGGAGGAGGTAGAGAAAGAAAGGGAGAGGAAGCTTCCAGCTTCCATTACTAAATGCGTTACTGGGAACAGATTAGTTTGACATTGAAAGCGGCCTCTTGTTCTTCTAGACTGAAAGTTATGCAGTTGTCTTTAGTATTCGACGTGCTATGATGTTGACTGTAGTCCACAAGCCTTAGTCACAGTCGTTTGTAGGTCGCAGTCTGTCTGCAGTCTCTCTCTAACTGAAAAAGGGAGCATCTGAGAACGACATGATCAGCGGAACCTTCCTCTCCTCATCCACATATTGGAGTGTTACTACATACCACTCGATGCAGATGTTTGGGACATGCACCATGGCCTGGTAGTACGTGCAGCAAACTTCGAGTAGAAGTCATGTCACGCAGTTTGAGCCTGTCCTGATGCTTGGGAATATGCTATAAACAAGTCTTGCAGTGCTCCTAGCGTCCCAGCCAGATTGCTATCTACTTAACTGCAGGCATGGAAATTTTAATCAGTAATAAGAGTTCCTGTGATCTCGTAAAAACGATCATATTTCTCACGCCACACCATTGCCCTGTATCGTACCACGTTATCCATAGAACATATCCCGATAATCACCAGTAAGTCTTCTTCAGGTGTAGTGTAAAAGGCACCGGTGGGCCTCAGAAGTACGCTCCGCTGAATTCATCGCAGTATTATTTCGAAGGCGCCTAATCTGAGGCGATGCGACTAGACCATGGCAGCAAAGCACACAACAGCGTTGAAGATAGCTTTGTGATATGACCGCATCACACACAACCGTAATTTATAGTCAGCAGTGCCAGCACTGGCAGTTCTGTGCATACCTTTGTCCCCTTTCTTGGTAGCAGATTTTACGTGTTCTAGAAAGTTTTCTTTTTTTCTCGTTTACACTGATTCAACAGCAAACAGGCGCGCCTCAAGATCTCTTAAAAAGTCAGAGAAAACTGTCCTGCAGTCTGAACGGTGAACGAGATAAAGCTGTTCGAATGTCATTGAGTTTGTCGCGTTTTGCATTTAGACACATACGTAACTCTCGCAGAGACACATACACCTATTCCACTGTCCTTGACGCTGAAGCTTCTATGTGGAAGACTGGTACCGTTTCGCGGTATAATTCAGATTTTTCTTTGATGCCCGGAGTTTCAGACCTCTAGACAATGGTAACACGGAATTTCAGTTGGGAAATTCCTATGACTACTCTCTGAACAAAAATTAAATCTGGTAACTGTATTTTCGTAGTATTCGTGTCGAAATCAGGAAGATTTTTCGCAATTGGTGATGAGTGTGTACAGCAACTTGGAAAAAAAAGACAAAATTTCAGCCATCAGAAATACTATGGATATTGTGTTTGAATATTGAGTTACGTTTTATCAGTGATTCAATCAACAATAGATATACGCGTAGTAATACACAAGAGCAGAGCATAACACTTAGGGCCACTTCTCAGCAAAAATGCCGTGCTTCGTAGTTGGTGAATAACTCATTATAAAAGTGATCGGCTTATGTTGATTTATATTAATCTGGATGGGCACTGCCAAGTAAAAATCTGCTACTCACTTCTCCAGTTTTTATACTCTAATTTTCCTTTATCACACCAAATTCGCTTTTATGCCGTATAACCATGAACTCTACATTCATCTTGGACTCGGAAACGGGAGGGGGAGGGGGGAGGGGTTGACTAGTAGTTGACTGATTTCTTGACTATGAGACTCTGACATGCTTGAAATGTCGTCCGTTACTGGTAGCATTCCAAGGATGCTACGGACACAGTAAGAACACAAAGGGACACAATGTGCCTCATTCAAAGTAGGAAATATTTGATAATCGATCAAGTTATCGCTTGGTAAACAGGAATTATTGACTACTCGGGGGATTTCGTAGTGCGTGGGAATGTGTGATCGGTCTGAACATTTTGAAACCAATTTGGATGAAAACAGATCTTATTATGATAGTCTGAATACCCACACGATGCACACCAAACGACTGTCTTTCGAGGGAGTAAATATGAAAACTAGAAAAATGTCTTGAAGGGTGAATAATTCGATTTGCCATTCACATAATCAGTCACCCAAAGAGGTACCAAGAGCTTTAGTACAATATCCCAGAACAGTGAAACCATGCAGACCAAAACAAAAGATATGAACTACACTGGGATAGAATTCAACGTCAGAACATTCCCGCAAAATTAATATACTCAGCAACTTCATTTAATCTGCGTTTACGCGACGCAAATAATTGTTTATTTTGCATAGAATACTTGGGTTTGTTCATTAATATGGTCATAAAAAAGTCAATATCATTACGCATAGAATCCACACGCGACGAAAAATGCACCATTAAAACACGGAAAACATTTAAAAATTCCACGATCAAATTAGCAGAGAACGCACGAGAACCATGGGGAAGGCGATTATCCAACTAAGGAATAATATACTTTACCCGACACAATTTTGACACTGAAAATAATCCCTTAAAATCACTAACTTGTCCCCAAATATTCAATTTGATCCACCGGATTTAACGAAATATGATATTCTTAAGTTGACAGATATGAACTTGGCCACTTAAAGTTAGTTAACTCCTCTTCCTTTCAACATGAAATAAACGAATCTGGTGTTTATAATGTTTTAATTAGCTCGCATTCTCTTGAAAAAACGGGAATTAATTTTGTGACAGAGGGAATCTTAGCAAGGCTTGTAATTTTTGTCATTACGAACAAAGGCTGTCCACACTGAACATGCCATATTTTGTTCCTAGAGAAGCCATTAAGATTACAAAAAGTCCTTTGTTGTGCTCAGAGACGCTTCTGCTGTTCTTTCTCACTAACCATGTTTGTTTTTAAATAAATTTTCACAGGTAAATAGTAAATGGGGTGTAAGTCTTTATGCCGGCTGGGGTGGTCGATCGGTTCTAGGTGCTACAGTCTGGAACCGCGCGACCGCTACGGTCGCAGGTTCGAATCCTGCCTCGGGCATGGATGTGTGTGATGTCCTTTGGTTAGTTAGGTTTAAGTAGTTCTAAGTTCTAGGGGACTGATGACCTCAGAAGTAAAGTCCCATAGTGCTCGGATCCATTTGAATCATTATTTTGTTAGTCTTTATTTATTTTCATGGAGGCAAATGACATATTCATAATTCAAATTTCCATAAGCAAACTTATTTTGCTTACATTTCAGTTTCATTCAATTTTAAGATACCACGTAAGTGGCAACTACGTGAACAACGTTTGCTATGAATGCAGTGAATTGACTTTTGCTTTTCAGAAACGTGAATTGACTCTGTTCATAAAAGGAAATATATTACCACTACTTCGACTGTAAAATAGATGAGGATAAATCTTGGGCACCAAATATTTGGTGTAATTCTTGTGCTGTAAGTATCCATTGTTGGTCAAACAAAACAGTAAAGTGAATGCCGTTCGCAGTTCCCCTAAAATGGTGAGAAACTACAACATATCTGTCCACAAACTTCTGAAGACATACTAAAAGATAGTTTGCAATAAGTTGCTAAAGATTCTCTCTTTGGACACTCATATAAACTTCGTTCCAAGAAATTGTGGCGCTGTGAGTTACAAGAACCTAGAGCGATTCCATCAAATTATTTCAGTGATGGGGCAAGTTTAACTAAACTATGCTTGCAGGCTGTTTTTGGAATGTCATGATAGATGCCTCAGCATGTCATCATATACGCCTCAGAATCAGATTATAAACTAAAAGAAAAATTTAAAAGAAACAGAAACGTTCAAGTGAATAATTAAATAAATAAGTGACCAAAGCGTGAAGTTCCACACATACATGTGCACATAAAAATCTCTTTGACGAAAGTGGTAACAAAATATTTCTTTTGTTATATTCTTGTTCTTCGATCACAATTTGCATGCATCCAAGTATTTTTGTAAAGAATAAAGACAGTTTTAATATTGTTTGTACGCCTGTGATTCTTGGATGCGCTACTTCGCTTCCTTCCCCTTTTTATACGTGCGATAAACTACACCATGCAAAACACTTCAGTTTGTCCAGTACTTCATATTCAGATAATGGTTCAACAGTGTACTAAGAGTTCACCATCAGATCAAACCCTACATCTACCCAGATTAATATTCCATTATGTTTTGGTATCATATGCTGCGAGTTGACTTTAAGGGACCTTGTACACAGTTTAGGTGGTTGCCTCTGGCATAGGGAGTGAACTTTGAGGCATGGAGCCCAGATGAAACGGTGCTCCATTCTATATTACTATACGCCATTCCAGGTGAACTTTGGCGTCATATATAACCAGGAAATTTGAACGAAGAACGACTTTGTAACCTCTGCCGACCACGGGAAGAACTTCTGCATCAGCCCAGAAGTCATCTTTTCGTACTCAGAAATCTATTACCATCGAACTGAGTGAATATACACTACTCCCTCCTACGCTGCTTAATGTTCAACGTGGTGGACTTACTTCTACTCTGCCCGAGATCCGTTGTCAACTAAAATTTCAACATCTTCCCCTTTACATAATCATTTAGAAAACAGTCTGTCACTGATTTTGGGCTAAGCCTACCATAAACAGCGTGAATTACCCTAACGTGGACAGTGCCGGTACTTTGAAAACTTGCCACGTCATTTGTGCCAGTATCAGTGGTCATTTGGTGTAATCACTGAAAAACTTCAGCTCAGAGCCCAGTTTTTCCACAATCGGGGGACTTGGCTTCACAACAACAGCACTGTTGGCACTGATGAATCACAAAACATTTGCTGCAGGAGGAAAACAGTTGTGGATGTCGCCTGCTCCTGGAGTCCTTGCGTGTGCTGAGTGCCTCAGGACGATGTGGATTCCACGGTTGGGGCTGGGTCTGTTAAGGGTCCTGTAAGACTTTTGATGGTGTTATTAACTGTTCAAAAGCCCTAAGTATTGGAAGACAATTCCAATCATGGCTCCTTAAAAGTATTTCATTCAGAGAATGGATGAAGATAATGTCCCAAACGAGAGAAGTTGAGTATGACTTTGCACTGCAGTGAAAATGGCAGTCTCTGTAGAGTCCCTATAACCTTGACAGCCACTCTTTGTGTGACTGTACATTTTGTTTACGCCAAATCAAGAACTTGCGTCAAGTGGCTGCGAAGTGCACTTGAGAATCAGAGTAGTTCATGACCTTAAAGTTTCATATGGGAGAGTGTGCAGTTCGACTTCGAGATTGAGCTGCTAAAGCAAGTAATACACTTCGGGGAAGAGGCCAAAAAGAATGCACACGGCTGCACATCACCTGTGATACAATACGCCAGGAAGTGTTAATCAAGATTAGCCTTGAAAATGGCCAGCTACTCAACCATCTTGTCGAATGCCGGAACCAATTGAGGAGCAGTCTGAAATCCTTTTACCAATGGGACTATGCGTGATAGGTAGGTGGAGATTTACGGTAGAATTGTGGTGATGGCAGCCACATTCTCTAGCACAAACTCTTGGGCCTGTTGCATATTCTGGAGAAGCAATAACACTTGGGTAGCAACGTCGTTGGATCAGACATAATGGAATGATGAACAAATGTGAAATCAAAACTTAGGAAATACACGATAAACACCATGTAAAGAGGTAAAAGTTATAAAAGAAATTCAAAACTAGCAGTGCAGTACCAGGGCAGAATCAAGCCACAGCCAAGCTGGACAATGGCCAGTGGACTATGTATTCAGCAGCTGCGCAACCGCCTCTGTGTTGACATACTAAACATTCCGCGAGCCTTCAGAGAGGTATTGCAGCCCGATTATGCAGGTCGTTTTGCGGAACCCACTAATGCTGACATCACCATGCCATTGGTACAGAGAAGCGGTATTTAGGACGTACTAACCAACTCGTCACTATCGAAAATCTGGGCTCTAATATGACGTCGAGTCTGTGATACACTGTGCCGCGTCAATGACACAGACGCTGACGCTTCTGCCTCAGCTAGGACACGATCGCTGCCTGCTGCCTAAGCATCCAGAAGCAATCGGTTTCATTTCACTTGGACACCATACCTCGGTTATGACGAGAAGCTCCAGCCATCTATACAGTCACTGTACTACCAACAGAAGGCCACGACACTACGACACCTGGAGAGTCACAGTCTGACGTCCTCACAGCAACAGCGGATGGCCACTCGGTCACCTGGAGCAGCAAAGTAACGCAGCAGCGTTCACAGCAGCGGAGGCATGCAGTCAGCACCTGGAATCTCCGCAATGGGGAAATGCCGTCATACTCATTCACTGCGCCGCTCACCAATGATTGTAAACAAGCCTGAGTAAACAAATTATTGTTATCACCGTAAGTCTTTCTCAGCTGTGCTGAAGAGTCCTTCCTCAGCGTAGAAATCTAGCCCACACAAAGCCATTGGAGCCGTCCTGTTATAATTGGTGTTTCTCGGCCTTCTCCAACTGTACCAGTCTTATAATTGTCAACATAACTGCTGTGAGTGAACATAAGGAAGAAGATAGACATCAACAGATAGCAGCCAGAACCATGGCTCTCCTGGAGCAACGATGCCTTGTGCAACAATGTAAGTGCCGAATTTAATGTTTTGTTTGAACCTGTATGGTTGTTTTCCTGTCCTTCCTTACACCTTTCATTTTTTTTGTTTTTGTTTAGGGTGTATTTAAATAGACAATATGGAGAAAAAAGTTACGACTATTCAGCACTTAATAAACTAAGTACCTCAGCTAAGGGAGAGCAGGAGGGAACGGTCGCTTCCTAGCACTTCTGAACTGGACACCAACACCGTTGCATTGGTCACACCGTTTTCAAGAAAAATAAGTGGAGGATGTCTTTGTAATATTGCTTAAGTTGCACACAGCCAATAGGCTGGGAAATAGAAGTATTGAGCGGTTGCTGAATGTAGCCAAGCTAAGACTAGTAGGGGATGCTAGGGGGTTTGTGATGTGCCACGAAAAGTTAAGAAAAGCACAGTCGTCCGATGCCTTCAGCGACGGCTTGATGGACAGGTATAGGAAGAAAAATACGTCGAGATACAACCATGAGCTACTTAACGGTATGTTTCAAGAGCATGGGGAATCAACAATGAGTTTTTTAAACCAATACGTAAAATTAATGTCCACAAGTATGACCTCATGGAAGACGATAACGCTTACAATACCATTTTACAGGAAACTGAGAAGAGAGCACCTGACCGGTTTTACGCGGGTTACTGCCAGAAATGAATCAAACAGTTCAGATGGAATTTCCAAATACTTTACACGAAGTTCCAGAAACGGCGTTAGTTCTAGCGGAAACTGATGTTGTCACCAAGCCAGGGGAAAACAAGATTGTACTTGATACAGATGATAAATGTTTTAGATGTGGACGCATGGTCCATATGAAGCGTGATTTCTAATAATGGCAGTGCCGGAAATGTTGATGGTTTAGACAATGAATGGAATTGGAGAGACAGAAATTCGCAAATGTATGGCAGAATGTCACAGAGTGGACCTTACCTTCCAAAGTTAAAGGGGGCAGGGCGCTGTGTGTCCATTGTACAACACTTCTAGTAATATTTAGCAGAAGTGCGAAATCAGTGGCAGAATATTTTCTAAGTGGTTATGTAAAGAGGGAAGTGTTTAAATTCTAGTTGACAACGGATCTCAGATATCTGCGGCAGGTAAAGGTATACTTGGTAAAGTAAAATTAAGTCCACCATGTTGAACATTAAACAGCTTGGGTGGGCGTCGTGTAGATTCACTCATTTCGATGGAAATATGTTTCTGAGTACGTTAAAGTGACTTCTGGGCTGATGAAGAAGTTCTTCCCGTGATCAGCAGAGGTTACAAAGTCGTTCTTCGTTTAAATTTCCTGGTTATGCATGACGCCAAAGTTGACTTGGAATGGCGTATAGTAATACAGAATGGAGCACCGTTTCATCTGGGTTCCATTATTGCCTCAAAGTTCACCCCCTATGTCACAGGCAGTCACCTAAACTGTGTACAAGGTCCCTTAAAGTCAACTCGCAGCATATAATACCAAAAGATACTGGGAAAGTAATCTGGGTAGATGTAGGGGTTGATCTGCCGGTGAATTCTTTGTACACTGTTGAACCATTATCTAAAGATTAAGGGCCGTGCGGTTAAAGGCGCTGCAGTCTGGAACCGCGAGACCGCTACGGTCGCAGGTTCGAATCCTGCCTCGGGCATGGATGTTTGTGATGTCCTTAGGTTAGTTAGGTTTAACTAGTTCTAAGTTCTAGGGGACTAATGACCTCAGCAGTTGAGTCCCATAGTGCTCAGAGCCATTTGAACCAATTTTTGAAAGATTAAGGATTCGACAAAACTAAAGTGTAGTTTATCGTATGTAAGAAAAGTAGAAGGAAGTTAAGTAGCGCATCCAAGAATCACTGGTGTACAAAAAAAAAAAATTAAAAATGTCATTATTCTTCAAAAAAATACTCGGTTGCATGCAGATTGTGATCGAAGAAGAAGAATATAACACTAGAAATATTTTGCTAGCACTTTGTTCAAAGCTATTTATATGTTTACATGTCTGTGTGGAACGTCTTCCTTTGATCTCTTACTTATTAACTTGAACGTTAGTTGTTTTTTTTTGTTTTCGTTTGTAATCCGATTATGAGGCTTGTATCATGACATTCTGATGCATCTATCGTGACATTCCAACAACAGCCTGCAAGCATAATTTAGTTCCACTTGCCCTGATACTTTGTACCCATCGCTGAAATATTTTGATGGAATCGCTCTAGCTGCTTGTAACTCACAGCGCCAAAAAGTGAAGCTTTAGCAACTTATTGCAAAATAGTTCTTAGTATGTCTACAGAAGTTCGTGGGCAGATATTTTGTAGGTTCTCACCATGTTATGGGAACTGCGAACGGCATTGACTTTACTGTTTTGCTTGACCAACAATGGATATTTACGGCAGAAGAATTACACCAAATATTTGGTGCCCCCGGTTTATCCTCATCTATTTTACAGTCGAAGTAATGGTAATATTTTTCCCTTTATGAACAGAGTCAATTCACGTTTCTGTAAAGCAAAAGTCACTTCACTACATTCATAGCAAACGTTATTGACGTCGTTACCATTTACGTGGCATCTTAAAATTGAATGAAACTGAAACGTAAGCAAAATAAGTTTGCTTATGGAAATTTGGATTATGAATATTTCATTTGCCTCCATCTAGATAAATAAAGATTTGCGTCTCATTTCCTATTTATCTATGAAAATTTACTTAAAAACAAACACGATTACTGAGAAAGAACAGCATATATCGCCTTTGAGCACAACAAAGGACTTTTTGTAAACGTAATGGCTTCTCTAGGAACAAAATATGGCATGCTCAGTGTGGACAGCCTTTGTTCGTAATAATAAAAATTACTGACATTGCAAAGATTGCCTCTGTCTCAAAAGTAATTACCGTTTTCTCAAGAGAATTCGAGCTAATTAAAACATTTTAAACATGATATTCGTTTATTTCATGTTAAAAGGAAGAGGAGTTAGCGATCTTTAAGTGGCCGAGTTCATATCTGTCAACTAAAGAATATCATATTTCGTTAGATCAGGTTGTTCAAATAAAATATTTTGGCATCATGAGGCATTATCTTCAGTGTCAAAATTGTGTCGGGTAAAGTATGTAATTCCTTAGTTGGATAATCACCTTCAGCGTTTACCCATGGTTCTCGTGTGCTCTCCGTTAATTTGATCGTGGAATTTTTAAATGTTTTCCGTGTTTTAATAGTTCATTTTTCGTCACGTGTGGCTTCTATGCGTAATGAAATTGCCTTTTTTATGGCCATATTAATGAATAAACCAAAGTATTATATGCAAAATAAACAATTATTTTTGTGGTGTAAATGCATATTAAATGAAGTTGCTGAGTTTATTAATTTTGCGGGAATGTTCTGACGTTGAATTCTATCCCAGTGTAGTTCATATCTTTTGTCTTGGTCTGCATGGTTTCACCGTTCTGGGATATTGGACTAAAGCTCTTGGTACCTCTTAGGGCGACTGACTATGTGAATGGCAAATCGAATTATTCACCCTTCAAGGCATTTTTCTAGTTTTCATATTTACTCCCTGGAAAGACAGACGTTTGGTGTGCATCGTGTGGGTATTCAGACTATCATAATAAGATCTGTTTTCGTCCAAATTGGTTTCAAAATGTTCAGACCGATCACACATTCCCACGCACTACGAAATCCCCCGAGTAGTCAATAATTCCTGTTTACCAAGCGATAACTTGATCGATTTTCAAATATTTCCCACTTTGAGTGAGTCACATTTTGTCCCTTTGTGTCCTTACTGTGTCCGTAGCATCCTTGGAATGCTACCAGTAACGGACGACATTTCAAGCATGTCAGAGTCTCATATTCAAGAAATCAGTGAACTACTAGTCAACCCCTCCCCCCTCCCCCTCCCATTACCGAGTCCAAGGTGAATGTAGAGTCCATGGTTATACGGCAAAAAAGCGAATTTGGTGTGATAAAGGAAAATTAGAGTATAAAAACTGGAGAAGCGAGTAGCAGATTTTTACTTGGCAGTGTCCATCCAGATTAATATAAATCAAAACAAGCCGATCACTTTTATAATGAGTTATTCACCAACTACGAAGCACGGCATTTTTGCTGAGAAGTGGCCCTAAGTGTTATGCTCTGCTCTTGTGTATTACTACGCGTATATCTATTGTTGATTCAATCGCTGATAAAACGTAACTCAATATTCAAGCACAATATCCATAGTATATCTGATGGCTGGAACTTTGTCTTTTTTTTTTTTTTTTCAAGTTGCTGCACACACTCATCACCAATTGCGAAAAATCTTCCTGATTTCGACACGAATACTACGAAAATACTGTTACGAGATTTAATTTTTGTTCAGAGAGTAGTCATAGGAATTTCCCAACTGAAATTCCGTGTTACCATTGTCTGGAGGTCTGAAACTGTGGGCATCAAAGAAAAATCTGAATTATACCGCGAAACGGGACCAGTCTTCTACCTAGAAGCTTTAGCGTTAAGGACAGTGTTCCATACCTTATCGGAATAGGTTTATGTGACTCTGCGAGAGTTATGTATGTGTCCAAATGCAGAACGCGACAAACTCATTGACATTCGAACAGCTTTATCTCGTGCACCGTTCAGACTGCAGGAGAGATTTCTCTGTTTCAGTCCTTGAGGCGCGCTTGTTTGCTTTTGAATCAATGTAAACGAGAAAAGAAACTTTCTATAATACGTAAAATCTGCTACTAAGAAAGGGGACAAAGTTATGCACAGAACTGCCTGTGCTGGCACTGCTGACTATAAATTACGGTTGTGTGTGATGCGGTCATATCACAAAGCTATCTTCAGCGCTGCTGTGTGCTTTGCTGCCATGGTCTAGTCGCACCGCCTTAGACTAAGCGCCTTCAAAATAATACTGCGATGAATTCAGCGGAGCGTGCTTCTGAGGCCCACCGGTGCCTTTTACACTACACCTGAAGAAGACTTACTGGTGATTATCGGGATATGTTCTATGGATAACGTGGTACGATACAGGGCAATGGTGTGGCGTGAGAAATATGATGTTTTTACGAGATCAAAGGAACTCTTATTACTGATTAACATTTCCATGCCTGCAGTTAAGTTGATAGCAATCTGGCTGGGACGCTAGAAGCACTGCAAGACGTGTTTGCAGCGTATTCCCAAGCATCAGGACGGGCTCAAACTGCGTGACATGACCCCTACTCGAGGTATGCTGCACGTACTACCAGGCCATGGTACATGTCCCAAACATCTGCAACGAGTGGTATGTAGTAACACTCTAATATGTGGATGAGGAGAGGAAGGTTCCGCTGATAATGTCGTTCTCAGAGAGAGACTGCAGACAATTAGACTGCGACCTACAAACGACTGTGACTAAGACTTGTGGACTACAGTCAACATCATATCACGTCGAATATCTAAAAGACAACTGTTTAACTTTCAGTCTACAAGAACAAGAGGCCGCTTTGGATGTCAAACTAATGTGTTATGTTTTGGTGGGTTCTTATTTATCAACTGTTCTTTTTTATTTCTATCTTAATAATACCAATGATTGCTGTTAACATGAATTACTACTACATACGTAGTATAAAACATTGTATGTTACCATGATTATTGAACATGTAGGACCTGCTATGAGTCTCCAGATGACAGGTCTAAAATTAGTGGAAATAAATTGAATTGAACGGAACTGAATTGAGTTGCTGTCGCTCTGCATACTGAATCAGCCACGGTGGTAGATCAGAGCCTCTCACACACGGTAAATCGCGCCCGTGCAAAGGGAGGGGCGGAAAGTGTCTGCACAGTGAATCGGTCCTATTCGACTTAATTCGCCCGAACTCGGCTTGCCCGGTCAAGCAGCCGTGATGCCTACAGCATGGACAGACGGCTCATTCGACGCTGAAATAGATAATCACAAGACATTACTAGAATAACCGTAAAAACCAAAGATTTCCATTTTTTTGTTAGTTGTGATGACGAAGTCAAATGTCTAATTTGCAATGCAGAAATTACGTGTGTAAGAGAATCGTCTATTGGAAGACATGCAGAGGTACGTTGGTTGAGCGAAGGAAAAGTGTCCCGAATGTTACTAGTACATCACATTTCTGGGAGGGCGAAGAACGTTCGGGGCCCATTTTGCAGGACCCTGAATGGGTAGCTGATCCGGAATTTTTAGCAGACATTATGGCTGTTCTAAACGATTTAAGTCTGAAATTCCAAAAAGTAAATAATCTCATCAACAAATGGTAGGAAAACTAAAGGCTTTCCAATGTAAATTTCTGAGTCTCAAAAACAATTTTTGGCCGGCCGCGGTGGCCGAGCGGTTCTACGCGCTGCAGTCCGGAACCGCGCGACTGCTACGGTCGCAGGTTCGAATCCTGCCTCGGCTGTGGATGTGTGTGATGTACTTCGGTTAGTTAGGTTTAAGTAGTTCTAAGTTCTAGGAGACTGATGACCTCAGATGTTAAGTCCCATAATGCTCAGAGCCAAAAACAATTTTTCAGAGAAAAGTACATAACATTGTCCTCAGTGATACTGTAAGCGATATATAAAGTTTATCTTTAATAAAGCATCCGCATTTATTAAAAGTGGTTTGTTCAGAACGGTAGAATGATTTTGTTTGACAGCATCTGTCCGCGAAGGAGCGTGCTTTGAAAAATGCATCGAGGTGCTACAACCTTTGAAAATGAATTTAGCGACCGATTCCAGGTAAGTTATCGACATATCAGTAACAGGAAAATAAAGTTGGGTTTTTTAAATGTACAAATGTAAAACTACATTAAAAGCAATAGTTCACAATTCTTGTTTATTAATACATTGCGCGCTTTAGTACTTCAAAGAAAATTAATACATTACTCCCATTTATTTGCATTTGATTTTGTTTTTGTTACAAGAATTTACTAACTTTCAACCAATTCGTGATGTGTTTATAAAGCCCTTCTCGATAGCAATTGGAAGTGCACCTCCCGATTTACATTTCGAGCTAATCGATTTGCACACCGATAATAACCGAAATGATACTTTACAATACCAAAGCTCTCCTCGAATTCTACCGGAATTTGTCGTAGACAGAATTTCCTAACCTGCACAGTGAAGCAGCGAAAAATATTTTTATGTTTGGTTCCACATGCGTATATGAAAGGTTTTTATTGTTTTGAATTGTACGAAAATTAGATCTCATGCAAGTAATTTTTATTTTACTTTTAAAAAAGCCCTAAGAATTGCGTTCATCTGACATCTTGCTCTAGATCTTAGTAGCATTATTGCAAATAAAAAAAGAAAAGGAGCAAATATAAAGAGAATTTTCTGTTGAAACGAAGCTTACAGTTATTATAATTATTATTATGATTCTTACTATCATTATTACTGTTATTTAATTTTCTTTTCCAGTGATAATGTTACCCCACCAAACTAAGCTCTCCACCAGCTACAAATAAACATTCGGCAGTGACAAAGAAAACAGAGTTGAAGTTTTGGAGAAGATAGAGACAGGTGGAGCGAGCGAGACAAGCAGAAGGAAAGAGGCAGACAGAGCTATTGCGCAAAGTCGAGGAGTGGGGATTTGCACCGTCGTCAACACCGAGAAGCCGTGTCCTGCACTCCCACTGTGCTATGCGCTGGTGCAAACGTCCTGAGAGGCCCTTTGGTAGATGTTCGCAGAAGCGTCGAACACCTTCATTGAAAGGGTGAACCTAGAACTAATGGGCTGGTAAAACCAGCCGGGTGGGAGACACTATTATGTCGGAGTGCGATAACGCGCCGGCGGCATTAAGGGGACGATGTTGACTGGCGACGGGCGCGGCCAATGCAGGCCACCATTAGCCGCGGGCTCGCGGTGACGTCTTCACGACTCCGGCTGGCCCGGTGACAGCGGAAGCGGAGACGTGTTGGCCGCAACGTGCCACGAGAGATGACTTCTCAGGAACTGCTGCCTCACGTCACGCCGATAACTTGTTGTCCTCTCCGGTCACTCGGCAAGTAATATGATTTTGCTGATAAACAGGTGCGTCCTTACGCAGCTTAATAGCTGCCGGCTGAGTGGTTACTTGCTAACGACAGTTCGGTTTTCTGTTGCAACCAAGATTTCAGAGATTCGAAAGACCGAAGTTTACATATTTGCAGTCCGATTTAAAGAATTCGGCATCTGACAGACATCCTCTGTGCTAACCATAGCTTTCTCTTCTTTTAAGAAAAAGTAACTCCGGTCCCAATTGAAATTAAGGAGAGGTTTTTAACTGCTTAGGGAACAATGTAGACACCTGCACGATGTATGAATTATGGATTTTTACGTATTTTTTTCTAAGCGATAGATACTTTAAACAACATACTAGTCACGAGTTAAATTCTGAGAGAAGAAAAAGAGTGATATCGAAGCTTAGATGTCGAAAACACAGTGTGATTCATAACTTCGGGATGATCTGTTTCCGAGTGTGATACCTGTATAACAAATGAAAGAAACTGTTGCCGCTTTTCCAGTAGTTCTCGAAATATGACGTTATATGTTTGAAATTGTTTCCCAGACTGGAAAGTTTCGCATGTTTCAAAAATGCAGGAGGCAGGAGGAAAGGTAAATGCTTTAAGAGCGATATAGTGGTGATTCTGAACAGAAACTTCAGCTAAACATGTACTCTTTTCTTAATCGTATCCAACATACAGCTGTTTGAAAATCACGAGCGACAGTCGCTATACCGTCCCCAGTGATATACTAAGAAAAGAAAATTGAATAATAAGTGGACACTAGCCGCTCAGGCGAACATGTATTTTTCTCATGTATCAGTATTGGTTCAAATGGCTCTGAGAACTATGGGACTTAACTTCTAAGGTCATCAGTCCCCTAGAACTTAGAACTACTTAAACCTAACTAACCTAAGGAATCACACACATCCATGCCCGAGTCAGGATTCGAACCTGCGACCGTAGCGGTCGCGCGGTTCCAGACTGTAGCGCCTAGAACCGCTCGGCCACCCCGGCCAGCATGTATCCGTATTATAATAATTTCTCTGCGTAAGTTTCGAGGCCAAAGAAATATAACAAAATGATCTAAAGAACGACGAGATACACTCTTTTGTTAATTTTTTAGTCCTCTTCACTTCTCTTGTCTTGATTGCGTGTAGACGGACAACTTGTGAACCCGGCCGAAGTGGCCGTGCGGTTAAAGGCGCTGCAGTCTGGAACCGCAAGACCGCTACGGTCGCAGGTTCGAATCCTGCCTCGGGCATGGATGTTTGTGATGTCCTTAGTTTAGTTAGGTTTAACTAGTTCTAAGTTCTAGGGGACTGATGACCTCAGCAGTTGAGTCCCATAGTGCTCAGAGCCATTTTTTGAACAACTTGCGAGTGCTGGCAAATGTAAGCATATTTGTACTAATTAAGCAGACAATATATTGATTTGATATTGTTGTTCACTTTTAATTTGTTTACAGTGCAACAATCGCAACGGCCGATGCAGCCAACGACGCCATTACGTGGCGACATTAACTTATAAAAATTAGCGGAGGCGAAAAAACTCGCCCGCTATCGACATAATATACATTTTTCTCCACAGCCGCCCGACGTTGCAGAAAATACGTAGCTTTAAGATTCTTATTTTCAGTACCACAGCCGAGAGCCAGAGCCAGGACTCCGACTACAACGCAATGGTTAACGGAGGTAAGAAAAAATACTCTGGCGCGTGTATGGGCCGCAATTGTAATTAATAACTAAAGATTATTTGCTTTAAATTGAACTGACTAACCGAGGGAATTAATATGAAAAGTTTATTCCATTGTTCAACTTATATGCTCATGTTTGAAGATGCAGTGAATCTTACGTCATTAACGTAACAAATAATTTCCACTGAAGATTAGTATTATTAAGGAAAGAGACAACTATATAAAAGCATTTATTTGCAAATCAAAATTGAATGAGATATCATTTTGATTAAGGCCCACCACTTACGTCGGCAACAATCACCATTACCAATCAATTTGCGTAGTAAATAATAAATTAAATTACGACGGCCGACGGACGCGAGATCGCATATCCTTCTTCACCAGCACTCACTTGCGAATACAACCAAACGGACCCTAGGTTACGTAGCGTTGTCTTTACTGACCACGTGTGGTGCCGTACTATTGATGAACAACTCATCGGTCGTTTGGTTTAGATAACAGTCTTAACCGAGTACGAATTCTTATTTTCTTTCAAAATGTGTTATCTGTTTACTTGGAGGATAATCCCTGGGCAACACAACCCCGTATGAACTTTCAGGACGACGGAGCTCCTGCAAATTCCGTACTGCCAGTGACACAGTACTTCACTGAAACCGATCCTTGGCGTTGGACCAGTCACCATGGAGTCATTTCTTGGCCATCGAAGTCATCCGATCTTACTCTATTAGATTAATGTTTGTGGAAAAGGCTTAAGAATGAAGTCTACAAGCGTGGAGTGGACACAAAGGAGGAACTTCTCGCTCGTATTCTATATGCGTGTTCTCGAGTAAAAGAATGAGCTCAGGTTAGCAACACAGCAGCTGTCTACAAGAGCTGCAAAATATATTACAGTTGACTGTGGACTTACTGTACATCTTTCGTGAGGAAATGTACACAATCAAACAAAACATTAGATCACAATGTTTCAACTATTATCGTCCGCATTTGTTCTGTTCCCCACTGTATTCATTAGTTTTCTCGGAAACTATCAAAAACGGGTCATCTGTTGATGTCACGCCACCTATTCTGTTCAGAATCACTAGCACTATTGCTCCTCAAAGCGTGTACCTTTCCTGCTGACTCGCCCTGTATCAACATAGTTTTCTCCCTAATTAAAGATAAGAACAGATTTTTGACACGATCAGAGACGTTTACAGATGTGTATCGTACGTGGAACAGTTTCACGTGAGCTTTGTATGATATATGCCCTTTAAAGCGATTTTCTCGTCACAAAGACCAGTGCACCGTGAATGCAGTCTACAGACAGTACTGTCCTTGCCGCGAAAATGTCGCAACTTTGAACCTTAAACAGCAGATGTCTACTAATTTATCAGACTGTAACATTCAAATTACATTAAAACCAGAATAGTTATTTTATGTGTATAGTGACTATGCCAAACAACGAGTATAAAAATAAACTGTCATCCCTAACCATTTGATTGATAATTACAGTACACCTTCCTCCATAATCTTAACGCTCATCTTAGGGAGTGTCGATTTATCTTCAGTCTACAGGTCTACACTGAGGTTCAGCTGACTGATGTGAAAATGGTGTTATCGCGCCAGGAACTGCTTTAAATTGCCAGCTGCACCCAGATACACAATCGCAATTCAGACTTCTGCTGCTCTTCTTGTTAGCTGTCGAAGGCTATAATGGGAATATAATGGACGTATACAGCACGTATAGCCCGGAGAAAGCGTAGCAGATAGACTAGGAAATTGGGTTGTTGGAGTCCAACAGATAAGAAAAGATCGACAAAATGATCTAAAGGGGGATGGGGCAGATGACATTAGAAAACGTGCTAGAGCTACATGTAAGTGTCTGGGTGAAGGCTAGAATGCATTATAAAGTCTGGAGAGTACTATCTTCCTATCTTTAACTTCTGTTATCCTGTCACCTTCGATTGCGCGTAATACTATGTTAATAATTATTAACTTTGGGCTCGACTACTTACAAAGAAAGGCGTCATCGCTGGCCTGAAATAATTAAATATCTGTATTTAAACTATTTTGTTTTATGATACATGTGCAGCAAGTAAAACAACATGGTGAACACACAAACAAAAATACGTTTATATTTCAGGCTACTGATGACGCCTGTCAAATAATAAAGGCGAAACGTATATTCCACCAAGAATTCGTTTCACTTACTTGTAATTAGATTAACCCAAAGTAATGATTGTTTGCATTATCTCGAGGACACTTTTATCCAACACAGAATAAATATGCAAGGCTAGTTACGTAAGGGGTAACACCCCTTTTATTTCGTGAACAGTTAGCCATATTGACACACAGTTTTCGGCAAATGTTAGAGCGTCGAGGGGTACGTACTCTTTTTTTTTTCGTTTCACTAATGGTATTAGCGCCTTTGATATCAAAGGAGATACTGAAGCAACTACTTTTTTTAACGGAACCGTATACATTTTATAACTACATTCGATAGCTCTTGAGAAGACAGTTACAGTTTGTTAATGTTGACGTTGAAACTAGTCGTACAAAATTCGAGAAATATCCTAGAAGTTGAGAGCACGGTGGCCGGAATCGGCATTAGCGGTGCAAACACCTCCAAGCAGAGCTCTCGTACTACGCTGTGTCACAATGTCAACACATTTGCCTGTTTGCTTGTGTACACTGCAGGTTGCTCATTTCTGCTTCAACATTCGTTGCGTGCAAACATGTACACCAATAAGGAGGCGTAGGATATACTACCTTTATATGGTGAATGTAAAAGAAATTCCGTAAAAACAGTACAGCGGTATAAGGCTATCTATCCGGATCGCAATGTCCAACGTGCCAGGCAGCTGCATGAATTTTTAAGTCGCTAGCGTGGACAGACTGTTTGAACGTCAAAAAGAGGACAAGAAAAAAGACTGCAACTGACGCAGAACACGAAGAAGCTGTTCTGGCTATGACGCCTAATGAATTCGACAGTGGTACGAGACATATTGCCAAGGAATGTGGAAATTGTCATTCGCGTCCTGCATCGACATAATTGCCATCCTCATCGTCTGTTACATCAGACACTCGACGACCGTGATTTCGAACGTCATACAGAAAACTTTGTCGGTTTGCCTTTCAGCAACTGAGAGACGAGCTTACGTTTTCCCAACGTGTGCTCTTTACCGATGAAGCAACTTTTACTAACCACGCCAATGTAAATTTGCATAACGTGCACAACTGGGCAGCCGAAAACCCACACTGGTTTCGTCAGGTGCAACACCGACGGCCGTGTAGCTAAACGTATGGTTCGGCACCATAGGAAATTAAGTTGTGGGACATTACCCCATCTTATAGGCTGTAAATGGACATTCGTAAGCACACTTTCTGACGAACATTCTGCCGGTTCTTCTGGAAGAGATACAGTGGATGCTCTATCATAACATCCACTGTAATAACACATTTTCATCGTTCTTTCGGACGGTGATTGCAAATGTGCCTTTCAGTACATGTCAACAGTTTGAACACATGCTTAAATAAAGGATAAAGTTATGTGTTGGAAGATAGAATTTATGTTATGTGATTTAGGTGGTTACAAAATCATTGTTAGTAAATGATTTATTTCATTTACGAGTGTACGAAATCGCACTGCAGTGTCAAATAAGTCGACAGTGCGTACTGCACGTAGCTGGTAACACTGTCATTACGTGTTATCGTTCAGCATGAAAGGACGTTTCGTTAAGAAGAATATTTATTTTGCGGTATACAGGTGGTCACCGAAGTATTTTTAATAACATGTTTAGTTCAGAGAATTAACCTGATATGACATAATTTAGTGCGGTGTAGGTACAGACAGTTGTTTGACAGAACGTATTTTACCTCTAAGAAGCCCACAGCCACGTACAGGAAAAGAGAGGTCGGATCTTCTTTCTAACATTTAGACCTTTAATACAGTAGTTGTTCTGTGCAGCATATAAAACCTCTTTATTTTTGAAGAGTGAACAGTTGATTTCTCTGTTTCACCTCACGTAAATGTGGGAGGATACACAAACGTGAAATAGTTTTTTCCTAAGCCCTTTTTTTATGGCTAGATTCCAGACTATGTCGTGTTACCATATATAACATTCATAGGGGAACCTGCATCTAGGTCGTAAGTTGGTTCAAGGAGAAATAACAGTTTTGTTCTCGTAGCGCAGGCGTACCTTACTGTATACAACTACGCAGCCTGGTCCGAAACGCCTGCTTAGCAGTGTTTTGCACAGCAAAGGCCGTTTCCGGCCACCGTGCACTCACAGGACATTTCTCGAATTTTATTACGACAGGTTTCAACGTCAACACTAGCAAACGCTATACCTCCGTAATTGTCTTCTCAAGAGCCATCGAATGCAGCTATAAAAAGTTTACGGTTCCATTCAAAAGGACATAGTCACTTCAGAACCTCATCTGATACCAGCGCTAAGAACATTAACCAAAAAGAAACATACGTGTCCCTCGGCACGTTTGGCGAAAGCCGCGTTCGATATGTGTAACCGTTCACGAAATAAAAGGGGTGGCACAGCCTGTATACTGCAAAGTTAATAGTGTATCTACTTTTATTATTACGGCTTATCTTTGGCCAATAACTGCTGTCAAAATAAAAGTCACTCAGATAACGAACCTAAGTTGTTTAGTTTTAAAGTTCTTAGTTTAGTGTTATTGTTGTGTTTATTTGGTTGGAGACTAGTTTTACTATGCTGGTTTTAGAACGCTTCTTTTGACGGTAGTATTTGTATTTCTCAAATTTTGGTGCCAAAGTGCTTGAAGGTAAGCCTAGCTTATGTTTAGGGGTGATTAATATATTGAAACTTTTGCCTCCTCAACAGTCTGAAAAACCAATCGATTTTTTTATGGTGGTCACCAAGTCTGTGCATTTTTTGCTGAATTTCCAAACTGCTACGGTTTTGATTTTTCTTTAAAATATTTTTGAAAAAGAATCATTCATTCCGTTTTTGTCTGTAGCTAAGTACGAGACAAGGAATGTGTCTTTACCTAATTGCAAAACTATATGTGACTGTAGGACGAAATCAATAATGCCTCCATTTCCTGTGTGTCGACAGAGTTGACGAATAGCCTTGTGGCTACACAATTACGAATTAATCACTTACTACATGTGTTTCAGTATCCTTGACTTACACAAAACTTGTCACAGCTTTCTATCTGTTAGATGATCCCAGGAACATTTGCAGTAAAATGTTGGAACTGAATTTTTGTACATATTTCCGACACTATTATGAAACACACACAGAGTACACAGCAATGACCCTGTGTTTCACGGAAGTGCAGCGGGCGAGATAACTAGGAGTTACGACCGTGGTTCCCGGCTTGATGGCTGATGGCCGTAAACAACGGTCCAGGGGTTCCCTCAGCTTAGAGCTACGTCATCCAGATCGCTATTAGCATCATCACGTGCCAGCCGATTCACAGCTTCCTGGTCCGTTGCATAACATCCACAAACACGGTTATGACCGTTGTTTCGTTTCACGTGTGACTCGCACGACTCAGCACGCCACGTCAGCAGAAGTGCTCTGAGGCGCTGCCGTACACCGTACACACGATGAACGAAAACCTCGCCAGTAACCTTTACTGCGTATTGAAATGGAATGATTGTGTAAAGGAATTGGACAGTGGTCCCGTATCGCTCGACGTCACACACGTTATGACACAATTAAACAAACCACCTTTTTAATAATTTACAATTTCTTTAGAATACCACTTTAAGAGTCGGCTGTTATGATTTCGACGTAGCATACAGGGAAGATTATTGACAGCGACATACGCTCTAACATTTCAACAAGTTAGATTAGCTTTTGAACCACTATCGACCTTTCTTTAGCGTCCTCTTTTGTGCCAATCTTTTCATCTCATGGTAGCACTTGCTCCCCACGTCCTCGATTATTTGTTGAACCTCTCTGTCTTCTCCTTCAGTTTTTACCTTCTACAGCTGCCTCCAGTACCACGGAAGTTATTCACTGATGTCTTAAGACATACAGTATCCCGTCTTATTGCCAGCATTTTCCAGAAGGTCCTTTCTTGGGCGATCCTGCGGAGAACCTCCTCATTCATTATTCCACCAGTCCACCCTTGGAATATGTCATATCATCAGTCCATATATCAACTTCCTTCACCGGTCTTAGGGATTTATTATTTCTTCACTGATGCTGCAGAGAAGTTCCTTATCTAAAGGGTTAGATTACAGAATCCGAAAAATGCCTCCTCCAATATTCTTCCACGAATCCATCTCCAACTTCGTTGCTGCACAGTGTCTAGTGAATCACTACCGATCAGACGTTAAACTTTAATCTTTGTTGGTGTCACCAACAGTAGCTCACAGTCTGGTTAGAGTCCAGGCAACGAGTAAACATAATGGTAGACCTTGCAGTACCTTAAGAAGACGGCTGGATCGGTCGTTGAAATATTGTGACACAAAATGGAAACAACAACTCGGCTGAGCACTTGGACGCTCACTATTAATGAATCATGCCGAGAAAACCTGAGAGATCACTTTAATCAGATTCGTTACCGTTCTATTTCCATTCAACATAACACTGAATTTTGGAGCGAATCATAGTGGTTGGGTAAGTCTCGATGAGCTTAAAATACTCCTCTACCCCGAGCGAAAGTTGTTAGTGTTTTACATTTCTGACACATAAGTTTTGGGAAAAATACAGTTTCTTTATCTCTTTGTCTGTGATCTTCTTCTAACTTTTTGAGGTACAGTGCACTTTAGGAGTGCAAGTAAGTAGACCTTAATGGCCTTAAGATTGTGCTCGTCACCACAAGTAACTAAACAAACACTGTAGCCACTTGAGTGGTGCACTGTATAGCGATGCCAGCAGTGGCAAGGTGTCTAACTTGTCGGTATCACTACTCCAAGGCGCAACAGTCAATGAAGTAAAAAACGCGGATTCTAAACGTTCGAGTCAGTGTCACTCAGAAATATTTTGGCATCTTTAGCGCTTTACTCGATTAGAGACATATAACATTTTTTCCATTTACGTCCTTGTACTGAGATACATGGCAGAGCTATCTCCGAATTTAGGTTGCACGCCCCACTTGCAATACTATTTTTACAACAGAGTCACTGAGGTTTGGATACACCAATGGGTTTTGCCTAGTGTTCTATGGTTAGGTGAAAAACTTGGTGTTATTTTGAGGTGACTACGGCTTATTTGTATAAGGAAAGTTTAATTGGTTTCGTTTTGGCCAACGTGCATTTTCAATTCCTTCTCATTTACTCTCTTCTCTTCCTCCAATGTTCTTTCATCTTTTTGCACTTCTCGTTTTTGTTTCTTCATACAACATCACACCTGATCTTCAACACAAAGGCAGTGTCTCTGCCTTGGAATCTCTCTACATTAAACACTTTCCTTCTGAAACCAAGTCATTTTGCTCCAGTGTAGTGTATTTCTAATTTTTTGTAGGTAAGATTCAACTTACTGTTATTTTCTTTTCTCAGAGATACCGGAAAACATGACTCAGACTATTGTCACGCGTCTGATATGAATGTAAAAAATAAATAACAATCTTATTTTACTTATTGTTTATGTTATTATTTTCCTATATTATTCTTAGTATTTGCTCTTTAATTTGCAGATGTATGTGCTTCTTACTGAACATAAAATATTCCTTATGATTTTCCTCTCCAATATTAGCAGGTTGTCTAAGTTACCATTTAGTGCTTCGCATTCATTTGTATACAGGCAACTTCGTTTCAACAACCTGTTATAATACATAGTTTTTTCGTGACTCAAATGCACATTTATTGAAAATAATTCTTTATCTTCTACACTCCTGGAAATTGAAATAAGAACACCGTGAATTCATTGTCCCAGGAAGGGGAAACTTTATTGACACATTCCTGGGGTCAGATACATCACATGATCACACTGACAGAACCACAGGCACATAGACACAGGCAACAGAGCATGCACAATGTCGGCACTAGTACAGTGTATATCCACCTTTCGCAGCAATGCAGGCTGCTATTCTCCCATGGAGACGATCGTAGAGATGCTGGATGTAGCCCTGTGGAACGGCTTGCCATGCCATTTCCACCTGGCGCCTCAGTTGGACCAGCGTTCGTGCTGGACGTGCAGACCGCGTCAGACGACGCTTCATCCAGTCCCAAACATGCTCAATGGGGGACAGATCCGGAGATCTTGCTGGCCAGGGTAGTTGACTTACACCTTCTAGAGCACGTTGGGTGGCACGGGATACATGCGGACGTGCATTGTCCTGTTGGAACAGCAAGTTCCCTTGCCGGTCTAGGAATGGTAGAACGATGGGTTCGATGACGGTTTGGATGTACCGTGCACTATTCAGTGTCCCCTCGACGATCACCAGTGGTGTACGGCCAGTGTAGGAGATCGCTCCCCACACCATGATGCCGGGTGTTGGCCCTGTGTGCCTCGGTCGTATGCAGTCCTGATTGTGGCGCTCACCTGCACGGCGCCAAACACGCATACGACCATCATTGGCACCAAGGCAGAAGCGACTCTCATCGCTGAAGACGACACGTCTCCATTCGTCCCTCCATTCACGCCTGTCGCGACACCACTGGAGGCGGGCTGCACAATGTTGGGGCATGAGCGGAAGACGGCCTAACGGTGTGCGGGACCGTAGCCCAGCTTCATGGAGACGGTTGCGAATGGTCCTCGCCGATACCCCAGGAGCAACAGTGTCCCTAATTTGCTGGGAAGTGACGGTGCGGTCCCCTACGGCACTGTGTAGGATCCTACGGTCTTGGCGTGCATCCGTGCGTCGCTGCGGTCCAGTCCCAGGTCGACGGGCACATGCACCTTCCGCCGACCACTGGCGACAACATCGATGTACTGTGGAGACCTCACGCCCCACGTGTTGAGCAATTCGGCGGTACGTCCACCCGGCCTCCCGCATGCCTACTATACGCCCTCGCTCAAAGTCCGTCAACTGCACATACGGTTCACGTCCACGCTGTCGCGGCATGCTACCAGTGTTAAAGACTGCGATGGAGCTCCGTATGCCACGGCAAACTGGCTGACACTGACGGCGGCGGTGCACAAATGCTGCGCAGCTAGCGCCATTCGACGGTCAACACCGCGGTTCCTGGTGTGTCCGCTGTGCCGTGCGTGTGATCATTGCTTGTACAGCCCTCTCGCAGTGTCCGGAGCAAGTATGGTGGGTCTGACACACCGGTGTCAATGTGTTCTTTTTTCCATTTCCAGGAGTGTATATGCCCCTACTATTTAGTAGTTTCTTTTCTATAACATTTTTCTGGCCAATTTTCTTGAATTATCCCTCTAAGGTACTTAAATTGTTGAGTCTTCTTATTTGATCAATCTGTTCGTAAAAGTTTGGTGCACTCTTTATGTTAAACCTACTCAACTGGCTACCTGTTCTAAGATATTGTCTTGTATTTCTGCATCTTTTGGATGTTCGGATAGTACAGAGAAATCTGTCTGCAAATACTAGGCTGTTTATTTCAATATACTGTTTCCTTCTTCCCAATTTTATGTGTAATACTTGATATTATTATAATTCTTTTAGTAATTTGGTTTTTGTTGAGTATTACCTGCTGGTCTTATCATCATGTTTATCTGTTTTCGTCCCATAGATTTCAAAAAATAAAAAAAAACGACCTGGACACGCAATAGAAAGAGAAAGGCTGAAGAATGGAAAGTATTTACGCTGGTGGAGACCGAATATGTAAATAGCCCCTGAACGAAGCCATATTTCTATATTTCTCCCACAAATGTCTAAGTTACGTAACCTAAGTCACAGATCGTGAAGGGACTACTGGTGGCTGACGGCGGAAAGGGAAAAAAAGAAAGATTGGGGTAGTGTGTCCTGTCGACGACAAGGTGATTAATGATGCACCACAAGCCCGTATCGGAAAAAGATGGAGAACGAAATCAGCGTTGAGCTCCTCGAAAGAATCATCCCCAAATCGGTCTAATGACCGATTTAGCGAAATCCAAACTGGATGGCCGGACTGAAATTTGAATCTCGCTAAGTTCCGTAAATGCTTCTCCATCTCGCACGATCGGATTTCCGGTAAATTAGTATTTACATTAATGACATCTTTATACTATGGATATGGTAGTTTTATCATGTTTTTCTACAGATTTTTCGAGGGTGATACTGCATTCGCTTACGATTGACTGCCCGTGAGCAAACACGGCGGTTCGTGGTGCAATTGACGGAATGTCTGGGACAAATACCCCCGCCCGCTGCTTCCCAGCTGGCGAAGAAAACAGCTCGCCAGGCTTGAAAGGAAGCCCATGACACAGCGAGGGCACTGTATGAAGATCGCAGAGTTTGTGTCGTGGAAGCCTAGCACTCGAGTATAAAACAACAAAACACACAAAATATCGAAGAAAATTATGTTCAGTGGCTTCGGTATATTTCTGATCTCTATAGGATTTCTTTTCATTATCGATGCGTTAATCCACTTGCTCCTTGTCAGTCACAAGAAGTATCGTTACAGATTTTGATACCCTAGTGCAGTTGTTATGAGATCCATATTTAAAAAGTGTATTCTTTAATTTCTGCTGACCTCATTCTTCACATATATATGTAAACTTGAAAGGGTTCCAATAGAACCCTTTCGTAGTAGTTGACGCGTGAGTCATTCCTGCCCCTCACTACTTTGTGATGTCTGTACCAGGAGAAGTGTGTCACTGTGTTTCAGCATTACTCCTATTCCTCCCCATACTGTGCGTAAGTCAGTTTGAATGAATGAAAGAGTCAATAAATGTTCATTTCTTTTTTTCAACCTCCGGTTTATGTGGGGAAATCAAGCATTCTACAATGAGTTCCAGTCTGTCCTTGGAGTGAAGTGTAGCGTGTCTGCTAACGCAGATTTGCCAATACTAAAATGTTAGTGTTCGGCGGAAAGGTTAGCTGTGCAGCTAGTCCAGTACGTAAACAAAGCGTGTTTTCGCGAAGTTGGTAAGGGTACGTTAAGTTTCTTTGAAGAGCTTCGCCCCTACACAACGACGGCGAATGAAGCGGAAATCGCATAGAGGAGACTTTCGTATCAGGGATCAGTGAGACCGACATGGATATGATCCACTTTAGATTTTATTTTATGCTGAAGTTCAAGTTCTAAATTTTGCAGGTTTTGGTTGCTTAATATATTTTTGTTGATGTTGCAGTGTTCAGATACAAGCAAGTCAGACATTAAGAAATGATTTTCGTTCATTCGCACGATTGCTTTGGGTAGAGGACCGGTGGACCGATTATACGAAGCAAGTAGACATTATAAGAACGCTTATTTCTACAAACCACTTCTCAGTTTCGAGGTATAATTATCGTGAATCAACGTGCTTCGTGCGAGTTCACAATTTATAGCCATGTTTGTATTCTGGACATAAGCATTCTGAATGCACATGCCTTTGCGCGGTTGGTGACTAACGTGTATCAAGGTCTGAACTATTCTGTAAGAGGTGTAAACCATTAGAAAAGGCTTTGCTTGTTCGAATTATACGTTCTACGTGAGCTACTATACCTTCGGTATCAGGATTTTCGTTGGTTTGGTCAGTGTTAGTACACGTGTTCCTCGGACTATCCGCCGGCATTCATGGTACCAATAATAGACTAACGTCCTCTTTCTTGTTAGTTATTTAATCATATCCAATAGCATCAGATGATTTCCAGTGAGGGAACAATTTTTATTAACTTAGAACCTTGCTCTTGGTGAAGTAGTACTACCTCTCTGTTCGTGCACTAGTACTTTAGTACTGGCAAACCTGCGTTAGCAGACGCGCTACCCTTCACCCAAATGACAGACTCAGACACATTTTAGAATGATTCATTTCCCCAGATGAACAGGAGGCTGAAAGTAGAAACGAATATTTATTCGCTCTACCATTCATTCAAACTGATTTACACGCAAGATGGCGAGGAATAAGAGTTATTCTGAAAACACATTGACATATTTCCCCTTCCTCGAGGTCTGCTACAAATACCACAAAGTAGCAAGGGTCAGGAATGACAGACATGTTAAATACTATGAAAGGGGTCTAATGGAACCCTTTCAAACTGTATACGAAAATTCCCGTTACTACGAAAATACAGACCTTCCCCGTGACTCAGTACCTTTTTAAACCCCTCTCTGAGTCAGGAAGTGCACTTTGGAAAAAACTAGCCCGAAATATCAGAGAAATAACAAAGTTTTGCGTTCCGGGAAGCAACTTTATACGCCAAATCCTATCACAGAGATAAACATCTCCACAGACCCATCCACATCTGACTCTACTCTTGATTCCCAGCCCTTCTGCTCAACGCCTCTACTAAAGCAGCATTACTGAGATGTTACACTTGACTCTTCCGTCAGATATGTTGTTCTACGTCTATAGCAATACATATACTTTACAAACCACTGTGGAACGCGTAGCAGAGAATAGTTGTTCTGGTATAATAAATTAGGGTTTCTCCCTATTCCAGCCACGTCAGGAGCGCGTGAAAAGTGGCTCCGAGCATCCTGTAATTAATATGGCCTTCGCGATACCTATGGAGTATCTCTAGATTCTTCGCATCATACGGGTTCTTGAAATTCGCGGGACTGTTTACATCTATCTCCAAGTGCACCAATTCAGGTTTTTCAACATTCCTCGACGCTCTCCATTGAGTTAAACGTATCTGTGACCATTCGTACTGCCCTGCTTTATGAATGATCAGCACCTATTAGTCTTACCTGATAAGGGTCTCACATCTTCAGCAATATTCTGGGATGGACTACGCGACTGACTGCGTTTATCCAGTATCCAACCAATGAACTAAAGTCTGCCGCCTGCCTTAACTAAGACTGAGCCTGTGTGACCAATCCATTTATTTCCCTAAAAATTGTAACACCCAGGTATTTGTATTAATTGATTAATTCTAATTGTGAGTCATTGTTTTTGTAGCGGCAGTGCACTGGGGTTTTTCGTTTTGTGTTGGGCATAATTTTACTTTTCTGTACATTTAAAGGAAGTTGTCGACCTTTTCACTTGTTTGATATCTTATCACGATTTGTTTGAATGTTTCTGCAGCTTTTCACAGATAGTGACCACTGCACATAGCTCCATCATATGCGACAAGTCAAAGTTACTGTCTCTATTCGTGTCATTAATATTGAACGTTATCATCGGTTTACAATTACAACTGTTTTCATAATATTAACTTTACTTTGAACATATAACTTAATCTCAAGAAGAAATCTGAACCGTGGAAAACAATTCTTGTTGTATTTGTGTAGCTCCTGAACAGGTGTAACAAACTATTAAGAAACCCCTAATGACAGATTGAATAATCTTCATGTTCTCCGTTATTTTGTAATCTCCCCTCCTGCGTACATATTAATGTGGCTATTATGAAAGACTTACTTCTGTAACAAACGATGTAAATGTAGACATGAGCTACGTTACACCTAACATGAACTGCAGTCCTACAAACTTGTATGTCCTACAAACTTGTATGTCACTATGACCCAAGCTGTACTTGAGCTACTAATGGTCATGATAACAGTCTTCTCTTCTTTCCCAGAATAAGAGCTTCTTACTGTTCCGGCTCTCATGAAGTCTAGTATCCAGGAACATTCTGAGAAGGTGATAACGACATCGTTTCTAAATTACTAGTGACATTTCTAGTTTAGGTATGACTATCGGTTTTCGCTTAAGCCACAAGTACAATGAAAATTACGACATGCAGCATTTCATTACACAAAATAAGATAAATTGATGAAATAAACGTTCTTTCCCCTGTGTATTTATTGTATTCAACAGGCATATGTAGGTCTACTTCAAATGAGTACCCTATAGTTATAAAAGTTAACATTATTTAAAAAATGTAAGATATTTGTGAAATGAACGAGATCCCAAATTTTTAAATGCGCTACACCAGTTTGATCACGGTAAGAAAGTAGATGATCTTACTGCTTCCAGAGTGCTGAATTCATAAATCACATCTGCGTTCCATCAACATGCCAGTCTGTTTCATATACCTTTCTTTGTTGAAAATTACTGTACTAATTAGTGTTTGTTGATTTAATTCTTCAGTACCACAATGCTTCATCCCTTCACGTCTGTTTCGCGAAAAATGAATTTTATGAATGTTGCCGTATAAGTTCGGTAATTTTTTTGTACTGCTTCAAAAACATCATCTTAATGTTTTCTTCGTTTTCGGTTAAGACTAAGAAAAATATATTAAACTGTATGAAGGGTTTACTACAACTATTTTTGAATGAAACTGCAAACGTAAGCACACAGTAAGCACCACAAAGTGTGCCAATAAAAAGCCTCAGCCATCGAATTGAGAGACACAAATAAATCCACAGTTTTGGAGTTCAATGAAGTGACGGCAACTACAAGTGATCGCAACTGCAAGATCATGTGGAGTACTGCTTCTTTTATACAATTAGTGTAACAAGCTTTAACGAATATTCTAAACATTCCATTCGGTACCCTAACATCTTGCGGAGTGCTCTAAAATCAGTACCACACAGTGATGGTGTTCCCATCCCAGTTAGGCAAACATTTCGCACTTAAGTTCTAGCTCTATTTACGTACACTGACGAAAAAACTGCAGCAGCAAAATTTGATTGATGTAGACCAGTGAAATTTTGGGAATACATTTGTCTAGGCAACATATATAAGTCTACAGGTTTGCAAAATGACATGTTCATGTTAAGTGCGAGATAAGCCATTGCAAATGTGAAATGCTGGTACATTAATAACCGGTGTAGTCGTCAGAATGTTGAATACAAGCAAGCAAACGTGAATGCATAGTATTACACATGTGCCGGATGTCAGTTTTCGGGATGTTGGATTTGGTCGGTCAATACAAGGGTGGTAGATTCGTTTGTAGATGAGGCTGGAGTTGTCCGATGATGTCCCATATGTCCTCGACTGGAGACATGGTTGGTGATCGATCAGGCCAAGCCAACATGTCTACACTCTTTAGAGCACGTTTGGTTACAACAGCATTATGTGAAGAGCGTTATTCTATTGGAGAACACCCTCTGGAATGCCGTTCATGAATGACAGCTCAGCAAGTCTAATAACAAGATTGATGTACAAATTTGCAACCACAGAAGAGCTCTTGCTGTCATTCGAAATCGCACCACAGACCATAACTCCAGCTGTAGATGCAATGTGTCTAGCACTCAGACACGTGTTTGCAGGCTCTCAACTGGTCTCCTCGTGACGAACACACGGCCATCACTGGTAACGGGGCAAGACAAACTATCATTAGAGAACACATCAAACATTCACCCAGACCTTCAATGATCTCTCTATTGACACTACAGGAGTCGCAAAAAGCGATGGTTTTGTGTCAGTGGAATGCACGCTACAGGGCGACTGACTCGGACCAGTCCTTGAAGTAACCGATTTGTGACAGTTAGTTGTGTCTCTGCGGTGCTAACTGCTGCTCAAATTGTGCTCCAGGTACAGAACGATGCGCCGGGGCCATACACCGAACACGATGATTTTCCCTCTCAGTAATGCCAAGTGATCGTCGGGAGTCCGGTCTTCATGCGACCGAACACTCTCGCGACCACCGCTCCTGAAATCATGTATAGTCGTTCTTAATTATCGCAGAAGGAATATCCAACTTCTCCTAGCCCTAGTTAGACGATCTCGTTCAAACTCAGTGAGATGATGATAATGACGTCTTTATCGCCCTGAAGGCATCCTTCACTAACATCAACTCACGAAGTCCAATCTCAAGGGTAACTAACCCTCACAATCGTTACAGTATGTTTTTAAAACCAACCTGATTTGCATCCTTCACTCTTACGTGACTGGCAGGAAATCTGAACAGACGTCATCTTTCAGATATAGAAACACGTCTACCAAATTTTGTTTTATGTTGCACAACTCCTCCTTGGTGCCTCGACTTTTTTCCGTCAGTGCATTTACCATCTCGAGAAAACTAGTGACGATTGTGATTTTGTGCCATCTGATGACCGCATTCCCGGGAGCCATTCACGGAAAGAAAATTTCGTAAAAGATTTCTTTCAGGCCGGCCACCGTGGCCCTGCGCTTCTAGGCGTTTTAGTCCGGAACCACGTGACTGCTACGATCGCAGGTTCGAATCCTGCCTCGGTCATAGATGTGTGTGATGTCCTTAGGTTGGTTAGGATTAAGTAGTTCTAAGTTCTAGGGAACTGATGACCTCTGATGTTGAGTCCCATAGTGCTCAGAGCCATTTGAACCATTTCGTTCATAGCCTTGATCACCAGAATTATTGGGTTCCAAATTAAAGGAGTTGTAACAACTGTAATATTCCGATAAAGAGAGAAAACTTTTGAGACGGCAGAACAACCTGTTTATTGCTTCTGTGTCAAAGGACTCACTGAAGCTATAGGACTCGAGTATTTTGGAAACGAGTGGAGGTTATTAACAGCTTGAAGAGCCGCTTGACATGTGTTGTTGAATAAATGATTTTCTGCAGATGAAGCAGTTATTTATAGTATAGTTTTGCCTGAAAGAAGTTGCATAAGTACTCAGCGAGGTCTTGAGGAGATTTTGAAGTTGTGCATGGACTGAAAACTTGCTTTAAATGTTGACAAATGGAAAATCACGCACTTCTCAAAACGAAAACAGGTAGTACCCTGTGACTAACATGTGTGTGAATTCCCAAAGGATCAAACGGTCGAGGTCATCGGTCCCTAGACCTACACGCTACTTACACTAATCTATGCTAAGAACAACTCACAAATCCATGCCCGAGGGAGGACTCGAACCTCCGGCGGACTCTAATATCAATGAGTGACTGTTGTAATCGGCCAACTCATACAAATACCTGGATGTAAGATTTTGCAGGGGTGTGAAATAGAATGATCGCTTAGTCGTGGGTTAAGCAGGCCGTAGATTTCGGTTTATTGATAGAATACTGGTGAAATACGATCAGTCTACAAAGGGGTTTGCATACACATCTCTCGTGCGACCCATATTAGAATATTGTTGAAGTATTTGGGACCTGTATCGTATAGAACTAACAGGGGATATTGAAGTCATTTAGGAATGGTCACAGAGATGCTGAAGGAACTAAACAGGCAGACGTTTGATGATAGCCGTAAACTATCCCAAGAAAGCCTACTTACAAAAACAGGCCTTAAATTACGACTCTACGAATACACTGTAACTCCATATGTATCACTCAGTCATCATGTGGACAGCATTAGATCAATTAAAGCATGGTCGGAGGTATTTAAACAATCATTTTTCCTGTACTCCATACGTGAGTTGAACGAGAAGAAACCCTAACAACTGGTACACTCGGATGTCCACTGTACCATGCAGTTCATAGTGGATTTTCTGCTGGTTGAGGAACTGTGGGTGGGGAACATGATATTCTGTTTGGATGTCGTAAATCTGAATATTGTGCCTAAGCTGGTTTGTAAATTTGCTTATTTGTGGGCTGATAATATAAACCATATAAATCATTATTAGTCTGATCCTTTCGGGTTCATTTCAGAATACCAAGCAATTTTTTTGATATTCAATGCCTGAGATTTGTACCATAGGGGTTATCTTGTCTTTTATGTGAGCTAACTGGACGACTCACATGATCTCTGATGCCGATCTGCCACTAAGAAATATCAGTAAATAGTAGTCATTCTACGTATGTTATTACGTTTTAGATGCTGATAAATACGGTTTGACGTATGCTGCTTCGCTGATCGCTATTTGTAAGACATTGTTCCAAGTCATCGTGTTTACTACTACGGTGTTTCGTAAGAACGATACTAATGGTTTAGATACCTATTAGGTTGACATAATTTTTTCCTGCACACGAAAAACAAGGATAGATGCCAACGCAAATGAGAGTACAGTTTCATCGCACAGCTGGAAGCTGCGAGCAGAAATCTAACACTGTTTAACATGGTTCACCACTTTTGCTGATCAGTACTTACAGTCTAATATTGTTTGGTGTTTATGCAGGGCGATGCTTGTCGTCGTGCATTATTATGAAAGCACACCCAACTGTGCGTCTATGTGACCAATTTTATTAAACTTAAAGCGCCAGGTAGTGTTTCCTGACTGTTTTTCTAGGACATGAATTTTGTGCATCTTTTGCATAGTTCGAAGGTTTCAGGGTTTAATTATCACTACCCATGCTTTTTCAACACACACACACACACACACACACATCTTTCAACTGTTACACACACACACACACACACATCTTTCAAAGGTTTGTGTACACACAGACATATCGAGATGGCGATAAGTGTATTAAACATGGCTTGTTTATCGATAACAATACAATGCTATTACTCCCACTGCATTTGAAGTTATAAGTCATGAAATGGTTTGTGAAGGCTCTAGACGTAAATGATGCATGCTTCCACTATATCCGATCGATATATCCGTCACAAACATACGAGAAGTTGGAAGCTAATATTTTGAGAGCCCTCAGTAACGCTTTTGATGAAAGATAAAAATTTTGTGTGAACCCTGCACGTTTTGTGGAAAGATGATTGATGTGCGTTTGTAATTGTACCGCAAGAAACTTCTTTGGAAAAACAAGGGCAGATTCTAACTAAACCTCACTAATAAATCATTATTTCAAATTTCTTGTCTGAAGCAGTTTTACAAGAGCCCAAAAGCATGCTGCGAAAAAATCACAGAAATAATAAATTTTTAGTATTTTGAGAAGAAGTGTGATATAGCGGACGTTATCTGACTGCATATATTTAATCAGTAACCTCAGACTGTACAAAATTTAGTCATACAAATGAAAAATTTTCATATGTAGAGCAGCGAACAGGCACAAGTCGTAAGGAGGAAACAGTTGATAGAAGTGAACTCACGTCGCTGCTGAAATGGAAACGCCTTTTATATAGAAATAAAAATTTTGTGTGAAATTGAATGGAAACAGAACTATATGGGAAGATTTTGTTGAAATTCCAGTCTTGCGTCCGAAATTTCTCTCAATTCTGCGCTTATTTTTAACCTAATCTTTTGTTTAAGCCATTTACGTCTCGGTAATGGAGCATTTTGGTAGAAGTGAGTAACCGCGGGAGGCTGTTCTGCGATAACAAATGTAGCTGTTGTTTACGACAAAGACTTTAGACTCTTACACCGTCTGATACTCTAACGAATGGCAGAGTTACAGTTGTGATATCTGGGGATATCAGATACCAATAGTCTATTGTTCCTCCGGTTATTTCTAGTAACGAGCTTCCAGCCTGCATTACTTAGAAGAAGAATCATTTCCTTGTAATAACACTGAGTTTAACAGCGAGGCGAACTGTTGCAAACCACTCAATACTCTATTCGAACCCGTTTACATTGAAGGTGCAGCCAACCTGTGGTTTAGAAATATAAATGTTTATTTATAACTTTGTCATGGCCAACACAGAAAACAGTACTTTCATACCATTCTCGAAGTAATGCATTGAAAACTACGTTTGGGGGTATAATTAAATTGGGTTTCAGCCGGATGTGTGCCGTGTAACTAAAGATGCACGTACTAAATATTTGTAATGAAAATTCTGTATAATAAACTGCGGCTCGAATCCAGGCACCTGTCTTTCGCAGGCGATGGGGAAGAGCGCTTCTCGTAGAAGACAGTGTTTATAGTAAGGGTCCAGCAGACAGTTTTCGCGTGTCTTCGTTGTTAACATACGGTTATGCTTTCTTTTGTTCCCAACATACACACGGTTTTCTAAATGATCTTCAAATTTTATAATCCCCTCCTCAAATTTCCTTACTACTCTTTATCTTTCGGATATTTAGAAACAAACAATTAAACCAAAGAATACTTTTTGAATATGTCTTCTGCCATTTAAACTGTAAAAATTCATAATGTATTGATTACAAGACCTCTGCCAGAGCCATTATCAAAATTTTTTCTCATCTGTTTTTATATGAATAGTGAAAGTGCGCAACTGTTATACCTCACTGACTGGAATGCCCTGTCACCGAAGCAAGAACTCTTGGTAAGGTACCTGCGTAATCTGACAAAAACTTGTATATTAATGACAGAGAACAAGCATTTTCACCATCGCAAGTGAAATGTAAAAAATAATAGAACGTAAAATCAAATAAACAAGTAATACCCCCTAATGCGAAACTTCAGCGTTGCAAGACAGCTGTCTTGCCTGAAACATCAGAAATTAATTCTTTTGGAGCCATTCAAAAATTGATAAAATTGCAAATGAAGAGCCTAAAATTGTAAGAAAACTTTGTGATCCCACTAATATAAATGACATATGGAGTACGTATGCCAAGCACTTTGTTGTAAATAGCGGAGTTATTATTTAGATGTAGATGACGATAAATTACGTACGTATGCACAGCACCAGACAGGTTCACTGACGCAGTACGTAGGAAACGCTTGAAGTTCTATGGTCACATCGACACAGTGGACTCCACTAGATTAAAAAAAACGTAAGTAATAAAATAAAATCAAAAATGGTAAAAATTACTTCGAAAGAAAAGGCTAAGCATGACTTACGAGAAATGAATGCCTCATAAGATACCATTAGAGAATGCAAAGTTTCTGAATCCTAGTTGCAAATTACACATTCACGGAGAAAGCTAAAAAAAATATCGGAAACAGTGGACATAAGAACGCAAGAAGTAACACAGCGAATTCATGAAGGGATTTTGGGAAAAGGAGATGAGAATGAAGATGTGAGCCCAAGCTAAACGCGTTCTTTAACGAAATAAAAAGTGAAAGAAAAAGCAAACTTTGTTCCACCGACTTCGGAAATAATTTTTATACCCCTCCCTAAAAACACTTGTTTTGTTTTTCTGGTCCTTATGTTATACACTGATGATAGAAATCATTATCACCATTTCCTACCGCGAATTTGAACACCACCAGTTGACACTGCGGTCATGAGACGCCACAAAGAAAGTATTTATGTGGAGCACAGAAGAATGGGAAATGATTCTAGCGATGATACGAGCCGCATATGGGTAAATCCAATGACACCAGTGACTTTAATAAAGGGCAGATACTAAAGATCTGGCGCCTGGGAAGGAATATCTCGAAATGGCGAAGCTGTCGTATTATGAAAGGTAGTTGGAGAACGGTGGATCTACGAGTAAGTGACAAGGTGTTTGACGTTTACTCCACTCCACGGAACTTGTGGGTTGGAGGTTTGACCTCTCCATACAGCAGGATAGGTGGCGATCTGTAACAAATGTGACGTTAAAGTACAATGCTGATACATGCACAAATGTTTCGGAGCACATAGTTGGTGTTTGACAGTAGGCGACCCAATGTGTCCTCATGTTGAGCCTATGACACCGTCAATTACGATTTTCGTGGGGACCATCGAGACTGAACCGTGTATCAATGTAAGCGTCTCGCCTGATCGGATGAATCACATTTGTCGTTGCACCAGGTCCATGGTCGTGTCCAGATGAGCCATAAAGCAAAACGAACGGCAGCACGAAACATGCACTGTGCCACGGAAGCACGCCGATGGGGGTTTTATTATACTGTGGGGGACATTCACCAGTTTCTCAGTGGCA
Source organism: Schistocerca piceifrons (assembly GCF_021461385.2). NCBI lineage: Eukaryota > Metazoa > Arthropoda > Insecta > Orthoptera > Acrididae > Schistocerca > Schistocerca piceifrons. Next base: position 752,200,344 of record NC_060140.1, read on the forward strand.
GTAATCGTATCACTGCAGCTGTGGAGTGCGTGAACATGAAAGGTCTCTGTTGGATTCCTTTCATGTTAATTTCTTAAAACTGTTGTCATTTACGGCATACATTCCACTTCTAAATTTACTGTGATGTTTCTGACTATCTGGGATGAGACTGAGCAGTGGAACGTGTTACTTTTACACATAATCAAGAACGATCTGTCACACTAATACACTTTAAAACACAGTTTATATATAATTCATGTCACACAGCCTCATATGGAACCTACATCCGCTTTCTTTTATATACTGTATATGATAAGATACTGTCATCCCCCTTCCCTTCTGTGTGAAAGGATGAATGAGCAAATGTATTTCTAGTTGCATGCCTGATGGTAGCAGACAAGCCTGTCTGCTAGAGAACAGTAGGACCAACATCGGAACAGGTAGCTACGCTTTCTAAAAGCAAAGAGGTTTCTATTCTTAGTATGGTCCTGTCCGTCCCTTGTCATGTTGGTATAGGAAGCTGCCTCTCTGGTCACTTCCGTTTGTATCTGTGAGGCACCCCTCAGGAGGGACCCACGTCAGTCTGTCCACGGCGAGCGTCTGAAGTGGTAGGATCTCCGGCAAAGTGCGTGTCTGCTAAGTCCATAGGACAATGGATTTCTTAAGTTCAGCCTAACTGAAAATTTAATCACCTTTATTTCAGGTTTAGCTCTAAAATATCTAAAGTTAACTTAAATTGCAACGCAGTGTAATTCGAGTGTGAAGTTCAGAATGTCTTCCGGTAGTTGCTTTGTCACTACTTTGTGAGTAAAGTGGAACCACGTGTTGATCAGTAACTCTAACTAAGATCATCAATCTTAAATGCGAATGTGCGTGAGATTATAACATCTTGTCTTGACAATATTTTTCAATATAGCAACTTTTCTTTATGTTTAACCCACGTGGGGTGTACTTTGTGAGACCAGTACCACGTGCTTATACAATTGTTTGACCCATCAGGTTAATAGTAAGACGATAGTAACCAGTTCGAGGTTTCTCTTTTGTAAATTGTGTTTCGATGTAATTTATTTTAACTATCAAAATTATTGTGGAGTTACACTCTTTGTGTAAACCAAGTTGACCACGTGAAGCATGTGGTGTAAGCATCAAAAATTTCACAGAGAGTTAGTATTAATTTAGTATACCAGTGTATGGTAATTTCATGACGGACAGGATTGCGCTACGAACGTAACTTCTTTGGGTGAAAATTGAATCGGTTGGTTGTGGTTGATTTCCTCTTGGATATGTTTCAACGTTCTTCGTGTGTTTTTTTATGAATGCAGTGTTGTATGTAGTCTCCCAATCTTGGCTCCCTATTTGATGTGTTCTGTAAGATTACAAACTCACATTTTTACAATCCTAAATAAGGCACCAGTTTAGTTATGAATCAAATTTGATATGCTGAAATTTTAACGGAACAATGATCAATGTTAAAATAAATGTCCAAATATAAACTGATTTATTTCATTCTATTTAAATTATCTATATATATATATATATATATATATATATATATATATATATATATATATATATAAGTTATCGTAAGATGAGTACTAAAAGATTATAATTAATGTTAGTCTGGTTGGGAATTTGGTAAGCTAGACTGGATATGTGGTGAAACAGTTGCGCAGTAATGCAAGGTTAACTTCCTCACATAGCTCACAGCTTTTAACCCACTTTTATGGTCTTGAATATCAGCACCGCTTTCAGAATAAATTAATGTAACAACATTACAAACATTATTGTGGACCACCTCTGTCCCTTCATGCTTGATGTCTTTCGCGGTAGCCATTGCATCTTGCTGCCGTATATATGTCCCTGTCAACAGACTAGAATAGTGTTGAGTACTTTGAAGAGCAAGACGGTGTATCACGCTGACCTTCACCACGCAATTCACCAGATCTGTACCCTATGAAACACATCTGGGACTCTATCGGTGGCAGCTCCGACCTCACAAACCAGCGGCAGGTAATTACGGGAATTGTGTGACCTGTGTGAAGACACTGGGCACCAAATACCTCCGGAAACCTACCAAGTACTTGTCGTATCTATACCACGCAGACTCACTGCTTTTTCGCGTTCCAGTAGTGGGCCAGCACGCTATTGAGTTGGTTATAATGCTTTGGCTCATTAGTGTACGAGCAAATGGCGCACAACGTTTAATGCACCATACTTAATACTAACTCCAGAACAACTAGCACTTTAAAGACAGTTAAATGCAATGCTGTGTGCATTAAGTTACTGATATCTTTGCGCAAAATATGGATGAATGAAAAGGAGAAAAGACTGATTGGAAAGTTCTTGAGCTTTGTAATTTACGGCTATCAGGCACATGTATCTTTGAGCCGAGACCAAAACTATGTCATTCCATTTCTCGATAAGCTGTAATGTGTCGCACAGTTACTGGCAATAAAAACTAACATGTTCGGTGTAATGTGACCACAACGACATGATATCGAATTTGCAGCATGAGCTTGAGTTAGCAAAAAGAGAGAGGACGGTAGCGCAATTAATGGATTACTACAATAGGTTGAGATGAGGTTCATCGCATAGTGAATAAATGTCTCCTACAACGAATGTATTAATAATGAAGCACCAGACGATGTACTATATATATTATGACAAACAAAAACATGGAAGTTAAAAATTATGTGATTAATTGCCGCGATGTGTACATATAGCCGAATAGCCGAGCACATATGGCTTGCGGTATATGCTGGGCTTGGTTTTCTTGATGAAGGTATGCCCTTTCCTTCTGCTGATATGAGAATAGGCTACTAAGAAGTTATGGTAGTTCTACAGTTTAATGTGGAGTATTGGTACTTTCCACACACACTGGAACAGCTGAATGTCTAGCGCTAGTATAGCCGAGCGCAAATGGCTTGCAGTATTTGCTGGGCTTGGTTCTCTTGATGCAGGCATGCCCTTTGCTTCTGCGGATATGAGAATATTCTTAAGTAAGAAGTTATGGTAGTTCTACAGTTTAACGTGGAATATTGGTACTTTTCACATGTCCTGGAACAGCTGAAAGTCTAGTGCTACACCAGATCCATTTCTGATTTATACAACTCTCAATTTCCTAAATAAACACTTTCTCGTGTATTCACCAATCTATATTCGGAAGCAACAAAAAAATGAACCAATTTCTCTACTGTTCGAGTAGACATACATGCTGAAAACCGTTCGTAAAATGAATTATTGTAGAAAAAAATGGCATCGGTAAGACGCAAGGCGTAAAGGTGTAAAATCGACTGATGTACTGCACTCGTATTACCGGGAATATGCAGTAGTCTCGCAGTTTCTGGCGGGATTAACCCGATATTCCAGTCGTGCATACCAGACAACTTGGCATTGAACCATTAAAAAAAAAGTTAGCTACAAGAGTCGGGAGTCGGTTTAATCTTCACAAATCGCAGTAAAAGTGCAATTGATCATGTAGCATGTCACCTAGTATTTAGTGACTGTTGAAAGGCATGATGTCCGGAAGAATTCCGCTCACAACTGTGAGCGGAATTCTTCCTGACATTTTACCATGTTATTTAATATTTCATCTTGACTTGAGGATCAGTCGGCGGAATACAAGTTTTTTTCTGCAAATTATAATCAAACTGAAGGTAAACTTACCTAGTTTTCCTTAAAAATATTTAGTATGTGTATAAATATATATGTATCGTTAGTTATACGGCACATATCCAGCCTAAGAGCTAATACTTCTCACATTTTAACTAACGAGTCATGAGTAATGGAAGCAATTGCCTCTTCAGTTATGTGCCTCAACTCTGGCAAATCATAAAGTAGTTGCGGAACGTATTTATGCATCACCATAGGAAAAAAGCAACTCCGACAGATTAAGTAGTAGCGGAATGTAGACATGATCTTTTATAAAACATCAAAGGAAAAAAAGCATGCCTTGAGGTCAGCTGAACGTGGAGGCCAGCGGAAAGCAGCTCTGTCGCATTGACCTTACGACCAATGCAATGGTCAAGGTCTTCCGACGTTCAATCACTCTTGTATAAAGAGATGCCAGTGGAGAGGGGCTCCAGCTTGTTGCCATATAGTTTTCAGGTTCACCGTTCAGATAAGGGAAAGAGTAATTCATGCAACAAATCCATATGAGCCACGCATTTTAGGGTAGCTTCAAACGAAACAAAATGGTCCTTACACTTGACGTCGCTACACAGCGCAATTGAAGTTCAAAACTTGCTTTCCGAGCAGACGTCTTACGACTACTAACGTAAGATGCTATGTCGCAGTCAACATACTCTTCAGACACTTTTGCTCGTTCCATGATTTTCGCTTTACACATGCATCTGGACGTTTCGAAATAACTTTGCCATTAGCGGATCTTTTTGCCACACGGGGGATCATAATTACAACTTTAAAAGAAACACATATTGATCTTAAATTACAGGTTCACTCCTAGCAAACTGCTGAGGACAAAACGCTTTACGCTCAGGAGTCGCCATTTTGCATATGTGGCCCTGCGAGCAGGATAACAACAAAGCAATACTAAACCCGCCGATAAGTTGACACTCGATAAGTTGACTTATGGGAAGTGGTTGATTCGATACAATTTGAATGCATTCGACCAGCAGAGACAGCTTTCCCTTGCTGGCAACCAAACCTGATCTCGCTAGAAGAAAGCGTTATCGAGTTAGTGTCTCGTCTGTTTGCTGTAACAGACTTGACAGAGTTAGCGACTGCATCAGCGTAATACATATTACTTGCGTTAGGCGTTAACAAGGGTTGAAGTAGTCTAACTTATTGACATATCGTACTTACTGAGATATCCATGCTACAAATTACGTACTGTAGTAGCTATGTATTATCCATATGAAATGTATTTAGGCAAATGTTATACTGGAATAGAAGATTATTAATTATTTTTTACTTACATCCTATATATATATATATATATATATATATATATATATATATGATTATTAATTTTTTTTACTTACATCCTATATATATATATATATATATAGGATGTAGGTAAAAAATAATTAATAATCTTCTATTCCAGTATAACATTTGCCTAAATACATTTCATATGTTTCGCTTGATTTTCACATCGTATATATATACGATGTGAAAATCAAACAAAACAAAAAAGAAACGAACTATGTGAAGTATGTGAACAGTCATTAAAAGTTCAGACACTGCCCTAAGATAGTCAGCTCTATTTCAACTGGGTTCTGACGATTCACTGGAGTCACCTGTTCCAATAATAAAGTTGATGTCGTCAAGGGAAACTTCAGTTACGCTATTGTTCGACCAGCACGTCTTCTCCTATTGTTCCACCTTACAACAGTACACTGCCTAGTCCTCTCAAGTGACTGACATAAGAGAATCATCCACAATTTTGCGGAAATTTTCCGTAAACATGTCTCCAGTGACACTGTTCCCTGAACACTTTTCGTTTTACTTTCGCAGCAGTCGTATCACTCTTGGACCTTCGCTTGTGGCTTATGTGTCACCAGTGTAGCACTTTTCGGCAGGTTTATGTAGCCACATTAACGAGCAATGACCTCGTCGTACTGTATTTTTTTCTTTTTTTTAGCCACTCGAGCATTTCCGCCATTTAACCGAAATATGAGGGAGATTTGTCCAGCAGCCTGCTGTAATAGGGCACATTGTCTAATACAATAAGATTTGGTACTACCATTTCTTGAAACCATTTATCGAAGTTATTTAAGTTCTACCCTCATAGAATCGTTCTTTGAATCGACAAATGCTAATAGAGGGTTGTCACAAGTTTCCCCAAATGAAATTCCCTGATATTTCCCTGATTTCCAGACAAGTTTGAGCATTTTTCCCTGACAAATTTTGAGATCTCAAGTGTAAGTAAAGACATAAGTTGACAAAAAAATGTAAGGAGTTCTGTATTTCTGAAACGTGTGTGCAAAAATTTTAAGTACTAAGTGTTGGGTTGGCAGAAGAGCCAACACCGTGTTACTAGTGGAGGCCGAAGTGCACGCCTTTTAGCTCACGCAGGCTGGCGTGAGGAGGGAAGAAGGACTATACTGACGTGAGGTCTGGAACATGACAAGGAATTAGAATTCAGAAAGCGGATGGAATTAGTTTCATACATAACTTTAATCCATTAATGATGGACGTCGCTCTTGACGGTACATGATTCACAATATTATCTGTTCAGATTATAGTAACTGAAAATGGCGCATTGCTAGGTCGTAGCAAATGACGTAGCTGAAGGCTAAGCTATACTGTCGTCTCGGCAAATGAGAACGTATGTAGACAGTGAACCATCGCTAGCAAAGTCGGCTGTACAACTGGGGCGAGTGCTAGGGAGTCTCTAGACTAGACCTGCTGTGTGGCGGCGCTCGGTCTGCAATCACTGATAGTGGCGACACGCGGGTCCGACGTATACTTACGGACCGCGGCCGACTTAAAGGCTACCACCTAGCAAGTGTGGTGTCCGGCGGTGACACCACACTAAGATCAACATCTTTTGTTATGAACTGTTTTCGGATGGAGAAAGCAAGTCAAATGGTATGTATGTTACATTAAGACCACTGATGTTATTTTGTTTCAGTAAAGCGGAACACATTTGGTGACAGAAATACGCATTTTGTTGGAGTCGCAATTCACTGCTTTCACAAATAACTTCAGAAAAAGTAGGCCTCTTGAAAGAAATGTACAATGTGGTGAAGAGTTGTGTAAACCAACCCTATAGGTGGCCGCCAATAAGATGTTGGTTCTACAATGTTCGTTATTGTCGGTTATTACCCACTGCGTTATTCCTATTATTCTACAGGTATTGTGTGATTTTTCTTCCAAGAAATACACGACTACGCAGCGTACAAACTGCTAGCGACTGCCACACTTTTCTTCTTCTTATCGTCCATACTTTCTAAAATACAAACTACTTTCGCAGGGCCAAAATGTACTAGAATGAATAAAATGTCTATAAAACGCAGCACTGTATAATGCACATGCGGTGAGACATTCCCAATTCCTGAAATCCATCGCCCGTGGCCTCTAGCCTGGCCGAGGAGCACCACAGTCCTGGGTCTACGGACAAACCATGTGCCTCTCACCGGCAGGTGCTAGGCTAGCAGCAAGTGGTTGTGGCAGCACCGACTGCAAGCTGAGGGGAGCGGTTGGAAGGGGAGTAGCATAAACACGATACGAAACTCAACACACCTAAGGAAACACAGAATGACAACAATACCGGCATTGCGCTGCATCTGTGTTACACCCGAAACAAATGAATATCGTATCAAAGTAGTACACCTCTTTCGACTTCGGTCGATTCCTCTACAACACCCAAAGCGCCAGTGTCAACTTAGTTAATGCTGTTCGTACTCTCACATGCTCTTAACTGAAACTATTTGAGTTACTCTTTGACCTTGAACCAACACTGTACAACGCTTACAGTTGATAGTGTTAAAATTTATAACTGGGATGTTCTTTTATGGACACACTGAATTTCTTGCAGACGTATTATTCATATGGAAATTGAAGAGTGGTTACTACAGACATCAAAACCCTTCTCGTACCTGCTGACGGTTCTTAACATTTAATGTTCTTGTCGCATCTGTGAACTATCTCGATTATCAATGATTAAGCCGTCGTCACCTACACCTCTCATAAAGAGTAAATTTGTGACTTGTCAATGAGAGTATCTCGCTTGAGATTTTGCTGCAAAAGTGAAACAAATGTTCAAGTGCGTGTGAATTCCTAAGGGATAAAACTGCTTAGGTCACCGGTACCCAGACTTACACACTACTTAAACTAACGAATGCTAGTAACAACACCCACACCCATGCCCGAGGGAGAACTCGAACCTCCGGTGGGAGGGGCGGCGCAAAAGTGGAACACTGACACCTTTGAACGTGTAATATTTTGTTCTTGTTATAAAATCCGTCTTACCATTAGCAAAAATTCTGTTAATGGACAAACTCCCGCTATCCCAAGGACAGAGGGGAAGAAAATTTGTACACAATTGGTGTAAGTACGAGATGATAAGTTACAGTCACTGCTATTTCATCTCATCTTCATGGATGTGCAAGTCGCCGAAGTGGTGTCAAATAGAAAGACTTGCACCAGGTGACCAAAAAATCCCAGAGAGGGTCTCCTAGCCAATAATGTCATGCAATCATTTTATTTCACAACAGTTTCACAGCAGAGTGGGGCAAATAAAAGTGGCCCGAACGACAGCACACGACTGGACGGGAATGTATGCACACAACCACACCCTGTAACGCACAAACCACGTGTACGACCGCCAAGAGATCTTCACCAGTACAGAGCGTAGCTCGGGCGTGTCATTGCGAGTGGAGCAGTCAAACGGGACGATGATATCAGAGTGGAGTAGCGGGTGTTCGCTGTGGAAAGTTACGTGGCAATAAAGTTGTGAAAATTGTGCAGTGAGTTGTTCGCTGAGTAGTTTAATCGTGTGAACCTGCCAGCAAAGAGTTCCATACAACGCTTATACCGCAGTTGGCGTCACACATGCTCTGTTTTGAACAGGTCGAAAAACATTCCAAAACGTGTCCGTAGCCAGAAAATGTGGCTGCAGTTCAGCGTCCTACCAAATGCTTCAGAGTCCTACCAAATCAACCCGACGCCTCTTGTAAGAGATCAACATATCACGTCTACCAAGCGGGCGAATACTCCACCTGGACGTGCACTTTACAAATTAATACCACAAGCCGTCCTGAAGTATCACATATCGATCCATGCTGAAACACCCACATTAGTACGTGATGTAGCCTCCACAAACGTCAGTGCATGCACTGGCTCTGGCGTCGAGTCCATTGCACAAAAGGTGAATGCTGTCCTGGGATACGTTATGCCACGCCTGCTTGACCTGTTCACATAGTTCTGAGAGTTGTTGGCTGACAAGTCGCAGGTGTCACTTCTCCTCTTATCATATTCCACACATGCTCGACTGGAGACAAATTTAAACATCGTGCTGGCCAAGTAAGTTGAAAAGCATGTTGAGTTTCACGGGCAGTGTGCGGGCGAATATAATCCTGTTGGAAAAACACAAACTGTGGCGTGAGTAGAATACAGGGTAGAGGTGTTCGTGCCTGTAGTTCCATTGCTAATAACCTGTTGCTACAGTTCGTGTTGACATGTTTGGGCTCAACAGCCCTCTTATCTGTGCTGTGATAGCTGTACGATCTGCCACTGTTGCCCTTCTGTACGAAGATCCTGGCGGGCGTCTGTGCTGTGTTGATGTCCAGAACCACCTCTACGGATGTGGGAATGTTCACGTGACCATTGATACCAGCATTGTTACAAAACTGATGCAGCACGTCCAATTTATCTGCAGTTCTCCATCCCGTCACTCGGAAGGCCATAATGTGATCCCCTTTAAATTCGCTCAATTGGCTGTAGGAAGCACGAGTAGGTTCAAATGGCTCTGAGCATATGAGGTCATCAGTCCCCTACAACTTAGAACTACTTAAACCTAAGTAACCTAAGGACACACATCCATGCCCGGGGCAGGAATCGAACCTGCGACCGCAGCAGTCACGCGGTTCCGGACTGAAGCGCCTAGAGCCGCTCGGCCACCGTGGCCGGCTGCACGCGTGGGTCTCTGTGGCATGGTTGCCTACTTGCTTCACACGTCTGCACCACATTGAACGTTCTGATTGTGAGCATTTCCTATTAAAGGATAGACACAGACGGCGCTCTGGTAGATATCCAACTACGCTATGCACTGGCGGACGGCGGTGAAACCATAATCTGTGAATCTACTATCCTCAGGTGACATATGCCATCATCGGATCAAAACCGTAGTGGTCTGTTCAGATTTACTAATTTTTTCCAGCAGCGTGTATAACAATTCAATGAATTATGAAATACCGAAAGGCTTTTATTCAAAAAACCAGTTTATAATTAAGTAGTACCAATAGTTAAAACATTACTGTTATCAATCAAAAATATTCCAATAGTCATCGAAAATGTAAGTAGTACGTCAAATCTGTTGCTGATATCATGGTGTGCTGTCGAAATAGTCTACAAGTTCTACATTATACTCAGCTCAAAGACCTTGAGTACATAAAGAGGTGTAATAATGTTTCCATTAACTAAGCTAAAGTAACAGTTTCGTTTTAAGTCACAATTAGTTTCTCCCTGCTTAACATTAATCATAAACAACTACAAAAGTTACAGTAACTCAATACGTTGTGTGTCAGTCATAAAGAACTTCGCCAAATGGCTTGTATAATATGTGAAAATTTAAATCCTGACAAATACGTTATCTCTGAACAAATACCGTTTTTGTGATTTTCGTAACTCATATATCAGTGTGTTAAGTGTTGCACAACACATGAATTCCTCTAAAGCAGTGTTCGGCAACTGGTGTGCCGTGGCACACTGGTGTGCCATCACAAAGTGAAGGTTATGATATCAACATTTACATATTATTGTAATAAATTGTGAGATTTAGATTTGAGACATAATGCGAAGTTTTATATTTTCAAACAAATTAAATGCAATTTATTTCCTTCTATATCTGATTTGTTGAAGATTCTAGCCGCTTCTTAAAATTTAGTGCTCTCATCGTTTGCCACCAAAGCACCAACATATTAAGTGTAAAGTTTGGAAGGTAGGAGACGAGGTACTGCCAGAAGTGATGCTGTGAGGACGGGCCGTGAGTCATGCTTGGGTAGCTCAGATGGTGCAGTCAGCGTTCGGGAGGGCAGCAGTGCGCACCGCGCTCGGCCGTCCACGCCGCTACGCGGGCGGAGTGTTTTGTTTACTTCCTAGTCACCGCGCTTCTCAGTCGAACAAGCTCTAATGGCCAACTCTTGCAGGAAGTACACTCTTAAGTTCACCTTCTCAAATTAACACGCACGACCCAAAGCACTGTCCGTCCAACGCTACCTACGCGAAGACGTGAAGATCCCCCGTGACGATCTCATCGGCATACACCTATCGACCATTAGCAGGATCGTTTATGTTGACATCTGACGCTGCCTGCAACGAGATTATTCAAAGGACGCGACATGGACTAAAATTTCGGCACTCCGACGGTAACGTCGGGCCTGTGGATGTCGACCATGCCGGACTTGGCCTTCGCACGATCCGTGTATTCGAAGTGCCTTTCGAGGCGAATGAAGATGAAGTCATCGCGGCGCTAAGCCCGTTCGGAAAAGTCCAGAGTCACGTAGCTGAGACATGGGCACAGTTTACGACGTATCCGGTGCTTAATGGTGTGAGACAAGTCCGAATCGATCTCAAACGGCACGTCCCGTCGTACACTTCTATCGGCGGCTGCCGTGCGGTGGTCATTTAGGACGGACAACCTCGAACATGTTCCGGTTGTGGCAAAGAAGGCCACGTCCGTAATGAATGCCTGCAACGCCGCATCACACAACTAAGGCACGACGATACGAACACCGACAGAACCACAACCAACCTTCCAGTCACCTATGCGGCGACACTGCACGTCCAGCCCACACAAGGCGCCGTTCATGAGCGTCTCTCTGGACCGATACACCCGGAGGCGTCCCAGCACCTTGACACCGGCGATGCCGCCCGTGAACATGTCCAACAGCCGGACACGCCCATCCTAGAAGATCACAAGGATACCAATGGCCGGCCGGGGTGGCCGAGCGGTTCTGGGCGCTACAGTCTGGAACCGCGCGACCGTTACGGTCGCAGGTTCGAATCCTGCTTCGGGCATGGATGTGTGTGATGTCCTTAGGTTAGGTTTAAGTAGTTCTAAGTTCTAGGGGACTGATGACCTCAGCAGTTAAGTCCCATAGTGCTCAGAGCGATTTGATTTTGATACCAATGAGAGCGTTATGGAAAATGAAGACCGCATCACAGCACCCCTGGCTTTTGTACCGGAACGACGTGAATCTCTTCCTTCCTCAGACACCGAAACTCATTGCCGGAAGCAAAAGTGGCCCAAACGACGAAAAAAATTCCACAAAACATCAGAATCGACCATTGAGCCCCCTACGCAGGATGAAGAGATGGCACATCACTCTGACGGAGTACACGATAACTCTTTCTCCTCTACCACGGAGACGCGTTATAAACGAGACGGTGAGCCATCCATCAGAGATCGTGAGCATGCTCCGTGCCCAGAAGCCATGGAACAATGCACGACTGTCGTCATCGACGCAATTGAGCCGACTCGGCCAGTGCTGCCACATCTCGCCGATGTCAAACCTGTCGGACATTTTTCATGGGCGGATGACACTGATTTCCCACCTCCACCTGATGCGAAAATGAGATCTGTTCCACCGTTAGACCAACACTAAAATGGGGGATGTTTCTACGACGACTCCTGCGACTTCTATGGACTTCCAGAATCCACCACGACAATTTTCACCAGCTACGAACCTATCGACAGCACGGATCCCCCATCAGGCTTACCGAATAGCTACTATCAATACTAATAATATCGGCTCCCACGTTAAACTTCAACTGCTTCGTGACACGCTAAGAGCAGCGGATATCGACTTTGCCCTGTTACAAGAACTGAGGACATCAACTTGGACCGCGTGTTATCGATACGAGACGTATGTCGCCCCTGCAGCTATGGAACACACAGGCGCAGCCATCCTCCTCCGAGAAGGATTGCAGTTTCCGATGTTGCGATAGGGGTGGCCATAACAGCTGAAGAAATCAAAATCATAAATCTCTACGCCCCATCGGGCACTGATAAACGGAGGGATCGCTCCCAGTTCTACGGAGAAGATATCACGCCTTTATTCCTCGGCAAATATGATCATCTCATCGTAGGTTGGGATTTCAACTGTGTTCTCGAGCGTACAGACCAATACCCACATTTCACCACATGTCCGGAACTTCGCTTCCTCGTCCGCCGCCTTCGTCTCCTCGGCATTTGGCGAGTGGTACACGGCGACCGCCTGGGGTATACACACATCACGAGCTACTCCGCCAGCCGACTTGATAGAATATACATGTCTGACGCTCTAAAATCAGTTCTCCTCGACGCGGAACGTTGGCCGTCTGCCTTTTCGGATCATGAAATCTACATCTGTACCACGAACCTACGTAGGCAATCTACATGGCGCAGTGCAGGACCTTGGAAACTCAACGTCACGCTACTGCGGGACCCTGAATGTCGACAACAGGTCACCGACACGTGGCACACCTGTGTTCAACGCATTATGCGTTACGAGGCCACACTGCAGTGGTGGTTGCTGTGCGCCAAACCGGCCATCCGACGCACCTTGACACACTATGGCAGAGCCATAGCCAGGTTAAATCACTACACAACTGATTTCTACTATAGCGCTCTACGTGAGCTCATGAATCATCCTCCATCCCAGGATCGTCTAAAAGAAGCTCAACACATCAAGGCAAAGATTTTAACCTTGACCAGATGCCGTCTAGAGGGAGCCATTGTACGAGCACGCAGCCAAATAGGATTAACGGTGAAGAACCTATGCATCATATTGTTCAAAATGTTCGTCGACGCTGACAGGCTTTAATGACAACTTTAGACCTACCTGGTGGACGACGGCTGACTTCGCAAGCTACCATTGCGGATGCCTTCACAACGCACTATAGACTTTTCTATCAAGAAGACCTGTCGGTGCAGAGGCCATTGCTGAGGTTGCCCAGGAGACACTTGGTACTCTAAACGCAGCATCTGCAACCCTCCTGACTTCTGAAGTGACCACCGACGCCGTCCAAGACGCTGTGGCCAAAGGATCTCTGAATCGATCTCCCGACCCGGATGGTTTACCTCTCGAATTTTATAGAACCTTCCAAGATTTGATGTTGCCACGATGGAGCGATATGTACTGGGAACTTTTGTTCGGCGCGGCGAACCCGCTACCAATGTTCATGGAAGGCTTACTCGTACCAGTCCCGAAACCTGCAGGAGGTACACGACTCGACAGTAATCGGCCGATCAATTCCGACTTAAAGATTTTCACACGCCTTCTAGCAGTGCGACTCAAACATGTCTTACGAGACATTGTTTCCCACGAACAAACATCCTTAGGCGGCGATCGTAATATACAGACAACCCTCAGTGAATATCGAGATGTAATCGCTGTGGCAACACACTCGTGACTGCCAGGCGACTTCAAACAAGCGTTTGACAGTGTCAATAATGCATTCATCAACGCAGTGATGGACCGAATGGCGATTCCCCCGACGTTCACGCAAGCGATTATGCGGCTCCTTCGTGGGGCAACGTCCTGACTTCTCGTAAACGCAGACTTACAGAACCTGTACGATTGAACGCTCAGTACGGCAGGGTTGCCCTTTGTCGACGGTGCTTTATGCCATTGCGATTGAACCACTTATTTGCGGATTACGGCGACGTTTGACAGGTATTCCACACCGGGATCATATGTTCCTCTGCCGAGCCTACGCGGACGACTTGGCCCTCGTCGTACGTTCAGCGGCCAACGTACAAGCTGCGCTGCAGTGGATTACCCTTTACGGTGCAGGGGCAGGGAGCGCTCTGAACGTGGCAAAATCATGCGCCATGAAGATCGGCCGCGGCCTTCCCGCAGACAGCGTAGTCCCCTTTCAACTGGTGGACACCCTTCGCTGTCTCGGACTGGTGTACATGCGAGACATTCGCCGCACCTCGGGGATCACTTTTCAGGCGCTACTGCAACGCATCCGGGTCAGCATAGAAAATCACATACTACGTCCGCTGCCAGAGAGTCACCTTCGTCAATATCCATCTGGCAGCCCGGATACCCCATATAGCGCAGATTCTGCCCATACTGCGACAATGGCGGCCAGATTACAGGCGGCCTTCGCGTATTTTACATGTTCTGGACACATCTTCTAAGTTCGGTATGAAGCTCTCACCTTACCGAAGCGGGATGGTGGCCTCGATCTGGTTAATGTGAGAGCCAGGACTACGGCACTTGACACCAATACTATGCTCCGGTTGTGGAAAAGCCAAAATTCTAGTTTTACTGGAATGTTGACCACCGAATTCGCACCTATTTCGAGATGCCCACCAACGTCTCTGGCACACATCCCACCTCCGATGTCACATATCGGCCGTTTCTTTTTGGAATTCAGTTACATAAGCACCGAGCTCCCCAGGACCAGGAAGACGACCACCCGTGACATCTACCGCCTTCTCCGAAAGTCCCCACCCCGAAACCCCGTCGAAACATTTCACCCCCAGGTTTCATGGCATACAGTTTGGAAAACGATCCACCAACAATATCATACCACTGACACCATCGCGACGTGGTACCTTCTCGTCAACGGCAAGTATACTACAAGGCAGAAACTGCATCGCATCGCGCTGGTGGACTCACCCCTGTGCCTCAAGTGCAATGTCGAAGATACAGATTTACATCGTTTTGAGTGTGGGCCAGCAGCAGCTCTCTGGACCCTCGTACGTTTCTCCTACCATGATGATATATCCCGGCTTTCTACCTCCGAGTACCCCCACATAACGTTTCTCCTACCATGATGATACATCCCGACACGACCCGCTTTCCATCGTCTAAGTGGCACGCCATCACATGGATCAGTGGCATGGCTGTCAACTACCTCTTCCGGAACGAAATCGTCGATCCGGCGGACTTTTGGACACGCCTCCAAGTACATCACCACACCCTTCACCGACATCGACACAATCGGGCCACTTTCGCGAACTATTTACAGAGTATTATCGCCACCCCGCCTCAAAGATGGAATCTCAACGAACCGTGTCACCCAAGACTGGGCGGTCCCACGTTCCCCTTTTAATGTTCAATGATAGAATGCACTTTGTTCTGATGGCGCGCCAAAGTGGAGCATGGCGCGGAAAGTATTCCTAATTTATTTCACTTCTATTTTCTCCTCCTCTTCTAACTTTTTTTCCCTTACACATGTTTATCCTCTTCACGCATAGCTTTCTATCTGCAACCTATTTGTTTTCTTCTCCTGTGCTCCCCCATAAAAATAACATAAAAAAGTTGGGATCCTGCTGATGGTGAGACGTTAACACAAAAAAAGGATGTTGCGAAAATATAGCTACAAAAAAATAAAATAAAAAAAGATGGTAGAGCACTTGCCAGCGAAAGGCAAAGGTCCCGAGTTCGAGTCTCCGTCCGGCACAGTTTTAATCTGCCAGGAAGTTTCATATCAGCGCACACTCCACTGCAGACTGAAAATCTCACTCTCGACCAACACATAGTCAGACAACAATCCAGTGTTTCAGTTAAACAGTATTTCCAGTGTATCAGTATTTCAGTTCAGTTTTATCATAGTTGTGCTATGCAGTAGCGTGAATGTTTAGATTGCTACACCAGTATTTCCTGTTACAGTGTTATCAGACTATTTTTCCTTTTTAATATGGATTAAGTTCGTTGTAGAGAGTGGTTCATCTTCGATTGCAGGTAAGGAAAATGTTGAGCTCGGGAAAAATGTAGTTCAAAGGAGATGTAGTGATAATTATTTATGTTTGGTTTATTTTTGGTGTGATGACAATAGACGCCCAATCGCTGAGAGAGTCTGCGTGAGTGTGAAGAGGTAGGGAGGGGGAGGGGAGCACGTGACCTCTGTAAATTCAAATGATATTTGTCAATAAAATATTCCGTCCGCGTCATGTTGGAACGCGGCACAGTTTTCAGCCAATCTGTGCATCCCCCTCATTAACCACTGTCAGTCAATAATATTCATTCTCCTTCTGAGCGGCTAGCAGCGAGTTACATCTTCACAGCCAGAATCTCGCTCCTACATGCTGCACTGTTGCCGCACTTCACAACCGAATTATACATTAAAACGTCAAGTTTTTTGTATTTTTTTTTCTTGTACCAGTATAGGTGTGAATGTGTATCTAATTGTGTAAGTGCAATTAAAAAAAGAGCAAAGTGACGGCAATAAATGGGAGGTGCTTCACAAGCAGGCGAGGGGGATTATTTACCGCATTTATAACTTTTTCAAATGTGAATTGGAAAGCTGGTGCCCTACTGTTGACATCTGAAGACACAATGACAGACTCCAGAATCATGTGTTGCCAGTAAGAGAACTGTAAAGAGAATTGTAAACGAAATTGCCAGAGCTGTAGGAACAGTAGAAAAAGTTGGTTTCGTGTCGCCTGGAAAGCAACGAAATCGTAATGAAACTGTAACACTAAGTGATGGTTTTAACCACGATGTTTTATTAAAGTGCTTCATGTGAATGATGAATGCCCAACATCACAAAAACATGTTACAGTTATGCATGAGAAAATTAGCTTCAATGGTAAGCGCTTCGTCAATGTAAAGAATTTTAATAGACTTTGGTTCCTGATATGTTAAGAAGAGAGTTTTAGTTCAAAGAAGTGACATAGGTGCAGCACGAACTACATACCACATAAGTATTCACGATACAAGAGAAGGAGGTAGTTCAACAGTGTATTACCTTGATGAAACATGGGTCAATTAGAATTATTCCAAGGAGATCTGCTGGGAAATGAGTGATGGTACTGGCGATTTTAATGTTTTCATAGTAATAAGTTCTCGGATAATTTTTTTAAATTTTGACTCTTCTTTTAGTTTTTATCTGAGAGTGAACTTGTATTTATGTGTAAGAAAAACGGCAGACTACCTTTTGGAAATGAACGCTGTCAGTTTCGTGACGTGATTCACAATTCTGGTCATACCTTGCTTCGAAGTCGGTTATTGCCAGTTATAATTCAACTTTTACAGAGAAAACATCAAGTATAAACAACAGAAAAGAGTATATTTTTCCCTGGCTTAAAAATAAAAATATTAGACACAGTATAAACCAGACTCGTGCCGATCTCCCCTGCAGTTCGTTATAATTTACACAAGTAACGTGAGAATATACAAACTTGACTTTCTTGCACGTGAATGGGGTCACACAGCTTTGCGTTTACCCACGTGTCACTATCAGTTTAGCCCTATTGAATTAGTTTCGGCAAACGATAAGGCAGCGTGTGAGAGAAAAAAACAATATTCAAGATAACATTCATTGAATCACTTGTGCATGAAGCAATAGGCAACATCCTACTTGTAGCGTGGGTATAGTCTGTGCGGCATGCTGAAAAGCTTCAGAAAGAATAATTTGACAGGGAAGTGATGATAGTTATAAGCCTTGAACCTATAATCGTAAATTTACAATGAGATTGTTCAGAAACATATTCAAATAGAAGTGACTGTCGTATTGCGGTGTAGACTTTGGAATAAAGTAATAATATTTCTTCGTTTTGAGGAATTGCGGTTTAAAAAAATGTGTTTGTCAACATATCAGTTGCGTACATAATATTGAGAACGTCCTTGCCTTTTTGTTAGGACGTAGTATCCTTTGAATTATGCAGACAATAATGTTCAACATATTGCCCAAGCGGAAGTTAAGCTTCTTTCACCATGTAGTATGCTCTAGTGACGCGCGAGAATGTAGCTCGATAGATTCGTCGAAAGTCCGATATTTCCGCATGTAACAACTGTCATTTTCAAGGCACGAACGGGATAACAGTAAGATGATGGTTAATTGTTTGCTTGTTGAATGGATTATAAATGTGGTTTCTCATTGCAATGTCGAACGAGTTAATTTACACTCATAATGCCTGTTAACAGCGAAACACATGACAACTTACTGACCATTTTTACGAGAGAGCCGGCTGCTGTGGCCGATCGGTTTGAGGCGCTTCAATGCGAAACGGCGCTGCTGCTACGGTCGCAGGTTCGAATCCTGCCTCAGGTATGGATGGGTATGATGTCCATGTTGTTGTTGTTGTGGCTTGAGTCCTGAGACTGGTTTGATGCAGCTCTCCATGCTACCCTATCCTGTGCAAGCTTCTTCATCTCCCAGTACTTACTGCAACCCACATCCTTCTGAATCTCCTTAGTGTATTCATCTCTTGGTCTCCCTCTACGATTTTTACACTCCACGCTGCCCTCCAATACTAAATTGGTAATTTCTTGATGCCTCAGAACATGTCCTACCAACCGATCCCTTCTTCTAGTCAAGTTGTGCCACAAGCTCCTCTTCTCCCCAATTCTATTCAGTACCTCCTCATTAGTTATCTGATCTACCCATCTAATCTTCAGCATTCTTCTGTAGCACCACATTTCAAAAGCTTCTATACTCTTCTTGTCCAAACTATTTACCATCCATGTTTCACTTCCATACATGGCTACACTCCATACAAATACTTTCAGAAACGACTTCCTGACACTTAAATCTATACTCGATGTTAACAAACTTCTCTTCTTCAGAAACGCTTTGCTTGCCATTGCCATTCTACATTTTATATCTTCTCTACTTCGACCAACATCAGTCATTTGGTCCCCAAATAGCAAAACTCCTTTGCTACTTTAAGTGTCTCATTTCCTAATCTAATTCCCTCAGCAACACCCGACTTCATTCGACTACATTCCATTATCTTTGTTTTGCTTTTGTTGATGTTCATCTTATACCCTCCTTTCAAGACACTGTCCATTCCGTTCAACTGCTCTTCCAAGTCCTTTGCTGTCTCTGATAGAATAACTATATCATCGGTGAACCTCAAAGTTTTTATTTCTTCTCCGTGGATTTTAATACATACTCCGAACTTTTCTTTTGTTTCCTTTACTGCTTGCTCAATATACAGATTGAATAACATCGGGAAGAGACTACAACCCTGTCTCACTCCCTTCCCAACCACTGCTTCCCTTTCATGACCCTCGACTCTTATAACTGCCATCTTGTTTCTGTACAAATTGTAAATAGCCTTACGCTCCCTGTATTTTACCCCTGCCACCTTTAGAATTTGAAAGAGAGTATTCCAGTCAACATTGTCAAAAGCTTTCTCTAAGTCTACAAATGCTAGAAACGTAGGTTTGCCTTTCCTTAATCTTTCTTCTAAGATAAGTCGTAAGGTCAGTATTGCCTCACGTATTCCAATATTTCTACGTAATCCAAATTGATCTTCCCCAAGGTCGGCTTCTACCGTTTTTTCCATTCGTCTGTAAAGAATTCGTGTTAGTATTTTGAAGCTATGACTTATTAAACTGATAGTTCGGTAATTTTCACATCTGTCAACACCTGCTTTCTTTGTGATTGGAATTATTATATTCTTCTTGGAGTCTGAGGGTATTTCACCTGTCCCATACACCTTGGTCACCAGATGGTAGAGTTTTGTCAGGACTGGCTCTCCCAAGGTCATCAGTAGTTCTAATGGAATGTTGTCTACTCCCGGGGCCTTGTTTCGACTCAGGTCTTTCAGTCCTCTGTCAAACTCTTCACGCAGTATCGTATCTCCCATTTCATCTTCATCTACATCCTCTCCCATTTCCATAATATTGTCCTCAAGTACATCGCCCTTGTATAGACCCTCTATATACTCCTTCCACCTTTCTGCTTCCCTCTCTTTGCTGAGAACTGGGTTTCCATCTGAGCTCTTGATATTCATACAAGTGGTTCTCTTTTCTCCAAAGGTCTCTTTAATTTTCCTGTAGGCAGTATCGATCTTACCCCTAGTGAGATAAGCCTCTACATCCTTACATTTGTCCTCTAGCCATCCCTGCTTAGCCATTTTGCACTTCCTGTCACTCTCATTTTTGAGACGTCTGTATTCCTTTTTGCCTGCTTCATTTACTGCATTTTTATATTTTCTCCTTTCATCAATTAAATTCAATATTTCTTCTGTTACCCAAGTAGTTCTACTAGCCCTCGTCTTTTTATCTACTTGATCCTTTGCTGCCTTCACTACTTCATCCCTCATAGCTACACATTCTTCTTCTACTGTATTTCTTTCCCCCATTCCTGTCAATTGTTCCCTTATGCTCTCCCTGAAACTCTTTACAACCTCTGGTTTAGTCAGTTTATCCAGGTCCCATCTCCTTAAATTCCCACCTTTTTGCAGTTTCTTCAGTTTTAATCTACAGTTCATAACCAATAGATTGTGGTCAGAGTCCACATCTGCCCCAGGAAATGTCTTACAATTTAAAACCTGGTTCCTAAATCTCTGTTTTACCATTATATAATCTATCTGATACCTTCTAGTATCTCCAGGATTCTTCCATGTATACAACCTTCTTTCATGATTCTTGAACCAAGTGTTAGCTATGATTAAGTTATGCTCTGTGCAAAATTCTGGTAGGCGGTTTCCTCTTTCATTTCTTAGCCCCAATCCATATTCACCTACTATGTTTCCTTCTCTCCCTTTTCCTACTCTCGAATTCCAGTCACCCATGACTATTAAATTTTCATCTCCCCTCACTACCTGAATAATTGCTCTTATCTCATCATACGTTTCATCAATTTCTTCATCATCTGCAGAGCTAGTTGGCATATAAACCTGTACTACTGTAGTAGGCGCGGGGTTCGTGTCTATCTTGGCCACAATAATGTGTTGACTATGTTGTTTGTAGTAGCTTACCAGTACTCCTATTTTTTATTCATTATTAAACCTACTCCTGCATTACCCCTATTTGATTTTGTATTTATAACCCTGTATTCACCTGATCAAAAGTCTTGTTCCTCCTGCCACCGAACTTCACTAATTCCCACTATATCTAACTTTACCCTATCCATTTCCCTTTTTAAATTTTCTAATCTACCTGCCCGATTAAGGGATCTGACATTCCACGCTCCGATATGTAGAACGCCAGTTTTCTTTCTCCTGATAACGACGTCCTCTTGAGTAGTCCCCGCCCGGAGATCCGAATGGGGGACTATTTTACCGCCGGAATATTTTACCGAAGAGGACACCATCATCATTAACCATACAGTAAAGCTGCATGCCCTGGGGAAAAATTACGGCCGTAGTGTCCCCTTGCTTTCAGCCGTTCGCAGTACCAGCACAGCAAGGCCGTTTTGGTTAATGTTGCAAGGCCAGGTCAGTCAATCATCCAGTCTGTTGCCCCTGCAACTACTGAAAAGGCTGCTGCCCCTCTTCAGGAACCACACATTTGTCTGGCCTCTCAACAGATACCCCTCCGTTGTGGTTGCACCTACGGTACGGCCATCTGTATCGCTGAGGCACGCAAGCCTCCCCACCAACGACAAAGTCCATGGTTCATGGGGAATGATGATGTCCATAGGTTGGTTAAGTTTAAGTAGTTCTAAGTCTAGAGGGCTAATGACCTCAGATGTTAAGTACCTTCTAGGCGCGCAGTCCGGAATCGCGGGACTGCTACGGTCGCAGGTTCGAATCCTGCCTCGGGCGTGGATGTATGTGATGTCCTTAGGTTAGTTAGGTTTAAGTAGTTCTAAGTTCTAGGGGACTGATGACCACAGAAGTTAAGTCCCATAGTGCTCAGAGCCATTTGAACCATTTTGTTAAGTACCATAGTGTTCAGAGCCATTTTACGATAGTCTTTTCATTAGTCTTTTCTACCACTAATTCTTATTTATGCGCAGTGGTTACACACCTTATACACATTTTTAAAAATCCTATTGGCTAGAATCAGTTATCAAGCAAATATAATGATTTCGTTTTGTGGTTGAAGTTAATTTTGTTGTTTGTTAAAATTTTACTTATAATACTGCTGAAATCGCAATAAATGACAGTTATTGCAAGCAGTTTCAATTATCTTGTCGTTAGAAAATTGTCATTTTGAGAAAAATCGTACATTCACGTCTTCACAAAGCTATGTCAGCTGTTCTCGCCTCCCGACGTTACGCAGAGTAAATCAATGAAGCAATGGACGCAACGTCGTCAAGAAGTGAATTAATATTTCTCTCATGACGGCTGTTCGAAATTGGTTTTAATATTTCCCTCATAGATTTGAACGTATAGTAGGCAAAAGCAAATAAATCTGACTGTAATTCGCAGCAACGCAGTTTGGTAATGTGGACTTACTTTGCCCGCTCTCTGCTGCCGCGCAAGCGCATTTCTCGTCCCTTCACTGTTCCGCCTCTATGCGCAGAAGCGCCGTCTTATGTGACGCGAGCTAGCTAGCGACAATGTAGCCGAACTTATCATAAAAGCCAAATAACCACACGCAATAGCGGAAACGTTGTTAATGCTCGCATGTAAGGGAATGGTAAAAATAATTCTTGGTTCAGAAGCTGTTACTGAAATTTCAGAAATTATTGTCTCTGCAAACATAATAAGCCACCTTTATAGTGACATGTCTAGTGACATCGAAGTCTTTTCGAGGGAGAAAAAGACGGGCACTCGTAAGTTATCACTTCAGAGCGACAACTCCATCATTATTTGCAATCAGTCCCCTAGAACTTAGAACTACTTAAACCTAACTAACATAAGGACATCACACACATCCGTGCCCGAGGCAGGATTCGAACCTGCGACCGTAGCGGTCGTGCGGTTCCAGACTGTAGCGCGTAGAACCGCTCGGCCACTTCGGCCGGCAGGAATGCTGATGGCGATGTAATTGTAAGCATTGTTTTTTCAAAGAACTAACCAAACGAGGAAACGGAGAGCAATTATTTCGTGCGATTAATGAAAATGTAGTCAAGAACGAATTAATGTGGTAGGTCTGCATTATAGTGTTTGCACAGATGGATCCGCTTCTATGACAGGCCGAATGCAAGGATTCGTCGGCAGAGCACGCGAAGTAAATCCTAACTTATGAACAGACAATCGTCTCATTTACAGCGAAGCCACTGTTGCTAAGGCTTTGCCTTCTCCACTGAAAACTGTGATGGATGATGTAGTAAATGCCGTGAATTTCATCTAAGCGCGGCACCGAAATACGCAACTTTTTAACGTCTTGCGTCAAGAAATGGGATCAGTGCGCACCACACTTCTGATACATACGAGGGAGTGCACAAAAAAATCGGAATAACAATTCCGAGGGCGGAACTTGTATTGTAATACTGCTGAAACTGTTTTAATGTTGAAAAGAGCCGGCCGGAGTGACCGTACGGTTCTAGGCGCTACAGTCTGGAACCGCGAGGCCGCTACGGTCGCAGGTTCGAATCCTGCCTCGGGCATGGATGTGTGTGATGTCCTTAGGTTAGTTAGTTTTAAGTAGTTCTAAGTTCTAGGGGATTGATGACCTCAGATGTTGAGTCCCATAGTGCTCAGAGCCATTTGAACCATTTGTTGAAAAGAACTTGTCAAGATGACGCTATGGGAAAAACTCAACTGCACCAGTGGTTTACACGGTTTAAAAATGGCGACATGTGGATTGATGACAAATCATTTTCTGGGCGGTCATCAACTGCCTGAATCGACCTAAGTATTGAAAAACCGCTAGAGCTTGCACTAACAGACCATCGAAGACAACTGATCAATTGTCAGAGATTAGTGGGTTATCTTGGAGCTTGTTTTAGCGGAAAAGACCCGATTTGTGGCAGACAGAAGATTGGTTTTTTCCACCGTTACAACGCAGCTGCACACACTGCCATCTCTTTAGACAGTCTTTGATGACCAAAAAACGGCATGGTTCCGCAGAAGCCACCCTGGCGCTTCCCCCCTCCCCGCGCACCCTACTTAACTGACCTCCGTGCCATTTTTTCTTATTTCCCTGCATGAAAGGAGACATGTAAGCGTTGTTGCAATGGAGATTATTTTGAAATGGATAAGGTTGTTTTGTAAACAATTTGAAAATAAATAGTTTTTGAAACATAAGTCTGGTTTTTTTCTGGATATCCCTCGTGCAAAAGAACGAGCTTGAGGTAAGGTGGTAATTCAAATGTTTGAACTTGGATATGAGGTACCTGCATTTTTGACTGTCTAGGGACATGAGCATGCGGATTTATTTATGGATGATGAATAGGCATATTCAACCTCCTATTTATGTGAACTGGGCTTCTCGACGTGGAATGAAGTTAAAACATCAAACAGGGGGAGAATCAAATCCATCGGTCAAGAAATGAGGCTTGCTTTGTCGATGATTCCGCGACAAATCAGTCGTCTTCGTGTAGCTAAGCAGGTTCAAATATCAAATTGAAGCTATGGGTAGAGTTGTTTGAAGTCCGTTTTAGAAACATCTAGTCTCTAGGCCTACAAAATATTTGAGAAAAACAACGAAAATGTAGCTGTTAATATTGTGATACTTAGTGACCTGAGCATGTAATAGGAAGAAAAAAAGAAGATTGTAATTTAGTTCCAACGACTGTCAAGAAATATCATAATCGTGAGAAGCATGTGAGTCTATTAACACTGCCAGTCGAAAGCACAGAATTTCATACAATCTTTGTTAAAGAAAAGAATTTTTTCAGGCTATCACATAATAGCACTAATCCTTCTCATTCTTAAATCCTAGCGTGTGTGACCTGTTAGTGCTATTTTCAGTCCAAAGCCAGCTGGTTTTACAAATAGTTGATTGTTCGTAATTCAAACAAGGCAACAGTGTCATGCCCAGAACAGAGAAACTGTAGATAAAATTTGAGAAGTATAGTGAGTGATTAAAGCTGCATTTGTCATATATGCTGATACTGAATGTTTGTTGCGTACTTACTGTAACGAATATCAGAGTTTCAGCTACATGGAGATGCTGACAGTGTGGAAAGATTTAGCAAAGAGCTGTGTCTGAGTGCTGAATGCATAAAAAACTACTTGTTGCAAAACAAGCAGATGATTATTGACCTTGATAAGGAAGGAACATTTTGAACAGCAGAAATTTGCCACATCTGCATGGAACACTTCAAGGAAACTGATCTCAAACACTGGGATCATTGTCATTTTACTGACAGATTTCAAGGAGCTACATATACCGCCTGTAATTTAAACTATCGACCTAATTTCACAGTTCCAGCAGTGCACTGTATTCTGATAAATTATAATGCTTGTTTCATAATAATAAACCTATGGGAACAAATGGAAGAAACTGAGCATTACAATATGGTGAAAATAAATCTAGTCTGTGATTGTGACAAACCTGGAAAAATATAAAACATTTATTGCAACTGTCACAATGGGACACCACAGCGACGCAAAAGTTTGTCCCCTTCAACTCCCTGGTATACTCAGCAGAAAAATGTGTCTCCTTATTTCAAACCTGATCAGTTGAAAATAATACGTAAGTATTTCCCTGAAGTGAGCAGTTTAATTTGTTTCATTAGAAAGGATTGTATGTATGTGACGAACCTGTTTCATTGGATGAACAGTAGTCACCAATTGTAGCATTCTAGATCTTGCTGACTAATAAAACAACTATCAAAGAGCTTGAATATCAGAGAGTACGCAGTGTGTGGCGTTTATTAAAATGCTAGACGTTTGTGGATTATTCTGATTTACATTTGAAAACTGAAGCCTTGCTATTTGCTGAAATCCTTGAAAATTTCCGCGCAATGTGTCGCAAAATATACGAACTAGATCCAGTTCATTGGGTGACTTCACATGATTTAGTGTATGGTGCTTTGCTCAAAACTACAAATTTTAAATTGAAACTTATTCTTGTATTGTATATCTGTCTTAATAGTCTCTTCGACTGAACCATGAAGCAATGCCTGCCACTCTCTAATTTTAGATGGCTGTCTATCGACAGTTTTGATGAATAAATGAACCAAATGATTCAGGCATAGACTATATCTTAGAAGATCTTGAATCTCCACAAGACAGCCATGGACTTCACTTCAAACTACCATTATTCCCAGAGAAAATGGTACCACCAGCAACATCAACAAGATGGGAGCTCCAAAGCAGCTCATTACCATATTATATGATTAAAAATAATGTTATTCACCACAGAAATTTAAAGTAGTTGTTAAACAATATTCACATTTTAATCAAAAATCACCAGATATGTTTCTGTCAAGCTTGCTGGAAGTAACTGTATACAGATATTAATGCTGTAAAACGTATGAATGCAAAGAATTAATTTGATAAGAGTTTTTTTTTTAATATATGAATAACAGTGCTTTTGGCAAAGCTATACAGAATGTATGAAAAGTAAGTGATATGAAGCTAGTAGCAATTTGGGAAGGCAGATATTAAGTTTCTTCTCTGCAAGACCACATTTAAAGTGCAATGCTGTATTTAAGGAGAATCTGATTGCTCTTCTATTAAGTAAACTCATCATATTTTGATGAAAAAGTTGTATAAACTGATATTTGAGATATTTCCAAGACGCTTCTTGCAGATTTCCATTATAGATATATGTTGAAGAAATTTGATACAAAAAAGGTTGAAAAGACATTGATAGCTTTATATATAGCATAGCTTCCTTAAATATTTATGATGATATGGAAAGCATGTGCGTAGATAGTTTGGCACTTTAGGTTATTTTGATAATTTTATAGCATCCCATGCATCAGTAAAAAGAAAATAAGTTTAACGAAGGTGAACTATTCGTAGCAGTTGAGAGCAAAAATGTGCACTCTTGAAACTGAATCGCAGTGCATAAGGCAATAGTGGAACGTCTAAAATGTCCATCAGTAAGGAACTAAGTATGGACAGTTACCAAAATTTTGCATTAAGTGATAAATGTTAATAAATGCTGATAAATGAGCTGTCCAGTATGTAATTCAATTCTAGTTACATATTGTTTCCACTATAAAGCAGTGTAAATTGGTACTGCTGGCAAAAGACGATAAACGTTTCTTACTTGATGATTAAGTGAGCACTGTTGCATGGGGTCATTTTCGAACAGTCAGGGATAATGAGTGATGGTCTGTGCAACATGGGGCAATTTCAAACTGATTTACTGGTAACCTACTAGTTGTAATGGTAAATTTCTGAAATTATAACCTATTTGATGTAGACACAGCACTGAAATCCTGTATGTTAGAGATGTATTATAATAATGAAACTGAGTTTCACGGATTATAGATGCATTACAAAAATAAAACTTAAGACTTCCACAATGTATTAGGACCCCCATATCTCAAGTGTTTTAATTCTGATCTGCACCTATCACCCTGCTCGGCAGATGGAATATACCATATATGTCACACATGTATACATTTGACTGGGTTATAAAATCATATATCTTTCAGAGAGTGCATGTTCAAGGTGGTGGCTGCGAGCAGACAAGCAAAGTATATGCATTGTAGACAATCATGTGCAGACATTATGCAACTGTAATCGCCACTGGACATGAGTGATATCATGCCCACCTCCCCCCCCCCTTTCCATGGACGTCCTTGATGTAGGAAACTCTCTCTGATTGTTTCATTCTTTATGACAGTAAAGTACTGGGCTATGGAGGAGAGATCTAAATGTATGTGTGTTGTCATGGAAGCTCTCTGATTGGGCTATTTTCAGAAAAGGGGTATGGCTGAGAAGAGGGGAGGGGAGGTGTAGAGAAAAAATGGTGGGGGAATGGGTGAGGAGAGGGGAGAGGAGGAGGGGAAGAGCATATCTTACGAGAGGGGGGGAGGGAGGTGATATCATGTTTTGCCCAGCAGCTGCGTGTAAGCAACCAAAACGTCTTAGGTCGAATTCTACCCAGAATGTCTGTAGGCCTCCTACTATTCTACTGTCGAGTTTTCAACTTCAAAAAGGAGTAATGGCCTATCTCTTGAGATTGTTGTTCCATGTTAAAACTGCAACCCACAATGGACGTAGAAACGCTGCAATGGTGCATCTGAAAACTGTAGTGAAGAGGACTGGACGAGTTATTAACCAGATAGTGATCCATGATACTTGCTGTTGGTAAGGAATGTCGGACTCCTGCTCTTCAAGACATTGTTTGGCGCTAGCTATCTTTTTGTTAACAGTTTTAAAACTCGCCACACATGTAATGCTGTCAGTCCCAAATCTTCAACGGTTTATCACCAACTTCATTTTGAAGTGCCTTACCAGATAAATTTCTGGTGTGAATTTTTGAAGGCTCATTGAGTATCAGTTACTATTTCTGCAGTTTTAAACTGCTGGTAGTGTCAAAATCGACGACTATACCGCAGAAGCTATTCATCGCTTTTCAGACACATTAATAAGAGACGGAAGTAACCACCCGAAGTATAGAAAACAGAATAGAACACTGTCGCAGAAGCAACGAATAAAGCTTGGAAAAGGAACGGAGAACGCCAAGATTGGCGAAGTTTTACGGAAGCTCGAAATTTAGCACGAACTTCGGCATGAAATGCTTTTAATAGATTTCACAACGAAACTGTGTCCCAAAATCAGGCAGGAAATCAGAAGAGATTTTGGTCGTATGTGAAGTACACCAATGATAAGACGTAATAAATACGCCCACTGTGTGATAGGGACGATAATGTTACAATGGCATTGCCACTAAAGAGGAGTTACTAAATACGGTTTTCCGAAATTCCTTCACCAAAGAACGCAAATAAATATTCCAGAATTCGAATCAAGAATATCTGCCAATCTGAGTAACTTAGAAGCGAATATCTTCTTTGTAGCGAAGCAGCATAAATAATTCAATAAAGACAAGTCTTCCGGTCTAGGTAGTATACCAGTTAGGATCCTTTGAGAATATGCTGATTCACTAGCCCCACACTTATTCGTACATAAACAGTTGATCGACGTAAGAAGTGTTCCAAAGACGATTCTAATCCATCACAACTCCTTTACGTTCACTAGACTTTCTCCTCCATTTTTGCAGAAGAATACCTCGCACAAATAGCTTTTGGGTGTTCTTCAACGTAGTCCACATATTAAGGAAAACCGTACTTCTCCCTCCATCCATTGATTCACAGGTGGGTAGGATAACTGCGACAGGCCTCCCGGCTTCCTCTTTTTGCGATCAGAATTTGTTATTATGTTAATTTAGCTAGGATCCCACCCCTCTTCCCACTGCGACTTTACTTTGATTCATGTTATGAGCTCTGTGGCGTACCGATAAGAATACTAACACCTTCTTTGACTAATTTCGTTCTTTATTCCTACTTATTCGATATATCACAACCTCCTTTCACATTCCTATCCTAGAACCTTCGTCTCCTATATTGGCATCATCAGCAGCCATCTCAAACGCATCTGCGCGAGTGCCTTGCGGGGCTCAGGGCCGTAAAACGCGCAATAAAAGATGGGACGGCTGCTTAGCATTGTGCCTGCAGTCAGTCGACCACAACTCTCTTACATTTTTACGGAGTCAAACACTTCACCTCTGCTCCTGTTATCTTTCGACATGTAACTTCATACGTACGGAACATCCGCTTCTCACGCTCAACAATAACGCTGTGCTCAACTGGAAAGACAGCAACGCTGAAATACCAATCTTGACCTCACAGACTCAGTCAAGCCCAAGTTATACACTAAGAACCAAAACTACTGATAGCTTCTTCTGGTTTTGATACTATTGTTAATGCTAAGAAAAAGATTAACACACGTACGAACAGCTCCAGCAGTAAGCCACACCAGAATTGTAAGCATCCAAGTGAAAGAACATACGTAATTACAGCTATGGTAAGGCTAACGTTCACTTGCTTTTCATTGGCTTGAGGATACAGCTCTCGGTGCAACGACGTCAGGCTGTGTCCTACTTGCTCCTATCTTGTGCCCAAACAAAGTTCCACAAGAAAGTATTCAAGTTTGGTGTTAGGAGTGTTTAAGGCTTCAGTGAAATACGAGGGTTGGAACTTTAATAGTGACAACTATTTATTTACAGCTCGTACAAAATAGATACGTGCTTCAGAGTCTTACTGACCTTAAAAGTAGTCACCAGCATTGTGTATAATCTGTTGCCAGCGATGTGGAAGTCGTAGGATGCTCTTAGCAGTGCCAGTTGTGTTGACAGTTCGAGAGGCGCGGTCTATTGCCCGACTAATTTGTAGCAGCTCTGAAGCGAATGCCGTAAAGTGTTTCCTTCAGTTTAAAAATCGAGTTGAACTCACGAGGGCTTAACTCATGGGAGTGCAGTAGGTGGTATAGCACTTAGCAGCCCCATCAGTCAAACAAATCAGTAACAAACTTCCTGGCAGATTAAAACTGTGTGCCAGACCGAGACTGCGTGAGTTGTGCTTGGGTAGCTAAATTGGTAGAGCACTTGCCCGCGAAAGGCAAAGGTCCCGAGTTCGAGTCTCGGTCCGGCACACAGTTTTAATCTGCCAGGAAGTTTCATATCAGTGCACACTCCGCTGTAGAGTGAAAATTTCATTCTATAAACCGGTAACAGCTTGCACTGCAGTGCTTGAGCATTGTCCTGCAAAATAGTGGTCAGGGTAAATTGGCTGGGGAAATAGCAGGAAAGTCAAGGGGGAGGCACTGTCATGAGTGGTAAAATACCAGTGGTTATAGGGTTCAGAAAAGACCCTTTTTTAGGGTAGGGAGGACAGAAAGAAAGCAAATTTTAAGAGAGGTTAGAACTGAGACAAACCTTCAGTTTGAGAAAGAAATCAAAAAACATAATTCCAGCTTATTACATCAGCATAAACAGCCATTGGTTAAGAATTTTCAACAGTCAGCAGATGTTTTAACTCCACCCAATTTTAACTCAGTCAATGTGAAATGTCAACTATCTTTATTGCATCAAAATATTCGAGGACTGAAAAATAAAATTAATGAATTAACTATCTGCATAGATGAATTAGAGTCTTCAAACCCAGCTGACATAATCTGCCTCTCTGAACATCATGTGACCACTGGTATAGAACTTTTAAGTGTTTCAGGGTTTAGGTTAGCATCTCACTTTTGTAGATCAGAAATGGAGAAAGGAAGAGTTGCCACATTCATCAGGAACTGTCATAAATTTATGAACATAGACATTCATAAATTTTGCCTAGAACAGCATATGGAAGCATGTGCAACAGTATTAGAATTTCACAAAAAGTCCTTCATAATATTAAGTGTATATCGAGCACCTGCAGGTAACTTTAATCTGTTTGTAAACCACCTTGAAGCTGTACTGGTCCATTTAACAACCAAAAACAAAGAAATAGTGGTTGCTGGTGATTTCAATGTAGATTTCCTTAAAGACTCTCCCAATAAGAACTTATTTCAGTTAGTAACACTATCATTCAACTTAATTCCCACTGTAAAGTTCCCCACTACGATAGCCACTTGCTCACAAACAGCCATTGATAATATCTTTATAGAAAAGGCCAATGAACAAAATTATATTACAAAACCAATAGTCAATGGCCTCTCAGACCATGACATGCAGTTCCTTCTGTTAAATGTTAATACTGAACAGGATATAAAATCTGTTAAATCTGAGCTCAAGAGGTTAATCAGTAAGCCCAAAATTGATTATTTTAGGACACTCCTCAGAGACATTCACTGGACTGATGTTTACAGTGCTCATGGCATGTGTGGTGTCACCGCCAGACACCACACTTGCTAGGTGGTAGCCTATAAATCGGCCGCGGTCCGTTAGTATACGTCGGACCCGCGTGTCACCACTATCAGTGATTGCAGACCGAGCGCCGCCACACGGCAGGTCTAGAGAGACTTCCTAGCACTCGCCCCAGTTGTGCAAGCGACTTTGCTAGCGATGGTTCACTGACAAAATACGCTCTCATTTGCCGAGACGATAGTTAGCATAGCCTTCAGCTACGTCATTTGCTACGACCTAGCAAGGCGCCAGTACCAGTTACTATTGATACTGTAATCATGTACCGCCAAGAGCGACGCTCATCATTAATGGATTAAAGTTAAGTATTCCACCAGCTACGTCCGTTTTCTTAAAGTCGAAATTCCTTGTCCTGTTCCAGACCTCACGCCAGCCTGCGTGAGCTAAAACGCGTGCCTTTCGGCTTCCTCTAATAATATGGTGTCGGCTCTCCTGCCAACCCACAACAGCATGAATGAAAAATAGAACATTTTTGCTGATAAAGTGCTTACCTTATTCGAACACTGCTCTCCCCCAAAACTTACCAAGGTTAGAGCAAAGTCTACAAAGAAGCCATGGATTACTCGAAGAATAGGGGTACCTTGTAAAACAAAAAGACAACTGAATCTGTCAATCCGAAACATTTCCAATGTTGATGCTATAGCACATTATAAGAAATACTGCAAAATATTAAAGACTGTAAAACGGATGTCAAAGCAAATATATTACAAGGAAAAAATAGTCACATCAGATAACAAAATAAAGACAATATGAGATATAGTGAAGGAGGAGACCGGTAGAACCAGACATGAAGAGGAACAAATAGCATTAAGAGTAAATGATACATTGGTGACAGATGTGTATAATGTTGCAGAACTTTTTAACAAACATTTTGTAACTATTACTGAAAAGATGGGGTTGTCAGGTTTGGTAGATGCTGCTATGGAATACCTCAGATCAGACATTTCAAGTAACTTCCATAATACGAATTTGACCCTCACTACCCCAACAGAAATAATGTCCATCATAAAATCTTTAAAATCAAAAACATCTAGTGGTTATGATGAAATATCAACAAAGTTTATTAAAGAATGTGATTCTGAGCTAAGGAACATATTAAGCTATCTGTGTAACCAGTCGTTTATCAGTGGAATATTTCCTGTATGGCTGAAATATGCTGAAGTTAAGCCACTGTTTAAGAAGGGAGATAAAGAAATAGCATCAAATTTCCGTCCAATTTCACTGTTGCCAGTATTCTCAAAAATTTTCGAAAAAGTAATGCACAGTCGGCTTTATAACCATCTTATCTTAAATAACATACTGTCAAAGTCACAGTTTGGATTTCTAAAAGGTTCTGACATTGAGAAGGCTATCTACACTTACAGTGAAAATGTGTTTAATTCATTAGACAAAAAATTGCAGGCAACTGGTATATTTTGTGATCTGTCAAAGGCATTTGACTGTGTAAATCACAATATCCTTTTAAGTAAATTAGAATATTATAGTGTAACAGGAAATGCTGCAAAATGGTTCAAATCTTATATCTCTGGCAGGAAACAAAGGGTGTTATTAGGAAAGAGACATGTATCAAGCTATAAGGCATCATCCAACTGGGAACTAATTACATGTGGGGTCCCACAAGGTTCCATTTCGGGGCCCTTACTTTTTCTTGTGTGTATCAATGACCTTTCATCAGTAACATTACCAGATGCCAAGTTCGTTTTGTTTGCTGATGATACAAACATTGCAATAAATAGCAAATCAAGTGTAGTCTTAGAAAGATCAGCCAATAAAATATTTGTGGACATTAATCACTGGTTCCTAGCCAATTCTTTGTCACTAAACTTTGAAAAAACACACTACATGCAGTTCAGAACTTGTAAGGAGTGTCCCATGAGTATATGTCTAACATACGATGACAAGAAGATAGAAGAAGTGGACAGTGTTAAATTCTAGGGATTACAGCTTGATAATAAATTCAACTGGGAGGAGCATACCATAGAACTGCTGAAGCGTCTTAACAAATCTCTGTTTGCAATGCGTATTTTGTCAGCCATAGGGGACATAAAAATGAAAAAGCTGGCATACTACGCTTACTTTCATTCCATGTCATACAGGATTATTTTTTGAGGTAATTCATCAAGCCAAGGTAAAGTTTTCCGGGCACAAAAACGTGCAGTAAGAGTTATATGTGGTGTGAACTCAAGAACATCCTGCAGAAGCCTGTTTAGGGAACTAGGGATACTAACTACTGCTTGCCAATATATTTATTCCTTAATGAAATTTGTCATTAAAAATATATCACTTTTTCAAACCAACAGCTCAATTCATGGAATCAATACTAGAAATAAGAATAATCTTCACAAGGATTTAAAGTCACTTAGTCTTGCACAAAAAGGTGTGCATTATTCAGGAACACACATTTTCAATAACTTGCCAGCAGCCATAATGGGCTTAACTACCAATGAAATGCAGCTTAAGAGAAGCCTAAAGGATTTATTGGTGGCCAACTCCTTCTACTCCATTGATGAATTTCTCAGTAAAACCAACTGATTTGTATATAAGTACGATATAACTTCTGCACAATTTCAGTGCAGTAATATGTTCATTGAAAATTTGTGTGTGTGTGTGTGTGTGTGTGTGTGTGTGTGTGTGTGTGTGTGTAGACCGCCCACTACGGGTCTCCGCACACGAACACGGCTGTCACCTTGAGCCAGAGGATGTCTGGACTCGTCTGTGAATAATATGTTTCGCCAGTGGCGAAGTTGCCAGGTGACATGGAAACGGCAGAACTGAAGGCCAGTTGCAAGATGTCGTATCAAGTGGGTTACTCGAACAGAACGTCTGGCTCGTAAGGCCCTCTCTCATAACCTGATCGTTAAATTCTAATTGGACGCAGCGGCTCCAGTGACCGTTATAAGATCGTCCTGCAGTGTTCTGGCGGTATCCAAAAGACGCCGCAACACAGAGGTGGTCAGATATCAGTCATCACGTGTGGTTGTTATGCGTCGGCGACCGTGTCCAGCCCGCCTTGTGTACTGGTCTGTCTCCTTGTAGCGAGTCCGAAACAAATGGATGACTCATGCAGAGTTATTGACATCTGCAGCAACACAACCGGAAGCTCATCCTTTTTGCATGAAATAAACAGGCTTGCAACTTGCACTGCATTAAGACGTCGCACTGCATCTCCTTGGTTGAGTACAACGTCCACAAATGACTACAGCAACCAGTGTACCTCACTAGAAAATACTGAAACACCGGTACTCATTTCCTTCTGAGGGGTCACCTGATACTGTAATGCGTAGCGCAGCCAACAAATGTCGAATGCTTTTTAATTATTGCCTACAATGAAAGCGAGCATCTCAGGCTATGCAATAAGACCACAGATACCGCCTGTATCAAAGTAGATTTAACACAATTCTTTTGAATAGCGCATTTCGTAATGTTTACCACAACTGTAATCGTCAGTAACAGTGTCTGCTATTTCCGACATGTATGCGTCTCTAAATGACTTTCTACTGTGAGGATACAGACAATTTACAAACACAGAGATTGTAACTGTCAATGATACAACTACATCTGTGAGTAAGCAATGAACTGTGATGCCTTAATGTCTCTACAGGTAATGAGATGCCAAATGTATCCGAAGAGTAACTACATCTGCCAATACGAAATAAACCGTGACGCCTCATCGATTAGAATTGCACAGTCAGGACTTATTTCTCTACACAGACAGCTCTCTAGAGGTCACCCACAGTGATAACTTGTCAAAAGTAAGTCTGCCGTCCAATAGGCACTACCTCCTAGTCGTACGTCTCAAGCAGCTGCAGTTTTCCTGAGTGAAGTGTATATGTGAGGTGATATATGTGAGGTGATGTTCTTTTCTGGGTCTAGCGACGCTGTCAAGTACTGGGCGCCCACAAGTCTCCAGTCCGCAAGGACGCACGAGCCCCTCGCGTAGAAAACCGCAGAGTCTGTGGTGCCGCCACCCACGCACGAATGATACTTATTGCCGACCCGATAGGCAGATCACAATCACTTAAGGTCTCTATATTGTATGCTAATAATATCCCGCAAGGCGTATCAGCACTTGCGGAGAATAGCAATTTGTTTACTGTCAGAAACACAAGTTCAGCTGTCATCGCTTTATAATTGTTTATAGCGGCGAGGCGCCCGTTTTCTCTCAGAGGAAATACCGACAGTTGTTTGCGACGGAAGAACGCCTGCCACATTCTGTCGAAATATCTGCCTACGTTCGATAGTGGAGAGCGGCCAAGTCCGCACGTCAGTCGTCCAGTGGGCAAATGTGCTGTTTCATCTGAGGCGAAGGTTGAATGGCTGTACACAATAGGCACGTCCCACTGCACAATAGGTCGCCAAATAGCGACTCTGCGCGGAGATCGGATCAGGGTGCGGAGCCGAATTACGAAAGGTCTCACTGTGTAGCCGTACTTCACAGTAGCTGTCTCCAGCTAAACTGTGACAGCTTTGTACCCGAAGTGCTAACGGGAATCTTTCTACTATTTCTCTACGGTTGTCAAAATGTTTTGGAATGACTGAAAACAAAAAAGGTGTGTTGAATTGCTGTGGAAATGAAGGAATTGTGTTCACATAATTCTGACTATGGAAACCTCTGGTGCATAACTAAAAACAAGCCCTCGACGTTACTCACAGAGTGATCACCGCAGCAAAGCATCTCTGGCGTAGAGCTATAGAGTCGATACAATGCGATGCAGTGCGACGTATCTGGGCAGGGGCGTTGTTGCAGACTATAGACACAGTGTACAATATTTTTTGAAATATTTGTGCGCAGTATTGTTCTCAGAACTGAAGTCGTTATAGAAGCAGTATCTACAATACGTAGCTTTCTAATATTGGTAACCCGTGGTACATACTATAATGCTTTAAAAGTTATGGTTTCATATATATATGTGTGTGTGTGTGTGTGTGTGTGTGTGTGTGTGTGTGTGTGTGTGTACTTTCCGAGTCAAGGTATGGTAGTACTTCCATTTGCTCTCTTTCAATTTTCATTACCAGACGTTACGTTGGATGAATGGCTGTCGAACACCAGAGAGAGTCCGTGATGCTGCCACCCACACGCGAGTGGTACTTATTCCGACCCGATAGGGAGATGACAATCACTTAAGGTCTCTATATTGTCGTTTCCCGAGATGGCTGGCTCTGAGCACTATGGGACTTAACTGCTGAGGTCATCAGTCGCCTAGAACTTAGAACTACTTAAACCTAACTAACCCAAGGACATCACACACATCCATGCCCGAGGCAGGATTCGAATCTGCTACCGTAGCGATCGCGCGGTTCCAGACTGTAGCGCCTAGAACCGCTTGGCCACTCCGGCCGGCATTTCCAGAGATGTATAGACTGTTCGTGGAACTGTGCTTGTTAAGCGAACCCATGACGAACCGCATCGCTCTCCTTTGCCTCGTCTCCACCTATTCTATTAATCCCACCCGATAAGGATCCCAGATTTGACGAGTAATTTTCAGTAATTCGTTGAACGCGTGTGTTGTAAGACACTTCTTTCGTAATGTATTAAATTTTCTTAGATGTCCGTTTGTAAAACTATACTGTCATTTTTCCTTTTTTAGTAATTTTTTTTTCGTCACAGACAGCAGACGAACAGTGGGGTCTCCAGATTTCTAACGAATTAGCCCCAACACAATCTCGTTTCAGTCCACAGAAGTCAAGTGTATTGTTTCACAACAACATTACACGTAGTAATCACGGTGCATAAATTTCAATGAGACGATATACTACATGCTTCCAGACACAAGATGTCTGTCCACCAAATGCCTGATATGATTAGTTAAGTATAGGGACATTTAACGGTGTTGCAATAGGTGCCTAGATGATTGTACAGAAGCGTTCATATCTGATTGAGCCTGTTTACTGTTTAAATTTATATTTTAGGTAAATAATGAGGCAGTAAATGGTCTTCTCAGCATGTATATGTGATTTATACATTCATTGGCCATGAGCAATGCCATATGGCGATCTGAACGGACTAAACGCTTTCTGAAGTACACTACCAGCAAAAAATTTTCGATCTCCTATAAAGAACGTAAACTTTTTTAAGTACTCAGACACATTCCACAAACTAAATGTGCCAACAAAATAAATATCATTAACTACAGACAATGGTTTAGATTTTAGTCTCTTCAGAGTACTCATTTTTGCCGTCAGAAGAGCATGGCATTCTAGAGATAAGACTTTGTAGTGCTTTTGCAGATATTGCAGTCCAACACGTCCGTAAATTATCCTACAAATCTTCAGCATTAGATGACCTCGGTTTTCTGACCTCCCCGTAAAGTTTGTTCCATTAGAGCTCACTGTGATTTAAGCGAGATGACTGACTTGGCCAAATCATATTCTTCAGTTTGCTACATTTCTCTCTTCTATTTACATACCCTCTCCACAGTTTAGATGCAAGTCTGGGATCACTGTTCTGCAGCGGAACAAATCCGCGACCAGTAAGTCTCTTGCCACATGGAACTGCATCGTTGGTCCCATCCTTCTTTAATGTTGTATTCACTCCCACTAAATCACCAGCTTTAACACCTGGAAAACGTCCCTATGTCACACCGGACTCTCGATTGCGCTTCACCTCTGGTGTCACACACTGACTCTTGATAAGTTCTCCACGAACTCGACGAACAAATACTTGACAGTGGCTCCCAAATACTTCAAACTTAGTTTCGGCCGTGAATAACACCTTGGACCATTGCTGCAAGTTCTGGTCCTTTTTTCTATCTCTTCACCTTATTCTGTTCTCGTAATAAAGGTTTTATGGCCGCTAAGAACCCATTTAAACCTTGTTCACGTTGACGGCATTGCGGTGTTAAGACAGAAATTTGAGCTGCTCGCTTACTATTTACTTCCACGCGAAATTCATGTGCAATATTAGGTCTTTGACGTTTACTTTGCACGCATATGAACTGATCTTCTCTGTATGATTTTACTGGAGGTCGTCCACGTCGCGAAAGTTTTGCATGGCACCGCTTTTAGCTTGAACCGCTAAATGCGGACACCACTGCATATTGGGTTACGCGATTGTCCTACTAGGATAGTCTTCCTTATGGAGATTTACAATTACAACATGTTATTCAGTTCCAATCTTGTGCTTCCATCCTGTTAGGAGATAATATCGCATGAACCCGATAAGATATGCAAACACACTGCTAGATACAAACAGTGTACTGTAAACTAATGCGTACTGATTACTACACAGACAGCTGCAGGAACGAGGGCCGTTCGAACGAAACCGTCTTTGGTAATGGCACGTCATCGAGTTGTGGATACATATCAACACCCTCTGTGCTAGCAGTCAGTCAGATACACAACAGAGCCGTTTAATCCTTACATGTTTGCACTTATTTTACTATGGGACGGGGATATGATAGAATATTCGAAACGAATTCTCTGTTTAAGCAACAAATCCATACTCGTGATAGGTGATCGAAAACTTTTCACCGGTAATGTAAACGCTATATTATCACCCAGTTTTAAACATATCAGTATTACGTCCCAGTTACGTGAATGACCGCTGGTTGGTGGCATTGCTAAGGCACATCTCATGTTTGCCACGTACAGGACTGGACACTCCTGCCTAAGTCAACAAATAGTTACGTTTTTCGTGGTTACTATTCTTCACAGCAAATCGCTGTCTCTCGTGTGTGATTTTCAGGATTATGTCTAGGCGGGAGTGATTATTATATGGAAACTGGGGGGGGGGGTGGAGAAATGGCCTTCATAGGTCGCGTAGTTACATTTAGGTTTTTGAATAACTGGAAGGCGTGTACGGAAGTGCCAGGTCCTATTGGGTACGTTATTGAAGAATACAGAAACAAATAAATGTAAGAACTACCACTAACACATTAGTTGAACATATAGGAACTCAACGTGGCATAGTTGGGGCTAGCAATAATAATAAAAGCGATAACTTTGTGGCGAGGCAAAGAATGGAATATGTAAGTCAGGTTATGGGAGATGTAGGATATTGTATGAAGCTAAAAGAGTTTGAGGAGGGAGTGAAACACTTACGATTACGAAATGCTTGGCACGTACAACTGATGCAATCAGAAGTAATTGAATTAGAGAGAGAGCTGAACTCTTGGATTGGGAACACTGCTGTCAACACGAAGGATGAAGTCAGTAGTGCAGAGTATCGTGTGGCAGTGATATCGCCAGGCCGTGTAGTTAGCGTCGGCGTGATACTTGAGAAATTGATGAGCATGGCGTAACCCCAGCGTATGGAATCCTCTATGTCCAAGGTCGAGCAAGCACTGGGCGTGTCGCCTGCCACCGTCTCATGGATGCACCTTAAGGGCCTCAGTTCGGAGGAAAGTGCAGTCACCAGAATCAGTTGCTACAGGTATTAATGTAATGACAGCAGGAGGCGCTGTTGGTATTAGGAGATTTTACAGTGGAGAGATGAATCACAATGAAGCGATTACCCGACAGTTCAACATCGAACAGCAACAGACGATGTGCAGCCATGCCATCCAGAGAAGAGGTACGGAGAACAAACGCTTCCGCCTGGCTTTTGTACCACTGTGCTCTGCACGAAGATCAGACTGGGTGCACGATCAGAACATTTCTATCATGAGCCGCAGTTCACACTGGTACACGCCGACAGCAAACAGAATGTAGCAAAACAACATTATTGGCAACGGGCACTATACATCCAGATGGTGGAGGTACTCTCGTGTTCATGCGGGACTAGCTGATTACCCAGGACTGCCAGATATTTGTTTATCCCAACATTAGTGGTCGTGTGGTAGCGTTCTCGCTACCCGCGCCCGGGTTCCCGGGTTCGATTCCCGGCGG
The DNA here is from genome assembly GCF_021461385.2 of Schistocerca piceifrons. Classification (NCBI taxonomy): domain Eukaryota; kingdom Metazoa; phylum Arthropoda; class Insecta; order Orthoptera; family Acrididae; genus Schistocerca; species Schistocerca piceifrons. Next base: position 752,241,221 of record NC_060140.1, read on the forward strand.
GGTCAGGGATTTTCTCTGCATAGTGATGACTGGGTGTTGTGTGATGTCCTTAGGTTAGTTAGGTTTAAGTAGTTCTAAGTTCTAGGGGACTGATTACCATAGATGTTTAGTCCCATAGTGGTCAGAGCCATTTGAACCAATGTAATCAGTCTGTAGTGATAGAAAGAACATAGTTTATTTCCTCTAATCTGCACAGTGTTTAGTCCTTGGTAGTAATCGCCGGTCGGTGTGACCGAGCGGTTCTAGGCGCTTTAGTCTGGAACCGCGCGACCGCTACGGTCGCAGGTTCGAATCCTGCCTCGGGCATGGATGTGTGTGACGTACTTAGGTTAATTAGGTTTAAGTAGTTCTAAGTTCTAGGGGACTGATGACCTCAGATGCTAAGTCCCATAGTGCTCAGAGCCATTTGAGCCATTTTGGTAGTAATCCATATTGGAAAATGTGATTGCTGTTCATCACCGGGGGCTCATCATCTTGGTTACTGTGGACGCCTGAGCTGGTTTACGGTGTCTGGCAAAGGGGGCTCCGTCCAGTTTGGAGATAATGACCCATTCTTTACGTAACGCCTTTAAATGGTTTCTGTTTGGCGCGTTCCATGGCGGCTTAACGGTAAGTAATTGCCCCATTTTGGCAATAGTTTTCCAGCACTTATTGAAAACAGACTGTAGGGAAGCCCTGGCAGAAAGCAGGACTTTGCACAGAAGTATTACTAACGTGAGCGATAAATGGTCAGTGACATTGTCGGCATTCTCCTCCTCAACGTGGATAGCTGAAGATCTGGATGTAAAAAAATCACGAAGTTGCTTAAAGTTCTTGAAATCAGGGAGGCAGTTGGCAGCCCTTGACTAAGTGGGTATGAAATCGGAAGACTTGAGGGAGGAGGGAGTGGGGAGAAATTGACATTAAAGTATTGTATGTGTAGGAAATTTGAAGTGAGTGATCCTCAGTGATCGTCGAAGTTGTTTTACTGATGCGGAAGCCTACAGGAATTGGAAAACTCATTGCCGTGCATTGGCAATGATTTCGTCTTAGTCATTTTCTGATTCTAAAATCATGCGTTGCGATTTAGTGAACAATCACGTGCTCAGTGGGCAGAGTTCTTGTACCAGAACGTGCGACCACTATATAACTCGAAATAGTGTTTGATAAAAGTGACAGATTAGGCGAGGCTTAATTGAGCCGCTAAATTACATATGTTGGTGTTCTTGCTTTGCGATACTTGTTTCCAACTGAACTGTTATCCCGTTTTTTTTTATTATGAGGGACTATTGGCGGGATTGCTGGAAACCGGTTGGATGCGGTGTAGTGACTTTCCGGAGTAGGTTTTCCAATCTACAAGCTTCCGTAGTTGAATTCGCCAACGCACATCTACGAGTTGGCGTTCGATTGGAAAGTACGATGTTTTGAATCCTGGTTGTGGATGAATTTTCATTGCCAATATTTAGTAACGACGGGAGGAGGGGTGGTGGTGTGAAGTTCCTGATCACCAGTATTTGTGCCAGTGTCTAGCATTAACTTCCAAGTCTCTCGTGAAATGAAGGCATGAGACACTGTTAACGCAGATCCGACCGGCGGGTTGGGACATTAAGCTTGGCTGCCCTTGGTGCCATTCTAGAGGAATAAGGCTACGTACTAGCACTGGGTTTTAGCCTCGCAATTCTCTCCTTATCGTCCTGCAACACAAACGTGACACTGCACTATACACGCATCCATTGCACTCACTTACACCCTAAAAATACATATACGACACGCCTCTCACATATCTACAAGGAAAAGAGGCCAATGTGCGAGGAGGAAGAATACCCTTTCCCAACTGTCAGTGGCTGATCACACCCCTTGGGATTTCACAACCATTTACATTCACATTTTTCAGTCTAGCTGTTAGATCTAAGAGACTTTCTGAAAGCAATTAGAAACATGCCACTTATCAGTAAGTATGTATTCCTGATATTTGTTATTGGCATGGGATTAGCCGTAATATTTGCTCTGTCTCGAGGATCAAAGCGATGCTGATGACTCTTTTTTTTCAGAGAAATTTATTAATGTTAAAGTGCAAAGGATTAATCCAAGCTCGCCAACAAACATCTCTGAGCAGGTATTGTGACCAATGCTTCGAGTAATTTGTCTCGCACGTCACGCGTCGCAATGAGCGTGTGGATTCCGGTAGCGGCTAGGAATGGTACATAGGCTCCGAGGACAAGAAGGAAAGAAAGTTTCAGTAGGTATGATAAATCAAGATGAAATTGCTCCACAGGTTCCAGAGTCATGTTAATCATCAGCCCATTTCTAGAAGTGCTAGAGGTCCCACTTTTTTTGTGGTAAATAATGTGTGTGTACCAATGAAGCTAAAATCTTCTGGGTTATTAGGCCGCGTCATATTTCTCCTAAAATGATCGACGTTTCGACCCCTGTGCTGGGATCTTCCTCTTCTCCTAAAATGATCGACGTTTCGACCCCTCTGCTGGGATCTTCCTCAGGATCTTCTCGTGTCTATACTGCTAGAACTGCTGTTCTAGCAGTAGTGGATACCAGAAGATCCTGAGGAAGATCCCAGCAGCGGGGTCGAAACGTCGATCATTTTAGAAGAAATATGACGTGGCATAATAACCCAGAAGATTTTAACTTCAGTGACAACGACCACGAAAGCCTGAAGACTTACATATGTGTACCAAGTTTGGTTGAATTTTCTCCGGGTGAACCAGAGCTTTACTTTGACACGCGCACACACACACACACACACACACACACACACACACACACACACGCACACACACACACACACACACACACACAAACACACACACACATGCACATACACAGCAACCTGAATACTGTCTGAGCTTCCAGAAGTACAATGCACTTCCTTAGTATTCCTGAATGATTTCAGAATGCTTCGAAAACACCGACGACGTGACACTACTTTGTGGTCGCCCAGATCACTTGATGTTAGACATGTTAAGCTAATTTGATACACCAGCGAGCGAGATGTACGCTCCTGCGACCGCACTCCATCTTGAGTTGTAGTGCTGGCACCAGTTGCGTGTTCATAGAACAGTAAAGCTTCTCCATTTGGCATTAGGTCTCTGGTGGGGACCAAACCACGGCGCGTCGCCGCCATTTTCAGGACGACAGCAGATGCTACAAACTATTAGATAGATGAAACTTCCAGGCAGATTAAAACTGCGTGCCAGCCGAGGAATGAGTCCCAAGTTAGATCCCCGGTGCTGCACAGAGTTTTAATGTGTCAGGAAGTTTTACAACTCATACTCCGCTGCAGAATGAAAATTCATTATGGATACTAGGTAGACGTCTTATATCCAAATAACCATGAGTTTAACCAATAGCAACGAAGAATGTTCATTTTTATCCGCATCTGTACCATCTGATTTGTCTTCTGCCAACAGGTCCACGTATTCAGCATTTACAAAAAAGGAAAGTGATTAATATATAGGTGTATGATGAGCTTAGCAATTGTGCCATAGTGGTTGAGGACGCTAATCGTTCGGCCTGTCATGCAGGCGACGCCATCGCCCGTCGCCGTCCTAGAGCTGTAAAATTTGATTACCTTGTTAGCATATGCTTGTGATATTCTTACTAACAGTTCGCAAGCTAGATAAATTTTTGCCGAACGTTTCTGTATTTTTTTTTTTTTCTAGTCCAAGGCAGAAGAACGCTACAAAAAACCACATGATTTCCTCAGTCCACTAGTTACATACGGAAACTCTCCATGATTTTATTCTCCAGTTTCACCCTACTCTTTGTGTTACTCAGACACATTGTAATTAGAGTAGTAAGGTTTTAACTATACGAAGCTAAGTCATAGGTAAATACATCCGTACATCAATTGAAACTGTGCAAAAGTCACATTCATCTTGTTTATAGAGCTTCTTGATGAGCTATGAATGCGTGTTCGGTCAGAATGTCAGTTGCCCTCTGTAATAAAAAAACTGAGTTAATGGATCAACGACGAATTGAAACGGGTGTCTTGCGACGTCCGCACCGAGCAGATACAACGAACGAAAACGAACAAAGTGAGTCTACCAAAAAAAAAAAAAATTCTATCTATCATATATTTCAATATCATCATTTAAAAGATAAGGACTAAAAGAATTCCACTAAATTCACTAAAGATGATTTCGGTTTTTTTTAACATTCTTTTTGGAATGAGATTTTCACTCGACAGCGGAGTGTGCGCTGATATGAAACTTCCTGGCAGATTAAAACTGTGTGCCGGACCGAGACTCGAACTCGGGACCTCTGCCTTTCTCAGGCAAGTGCTCTACCAACTTTTTTTTTCCCCGCACAGTTTATAACTGCAACACCTTTTTTTAATTTTTTTTACTCAGTTTTTTTTTTTTTATCACAGAGGGCAGCTAACCCTCTGAACGAACGCGCTTTTTTTTCCAATGTCAGGCTTACCACCTTTGCTGACATACGTGTTGTTGTACTACCGCATAAATTGTGTCTACAATGTCCATATGTTGACAAATAGTGGCTAATTAGAAAATTAATTAATTAAGGGAATGAAGAAAACTGAAAATGCCCAAATGAAAGACAGGAAGACATTGCGGATAGTACAGACACAAAAGAAACATGCTCCTGTAGCAATGAAATGAAATTCGTGTCGGGGGCGACAACTGCTCACGACCCGACGTTCGATAGAGCAAGAGAGCCATCTATCGACTCGTTCCCCAGACGTTGGTGTAAACCAACTGAGCTACCCAAGCACGACTCACGCCCCCTCGTCACAGCTTTACTTCTGCCAGTACCTCGTATCCTACTTTCCAAACTTTACAGAAGCTCTCCTACGAACTTTGCAGAACTAGCACTCCTGAAAGAAAGGATATTGCGGAGACATGGCTTAGCCACAGCCTGGGTGATGTTTCCAGAACGAGATTTTCACTCTGCAGCGGAGTGTGCGCTGGTATGAAACTTCCTGGCAGATTAAAAGTGTGTGCCGGACTGAGAGCACTTGCCCGCGAAAGGCAAAGGTCTCGAGTTCGAGTGTCGCCCCGGCACACAGTGTTAATCTGCCAGAAAGTTTCATTCTTTTTGGAATTCGCGTTGTTCACGGTTGACGAGAGTAGTGAAGTACTTCACGACAGTGCTGCAATCACTGATCAAGATTCCCTCACTCTTATCCCTGACATGCTTTTATGTTTCCTGGGATCCACTTATGAAGAGGTTTACCTTTCATTATGCCTGTCTGTCAACATTCATCTACAGTCTTTGATACAGACTGCCACTGTAGACATTCTGACGGCCAGCATAACTCTCACAGGCGCTAAGACTCCGTAATTGGAACCAATTACATATCTCACCTTGATTCGATTGTCTTCTAAGTTGCAAGTCGCTTTTGTGGACTTGCAGTTATGATAAACAGTAGCGTGAATTAGAGAGTGATTATTTGCTTGTATAATTAACTGTGCATAGCTCGATGTGATGGCATTTACTACCGGCAAAGCCGGGTTTCTTGATTTTCGCAAGGCGTTCGTTACAGTTTCCCACAGTCGTTTAATGTACAAAGTAAGAGCATATGGACTATGAGACCAATTGTGTGATTGGATTGAAGAGTTCCTAGATGACAGAACGCAGCATGTCATCCTCAAAGGAGAGAAGTCTTGCGAAGTAACAGTGATTTCAGGTGTGCCGCAGGGGAGTGTCGTAGGACCGTTGCTATTCACGATATACATAAATGACCTTGTGGATGACATCGGAAGTTCACTGAGACTTCTTGCGAATGAAGCTGTAGTATATCGAGAGGTTGTAATAATGGAAAATTGTACTGAAATGCAGGAGCATCTACAACGAATTGACGCATGATGCAGGGAATGGCAATTGAATCTCAATGTAGACAAGTGTAATGTGCTGCGAATACATAGATAGGAAGATCCTTTATCATTTAGCTACAATATAGGAGGTCAGCAACTGGAAGCAGTTAATTCCATAAATTATCTGGGAGTATGCATTAGGAGTGATTTAAAATGGAATGATCATATAAAGATGACCGTCGGTAAAGCAGATGCCAGACTGAGATTCATTGGAACAAGCCTAAGGAAATGTAATCCGAAAACAAAGGAAGTAGGTTACAGTATACTTATTCGCCCACTGCTTGAATATTGCTCACCAGTGTGGGATCCGTAGCAGATAGGGTTGATAGAAGAGATAGAGAAGATCCAACGGAGAGCAGCGGGCTTCGTTACAGGGTCATTTAGTAATCGCGAAAGCGTTACAGAGATTATAGATAAACTGCAGTGGACGACTCTGCAGGAGAGACACGCAGTGGCTCGGTACGGGCTTTTGTTGACGTTTCGAGAACATACCTTCACCGAGGAGTCTAGCAGTATATTGCTCCCTCCTACGTACCGGGTGATCATAAAGTCAGTATAAATTTGAAAACTTAATAAACCACGGAGTAATGTAGATAGAGAAGTAAAAATTGACACACATGCTTGGAATGACATGGGGTTTTATTACAACAAAAAAAAACAAAGTTCACAAAATGTCCGACAGATGCGCGTCGTTTGGTGATGATCGTGTGCTCAGCCGCCACTTTCGTCATGCTTGGCCTCCCAGGTCCCCAGACCTCAGTCCGCGGGGTTACCTAAAGTCGCAAGTGTATCATGATCGACCGACATCTCTAGGGACGCTAAAAGACAACATCAGACGCCAATGCCTCACCATAGCTCCGGACATGCTTTACAGTGCTGTTCACAACATTATTCCTCGACTACAGCTATTGTTGAGGAATGATGGTGGACATATTGAGCATTTCCTGTAAGGAACATCATCTTTGCTTTGTCTTACTTTGTTATGCTAATTATTGCTATTCTGATCAGATGGAGCGCCATCTGTCGGACATTTTTTGAACTTTTGTATTTTTTTGGTTCTAATAAAACCCCATGTCATTCCAAGCACGTGTGCCAATTTGTACCTCTCTATCTACATTATTCCGTGATTTATTCAGTTTTCAAATTTATACTGACTCTTTGATCAGCTGGTATATCTCGCGAAGAGACCATGAGGATAAAATCAGAGAGATTAGAGCCCACACAGAGGCATACCGACAATCTTTTTTTCCACGAACAATACGAGACAGGAATAGAAGGGAGAACCGATAGAGGTACTCAAAGTACCCTCCGCCACGCACCGTCAGGTGGCTTGCGGAGCATGGATGCAGGTGTAGATGTAGAAAGCGACTGTTTCTATGGTACCTTCAGTTGTACCGCAGGACGAAGGATACTCTTGGGCAGCGCCCATTCTCTCGGGCTCACCTGAGGTCGCAACAAGGTGAGCCGAGCGCTGTGGGCTGGAACACCGCCGCGGGCATGGGCGTGTGCCGGCGGTCACTTTTTACTGTTCATTGCTCTCGTCCTTGTGCTGCGCTTCGACAATAGTCAGCTACAAACGCAGCATTTCGATAAGGGCCGCCGTAATAGTCCGCTTCATCAAGGTCGTATTACTAAAAGGGACCTACTGGACGCTACTTTTCATTAATTTTTCACGTGCTTCGAGGCTGCGCGGTTTCTCAAATGTCACACAAAGCCGTCGGCACAGCTTCGAATGTAGCCACTGCTACTGCGCTTCGTAAACATGTTGTGTAACACACGGAAAGGTGGTTTCATATAGTGTATAGGAGCAGACGGTCAGAAAACGGCCGGATTGAGAAAAGTGGCCACTCCATAATTTTTTTCCCTGAATTGTGCTGCTGCTTGTCGAGGAGCGGTCAGACAACTTCTAACACACACACTCACTGTTGTCAGTGAGTTTGATAGAGGAAGATTGTTCCGTTATTTTTTAGTAAAAACTAAAGTTTATAGCTGGAAGGTCCCGAGAAGAACCACGTGAGTCCATGTCTTGAGACAAATTAATTTTAGCCAGGAGATCTCTGAGATTACCTGGATGCTTCTTGGCTTGCCTTGAAGTGACTGTGAAACATCCCCTAAGAAAAATTAATGAATTACTGTGCTGATAAACCTCTTACGTTATTTGCTTTTCAAACAACTGAGCAAAACTGAACGTATTCAGACATTACTGTCTTTACTTATTCTGATCGTCACTAAACTGACACACAATATTTTTAGCGCAACGCAATCTGACTTTTAATAATCTCTACAAAAGAATGGCCCTGACTAACTATAACCTATCCCTTTCATGAATCACTTACCTCACAAAAATCTTCGTTACTCGAACTACTGCAAAACAGCGAGCGCCACTACTGTCAGCTAAATAAAAGATTCTAACTACTGAAGTCACTAACTACTGATAAGCATAGTTAGCAAATGAAAGATTTTGATACAGAACAAACAATGTATTTACCTTAATAGTGTTCAAAAGTCATTATATATATATATATATATATATAATCAGTTCATGACATCAAGTCTTACAAATTTACTGCCTCTGATTGACACACGTCCAGATCATTCGCTCTCAAAACTCCGCCATTTCTCTCCCCACATCCACCACTGCTGGCGGCTCACCTCCAACTGCGCAACGCTACGCGCCGTTAACAGCCAACTGCCCAACACTACAATAGCGACTATTTCAACACTGCCCATCAGCCACAGACTGCACACAGCACAGCCAGTGATTTTCATACAGAGCGCTGGGTGACGTTACCAACATAAAAACCTAAACAGCCAACTTACAACTGTTCTTTAGTGCTACCCAGAGGACACGTGTGACTTGTGGTATGTCATGGACGCGAACAGTCGTTAACGAGGCCATGCGCATTGTTAGTGGGTCAGTACGATATAGTCCCTACCTGGGCCACATTGAACCTCCTAATATCAGACGGAAGAGCGCGCTACTGCGTGATTATCAGAAGATTGCCAATAAGACCGACCTTTCAATAGTAGACGACGTATTCCCTGCTGAGCGAAAAAGACTGAGATCAAGACAACACACTGTCATAACAGGAAGCACTCTCACTCAGTCCCATCGATGAATGCAAACGCTGCTGGCAACAAAGCTGTTCCCCACTTTGCCTGAAGCTGTGTTGCAAGTTGAAGAAACCCCTCGATTCGACCAGCCTCGGGCAATTTGGACTGTCTTGAACTGCATCCGAACGGGCTATGAACTACGTGCAGACACTCTCTACAAGTGGGGCAAATCTTCATCACCATCCTGTGACTGTGGTGTGGAACGACAGATTTTGTGTCAAAATGTCGCGAACGTGCCTACAAGAACCCTTTCGAAGATTCCCTCACATCGAGGAATGATATTATGAAATACGTATAAAACCCAGATATCCAACTATAGTTGTTGTTATTTGTGTAATTTTATGCTGGAGAGCTGTGCTTAAATGTTGACGTGTAGTAATTTTGTAGTCTTTGTATGTGTATTGCCGTACGATAAATAAATTAGTAAAAAGCTTTCTGATTTTCAGTTGGATGATGAGTCATTTAAACTGTTCTAATTACTACACTTATACGTAGAGCTACTTTCGTACAAAATTAATGTTCAAGCAACATCTTGCCTTAAAAATGTAGTTCCTTGTTGTTTCTTTGGGTTTGATAGTTTTGTCTGTGAACCATTAACGCCGAGATGGCGTCCGGTTGGGAAAGGTGACCAATACACTCGTCGGGAAAAGTGACCAAAGTGGTCACTTTTCCCAACGGTTTATTATTAATCTGTTTACCCAAATTAAAGTAAGTTACTTCCATGCATCAAACATAATACTGTTACCTGACTTCAGCTCCTATTATCAAGGTGGATACGTGCCGATATCTAGCTTCTCTACCACTGAATGACAATTATGTGAACGAGGATGGATGAGCAACAATCGAAGCGACCTGAATGCGATTCACAGACGTCATTGATGTTCTTTGTGATAAGAAGATACCTATACATCTCTAATCAAAGATATGCCGCACAGTGGCGGGGCCAGCTGCATTTTATACGGTGTTTCCGCGAGAGCGTGCAAAAATGTAACTGGACATAGAGGATGCTTCACCGAATAGTTTGAGGTAGGGAACATGGGGTCGGAGAGGCCAACTTAATGAACTAATAGGAATGAAATCACAACACTGTGCACTTTTTTATTTACATTAGTTACAGTTAACTGAAAATACTGCCATTTACACAATAAACGTACCATTTGTACTGTATCTTACATAATGTGCTGAAACTGACGACCATTTACCTCAAAACAAGCATGACATCAGCGAACAAGATTATGATGCACCCTGACAAATATCCCTGGTGTGTTTCGAATCACATCGAAGGCAAGTCCGGAAACTAATTCCATGTCCGTATTCACCGGGACCTCATCCACAGATGACTATAGATATAGCCATAGGAAATAATCAAGGGGACTCATGTCAAGGGAACACGCAGGTCATGGAATAGGACCTCTCCTTCCAATCCAGCTACAGAAAATATAGCACTGAGATGGTTGCAGACACCCACACTGAAGTCAGGAGGTGCACCGTCTTGTTGTATGCACATCTTTTCACAAACACCCAACACGACACAACAGAGCCACCTTATGGACAAGTAAAGTAAACAAAACCTGCATCGTAACTTCCCTGTAATCAGGCTTGTCCTCCTTGTTTCCTTCCAGGAAATAAAGAAGGTACATGTAAATAAACAGCACAGTACGTGTAAACTTACACGCATGTCAACTGTAAATAAGCTGGAAAATAGTAATGCTAGACAAAGCGGTAGACAAGTTTAGTTCCTTATCTCCTTAAGCCGGTTTCCCGACCTCAATTTTTTCAGTGGAGAATTCTCTATGTGCTGTTACATTTTTGTTCGTTCTTACGGAAACATCCTGTCAGGTATAGGGTGCTGGTCACTAACTACGTGTCGTAGAAATGACGATACAGGGGAGATAATTAAGTACCTACCTGCTCGACTATATCAACAATACAATGATCTTACTACTAGATGGAGTGGCTCCAGTCAATAAAAGGATGCAACAATGGCAACTAATGTGGTATGGACACATCATGGGGGCACCACCTACTTCAGTTATCAGCTCAACCTAACATCTTATCGTCAAAGGCCACAAGATCTAAATTACGGTAGCTAGACACAATAAAAACAGATAAGATCAAGATGCCTAAATCCACAGGGAGCGTTCGACCGTAACTCTTGTGAGCAGTTAGCCAAAAAGCGGACAGCGCTCCAACGGGACAGCGCTAAGAAGAAGAAGAAGAAGAAGAAGAGGAGGAGGAGGAAGAAGACTACAGACTGACTTCTGAATCGTTTTATATATCATCCGTTATTCTACCCTTTGTGACGGTTTTGAACTAAATAATTAATGATATTTTGGACTATTTGTGTCCTGTGATATTTGTCATTGCGCAAAAATCCGATTGGAAACAGTCTGCTATTGCCACTCCTCGTCCTTTTATGTATTAGAGAATCGAGACGCCTTGAAAATATGTCCAGAAATCAGAGCAACAACGATCAGATCCTGCTGCGATGGAACAAAGCGACAGAGGGGGTGAAGAATGATAAGGTGCCTTATTCTACAGCAAGAAAGCTATTTAATATTTCACGTAACATGCTAAAAAGAAGAGCTATAGGAAAAAATAGAGATGGAGTGGGAAGTAAAAAGTTTACATGAAGCTTAAGGAGAGTGTTAAATGAAGAAAGAGCACAGGAAATCCTTATTTATATTTTTGAAATGGATAAGGGGTTTTAAGGATAACGGAGATTAGCATTCCAGTTTGCAGAGCTGAACAAACTACCCCATGATTTTTATACTAAATACCTATTCGAAAAGTGGCCAGGTACTGCCCACGTTAATCCCTTAGGTAGGGAAAAATGGCCACCATGCAAGACTTCAGAAAAATGCATATAGTACCTATATATTACTATCCTTTCCACTCCAGATAATTCATGTGATGTATAGGCTAATAATATGTACTTCCGAAAGGTGTAAGAGGCAACTTCCCTCAGTAATCGTGGTTTGGTCGAATTTCAATTTCCCTTACAGTGGCTACTTTACCCCACATTCCTCTACCTAATTTATTTGCAGTAGAGACCAACCTAATAAGTTTTATCCATCGCTTTCTGCTTCTAATTAGCCACCTTTACACCAGTGTTCATATTCGTGACACATGCAGCGAGTCAGAACATTTATTAGCGTGCGTCCTCTCAAAAGAAACCTTAGAATTTTAAAGAAGCAACAAGTTTACTGTTACCTGTCACAGTTTAATTATTTCCACAACGTGTTTCGGATGTTGAAACCTCAATTACCTTGTGGTTTCACATGTAATAATATGACATACATGCGTGGTAGTAGCAGATCATAAAAACAAGAACCTTGTACTGAACTAGTATTTTGTTTCTCTTTTCTTGCCACCTTCTACTAGGCAGCGTCACATATTATCACAAAGCTGTAGCACAATGCAACATAACACATACATTTCGTATCAATCGACGTACATCAACCAGACGATTCAGGGCTAAAACTCAGAAACGCGTCGTGAAAGTAAATTGTGACTGGTAATAAGAGTGAACACGTTATTTCATTCGATATCAGTAACAGTCCCGGCGAACACTAACCGAAAGTGGTCGCATTTAAACTTAGAGTCTCAATTTGGAATTTAGAGGTAAGTAATTAACAGCCGAACCACGTTGACCAAAACTTGTTGCCACGATCAAGGCCGAATAAATTCAGCAACAATAACTGTGATTCTCTCTCTCATATCTGAGACAATATAGATCTTTAAGACGCTTATTAAGCCCGAACCAAAAATTCCCTTCAGAAATTCTTCATTCTTCATCGATAAAGTGGCGTCGTAACAATTCTAGATCTACTTCTAGAGGAGGCCGAACGGATGTACAACACACACAAAATATAACATCACTTTATTAAAACTCGAACAAGACAGACTACTTAACTTGGAAACAGTTCAGGTCCACAGGAATGTCACTATGCATGGCTCGACTGGAAACCTTGTCACTTGGATCGATACAAAATAAGTCATATCTCAGTGTACAATTAACTATTGACAGACAGTTCTCGCTTGCAATACAGCTCGTACTGCTAGATCTCCAGATCGTAAGCTACGATTAACGAATGGGTGAGTAGCGCTACACCCAACAGCGGCGGCGTATGGAACCTATTGAGAGCGTGTGTATGTCGACGTCTCTCTTTCGTCCTTAACTTGTGTTTCCGCCATGAGGTGCCAGCTTCCACATGGGACTTCAATCTTCTGACGACACCACAGCTGATATACATAGTCGTCAGTTGATGAGAGCGGTGTCTTGGATATATTCCACAAATTCCACAAACTATTTCCGTAAGGAGGTTTTATTTTATGCGCGTTTCTGGATGATGTTTGTTAGGCGGTTATTTTAGGCCGTATTAAGGGGCTCTTTTACGTCGCTTCCATAATTTCCTGAGAACACTCCAGATTTGGAACGGTCGTAAATATTGCTACTGATCTAGAAAGATAGTGAAGTGGAATAGTACGGAAAGAACATATGGGTTACGCATGAGTTGACCTCTTGGCAGATGTTTTATATGACGACTAATGTCTAATAGAATGAGACTGTAGGACAACACAAAACAAAGTACACTCTTGAACTCGAACCTACAAACGTCTACACAAAGAGATCATCACATCAAGTAGCATGACTAGGCACAACCTCACACTGTTTTATATCATGCACCTTGTGACATTGGCTTACTGTTATGGTTACTACTCATTTATCTGTTCTGATCGTATGGTTCTTAGTAAATATGAAACAATAGTTCCGTAACTGTGACGGAATAAATTATACTTACTTCTTCCTTTCCAGTGGGTCTGCAGTTTACATGAGGTCGAAGAACGACGTATTTCATTTAAGTTCTAGTTTATTTGCTGTATTATTTATTTATTTACTCGTAGTGATATAAGTTACCCGACGAGCTCGTTTCGGTGTTTTGTCATTATCAAATGTACCTGTGAAATTGCTATAATGTGTAAAACATTGTATACGTTAGTTTATGTCTACATGTGGCACCTTATACTTACGTGTTAGCTGGTATGACTTGATCCGTATAGCATCTTGGGGGGTTAATGTCTGTTGTCTTTTTGGTATGATATGACCATGTTATTTATGTGTTTACTTTTTATTTGCATGGTCTTGGAAGGTTATTTTTGACAGGTTTTTGTGAAAGCTTCGACTCCAGCGATGCTATATGTTTACAATGGATTACGTTTCAGAGACAGTGATTACGTTTCAGAGACAATATTTTGTGGTTTCTGCGTAAATGTTAAGTGTTCTATTGTTTTGTGTTTATCGAGATAATAATCCCTTTTCTTTTATACTGTCGATAATATTTTTCGAGGAAATGGAAACTTATGTTCATTTAGAAAAATACCCAGAAGAGATCCACAACGAACAAACAAATAGGGAAAAATAATGTTGGGCGATCATTTCATGTCATTTTGAGTCTCTTACTGATTAGTGTCCACCTGTCACCTCCATATGTTAACGTGTTCCAATCTTTACTGTAGTGATGAGATCAAGAAATCGCTTGGCGCTCTAGTTGTGTATCGTGTAAGACTATTGTTCACATTCAATTTACACTGTATGTTTGTTGTGTGTATATGATGCGGAAAAGATTTAAGACTTTAGTCTGAAAAATGATTGTGCTGTCAACTATAGTTTACATCCCCATCTCTTTTTACGTTACAAACTCTTCAAAGCATTACGAAGAGCAAGGAAATGGGCACTTGTACCATATGTTTCGGTTTCTTCCCCTCCAAATCGCATATGGAGCACGGGAAGATGGACTGATTAAGTGCTTTTATGAGAACTACAATTAGTCTAATCTCGTATCTTCGCGACCCGTACGGGAGTGAAACTTAGGGACTTGTTGTGGTATATACAAGTATTTCCAGAATGCATACTTCTGAACCAAGATAATGAGGCTCTCGTAGGACAGTCCATATATACATTCAAGCAGCTGTCATTTCAATGTTTGAAATATTTCCGTGGCGCTCTTGAGCGAGTCAAACAAGCCTACGATCTTCTATGCATACGTTCAGTATCCACTGTCAGTCTTACGTGTTATGGGCGAGACACGTTTGGCCAGTGTTCTAAGTTTGACGGCACGAGTATTTAATAAGCAGGTAGGTCAATTACACCTTCCCTGTATGCTGCCAAAGAAGTAAGAAGTGACACCCACCATACTTCTCACCTACAACGGAATCTGTATGGTCATTTCATTTCGTTTGCCTGGGAATTGTCACAAGCAGGTATTTATATGACAGATTCCAGTTTTAAGTTCCTGATGTCATCGCATACAACTTTTCTGTGTCTTGTGGTGTACACTATTTAATGTTTGTATTCTTCTAAAGGTAGCTGCCAGTCTTTGCGCGACTTCTTATCAACATCTGAGTGGATATTTGTGCTGCTATTTTCAGATAGTACCCCATTATAGATAACTACATCAGCTCCAAAAGAAATGTAGGTGACTCTTAATATTGACTGCTAGGTTATTAACACTGAGGGTCCCAACACACTTCCCTGGACAATGCCTAACGTTTATAAGTCCCTAGGAAGACATCCAGTAAAAACTTTCGATACCACCTGTAACCGTACTTTAGTATGTCAAATCAGTGGGGTGCCGACTAAACGCTTTTTGGATGTCAATAATTACTACATCCATCTGATTGCCTTCATCAGGGGTTCAGGATGTCATACGAGAAACGCTAAAGTAGGATTTCGCTAATCGTTTTCTTTTTTTCTTTTTTCGGAATACTTGCGGGTTGGATGGAGGTGATCATTCTAATTTACCATTATGTTTGACCTCATAATATGTTCTAGAAATGTACAGCAAATGGATGTACTGAGGCTGGATGGTAATTTTGCAGATAATTTCTGCTATACTTTTTGGAGATGGGTGTGCCCAATGCTTCCTTCCAACAAATGTACATGGTTTTTTCTTTCAATTGATCTGTTTTATAGTAGAGTAAAAAGGTGTACTAACTCAGCTGCAAATTGTGTGTAGAATCAGGGTGCACGAGGGTGATTTGATAAGTCTGAAAATTGCCATGAAAGAATGCAACATTTTTGTTGCATTTTCATGGTTAGTAAGCTTGATTATTCCAAGGATCATATAAGGAATTTCAAAACGGTATAGTTTACGGTTCAGTGTTGATAGCCTTCTAAATTTCTCAATGAGTCAACTGCGACTGAAAATAGAGAAAACCGATTTTCATGCTGTTATAAAACTCTTCATTGAAGAGTTGGGCTGCCGCACAAATCAAAACAGAACTGGATTTCAAGCTGACTCTGAACCATCATTAAAGAGACCTTTACTTTTGAATTAAAAAATTTAAATGTGGTCGAACAAACACCGAAGACGAATCATTGAAAAATCCATGATAAGATAATGCAACACCACCGAATAAAAACTCGTGAGACTGCTGAATCTGTAGGTATCTCAGCTGAGCGAGTGCATTATATCCTGCACAGAGAAGCTGCAAGGTGCTTACAGCGATTGCTCACAGTCGACCAAATGCGAATCCGGCACAGCATTTCAACACAATGTCTGGAGATGTTTAATCGTAGCCCGCAAGACGTCTTGCTGCGATTTGTTACAATTGATGAAATGTGGATCTACCATTACACCCTACAGTCAAAACGACAGTCAAAACATGCAGGCTGGTGAGAATGCACTGTAGAAGGCAAAGACCATTTTGTCAGCTGGTAAGGTGATGGACTCTGATTTTTGGGATTACATTGAATAATACTCATACATTATTTGGGAAAAGAGAGAACCATAACTGGACGGTTTTATGCTTAATCGTTGGAGTGTTTGAAACTTGTGTTCAGTGCATCATCCCACACATTAGTGATCACTAACGTGCTTGAGTTGGGCTTTGAACTGGTTCCTGATTAACCATATTTACCAGACGTAGTCTCAAGTGACTTATTCCTCTTCCCTAACTTGAAACTTTATCTCACTGGAAGAAATTTTCATCAAACTAGGAAGTGACAGTTGCAGTCAAAAAATATTTTGCAGAGTCTGACAGACTCTATTTTCCCGATGGGATGAAAAACCTGTAGTATCGCTGGACAAATTATATAACCCTCAAGGGAGACTATGTCGAGAAGTAAGGTGAGATGAAACTTCCTGGCAGATTAAAACTGTGTGCTTGATCGATACTGGAACTCGGGAGCTTAGCCTTTCGCGGGCAAGTGCTCTGCCATCTGAGATACCCAAGCACGACTCACGACCCGCCCCCACAGCTTCAAGTCTGCCAGTACCTCGTCTACCTACCTTCCAAACTTCGCAGAAGCTCCCTACGAACCTGGAGGAAAGGATATTTCGATGACATGGCTTAGGCACAGCCTGGGGGATGTTTCCATAATGAGATTTTCAGTCTGCAGCGGAGTGTGCGCTGATATGAAACTTCCTGGCAGATTAAATCTCATTCAGTAAGGTGAGATGTTTACTAAACAAACATATTTTCTTGCTTTTTTACCAGACTTACCAACTATCCTCGTACTTCGGGCCCTGGAAGCATGGTTAACTTTAGCGAGGGGTACAAGTAGATTAATTCACGTTCCAGACACCTGCAGCCAGTCCAGGGAGCGAATACGTCCCACGAGTGACTCACCAGCCAGGTGCAGAACAAAAAAGAAAAATCTGAAGGCTCAGCGCTGTCTGACCAGGCCACTGTCACGTTCCGCTGTAACAACAGGGACATTTCCCCGAAGCAGCCGAGAGTAGTTCAGTTACTGCTACTCACGAATTACAAGCAAATTACACGTAGCCGGGCGGTGCGTCCGCCCACGGAGAGGTGGCAGCCCTAAGGTAAGGAGCTTATGTGTTGCGAGGCGAGGCGAGGCGCGTCACGTGGTGTCGCGAGTTGGCGGAACTGCACGTGGGTGCGGCTGCAGCGGCAGCTCGCGCCACCAGGGCACCGCGCTGCCAGCCTCACCACGCCCACCCCAGCCGCTGACTCACTGCCCGCACGCGCCCACGCGCGGCTATTAGCGCCGCAGATCCCGGTAGCGGGCCGACGCTTCCAACGGTCTCACCGTGTTGGTAAATACTGCACATCACCGCTAGGGCACACAAGTTTAACGAGGAACTTTTAAAGACGCGGGTGCAAAACAAAGCGCAGGTGTCTCAAACCTTTAGGGTCAAATTGAAACAGGTGATACTGGGTCCACAATCGATTACATTGAGACAGGGAATCAACTTTCGAAAATGCGTATTATTGTGGAATTACGTTTCCTTTCAGACATATGCGTCTCAACTTTATCTTCCATAATGACAAAAGCCGAGCCGGCCGATGTGGCCGAGCGGTTCTAGGTGCTACAGTCTGGAACCGCGCCACCGCTACGTCGCAGGTTCGAATCCTGCCTCGGGCATGGATGTGTGTGATGTCCTTAGGTTAGTAAGATTTAAGTAGTTCTAAGGGACTGATGACCTTAGAAGTTAAGTCCCATAGTGCTCAGAACCATTTGAACCATTTGACAAAAGCCGAAGAAATAATTAAAATTTGTACCCCGCCTGAGATTTGAACTTCAATCTTCTGCTTACTACGCCCATGTGCTAATCACAAACCACCGTAGCAGAATGGCTGACACAGCTGCATGGACTACCCTACCACAAACCTCAGTTCATGCCTTTAGTCCATTTCCACTTCTTAAATTGTCAGTACTGCCAAGGCTCTCTGTTACTGGAATAGCTGTCCAGCTTTGTACGTAATCGGTAAAAGCTATCATTACCAGCGGTAAAGTTGAAACTCAAACACTTCAAAGAAAATACAATTTACTCAGATCAATATACCACCTACAGCTGAGGCACAGCACGGTTTTTCCCAATTACGTACATAGCTGGGGTCTATTCCATACTGGAGAGCCTTGGCAATTCTGACGCTTTAAGGGGGGGGGGGGCAGGGAGGGGGGGGGGGGAATGGGCTGAAGGCATGAATTAAAGTTTGTGTTAGGCAGGGCTTTGGAATAGAGTAGTCTGTGCAGGCGTGTTAGACATACTGCCGCAGTGATGTAATTGTTAGCACATCTGACTAGTATCTAACCGGCACGGTAACTCAGCGTGTTCGGTCAGAGGGTTAACTGCTTTCTGTAATAAAAAAAACTGAGTTAATGGATCAACGACGAACTGAAGCGGGTGTCTTGCGACGTCCGCCACGAGCAGATGCAACGAACGAAAGCGAACAAAATGAGATTAAAAGAAAAAATAGGTAGGAAACCTGCGTTCAAGTTCTGGCAGTGGCAAAAATTCTAATTCATTTCTTCAGCTTCTGTCATTATCGAAAGCCGCGCGGGATTAGCCGAGCGGTCTGGGCGCAGCAGTCATGGACTGAGCGGCTGGTCCCGGCGGAGGTTCGAGTCCTCCCTCGGGTATGGGTGTGTGTGTTTCTCCTTAGGATAATTTAGGTTAGGTAGTGTGTAAGCTTGGGGACTGATGACCTTAGCAGTTAAGACCCATAAGATTTCACACACATTTGAACATTTTTGTCATTATCGAAGCATTTTCTAGTATTATGGTCGTACACCGCATCCGCCATATAACAACGCAGCTCATCGTAGTTGTTCAAAGCGACGACCGCCACACGTCGCAACTGCGCTTTAACCTCTGCCGCAAGCACACCACTATTCCTGGCGTCAGTTGTCCGTTACATCAGGCGTCTTGTGATGTGTCCGTGGTGAGGTGTGTTACTGGGTACAGTGCATGAAGCCTAGTCAAAGATGGAACGTTACTCTTCACTAGAGTCGGTAGACACGCATTTAATGTACAGTGCAGAAGGATGTAGTGCCCGTAAAGCAGTACGAAATTACAGAGAACGCTTTCCCAACAGACTGTGGCGTCCCCGCACACCAACCACGTGCTGATATTGTCGACACCTTAGAGCTGCTACTGCCACAGCTCTAGCAGTGGAGTTGAGACACGATGCGGCGATGACGTAGGTCCCCGTTGGTGAAAGGGAGACAGAAATGCGAACTCGTACGATGGATGCTTCTTCTGATTTAAGATTAAATGATTCATTGCCCGGATATGCAGTAGTTGTTAAATCTTATCTCATTCGCATCGTACACACCACCAATTGCGAGGAAACATTGTAATTATCAGTCTTCTCGTACGTTGTTGGCTCGTTGCTATGGAGTTGTTGAACCTGTAAGAAGCGAGATCTACAGATACTCTTTGATCACCTCTGAGTGAACCTACGCTGTAATGTTAAAAAAATGTTCAAAAGTTCTCTTTTCAATTAATGAAGTAGGTATTTTGAAATTCAGATTAAATTGTCCCTGCTGAACAGTCGTTGGTTAAGTCCACGCTTGATATTTCACTTGGAACGAACAGTTTATTGTTCCTTGGCCACTAAATAGTTTATACCTTTCTCACCACACACACACACACACACACGCAGTTGGTTCGTAAAGTCAGTTCTATTAAAATTAAATTTCTTGACAATTACGACAACTTGACTCTTCAGCGTAATTGTATTATCTTCGTGAAGTCGTGCAATTGTGTCCTACTCGAGACTAATTGAGTGTAGTCTTTTGATATACTATCCACTCTTCTTTTAGTTCCAACTATTTGAAAGTCAAGTCCAATATTCACTAGTTTCGTCAATAAAGTTCAATTAACCCGTTATGCACGGTTAAACGCGTCTATCAGTTCCTGTCTCTGCTTAGAAAATCAGTTTCAGAAGTTCGTGAATCACGTCACGCAAGAAACACTTCTGAACGCAAAACAATCTCGTGGCGTTTCGTACTCTCAATAACTAAGACAAGAATTGTTCTCGCACGTCTTTACAGGACGAGAGCCAGCAAGTGACTTCTTCTGTGGAAGAGTATTGTAGGCGCATTGAATTTCTTCGTTGCGCTTAAAACTCTCTTCCACATAAAAGTTATCTCTGACTAACATCACCTTGGACTTAGCTTTCAAGATATTAATTGCAATTATCACTTGGATATTTGTCCATTAATTAAATCTGAGGTTTCTTCCTCCTCTTTTCATAACAAAAACTCTCAGTGATGTATAATGTTGTTGTTATCTTCTTGGTGTTAGCTTATCGGCAAAGATGTCGTATTTGCCAAGATAGCTCTTCCCTACTTCATGTTCTGATATTCTGTCTTAATTGACTTAAAGGGGGTCGTTGGGGTGTTATAAGACGTCATCCTAATTGGAACAAAATTTATCTCCGTGGATACCAACTTACGAGAGACGGAGTCATTCACGCCACAGAGAGCCAGAGTTCCCGCCAAAGACATGTCCGAAAGCAAGACCTTGAGGATATGGTGTTGGATCGTGCTTCCGGCCACCCAGCAATAAGCACCCGTAAACTTGCCTGTAAAATGCAACTTTGAAGGATACAGTGTGGATAGCACTGGTGAAAAACATACTAACCCCTGTCAGAATGAATGAGTTCAAGCACTGGCATCGATGAATTGTGAGTCCCGCGTTCACTTCTGTCAGCGCATTATCCACCGCACTGCTGTGGTGCAGAACTTCGCACTGTTTGTATCGTTCATGGATGAGGCCTCACTCAGCCGTGATGGTGTTTTCAACACCCACATTGGTGGCCACTTGCAATGAAACTCTGCGAATGTATGGTGCGCATTGTCCAAGATCACCTAACAGGGCATTATTTTCAGCTCCCCCGTCTGACTGGTCCACGTTACCTGGTGTTGCTGCGAGACGTCCTGTCAGAGTTCTTTGAGACTGTATCCCTTGTCCACGAATGGATGTGTTTTCAACACGACGGTGCGACAGCCCACTTCGATTTTAATGTTCGCGAGCACCCTCATCGTAGGATTAGAAGGCAAAGACCAGTCCTAGAGATCGGCGGATATTTTCCTCTGGTGTCATGTCAAGACGTTGGTGTGTGAAATCCCCGTAGAAACGGACGAAGACCTGCTTGGTAGGGTCCAAGATGCCTGCTTCAACAGACTCCAGAGATCTTTGAACGAGTACGATAGAACTTTATGCTCCGTGGCTATATATGCACTGAGACTGACGGTCGTCACTTTGAACAATTACTATGAGCTATGTTGTTGTTACGCAGTGTACGCTGTGTGTGTTCGTAACACAAGAAATCTGCATTTCCGACCATTGGTTTCAATATCTCAATACAATCGGTCGTGGACACACTATCACCTGTTTGAGTTTGACCTAAGAAGTTTGAGACACCCTTTAGATATATACTGTTTAAGACGACTTTAGCGGTCAAGGGGGTGTTAGCTTCAACCACTAATATAGCAGCAGGTTATCTAAGAACTTTTCACAAAACCCAAAGAAATTTTCATCCAACGTTAAGTACTCTAAAATTTTACGAGGAGCCGATCACCCTCTAACCTCTAAGTGGTGTTTCTTGTACTGCCAGTGGCAAGAGGTAATGGGAACTTATGATGGCGGAACAGCTAATTTTTATAATCAATAACGTATCGATGGATTTTCCTTTAGATCGCGTGATGCATATTAAGTACCGGGTGGTTATAATTACACTTTCCCTATTTAACACGTTATAACATGGAAACTAAGTACCCTACGAGTAAGAAATTTGGTAGCATTAATGTGAAGAGTATGGGGTACATGATTTCCATGCGTCGCAGCGTCACAGTCCAGTTCCAACTATGTCCACCAAGTGCCGTGAGCAGTCATCGTGATTCAGTCTCACACACCTGAACAGTCGCAGTGCACTTGTCGACGTGTCAACATGAGTTTGGAGCGTTATTGGTGAAGCTCTATTATCAAAACAACAGTATGCTGCTGCTACACTTCGAGAATATTACCGACTGAAAAGATTACGGAGGGTCCTCTTTCCCCACCTGTTGTGAGGAGCATGATGAAGTAGTTCGAATCAGCTGGAGAACCGGACGTCGCTCCGGGAAGAGGCCGACGACCGGTTGCACCACAGGCGGTTGATGAGATCGCTGTTGCTGTGGCAGACAACGATGCGCGCAACTCCCGATCGTCAGGCAATGTTCATGCTGTCACGACAGTTGAACATCCCGTGGTCCACTGTAAGGAAGGTGCTTCGAACCATTCTCAAATGTTATCCTTACAAGATGCATGTCGTTCAGCAGGTAGCACCAGAGGACGCACAACGACTTTTTGACTACGCACTCCACTTTCTCGCAAGGATTGAAGTTGACGAGAGCTGGCCCTGGACCATCCTCTGGAGAGGCGAAGCTCATTTTTCTGTGATGGGTGAGGTGAACATACAGAACTGCCAAGTGTGAGGATCTTCACCTCCATTCACTGTGGTGACGTTCCTCTGTATGGTGAACTTGTCACCGTATGGACTGGCTTCATGGCTACGTTCATCATTGACCTACTCTTTTTGAACAGGTTGGCGCTCAAGCCCCAAAGACGTGCAGTGTGACTGGCCAGCGTTACTACGATATGCTTCGCCAGCATGTCATACCCGTCCTACAGCATGTGGGGCTCTGAACTCGACAGTTTTCATGCAAGATGGGGCTCCACCGTATATGGCTCGTGAAGTTCACCTGCTTCTCCGAAACACATTTGGAAACGATCGAATTGTCATCCGATCGTTTTCAAATGCTTGACCGGCACGGTCACCTGAGCTCACTCCCTGTGATTTCTGGCTGTTGGGCTATTTGAAGGACAGGGTTTACCAGAGGAACATTCACACATATGCTGATATGAAGCGCAGCATATCAAGAGAGGTATATCTATGGACATGGTTCATTCTGCTGTACAGAATGCAATCCTGCGCTTTCAGACTCTTCTGGACGCTTATGGGCGCCATATTGAGCCCTTTTTGTAGCAGTGATAGTACGTGTATGTAATGGTATGATGTATCGTAGCAGTAGGTTAAAATTGCTTCAATTGAACTGATGCTGCATTTTTCTCTTCCCCGTGTTGACATTAATGCTACCGAGTTTGGTAATTAATCTCCGTGCTATAACGTGTTAAAAAGGGAAGTTTAACTATAATCACCCGATATTCGACGTAACAGCAATCTTAACATACTACGTTGAAATGGAACCTTTGGAGGAAAACACTTTGGTCGCAAGGATAAATACACACAAACAGAGAATAAATCAATTAACACTGAGTATCCATTTTTGTTTGTGCGTCATATTGGGTTTTCTGTTGTGTAAACGGAGATCAGAGACAGTCTGAAAAGCTTGCAAGGGTGTTGCAGGGAACGTTGCGCGAGAAATCAAGCCGGCCGGCAGATATGGTGTCGCTAAAGTGTCCATTTGGTTTCATAAGACCGAAAAATAGGGCGATACAGAAATTGGACATGGGACTATAGTAAAGATCGAACCCGAGCCAAAGGCTGAGCACTCTCGAGAGCTATCGTCTAACGCTATGAGAACAACTGACACTAATTGTATCTGATGGGCCGCACGAATTTACGCGCGCAACGGCCTGATTGCCCAACTTCAATGCTGATTAGATCGGAAACGGTGCAAAGTATCGATTTTTTTCTTAACAATTATTCATCAGTGCAACTTACCCTGCAACGCCCTAACTCCCTTATCAGACCGCTTTTCACCACCCTGTATAACATGTCATGTCTGTATAGCTACACTGTACAAGATGTCCCAGGAAGAAGGTCAGTATTCAGGTATACGACAGGAACGGTAATTGGAAGCAAAAACGTCTAGTGAACATGGGCTCTAAAATTCATACCTCACGAGCTATCAGCGCATCCATTTATTCATGTAATAAAAGAAGAAAAACGAACCAGCCAAATCAGTAGATTTTGACATAATTAAAAATGACTTCTTCAGGTGGATAAATGGCTACATGTTATTGTGAAGGTATGTTAAAATGTAGCCATAAAGGTCAAATGAAGATCAAATCAGCTCCGTAATAATACAACAACAAAATGTTGTGCTGCATACCATTAGAAAGTGTTTCGCATGTTTCGCATACGCAACTACTGAACTGACAGTTTACTGTTCTAATGTTGTTCAATAAACTGTCCTTAGTCATAGTTATTAGTAGAAATATCTGCACTTACACCGCTACTGGCCATTAAAATTGCTACACCAAGAAGAAATGCAGACGATAAACGGGTATCCCTTGGACAAATATATTATACTAGAACTGACATGTGATTACATTTTCACGCAATTTGGGTGCATAGATCCTGCGAAATCAGTACCCAGAACAACCACCTCTAGCCGTAATAACAGTCTTGATACGTCGGGGCATTGACTCAAACAGAGCTTGGATGGCGTGTACAGGTACAGCTGCCCATGCAGCTTCAACACGATAACACAGTTCATCAAGAGTTGTGACTGGCGTATTGTGACGAGCCAGTTGCGCGGCCACCATTAATCAGACGTTTTCAGTTGGTGAGAGATCTGGAGAATGTGCTGGCCAGGGCAGCAGTCGAACATTTTCTGTATCCAGAAAGGCCCGTACAGGACCTGCAACATGGGATCGTGCATTATCCTGCTGAAATGTAGGGTTTCGCAGGGATCGAATGAAGGGTAGAGCCACGAGTCGTAACACATCCGAAATGCAGCGTCCACTGTTCAGAGTGCCGTCAATGCGAACAAGAGGTGACCGAGACGTGTAACAAATGGCACCCCATAAAATCACGCCGGGTGATACGCCAGTGTAGCGATGACAAATACACGCTTCCAACGTGCGTTCACCGCGATGCCGCCAAACACGGATGCGACCATCACGATGCTGTAAACGGAACCTGGATTCATCCGAAAAAATGACTTTTTGCCATTCGCGCACCCAGGTTCGTCGTTGAGTACACCATCGCAGGCGCTCCTGTCTGTGATGCAGCGTCAAGGGTAACCGCAGCCATGGTCTCCGAGCTGATGGTCCATGCTGCTGCAAACGTCGTCGAACTGTTCGTGCAGATGGTTGTTGTCTTGCGAACATCCCCATCTGTTGACTCAGGGATCGAGACGTGGCTGCACGATCCGTTACTGCCATGCCGATAAGATGCCTGTCGACTGCTAGTGATACGAGGCGGCTGGGATCCAGCACGGCGTTCCGTATTACCCACCTGAACCCACCGATTCCATATTCTGCTAACAGTCATTGGATCTCGACCAACGCGAGCAGGAATATCACGATACGATAAACCGCAATCGCGATAGGCTACAATCCGACCTGTAACAAAGTCGGAAACATGATGGTACGCATTTCTCTTCCTTACACGAGGCATCACAACAACGTTTCACCAGGCAACGCGGATCAACTGCTGTTTGTATATGAGAAATCGGTTGGAAACTTTCCTCATGTCAGCACGTTTTAGGTGTCGCCACCGGCGCCAACCTTGTGTGAACGCTCTGAAAAGCTAATCATTTGCATATCACAGCATCTTCTTCCTGTCGGTTAAATTTGGCGTCTGTAGCACATCTTCGTGGTGTAGCAATTTTATATAAAGTACCAATATATTTCTTTCATTTTTTCGAGAGAATAAACCGCCATTTGACTGTGTATTACTTTATTTATTTTCTGTACTATATAGATTTCCGCTTTTATGCCATTATCAAGTGCAATGGTAAAAGTTGCTAGACTATATACGTGTCACATCTGTTACGGCGGTAGAAAGCCTTGATAATGCCATATAAACCGAAAGGTAGGGGTAAGATAGATACCGCCTACAGGAAAATTAAAGAGACCTTTGGAGATAAGGGAACGACTTGTATGAATATCAAGAGCTCAGATGGAAACCCAGTTCTAAGCAAAGAAGGGAAAGCAGAAAGGTGGAAGGAGTATATTGAGGGTCTATACAAGGGCGATGTACTTGAGGACAATATTATGGAAATGGGAGAGGATGTAGATGAAGATGAAATGGGAGATACGATACTGCGTGAAGAGTTTGACAGAGCACTGAAAGACCTGAGTCGAAACAAGGCCCCCGGAGTGGACAATATTCCATTGGAACTACTGACGGCCGTGGGAGAGCCAGTCCTGACAAAACTCTACCATCTGGTGAGCAAGATGTATGAAACAGGCGAAATACCCTCAGACTTCAAGAAGAATATAATAATTCCAATCCCAAAGAAAGCTGGTGTTGACAGATGTGAAAATTACCGAACTATCAGCTTAATAAGTCACAGCTGCAAAATACTAACACGAATTCTTTACAGACGAATGGAAAAACTAGTAGAAGCCAACCTCGGGGAAGATCAGTTTGGATTCCGTAGAAACACTGGAACACGTGAGGCAATACTGACCTTACGACTTATCTTAGAAGAAAGATTAAGGAAAGGCAAGCCTACGTTTCTAGCATTTGTAGACTTAGAGAAAGCTTTTGACAATGTTGACTGGAATACTCTCTTTCAAATTCTAAAGGTGGCAGGGGTAAAATACAGGGAGCGAAAGGCTATTTACAATTTGTACAGAAACCAGATGGCAGTTATAAGAGTCGAGGGACATGAAAGGGAAGCAGTGGTTGGGAAGGGAGTAAGACAGGGTTGTAGCCTCTCCCCGATGTTGTTCAATCTGTATATTGAGCAAGCAGTAAAGGAAACAAAAGAAAAATTCGGAGTAGGTATTAAAATTCATGGAGAAGAAATGCAAACTTTGAGGTTCGCCGATGATATTGTAATTCTGTCAGAGACAGCAAAGGACTTGGAAGAGCAGTTGAATGGAATGGACAGTGTCTTGAAAGGAGGATATAAGATGAACATCACCAAAAGCAAAACAAGGATAATGGAATGTAGTCTAATTAAGTCGGGTGATGCTGAGGGAATTAGATTAGGAAATGAGGCACTTAAAGCAGTAAAGGAGTTTTGCTATTTGGGGAGCAAAATAACTGATGGTGGTCGATGTAGAGAGGATATAAAATGTAGGCTGGCAATGGCAAGGAAAGCGTTTCTGAAGAAGAGAAATTCGTTAACATCCAGTATTGATTTAAGTGTCAGGAAGTCATTTCTGAAAGTATTCGTATGGAGTGTAGCCATGTATGGAAGTGAAACATGGACGACAAATAGTTTGGACAAGAAGAGAATAGAAGCTTTTGAAATGTGGTGCTACAGAAGAATGCTGAAGATTAGATGGGTAGATCACATAACTAATGAGGAAGTATTGAATAGGATTGGGGCGAAGAGAAGTTTGTGGCACAACTTGACCAAAAGAAGGGATCGGTTGGTAGGACATGTTCTGAGGCATCAAGGGATCACCAATTTAGTATTGGAGGGCAGCGTGGAGGGTGAAAATCGTAGGGGGAGACCAAGAGATGAATACACTAAGCAGATTCAGAAGGATGTAGGTTGCAGTAGGTACTGGGAGATGAAAAAGCTTGCACAGGATAGAGTAGCATGGAGAGCTGCATCAAACCAGTCTCAGGACTGAAGACCACAATAACAACAACAAACCGAAAGGTAGTACAGAAGATAAATACAGTTACACACAGTCAAATGGCAGTTTATTCTCTCAAAAAATGTCGCTTGACTGTAGTTCAAGTGCATCGAAAACTTTTTAGATTTCTTTCAGGCTAGGGATTAGAGAAAAAGAGCACACTACAATAACATACATACATAGCTGACACAGTTGAAGATGGGAGTTGACACTTCAGATACCTTGTTATATCACTCTACAGTTCGAACCTGAGAAATTTAAGATGGGAATTCTTTTCGTGAAATTGTACAGCGTTGACATGAAGCCAGTAAAGCTCTTTCTGTCACTTTTTTTGAGATTCCTCGTAGACATTCGTACGCCCTAGTTGTAGCATTGCCATTAATTCGGTATTCGGATGTCTTCCCTCATGATTTAACTCCACTGTTCTGGCCCCAGACGGACCAGTCGGGTAACGACCGACAGCCATTTCATTCTCAGCCAATGGTGTCTTCTGAATGCAGTGTGGAGGGGCGTCGCGTCAACACACTGCTCTCTCGGCCATTACTGGCTTCGTACAGTTTGTAGCTGCCACTTCTCATTCAGGTAGTTCCATAGTTGGCATCACGTGCTTGAGTGCAGCCCTTTCCAACCCTCCAATCAGGAAAAATCACTGGTATTACCGTGAGTTGAGCTCAGGTCCCCTGTATGGCAGTCAGACATGTGGACCTCTCACTCAGCATCTGACGCAAACGTCCCTGATCGTATTACGTCATTTTAACCCAAAACGAGAAAGAAATTAATGATGCATAACCTTCCGGTTTCTTGACGTGGAAGATATCAAGGACAGTGAAGGTGCCTCTGCTGGAGTAGTCTCAATTGCATAACTAAACCATAGAAGTAAATCGTCTGCATCCATCGCAATTTCATTCTAATCTGTACTGCACGTGCAAGGAGTTGGTGTGTGTGTGTGTGTGTGTGTGTGTGTGTGTGTGTGTTTACATCATGTTTCACTTACATTTTCTTTTTTCCTCATCTTCTTCACACACAAAATGGCACATACACTTCTGAAACATTCAAAACAACCGCCAGGAACACCTTCAACTGTTCCACTATCCGCCATTTTGTTTTTACGTCTGGTAAACAGTAAAACACTGACAGTGACAAGTCAATATATAGAACTTCAGAGTGAAGAAGATGCGGAAAAAAGAAAACCTAAGTGAAACATAATATAAACACACACACACACAAACAAACACACACACAAACTTCTACATAGACTTAACTGATTTCAGGGATAGCTTTAACATTTTGGCTCAAATGGCTATAAGCACTATGGGACTTAACATCTGAGATCATCACTCCCCTAGATGTGGAACTACTTAAACCTAACTAACCCAAGGACATCACACACATCCATGCCCAAGGCAGGATTCGAACCTGCGACCGTACCAACCACGCGATTCTGGACTGAAGCGAGTAGAACCGCTCGGTCACAGTGGCCGGCATGAAAGTTTCCAAATACTAATTTTTGCTTAAATGATTTATCTACATGAAGTTGCAGATGACAAACTGTGCAACAAAACGGGCACTATAAAAACATAATACATCAGGAAAATCACACCATGTGGTAGAAATGTATGAGTACATAATTTTGTGTGTTCTTCAAAAATCTGTGATTACGATGTTAAAAACTAATATTTAGATGTATATACGGAACGCCGTGCTGGATCCCAACGGCCTCGTATCACTAGCAGTCGAGATGACAGGCATCTTATCCGCATGGCTGTAACGGATCGTGCAGCCACGTCTCGATCCATGAGTCAAGAGATGGAGACGTTTGCAAGACAACAACCATCTGCACGAACAGTCCGACGACGTCTGCAGCAGCATGGACCATCAGCTCGGAGACCAAGGCTGCGGTTACCCTTGCCGCTGCATCATAGACAGGAGCGCCTGCGATGGTGTACTCAACGACGAACCTGGGTGCACGAATGGCAAAACGTCATTTTTTCGGAGGAACCCAGGTTCCGTTTATAGCATCGTGATGGTCGCATCCGTGTTTGGCGACATCGCGGTGAACGCACAATGGAAGCATGCATTTGTCATCGCCATACTGGCGTATCACCCGGCGTGATGGTATGGGGTGCCATTGGTTACACGTCTCGGTCACCTCTTGTTCGCATTGACGGCACTTTGAACAGTGGACGTGACATTTCAGATGTGTTACGACCCGTGGCTCTAACCTTCATTCGATCCCTGCGAAACCCTACATTTCAGCAGGATTTGCACGACAGCATGTTGCAGGTCCTGTACGGGCCTTTCTGGATACAGAAAATGTTCGACTGCTGCCCTGGCCAGCACATTCTCCAGATCTCTCACCAACTGAAAACGTCTGGTGAATGGTGGCAGAGCAACTGGCTCGTCACAATACGCCAGTCACTACTCTCGATGAACTGTGGTATCGTGTTTATACGTAACAACTATCAGGACCGTTTCCAGAGCATTTGATGCACAGGCGTTGTATCTTTTCGTCCTCCCGTCCCCCCTCACCCTCCCATCATTTCCTGTCAACATTTTCCGCGTGCCTTGTATTCTAGACTATAGTAATCGTCATTTTTGAAAGATCATATTACTTTTACTTCACTGAATGCAAACCTATCGCCTGCTTGCCATAATAAAGAATTACCCGTTCACATTATAAAAATGTGTATGTATGTGTGTGTGTGTGTGTGTGTGTGTGTGTGTGTGTACGTTCCACATCTCCTCCTAAATCCCTGGAGCGATTTCAACGAAACTTGGTACACATATCACTTGTGTGAGGCAACAGTCTGTGTTGGGGTAAGAACTACTTGCCTATCAGAGTTCAGGAGATATGGCGTAATAAACAGTGACATGCCTGAAAAACTGCCGCATCACGGATGACGTTTATCTTTATTACTTTTGTTCTACTAACTCTACTCAGAATTAATTTCGCAGACAGTATCATCATATTCCGCTAAACGCACCTACCAAGTCATGTCATTGTACCGCACATAGTTCAGGAGATATGAAGTGATAAACTCTGAAATGAGTGGAAAGCTGTTGTACTGTGCAGGACATTTAAATTTATTACTGCTTTGCTAGTAACTTTATTTGCAAATTACTAAGCCGACAGTATCGACATATGCCGCTAAACGCACCCCCATAAATACATCATTTTACGACAAAAACTTCAAGAGACATGAACTCATAAACACGGAGATGCGTGAAGTTTTAATACTTTCATTCTTCACTACTAAGATACTGCTGCAGTTGAGTCAACTTAAGGAAATGCGTGACACCTGCCACCGCTATTGACAAATTTCAACTGTGAAACGCAAACGACTGTAGGTGAAAACGATAACCGTCTATAGAGCTATTAAGAGGCGTTATCGAAGAGATGTTTACAAGATCGCGTTGTAGACGCGCGAAGCAGCTGTACTTCCACATTTGTATATTATCCATTTCTCTGTGTACGACTGTTTTATAATATACATCACCCCTACCGATTTTCGTTGTAATGGTTCTTTATTTACGTGACCATTGCGGCACTCCAACCCCAGTTCTCGATGCCAGTAATATCGTACTATTTTTCTGTGAAGTAACAGACATATTTTTGTGACAATATTCACATTCGGTTTTATTAATGTATAGGTACTCCGATGTATCGATATATTACAGTGATATGGTTATTGTGTGTATTCATTTCTGTGAGACTGCCATAATCTTTGGCTTCCTTGTAACCGTTTTGGCGCGAATGCGCACAGAGCAGTCTTTGCTTCACTTTGCAGAAGTTAAGTTGTTATTTCGCTTTGTAAAAGAACAGTCAAGTATTGTGTTTGGTTAAAGTGGAAATTAAATATATGGAGATTGATGATGTGACAATTAAGAAGAAGTCTATGTGAATTTACAAGAAGTTTAATAAAAATGTGGATCGTGAACACCAAGTCAAAAATTATTTCTACCATACAATTGTTCTGATCTGGGATTGTTTGATCTTTAAGAATTTCCTGAAAAACGTATTTGTTAGGTCTTCAAATATTGCTAAAATACAGATCTGGACCTTCTAGCAGTCAAAGTGGAATCACGCTAGAATCAACAAGATGAGCCATAACAACTTCGACGAAATCTATGTGGGAATCCATTCAAGATAAGTTCCAAAATTAATGACTTTTTTACATTGACTTCATAATTTCCATTCTGACGAGACCATCCACAGTCAATAACTTTGTTGTTGCCCGATAAAGCGAACATATGCTTCGTGAGCAACATTATTAATCTGATTTCTAATGCACTTTGCAAGTGGTGGTATTGTTAGATATCAGATTTCAGATAATTTCTTCGCGGCATTTTTCCTTGTCTTAGACTGTATTTTACAAACTTGAACAATATTTGACACTGAAGTCACACGTAATCACACAGTCGCAGTTATGTCACAAGTAGCTTACAAAATTACCATGTTCGACAAAGCTTCTGGGTCCATTACGTGTTCCGACCTCCCACCATATGAGGGTATGTAATGCACCCAGAACCATTGTCGAACATGATCGCTTTGGTGGTCTACATGTTGTGTTGGGAGGCATAATGTTGCGTGGGTTCACGGATCTCGAAGTCTTTGAACAGGGTACATCCACTGGCCAACGTTATCGTGACAGTGTACTCCTTTCCCGAGTGCATTCAACCCTGGCTTTATTTTTATGGATGAAAATGCGTGACGGCATCGAACTGTACAGGCGGAGGAGCTCTAGGAAAAAGAGGGTATTCGGTGACTGCATTGGCCTGCACGTTGCTCCGACTTTAATCCCAGCACATCCACATGCACCAACGACAATCCCGCGTTGTCAACCGCTCCGGTGAAGGAATGGAGTCCCTTACCACAAGAATTCCTTACCAACCTTGTGACCGGCATAGGAGCGCGTTCCAGAGAACGCATTACCGTCCGTGATGATGACACTCCCTACTAAGAACCTATCCAGCCTTTTCTGACGTCCAGGGGCCACCATGAATCGCGGTGACTTCAGTGTAATTATTGTCTTTGAATAAAAGTATCATTTCTGTTCATCTAATTGCTTATTCTTTTCAATTGCCTTCTCTACTGTTCAGTATCAGTTCTTTCCATGTATGGTCCAAGTGTCTAGGTGACACGTAGAGGCGAAGAACACTACGCAATTTAACTGACATCGAACATATGTCTTGATACATGGCTCAGAGCAAACATACGTGCCTGTCCACACACATATTTTGTGCAAAGTAGAACTAGTGTCTAACGGCCAATAGGAGATGCTCATTACAGTCACCGGATTTTCATTCTAATGACGACAAGACGTCCTTGCTCAGAGCAGCTTTTAGCGACAGTGTGTGCGTCTGTGCTCCCTCGTAATAATAGTGCATAGTGCTAATATTAACAATTATTATTGTGAGGACACTGTTACTTAAATGGTGACCACATTTCAGAGAATAGAGAGACTACTAAGAAAAATTGTAATAAAAAAATGAATATAGTGAGGTCTACCGGCCAGTGGTTGAAGTAAGAGACCCTGATGAAGATTCGAGATTGATAGGCCTGAAATTTCTATCGAAAGGTCTACGAAACACACATAAGTGAAATGAAAAGAATTTTCATACACAAATATGTAGCTATGGGAGACATTCATATTGATATGGAGGCAACAGCATAATAAAGATGCCAGCAAGAGGTGCAACAGCGGAAGTCTCTTTAGAAACTCGGATGGACAATTACGAAACTCTTTTCTTAACCACGAGCTTGAGTACTTCTCAGTCATCTCAGATGACAAGAAGAAAGATATTGATAGCTTATTGAAAACTATTTTTGGTGAAGTCTGGCAAAATGACAGGACTTAAGTTGGTATACATGCATCATTGACGATATACCCATGTTGTTCGACACAGAGATAGATAAGATTGCTTCTGATTGTTAGAAGACGCTTCTGGTCTATATTTTTGGGTGTAAAATTTACATCAAAGAACTATTCTGTTAACAGATAATGCCACTGCTGAATCACTGGATTCTGTTATGCTGATTTGAAATATTTTAAATAATAATGAAGCAAAGATAAAATCGGAACGTTGGGTAGACACTGAATATCAATGTTGCAGCGGCCAATCTATAATATTTTTCCGTGATATTACATTTAAGAGCCAAAGAAACTGGTACATCTGCCTAATATAGTGTAGGGCCCCCGCGAGCACGCAGAAGTGCCGCAACACGACGTGGCATGGACTCGACTAATGTCTGAAGTAGTGCTGGCCGCAATTGACACCGTGAATCCTGCAGAGCTGTCCATAAATAAGTAAAGATAGGAGGGGTTGGAGATCTCCTCTAAACAGCACATCGCGAGGCAGCCCAAAAATGGTTCAAATGGCTCTGAGCACTATGGGATTCAACATCTTAGGTCATAAGTCCCCTAGAACTTAGAACTACTTAAACCTAACTAACCTAAGGACATCACACACACCCATGCCCGAGGCAGGATTCGAACCTGCGACCGTAGCGGTCGCGCGGTTCCAGACTGAAGCTCCTAGAACCGCTCGGCCACACTGGCCGCCACCAGCTTGAACAGTGCCTTGTTGACTTGCGGGGTTCATGGATTCATGAGGTTGTCTTCATACCCGCACACCTCCATCCGCTCGAAACAATTGGAAACGAGACTCGTCCGACCAGGCAATATGTTTCCAGTCATTAAAAGTCCTTTTTCGGTGTTGACGGGCCCAGGCGAGGCGTAAAGCTTTGTGTCGTGCAGTCATCAAGGGTACAAAAGCGGACCTTTGGCTCCAAAAGCCCATATCGATGATGTTTCTTTGAATGGTTCGTAAGCTGACACTTGTTGATGGCCCAGTATTGAAATGTGCAGCAATTTGCTCAAGGGTTGTACTTCTGCCACGTCGAACGATTTTCTTCAGTCGTCGTTGGTCCCGTTCTTGAGGATCTTTTCCACGCCCAGCGCTGTCGGAGATTTGATGCTTTATCGGATTCCTGATATTAACGGTACACTCGTGAAACGGCCGCACGTGGAAATCCCCACCTCATCACTACGTCGGAGATGCTGTGTCCCATCGCTCGTGCGCCGACTATAACACCACGTTCAGACTCACTTAAATTTTGATAACCTGCCATTGTAGCTGCGCTAACAGATCTAACAACTGCTCCAGACACTAACTGTCTTACATATGTGTCGCCGACCGCAGCGCCCTATTCTAGCTGTCTGCATATCTTTGTGTTTGAATACGAGTGCCTATACCCGTTTCTTTGGCGCTTCAGTGTCTATACTACATCGTTACAGATAGGTAATATGATATAGTATAGGAAATATTATAATATAAGATATAAGTTACTTTGAAAAAAAAACAAGATATTTGATTTTGAAAATCTTTCAAAGCCGAACGTGTCCTAAAGGCGTTTGCATTGCGTCTCGTTATTTTCATTCATGAATATGCCTGAAATAAGATTTAAACTGCCTTTAGTGGACATGTTCAATTTTGAGTGTCCCCTCCTCAAGTCTCATCGAGCTATATTAGTCCTTAAGTTTTGAACACCAGTGCATTTAGCACAGCTCGGACGGCACTGAGCGAGTTGTGCGTGGCCTGGATCCAGTCGCTGTTACTTGTGAGCGGCAGATGGGCAGTTGCGGATTACTGGGGCTCCTTGACGCCTCGTGGAGCTGTAACTAGAAAGCGTCGCTACCTTCATCAGGGGGAAAGGGGTGGTACACGCTGACGCGTATACTGGGAGAAATAACTGATGTTTCGCAAAGCTTTACTCCAGAAAGGAAATCTAGAAGACCAATAACCTCTGCAGTGACAAGGTTGGGGAGAGAGAAACGTTGCTCTCCAGCCGACTGTCGGTGCTGTAAGCGCATGAGGCTAGCGCGCGGAATGCCGGCCACGTCGGCGCGTAAGCGTCAGCGTTTAAGTTCACGCGCTGAACTTTATGGTAGAGCGGAGTTGAAGGTAAATGGGAATGCCCGGCGGCGCGAGCGTGCGACGCGGACGGACAAGTGGCTGGCATTGGCTCATCCTTCAGCCGGCCGGCGCTCTCTCTATTCTAGGCGCTGGCTGGCCTGAGCTGCTCTCACTCAGGGCCGGCGCCGCCGGACGTTCACGCTCTCTGCCCGCCCGCAACTCGCTGCCTGCCCAGAGACCTGGTGAAACACTCTAATTACACGTGTACTTGCGCTACGAAACTTTGCAGGGAAATTCCTGGCGCGTGGAAACACGTACTACAAGGGTAACGAAACATTTAACCTGACTTCCATGATCTGCTGAGTGGAATGAACAACATAATGAGTACAGAATATGGATTGAGAGTAAATCGAAGAAAGGCGAAATTTGATGAGAAGCGGCATAAATGGGTACAACTAAGTTAACATCAGCATTGGTGGACACGAAGTAGATGAAGTTAAGGAATTCAGGTACCTAGGCAATAAAATAACCAATGACGGACGGAGCAAGGAGGACATCAAAAGCAGACTAGCAATGTGAAAAAAGCTATTCTTCGCCAAGAGAAGTCTGTTAATATCAAACATAGGCCTCAATTTGAGAGAACGTACGTCTGGAGTAAAGCACTGTATGGTGGTGAAACATGGACTGTGAGAAAACCGGAACAGAAGGAAATCGAAGCACTTGAGATGTGGCGCTACAGACGAATGGTGAAAATTAGGTGGAGTGATAAGGTAAGGAATCAGGAGTTCCTGCACAGAATCGAAGAGAAAAGGAATATGTGGAAAACACTGAGAAGGAGAAGGGGCAGGATGATTGGACAACTGTTAAGACGTGAGGGAATGGCTTCCATGGTACTAGTGGGAACTGTAGAAGGAAAAAGCTGTAGAGGAAGACAGAGATTGACATACACCCAGAAAATAGTTGAACCGTAGGCCGCAAGTGCTACTCTGAGATGAAGAGGCTGACACAGGACAGGAAGTCGTGGCAGACCACATCAAAGCAGTCAGAAGACTGATGAAACACACACACACACACAAAAAACTCTCTTCCACCCTGTTTATTACTCATGAAAACCACACATTGCATGTTGTACCACCATACAGCGAGACCTTCAGAGGTGGTTGTCCAGATTGCTATACACACCGGTACCTCTAATATCCAGTAGCACGTCCTCTTGCATTGATATTCGACGTGGTATACTATCCACAAGCTTATCAAGGCACTGTTGGTCCAGATTGTCCCACTCCTCAACGGCGAATCGGTATGGATCCCGCAGAGTGGTTGGTGGGTCACTTCATCCATAAACACCCCGTTTAAGTCCATCGCAGGCATGTTCGATAGGGTTCATGTCTGGAGAACATGCTGGCCTCTCTAGTCGAGCGACGTCGTTATCTTAAAGGAAGTCATTTACAAGATGTGCACAATGGGGGTGCGAATTGTCGTCCATGAAGACGAATGCCTGGCCAATATGCTGCCGATATGGTTGCAGTATCTCTCGGAGGATGGTATTCACGTATCGTACAGCCGTTACGGCACATTCCATGAACACCAGCGGCTTATGTCGTCCCAACATAATGCTACTCCAAAACAGCAGGGAACTTCCACTTTGCTGCACTCGCTGGACAGTGTGTCTAAGGCGTTCAACCTGACCGGGTTGCCTCCGAAAACGTCTCCGACGATTGTCTGGTTGAAGGCATATGCGACACTCATCGAAGAGAACGTGACGCTAATCCTGAGCGGTCCATTCGGCATGTTGTTGGGCCCATCTGTACCGCGCTGCTTGGTGTCGTGGTTGCAAAGATGGACCTCGCCATGGACGTCGGGAGTGAAGCTGCGCATGATGCAGCCTACTGCGCACACTTTGAGTCGTAACTAGACGTCCTGTGGCTGCACGAAAAGCATTATTCAACATGGTGGTGTTGCTGTCAGGGTTCCTCCGACCCATAATCAGTAGGTAGCCGCCATCCACTACAGTAGTAGTCCTTGGACGGCCTGAGCGAGGCATGTCATCGACAGTTTCTGTCTCTCTGTATCTCCTCCATGTCCAACAACATCGCTTTGGTTCACTCCAAGACGCCTGGACACTTCCCTTGTTGAGAGCCCTTCCTGGTACAAAGTAACAATGCGTAAGCGATCGAAACGCGGTTATTGACCATCTAGGCATGGTTGAAGTACAGACAACACGAGCCGTGTACCTCCTTCCTGGTGGGATGACTGGAAATGGTCGGCTGTTGGATCCCCTCCTTTTAATAGACACTGCTCATGCATGGTTGTTTACATCTTTGGGAGGGTTTAGTGACATCTCTGAACAGCAAAGGGACTGTGTCTGTGATACAATGTCCACAGTCAACATCTTCCTTCAGGAGTTCTGGGAACCGGGATGATGGAATTTTTTTTCTATGTGTATATGCGCAAGTGACAGCGTTGAGAGAGGACATGTATCGTCAAGAAGGAAGCGGCCGCCCTAGAGAGACGATAGAATGTGAGACCTGACGATCGTCAGAGACCCAGATTCATCATTATCATCGATCCGACGTGCTACTTCTGCTTCATTGACAACAAGGACCATCTTGTCTGCCGAGCGCTGTTGGCAAGCGGGGTGCACTCAGCCCTTGTAAGGCAAACTGAGGAGCTATTTGATTTGTCTCGTAAACTGACATAAGGCCTAGAGAGCGGTGTGCAGACCACATGCCCCTCCAATCCGCACCCGGTCACGCCTGTGGGCTGAGGATGACATGGCGGACGTTCGGTACCACTGGGTCCGCCAGGGCCCGTGGACGGAGTTTACTTTACGTTTTACAGAAAGGGGACAGAGCGCACGGCGCCTTTTCGCCGAATACTACTGACCTATCTTCACCAATAATCCCGTTAGCAGTGGTTTCTGGCACATTCACCTTGGAAGCTCATTGACTGGAGTAGAATTGTCTGGAGTGGAATGAGTTCCTCTTCTAAATGAGTCCCAATGATGAGCAAAGGCGTATCTGGTATACCAACATGACTGTCGCCTACCATGTGACCCAACAACCAGGAATGATGATGGGGTGCGGTTGCATTTCACAGCAGGACGCCTTTGGTTGTCACCCGCTGCACCCTCACAGCACAACGGTACGTCGACGATAGTTTACGCCCCATTTTGTGGCCCTTCGTGACAAGCCACATAGGGCTTACATTTCATCAAGATAATGCCCGCTCACACTTGCCGGGAGTTTCTGCAGCCTGTCTTCGTGCTCGCCAAATCCTACTTTTGACAGCAAGGCCGCCGGATCTCTCCCCAATTCAGAAAGTGTGCAGAATTATGGGCAGGACCCTCCAAACATTTCGGAATTTGACGATCTAAAGGGCCAACTGGACAGAATTTTGCACGATATCCCGCAGAACATCCAACAACTCTATCAATAAACGCCAAGCCGAATCACTGCTTGAATAAAGGCTAGAGGTGAGCTAATGCGTTATTGACTTGCTCAGTTTCTGAAGCTCTTTCCCCTGAACAAATCATCCAATTTTTCTGAAATTATAATCATTTGTTTGTGTATTCATGAACATCAGATCTATCGATTTCTTTCCCTTTCGAATCATTCCTTCGTAGTGCGTCGTTTCTTCTATTTTTTTATTATTTTGTCTTAGAGTGTATTAATTCGATTTGAGCCTAGGCTCTGTCACCATGAGAATGCGCTACGGTTATATACATAACTTCAGATCGAGCAGTCAGGGATTACACTTCACCTAATGCTTCCTAGCATCTTTCTCGTGAAGGGTGCGTGGGGTTAGTGACCACAGGAGAGAGGATGGCCTGCTGCTATGCACACTCGAAAAAAAAAACGAACTAAATTGGTAAATGACATTTATTCACAACGTGGAGAGTACTCCAGACCTTTATCAAACACATAACCGTGTAAAATGTTAACACTATGGTTCTTACGAGCTGGGATTAGGGTAAGTCAGGGATGCAGCATGGACACACATACATGCTCACATACAAATACTCAAACGTTCACAGAATGAACGAAGGTAAAATTCATCATCTCTAGCAGAAACTGAGTCGACAAAAATGGGTTACGCCAATCAGCGAAAATACACAAGAAACTCAAATACAAACGCGATGCCTGAAGTGAATCATGACCGAGTAGAGAGTAAGTACTGCCCCATCCGAATTTTGTTAAATGGGTGCCAAATTATGAATCGTATGAACACCATATCGTTTCTACATTTACATCTACGTCGATGTAGATGTAAATGTAGACGTAGATGTAGAAATGTTATGCTGTTCACGCGAGTGATAACTTTGCTCCCATTTAACAAAATTCGAATGGTACTGCAGTTCTACATCTACAGGATGGAGAAAAATTGTGTCACGAAATATTAACCCTGGGTAGCTGATGCAGTAGGAACCAAAATTATCAATGTTGTGTAGGTCGACAACCCTCCATTTTTAAACCACGGAAACTTGGCACCACGCGCTCCGATAGGCAGTGAGATTGCCCTGTTGCCGTTCGTCGGTTGACGGGCAGCACTATGGTTGTCGGTTCGCACATTCAAACGTCCCTCGCCACGTCACTGCCCCAACGTGATTCGCACACGTGTCGAATAGGTCTTGCTGTTTGTCTCCACCTCACGTCAGAGGCATTCACATGTAAGCGTCGCTTCGGAGCACGCACATGTCACCTGCGATTTAGTCAAGCAGTAAGCACGTCGGCACAGTGTTCGTTTGAAAAACAACGAGATATGGTTTTTGTTTATGGACTAGCAGACGGTAATGGGCATGAAGCTCGACGGTTGTATGAGGAACGTTACCCAGCAAAACGCCACCCACACCCGCAAACGTTTCCAGCAATTCACCGGCGACTTGGCGAAACAGGCTCGTTAGCGGGGTATCGTGGTGATGCTGGAAGACCTCCAACACGACGGGATGCTGCATTTCACGAGACTGTTCTCGAGCGCTTCGAGGAAGCACCTCCGACAAGTACTCTAGCGGTTGGACACGACGTGGAGGTCACTCATCGGTTAATCTGGGAGGTTTTGAGGGATGACGGCCAGCATCCATTTAGTTTGCAGCTTGTCCTCATTACTGGGCAAGGGGAAATCCTCACGTCAAGTACGTCCACGGACACCAGGCACGATATTCGCTCAACATCTGGGCAGGCATTGTGGGTGACCTACTCATTTCCTATGGGGATTCTTCAAGGGTCTAGTTCACCCACCCGGCCGCGAACGACCTAGAAATGAAGAGGAATTAATGGATCGCTTTCAACATACCACGAATCATATCAGGCTAATGCCAGGAATCTTTGAAAGAGTTCGGCAAAACACCGTTCTGCGTTACCAAACTTGCGTCTTGTCAGAGCGTCGACAGTTCGAGCATCGGCTTTAAGTAAATAATGTCCTAGCTACAAATAAGGCCCTTTTCAGGACCGACTTTCTGTGCGCGAACTAACAGCTGTTGATGGGTTTATTCCCAGTAAGTCTTATTTTGAAACTACAATGAACTACAATGGATGTGTCAGGATCCCGGCGGATTCGTTCCCAGAACCCCATAGTGGAAGGCTGGCGCGCCACCACCGAGGCCGCCTTCGATACATCGCGATCTCCGGCAGGCAAAGGATTCACGGTCATGCGTTGTTCAGAGCATACGGCTACAGGGTAATCCCGCGGCCAATCGGAGCGCGTGGCGTCAAGTTTACGTAGTTTAAAAATTGTGGGTTGTCGATGTACACAACATGAGTAATTCTGGTTCCTACTGGCATCAGCTATCCAGGGTTAAAATTTCGTGACAATTTTTCTCCACCCTATATATACATGCTCCGCAAGCCACCGTACGTAGGAGGCCGAGGTAGCTTGCACCTCTACTAATCATTTCCTTTGATGTGCCTCTTCAAGGTTTGCCGGCGGGTAGGTTGTAAATAATCTTCATGGGTTTGCCGCCGGATGACACTGTGCAAATTCCACAATATTTCCTCGGAGCAACGGAACCAGCAAGGTTGAACTATTCAGAGATGTCGGACAGTTGCTGTGGAATTTGTTGTGGAATTTGCACAGCATCTGGCGGCAAGACCTTGAAGACTATTTACATTTCCTTTGATGTCCAACTCGCAAATAGAGCGATTGAAAAACGACTGTCAAAATGCCTCCGTACGAGTCCTAATTTCTCTTTTCCTCGTGGTCCTTATGTGAAGCCGGCCGCTGTGGCCGAGCGGTTCTAGGCTCTTCAGTCCGGAACCGCGCGATTGCTACGGTCGCAGGATCAAATCCTGCCTCGAGCATGGATGTGTGTGATGTCCTTAGGTTAGTTTGGTTTAAGTAGTTCTAAGTTCTAGGGGACTGATGACCTCAGAAGTTAAGTCCCATAGTGCTCAGAGCCATTTGAACCTTATGTGAAATGTACGTTGGCGGCAGTGGAAAAGTTATGCAGTGGCTTCGAATGATGGTTATTTAAATGTTCTCAATATTTTTCCTCGAGAAGAACGTCCTCTTCCCTCCAGCGATTCCCATGTTAATTCCCGAAGTGTACTTGCGTGTTGTTCTAACCGAATGGTAACAAATATAGGAGCCCGGCTCTTAATTGCTTCGAAGTCTTCCTTTAATTTGATCAAGTGCAAATCCCAAACTGTGCAGTACTCAAGAAAGGATCGCACTAGTATCCTTTCTGCAAGCATCTTTACAGATGAACCACACTTTCCTCAAATTTTCCCAATAAATCGTAGTCGACCATCTGCCTTCGCTATTACAATCCACACGTGCTCGTTCCATTTCAATGCTTTTCGGAAGATTAGGACTGTGGAATCTGCCTCTTGCTCTTCATCCAGAGTTCGCTAGATACCCTGTGAGAAATGGCAAGCTGAGTTTCGCACCATTGATGCTTCCTAAAACGGCGCTGATTTGTTCAAAAATGGTTCAAATGGCTCTGAGCACTATGGGACTTAACATCTGAGGTCATCAGTCCCCTAGAACTTAGAACTACTTAAACCTAACTAACCTAAGGACATCACACACACATCCATGCCCGAGGCAGGATTCGAACCTGTGACCGTAGCAGTCGCGCGGTTCCGGACTACAGCGCCTAGAACCGCATGGCCACCGCGGTCGGCGCTGATTTGTTGACGGAAGCTTTTCCGTCTCGAGGAAATTTATTATTTTTGAACTCAGAATACGTTAAAGAATTTTCCAGAAAACTGATGTTAAGGATAACTCTCTCTAATTTTGTGGTTTCGTTCTTTTTTCCTTCTTATATACAGGAATCCGCTGCGCTTTTCTCCTGTCGCTTCGGACTTTGCGCTGGGCGAGAGATTAGCGATAAATGCAAGCTAAGTAAAGGGGCCAGTGCCGTAGAATACGCTTCGTAAAACCGAACTGGGGTTCCTGTCAGATTATTTTCTTCCAACTGTTTCAGTAGTTTCTCTACGCCAGTGATGCCTCTTCCTGTGTCTTCCATATGGGAGCCTGTGCCATGGTCAAACGACAGTAAGTTTGTACGATTGTTCTGCCTAAACGATTACTTAATTTATGACTTTGGTTCTCGTTTTGCTGTCTTTCACTGCCACACAAGAGCGATCAGTGAGTGAATGAACAGAGGACTTGGACCCATTTGGCGATTTTACGTAGGACAAGCATTTTCTCGAATTCTCGGCAAGATCTCTTGCTAACATATGACGGTGGTAGCTATACGCTGTAATATTCCAAAAAGTTCCTAACTCGAAAAATCTGAGCTAACTCCCATCCAAAACCACTGCGTAAGGGTTCACAGAAACGGCAGATCATACTCCCCACAGACCAGATCAGCACCATTCTATAACTCATTCAACTGCATCTGACCAACCTCTGTACAAAATCCGACATGCCTCGCCACTAGGACACAGGCTGAAACACTTGGAGGTAGAGAACTGACCGAAGTCAAGTTTTTCAGTGCTGCCAGACGTCTCTTCCAATCAAAAGACACTGGAGACGGCGCCTGTTTACTGGTCCTCAGCATTTTCAACCGGTTCGAAGTCTAAAATTAGAACAAACGCGTCTAGTGCGCGGGTCTGAACCAGCCAATCGCGAGGACGTCCGTCACGGAAACCCGTACGCGTAACATACCGTCACTGTGCGTGAGTGGTGGCCCAAGCCAGCTGTGGAAGTTAAAGTCAGCTGCCGCGAAGCTGAATCGGGAGCGTCGACCTGAATTCCTCCACTTGCAGGTGCTTGCAATTATACCTACATGCATTCAATCCAGCGACCTTCTATGTTCAAGGAAGGTGGTACGCTGAATACCAAATTTAAGAGAAAACTAAAACAAAACACCTTCGATTTCGTTTCCTACGGGTGAACTTCCTCCCTGGGTTGGAAAATATCACAAGACAAGGCAGAAGACAGCCAGTCTGCAGAACTTTATAAAACCACGAAATTATGTGAAAGGTGGATTGAATGACCTCTTTCGCCGTGAGTCTTCCGATTGTGTTCTGTCAACCGATCTCTTCTTTTAGTCAAGCTGTGCCTAATTCATGTCGTTCGACTCCTGTAACTGCAATCTAGTTTCTGAGCACTTTCTAGATAATCTTTCACTCCTTATATTTCTCCTTGGCACCCTTAGAATTGTAAACAGAATTCAAAGAGAAACGTCAATAATAGTGTTCGAAATCTCG
This sequence comes from Schistocerca piceifrons, assembly GCF_021461385.2. Lineage (NCBI taxonomy): Eukaryota > Metazoa > Arthropoda > Insecta > Orthoptera > Acrididae > Schistocerca > Schistocerca piceifrons. Next base: position 752,286,050 of record NC_060140.1, read on the forward strand.
TCCAGAATGTAGAACAAATACAAAGGTCGGAGATGAAATGAAACATAGTATATAACAAACCACGTGGAAGTAATTGAATTGAAGCACTCCCATTTCGAAGCAACATGTAAAGACATCAGAGAAAGTTTTAGAAAACGAAGCAATGTGCAAAGTAATGAACTGGGCAGCAGTGAGGTTGACAGACAACATAGCAAACAGAGAAGGCTTAGAAGGACTATTGAAATGAGCGTGAGCTGTGGATAAATGCATTTAAAACGAAATTATAGAAGTGTAGTAGAAGAAACAATAGTGGAGTGACACACCTTCAGCTGGCATCTGGATCTTGACGGTATTACCCGCTTTCTATGAATTATTCGTGATTTTCCATGGCCTACCAAGCTGAGTCAGCACTTCACCATAATTAATGAATTATGTCAAGAAAATGAAGAGAGGGGACAATTAACCATCGTAGATTCTGTGCATATGATTTTACATTTCGATTCATTAAACTATGACAGCTTAAATGTTGATTTGTTACTACACACATCAAAGAAAGTTTTGCATCATCCGGTTCCTAAAACTCCTGAAGATAGATGTTGACTGTGGATACTGTACACAGACAAAGTCCCTATGACTGTTCAAAGATGTCACTAAGCGCGTCCAAAGATGTAAACAACTATGCATGAGCAGCACCTATTAGACGGAGGAGATACGACAGCCGACCAGTCCCAGTCATTCCATCACTAAGGAGGAACACAGCTCGTGTTGTCTGTAGTTCAACCATGCCTAGATGGTCAATAACCGCGTTTCGATCGCGTCCGTATTGTTATTTTGTGTCATGAAGGGCTGTCAACAATGGAAGTGTCCAGGTGTCTCGGAGTGAAGCAAAGCGATGTTGTTCCGACATGGGGGAGACACAAAGAGACAGGAACTGTCAATGGCGTGCCTCGCTCAGGCCGTCCAAGGGTTACTACTGCTGCGGATGCCCGCTACCTACGGATTATGCCTCGGAGGAACACTGACGGTAACACCACCGTGTTGAATAATGCTTTTTGTGTAGCCACAGGACGTCGTGTTACGAGTCAAACTGTGCGCAATAGGCTGCATGATGGACAACTTCCATCCCGACTTCCATGTCGAGGTCCATCATTGCAAATGGTTCAAATGGCTCTGAGCACTATGCAACTTAACTTCTGAGGTCATCAGTCGCCTAGAACTTAGAACTAATTAAACCTAACTAACCTAAGGACATCACACACATCCATGCCCGAGGCAGGATTCGAACCTGCGACCGTAGCGGTCGCTCGGTTCCAGACTGTATCGCCTAGAACCGCACGGCCACTGCGGCCGGCCCATCATTGCAATCACGACACCATGCAGCGCAGTATAGATAGACCCAGCAACATGCCGAATGGACCCCTCAGGATTGGCATCAGGTTCTCTTCACCGCTGAGTATCACATATGCCTTCGACCAGACAATCGCCGATGGCGTGTTTGGAGGGAACCGGTCAGGCTGAACGTCATAGACACACTGTCTAGCGAGTGCAGCAAGGTGGAGGTTGCCTGCTGTTTTGGGATGGCATTATGTGGGGCCGTCTTACGCCGCTGATGGTCATGGAAGGCGCCGTAATGGCTGTACGATACGTGAATGCCATCCTCCGAACGATAGTGCAACCATATCGGCAGCATATAGGCGAGGCATTCGTCTTCATGGACGTCCATTCGCGCCACCACCGTGCAGTTGTGCACGTCTTGTGAATGACTTCCTTCAGAAGAACGACATCGCTCGACTAGAGTGGCCAGCATATTCTCCAGACATGAACCCTGTCGAACATCATGGGATAGATTGATAAGGGCTGTTTATGGACGACGTGACCCACCAACCACTCGGAGGGGTTTACACCGAATAGCCGTTGAGGAGTGGTACAATCTGGACCAACAATGCCTTGATGAGCTTGTGGATAGCATGCCACGCCGAATATCAATGCAAGAGGAAGTGCTACTGGATATTAGAGGTACAGCTATCTACAGAAATCTAGATCACCATCTCTGAAGATCTCACTGTATGGTGGTACAACATGCAATGTGTGGTTTCCATGAGCAATGAAAAGGGCGGAAATGATGTTTATGTTGATCTCTATTCCAATTTTCTTTACGTGTTCCGGAACCCTCGGAACCGAGGTGATTCAAAACTCTTTTTGCTGTGTGTATTTCCTACTTTCTGTTATCTAAATAATCTTTGAATTTATAGTATAAATTATGAATGATGTATGCTGTAACCGAATTTTCAAATTGTCGGATTTAGTAGACTCGATAATGCTGTCTATGTTTTTTGTTTATCACTACATGTAATTTTAAGTTCAGTCTCTCTCTTGTTCCACGATCAAGAATGCCGCTGTTTGTGGACAACTGCTAAAGTTCTTGTTGATGTGCATGACAGACTGGTAGATGTACTCCCATGATGTAGTGAGGATCCCAAACTGCTTATACAGATCTTTACAGGAGGTTTGGTTACTACTTTTAGTTACTCTGCTAACGACTCTTATCTGTAATTTGAAGACTCTGTACATGTTTTGTGTACGTAACCTCCCAAAATATGATTTGCACAGCCAAAGACTGAGTGAATAAAATTATGGTATGTAACAACAACGTATTGTCTACTACATAGTTCCAAAAAAAATTTCTTCTCTATAACTTCTATGAAGTTTTCATCCACGTTTAACTTTACAGGTTTATTTCCCTCTTTAAGTTGAAATTCATAATGTCTTAGATAAGTTAAATGTAAGTTTATTGCATGATGACCAATTATAATCATCCTTAAGTATTTCCTTTCCTCCCGCCACCAGGTATTTTGGTGTTGATTACAATGTTGCTCTCATCACCATAAAGAAAGTTTTCTTCATGTCTATCACTGTCTGCAAAGTAGTTGACGTATATCTGAAACAATATCTGTCCTAAGATGCTGAAGCGAGTGACTCTATGTTAATTTACTTCGAAAATGATAAACGTTTCACTGAATATTTTTCTTTATTTGAAATCTTTTCCAATTTTAATTTTCAGATATGATCGAAACCAGTCTCTGGTAATTCCTCTTAATCCAAATAATTCTAGTTTTTCAGTAGAATTTTATGGGCAACATTATCGAAGTTCATTGACAAACCTTCAAACAACTGTCAAACTTTCATCTAGTGCATCAAATAACAATTTGGTAACCTCTGCTTTGGCTCATTCCGTACTTCTACTACTATGGAAACCTATCAGTTCCTTACTGAGGAGGTTACAGCAATCAGGTGATCCATTAGTCCTTCATAGTGCATTTTGTATTTGATAATGGTGATGGGAGAGAAATAGGCCAGTAGTTTTCCATATCTTTTGTATCACGTTTCTTTAATAGAGGCACAATTCTTGTCTGTTTCTATAGACCGAAAGGTTATCTAAGTGGAAAGACTAATTTATTATGTCTTAACAAGGCCTGTACACTGTCTGTGCGCTCTTGAAGTACACAGATTGTAACTACATCTCTTCCTGGCGACTTCTTATCCTTTTAATTTTTTTACTCCTTTACTAAGTTAATCTCTGTAGTGGAAAATATCGTCATTGTACTTCCCGCATAATATTTTTATCTCGACAAAATGTTGTTTTGTGAATTTTGTAATAGTTTTTATTCTATAACTGAAAAATATTTATTCATATAATTTACTAGCTTCTTTGTATCATTTATCGACTATTCTTGTTTGTTATCTGCAATTATAGTGATTTTGCTTCCGCGTTCCTCTTTATACGTTTACAACCTCCCAGACTGCCTTGCTTTTATTTTCTGTATTAGTTCTTATTTCGTCATTTGCTGTTTTATGCGAGAACGAAGTCTTCCAATTTATGTTTTTGTATCTTTGGAAACAGTTAGGGTGTTCTGCTCACTATGGGTTCCTCTTATGGAACACAGAAATTTATTGGGTATTACAGCAGATGTAGAAACTTTTGTAATTACTTCATAGACTATAGATTAAATATTGTATTGAACTTGGAAAATGTTGCATCTAAGTTGTTTTCTATACACACTGCTGCCAAACTTATGTACCCTCGGATAATATTGATTTTTGATTTTAAAAGACATCTCTTGTATGCCTATGAGTGCTTTTGGTTTCATTAATTGGCAGACTGATCAGATAGTCCGAAATCTTTCACATCCTCAACGCAGTGTTCTTCCGCTTTATGTGTAACATCGTGATTGAATTTGATTCCGAGGTTTTTGTTAACCTTGTTGGACTATTCACCAAATGTAAGATAATAATCACCACTGACTGGCCACATATGGGCCAATTCGGTCGTAATGACCGCCGTCTCTTCTGTCAGCCAATGACGTCATGGGGATGCGTTATGGAAGATGCGGTCAGCGCTCCGCAAATCAGGCCATTGTCGGTTTATGAGACCTGGTGCCGCAACCATCCGGTCAAGTAGGTCCTCAATTGGCATCAAGAGGCTGAGTGCATCCCAATCCAGTCCATCCACCAAGAAAAGAATCTCTGGCAGTACCAGGAATCTAATCTGAGGCCCTGGCGCTGTGGCCAAGTGGTTTTCGGCACTTCAGTCCGGAACCGTGCTGCTGCTACGGTCGCAGGTTCGAATCCTGCCTCGGTGATGGATGTGTGTGATGTCCTTAGGTTAGTTAGGTTTAAGTAGGGGAATGATGACCTCAAATGTTAAGTCCCAGGGTGCTTAGAGCCATTTGAACCATAATCTGGGTCCTCCTCATGTCAATGTAATGAGTTGATCACTCAACTACCGAGGTGGGCTTTCACCGGCTGTGACATGCCAAAACTGTGAAGACGCTTTAAGACTGGTACTGATTTTGCTCATGAAAGTATCGTAATCCGTGGAAATTTCTTTGCGCACAAGACCCTCTACCTTCCTGCCATGGTGTCTTGTATCACAGCGGAAAAACTACGTAAATATTCTGTATAGACATACAGCCGGCGAGCAGCCAATAACCATCTGCAAACAAAATTAACTTTACATCAGCGTATACCAACTTTTCCCCTCCTGTAGCACGCAGTGGGAAAATAATTGGATATCGGGTCAGTGATAGTGAACTGCTAAGTCAGTGGCCGCTGTGGTTCCAGAAAAGCGCGAGATTCTTTCCGTCCATAAAGACCATACGTAACTTTACGTCACTGTTTAAAATATGGCCAAGTTTCCTTTTCTGTTTCATGTGGTTTTCATCAACCAACAACTTTGTGTTTAGAACTCCATTATGGTTGATGCTGGAGTCATCACAATAATAAAAACTGTAGTGATTTCTATTCTAGGTAATCCACAGACAGCAAATGCAACTCGAGTTAAAACTCATTTGCGCCATTGCTGGCACATATGGCTTATTATAGAGATATACGTTTTACGAAATAATTGTCACTCCACCAGTAGTCACCACTCCGCATATTCTTGTAAGTGAACCATTCTCGAGCAAATTGATGGGTCTTTGTTGATTAATGTTACCCCAGACGATCCTACGGAACCTCCTCAAATACTATAACCTTGTCGAGAATCTTGGTCAACTCTCTGTGGATTGAACTACCAGGTTTCTCCTAACTTTCTGTTTACAGAGAGTAATATCTCTCAGCATGACCCCTGTTGAAAAATTTCTCTCTGTACATCCTCCTGCGCCTTACCTTAATTAGGTGTCTGCGTGTACTGCAAGGAAGCATCGCTTGCTGCATGAATATCACGAATGTGGAGTGACGCTACGTTTTCTACAAACACAGCCGGTAAAAGCGAAAACCTTATAGGATCTCATTGTACGTCTATCTGTCCGACTGTTGAAAACACTTTTTCTCAGGAAAAGAAAGACGTATCAGGTTGAAACTTATGTCACATACTAAGGTCCATAGCCCCTTGGCAGTGTAATAAGTGTACTACTCTAGTACCACGGAGCCTGCACCTTTGACACGAATGCAAATCGTCTAAAACCTATATTTAAATTTAGAGTGTGTACTCACATTCATCTTCCATCAGCACTACTTCAGGGTCTGTCAACATAAATTAGTAATAATCAACTTTTACAAGCAATATTTACTCGTTGGCCAATATATATTGCACAGTCCACCGAAAATTTTGCATACAAGCTACATGGTAACTCTGTATTTAGTGCTGTCTTCAAGGAGATAGTGTCTTAACTTTCTCGTTACTGATGAAAGAGAAATGTAGAATTGTGTACAGTCAAAAGACGCATTGAATTAGTCCACCTATTCCACCCATGCTGTTTTCGACAAGTATTCACTCTATTGCACCTTGCACGACTGGCCAATTTCACTCTAACAGAACACTTTCAAGCGCGGTAGATGTCGATATGTTGTGTAATTATCCTGTTACTAAACAGCGAATATAGCCGGTCACAAAGCGAGCATACAACTACGTGACATGTGCTGTACGATGTGTTGCAGAATTATTAACCTGTTACCAAACAGCAGATACATCCGGTCACAAAGCGAGCACATAACCATGCGTTATAACTGTAAGACACATCGACACCTACTGCGCTTGAAAATGGTCTGAAAGGTCGACTTTGGCCAATTGTGCAAGATGCAATGAAGTGAATACTGTTCAAAAACAGGCGAGGTGAAATACTTTAAATTGTCTTTTTACAAATGTACGCCTTTGGTACACTACAAGACGAAAATGATTTTGCGTAGTCTTTCGTAACAGAATGTCACATGCCTAGTGATCGTACCAGAGTTCTGTCTTGTAACTGTATTGATGTTAGAAGATGCTTTACAACAAATTCAACTAACAACTAAGTGAAATTTCAACACTGTGGTTACTTATGCAGTTCTCATCCGACGCTCGAGACTTTGGGCTATTTTCTTCTTTTCCGTGACGTAGAACACTGCAGTGTAGAATTTTATATTATATAATCCATGTACCATCAAAAGATAAATTGTGAAATATCACATAGTTCACCAGTCACATATTCACTAGCTATTCGGAGACGTATGAATGCTTATTATAGAAAAAGGAAGCTATTAACACAGCCCACAGAAGAATCCGAGAACAACGACACAATTGAAGCGTTTGGAAACAATTTATTGATGGTCAGTAGTTAAATACCTCATTCTCAGATGGACGAACATAGTGAAAATTGTGTGAAATTTGAAAGATCTTGTATTTGAAATTCGATCGTCAGTAGTCTCCTTTTATGATTTCAGTTCAAAATTCTACAGCTTCTTCCACCTCATTGCCAAGAAGGAAATGCAGAACCACGAAGGAGCGTGAATAAAATCTCTTACACTGTTCCTGGGATGAAAGCCCTTTTCTGTAAAGGGCAGCCAGTTGGTAGTCGTGTTGACTGGCATCTCATGAACGACAGATTTACACAGTTCCGTTGAACGCGGAATACAGGCTAAGAGGCAGCCTCTCCTGGAAAGCGAATCGAGTCTAGTAGCAGAAGGTCTGCCTGACGTAAACCACTAAGAAGACGGCCCCGATTGGAATTCATGGAATACATAATGAATGGCACAGGAGTGGATTAGTGAAACGGACGTAGGCGGCTACCCTTGAACAGAAATGAATGTGAGATTGCTGCCAACCGAATTACGATTTCAAAACCACAATGAAGAAAAGATCTAAGTAGTATAAGAGGACATAACAGGGAAACAAGTTTGTACTTCTAGAAAATGCCAAAACATCATTTACAGAACTACAAAGCCTGTGGATATTTACCAGGATTTGTATTTACGTGCCGTAACATCCAACATTCATAACCTGTCACTGCTATCTGTTGTTTTTTGCCCTCTCGCAACTGTTCTTACGTCTATAGGCCTATGTGATGGAAGCGGAGAGTGTTAAAGAGATTTCCTCAGTTCTTTGTTGTGTGAATTGCCAAGTCTGTCTCCCCCTGCCATTTTTACCTACTGCAGTTTCTTCTAGTGCCATGGACGTTATTCTCTGATGTCTTCACACATACGAGGTGCATTCAAGTTCTAAGGCCTCCGATTTTTTTTTCTAATTAACTACTCACCCGAAATTGATAAAACTGGCGTTACTTCTCGACGTAATCGCCCTGCAGACGTACACATTTTTCACAACGCTGACGCCATGATTCCATGGCAGCGGCGAAGGCTTCTTTAGGAGTCTGTTTTGACCACTGGAAAATCGCTGGCGCAATAGCAGCACGGCCACGGAGAGTGTCTTTCATTGTTGGAAAAAGCCAGAAGTGACTAGGAGCCAGGTCAGGTGAGTAGGGAGGATGAGTAATCACTTCAAAGTTGTTATCACGAAGAAACTGTTGCGTAACGTTAGCTCGACGTGCGGGTGCGTTGTCTTGGTGAAACAGCACACGCGCAGCCCTTCCCGGACATTTTTGTTGCAGTGCAGGAAGGAATTTGTTCTTCAAAACATTTTCGTAGGATGCACCTGTTACCGTAGTGCCCTTTGGAACGCAATGGGTAAGGATTACGCCCTCGCTGTCCCAGAACATGGACACCATCATTTTTTCAGCACTGGCGGTTACCCGAAATTTTTTTGGTGGCGGTGAATCTGTGTGCTTCCATTGAGCTGACTGGCGCTTTGTTTCTGGATTGAAAAATGGCATCCACTTCTCATCCATTGTCACAACCGACGAAAAGAAAGTCCCGTTCATGCTGTCGTTGCGCGTCAACATTGCTTGACAACATGCCACACGGGCAACCATGTGGTCGTCCGTCAGCATTCGTGGCACCCACCTGAATGACACTTTTCGCATTTTCATGTCGTCATGAAGGATTGTGTGCACACAACCCACAGAAATGCCAACTCTGGAGGCGACCTGTTCAACAGTCATTCGGCGATCCCCCAAAACAATTCTCTCCACTTTCTCGATCATGTCGTCAGACTGGCTTGTGCGAGCCTGAGGTTGTTTCGGTTTGTTGTCACATGATGTTCTGCCTTCATTAAACTGTCGCACCCATGAGCGCACTTTCGACACATCCATAACTCCATCAACACATGTCTCCTTCAACTGTCGATGAATTTCAATTGGTTTCACACCACGCAAATTCAGAAAACGAATGATTGCACGCTGTTCAAGTAAGGAAAACGTCGCCATTTTAAGTATTTAAAACAGTTCTCATTCTCGCCGCTGGTGGTAAAATTCCATCTGCCATACGGTGCTGCCATCTCTGGGACGTAATGACAATGAACGCGGCCTCATTTTAAAACAATGCGCATGTTTCTATCTCTTTCCAGTCCGGAGAAAAAAAATCGGAGACCTTAGAACTTAAATGCACCTCGTACTCTATCATTCTGTTCTGTGATGCTGTCAGTGTTTTCTCGAAGTGCCTTTCTTCGGCGATTCTGCAGAGAAGTTTCTCCTTCCTTACCCTATCAGCCCACCTAATTTTCAACATGCTTCTTATATCACCACATCTCAATTTCTTCGATTCTGTTCTTTTCAGCTTTTCTCACTATCTGATTTTCAACATCCTTCTATAGCACCACATCGCAGAGCCTTCGATTCTCTTCTTCTCCGGTTTTCCCACAGTCCATAATTTACTACCTTATGGTCCTGGGCTTCAAATGTACCTTCTCAAATCAATCATTATGTTTCATACAGGTAGTTATCGCTCAAAGAACCTTACATACTTCAGAAAGTAGATGAACGCTAACCGTTTCAGGAATATAAATATGTAGGCTTCCGCGGCCAGTCAATTGACGTTAAAGTTTTCTATACTGGAGAAACCAACGTTTCAGCCACGGTTTCAGTGGCCTTCTTCTGGGTCTAGTTGTCCAGGGGGAAAGAGTGCGATATATATAAAGGTCTCAGGATACTGAGAAGCTGAAGGAACTAAAACTAGAACCAAATGACATCCTAGTCAGCTCTGATGTTGTTTCTTTGTTTTCTAGAGTGCCAGTCAGTCATTCTCTGGAATAGATTTATTTCATTTTCCCGCAATACTTCACCAAGCTCTTTCACGTATGTCTCACCACGAGCTATTTCGTGTGGAACAGCTGGAAGGCATCGCCATGGGTAGCCCACTTAGTCCAGTAATGGCCAACTTCTTCATGGAACATTTCGAAGCACAGGTGCTGAACTTTGAACCTTCTAAATCAAAGGTGTGCTACGTATACGTCGAGGATACCTTCGTTGTGTAGAGCCATGGTGAGGAACTGCTCGGTGACTTCCTCCTTGCCAGCATAAAATTTACCATGGAGTTAGAAAAGAACCAACAGCTATTTTTCTGGTCACGAGGGATGGGGAAAACCTGGGACACAGCGAGTATCGACAAACGACACACACGGACAGACACCTGCACAAACTATAAAATCACCTCCCTAGTCAGAAAAGAGCCATGATTAACACGCTCGTAACTCGAGAAAGACGAATACGTGAGCCGCAGCACCTCAGACGCGAGATGCAACACTTGGAAAGCGTTCTGAGGAGCAATAGGTACTCCATCAGTTCCATAAGAAGGGTTACAGAATCAGGCAGTCGGCGAAGTGACATATCGGAAAAAGAAACGTCGGTACGGCCTTTCTGCCATACATTTACGGAGAAACGGGCAGAATCGCCCGTATATTGCGCAAACACGGCATAAAGACTAATTATAAACCGACGAAGAAGATCAAAGCGTGTCCCAGGTCGGATAAGGACAAAATGGATCCACTTGCAATGTCGGGAATATGCCTTAAAAACGTCTGTGCTGGAATGACAAGACATTCAATCAACAACAGGATCACCGAACACACGTCGCACTGCAACTTGAGAGACCATGCGTTGCGCGAGACCGACCACGTAGAGAAATTCGTTGACACGGAAGTTCTTCCTGTACAGATGAGTTATTACACCCGCTTGTTCAGAGAAGCTACAGAAATACACAAACATGTAACAGCTTTAAAAAGAAAGAAGGTAGCTCCAAGGATCCTGGATTCCAGTGCCGCTGAGAACGACCGTTGCAGGTAGCAAGGGGAGAACCGTAGCGCTGATGACCACGGAAAAGCCAGGTACATATAATCTGTGCCCACGAGCTCCAGTCCACCACCATCAGTGAAAGATGAAGCTTTGGCAATGCCAACCACTCGCGGTGGCGAAACGTCAAAATAATTACCAAACAAATGTCGGTCGAAGAGCACGAGACAGAAGTCACCAAGCAATTTGTCAACAAGTGCGAACGAAAGCCTTAACATTTTGTGTTCTGAACATCCATTATTCACATAAAAACACACATCAATAAAAATTTTGCGTCACCTCGATTCCGAGAGTTCCGGAACCTGTTGTCCGGAAATTGGAACAGAGATCAACATAAACATCATTTCCGCCTTTTTTATTGCTCATGAAAACCACACATTGCATGTTGTACCACCATGCGGCGAGACCAGAGAAGGTGGTCCAGACTGCTGTACACATCGGTACTTTTAATACGCAGTAGAACGTCCTCTTGCATCGATGCATGCCTGCATTCGTCTTGGCACACTATCCACGAATGAGATTGATATACTCTGTCTGTGGGGTTGGATAGTGTCAGTATAAATGGGTATAATTTAGCATCTTACTCTTTGATCTAGGATGGATAAAGGAGGAGTTGCCATTTTCATAAAACAAGGGTATAAATACAAAACTGTAGAAGTAAGCAAATTTTGTGTTGATCAGCACTTGAAGGTTTGTGCATGTGAACTTCAGCTAGATAATGTAGTATTGATATTAGCAACAGTGTACAGGTCCCCATTAGGAGGCTGGGAGCTATTCACAAAAAAGTTTGACTCCCTATTATGCTCTCTGTCAGACAAAAAGAAGAAGTTATTAACCTGTGGTGATTTCAATGTAAACTTTCTAAGTAATTCTGATAAGAAAAGTGAACTAGAAGTGTTATTAACAACAAATAACTAATGATTATAATACCAGAAAAAAGAAAGACACTATCCTTTACTGAAACTATCTTTGGCACGCAAAGGAGTAAAATATGCTACTATAAATTTTTTTGACAAATTACCAGATGAAATAAAATGTCTGACCGACAGCAGTAATAGCTACAAAAATAAATTGAAATGAAATCGCCTTGACAACTCCTTCTATACCATAGATGAATCTTGAATAGAAACAAATAAATCTATAAATATAGTATATGCATGTTGTGCCATTTAAGGGAAAGGGGTAAATAATAGAAACATTTATCTTTAACACTGTACTGTTATATATATATATATATATATATATATATATATATATATATATATATATATATATATATATATATTAAAAAATTTTGTTCCATATGTGCATTTCCTGTGCACTTGACTCGTTCCACATCATAACAGTTACCGATTGATTAATGGAACACGCAACCAACTAACTAACTAACCACAAGTTAGACACTGTTGGTCCAGATTGTCCCACTTCTCAACGGCGATTCGGCGTAGATCCGTCAGAGTGGTTGGTGGATCACGTCGTCTATAAACAGCGCTTTTCAATCTATCCCGGGCATTTTCGATAGGGTTCATGTCTGGAGAACAAAAAAAAAAAAAATGCTCTGAACACTATGGGACTTAACTACTGAGGTCATCAGTCCCCTAGAACTTAGAACTACTTAAACCTAACTAACCTAAGGACATCACACACATCCATGCCCGAGGCAGGATTCGAACCTGCGACCGTAGCGGTCACGCGGTTCCAAACTGACGCGCTTAGAACCGCACGGCCACTCCGGCCGGCTCTGAAGAACATGCTGGCTACTCTAGTCGAACGAAGTCGTCATCCTGAAGGAAGTCATTCACAAGATGTGCACGATGGGCACGCGAATTGTCGTCCGTGGAGACGAATGCTTCACCAATAGGCTGCTGACATGGTCGCACTAGCGGTCGGAGGATGGCATTCACCTATCGTACAGCCATTACGGCGCCTTCCATGACCACCAGAGGCGTACATCGGCCACATGAAATACCACCCCAAAACAACAGGCAACCTCCACCTTTCTGTACTCTCTGAACAAGTGTCTAAGGCGTTTAGAGTTTAACGTCCCGTCGACAACGAGGTCATTAGAGACGGAGCGCAAGCTCGGGTGAGGGAAGTATGGGGAAGGAAATCGGCTGTGCCCTTTCAAAGGAACCATCCCGGCATTTGCCTGAAGCGATTTAGGGAAATCACGGAAAACCTAAATCAGGATGGCCGGAGACGGGATTGAACCATCGTCCTCCCGAATGCGAGTCCAGTGTGCTAACCACTGCGCCACCTCGCTGGGTATCTAAGGCGTTCAGCCTGACCGGGCATATACGACACTATCGGTGAAAAGAACGTGATGCCAATTATGAGCGGTCCTCTCGGCATGTTATTGGGCCCATCTGTACCGCGCTGCAAGGTGTCGTGGCTGCAAAGATGGACCTCGCCATCGATCTCGGGAGTGAAGTTGCGCATCTTGCAGTCTATTGCGCACAGCTTGAGTCGTAATACCAACTTCTGTGGATGCACAAAAAGCATTATTCAACATGGTGGCGTTGCTGTTAGGGTTCCTCCGAGCCAGAATCCTTAGGTAGCGGTCATCCACTGCAGTAGTAGCCCTTGGGCGGCCTGAACAAGGCGACTAGACAGTTCCTGTCTCTCTGTATCTCCTCCATGTCCGAACAACATCGCTTTGGTTCACTCCGAGACGCTGGACACTTCCCTTGTAGAGAGCCCTTCCTGGCACAAAATAACAATGCGGACAGCATACGCATGATTGAACTACAGGTAACACGGGCCGTGTACCTCCTTCCTGGTGGAATGACTTTAACTGATAGGCTGTCGGACCCACTCCATCTAAGAGTTGCTGCTCATGCATGGTTGTTTACATCTTTGGGTTGAGTGACATCTCTGATCAGTCAAATGTTCAAATGTGTGTGAAATATTATGGGACTTAACTACTAAGGTCATCAGTTCCTAAGCTTACACACTACTTAAATTATCCTAAGGACAAACACACACACCCATGCCCGAGGGAGGATTCGATCCTCCGCCGGGACCAGCCGCACGGTACACGACTGCAACGCCCTAGACTGCTCGGCTAATCCCGCGCGGCTCATCTATGAACAGTCAAAGGGACTGTGTCTGTGATGCAATATCCACAGTCAACGTCTATCTTCAGAAGTTTTGCGTACTGGGGTGGTAATGCAAAACTTTTGTTGTTGTGTCTATACTGACATCTATACTTGGGGAACATCCTTATTACAGTACAAATTGTTAAATAGTTGCATCGTTTTCAAGCAAACATAAAAAAACGAGAAAACCATCAACAACGGGACAACTGGTTAATCAAAAACTGGACAACTGGCTAACCAGAGCAATGAGGAGAAATTAGGGCAGACACGGTATAAGTTGATTCCCAAGAAATAATTCAGCATAAAGGATTTATCTCAAAGAAGGTTATTGCAAACTAAAAATGATTCCACAGGATAACAATGTTGAAAGATAATATGAGAATGTTAAACAAGCTATTAGGTAAACTGCTCGGAGAGTACCCTCATCCCCATGCCCCTGCCCATCTGCGCTCTCCCCCCCCCCCCTTCTCGGTATCCATCTCCTCCCCTTTTCCTTTGGTGTCCATCTCCTCCTCTTCCCTCTGTCTGTCCATTTCCTCCTCTTCCCTTTCTCTGTCTGTTTTCTTCTCCTTATCTGTCTATTCATCTTCTGCTCCCTCTTCTCTATGCCGATCTTTTCCTCTCCCTTTCTCCCCCTTTCCCCTTTCTCTGCCCATCTCCTCATCCTTCCATCTATGCATATCTGCTCTTTCCGCCTCACTGTCCATCCCCTCGTCCTCCCTCTCTCCACGTTGTCACACTCCCCCCAATACGAGGCTGATGGTTCTTAACCCTATAGTATTCCTTTCCATATTGTAAATAACATATGTACCGAATTTTAATGAAATCGTTCCAGAGGCTTAGGATGAGCTTCTTACCAATAGCTTTGCTCGCATACGCACATATCCAATATATTTCACACATATTTAACGTAATTCAGACGTATTTGTACACATATAGCACCTGCATGCCTAGCAAATTTGGTCTTACAGTTTCATTTCCATGCAGCTTAATGTTTATGAAATCATATTTCCTGAACTACGTGCTGTACAATGACACTCTTTTGTAGTTTCATCCAATCATACACGTACCTACTGCGTGAGAGATGTGTTGCTAATAGGTTAGTAATAAGGAAGCAACAAATAAAATCGTAGTGCATGATGCGGTAGTTTCTCTAGAATCTCAGTGTTCATGACGACATACGTCCTAAACTATACGTCGTACTATGGTAATTTTTTCTAGATACATTCAGCGACATATGCGGATATCGTCCGCGAAATGTGCTGCTAATATAGTTAGTAGCAAAGACGTAATAAATTAAAACTACGTGCGTAAGTGGCAGTTTTTTATCACATCTCAGTATTTGATGTCATATCTCCTGGACTGTGTCGTATTGTGATAATTTTTGAAGGTATATTCAGCGAAAAATTTCGATACCGTCTGCTAAATGTGTTGCCAATACAGGTAGTAACAACGAAGTAATAAATTTAAAAGTCTTGCGTGATGCGGTAGCTATTCACGTCTTCAGTATTAATGACTTCATATCTCTTGAAGTATGTGTCGTAGCCGGCCGCGGTGGTCTTGCGGTTCTAGGCGCGCAGTCCGGAACCGCGCGACTGCTACGGTCGCAGGTTCGAATCCTGCCTCGGGCATGGATGTGTGTGATGTCCTTAGGTTAGTTAGGTTTAAGTAGTTCTAAGTTCTAGGGGACTGATGACCAACCGCTGTTAAGTCCCATAGTGCTCAGAGCCATTTGAACCATTTGAAGTATGTGTAGTATAATGACGTAATTTTTCTGTTACATCCTGTGGTATATGTGAATACTGTCTGAAAAATGTTTCATTAATACAGTTCGTAGTAAAGAAATAATAAATTAAAGCCTCATGCTTCATGACGCCGTTTTATTGTATGAAACGCGAGAATGTGGTGAACGACAAACTTTTTTCCCTTCAACCTTTTGTGCGGGTCGTCAGCGAGAATAGATGTTACGTAGAAGTTTGAAATCGGGTGTTGAGTTTGTTCCAAGTCTAAGTGCACTCATTCTCAAATACTGGATGACTAAACTATGGATATCTGCGCATCGCGGGATATTTTGACCCCCATCCTTACCCCCCCCCCCCCCCCCCCCCGGCATCCTTACCCCTTTTGTAGGTGGGTTGTTCTTGCTCCCAAAATAATTCTTTACAGACAGTAATTGATATGTGTACCATGTTTAGTTTAAATGGGTATAGCGGTTTAGGAGGAGATATGGAACTTACGTACTTACGTACGTATGTACATCCATTTTTATAATTTGTTTGTGTTACTGAAATGTATAGAGATAACAAGGATAGACTAAAAGATGGTCAACGTTATGATAATCTAATAATGTCACAAAAAGACGTACACAAGGTGGCAATGTGTTACGCATCTGGTTCAATTTATAGGTTGAAATGGCTCTCCGAACATGGAAGAACGGCTGTGGACGAATTGGAACATTGTTATTGATGTACCGATGTTTTCACTAAGTTTTGTACATGATAAAGCTAGTCTGACATAAAATGAATACGATCTTGATTTTAAGATACGAAATGTGTATCAGGAATACGAAAAATGGGAACTACAGATGAGTGTAAAAAATTCCGTACGTTAGGTGCTTAAGAGCGACTGTGAAATTGAATTATACATCAATGACGCAGCAGTTACGAGACGTGTACAAACATTTATGTCTATGTGAGGGAATATATTTAAAAAAGTGGATTAGGTAATACGGACGTGAAATACAAAACACAAGAAAGCAGACAAGTAATACCGTTTATGAATCACTCTTGGGTGCACGGGAACATTTCTAACAAAAATAAGAAAAGAGTGGACAGGCTAATGGTTGAATCTGCCCTGTGATATGGATCAGAGCTATGAATTTCAAATTTTGACTCCAAAAGAAGATTGATAACTGTGAAAATGAGTTATTTACGAAGGAGCGCCAGAATATCAAGAATCGAAAAAAATCTAATGGTGAAGTAGAACTAGAACAAGGACAAATGAAACAGCGAAAGATGCGTTAGAAAGAAAATGTTTAAACTGGTATGAAAGTCTGTTGAGAATGGCAGGCCAACAGTGGGCAAAGATTTTTTGCACAGAAACTCCTGGCAAGCGTAAACGCGTCAAACCATGGCCATCTTAGGAAGAGATAATTGAGCATCGCGATGCATTTATTTTTTTGTTTAACTTCATCTGACTATGGCCACCAGGCCCTCTCTTACGTCAGATAAGGCTTTCACACATCACTCATTTTTTACATCACAGTTTCCTAAGAAATAACAATTTCTATGTGACAAGTAGTGTAAAAACGAGTGTCTGAAGTGGCAATGTGAGTAAATGATACTGACTAGGAAGTAATAAAGCTGATACAGGCGGTACTTGTACTACTGCAACTACTGCCACTAATAGTGATAACAGTAATAATAATTATGACAATAAAAACAACAACGACAGTGGCAGATATAGAAAGAAAATTATGGGTGAACAAGATAGATGTTTTCTGATGAAGCGAATTATGGAAAAATAAAATTTAAGGAGACTACGCCACCTTAGAATACTGGGAAAAGAGGAAGATTTTGTTGGAAAGAACGATGTGCAAGAGCAAAGAGTGCGTAGAGGGACAATGGTAATCTTTATTAATTGCTTTAGTGGGTACTCTATTAACTGTCTTCTGATGCTGGAGATGTTAGTTACCTAATATAATTCTGGACGTTATTCCACAGCTTGATTCTTTCTACTGAGAAGGACTTCGACAAGGAGGCTGAACGATGGAGTGGGTCATAAATGATGTTGCTCTGAAGGGAATGGGTGTTTCTGCTGTGTCGTTCAGATAAGAACATTAGATCTAGGAGAGATATGAAGAGCAGCATTCTTTAATAAGACAGTGTAGAAGACAGAGGTCATGAAATCTCTGCACTTGTACGCAAAGATGATGCTATGAATAGACAGACTTTACTGGAGATAACAGGAATAAAGCATAATGACGTCATTAATTAACCTTTGTATTAAAGTTAATTCTATATAATAATAACAATGATATACTGTATGACGACACGGGGTTTCACTCTCTCTCGTTCCGATCATCATAGAACACAATCATGTACCACACCTTAGCAGATGCGCACTCGAAACTGAAATGCTGTATGAAAACTTGATTCTAATCAATATAAAAAAACAGCAGGCGAGAAATTGGGAAAGGGAATTAATGTTCGGGGAGAGGAAACAAAAACTTTGAGTTTGCCAGTGACGTTGAAATTCTCTCAAAGACGACTATGGACTTCGAAGATCAGTTGAATTGAATAGGTTTATTTGTTTATTTATTAGTTTTGTGTCCATATGACAATTAGTTTTTTCGCATTATGCTAGATTTTAATTCACATATACAAAAGTTTAGTCAACATACATAAGTGTAGACACTGATATAAATAGCGAAGGTCAGAAATCAACTTTTTTTGTTGCAGAAACAAACTCACGCTATATACACTGTTTTTCAGGTAGCTTCACAACTTTAAATATAAATACATACATTGGTACAGTGTGTGGAGATAAGAAATTATCATTTTTGTGTTGCAAAAACTTATGCTATATACACTATTTTACAAAGGGAGATTACAACTTGAAATCTTCTACTGAATAACAGCTATTGATAATTACTAAGGTTTATTCTTTTAAGTTTTAAATTAGCTGTCTTGAGGTCAGATGGATGTCTGTTGTAAGAGATGGTTCCTGCTGTATCTGGACTCGGTGTGCAGCCTTTTCCTTTTACTTGCAATTTTCCCTTCCTTCTTTATTGTACATATGTAGCTATTTCTCGAAAATAATTTATATGACGAATCTCAGTAGCAGTGACAAAGAGTACTGTGAAGTCTGCCCCGCATTAACACATTAGAACATTTACCAAGTATCACTGCCATACGATAATTACAGTCCATACTGGACCTCCACGAGTAGTTGCACTTTAATTATAACTACGAGGTATATTATGAAAGTATTTGAAAGACGGCGTGATATGGAGGCGAAACACTGACGTAAACAATTCATGTAAATGATGGATGCTAGCGAAGTTTCACTGTCACAGTGTAAATGAATGTAGATTGTGTAAACGTATGTGAAGTGATGTACCAAGTGGCCATCAAAATGGAAGCAAATGAACACCAACGACAAGGCCGCCTATACTGTCGCTAGCCAGCACCCAGCATTTGTTGTGGTCTTCAGTCCTGAGACTGGTTTGATGCAGCTCTCCATGCTACTCTATCCTGTGCAAGCTTCTTCATCTCCCCGTACCTACTGCAACCTACATTCTTCTGAATCTGCTTAGTGTATTGATCTCTTGGTCTCCCTCTACGATTTTTACCCTCCACGCTGCCCTCCAATGCTAAATTTGTGATCCCTTGATGCCTCAAAACATGTCCTACCAACCGATTCCTTCTTCTAGTCAAGTTGTGCCACAAACTGCTCTTCTCCCCAATCCTATTCAATACCTCCTCATTAGTTACGTGATCTACCCACCTTATCTTCAGCATTCTTCTGTAGCACCACATTTCGAAAGCTTCTATTCTCTTCTTGTCCAAACTGGTTATCGTGCATGTTTCACTTCCATACATGGCTACACTCCATACAAATACTTTCAGAAACGACTTCCTGACACTTAAATCTATACTCGATGTTAACAAATATCTCTTCTTCAGAAACGATTTCCTTGCCATTGCCAGTCTACATTTTATATCCTCTCTACTTCGACCATCATCAGTTATTTTACTCCCTAAATAGCAAAACTCCTTTACTACTTTAAGTGTCTCATATCCTAATCTAATCCCCTCAGCATCGCCCGATTTGACTACATTCCATTATCCTCGTTTTGCTTTTGTTGATGTTCATCTTATATCCTCCTTTCAAGACACTGTCCATTCCGTTCAACTGCTCTTCCAAGTCCTTTGCTGTCTCTGACAGAATTGCAATGGCATCGGCGAACCTCAAAGTTTTTACTTCTTCTCCATGAATTTTAATACCTACTCCGAATTTTTCTTTTGTTTCCTTTACCACCCAGCATTATACTAGAAATATTGATGTTACTTCCAGGAAACCATCTGAAGTTTAACCTGGAAAGGTTCGAAAACCGGTTCATGGAATAATAAAAAGTATTCAAAAAGTGATTGGTTGTAGTTTTATGTATTTATATTCAATTAACCGCCACGTGTTCCAAAATTTTTGTAATGGATAAGTATAACAAACAGTTCAAGCTAAGATAAGCAGAACTTTTTAACTATGCTGCTATAGAAGAACGCTCAAAATTACGTAGAGAAATCGGGGAATTAATGAATTTAGTTTCGAATCGAGTTGAGGAGAATATACTTTGTTGGTGCAACTAGACTAAAAGAAAGGATTGAACTCATCGTGAGGCATCAAGGTATCGTCAAGGTGTTTTGCATTACTTTGCAAGAGATGGAGAGGCTTGCAGCGGATATACTGTCGCGGAAAGCTGCATGACATCAACCATCGGACTGATAATCACAACAACACCAATAACTGGTGAATAACAAATAGGTTCAAGACATTATTTAGGACGACTAGTTTTGTGCTCGTGGCGCCTTCATCTGTCAGATGTCGGTGGCAGCGATTCTCTGGCGCTCCAGCACCTCCTCGACGGAGAAAGCTGCTCCGCTGTTTCGACACGGAGAAGGCTAAGTGAGCGAGGGCTCACGATTGGCCGCCACGCTGTACCCCTCGCAATTTAGACCTCCGGCGCGACCCACACGTCTGGCTTTCGTACCAGACGTCTACACTGCAGCGACGGAGGCGTCCGAATTAAAAGCGGAGATTGCAAGGCAGCGCGGCTGCACAGCTGCAGCCAGCAGACGCGATCCAAGGTCACCGCGTGTTGTGACGGAGAAAGCAGAGCGCCACTGCCGACCGCCTGAAGGCCGAACGACCTTGCACCCTTCTGCGTCTGCGCTCCGCAGCCGCCGTCTCCCGTATGAAATCCAAACAGGAAGAACGCTGAAGTTTCTTCCTGGCCAACACGTGGGACTTCATCCTTACAGACCAGCAAACAGTTTACAGATCACCGTTCTTTGGTTATAGCGCTAACAGCGGTCGTATTTACAGACGAAGTTACGGGAATTCAGGTACGCCTATTATGCAAACAACTATTCATTTTCACACCCCGACATGTTCTGCACATTTTTGATATCATCTGTGAGCACGTTTACTCATATCTTTGTTCTCTACCATTTTAGGTTCTATACAGAGCGGTCCATTGATCGTGAGCGGGCCAAATATCTCACGAAATAAGCTTCAAACGAAAAAACTACATAGAACGAAACTTGTCTAGCTTGAAGGGGGAAACCAGATGGCGCTATGGTTATCCCGCTAGTTCGCGATGCAATACGTCAAACGGATATCAACTGCGTTTTTTATATATAGGAACCCCCATTTTTATTACATATTCCTGTAGTGCCTAAAGAAATATGAATGTTTTAGTTGGTCCACTTTTTTCGCTTTGTGATAGATGGCGAGGTAATAGTCACAAACATATGGCTCACAATTTTACACGAACAGTTGGTAACAGGTACGTTTTTTAAATTAAAATACAGAACGTGGGTACGTTTGAACATCTTATTTCGGTTGTTCCAATGTGATACATGTACCTTTGTGAACTTATCATCTCTGAGAAAGTATGCTGTTACAGCGTGATTACCTGTAAAGATCACATTAATACAATAAATCCTCAAAATGATATCCGTCAGTCGACCGGAGTGTCCGAGCGGTTCTAGGCGCTACAGTCTGGAACCGCGCGACCGCTACGGTCGCAAGTTCGAATCCTGCCTCGGACATGGATCTGTGTAATGTCCTTAGGTTGGTTAGGTTTAAGTAGTTCTACGTTCTAGGGGACTGATGACCTCCGAAGTTAAGACCCATAGTGCTCAGGGCAATTTGAACCATTTTATCTGATATCAGTCAACCTCAATGCATTTGGCAATACGTGTAACAACATTCCTCTCAACAGCGAGTGGTTCGCCTTCCGTAATGTTCGCTCATGCATTGACAATGCGCTGACGCATGTGTCACGCGTTGTCGGTGGATCACGGTAGCAAATATCCTTCAACTTTCCCCACAGAAAGAAATCCGGGGACGACAGATCCGGTGAACGTGCGGGCCATGGTATGGTGCTTCGACGACCAGTCCACCTGTCATCAAATATGCTATTCAATACCGCTTGAACCGCAAGCAAGGTATGTGCCGGACATCGATCATGTTGGAAGTACATCGCCATTCTGTCATGCAGTGAAACATCTTGTAGTAACATCGGTAGAACATTACGTAGGAAATCAGCATATAATGTTACTTATAATCCGTCTTGATTGCAAATTTTTTTTATTCATATGACCGGTTTCGGTTCATTCAGAACCATCTTCAGATCTGATATTTCAGTTACAGGAGTAACCCGTCCAAATCCAGCACCTTTCACATTCTGCGTCACGTGAAAGTTTCTGGATTTGGACGGATTACTCCTGTAACTGAAATATCAGATCTGAAGATGGTTCTGAATGAACCGAAACCGGTCATATGAATAAAAAAATTTGCAATCAAGACGGATTATAAGTAACATTATAAAATCACTGATTGCTGTTATCCCATAAGACATTATGTCTATTTTTGCGAAATCAGCATACATTGCACCATTTAGATTGCCATCGATAAAATGGCGGCCAATTATCGTTCCTCCCATAATGCCGCACCATACATTAACCCACCAAAGTCGCTGATGTTCCACTTGTCGCCGTCATCGTGGATTTTCCGTTGCCCAATAGTGCATGTTATTCCGGTTTACGTTACCGCTGTTAGTGAATGACACTCTGACGGTAAACAGAACGCGTGCAAAAAATCCGTCATCGTCCCGTGATTTCTCTCGTGCCCAGTGGCAGAACTGTACACGACGTTCAGAGTCGTTGCCATGCAATTGCTGGTGCATGGAAATATGGGTCGGGTGCAATTGATGTTGATGTAGCATTCTCAACACCGACATTTTTGAGATTCCCCATTCTCGCGCAATTTGTCTGCATCTGATGTGCGAATTAGCCGCGACAGCAGCTACAACTCCTACTTGTGCATCATCATTTGTTGCAGGTCGTGGTTGACGTTTCACATCTGGCTGATCACTTCCTGTTTCCTTAAATAACGTATTTATCCGGCGAACGGTCCGGACACTTGGATTATGTCGTCCAGGATACCGAGCAACATACATAGCACGCGCATGTTGGGCATTTTGATCACAATAGCAATATATCAAAACGATATCGACCTTTTAAGCAATTGGTAAGCGGTCCATTTTAACACCGGTAATGTATCACGAAGCAAATACCGTCCGCACTGGCCGAATGTTACCTGGTACCACGTACGTATACGTTTGTGACTATTACAGCGCCATCTATCACAAAGCGAAAAATGTGGCCACATAAAACATTCATATTTCTTTACGTACTACACGAATATGTAATAAAAATGGGAGTTCGTATTTTAAAAAACGCATTTGATATCCGTTTGACCTATGGCAGCGCCATCTAGCGGGCCAACCATTGCGCCATATGATTTCCCCCTTCAAGCTAGACGAGTTTCGTTCTTTGTAGTTTTTTCGTTTGATGCTTATTTCGTGAGATATTTGGCCCGGTCACTATCAATGGACCACCTTGTGTAACCTTTTTTACATCACATATAAGGATCGAGAGAGTGTTCTACACACATTTGAGAGGATTAGAAGCAAAGTGTTATGACTACACTTCTTGTAGTTTTGAGGAAACTAAAGATAATGTTGAGAAGATTTTAGAATTGTCTTGAGACTGCAAAATGAAATTTCAGTAATTTTGTGTATATTGAGAATAAAAATACTTCGTAACATTTTCTGCTTACGTGTTGGAATAAGAGGTTAATATAAATCATCAGTTTTATATCACACTTCGAAAAAGAGTGTATGTAGTTGTATCCTTTTGCTTCCAGAGTGTTATAAATTAAGAAGACTGTAACTTACGATTTTTGTATAATGCTTTGTTAATGGATGTTATCAATACAATTATAGCAAAATTACTATTAAGAACTATAATAAAACATTTATGTAATGCTACATGAACGCTACGCCTGTTGTGGGTTACAATAGTAAAACAAAGTAAGAAAGAATATTGTTTAATGCATTACCCCATTATTTACAATATTTCGCACCACCGGGATCACTTCCCTCATCTCATGTATCACAAAAATGTTTATGTAGATAACATACCATAAGAAAGGTATTACCCTACGTGAACGTAACTGTGTCGTGACATAT
The DNA here is from genome assembly GCF_021461385.2 of Schistocerca piceifrons. NCBI lineage: Eukaryota > Metazoa > Arthropoda > Insecta > Orthoptera > Acrididae > Schistocerca > Schistocerca piceifrons. Next base: position 752,310,382 of record NC_060140.1, read on the forward strand.
TTTTAATTACGATATAGGGACCAGCACAATGGCGACTACAGCAGTGATGAAATACACTAAATGGATTAGCACTTGCGAATAAGAACAACCATCAGCTGTATAAGGGAACGACGATAATGAAAATTTGAGCCGGACCGGGACTCAAACCCGGATTTTCCGCTTTACGCGAGCGGTCGCCTTAACGGTTTAAGGTTATCCGTGCACGACTACGGCCTGATACGAGCTGCCACATTTCGCCGTTCTTACGTCACAACCTGTACTCTTGTACACATTGCGTAATTTTCGCACAGGGAAGGACGCTTTAATTGAAAGTCTCTACCCGTTATCGTGATATAAATACGTACGATACTGCAGTCCCTGCATTGTTAAGAAGAACGATGCAATATTCCTTCAGATAGCGACTTATACAGCTGATGGTAGTTCGCATTCGCAACTGCCAATAAATATTGTGTATCTTGTAACTAGCATTCTTTTCGTTCGTCAGAGAGTAGCACGGCGTGGGATTTGAGATGCACCTCAAACTAGGGAACAATCAAGAATGGGGTGCCGCAAGGTTCGGTCTTGGGTCCTCTGCTGTTCTTGTTGTTGTTGTTGTGGTCTTCAGTCCTGAGACTGGTTTGATGCAGCTCTCCATGCTACTCTATCCTGTGCAAGCTTCTTCATCTCCCAGTACCCACTGCAACCTACATCCTTCTGAATCTGCTTAGTGTATTGATCTCTTGGTCTCCCTCTACGATTTTTACCCTCCACGCTGCCCCCCAATGCTTAATTTGTGATCCCTTGATGCCTCAAAACATGTCCTACCAACCGATTCCTTCTTCTAGTCAAGTTGTGCCACAAACTTCTCTTCTCCCCAATCCTATTCAATACCTCCTCATTAGTTACGTGATCCACCCACCTTATCTTCAGCATTCTTCCGTAGCACCACATTTCGAAAGCTTCTATTCTCTTCTTGTCCAAACTGGTTATCGTCCATGTTTCACTTCCATACATGGCTACACTCCATACAAATACTTTCAGAAACGACTTCCTGACACTTAAATCTATACTCGATGTTAACAAATTTCTCTTCTTCAGAAACGATTTCCTTGCCATTGCCAGTCTACATTTTATATCCTCTCTACTTCGACCATCATCAGTTATTTTGCTCCCTAAATAGCAAAACTCCTTTACTACTTTAGTGTCTCATTTCCTAATCTAATCCCCTCAGCATCACCCGATTCTGCTGTTCTTAATATATATATTAATGACTTACCATTCTATATTCACGAAGATGCAAAGCTGGTACATTTTGCCGATGTTACAAGTATAGCTATCACACCCGACAGACAAGAATTAACTGGTGAAAATTGTAAACGATGTTTTTCAGATAATCATTTAGTGGTTCTCTGCAAATGAGCTCTCATTAAACTTTGACAAAACACAGTATATTCAGTTCCACATAGTAAATAGAGTGACACCATTAATAAATATAGACTTCGATCTGAAATCGGTAGCTAAGGTAGAATATTCAAAATTTCTACGTGTATGCATTGATGAGGGGTTGAACTGGAAAAAAAAAACACACTGAGGATCTGCTGAAACGTTTGGGTTCAGCTACTTATGCTATTAGGGTCACTGCAAATTTTGGCGATATACATCTGAGTAAATTAGCTTACCACACCTATTTTCATTCTCTGCTTTCGTATGGCATCATATTCTGGGGTAACTCATCATTGAGTAAAAGAGTGTTCATTGCACAAAAGCGTGTAATCAGAATAATTGCTGGAGCTCATCCGAGATCCTCCTGCAGACACTTGATTAAAGAGCTAGAAATCTTCACTGTAGCCTCACAATATATATATTCACTTATGAAATTTGTTATTAACAATCCGAACGAATTCAAAAGTAATAGCACTGTAGATGGCTACAACACTAGGAGAAAGGATGATCTTCACTACTCAAGGTTAAATCTAACTTTGGCTCAGAGGGGGGTAAATTATGCTGCCACAAAAGTCTTTGGTTACGTACCTAATAGCATCAAAAGTCTGACAGATAGCCATATAGCATTTAAAAGGAAATTAAAAGAATTTCTTAATGGCAACTCCTTCTACTCATTAGATGAATTTTTGGATATGGTAAGTGGGTAATTTCCCAACCCCCACAAAAAAAGTATTGACTGTCATGTAATATTTTGTCTTATGTAATATCTTGTATAGACTCCTTTTATTAACCTGACACGTTCCACATCATTACGAAGTGTCGTATTTATGATCTATGGAACAAGTACTAAACTAATCTAATCTAACCACAACAATTTTACATGCCTTACCATGCTCTAGGTCCACTTACATCATTTTTCTAGAAAATGTCACTTCTTCCTCTCTTCTTCAGACCTGCTCATGTAATATTGTAAAGAAGGTCCTACAGAAACTGATATTCTAGACATTAGGACCTCCAGCGTCAAAAACAAGGAAGATGTTTGAATATGATGTGGGATATGCAAAGGGCGATATGCTCCAAGGCTATATTCTGCGTCCACTGCGTTTCCTCGACACATGTCAACGATCTGCCACTAATTATGAAAGATGACAAAACAGTTGTTCTCTTTGTAGATGACACATGTGTTACTGTCAACAACGTGGACATAAATGATGTAACTAATAGAGCAGTCAGTAACACCAGCAGCACGCAACTTTCATAGAAAACGCTCTACTGTAACAAGATAGAATGCACACAGTTCCTGACACGAAAAGCGAAATTTTATTATCCTAAGGTGTGCAAACAGCCAGTCAAAACCAGTATTTCAAATTCTTAGGACAGAGGGCAAGCGGGAGGCTTTCTTGGAAGTATCACGTTCAAGATCTCGAGCAGAAACTGAGTACGTCAATCTCCACTCTAAGAATGACGTGTACTGTCTCTGATACATCAACGCGTAGGCTTGTTTACTTTACTTACTTTCGCTATGTTATCTCGTATGACATTATATGGTGAGGTAACACTGTACACTCACCAAGAACACTCTTAGCACAGAAACTGGCGGTTGAGATGATCTACGATGGTCATCCCGCGAATTTCGTGTAGACCATTGTTCAGGTATCTCGGTTTCCTACCTCTACCATCATCATGGAACTTGCAGTTGACAATACTGAATCGTTCATACGAAACTCCAGCAGTCATTCAGTGAGCACTAGGCAGTCAGACCGTATACACTTGGATAACATAGCAATGTGCACTATATTGCACTATCCAACAAGTTTCAGCTTTCAATAGGGTTCCAGTAAGAATTGAAAAAAAAAGATTGAAAAACCCTAAGTATTCAGATGGAAGTTGAAAGGTTTCCTTATGGCAGACTCCTATTTCGTACTGCAGTTCCTCGCAGTAATTGAGATCCTATCTCTGTAAAGTGTTATTTATTCATATAAGTCACTCTCTGTCTTTCATGTTGTATTACTTCTTTCTTTATAAACTTTTTCATTAGTGCTCCGTATACTGTATGGTGATTCATTCCATAACCAAATAACTTTGGCTCTCATCACCCCACTGGAACTCATAAATAAATAAAAGTAACCTCTGATGATAGCCATATGTACCGAAAAAAGTTTGGCAATAAAATGGTTAGTTGTTTAAATATGAATGGAACTGCGACCAATAACTTATGTAATATTTGCTTACTTCCATACGCTAGTTTTCGAGCCTTTTCAAACTGATCTTCAGATGGGTTTGCAGAAGTTATTTATTTATTTTTAATAGGCAGCAGGCTAGCGATTGTTATTATCATCATCAGTAGTTCTGTATTTATATTGACTGGGTCGCAACGGTAAGAGTCAGATATCAGGCAAGGAATCACTTTATTGCTCATATGACACGTTTCGGAATTTATTCATCAGATATCCTGGAGGGATTGCTGCATATACGAGCGTTTCCAGTTATATGTAAACAAACTTCGCGAATTACTCTGCTATATCTAAATGCAGCAATCACTCAAGGGATCTAATGATGGATAAATTCGAAAATGTGTCGTATGAGCATTAAAGTCATTCCTTGCCTGATGTTTGACTTTTACCTCTGCGGCCCAGTCATCCTCAATGCAGAACTACTCATTAAATTTATATCTGTTGCGCAGTGCTTGATACTGGCTCTGTGACAAGAAGATAGGAAACTCTGATATATCTCTTTAAGATGTTTGTAGTATCCATCAGCTCTACAGTACATAAGGGATCTTGGCGTATTGCTCAGTTTTGATAGTGAATAATGATTAATTCTGTGACCAGTAGGCAATCAAAATGGTAGGTGTCAACTGGGTAGCAACAGAAATACTGCCGGCCGCGGTGGTCTAGCGGTTCTAGGCGCTCAGTCCGGAACCGCGCGACTGCTACGGTCGCAGGTTCGAATCCTGCCTCGGGCATGGATGTGTGTGATGTCCTTAGGTTAGTTAGGTTTAGGTAGTTCTAAGTTCTAGGGGACTGATGACCACAGATGTTAAGTCCCATAGTGCTCAGAGCCATTTGAACCATTTTGAGCCAGAACTACTGCCCTTACTGCCGCAATAAGTAAAGACATTCGTTTTTCTTCACAACTTGTAATAATTATCACTCAGGATGATTGAAATGTTTATTTGACACTACAATAGTGAAGGCAAAGTCACAGTACATAAATTTTTTCCTTAAAATAGGGGTTACATTACCGGTTTCAACGAATTACGTCGTCATTTTCAAATGTAAAACATCAGTTGGACAATATATACTGGGAATTGTGATCATGTACCTGAGAACAGTTACGAAAAATAATAAGACCAGGCAACAGAGGCAATGGTGGCACAACCAAGTCACTACAAGTTATGCTCATGCTCGCCCAACCGTTCATTCCATGTCCTAATGTAGAATAGATAAAAACTACATCAGGGTAAAAATTGACTATGATTCTTGCAATGTGTCTTGCTTTGACAGAACGATCCTTTGGCTGATATAAACTCACAAGTCTTAAAAATGAAACACATACATGTATATTTAATCACTATCATGGCCCAAACTGCCATGCGATAAACACGTATAATACCCTCACCGTAAGTCTATCAAGCACAACAAGCTTCCATGTGGAATGCAGCACATAATTTTACTATGTTCCGAAATAAAAAATCTCAAAACACGCTGTATTCTCATGTAGGACTGACACACTACTAACTGCTATAATAACACTGCTCCATTCTGTCACTAGAGGGCATGAACGTAGTAGAGAAACACAAGAACCAAAACAGGACTTACATAATGAACAATAACGGGAGCTAGATGGCGCCAACGTCGAGTTTTAACGAAACTAGTCTCTGATTGAAATATAAACATAAATCAACCACTAGTATACAAACCAAAAGACTGTTATACATCGTTTACAGCTTTAAAATTAGATAGCAAAGCGCAGTCGATAAGGTACGATAACAAAGAAATCAAGTTTCGTCTCAATACACCATTATAACAACCAAAATATTGTTGTACACACATTACAAAATGCCAGTCTCTTTCTCCCCATTAAGATGTCGTTTGTTGAAGTGTTTCACCCGGACAATTACAAAAACAAATTAAAATCCTTTTTAACAGATATAATAACTACGTATCGCGTCAGTACACTATATATTACAAGTATAAAGGGCTGGATGTAATGTGTTGTGTATTTGAATGGGAGGGTGGGGGGGTGGGGGGTGGGGAAGACTGGGAGAAGACTGTAAGGGAAAGGGGCGGCGAATAATCTATACTTATAGTCACACTGTTTTATGACAATTATGTCGGAATATAGAATCAGGATGATTTATTGAAGTGTTTCGTTTCATCAGCCAGTATCCAGCCTCACGCCACAGATATAAATATATAATATCTTAATGCTCCGTCAGAAGATGAGCAATAAAGACTTCGATAATTACTTTACAAAAAAGAAAAAGAAGAACCGAATATTTAATAAGTGACATCACAGCCATGTACGTTTATGATCAGTCACGTCGTCTACCATATCAATAATGGATAAGCTTAATCGATTAATTGTTTGCGTAATACGTGGACTTTAATAGACCTAAAATTTTCATCTCGGTCAGTATAGAACAGGATAATTGTGACTGCAAGGCTGGCACGGCATCACTAAATATTGCTTAAACAGGAATATAAAGACAGGTAGGAAAATGTTTCTGCTTATCAGAAGCGACAGGATACGGATATAACAATACGTGGACGATCAATATGAAAACTTCAGTTACAGCACTGGCATTGTAGAGCATCACCGAACAAAGTTCAGTACAACTTAGAAAAGTAGCGAAAAAATTTGCGACAGATAGGAAAGCTTCACCGTGTTTGACAGCCATAGTATGAGCCTGCAACGAAAGCAAAGAGATACTTCTATGGATATGGCGTTTGTTCTTTCGGACATGACCGAAAGAAAACACACCATTGATGACCTGCAGCCGTCTAGAACGAAATTAGAATTATGTATTAATACCTTCAGCTGCTAACGGGCGTTGATATATATCAGCGGTGACAGGTGAAAATGTGTGGCCTGACAGGGACTCGAACCCGGGATCTTCTGCTTTCATGGCACACGCTCTATCCATCTTTTTTTTCCTTTTTCTTCATTTTGTTCGACATAGTTCGTTGCGTGTGCTCTGCGCGGACGTCCCACAAGACATCCGTTCAAGTTGATCGTTGATTCCTTGACTCAGTTTTTTTTTTGTTTTTGTTTTTTTTTTTTTTTTTGTTTTTTACAGAGAGCATGCAGCCCTCTGACCGAACACGCTGAGTTACCGTGCCGGCGTCCATCTGAGCCGCCGAGAGCACAGAGGATAGTGCGATAGTGCAACTGCAGAGACGATCTCGCTCACGCCTTCCTCGAGACCCACATTCTCACCTTGTATGTCCACACACTACATTCGTAGTGTCCCTACCCAACACACTCATCACTCGTGGAAGACATTCTTACCAAGTCCCGTAAGAGTTCGGGTAATAGGTGTGCATCTGCACAGAAGAGGAAGGTCATGGCCGGTATTGCCAGAACTATATACTTATATGGATATGGTGTCTGTTCTTTTGGACATGTCCTAAAGAACAGACACCATTGATGACCTGCAGCCATCTAGAACGAAATTCGAATTATATATTAATACCTTCAGCTGCTGACGGGCTCGGATGGGTAGAGCGTCTGCCATGTAAGCAGGAGATCCCGGGTTCGAGTCCTGGTCGGGGCACACATTTTCACCTGTCCCCGTTGATATATATCAACGCCCGTCAGCAGCTGACGGTATTAATATATAATTCTAAAAGCAAAGAGAGTTTCACTGCCGATTTAAACGTAGCAGACACCTCACTGATAAACGAAAGCCAAACGAAGCCGCAATTAGAGAACGGTAGGTATGGGTAAAGCAGTCAACAAATTCGAAAACAAAATTCGATCTAGTGAATTGACAGAATATTCTTAGGATCCACGTAAAGATTGTATGCAATTGTGTTGTTCTTTATCGTGTGCTACCACAGGTATCGTACAGGTGACTGTGGGGGAACTTTTCAAAATACGATATCTCGTAAACGATGCGCACTAGAATCCTGCAACAAATACCACTGACATTATAATTTACCCTACTTTTGGTTTCATAATCTTAATAGGCATTGTTCCATTAAAAAGTGTCGTTTTGCACAAAAATACACCTCCTGAATATTATTAAAATCTGTTGATTGGCTAACAATACGAGACCCTGCCTACCAATCCATTCTGTGAAAACAAAACATCGATAGCACTTCCCATTTCCTCAACATCTGCGATGCAAGTTTTAGGTGATTCACCCTGTATATCAAACAGAATATCTTGAAAGGCGTCAATGAACATGGCACACTTGCACAGTGGAAGAACTATCTAATTCACATATTGTTTACCTACATCTCTCATAAATTACCCATTTCGGCGGAAGATGTCAGATTTAACAACAAAGAAATAATTAGTAAAGGAATATCATCAAATTTTGTTCTGAATCATATCATGTAGAACCTTTTTCAAAGCAACATCAACTGGCGAGGGATGACAGCTGGTCAGACACAAGCACGGTGCATGTAGTATCAGTGAGCGCGCTGTCCGTGTATACACTACTGGCCATTAAAACTGCTACATCAAGAAGAAATGCAGATGATAAACGGGTATTCATTGAACAAATATAGTCCGCAGCTCGTGGTCGTGCGGTAGCATTCTCGCTTCCCGCGCCCAGGTCCCCGGGTTCTATTACCGGCGGGGTCAGGGATTTTCTCTGCTTCGTGATGACTGGATGTTGTGTGATGTCCTCAGGTTAGTTAGGTTTAAGTAGTTCTAAGTTCTGGGGGACTGATGACCATAGATGTTAAGTCCCATAGTGCTCAGAGCCATTTTGAACCATTGAACAAATATGCTAGAACAGATATGTGATTACATTTTCAAGCAATTTGGGTGCATAGATCCTGAGAAATCAGTACCCAGAACAACCACCTCTGGCCATAATAACGGCCATGATACGCCTGGGCATTGAGTCAAACAGAGCTTGGATGGCGTGTACAGGTGCAGCTTCCCATGCAGTTTCAACACGATACCACAGTTCATCAAGAGTAGTGACTGGCGTATTGTGACGAGCCAGTTCCTCGGCCACCACTGACCAGACGTTTTCAATTGGTGAGAATCTGGAGAATGTGCAGGCCAGGGCAGCAGTCGAACATTATCTGTATCCAGAAAGGCCCGTTTAGGACCTGGAACACGCGGTCGTACATTATCCTGCTGAAATGTAGGGTTTAGCAGGGATAGAATGAAGGGTAGATCTACGGGTCGTAACACATCTGAAACGTAACGTCCACTGTTCAAAGTGCCGTCAATGAGAACAAGAGGTGACCGAGACGTGTAACCAATGGTACCCCATACCATTACGCCAGGTGATACGCGAGTATGGCAATGACGAATACACGCTTCCAATGTGCGTTCACCACGAAGTCGCCAAACACGGATGCGACCATCATGATGCTGTAAAGAGAACCTGGATTCATCCGAAAAAACTACGTTTTGCTATTTGTGCACCCAGGTTCGTCGTTGAGTACACCATCGCAGGCGCTCCTGTCTGTGGTGCAGCATCAAGGATAACCGCAGCCATGGTCTCCGAACCGATAGTCCATGCTGCTTCCAACGTCGTCGAACTGTTCGTGCAGGGATCGAGACGTGGCTGCACGATCCGTTACAGCCATGCGGATAAGATGCCTGTCATCTCGACTGCTAGTGATACGAGGCGGCTGGGATCCAGCACGGCGTTCCGTATTACCCACCTGAACCCACCGATTCCGTATTATGCTAACAGTCATTGGATCTCGACCAACGCGAGCAGCAATGCCGCGATACGATAAATCGCAATCGCGATAGGCTAAAATCCGACCTTTATCAAAGTCGGCAACGTGATGGTACGCTTTTCTCCTCCTTACACGAGGCATCACAACAACGTTTCACCAGGCAACGCCGGTCAACTGATGTTTGTGTATGAGAAATCGGTTGGAAACGATGCTCATGTCAGCACGTTGTAGGTGTCGCCACCGGCGCCAACCTTGTGTCAATGCTCTGAAAAGCTAATCATTTGCATATCACAGCATCTTCTTCTTGTCGGTTAAATTTCTAGTCTGTAGCACGTCATCTTCGTGGTGTAGCAATTTTAATGGCCAGTAGTGTAGAATGGGGAAAGCGCGCATCTGTCTGAGTTAAACCGATCACATGTTATGATGGCCCTGGTGCTCGGCACGAGCATTTCGGGAACTGCACGACTTGCCAGGTGCTCGATGATCGCTGTGGTCTTACGTCTTCAATATGTGGCGATTCCAAGGAAAAATCCACGTCCACGCGTCGTGGGGGTAGGCAGCAACCCCTCATTACAGATGTCGTACATCGTTCGCTGAGCGATTTTAAAACAGGGCAGGCGGCGAACAGTAGTGAACATCAGACATTAACGCTGGGCAGAGTACAAGTGTGTTTGAAAACAGGGCACCGAACACTCCTAACGATGGGCCTCCGTAATCGTCGACTCAAGCATGTGGCGATATTAACACCACGACATCGGCAACTACGACTGAAATGGACACCTGACCATCAGCAGTGCATGTTGGCGCAGTGGCAGAGCGTTGCATGGCCTGATGAATACCGATACCTTCTTCATCCTGCCGATGGGAGGACGCGAATCCGCCATGTTCCAGGGAAATAGCTCCTCGGCACCTGTACTGCGAGACGGGGACAAGCTGGCGCTGGCTCCGTTATACTCTAGGGAACATTGACTTGGGCATCCAGGGGTTCAGTGGAGTACATGCTAGGTACCATGGCAGACAAGGAGTTGCGGCCCACCTTGATGACAGTTATGTTCCCATCTACAGTGGATTTTTCAACAAACTGCACCGTGTCAGAAGGCCAGAAGTGTGATGGAGTGGTTCGAGGAACACAGTGGCGAGTTCCAGTTGATGTTCTGGCCCTCTAACTTGCCAGATCTGAACCCGATCGAACACATCTGGGATGTGGTTGAACATGCCATCAGAGTTCATCGCACCCCTCCCTGGAATTAAAGGGAATTAGATGACTTGTGTGTCCGGTTGTGGTCCCAACTTCCTCCAGCGACCTGCCACGGTCTCACTGGTTCCATGCCACGACGCGTCGCCGCTGTTATTCTTGCCAAAGGTGGAAATACCAGCTATTTGGTAGGTGGTCATAATGTTCCGGCTGCTCAGTGTAGAGATGCTGACGCGAACCGACTTCTTCTCCCTCGTCATCGTTTTCCAAGTAGTAGGGGTCTCTAATGCGCGCCTTTGCAGCGTTACAGCCTGCACCCTACGGAAGAAAGTTTTATCAACAGTGAGGATGTGAGAAGTCGCCTTGGATACGTCATCCACTGACAGGATGGACTATTTAGTTTATGCGCGCTTCCTTTCCACATGTCATCAATACAAAGAGTTTGTTAGATAGGTGTCTTTCGCGGGCACTCATATTTGATCATTCAGCGTACACACGGATCAATTTACACCTTCAACTTCCCGAACATCTAGTGATGTATACCTCAGTGCAAAAATTCGAATGTTCTACAGAATATGCTGTGGTTGTTTTTAAAATAAATTTCTCTTCGATCTGATATACTTGCAGTGTCGCTGACATTGTTTTCAATGTTCTTATTTACACTGTCCTGTTACATTAATGTGACCACTCTTCGAAAGCCTGAATACCTACCTTTCGCAGCGCGAACCGCTGCGAGACCTGCAGAAAGAGAGTCAATGAGATTCAGGAAGGTTCCGACACAGATGTGGAGCCATGCCGCTACCGGTATCGTGGCCAGCTGCGCTAGGTCTCTCGGTTGAGGATACACGCCGCGTACAGTACGATCGAAGTGGTGCCACAGATTCTTGATTGAGTTTAAACCCGGGGAGTTTCGTGGCCGGAGGAGTACGGTAAGCACATCCTGGTGCTGCTTGGCTCATGCTCGTACACTACGAGCTGTGTGACTCATTACATTGTCCTGCACGTAGGAGTGGACATGGCACCCAAGAACAGATGCATACTTATGCTGATCCAATGTACCCGTCAAGAATGATGACATCGCCCATAGCGTTCCGTCCTCCTGCCTGGTTCTTTCCGACGATTGGTTTTTGTAGAGTGTTTGCGTCAGACTTTACATGCTGTATATACCAACGGCGAACTTTTTGAGGGAGCTTAAAACATGATTTGTCTGTAAATGCCACCTGTCGGCACTCATTGGACGCCCAGCTGCCATACTGACATACAAATTCCAGCCTTCGTCGCCAATAAACAGCAATCAGTATGGGTGCATGAACCAGGCACCTTCTGCGGAGGCCAATAACGCAGCAATGCTCAACAGCTGCACGTCAGTTCGCCAATATACTTCACCTCAGCCGTGCTTCACTCTTGTTATCTCCGGCCCATGGAGCACCATAGTTGCCTCAGCTCTGGTTTTGGATAGTGCCGTTTAGCCATGTATTGTATGTTTTAACAACGTCGGCACGGGAACAGTTTACCACCTTAGTCGTTTCGGAAATGCTTCCACCTTCGCCCGAAGTTCAATGATCATGACCTTCTGGGTATCATATACGTCGCTCTGTTTCCTCATTACGTCAGCGACTGCATTGTTTTCCGCGTCCCCCCCGACGTCCTTTAAATACTTTCTACTACTCATACCACCACCTGCTGTCAGTGAGTAGTTATTGTACTCTGACGTCGATAATAGGCGGTTGTCACATTAATGTGACTGGACTGTGTATAATAAAGCCTACAAAAAATAGCCCCTTTGTTCTGTGCCTCTGAGATCTACATCTACATCGACACCTACATGTCTGTCCTGCCATACATACTTCAGTGCCTGCTGAGGTTTCATCAGACCAACTTTATTCTCTTCCGTACTTCTTCCGAGCCGCGCAGCAACGCGGAACACTTAAAACTTTCCTTGCTGGGCGATCATCGTAGGCTGCACCACTTTCTCCTCCCGCCTCATAGATTTCTACCTTTATGGCCGCCCCATTGCCCTCACTCCCACCCTCAAGTACCTTGGCATCACCCTGCCACCTTTCCTGGACCTCCCATATCCTCACAGTCCAAGCCAAGGCACGTAACCATCTCTGTCTCCCCAAATTACTTTCTGGGCGAACATGGTGATTAGACCCTTCCACTATCCTACATACCCATAAGTCCCTCATCTGCCAAATCCTATGTTATGCCCATCCCACTTGGATCTCTGCCCCCCCACCTACTACAAATCCCTTCAAATCCTTGAATGCCATGCTCTCCGCCTTGCTTATCGCACCCATCTCCTGTCCCCCACGCGGATTCTTTATGATCTGCTTCCCTTCCCCCATCTCCTCCTGTTCCTTGAACAACTACGGATCCTATATGTCTCCCACAAACTGGATCCCCCCTATCTTTTCGTTTCCCCCATCCTCTCCCACCCTAGCCCACTGCCGCGCCTGTACCACAGTGTCCTGCCTGGTCTCCATCTCCACACGTTTCATACCCTCGCCCAAGGTGGCTTTTGCCAACTTGCCTTCCCAGATGATGTCCTAGTGCCTTCCATCTGCCCCTCCTACCAGATCTAATCCCTCCTTCTCCCCACCTCCCCTCATCAGGGCTCCCACTCTCCCTCCCTCTCCCCCTTCCCTTCTTCCTCTGTTTCCCCTGCTGAACATCTTTTTTCTCCTTCACTCCCCCAGGCTTCCAGCTCCCTTCCTCCTCTCCTCCACTGCCCCCCTCCTACCCCCCTCCTGGTTCCCCCCTAGTGTCTCTCCCCCCTCACTTTTCTTCCCCCCTCCTTCCTTCACCTGGTGGTAGGTCCCCTTTGCGGCAGTGATTTTTAACTTTCTTCGTAGTGGGGTCCGTGTTTCTCCAGTGCCATGTGCAATGCTATGTTCCACCAGCACCAAAAGTGTCGCCATCATCGTTCATTTGTGTTCCCACTGTGGTGTTTCTTTGTTCTCGTGTCGACCCACAGTGTTCATTCTCCGCACGTGTGTGTGGCTCTCGTCTATGTTGTTTTTAAATCTACCATTTATACTCATCTATTTTTGTTCTTGTTTATTCATCACTTTATACCATTCTATGTTATGTGTATGTTTTGGGGTAGTGAAATTACAATAAGGAAAAAAAACTTTCCTTGCGAGGTCTGATTACTCGTATTTTATTACGATGATTATTTCTCGCTGTGTACTGCAGATGGACTTCAGCGAAATATTTCAGCATCTGGAGGAGAAAAAAGATCTTGGTGCATCGAAAAACTCCTCTATATAAGGGTTGCCATCCCATCTCGCATTTCATATCTGTGACAGTCTCCTGTGACATTCCTTCTCCTATTTCACGACGGTAAAAAACCTGCCCTTCTTTCGACTTTTCCGATATCCTCCGTCAGTCATGTGCTGTAAGTGTCCCACACCGCGCAGCGGTACTCCAGAAGAGGACAGACAGGCTTAGTGTAGGCAGTCTGTTTAATACACGAGTTGCATTATCTGTGTATTCTACGAATGAAACGCAGTCTATCCTTCGCCTTCCGCACTACATTTTGTACGTGATCGATACAATTTAAGCTGTTCACAATTGTAATCATTAGAAATTTAGTTGAAGTGACTGCCTATAAATTTGTATAGTTTATCGTGAATTAGCCATTTGGCGGAAGTTTTTGGTACTCATGTCAGTGACCTCCCATTCTTCATTATTAGAATCAACAGCCGCTTTTCGTTATGAACCTTGATTTTGACTCTGTTTGGTCTTAGTTCATTCATTCCCCGCGTTTCTAACAACATTACTGCATTCAATTTGGTGTTTATTTAACTACACTCCTGGAAATGGAAAAAAGAACACATTGACACCGGTGTGTCAGACCCACCATACTTGCTCCGGACACTGCGAGAGGGCTGTACAAGCAATGATTACACGCACGGCACAGCGGACACACCAGGAACCGCGGTGTTGGCCATCGAATGGCGCTAGCTGCGCAGCATTTGTGCACCGCCGCCGTCAGTGTCAGCCAGTTTGCCGTGGCATACGGAGCTCCATCGCAGTCTTTAACACTGGTAGCATGCCGCGACAGCGTGGACTTGAACCGTATGTGCAGTTGACGGACTTTGAGCGAGGGCATATAGTGGGCATGCGGGAGGCCGGGTGGACGTACCGCCGAATTGCTCAACACGTGGGGCGTGAGGTCTCCACAGTACATCGATGTTGTCGCCAGTGGTCGGCGGAAGGTGCACGTGCCCGTCGACCTGGGACCGGACCGCAGCGACGCACGGATGCACGCCAAGACCGTAGGATCCTACGCAGTGCCGTAGGGGACCGCACCGCCACTTCCCAGCAAATTAGGGACACTGTTGCTCCTGGGGTATCGGCGAGGACCATTCGCAACCGTCTCCATGAAGCTGGGCTACGGTCCCGCACACCGTTAGGCCGTCTTCCGCTCACGCCCCAACATCGTGCAGCCCGCCTCCAGTGGTGTCGCGACAGGCGTGAATGGAGGGACGAATGGAGACGTGTCGTCTTCAGCGATGAGAGTCGCTTCTGCCTTGGTGCCAATGATGGTCGTATGCGTGTTTGGCGCCGTGCAGGTGAGCGCCACAATCAGGACTGCATACGACCGAGGCACACAGGGCCAACACCCGGCATCATGGTGTGGGGAGCGATCTCCTACACTGGCCGTACACCACTGGTGATCGTCGAGGGGACACTGAATAGTGCACGGTACATCCAAACCGTCATCGAACCCATCGTTCTACCATTCCTAGACTGGCAAGGGAACTTGCTGTTCCAACAGGACAATGCACGTCCGCATGTATCCCGTGCCACCCAACGTGCTCTAGAAGGTGTAAGTCAACTACCCTGGCCAGCAGGATCTCCGGATCTGTCCCCCATTGAGCATGTTTGGGACTGGATGAAGCGTCGTCTCACGCGGTCTGCACGTCCAGCACGAACGCTGGTCCAACTGAGGCGCCAGGTGGAAATGGCATGGCAAGCCGTTCCACAGGACTACATCCAGCAACTCTACGATCGTCTCCATGGGAGAATAGCAGCCTGCATTGCTGCGAAAGGTGGATATACACTGTACTAGTGCCGACATTGTGCATGCTCTGTTGCCTGTGTATATGTGCCTGTGGTTCTGTCAGTGTGATCATGTGATGTATCTGACCCCAGGAATGTGTCAATAAAGTATCCCCTTCCTGGGACAATGAATTCACGGTGTTCTTATTTCAATTTCCAGGAGTGTACGTCATTCTCTCCACTCATCTTCGGAATCCAAAATGCTATGATTTATAATTGGCAAATACAAATATTTGAAAAGTTTGTGTTTCACAAGCCTGTGTTAATAGCTGTTCAGCTAGACTTCGTGTAGCAAGCTTCGGACACATGAAGATGCAAGGCGTGCCTCGTGACCTAATGCCATTTGCCTGAAATTGACGGTTTACTACTATCAGTATTCTTTCCCCGCGATCAGAATACCATCGTTCCAGGAACTCGCACTTGGCGACCTAACCGCTTAGAGTTTGGCGAGACACTTGAACTGTGATGAAAAAAAAAAAAAAAAAAAAGGTTCAAATGGCTCTGAGCACTATGCGACTTAACTTCTGAGGTCATCAGTCGCCTAGAAATTAGAACAAATTAAACCTAACTAACCTAAGGACATCACACACAACCATTCCCGAGGCAGGATTCGAACCTGCGACCGAAGCGGTCGCTCGGCTCCAGACTGTAGCGCCTAGAACCGCACGGCCACTTCAGCCGGCTGAACTGTGATAAAACTTGACAGAATTATGCACGCAGTATCAATGACGTGGTAGCAAAGACAATATACGAATTGGTTTTACATCTACATCTACATTTATACTCCGCAAGCCACCCAACGGTGTGTCGAGGAGGGCACTTTACGTGCCACTTTTTCTGTTCCAGTCGCGTATGGTTCGCGGGTAGAACGACTTTCTGAAAGCCTCCGTGCGCGCTCTAATCTCTCTAATTTTACATTCGTGATCTCCTCGGGAGGTACAAGTAGGTGGAAGCAATATACTCGATAACTCATCCAGAAACGCACCCTCTTGAAACCTGGCGAGCAAGCTACACCGCGATGCAGAGCGCCTCTCTTGCAGAGTCTGCCACTTGAGTTTGCTAAACATCTCCGTAACGCTATCACGCTTACCAAATAACCCTGTGACGAAACACGCCGCTCTTCTTTGGATCTTCTCTATCTCCTCCGTCAACCCGACCTGGTACGGATCCCACACTGATGAGCAATACTCAAGTATAGGTCGAACGGGTGTTTTGTAAGACACCTCCTTTGTTGATGGACTACATTTTCTAAGGACTCTCCCAATGAAACTCAACCTGGTACATGCCTTACCAACAATTAATTTTATATGATCATTCCACTTCAAATTGTTCCGCACGTATACTCCCAGATATTTTTCAGAAGTAACTGCTACCAGTGTTTGTTCCGCTATCATATAATCATACAATAAATGATCCTTCTTTCTATGTATTCGCAATACATTACATTTGTCTATGTTAAGGGTCAGTTGCCACTCCCTGCACCAAGTGCCTATCCGCTGCAGATCTTCCTGCATTTCGCTACAATTTTCTAATGCTGCAACTTCTCTGTATACTACAGCATCATCCGCGAAAAGCCGCATGCAACTTCCGACACTATCTACTAGGTCATTTATATATACTGTGAAAAGCAATGGTCCCAGAACACTCCCCTGTGGTACGCCAGAGGTTACTTTAACGTCTGTAGACGTCTCTCCATTGAGAACAACATGCTGTGTTCTGTTTGCTAAAAACTCGTCAATCCAGCCACACAGCTGGTCTGATATTCCGTAGGCTCTTACTTTGTTTATCAGGCGACAGTACGGAACTGTATCGAACGCCTTCCGGAAGTCAAGGAAAATAGCATCTACCTGGGAGCCTGTATCTAATATTTTCTGGGTCTCATGAACAAATAAAGCGAGTTGGGTCTCACACGATCGCTGTTTCCAGAATCCATGTTGATTCCTACAGAATAGATTCTGGGTTTCCAAAAACGACATGATACTCGAGCAAAAAACATGTTCTAAATTTCTACAACAGGTCGACGTCGGAGATATAGGTCTATAGTTTTGCGCAGCTGCTCGACGACCCTTCTTGAAGACTGAGACTACCTGCGCTCTTTTCCAATCATTTGGAACCTTCCGTTCCTCTAGAGACTTGCGGTACACGGCTGTTAGAAGGGTGGCAAGTTCTTTCGCGTACTCTGTGTAGAATCGAATTGGTATCCCGTCAGGTCCAGTGGACTTTCCTCTGTTGAGTGATTCCAGTTGCTTTTCTATTCCTTGGACACATATTTCAATGTCAGCCATTTTTTCGTTTGTGCGAGGATTTAGAGAAGGAACTGCAATGCGGTCCTCCTCTGTGAAACAGCTTTGGAAAAAGGTGTTTAGTATTTCAGCTTTACTCGTGTCATCCTCTGTTTCAATGCCATCATCACCCCGAAGTGTCTGGATATGCTGTTTCGAGCCACTTACTGATTTAACGTAAGACCAGAACTTCCTAGGATTTTTTGTCAAGTCGATATATAGAATTTTCCTTTCGAATTCACTGAACGCTTCACGCATAGCCTTCCTTACGCTAACTTTGACATCTTTTAGCTTCTGTTTGTCTGAGAGGTTTTGGCTGCGTTTAAACTTGGAGTGAAGCTCTCTTTGCTTTCGCAGTAGTTTCCTAACTTTGTTGTTGAACCACGGTGGGTTTTTCCCGTCCCTCACAGTTTTACTCGGCACGTACCTGTCTAAAACGCATTTTACGATTGCCTTGAACTTTTTCCGTAAACACTCAACATTGTCAGTGTCGGAACAGAAATTTTCGTTTTGATCTGTTAGGTAGTCTGAAATCTGCCTTCTATTACTCTTGCTAAACAGATAAACCTTCCTCCCTTTTTTTATATTACTATTAACTTCCATATTCAGGGACGCTTCAACGGCCTTATGATCACTGATTCCCTGTTCTGCACTTACAGAGTCGAAAAGTTCGGGTCTGTTTGTTATCAGTAGGTCCAAGATGTTATCTCCACGAGTCGGTTCTCTGTTTAATTGCTCGAGGTAATTTTCGGATAGTGCACTCAGTATGTCACTCGATGCTCTGTCCCTACCACCCGTCCTAAACATCTGAGTGTCCCAGTCTACATCTGGTAAATTGAAATCTCCACGTAAGACTATAACATGCTGAGAAAATTTATGTGAAATGTATGCCAAATTTTCTCTCAGTTGTTCTGCCACTAATGCTGCTGAGTCGGGAGGTCGGTAAAAGGAGCCAATTATTAACCTAGCTCGGTTGTTGAGTGTAACTTCCACCCATAATAATTCACAGGAACTATCCACTTCTACTTCACTACAGGATAAACTGCTACTAACAGCGACAAACACGCCACCACCGGTTGCATGCAATCTATCCTTCCTAAACACCGTCTGTGCCTTTGTAAAAATTTCGGCAGAATTTATCTCTGGCTTCAGCCAGCTTTCTGTACAATTTCAGCTTCGGTGCTTTCCATCAGCGCTTGAAGTTCCGGTACTTTACCAATGCAGCTTCGACAGTTTACAATTACAATACCGATTGCTGCTTGGTCCCCGCATGTCCTGACTTTGCCCCGCACCCTTTGAGGCTGTTGCCCTTTCTGTACTTGCCCGAGGCCATCTAACCAAAAAAACCGCCCAGTCCACGCCACACAACCCCTGCTACCCGTGTAGCCGCTTGCTACGTGTAGTGGACTCCTGACCTATCCAGCGGAACCCGAAACCCCACCACCCTGTGGCGCAAGTCGAGGAATCTGCAGCCCACACGGTCGCAGAACCGTCTCAGCCTCTGATTCAGACCCTTCACTCGGCTCTGTACCAAAGGTCCGCAGTCAGTCCTGTCGATTATGCTGCAGATGGTGAGCTCTGCTTTCATCCCGCTAGCGAGACTGGCAGTCTACACCAAATCAGATAGCCGCCGGAAGCCAGAGAGGATTTCCTCCGATCCACAGCGACACACTTCATTGGTGCCGACATGAGCGACCACCTGCAGATGGGTGCACCCTGTACCCTTCATGGCATCCGGAAGGACCCTTTCCACATCTGGAATGACTCCCCCCGGTATGCACACGGAGTGCACATTGGTTTTCTTCCCCTCTCTTGCTGTCATATCCCTAAGGGGCCCCATTACGCGCCTGACGTTGGAGCTCCCAACTACCAGTAAGCCCACCCTCTGCGACCGCCCGGATCTTGCAGACTGAGGGGCAACCTCTGGAACAGGACAAGCAGCCATGTCCGGCCGAAGATCAGTATCAGCCTGAGACAGAGCCCGAAACCGGTTCGTCAGACAAACTGGAGAGGCCTTCATAGTGGCTAAGTGTTGATATCGCGACAGTTAGTAATACATTATTTATTTTTGCGCTATCGTCACTTTATTATAATATAATACACTGCTAAGCGTTTCAAGCAAGTTCTGTTCATCATCAGACATTTTAGTCGCATCCGTGTGAAAACAAAAGTTAGTGAAAGCAGAGCATCTGAAGCAGGGAAACTGTTTGTTAACGAAACTAAAAAGGAATATCAGAGGAAGTTCTTAACGCGTTACTTTAGGAGGGAGATTTGCACAGGTATGCCGAAGCCGATTCCCAGGTTCAATATTTTTCCCGCATGTACTCTCCATTGATGCCTCGAGTGTTCCATTTAAAGAGAAATCAACAGAAATTATGTTATAATGAGTTTCTGAGCCTGGAACACTTTTAATGATACTGAGCTGAATGGTATCTTCTCGTTAAGAAGGACATGTTACATTAGAGATAATAGCAGTATTTCTGCACTTTGTAAGAATTTCTCGTAGGTTATCGTCATTATTCCTGATAACAATCTGTTAGTTTGGTAACTAAAGCATGTCGTGTAATGGCGTAAATCTTGCCAAAAATTGCGTACAAGGATTATTAGCGTTTACTATCCCATAAAGCTATAAAATACTCAGTTACTGCTACTACGAAACTGCTATTACCTCATACCTCATGAACATTTGTATAAACCTTAAAAAAAATACATCATGCACGCTTCTCCAGTCAGTACGACGTCATTCCATTTTCCACTGCAGTACGTATTCGCATTTTTATCATTATCAGTGAGAACGTTTTCACCTCCGTAGATCCGTGAGGAAGACGAAATGAGTACTTAATGGCCGTCTCCATTCTGATTTCGCTCATTTTTAGTAAAAAATACGAATGGCGTCACGCCACAGCTAATGTGTTTTCAGTAGCAGCCATACCGACGACTAGTAGGAAGTATTTTCTTCAGAGAGACGTCCGTCCTTTCAAAGAATGGTGGAACAGGTGCGTCACTCATCCAGGACGGACGGCGAACCAAGAGGATTTATAATCATTTTTGGCAAGTGTCAAGATAATTCTGAATAAAGACAAGTTGGGCAAGCACGGTGGTATCTGTTCATGTATACGACGTCTGATCACAATGGAAGGAAATTCGACTGAAGTGATGTTGACCTTCCGTCTCTCGCAGACCACGGATACAAACCTCAACGAGTACAGTCTGAAGAAAAAAAGGACAATTAATTTTCTAGTAAAATGGATGCTTATTCAAGTGAGACATCGCAGTGGTTGTTCGTAGCACATCAGTCACAGTAAAATCCGTATTGAAACACTGAGTAAAGGCAATCTTTTGAAATTTACGTTTTCCGTGGAATACCGATTGTCTGAAAGGTTGGATGAAGTGCAGCTCTTATACAGATTGAACGCGAACTTCATCGATAAAATTTCTGAGGTCCGTCAGGAATATTTTTTGGGTATTAGTAAAAGGGCGTCAGCGGTCCGTAATGCAATTATTCAATTATGGTTTATTCGGTTTGTTGCCCCATTTACCCTAGTTTCTGTGAAAAATAACTTCGCGGCGCTTTATTTTTTTTATTTATTGGCTTTCGGGAAACGCTTATACAGCTATCTCAGCACTGTATATGTTGTACTAGAGTTTGGTGTGGCAACTCAGAATATTCATTGGTTTAAACTGTACGCTGGTACGAAGGTGCACAGGCTTAACAAAGAACAAATTCCGACATAAAACGCATTTTACATCCAGAGTATACTGAAACAAGTAAACAAGAAGTAAATGTAACACAGAATACACATGGGTAGTATGCTATAAAAATCCTACTGGTAACTAAGAAATGATAAATCGCTGTTGTGACACATTTGGGATACTATCAGTTCAATCCATGTTAATGACTATATATCTATATTAGTATTAAAATGTTCTTTTGTGTATCCTGTGAGAACTGTTTCACTAACTGCAGAGAATTGAATGAATATTTGTGTAGGTCTGTAATACCATTTAGACACAACGGGAGAACAGTGTACAAGAAACAGGTTTGGGTGCTGCAGCCATACATATAGATTTACCAATATTACGACACGTAGGTCTACATCTACATCATATTACCCAAGCCACCTAATGGTGTGTGGCGGAGGATACCTTCGGTACCACTATCTGATCCCTCGAACTCTGTTCCACTCGCGAGTAATGCAGTAATGCGTGGGAAGAGTGATTGTCGGTAAGCCTCTGTATTGGCTCTAATTTCTCGAATTTTCTCCTCGTGGTCAATAGCGGGACGGACTCCTGAAAAGTGCTGTCCCGAAATTTCAATAGTAAATTGCTCCGTGATTTCTTCTGCATTCATTGAACGCATGCAGGAGTTGAATGTCTACCAACTCTCCGCCAGTAAACCGATCCATACTACTGCGTAACACTGTTAATGTAAAACTAACACTGACAGCAAAGCAAACCCGAGACAGAACAGAGCGGTACTGACAACAAGCTCTGTTGTAAACAGCAAGTAGCATGAGTGAATGCAACAAGTTTGTCCTCAAACAGACACACAGCGCATGCCCTCAACATTTGCATTCTTATGGAGGTACTTTCAGTGTAATGCTGATACAAAGGTAAGTGAGTCTAAGAAATCAAACGAAATGCTATCCTCTGTAAATGGTCACTGGAAGTCCTCATAAAGGTACTCATAAGATATCCGTGATCAACTTACGAAATACTGACGGTGGAATTCGCATTTATCAGATATAGAGAATCCTATTTTTACCTTCTGTGTTCTGAAGTCATTTGGTATCCTTTGTGATGTATACCAATGTATGGGGTGCTTTTCCAGTACTGAGTCAACGATGGAAACAGGGCGGTCAGTGTCAACTGCAATCTGCTTCACTACATTATCTCGTGTTGCATTCATTCTTGGTTGAAGGGTATTTTATTTCCCTGTGTAACATTGAACTGTATGCTGCTTATTTGCGAATGTTCTGGTGACATGAAGGTACACGAATTGTGTTGTTTGCCATTGTATTCATACTACTCATTTTGAATGTGAATGTATCGTTGCTTTTTGTTAAATGTATGTCAAGGAAGTTGACACTTTTGTCTTATTTGTTTACTGATATTGTCTCATTACAATGTAATATTGCATGTCTGCAGACTGATGTAAAATGTTACCCATATAACTTTAGATCAACAATGATAATACATGTAGCTACAAAAATGGTTCAAATGGCTCGAGGCACTATGGGACTTAACATCTGAGCTCATTAGTCCCCTAGAACTTAGAACTACTTAAACCTAAGCAACCTTAGGACACAACACACATACATGCCCGAGGCAGGATTCGAACCTGCGACTGTAGCGGCAGCCCGGTTCCGGACTGAAGCGCCTAGAAGCGCTCTGCCACAGCACCCGGCTGTAGTTACATCAGAAACCTTACTTTACAGATGGAAAATAGGATCATGTCAGAAAAATTAAGTTAAATATAACATTTAAATCTACAGGTACGAATATGAATCTACAAGTTATTTACAATTTAAATAAACACTGAAGTATGCATACGTGCACTTCGTGTTGTGAAAGAACCAAATACCAAGAGTTAGGAATACAGATCTGCAAGGCGTCTAGGTTTTTCATTCAGCCGGCCGGTGTGGCTGTGCGGTTCTAGGCGCTTCAGTTTGGAACCGCGTGAAAGCTACGGTCGCAGGTTCGAATCCTGCCTCGTGCATGGATGTGCGTGATGTCCTTAGGTTAGTTAGGTTTAAGTAGTTTTAAGTTCTAGGGGACTGATGACCTCAGATGTTGAGTCCCATAGAGCTCAGAGCCATTTGAACCATTTTTTTTCACTCGGTTTATGGATTTAGCTGACACCAAAGGACTGAGCTGAGAACCTTTTCGAAGACAGAAATTGTAAAAAATCTGTTGTCAGGTTATGAAGTAGGTGTGCTTTACTGATGAGCCGTCGTCTTTCTTTTGCAGTTATTTCATTCCGGAAAGTGTTCCCTCTCTGCCGCTAAATTGCTGCACTCTCTAAAAGCCGATAGTCAACAGTTTGATCTCCTCCACTGCGCCTACACAATGCGTCTTCAGTTATTTTGAGCCGTTCATCATAGCATGTGATGATTGAAGTGATCGTTGTCTCAAATATCTGTGGATACCGTTCATTGAATGTTGGCCCCTACTGTCACTGAACCAGATATGGGAATCTTCCTAGACGTCGGTCAGGTGGGGCTGAAGATGGCGTAATATATCCCCGAAATTGGTTGTTCAATAAAATAATACTCTGGAAATTTGGACGGCTGAAACATGTTTGATTTGACATTCCGTTAATAATAGGGTTCCGGTTTTCCAAGAAAGGTTAACATCACTGTAAAATTCACTGATAGTGGTAACTTAATCACTAAACGTTGGTGGATCGAAGGGAAATACGTTCTCGTGTTTCTGCAGTTTTTATTTCGTTGCCACTCAATGTCCCATTTGTTTCTGCATTATTCTCTTAGTTTTTCCTTACTTCGCTGAAAAGGTTTTTGCCTTAGTTTACTTTTCTCCGTGGTTGGGATGCTCTCTTAGGTATATTACCAGCTAGTACATTGCCCCACACTCGTGTACGAGATTTTTTTACTCATCTGAAATCTGTCAACTGTCTTTCTGCAATCTTCCGATCATGGACCGTATTATTTCAAGCAAGGAGTTGTGATTCCTTGGATTTCGTAACGAATCCAAAGTTATCCTGCTGTCTTTTTGGATTACGGCAACTTACTAAATTTTCGTTAGATTGATCATTGACTCAACAGCATAGCATGGCAAATGTTGTGCTTGGTCATTTGAGGATTCATTACCCAATTTGAACTGTAATTCAGTAGTAATCTTCTGGTTGATAAATATTGCTATTCATGAATTCACTGCGTCGTCTGACATACTTCCATAAGTGTACAGTAGCAATTACTACAATAGCAAATACTACAGTAGCAATTATTTTGTTAATTTTCAGTTATTCTTGAAAAGTCTGCTGAGTGTGGTCAACTTCTGTGCTCTGGGGCGATGCCTGCAGTCTGTCTCGCTTCTTTAGAGTCGACCATGTTATAACATTCAGCTATTCCTCGTATTTTAAGAATTGCGGCCAGAGAGGCTTGTTAAATCACAGAGAACTTCACTGGATGTCGTCCTGCAAGTTTTCAGGATCTTTAACGTGATTGATCGATGTGCTTTAATAAGTTTCATGCTGCCTATAGCGACGAGGTGTATCATAATATATACACATCAAAAAAAGTTTTGCGTCACCCCAGTTCCCAGAACTCCTGAAGGTAGACATTGACTGTGGATATTGTATCACAGACACAGTCCCTTTGACTGTTCAGAGATGTCACTAAACGCGCCCAAAGATGTAAACAACCATGCATGAGCAGCGCCTATTAGAGGGAGGGGGTCCGACGGCCGATCAGTTTCAGTCATTCCACCAGAAAGGAGGTACATGACTCGTGTCGTCTGTAGTTCAGCCATGCTTAGACGGTCAATACCGCGGTTCGATGGCGTCCGCATTGTTACTTTGAGCCAGGAACATCTGTCAACAGGGGAACTGTCCAGGCGTCTCGGAGTGTTGTTCGGACATGTAGGAGATACAGAGAGACAGGAACTGTCGATGACATACCTCGCTCAAGCCGCCCAAGGGCTACTACTGCAGTGGATGACCGCTACCTACGGATTATTGCTCGAAGGAACACTGAACACTGACAGCAGCACCAGCATGTTGAATAATGCTTTTCGTGCAGTCACAGGACATCGTGTTACGACTCAAATTGTGCGCGGTAGACTGCATGATGCGCAACTCCCGACGTCCATAGCGAGTCCATCTTTGCAACCACAACCACATGCAGCGCGGTACAAATGGGCCCAACAACTTGCCGAATGGACCGCTTAGGATTGGCATCACGTTCTCTTCACCGATTAGTGTCGCATATGCCTTGATGTGTGTAGGTAATATCGCTTCTTCACGGCAGACTGCAGTTGAGTCTGCCTGATCAAGAGAGAGCTTTATTAAAGCTGCACATCTACGTGCTTAATACATTCGTAGACGCAGACTCACTATCGATTATGGGTGTGAGATATTTTACGTGGCCCGCCTGTTAGAGTTCTTTGTTCTTAAGGTAAACGCCGATTTTTGATGATTTACAACGGCTTTCTTCTTGTGATGAGCACAGCTTTTGCTTTCTGCTGGAATCGGAGTTTGTTGTTATAGGACCAAGTCGCGATTTTATGCTGGTTTATGGTGCAAATGTTCTGCGTTTCATGAGCTCTTTTTTCCCTTAAGGTACTAGAACAGATCGTCCTCAAAAGCAATTATGAAAGATTTGAGCAAGATAAGCCAAGCAGTGAATTATATTCCACAGACGTGAACTGCAACAAGGCCCGTGTGGATATCGGTAGGTTGCTGTCTTGTCCTTTCGAAAGTTGATGACAGCTAACATTACGGTTCTGGCGCTGAAGCAGCTGCGCGTCGAGTTGTACAAATTTCCAGGACATTCGTATTCACGCATCGTTTTTCAAATACCCATCTAGCTGTGTGAAAGGCTCCCTGTACATCAAGACTCTCCGTAATTATTTGATTGTAAGGATCTTTGCTCCCGCGTATAGAAAACTTTCTAGGCTGAACTTGTTGACTTCTGTGCTGCTTTCTTTTCCAGGCCTGGCTATCTGTATTATTTTAAGTCTCTTCTGTAGTTTTGCTAAGCATCCGGGTTGAAAGAAACGTTTGTAAATTGTTCCGCTATAGTTATGAACGTGTTGACTTAGCAGAACTGTATACTTCTGTCTTGTTCCGCTGGAAATGTTAGTTTATTGTATAGACAAAACTATTTTCGAAAATAATGCCCATTATGTCTTTGGCGTCCCATTTGACTAACATTAGTACGTCATCTACATACAATTTTCTGCATGCAAGATTCTTGGCTGTTAAATAATTTTTGTTCCTTATGACTTACGTATGTGTCAGCTGTTGTAACAAACATAAATGATCCTATTTCTAGGCCACCCGCTGCTTGTAAATGTTGCAGTTAAATGTGAAATGGTTGTAACTTACGATAAAAGGAGAAGGTTTACGTGTTCAACAATCTGTATGTATTCAAGTTTCTTATATTTCTTTAGATTCATGTGTATTACTACTGCAGTTCATTGTATATGTATGTTCGAGTTTTCGTATATTTTAAATAGTGACATAGTGTAAGTTTAGAAGTGTAGTTTTTCACAGTGAGGATAATAAGGAAACCAGAAAAAATGGAAACGTGTGAAAGAGAAACAGCTGTAACCCAAAATACAGAAAACCACAAAACCACAGCATATGGTAACAAGGAAGAAAATAAAAAAGTCATTGATGAGTCTGTAATTTCAGGGAAACATGTCTGCGTGGAAAGAAGAAAAAGTTGTTCGCTCAAGGCGGGACCTAACAAAAAAAACTTGAGTTGTTTTGTGGTCTTCTGTACAGAGACTGGTTTTATAAGGCTCTCCATGCTGCTCTGTCCTGTGCAAGCCCTTTTATCCCCAGGTAACTACTGCAATCTACATCCATCTGAATCTGCTTACTATATTCATCTCTTGGTATCTCTCTACGATTTTTACCCCCCATGCTTCCCTCCA
Source organism: Schistocerca piceifrons (assembly GCF_021461385.2). NCBI lineage: Eukaryota > Metazoa > Arthropoda > Insecta > Orthoptera > Acrididae > Schistocerca > Schistocerca piceifrons. The sequence goes on from NC_060140.1 coordinate 752,337,852, forward strand.
GTACTAAATTGGTAATACCTTGATGCCTCAGAACATGTCCTACCAACCTATCCCTTCTTTTAGCCAGGCTGTACTTCAAATTTCTCTTCTCTCCAGTTCTATTGAGCACCTCCTCACTAGTTATGTGATCTATCCATTTAATCTTCAGCATTCTTCTGTAGCACCACATTTCAAGAGCTTTCTATTCTCTTCTTGTCTAAACTGTTTATCGGCCGTGTTTCACATCCGTACATGGCTACACTCCATACAAATACTTTCCGGAAGGACTTCCTGACATTTAAATCCTTACTCGATGTTAACATATTTCTTTTCTTCAGAAAAGCTTTGCTTGCTGATGCAGGCCTACATTTTATATCCTCCGCACACCGACGACCATCAGTTACTTTGCTCCCCAAATAGCAAAACTCCTTTACTAGTTTAAGTGTCTCATTTCCTAATCTAATCCCCTCAGCACCACCTGGTTTAGATCGATTACATTCCACTCTCCTCGTTTTGCTTTTGTTGATGTTCATCGTATATCTTCCTTTCAAGACAGTGTCCATTCCGTTCAACTACTCTTCCAAGTCCTTTGCTGTCTCTGCAGAATTACAGTGTCATCGGAAAACGTCAAAGATTTTATTTCTTCTCCCTGAACTTTGATTGCTATTATATATTTTTCTTTGGTTTCCTTTACTGCTTTCTCAATAAACATATTGAATAAAATTGAGGACTGGCTACAATGTTGTTTCAGTCCCTTCTCAGTCACTGCTTCCCCCTCGTGCACCTCGACTCTTGTAACTGCTGTCTGGTAAACAGTCTTTCGCTTCCTGTTTTTTAGCCCTGACACCTTTAGAATTTGAAAGTATTCCAGTCAACATTGTCAATGCTTTCTCTAATTTGACGTAGATTTGCCTTCCCTTAATCTATCTTCTATGGGAAGTCGTAGGGTCAGTATTGCCTCACTTGTTTCTACTTTTCTCTGGAATACATATTGATCTTCATCCAAGGTCGGCTTCTAGCAGTTTTTCCAGTGTTCTTCAAGGGATTCGTGTTAGTATTTTTCAGCCGTGACTTATCAAACTGATAGTGCAATAATTTTCATACCTGTCAGCACCTGCTTTCTTTGGAATTAGGATTATTATATTCTACCTAAATGGAAGAGTTTTGGCACTGCTGGCTCTCCTAAGGATATTAGTAGCTCTAAAGGAACGTTGTCTACTCCCGGGGCCTTGTTTCAACTTAAGTCTTTCAGTGCTAAAAAACAAACTTATCTGCAAACTAAAACACGAACATAAGAGCGAGCTTCAGCCTCAAAACGAAGCCGCGAATATCACCCCTGATAGTGGCACAATATACGAAATATGCATAATTCTACATCTACATCCATGCTCCGCAAGCCACCTGACGGTGTGTGGCGGAGGGTACCTTGAGTACCTCCATCGGTTCTTCCTTCTAATCCAGTCTCGTATTGTTCGTGGAAAGAAGGATTGTCGGTATGCCTCTGTGTGGGCTCTAATCTCTCTGATTTTATCCTCATGGTCTCTTCGCGAGATATACTTAGGAGGAAGCAATATACTGCTTGACTCCTCGGTGTAGGTATGTTCTCGAAACTTCAACAAGCTACCGAGCTACTGAGCGTCTCTCCTGCAGAACCTTCCACTGGAGTTTATCTATCATCTCCGTAACGCTTTCGCGATTATTAAATGATCCTGTAAAGAAGCTCGCTGCTCTCCGTTGGATCTTCTCTATCTCTTCTATCAACCCTATCTGGTAAGGATCCCACACTGCTGAGCAGTATTCAAGCATTGGGCGAACTAGCGTACTGTAACCTACTTCCTTAGTTTTCGGATTGCATTTCCTTAGGATTCTTCCAATGAATCTCAGTCTGGCATCTGCTTTACCGACGATCGACTTTATATGATCATTCCATTTTAAATCACTCCTAATGCAGACTCCCAGATAATTTATGGAATTAACTGCTTCCAGTTGCTGACCTGCTATATTGTAGCTAAATGATATGGGATCTTTCTCTCTATGTATTCGCAGCACGTCTACATTGAGATTCAATTGCCATTCCCTGCACCATGCGTCAATTCGCTGCGGATCCTCCTGCATTTCAGTACAATTTTCGATTGTTACAACCTCTCGATATACCACAGCATCATCCGCAAAAAGCCTCCGTGAACGTCCGATGTCATCCACAAGGTCATTAATGTATATTGTGAATAGCAACGGTCCTACGACACTCCCCTGCGGCACGCCTGAAATCACTCTTACTTCGGAAGACTTCTCTCCATTGAGAATGACATGCTGCGTTCTGTTATCTAGGAACTCTTCAATCCAATCACACAATTGGTCTGTTAGTCCATATGTTCTTACTTTGTTCATTAAACGACTGCGGGGAACTGTATCGAACGCCTTGCGGAAGTCAAGAAACGCGGCATCTACATGGGAACCCGTGTCTCGAAATGCGTCACGCAGGAAATTAACAAATTCGTGACTTACTGGAGCAAAGGTTATTTTACAACGAACGAGATCTTATGATTTTGTGCATGGGTGGTTGAGCGATAGCCGCTTAATTCGGACGATTACGTTCTCTTCCTGGCAATAGAATCGGGCCCCTAGATGCCAGTAGCACGTGCCTTTACCTTGAGGTGACTAAACAGTTGACGTGGCCGTAGGTGACAAACGAAAGGCCACCTGCGCAGAGTGACCAACATTTGGCGCGCAACGCCTCTGCTGTCCTTGTTGCAGGCCGGTCGGCCAGATTGCTCGCATGATTCGTGACTTCCCGATCGAGTGAAATTCAGCGCAGAATTGAGGGCAAGGCAAGTAACACGATCACAATTAGATGGAGCAGCGATGATTAGAGCGCGGCGCGGCGCTCCTCTGAAATGTCGCCCCGCCACGCCACGCCGAGCCTCGCTGAGTACCTGCCGGCACGCCGCGCCGAGAGCCGCTGTCGAAACAGCTGCCTGTGTTGATGTCCGCCGCTTGATGGCTTGAAGGAGCCGTTGTGCAAGTGGCTCACCGCTCTCGCTCGTCCTGCCAAGGCTGCTGTAGTTATAAATGCCTCTCAGTCTGACGGGCAGCCTATAGTAAGTGGTTCAAAAAATGGTTCAAATGGCTCTGAGCACTATGGGACTTAACATCTGTGGTCATCAGTCCCCTAGAACTTAGAACTACTTAAACCTAACTAAGGACACCACACACATCCATGCCCAAGGGAGGATTTGAACCTGCTACCGTAGCAGTCGCGCGGTTCCGGAGTGAGCGCCGAGAACCGCTAGACCACAGCGGCCGGCTATAGTAAGTGGTGCGACCTGTACGGGTATACTAATGCGTGGAGTAAATCGCTACTGGCAAACGTACAGGACATATCGTATGAAAGAGGGATGGCTGGAATGTGTAGATAAGTAAAGGGACTTATTGCCCGACGATCTGTAACGAACGAAACAGGTCTAGCGCAAATGACATCCCACGCTATATCTGGTGGGACTAGCTAACGAACTTCCCCTCACCGATTTAATTCATGTTGACAGAGCATGTTGGGACGACTAGGACCTCAACGTATATAAGCAGTAAGACGCAACCCTCACTGTGAAACGTCCCATTAGAAAAATTAGTGAATTACTGTGCTGGTAAACCGCTTACGTTATTTGATTTTCAAACAGCTGAGCAAAACTGAACGTACTCAGACATTTCTCTCTTTACTTATTCTGGTCATCACTAAACTGACACACAATATTTTTAGCGCAACGCAATCTGACTTTTAACTATCCCTACAAAAGAATGGCCCTGACTTACAATAACCTATACCTGTCATGAATCACTTACATCACAAAAATCTTCATTACCCGAACTACTGCAATACAGCGAGTGCCAGTACTGCCAGCTAAATAAAAGATTCTAACTACTGAAGTCACTAACTACTGATAGCATACTTAGCAAATGAAAGATTTTGATAGAGGACAAAGAATGTATTTACCTTAATAGTGTTCAAAAGTCATTATATATATATATATATATATATATATATATATATATATATATATATATATATATATATATATATATATATATATATGACATCCAGTCTTACGAATTTACTCTCTCTGATGGACACACGTCCAGATCATCCGCTCTCAAAAATCCGCCATCTCTCTCCCCACATCCACCACTGCTGGCGGCTCACCTCCAACTGCGCAACGCTACGCGCTGTTAACAGCCAACTGCCCAACACTACAATAGCGACTATTTCAACAATGCCCACCAGCAACAGACTGCACACAGCACAGTCAGTGATTTTCATACAGAGCGCTACATGGCGTTACCACATAAAAACCTCACAGCCTACTTACAACTGGATTTCGAAAAAATTGAGTTTGCAAATTTAGGCGACGATGGATATGCACGTATACAGGTGACGGTAGTACTTACAAAAGGTATAAAAAAGGGAGGGAATTGACGGAGCTGATTTTATAATCAGGTAATTCATGTGCAAAAGTGTCCGATGTGATTATGGCCGCACGACGCGAATCAACATACTTTGAAAGTGGGATGACAGCTGAAGCTAGACACATGGGACATTCCATTTCGAAAATCTTTAGGGAATGCAATACTCCTAGAGCCATGGGGTTAAGAAGGTGCCGAGAATACCAAATTTCGGGCATTACCTCTCTCCACGAACATCGCAGTGGCCGATGGCGTTCACTTAACGACCGAGAACAACGGCGTTTGCGTAGCGTTGTCAGCGCTAAGATACAAGTGCAAGGTGTACAACTTTGCTTCCGCCGTTTGCCGATAGGTGGCGACAACGGTAAGTAGCGGTCGAAAGAAACAGATCGCAGACTTCCGGCAGTTAGCTTGGACCTCGGTCAACATAAACTCATTCAAACATTAGTCAAAAAAATGGCTCTGAGCACTATGGGACTTAACATCTGTGGTCATCAGTCCCCTAGAACTTAGAACTACTTAAACCTAACTAACCTAAGGACATCACACACATCCATGCCCGAGGCAGGATTCGAACCTGCGACCGTAGCAGTCGCGCGGTTCCGGACTGAGCGCCTTAACCGCGAGACCACCGCGGCCGGCAAACATTAGTCGATTTGTGTCTGAATCATAAAGTTGTTCTTGATTGAAAATATCAGTTTATGAGCCTAATTCTCGTCATTTGCGGGAGGTGTTTCTGTTTTGTTTCAATATGAAGAAAACAGCGGCGCTGTCTCATCGAATGCTTTCAAGTACGTATGGTAAGGACGCTATTAGTGCAAGAACGTGTCGTGAATGGCTTCAACGCTTCAAGAACGGTGATTTTAACGTTGTAGACCGGCATAGTGGTGGAAGAGAGAATGTTTTCGAAGATGCAGAATTGGAGACACTGCTGAGTGAAGACGCGCGACAAACTCAAGAAGAATTGGCACGATTAGTGGGACTGACACAGAAAGGTATTTCAAAAGGTCTCAAGGCTATGGGCATCATTCAGAAAGAAGGAACTTGGGTCCGGTGTGAGCTGAACGGCGTTTGTGTGTTTAGGAGCAGTTGTTTCAGAGGCAAATACGGAAGGGAGTTCTGCATCGCATTGTGACTGGGGACGAAAAATGGGTTAATTACGATAACCATAATCTCAAAAAACCATGGGGATATTTCGGCCATGCTTCCACGTCGACGGCCAAACCGAATATTCACGGCTCCAATATCATGCTCTGCATTTGCTGGGACCAGCTCGGCGTCGTGTACTATGAGGTGTTAAAACCAAGCGAAACAATCACAGGTGCTCGTTATCGAACGCAGTTAATGCGTTTGAGCAGAGCGTTAAAAGGTAAACGGCCGCAATACAGCGAGAGGCACGATAAAGTGATTCTGCAGCACGACACCGCTCGACCCCACGTTGCAAAAGAAGTAAAATCGTACTTGTAAACGTTAAAATGGGAAGCCCTACCCCACCCACCGTATTCTCCAGACATTGCTCCCTCTGACTATCACCTGTACAGATCAATGGCGCATGGCCTGGCTGACCAACACTTCCGATATCATGAAGAGGTCACAAATTGGACCGATTTGTGGATCGCTTCAGAAGATGAACACTTTTTTCGACGCGGGACTCGTACACAGCCCGAAAGATGGGAGAAAGTAATGGCGATCGAGGGAAAATACTTTGAATGATATATGTGTGTAAACCAATTTATTTCTTTAAAGCCTCAAATGTTGGGGAAAAAACGGCGGAAGCAAATTTGTACAAATGTGAACGTATACATTATGACACTGCGTCGAAATTAGGCGTTAATGGCCTATGGCAGGAGACTACGATGAGAGTGCCTTTGCTAACAGCACGACATCACCAGCAGCGCCTCTCCTGGGCTCGTGACCATATCGGTTCGAAACAAGACTACTGGAACACTGAGCTGATGGTAGGGCTAGTGTGTGGCGTAGAGCCCACGAAGCCTTCGACCCAAGTTGTCAACAAAGCACTGTGCAAGCTGGTGGTGACTTCACAGTGGTGTGGACAGCGTTTACATGCAATTAACGGGGTCGTCTGGTCCAATTAATGCGATCATTGACGGGAATGGTAATGTTCGGTTACTTGGAAATCATTTGCAAACCATTCACGGACTTCATATTTCCAAACAACGGTGGAATGTTTGTGGATGACAATGCGTCATGTTACCAGGGCGCAACTGTTCGAGTGAATTATTTGTACACCCAGATAGCCCGACATGAATCGCATCGGACATATATGGTGTACAACTGAGAGGTTGGTTGGTTCACAAAATCCTGTACCGGCGACACTTCCGCAATTATAGAAAGCAATAGAGGCATCATGGTTCAGCATGTCTGCAGTGGACTTTCAGCAACTTGTGGAGACAATGCCACGTCGAGTTTCGCCATTACGCAGCGTCAAAGGAGGTCCGAGACGATAATAGGAGGTATCACTTCAGTGTACACTGCATTTGAATTCAAACGTTCAGGGATTCCGTAGACGAGTGAGTGAGTTCTATGTTTTAATAAGTAGGAGATCGACTCTCATTCCCACGTAATTGTTTCAACAAACCTGCACGTTAAGCCACGAAATTGTATGATGACCAGGAACCGTTTATGAATGCGAAATAAGTTTGTTTTGCAATCCACACACTGAAAAAACTATGAAAGTGCAAAAATTCGGCGTTTATTACGTGTGCTGTGTATCACAATAATTATTGTTTCCCATGTTTTTATAATCAGTATCATCCCGATTGGTGCAAGGCTCCATAAGTTACTCATTACACTAGTAACAACTGCAGATGCAATGATATAAACAAAATGACTTTACTGATTTGATTGAAAATTCTCGAGTATCCATTTTTTGTTTTCCAGTCCAATACGAAAACAGTATTGTTTTTACTTTTTTACGGATAAAGACTATTGAAAAATAAGTTATTAAATGCTGATATTGTTAGAATTACGTGAATGTAAAGTAAAAAGTGCTGGTATAGATATTCGACCGAGGGACCTCGCGCTTCTTAAACTACGCATGCCTGTGGTCTTCTTCAATTCTAATGGCTGTATAAAGTGTATAAGGACGTATAATATTTTCGTACTTGATTTTCTAGAAAAAGTTCCTCTTGTTTACATATGTGGAAATCCTATGCGTGTCCTACATACCATGTCAATATGAACCAGTCGGTGAGAATTGGCGGACAGGTTATCAGCTCACGGCAATAGACGGCAGTTCTGAACTCTCATGAATCCGCCCATGCGCACTAGGCTGCCATACATCTGCATCCGCATCAGTACTCCGCAAGCCAGCCGGCGGTGTGTGGCGAAATATACTTCTGGTACCACTATATCATCCCCCAATCCCTTTTCCGTTCGCGTGTGGCGCTTTGGAAGAATGATTTCGGTAAACCTCTGCGTTAGCTCCAATTTCTCGTATTTTCTCTTTGTGGTCATTTCACGAGACGTATGTGGGATGATTTAATATGTTGTCCGACTCTTACCGGAATGTTCAATAGTTTCAATAGTAAACCTCTCCGTCACGCACTACACCACCTTTGTAGCGGTCGCTGCTGGAGCTTCTTGACCATCTTAATAACGCTCTCGTGCCGACTAAATGATCCCGAAACGAAACGCGCCACGCTTCGTCAGATCTTTTCTGTATCTATCAGTCCCTGCTGGTCAGGATCCAAGGCTGATGAAAAATACTCAAGAATCACTCGTACAAGTGAATTGTAAGCCACTTCTTTTGTGGGTGAATTACATTTCCCTTAGTCAGGCATCTGCTTTGGCTACTGTTTGTTTTATGTAGTCATTCAAATTAAGTTCGCTCCAGATACATACTTATAGATATTTTACGGTAGATACTGTTTGCAGTAGTTGTCGTCAATAGTGTAATTGTGCATTAGTGGATTTTTTTTCTCTGTATGAGTAATATGTTACACCTATTTACCTTCATTTCTATACTCTGCAAACTGGCACGAGGTGCATGACAGAGGGTACGTCCTATTGAACGAGTTATTAGGGCTTTCCCGTCCCATTCACGTACTGAGCGGTGGAAGAATTATTGTTTCTATGCCTCTGTGCGTGCTGTAATGACTTTCATGTTGTCCTCATGATCCCTATGGGGACGATATGTAGGGAGTTGTAGTGTACTCATAGAGTCATCATTTACACCTGGTTGTTGAAAATTTGTAAAGTTGCCTTTCGTGGGATAGGTTGCGTCTGTCTTCAAGAATCTGCAGTTTAGTTTCCTTAGCACATCTGTAACACTCCCATCGGTTAATAATCTGCCACAGGTCCCAACCACTTGAGGTATGTTCTAGCATTGGCTGCACGAGCGATTTGTAAGCAATGTCCTTCGTGGATTGACTGCATTCCCCTAGTATTCTACCAATAAACCTACGTCTGCCACCTGCTTTACCGGCAACTGGGCCTGTATAATCATTCCATTTCCTATCCCTCCAAAGTGTTCCAGCCACTTATTTGAATAAGTTGACACATTCCAACTTTGACTCACTGTTATTATAGTCACGGGCCACTACTTTTTTTCGTTTTGTGAAGTGCACAGTTTTACCTTTCTGAACATTTAAAGCAAATTGCCAGTCTTTGCATCACTTTGAAATTTTATCAAGATCCGACTGAATATTTTATGCAGCTTATTGCTGACAGTACTTCATTATAGATAACTGCAACATCTGCGAAATGATTAAGGTTACTATTGATGCTGTCCGCAAGGTCATTAGTACACAACATGAGCAGCAAGTGTCTCAGCACACTTCCCGGGGCACACCTGAAGTCATCTCTACATCTGTCGATGACTTTCCATCCAAGACAATTTACTGCGTCCTCCCTACTAAGAAATCCTCCATCCAAACACAAATTTCGAATGATGCCCCGTACGATCGTACTTTTCATAATAAACGTGCATGTGGTACGGAGTAAAACGCTTTTCGGAAATCCAGAAATACTCCTTCTACCTGACTGACTTGATCGAAGGCTTTAACTATATGCAATGTGTAAAAAGTGCGAATTGAGCAATGTTTTCGCAATTCCTGCTGGTTAGCGTAGAGGAGGTCATTCATTTGTAGATACACAATGTGATCAAAAATATCCGGACACCTGGCTGAAAATGACTTATATGTTCGGGGGGCCCTACAGCGGTTATGCTGGAATTCTATATTGTGTTGGTCCACCCTCAGCCTTGACGACAGCTTGCACTCTCGCATGCATACGTTCAATCAGGTGCTGGAAGGTTTCTTGGGGAATGGCAGCCCATTCTTCACGGAGTGCTGCACTGAGGAGAGGTATCGAGGTCGGTCAGTGAGGCCTGGCACGAAGTCGGCGTTTCAAAACATCCCACAGGTGTTCTATAGGATTCAGGCCAGTTCGTTACAGGGATGTTATTGTCGTCTAACCACTCCGCCACAGGCCATGCTTTATGGACAGCTGCTCGATCGTTTAGAAAGATGCAGTCACCATCCCCGAATTGCTCTTCAACAGTGGGAAGCAAGAAGGTGCTTAAAACATCAATGTAGGCCTGTGCTGTGATAGTGCCACACAAAACAAGGGGTGCAAGCCCCCTCCATGAAAAACACGACCACACCATAACACCACCGCCTCCGAATTTTACTGTTGGCACTACACAAGTTGGCTGATGATGTTTACCGGGCATTCGCCATACCCACGCCCTGTCATCGGATCCCCACATTGCGTACCGTGTTTCGTCACTCCACGCACGTTTTTCCATTGTTCGATCACCCAATGTTTACGCTTCTTACACCAAGCGAGTCGTCGTTTGGCATTTACCGTCATTATGAATGGCTTATGAGCAGCCGCTCTACCGTGAAATCCAAGTTTTCTCATCTCCCGCCTAATTGTCACGGTACTTGCAGTTGATCCTGATACAGTCTGGAATTCTTGTGTGATGGTCTGGATAGATGCCTGCCTATTACACATTACGATCCTCTTCAACTGTAGGCGGCCTCTGTCAGTCAACAGACGAGGTCGGCCTGTTCGCTGTACGTGTCCCTTCACGTTTCCACTTCACTATCACACCGGAAACAATGGACCTAGGGATGGTCAGTAGCGTGGAAATCATTCGTATAGACATATGACACAAGTGACATCCAATCATCTGACCATTTTCGAAGTCCGTGAGTTCCACCGAGCGCCCCATTCTGCTCTCTCACGACATATAATGACTGCTGACGTCGCTGATATGGAGTACCTGGCAGAAGGTGGCACCACAATGTAGCTAATATGAAAAAGTACGTCTTTGAGGGTGTATGGATACTTTTGATCACATAGTGTATGGGTGAAATGCCGTGATACTTGGTTGGCGCCAGCACTACAAAACGAAGTACTATAAATTATGGCTAACACGATCCAGCGAGAAATTGTGCACAAAATTAAAAAATCCGCAGTTTACGGAATTATGGCAGAATCATCGAAGGACGTGGCTGGCGAGGAGCAGTTCACTCTCTGTGCACGTTGTGTTGACCCTGAGACACTCGAAATAAAAGAACTTTTCTGGGATTATATAGTCCGCCAAACTCCAAGGGGCAAACGTTGGCAGCTACCATTAAAGACATCTTTCGAAGGCTGTCAGTAGAAATTGAGTTTCTACGTGCCCACTGTTACAGTGGGGCAGCTGATATGTCTTGGCGGAACAAATTTATGACGGAACTCCTTCTTCAAGACCAGCCAAAGAGGTGTTGCATCCATTGGAGTAATCATTGTCTGGATATGGCACTATACGAAGCTTGAAGAAGCTGCGATCCATCATGCGATGTACTGGTAACAGTAAAAGACGTCTTAAAATAATTCTAGAATCCGCAAAAAGAAAAACGAGTGTGGAGGTGTTGTGCTACCGTTCGGTGTCGATGAGACGAATCGAAACCAAAAAGCTCAACGACTGATTCCAATGTGTCCCACCCGATGGGCTGTAAAATTAAAATCTTTGACACGTTTCACGGAAAACTATGAGCAGGTCCAGAAAACGGTGACCGAAATGTTGAATGTACTGACCTCAGTTAGAGACAAAAGAGCGTCAGTCCTGCGGGGCTATGTGAAGCGGCTTGAAAAATTTGAAACGATTTTTTATATATGAATAGCAACTGACGTGTTTGGATGTGTGACAAACAGGCCGAATCCCTAGAATCGAAATTTTAATGCAGCCGAACGTTTTGTAGAGGTTCCTGAAGTATCATCATAGATCTACGGAAGCATTTGATATGCTCGTGGAGAAATCCAAAGAGTATTCTAAAAACCTAGATATGAAAGACCCAAATATATCACGGCCAAGAAAAATACCAGAGAAATTGCAACGCACCAACGCACAGAAACACCGTCCGTTCCCAAGAATTGTCTCAAGAACGAAAGTTTAGAAAAGTTTTGTTTGAAATTCTTGATCTCCTTCTGAATGAGACTGACAGAAGGTTCAGCCAAGAGGATCTAAAGCAACTATCCCATCTTGAAGAGATACTTATTACGTCCTCCCAAACACATCCTCCATCTACACGACGTTTGGAAGAATTGCTTGGAGTACATAAGACAGACTATAACATAGACAGGCTTCTTGCACAGCTCGAAATGCTGCGAACCCTTATGACTGGTATACAACATGTAATGTATCCTCTATTAGAAGAAAACATATTGCTGAACCTGGTGGGGTTAAAGAACTCTTTCAGAAAGTTATTCGCCTCATCATTCTGATGTTGACAGTTCCAGCATCGTCAGCATTCTCTGAGAGATCATTCAGCGCCTTGAGACGACTTAAAACCTGCCTCAGAACGACAATGACTCAGTCGGGACTCACCCATCTACTTCTCTTCCATGTTCATCAAGACAGGGCTGGAAAAATTAATCTAATCGATGTCATGAAAGAATTTGTTTCCCGAACTTTCGAAAGGAGAACTACATTTAAGAATTATACGTAAAATTTCTTAGTCTACATAAAAACAAAATAAATGCCGTATTCTTTTTCAAACAAATTATGTTTTCCTTTTATTCGTTAAATTGTGATGCACAGTGTTTGTAAAATAGTAGTAATAACAAAAGCTTTCTCTTTGGCCAATCGATATTGCGGTCTACAGTAAATATGAAATAATTTTCAAATTATCTCAAAACAAAGTAGGACCAATATATTCCCAGGTAAATGACGTCTCTTCAACATTTAAAACAACGAAATTGTTTTCAAGATCACGACCTATAAATAGAAACAGCAACGTTTAGCTTCACCACACAATTTTGACATTTCTACTGTTAGCTCACTGTTGTTGGCAGAAATGAAAAAATAGATAAGTCGGTCGACATGAAGTGTTCTCGACAAATCCGATACATGATGAAACCGAACGATGGAGCTATCGTACACCTTTTATTGTGGCCCTTACATAGAGTTACCATTGTTACCAAAGAGGTTATCGCCGAGTGTTTACGTGCATTGTTTTCCTTCCAATTCTTGATCTAAGGGGATAGGCAGGCTCCTAACCTAATAATAAATCAGTACTTAAATATACAGCTCTAAAACTGCCAGTATATTTACTACAAGCAACAGACATTTTTATAGGCATGAACATCGATATTTTTTGCATCGATATATCAATACTTTCTTCCATATATCGAGCGCCGACAGTGCTAGTTTTTTAAATATCGATGAAACGTATACTCGACAGTTTTAAAAACATCAACAGTACTAATGTGCGGTGGCGCCTTCGGTCCAACTCGGAAGGATTTTAGTCGATTCAGCTAGGACAAAAGGAGCTGTCACACTAAATTGTGTCATCGCAACTATCAAGTACTGACGGTGGATGGATAGCTGGAGTATGGAAATTTGTGGTAAGGTCTTATGGGACCAAAATGCTGATGCCATCGGTCCCTAAGCTTACACACTACTTAATCTAACTTAAACTAACTTACGCTAAGGACAACACACACACCCATGCCCGAGGGAAGATTCGAACCTCCGAGTGGGGGAGCCGCTCGAACCGTGACAAGACGTCCTAGACCGCGGATAGCTGGGTTATGGAGCTACAGCATTGCATATTGAAAACGATGAGTGTCGATCAGTTTACATGTAAATGATCTCTTGCCTTCGCCGTGAGATAACTGCTTGGAAGTGGTGCTCGCTCTTAACGTCTTCAGTGTTACGCTTTAGCTGTAATGACCTGTTAGGAACCTGCTTCCGTGTAATGTTACGGCACCCTGTTGTGCTGCTGGTGCAGCGTTACTGGCTTTGAAATATTTTATTGTTCCTTTTGAAATCGTAAAGTAGCAGTACCGAGCCGCGTGCAGCTTAATTTGTCTGTTGTTAATTTATACCACATTGTGGCTCATTTAATTTGCAGCTGTGACTTTTAAAACACAGTGGCTAACAGTTAACATAGCTATTTCAAATTTTAGAATCGAGCCCTAATTTATTTTCTGTGCTCGCGAGCTTGGTGTAAACTTTCGTTTGTTTTATAGATAACTTTTTACGCTAGTGCTAATCTGTGCACGTGTGAGCAATCTTTGTGCTTTATTATATTTAAATGATGTCAATTATTTATCGATTTGTTGGTTGGAAATCACATGAAGTACCGAACTCGGGTGGGATCTCTTTTAAAAGGCTATTTTTCATTGATTCAGTGACTTATTGCAACATTTCACGTGTCGCAATTGTTTTATTTTATGCGTGTTTTAGAAATTCCTGTCCTTACTCGGTGTACAGCTGCTCACAGGCAGCCAATGTTGGCGTTCAGTGAGGGCCTGTAGCTGGTAGCTTCCGCAACGGAAATCGTTTGTGAATACAGTGTTGTGATGATTAACTTCATGAGTTTTCATTTTTAATTAATTCTGTAAATGTTTTATGTAGTGAATTTTTGAACTCAAAGTTCACTTCCTCTTGGTGGTCTATGTAGGCATCTTACACTACCGAGCCTGAGCGTTTATTTCTGTGGTTCTCTTCTGATTAATTCTTTGTTTCTATTTATGTGTTCGCTATTCGCATTAAGTAATTTTGTTCTGCTTGCGATTAATTGAAGTAAGTAACTAATTTGAGTAGAGTAATGTAATCAAAGCATAACGAAAAGTCATTGTAAATCTTAAAGCAAGTCACCCACAGCTAAGTTTGTAATAAAGGCAGTCTCATTTAGCTCTTCCACGAAAAATTATTGTTGTAATGAGTGTCAGAGTAATTCACGTCATGCTGTAACATATGATTCCAAAGCATAGCATAACACACAACGAACCTCCCCAAAGTCCGATTTCCAGTTCTTATATCAAAAACGTATTTACTATTGAAACTCATATATCTTTAGCTACGACCCTATCTTTTAATGATCATGAACTGCATTATCAATCGCACAAAAAAACAAGATAAATTAGTGAAGAAAAATATTAAAAAGCAGAGTACTGAACCCGTTGTACGTTGCTTTAACTTCAGAAACGAGATCGCGCAAGACATGTGCTACGATTATGTGATTAACTGAGAAGTCCCTTAAATCTATTTCTGATGGCTAAGTACTAAGAATAAACTTGCTATAAATGTTTTATTAACCGCAGTTACTAAAGCTACCGTTTGACTCTATACTATGTATCAAATTTATTTATTAGATTCTGATGTTGTATCATGTCTGAAATGGTGAACTAAGTATTTAAAACAAGTGGGTCCTTATTCTTTAGCAACCTTAACCAGTACAATGGGCGCACTCAGTTAAATGCACATTGGTAACCTATTAAATTCACACCTTATCGCCAAAATGAAAAATTTAACTACATTAACTCGACATAATTCGGAAATAAGACAGCACATATATCTGAAACAGAGACCTCTCTCATCCAACTTCAGACTTTTTCATACCAATTTGTTATAAATTATTTACTACTTTGTACTATTACATTTTTACGTTTGCATATCAATGTATTATCTGCACAAAGTATGATGACACATGGACGGTGGCTGATACGAAAGGCTGTAAATGAGAAACGCTTTTACGTCTACTTCATGGGGCACTGCGCCGAGTTTCAACTTAGTCTGTGCGGATAATACTCACGCTTTTGTGGCTGACTGTGTGTGTTAGTATGTATTTTTAATTTATACAGGGCGATTCAGCTGCCCCAACTGATGTCGTCTTAAGCGACTCGCAGTGTTAGTCTGGCCTTCAGAAACCATTTGATATTTTAATACGCTCTCGCTCGCTACGTGCAAACTATTAGTCCTACATAAAAAATGAACAGCAACTTTCTGCTGGAAATGTAATGTTGTCGAACTTTGTACTGGAATTAATTGTCGGTAGTGGGCGTAATTTTAGAGTTATTCAAGAAAAACGTACAAAAGTGACCTTCAAATACACTACCACTCAATCACAGTCCCTACCGGTCAGGGTTTCTAGTCTGTTATTCATGGCACCCACTCCTACCACCGTAAAATAATTTGCGACTGCACGTATTATTTTACACGTTCGATTTTTTTTTTGAATCATTGACTGGCCTTATTACGCCACCGACAGTTGAGGACTTACAAATTACCAGCTTCATGTTTGTGTGAATTTTAACAAACAGTTTTGTGAATTGTAACAGCATGAAATAAGCAATTACAAAGTTGCATCCGTCAGGCCATTTGACTACAAAATTACTGTACTTCAAGGGTTAGGTTTGGATCGAATTATTAACGTAATTAATTTTAGCGTCGCGTGTACAAAAGTCGTTCTGGGTTCATCACCTCACGGGCACGTTTAAATTGATGATGTGGTTTAGCTGATTATGCCGATGGCGTAATAGCACAATCAGTAGACAATAAAAAAGGTCGAAATATGGAACAGATCGTATAGTCGAAAATTTTTGTGCAGTGAGCGTACTGAGTGCCACGGAGATCATACTAGAAATCCTGGCTGGTGAGGGGTGAGTGTGGGGGTGGAATTACGTTTAAAGGTTACTTTGTCTTGAATTACTCTAAAACCGTGGCCTCCAGCGAATACATAGCCCAGTATAAAATTTAACTACATTAAATTTCTTACAAAAGGTGTGTGTTCAGTTCCGTAAGACTAACAGTTTGCGCGTAGCGAGCGAGAGGTTATGGAACACCGTTCGTGTTTTTTTTTTTTTTTAGTTTTATTTTTTTTATTATGTTAACGGAGGAAACTGTGTAAGATAAAAAAATGTAGAGGGAAACCAAGGCTACAGTAAATAGGTTCAGTTGGACAGAGACTACAGTAGCTATGCAGAGCTGAAGTCGTTTGCACATGACAGACAAGAGTGGAGAACCGCAACAGGCCGGTCTTCTGACTGAAGACCACGACAACAACCACCCTCATTATTACTGGCGAATTCATGGACAGACGACAGCGTTTCTAGATCCAAGTAGCGAAAGGGGACAGTTAGCACGGCTCATAAAAACGACTTATAAAATATTCTCTTGCTTATGCTAAATTACATTTCAGGTTTGATAGTAGTGCTAATAATTCACAAGGTAATTTTATCCGACGTACTTTGCGTCAGAACAAATACTAAGCTTCATAGGCTATTGCTAATAACCTTATTATAAGCTAATGAAGAGGACAACTTGTACGTGTTAAAAAACTGAAACATTTGGTACATGTTAACAGTAATGCTCGGAATATACTTACTTCATATTCTTGTACAAATACAGCAAAATGCATTTATTAACTGAAGAGCGAACATTGTTCCCTGGTCATAAATAGTACAGATATACAAAATGCAAGCGGGAAACCAATTCAGACAATGCTTCTGCGACAAAAGCGGTGACACTGTTTCACCAGTTGGACGAACAAGTTATAGTAACCAAAGTTGTGCTTTGTATTGCATGAATCAGCTGAGAGGTGTAACGGAATTTCTCCCAGAGCAACATTCATAGGCACTAAAATGCGCTGAACTGGAAGAAGAAAAACCAGCGACAATGTCTGTGTAAAATAAAGCGCATCTCAAAATAATACTGGACAGTATTATCTGCAGACAAATGTAGAGCTCATGCCACATACGATATATACTACACAATACGATCGAGAGTTTCATTACTCTGGGAGGCACATACCATGTTTTATGCATCCCTTCCGCTGGAGACCGCGGCAAAAAATAATTCTTATAGGGAAGAATTTTAATGGAGCTAGGTGTTAGAGGAGACAAGTAACAGACATCTCATTTATTGCTAACATCTCATTTATTGGTAACGTATAACTTTTTATAGCTCAACGTTTTGGTATGCGATAATTTCGAGTCCAAAGCCATCAAAGAGGTACAAGTCAAAATTAGCAGTTACCTGGATAACGACGACTTGATATCTAAGCGGAGGGCTTCCTTTAGTAATAAGTCCATTCTGAAATAGGTAAACATTTTATTTATGATTACTACTAACTTAATTAGAAGGAAGATAGAACAGCAGGTTGGAAAAGCTCTTTGGCAGAGACAAAGTCCAAAGGAATGTTGTTAGCAACGCCTACAAAACGATCAAGTAAATCAGTACCAATTGCTATATGGGGATACAAAAGCAACAATGTCAGCAGTTAAGGCGTCAGTAACAGAAATAGTACTATATCTACACAATAAAGTAATTACAAGAGTGTATCGCAACCAGTGTCTCATTCCGATCGACGAGTGTCAGGTTTTATATGGTTAGGTACACATTCCCCCTTGTTTAGGTTTCAGTATTTGTCAAAGAGATTTTATCGCGACGGTCTGGTGACAATCGCTGAAACCACAAAATGTATATTAGTTTGCAATTAATAAAGATAAAGCCACGACTCTTTCACTTGGAATTTAGAAACAAATACGTTTTTCCTTTGGAAGACAAATGGGAGCATTGCTCCAAATAGTCGTATCATCATATTGTTAAAAATATGCTGCGTTCTTTCTTCGATGTTGTTGTCATGTAGGTTGTAAGGTGGGTGCATATTGGCACCTATAATAAGTGTTACAAGGAATACACAGGGTGGAGAAAAATGGGTTAGGAAATTGTAACGCTGAATAGCTGACGCCAGTAGGAACCAAAACTACTAAGGTGATTTGCGACATGTTGGATGCGATCCATTAATTCCTCTTCGTTTCTAGGTGGTTCGCGTCCGGGTGGGATAACTAGAAGCCTTGAAGAATCCCCACAGGAAAAAGTTCGATGGCGTGAGGTCTGGTGATCACGGGGGCCATGTCCTGCGAGTACTCTCGCAATTACCCGGACGTCGAGGAGTTCATTCAAACACCCGTGCACAGCCCGACTGCCGTGTGCGGGCGCCCTATCATGCTGCAACCACATGCGTAGCCGTATGTCCAGGGGAACATCTTCCAGCAGACCGGGTAGAGTTTCTTGCAAAAAGTTAAGGTAATTTGCCCCGGTACGTCGAGGAGGTAGACGGACCGGCCCAGTCAGATAGTCGCCCACAATGCCTGCCCAAATGTTGAGCGAAAATCGTTCCTGGTGTCTGTGGCCGTACGTGACGTGAGGATTTCCCCTTGCCCAGTAATGAACATTTCGAGTGCTGTATAGGCCATCTCGATGGAAGGTGCACTCGTGGGTAAAGAACGCAATGGCGGGGAAGCCGGGATCTCCTGCAACACGTTGCAGAAACCACCGGCGAGACCCTAGCCTGTGTTCATAGTCCGCCATAGTGTTTAGGTCTCGGACAGGGTGGAAACTAAATGGACACTGGCCGTCATCCCTCAAAACCTCCCAGATTAATCAATGAGTGGCCCCCATGGCGTGTCCAGCCCCTCAAGTACTTGTCGTAGACGCTTCCTCGAAGCGCTCGAGAACAGTCTCTTCAAATGCAGCATCCCGTCTTGTTTGACGTCTTCCAGCATCACCACGACATCCCGCTAACGATCCTTTTTCGCCAAGTCACCGGTGAATTGCTGGAAACGTTTGCGGGTGCGGGTGGCGTCTTGATGGGTACCGTTCCTCATACAACCGTCGAGCTTCATGCGCGTTACCGTCGGCTAGTCCGTAAACAAAAACCATATCTCGTTGCTCTTCAAACGGATACTTTGCCGCCATGCTTACTGTATGAGTAAATCACAGGTGACGTGTGTGTGTGCTACGAAGCAAAGCTTACGTGTGAATGCCTCTGATGTGAGGTGGAGACAAACAGTAAGACCTATCACGTTGGGGCAGTGACGGGGCGAGAGACATTTGTATGTGTGCACCGACAAACACAGCGCTGTCCGTCAGCCGACGAACGGCAACAGCGTAATCCCACGGACAATCGGAGCGCGTGCTGTCAAGTTCCCGCGGTTTAAAAATGGTGCGCTGTCGACCTACACAGCATTAGTAATTTTGGTTCCTACTGCCATCAGCTACCCAGGGTTAAAATTTCGTGACACTGTTCTTCTCCATCCTGTGTATGAAAACGATAATTGTCAACGAGAATAAGTCGTATTGCACATATGCTTAACATTAATGCATGTAGTGGGATACAGCCACAAAATTATCATTACAGTACGACAATGACTGTGGCGCAGTACTAAACACACATAAACACCTGCGAAAGTTGCAACACTAGGAAACAATGGGCGAATGAGCCTAAACTTGAAGGATATGTAGAATAGTATATCACTAACAGGTGAGATTTCAGTTTTTGCCACAGGAGTATCCTCATTTCTGTGATAGGGAACGTCAATCTTATACTAAGGCTATTCACTGAAGAGTCTTCAAACATAGTGGATACATGGAAACCAGAGCCAGAAACCCTACCGGCGTCAAGCGCTTAGCATTAAATTTTCAGTGAATTTCAGTTGAGGGGGAGAACTATTGGTCTCTGGGAATGCGTTAGTAATACCGAGACATTTCAACTCTTACGTGGCACGGCACTGTGACATACTGCGAAGGGCGAATCAGTGTGCAGAACATGATCGTATACACCGACATCTGCGTTCTGGACCACACGGTGTGATCGCAGAGGTTGATTACCATCTTGCAGAGTGGATGTAACAGATCATACGGCTTTTCCCACAATATCGGCCTGACGCTGGTCAACTGCGACGAGTGCATGCCGCTAAGTCGACCTTCGTGGTTTTGGAAGCAACACGCGCCCTATGTTGCCATGGCTTCATGATCTCTGTCGCTGGTATCCTGGGTGACACCATGAAGTTCACGATCTTCTCCATTTTCACTGACCAGTGAGGAAACAAATTTGAAAGTAATATGATTTCTATGTGTTCCGGATATTATGATGACAGTTTTGGTCTGACCATAACATGCGTGAGTTGCGTGAAGTTTTAGCCTTGAAAGTAAATCTGAATAAAAAACAAATCAAAAGTGTTCCTGTGGTTGAAGATAAATTGTTACAATGTCATCAGCAAACCTTTTTATTCCTTTTCCCTCAACTTCAATTCTTACTTCAGACTTTGTCTTTGGTTTCTTTTAGTGCTTGTTCATTTTTTATTTTATTTTATTTTTATTTTTATTTTTTTTCATCAGTCTACTGACTGGTTTGATGCGGCCCGCCACGAATTCCTTTCCTGTGCTAACCTCTTCATCTCAGAGTAGCACTTGCAACCTACGTCCTCTATTATTTGCTTGACGTATTCCAATCTCTTGTCTTCCTCTACAGTTTTTGCCCTCTACAGCTCCCTCTAGTACCATGGAAGTCATTCCCTCATGTCTTAGCGGATGTCCTATCATCCTGTCCCTTCTCCTTATCAGTGTTTTCCACATATTCCTTTCCTTTCCGATTCGGCGTAGAACCTCCTCATTCCTTACCTTATCAGTCTACCTTATTTTCAACATTCGTCTATAGCACCACGTCTCAAATGCTTCGATTCTCTTCTGTTCCGGTTTTCCCACAGTCCATGTTTCACTACCATACAATGCTGTACTCCAGACGTACGTCCTCAGAAATTTCTTCCTCAAATTAAGGCCGGTATTTGATATTAGTAGACTTCTCTTGGCCAAAAATGCCTTTTTTGCCAATACGAGTCTGCTTTTGATGTCCTCCTTGCTCCGTCCGTCATTGGTTATTTTACTGCCTAGGTAGCAGAATTCCTTAGCTTCATTGACTTTGTGACCATCAATCCTGATGTTAAGTTTCTCGCTGTTCTCATTTCTACTACTTCACATTACCTTCGTCTGTCTCCGATTTACTCTCAGACCATACTGTGTACTCATTAGACTGTTCATTCCGTTCAGCAGATCATTTAATTCTTCTTCACTTTCACTCAGGATAACAATGTCATCAGCGAATCGTACCATTGATATCCTTTCTTGCTTCTATTTTAATTCCAGTCCTGAACCTTTCTTTTATTTCCATCATTGCTTCCTCGATGTACAGATTGAAGAGTAGGGTCGAAAGGCTACAGCCTTGTCTTACACCCTTCTTAATACGAGCACTTCGTTCTTGATCGTCCACTCTTATTATTCCCTCTTGGTTGTTGTACATATTGTATATGACCCGTCTCTCCCTATAGCTTACCCCCCACTTCTTTCAGAATCTCCAACAGCTTGCACCATTTTATACTGTCGAACGCTATTTCCAGGTCGACAAATCCTATGAAAGTGTCTTGATTTTTCTTTAGCCTTGCTTCCATTATTAGCCGTAACGTCAGAATTGCCTCTCTCGTCCCTTTACTTTTCCTAAAGCCAAACTGATCGTCACCTAGCGCAATCTCAATTTTCTTTTCCATTCTTCTGTATATTATTCTTGTAAGCAGCTTCGATGCATGAGCTGTTAAGCTGATTGTGCGATAATTCTCGCACTTGTCAGCTCTTGCCGTCTTCGGAATTGTGTGGATGATGCTTTTCCGAAAGTCAAATGGTATATCGCCAGACTCATATATTCTACACACCAACGTGAATAGTCGTTTTGTTGCCACTTCCCCCCAAGATTTTAGAGATTCTGATGAAATGTTATCCATCCCTTGTGCGTTATTTGACCGTAAGTCCTTCAAAACTCTTTTAAACTCCGATTCTAATACTGGATCCCCTATCTCTTCTAAATCGACACCTGTTTCTGCTTCTATCACATCAGACAAATCTTCACCCTCATAGAGGCTTTCAATGTATTCTTTCCACCTATCTGCTCTCTCCTGTGCATTTAACAGTGGAATTCCCGTTGCACTCTTAATGTTACCACCGTTGCTTTTAATGTCACCAAAGGTTGTTTTGACTTTCCTGTATGCCGAGTCTGTCCTTCCGACAATCTTATCTTTTTTGATGTCTTCACATTTTTCCTGCAGCCATTTCGTCTTAGCTTTCCTGCACTTCCTATTTATTTCATTCCTCAGCGACATGTCTTTCTGTATTCCTGATATTCCCGGTACATGTTTGTACTTCCTCATTTCATCAATCAACTGAAGTATATCTTCTGTTACCCATGGTTTCTTCACAGCTACCTTCTTTGTACCTATGTTTTCCTTCCCAACTTCTGTGATGGCCCTTTTTAGAGATGTCCATTCCTCTTCAACTGTACTGCCTACTGCGCTATTCCTTATTGCTGTATCTATAG
The DNA here is from genome assembly GCF_021461385.2 of Schistocerca piceifrons. Lineage (NCBI taxonomy): Eukaryota > Metazoa > Arthropoda > Insecta > Orthoptera > Acrididae > Schistocerca > Schistocerca piceifrons. The sequence continues at coordinate 752,360,732 of NC_060140.1, forward strand.
CGTTAGAGAACTTCAAACGTATCTCGTCATTCCGTAGTACTTCCGTATCCCACCTCTTTGCGTATTGATTCATCCCGACTAATGTCTTGAACTTCAGCCTACTCTTCATCACTACTATATTGTGATCGGAGTCTATATCTGCTCCTGGGTACGCCTTACGATCCAGTATCTGATTTCGGAATCTCTGTCTGACCATGATGTAATCTAATTGAAATCTTCCCGTATCTCCCGGCCTTTTCCAAGTATACCTCCTCCTCTTGTTATTCTTGAACAGGGTATTCGCTATTACTAGCTGAAACTTGTTACAGAACTCAATTAGTCTTTCTCCTCTTTCATTCCTTGTCCCAAGCCCATATTCTCCTGTAACCTTTTCTTCTACTCCTACCCCTACAACTGCATTCCAGTCGCCCATGACTATTACATTTCCGTCCCCCTTCACATACTGGATTACCCCTTCAATATCATCATACACTTTCTCTATCTGTTCATTTTCAGCTTGCGACGTCGGCATGTATACCTGAACTATCGTTGACGGTGTTGGTCTGCTGTCGATTCTGATTAGAACAACCCGGTCACTGAACTGTTCCCAGTAATACACCCTCTGCCCTACCTTCCTATTCATAACGAATCCTACACCTGTTATACCATTTTCTGCTGCTGTTGATATTACCCGATACTCATCTGACCAGAAATCCTTGTCTTCCTTCCACTTCACTTCACTAACCCCTACTATATCTAGATTGAGCCTTTGCATTTCCCTTTTAAGATTTTCTAGTTTCCCTACCACATTCAAGCTTCTGACATTCCACGCCCCGAGTCGTAGAATGTTTTCCTTTCGTAGATTATTCAATCCTTTTCTCATGGTAACCTCCCCCTTGGCAGTCCCCTCCCGGTGAATCGAATGGTGGAGTATTCCGGAATCTTTTGCCAATGGAGAGATCATCATGACACTTCTTCAATTACAGGCCACATGTCCTGTGGATACACGTTACGTGGATGGGCTACAACCGTGTCTCACCCCCTTTTCAACCACTGCCTCCATTCCATGCTCCTCGACTGCTGTTGCGGCCGTCTGGTTTCTGGGCGAATTGTAAACAGCCTTTCGCTCCACGCATTTTATCGCTGCTACCTTCAGAATTTCGAAGACAGTATTCCAGTCAACATTGCCAAAAGCTTTCCTTAAATCTACAAATGCTACAAACGTATGTTTGCCTTTCCTTAACCTATCTTCTAAAAGAAGCGATAAAGTTAGTAACGCCTCGCGTCTTCCTACATTTCTCCGTGATCCAAACTGATCTTCCCGAGTCGGATTCTACCAGTTTTTCCGATCTTCTGTACAGAATTCGTGTTACTATTTTGCGAACATGACTTATTAAACTAATAGTTCGGTAATTTTCACATCTGTTAGCGTTGCTTTGGAAATGGAGTTACTACTTTGTTCTTCAGATACGAGGGTACTTCGCCTGTCTCATGTTTGCTCATGACTGACTCTCCCGAGGCTGTCAGTAGTTCTGACGGAATATCGTCTAATCTCGGGGCTTTGTTTCGACTTAGGTGTTTCAGAGCGTCGTCAAATTTTTCTCACAGTGTCGTATCACCCATCTCATCTTCACCTAGTCCAATTTCCTTGCTTTCAAGTTCAAGTCCCTTGTATACACCGTTTATACACTCCTACCACATTTCAACTTTCCCTTCCTGAGCTCTTGATAATCATACATCTGCTTCTCTTTTTCCCAAAGACCTCTTTAATTTTCCTGTTGGCGGTATCTATCTTTCCCTTAGTGAAATATGCTTCTAAATCCTTACATTTGTCGTCAAGCCGTTCCTGTTTAGCAGATTTGCACTTGCTGTCAATCTCTTTTTTTTTAATATTTGTATTCCTTTTCGTCTACTTCATCTGCTGCATTTTAAAATTTTCTAGTTTTAGTAATTAAATTCAATATCTCTTGTGTCGGCCAAGGATTTCTATAAGAACCAGTTTCCTTATCTATTTGATCCTCTGCTGTCTTCACTCTTTCAGTTCTTAAAGCTACCCATCTGTATTCTACTGTATTCCTTTCCCATGTTATAGTCAACCATTGCCTAATGTTCCCTCTGAAATTCTCTACAGCCTATGGTTCTTTCAACTTATCTTGGTCCCCTCACCTTAATATCTTACCTTTTTTCTAATTTCTTCAGTTTTAATCTACAGTTCATAGACAATAAATTGTGGTCAGAGTCCAAATCTGTCCCTGGAGATGTCTTACGATTTAAAATATGGTTCCTAAAACTATGACTAAGCATTAAGCAATCAATCATAAAAATTCTGATGTCTCCAGATCTCTTCCACATAGACAAACTTCTTTTATGGCTCTTAAACCAAGTGTTAGCGATGCTTTAATTAAGCTATGTGCAAAATTCTACCAGGTGACTTCCTCTTTCATTCCCTTCCCCGAAGAGGAATAGTGCAAATATGCTAAGCAGGAATAGCTGGAGGACAAATGTAAGGATTTAGAAGCATATTCACCAACTATTTTTCCTTCTCTTCATTCTCTTATTATCGAATTCTAGTTCCCCATCACAATTAAATTTTCGTTCCCTTTAACTATCTGAATAATCTCTTTTATCTCATCATACCTTTCTTCAGTCTCTTCATCATATGCAGAGGTAGATGGCATGTAAACTTGTACTACCGTAGTAGGCGTTGTCTACTTTTCTGTTTTGGCTACGATAATGCGTTCACTAAGCTGTTCATAGTAGCTTACCTGCATTCCTATTTTCTTATTCATTATTAAACCCACTATTGCTTACCCCCGTTTTACATTGTCTTTATAGCCTGTATTCACGTGACCAGAGGACCTGGTCCTCCTGCCACCAAACTTCACTAAATCCCCCTATATCTATTTCAGCCTATCCATTTCCCTTTTTAAATTTCCTAGCCTACCAGCCTGATTAAGGGATCTAACATTCTACGCTCCGATTCGTAGAATGCCAGTTTTGTTTCTCCTGATGACGACATCCAGCTGAGCAGTCTCCGCCCGGAGATCTGAATGGGGGACTATTTTACCTCCGGAATATTTTAACCAAGAGGCCGCCATGATCATTTAACAATACGGTAGAGCTGCATGTCCTCGGGGAAAATTACGATTGTGTTTGTTCCTTGCTTTCAGCCGCTCACAGTACCAGTACAGCAAGGCTTTTTTGGCTGATGCAACAAGGCCAGATCAATCAATCATCCAGAATGTTGTCCCTGCAACTACTGAAAAGGCTGCCACTCCTCTTGGGGAACCACACGTTTGTCTGGCCTCTCAGCAGATACCTCTCAGTTGTGGCTGAACCTGCAGTACGTCTATCTGTACCACTGAGGCACGCAAGCCACCCCACCGACGGCAAGGTCCATGGTTCATGGGATTCTTGCTCACATATTACGCTCGTAAGTGGTAAGCCGTGACAGGAGCCTACTCCCGATATTCTCTGACGAGTTTATGGGCGGCTGTCAAGGGAAACGTGGGGGGTAATTGTGCAAGTAAGGTTTTTGCTGCACTACAATGTCGCAAAATGTTTGAAACACGTATGTATTCAGTACCAGCGATGGCGAGCCATGAGAGAATCTCTGGCCAGAGAGTTATTTATCGTGGCTAGTCTGCGCTTGACCGCGCGAGAGTTCAGTTGCATGTAGGGGGTCAGTAGTTGCAGTTGCTAGTTGCACTCTGTCAGTGCTAGTAGCACGCGCGAGACAGTTGGAGTTGTGTGTGAGGAGTCGGCGGGCGTCGACATGGGGCTCTGGTCAAGATTCAGGACGAGGTATATTTTTTAAATAAGGTAATGAAGCAGCATTGCGCTCATCTGATAATGTAATGCATCTTAAGTGTAATTAATTTGTTCAAGAATCGCCCCAATAATAATTTTGTTTTCAAACCAAGCATTTTAACAAAACAAACATTTTATTGAAAGAAAGTTTCCCATGCATTTCCAAGTTCAAAGAATTTTTGCGATGCATTTCCTCCAAGCTATGGCGAAAAATAAGAGCAGATGCAATTTTACTGAGGTAAGAAAAGGGCCTAAGATCGACATTTCGGTCTATTTGCGTTTTCATTGTCACTGAGATTTCATTTTTATTGAATTGACTTTCATTTTTGTGGGGAGCTTACACATGGCTCAGACTGCTATTTTTCATTTATTGTCATTGTCATTAAATTCCATTGCTGGGAGGTTTCACTTAGCTCTATGTCCATTAGCATTTGAATAAGAATACTTTTACAATTTTTGTGGGGAGGTTACACTTGGCGACATCCGGCCATGATCGTATTTCTTTGGGAATCTTCTAAGAAACAGTCAGATATCTGGTCTTATTTGCTTAAATATAAATAGGATTTGGCGCAACGCTTTTACTAATTATATGACTTTCTTTCCTCAGATCATCGGTAATTCGTTGCTCTGTTGTATTTGTGTGTTGTTTTTGAATTGTGCTTATTTGTTTTGTGAATAATTTTGACTATTGTAAAAATGCCGCGAAAGACTGTGAATAGTGTATCGCGAGGTATTATGAATGAATTTACCGACTTAAACAAAGTGACCGATAGTAATTTTGACACGCAGTGTAATGACGACAATGCTGCGTTCACTGACAATCAATGCGTTCCAACCTCTAATGATGATTATTATCCTACTGATGAACAAACGAACTCAATTGTCCCCTTTATTAATTTGACGACAATTGATGTCGCGGGGCGTTCTGTTGGAATGAGCGCTGCCCAGCTTAATACACCCGGTTTGGAAAATTCAAATAATGTACAGACAAATTTTTCTAATGAAAATGGACAATGTACTGAAAGTACGACTGATTTATTTAATTCCGAAATAGTGTCTGACCAGTGTACATCCGACTGATAAACGTTTTTGTAAATTACAGGATGATCAAATGGTCACACAAAACGCGATAATTGCAAGTACACCGTCAAACAGTACAGAGAATGGAGTAGGTAATGTTATTTTGTATCAGATTATGGCATTGTTGCTACAAACGAATAAACAACTTAGTGAAGATCTCAAACAACAATTAAGTAAAGATTTCAAACAACAGAATGAAAAACAAGACAGTCTTAAAGAAGATCTCAAACAACAACTTAGTGAACAGAACGAACAGTTAAATAAAAAATTAGACAACAATTCCAAACAGTTAAATGAAAAATTAGACAACCATTCCAGACAGCTTAGTGAACAAATTAGAGCCGTTTCCGCGTAGTGTCATGACACTAAGGAACAGTTACACGAGGAAATTGAGGCTTGTTCAAAGAAAAATAGCGAAGAAATTAGATCTGTTGCTCAAGAATTAAGGGAAATGCAAACAGCCACAACAGAAACACTTAGAGCGGAAATTAGTACAGTCGCTAAACAATGCTCTGAAAAAGCTACACAATTACGCGACGAGTTTAAAGCAATGACAGCAGAACTTTCGCGCACGATGGATGCAAAGATAGACGCGAAATTCGACCAACAGAACACTCAGATAGACGAATGTTTTAATCTTCACATACAAAACAGTGATACGTGTTTCCGTAAATTTATTCGGGATCAAAATAAAGTAAAACGTCAAGTAATGGAAACAATCACAGCACAGAGACAGGAAGACAAACGTAAATTGTTCGCGAAAGCGAAGACATACGTAGACAACAATATTGCTACAGTGTCCGACAAAATTAGTACCATCGAACAATTGAACGCGGAATTACGTGATGAAATTTCTGATCTTAAATCAAAAACAGATACACACTCAGTAGATTTTCAAACAGTGACCGACAGACTCGAACAATTAGAACTAGCACAGGATTCCGATGACATCAAAGCTGACGTTAAAAAACTGAACGAAACTACACGTAAATTACAAAAACAGATTAATACTTCTGACACTAAAAACGATGATCAGGTAAAAATATGATGAATTGGCCAGCCGTATTGACGTTATCGAAAGTACTAATGACAATAAATCAGACGATACTGCACCGGTTTCATTTAACCAAACACCTGAATTCCAAAATTTACAACAGACAATTAATGAGATCGATTCGTCTAATAACACATTGCGTAGAAAATTGTCAAGTTTACAGCAAAAGGTAACAGAGATAAAAAATGTTTCAGCGTTTAACACATCACAGCAGACGCCATTTTGCGAACATTTGTCAGACTCACGCAGCGCGTATAATTTGGGTAATTTACAGAGAGTACGGGACTTAGATTCCGAACAACCACAGTTCAACAGATTCTCTTACAATCCTGAACCTGTTCCATCACACAGAGACGATAATTTTGATTACAAACATTTTCTGTCAGTGAGAAAATTTAAAGTGTTTAAAAATGACAGAACACAGATTTACCCACTGGATTGGATACAACAATTTAGCTTTGCTTTTTCACCCACTTGGCCCATTACGCATAAACTTGAATTTATTTGCAGTTTTTTGGAAGTCGAACCTGCAACTCGTATGACACCGATCGCGAGGCAATGTTATTCAGTAGAAGAATTTCAGAATGCTTTTCTATCAGCATATTGGTCGAAGACGACCCAGCGCGGAATTAAAGATCAACTAATTAGTTTGCCAAATTATGAGAACTCCAATTTTCCCAGTGTGACGCAATTTTTTGAGCGTATGGTCCAACAAAACCAGTATTTAAGTGAACCTTATAGTGAATCTGCACGTATACAATTATGCATTTCTAAACTGCCACGATCATTAAGAGTGTCACTTTTAACATGTCAACAAAAAGAAAATATTTCGGCATTCAAGGATCTGCTGCAGCTTTTAGAAGTGCAGCAATCAGATTATTCTTTCGTAAACAAAAATTTCTCTCATAGTAACCAAGGCCAACAGACTTGCAGTAATTATGGTCAACCGCGTAATTTCAATAGTAAAAGTAACAGACGCTTTAGGCACGACAACTACCAGAACTTTGGTAACAGACAAAACTTTGATTATCAATATCGTCAAAATTTTCAGCGACAGGAACCATATTTTAGTAATAATAGAGGTTTTTCACAACAACAGCAACAAAACCAGCCGGTTGGCATACCTAACCAACAATGTAATACACAAGGTCAACCCAACTTTAATGTTTCGCCGCGTGCACGTATAGTCCCAGATCCAACAAATAGTAACGCACGGCAGCAGGGAAATAACTACGTACAGAGAAGACAGTATTTCAATTCCTATCGCAATGCACCGTATAGGAATGACTATCACGACAGACGTAAAAACGATGAGCACAATTGTCAGCGTACGTATAATAACAGTCGATCTTACCAACAGCAAAATTATCCGCAACAACATATTCTTGTGAATGAACTCGACAGTAGGTATCATCCAGAGCGTAATACGTCTGGAAGAAGTAATAGAACAGTTCAAATAGTAGAAATGCCACAACATCCTCCAGCTAATAATAACACGTCAGATAGAATCTGACTACTGTACAGGTTGCATCTTCCAGCAACGTAAGCAATACTTCAGATACACAGAATGTTATTCACGAAAATGTAATTACTTTTGACGACATAAGAGATACTCTTTTGCAGGAAAGACCAGTTGTTCAAAAATCCATTTCACATCCTGTCATCGAAATTAAAGTTGGTTCATCGAAATTTTCAGCAGTAATCGATTCCGGATCACCTATGTCAGTAATAAATGAAGAAACTTTTAACGAGTGTAACAAAGAGAATACCTATCCCACATTACCATTAGGCAAAACGAAAGTAAAAGGAGCAGTATCGAGTAAAGGAGTAGACGTTAAATTACAGACACATTTATCATTTTGTATTGCAGGTCATACTTTTCACTCAAATTTTTGGATTGTTCCTTTATTGACAACAGACGTTATTTTAGGTACGAATTTTCTGGTACAACACGACGCAGTTATTGATTTTCAAAATTCTTATTTAATGTTGAAGGATGAAAATGTGCAATTGGCTTTAGAATTTCAGCATTCTTTATCTGCGGAAGAACAAACAATTAATCGTACAGAGGTCATTTCCGCAACACGTAACATAGACTGTAATTCCACATTGTTCACGGATACGTACGTGCATAACTATAACACTCCAGACGAAGCTGACTACGACGTAATGCAGATGATTTCCGATAAAGTTAAACAAAGCAGTGCAAATACAGACGACGAACGAACGCAATTACACAAAATTCTTTTATAGCAAACTCCAGTTTTTGACAACATTCCTGGTACTATGTCCGGATTTATGTATGAATTTCAAGTCAAACAGCACGATACATTTAAAGCTAAACATTATCCTATTCCGTATATCCATAGAGAACAAGTTAAGAAAGAATTGCAGGATATGCTTAACCAAGGAATTATTGAACCAGCAGTTAGTCCGTACATAAACCCGCTACATATTGTTAAGAAAAAAGATGGCTCACTTCGCCTCGTACTTGATTCACGTCACATCAATGACATTATTATTAATGAAACAGATCGACCACAGACACTAGAAGAACTACTACAAAAATTTCACGGTACAGCTATTTATTCCACATTAGATTTGAAATCGGGATTTTGGCAAATACAACTTCATCCGAATTGCAGAAAGTACACAGCTTTTCTCTGTTTTGGTGACTGTTATCAATTTTGTAAATTACCGTTCGGCTTAACTATTTCCGCTGCAGCTTTTATTCGCGGTTTGAACACTATACTTCCGACAGAACTTAAGGACAGAATTACGACGTACGTAGACGACATTCTTATCGCAGAAGCTAACTGGTCTGAACACAATATGATTCTTGAACGACTGTTACAAACTTTTCATGCACAAGGACTTACAGTTAATCTTAGTAAATCGCACTTTGGGAAAACTTCTATAAAATTTCTTGGACACGTAATTTCAGCAGAAGGCATTGCGCCAGATCCGGAAAAACTTCAAGCTCTACGTGACACTACTGTTCCTACGACAAAGAAACAATTACGCAGTTTTTTGGGCTTAATTAACTTCTTTCGTAAATTTATTCATCACTCTGCTTTAGACACACCTAGATTATGCCAATTAACAGGTCAAAATGCTATTTGGTCCTGGGATAAGCAAGCACATTCTGAATTTATGAACCTGAAACATGCTCTGTTGAATGCACCACAGCCGGCCGAAGTGGCCGTGCGGTTAAAGGCGCTGCAGTCTGGAACCACAAGACCGCTACGGTCGCAGGTTCGAATCCTGCCTCGAGCATGGATGTTTGTGATGTCCTTAGGTTAGTTAGGTTTAACTAGTTCTAAGTTCTAGGGGACTAATGACCTCAGCAGTTGAGTCCCATAGTGCTCAGAGCCATTTGAACCATTTGAATGCACCACTTTTATCGCACCCAGATCTTAGCAGAAATTTTTCCATTGCGACCGACAGTTCCAACACCGCTTTAGGCGTACATATTTTTCAGGAAATTGAAGAAGATGGCTCTACAGTAATTAAAAACGTCGCCTTTGCAAGTCGCATTCTGTCACCTGCTGAACGAAATTATTCCGTTACAGAATTGGAAACATTATGTGTTGTATGGGCTTTTACGAGATTTCAGCACTTTCTTTATGGCAGACATACCACCGTTTACACAGATCAAGAGCTATACAATTCTTACTTTCGGGTAAATTCACTCACGACAGATTAAGCAGATGGAAACTTTATTTACAGGAATTTAATTTTACGATTGTTCACATTCCCGGCACACAAAATGTTATAGCAGACGCACTATCGCGTTCTCTCAGCAACAATCAGCAAGACGTAGCAACCAACTTCTGCAAAGCAAATTTCAGCGTCATGTACATTCAGCAAGGTGCATTTGAAAATTTTATTTCATCGTCATTACAGGACATAGCAAAAGAGCAAAATAAAGACAACGTGTGGAAAGAAATTAAACACCTTTGCAAGATAAGAATAATATTACGATTAGACCATAACACTATACGCAATGACATTCTGTTTCGCCGCTCTCACCCTGACAGCAACAATTGGTTATTATGCATTCCTGACGAACTGGTTAACAAATTCATCTGGTACACTCATTTAAGTTATGCACATTACGGAGCCAGAAAATGTTTTCTCATACTGAGATAGAACTGTTATTTTGCCAACATGGAGAAACGTATACGACGAGTTTTAGCGTCATGTAAAATTTGCCAGAAAGCTAAGTCAGACACCACTTCACATATTCCTCCATTATATCCCATTGTACCTGTTAAATTAAGACATATGGCCGCAGTAGATATTTTTGGTCCAATTCCGAGAACTTACAGAGGTTTTTGCTACATCTTTGTCGCTGTTGAACTCACTTCAAAATTTGTTACTTTCACTCCGTTACGCAAAGCTACTGCTAAAACTGTTTCGAAAGCATTTGTAAAACATTTTCTATTTCATGTAGGGCATGTGATGAAAGTAATTTCTGACAGTGGATCACAATTTCGATCTGCTATATGGACACGCATGTTACGAGCTAGAAACATTTCTCCGATCTATATATCCAAGTACCATGCTTCTTCGAACCCTTGTGAACGATTAATGAAAGAAATTGGTAAACTGTGTAGAATATACTGCCACAAAAGACATATTGATTGGGACACACACATACACTCATTCCAAGATGTAATTAATTCCATACCAAATGAATCCACTATGCTATCTCCGTCTGTTATACTGAAAAATGCTGAACCACCTAAATAAATTAAAGAATTAGTAACATTTCCTACATCTCGTCGACTACGACGTCTTGAAATAATTGACATTGCACTGAACAACATCAAACGTGCCGCAGAGCGCTGGAGAAGACAGTAAAAACAGGTTTGTACACGCCGAGACTTTCACATTGGACAGAAGGTATTAGTACGCACGCACTATTTATCCAACAAAATAAAAGGTAGGTGCAGTAAATTTGAACTTCTATACGCAGGTCCATATCGGATTCGCAGCATTCCTCACCCCAATGTTGTACACGTCGAAACTTCGAGAACCAGGAAAAGTAAGGGCAACCACCATGTGTCGAACATGAAACCCTTTATTAAATGAAACCACTTTATGATTTAACGTGCTATGATGCCACTTCTGATCACTTATACAATTATATTCACGTGATTAATTATTGATGACTATCGTATTTTTTCTTGGCAAGTGCCCGGCAAGGTAGGGTTAGCAGGTCGCTCTTCTTGTCGTTACACATCAGACCGTGCATATTTTTCCAGACAAAGTTACGTATTTTATGAATAATTATACAATTCTATGTAGTGACGTATTAATTTTATCAAATTCTCTCTCCATTAAAGTCTTTAATTCTCGCCTCTATTAACTACACTACATACAAGCTGAACACAACGAACGTCACATTTTGTCTTTATTATGTATGCACGATTGTTTTCATGTTTTGTTTGTATGCACTGTGAAATAGTTAAGGTATAACACACACCAGTTGACTTTAACATTTTTGCCCTATGATATCTCAACATCGTGACTGTTTTACATTTTTTTTTTTTTTTTTTTTGCTGCTGCATTGTGATATTCTCTGTACATTTTTGCCTTTGAACACTGTCTATGCTTTTGACATATTACGTTTTCTGTCATGTTATGCTGTCTGCTTAATTATGTCACCATAAACCAGTCATTATTTAGTGAGTATATGATTTGAATGCAAGACATTAATCTTTGTTCATCATTTTCAGAAAGAAATAACGTGTAAAGGAAATAAATTAAACAGAAACGGAATTTCAACTACGGAGCCGAAAGAGGATACAAAAACCTTATGAGGGAGAGTAAATGGATCAGAATTAACAAGCATTAACAAGAATATACTATACATCGTAGAATAGCAGTCTTAACTAATTTTTTCTTTCAGAATACAAGGCGATTGATGCAGGCTGTCAGACAGAACTACACATTTTAGTTTTAGTGATGAAATATGCTAGATATAAGGAATAGTTGTGTAATGAGTAATGAAGTGATTTTTTTTTTGCAGATGATAATGAATGCTGATGAATAATGATGAAGAATATGCTACTATGAATAATGAAGTTTTTCTTTACAGGTGATGATAATAATGAAGTTATGATAATATGGATAATGAAGTGATGGATAATGAAGTTTTTTCTTTACAGATGAGGATGATGTTGAAGTTTATGTATTTATGCTATTTAGTTATTTAAGTATTTGTTGCAGTTTGTTTTGACAGTATGTTTTATATCGTATGGTATGATGACTGAAAGTTTTGGAAAGGACAGTGTAGCGTTGCTCTTGGGGGACGAAAATAAAAAGAATTGTTACTTTTTTTTTAATGTCGAAAAAGTTAATATTTTTGGTGGGCCACTTGGCAACGGAATCAGGGATTTATTACGCTATTATAATAACATACGTTGACCATTAAATACCTGAATAAGAGCAGCATATTGATATATATATATATATATATATATATATATATATATATATATATATATATATATCTATTTGAGATCGTTCGGAAGAAACATTATCATTTCTGTGCATTTTTTATAGTCGCTATGTAGTCATACCCGGATCAACACTAAGGGACCAGAAGATTTATAGACTTTGAAAGAAATGCAACACTACACAATTAAAAAAAAAGTTGGTTCAGAAATAATAGGAAAACGATAATGTTCCTTCTGCCTCATGCTGCGTTCGGCCCATCAGCGTGATCGTAATTTCTGATGATGAAGTAACACAAAATAATTAACAGTTAAGTAAATAAGGAGATGGACTCATCAAGGTTAATTTACGAAAATAAGCACACTTATCTTTAACACACGTTTTTTTTAATGCTACGTACCTTTTCATATTAAATTACAATAGATGACCATTGTGGTTAAATACTTTATACATAACAGTCAAAATGTCCTCTTGATTCTGTCTGTTCGATATCAGTTACAAGAAACTACATCTTTTCTGATTGGAAAAAAATAACAATTAGCATATTCACTCAATATTTTCACATCAAATATAAAATACATTTGTGGAACGCAGCAAGTCCGCGTCCGCCTCTCATGGAATACAAACAGTAAAAGGTGAGGCGCCAAAAGCCTCATTTGTCTTGAAACAACAGAATTCTTTTTTATACCATTAATCGATACATGTACATAGAGATTTACTGGCACCGCGCAAGAACGGCAAAGATAAAGAATTATAGATTCTGTCGCTGCTATGCGATGATTCATTTCTTTTACTTTACAATTGTTCGATAACTTTAGGCCATCAGACGTTTACTATTGAGCGTATATTAGTGTTTGTGAGGCGAAAATTACTAATATTACAACAGCTATGGAACACATTTTTTATAGACATTTCACTACCTGTTAATTCGAAGTTCACTACTTTTCAGCATAGTATGCGTTTCTTCTTTCAGCTCAATAATCCATTTTGTATTTTTTTTCAGGAGAAGCTTTTCATGATACTTACTAAACCCGTTACTTATTAAACCTGTACTAGTACTTGCATTTTTTTTACCCAGTTGTGTATATCATTTATAAATGTGATCACATATACTTCCTTGTTTCATAACCTTGCTACAGCTGACTCATGACGAATGACGCTACACATTTTTCATTTACAGGAACAACCCAGAAGCAATTTTTTTTTCTTTTTCTCTTCTTGCTTTCCCTTATAATTACCCAAAGCAATGCATTGCTAACAAAAAAAAAATGTATCACCGGTTCCAAGTAATGCTACCCATTTAAGAGAGTTCTGAATAATACTGAATGATGAACAATGTTTTGTACTATTCTATACTTGCTGGCCAATGAGTGCCAATAATTAGTGTAACTAAATGAATTATGTTAATACTATGCTATTCATTAGCTCCTGTTTTCAATGATGACTTTAGATGTTTTGTAACTCGCGAATGAGTGCCAATAATTAGTATAACTAAATGAATTATGTTAATACTATGCCATTCATTAGCTCCTGTTTTCAATGATGACTTTTGATGTTTTGTAACTGGCCAATGAGTGCCAATAATTAGTTTAACTAAATGAATTATGTTAATACTATGCCATTCATTAGCTCCTGTTTTCAATGATGACTTTTGATGCTTTGTAACAGGCCAATGACTGCCAATAATTAAAAATGTTGTACTATTCAATACTTGCTGGCCAATGAGTGCCAATAATTAGTAGAACTCAATGAATTATGTTAATGCTATGCCAATAATTGACTCTCCTTTTCAATGATGATGTTCACTATAATCAGTTAATTTTATGAACATTATTCTGTCATACTAAATATGCTTTGTAACTGGCCAAGGACAGCCACTGTTTATTGTAATACGATTACCCATGATGCCAATAATTGCTATATTCAGTTAATTTTATGAACATTATTCTGTAATACTAAATACATGGTACAGAAATGTTCAATAACTGGGCTATGAATGCCATAAACTACTAATGTAATTCTCAATGAAGACTACTATGTGACTTAATGTCCTTCACCTTCTGAGCTAACTATCCTGAATTACTGCAATATCCATTTGTCCTGTCCATCCTCATGATCATGGAGCACTATATTTGGTTTTTGCACTAATTCTACGTTGGTGTGCCTTGTAAGAGCGTGGTGTTGACACGACATGCTGTCCACCACCGTGAACGATGAAGACGTTATTATGGTCCCACTGTTTGGTGTACCTGATGTGCTGCCCAAATGATAACAGGGAAAATTACTACGACATTTCAGTGTCTTGGATACGCTGATAAATACTCCTGGGAAAAGAACTGCAAATTGTCTCACTTGGTGTTGTATTTCTGTGGAAAGATATGGACTTTCAGAGCAGCTGCATGCTACCTAAAGTGCTAAAAACCATGATGCAATCCTTCCCTTTCCCACCCTAATTCTTGTAACATAGTGAAAATCCTTTTTGCTAACATGATTTGTATTCATGACCTATACATTTTTTTTGATTTGATGATATGTTCTAAACTATAGTACATGTGCACTTACGTCATGTGTTAATATGTTTTCTACTGAACTTCAGTGGCTGTGCACTTTTTTCATTTTTCAATATGATTTGTACTCATTCTGTATACATTTTGTGATTTCCTGATATGTCCCATACTTCAGTGCGTATGCACTTATGTCATTTTTTACTCATTGTATGTACATTTCCTCATTTGCCGATATGTTCTGAACTGCAGTGCATGTGCACTCATGTCACTTGTCAACATGATTTTTTGCCATTCTGTTTATTTGTTCTGAAAATGCTAAAGAGTTTTTCAGTGCGTGTGCACTTTTGCTATCTACCAAATAATTTGTATATACATTTTTCTGATTTGCTAATACGTTTTATACTCGCATTTTGTCATTGTCTGATATGTTATGTACTCGGTGCATGTGCACCATATTTGCTACATCAGTATATTTCTCTGTAATTGTAAAGTTAATTAGTTAAGAAAAAATTTGTTGCTCATGGCAAGTCCAAATGACTCACCATCGCTGCCAAATTTTTGCCCCCCCCAGTGGAGGGTTATGAAACACGTATGTATTCAGTACCAGCGATGGCGAGCCATGAGAGAATCTCTGGCCAGAGAGTTATTTATCGTGGCTAGTCTGCGCTTGACCGCGCGAGAGTTCAGTTGCATGTAGGGAGTCAGTAGTTGCAGTTGCTAGTTGCACTCTGTCAGTGCTAGTAGCACGCGCGAGACAGTCGGAGTTGTGTGTGAGGAGTCGGCGGGCGTCGACATGGGGCTCTGGTCAAGATTCAGGACGAGGTATATTTTTTAAATAAGGTAATGAAGCAGCATTGCGCTCATCTGATAATGTAATGCATCTTAAGTGTAATTAATTTGTTCAAGAATCGCCCCAATAATAATTTTGTTTTCAAACCAAGCATTTTAACAAAACAAACATTTTATTGAAAGAAAGTTTCCCATGCATTTCCCTAAAGAAAAAATTTACTTAAGTTCAAAGAATTTTTGCGATGCATTTCCTCCAAGCTATGGCGAAAAATAAGAGCAGATGCAATTTTACTGAGGTAAGAAAAGGGCCTAAGACCGACATTTCGGTCTATTTGCGTTTTCATTGTCACTGAGATTTCATTTTTATTGAATTGACTTTCATTTTTGTGGGGAGCTTACACATGGCTCAGACTGCTATTTTTCATTTATTGTCATTGTCATTAAATTCCATTGCTGGGAGGTTACACGTAGCTCTATGTCCATTAGCATTTGAATAAGAACACTTTTACAATTTTTGTGGGGAGGTTACACGTTTTGCAAAGAACACAGTCACACTTACTACCTCGTTGGGATGTCAAATTTTGCTTCATCCCCTGCACCCTCCCAACATGGTACCACCGACTTCTTCGAGCTGTTCAGATGAAGAAACCATTATACGGGAGGCATTTCCACATGAGGTATCTGTAACATTCTACTAACGTTATGCAAAAGATCTCAGCCACCTTGTAGCAGCACTTTATCGTAATTCACTGTAGCAACAGAGGGGACCTAGCGAGGTCATTCACGTTTCCAAGAAGAGTCGTAGGATAGATGCACATAATTAAAGGTCTTTATTGTTGCAGCCGGCCGGCGTGGCCGAGAGGTTCTAGGCGCTTCAGTCTGGAACCGCGCTGCTGCTACGGTCGCAGGTACGATTCCTGCCTCGGGCGTGGATGTGTGTGATGTTCTTAGGTTAGTTAGGTTTAGATAGTTCTAAGTTCTAGGGCACTGATGACCTCAGATGTTAAGTCCCACAGTGCTCAGAGCCATTTGAACCATTTGTATTGTTGACATCAACCTGTTGTAGAATTACGGAACATGTTGTATGTTCAAGAATTATGACGTTTTTGGACAATGAAAATCTCCTCTATACACATCAACATGGATTCCCCCGTGACATCCATAGCGCTGTAAACAACGACGCAAAGGCTAGTGCCGCGTCCCTGACTTCAGAAAGGCATTTACACCGTCCCGCACTGCCATTTAGTGAAAAAAATGCGAGCTTATTAAGTATAGGACCAAATTTTCCACTGGACTGAAGACTTATTTGCAGACAGAGCTCAACACTTCGCTCTTAACTGAAGAGTATAAACAGATGTAGACGTTACTTGCGGTGCACCCCCAAGGAAATGCTACAGGACCATTACTGTTTACACCATACATAACTGATCAAGTACAAAATATCGGCAGCTCTTTAAGATTGTTTGTAGATGATGCGGTTGTGTATAAGGAAGTAGCGACGCCAGAAGATAGCATAGATTTGCAGAAAGACCTGCAGAGGTTTGATGAATTGTACAGGCTCTGGCAGTTGGCCCTGAACGTAAATAAATGTAGCATATTGCACATACATAGGAAAAGGAATCTACTACTGTACTACTACACAACTGACGACAAACTGCTGGAAACTGTATCGATCGTAAAGTATCTAGGTGTAACTACCCAGAGCGACTTTAAGTCGAACGACCACACAAAACAGATGGTAGGAAAACCATATGTCAGACTGAAATTCATAGGAAGAATCTTCAGGAAATACAGCTCATCCACGAAGGAAGTAGCTTAAAAGGAGTTTGCGTTTGTTCGGCTGATACTTTTTAAGTATTTATTGTTCATCAATCTGGGATCCTCACCATGTAGGACTGATAACCGGCGTGAAGGCGGTACGTAGATGCTCGACAAACTGCAATGGCAGACATTGCAAGAGAGGTAGTGTGCATCACGGAGAGGTTTACTATTGAAATTTTGAGTGAGCAGTTTCCGGGAAGAGTCGGATAACATATAACTTCCTTCTCCATACATCTCACCCAATCACCACGACGAGAAAGTCGGAGAAATTAGACCCAATACAGAGGCGTACCGATAATCATTCTTCCCAGGCGGGATTCGCGAGACTAACAGGGAAGGGGCGATTAATTCGTGGTACACACTGCTAGGTTGTTTGCAGAGTATGTAGACGCAAATGCAGATGATGACGTAACTTTCGAGGTGGAACGTTTCCTGAACATCCAAAATGCATACTTTTACAACCAAGATCTGTCATCATTGTTGGAGGAGATGTGTCCCAGTGAATGGTGGATGAGTAACTGCATCTCCATGTTTTAAGATTACAGCTTGATTAAAATGAAAAGCTTACGACTTTCTCTCGTTTTTTGCGCTACGGTATTAATGTAATTTTCATATTGTTTGCATTTCAATTTGATCTTACTGTAATGTGATTTTTTTAGTTGTGTTTTAGATCCAACTGTATAGTTTCAGTGTACGAGCATAAAGATTTGGTATCTTTACCCCAACGTAACTTCACGTGATGATAAGTCATATTAATGTTATCACCGGTTACGTACAGTAATTACTCGCAGGTGACAAGTGGCAACACCAGCAGAGGAGGGTATATAATGTGTGTCCGGGAGTCGTGGGAAACAGTGTAGTCGTAGTCGTAATGCGGAAACGGAGGGATGCATCTGATGTCCTGAAGGGCATGGCCATTGGCTATTGGGGCGAGAGTGGAGGTGTTTCCAAAACGGCAAAGTTTGTAAACTCTTTGCATGTCGCCGAAGTGATAGAACACCGTGCATGGCTAAATGGCGCTATCCAAGACCAGCGTCGCGGCAACTGTGGTGCACCAAGGACTACAAATGACAAGGGTGAACGACGGCTGCGGAAGTATGTACGGGCGAATAGACGTGCAACTGTTGAGCAACTAACTGTCCAGTTGAACCAGGGACTTTTGCTGGGTAAGGACCTCCGCTTGAGGCTCATGGTTCATGTGCCCATACTGACTCCTGTTCATCTACAACGAAAGCTGGAATTAGCACCTTAATACACTCCTGGAAATGGAAAAAAGAACACATTGACACCGGTGTGTCAGACCCACCATACTTGCTCCGGACACTGCGAGAGGGCTGTACAAGCAATGATCACACGCACGGCACAGCGGACACACCAGGAACCGCGGTGTTGGCCGTCGAATGGCGCTAGCTGCGCAGCATTTGTGCACCGCCGCCGTCAGTGTCAGCCAGTTTGCCGTGGCATACGGAGCTCCATCGCAGTCTTTAACACTGGTAGCATGCCGCGACAGCGTGGACGTGAACCGTATGTGCAGTTGACGGACTTTGAGCGAGGGCGTATAGTGGGCATGCGGGAGGCCGGGTGGACGTACCGCCGAATTGCTCAACACGTGGGGCGTGAGGTCTCCACAGTACATCGATGTTGTCGCCAGTGGTCGGCGGAAGGTGCACGTGCCCGTCGACCTGGGACCAGACCGCAGCGACGCACGGATGCACGCCAAGACCGTAGGATCCTACGCAGTGCCGTAGGGGACTGCACCGCCACTTCTCAGCAAATTAGGGACACTGTTGCTCCTGGGGTATCGGCGAGGACCATTCGTAACCGTCTCCATGAAGCTGGGCTACGGTCCCGCACACCGCTAGGCCGTCTTCCGCTCACGCCCCAACATCCTGCAGCCCGCCTCCAGTGGTGTCGCGACAGGCGTGAATGGAGGGACGAATGGTGACGTGTCGTCTTCAGCGATGAGAGTCGCTTCTGCCTTGGTGCCAATGATGGTCGTATGCGTGTTTGGCGCCGTGCAGGTGAGCGCCACAATCAGGACTGCATACGACCGAGGCACACAGGGCCAACACCCGGCATCATGGTGTGGGGAGCGATCTCCTACACTGGCCGTACACCACTGGTGATCGTCGAGGGGACACTGAATAGTGCACGGTACATCCAAACCGTCATCGAACACATCGTTCTACCATTCCTAGACCGGCAAGGGAGCTTGCTGTTCCAACAGGACAATGCACGTCCGCATGTATCCCGTGCCACCCAACGTGCTCTAGAAGGTGTAAGTCAACTACCCTGGCCAGCAAGATCTCCGGATCTGTCCCCCATTGAGCATGTTTGGGACTGGATGAAGCGTCGTCTCACGCAGTCTGCACGTCCAGCACGAACGCTGGTCCAACTGAGGCGCCAGGTGGAAATGGCATGGCAAGCCGTTCCACAGGACTACATCCAGTATCTCTACGATCGTCTCCATGGGAGAATAGCAGCCTGCATTGCTGCGAAAAGTGGATATACACTGTACTAGTGCCGACAATGTGCATGCTCTGTTGCCTGTGTCCATGTGCCTGTGGTTCTGTCAGTGTGATCATGTGATGTATCTGACCCCAGGAATGTGTCAATAAAGTTTCCCCTTCCTGGGACAATGAATTCACGGTGTTCTTATTTCAATTTCCAGGAGTGTACTACAACTTGACATCCACTGAGGAAGTGTTACGTTTTGAGAAATATTTTTGTGGCATTCTCTAGGTCATCTCGTCATTCTGGAAGGCACAGAGGATCACAAAACGTATGCATCTATCTTTGGGGTCCATGTCCATCCACGCACACAGTTTGTTTTCACTCAGCTGGGTGGCATCTACCGACAGGACAATGCAACGTGTTACACAGCTCGCAGTGTACGTTCGTGCTTCTAAGAGCACCGGCATGAGTTAATCGTACTCCCTGACTACCAAACTCCCCGTATTTAGACCCAACGCAATTCTGTGGGACCACCTCGATCGAGCTGTTGGCGCCATCGATTCTCTACCGACCACGACACTGCAGTCGGCGTGATTCAACAACCCTGTCTGTACCTTCTAGGATGTCATTGACTCTCTTTTTTTTTGTACGGCTCATAGCGGCCCGCGCTGCAAAAGGTTTCTGATAGCTGGTCACATTAGTATATATTAGATGGCCACATTAATATATATTACGTAGAGCTGAATCTGCTTTAACATTGCTAAGGAGAAGGCTTAAAGACAGTGCGGAAACGAACATTGACTGCAGTCTCGTCTATACTCCATTCACCGAAACAAGAGACGTAGTGTATAACACGGCAAGGCGCGTGACCGCAGCGCTGCCGTCGAGGGGTGTACAAGGCAGGGGCGTCAGAAATTAAAAAATGAAAGTCGTGTTTTTTATAATTTGGCACCTGAACATGATAAAGTGATCCGAGAACCAACTTCCGACACCTTTTTTTACATTACATTAAAATTTATTGTCACTGAAAAATAGAAATATTTAAGCTTTCAGGAAAAGTTGTTTTTTCGCGTTACTCTATATTCATCACGCCATATCTCTTAAACTGTGTGTCGCACAGCAAAATAATTTTATAATTACCTTCAGTACTATATGTTGATGACGTCCGCAAATTTTCTGCGCAATAGAAGCAGTAATAGTGAAGTAATAAATTAAAATATCACGTCTGATGCAGAACTTTTACCAAATAATCAATCGAAATATAGTACGCGACAAACTTTTCCTCTTTAAATTTTTTTGTGGGGGTGTAAGCGAGAAAAGTTTCAGAAATGTTTGAATTTAATTTGGAGTTTGTTCGAATGTGATGGGTGCAACCGTTTGTCCTTTATGACTGGAAACTCAAATGTGAGACTGCATAACAGAGGAGAGAGAGGAGCGGTTTGTTATAAACCTCAATGAGAACAGTTCAAAGTCGACAGAGTGAACCTTGTTTAGTCCTTTATCATTATTATTTCTAGTAATGTTACTAAAATTAACAATTAATTGTGTTTGAATCGAGCGTTGTGTTAGCAACCTGAATGAAAATAAATCTGCTTCGACAGAATGAACTCAATTTAATATTATTTTAACATTATTGTTAAATTTATTTCGTACATTGTTGCCCAGGTTTCTCACGGTCCGCTGCGACAGCTCGGCAGCCAGCCGAACGCCGCCAGCCGCAAATCGTGCGCCAAGGATTTTCCGCACCCCTACGTATCACGTGAACACCGAATGCTTTCTCTGGAAACGAGCGTAGTCGCTCACGTGACACTGTTTATGTTTCGTCCCAGCTCTCGGTGAATAGACTGTAATTCCAGCTTTGTCTGTAATGGACATTTAATTTCAGATCTGAAACCGTCGTAGCTGCACGGCCACTGTGTGAGTGTCTGTGTGTGTGTGTTTGTGTGCGTGTGTGCTGTTTTCCCGGCGCGGGGTGGCGGTGCTGCAAGAGCGTTCGCAGTGCACCGCGATCTCCGGCCTGTGACGTGGGCGTCACTAGCGGACAAACACAGCCCCGGTATTTGTCTGGCCAAGGTCAGAGCCTAATGTAGTGCCCGAGGACAGTGTACCCGCGGACAACCGCAGTCCAGGATTCGCTGATAGTGCTCCGCTGCCGTTATCGCATAGCTTCCTGTTTCAGAGACAGCAGGGAACGGCCGACTTGCTAATAAGTAAAGCCATTCACAAAACAGAACTGGGCAACTACGATGGGTCACCCTAAACATACATATAGCGAGTAATTATACAATGAGGTGCGATTATCGGTAAGTAACAGTGGAGAAAGGGCCGCATTATCCGAAGTATGCAAGGCATTTTTAAGGTTTACAGCTGCCGAATTACGACACTGACTGTATTTTCTTTTAATGACACTACATATGAGTCGAGGGGCATGAAACGGAAGCAGTGGTGTGGAAGGCAGTGAGACAGGGTTGTAGCCTCTCACCGATGTTATTCAATCTGTATATTGAGCAAGCAGTGAAGGAAACAAAAGAAAAAATCCTAGTAGGTTTTAAAATCCATGGAGAAGAAATAAAAACTTTGAGGTTCGCCGATGACATTGTAATTCTGTCGGAGACACCAAAGGACTTGGAAGAGCAGCTGAACGGAATGGACAGGAGCGTATAAGATGAACATCAACACAACCAAAACGAGGATAATGGAATGTAGTCGAATTAAGTCGGGTGATGCTGAGGGAATTAGATTAGGAAATGAGACACTTCAAGTAGAAAAGGAGTTTTGCTGTTTGGGGAGCAAAATAACTGACGATGGTCGAAGTAGAGAGGATATAAAATGTAGACTGGCGATGGCAAGGAAAGCGTTTCTGAAGAAGAAAAATTTGTTAACATCCAGTATAGATTTAAATGTCAGGAAGTCGTTTCTGAAAGTATTTGTATGGAGTGTAGCCATGTATGGCAGTGAAACATTGACGATAAATAGTATAGACAAAAAGAGAATAGAAGCTTTCGAAATGTGGTGCTACAGAAGAATGCTGAAGATTAGATGGGTAGATTACATAACTAATGAGGAGGTATTGAATAGAATTGGGGAGAAGAGGAGCTTGTGGCAGAACTTGACTAGAAGAAGGGATCGGTTGGTAGGACATGTTCTGAGACATCGAGGGATCACCAATTTAGTATTGGAGGGCAGCGTGGAGGGTAAAAATCGTAGAGGGAGACCAAGAGATGAATACACTAAGCAGATTCAGAAGGATGTAGTCTGCAGTAGGTACTGGGAGATGAAGAAGCTTGCACAGGATAGAGTAGCATGGAGAGCTGTATCAAACCAGTCTCAGGACTGAAGACCACAACAACAACAACAACATAGGATGTCCGGAGAAAAGATTCCAATATCTACAGACGATGCAGTATGCATCAAGAGCAGATAAGAAGTCCGTATCAAGACTGGTCGTTGTAAACATCATCTCTTTGGAGTTATGGCCAGCATGTGTCTTGCACACTCAGCACTTCGGCACTAGGTAGCTGAGGAAACAGCACACACACTAGACGTATATGGAGCGCGAGGTGTCTGCATTGGTATCAAACACTCATACAACACAAGGACATGTACAGTATTCAACAGTGTACTACAGTACCTAGTGTGTTGGTCAGGCATGATATTTTCATTGGTTTAGCCGTTGTGTGGATAAGGCACATTGTTGTGATAGAGCAGCACATTGGTATAATTTCTTTCCGTGTGCTACTTCCAAAGGAGGCCTACTATTCAACACAGGAGATCGCAGATACGGTCTTCTGTGGGCAAGCTGCTGGATGCAGCCTACAGGCATGTAACCTGTATGTTGCCAGATATCCAGGACGCTGTACCAATCTGGAAAGCTGTTTAGCACCCTGTTCACATCGAGCACGTGTTTTCAATACTAGAGGAGAGAGATGGTGATCACTGACAGTTGTGGTAGCGGCTGTTACGAACTATAGATACTTGTGACTATTTAGAGTCATGTCAATATGAGGGTGACTGGTAAACCCTCGATTCTTTACTCTTACGTACAGAACAGCTCCAAACGCCTGATTCCTTTACAAATGAGTTCATTTGGTAAATATTTGAGGTTGAAAGTGCAAGCGAGAAAAAGTTTAGAAAGATTTGAATTTATGCTTAAAGTGTGTTGGGAGTGTGTTGTTCTCATTATGAAACACTGGATGAATGTACTCTCAGTCTGTGTAATTTGCACTCCGTTTTAACCCTTGCAAAACCAGGAGAGACGGGGTGCTTTATGTCCACCATTTGAAAATATTACAATCTAGCCAGTTACATAATATTCCAAAATTTTGAAAAAATTATTGTTTTCAATTAATTCTTCTATCAAAATCCAAGAACGTTATAAACTTTTCAGTTCAACTTAATCCAAAAAATTGAAGCTTTAGTAGTAGATGTTCCTTTGCACAATGAATGACACATTCAGTTTTTTCAGGTTCAGGACCTTACTTAAATATCAGCTTTCAATCACAACATACTTTTGAAAGAAAGCATATGTGAGTAAAAGTCAAATACGTTTAAAGGAATTTCCACTTATTAACTTTTTGTGGTGGCCATAAAGTATCCCCAACTTGGTAGTACACATTATTCTAAAAGAGTTGATATTGCTAATAGTGTGCTAAAAAATATTTTGAGGTTCTGGACCCTACATATTCCATCAGCACCTCTTTAAAAAGTTTGTTGTTAATGTAAGTCAACAACAATTAACGAATTATGTTATCCCCTCCCCTCTTGGTAACGTAAGTTATGGAAAATGCGTTGGTATTGTTAGGGTTAAGCAAAAGGTAGTTTTTCAAGCATCTCAGTGTTTAAGACTCACTATGTCCCGAACAATGGTATAATTTTACAGGAAAATTCAGTGATACATGTAGGCACTTTCCGCAAAGTGTGTTGCGAATTGAGTTAATAGTAAAGAAGTAATAAATTAATGAGTCGTGCCTAATGTTGAAGTTTCACAGCGTACCATTTTAAGCGGAAGCAACTTTTTGACGCCTCAAATTTCTAGGATCTCGTGTCTCCGAGAAATGTGTGTCGTACAATGATATACGTCTGTAGGTTCATTCAGCGATATATACAGATACTGTTTGCAAACTGTGTCGCTAATTGAGTCCCTAGTGAAGAAGTGAGAAATTAAAATGTCATATCCGCTGCTGAAGTTTCTCTGCAGGAACAGGGAAAATGTAATAAGCGGTAATAGTTATTTCCTTTCATCGTTATTTTTTTTGGGGGGGAGGGAGGAGGGGGATTGAAAATTATGTGTACAGTTTGTCGGAAGTCGCTAAGTGCTCTGACTCTCAAGTAGTCGATGAATAAAGCTCTGGTATTTGCGTGCAACCAGTTACGCTGCTTTAAGACAAACATACACTGTGTAGCTGTAATACTTATCTTCCTGCGTTAAACTCCTAACATAATATTATACCTCTAAATGAATACTTTATGACAGCATTTTAAATGGCCTTGTAAGCCGAAAACCGGTTAGCAATAAAAGTAATATTGTACAACAAAAGCAAACTGGTGCTTTTCGTTTATTACTATAATGTTGTTCTACCAAGAACCGACGGAAGATTCTGTTAATATGCATTTTAAATTCTTAAATTATATAGTCAATAACTACGAAAAATATTGAAATTCAAAATTTTGTTGGCCCTGCTAGCTGTTAGATAGGGACTCTGTAAAAAGTGTCGGTTTCCGGGAGCGTCTCGTAGTAATATACAGTAGATTCTCGAAAAACGCGCACCACACGTTGGTAGACCATCGTCGTCGTTTACGAACGTCTCTCAGCCACACATTGCGAACATTGTGGTACACTTCTCGTACATCGATCTGACCATGGTCTGTAAACGATGACGCATTCACAAAAAAAGAAAGAAAGAAAACCTGAAACCTAAGAAGCTTCGCAGCACATCGTTTCTTTCGTCGACACCATTCGGACGAATGTAACCTTTTTTGAAAGTCTTTGCCATGAAGCTGTTGATAGAGTGAAATATGGATCGTACATTTAAGCTGCCTCGCAGTGTTCAAAATGTTCAAATGTGTGTGAATTCCTAAGAGACCAAACTGCTTAGGTCATCAGTCCCTAGACTTACACACTACTTAAACCAACTTACGCTAAGAACAACACACAGCCATTCCCGAAGGAGAACTCGAAGCTCCGGCGGGAGAGGCCGAGCAATCCGTGACATGACGCCTCAAACCACGCGGTCACTCTGCGCTGCTGTCTCACAGTGACATGATAATTTCGTCTTACATCTGCTAAAATGTTGCTTGAATTTTCCTCGTCAGTTGCAGTTTTTTCTCTTCGACATAATTTATTTTTCACACTTCAAGAAACTTGGATTTTTTTGATAATGTTCGGAAAGACAGACCACGAAGCCTTGGCACGCTCGTCGCCCCGCTGCTCGGATAGTATGGCAACATTTACAAAGTATACGACAGTCTGAAAAGTAGGTACGGGTTTAGTTTACCGCGAATGTTGTAAAATTGTTAGATAAGTGGTGAGGTCGTATTTTGGAAGTTATCCTGTGGTGCCAAGATCTCACGAGCTGTTTTTCCGAACACTATCAGAAAAATTCCAAAAAATGGGATTCTGAAGAATGAAGTACGCCAACGGGGGAGAGAGGTATCGAAAGAGAACAACAACTGATGAAAGCAATACAACTTATCTTTAAGAAGCGGTAACACTCGATCCGCGTGTCACTGCGAGGCAGCTTGAATTTGCGAATGACATCACCCAAAGGAATATTCTGCGCATAATACATCCTGCGTACAGTCCAACGCATTCTAGGTACACCTTCCTTCAAACTTCACGAGCAAATTAGCTGACAACTACAACAGCAGACCCCAGACTTATGAGGTCCAGGCCCACGGAGCAAACATATGAACAGCGTCTACGTAACGTGTTTGTTACTTGTGGTATAGCAGGGTAAGCATTTGGGGGACTACTCCTGCTGGCTAGACAGTGGTATGCTGCGTTTTTATCTACACTATGTGATCAAAAGTATCCGGAAACCCCCAAAAACTTACGTTTTTCATTGTGCCGCCACCTACTGCCATGTACTTCATATTAGCGACCTCAGCAGTCGTAGGACACCGTGAGAGAGCAGAATGGGGCGCTCCGCGGAACTCACGGATTTCGAACGTGGTCAGGTGACTGGGTTTCACTTGTGTCATATGTCTGTATGTGAGATTTCCACACTCCTAATCATCCCTAGGTCCACTGTTTCCGATGTGACAGCGAAGTGGAAACGTGAAGGGGCACGCACAGCACGAAAGCGTGCAGGCCGACCTCGTCTATTGACTGACAGAGACCGCCGACAGTTGAAGAGGGTCGTAATGTGTAATAGGCAGACATCTATCCAGACCATCACACAGGAACTCCAAACTGCAACGGGAATCACTGCAAGTACTATGACAGTCAGACGGGAAGTGAGGTAACTTGGATTTCATGGTGGAGCGGCTGCTCATAAGCCACACATCTGGTCGGTAAATGCCAAACGACTCTTCGCTTGGTGTAAGGAGCGTAAACACTGGACGACTGAACAGTGGAAAAACGGTGTATGGAGTGACGAATCACGGTACACAATATGGCGATCCGATGGCAGGGTGTTGGTATGGCGAATACCCGGTAAACGCCATACGCGAGCGTGTTTAGTGCAAGCAGTAAAATTCGGAGGCGGTGGTGTTATGGTGTGATCGTGTTTTCCATGGAGGGGGCTTGCACCCCTTGTTGTTTTGCGTGGCACTATCACAGCACAGGCCTACATTGATGTTTTAAGCATCTTCTTGCTTTCCACTGTTGAAAAGCAATTCGGGGTGGTGATTGCATCTTTCAAAACGATCGAGCACCTGTTCATAACGCACGGCCTGTGGTGGAGTGGTTACACGACAATAACAACCCTGTAACGAACTGGCCTGCACAGAGTCCTGACCTGAATCCTATAGAATACCTTTGGGATGTTTTGGAACGCCTACTTCGTGCCAGGCCTCACGACCGACATCGATACCTCTCCTCAGTGCTGCACTTCGTGAACAATGGGCTGCCATTCCCCAAGAAACCTTCCAGCACCTGACTGAACGTATGCCTGCTAGAGTGGAAGCTGTCATCAAGGCAAAGGGTGGGCCAACACCCTATTGAATTCGTAGCTTCTATTTGAGAAAGCTGGTTGGACAGTGGTATGCTACGTTATTCCTGTTGAACCATGGACCTTGCCGTTGGTGGGGAGGCTTGCGTGCCTCATTGATACAGATAGCCGTACCGTAGGTGCAACCACAACGGAGGGGTATCTGTTGAGAGGCCAGACAAACGTGTGGTTCCTGAAGAGGGGCAGCAGCCTTTTCAGTAGTTGCAAGGGCAACAGTCTGGATGATTGACTGATCTGGCCTTGTAACGATAACCAAAACGGCCTTGCTGTGCTGGTACTGCGAACGGCTGAAAGCAAGGGGAAACTACAGCCGTAATTTTTCCCGAGGGCATGCAGCTTTACTGTATGATTACATGATGATGGCGTCCTCTTGGGTAAAATATTCCGGAGGTAAAATAGTCCCCCATTCGGATCTCCGGGCGGGGACTACTCAGGAGGATGTCGTTATCAGGAGAAAGAAAACTGGCGTTCTACGGATCGGAGCGTGGAATGTCAGATCCCTTAATCGGGCAGGTAGGTTAGAAAATTTAAAAAGGGAAATGGATAGGTTGAAGTTAGATATAGTGGGAATTAGTGAAGTTCGGTGGCAGGAGGAACAAGACTTCTGGTCAGGTGACTACAGGGTTATAAACACAAAATCAAATAGGGGTAATGCAGGAGTAGGTTTAATAATGAATAGGAAAATAGGAATGCGGGTAAGCTACTACAAACAGCATAGTGAACGCATTATTGTGGCCAAGATAGACACGAAGCCCACACCTACTACAGTAGTACAAGTTTATATGCCAACTAGCTCTGCAGATGACGAAGAAATTGAAGATATGTATGATGAAATAAAAGAAATTATTCAGATTGTGAAGGGAGACGAAAATTTAATAGTCATGGGTGACTGGAATTCGAGTGTAGGAAAAGGGAGAGAAGGAAACATAGTAGGTGAATATGGATTGGGGGACAGAAATGAAAGAGGAAGCCGCCTGGTAGAATTTTGCACAGAGCACAACATAATCATAACTAACACTTGGTTTAAGAATCATGAAAGAAGGTTGTATACATGGAAGAACCCTGGAGATACTAAAAGGTATCAGATAGATTATATAATGGTAAGACAGAGATTTAGGAACCAGGTTTTAAATTGTAAGACATTTCCAGGGGCAGATGTGGACTCTGACCACAATCTATTGGTTATGACCTGTAGATTAAAACTGAAGAAACTGCAAAAAGGTGGGAATTTAAGGAGATGGGACCTGGATAAACTAAAAGAACCAGAGGTTGTACAGAGATTCAGGGAGACCATAAGGGAGCAATTGACAGGAATGGGGGAAATAAATACAGTAGAAGAAGAATGGGTAGCTTTGAGGGATGAAGTAGTGAAGGCAGCAGAGGATCAAATAGGTAAAAAGACGAGGGCTAGTAGAAATCCTTGGGTAACAGAAGAAATATTGAATTTAATTGATGAAAGGAGAAAATATAAAAATGCAGTAAGTGAAACAGGCAAAAAGGAATACAAACGTCTCAAAAATGAGATCGACAGGAAGTGCAAAATGGCTAAGCAGGGATGGCTAGAGGACAAATGTAAGGATGTAGAGGCTTGTCTCACTAGGGGTAAGATAGATACCGCCTACAGGAAAATTAAAGAGACCTTTGGAGATAAGAGAACCACTTGTATGAATATCAAGAGCTCAGATGGAAACCCAGTTCTAAGCAAAGAAGGGAAAGCAGAAAGGTGGAAGGAGTATATAGTGGGTCTATACAAGGGCGATGTACTTGAGGACAATATTATGGAAATGGAGGAGGATGTAGATGAAGATGAAATGGGAGATACGATACTGCGTGAAGAGTTTGACAGAGCACTGAAAGACCTGAGTCGAAACAAGGCCCCTGGAGTAGACAATATTCCATTGGAACTACTGACGGCCGTGGGAGAGCCAGTCCTGACAAAACTCTACCATCTGGTGAGCAAGATCTATGAAACAGGCGAAATACCCTCAGACTTCAAGAAGAATATAATAATTCCAATCCCAAAGAAAGCAGGTGTTGACAGATGTGAAAATTACCGAACTATCAGTTTAATAAGTCACAGCTGCAAAATACTAACACGAATTCTTTACAGACGAATGGAAAAACTAGTAGAAGCCAACCTCGGGGAAGATCAGTTTGGATTCCGTAGAAACACTGGAACACGTGAGGCAATACTGACCTTACGACTTATCTTAGAAGAAAGATTAAGGAAAGGCAAACCTACGTTTCTAGCATTTGTAGACTTAGAGAAAGCTTTTGACAATGTTGACTGGAATACTCTCTTTCAAATTCTAAAGGTGGCAGGGGTAAAATACAGGGAGCGAAAGGCTATTTACAATTTGTACAGAAACCAGATGGCAGTTATAAGAGTCGAGGGACATGAAAGGGAAGCAATGGTTGGGAAGGGAGTAAGACAGGGTTGTAGCCTCTCCCCGATGTTGTTCAATCTGTATATTGAGCAAGCAGTAAAGGAAACAAAAGAAAAATTCGGGGTAGGTATTAAAATTCATGGAGAAGAAATAAAAACTTTGAGGTTCGCCGATGACATTGTAATTCTGTCAGAGACAGCAAAGGACTTGGAAGAGCAGTTGAATGGAATGGACAGTGTCTTGAAAGGAGGATATAAGATGAACATCAACAAAAGCAAAACAAGGATAATGGAATGTAGTCTAATTAAGTCCGGTGATGCTGAGGGAATTAGATTAGGAAATGAGGCACTTAAAGTAGTAAAGGAGTTTTGCTATTTGGGGAGTAAAATAACTGATGATGGTCGAAGTAGAGAGGATATAAAATGTAGGCTGGCAATGGCCAGGAAAGCGTTTCTGAAGAAGAGAAATTTGTTAACATCCAGTACTGATTTAAGTGTCAGGAAGTCATTTCTGAAAGTATTCGTATGGAGTGTAGCCATGTATGGAAGTGAAACATGGACGATAAATAGTTTGGACAAGAAGAGAATAGAAGCTTTCGAAATGTGGTGCTACAGAAGAATGCTGAAGATTAGATGGGTAGATCACATAACTAATGAGGAGGTATTGAATAGGATTGGGGAGGAGAGAAGTTTGTGGCACAACTTGACCAGAAGAAGGGATCGGTTGGTAGGACATGTTCTGAGGCATCAAGGGATCACCAATTTAGTATTGGAGGGCAGCGTGGAGGGTAAAAATCGTAGAGGGAGACCAAGAGATGAATACACTAAGCAGATTCAGAAGGATGTAGGTTGCAGTAGGTACTGGGAGATGAAAAAGCTTGCACAGGATAGAGTAGCATGGAGAGCTGCATCAAACCAGTCTCAGGACTGAAGACCACAACAACAACAACATTTGATAAGGCTTTACAGATGTTGTGTGTAATGGGGCAGCTATAAGTGTTAAAAGCTACTTCCGTATGTTGGCATATTCACCAGATTGTCCACTATGACTCTGCGAAAATAGCACGTCACTCGTTCTCATGCAGAATGACTTGTGCACCTACATAATTCCCCGTGTTAATAGCAATATTGTCTATTGCTTTATAGACTGTATGGCGGGTACGCCTTCTCCTCCTATAATATCTGGCATTTTCTGTGTGAGCCAGTGTAGACAGAAAACTATTCACCATACGGGTTACCAACTTTATAGGAATGATGTTCAGACTGTGCGTTGCTGGATTTGCGATGTTAGTAGTGTTAGTGTCAACACTTGT
This sequence comes from Schistocerca piceifrons, assembly GCF_021461385.2. Lineage (NCBI taxonomy): Eukaryota > Metazoa > Arthropoda > Insecta > Orthoptera > Acrididae > Schistocerca > Schistocerca piceifrons. The sequence continues at coordinate 752,392,561 of NC_060140.1, forward strand.
CGATTGGTGCCGGTACTGGAAAGGCGACGTAGGGCTGAAACACAAGGATCAGCGTGTATTACCATTACAGTTTTAGACAGTCAACACGGTTCTGGACAAGGTGAGTAGTGCTTTATTTGTAAGTCTGATTTATTATAACAACAGCAACAATGCTGCTAACCTTCGCGAGTATCGGTGCATTAAAGGAACACGGAGAGGTCCTCTCTTTCCACCGGGTTGAAGAACATGATTGGGAAGTTCGAATAAACTAGATATTTGGGAATTGCTCCTGGGAGAGGCCGACGACCAATTACGTGACGAATTGTTGAAGAAGTTACTGTTGCCGTGGTTGAGAAAGCTGGACGCAATTTTCGATCTTCAGTCAGTGCACGAGCTGTGTCACGACAGCTGAACATTCAGTGGTCTACCGTTCGAAAAGTACGGCGAACAATTGTATAATAACGTCTCTCGTGCGGCTACCGTGGATGCACGTTGTCATAACACTGAGGAACGTTTGTATCTTGGAGCAGAAACATTGTACGCATTGAACAAACGTTTCCCTCCACGTTGAAATTAAAACGTGTTTCTATCAACGGTTTATTCGTTATTTCTTTTCCGAATATGCTTACAAGTGTTTCCGCAAAATTTCGTTCTCTTACTATCGCTCGTTTTTCATGGTGGCCCTGTCTAATAGCAAAAGTTTAATTATAACCACCCTGTGTGTTGGGTAGCCTCTCTTCGATGGCTCGGCCCATTTGACAGCCAACAAGTCCTCCACAGATTACCAGTTGTAATTATTTACTATTTGTAATTAAAATTCACAATAACAGTTTGTAATTCCTCGAACTGGATTCGTTAAGTTTACCATCCATTCCGTTCAACAGTGTCAGGCCGGCCGCGGTGGTCTAGCGGTTCAGGCGCTCAGTCCGGGACCGCGTGACTGCTACGGTCGCAGGTTGGAATCCTGCCTCGGGCATGGATGTGTGTGATGTCCTTAGATTAGTTAGGTTTAAGTAGTTCTAAGTTCTAGGGGACTGATGACCACAGATGTTAAGTCCCATAGTGCTCAGAGCCATTTGAACCATTTGAACAGTGTCAGTCTTCCTTTTTCTCGCTTTCGTTACTGCTGAGATGTTGCTTGGTGAATTTGTATCTGTATGTATGATATGTCACGCTGGTGAGTGTGTGTGTCACCTTTACCTTGCAAATACTTACCGGTCACAGTTCTGAAAGTTAGTTGCTTTTGTGGTCTTGCTACGCAGTGCCACAGTTCCGTTGATGTCTGCGATGTGCGGTTGCTAGAAGATAGCTTCAGTCTGTCCAAACTACTAATTCTTTGCATTTTTGCGCCACTTCTTCCGTATGATACGCACAACATTGTTCTTATACAACTTCAGTTACAATAACGGGTTAGCAGATCTATCTTATATCGTAGTTCATGGAAGATTACAACATACACTCCTGGAAATTGAAATAAGAACACCGTGAATTCATTGTCCCAGGGAGGGGAAACTTTATTGACACATTCCTGGGGTCAGATACATCACATGATCACACTGAAAGAACCACAGGCACATAGACACAGGCAACAGAGCATGGACAATGTCGGCACTAGTACAGTGTATATCCACCTTTCGCAGCAATGCAGGCTGCTATTCTCCCATGGAGACGATCGTAGAGATGCTGGATGTAGTTCTGTGGAACGGCTTGCCATGCCATTTCCACCTGGCGCCTCAGTTGGACCAGCGTTCGTGCTGGACGTGCAGACCGCGTGAGACGACGCTTCATCCAGTCCCAAACATGCTCAATGGGGGACAGATCCGGAGATCTTGCTGGCCAGGGTAGTTGACTTACACCTTCTAGAGCACGTTGGGTGGCACGGGATACATGCGGACGTGCATTGTCCTGTTGGAACAGCAAGTTCCCTTGCCGGTCTAGGAATGGTAGAACGATGGGTTCGATGACGGTTTGGATGTACCGTGCACTATTCAGTGTCCACTCGACGATCACCAGTGGTGTACGGCCAGTGTAGAAGATCGCTCCCCACACCATGATGCCGGGTGTTGGCCCTGTGTGCCTCGGTCGTATGCAGTTCTGATTGTGGCGCTCACCTGCACGGCGCCAAACACGCATACGACCATCATTGGCACCAAGGCAGAAGCGACTCTCATCGCTGAAGACGACACGTCTCCATTCGTCCCTCCATTCACGCCTGTCGCGACACCACTGGAGGCGGGCTGCAGGATGTTGGGGCGTGAGCGGAAGACGGCCTAACGGTGTGCGGGACCGTAGCCCAGCTTCATGGAGACGGTTGCGAATGGTCCTCGCCGATACCCCAGGAGCAACAGTGTCCCTAATTTGCTGGGAAGTGGCGGTGCGGTCCCCTACGGCACTGCGTAGGATCCTACGGTCTTGGCGTGCATCCGTGCGTCGCTGCGGTCCGGTCCCAGGTCGACGGGCACGTGCACCTTCCTCCGACCACTGGCGACAACATCGATGTACTGTGGAGACCTCACGCCCCACGTGTTGAGCAATTCGGCGGTACGTCCACCCGGCCTCCCGCATGGCCACTATACGCCCTCGCTCAAAGTCCGTCAACTGCACATACGGTTCACGTCCACGCTGTCGCGGCATGCTACCAGTGTTAAAGACTGCGATGGAGCTCCGTATGCCACGGCAAACTGGCTGACACTGACGGCGGCGGTGCACAAATGCTGCGCAGCTAGCGCCATTCGACGGCCAACACCGCGGTTCCTGGTGTGTCCGCTGTGCCGTGCGTGTGATCATTGCTTGTACAGCCCTCTCGCAGTGTCCGGAGCAAGTATGGTGGGTCTGACACACCGGTGTCAATGTGTTCTTTTTTCCATTTCCAGGAGTGTATATGAACATTTCTTTGATATTATCATTCGAGAGAATGACAGTTCTTATAATGATTCTTCAGATGTATTTTCGTTTACGTCGTTGCACTCATCTTGTTGCTCCATGACCTCTAAAGACAGCGCCAATCCGCGACGTCCAGCGCCCAAGCGCTCCACCACAGCGGGTGGAGAGGTTTATTCGCTGTCGCGCCTTGCTGACGTGACACATACTTCATCTGTACATACATAAAACGAGCGAGCGCACAGTGGTATATTAAAAGAAATGGATATATTAAAGGAAATGAATGTATTAAAAGAATTGGATTATTAGATACACTCAATAAATTTACTGTATTTCGCATTCATATAGCTTTAACGATAACTATAAAATAATTTCATACAATTACATACGTAATATGTATTCAAACATGGCTCTAGCACACATTAATAATTCTATTATTTTTCAAAAAAATCTTAATTGTATCTCACATATTGGATTTTTTCGAAATTTATTTATTCAATTATGTTTCCATTGCAAGCCACTGACATTAAAATGATTGATTATAAACTTTTAAAGACTAGTTTCAGAGGAAAGATTATCTTTACTTGACATTGTCAGAGTAGAGAACCCATCTATATTTCAACTGACTTTCATTTCTCTGTTTTCTTTTCGAAAATCTTAATTAGCCAAGACCGCACTTAGGAAATTCGGTAACTAGTTTCGACCGTTACCGGTCGTCTTCAGATCCAGATGTACAAAACAGGGTCTAAGATGAGAGGACACTTTGACAGTCGGCTGTCAGCGTTGCTGTTGCGTTGTTAACAGCCAATTGACCAAGCGTCCTCTTATGCTAGAAACTCCTGTGTATATTTAGATGATCGATAACTGTCGAAAATATTAATCTAATTTCCTATATCCGATTCGTGTGACAAAGACTTTACAAAAAAGTCAATGTTTATTGAAGAGATTATCGATAAGTAATTCGTTTATTGTCTAAAAGATCTTCTACGGTGCATGTATGGACTTTGTCCTTCTTGGCGAGTTGTTTGTGACAGGCCTTTATAGTATGGAACTGGAAGTAAGTTTTTATACTGTGTGTGCCATGTAGTATTCTGAGTTTGAGAATGCTGAAATTGTGGTGCCTCATAATGAAGAGAACTAAATAGTCCTATAAACCAGAAAACCTGAGTGTCTACTGCAAGTAGAAATATATCTGAAATCATTGAGCCAACAAAGATGTCGACATCGAATGGAGAAAATGAGTTAAGTAGTGAACGTTGCTAAATTTTTATCAAGATCCTTATTTTGTGAATAATTCAACCTCTACTCGTATTTGTTCTGTGGCAAAAGGTATCATGCAAACAGATGCAAAGAAATAATTTGCGAGGATTATTATAAAATTAAGTATTGGATACGAGTACGGAGGTTTGATGGCCCTGTTGCGCTTTCAAGGCTTGTATGAAATTTTCTTCTACTTCCTTCAATATTTCTATGACATACTTAAAGATAAGCAATAGTAACGTAAAAATGAAAACACCGTATTACGTTTCCTCGACATGTTTTCTTTACTGGTTTTGCGCTTTATTCCGCTATTTTGTTTTTAAAGCTCTTGTAAATAACCGCCGGCCGGAGTGGCCGAGCGGTTCTAGGCGCTACAGTCTGGAGCCGCGCATCCGCTACGGTCGCAGGTTCGAATCCTGCCTCGGGCATGGATGTGTGTGATGTCCTTAGGTTAGTTAGGTTTAAGTAGTTCTAAGTTCTAGGGGACTGATGACCTCAGAAGTTAAGTCCCATAGTGCTCAGAGCCATTTGAACCATTTTGTAAATAACCTGCTTGAAACCGTATCATATATCTCATATATAAATATCAACTTTTAATACATTTCACATCAACTCAGAGCATGTAGGTGCGGCAGTATCTGATTACTATTTTCAGGAAAGTGAAGTCATTTCAGACTTGGAAGTATAACGATTCTCTTGAGCAAAATCTTTTATAGCTTTGACTATACGTAAAAGATATTAATAGTATTGAGATAGTTCATAAAGTTGTCTTACAAGGAATACAACAGTTTAAGGTTCTATCCCCGAAGTTCCGATGTTGATGGCAAATTACTAATGGTGCTCTGCGTGTATGCAAAACACTGAGTTGTTCCGTAAGTCCCTTTATAATGAGAATGAATAAGTTTGATCCTAGGTTCTAGGAAGTGTAAATTATACCACGCTCAGCTCGGCTCATTGTGATACTGACAAAATCTTACAGTATTAATAATTGCTTTCCTTTTTCTTGTAGAATTTCAGTAGGATCAATGAAGCTAACAGGCAGCAGAAATTGCTTTGAAGTGTTTCAAAGGGAATCTTTGGAAAACAATTCTGTGTCCTTCTTACAATGTGACCTCATTAGGGTAGAAATCATAGTAATTTTAATAACTGAAACTACGAATGCAGAACTAAAATACAGCGAAAGAAAACCCATGGAAAAAGCAGTAATACGGATTTTCTGTCATTTTTTCCCCTTTGATGAATAGGTCGACGTGTTCGTAAAAGAAGAACTCCGATAGTGGCGTAGGTAACGCTCATTTGCTGTACCATGGTACTATTTTGTTGTTACTATCTTTCAGTTGCAGCTAATGTCCAAACATATAACAAAAATAACTTTGCTCTAACTTAGCTGCTACTTGAAGAGATTGTGCCCCAAAATTTACGAAACAACCCGCTCACACGTATCTACGAATATAGATTGCCGAACTACAATTCGGAGCGTACTGGACTTGGTCGAAGTAGTAAATGGAAATTTGTGGTAAGATCTTATGGGACCAAACTGCTGTGGTCATCGGTCCCTAAACGGGGGGAGCCTCACGGACCGTGACAATGAGGCTATCCGGCGCGGCGGTCGATGCAGTAAGTATTTCTTTGCAGAGCATTATATTTTTTTTATTTTTATCTATTTATTTTACCCGATCTGATTATGACTATCAGGTCCTCTCCTACATTCGACCAGAGATTCGCACGTACAGTACCTTTTTTACATCATAGGTTCCTCAAAAATAATAGTTTTCTACACCTACATAGACACTCAGAAAGCCATTGTACGATGCGTGGTGCAGTGTACCCTGTACCACTACTAGTCATTTCCTTTCCCGCTCCACTTGCAAACAGAGCGAGGGAAAAACGACTGCCTATATGCCTCCGTATGAGCCCTAATTTCTCGAATTTTATCTTCGTGGTCCTTACGCGGAATCTATGTTGGCGTCAGTAGAATCGTCCGGCAATCAGCTTCAAATGCTGGTTATTTTCAGTAGTGTTTCTCGAAAAGAACGTCGCCTTTACTATAGGGATTCCCATTTGAGCTCCCGAGGCATCTCCGTAATACTTACGTGTTGTTCGAACCAACTGGTAACAAATCTAGCCGCCCGGCTCTGAACTGCTTCGATATCTTCCTTCAGTCCGACCTGGTACGGATCCCAAACACTCGAGAAGTACCCAATAATCGGTCGTACCGGCGTGCTATACGCGATCTCCTTTACAGGTTAACCACAGTTTCCCAAACTTCTCTCAATAAACCGAAGTTGACCATTCGCGTTCCCTACCATAGTTCTCACATGCTCGTTCGATTTCTTATCTCTTTGCAACGATACGCCCAGATATTTAAATGAATTGGCGGTGTCATGCAGGACACTAGTAATACCGTAACCGAACATTACAGGTTTGTTCCTCCTACTCAGCCGTATTAACTTGAATTTTTCCACATTCAGAGCTAGCTACCACTCATCACACCAACTAGAAATTTTTTCTAAGTCGTATCTTGGGACAGTCAGTTTACTTGCCCACCCAGCGCGTCAAATCATTCATGTATGTAGAGAACAACGGCGGTCCTGACGATACCATTGTCTCTGGTGAACATTCGCCGTCGAGTACATCATTACTGGGTTCTACTGGTTAAGAAGTCTTCAAGCCTCTCACATATCTGTGAACTTATTCCACATGCTCGTACCTTCGTTAACCGCCTGCAATGGGCACCGTGTTAAATGCTTTCCAAAAATCTAGAAATATGAAATCTGCATGTTGCCCTTCATCAGAGTTCGCAGTGTATCATGTGAGAAACGGGCAAGCTAAGTTTGGCACGGCCGACACATTCTGAAGCCGTGCTGATTTGTGAATATAAGTTTCTCAGTCCCAAGAAACTTTAGTATACTCGAATCGAGAATATGTTTAGGGATTCTGCAACAAACTGAAGTTGGCACTATTGGTCTGTAATTTAGCGTGTCCGTTCTTTTGCCCTTTATAAGAGTCACCTGCACTTTTTTTCCAGTCGCGGGGGACTTCGTGCTGGGCGAGAGATTCACGATAAGCTCATGTTAGGTAAGTGGCCAAGGCCGTAGAGCTTTGTAAAATCGCAATAGATTCTGTCAGGACCTGGTAAAAATGGAAATGTCGTGTGGCTAGGGCCTCCCGTCGGGTAGACCGTTCGCCTGGTGCAGGTCTTTCGATTTGACGCCACTTCGGCGACCTGCGCGTCGATGAGGATGAAATGATGATGATAAGGACAACACAACACCCAGTGCCTGAGCGGAGAAAATTTCCTACCCAGCCGGGAATCGAACCCGGGCCCTAAGGATTGACAGTCTGTCACGCTGACCACTCAGCTACCGGGGCGGACTCAGGACCTGGTGATTTATTTGCATTAAAATCTTGCAATTGTTTCTCTACTCCAGAGATACTTATTACTATATCTTATATACGAGTGTCTGTCCTATTCTCAAATGACAGTATGTATGTACGATTCTCCTGTGTATTTTACTATGACAAATAGTATTAAAATGATTTGAGTGTCTAAAAGTGACCGTGTGAGTAAATAATACTGACTATGAAATAGTAAAGTTGGTACTGGCAGTTCTCGTACTACAGCAGGTGCTGCCGCTAATAGTGATAACAGCAACAACAATAATAACAATGACAATAACAACAATAACGGTAACGGCAGATGTAAAACGAATTTGTAGGTGTACAAGATACATGTTTTCCGATACTGTGAGTTTTTGGGGAAACGAAGTTTAAGGAGACTGCATCGGCTAGGAATAATGGCAAAAGAGGAGATTTGTTTGGGAAGGATGTACAAGGCTAACGAATGCATAGGACAATCGTAATCCCTGTTATTGGTACAGTAGGTATGTCATTAACTGTCTTCTGAAGCCGGACACGTTATTCAGTTCTCTAATATAGTGCGATAGAGATTATCCCTGAGATGTACTTCGAGAAAATGGCTGAACGATGGAGTGAGAAATAATTTTGCTATGATCGGAAAGTATGTCTCTGCTATTTTGCTCAAATAAGAGCGTTGAGTTTGAGGAGAGGTATGAGGGACAATGTTCTTTGATAAGACAGTAGAGAAGACATGGTGTACGAAACTTGTGCACTTGTCTGCAGGTAACGTCTGAGGTCATCAGTCCCCTAGAACTTATAACTACCTAAACCTAACTAACGCAAGGACATCACACACATCCATGCCCGAGGCAGGATTCGAACCTGCGACCGTAGCGGTCGCACGGTTCCAGACTGTAGCGCCTAGAACCGCTCGGCCACTTCGGCCGGCATCTGCAGGCAGCGAGGATAGCTGTGCATGTGGTGGTGAAATATGATCGAAGGGTCGGACATCACAGACCTAACGAACAGGCTTCCATAACCAGTTCGAGGTACCGCGAGCTTTCTTGGAAAACACCGTATAGGACAACAATAACTGGAAGTGCAATAGGACACCGATACTCTAATGCAGATCAGAGAGAGAACTAAAACTAAAGTCTGAAAAAAACGACTTGATACTTAGAGTTAGAAGACTCTGAAATTACAATCGGCCATATAGGGAAACTATTATGTGAAGAAATAGTCTTGATGACTAGAATCCCAAATTCTCCAAATCATTCATTCACCCGAGAAGACAGGAAGAAGTCAAGGGGTCAGGAGAAACTGGCGCATGAGGCAAAATCTGACAGACCAAATCAGCAGCATATTGACTGTCCTGTGCAAACTGAGCTAATGGGTGAGATAGTGCAGCTTTATGTGACGCTTCGTTTTGACGGCATTCCTGTAGCCTCGTCAGGAAATTTTGGTGAAATACTCCTGCGACTTATTGTCCCTTACGATCATAATCTGTTGTCATCACAGGTCCTCACCCCCCTCCCCCCTCCTCTTCACTCCCCAAAAAAGAACCAGCACCAACGTGTTTGATGATGCCTGTGTCTTCGCTCTGTACGGCTGTGATGAATCCGCGTCTTTGCACTGCATCCTTCTCTCCTTAGTACTCGTCATGGTTACTAGGCGGATAATGAAGTAATCTCGATTGACCAGACATTACTGCAACATTTCCGCTGCTGCTACTGCTCGGTGGACTTTTTGAATGGCTGTGAGCAGTCACGGAACGCAACTGGAGGCGGCGTTTTTGTCATGTTAAAAACCTCGTGCAAGACGCTCAAAACTGTTCACTTTTTCGGCTATTCCCTTCATTGTGATACGTCGGTCTCCAGGCACCAGCTTCCTCACAAAGAGATTGTCTGCCACTTCCTTTTTCGTCATTCACACTTGTTCGAACACACTGGAAGCGCTTGCGCTACGTAACCGCTGTGTCATATGACGGAACATCGTTGCCTTATCCCCCACCAAATCAGCACTGATTCCTTCAAATGCAGAAAACGGATTATCGTCGGATACTTTACTGAATAAACTGGCTGCGTCACTTTTCTTTGCCTCTTGTAGCGACAACCTAGTACATTGGGACTGCCAACATGTACCTGCAAAAAAGCAAATATTAATTTCATAACTTTATTTTTTGAGGTTATAAAACTATATGGCTAAGCTCATACATAGTTCAGTACGGTCGCCGGCGCTGATGACAGAGCTCCAGCTAGACCCTCGTTGTTGTTCGGTCTTCGTTAGCGTTACCGTATTTCTAAATGAAAAAACCGGGGGTATTGCAATCTTTACGTGAACAAGATGGCTCACTTTTTTTACAAATTTGTATTTATCACTTCTTTCTCATATCTTCCTAAGTAACTCTTTCTTGGATCTGATGTTACCATAGCATCGAAAACATCTACATCTACATATACATGGATACTCCGCAAATCACGTTCAAGTGCCTGGCAGAGGGTTCATCGAACCACCTTTACAATTCTCTATTATTCCAATCTCGTATAGCGCGCGGAAAGAATGAACACCTATATCTTTCCGTACGAGCTCTCATTTCCCTTATTTTATCGTGGTGATAGTACCGCCTTATGTAGGTCGGTGTCAACAAAATATTTTCGCATTCGGAGGAGAAAGTTGATAATTGGAATTTCGTGAGAAAATTCCGTCGCAACGAAAAACGCCTTTCCTTTAATGATTTCCAGCCCAAATCCTGTATCATTTCTGTGACACTCTCTCCCATATTTCGCGATAACACAAAACGTGCTGCCTTTCTTTGAACATTTTCGATGTACTCCGTCAGTCCTATCTGGTAAGGATCCCACACCACGCAGCAGTATTCTAAAAGAGGACGGACAAGCGTAGTGTAGGCAGTCTCCTGGGTAGGTCTGTTACATTTTCTAAGTGTCCTGCCAATAAAACGCAGCCTTTGGTTAGCCTTCCCCACAAAATTTTCTATGTGTTCCTTCCAATTTAAGTTGTTCGTAGTTGTAATACCTAGGTATTTAGTTGAATTTACGGCTTTTAGATTAGACTGATTTATCGTGTAACAGAAGTTTAACGGGTTCCATTTTGGCACTCAAGTGGATGACCTCACACTTTTCGTTATTTAGGGTTAACTGCCACTTTTCGCATCTTCCAACATTTCTTCTAAATCGTTTTGCAGTTTGTTTTGATCATCTGACGACTTAATTAGTCGATAAACGACAGCGTCATCCGCAAACAACCGAAGACGGGTGCCCAGATTGTCTCCAAAATCGTTTATATAGATAAGGAACTGCAAAGGGCCTATAACACTACCTTGGGGAACGCCAGAGATGACTTTTGTTTTACTCAATGAATTTCCGTCAATTACTACGAACTGTGACCTCTCTGACAGGAAATTACTAATCGAGTCACATAACTGAGACGATATTTCATTAGCACGCTATTTCACTACGAGCCGCTTGTGTGGTACAGTGTCAAAAGCCTTTCGGAAACCCAGAAATACGGAATCGATCTGAAATCCCTTGCCAATGGCACTCAACACTTCATGTGAGTAAAGAGCTAGTTGTGTTTCATAGGAACGATGTTTTCTAAACCTATGTTGACTGTGTGTCAATAGATCGTTTTCTTCGAGGTAATTCATAATGTTCGAACACAATATATGTTCCAAAATCCTGCTGCATATCGACGATAACGATATGGGCCTGTAATTTAGTGGATTACTCCTACTACCTTTCTTGAATACTGTTGTGACCTGTGCAACTTTCCAGTCTTAGGGTACGGATCTTTCGTCGAGCGAACGGTTGTATATGATTGTAGAGTATGGAGCTAATGCATCAACGTACTCCGAAAGGAACCTAATTGGTATACAGTCTGGACCAGAAGACTTGCTTTTATTGAGTGATATAAGTTGCTTCACTACTCCAAAGATATTTACTTCTACGTGAAACGTCCCCTTTCAACAATTTTACATGACTGTGCTTAACCTGACACACAATATTTTGTTAGCGCAACGCAATCTGACTTTCAAAAATCTCTACAAAAGAATGGCCCTGACTAACATTAAACTATACCTTTCACAAATCACTTACCTCACAAAAATCTTCGCTGCTCAAGCTACTGCAATACAGCGAGCGCCACTACTGCCAGCTAAATAAAAGATTCAAACTACTGAAGGCACTAACTACTGATAGGGGTAGTTAGCAAATGAAAGATATTAATAGAGAGCAAACAATGTATTTACCTTAATATCATCACAAGTCATAATATATATATATCAGTTCATGACAAATTACAAATCTCCGCCATCTCTCTCCCCACATCCACCACTGCTGGCGGCTCACCTCCAACTGCGCAACGCTACGCGCTGTTCACAGCCATCTGCCGCTGCCCAACACTACAATGGCAGACAACAATGCAAACTAGCCACAGACTGCACACAGCACAGCCAGTGATTTTCATATTGAGCGCTACGTAACGTTGCCAATAAGAAAACATAAACAGCCTACTTACATAGAGAAAACATAAACAGCCTACTTACATAGCCCCCATGCTCCCCACAAAAATTTTACAAAATATTTTTTAGGCAGTGGCCAATAATGATTTGATAAAATTTTTTATAATTACAATAACAAACATGTCAAATGCACACACTTATTGATACAATGTTGGTCAAAAGCTAAAATTTTCTCACAGTCCATAAAGACAGTCCTAATCGTACATAAGAGTAGAATAGCAGTGTTTTTTCTCAAAGTCTGAGCAGTAAAAGAAAATGCACACGGAAGTAGTGGATTTCCATGCAGTCTTGAAGAAGTAGTGTTGTCCTTCCAATGGAAAGACAGTGCTGAGTCTTGATATGAATACAGGTAATGGGCCACAACAGAGCAAACCCACAGCAGAGTCATTCGAAGTTCTGACGAATATTGGTAGGTAGGTCATCACAGAGCAGACCCACTGGAGTCCTGGCAGAGATTGTGGTATTGGTGGGCCACCAGAGGTGCAGACTCACTGCAGTCCTTGTAGAAATAATGGTATTGGTGGGTCATCAAAGATGCAGACCCACTGTAGTCCTTGTAGAGATAGCCAGCAGCCATCGGTTGTGACTGTGCAGGTGCACAATCACCATTGAAGAGTCTTGCGGATGATATAGCAAGTCCATAAACCACCACTTGTGCACTCACATAGTTTTTGGAATTGTCCTTAGAACCAGCAATGCTGTTATCCAGTCCCTTGCTGAATCATTAACACACGTGCAAACACTATCAGTCCCTACTTCTCACATATTGTCCACATACTATGACCAACAGAAACGTGTGCAGTGAAATGTAACTAACAAGTTAATAATGTCATGAACTGGTGACAATTACAATTTTATAACATAAGAATACAATAACAAAGGTACAAAATACATCATTAAAACATAATAATACAGATAACATTTGTAGTACAGGCTTTACAAAAGAATAGAAATAAACATATACATCAGTGTTACAAAAATAGTGACATAAGTACATACATAAAATAATGAGAATAGTTTTCGAAACATTAATTTCACACATGAACATTGAAACAGAACAGAATTGTAAACAACTTTACAAAGAAAATAACATATTATTAATGCAACTTATATTTGAGGATAACAGTATTCCTCCTCATAGTGAATATAGCTTAGTATTAGAAGAGAAAAAAATTCTATGAAACAGTACACAGAGACAGGATGAAAACAAATACACAAGGGTACACAAACACGTAATGGGATAACACCAATAGGAAAGGACAGAGTTCGTTTTCAGTGTAACATTTGGTACTGCAGTCCAACCCAAAACTTCATATATCTTTCCTCTTATTTCATCCTTTGTTTCCACCAAAAAAATTCTATCTAAGCATGCTTTCTGTATTTATATGTTGACACATTTCTTACCTCAACATTTATTTCCAAGAAAATTCTACCTAAACCTGTTTTCTCAATGCATTTCTTCCAATTCATCGCAACTCATTCTCTTAGAGGCTACCCCCTCTTAAGCTAACTTAAATCTACTGAGCTCAGATGCTAAACTAAGGGACAAGGCAATGCAGCATCACATAACAAATCAACACAAACAGCAATGCAAAAAAAAATGCAAATTGGCAAAGCTAGCAGCATAAATGAGCAAAAGTCAAATTCAATAACACTATGCCTGGCAAACAGCAGCAACTTATACCTAAACATGACATAGCGCAAGCAGAAAAAATATTACACTAAAAACAACAATGCAGATAAGGGAAATGTATAATCACATCTTAATGTCTAAGTAATTAAAGTGGTGCACCACAAGAAGTTATTCTACCAAAAGTTACCAATTACTTGAAAAGAAAATTATGAATGCAGTTACTAGTTCCTTCTTATTGTTCTTTCCTTTCCAAGTGCTCCTTTTTTAAAGAATGTGGATCACAAAATTATTATTTAATAGATCTGTTGACAGAAAGTGTTCACATTAGCAAATGCATTTCATTTTATAAAAGCAATGCTGCAACACAGCTGAAAAACAGGTATCAAATGAAATAAGCAGTTACGCAAACCAAAGCATAAAAATATCATTCAATAGTCATGTGACATTTCATAAGTTAGTAGAAATTCTCTCAACTCTCGTAGAAAGACACTTGTCATAATCAGGTGTGCAGATGTACGAATATTTCCCATCAATTCATAAGCATTTCAGTAATTAGCACAAAGTGCGAGTAATCATATGTTTTCAAGTAACGAGGGTGTCGCATTAGCGATGAAAGGCACACCCTAATGGCTTGTTCTCCAGGTGTTTGACACGTCCCACGTCCCCTTTTTTTTCTACCTGTGCCGCTGAAAAGGGCTCGCAATAATGGCTTTTTCTCCAGGCGTCTGACACAGCTGGGTGCCCGCGACGCATTACGTGCAGGTGGTCACTTAACTTTCTTACGGAAATATTTACCGCTACAGTGACAGCCTCACATAAAAATATTTCACAGGTCAAGAATTAGCGTTGCAAATCTGTAGAAACAAAATGCTATTGATATAACAGTGTCCAAAAAATGTTCAGTGGCATTGTGATACATTCACACATGATTCACACATGTCATAACTCTTAAAGTACGATTCTTGGTTTCCAACATCCTTATTCACAAGTCAAGAGTCCCTACCCACTATTCATTACTCCTTACCTTATTGCACATATACGTATCCATCGACACTCGTCAATATTTCGTCATTATAAATATGAAGCATAATCAAATAACTCATATAGCCTCAACCTATTAATCGTAAACATACCTCAGCAGCATAATACACATCGTCGTCGTAAAAATAACATCATAACACCTCAGTCAAATCTCAAAATCGTCGTAGCTTCCTCCAATAATTAAAAAAATTCTCTGCTCATGTCAAAAGTGTCATCTGCCTCAAACGTACTTTAAAAATCATGAATCCATACCAAATACATCATTCAAAGCTCTCATAGTATCACAATGGTTCCGAAAAAATATGAGCATTTCACAAAGTACAGACAAAATACAATTTCATAAGTGTGAAGTTATCCAACTGTGTAATTGCGTAAACATCTGTCACTGATGTAATAAAAAAAGTTTATCTCTCAGTTACGTGATCAGATAGCTGTGTAATTTGTGTGTTAGAGAAATATGGTACCGATGTGTAAAGTTGTATAAGCAAATACCATATTAGCTAGGGTTCCTTGTGGTTGCCAAACACATGGTACACAAAGTAAGCATGTACCCCCCTGAGGATGAATGTAATTATACCCTCAGGTGTTACAGATTACAGCAATGGAATGAAATATATCATGGAAAACTTTCTTTGTAATTCAAAAATCTTTAAAAATAAATGTTTTAAGTATAAAATTGATCACTCAAATACGTGTACTGTAGCGCTAAACTGTGCGTCTTGTAACATAATCTCTGTGGAAGTGTCGTAGTTATCGTCCTCCGAAAGCTAAGTTGTGCAGAAGTCAATGTACTTACCTCATGATAAACAAAAGTGAAATGCTTTGCGTATAGATATCGTAGTTATTATGCTTATTGTTGTGATAATGAAAGTACTGTGCTGTAACGTATTGTTGTGCTATGGAAAAGGCTGTCTCCTTGTAGCTATACCACAAAAGTTACTAATAAAACATGTTTTGCTTTCCAGAAGAATTCAGAAGAACTGTGCAGATATAAAACAGATACACCGCAAAAGCAACATTGTAAATTGTCACTCATTAGTAGCGTCGTGATAAAATCGTGTAGTTGTCACATAAACTAACCACTGTGTCGTCTGGTATCTCACAGAAAGTACTTTAAATCCAGAATATATTTTCAAGTAAACCAAAATGTTGCATTAAAATCTCATTAGCAGTACTGGTAAATGTTCTAAGTACGTAAGCCTGATAGTCGTTACGTAATCGTGCAACTAACAATCAAGAATGTACAATTAACAACACTGTGTCGTCTGTTCATTATAACAATGCATTCGTAATTTCTGTTTAAATAAGTTCTCTTGGTTCTTGACTGGATATTTCACTTCAAACATTGTTGCATGTTAACAGTTTCTTAAGTCTGACAAAGCATACTAGAAATGTGAAGTGAAAAGTTTTATACCAAAGACTGAGTTAAAAAGCAGATTATCTCTCAATAAGCGGTTTTACGTGTGAAGTGTGGTGCAATCCTTTACTCTTCATAGTACTCAGAGTTTGAACTTGAATGCAATTGTCAGGCGATATACGTCTGTAAAGAATACTGGAATTTTTCTCAAGGTTAGCGTCTATGTTATTTTTCTCTGAGCCAGCCGGCGCACGTGGGTGCCTGCGGCGCGAGTCATTGTCTGTCTCTTTGTTGGCGCGCGTTGTTATTGGGATTAGGAGACCTAACTTCTACAAATTCGCCTTGCCGAGAGGGCCCAGCTCTGTTAGAATCCCGCCAGTTCTGATGAAATTCACGTCTGTCGTTTTGTCGGTAGTTTACATAGTTTCTTGTTTGTCGGTCATGTGGTGGAGAATTTCTCCCTGAATCGTGACTCTGCGCCGAACTGTTACGTCTGAAGTTATTCTGCCTCCCTTGATAATACTTGTTTTGGTTCCCATATTGTCTGTTTCTCTGATTGTCTCTGTGATAGTCATTACTACGGAAATGCAATCTTTCTCTGTAACTATTATTACTCTGCCAACGGTTGTCGTACGGGTGGTGTCTATTTTGGTCACGATTTGCGTTGTAAGAATAGACCAGTCGTGTCCGGTTATTGTTTCTGTCGTCACGGAATTGTGACGGATGCGACCTGTAATTGTTGTGTCCTTGTTTTCGCGTTCCGCGATTGTCAGTGTCACTTTCCAGTTCTTGTGACAGTCCCTGAAAAGCTTCAATGTCGTCTTTGCAACGTCCTGCCAAAATAATATGTCGTAAATGTTCAGGTAATTTGATTAAGCAAATGCGGATGAGTTCTGAGGGGCTGTATGGGTTTGTCAGGTACTGATTCTTGTGCAACATGTCTTCAAAATATTTCACAAGACTGGAGAATTCAGATTGTTCGAAATGTTTCATTATGATGCCATGTTTTACGCGGTCTTGTGTGGCTTGAGACCAATATGCTGAGAGGAAGGCATGGTAAAATTCTCCTTCACTGTGGCAATCGTGAATGACCGATCGCATTCTTACAGCTGGTTCATTCTCTAAGTAGCCACACATAAATTCTAATCTGTGTTCTAACGACCAGTTGGGAGGAAAACAATGAGAGAATTGATGGAGCCACGCTTGTGGATGAATGTCGTTGGCAGAATTCTTAAACGTTTTGAATTTACGTGTAGTAATGAACAGCTTATAGTCAAAATCATCATGTCGGCAAGTCGCATGTCGGTCATTGTTACTTCGTTTCGGCGGTTCCATCTCGAAATTCGGTGCACATTGCCAGTTTCTTTCATAACTTCCGAAATGCCCTGTGTTATTATTTTGCGTCTTTTCCGTATTTCTAAGTCCCTCTTCCCGTGTTGGGGCGCGAGTGTCCTCTGAAATACGTAATTCTTGTATTACCTGTGTCAGCTGATCTTGTACTTCCCGGATTTCTCTTTGGTGTTGCGTATTAATTTGATTCTGATTTTGTTTGAATTTCTTGATTTGTTCATACACTTCTGTGTCAGTGAAGGCTACAGGTGTTGTGTCATTCAGATCATCATCTACCTTTGTAGATAAATTAGTGAACTGATCTGAAAGTTCGGCTACTTTATCCGATAGTGTACTTATTTCCTCAGTGTGTTTTTCTGAACCAAGTTTCAGAGTATCTACTGTGTCCTTTAAGTTTTCCTGAGTTTTTGCAAGTTGCGTAACCGAATTGGTAGATGCAACTGAGTCAAATTTAGCTTGCAAGGTCTCATGATTTTCATGAACAATAGTTTGCAGTTCTTTTATGGCTGCTTCGTGCTTCTGTAATACATTTTCATGACGCGAAAAAAAAGGTTGGAAATGCTCACAAATTTGTGTTTTTACGTCATTACAGACTTTTTGACATTTCGATTCAATGTGATGTAACTCAGTAGTTAAATCTTCACGCGTTTGTTCAAGAGTTTGTTCCAATGAGTCTAACTTTTGAAGCTGTTGCTGTGTTTGTCTCTGATTTTGTTCCATTGTGTCTAACTTTTCAAGCTTTTGCTGTGTTTGTCTCTGATTTTGTTCCATTGTGTCTAACTTTTCAAGCTTTTGCTGTGTTTGTCTCTGATTTTGTTCCATTTGTTGCATTAATTGCAATAATAATGTATTAGTGTCTGGAATCTGTTTCTCTACGCTTTTCGGCAGTGCATTTGCACCGACAACATTCACATTTTGACAAGCAGAAAATGTGTCTTGACTTATTTGAGAAAACGGTGATGACCCAAAACCTGAATCTACAGTATTTGCGAAATTGTGTCCTGTCATTTCGGATTCCTGAGGCGAGCTGTTGCCGACCGATCGATCGATAATGCTTCCCTCTTCACTAATTGTTTCACTGTCCATGCCATTGTTTGCCGCCCGCTCCATTTCCCTATTCACAATTACCAAATTACTACTTTGAACATCAGTTAATTCACTACTCGGTGGCGCTAACACACTGCTTTCGTCTTCACTGTCATTTCTCAGTTTACTTTGGAGCCTAGTATTACGTTTTTCACACGCCATTATTGTCACAGTATTTCACACGACAACACAGAAAAACACAATTTGAAGAGCAAAATAAAATAACGTAGCAATGGAAATAATGTCTAGTTAATTGCAGCTGCGAAATACTTGGTGCAAATCTACATGCATGCCACAACTGTTTTACTCTACAACAATGAAAACTACAACTACAAAGGAGATTCTCTCTACAATTACGCGCTAGCAATAAACAAAAGCTACACTAAATACACAAACTACAAGAAAAAATCAGAAGATTCCAGTGAGGTATCCTAGGCTAAGGGTCGACATATGAAACGTCCCCTTTGAACAATTATACTGGACTGTGCTTAACCTGACACACAATATTTTGTTAGCGCAACGCAATCTGACTTTCAAAAATCTCTACAAAAGAATGGCCCTGACTAACATTAAACTATACCTTTCACAAATCACTTACCTCACAAAAATCTTCGCTGCTCAAGCTACTGCAATACAGCGAGCGCCACTACTGCCAGCTAAATAAAAGATTCAAACTACTGAAGGCACTAACTACTGATAGGGGTAGTTAGCAAATGAAAGATATTAATAGAGAGCAAACAATGTATTTACCTTAATATCATCACAAGTCATAATATATATATATATCAGTTCATGACAAATTACAAATCTCCTCCATCTCTCTCCCCACATCCACCACTGCTGGCGGCTCACCTCCAACTGCGCAACGCTACACGCTGTTCACAGCCAGCTGCCGCTGCCCAACACTACAATGGCAGACAACAATGCAAACTAGCCACAGACTGCACACAGCACAGCCAGTGATTTTCATACTGAGCGCTACGTAACGTTGCCAATAAGAAAACATAAACAGCCTACTTACATAGAGAAAACATAAACAGCCTACTTACATACGTTACTCATGTTAAGAGCTGTTCTCGATTCGAATTCTGGAATATTTACTTCGTCTTCTTTTGTGAAGGCATTTCGGAAGGCTGTTTTTAGTAACTCTGCTTTGGCAGCACTGTCTTCGACAGTATCTCCATTGCTATCGCGCAGAGGAGGCACTGATTGTTTCTTGCCGCTAACATACTTCACATACGACCAGAATCTCTTTGGATTTTCTGCCAGGGTTCGAGACAAAGCTTCGTTGTGGAAACTTTTATAAGCATCTCGCATTGAAGTCCGCGCTTATTTCGAGCTTCTGTAAAAGATCGTCCATCTTGGGGATTTTGCCTCTGTTTAAATTTGGCATGTTTGTTTCGTTGTTTCTGCAACAGTGTTCTAACCCGTTTTGTGTGCCAAGGAGGATCAGCTGCGTCGTTCGTTAATTTATTTGGTATAAATCTCTCAATTGCTGCCGATACTATCCCATCGAATTGAAGCAAGTGAATTTTTATCTTCTTTTTTGAATAGGTATATTTTTTGCTCTCCCATGAGGCACCGCCTTATCGTAGCACTGTCCGTGTGGGCGAGAGAGTTTGTGTGATCCAAGGAAGCTGAGACCTATATCGGCGGTAGCGTAGCTACTGGTAGGTCCAACCTAGCCGGGCAGGTCTCAGCAGAGGAGCCAGACAAAGTGTGCCTCACAACGATCCGTCTTATATCCTATTCCCTACCGTCTCCTCAGTTATCATTCCTTTCCTTTCTCTAATTATCTTAACACACCACTGCCTTGTGGTTGGTCTCGGGAAGGATGAAGGCTAAGGGAGAAAACCCTGAAAGAAAATCTGGAGTGGGGCCCCAAAGGCGTTTGGAAGGCGTGCTACACCCCCTTTCGGCAGCTCCTGCAACCGAAGTGATACCAGACGTATTGGCTTGCCTTTCCTCTGGATATTATCATTTAGGTCGAGAGGGAGACCGTGATGATTGGGCAACTCACGTGTCTTCGTATTTATCGCTCAGGCTTGTAGCATCCTGGAGAGGACACTTCAGCGACGTCCAAGGACTTCGGCACAACACGGGTGCGGCAGTTACCGGTTATAAGCTCTGTCTGATTGGCGTAAGACTCGAGTGCCAGGAGCCACTTCCGACGGTGGGAGAGATCATTGCATCTCATTGGACAGCTACCGTCCGCCTTAAGCTGGGCAGCCCCCGGCCAATAAGGTGCTGTCCCGCCACTATCCGCCTGCTTCACGGGGTGTGTGAAGCTTAGAAGTAATCTTCGACAAGCGGGTTGATATAGTACACCTACCAACAACAAAAATGAAATGATAAAGAAATCACTATTTCGTATTGCCACCTGGAATGTTAGGATCAAGTGTCCAAGGTACATTGACGATGCCCAAGAGGTTGATTTCATCCGTAAGACTGCCGTAATTGACAGAGAGCTCCATCGTTTCAATGTAGACATCGCGGGACTGCAGGAGACGCGGCTTCCAGACACGGGCTCTATCAGGGAGGATAATTACACATTCTTCTCGCAGGGGATTTGCTGTTAAAAACGCCCTCCAGGACTGTACTGTGCCACCATCCGGTGGAACAGAGCGAATTATTGATTTGAAAATATGCTCCTCAAGTGGCACTGTCAACATCCCAAATGTGTACGCTCCTACCTTGTCATCCAGCATGGAAGAGAAGGATCTGTTTTATGACTTACTCAGTGACAGAATAGCCAAGGTACCTAGCACCGAGACACTGTATATTCCAGGGGACTTTAATGCTAGAGTTGGATCAGATAACGACATATGGCCGAATTGCCTGGGACATCATGGGGTGGAAAAATGAATGAAAATGGCCAGAGACTGCTTGAAGCTTGCTGCTGTTATGGACTCTGTATCACAAACACATATTTCCAGCTTAAGGATCAGCACAAGGTGTCTTGGAGACACCCGCGCTCTCACCACTGGCATCAACTTGACTTAGTCATAGCTAGGCGTACTGGTCTCAAAAATGTGCTACTGACACGAAGATATCGTAGTGCTGATTGCAACACTGCCCACGCCCTGGTGGCGTGCACATTGAGGCTCACTCCCAAGAAATGTCACCACGCTAAACCAAGAGGTCATCCCCGTATCAACACAGATCATGTTCATTGAGGCTCACTCCCAAGAAATGTCACCACGCTAAACCAAGAGGTCATCCCCGTATCAACACAGATCATGTTCATGACACACAAAGAAAGCAGGATTTTGCCAGTAATTTTGAAAGTGCTGTCCCAGGAAACGTGCAAGCAGAAAGGAATGTTGTTGATAAGAAACGGGCAAAACTCTCGGGTGCAATCTACAACTCAGCAGTATTGGCCTATGGAATAAAAGGAAAAAGAAATAAGGACTGGTACGAGCAAAATTTGGAAGAAATGGAACCAGTCACTGACGCTAAACGGAAAGCCCTGCTTGCTTACAAAAGAAACCCAAATGAAAGAACTCGAGATGACCTACGAAAAGCAAAGAACAGGGCACAGCAAACATCCAGGAGATGCGCAAATAACTACTGGCTGAATTTATGTGCAGGTATACAGAAAGCGGCCGACTCTGGGAATGCTAAGGCAATGTACGATGGTATTAAGAAAGCAATTGGACCAACTGTCAGAAAAACAGCTCCTCTGAAGTCCAAGGCGGGTGAAGTCATTACTGATGAAGGCAAACAAATGGAACGCTGGGTTGAACACTACCTCGAGTTGTATGCAGCCGAGAATGAAGTTGTCAAGGATGCATATGACGCCATCAAACAAATGCCAGTTATGGAAGAACTAGATGCAATGCCTACTATGGAAGAACTTAGTAGAGAAATAGATTCTCTTGCTAACGGAAAGGCCCCAGGTGAAGATGGGATCCCTGCAGAGGTTATTAAGTATAACAAGTCTGTTCTTCTCAAACATTTAAATTCACTTATCACAACCAGCTGCGAAGAAGGTTATGTCCCGATGAGTATGCGGAATTCGAGGATAGTTACTCTATATAAACAGAAAGGGAACAGAAGTGACTGTAACAATTACCGAGGCATTTCATTACTAAGTGTAGCAGGGAAAGCTTATGCAAGAGTCATTCTAATGCGATTACAGATCTTAGCTTCCAGAATCTAACCGGAATCTCAGTGTGGCTTCAGGCCCGGCCGATCAACCGTAGATATGATCTTCTCCTTAAGACAGCTACAAGGGAAATGTCGTGAGCAGCAGAGGCCACTTATATTGCTTTCATAGACCTTGTTAAAGCGTTTGATTTAGTGAGCAGAAATGGGCTTTTCAAACTGTTGCAGAAGATTGGATGCCCACCTAAACTACTACAGATAATTGTCTCTTTCCATGAGAAAACACAAGCAACAATTTGCTTCAACGGTAAAACATCAGAAGCATTCCCTGTTAATAGCGGTGTGAAACAGGGGTGTGTGTTAGCTCCTACATTATTTGGGATTTTCTTTTCCCGTCTGCTCAGATTTGCCTTTGAAGACTGTGAGGAGAGAGTGTATCTACAAACGAGGTCTGATGGAAATCGTTTCAACATTGCTCGCCTCAGGGCCAAGACCAAAGTAAATACAGTTGTTATCCGTGAGTTGCTATATGCGGACGATGCAGCTCTAGTAGCGAACACAGAAGATGAGCTGCAGTATATAATCAACAAATTATCAAATGCCTGTGAAAAGTTTGGTCTACTCATCAGCCTTCAAAAGACTAAGATCATGGCGCAGAGCACTACCAACCTTCCATCCATTAGCATTGATGGCAATCCTCTCCAGATAGTTGATGATTTTACCTACTTGGGATCCACAATATGTAGCAACTTGTCCATGGACACTGAAGTTACTAACAGAATCGCAAAGGCATCATCTGTCATGGCTAGATTGAAAAACAGAGTATGGAACAACGGACTGCTTACCACAAAAACTAAATTAAAAGTCTACAACGCTTGTGTCATAAGCACCCTTCTCTATAGCTGTGAGACATGGACAACTCTTTCTAGGCATGAATCTCGACTCAACAGCTTCCATCTCCGCTGTCTCCGGAAGATCTTTCAGATCTCTTGGAGAGATAGAGTACCCAACACCGAAGTCTTTCATCGTGCAAGCACAACCAGCATCTTTGCACTCCTGAGTCATCGACGTCTAAGATTGTTGGGACATGTCAGGCGCTTGGATCCTGAACGGATACCGAAACAGCTGCTGTGTGGCGAACTTCAGGAAGGTGTGAGGCCAGTGGGACGACCGCATCTTCGTTTCAAGGATGTCTGCAAGAGAGACCTGACCTAGACCAGAATCAATCCAAGTCGCTGGGAAAGCATTGCAGATGACCGTGTCAAGTGGCGAGTAACTGTGCGCAACGGCGTCAAGCTCTCAGAGGACGAACGCACACAGGAACAAATCAGGAATTTCGGATGAGATTTTATGCGTACCTCCGGAATTAAACACGTATTTTCGCCAACATATCGAGGGTAAATCAAAGTCACCACCAACTATTATCGTATGAGTTGGGCATGTGTTTGAAATGAAATTCAAGTTTTCTTTGAACCTTTCAGCAACAAGTGAGAACTTAATAGTTATAACCGACGATCAACTAATTCTATACACATTGTACAGAAAATCTGTTTCCTTCCTCGGTTCAGTTTATATTTAATAAAGGAAATGCCCTTTCCACAACTACATTGTGGGAGTGACTGCGAAAAGGTATTCCGCAGTTTTCAAAAGTTCTGAATATTCCAATTTTAAGGTTGGATAACAAGTACATTGTTTCTGTTCCACTGATCTTTGTTTAGTTGAAACTAGTTTTCGGTGTCTTAGTCCATCTTCAGTAAACAGGTGACTAGTGTTTCAAAGGGACATTAGTTCTTAGGAACCAAACATTATAAGAAAAGATATAATCACTCACATAGAGTTTTGTGCATCAAACTTCTTTCTTAACGTTGAGCTTACACTTTACAAAGTGGTGAATATTAAGCACAATTAATAAGTAAACTACACAGTAATACAGGTTAAATGGTCATGATGATAAATTTTGTGAGGTCTTGACATTGGCCTAGTACTCTTCATTTATGTTGTGTAACAAACATCTTTTTTAACACTGTAAACTAAACTTTAGTCAATGGACAATATTTTACACGATAATTAAAATATATGATCTTACAGTATTACAGGTTATATGTCTATGATGCCTTAGTTTGTGAGTTCGTAACATTCATTGCGAACTGTATATTCATCTCCAGAACTATAGTTCATGAATTCGCACCATCGATAGATACAGTTTCCTCTGAAAATGTTGATCAGATTACCGATCTGAGCTGTTCACTTTGAAACATTTTTAGGCAGTTTAGTTTATCACACCTTCCCAATCAAGTTCTCTGCTAAGAATTAACCAAACCAAAACATTTAATTCATCGTACTGCCTTATCGTTGACAGAACAACAACCTGACAAGGAAGTCCAAAAACCTGTTTTTTTATTGTTTTACAGATTTGCAACTGGGGGTTGAAACAGAGCATTAAAAACTGGATGGAATCAGGATTAATAGGGTGGTTTGGTTACCCTAGATTTAGTAAGCCTTAGAGATTACATAAGCCCTGTGACCTATCTATTTAATCTGCTCCCTTTGTAGATGACTTTATAAATAATGTTACGTATTTTGAAGTGGTACCGCTAAGCAGTACTCTTTGTGGCGATTCCGGCAAATTGGGAGCCAGGAGAAGTATCGCCAAAATCGAATAACTATTATATCGCCAATAACGATGTATGGTATCTTTTGGATCTCCATCAGGTTACTACTGACTAACATTCTGGGAGGTATGAAGTCAATAACTTTATGGTTTACCAAATTATGCAAAAACTGCAGAGAACTGTCTGTAAGTTGGCTGTTTAGGTTTTTTTATTGGTAACGCCACCTCTGTGTAAAAATCACTGGCTGTGCTGTGTGCAGTCTGTGTCTAGTTTGCATTGTTGTCTGCCATTGTAGTGTTGGGCAGTGGCAGCTGGATGTGAACAGCGTGTAGCGTTGCGCAGTTGGAGGTGAGCCGCCAGCAGTGGTGGATGTGGGGGGAGAGATGGCGGAGTTTTGTAATTTGTCATGAACTGCTATATATATTATGACTATTAAGGTAAATACATTGTTTGTTCTCTATTAAAATCTTTCATTTGCTAACTATGCCTATCAGTAGTTAGTGCCTTCCGTAATTTGAATCTTTTATTTAGCTGGCAGTAGTGGCGCTCGCTGTATTGCAGTAGTTCGAGTAACCAAGATTTTTGTGAGGTAAGCGATTTGTGAAATGCATAGGTTAATGTTAGTCAGGGCCATTCTTTTGTAGGGATTTTTGAAAGTCAGATTGCGTTGCACTAAAAATATTGTGTCAGGTTGAGCACAGTCATGTATAATTTTTCTAAGGGGACGTTTCATATGGCAACCCTGCCAGGATACCTCACTGGAATCTTCTGATTATTTCTTGTAGATTGTGTGATTAGTGTAGCTTTTGTTTATTGCTAGTGCATAATTATAGAGAGAATTTCCTTTGTAGTTGCAGTTTTCATTGTTGTGCAGTAAAACAGTTGTGGCATACATGTAGATTTGCACCAAGTATTTCGCAGCTGCAATTAACTAGATATTATTTTCTGTGCTATGTTAATGTGTTCTCTTATTGTTGCTCTTCAAATTGTGTTTTTCTGTGTTATTGTGTGAAATATTGTGACAATAATGACGTGTGAAAAACGTAATACTTGGCTCCAAAGTAAACTCAGAAATGACAGTGAAGACGAAAGCAGTGTGTTAGCGCCACCGAGTAATGAATTAACTAATGTTCAAAGTAGTAATTTGGTAATTGTACATAGGGAAATGGAGCGGGCTGCAAACAATGGTGTAGACAGTGAAACAATTAGTGAACAGGGAAGCATTATCGATCGATCGGTTGGCAACAGTTTGCCCCAGGAATCCGAAATGACAGGACACAATCTTGCAAATACTGTAGATTCAGGTTTTGCGTCCTCACCCTTTTCTCAAATAAGTCAAGACACATTTTCGGCTTTTCAAACTGCGAATATTGCAGGTTCAAATGGATTGCCGAATAGCACTGAGGAACATGTTTCAGACACCAGTGCATTGTTATTACAATTAATGCAACAAATGGGACAAAAGCTTCAAAAGTTAGACACAATGGAACAAAATCAGAGACAAACACAGCAAAAGCTTCAAAAGTTAGACACAATGGAACAAAATCTTCAAAAGTTAGACACAATGGAACAAAATCAGAGACAAACACAGCAACAGTTAGACACAATGGAACAAAATCAGAGACAAACACAGCAAAAGCTTCAAAAGTTAGACACAATGGAACAAAATCTTCAAAAGTTAGACACAATGGAACAAAATCAGAGACAAACACAGCAACAGTTAGACACAATGGAACAAAATCAGAGACAAACACAGCAAAAGCTTCAAAAGTTAGACACAATGGAACAAAATCTTCAAAAGTTAGACACCACGCTTGAACAAACACGTGAAGATTTAACTACTGAGTTACATAACATCGAATCGAAATGTCAAAAAGTCTGTAATGACGTAAAAACACAAATTTGTGAGCATTTCCAACCTATTTTTTCGCGGCATGAAAATGCACTACAGAATCACGAAGCAGCCATAAATGAACTGCAAACTATTGTTCATCAAAATCATGAGACCCTGCAAGCTAAAATTGACTCAGTTGCATCTACCGATTCGGTTACGCAACTTGCAAAAACTCAAGAAAACTTAAAAGACACAGAAGATACTCTGAAAATTGGTTCAGAAAGACACATGGAGGAAATTAGTTCATTGTCAGAGAAAGTAGTTGAACTTTCGGATCAGCTAAATAATTTATCTACGAAGGTAGATGATAATCTGAATGACACAAAACCGGTAGTCTTTAATGAGACAGAAGAGTGCGAACAAATTAGGAAACTGAAACAAAATCTGAATCAAATTAATACGCAACACCAAAGAGAAATCCGGGAAGTACAAGATCAGCTGACACAGGTAATACAAGAATTACGTATTTCAGAGGACACTCGCGCCCCAATACCCCAATACGAGATGAGGGACACAGAAATATGGAACAGCCATAAAATAATAACACAGCGCATTTCGGAAATTATGACAGAAATTGGCAAGGTGCACCGAATTTTGAAATGGAACCGCCGAAACGACGTAACAATGACCGCTATGCGACTCGCCGACATGATGGTTTTGACTATAAGCTGTTCATTACTACACGTAAATTTAAAACATTTAAGAATTCTGGCAACGACATTCATCCACAAGCATGGCTCGATCAATTCTCTCATTGTTTTCCTCCTAACTGGTCATTAGAACACAGATTAGAATTTATGTGTGGCTAATTAGAGAGTGAACCAGCTGTAAGAATGCGATTGGTCATTCACGATTGCCACAGTGAAGGAGAATTTTACCATGCCCTCCTCTCAGCATACTGGTCTCAAGCCACACAAGACCGAGTAAAACATGGCATCATAATGATGAAACATTTCGAACAATCTGAATTTTCCAGTCTTGTGAAATATTTTGAAGACATGTTGCATAAGAATCAGTACCTGACAAACCCATACAGCCCCTCAGAACTCATCCGCATTTGCTTAATCAAATTACCTGAACATTTACGACATACTATTTTGGCAGGACGTTGCAAAGACGACATTGAAGCTTTTCAGGGACTCCTACAAGAATTAGAAATTGACACAGACAGTCGCCGGATGTGAAAACAGGAAAACAATCACTACAGGTCACATACGTCACAATTCCGTGACGACAGAAGCAATAACTGGACACGACAAGGCTATTCTTACAACGCCAATCGTGACCAAAACAGACACCACCCATATGACAACCACTGCCAAAGTAGTAACAGTTACAGAGAACGATCGCATTTCCGTAGTAATGAATATGACAGAGATTACCTTACAAACAGACAATATGGGAACCAAAACAATTATTATCAAGGGAGACAGAATAACTTCAGACGCAACGGTCCACCGTGCAGTGATAATTCAGGGAGAAATTCTCCACCACTTAACCGACAAGAAAGAAACTACAGGAACTACCAACATGACGACAGATGATATAATCATAACGACAGACCTGAATTTCATCAGAACTGGCGGGATTTAAACAGGTCTGGGCCCTCTGGGCAAGGTGAATTTGTAGAAGTTAGGTCTCCTAATCCCAATAACGGCGTGCGCCAACAAAGAGACAGACAATGACTCGCACAGCAGGCAGCCGCGTGCGCCCGCTGGCTCCGAGAAAAATAATGTAAGACGTTAGCCTTGAGAAAAATTTTAGCATTCTTTACCGATGTATACAACATGATAATTGCTTTGAAGTTGAAACTCTGTGCACTAGGAAGAGTAAAGGTTTACACCACATTTCACATGTAAAACCGGTTATAGAAAGATAATCTGCTTTTTAAGTTTGTCTTTGCCATAAAACTTTTCACTTCACATTTCTAGTATGCTTTGTCAGACTTAGAATCTGTTAATATGCAACAATGTTTGAAGTTAAATATCCAGTCAAGAACCAAGAGAACTTGTTTAAACAGAAATTACGAATGCATTGTTATTGCGAACAGACGACACAGTGTTATTGTGTGTGTACATTCTTGCTTGTTAGTTGCACGGTTACGTAATGACTATAAGGTTCACATGCGTACTTAGAACATTTACCAGTACTGCTACTGAGATTTTAATGTAACATTTTGGTTTACTTGAAAATACATTCTAGATTTAAAGTACTTTCAGTGAAATACCAGATGACACAGTGATTAGTTTATGTGACAGCTACACGATTCTATCACGACGCTACTAATGAGTGACAATTTACAAAGTTGCTTTTGCAGTGTTTCTGTTTTATATCTGCACAGTTTTCTGTTTTATCCTGGAAAGTAAAACATGTTTTAGTAGTAACTTTTGTGTTATAGCTACAATGAGACTGCCTTTTCCGTAGCACAACAATACGTTACAGCACAGTATTTTCTTCATCATGGCAATAAGCGTAATAACTAAGATATCTATACGCAAAGCATTTCACTTTTGTTTATCATGAGGTAAGTACATTGACTTCTGCAGAACTTAGCTTTCGGAGGACGATAACTACGACACTTTCACAGAGATTATCTTACAACAAGACGCACAGTTTAGCGCTACAGTACATGTATTTGAGTGATTAATTTTATACTTAAATCATTTATTTTTAATGGTTTTTGAATTACAAAGAAAGTTTTCCGTGATACATTTTATTCCATTGCAATAATCTGTAACACGTGAGGGTATAATTACATTAATCCTCAGGGGGGTACACGCCTACTTTGTGTACCATGTGTTTGGCAAGCACAAGGAGCCCTAGCTAATATGGTATTTGCTTATACAACTTTACACATCGGTACCATATTCCTCTAACACACAAATTACACAGCTATCTGATCATTTAACTGAGAGATAAACTTTTTTACTACATCAGTGACACATGTTTACACAATTACACAGTTGGATAACTTCACACTTATGAAACTGTATTGTGTCTGTACTGTGTGAACTATTCATACTTTTTTGGAACCATTGTGATACTATTAGAGCTTTGAATGATATATTTGGTATGAGATCATGATTTTTAAAGTACGTTTGAGGTAGATGACACTAATGAAATGAGCAGAGAATTTTCTTTAGGTTTTGAAATTATTGCAGAAAGCTACAACATTTTTGAGATTTGACTGAGGTGTTATGATGTTATTATTACGACGACGATGTGTATTATGCTGCTGAGGTATGTTTACAGTTAATAATCTGATGCTATATGAATTATATGATTATGCTACATATCTGTAATGATGAAATATTGAAGAAGTGTTGACGAATGAGGTAAGGAATAATGAGTAGTGGTTAGGGACTCTGACTTGTGAAAAAGGTTGTTGGAAACCAAGAATAGTACTTTAAGAGTTATGGAATGTATGTAAATGCGTGAATGTATTACAATGCCGACAAAAATTTTTTGGACACTGTTATATCAATAGGATTTTGTTTCTACAGATTTGTAACCCAAATTCTTGACCTGTGAAATATTTTTATATGAGACTGTCACTGTAGCGGAAACTGGTGTCGTAAATATTTCGGTAAGAAAGTTTAGTGTCCACCTGCACATAACGTGTCGTGGGCACCCAGCTGGGCGACAGTCGCCTGAAAAAAAAAAGCCATTAGCGTGTGCCTTTCAGAGGTACAGGTGAAAAAAAGGGGGAGGCCATTATCCTCGCTATTGACGTTCCTTTGTAGAAAGCATCGCCAAAACGACATGGTCGAACTTGAAAACATATGATTACACTGTGGAGCTCTTAATTTATGATATTTACTGAAATGCCTAATGAAATGACTAGAAAATTTTTATGTCTATACACCTGATTATGACTACTGTCTCTGCAGTTGAGAGATTTTTCTACTAACTTATGAAATGCCTCATGACTACTGAATGATGTCCTTATGCTTTACTTTGTACATAGTTGCTTATTTCATTTGATATCTGGTTTCCAGCTGTGTTGCAGCATTGCTTTTATAAAATAAAATGCATTTGCTAATGTGAACATTTTCTGTCAACAGATCTATTAAATAATAATTTTGTAATCCACATTCTTAAAAAAAGGAGCACTTGGAAAGGAAAGAACAATAAGAAGGGACTAGTAACAGTAACTGGACACATAATTTTCTTTTCAAGTACATGGTAATATTTTTTACAATAAGCTGTTGTGGTGCACCACTTTAATTACATAGTCATTAAGATGTGAATAGACATTTCCCTTATATGCATTGTTGTCTTTAGTGTAATATTTTTTTCTGCTTGAGCTTTGTCATGTTTAGATATAATTTATTACCTTTTCTTCTGCTGTTTGCCAGGCATAGTGCTACTGAATTTTAATTTGTGTTACTCTGCTAAGCCAGTTTACTACTGATTTATTTTTCTTGTTTGCTGCTCATTGCCTTATATTAGTTGTAATTTATGCTGCTTGCTTCGCCATTTGTATTTTTGATCGTTGCTGTTTGTGTTAATTGTTTTGTGCTGCTGCATTGCCTCGTCCCTTAGTTTAGCATCTGAGCTCAGTAGATTTAAGTTAGCTTAAGAGGGGTAGACTATATAAAAAACTGACTATGGAGAATAGGTAAAGAATGCATTGCGAAGTTATATGAAAAAGATCTGGGCCAAAATGAGTATTGTACAATCAGAAATAGTTATTTTGAAAGAAATATGAATAGAATACAGAAAGCAGGTATAGATAGGACTTTTTGGGAATAATGATGAATGAAGGGAGATCTCCAAGAAGTAAAGAAAGTTTTGTTTGCAAAATACTGCAATAAAACAAAACCTGTCCTTTCCTTGTGTTATCCCACTATGTGTTTATGTACCCTTGTTTATTTGTCTTTTTCCTGTCCTTCTGTGCTTAGCTGATGAGAGCTATGTTGTAGAATTTTTCTGATAATATGTTATTTTCTTTGTAAAGATGTTTAGACATTATTTATTCTGTTTTGTTTTAATGCTCATGTGTGAAGTTGATGTTTCAAAAGTTATTCTGATCTTTTATGGATGAACTTATGTCATAATTCCTGTCACACTGATGTATGGGTATATTTTGATTCTTTTGTAAAGCCTGTTTTACTACACATGTTATCTGTATTGTTATGTTCTTTAATGATGTGATTTTGTACTTTTGTTATTGTATTCTCATGTTATAAAATTGTAATTGACACCAGTTCATCAAATTATGCAACTTGTAAGTTACATTTCACTGCACACGTTTCTGTTGGTCATAGTATATGGACAATATGTGAGAAGTAGGGACTGTTAGTGTTTGCACGTGTGTTAATAATTCAGCAAGGGACTGGATAACAGCATTGCTGGTTCTAAGGACAATTGCAAACACTTTGTGAGTGCACAAGTGGTGGTTATGGACTTGCTATATTATCTGCAAGACTCTTCAATGGTGATTGTGTACCTGCACAGTCACAACAGATGGCTGCTGGCCATCTTTACAAGGACTACAGTGGGTCTGCATCTTTGATGACCCACCAATACCATCATCTTTACAAGGACTACAGTGGGTCTGCATCTTTGATGACTCACCAATACCATACTCTCTACCAGGACTACAGTGAGTCTACTCTGTGATGACCTACCTACCAATATTCTTCAAAACGTCAAATGACTCTGCTGTGGGTTTGCTCTGTTGTGGCCCATTACTTGTCTGCATGTCAAGAGTCAGCACTGTCTTTCCGTTGGAAGGACACTACTTCTTCAAGACTGCATGGAAATCACTAGTTCTGTGTGCATTCTCTTTTACTGTTCAGGCTTTGAAAAAAAAAGAAAAACACTTTGATATCTTTGTTATTGTAATTATGAAAAATTTTATCAAATCATTATTGGCCACTGCCCAAAACAATTTGTAAAATTTTGTGTGGGGAGCATGGGGGCTATGTAAGTAGGCTGTTTAGGTTTTTTTATTGGTAACGCCACCTCTGTATAAAAATCACTGGCTGTGCTGTGTGCAGTCTGTGTCTGGTTTGCATTGTTGTCTGCCATTGTAGTGTTGGGCAGTGGCAGCTGGATGTGAACAGTGCGTAGCGTTGCGCAGTTTGAGGTGAGCCGCCAGCAGTGGTGGATGTGGGGAGAGAGATGGCGGAGTTTTGTAATTTGTCATGAACTGCTATATATATATATATATTATGACTATTAAGGTAAATACATTGTTTGTTCTCTATTAAAATCTTTCATTTGCTAACTATGCCAATCAGTAGTTAGTGCCTTCCGTAGTTTGAATCTTTTATTTAGCTGGCAGTAGTGGCGCTCGCTGTATTGCAGTAGTTCGAGTAACCAAGATTTTTGTGAGGTAAGCGATTTGTGAAATGCATAGGTTAATGATAGTCCGAAGTTGCAATATTAATTTTCTTCATTACTCGATGACTAGTTTAGAGTCTAAACTCATTTTCCGTCATCCAATGAGCCATGCAGTAATATACATTACGACAGACACATGACTGCTTCGCAAGATGATTAACTAAAATTAACTGGTTTAGAAGATGATTTACTGAAATGAACAGCCATGTGACTCTCGTAATATATGTTATTGCATAGCTTATTGGATGACGTGAAAGTGAGCTTAGTCTCGAAAGTACTCATCAAGTAATAAAGTTAATTAATATTGCAACTTCGGCTGCTGTCTGAAGTTTATTGCATAATTTCGTAGGTCAGTATTGCGTGATGTTTAACGACATTGTTGAAAGGCTTATCTTTTATTTGACAGTTCTGGCACCTTTTCCGTTTCATTCCTGGATAAGGACTCTATCCGACATACTTCTGTCGCATTAGTACAAGATTAACAATCGGTTGTGAATTATGGGTACCAGAAGGGACTGCATATGCTTTATTTACGCATACGTTCCTTCAGTGGTGAAGATAATCATTACACATCAGATATTTATTCGGGATTGTTAGTAATAACAAAGTGGAGGATAAGAGGGAAATTAGAATACAGAAGTATAAACAAAATGGCTCAAACAGGCTTTACTGAATGCCTGAAACATAAGAAGACGAACAACATGTGGGACCACAGATACTGCAAAAGAGCGTAGTGGCTATCTTGAAATTAAAATTTAGGCTTGGAGATGGTCTCCTCATATTTAAATTGTTTTAGAACTTTTTTTGTAAATAGTAAGCAGACATATTTTGATTGCAGTTTCAGTTGTTTTAATTATTTGACTCTTACCTGCCTTGACATTGACCACAGACAACGCCGGGACCTCAGGACAGCGACTTCCTTGCCGAGCTCCGACGTGACACCCAGCGCCTTCAAGCAGCGTGGACTCTAAGCGCCGTCGCTGCGAGGCAACGGAGTGACTATAAAACTTTCGCCAGTAAATGATGTTTCGGTTACCTCTGCCTCCTGAGAGCAATTCAACCCCTGCTGGGGTCGTAACAATACGATGTAAACTAATTAAGACTGCATGAAATTAGATAGCTGTAGTAATGTCAGCCCAACTTCCTGTGGCAGGAATATGTAGAGATAAAAATGGTTCTATTATAACTGACAGAAACACTTTTTGTATTATTCAAGCACAACTGCACGGCGTGTTTTAGAGTCAAGGCAAAGGGAAACTGTGTATTGACGAAAGTAGACAGTCAATAAAAAATGGTCTATCCTGGTAATTTATATTTCAAAGTGCAGCATAAGTTCTGGATTGTGACTCAGGTTGGTGCAAGGGATTTCTGCAGAGGAATGCCAGACCTTTCTGAGCTTATTAGGAAACGGAAAGTGCAACAGTACCTTTATAGAGGGAAAGAAATTCTTTAAGAACAAGCTATTAGCATCGTTGAAAATCTTTTATCACTTTAACGTTACGATAAATCTTCCAGTTTTGGAAAAATTCATGATGTTTCGGCGTCTAGCTGAGCTGTTAAAATGATAGTCTTAGTATCAACTGCTGTAGAAAGTGCCAAATAAATCGTAAAATTGAAATCGTTCTAGGCGCTACAGTCTGGAACCGCGCGACCGCTACGATCGCTGGCTCGAATCCTGCCTCGGGCACGGATGTGTGTGATGTCCTTAGGTTAGTTAGGTTTAGGTAGTTCTAAGTTCTAGGCGACTGATGACCTCAGAAGTTAAGTCGCATAATGGTCAGAGCCATTTGAACCATTTGGAAAGAGTGTTTACAAAGATAAACAAATTAAAAATATTGACAAAATTTAACTTATCCAATATAAACTAACGGAAGAAGATTGAAACACGTACAGTGAGCAATTTTAGATAATTTTCCAAAATAACAGAATGGCGTTCGAGAGAGGATAGGTTTATTGACAATAATCCTTCGTAAGAAATAGCCCTCTGTATGCAATAAGAATCGTATTAACATAAATTTAAAATGATAATCAGTCTTAATCAGCTTTAATGTCAAGTAGAACGGATTGAGGGATTTACAAAACGGCTGAAAGATCCAGAAAGCGTTAAGGTTACTCTCATTCGCTCTGCAAACTCAAGTGGAAACCTGCTGTTGCGTTCGTGAGTGTTGGAACCGTGCCATACTTCTTGTGTGGGAGATCCGCGACCAATGGTTGGCCTCATTTACGGTCCCGCATGCAGGAAGAACACTCGCATGCTGTTTCGTCATATTCATTCGAATTCTCAGCGGTAGCGCTTTAGAGGGACTAGCTACAGGAACTCTGTATGATGTTATGAGCTATCCGTATTGCGCTGTAACTTTGGAACGCCCGGAGGCGTGTTGCCGCTTTCCCGTCGCTGAGATTGGTCGGCTAGTCTTAGACGGTACCCGTTCATCCATTTTTTTTTATTATTTTTTTTTAACGTACGACGACTGAGTATATCAGAACATGCGATAACGAACTCTAATGCTCACCACTCTGTACTAAAAAAAAACAATTTCG
The DNA here is from genome assembly GCF_021461385.2 of Schistocerca piceifrons. NCBI lineage: Eukaryota > Metazoa > Arthropoda > Insecta > Orthoptera > Acrididae > Schistocerca > Schistocerca piceifrons. The sequence goes on from NC_060140.1 coordinate 752,428,549, forward strand.
TAAATACTCAGAAGAAATTAAGAACCTTGCTGTGTACAGTCTGCAACAAAAACTCGTTACTAGGAAGCAGAGGTCACTGTTGCACTGCAGGAGAATAATACATCCAAGTGGAAAACTGGCCACATGGCGCACTGATGTGATGCGTCACGTGAAATGTACGGCCGGAAAACTCAATTCAGGTTAGCAAAAGCACTCCAGCCAAATTTTACGCTTCTGTTTACTTCATTCCCTGTCCACCCAGACATTGTCTTCAACTACCCGAAAAAGAAAAACTTATGACTACCTTTTAAGGCATCAGAACTATTTTGTAGACCTGGCTTTCTGATGGTGCGAAAAGTGGCAGTTGACCCTAAATAACGAAAAGTGTGAGGTCATCCACATGAGTGCTAAAGGGAACTCGTTAAACTTCGGTTACACGATAAATCGGTCTAATCTAAAAGCCGTAAATTCAACTTAATACCTAGGTATTACAATTATGAACAACTTAAATTGGAAAGAACACATAGAAAATGTTGTGGGGAAGGCTAACCAAAGACTGCGTTGTATTGGCAGGACACTTAGAGAATGTAACAGACCTACCCAGGAGACTGCCTACACTACGCTTGTCCGTCCTCTTTTAGAATACTGCTGCGTGGTGTGGGATCCTTCCCAAATAGGACCGACGGAGTACATTGAAAAAGTTCAAAGAAAGGCAGCACGTTTTGTATTATCGAGAGAGTGTCACAGAAATGATACAGGATTTGGGCTGGAAATCATTAAAGGAAAGGTGTTTTTCGTTGCGACGGAATTTTCTCACGAAATTCCAATTATTAACTTTCTCCTCCGAATGCGAAAATATTTTGTTGACACCGACCTACATAAGGCGGTACTATCACCACGATAAAATAAGGGAAATGAGAGCTCGTACGGAAAGATATAGGTGTTCATTCTTTCCGCGCGCTATACGAGATTGGAATACTAGAGAATCGTGAAGGTGGTTCGATGAACCCTCTGCCAAGCACTTAAATGTGATTTGCAGAGTATCCATGTAGATGTAGATGTAGATATGTTGGTGATACAGTATTTTAGTGTTATCCCAATGGATCTTGGGGCTGCTTGTCGACATCATATCTTAAGTCGTTCAGTTATTTGTGGATCTATTTTTGAGACACAAATGGTACAGTTATTCTCTGGTAACACGTATCCAGTTTTCTTTTGAAAGTGTCACAAACAAAACGAATTTTAAAGCAGAATTTTACGTGCCAATCGATAGAACGGCCCAAAACTGCTCTAGCGCTGCGATATTCGTTCTGTCGACAAGTGTTAACAAGACGGTGAAACACGAAGAATGGCCTGTACTCCAGCAGCTATTGAACAGCACGCTTCTGCATGGCGGTTGCTGTCAGCATGGGCCAGGACGGTGCTGCCATTGCGGGAATACCCTGGCTATTCTTCGTATTTTATTCCGCCCCTTAATACTTACCGATAGAACGAATATCTGACAACTCTAATTTGGGACCGATGTCATGAATGGACACGTAAAATTCCGCTTTAAAAAATCATCATGTTTATAACGGGAAACAAACCGACACTTTCCGTCCACACTGAGTGAGCTGTATTTGTTTGGGTTGACTCCGGTTACACATTGCCGAAACGAAATTGCAAATATCTCCCGAAACACGAGGAAAAATGTGGCTGACGACTCTTGGGAGGGAAACCCTTACATAGCCGGCCAGAGTGGCCGAGCGGTTCTAGGCGGTGCAGTCTGGAACCGCGCGACCGCTACGGTCGCAGGTTCAAATCCTGCCTCGAGCATGGATGTGTGTGATGTCCTTAGGTTGGTTAGGTTTACGTAGTTCTAAGTTCTAGGGGACTGATGACCTCAGAAGTTAAGGGCCATAGTGCTCAGAGCCATTTGAACCATTTGAACCAAACCCTTACATACACTGCCCGAAAAAAATTAGAATCCCTGGAAAGGTGACGTAGATTTTCATCCGATAACGGGATACACCACGTGATGGACAGTAGATGTGCTCAAAATGGTTTCACAGTACTCATAATGGTTTCATAGTCGTCGCCAACAGTAAAATCTGTTCAAAAATGGTTCAAATGGTTCTGAGCACTACGGGACTTAACTTCTGAGGTCATCAGTCCCCTTGAACTTAGAACTACTTAAACCTAACTAACCTAAGGACATCACACACATCCATGCCCGAGGCAGGATTCGAACCTGCGACCGTAGCTGTCGCGCGGTTCCAGACTGTAGCGCCTGCAACCGCTCGGCCACTCCGGCCGGCAGTAAAATCTGTCTCTACCCTTTTATAGCGAATGTTCACACCCAGAAGGCTGTTTGTGGTACGAACATGTGAAGCAAGCAGGCAACCATGCAAAGGGGGCACACTTGTGCTCCCTGCAGCCAAGTGAGCGACTTTGAAAGGGGTCAATTTGTGGCTTTCCTACACTACTGGCCATTAAAATATATACCCCACGCAGTGGACGTGCTACAGACACGAAATTTAACCGACAGGAAGAAGGTGCTGTGATATGCTAATGATTAGCTTTTCAGAGCATTCACACAAGGTTGGCGCCGGTGCCGACACCTACAACGTGCTGACATGAGCAAAGTTTCCAACCGATTTCTCATGCACAAACAGCAGTTGACCGGCGTTGCCCGGTGAAATGTTGTTAAGATGCCTCGTGTAAGGAGGAGAAATGCGTACCATCAATTTTCCGGCCTTGATAAAGGTCGGATTGTAGCCTGTCGCGATTGCGGTTTATCGTATCGCGACATTGCTGCTCGCGTTGGTCGACGTCCAATGACTGTTAGCAGAATATGGAATCGGTGGGTTCAGGAGGGTAATACGGAACGCCTTGCCGGATCCCAATGGCCTCTTGTTCGCGTTGACGGTACTTTGAACAGTGGACGTTACATTTCAGATGTGTTACGACCCGTGGCTCTACCCTTCATTCGATCCCTGCGAAATCCTACATTTCAGCAGGATAATGCACGATCGCGTGTTGCAGGTCCTGTACGGGCCTTTCTAGATGCAGAAAATGTTCGACTGCTGCCCTGGCCAGCACATTCTCCAGACCTGTCACCAAATGAAAACGTGTGGTCAATGGTCGCCGAGCAACTGGCTCTCGGTGAACTGTGGTATTGTGTTGAAGCTGCATGGGCAGCTGTACCTGTACACGCCATCCAAGCTCTGCTTAACTCAATGCCCAGGCTTATCAAGGCCCTTATTACGGCCAGAGGTGGTTGTTCTTGGTACTGATTTCTCAGGATCTATGCACCCAAACTGCGTGAAAATGTAATCACATGTCAGTTCTAGTATAATATATTTGCCCAATGAAAACCCATTTATCATCTGCATTTCTTCTTGGTGTAGCAATTTTAATGGCCATTAGTGTAGTTGCGGGATGGTTCTTTCAGAGAACGTCCACAAAAGTTGGACGAGCTGCGGCAGTTGTGCAACGATGCTGGTTGTCAGTGGTCACATGAACAGTCTCACTCCCGTAGGAGAGGTTCTGGACGTCTACACAGCACAGACGCCCGCCAGGATCTTCGCACTGTAAGGGCAGCAGTGGAAGCTCATAAGGACACCACAGTACAGATAAGAGGACCTGTGAGCCCATATGTGTCAACACAAACTGTTTGCGAACCGGTTATTAGCAGTGGGACTACAGGCAAGCACACCTTCCACTCACGCCACAGCCATGGCGTGCACGGCTCTACTGGTGCTGTCAGAGGATCACTTGGAAGATGAAATGGAGCGCCGTGGTTTTTAGCGATGAAAGCAGATTCTGCCTGTACGCAAGAGATGGTCGTTTGGGCGTACGACGTAGAACTGCTGAGCGCTGCCTCGTAAGGTGCAGTCGTCCAAGACACACTTGCCTCACTCCAGACCTCATGGTCTGGGATGCGGTAAGCTACAACTTTCTTTCACCTTGTGTGTTTCTGGAGTGGAAGCTAACCAGCTGTCCTCGGTACGTGCAGGATATCGTAAGACCGTTCGTTTGCCGTTCTTACAACAGGAAATCGATGTGGTGTTGTAACAGGATAATGATCGTCCATACACTGCCCGCGAAGCTCAATGTGCTCTGCAAGATATGCAGCAACCTCCCTGCATCACCTCAGACATGTCTCCAATCGAGCACATGTGGGATATGATGGGACGGGAGGTGATTCGTGCCACTCGTCAACCAACATCTCTCACAGAACTATGTACACTGTTCGGGCAGGGGAGGGGTGGAATAACGTATCCCAAGGACAGTATTCGCCATTTGGACGACTGACCGGATGCCAGAGCACTGCCGCCTATGAAAGCTGCACCCCGTACTAATATGGGCGTTTCAGCATGGCTCCATTCCGGTACCTCAGAACCACTTGTGCTATTGTTTGCAACAAATCCTGAGTGAATTGGAAACCTCTGAAAGAGTGTACTATTTTTTCCGGTATATATTGCAGTGATGACATTACATATGTTGATACTCGTAACAGAATGTTGATAGAAGTATTAACACGTCCACTGGAATCGTTTTACCTGCTCAGTTATAGAACACAATATCATCACCCTTGCGTACAACAGGTGTTGGAGACGAGAAGTACCGAAAACTAAGGTGTTAAACGATATTAATATTGATAAAACAACCTGTAATTGATTGTGGTTTTCAACCTATTTTCACACACTAGACCTGAACTCCAGATACCTGGGTTCGATGTTAATTACATAAATGAAATCACGCCAGCCAACTACTGAATATTTTTAGTGTTTTAGACTTGTTTAACTGAAGACACTGCGCAAAAAAGTTGGTCACGTCCTCCAGATATAACACTAATACTGTGTAACATGTTATTTAGTATCGATAACGGCCTCAGTTTGTCGAAGAATGGCGTCTCCAAATTGGTTCAGAGTTGTCAATCCAAATGAAGCCACTCATTGCTGATTAGATCATGTAGTCCTCCCAAATTGCAGGGATGTAGATAGCTACGCTTCACCCACTGCTCCAAATAATCCCAGACCTTTTTCATGGGGTTAAGATGCGGTGATTCGGCGGGTCAGTTGCAGTTTGATAGTTTGCCTGAGTGTTCAACAAAGCACGAACGTCTAATGCAGCACTGCGAACGTGGATATTGTTACGTTGGTAATGTTGGAAGATGGGTGTGTCCGCAGCACACTCATCTTGAAGATGTAGAAGAAAGGACAGCATTTGGTTACTGAAAATGTTTAAATGACCATCGTGATTCGAAATACCGGTAACATGAATGGTAGGGAACACACTCCAAAAATATCAGAAAACCACCCCTGATCTCAACACTTCCGTAAAGTGTTAAACGCCTCACGAATCCGTCGGCACCAGTGATGCTGGTTCAAATGGCTTTGAGCACTGTGGGACTTAGAACTACTTAAACCCAACTAATCTAAGGACATCACCCACACCCATGCCCGAGGCAGGATTCGAACCTGCAACCGTAGCGGTCGCGCGGTTCCAGACTGTAGCGCCTAGAACACAAGCGATGCATTGCAACGTTTGGACAGAGACAAATGAAATGCCGTTTGGCTAGGGCCTGCCATCGCGTAGACCGTTCGCCTGCTGCAAGTATTTAGAGTGGACGCCACGTCGGCGACTTGCGTGACGGTGAGGATGAAATGATGACGAAAAGGACATCACAACACCCACTCCCTGAGCGGAGACTTCTCCGACCCAGCCGAGAATCGAATGCGGGCCGTTAGATATGACATTCCGTCCCGCTGATCACTCAGCTACCAGGGGAGGACTGGACAGGGACAAAACCGCTATTCGTCTCACCACAGTATACGCTTCCAGTCAGTCAGATGCCGTCCGGTCACTGTGTCTTTCAGAGTACTGAAGACGAGGAGCTTTGTGTGCCAGTGTGAGCAATGGCCTTTTGCAAGATACGCGGCTCCGAATCTCCATGCATGCAGTTCTCTGCGCAATGTTCGCTCGAACAGTGGCTGATTGACACCAGCAATGCTTGTCGCGTTTGAAACCGATTATCAACAAAGCGGGTCCAGTTCTTGTCGGTAAGGATGTTTTTACGGCTACTGCTCTTACGCCGCGTTATAAGGGGCGATCAAAAAGTTTTCGTTCGAAGGCGGTACAGTACAGAATCGGCATGTCGGTCAGGCAAAATCGCCTTGAACACTGAGGCAATAATCCCACCGACGTACCAGGTTGAAGATAACCGTTTGGTAAAACTCTCTGTCCTTCTACGTGAAAAAGTCAGGAACTGCCTGCTGCACATCCTCGTCCGAGAGGAATCGTCGATCCCTGAAGGCCTTTTTTTAAGGGTCCAAAGCCGTGATAATCGTATGGGGAGAGATCAGGACTATAGTGCGGCTGCTCGATTGTCTCCCATTTTAGTTGACCTAACTTATGCGTTACGGCATTTCCGATATGGGTGGATTATCAGGACGCATCAGAACCCCTTGGCGCTCCATTCCACAGCGGTGGCATTCCACAGACATACTGCTCCATACACATTCTACATTCTCCGATGGATGTCTTCCGGCGCTGCAGTCATGGACTGTGCGGCTGATCCCTGCGGAGGTTCGAGTCCTCCCTCTGGCATGGGTGTGTGTGTTTGTCCTTAGGAAAATTTAGGTTAAGTGGTGTGTAACCTTAGGGACCGATGACCTTAGCAGTTAACTCCCATAAGATTTCACACACGTTTGAACATTTGATGTCTTCCGGAGTTTGTCCTTCGGCAGTCAAGAAAAATAGAACAGCACATTGGTCCCATTTCGACGCATTTGGAGGGACACTAATCTACAGCTTATATGCGGTGTTTATGTACCCACATCGGAGTCGCGCTACGTTGCATATACGCTGCAGCAACGTCCTCAGAAACATTTTGATCGACATACATGGCAGCGAGTGGTCCAGCATTTCTTGCAGACACGTTGGACAGTGTACGTTGGTACACGTTGGACATGAGCGCGTCACAAACTCGGTAGATCCTTTCGACTGGTCTGTCGTTTTTCCACGTCAACTCTTCTTACCGCGCCGGTCGCTGTGGCCGAGCGGTTCTAGGCGCTTCAGTCCGGAACTGCGCTCCTGCTACGGTCGCAGGTCTGAATCCTGCCTCGGGCATGGATGTGTGTGATGTTCTTAGGTTTAAGTAGTTCTAAGTCTAGAGGATTGATGACATAGTCCCATAGTGCTTAGAGCCATTTGAACCATTTTCTTCTGACCGCACTGATTCTGTACAGGCGACTAGCACGTACACACCACTTTACTTTCACTGCTGACGTCAGCAACGGAGTGTCACATGACCGTCTGCAGCCCTACAAAGCGATCAATGTGCTGATTAAACGATGTGACTGTTATTTAGTGCGGTGAACTTACAAACGTCACTTGCGAGGTAACTCAGATGCTACCTTGTAAGTCGAAGCGCTGAACGAGAGACGAACAGTGAAAAAACTTTTGAAATCGAAGTCCATTGGTGTTCAGACACACAGGCAGAATAGCGGATTCCGACAGAAACAGCTATGTTTACATGCGAGAGCTACCTTGCGTAATGCACTAGTCTTGCAGTTCTTATTAACATTTTCCCGTTTCGCGCAAAGAAAGCAAAGGGAAGGGCAGCAGAGCTGCAGGAAAAACAAAAGCCGTGCAGTGACCTTGTGCAGGCAGCTAGCTCGTCACGCGGTCAGCAGACGGGCCGGCCGATCATCGCACGGGCGGCTGCTGGAGGCGGCGCCTGCGGACCGCTGTTCGCGCCGCCAAGGAGGCGGAGCGGAAGCTACTCGATGCAGCCACCACTCTTCTCGGGCATGGATTCCGGAGGGCTCGCCAAATAAACAGTTCCCGCTGCCTTAAGCATTCAGCTGCATTCTACACGTTTTCCAGTCGCAAATTCTGCAACAGTTCGTACTTCAAATCTCTATCACAATCAAAGCGTCTTCGTAAAAAGGTAGATGATGAAATATAATACTTTTCTTTTGTCCTTAATATCTCCAGTCAGTTTTTTTTCATCCCTTTGTTTCAAAACTCTTACGAGTTTATCGGTCTTATATGGATGTTATTGGAGGGCTGCGACTGTATCGTAACATTTTCACGATATAATATATACCGCAACAGTCACCTGTTACTCGAAGCGCTACACCAAAATGCCGCCATCATCAGATACTTTTAGACTGTAAATAGTACGAAGTGAGGTTATTTTCCTTTGTTGTTTGTCCAAAAAACATACGTCTAGGAAGATAAATATGTTATAGTGTATACATTACATGATAAGCATGATTAGTCATTTTCTTAGTATATTTACTTTCATTTTTGTTAGTAATTTCGTTGCCTGGCAGACATAGCAGAGTAAGAAGTAGAACATAGTTTAACACTTAATCAATCACTTGTTTACATCAATCCAAAGATTCTTAATAGTTTACATAAATTAGTTTCAATTGCTAGAACAGTAGTACGCAGAGAAGATGAAGCATACACAGGGTGGTCCATTGATCGCGACCGGGCCAAATATCTCACAAAATAAGCGTCAAACGAAAAAACTACAAAGAACGAAACTTGTCTAGCTTGAAGGGGGAAAGCAGATGGCGCTATGGTTGGCCCGCTAGATGGCGCTGCCATAGATCAGACGGATTTCAACTGCGTTTTTTTTTTTTTAATAGGAACCCCCATTTTTATTACATATTCGTGTAGTACGTAAACAAATATGAATGTTTTAGTTGGACCACTTTTTTCGCTTTGTGATAGATGGCGCTGTAATACTCACAAACATATGGCTCACAACTGTAGACGAACAATTGGTAACAGGTAGGTTTTTAAATTAAATTACAGAACGTAGGTACGTTTGAGCATTTTATTTCGGTTGTTCCAATGTGATACATGAACCTTTGTGAACTTATCATTTCTGAGAAGGTATGCTGTTACAGCGTGATTACCTGTAAATACCACATTAATGCAATAAATGCTCAAAATGACGTCCGTCAACTTCAATGCATTAGCCAACGACATTCCTCTCAACAGCGAGTAGTTCGCCTTCCGTAATGTTCGCACATGCATTGAAAATGCGCTGACGCATGTGTCAGGCGTTGTCGGTGGATCACGATAGCAAATATCCTTCAACTTTCCCCACAGAAAGAAATCCGGGGACCTCAGATCCGGTGAACGTGCAGGCTTCGACGACCAATCCATCTGTCATGAAATATGCTATTCAATACCGCTTCAACCTCACGGGAGCTACGTGCCGAACATCCATCATGTTGGACGTACATCGACATTCACACAATCAGTGAAACATCTTGTAGAAACATCGGAAGAAAATTACGTGGGAAATCGGAATACATTGTATCATTTAGATTGCCACTGATAAAATGGGGGGCAATTATCCTTCTTCCCATAATGCCGCACCATACATTAACCCTCCAAGGTTGCTGATGTTCCACTTGTCGCAGCCATCGTGGATTTTCCGTTGCCCAATAGTGCGTTTTATGCCGGTTTACGTTACCGCTGTTGGTGAATGACACTTCGTCGCTAAATAGAACGCGTGCAAAAAATCTGTCATCGTCCCGTAATTTCTCTTGTGCCCAGTGGCAGAACGGTACACGGCGCTCAAAGTCGTCGTCATGCAATTCCTGGTGCACAGAAATATGGTACGGGTGCAATCGATGTTAATGTAGCATTCTCAATTACATTCCGGATTCTCGAGCGATTTGTATGCTACTGATGTGCGGATTAGCAGCGACAGCAACTAAAATACCTACTTGGGCATCATCATTTGTTGCAGGTCGTGGTTCAAAAATGGCTCTGAGCACTATGGGACTTAACATCTGAGGTCATCAGTCCCCTAGAACTTAGAACTACTTAAACCTAACTAACCTAAGGACTTCACACACATCCATGCCCGAGGCAGGATTCGAACCTGCGACCGTAGCAGCAGCGCGGTTCCGGACTGAAGCGCCTAGAACCGCTAGGCCACACCGGCCGGCTGCAGGTCGTGGTTGACGTTTCACATGTGGCTGAACACTTCCTGTTTCCGTAAATAACGTAACTATCCGGCGAACGGTCCGGACACTTGGATGATGTCGTCCAGGATACCGAGCAGCATACACAGTACACGCCCGATGGGCATTTTGATCACAATAGCCGTACGTCAACACGACATCGACCTTTTCCGGAGTTGGTAAACGGTCTGTTTTAACACGGGTAATGTATCACGAAGCAATTACCGTCCGCACTTGCGGAATGTTACGTGATACCACATACTTATACGTTTAGTGCAATGATGTTCACAGATGAAGCGTCATTTCAGCGCAATCATATTGTAAATTTTCACAATTGGCATGTATGGGCAGAGGTCAGCCCTCAAGCAACTGTTGAAGCAAGTCTTCAACAATGAATTTCTTTCAATGATTGGGCCGGCATTGTTGGTGCCTGTTTGATAGGCCCTCAGTTTCTCCCACCCAAGCTCAACGGACAAAGTTATCATAATTTCGTAGAGAACGTTCTACCTGATGTGCTAGCAGATGTCTTTTTAGCTGTGCAACAAAACATGTACTTCATGTACGATGGAGCACATCGTCATTTTGTCCGCAGCTCGCGGTCGTGCGGTAGCGTTCTCGCTTCCCGCGCCCGGGTTACCGGGTTCGATTCCCGGCGGGGTCAGGGATTTTCTCTACCTCTTGATGACTGGGTGTTGTGTGATGTCCTTAGGTTAGTTAGGTTTAAGTGGTTCTAAGTTCTAGGGGACTGATGACCATAGATGTTAAGTCCCATAGTGCTCAGAGCCATTTGAACCATTTTTGAACCTCCTCATTTTAGGGTTAATGTCCGTCAGCTTCTAAATAACGCATTCTGTCACAGATAGACTGGTGGAGACGGACCAGCTGGCTGGCCTTCACGCTCACCTGACGTAAACACACTGAACTTTTGTTTGTGGAGGCATCTGAAAGCCCTTGCATATGGAACACCATATGGAAGGCTGCGAAACCATATGCAATAGTCCAGAGATACAGAAGCGCACCCGAGATTCATTACGACGAAGGCCTGATGCATGTATCAGTGCCCACGGAGGGCATATTGAACACCTCCTGTGAGAAAGAGTTGCATGTGGTATGCTGGTGCATTCTTCTCGTGCGTGTTCCCAGGAGTAATGAGTTACAGAAAGTGGGTTGTAGCTTGGGATCAAAACGTTTTCAGACCCATTTTCATGTAACAAAATTTCTTCCTTTACATGTGAGTAATGTGTTGTAGAATTTGTGTCGTTAATTTTTTTACATATAAAACAGAAAAAGTCAATTATTGCCGCAAGATAAATAATGAATTGCGAAAAGTGAACTGACCAAACAAAGGAAGAAGTTATTCTAGAAGAACAATCAAGGAAAAAAAGTACCTAAAATCTATGATCCATAATATAAGGAGAAGATGGTAAGGAGAAGATGGAAGATAGTTTACGCTTTGAAAATATCACATTACTTTAAATAATTATGGAAACGAGAAAATCGTACACAAAGAGTGTATTGAATGAGAAAGCCTAGGGTACTAAGAACATTAACAAAGTCAAACTATTGTCAACTCATACATCGGTTTTAAACACACAACGATTTCTGGTAATGAGAAAAACTGCTTTTGGACTTGCGGACCTAACTTGTGAACTAATTTTTTGTTACTTACTTACTATATCTCGATTTCCCTCTTTACCATTATTTGCCTTCCGTCTTCTTCTTCGGATTAGCAATAGAACTAAATGCCATTTTACCTTTAATAAGCATCGATTTCTGGTGCTTTCACGTATACTTTCTCACGCTACAATCCCAAAAACTTCCTCCATTACATTTTTTTTAACAGGCTCTTCTTTGTTTGATATTCGTGGCTCACGATGAAGTCATTCAAAATTTTTGGTCCGTCTTAACTTATACTTTCTGTATAAGTTCACCAGATTTTTGTAACGTGTTCCTCTCCCATCCTTGAATATTTCTTCTTTGATTGTCTGTGATACTCATTACTTAAATATGTGTTTCAGTGATATTGACTTCTGTTATTTACAGCTATTTGAAGTACGTTTCCTCCGCCGTCGAATTAACCCCACAATCAGAGTACACAAACAGTTGCACACTTTCTAAAAAAATGGCTCAAATGGCTCTGAGCACTATGGGACTTAACATCTATGGTCATCAGTCCCCTAGAACTTAGAACTACTTAAACCTAACTAACCTAAGGACAGCACACAACACACAACACCCAGTCATCACGAGGCAGAGAAAATCCCAGACCCCGCCGGGAACGGAACCCGGGAACCCGGGCGTGGGAAGCGAGAACGCTACCGTACGACCACGAGCTGCGGACACACTTTCTAAATCCCATTTGCATGTTTCATAACCACGAAATGTTCATCCATAGCAACTAGTAAAACTAAATTACTCGCTTTTCGCCGGCCGCGGTGGTCTAGCGGTTCTAGGCGCGCAGTCCGGAACCGCGCGACTGCTACGGTCGCAGGTTCGAATCCTGCCTCGGGCATGGATGTGTGTGATGTCCTTAGGTTAGTTAGGTTTAAGTAGTTCTAAGTTCTAGGTGACTGATGACCACAGATGTTAAGTCCCATAGTGCTCAGAGCCATTTGAACCTCGCTTTTCCTTCAGTTTTAATTTTAGGACCTGTAGCCTTTGCTCTATCGTAGAGTCTTTTACTGTATGCTGTATCGTACAAACACATTCTATTAAAGATAATTATCTGCCTCTGCTTCACTCTTTGAATTACTCATTTGGTGAAGGTGGGGACAGGAAATGTAAACTTAAAGAATTCTAACTGAAATCTGAGACAAGGGTCTTAGAAATCCTATTGGCCAGTGAAGTGATAAACGATAATCAATTGAAAAAATAATGAAGACACGTGAGGACGATGATGGGAATTGTTAGTGAAGGATGTAGTACTGACTGAAAGATACTGTCATTTATCAAAAGACGTAAGCAAGAGTAAACGAAGCAAAAGATAGTCCAATGTCGTGGATATCGTTAAAATTCGTTTCGAAAGATGGAGACCATTTCCTCCTTGTCGTAATGAATTATCTGTACTCTATACGTCATGTGCCCCATTGGAAGTCATATCTTGAACACATAATTTTATTAATTGTTTAAAGGTCGATAAGCTTGCAGTTAAATCAAATCAGCGACTGTTAATCTTGATAGACAAGCTCATTTTGCTGCCGCTGGGTCAGCGTTGGTGAACCTGCCCGTTGCGTGCTTGCGCTGTGGTCTGACGGCACTTAAGCTGTTTAAACTGCATGTTTACCTTGAGGTTAATGAAAACTTTCTTCACACAAAAAAGGAGCATGCGAGCAGACGGCAGGACCGCGGGCACTTCCGCGCCTTTTTGCGAGATCTTCGTGACCTGTGTGAAGACACTCTAACTGCCTTTCGAATGCATCGCATCTTCAGAAATCACGCCTCTTCGCTCAGGTCATTCCTCACGTTTTCCGACAGTTTTTTTTATACCTCTTCGTATTCTTTCTTACAGCATTTAAACGTCCGGCGAGAGAGCAGGCGGTAAAACCCAACCGCCAGAGTTACGGACCGTTTTAACAATATTGCATAGTTTCCGCGACCGGAGTATATGTTATGTAAAAGACTAGTATGTGGCGGGATGGCAAGACGAGGAAAAGGAAGAAAAAAGCACTGAAAATGTCAGGGTCGGCGAGACAAGTCGATCCTATACCTGATACCGCGCCGCTTTTTTTCGTTTCCACTTGGCGCGAAGTTGCAGTCTGAAGTTTATAGAATCGCTGACCTTCCCCGCGGCAGAGTATTTATAAAACTGCACACATACACACACTCACACACACACACACACACACACACACACATACATACACTCGAACGCAGTCCTGCCACAGTTCTGCACTCATGATGCGTCGGCTCTGGACGAAAGTTCCTCCCCCTCCTTACCCCCCTCCCCACCCCCACCCAACCAACCGCCGCTCATTGCCTAGCCCAACGTGCGTCCCCTCCACGCGGCCATTCCCCCACACAGCAGATTCCAACCTAGATCTGTGCGACAGGAACAAGATCGCCTGTTTCTGTTTTGCCCCATGCAGCAACGCTCATCTGTCCCCCCTGGCGTAAACCATCAGCTGACTGCCGTCCACATACCCCACCGCCCTTTTAACTTCCTTGTCTCCGTCCGCATCTACTAGCCTGCACTGTCGAAACTGGCGGAACAGGTGCGGTTGTCTCACTTTGCTTTCTTTCGCTTATTTTCTCAGTTTACTTAGGTGTGCGATGTGTGACATTCGTCGCTACATCCACCAGTCTAGGAGAACATCTCTTGTGTTGGTTACCTGCTATTGTAAACTTCTTATCATCTTTCCCTTACTTTTCTTGAGGTACAATATTGCTTATTTTTAAAGACAATGTCTTTGTTTTCTTATCTGTAATATGTTACTGTTAAAATTTTACGTGTCTAGTATTCCACCGCTTCCATACATTATAGAAACCATTACTATATTCCGCCAAAAGCTGCCGTATTGTCTACTTTATTAGTCCACAAATAAAGGAAGCAATACAGAAGCTTTTGGTGGAATACGATGGTGTTCTTTTTTAATTTGAAGGCGTTTACTTGAAACCTGTTTCTGGGCAGTAGACCGTAATTTTGAATCGTCCTTTCTCGATCCTATACCGAATATTTTCCAACCAAGATTTTCGGGACCCTTAATGACAGTAGTTTTGATACTCCTGTGTACTGCAGAATATTCCGCCCAATTAACAGTAACATGAACGAATACCTGATTAACTATTTCGCACAATTTGCCTTTTACCAAATTAAATTTAGAGTAGTTATTAAATAGTGACCACAATTAATCCCTAACCTAATTATCACTGAGATTAATATATTATCTACGTATACATCTGCATATGTACTCCGCAAAACACGTTCGGAGCATGGTGGAGGTTACCCTAACCTCTACTAATCATTTTCTTTCCTCCCGCACTCGCAAATAGAGCGAGGAAAAGACGACTGCGTATCCGCCTTCGTACCAGCCCTAATTTCTCGTATCTTCGTGTTACTCGCACGAAACGTACGTTGGCGGCAGTAAAATCATTTTATAGTCAACTTCAGTTGCCGGCTCTCTAAATTTTCTCAGTAGAGGTACTTGAAAAAGACAGTCGCCCTCCCTCCAATCGTTGTCATTTGAGTTGCTGAAGCACTTCCACAATGCTCGCTTGTTGTTCGAAACTGCCAGTAACAGATCTAGCAGCCCACCTTTGAATCACTTTGATGTCATTCTTTAATTCGATCTGGTGCGGGCCGGCCGGAGTGGCCGTGCGGTTCTAGGCGCTACAGTCTGGAACCGCGAGACCGCTACGGTCGCAGGTTCGAATCTTGCCTCGGGCATGGATGTGTGTGATGTCCTTAGGTTATTAGGTTTAAGTAGTTCTAAGTTCTAGGGGACTGATGACCTCAGAAGTTCAGTCCCATAGTGCTCAGAGCCATTTGAATCATTTTTTTTTTTTATTTGGTGTGGATCCCAGGTTCCCCAGCAGTACTCAAGAACAGATCTCACTAATGTCCTACGTACGGTCTCCTTTAGAGATCAACCAACTTTCCCAGAATTCTCCCAACAAAACGAAGTCGACCATTCGTCTTCCCTGTTACAGTCCTTACATACTTCTTACATTTCATACCGGTTAGCAACGGAACACGCAAATACACTACTGGCCATTAAAATTGCTACACCAAGAAGAAATGCAGATGATAAACGGGTATTCATAGGACAAATATACTAGAACTGACATGTTGTACATTTTCACGCAATTTGGGTACATAGACCCTGAGAAATCAGTACCCAGAACAACCACCTCTGCCCGTAATAACGGCCTTGATACGCCTGGGCGTTGAGTCAAACAGAGCTTAGATGGCGTGTACAGGTACAGTTGCCCATGCAGCTTCAACACGATACCACAGATCATCAAGAGTACTGGCTGGCGTATTGTGACGAGCCAGTTGCTCGGCCACCATTGACCAGACGTTTTCAGTTGGTGAGAGATCTGGAGAATGTGCTGGCCAGGACAGCAGTCGAACATTTTCTGTATCTAGAATGGCCGGTACAGGACCTGCAGCATGCGGTCGTGCATTATCCTGCTGAAATGTAGGGTTTCGTAGGGATCGAATAAAGGGTAGAGCTACGGGTCGTAACACATCTGAAAGGTAACGTCCACTGTTCATAGTGCCGTCATTGCGAACAAGAGGTCGGCGATGACGAATACACGCTTCCAATGTGCGTTCACGGCGATGTCGCCAAACACGGATGCCAACATCATGATGCTGTAAACAGAACCTGGATTTATCCGAAAAAATGACGTTTTGCCATTTGTGCACCCAGGTTCGTCGTTGAGTACACCATCGTAGGCGCTCATGTCCGTGATACAGCGTCAAGGGTAACCGCAGCCATGGTCCTCGAGCTGATAGTCCGTGCTGCTGCAAACGTCGTCGAACTGTTCGTGCAGATGGTTGTTGTCTTGCAAACGTCCCCATCTGTTGACTCAGGGATCGAGACGTGGCTGCACGACCCGTTACAGCAATGCGGATAAGATGCCTGTCATCTCGACTGCTAGTGATACGAGGTAACAGTCACTGGATCTCGACCAACGCTGGGAAACCTGATGGTCCGCATTTCTCCTCCTTACACGAGGCATCACAACAACGTTTCACGAGGCAACGCCGGTCAACTACTGTTTGTGTATGAGATATCGGTTGGAAACCTTCCTCATGTCAGCACGTTGTAGGTGTCGGCACCGGCGCCAACCTTGTGTGAATGCTCTGAAAAGCTAATTATTTTAATATCACAGCATCTTCTTCGTGTCGGTTAAATTTCGCGTCTGTAGCACGTCATGTTCGTGGCGTAGCAATTTTAATGGCCAGTAGTGTATTTAAATGACGTGACTGTGTCGATTTGTTCACTAATAATACTGTATTCGAACATTACGGGGTTTGTTTGTCTTACTTAACTGCATTAACCTCTATTTTTCTACGTTTAAAGCTAGCTCCCATTCATCACACTAACTAGAAATTTTGTTACCTTGTATCCTCCCGCACACCACAGCATCTTCAGAAAACAGCCGCAGATTGTTGCTTACGATGTTCGTCAGGTCATCGACATATGCAGAAAATAACTTTCGTTCATACTTCCCTGGGCACTCCTGACGTTATCCTTGTCTCCTAAGGACTCGCCATCGAGGAGAACGTTCTAGGTTCTTTTACTGAAGAAGACTTCCAGACACTCACATATCTCGGAGCCTATTCGTTACTAGTCTGCAATGGGGCACCGCGCCAAATGTTTTCCGAAAATCTAGGTATATGAATCTGCCTCTTGCCCTTCGTCCATAGTTCTCAGAATATCATGTGAGAAAAGGGCAAGATGAGTTTCGAACCAGCGATACTTCCTAAAACCGTGCTGATTCGCAGCCATACCCTTTTCTGTCTCAAGGAATTGTATTATATTTGAACTAACAGTATGTTCAAGAGTTCTGCAGTACCACGATATTAAGGATATTGGAATCTTTCCATCTTCAACTGCAACTTTGCTGTTGCTGTACTCGGGAATACAGTGACAGAACATAGTCGTGATACAGTTTAGTGTGTCTGACAAAATTTTATTTTTCGTTTTTGTCTTTGGTTTGAAGTAGCTGGCCTGGCTTACCTTCCTGTCAATCTCGTTATCTAGAGGTAGCACTTACATTCAACGTTCTCAATTTCCTTTTAAAGGCGCGGTTGTCACTTCCCACTGTTAAAATTATTTATTCATAAAGGCTAATATTGAAATTTCAGGCTGTGGCCTTTTTCTAATGGAACACGGAAAAACTTTTGTGCATTAGCACAAGCTAAAATTAAAAAAAAAAAAAAAAATCAGACAAGAACATATTTTATCTACACTTGGCCCACACCGACAGCTGTGTATCAAGCGTTTGCGTAAGTAACAGAAAGATACTGTAGATATTCACTGCCTGGTAGCGACTGACAGCGTTGAGGGTAAGAACACATTCAGATGACTATATTATTTATTGAACATAAACACATCTCTGTTTCTCCCTACAACTTTCGCGCTATACAGGTTGCTCTAGCATCATGGTAGTCGGTCCATGTATTACTAGCAGACATCTTTCGGACAGAAATGCCTTTTTTGCCCAGGCTAGTCTGCTTTCTATATTATCCCCGCTTCTTCCGTCATGTGTTCATTCCTCATGCAATATTACATCTCAGATGCTTTAATTCTCTCTTCCAGGGTTCCTACACTGCGCGATGTCCAAGATGTACATTCCAGAAAATTTATTCCTCAGATTGTGACATAGATGTTTTTGATACAGTAAGACTTATTTTGGCAAGGAATGGTCACTTTACATACGTTAATCAATTTCTTATATCCTCCTCACTAAGGGTATCATCCCTTATTTTACTTCCTAGGTAGCAATACTGCATGGTACCCAAATTTAATGCTGGTTTGTGCACTAATATCTAATATTATGTCTACTGCTCCTTACATGCAGGTTGAATAGCGTGTCATCGAAAAGATTATGCACTAATTAATGAATATGAAAGTCGACGATATAAGATGCTCATATGCACCGAAAGGACAAAACATCACGAGCACTTGCTTAACCCTGAATTACTAAACCACTGTAAAATTTACGACTGCAGTTGGTACGGAACTGCGGTTCCTGCCAGTCTGGTATTCTTAGTACGGGGTAGGATATTTGTACATACTTTGTATGTGATATACAATGGGAGAGTTTATAACTGTGAATTAACTTGTGCATAAACTGTAAATCATGACTTCATTTGAATAAAATACGGAGCAGTAAAATTAAGGCCAACGGCCTTGCCGCATTAGTAACATCGGTTCCCGTCAGATCGCCGAAGTTAAGCGCTGTTGGGCTGGGCTAGCACTTGAATGGGTGACCGTCCGGTATGCTGAAGCGGGGTGCACTCAGCCCTTGTGAGGCAAACAGAGGAGCTACGTGGTTCAAATGGCTCTGAGCACTATGGGACTTAACTTCTGAGGTCATCAGTCCCCTAGAACTTAGAACTACTTATACCTAACTAACCTAAGGACATCACACATATCCATCCCCGAGGAGGATTCGAACCTGCGACCGTAGTGGTCGCGCGGTTCCAGACTGTAGCGCCTAGAACCGCTCGGCCATCCCGGCCGGCAGGAGCTACTTGACTGAGAAGCAGCGTCTCCGGACTCGGAAACTGACAAGGCCGGGAGAGCGGTGTGCTGACCACATGCCCCTCCATATCTATACCCAGCGACGCCTAAGGACTGAAGATGACACAGCGGCCGGTCGGTACCGTTGGGCCTTCCTGGCCTGTTCATGATGTGTGAGTGAATAACATTTACCATGGCTTAGTAACAATCTTATATTTTTCCCCGTTTAGTGTTCAAGGGTAAATAGTGTGATGGTACACCTTTGGAATACAATAAAAACAGTGAGTCTGTTTGGCTTAGATTGACAAGTATTCGGTTTCTGGATGTATGTAGCACAATACGTCTGCACACAGGTAACGCAATGCCCTAAAATTACGAACCGATGGTTAAGACCAGAGGGACTTGGTGGCGAAGACATCAAAGTGACTTCATTATCACGCTTCTCAATCCACTGTAATGTGATTCTGAGTTGTGACAAGGACAGTTATCATGCTGGAAGATCTCATCACTGTCGGGACAGGTATCAAGCTTGAAGGAATGAGGGTGGTCCGCAATAGTGTTCATCTAGTGCACAGCTGTCGCGGTGCCTTCGATTACTACCACAGGTCCCGTGGAAGCCCGGGTGAGCGTCCGCCATTGCATAACACTGCTCCAACATCCAGCGACCGCGGCATGATGCAATGCTTCGAGCAGCCTTTCGGCTGGGTGACGGCCTCCTTGATACGACCATCGACATCGTGCAGCCGGAAACATGATTCTTCCGACCAAACGTTTCCATTGATCGGTAGCTCAATATCGGTGATTCTGTGCCGACTGCAATTGACGATGTAGTTAGTTCAACATGGGAACATATAGGGGTCTTCAGCGGAGCCCAAAATTCAATACTGCGGTAATGTGCACTGGACGGTATGCTACGAAACACTTCTGCCAACACCAGCACTGTATTCTGTCAGATATGCCACAGATCGCTGCGTATCCTGGTTTACCTAGTAGACAAGCCTCCGACCTCCTCATTCAGTGATGAGGCGTAGACGCAAAGTATCTTGTCACCTACTCGTGTTTCCACAGTCCTTCAACCACTTTATATAATTTCTCGCGATAGTAATACGCGAACAGACGACCACTTTCGCCGTTTCCGTGTTCCTCGTTCCCAGGTGCCGGGCTATAACAATCTGCTCTTTGTTATGCTTATATTTCGTTATCCCATCACGTCGCAAGGCGATATTCAATACCAGGATTGTCAGTCGTCATTATTTTCTGTCCCATCGGCAAACATATCAGTTCCGAACGACAAAACTGCGTGGCAAAGAGACACTGTGTCGCTTCTTCCTTGTGTTTGCTAAGAAGTACTCTAGGTGTAAACTAACATTTTTTTCTCTCCCACACCAAGGCTGATTTGGCAAATTTGTTGTAGAATCGTAAAACTGACGACCCTGTCGCGGAAACAATTACACATCGTTCAGAACTATGACGTCTAAGATCTTCTAAGTTTAGAATGCATAAACTGTAATTTCAAATTCTTTTGTTTATAATTTTTGATGAGGGCGACATTTTTGCTAGCGCTATGGATTCACTTTCACTTTTCTTGCAGGAACAAAGTAACTCAGGAACCTAGAACCTCTGCCTTTCCATTGTGTCTTGAAAATGCCTACGTGTTCACTTTTCAGGGAAAGATTCCTGTTCTTTATTCCTGAGTCTTTAACTAGGACTTATTACGAGTGTAACTCTGCATTGTTGTAGATTCAGAGTGTATTAGTAGCTTCATATAGATGTACCCATGGTCTAGGGGTAGCGTCTTTGATTCATAATCAAACGGTCTTCGATCCCGGATTCCATCCTCGCCACTGCCTAAATTTTGATAAATAATCAGCATTGGCGGCCGAAGACTTCCGGCATAAGAAGTCAGCCACATTCTGCCAACGGCCCTGTCAAAGAGGGCGGAGGAGCGTATAGAGGTTCAGAGCACTCTCTTGTCCTAGGGGTGGGAAATTGCCCCTAAAGGCCGAAGATTCAGCAATGATCAACGACATGAGGGTGCAGAAGGCAATGGAAACCACTGCATTAAAGACACGTAACGTGTATCCACATGACATGTGGCCTGTAATTGAAGAAGTGTCATGATGATCTCTCCATTGGCAAAAGATTCCGGAATTGTCCCCCATTCGGATCTCCGGGAGGGGACTGCCATGGGGGAGGTTACCATGAGAAAAAGATTGAATAATCAACGAAAGGATAACGTTCTACGAGTCGGGGCGTGGAATGTCAGAAGCTTGAACGTGGTAGGGAAACTAGAAAATCTGAAAAGGGAAATGCAAGGGCTCAATCTAGATATAGTAGGGGTCAGTGAAGTGAAGTGGAAGGAAGACAAGGATTTCTGGTCAGATGAGTATCGGGTAATATCAACAGCAGCAGAAAATGGTATAACAGGTGTAGGATTCGTTATGAATAGGACGATGAGGCAGAGGTTGTGTTACTGTGAACAGTTCAGTGACCGGGTTGTTCTAATCAGAATAGACAGCAGACCAACACCGACAACGATAGTTCAGGTATACATGCCGACGTCGCAAGCTGAAGATGAACAGATAGAGAAAGTGTATGGGGATATTGAAAGGGTAATGCAGAATGTAAAGGGGGACGAAAATGTAATAGTCATGGGCGACTGGAATGCAGTTGTAGGGGAAGGAATAGAAGAAAAGGTTACAGGAGAATATGGGCTTGGGACAAGGAATGAAAGAGGAGAAAGACTAATTTAGTTCTGTAACAAGTTTCAGCTAGTAATAGCGAATACCCTGTTCAAGAATAACAAGGGGAGGAGATATACTTGGAAAAGGCCGGGAGATACGAGAAGATTTCAATTAGATTACATCATGATCAGACAGAGATTCCGAAATCAGATACTGGATTGCATGGCGTACCCAGGAGCAAATATACACTCAGATCACAATATAGTAGTAATGAAGAGTAGGCTGAAGTTCAAGACAGTAGTCAGGAAGAATCAATACGCAAAGAAGTGGGGTACGGAAGTGCTAAGGAATGACGAGATACGTTTGAAGTTCTCTAACGCTATAGATACAGCAATAAGGAATAGCGCAGTAGGCAGTACAGTTGAAGAGGAATGGACACCTCTAAAAAGGGCCATTACAGAAGTTGGGAAGGAATACATAGGTACAAAGAAGGTAGCTGCGAAGAAACCATGGGTAACAGAAGAAATACTTCAGTTCATTGATGAAAGGAGGAAGTACAGACATGTACCGGGAAAATCAGGAATACAGAAATACAAGTCGCTGAGGAATGAAATAAATAGGAAGTGCAGGGAAGCTAAGACGAAATGGCTGCAGGAAAAATGTGAAGACATCGAAAACGATATGATTGTCGGAAGGACAGACTCAGCATACAGGAAAGTCAAAACAATCTTTGGTGACATTAAAAGCAACGGTAGTAACATTAAGAGTGCAATGGGAATTCCACTGTTAAATGCAGAGGAGAGAGCAGATAGGTGGAAAGAATACAATGAAAGCCTCTATGAGGGTGAAGATTTGTCTGATGTGATAGAAAAAGAAACAGGAGTCGATTTAGAAGAGTTAGGGGATCCAGTATTAGAATCGGTATTTAAAAGAGCTTTGGACGACATACGGTCAAATAAGGCAGAAGAGATAGATAACATTCCATCAGAATTTCTAAAATCATCGGGGGAAGAGGCAACAAACCGACTATTCACGTTGGTGTGTAGAATATATGAGTCTGGCGATATACCATCTGACTTTCGGAAAAACATCATCCACACAGTTCCGAAGACGGCAAGAGCTGACAAGTGCGAGAATTATCGCACAATCAGCTTAACAACTCATGCATCGAAGCTGCTTACAAGAATAATATACCGAAGAATGGAAAAGAAAATTGAGAATGCGCTAGGTGACGATCAGTTTGGCTTTAGGAAAAGTAAAGGGACGAGAGAGGCAATTCTGACGTTACGGCTAATAATGGAAGCTAGGCTAAAGAAAAATCCAGAGACTTTCATAGGCTTTGTCGATCTGGAAAAAGCGTTCGATAATATAAAATGGTGCAAGCTGTTCGAGATTCTGAAAAAAGTAGGGGTAAGCTATAGGGAGAGACGGGTCATAAACAATATGTACAACAACCAAGAGGGAATAATAAGAGGGGACGATCAAGAACGATGTGCTCGTATTAAGAAGGGTGTAAGACAAGGCTGTAGCCTTTCGGCCCTACTCTTCAATCTGTACATCGTGGAAGCTATATGGAAATAAAAGGAAGGTTCAGGAGTGGAATTAAAATACAAGGTGAAAGGATATCAATGATACAATTCGCTGATGACATTGCTACCCTGAGTGAAAGTCAAGGAGAATTAAATGATCTGCTGAACGGAATGAACAGTCTAATGAGTACACAGTATGGTTTGAGAGTAAATCGGAGAAAGACGAAGGTAATGAGAAGTAGTAGAAATGAGAACAGCGAGAAACTTAACATCAGGATTGATGGTCACGAAGTCAATGAAGTTAAGGAATTCTGCTACCTAGGCAGTAAAATAACCAATGACGGACGGAGCAAGGAGGACATCAAAAGCAGGTTCGCTATGGCAAAAAGGGCATTTCTGGCCAAGAGAAGTCTACTAATATCAAATACCGGCCTTAATTTGAAGAAGAAATTTCTGAGGATGTACGTCTGGAGTACAGCATTGTATGGTAGTGAAACATGGACTGTGGGTAAACCGGAACAGAAGAGAATCGAAGTATTTCAGATGTGGTGCTATAGACGAATGTTGAAAATTAGGTGGATTGATAAAGATAGGAATGAGGAGGTTCTATGCAGAATCGGAGAGGAAAGGAATATGTGGAAAACACTGATAAGGAGAAGGGACACGATGATAGGACATCTGCTAAGACATGTGGGAATGACTTCCATGGTACTAGAGGGAGCTGTAGAGGACAAAAACTGTAGAGGAAGACAGAGATTGAAGTATGTCAAGCAAATAATAGAGGACGTAGGTTGCAAGTGCTACTCTGAGATGAAGAGGTTAGCACAGGAAAGGAATTCGTGGCTGCATCAAACCAGTCAGTAGACTGATGACCAAAAAAAAAAAAAAAAATATGTGTTAACACTCTGTCATCCGGTGACACCACAGTGGTGTCGTGGGCATAGTATTGCTCAGTGGCCAGTAACACCACACTGGTGTTGCGGGCATAGTACCGCACGGTGGCCGGCGAAACCACACTGGTGTTGTGGGGATCCTATTGCTCAGTGGCCAACAGCACCACGCTGGTGTCGTGGGCATAGTATCGCTCAGTAGCCGGCGGCACCACACTGGTGTCGTGCATAGTATCGCTCAGTGGCCGGCGACACCATGCTGGTGTCGTGGTCATAGTATCGTTCAGTGGCCAGCGGCACCACACTGGTGTCGTGGGCATAGTATCGCTCAGTGGTCAGCGGCAACACACTGGTGTCGTGGGCATAGTATCGCTCAGTGGCCGGCGGCACCATGCTGGTGTCTTGGGCGTACTATTTCTCAGTGACGGGCGACACCACGTTGGTGTCATAGCCATAGTACCGCTTAGTGGCCAGCGGCACTATGCTGGTATTGTGGGCGAACTATTGCTCAATGACGGGCGACACCACATTGGTGTCGTGGGTATAGTATCGCCCAGTGGTCGGCGGCACCACGTTGGTTTCATGGGCACAGTATCGCTCAGTGACGGGTGACACCATGCTGGTTTCGTGGGCATAGTATCGCTCAGTGGCCGACAACACCACGCTGATTTCATGGGCATAGTATCGTTCAGTGACCAGCGACACCACGCAGGTGTTGTGGGCATAGTATCGCTCAGTGTTCGGCGGCACCACGCTGGTGTCGTGGGCACAGTAACGATCAATGACAGGTGACACCACGCTGGTTTCGTAGGCATAGTATCGCTCAGTGGCCAGCGATATCACGCAGGTTCCGTGGGCATAGTATCGTTCAGTGACCGGCGACAACATGCTGGTTTCGTGGGCATAGTATCGCTCAGTGGCCGGCGACACCATGCTGGAGTCATAGGCATAGTATCGCTCAGTGGCCGGCGGTACCACACTGGTGTCGTGGGCGTACTATTGCTCAGTGATGGGCGACACCACGTTGGTGTCGTGGGCACGGTATCGCTCAGTGGTCGGCGGCACCTCGCTGGTGTCGTGAGCATAGTATCGCTCAATGACGGGCGTCACAATGCTGGTTTCATAGGCATAGTATCGCTCAGTGGCCGGCGACACCATGCTGGTGTCGTGGGTGTACTATCGCTCAGTGACGGGCGACACCGCGTAGATGCCATGGGCATAGTATCGTCGGTGGTCGGCGGCACCAAGCTGGTTTCGTGGGCATGGTATTGCTCAGTGCCCGGCGACACCACGCTGGTTTCGTGGGCATAGTATCGCTTAGTGGCCAGTGACACCAAGCTGGTGTCACGGGCATCGTATTGCTCAGTGCCGGCGACACCACACTGGAGTCATGGGCATAGTATTGCTCAGGGGCCGGTGGTACCTCGCTGGTGTCATAAGCGTATTATTGCTAAGTGACGGGCGACACCACATTGGTGTCATGGGCGTACTATTGCTCAGTGACAGGCGACACCACGTTGGTGTCGTGGGCATAGTATAGCTCAGTTGTCGTGGGCGTACTATTGCTCACTGACGGGCGACGCCACGTAGATGCCATGGGCATAGTATCGCTCAGTGGTCGGTGGCACCACACTGGTTTCCAGGACATAGTATCGCTCAGTGGCCGGCGACACCACGCTGGTTTCTTGGGCATAGTATCACTCAGTGACGGGCGACAACATGCAGGTTTCGTGGGCATAATATCGCTCAGTGGCCGGTGACACCATGCTGGTGTCGTGGGCGGACTATTGCTCAGTGGCGGGCGACACCACGTCGGTGTCGTGGGCATAGTATCACTCAGCGATCGATGGCACCACGCAGGTGTTGTGGGCATAGTATCGCTCAGTGGTCAGCGACGCCACACTGGTGACGTGGGCATAGTATCGCTCAGTGGCACGCGACACCATGCTGGTGTCATGGGCCTAGTATAGCTCAGTAGGCTGCGACACCACAGTAGTGTCATAGGCATAGTATCGCTCAGTGTCAGCGACACCAAAGTAGTGTCATGGGCATAGTATTGCTTCGTGGCAAGTGGCATCAAACTGGTGTCATGGGCATAGTATCACTCAGTGGCTGGGACACTAAACTGGTGTCGTGGGCATAGTATCGCTCAGTGGCCGGCGACACTACACTGGTTTCGTGGGCATTGTATCGCTCAGTGGCCGGCGACACCATGCTGGTGTCATGGGCATAGTATTGCTCAGTGGCCGGCGACACCACACTGGAGTTGTGGACATGGTATTGCTGAGGCGCCGGCTGTACCACGCTGGTGTCGTGGGCGTGCTATTGCTCAGTGACAGGTGACACCACGTTGGTGTCGTGGGCATAGTATAGCTCAGTGATCGGCGGCACCACGCTGGTGTCGTGGGCATAGTATCACTCAGTGACAGGTGACACCATGCTGGTTTCGTGGGCATAGTATCGCTCAGTGGCCGGCGACACCATGCTGGTGTCATGGGCGTACAATTGCTCAGTCATGGGTGACACCACGTTGGTATCATGGGCATAGCATCACTCAGTGATCAACGGCACCACGCTGGTGTCGTGAGCATAGTATCGCTCAGTGGCCGGCGACACCACACTGGAGTTTTGGGCATAGTATCGCACAGGGGCCGGTGGTACCATGCTCGTGTTGTGAGCGTACTATTGCTCAGTGACGGGCGACACCACGTTGGTGCCGTGGGGGTAGTACCACTCAGTGGTCGGCGGCATCATGCTGGTGTCATGGGCATAGTATCAGTCAGTGACGGGCGACACCATGTTGGTGTCATGGGCATAGTATCGCTCAGTGGCCAGGGCGCTACACTGGTGTCGTGGGCATTGTATCGCTCAGGGGCCGGTGGTACCATGCTGGTGTCGTGGGCATACTATTGCTCAGTGACGGGCGACACCACATTGGTGCCATGGGGGTAGTATCGCTCAGTGGTCGGCGGCATCATGCTAGTGTCATGGGCATAGTGTCGCTCAGTGGGCAGCGACATCATAGTAGTGTCGCGGGCATAGTATCACTCAGTGGCCAGCGGTTTCCACAGTGGTGTCGTGGGCATAGTATCTGTCTGTGGCCGCCGACACCACGCTGGTGTCATGGGCATAGTATCGCTCACTGGCCGCCGACACCACGCTGGTGTCATGGGCATAGTATCGCTCAGTGGCCAGCGACACCACAGTAGTGTCGTGGGTATAGTATCGCTTAGTGGCCAGTGGCACCACCTTAGTGTCATGGGCATAGTACCACTCTGTGGCCGGCGACAGCACGCTGGTGTCATGGGCATAATATCGCTTAGTTGCCAGCTACACCGCAGTATTGTCGTGGGCTTAGTATCGCTCAGTGGCCGGCGTCACCACGCTGGTGTCGTGGGCATAGCATCACGCAAGGCCGGCGACAGTAGTGTAGTATTTTTTGCATTCTGTCGGAGTTTTGTTTAGGTAACAGTAAGTTACACACGTCATCTAGTTTTAGTTCTTCTGAGTACTTGTGCCATTTCTTTTTGGCAGACGAAAAAGACGATACGATTATTAACGATGAATGCGCGGACCAAAACTTAGAGGTCGCCACTACATCGCTTATGTCTCATCATGATCCGGTTGACAGGTTTTTCGGTTACGTAAAGCAACACCAACTAACAGGCCTACGTATTTCCGAAACGAAGAAACTTCCATGTATGTTCTAAAAACAAAAGAAAGGAACAACAAACTTAATGTGCCAGTCATGTGGAGTTGCGTTACATCTTGGAGACTGTTTTGCTGCATATCATATGAAAGATAAATACCAAGTACCAAAGAGAATGCATTTAAACAAATATATGAAACAAACCAATTCTGTATTTATTTACATACGTATATCTTCGAAATATCATGAATGTAGGGGAACAGGGTTGAGAACTTATGTGAACTAACGATGAGATAGGTAAACGTAACAATTTATAAGCTCCCGATAACGTCAAGAACGGTCGGCGACAAGCCAAGTAATCCGAATTAGCGCTGCCGGCACCAAGCGAATAAATTTGTACGAGACGTGGGGACGGCAAAGTGTTAATAGTAATTTAAAGCTCATCTTAAGTACATGAGTTACCACCGAACGCAACAGGAAAGAGCGGACAATTTTTGTCTTGAGACATGGTGCTCAGTCACCGGAGGCCACTTCAAAGGTGGCTCCTCATCAGGACTCGTGTCGTGCCCTCTCGCCCAGTCTTCCCGGACGCTGGACAGTAAGTGCACTAATGACGTCTGAGCCCGTGGAATGCCAAACAACCAGCAGGGAATACGTGCACGCACATACATACAACGTAATGCGGCGCATCCAAGGCCTCTTTGCATGAGATGATGAGACAGTATTTGCGATGGCCGCCTCGTTTCCTTAGTCGTATTTGAACACTGTACACCACGACGTCTGTGGTGAATTCGATCTATGCACCAGTCGTTGATCGTAAGGTATCTGTGAATAGTTCCTCAGATGCCCTCTCCTACCGGGGCATTCAATTTTGAAAGTTGGCTGCGTTTACGACAATAAATGTATTGAAATCATTTTGGGACGTTTCGGGCAGCAGTGGAATGGTGCACCGTCTTGTGAAAGTTCCGTGGGGTACCGTATGCTCCCTTCAATCATCACAAGAACACCGAAATAGCAGGTATTGAGATAAGTCATCGCGGAATAGATAATCGACTATCATACGTCAATAATGGAAAGGCATCTGGACTGGGTCAGATACTTGTGATATTGTATGGAGACTGCATGAAAGAACTTTCTCCCCCTGTAGCAACAGCGGTTCATAGGTCGCTGGACCAACGAAGTGTACCAATAATTTGGAAAAGAAAAACCACAGGTCATTCCGTTTTCGGGAAGGGTTTCGAAGTGAAGCATATAATTATGAGCCGACATCGCTGACTGATTCTTTTCTCAAGCGTTATGACTTTTCCGAAGAAAGGAAGTCTCATATATGAAATGTAACACCGCTTCCACTTGAAAAGCACAACTCACTGTGCACGTCCATGAAATTGACAACGCCATGGACAAAGACGCCCAACGTCGATGACGTGTTTCATTACACACTGAAGGCATTCGATGCAGTTCCGCAATGGCGTTCATTGAACAAAATACGAGCTTGTCACGTATCGGACAAATTTTTGTGTTTATTCAGGACTTCCTGAGACTTGGAACTGAATAGGTAAGTGGTCTTAGGGCCGAAATCGACAGATGTAAATGTATGAGAAGCACTCAAATCAAAAAGAGGAAGATGGAAAAAAGTAGGTAACTGTTTATTATTTCAGCCGGCCGGTGTGGCCGAGCGGTTCTAGGCGCTTCAGTCAGGAACCGCGCGACCGCTATGGTCGTAGGTTCGAATCCTATCTCGAGCATGGATGTGTGTGGTGTCCTTAGGTTAGTTAGGTTTAAGTAGTTCTAAGTTCTAGGGGACTGATGACTTCAGATGTTGAGTCCCATAGTGCTCACAGCCATTTTTTGGTTTATTATTTCAAAAGTAATCGCCATAATTGTTAATACGTTCATCCCACTGTGAGACAAGACCGTCAATACCTACGTAGAAAAATATTTGTGGTTGCTTACGGAATCGTGATTGCACCTCTTCGTCCGAGGGCGGGCACACCTGTTGCCAAGGTTGTTTTGCTGTGAAGCCCTTACACATCGTCCATATTTCCCGATCTCTCCTCACGCGATTTCCATATTTTTGGTGCCCTGAAGAAAGACTTTCGTGGCCGTCGGTTTAGTTCGGAAGAAAAAGCTCCACGCCTGGGTATAATCACGACTCCGTAGCCAACCACAAACATTTTTCTGTGAAGGCATTAATCATCTTGTCTCATGATGGAATAAAATTATTAACAGTTATGGCGATTACTTTTGAAGTAATTGCCAGTTTACCTACTGCCGCTAGCTGTCAGGTTTCCAGGTGCATAGTAGTTTTAAACAATCTCGACGTTTCGATAGATGTCATACTCGCTATCTTCTGGCGAAGTGTCGAGAGGTACGGCTGTTGTAATATTTATACTAGTGGAATGTCCCCTTCCGTCTGACTACGGCCGGCGTGCGGGCAGGGGGATGAGGCTGCAGTGGTGGGGGTGGTGGGGGCTCCATTCGCGTCTCTTTGTGGGCATTCCGGCCTCGTCTTGCGAGTTAGACGTGCTGGTGGCGGTGTTCAGATTCCGAGAGCGCACGTTCGACAATTAAATGGGCAACAGACGAGGGGACTTCAGAAAGTCTGTTACGTATGTAGTCCCTCGCTAAGACCATTACACAAGAACAATGCGCGTTGTCAGAAGAGAGTACATGTTCCGGATTTCCTACATAGACAGCTCTGCTGCGGTACGCATACCATGGTTTAGGAGTGAAATGATGTGGCAGCTTGAAACTTACTCCAAAGCTTGGGGCAGTACGATTCCTGAACGTCTAAACTACGCACTGATTCGCCGTGATATTCTGAAGTTATATTGACCAAATGTAACATCGCACCCAGCCATACTAAATGGCCTCCAAGGTCACACAGGCGTGGCTGAAGGAAGGCCACCGGCAGCGATCACAGACGACAATGTCTAGGCAGTCTAGGAACTGATTCGCGGCAATCGCGGATTTTCCAACCATGACTGTGTTCAGCAGTTCTCGACTGGCTCTGTGACCGGAAAGCGGATTTCTATTGTCAAGGAATGGAACGATAGGTAAAACTTTCCGACCGTTGTTTACAGAGATTGTGACAGCCGTATACACACGACGACAGACGAATTACGAAATCGGCTGCAATTGGGCATTGAAATAACTCCAATGGCGCCAAGTGAGAATTTGTGCCGGACTGTCTGTCGAAGCGCTATTTCCGCTTGTCGGAAGCGGTAACCTCAGCAACTTCAGCCATCCGAGTACGCTTCCCGTCCAACCTAAATTCCCGTATGTCGCACCCTACATACATAGTGCCTCCTTTCCACTTTTCATCATCCTCTTTGCGAGAGTTCGAACGAAGGTTTCATTATTTGTCCCATAGGTGCGTATGCAATGAGGCGACAACAGTCATGGGACAACAATATGCACATATGCAGATGGCAGTAGTATCGCTTACAACAGTTATAAAAGTGCAGTGCTTTGTCGGAGGTGTCATTTCTACTCAGGCGATACACGCGAAAAGATTTTCAACTTGATTACAGCCGCTACACGGGAATTAACAGATCTTGAACGTAGAATGGTAAGTCGAACTAGAAGTATGGGACCCTACATTTAGGAGATCGTTAGGGAATCCGATATTCCGAGATCCATAGTGTCAGGAATACCACACTTCTGGCATTACCTTTCACCACGGACAATGCAGTGACCGACGGCCGTCACTTAGCGCCCGGGAGCAGCGGCGTATGGGTAAACTTGCCTGTGCTAACAGACAAGTAAAACAGAGTGAAATAATCGCAGATATCAGTGTGGAACATACGCCGAACGTATCCTTAGAACAGTACGGCGAAATTTGACGTTATGGGCTGTGGCAGCGGACAACCGACGCGAGTGCCGTTGCCACACGACGTAGCCTGCGCCTCTCCTGGAAAACAGAGTCCTGGTCAGATGAGACCCGATTTCAGTTGGTAAGAGCTGATGGTAGGGTTCCATTGTGGCGCAGACCCTACGAAACCAAGGACCCAAGTTGCCAACAACACACTGTGCAAGCTGGTGGTGGCTCCGTAATGGAGACTGGATGGACTGGATTCTCAGGTCCAACTGAACCGATCATTGACTGGAAATGGTTATGTTCAGCTACTTAGAGTACATCTGCAGCCAACAAATTTTATGTTCCCAAACAACGATGGAATTTTTATGGATGAGAAAGCGCCATGTCGTTGGGCCACAATTGTTCGCTATTGGTTTGAAGAACATTCTGGACATTTCGAGCGTATGATTTGGCCACCCAAAATCGCCCGACATGAATCCTACCGAACATTTATGGGACATAAACGAGAGATCAGTTCGTGCACAAAATCCTGCGCTGGCAACTTTCGCAATTGTGGACGGCTACAGAGGGAGCATGGCTCATATGGGACTTCAAACGATTTGATGAGTCAACGCCACGTGGAGTTGCGGCACTACTCCGAGCAAATGGAGGTCCGACACTATATTAGGAGGTGTCCCATAATGTTTACCACCTAAGCGTCCGAAAGAACAGGCACCA
The DNA here is from genome assembly GCF_021461385.2 of Schistocerca piceifrons. Taxonomy (NCBI): domain Eukaryota; kingdom Metazoa; phylum Arthropoda; class Insecta; order Orthoptera; family Acrididae; genus Schistocerca; species Schistocerca piceifrons. Next base: position 752,460,997 of record NC_060140.1, read on the forward strand.
GACATATAAAATACTACATGGTCGGGCATAATTAATTGTAACTTACTTTTTGATGCGCTTTCGTATTACTTCCGACAATATACGTCTCGCGAACTAATCACAGCGGAAAAATCAGATATCAGTGTTCATATGAAAGTTTATCGACAGTTGTTCCTCTCAAGCACCGCTCACGGATGGAACAGAGAAGGAGAAAAGCTATCGTGGAGTGGCAGGATTTCCGTCCCATGCAATGCCTAGACTTTAAGTTGATTGTAGTATCTGGTTTGCCTAGTTACGTTTGGTTCCAGCATCGCGTTATGCCATATTTATTTGCCGCCTTATTGGAGGCAAAAAATAAGCTTCACATTAACTTACGGAATTCTGCAATCGAGCTGAAACTATTTACTTTGTGAGGACATAGCGTGCGTGTTTCTTTGATGGTCCGGCTACATAAATCTACTCGTACACGCCACCTGATAATAACAGCTCAGCTGGTATGTCCACATTGTTAAGAGAGTATGTGAATCCAATTAACACTACATCGAATCCAATTGTAAAGTATTCCCAGATTGATTTAAAGCATTTCTTGTTCGTCAATCTGATTTCCGGAGTAGTAGTTTGTGGTGAAACAACTTTTCGCTTAATTTGACAGAAATAAATTGGTAGCTCCGCCATTTGTCACGGCCACCGGGATCAGCTACGTCAGAACGGTGTAGCGGTTTGTTAACACAGCAACCAGCTACAGACGACTATCTGCTGTCCGAGGTAGGACATTTTTTAAATACATCTCTGAAAGCAGACAAAAAATAGAAACACTACATTTTTAGTAGAGACTGATGACAAAATCACATAGAATAAGTTCATGAAGCAAGCAATCAAAAACATTTTGAGATCATAGTAATAATTAAATAATGGAACTGTTGAAGTTGATGGAGGCTCTGTAATGGTGTGGAGTGTGTGCAGTTGGAGTAATTTGGGACCCCCGCTACGTCTCTGACAGGTGGCACGTACGTAAGCATCCTCTCTGATCACCTGCGTCCATTAATGTTCATTGTGTACCATTGTGCTTTCCGACAGACTTGGGCAAATGCAGCAGGATAATGCGACACCCCAGACGTCCAGAATTGCTACAGATTCAGATCAGAAGATTCTTCTGTGTTTGCTTCCGCTGGCCACCAAACTCCTCATACATGAACGTTATTGAGCATATCTGGGATACCTTGCAACGTGCTGTTCAGAAGAGATCTCCACCCCCTGGTACTCTTACGGATTTATGGACAGCTCTGCAGGATTTATGGTTTCAGTTCCCTCCAGCACTACTTCCGACTATAGTCGAGCCCATGCGACGTCGTGTTGCTGCATTTCTGCGTGCTCGCGGGGCCCCAACTGCATATTAGGCAGGTGTACCAGTTACTTTGGCTCTTCAGTGTAGTTGACTTTTCAAATGAGGAGCAGTTGTTTACTTGTAAGAGTGTAATTTTGCGAAATAAACGCAGGGAATGTGCTTAACTTATAAATGGTTTGAATGTTACAGGCAGCAGTAACAAGCAACTAGCACTGAAGACGATAAAATCTTATGAACCGCTTAAACAGAAAAAGTCTCTTTTTTTGGTATGAAGATGCTGCTATTCTTTATCAGTGACATGGCTCGCAGGTCAAAACCTACTCGGTGTGCAAGCAGATTTCTTGACTGTTAGCGGTAGATGAGTCCTTGGAATGTCGAGCTGTCAGAGGAATTATGGGCTGAGTACAAGACTAGTGGTGAATCAACACTGTACAATTATGTAATCGGGTTATGTTTATTAACACCAAACATGCATGCTGCTGTACAGTTAACATGGATGCCCCCCTTTTTCCATTGGACAGCTACAGGCAAATTGTTCTTAAGAAACAACTACTAAGAAATTACAGGTTAACTCTTGCATAAAGTAAACACAATAACAGAGTACTGTTAGTAATGCTACTCATTAAGAATAAATAACGCTTTACCATATTCTAAGTGACAGGTTATTCATCACGTTTAAAATTTCATTTAGTTTACGTTCACATTGTTGACCTCATTTCCTTGGTGTGATGGCACGTACAAAAATCCTACCGCTTTTTACAACATTATTGAGTGCTTTTGAAGAAGTTCATATTTAGCGGAAGAGTAAGTAAATTTAACATTTTTCTGCACTTCTGAGATACAGTGTTGAGCGCCACACACCCACGTAAGAGTGCGTAAGGCTCATTTCCTCTGGTGTTTAGGCAGATATTAGCAGTTTCGTTTTTGCAATGAGTTGCTGATTCAGCCCAAACAAATATCTTTCATCATGTCTTTCATGCGGCGTCCGACATCGTCGGAAAGCGTCGGTTGTTTCCCGTTACAAGCGAAATCATTTTTACGTAACCTTTCGGAAAAGCAGTCCCCAGTTAGGCTAGTGCATGCGATTTTTGTTGCATTGACATGTATGGACAGGGACAGTATATATATATATATATATATATATATATATATATATATATATATATATATATATATATATGTGTGTATATATATAAAAGTTTTGGATCACCTCGGTTTCGAGAGCTCCGGAACCTGTCAGAAAATTGGAATAAAGATCAACATAAATATCATTTCCACCCTTTGTATTGCACATGAAAACCACACATTACATTGCATTTTGTACCACCATACAGTGAGACCTTCAGAGGTGATGGACCAGATTGCTGTAAACACCGTTATCTCTAATACCCAGTAGCACGTCCTCTTGCATTGATGCATCCCTGTATACGTCGTGGCGTACTATCCACAAGTTCATAAAGGCACTGATGTTTCAGATTGTCCCACTCCTCAACGACGATTCGGCATAGACCTCTCAGAATGGTTGGTGGGTAACGTCGTATTATACAGTAATACTCAGGCTCCGGCATCGCTGCACCGCGACCGGCCAGCCAACACGATACGCCAGACCAGAGCAGAGCAGACTCCACACAAGCGCAGACTAGCGCAGACTAGCAACAACAACTTACTGCTACAGCTACACAGTTCGTACTGAGTCAACACTGCTCTCTGGTCAGCGATTCTCTTATACCTTGCATATCGCAGGCAGCGCATGAGCAATACATCGAAATTACATCTGCTCGGACCTCTTACATAAAATTACATCTGTATTACATCTGCTCGGACCTCTTGCATAAAATTACACCTGCTCGGACCTCTTACATGGTGTAGAACTAAAGTGTGCGAGCTTTGTCCCATCACCTATCCAAATATGATGCTCTTCCTATATCTGTCGTGTATGGGGTATACAGAAATTTTACCGTGTTAATGGAAATGTAGTACTTTTCCACAGTCTGGAGAAGGGCGTACGGCGTTTTGGAACATCCTGCCAGATAAAAAGAAAATACTTGGGCAGCTTAATCAGTTGCAACGCTACTTATGGAAGAGTGTCCGTACTGTAGTGGTAGCGGATGCTGAGTGGAGAATGAGACTGCAGACAGGTTGCGGACGGGACAAGGGACTTTACACAGGAACGGTACAATCGTGGAAAAAGTAATAGAAAAAGGAGACAGACGCGGCAGCGCAGCAGCTGTTGGCGCCAGCATCGGCGACTGTCAGTTGTTAAGCGCATGCTTTACGCGTAAGCGCAATGCGAGTGCGGCATCGCACGATCCCGCCCAAGGCCGGCACTTGCATCGGCAGCGGCGGGGCGCCTCGCCCGCACTTGGGTGACAGCTTTCCCCGCACTGCTCGTCACCGTACTGCGGCTCGGCGACGTCTTTCCGACTGCGCGATCAGTTCTGTGCAGCCCACCTCTAGTACTTGAGTGCTACGCCAAGACACGGATCATTTACATCGTAGGAGCTGTACGCCGCTCTCATTCCAGAATCTATCATTGCAGTGCTGTTAGACTTTTACGGCAAGAAAGGAAGAATGAATGGATTGTTGGTGTTAATAACGATCATCCTCCTTTACCTGCTCTGCATTACTGCAGATGACGTGTCACTGAGCACATTTGTTCTGTGCATGCAGTACACGTGAGGCGCCTAGTTGTTTCCACTGCACTGTGTGGAATTCGAAGGTTCTGTTATAGTTTACTAACCTGCTGTCTTCAAGTTGATGTCCCCAGCGCAGAAAACAGCACGCACGTCGTAGGTTCTGTATCTTGAGGCTGAAACTGACTTTTAGCGAGGTTCTGTTTTGAAATAATGTATCACTTCTTTGGGATGCCACTCGCGTATTTTAATATAGCTACATGATTTTAATACAACACCTTCTGATACAGCAAAGTACGTTATGAAACACAACGTTTACGGGAATGTATCTTTGCACTATTTGTGGCACATGTCTGTGCCTCATGCCTACCGGAGTGAATCTTTTAATACTGAATACTGGCAAGCACATCCTACGACAGACAACATGTCTGTTCTTTTCGACTGCCTAATCCAGAGTGATGAACAGGCACTTCAATAAAAATTGGAAACACATCCTACGACAGACAACATGTCTGTTCTTCTCGACTGCCTAATCCACAGTGACGAACCAGCCGAAACACTTCGCGCGCCATACCAGAAAAGGCGTGACCCAAACGCTTCCAAAGTGCTTCGTCTGCAATTTCGTCAGTCTTTTGTTTTTGATTTAAATTGTTTTCAATAATTCTAAAATGACTGATTGATAGTCAGCTGTTGAGAGATATTTATATTAAAAAGTGAAGTCATTCCAATGAGTAGTTTAACTAACAATAATAACTACACTTTAAAGTTTTGGCGCCCTTACTCCGAACACAGCAGCCAATCACAGAGCAGTAGCAGTATGGAGGCGGTCTTTCTCACGGGAATGGTACCGAATCTAGCATCTGTCACAGGTACCTCACACCACATTTCGTCTTCTATATACTTCTTGCATCTCCACTGCTCTGGGAACAGCTTCTTGGAGCCTAATATGATGGTTGACTATGCCAGAAATATTACACTTTGTGATTGAGAAAAAGTGAAGTAACAACTACTCTGACGGATGATAGCTGATCCAGAGCCAGACTGACTGCATACCATGGCAGATAAGCACCTCATTTATTTATTTTATTGCATTTACTGATTTGTTTCACCTGTCAAGATTAGGGCCAATGGAACGATGTATTAACATCGAATGTATTTTTATCTGCTACACTTCCAATTCAAGTTATCACACCGGAAAACAACAGTTTTATTCTAATTTCGTACACTTCTCTGTAGAAGAATATGTAGCAGCTAATTTTTTACGAGCTCCCTTTTTTATTTTTCTACGGTTTCGTGTAGAAGATATTATTAAAAGAGAATGTACCGTTTTCTTCTGTGCGCACACCTCCATGGTTCGATCATAAACAAAGTCTCATTTTCCTAATGCTCATTTCTGTTGTTTTTTTTTGAACAAGAATGTGTTAACAAAATGTATGTTTGTTTTATCCGCCGCACGTACACAAAGTACCGTTCAGAAATCGTGTTACATTTTGATTGAGTGCAATTATACCATTCCTGCGTCATTCGAACGAACCTGTAGCAGAATACGTCAACAGTTCGTACAGCGCTTAGCGAAAACGGCAATTGCAAAGTCTTCTTCTTCCTGTTCTTCTTCTTCTTCTTCTTTTTCTTCTGCAGCTGACTATGTTTACCACTATTTGTCTGCCTCATTACGTGGATGTACTGGACCAACAGCTGTCCCGTTTCTTGATTGGTCGTCCGGGATGAAGGTTTCTGGATGAGATTAACACCCTGTCTGAGAGAAAAAAATTCTAAAGCTCTTCACAGAAATAATAATAAGCCTCTGAATAGGAAGTACAAAAACATGACGACCACGCCTCAGGAAGGACAGAGAAACGGAAAATAGTGTACTTAAGGAGTTGCCATATGGAACGGCAAAGTGAACAGGTCATACAAAACTAGAGACGAGTTACAGGAAGGTAGATGTAAACTAAGAACGCTAGCAGCAATGGCAATGATAGGAAGGGTGTAAAAGGAGAGAAAGAGAGAGAGAGAGAGGGGGGGGGGGGAGGGGTTAGGGGTGAAGGGATAACACACGTTTAATGAAGATAGGAGAGGAGAAAGGGACGTGACTGATTGATAAATTGAAGAGCAAGAAGCGTAAATGGGAAAATATATGAGCATTTCCTTTACAGGTTGCCATAGAGAATATTTTCGCGGAAATGTCAGCGCGACGGAAGTGGCTTAGCTTCTTCTTGAAAGCGACCCGGACGTTTAATTGAGCGCTGATTGGAGACCGGTTCTAAACATATGTACTGAAATTGTCTGGAACAGGGTGAACTCCTGGATTTCGATATCACAAATGTCCAAATATGTACGTTTTCGAATCCATTGCTTTTATTTTCGTTATTGATGTTTGTATTTCATACACAAACTATTTTTTTATATTCATAAAAGTCTTTCATTCTTTGCTCTCCTCGAATGTAAGTTCACAGATTTCTGCTGTGGAAGCGGAGCAAAAAATTCTTGAGCAGTTCATAAAACTATGTAACTGAATCCATCATTTTAAGTAAGCTGTAATAGGGAAGCAACAATAAGGTAATTTAATATAAATGTGTACACAAATTTACTGGACACGAACACTTTGCAGAGGAACATTATTTGCAATTAATCGTAATTCCAGGCAATAGATCAATACTTAAGCCATAACGTGTAAAAAACTATAGAATTGAAAATATAAATGTACGTTTCTTGAATATCGTGAATCTGCGAAAGTTCTTCACTAATTGATTTGAAATTTTGCCAAATAGTTTCATTCGAATACGAGCATCTCTTTACGTACCTATTGGAGTGCCATGTCATATATAAATACATATAACATACAAGGGGGATAAGTTGTTAGCAAAACACCATTCTTTTGTCCAAAATCTTAAATCTCCAAAAGATCTTCACCGACTGCTTGGATTTGGGACACAACGTTGCATTCGAAGACTCACGTGTTTTTATATACGTACCTATTGGAGCGTCACATATAATATATAAATATATACGTTCTAAGTATAGATAAAATCTATATAGAAATTTAAATGTTCATTTGTCCAAAATTTTAAATCTTCGAAAATTCTTCGCCAATTGCTTCAAAATATTGACACAACGTTGCATTCCAATACGAGCGTGGTTTTGACTAACTATTTTTAATATCTGTAAACAAACGTGTATATATAAAGGGCAAACGTTATCACCAAAACTCTCGAAAGGTTCTTCAACGATTTACTTCAAAGCTTGACATGTTACTGTAATAAATGTTTGGGCAGATACAGGTTATACATTTTTAAAATTAGCTATAGAACGGCCTAGATTGGAAGGGACTTTCAATAAAAGCTCAACAGTTTCGATCATGACATGATCACGTTCAGACCGCCAACCACATTTATAAACAATGGCTGTGCATGGAGCAGGAACCGCCGACAGACGATAGCAGTTGCAGCACCACGTACAGCCATTTTCTATCAATATATTTGGAGGTCTGAAGACGCTCATCGGATGATCGAAACCGGTCATTTTTTAATAAAGGTGCCTTGCGACCTAGACTGTTACATAATTAATTTAAAATATTACATTGTGATCGTTGACTTTCTCCAACAGTGTTTCCAAAAATATATATATTCTTTTATATAAACAGGATGAATCAGCTGCCCCTACCACTGGGTTTTATGCAGCCTGCAACGCCTTCAGGTGCCATGTGCAGCATTTTCATATCGCTACACGCAGACTGTCAGTCCTGCAGGAACTTTTTGTGGGAAATTTAACTGTTGTTAAATATTATACTGGGTTACATTTCCGCCGGAGGCCACAGTCTTCGAGTTATTCAAGAAGAACGCGTTTGAAGCTCGCTTCTGTACTTTTATCTTAAATAATTCGAAGACTACCGAGTCCAGCGAAAACGCATTCCAGTACAAAATTGAGTCGAACAAGTATTTTGCGCTTTGTGAGCGAGAAAATATAAAAATCTTCCTCATGCTATTCGAAGGCGTTGCTGTTCATTTTAACTGAAGATATTAAAATATCTCGAAAACTACAGATCGGAGAAAAAAAAAGTTACAATTCCAATTTGTTTGTCTCGGTGGTGGACATCCAACGACGCCCACTCGATCCGCCAGGGCGAGAAACCCCGTTTTTTACTGCAGATTACAATTCTACGAAAAAATCCACAAACGTTCTGTCTGAAGCATCTTCTTCGTTTCGGCACAGATGATGCTGTAATCCGAGGAAGAGAAATGGTTACACAATCGTAATTTACAACATGCTACTCAATGATTCTTGAATATCCTATGGCACGTGGGATCTCTACCTCCGTGCAGCGAGGGTAGGATAGGCCAGCATTTCCTAACTTCCAATTGGAAACCCCATTCGCAACGTTCTAGTCCTCTGACATATCGAATAGGCGAATAGGGGATCGTGGCCGTGCAGTGAACTACGACGTATCATAACATGCGGTACGCTGCGACCGGTGTTCAGGTATCGTGTGGATAATACTTGTGCAGTGATTATTACCTGCACACCTACTTATCATCTGGAGAAGAGACGAGTAAGTTGACGGTGCATGTTGCTACCACAGAAGAAAAAACTGAAATGATCCTGATTTACGCAGAATGTAGGGGAAATGTTGAGGCTGCCGTTGCCTTGTATGCCGAGCGTTTTCCAGAGAGAGCTTGCATTCGTTCGTTCTTTGACAAGGTTGCGAACGCCTCAATGTCCGATGGCAGCGTACAGACCGGCAAAAGGAAACGATGCTGATGTAATAGCTAAACTAGCAACAACCCACGGATAAGCGCCCGGAAATTACACCGCGATTCCGGTATGTCCATAGGCAGTATTGTCGCAACAATGAATCGTCATACGTATCATCCATGGCACGTGTTACTGCATCAAGGTCTTAATGGCGCCGATTTCATAGTGTTTTGTGAATGGGCACGTCAACAAATGCCAGCGACCCCCAATTAATTTGCTGAGGTACTTCCTACCGATGCGTCTACGTTCACATACCATGGTAGCGTTAACCGGCATAACATGCATTACTGCAGTGTAGACAATTCCCATTGATCACAGCAAGTTGACCTCAATGTCCTTGGTCAGTTAACGTATGGTGTGGCATTATGGGGAACAATCTCATTACTGACGACACGTTGAACGGACGCAAATATCGAACGTTTTTGGAACTGAAACTAACGGAACTACTGCAGGATATTGCCCTGGACCTTCGACAACGTATGTGGTTTCTGTATGACAAATGCCCAGCTCATTACGCAATAGAGACACAGAAAATATTAGACTATGTTTACACTGGTCGTTGGGTCGGCAGAGGTGGCCCTTTTAATTGGCCCTCTAGGTAGCCGGATTTGACGTCACCAGATTTCTTTCTGTTGGTATATTTAAAACACAAGGCGTGCCTTGATGTGCCAACAGGACTTGAAGACATAGTCGGTCACATCAGTACGCAGATATTCCCGCAGGTATGCTCCTGTCCTGTATACGTTGAAGTTGGCGTTGCTACGTTTGAACACTACGTTGCTACGTTTGAGCACTTACTCTGATAGCATTCAGCTCGAGCCACTGCCACAATGGCGCGTCAAGTAGTCCTTTGTTCGATATGTCGGAAGAGTACTACGTTCCAAATGATGTTTCCAATTGGAAGTTATGAAATACTGGCCTCTGCTACCCTTGCAGCATGGAGGTGAGGTCCCATGCAGCATTGGATATCCAAGGGTCATTGGGTAGCATGTCGTAAATAACGAATGTGTACCAATTTCTATTCCTCAAATTACAGCACCATCTATGGCGAAACAAAGAAAATGATTCAGAAAAAAAGTGTGTAGATTATTCCGTATAATTGTGTTCTGCAGTAAAAAACGGGGGTTCCCTTTGAAGGTTTCAAAGTTACCGCCGCCACCCACGCATGGGGTTGTGTGGCGGGTCGAGTGTGGTATCAATGAATGTCCTCCACGCAGATAAAATGAGCACTATATATATATATATATATATATATATATATATATATATATATATATATATATATATAATATGTGTGTGTGTGTGTATGTGTGTGACAAAAAGGTACGACCAAACTTTCAGGAAACATTCCTCATACGCAAATAAAGAAAAGATGTTATGTAGACATGTGTCCGGAAACGCTTAATTTCCATGTTAGAGCTCATTTTAGTTTCGTTAGTATAGACTGTACTTCCTCGATTCATCGCCGTTTGGCCCAATTGAAGGAAGGTAATGTTGACTTCGGTCCTTGTGTTGACATGCGACTCATTGCTCTACAGTACTAGCACCAAGCACATCAGTTCAAAAATGGCTCTGAGCACTATGGGACTTATTATCTATGGTCATCAGTCCCCTAGAACTTAGAACAACTTAAACCTAACTAACCTAAGGACAGCACACAACACCCAGCCATCACGAGGCAGAGAAAATCCCTGACCCCGCCGGGAATCGAACCCGGGAACCCGGGCGTGGGAAGCGAGAACGAAGCACATCAGTACGTACCAAATGTAGAGACTCTTCGTTCTCCTATTGTGGACGGCTGTGATACAATACGCCATTCTCCAGCTGGATCAGCGCATCAGGGATTCCATGCGACGGAGGGTGGATGCATGTATCCTCGGTAACGGAGGACATTTTGAACATTTCCTGTAACAAAGTGTTTGAAGTCACGCTGGTACGTTCTGTTGCTGTGTGTTTCCATTCAATGAGTAATGTGATTTGAAGAGAAGTAATAAAATGAGCTCTAACATGGAAAGATGGAAAGTAAGCGTTTCCGGACACATGTCCACATAACATATTTTCTTTCTTTGTGTGTGAGGAATGTGCCTGAAAGTTTGGCCGTACCTTTTTGTAATATGGTGCTCATTTTATCTGCGTGGAGGATATATATATATATATATATATATATATATATGTGTGTGTGTGTGTGTGTGTGTGTGTGTGTGTGTGTGGATCACGTTTTTGGGCGGCTTTAGTGACACCTCTGAACAGTCAAAGGGACTGTGTCTGTGATACAATATCCTCATTCAACGTCTATCTTCAGAAGTTCTGGGAACCGGGATGATGCAAAACTTTTTTTGATACATATGTATTGAAAAACGTGGACTTTATTCTCATTCACTATTCACGCCTTTCATATTTTATTTGTTTTGCAATTCTTTCATCATTTTACAATTACAGTGGGGTGCCTATATGGCTACGCAATTTCCTATAGCAAAATTTTGCTGGTCAGTGAGAGAGGACGGAACTCAATTTAGCAATCTTCCTGGAGTGGCCATGATGGTTTCCCTTTTCACTCGTTGATCTTTGCTGTAGGGAGCATGTGGGACCAGTTTGAATACTACGTAGTGGCCAGAATTCTTCCCCTTCCTAGTCTCACAAGTTGTGGCACCAACCCTGAATCTTATCTTCTCATTCCCTTGTAACGCTGCAAAGTAGCCTCCCTGAAGAAACACTAACCGTTGTCTGACGAATCAGAAGCCATGTTTCGCTGTTCGGACGGGTAGCCATAACAGCCCTGACGGCATCGGGTTTCGCAGCAATCCCGTGGCCTCTGATTGGCTGGGTTAGGAGGGCGTCAATTCTAGTGTCACATCGCTCCCAGCTACCCTTTGGAGACGTGGAACCTCCGTCGTCAATTCTGTCCTGTTCCTGCTCGTTGGAAGAGTGTTGAGGGGGCGATGCTGATATTGGTATGCATTTTGGTACTCACTGACCGCCAACCGAGTTGGTTATAATGCAGTTAGAGCACTAGGGATTCGTTAGTGGGAGAGCTCTATTTTCGTTTCATTTTTCATAAATCTTGTTTCGTAAATTCTTCATGATGCTGGACTTTGCATCTGACTTTTGTCTGTTACGAGAGCGAGGTTAGCTATGGGCTACATCAGGGAAAAGATTCTGGTCCTACAAGTTACAGCATCGCGTTCAGCATCTTTTCTTTAGTCTTTTCCTTGTGATACCCGTTTGAATCTAAGTTTTTAGATTGCAGCTTCTCGAAATGGGCTCAAGGTCCTTTGTGCTAGAGCACACGACAACGTTGCGAACGGTTGGTCTTGGGTACTGCTAATTCCATAGCAACTTCTTAACCTTGCAGTGTTTTATTTTCTCCACTTAAACGAGTGTTACTTTGACGGATATTCATTCAAGTTACCTGGTTTTTGGTGAGGATACTATTTTGGCACTTCCATATTCTGATATTTACCTCTTGCCCTGTTCAGTCTGCGGTAGTGGCTAGTGCATGATTGCAATTCCACTCACTTGTAAAAGTGGTAGCGTATTCTATCGGTCACAACGACCGGAATCCATATTGCTCGTCTCGCCATTCCTCTTTCTTCGGCATTATGGAGAGGGCTGACTGCTGAATCAATCTTTCCTTCCTCCCGCAAAATAATGTTCAATAGTATCTCTAACAGCGGAAATAACGACATTATTTTCCTTGTTTTTATGCACGTTCTCGTTTACGCCATTTTTCTAATAAAGACGTCGTAATAATGTCTATCTGCAGTCATAAGTTCAATGAAACTCTCATCCCACATAATAGCAGCTTGCAACGCCCCATTAACCTTCATGTTCAGCAAATTAACTAATTATTAAAAGCTTTGCTTAGTCGGTCTCCGTGAAGTCGTAAGGATCTCACGTTTGTTTGTTGGGCCGAGTTTGTTCTCGCAGGCCCTTTGCGACCACTGCACTTACGGAACCGCTGATAACTAAATGAAAGTCTTCCTTTCCGAATGAGGGACAATTCGTGGCTCACTGCGAGTCTTGAACAAAATTCCACTTGATGTCGGGGGAGTTGGTTGCCTTATACTGAATAGGTGATAGCGTTTGAATTAAATAATTATCGCCTATTCACTAAACTTATTTGTTGAGGAATCTTTCTCGAATTTCTATGTATTGGAAGTACATGGCCATTCTGTCATGCAGTGAAACATCTTGTAGTAACAGCGGTAGAACATTATTTAGGAAATCAGCATACATTGCACAATTTAGATTGCCATCGATAAAATGGGGGCCAATTATCCTTCTTCCCATAATACCGCACCATACATTAACCCGGCAAGGTCGCTGATGTTCCACTTGTCGGAGCCATCGTGGATTTTCCGTTGCCCAATGGTGCATATTATGCCGGTTTACGTTACCGCTGTTGGTGAATGACGCTTCGTCGCTAAATAGAACGCGTGCAAAAATTTGTCAGCGTCCCGTAATTTCTCTTGTGCCCAGCGGCAGAACTGTGCACGACGTTCAAAGTCGTCGCCATGCATTTCCTGGTGCATAGAAATATGGTACGGGTGCAATCGATGTTATGAGTGTGGATTAGCAGCGACAGCAGCTAAAACACCTACTTGGGCATCAACATTTGTAGCAGGTCGTGGTTGACGTTTCACATGTGGCTGTACACTTCCTGTTTCCTTAAATAACGTAACTAATCGGCGAACGGTCCGGACACTTGGATGATGTCGTCCAGGATACCGAGCAGTATACTTAGCACACGCCCGTTGGGCATTTTGATCACAATAGCCATACATCAACACGATATCGACATTTTCCGCAGTTGGTAAACGGTCCATTTTAACACGGGTAATGTATCACGAAGCAAATACCGTCCGCACTGGCCGAATGTTACGTGACACCACGTACTTATACGTTTGTTACTATTACAACGCCATCTACCACAAAGCGAACTAAAACATTCATATTTCTTTACGTACTACACGAATATGTAATAAAAAATGGAGGTTCCTATTTAGAAAAAAGCAGTTGATATCCGTTAGAACTACGGCAACGACATCTAGTGGGCTAACCATAGTGCCATCTGGTTTCCCCCTTCAAGCTAGACGAGTTTAGTTCTCTGTAGTTTTTCGTTTGATGCTTATTTCGTGAGATATTGGCTCTGGTCAGTATCAATGGACCACCCTGTACACACACACACACACACACACACACACAGAGAGAGAGAGAGAGAGAACGAGAAGATGGACGGAGGGGTGGGGGTAAATGGAAGTTGAAAGCGGAAACGAGTAAATAGACAGGGAGAGGTGGCAGAAGGGGATGGAGACAGGGGGAGGAGCAGATGGACAGAGAGGGGGGGGGGGAGAACTTGAGTGGTGATTGAGAGAGAGGGTGGGGGAAGAAGAGATGTATAGAGGAAGGTGGAGGAGGTGATGGATATAGAAAGGAGGGAGCAGGCGACGGGCAGAGAGAGGGGGAGGGAGAGGAGTCAGGAGAAGATGGAGAGAGAAGGGAGGAGTAGATAGACAGAGAGAGAAGAAACGAAATTTGCAGAAGAAATGAAGATTGAACATTCAGTAGAATCATGACGGCATTAGATACGGATCTCGAAACTTCAGTGGACAGAGATGAACAAGGCAAAGAAATTTTCCCGGTATTAGCCTTAAGCATTTCGAGAAAACAGCGGAAAAAACGCTTACGAACACAGTTATTAATACCCGTTTAGCAAACCACTGCTTAAGGATGATGCCAGGGTGGTTTCTTTGAAATTGATATCTGTGTATAATTTGCTCATGGATTTACAATAACACTAAAGTGTCGTCCATGGGAGAGCACATGCCAGTACACAGAACTATTACTCAGTAAAAGTGAATTCAAATCCATTTTCACTGTCGTGGTGTTCGCGAATACCTTTAGGCGGTGCTATTACTGTTACTTTACCAAGTCTCCACCGATTCGTTCTACCATTCTGTTCCAAATGAAACATCGGCCCATCTCTAAAGGTTTGGGTTCATACAGAACACTGTTTCCCTGCTCATCTTTTCCAGTGCAGTTAGAATATACTTCCTTAAATAACTACAGTGCTCCTCCATCCCCCGCTGGAGGACTCTGTTGCCAAATGTGATTCACTGTCAAGTTGCTATGTCTGTGACTACTCGAGGGCACGAAACCAGAAGGAATCAACTGGCACTGAATCGTATAGTTGGAGTCCACAGCCACTGCTCATAATAAATAGGCCCACCAACGCCATTTTTATCTGCTGGACAGGATCAAAATTATTGCAAACCCTTCTCTGCACTGATATGAATGAGTATTTCCATATACATACTGTGAATTAATCTTTACTAACTTTACTTAAATTTCATTTTTCTCTCTATATGTAAAAGGTGGGATTTTAAGGAGATGGGACCTTAATAAACTGACTAAACCAGAGATTGTGCAGATTTTCAGGGAGAGCATAAGGGAACGATTGACAGGAAAGGGGGAAAGAAATACAGTAAAAGAAGAATGGGTAGCCTTGAGAGATGAAATAGTGAAGGCAGCAGAAGGTCAAGTAGGTAAAAAGACGTGGACTAGTAGAAATCATTGGATAATAGAAGATATATTGCATTTAATTGATGAAAGGAGAAAATACAAAAATGCAGTAAATGACGCAGGCAAAATGGAATACAAACGTCTCAAAAATGAGATCGACAGGAAGTGCAAAATGGCTAAGCAGGCTTGGCTAGAGGACAAATGTAAGGATGTAGAGGCTTACCTCACTAGGGGTAAGATAGATACTGCCTACAGGAAAATTAAAGAGACCTTTGGAGAAAAGGGAACCACTTGTATGAATATCAAGAGCTCAGATGGAAACCCAGTTCTAAGCAAAGAAGGGAAAGCAGAAAGGTGGAAGCAGTATATAGAGGGTCTATACAAGGGCGATGTACTTGAGGACAAAATTATGGAAATGGAAGAGGATGTAGATGAAGATGAAATGGGAGATACGATACTGCGCGAAGAGTTTGACAGAGCACTGAAAGATCTGAGTCGAAACAAGGCCCAGGGAGTAGAGAACATTCCATTAGAACTACTGACGGCCTTGGGAGAGCCAGTCATGGCAAAACTCTACCATCTGGTGAGCAAGATATATGAGACAGACGAAATACCCTCAGACTTCAAGAAGAAAGTAATAATTCCAATCCCAAAGAAAGCAGGTGTTGACAGATGTGAAAATTACCGAACTATCAGTTTAATAAGTCACGGCTGCAAAATATTAACGCGAATTCTTTACAGACGAATGGAAAGCTAGTAGAAACCGAACTCGGGAAGATCAGTTTGGATTTCGTAGATATATTGGCACACGTGAGGCAATACTGACCCTATGGCTTATCTTACAAGCTAGATTAATAAAAGGCAAACCTACGTTTCTAGCATTTGTAGACTAAAAGAAAGCTTTTGACAATAGTGACTGGAATACTCTCTTTCAAATTCTGAAGGTGGCATGGGTAAAATACAGGGAGCGAAAGGCTATTTACAATTTGTACAGAAACCAGATGGCAGTTATAAGAGTCGAGGGACATGAAAGGGAAGCAGTGGTTGGGAAGGGAGTGAGACAGGGTTGTAGTCTCTCCCTGATGTTATTCAATCTGTATATTGAGCAAGCAGTAAAGGAAACAAAAGAAAAATTTGGAGTAGGTATTGAAATCCATGGAGAAGAAAGAAAAATTTTGAGGTTCGCCGATGACTTGGAAGAGCAGTTGAATGGAGTGGACAGTGTCTTGAAAGGAGGGTATAAGATGAACATCAACAAAAGCAAAACGAAGATAATGGAATGTAGTGTAATTAAGTCGGGTGATGCTGAGGGAATTAGATAAGAAAATGAGACACTTAAAGTAGTAAATGAGTTTTGCTATTTCGGAAGCAAAATAACTGATGATGGTCGGAGTAGAGAGGATATAAAATGTAGACTGGCAATGACGAGGAAAGCGTTTCTGAAGAAGAGAAATTTGTTAACATTGAGTGTAGATTTAAGTGTCAGGAAGTCATTTTTGAAAGTATTTGTATGGAGTGCAGCCATGTATGGGAGTGAAACATGAACGATAAGTAGTTTGGACAAGAAGACAATTGAAGCTTTCGAAATGTTGTGTTACAGAACAATGCTGAAGATTAGACGAGTAGATCAGATAACTAATGAGGAGGTATTGAATAGAATTGGGGAGAAGAGGAGTTTGTGGCACAACTTGACAAAAATAAGGGACCGGTTAGTAAGACATGTTCTGAGGCATCAAGGGATCACCAATTTAGTATTGGAGGGCAGTGTGGAGGGTAAAAATCGTAAAGGGAGACCAAGACATGAATATCATAAGCAGATTCAGAAGGATGTAGGCTGCAGTACGTACTAGGAGATGAAGAATCTTGCACAGCATAGAGTAGTATGGAGAGCTGCATCAAACCAGTCTCTGGACTGAAGACCACAACAACAACAATGTAAAACGCAGACATGCTCTTCAAAAACGCCTACAACTACATTGGAAAGCTACAGCTATTTTAAGAAAACGTCTCTTTCGGAATTTTGGAATTGTAAACTCTAACAAGGTCTTTTAGTTAATTATAACTGACATTCAGGTTACTACGATATTTAACAACGAAGGTACTCTGTCCTCTATGACCTCGTTGAAAAGACGATCTGGATGTCCGTCTTCTCTAACGTTTGAAACCCTGTTTGTCACTCAGTCCTTCCCAGTCCATGGTTCCTGCAAAGTGGGAGGTTACCATGGGAAAAAGATTGAATAATCAACGGAAGGATAACGTTCTACGAGTCGGGGCGTCGAATGTCAGAAGCTTGAATGTAGTAGGGGAACTGGAAAATCTGAAAAGGGTACGCAAACACTCAATCTCGATGTAGTTTGGGTCAGTGAAGTGAATTGGAAAGAAGACAAGGATTTATGGTCAGATGAGTATAGGGTATTATCAACAGCAGCAGAAAATGGTATAACGGGAGTAGGATTCGTCATGAATAGGAAGGTAGGGCAGAGCGTGTGTTACTGTAAACAGTTCAACGATAGGGTTGTTCTTATCAGAATCGACAGCAAACCAACACCGACGGCGGTAGTTCAGGTATACATGATGACGTTGCAAGCTGAAGATGAAGAGATAGGGAAAGTGTATGAGGATACTGAAACGGTGATACAGTATGTAAAGGGATATGAAAATCTAATAGTCATGGGAGACTGGAATGCAGTTGTAGGGGAAGAAATAGAACAAAAGGTTACAGGAGAATATGGGCTTTGGACAAGGAATGAGAGAGGAGAAAGTCTCATTGAGTTCTGTAACAAGGTTCAGCTAGTAACACCGAATACTCTGTTCAAGAATCACAAGAGGAGGAGATATATTTGGAAAAGGCCGGGTGATACGGGAAGATTTCAGTTAGATTATATCATGGTCAGACAGAGATTCCGAAGTCAGATACTGGATCGTAAGGCGTACCCAGGAGCAGACATAGACTCAGATCACAATAGAGTGGTGATGAAGAGTAGGCTGAAGTTCAAGACATTAGTCAGGAAGAATCAATACGCAAAGAAGTGTGGCACGGAAGTACTAAGGAATGACGAGATACGGTTGAAGTTCTCTAAGGCTATAGATACAGCAGTTAGGAATAGCTCAGTAGGCAGTACAGTTGAAGAGGAATGGACATCTCTAAAAAGGGTCATCACAGAAGTTGGGACGGGAAACATAGGTGCAAAGAACTGCGAAGTAACCATGGGTAACTCAAGAAATACTTCAATTGATCGATGAAGGGAGGAAGTACAAAAATATTCCGGGAAATTTAGGAATACAGAAATGCAAGTCACTGAGGAAATAAATAAATAGAAGGTGCAGGGAAGCTAAGACGAAATGGCTGCAGGAAAAATGTGAAGACATCGAAAAAGAAATGATTGTTGGAAAGACAAACTCAAAATACAGGAAAGTCAAAACAACCTTCGGTGACATTAAAAAAAAGCAAGGGCTATAACATTAAAAGTACAACGGGAATTCCACTGCTAAATGCAGAGGAGAGAGCGGATAGGTGGAAAGAATACATTGAAACCCTCTAGGAGGGGGAAGATTTGTCTGATGTGATAGAAGAAGAAACAGGAGTCGATTTAGAGGAGATAGCGGATCCAGCACTAGAACCGGAATTTAAAAGAGCTTTGGAAGACTTAAGGTCAAATAAGACAGAATGGATAGATAACATTCCATCAGAATTTCTAAATTCATTGAGGGAAGTGGCAACAAAACGACTATTCGCGTTGGTGTGTAGAATGTATGACTCTGGCGACATACCATTTGACTTCCAAATTGCTCACAAGAATAATATACAGAAAAATGGAAAACAAAATTGAGGATGCGCTAGATGACAATCAGTTTGGGTTTAGGAAAGGTAAGGCACGAGAGAGGCAATTCTGACGTTGCGGTTAATAATGGAAGCAAGACCAAAGGACAATTAAGACACGTTCATAGGATTCGTCGACCTGGAGGAAAAAGCGTGCAAGATGTTCGAAATTCTGAGAGGAGCAAGGGTAAGCTATAGGGAGAGAAGGGTGATATACAATATGTGCAACAACCAAGAGGGAATAACAGGAGTGGACGACCAAGAACGAAGTGCTCGTATTAAAAAGGGTGCAAGACAAGGATGTAGCCTTTCGTCCCAATTGTTCAATCTGTTCATCGAGGAAGCAATGATGGAAATAACAGAAAGGTTCAGGAGTGGAATTAAAATCAAAGAGGAAGGATATCAATCATACGACTCGCTGATGACATTGCTATTCTCAGTGAAAGTGAAGAAGAATTACATTATCTGCTGAACGGAATGAACAGTCTAATGAGTACAGTGTTCTACAGAGTATGGGTTGAGAGTAAATCGAAGAAAGATGAAGGTAATGAGAAGTAGTAAAAATGAGAACAGCGAGAGAGTTAACATCAGAATTGAAGGTCACGAAGAAGATGAAGTTAAGGTATTCTCCTACCTAGGCAGTAAACTAACCAATAACGGACTGAGCAAGCAGGACATCAAAATCAGACTGGCAATGACAAAAAGAGCACTCCTGGTCACACTCGTAGAGGGACAGAGGACGGCAGTTACCGGAGCGTCACTTCTGAGGTTTGTGTAAATGTATTCTGACGGTATACGCTGGGCCGCCACAGAAAAGTTTAAACCCTTAGACGGCACATCCGTAGTTGCCTTGCTAATGGATGGGTGGAGAAATTCACCACAATGCGAGACGTGTCCAGTTTCGGCAGAGTACTTCTTTTCATCGGAGCGAGCTCCGCCAGATTCCTCTGTTGCTCCTCCTGACGCGTAGGCATGCTTCAGCGTTATTTTGTCGATGTGGACACAATCGATTGCCGACCACCTGGATGTCAGCCACTGGTCTTTCCTGGCTAGCGCCCTACTGTTAAAATCGAGAATGGAATCCAGTAATGAAAGAATAGCACGTTTGAAGATGTTACTTGCTTATCTATTTCCGGAATGAGGTTGCAACCAAAGCAAGCCATCGAAGCGTCGCTCTCGAAAGTGCCTCTAGTGGAAGCAGATGAAATTTAACAAGAAAAGTTCGATTACTGCAGCATGCAAAGCCTCCGAAGCAGAATATACCACTTCAAGAGTTTCCCTAAGGGAGTTCAGAAACAACGAAGATCTCGTAATATTACAGCAATCAAAGGAAACGCCAAAGTAATAAATGTCTCTACATTTTATGAAGCCAAAATGAGCGAGTTGCTGAATGATACCATAGACAAAGAACTCGAAAGTGATCCCACAACTATGATAGTGAGACAGATGCAAGCCATATCGATGGTGACACAGCCAAGCGGCTCACTTGGAAAGTTCCAGACACCAATACTATATGGGGTACCAAGGATGCTGAAGGAAGGCTGTCCTCTCAGATGGCATATTATATGGTGAAACATCTGCCCCACAAGCTACGCAGCCTGAAGGCCTTATAGAGCCCTATGTTAAGTGTTCCATGTATTTTACGCAGCTCATACGGAACGGCAAGTACTAATTGAGGATGTACTGTTCAGCTTTAACACACAATCAGTTCCACAAAAAAATGTACGCCATCATCTGTATGCAATAAAAGATACGAGATACCCTGCTAAAAAGGCAGAATAAGACAGGTAGTTTAAGTTGTGGAAATGAGACAAACTAAGCGGCTGTCAATTACACTCGAACATACAACCTTTTATTTGATCAAACATTACAAGAGCCAAGAAAAATTAAAAAAAAAAACACACAGCTTTAGTTTTCGAACTTAATTAGCGGCTGAATATGCTTCAAGGGCAAGACCACTTAAATTTAAAAACGGCTAAAAGCCAATAACTTAAAGCTCAACCAAAATCAGAAATTTGAAAGGCAAAGCCTTATCTTAAAACAGTTCCTTAATTAGGCTGAAGGCCCAAAGAATCTGACACCTTAAGAGCAAACAACTTCAATTCAAAATCGGCTGAAGACCAACACTTAAGGCTCTATAACATTAATTTTAAAAATGCCAAAGGCTTTACATAAAACAGTTATTATATTAGGCTGAAGGCCCAAACCATCTGATGCCTTAAGGGCAAAACAACCTTAATCTAAAAATCAGCTAGAAGCCATATAAGTATAAACAACAAGAACAAATAAGAAAAGGCAGTGCACCTAAGGTGGCTCAGAAGTTCCCGAGGGTCAGCCTGGAATTCAAACACTAATGCTTGCTTAGGTGAGACAGGCAGTCGGCCCAACCATTGTCGATCTGACAACAACCCAACCGACAGACAGTGAATGGACCCACCCACAAGATAAGCTCCGCTTCACCTGACCAGCACACAACAGGGAGTTCAACAGAACAATGTGGAAGGTATTGGCGCCCACAACCAATTGTACATTCAGCTGTCAAACTACACACCGTGCTGGTCAGAGACAACATGGTGACGAAAATACACTGCCTGAATTTATGTCAACGGCCAGGTCATGTAACCAGAACGTTAACAGCCACAAGGCAGAAGATTCTGCTGGTGCACTTCAATTCAAATAACCAAGTACAGTTAAACTCCGCCGGAGAGTGGCTAAAATTTGCCAACTTGAAAACACACGTTGTTACTCACAAGAATATCCCAACATCCAACAATGAACTCCAAACGACACAATGTGAACAGTCGTGATTTGCTGGTAGATTAAGTCAAAACTCAACTTTCATGTCCAGGAGCGGAGAGCCATGAACCTCGTAGCAATGGGAACAGCAACACACATTCCAACACTGCATAGAGGCCGCCAGCGGGCCCGGCCAAACTACGGGCTGTGGAGATTTCCTCGCTGCTCCACGCCAACCGACCTGCTGCCCTCACACAGCCCAGCTGGAAACTATAAGTGCCAGGCCAAAGATAGTTCATGGTGCGAATATCGATGCACACCTCTGCTGCCACCTGCAGAAAGACAGGATAACAGCATAATCGCGATAAACGCGTCAGACTAAACACAGAATAGCAACCAAGGTTTTTCAGTGAATATGATTCTTTGAATGCCGCTTTTATCTTCGCTTCTGTGTATCATTTCTCACCAATCCTGTTATTTACTCCGACCCCCAGATATTTATAATATTCTGCTTCTTCAAACTCGTGTTCATCAATCTGTATGGTTTCCGTCCTGTTTGTCTTGTAATTTCTTTCTGCCCACATGAATTTTGTTTTGTCGTCATCTACCTCTAACCCAACTTTCATTGCTTTCTGAAATAGGTTTCTTGTCAGTATTCACGGCTGACCCAGATTTTCAGCGACTGATGCTGTATCATCCGCAAAGACCAATACATTCAATTTTATTCATATGCCAATTCTCTCCTCAGCTTCGGTTAATGCATCCAGTGCTTCCTGTATTATTACTTTGAACAGGAGTAATGATATTCTATTTCCTTGCTGATTCCTATTTTAATTTAGTTAAGAAAAATTGATTTCATATTTTATTAAATTTTACACGAAAATAATTTAAGAAAAAATTATAGTCATCGAATGAATAAATAAGTTTACTATTACCAGTCGCTCTTTAATTATATCCACAATGCGTTCAAAAGTTCCAGTCTCCATCATCAGGTGGATTTACGTGTGTTATGCGAGTGGTACGATTTTGGGTCAACTTGTGGCACTGTCTCCATTGATCACAGGCTCCTCTCTCTGTCGGAACACATCACATATATTTACTATTAAAAACAGTTTTGATCACGATTTATTTATTAAGGTGACCGGTTTCGACCACTACTGTGGTCATCTTCAGACTACTGAGTAGGAACCTCTTTCAGCTGGAGAATCACCTTAATAAATAAATAAATCATGATCAAGACTGTTTTTAATAGTAAATATTTGTAACACATTGATCACTGCCACTCCCAAAATGTATTCAAAGGTAACATCACATATAAACTGACATATTTTGTAAACAATGATGGTTTACACAGTATGACGTTTACACGCGACGTAATCTGAAAGCGAAAGAGGCCTGTGACCACTGGAGACAGTACCACAAGTTGACCCACAATCCTAACACGATATACACATATGTTTCGCACTAATACATACAAGTCTACCTGATTATGGAGGTTTAAACCTTCGACAAACGTTGTGGACATAAAAAAGCAGAGACTGGTAAGAGTAAACTTGTTGATTCATTCGATATCAATAACAGTCACGGTAAAGCCTAACCTAAAACTTGCGCACTTAAAGTTAAAATTCTAGGTAAAAAGTAGTCTGGCTGGGCAGCCTGAATAGCATGCATCAGACAGGGAAACCACTCACTACCGTCCTCCGGAGCTACTAAAGAGATTAGGGTGGTCGCATAACGCTGACAGAGGCCGTGTGTGCCCGCAGAGGACAAAAAACGCTGCATCGAAGATGGTCAGATTGGAGTAACTCGTCGGGTGCTCTGAAGGCCCCTTCCCTTATTAAACGCAGAGTGGCGGACCCGTTCCCCGCGACTGTCGGGCAGATGTCCGCCGTCGCGTGTCTCTGGCGGCAAATCCGCGGACGCGCCTCCCCCCCCTCCCCACCCTCCTTCTTTTGTCTGGTTTGGGCTGAGCTGCCCGCCGCAGCCTTATACAGCACCGCACGTCCGGCTCATCTGCGATGCCCATTTTCAGACACATGCCGCGCCAGACGCATCTCTGCCCTGTGTCAATGTCTGCTGCGTTCCAAAGTATAACAATGGTCGGAAGAGGCAGCAGTCTCCATTTCCATCGTCGACTTGCGGTTCCTTTATGAGGTGCCTGCGCCGAAGTGATCGAGCTGCTCTGAAAAGATATGTGATCAGTAACTGTCGTGATCTCTTTCTCCTTGTGTCTGCATATACACGCGAACGTATAAACAGTTTTCTGGTACAGACGTGTGTGCGTTACAGTTAAGCTCAAAATTATATTGGCTGTAACAGCGGTTCCCAAACCATGGGCCGCGACTCACTTGTGGACAGCGAACGGCGTGGCACTGGATGGTCACCGCTGGTCGAGAGTCGAAGATAAAAAATAACGGGAGCTTCAGGGCTTTCACTCGTTAGTTGCCAGGTCAGCGAGTACAGAATCAAATAGGAGTTAAAATGCCCTATCGCAACCCTATATCAGCACTTTCCTCATGTTGAAAAGTACTAATATCGTGTGGCACCAGGCGGCTAGAAGTAAACTTCCCTGCATACTGCTGTCTACAGATTGTTCGGAAATTCCGGTTACAGATCTCTAGAACTTGTAGACAGGAGGGGGTACATAATGTGTTGATGAGGAACCTATGTCCTGAATGGGACCGTTTCCGTTTTACGACGGTTTCAGTTCAAATGTGTAACGTGTCCACGACTGCTGAGGGAAAGAGAAAAGTCTCAGTGCTGCTTGTCCTGGCATGATATAGGCTATGGAGAGTGTGTACCAGAACATGCTTCGTAGGTATAATGTCTGTAACAGTGTTGGCGGTCGCCACATGGAACCGTGTACTATTTTGTACGTACTGTTGAAACGTACCCTTCGAAAAATTATGAATGACTGTGCTTGTAAACTTCTACGTTATTTGATTTTCAAACAGCTGAGCAAAACTCAACGTACTCAAACAGTTTTCTCTTTACTTATTCTGATCATCACTAAACTGACCCACAGTATTTTTAGCGCAACGCAGTCTGACTTTCAATAATCCCTGCAAAAGAATGGCACTGACTAACAATAACCTATACCTTTCATGAATCACTTACCTCAAAAAATCTTCGTTACTCGAACTACTGCAATACATCGAGCGCCAATACTGCCAGCTAAATGAAAGATTCTAATTACTGAAGGCACTTACTACTGATAGACATAGTTAGCAAATGAAAGATTTTGATACAGAACAAACAATGTATTTACCTTAATAGCGTTCAAAAGTCATAATATTTATAATTGTGTGCCATCCAATTAAACAAATTTCCTCTTTCTGATGGACACACGTCCAGATCTTCCGTTCTCAAAACTCTGGCATCTCTCTCGCCACATCCAACACTGCTGGCGACTCACCTCCAACTGCGCAATGCTACGCGCTGTTCCCATCCAACTGTCAAACACTACAATAACGAATATTCCAACAATGCCTGCCAGCCACAGACTGCACACGGCACAGTCAGTGATTTTCATACAGAGCGCTACGTGGCGTTACCAACATAAAAACCTAAGCAGCCTACTTACTCCGAATGCTACGCTCTTTTTCGTTTTGGATACGTAATGTTTAAGCCTTAATACAAAGAAAAGTACTTAAGCGATAAATGGATGTTTTCTTTGTCAATAACTGTATTGAGTCTCGCTTAATTCAATCCCTCAAATGTTCAAATGTGTGTGAAATCTTATGGGACTTAACTGCTAAGGTCATCAGTCCCTAAGCTTACACACTACTTAACCTAAATTATCCTAAGGACAAACACACACACCTATGCCCGAGGGAGGACTCGAACCTCCGCCGGGATCAGCCGCACAGTCCATGACTGCAGCGCCACAGACCGCTCGGCTAGTTCCGCGCGGCTTCAGTCCCTCAAGCAGAAGTGGATGAGTTAAACATCTGAATTAAAACCGTCGTAGAACGGAAACGGTACGTTTCCGGACATGGCTTCCTATTCAAAATATTATGTACCCAATCCCCTCTGCATGTCCTAGAAGCTTGTAATGGGAATTTCCG
Organism: Schistocerca piceifrons; assembly: GCF_021461385.2. Classification (NCBI taxonomy): domain Eukaryota; kingdom Metazoa; phylum Arthropoda; class Insecta; order Orthoptera; family Acrididae; genus Schistocerca; species Schistocerca piceifrons. The sequence goes on from NC_060140.1 coordinate 752,486,851, forward strand.
AACACCTTATAGAGCTAGCGCGCGGCCGTGGCTGTTATGGCTTCAACACATGCCACAATCTGATTATAATTTGTCGAGTTAATAGTTTCTCGCTTGCAACTGTTCAGAAGAACGACTCGCGTGAATTAACTCATTCGTTATCCAGACACAAAAAGAAAGAACGATGAAATACTGATGTTTTATGTCCCGTCCACAGCTAAGATCTTGGAGACGGAGCTATGCTTGGATTTCTTACTGCTGGAGGGTAAGGAAGGGGCCTTGACCCTTCTAGGAAACCAACACGGAATTTCACTGGACTGATTCGGACGACTGCAGAAAACAGATGCCTGTATAGCCGGCCAGAAAGTGAACCTGAATCTCTAATGCTTGGCGGGGGAGTTAGCCATTGCACCACCTCAGTCAGTCCCCGTGGAGACGGAAACTGGTTCACTCGGATGACATATTTATCGGTTATTTTCGGCGCCCTCAGTGTTCTTAGCCCTGTAGGGCAGGGAAGTTCATACGTTTTTGTTTTGTACAAGAGTATGTGGGAACAATCATAATCAAATGTCAGCGATGGGCTCAAAAAGTGTAACAAGATTCCATCGACGTATTTCTAGTTTTACATGATTTTCTGGAAATCAACGAAGTCGAAACTGATAAAACAACAGCGACAAATCTTGACCACGAACATCAGGTAATTTAAAATTATATACATTTATTTTATACAAATATTTTTAACGGGCCTCATTGTAAACCCTAATGTTCTCTAAACAGTAAATTTATCCAAAGGAGATACTTTTTCAAACACTGTGATCTTTGAAACTGGATACTTCTCTTTATTTTATTCTTCATTCTTATGAATGAGAAATATACTATGTAAACTTACTAGAGTAAGTCCAATGGATCAGAAATCCGTTTCGCGAAGATTACTTTAAAAAAATTGATAAAGTCGTTAAGTGAAGAAGGGTCGCTAGTTGAACCATCATGTGACCAGACTTTAACACAGTGTTTTAAAACAACACCATCGGTCCCGTTCTAGATACATGTTGGGCATGGGTATCTGGCAACTGCCAAAATTGCACTGAAACACAGCATGGGCTTTTCGATTACTTACGTCAAAAAACTATATTGAAAATCAGATTGAGTTCCTCCCAAATCGACCATTCGATTTTGAATTTTGATCTAGCTAATTGAATACAATAAAATCTTTATAAAAATACAAATGTATTTGAGTCCTTCTTCTACACTCTACAGTATGTTTTACTAATTAGGATTGCTGACATATGTGCATATGATATATTAATTTATACAGGGTGGTCCATTTATCGTGACCGCGCCAAATATCTCACGAAGTAAGCGTCAAACGAAAAAACTAAAAGAACGAAACTTGCCTAGCTTGAAAGAGGAAACCAGATGGCGCTATGGTTGGCCCGCTAGATGGCGCTGCCATAAGTCAAACGGATATCAACTGCGTTTTTTAAATAGGAACGCCCATTTTTAGCACATATTCGCCTTTAATAGTCACAAACATACGTCTCACAATTTTAGACGAACAGTTGGTAACAGGTAGGCTTTTTAAATTAATATACAGAACGTAGGTACGTTTCAACATTTTATTTCGGTTGTTCCAATGTGATACATGAACCTTTGTGAACATATCATTTCTGAGAACGCATACTGTTACAGCGTGATTACCTGCAAATACCACGTTAATGAAATAAATGCTCGAAATGATGTCCGTCAACCTGCATTTGGCAATACGTGTAACGACATTCCTCTCTACAGCGAGTAGTTCACCTTCCGTAATGTTGGCACATACATTGACAATGCGCTAACATGTTGTCAGGCGTTGTTGGTGAATCACGATGGCAAATATCCTTCAACTTTCCCCACAGACAGAAATCCGGGGACGTCAGATTCGGTGAACGTGCGAGGCATGGTATGGTGCTTCGAAGACCATTCACTTGTCATGAAATATGCTATTCAATACCGTTTCCACCGCGAGCGAGCTATGTGCCGGCATCCATGATGTTGGAAGTACATCGCCATTCTGTCATGCAGTGAAACTTCTTGTAGGAACATCGGCAGAACATTACGTAGGAAATCAGCAGACATTGCACCATTTAGATTGCCATCGATAAAATGGGGGCCAATTATCCTTCCTCCCATAATGCTGCACCATACATTAACCCGCCAAGGTCGCTGATGTTCCACTTGTCGCAGCCATCGTGTATTTTGCGTTACCCAATGGTGCTTATTATGCCGGTTTACGTTACCGCTGTTGGTGAGTGACACTTCGCTAAATAGAACGCGTGCAAAAAATCTGTCATCGCCCCGTAATTTCTCTTATTACCAGTGGGAGAACTGTGCTCGACGTTCAAAGTCGTCGCCATGCAATTCCTGGTCCATAGAAATATGGTAGGGGTGCAATCGATGTTACGTAGCATTCTCAACACCGACGTTTTTGAGATTCCCGATTCTCGAGCAATTTGTCTGCTACTGATGTGCGGATTAGCCGCGACAGCAGCTAAAACACCTACTTGGGCATCATCATTTGTTGTAGGTCGTGGATGAGGTTTCAAATGTGGCTGAACTCTTCCTGTTTCAAGACCGCTACGGTCGCAGGTTCGAATCCTGCCTCGGGCATGGATGTTTGTGGTGTCCTTAGGTTAGGTAGGTTTAACTAGTTCTAGGTTCTAGGGGACTAATGACCTCAGCAGTTGAGTCCCATAGTGCTCAGAGCCATTTTTTTCTTCCTGTTTCCTTAAATAACGTAACTATTCGGCGAAGTCCGGACACTTGGATGATGTCGTCCAGGATACTGAACAGCATACATAGCACACGCTCGTTGGGCAATTTGATCACAATAGCCATACATCAACACGATATCGACCTTTTCGGCAATTGGTAAACGGTCCTTTTTAACACGGGTAATGTATCACGAAGTAAATACCGCCCGCACTGGCGGAATGTTACGTGATACCACGTACTAATACGTTTTGACTATTACAGCACCATCTATCACAAAGCGAAAATGTGGTCCAACTAAAACATTCTACACGAATATGTAATAAAAAATGGGGGTTCCGATTTTAAAAAAAATTCAGTTGATATCCGTTTGACCGATGGCAGCGCCATCTAGCGGGCCAACCATAGTGCCATCTGGTTTCCCCCTTCAGGGTAGACAAGTTTCGTTCTCCGTAGTTTTTTCGTTTGATGCTTATTTCGTGAGACATTTGGCCCGGTCACAATCAATGGACCACCCTGTATTTTTACTTGTATATGTAGTCAGCGGTTCTCAAAGCTTTCTTTTTTATAAAATAGGTGATCCGCATACCTAAAAAACTGGGAACCGCTGGGCTACAGAAATTTCTTCGATGCTCAGCATGACGAATCTTAGTTTCCACATAATGATAAATCTCTGTATGTAAACGAATGCAGTGTTATGACATGTAATGTAAATTGGCGAGGTTGTTTAACAACAAAGGGGAGAAAATAGCTTTGAGAAGCGAGAACAAACTGGTGCAGGGACTGAAGCATAAGATTTGCATAGGGGACAACTGGACGGAGAAACTACGACTTCATGAAATCCTGCAAGTAAATTCCATGTTGCTAGATTTCTGGAAAGCGTTTGACACCGTGCGCCACTGTAGACCGTTGACGAGACTCCGATCATATGGATTAGGTTCCAGGAAATGTGACTGACTCGATTTCCGAGATTTGGATATCTGCATACTACGGTATGTCGAATGTAACTTTCTATTGTCTAAAATTGCTTAATTCATAACCTTTATAGAAAGAAACGTGTTGGTTGTCCTTGACTAGCCGGTCGGAGTGGCCGAGCGGTTCTAAGCGCTACAGTCTGGAACCCCGCAAGCGCTGCGGTAGCAGGTTCGAATCCTGCGTCGGGCATGAATGTGTGTGCTGTCCTTAGGTTCGTTAGTTTTAAGTACTTCTAAGTTCTAGGGGACTGATGACCTCAGAAGTTAAGTCCCATAGTGCTCAGAGCCATTTGAACCATTTGAATTTGTCCTTGTCTTTCGTGCACTTAATGCCATTCCACCATGATTAACAAGGAATGCTGAACTTACTTTTTCAATTTTTTCCTCCGGACCTTTCATTCTGGCATGAAAATGTTGTAGAAACGACATTGCGCCCCGCTTTCATCATTTTGTAAGTTATCCGGATCTTTGAGAGAAAAGTTTCGTGACCACCGGCATACAGTACTAGTAATGTGCTGTTTGACACGGTCATATCGATTAAATATATTGTCGCAATGTTGCAAAACAAATTGAAATGGAATGGGCACGTCAGGTTGGCAGTCGGGAAGGGAAATGCTCGACTTCGTTTTGTTGGGAGAATTTTGGGAAAGTGTAGCTAATTCGTAAAGGAGACGGCGTATAGAACGCTAGTGCGACCCATTCTTGAGTACTGCTCGCGTGTTAGGGATCCAACCGGGTCGGATTAATGGAAGAAGTCGAACCAAGTCAGAGGCGTTCTAATAGATTGTTACCGGTAGCTTTATCAGCACGCAAGTATTAAGAAAAGCTTCGTGAACACAAACGGGGTTATTGGAAGGAAGACGATGCTCTTTTAGCGAATTTAGCGAAGCACTATCGGGGAAATTTAGCGAACCAGCATTTGAGGCTGCCTGCAGATCGATTCGACTGCCGCCAACGTTCATTTCGCGTAAGGACCACGAAGACAAGATAAGAGAAATTAGAGCTCGCACGGAGGCATATGGATAATCGTTTTTCCCTCTCTCAGTTTGCGAATGGAACAGGGAAGGGGCTAATAGTGGTACATGCAACCTTCTGCCATACACCATATGGTGGATTGCATGTAGACGCACATATAGATGAAGTGTCAATATTAAAGAAAATGGCTCATTGTGGGTGACGAAGCAACGCAAGAGTGAGCAGCATTGGTTGGGTAACATCACAGCCAGCATGAGGATGTAGCACTTTGAGGCCAAAGGGACGTTCTTGTCAAATTTAGAGAAATTGGAGATTTTTAATTCTTCAAAAGAGGAATGCGTCACCGTGTTAAATGGGAAGACAGAAGTGTACAAGGGGCATTTCTGGGCTCACTTTAGCGATGTCATCCTTGGGAACCAGACACCAACTTATTCGAATTAGCGGCATTAGGTATTATGTTTTCTGTTGGCCATTTATTAAGCATGCACACTTTGCAATATAGCCACAATATTGGTTTCTAGAAGTAGATTTTCTGAGTAGCGTCGTTGGAGACTGTGACAAATGAGTTGCAGCATAGTACTGTGTTTGGTAGATGAAAGCGGCTGCCTTTAGTTTACAACCGTGCTTAGAGAGTATAACATGTCAAGATAATATGCTGTAAGGAGAGTTTCATGTGTGACAATGCATGTTTGTTCCCGAGTTTTTGTCTCTGATGGTTCTAATGACATAAAAGCTTTAATGTACACTGGTGTCCAAAATTAGGCATCAAACGGAAATTTCGCAAGACTGCGTTTATTTTGCCACAAAACAGCACAAACAGATGAAAGAAAGGTAGAAACAATGTAAAGAATGCAGAATGTAAACAACCGCAACATGCATATAGGTAGACAAAAATGTTCTTCAATTGTTTTCAAACTTAACAAATTTGCATACACACTCTGGCTACTCGTTAATGTGCTCTGTATGGGGCCTGACCATTTCTAGCAGCAATACAGGCCTGACAACGACGCGGCATGCAGTGAATGACGTCATCAGTCTTATGTTGAGGCAATAACACCCATTCTTCCTGCAGACCTGCTCGCAATCTTGGAGAGTAGTTGGTGGATGGTGACGTGATGCAAGCCGTCTCCCTAATGTATCCCAGAGATGCTCTATGGGATTCAAATTGGAAGAGCGAGCAGGCCACGCCATGCGTGTGATATCTTCGGTTTACAAGAAAACATCAACCACCCATGCTCTATGAGGTAAAGCAATATCGTCCATGAACACGATGTCTGGGTCCACAGCACTTCGCAACAACCGCAAATGAGATCGCAAGATCTAGTCACAATAGCTGATAGCACTTAAGCCCTGCCGATTCGCCGGCACAATTTCATCAAGAGGGGTCTGAATGATAAAGATAATCCCTGCTCACACCATTAGGGATGCTCCTCGATATTGATTTCTTTCCACAATGTTTGGGACCCGAAATCGTGTTCCACATTCCGTCCAGATGCGAATTCATCGTGAATCACTCTCCAGACTAAATCGGGACTCATCTGTGGTGACAACATAGACCCACTGTTCGATCGTCCAGGTGGCATGTTGATGACTCTAAATGTCCCCTTCTGTGAAGACGCGTTAGAGGTAGACGCACAGCTCGTCTTTGACAATAAAGAGCACTATGTCGGAGCCTTCTGCACACAATTTGCTTCGATACAAGACGTCCACTGGATGCTGCCAGCTCATTTGCCATTTGTTGTTCAGTACTTAGGCGGTACAGTAGTGCCCTTACAACCAGTTAATGGTCCTCTCATCTGAAGTCACACGGCCCTGGTCTTCGGGATACAGTTCCGGTCTCTATAAACTGTCGCCACATCCGAGAAACAACACAACGATTTATACGCTACTGGCCATTAAAATTGCTACACCACGAAGATGACTTGCTAGACACGCGAAATTTAACCGACAGGAAGAAGACGCTGTGACGTGCTAATGATTAGCTTTTCAGAGCATTCACACAAGGTTGGCGCCGGTGGTGACACCTAAAACGTGCTGACATGAGGAAAGTTTCCATTCGATTTCTCATACACAAACAGCAGTTGACCAGTGTTGCCTGGTGAAACATTGTTGTGATGCCTCGTGTAAGGAAGAGAAATGCGTACCATCACGTTTCCGACTTTGATAAAGGCCAGATTGTAGCCTATCGCGATTGCGGTTTATCGTATGGCGACATTGCTGCTCGCGTTGGTCGAGATCCAATGACTGTTAGCAGAATATGGAATCGGTGGGTGCAGGAGGGTAATACGGAACGCCGTGCTGGATCCCAACGGCCTCGTATCTCTAGCAGTCGAGATGACAGGCATGGCTGTAACGGATCGTGCAGCCCCGTCTCGATCCCTGAGTCAACAGATGGGGACGTTTGCAAGACAACAACCATCTGAACGAACAGTTCGACGACGTTTGCAACAGCATGGACTATCAGCTCGGAGACCATGTCTGCGGTTATCCTTGACGCTGCATCACAGACAGGAGCGCCTGCGATGGTGTACTCAACGACGAACCTGGGTGCACGAATGGCAAAACGTAATTTTTTCGGATGAATCCAGGTTCTGTTTACAGCATCACGATGGTCGCATCCGTGTTTGGCGACATCGTGGTGAACGCACATTGGAAGCGTGTATTCTTCATCGCCATACTGGCGTATCACTCGGCGTGATGGTATGGGGTACCATTGGTTACACGTCTTGGTCACCTCTTGTTCGCATTGACGGCCCTTTGAAGAGTGGACGTTACATTTCAGATGTGTTACGACCCGTGGCTCTACACTTCATTCGATCCCTGTGAAACCCTGCATTTCAGCAGGATATTGCACGACCGCATGTTGCAGGTCCTGTACGGGCCTTTCTGGATACAGAAAATGTTCGACTGCTGCCCTGGCCAGCACATTCTCCAGATCTCTCACCAATTGAAAACGTCTGGTTAATGGTGGCCGAGCAGCTGGCTCATCATAATACGCCAATCGCTACTCGTGATGAACTGTGGTATCGTGTTGAATCTGCAGGGCAGCTGTACCAGTACACGCTATCCAAGCTCTGTTTGACTCAATATCATGGCGTATCAAGGCCGTTATTACGGCCAGAGGTGGTTGTTCTGGGTACTGATTTCTCAGGATCTATGCACCCAAATTGCGTGAAAATGTAATCACATGTCAGTTCTACTATAATTATTTGCCCAATGAATACCCGTTTATCATCTGCATTTCTTCTTGGTGTATCAATTTTAATGGCCAGTAGTGTATTATGCCATCGGGCCACATCGGTTTGCTACTGTCGTGGTTCCTTTCTTTCCTTGGCCTTCCACCGCAGAGAGTTTGATTGGCATCTCCTCTGTGTCATACTGCACCGTCTGTTTTGTACACAACGATTGTGGATGTCGAGCTACCTGGCAAATACTACCTCGTTTCATAGGTGCCCTGACGTCTTCGCTGGCATGGTTGCTCGTTAACTGAAAAGCCATCTTCCGTGCAGAGCACGATCGTATGGACATCTGGTTCACAGTTTGTATGATTATATCGTGAATTAGACACAGGACGGGGAAATGGCAGTTTGTTTGTTTAATTTTGGAGACCAGTGTATGTCTTACTTCAGGACGATAAATATATTTTTATGTTTGTTCGTAGGTGTAGTAATGCGATTTATTGACCGGTTTCTTTGTTTTATAGCATTTGATAATGGGACAACGCAGTTCGGAAACATGTGCTAAAAATATTACGCGTTTCGCAACTGGTGGCGTAACAGTCTCAGTTCCGAATGTTGAATGAAACGTACAGTGCGATCGAGGATTTGCACGCATGAAAATACTCGTTAATTTGTCTGTAAACAGGAGTAAACGTAGCATCCGTTCGATCAGTCATGGCAAAATAACACCACAGATATTATCGACAGCAAACGTAGACGCCGATGTTCCGTTCTAAGGGTGATGTGCATGAGTTGTCGAACACACTACATAACGAATGAATCGTTTTTCTTTCCTTATTTGTTAAAGATTCAAATCTCGGCAGTCTACATAGATAACCAATCATTTGCAGCTGTAATAACGCACACATATATGAATTTATTTCGTATTTGTGTGACGGAGATGTGAAAAAAAATCAATAGAACTGGCTGACGCTTTAAGTTAGACGCCTTCTGTCCAGCTGTAGCTTACTTAAGAAGTTTAATGAACCAGTATTAAGAATTTAGAAATACACTAGCGTCAATAAGTATTTTGATAAACATAAAACAAGGAACATCGTGTTCCGTAGCCAACAACATCACAAATAGTTTTACAAAATTACTGTAGTTTGATAAAAGTCATGTTACAGATTAAAAGACTTGTGGAACTTGAATCAGTGTTACTTAGGCTTTATTATTTGGTTGCATGACCTTCCGCCTGAATTACAATTGCACAGCGTGATGGCACGGACTCAAGAGGACATCCAAACGTTGCAGGGGGAGTTTCTCCCACTCTTTAATCAAAGATTGCATTAACTGGTTTCAGCTGGTGCATTGTCCACGCCTTAGCCTTCGATCGCGTTCTTCCCACTGGAGTTCAATCGAACTGAGATCTGGGCTTTGGCTAGCCCACTTAAGCACACTTACTCATATCCTTCTCAAAGTCTGTGACATGAGCAAATGTGTGTTTAGGATCATTGTCGTGTTGGAATTCCCAGTTTCGTCCCATTTTATCTTGGTCATGGGGCAGCATGTGCGCTCTCAAGATTTCACAATATTTGAAACGGTCCAAAATTCCTTCAGTGGGCTCTAGTGGGCTGACACCTGGATGGGGGTCATCCACACACTACGGCGTTCCCATCACTACGCTTAACAGTGGGTACTTGGTATCAGTCATCGTTTCCTGCATTTACAGGTCTTTGAAGATGTCGGATACCATCAGATGGAAAGCAAGTTAAACTTACTTCATCGCTCCAGAACACTCGCGACCGCTGTTGAGGTGTCCAGTCCTTTTGCACTCTGACAACCTCAAGTCGGCCTTCCCTGTTCCTTGTCTATATTAAGGGCTTTTTGCTTGGCCACCGGCCCTGAAGATTAGACTTTACGCGTATCCGTTTTGTGGTACTGTTCGATATTTCCACGTTGTGGGATACATGCAACTCTCTCTATGTAAACAGCAGTCTTCTTCCTGTCGTCCTTTGACGTCCTCCTTATGAAATTCTTCTTTCGGATTGCGACTTTGCTGTGCCTATCCGTTCTTTGTTTATTACCTTTGGTCTCTGTAAATCGTTCCTTCTTATTTCAAACACAATTTGTGTAGGCAAACCAAAATCCCGAGCAACATCTGCATGAGACTTGCCTCGTGGTAGGGCGTCGATTACCGCATTTCTTAGGTCTGTTAAATACTCTTTGATCTTCGGCATGTTGCGAACCGCTAAAAACAAAACAAAAGCAATGTAAACCGAAGTATTTGATGTAATATTGATGTAGGCATTTGTTTTTCGACAGTAAACTACGGTGTCAAAATACTTTTGGACCGATCAGAACAACATTGTCAGCACTGTACTTATTGCCACTGCTCTGAATCCTGATGTATGCGTTTATACGGACGCGTGCCGTTGCACAGTGAGCCAAGGCGAGCTGGCTAGGCAGGGAAGTGCACGACACACACCCTACCGGCGAAAATCTGTTTGTCAAAATACTTATTGTCGCTACTGTGTATACTTATTCCTTAAATACTGCTCGCTTGTGGTACGCGAAGACAAGATTAGATCAGTTATAGCGAGCACAGAGCAACATAAGAAATCATTCTTTCCCCCATCCATATACGACTGGAATGGGAATAAAAACCAACATATGGTACATTGCGAAGTATCCTTTGCCGTGCACTTCACTGTGGTTTTGAGAATGCGTTCGCAGATGTTGAGTAAATAGAACAATTAGCTAGCGAGTAACAAAAAAGTATGGCCATACTTTCAGGAACCGTTCCTCACATATAGAGGAATAAAATGTGTTAAATGGATAAAGGTCTGAAAATGCTATATTTCAATGTTATAGCCCATTTTAGAAGTATCTTCATGATTAGATTCATCACTGGAAACACGCAGAAACGAAACGTACCACCATTACGTGAAACGTCTTCTTATATCAAATGTTCTAGATACCCTCTTGGTTACGGTTGGTCAGAATATTCATTAAGTCGTAAATTTAGGATTCAGTGCCAGTATTTTTTATTCCAGTTGAAGGTAATATTGACTCAATCCATTGCTCTACTAACAACAAGCTCATAGCGTAGACTGTGCAAGCACATAGTATCAACTGTTTACTGTTCATCACGGACTTGGTATCCTGTACAGTGTAATGGATGTGTATACAAATGTGCAGTTAGCAAATGCCCATTTACTGAACGGATTGGAGGACAGTAATGGCCGTGGCACTCGACGTGTTTATAGGGAGACGTTTCCAGAACTGCTATGCCCCGACAGGAGAACGCTTGAAGCAACTGATCGTCGTCGTCTTGGCGAGCATGGGTTGGGTAAGCCTTCTATTTTCGACTGGTGGAGGCCTAGAAAGACGAGGAAACCTACACTGTCGGAGGATATTTTCGTGTAGTTGACAACAACTCTAGCGGCGTAAGACAATTTTCTGCAAAAAGTAATGTTGACCACATGACTGTCTGGAGAGTGCTACGTGAGAACTTACTGTGTCCTTATCATGTACAGCGTGTCCAGACACTATCAGTAACTGATTTTCTTGCACGGGTACACTTCTGCGAATAGTTCATTCAACAATATGTCAACGTCACTTTAGTGCAAATACACTCCTGGAAATTGAAATAAGAACACCGTGAATTCATTGTCCCAGGAAGGGGAAACTTTATTGACACATTCCTGGGGTCAGATACATCACATGATCACACTGACAGAACCACAGGCACATAGACACAGGCAACAGAGCATGCACAATGTCGGCACTAGTACAGTGTATATCCACCTTTCGCAGCAATGCAGGCTGCTATTCTCCCATGGAGACGATCGTAGAGATGCTGGATGTAGTCCTGTGGAACGGCTTGCCATGCCATTTCCACCTGGCGCCTCAGTTGGACCAGCGTTCGTGCTGGACGTGCAGACCGCGTGAGACGACGCTTCATCCAGTCCCAAACATGCTCAATGGGGGACAGATCCGGATATCTTGCTGGTCAGGGTAGTTGACTTACACCTTCTAGAGCACGTTGGGTGGCACGGGATACATGCGGACGTGCATTGTCCTGTTGGAACAGCAAGTTCCCTTGCCGGTCTAGGAATGGTAGAACGATGGGTTCGATGACGGTTTGGATGTACCGTGCACTATTCAGTGTCCCCTCGACGATCACCAGTGGTGTACGGCCAGTGTAGGAGATCGCTCCCCACACCATGATGCCGGGTGTTGGCCCTGTGTGCCTCGGTCGTATGCAGTCCTGATTGTGGCGCTCACCTGCACGGCGCCAAACACGCATACGACCATCATTGGCACCAAGGCAGAAGCGACTCTCATCGCTGAAGACGACACGTCTCCATTCGTCCCTCCATTCACGCCTGTCGCGACACCACTGGAGGCGGGCTGCACGATGTTGCGGCGTGAGCGGAAGACGGCCTAACGGTGTGCGGGACCGTAGCCCAGCTTCATGGAGACGGTTGCGAATGGTCCTCGCCGATACCCCAGAAGCAACAGTGTCCCTAATTTGCTGGGAAGTGGCGGTGCGGTCCCCTACGGCACTGCGTAGGATCCAACGGTCTTGGCGTGCATCCGTGCGTCGCTGCGGTCCAGTCCCAGGTCGACGGGCACGTGCACCTTCCGCCGACCACTGGCGACAACATCGAAGTACTGTGGAGACCTCACGCCCCACGTGTTGAGCAATTCGGCGGTACGTCCACCCGGCCTCCCGCATGCCCACTATACGCCCTCGCTCAAAGTCCGTCAACTGCACATACGGTTCACGTCCACGCTGTCGCGGCATGCTACCAGTGTTAAAGACTGCGATGGAGCTCCGTATGCCACGGCAAACTGGCTGACACTGACGGCGGCGGTGCACAAATGCTGCGCAGCTAGCGCCATTCGACGGCCAACACCGCGGTTCCTGGTGTGTCCGCTGTGCCGTGCGTGTGATCATTGCTTGTACAGCCCTCTCGCAGTGTCCGGAGCAAGTATGGTGGGTCTGACACACCGGTGTCAATGTGTTCTTTTTTCCGTTTCCAGGAGTGTATGTTGTTCACGGACAAGGCTTCTGTTCAAGGTGTACGATTAACACGTTGAACAGCTGCAGAAACTGACATCTAATATCTAAACAAAGTGTTTCCGGACCCGCACCCATACAACAAACATGGACGTGCTGAAAAGCAATGCCTCGGAAATTTTTATGTGAAAAATCTTTAAGTTCTTTAAATTAAACAAGGTTTACCAACATTCTGCATTTTTATTCTTCGTATCTACATATTTATTTCTTAACAGTCACCTTGGCGATAACAAGAGACAAGTCTGTTCATACCGTCGCTGCGGAATATTTTTTATTGACGAGGCCAGAACCTCACCTCTGCTTGCACTGCTTCATCAGTATCAAAGTGAAGTCCTCGAAGGTGTTCTTCATGTTATGGAAACAGATGAAATTCTGATGGGGCAAAGGCGGGACTGTATGGAGGATGATGGATAAAAGTGAACCTACAGCGTTGCAGATGTCATCCTCTCGTTGGAGGTGAGCGAGCACCAAGTGCGGTTGAACTTTGCAAGTTCTTGCCTTCAGTTTTATGAGGGATTACAGCACATTGTTTCGCAAGCACCGAAATAGTTACATTGCACACCGCCATGTTACACGCTACAATTCGGAGCACTTTAGCGGCGGTGACTTGGAACACGCGTCAACAAAGTGGGACAGTCCACCGAGTAATGCATGATACCTCAACCTGTATTAAAAACCGAATAAAATATTTTGTGACATTACTTTTCAGAACTCCCTCGCATTTGCTTCCTCTACACACGAGGAATGTTTCCTGAAAGTTTGACCACGCCTTTTTGTTACACCCTGTATTTTACTTGTATCAGTCACTCATGTGTTTCTATACAAAATGTGCAGACACTTCTACTGCCTTGAACGCCTGGCCAGACATGGGGTCTGCATCCTTCCACCATCCTTCACATACATCCCAATCCTTGAACCATCTTATCCTTCGTTTTCTAGCGTTGCTTGGATTTCCGTCCCTCCCAGGTTCTATAAAGTCCTCCAAATCCTAGAACGCCATGCACTCCGCCTCGCCTTCCGTATCTGCCTTCCGTCCCCAATGCGCATCCTCTAAGACCTCATCCCTTTCCTCCACCTTTTCCTTTTCCTTGAACACATCCACACCCTGTATACTGTCCGCCGACTCGACCCCCCCCCCCCCCCCCCAACCTCTGGTGTCCCACTTTCTCTCCACCTCTAGACCTTTACCGCTGTGTCTCACACTCTCTCCATCTTCACAGCCTCCACCTCATTTCCCAACGCAACTTCCAGCACCTAACCCTTGCAGATGATGAGCTTCGCCTTGACATCTACCACTCCTACCAACTCTACCTTCTTCGTCCCTACTCCTCAGGACTCCCTCCCCTCCCCTCCCTTCCCCTGAGTGGCTTTCCCCCTCCTACACCCCATTTCTCTCCTGTGCTCCCCTTCTGTGTCTTTGCACTTCCTCCTGTCTTGTCTTCCCTCTTCATCTCCAGTCCTGCCAATCTCTTGCCTCTTGGTGTGCCCTCTGTTCCCCCTTTTTCCTCTTTCCCTCCTCCCATCCCTCCTCCCCTCTTTTCCCCTTTTCTCCGACCTCCTGTTCCTTGGCAGGTCCCTACCAGAGGTTTTTATTCTTTGTGAGCGGTCCATCGATTTCAGTGGTTATGTTTTTTAAGTGTCTCACCCTGTGTGGTTCTTATACTGTGGCCGACTTTTAACTTGTGTTTGACTCTTGTGATTTTCAAGTGTACAACGAATGTCAGCTGTGTTCTTTTAACTTTATGTCGACTTTTTAACTGTCCCCCTGTGCATGTCCCCTTATTAGTGTATATTTTAACCCCCATCACTCCATTTGCTGTGTTTTTATGTCCCCCTTTTATCACCCCCTTGAGGTTTGGAATCTCTTTTCCCCTTGGGAATTAGAACTGCCTAGGCTGCTCTCAGATAGGGAAAAGTTTCCAGCATTCACTGCCAGTGCTTGCTACCTGTCATCGCATTCGCTGCCAGTTATAATCTTCGTATGCAGACCTCCCCTTCGCCACTGGTTATCACCAGCCCGCATCTTCACTGCCATTCTTCACCTCCATCAGCCGGTCAACGCCGATTCATCGCCTGTTTGTCGCCGCTTGTTCCTCCATCTGTTTGTCGCTGTCACTGCATCATTGCTGATATAGTTGCTTACATCCCTGTCAAATCAGAAACATTCTAATCGTTCACTATTCCACCACAGCTGTCCCAGCGCCACTTCGGCTGCTGCTCACCTTAATCAATGTGTTTCATCACTCTCTGCTGTCACAGACCATTCTGCTACATCAGTCATCTACATCTCTCTTTCTCTTGCTCCCACTGTCACCACATGGGGTATGGTCTCTTAGCCGCCCTCCTTATATCTATTCTCCTGTATCTACATCATCCTCTCCCATCAAAGCAATAACACATCCAACTCTCTCTGTCTCCATTTCCCCCTACATTTTCTCTTTCAGCCACGACTCATCAGTCAACTCCACCACTGCCACACACGTCACAGACCACCGAGCAGCAGATGCAACAGATGACATCACAAGCATCCCTTCATCAAGCCTCACTACACTGACCCACACAAGCTGTGCTAAATGACCTGTCACATCCTGCCACCCTCTGTCCCACAACTATCCTTCCCTGCGACAGCCACTATAAATCTACAAAACATCATAACAACGTCATCTCTCCCAATCATGCAACTAAACTACTGCAATATGAACGTGACGACACACAGTGTACCGACACAACGCCTGCCCCTCCAACTTCTTCCTCTGCCATCCACACTTTCATTCTCTCCATACCTAACCCAAAGTTTAGCAAACCCCAATCCCTCACCCTCCAAATTAAAAAAACACTCACCAAGCCTCCACATCCAACAAATCATCCCAAGAAAAGACTCTTGTCTTACTGAAATCCTGAACCCCAGCATCTACACTGACACCATCTCCAAAATTCCTTGTGTTACATTTGGTCCCAAAGCCTCCTTATCGTCTCTCACCACCATACCAAGGGCCAAATAACCCCACCCTCTCTACCATCCTCCAGCCCTCAACACATTGTTCACGAAGGTCAACCTCGAAGTCACAAAATGATGAAATGGTATCTGAACTGAACAAAGACCTGGTTTCAGAAGTTTGAAAGGCCATTCGGATCAATAGTCATCTTGGTCTCTCTCACATTTGTACGTTCACTGAATCTACCGCCACCACAGACCTTTGCCCTAAAGAGGGAGCCCCGATATACACAGCCACCACCACCACAAGGTCGAACCTTTGGAATCTCCTCCTCAGTCCTACTGCTGACAAAAATGCCTCCATTTCAATGATCACCTTACTGCAGACTGTAAAGAATCAGCTTACTGCAGACTGTAAAGAATCACCTAACTGCAGACTGTAAAAAACCACTTATGTGCTGAAGATGGAAGGCCTGCCATTCTCTTAAACAGTGCTGTAACCTATCTAACTTAGCATCTCTTCCTAGCTGCAATACCTGCAACGACACCCACCCCACCTACTCCACAACATGCAAAGCTAAGCCTCAACCTACCAAACCTGAGTGCACTGTCCTGATCCATCTCACTGATATCTCCACTCACCTCTACAATTTCCTGTGTCCAAATTATGAAGTTCATGACAGTCATCCTCCAAAGTGTCCATCCATTCTAGCGACCACACACTCTCCAAAAATCTCCCTTGCTGCCTGCTCCATTTTCCATCTCAACACTCAGGCTACCTACGTCCACGACCAGGTTCACTTCATCTCCACCCACCTCGACACCCTTCTTTAAACTTCCTCAGACGTCACCCATACAGACCAGTCTTATCCCTTATGATGGTGTCACACCACTAAAATATCCTGTACCACAACATCTGCAACCAACCTACCAATAAACTTCTTTTTAGAGCATAACCTATCCCAAAACAATGCGCGTACTTTCGTTCGTAATGATGCGATCTTGCAACCCAATCACATCATCCGAATCTCTCCTTCTATCCTCCATCTCAGAGATAACCCCCTCCCTCTGGTCAGTGGTGGAGTCACCACAAGAAAATACCTGTTCAGCCACAACCCTTATACAATACTCCCACTGAACACCTTATCTTTACACTCTTTTTCCAAACCCTAACCATTACCTGTGGCACCATCTAGTCCAAACTAATCATCCCATCCTTTATGATTTCCTCACCCACATGGATTGTACCTTTCCCCCTATATCATTATCATTGACCTCAACATACATAGTATATCCCTGTAGAACTCTAGCAGCGGCGTCAGCTTTCCAAACCCTGCAAGGTGACATTGTTCCCATCCCACAACACACCTGTCCTGAAAGCAACACAACCTCAATGTCATTCTAGACTCTCCCAACCTCCTTGGACGCCTCACTGCAAAATTCTCGATGTAATTGGAAGTGATCACCTGCCTGTACTCTTCACCGTCTACTACACACAACCTGATCCCCTTGCATCCAATCATATTCTCAATCCAACAGTTCTTCAATACTATTCCTGCAACAACTTGTATGCCTACCGGGAATACATAGAAATTCAGATTGGAATCCACCCCCTGACCTTCCAACAACCTGACGACATCCCTCAAGCCATCTCCTTCCTTCTGCAGACCTTGTAAGACGCTGTATCTACCCACATTCCTGCCAAGACCAAATACCCCTCCATTGTCCCATCCTCACTACTACTACTACTTCGAGAATCTCATCACCTGTACCGCAGTTTCTTGCAATTCAAGTATGAGATTCACTCCACGCCACCAGAAAATACAGAGACACATCAGAAATTTATTAAATGTAAGGGGAAAAATGCCAGGACTGGCGCCAGTCTTCCGCCAGAGTGAACACTATATGCTCCCCACTAACTCTTCCAAGTACTGGCACTAACTTAATACCTCATTACCGGCTTATCAGCAAGAACCATCTCTTACTTGACAACCTGAGAAAAGCTAAACATTTTGCATCCTATCTTTCTGGCATTTTCGCTATCTCTCATGATCCTCATTTAATTACTCACACTCACTTTTCCCTACTATCCACGAATGTACAAATATCGCTGTCCCACCCCTGACTCCCAGCTTCCAATACTTGGACAACATACAACAATCAGAACCAGACACACAAATTACAGTACATGATATAAAACAAGTATTCCTAGAAAACCACACAAACCTCCTACTGATACCTCCTGCTACAGCCCAGTCTACCTCAGCTCAGTGTTTAGCAAGGTATTTGAATCCATCCTCTCCCAACACATCTATCTATACCAGAAGCAACACCATCTTCTTCCTGGTACCCAGTGTGGCTTGCACCCCAATTTCTCCTTTGATGGCCAGCTCCTGCATCACACTGATCTCCTATCACACCAACTCAAATTCCATAAATCTTCAATTTTATCTCCCTCGACCTACAGAAAACAAACGACCATGTATGGCATTCCAGTCTTCCAGTTAACTATGTCCTCCTTATTCATCCTTCTCGCCCCAACTGCTACTGGTAATACGAACCAAATTTATGTGTGTTTCTGTTTATTGATACAGGATGAGAGCGAGGGCCTGTGGCTAAACGGGCTTTCACTGTTAGTTCGCAAGTGAGACAGCAACGTAATTCCATCGCTGGAAATGGTTTATTACTGAGCAAGAGTAACTAAACTAAATCACAAAACATTTATTATGTAACTGACTGATGTAATAAAGCAGAAGATGAATTTTGAAAATTGGTTGTTACTTTAGAACATTCGGAATTCACTATTTAATTTTCAACTACGACTATTTAGTTATTCCACGTGTTAGTTAATTCAGGTTTACTGTAGATATAAAATTATGAAACTCTTTATCAATGGTCAGCAGTATAGTTGATCTCTGGGTGAGTATGTGAGGTGTTCAGGAAGTGTTCTTTGAGTTCCGGTAGCGCTGAACAATTGAATCACAGCCACTTCAACACGAAGCTTGGTTCGCGCGTCTGAAGAGGGCACTTGCATTACGAACAGCTTAGCGGAACGTCTTGTTTGGAGCCTCGGCCCGGTTAGCTATTAGGGGCACGAGTTGACGGTAGGACAAAGTTTGGCTGTTAGCAGGAAGAGCTCACTTGCAAAACAATGTTCTCTATCGTTCTCAGCAAGAGCACAGTTCACGTGTAACTATTTGCTTGATTGCATAGATATACATATATGGCGGTCACAGGCTTTGCCGACAATGTGCTGTTTCCGCAAGCTGCCTTCATTTCTTTCTCTTTTGTGCTCCGTTCCTCCAGGTGTCTTGAATCTCCACGGCTGCCAGGCCTTTCGCCAGGTCGTCCATCCCACTGGATTCTTTTGCTCTTGAGTTTCTGCAGTATTGTTGCTTGTTGCATCAAGTGGTAGATTTCTTCACTCCTCCTCCTTTTTCGTCCTCCTTTATCTAATTTTGTTCCCCATGTCTCCCTCATTACTTTCCTTTGAAATATTGATCGTTCTTTCCTTTCTGCGTGTCATGCTCCATGTTTCTGAACCATACATGACTGCTGGGCGTAACACTCATCTTAATACTCGCTGATATAGATTTTGAGCTGAGCGTGTCCCTGAGGGAATAAATGCATTTCATTCGCCCTGCTATTCTCTCCTTAATGTCCATATTAATGTTGTTTCTAGTAAACCAAGCTCCCACGTATTTGAACTAGTGAACTCTCTTGAACCTCATACTATCTATCTCAAGAAATTCTTGCTGCTATTTTCTTCCTAACTGTATGAACTCTGTTTTGTTCTTGCTGCTATTTTCTTCCTAACTATATGAACTCTGTTTTGTCTTGATTCATCTCTAGCCCAAACTTCTGTGAATAGTTATCCATTTTCTGGTACAGTTCATTCAGTTAATGGGTTGATTCACTTAGCAGTACTATATCATCTGCATGTGCTGGACAACTGAAATTCCAACTCATTCCTGTTGCCTACACCCCCTTATTACTTTCTCTAAGATGAGAATGAACAGAGTACATGAAAGAGCATCCCCTTGTTTGAAACCTGTCTCAGTGCCCTACTTGTCTAGCGTGACTCCTCGGAAATGCACAGCTGCCCTTCATCCATCCATAAAAGTTTGCACCATGCTAACTAGCTTCTCAGGGATTCTAAAGTCACACAGTGCATTGTACAAGCTACTCCTGTGGATGCAGCCGTATGTATGTTGAAAATCGACGAACAGGTTATGGATACATTTATCATATCCCCAGTGTTTTTCAAATAATTGTCTTAGGTGAAAATGTGATCTACTGTCGGTCGGTTTGGTGGAAAGCCAACTTTATATTCTTGTTTGTTAATCTCTATGAATGGTTGTGATTTTCTGACGATAATGATTGACAGTACCTTGTAAGTTACATTCAGCAAGCTGATACCTCAGTAGTTACTACATTCCATTTCGCTTCCCTTCTTGTATATCGGGCATATTATGGCTAGTTTCCATTCTTCTGGCAGTGTCTCATTCTTCAATATCAGCTGGACCACTTAATATTCTGGTGCACGCTCTGCCATTCCTTTTTTGTTCAACTATCCCCATTATTCTGTTCACCACTGGGGCCTTGTTGTTTCTGAGAGTCTTGATTGCAATCTTTACATCCTCTTCAGTTACTTCCCATTATTCCTAATCTCTCCTTTCCTCCGCGGTGTCTGAAGGTAGCATCTCGACAGGATATCGACGGGTCAAGTGTTCTGGGAAGTATTCTCTCTATCTTCCTACATTTGTTTCCTTGTGATTTATCAAATTGTCGTTCTTATCTCTAATGGCTTGGACTGGGCTCTGAGATCCGCGTTTGCGATTTTTAATGTACTGGAAGTCTGCTTTGAGTTCTTATTGTGGCTCTCTGCCTCAGCTTGTTGTAATAAACTGGTTAGATATATTCTCTTCTCTGTTTTCGGGATTCGCTTTGTCTCTCTTCTCGCTTTGTCTCTCTTCTGATGCAGAAAAAAATGTTGCATTTTCTGCTCATTCACTCTGATAACTAGCCTCCCTCATCTTCCTTCTCATTTCCGTAGCCTAATGTCTCGTAGAACCATACTCTCTTCTTCCCAATATATCGCCGGCCGGAGTGGCCGAGCGGTTCTTGGCGCTTCAGTCTGGAACCGCGCGACCGCTACGGTCGCAGGTTCGAATCCTGCCTCGGGCTTGGATGTGTGTCATGTCCTAAGGTTAGCTAAGTTTAAGTAGTTCTAAGTTCTAGGGGACTGATGAGCTCAGATGTTAAGTCCCATAGTGCTCAGAGCCATTTGAACCCAATATATCCTCCGCTGCACATATTATCGCGGCTTTTATTTCTCCCCAATTTTCCTCACGTTCTCTCTTGCTCCTAGGTTTTCTACTGCCCCAAAACAGATTTTCATTTGTTTGGCACATTGCTCTTTAAATACACTTTCTCGCAGTTTCCGACGTTCAAAACAGTTTCTAGTGTTTCCTTCTTCCTATAGTGTAGGTGTACATCATTTTAAAGTCTACACACAACGAGGAAGTGGTCTGACGCACAGTCGGCTCCTCTATAAAACTTGATGTCCCTAAGTCTATGGCTGTAGCGCTAGTCCACAGATATGTGTACTATATGGTTGGTAGTTCTTCCATTCGGTGAGCAACACGTTCCCTTATGTACTTTCTTGTATTCAAAGGAAGTCGAACTTACTCTCAGGTTCTTTGAGATAGCTAAGCTGATCGTCTTCTGACTATTCTCATTAGTCTCTTCACGCAAACAGTACCTTCATACAGTTAGTACATAGAATTCTTATTTTCCTGCTTTTGCATTAAAATCTCTCAGAACTACCGTGATTGTTTAGGTTGGTGTGCTCCCAATTGTTTTTCTAATTGGTCATAGAACTCTTCCTTTTCCTCATCTATTTTATCTGATATCGGGGGACGTACATTGATAAGTGTCTGACACTTAGTTTCCGAGTAGTGTGTAGAATATTCTTCTGTTAAAATCTTTAAAGTCTTAACCGAATTTGCTGCTTTGTCATTTATCACAAAACCAGTCCAGAATTCATGTTTATCTACACACCCTCCATAAAATAGTACATATCCATCTTCTCTGCGAGCACCCTCACCCAGCCATCTTGTATCATACACTGCCACCAAGTCTAGTTTATATCGTTGAATTTCCCAGACCACAGTGTGGGTGGTTCCTGGTCTGTATAGGTCTTGAACATTCAAAGACCCAAAATTTTAATCTCCAAATTGTAGACCGTTTTTCCTTCTCACTTTTCGTCTTCCATTGTATCTATTAGTGTCCGAGATAAGTTTGTGTTTCGTAATTAAGACTATTTTACGGGCTGGTTAGCCCAATGCCCAAGTCTCCTCCTTTATCCACGCTTGAAACTGGTTGTGGCTGTTGCAATGCAACTGACGTCAGGCGAAGTTTCTTGGTTAGCATCACAAAACTTAAAGGAGGTGAATTTCACTGAAATTTTGATGACTTCAAAGCGTGTCTACCATGCTGAGATTTTGTGTCTCTCTCTGAGTAGAGCAGTTTGCGATATTCGATAAAAAAAATCTGTTTTTTACTAACCCATGGTAATGCTTTAGTATTAAATTTAGTAGACTACGCACCACGGGCCCGCCGTTAATGATTTGCCACTTGCATAGATTTTGCTGTGTCTGATTGTCTCTTATGTTGGAACTACGTTTGCCACGTGTTTTCTTAGCTTATGTGTTACACGTGCTTTCGTTGTTTAATTACCTTTGAAGACAGTTACGTGGATTTATATCGACGTGTTTACACCGATTTGCATTTAGCTGTAAACATTCGATCATCCTATCCGCAACGTAGTACTTTCCTGCAGCAATTAGTAGATGGCTTTCGTACTGCAGTTAATAACAAAACTATTGTCAATCACTGTGAACATTATACGTGACGTTTTTCGACACATGAGGTAAGTGCTCAAGGTGATGCAGCTGTATGAGTCGTCGTCCTTCATTCTATGCTCGCAGAAAACATGATTATCCGATGTCTTGTATTTGTGAGCTACCACAAACATTGTACATATTCATGCACGGTGAGATTTTACTTACTATTCATGAAGTATACGTAAATTTAGTTGCTTTTTGGGGTGTAAATCGTAGCACAAAGTAAGCGTTCCCTGTCCAGATAATGTTCTACAAATTTAGCAGTCAGGTCGCATTGCTAGTTTCATTCATGTGTCTAAATATTGGGTATGACAGGGCGTCTTCTTGATTCAGAGTTTATCCGGATTTAATTTCATACGTAATCCGTTGTCAAAACCTAGAAGGAGGCTTACTGCGTCTTACATCTTAAAAATCTAGCCACATGTCTTACGAACCGATAAAATACAGTCCTTCTGATTAAGAGGCATCTGCCTCCTTGTTAGAAAAGAGCACCCACATTTAAACTGTGAAAATTCTGTACTGTCTTCCTGCCAAAATCATTACACATCTTCAGATTATCTCTCAGCAGTGATGGCTAGTTGTGCCGCTTCTTCAACTACCGTGGCCAAAGGGAGACGCTCCATGGCAATTTTACTGATTTTGTCAACAGCCCACTGTCCTTTAGAAGCTGCCATTCACCCTCCCACTGAGTCATGAGTCTCAAGTCGACGAGGTCATGGCGATCAGGTGAGAGCGCAGACGGTCCCACAGTGCGTCACCCAAATGCTTTCTTGGCTGATTCATTTCCTTGCTCATTTCTCAGAATTCGCAAGCAGTTTGACACCTAGCAGAATGGCACATCCATCATTTTCATTGTTAAGTGCTGAAGCAAACTCTTCGTTTTGTATACCATTTTTGTCTTACCAATTCAAGTTTCTCTGTGCAGAAAAATACTGCATTAAAAATAACACAAATGGAAAATACAAGAAGTTTTAGAATAGCGAAGTTTTGCTACTACTGTATGAGTTGTATGTTTTTTCATAGTACTCAAAACAGAATGGTACAGAGCTGCTTACAACTGGCAAAGATGTTGGGCATGAGTAAAAAGTCTCAAGACTGGGAAAAATTAAAATGCACTCATTGACATTGAGAAAGAAACGCTTCGTTGGAAAGAGAGAGAGATGAGACAGATGTGGTCTGCTGGTGTGGCAGGAGGAGATAACGGCATCTAAAAGCACTGTGCTTCTCGGAATACAAGGGAAAATTTAATGAACATCCCAGAAGGAGGGATAAACAGAGCCAGAAGTATCTGAAAACGGAATAGAGATCGTAAGAAACGCTTAACTCGAGGAGAAGAGAGACTCCTAGAGAACAATACATGAGAGCTTCGTAGAAAGTTCAAGGCTAAGGTAAGTATATACACTCCCCAACTTTAAGGATAAGGAAAGAAAAGTCCAACATGATGATCTGCGGAACAATCAGATTTTTTCCAAGTACTTTGCAGAGCTTTCAAACTGTCAAGAACCAGAAAGTACCCAACCAGATCGAGAAGAGGTTGTGAGTATTATAAATACTGTAACGAACAATAAAATTCCTGAGAAAGGCGGACCAGTTGCAGAAACTTTTAAGTACGCTAGCAAGAAAGAAGTCATCGGAAGATCACTTTTATTTTTTTTAAAGCAGTCACCAAACGAGCTCTGTTTTTTTTTTTCTTTTTAGTATCAGTCTTCTGGTTGGTTTGAGGCGGTCCGCCACAAACTTCTCTTCACTGGCAACATTTTCATCTCAGAACAGTATTTGCAACCTACGTCACCAATTATTTGCTGGATGGATCCCAGTCTCTGTCTTGCTCTACAATTTTTACCCTTTACAGCTCCCTCTAGTACCATGCAGGTTATTCCCGGGTGTCTTAACTGATATCCTATCATTCTACCCTTCATCTTGTAAGTGTTTTCCATCTATTCCTTTCCTCGCCAAGTCTGCGGAGATCACTGTAGCTAATTTTCATCGTTCTTCTGTAGCATCACATCTCAAATGCTTCTGTTCTCTTCCATTCCGATTTTGCCACAGTCCATGTGTCACTGCCATACAATACTATGCTCCAAACGTACCTTCTCAAAAAATTCTTCCGCAAAATTAAAACCTATGTTTGATACCAGTAGACTTCTCTTGGCCAGGAATACTCTTTTCGTCACTGCTAGTCTGCTTTTTATGTCCTCGTTGCTCTGTCGGTCATGGGTTATTTTGCTGCCTAGATAGTAGAAATCCTTAACTTCATCTACTTCTTGATCATCATTTCTGATGTTCAGTTTCTCACTGCTCTCGTTTCTGCTACTTCTCATTACGTTCGTCTTTCTTAGATTTACTCTAAATGCAAATTCTGTGCTCATTAGAATGTTCATTCCATTCAACAGGTCTTGTAACTCTTCTTCAGTTTCACTGAGGATCGCAATGTCATCAGCGAATCGTATCATTGATATCCCTTCACCTTGAATTTTAATTCCACTCCTGAACCTTTCTTTTATTTCCATCAAAGAGGTGCAAGTTTACATCCCTGTCTTGTGCACTTTTTAACCCGAGCACTTCGTTCTTGGTCTTTCATTCTTATGGTTCCCTTTTGGTTCTAGTACGCTTACTACATTGTCCATCTTTCCCTACCACTTACCTCTATATTTCTCAGGATTTCGAGCGTCGTGTAACATTTTACGTTGTCGAAAGCTTTTTACAGGTCGACAAGTTGTGGCGTGTGGTCTAACTGCGTGTGTTGTGTTGTACTATTTCGGAAAGATTACAATAACACTAGTTACTTGTTATCAATATAACATGAGGTTTTATTTAATCACTGCTTTTCCCGGCTAATGAACGTTAGTTTGCTAAAGAAATCTCAACCTGCGAACGTGTAGCAATGTTGTCTGTCAGGCAGTGTAAACGTCACTAAGATCATTCACAAAAGTAGGCATTTACAACCAACAAACGAGCTAAATGTATGATAAGTAATCTGAACTAAACAAGAGTAATGATTTTTAGTAATTTCAGTGCTGTTGTTTAAAAGACTCTCTGGTAGTTGCAAATTGTATATCAAATTTAACGCTGCTGTTATCTCGAGGTGGCAACACTTTTCTTTAAGCAAAATACTTTTGTCACCAATACCACACGTACACAACAATACCGAATTTTGCTGTAGAAATATTTCATAAAAGCTATTGCGAAATTACCAGGCTTCGTAAATTAGCAGATAAGAATTTATAACACGTAAGATGCTGTTTGCATTAATAGAAGTTCGATATATTCACAGTCTAACTGGAATTTATTAGCTCAGCTTGGGTTCTCGGCCACTAGTACACTATTATTATTGCTTTTGTAGCCAACAACATTTAAGTCTCTATACAAAATCAATTTAAAACTGCGCAGCAGTATTTCACTAACATGGCGGCTAATAGAAGACAATCACTCATCGATTCTGCTTCAGGCTGTATTTTACTCGTAATAAATATTATATTTTAAATCTTTTCCCACCTTAACTATATACATTAACATTCGAAAATATTTCTCAATGTTTCGTGAGACATTAATATTCACTATTTACCAGTAAACTACGCTGTAGATCAATAGCGCTAATGGCTACTTTCTTTGGTAGCTGAGTCAATAATTTAACACTTGTATAGGACGAGAATTACAATGAAATAAAACTCCAAAGAAAGAAGATTCATTTCAATAGCACATAATCTCTATTTTCAAATATCAGTTAGCAACATAACAATACTTTAGCACAGTATTTTATTGACGTCTGTGTTACGAGACATCAATCACTTCCTATCAGTACAACAGTTCGAACAAGAAGAAGGATTTTTCCACAAAAATCACAGATAACAAAGACTGAAATTTTCATTATCTTTATACATGTTTATTGTCTGAGATATAATTTTTTACAAAATATTAAATTATGTTGTTGACAATAATTTTTTATTATTTTGTTAACGATGACGCCCCTTTTATCAGTATCACGAGAATACGATCGAAGTTCAGTCACATTCCACATACATTGCTGTCGTGAATATTATTTTGAATAGAATGGAGGGGTGGATAATATATTGCCCCTTGGTCTGCGAAAAAAACCTAATTTATGTGTTGTACTTCTTTATCAGAACACCATATCCACGTTGCCCCTTGTTCACTTTCACTTCATTGACACACTATTCTCATCATGCAAATGTTCAGAGAAAACATTGAGTAACTCTTGACACCATTAGTGTTGATGTGCTTGTGTAAGTGACTTCAGTAACTGTAAAATCTTGGTAAATGCGGTGGGGACTTCCCAGATTAATTTATACCCCCCCTACCCACCCATCTAGTTTCTTTTTATTTATAAGGTAACAAACACGTAATAGAATTACTACAATACTTATTTACAATGAACACATTACTGCACTGAAATGGTGCTGAAATTAGATTGTACTTCATATATATATACACAAAACATCAGTTGGTTCTACTGAGAAATTCATAAATGGAGTACAAAGAGTTAGCCACGAATAAATCCTTTAGGCTTCTCTTAAACTGAATTTCGTTGGTTGTTAAGATTTTTATTGCTGCTGGCAAGTTATTGAAAATGTGTGTTCCTGAATAAGGCACACCTTTTTGTACAAGAGTAAGTGACTTGAAATCCTTGTGACGATTATTCTTATATATAGTATTGATTCCATGAACTGTGCATTTCGTTTGGAAGAGTGATAGATATTTTAATGACAAATTTCAGTAAGGAATAAATATATTGGGAAGCAGTAGTTAGTATCCCTAGTTTCGTAAAAAGGCCTCTGCACGTTTTTGTGCCTGGGAAACTTTAGCTTGGCTTGATGAATTACCCCAAAAAATAATCCCATATGACATGGAATGAAAGTAAGCATAGTATGACAGGTTTTTCATTTTTAATATCCCATATGCCTGATAGAATTCACATTGCACATATAGATCTGTACAGATGCTTTAGCAGTTCTGTGGTGTGCTCCTCCCACTTGAATTTATTATCAAGCTGTAATCCCAAAAATTTAACACTGTGCACTTCCCCTATCTGCTTGTCATCATATGTTAGGCATATACTCGTGGAACACCCCTTACGTGTTATGAACTGCGTGTTGTGTGTTTTTTCAAAGTTTAGAGACAAAGAATTGGCTAGGAACCAGTGATTAATGTCCACAAATAATGACCTGATCTTTCTAAGACTACACTAGATTTGCTATTTATTGCAATGTTTATATCAAAGGAAAACAAAACAAATTGGCATCTGGTAATGTTACTGATGAAAGGTCATTGATATACACAAGGAAAAGTAAGGGCCCTAAGATGAAACCTTGTGGGACCCCACATGTAATCAGTTGCCAGTTGGATGATTCCTGATAGCTTAATACATATCTCTTTCCTAATAACAACCTTTGATTCGTGCCAGAGATATAAGATTTGAACCATTTTGTAGCATTTCCTGTTACATCAGAGTATTCTAATTTACTTAAAAGGGTATTGTGATTTACACAGTCAAATGCCTTTGACATATCACAAAATATACCAGTTGCCTGCAATTTTTTTGTCTACACTGTAAGTGTAGATAGCCTTCTCAGTATCAGGACCCTTTAGGAATACGAACTGTGACATTGGCAGTATGTTATTTGTGATTAGATGGTTATAAAGTCGATTGTACATTACCTTTCCTAAAATTTTTGAGAATACTGGCAAAAGTGAAATTGGACAGAAATTTTGCTCTATTCCTTTACCTCCCTTCCTAAACAGTGGCTTAACTTCAGCATATTTAAACCATTCAGGAACTATTCAACTGATAAACGACTGGTTACACAGATAGCTTAATATATTACTTAACTCAGAATCACTCTTTAATTAACTTTGTTGATATTTCATCACACTCACTAGATTTTTTTGATTTTAAAGATTTTATGATGGGCAGTACTTCTGCTGGGGTATTGGAAGTTACTTGAAATTTATGGCCAGAGGTATCCCAGGACAGCACCGACAGAAACTGACAACCCCATCTTTTCAGTAACAGTTATAAAATGATTGTGAAAAAGTTCTGCAATATACACATCTGTCATCAATGTATCGTTTGCTCTTAATGCTATTTGCCCTCTTCATGTCTGGTTCTACCAGTCTCCTCCTTCACTATATTCCATATTATCTTTATTTACCTCTATTCCTAGAGTAATCCATGGCTTCTTTGTAGACTTTCCTCTAACCTTGGTTCAGTGTTCAGATAAGTTAAGCACTTTATAAGCAAAAGTGTTATATTTTTCATTCATGCCATGAGCCCTGTAAACATCACTCCAGTGAACGTCTTTGAGGAATGTCCTAAAATAATCAGATTTTGGCTTATTGGTTACCCTCTTGAGATTTAACAGATTTTATGTCCTGTTAAGTATTAACATTTAACAGAAGGAACTGCATGTCATGGTCTGAGAGACCGTTGACTGTTTGTAATATAATTTTGTTCATTGGACTTTTCTATAAAGATATTATCAATGGCTATTTGTAAGCAACTGGCTACCCTACTTGGGAACTTTACAGTGGGTATTAAGTTGAATGACAGTGTTAGTAACTAAAATACGTTATTATTGGGAGAGCCTTTAAGGAAATCAACATTGAAGTCACCAGCAACCACAATTTCTTTGCTTTTGGTTGTTAAATGGGGCAGCACAGCTTCAAAGTAGTTTATGAACAGATTAAAGTTACCTGCAGGTGCACGATATATGTTTAATATTATGAAGGATTTTGTATGAAATTCTTCTTCTGTTGCACGTGCTTCCATATGATGTTCTGGGCAAAATTTATGAATGTCTGTGTTCCTAAATTTATGACAGTTCTTGATGAACGTGGCAACTACTCCTTTCTCCACTATGCTCTACAAAAGTGAGATGCTAACCTAAATCCTGTAACACTTAAAAGTTCTGAAAGTGATATGCTAACCTAAATCCTGTAACACTTAAAAGTTCTACACCAGTTGTCACATGATGTTCAGAGAGGCAGATTATGTCAGCTGGGTTTGAGGACTCTAATTCATCTATACAGATAAGTAATTGATTAATTTTTCTTCTCAGTGGTCGAATATTTTAATGCAATAAACATAGCTGTCATTACACGTTGACGGAGTTAAAATTGGATAGAGTTGAAATTTCTGCTGATTGTTGAATATTCTTAACCAACAGCTGTTTATGCTGATGTAATAAGCTAGAATTATGTTATTTTTGTTTCTTTCTCAGACTAAATGTTTGTCTCAATCCTAACCTTTCTTAAAACTTGGTTTCTTTCTGTCCTCCCTACCCTAAAAAAGGGTCTTTTCTTAACTCTATAAGCTCTGGTATTTTATAACTCATGACACTGCCTGCGCCCTTTAACTTTGCTGCTATTTTCCCAGCCAGTTTACCCTTCCCTTTCCTGTTGAGGTGAAGGCCACGCCTAGTATAATCTCACCCATTGAGACAATCAACAGGAACCACACTAATGTGTGACCCTGCACCCTATGTAAGCAGCTGTTCCAACTCCAGATTAATTCTCCTGACACAATAGTTCAAATGGGGTCGGTCATGGCGCCCAAGAACAGATACAAACTCAACACTAGTATGCTTCGATGCTGATGCACTCTTTGCCAGGTCACACTCTGCACTGTACCCAGGATCTCTGTCAATACTATTACCTGGCCCACCCACTATAACCACGGTGTCTTTCTTAGTCAAATCTTTGCAAAGTCATCCTAAATCCTCTGTCACCTGATCCAGACCAGCACTAGGTTTAAAAAAATTGATGACCTGGTATTCTGATCCTTGTTATTCCTACAAAAGTTGGCCAACACTCCTTCCATGGGAACTACTTAACAACAACTCTTTCTTTCTCCTTACTGATTTCCCTACATTCTTACTTTTCAATTTGCTGCTGAAAGTTCGTTGTGCCCTGTCTACACCTGCAACTGCTTGAGACTCACCAGCTTCTAACAGAAGCAACAGGTTAAATCTATTTCCCACATTCCCCACGAAGCTATCAGACACAGTTCTAGGCCTGTTCCTCCTGTTGCCCGTTCTCACTTTCCACCTCTCTTTACCGTCTCCCTCATTAACCTGTCAAGATCTCCCCTGACCTTGTCTAACTGAGCCTGAAGGGCGGTAATTTTTCCCTCCTGTTCTAGTATTTTCCTATCTCTACTACATATCCTACAAAACCACTGATGAGTTTCATTTACACAGAAAAATTCATGACTCGTTTACCCTCATACGTGAATAAACCCACTATCCAGGGTGGTCCATTGATCGTGACCGGGCCAAATATCACACGAAATAAGCGTCAAATGAAAAAACTACAAAGAACGAAACTTGTCTAGCCTGAACAGGGAAACCGGATGGCGCTATGTTTGGCCCGCTAGGTGGTGCTGCAATAGGTCAAACGGATATCAACTGCGTTTTTTTAAAATAGGAACCCCCCATTTTTTATTACATGTTCGAGTTGTACGTAAAGAAACATGAACGTTTTAGTTGGACCACTTTTTTCGCTTTGTGACAGATGGCCCTGTAATAGTGACAAACATATGGCTCACAATTTTAGACAAACAAGTGGTAACCGGTAGGTTTTTTAAATTAAAATACAGAACATAGGTAAGTATGAACATTTTATTTCGGTTCTTCCAATGTGATACGTGTACCTTTGTGAACTTATCATTTCTGAGAAAGCATGCGGTTACAGCGTGATTACCTGTAAATACCACATTAATGCAATACATGCTCAAAATAATGTCCGTCAACCTCAATGCATCTGGCAATACGTGTAACGACATTCCTCTCAACAGCAAGTAGTTCGCCTTCCGTAATGTTCGCACATGCATTGACTATGCGCTGACGCATGTTGTCAGGCGTTGTCGGTGGATCACCATAGCAAATATCCTTCAACTTTCCCCACAGAAAGAAATACAGGGACGTCAGATCCGGTGAACGTGCGGGGCGTGGTATGGTGCTTCGACGACCAATCCACCTGTCATGAAATATGCTATTCAATACCGCTTCAACCGCAAGCGAGCTATGTGCCGGACATCCATCACGTTGGAAGTACATCGCCATTCTGCCATGCAGTGAAACATCTTGTAGTAACATCGGTAGAACATTACGTAGGGAATCAGCATACATTGCGCCATTTAGATTGCCATCGATAAGATGGAGGACAATTATCCTTCCTCCCGTAATGCCGCACCATATATTAACTCGCCAAGCTAGATGATGTTCCACTTGTCGCAGCCATCGTGGATTTTCCGTTGCCCAATAGTGCATATTATTCCGGTTTACGTTACCGCTGTTGGTGAATGACGCTTCGTCGCTAAATAGAACGCTTGCAAAAAATCTGTCATCATCCCGTAATTTCTCTTGTGCACAGTGGCAGAACTGTACACGACGTTCAAAGTGGTTGCCGTGAAATTCCTGGTGCATAGAAACATGGTACGTGTGCCGTCGATGTTGATGTAGCATTCTCAACCCGACGTTTTTGAGATTTCCGATTCTCGCGCAATTTGTCTGGTACTGGTGTGCGGATTAGCCGCGACAGCAGCTAAAACACCTACTAGGGCATCATCATTTGTTGCAGGTCGTGGTTGACGGTTCACATGTGGCTGAACACTTCCTGTTTCCTTAAATAACGTAACTATCCGGCGAACGGTCCGGACACTTGGGTGATATCGTCCAGGATACCGAGCAGCATACATAGCACACGCCCGTTGGGCATTTTGGTCACAATAGCCATACATTAACACGATATTAACCTTTTCCGCAGTTGGTAAACGGTCCATTTTAACACGGGGGGTGTATCACGAAGCAAATACCGTCCGCACTGGCGGAGTGTTACGTATGTTACGTGATACCACGTACTTATACGTTTGTGACTATTACAGCGCCATCTATCACATAGCGAAAAAAGTGGTCCAACTAAAACATTAATATTTGCTTACGTACTATACGAATATGTAATAAAAATGGGGGTTCCTATTTAAGAAAACGCAGTTGATATCTGTTTGACCTATGGCAGAGCCATCTAGCGGGTCACCAACTAAAACATTCATATTTGTTTACGTACTATACGAATATGTAATAAAATGGGGGTTCCTATTTAAGAAAACGCAGTTGATATCTGATTGACCTATGGCAGAGCCATCTAGCGGGTCAACCATAGTGCCATTTGGTTTCCCTCTTCAAGCTAGACGAGTTTCGTTCTGTGTAGTTTTTTCATTTGATACTTATTTCGTGCGATATTTGGCCCGGTCACGATCAATGGATCACCCTGCCATAACCTACATAGAAAAGATAAAAAAAATTACATTTACTGATATAGTATTTACACTAACCTTTGTCGAGTAAATGACTTTTTGAGAATAATTAAACTTTTTATCACAAAAACATTATATTCCCCTTATGCTATTTACACTTCATGAATACTACAGTGTAAGTCCTGACATGTAAGCTTACAGACTAGTACATATAAATTCGTGAAATTGCGTATGATAATATTTTGCTATAACTACTGTCTACATGTTTCCATTTATGCAATTGTGCATTTACACCTGGACATATTATTCTGTTTACAGAGACATGAAAGCGGTTTCCTACTGCAAATATTCCTTAATGTCTCCATGACAATACAGTCCCTTTAGGTTCCCTGTATTGACATCTTCTAGTACATAGCATCCGCCATGTGGGATTGAGTTTGTTTTAAATGGTCCGTGGTAGAATAATTGCTATTTTCTTTGTCCAGGGGTCCAAGTATGAAGCTCTACAATAGGTCTTACGGGGATAGACTTTCATATCATAAACATAATCTCTTATGATACGTGGTCGATCCAGAAATACTTCATGGTATCTGGGAAGCAATTACATTAATTGTCCAGACTGAAGTGTCAATGTAAGATGCCTCTTTGACCTTCTCCTCTATTGTGGCGCAGATGTCTCTCACGGTATTGGGTGCATCATTGTTTCTTTTAGTATGACACTTTTATGGGTGATCCTGATCTAACACGAACAATTTTTATTTGCCGACAGATATGTCTAATCCTCTTCTCAGTGGAAGGCTCGCACCGAACATCCGATTCAACTTCAACGTAATTAGTCGCTGCCGGTACTTATGTACACATGTTTCCCGGGCGAGATCTATTATAGCCTCTCTGTCCCGTAAAAACTCATGGCCCATTAACACCGGTATTCATAAGTTTTCCAATGGAAACCTCAGCCTCTGTCTGGTACTTTATAATTTGTGCCATCTTTGCCAGCGTTCCTATAACTTCGCAATGCGTACAGGCAAAATGGGCTGTCTTTTTATTTGCGTTACCTTTTTTAAAAATTGTGCGTTCATCACCGTTACACTCGCACCTGCGTCGAGGAGGATAATGGCTGTTACACCATTGATGGTTCCGTTGACACTTGCCTGAATACTTTCCTTTTCTTTTCTGTCAGCGACGGTAGATTCTTGATAGAGTTCATCTTCGATTTTCTTACCATCCTGATATTGACGTTCGCTTGCATAGACCCGTTGTCTTCATTCTTGGTCTCGGTCTCCTGGCGAAGGACTACAGGGACAGAGATTAGTTCGTTGACTTTGGTATATTCTGTTTCTGTACTGAGGATACCTCCACTAATTTCACATTTTGTGATTCTACTCGAGTCCCACCACTGCACTGAAGATACTGGTTATTCGGCATAGGTATAGCCTGTACGTAATTTACTGGCTGACCCGGATCCACAAAATTTTGTTGCGGTTGCCAATGACTTGGGCCTGGTTGTCGCCAATATTCATTGTCACCACGCATAGTTTTTGGTTTATTCTTGTACGGACTATCCGATTTATTTTCATTTCGTCTTTTATGGTGGGAATTATTATCGTTGTTGGGATTTTGTTACTACATTGCCTTTGATTACCATTCGAATACTGGTACTCATTGATTTCCTGGTTATTATTATTATTACAGAGGTGATCAGATTTTCGGTTGTGATGATTTTTACTATTACTATACTTTCCATTGCCATGGGTTTTGTTTTTGTTTTTCTTGGGAGTGGCTTCACCCCTATTTCCATTGCTTCAAATGGCTCTGAGCACTATGGGACTCAACTGCTGAGGTCATTAGTCCCCTAGAACTTAGAACTAGTTAAACCTAACTAACCTAAGGACACCACACACACCCATGCCCGAGGCAGGATTCGAACCTGCGACCGTAGCGGTCTCGCGGTTCCAGACTGCAGTGCCAGAACCGCGCTGCCACTTCGGCCGGCTCCATTGCTTCCGTTTCAGGAACCTTTTCCGTTAGAACAGTTAGCACTATTTGTTGCTTCAGAATTCTTTCTGGCGTCTTCTTGGACTAAGTTAAACGAGTCTATCAAAGATAAAAATTCCTTAAGATTTGTGACGTTAAACAGTTTCTCCTCTAATATTTATTGGCCATCTAGCCTTCAATACTCGTAATAAGTCTCGTGTGGTTACTGGTCCATCCCAGTACCTTGTCGTATTACCATATTTTTCAAAGTATTTCCTCACAGAGCCTGTCTTCGGGTTATATATCTCTGCGTTATATACAATCTCTCTTAGTTGTTCTCGAGTCTACGCTGACCAGAACTGGTCGAGGCACGCCTTCTCAAATTCGTTAAATGTTTTCATGTTTCTGCTGCTTTCGACGTCACCGGAAATGTGTGAAACCACAAACTGGATTTTCTGTTCCTCCCTCCAATACTCTGGAAGAACACTTCTAAAGTTTCTAATAAAAACTATGGGATGGATATTCTTTTCACTCTCCACTTTGAATATTTGTAATTGGCGGTGTTTAATGAAGCTCTCTTCTTGCATTAAGGGGCTTAAGTGCATTGAGTTGTTGTCATTATCAGGCGATGTACTGACTTTATCGCAAGTACACTCTGCTTCATAATTCGGGTTTCTTGGTGAAATAAATTGCTGAGATAATACAGACTGATTACCGAAACTATGTCTGTTATGCACTGCAATAGTAGTTGTCGAAAATTTTCAATGTTCTTTTGCCTGTCAGTGCCAACGTCCCAGTTGCTGTGTGCTGACATTGTTTCAAGATTATGATTTTCTGTGTTCAGTGCCTTGGCTACTTCCGTTCGGACTTGTTTCTATACTTCTATGGGTATATCATTCTGTATTGACTCCATTGCAGCAGCCAAAGCTTTGAAATGCGTTTATAGCTCCTTCTATTTACTCTAGTATTGCATATGATTTCTACATGTGTGTCGTTCTACTTCTCTTTCCCTGCAGTCATCTTTTTATGGTTTGACTGCACTCGGAAACAAAGGAAGTTATAAATATTGCAATATTTTAGACGCTACTGCTACAAAATAGTATTTTTTGTGTGTGTACATACTGGTGCAGAGGAAGGAGAAGGTAGGTACGCAGAAATTCTACTCGTACTTTTTAAAGTTAACAATTCAATGATTTATATTTTGCTATTTTTCGACTACAGTAAAATAGTAAAAAATAACTGCATGGGAATCGCAGTAGAATAATGGACACACGCAGAGATCACATACAATATTAATGTAAATACCTGCTGCTGAAAACAGGAATAAGATACTCAAACGAGTAGTAATATACTTGGTGTCTCAAGAGAAAATTGATGCACGTTGAGCAATTATGAAGGAGCGCATCATAAGAAGGGTCAGGGGAAAGAAGAAGGTAGCTCATTTTTTTCTGATTTTAATATTTGGACTCTGATTGCATCAACATACAGGGTGTCCCATTTATCTTGACCACCATAAATAACTGTTTGTCCAGATGAAACTTACAAAATGTTTCAAGCAAATGTTCTTCAGCCGTCAGTGGGACATCAATCAGTATGATTACCTTCGTTATAGCTTCGTTTTTTTTACAAAGATATGAATAGCGGTATGACTTTTTTAAATAGCACCCTGTATTTTTTATTCGGTAATTCATTTCCTTTCGTAAAGACCTATTCAAAAATGTGTCACAGTGTACCATTCATTGAAACACCAGTTACTCATTACATAACAGAAAATTGACGTTGATGCTTCCAGCGCTTAGTGCAGGTACTCGCGGTAATGGAACACATTCACGTGCTGGCGTTGACAGAGGACAAATGTAAACGTAAGTAGAACGCTCACTCGTCATTCCGTCAGCCATCGTCAGTTGAAGAGTTGTGTGAGTAGAATGTACACCAAGGAAGAGAAGATAGAAATGCTATTAATCTATGGGGAATGTAAGTTAGCAGAATAGTAATTGCAATACTGTTTTCTTATGTACGGGTATATTTAGTACAGTAGTTTAGTCCTTTAAATACTGTTGTGTAGAGCAGGCATCACTAAAGGCTGTCCTTCCTACAAACTGCACCGACATAACGTTTCTTTTATTGTTGTTGTTGTTGTTGTTGAAGGTAGGCGAAATGATACGCAGGCAGCGGAACTGTACAGAGAGCGATATCCTGACAAGAACCCACCTTCCCGATGGATGTTTTCTCGTCTTGTTGCGACGTTTCAGGAAACGGGAAGTCTCAACCCACGACAACGCGATCATCGTAGCACACACACAGACGAAGCAAACTAAGTTACTACTCTCGCTTGCATTGCTATGAATCCACATGTGAGCACACGACAGCTTTTACACGAGATTGGCATTCCTAAAACCAGTGAACATCGTATTCTTATACGTCACCGGTTCCATCCTTACCATGTACACCTATATCAAGAATTGCATTGGAATAATTTCCAGAATCGTGTACAGTCCTGTCAGTGGGCACAGCAGCAAATCCTCGCTTACCCGAACTTCTTCTCCAATGTTCTATTTACCAATGAATGTTCCTTCTCAAACAAAGGAGAAGTAAATACAAGGAACATTCATTATTGGTCAAGCGACAATCCACGATGGCTTAGACAGGTGAAACATCAGCGTCAATGGAGAGTTAACGTCTGGTGTGGGATGCTTGGTACTACAATTATTGGCCCTCATTTCATCAATGGTAGTCTAAACGGCACAGCGTATGCCAACTTCCTCAGACGAATTCTTCCTCCTCTTCTGGATGAAGTGCCGCTAAGAACCATAATGCTTCTGTAGGATCAACACGGTGGCTAGGTCTCCTGATTTAAATCCTCTGGACTTTTTTCTTGGGGGATGCATTTAAGATGTTGTCTACAGCGATATTCCAACAACTCCAGAGGATGTGCAGGAAGGTATCGTGCTTGCATGTAATACTATTCAGCAGGCAACACTGGAAGCAGTAAATAATTCTTTCATTCAACGCTTGCACCAGTGTTTCGGCGTCCAGGGTCGCCACTCTGAGCACCTTTGAATGTTCTACTCCTGGGCAGTGGTACAGGAGGGTCAAAGTGAATTATGTATTATGTTTTTACTTGGTTTTCTGACAACTCCAGCAAGTGGATGAGTTTGTGATCCCGGGCTCAAAGCCAGTGTTGTGTTATGTAATTAATAGCGTTGTGTTTCAGTGAATGGTACACTGTGAAACGTTTTTGAATAGGTCTTTAGGAGAGGAAATGAATTACCGAATGAAAAATACAGGGTGCCATTTAAAAACAGTCATACCGCTGTTCATATCTTTGTAAAAAACAAATCTTCAACGAAGACAATCATGCTGATTGATATCCCCCTGACGGCTAAAGAATGTTTGCTTGAAACATTTTGTAATTTGCATCTGGACAAACAGTTATTTAGCGCGGTCAAGATAAATGGGACACCCTTGTAACCTCCCCACAAAATTCATTCACATTTTTAGTGTAACCTCAAAACAGAAAAATTCGTAAATTTCTCAACAGTAAAAATTATAATTATGTTGTTCACATTCAGTGTAACGTCCCAACAAAAAAATCAATTCAGTAACCCGGCAATAATACAATGTAACTAACCTCTCAATTAAATTGTCGCTCACTTATAACTTTTCAATAATTGACTGTGAATTTAACCTGGTAAATTTTGGACGTAGGCAGTGCTGCGCCATGGCCCTGAAAGATCATTCTGAATAAAAAAAAAAAAAAAAAAAGAAAAATTCTTACCTCAATGAAGTCGCCGGATAACGCATATATATCTGCTCTTACAATAAATTTTTCTGGCACAGCCCTGTGCAATGCTGGCCGATAGATTTGTCATTTATGAAAGGAAACAACTGATTTTTCTTTTGCAATAATCGGGATGATCTGGGATTGGAGAGATTAGTAAATTCTTTAAATTGAAATGAATGGTTGTTAAAAGTTACATTTTATGAGAAAGATTATTATTAGGAGATTTTTAGAACATTTACATGGGACTAGAGATAACATTACTACATATGCGCGAGGATGCTTTTTACCTTATACAATAATGCTCAGGCTCCGGCATCGCTGCACCACGACCGGCCCAGCCAACACGATACATCAGACCAGACTGCTCGCCAGCAACAACTTACTGCTACAGCTACACAGGTCCTACTGCAGTCAACACTGCTCTCTGGTCTGAGATTCTCTTATACCTTGCATATCGCAGGCAGCGCGTGAGCAATACATCGAATTTACATCTGCTCGGACCTCTTACGCCCTGTATAAGAACAAGTGATACTTCTTATTTAACAAATTAAACATCGTGAGGGCATCTAACGTGGAAATAGTGTAATTGTAATCCGGAGCTTTCCCGGAATGAAGTAATTTCCCAAAATGCAGTCAAACGCCACTCTGTAAGGGGAAAGAAACAAGTGAACCAAGAAATGGACGCAATAATTCCGTAATAATCACAACTAAGCGAATTTCTGGTTGTGTTAATACATCGATAGTACTAACATCACGTTATGTTTAGCTGTGAGGCAGCTGCCTGAAGATCTCCACAGCAGCAGGACGGAAAAAATTAAACAGGTTTTGCAATTCTTTATATTTTATGCTGGGAATAGGACGGAGGTCTAGCATACGAGTAAATAACGGAATTGTTCGATTTAGGTTACAGTGAACATAAGATAACTTCAGAGCTATTTTGCACAAGATAAGTAAAGAACTATACCACTGTAAGTAGGTATGGGCGGGTAAAGAAGCAGTTCATCCATTGGTTGACACTGTCATGGTGTCATTATGATGCCCGTTTAATTACTCCGTGTTCCGTTGTTTGGTATTTGAGCATACGGCAGTGGCTGGATGATATTCTCGTAATAGGCTAAGTTTTGAAAAAGCTTTTTGCAAGGTACTTCGAGTCTAACAATGTTTTCCATT
This sequence comes from Schistocerca piceifrons, assembly GCF_021461385.2. Lineage (NCBI taxonomy): Eukaryota > Metazoa > Arthropoda > Insecta > Orthoptera > Acrididae > Schistocerca > Schistocerca piceifrons. The sequence goes on from NC_060140.1 coordinate 752,526,821, forward strand.
TCTTGATTAACTCTGACCACAGTCAAAGGAGATAGCTTACATCTGGATGCATCGATCATTTTCTTGATATATTCAAGTGTTTTCATCAGTGCCTTTGTGTTCCACTATCTGCCTTTGGTGCAAGATATATGAGACAGGCGAAATACCATCAGACTTCAAGAGGAATGTAACAATTCCATTTCCAAAGAAAGCACGTGCTATCAGATGTGAATATATTCGAACTATTAGTTTAATAAGCCATGGTTACAAAACACTAACACGAATTATTTACAGAAGAATGCAAAAATTGTTGGAGGCCGCCTTGGGGAAATGTAGGTACATGCGAGGCAATATTCACCCTACGACTTCTCTTAGAGGTTAGGTTAAGGAAAGGCAAACCTACGTCTATAACATTTGTAAACGTAGAGACATATTTTGAAAATGCTGACCAGAATACTGTTTTTGAAATTCTGAAGGTAGCAGCTATGAAATACAGCGGGCCAAAGGCTATTGACAACCTATACAGAAACCAGACGCCAGTGATGAGTCCAGGGGCATGAAAGGGAAGCACTGGTTGAGAAGGGAGCATGACAGGGATGGAGCGTGCCCCTAACGTTATTTAGTCTGTACCTTGAGCAAGCAATAAAAGAAGCCAAAGAAAAGTTTCGAGTACGAATTAAGGTCCTGGCACAAGTAAAACCAAACTCTAAGTTTTGCCGATGACATTGCAATTCCGTTAGAGGCAACAAATGGCTTGGAAGAGCAGTTGAACGGAATGGATGTTGTCTTGAAAGGGCAATAAGAGATAAACATAATCAAAAACAGAACAAGTAGATCAGGAAATGAGAGACTTAAATAGACGAGTTTTGCTATTTGAGCAGCAAAATAACTGATGATGGCCGAACTAGGGTATATAAAACGTAGACTGGCAATGGCAAGAAAAGTGCTTCTGAGGAAAAGAAATTTTATAACATTGAATATAGATTTAAGTGTCAGGGAGTCTTTTCTGAAAGTATTAGCATGCAGTGTAGCCAAGTATAAAAGTGAAACACGAATGATAAACAGTTTAGACAAGAAGAGAATAAAAACTTATAAAATATGATGCTATAGAAGAATGCTGAAGATTAGATGGGTGGATCACGTACTAACGAGGAGGCTGTGAATAGAACTCAGTAGAAAAAACAATTGTGGTACAACCTGATTAGAAGACGGGATCGATTGATAGTTCACGTTCTGAGACATTCAGGGACAAGCAATTTAGTACTGGAGGGAAGTGTAAGAGTAAAATTCGTAGAGAGAGACCAAGAAACGAAGATAATAAGCAGATTCAGAAGTATGTAGATTGCAATACTTATTTGCATAGAGAGAGGCTGGTACAAGATAACCATGGAGAGCTGCACCCAACCAGCCTTCGGACAGGAAACCACAACAGCGACAAAATATAAAATAAAGAGATAGAGGGGCTGGCCAGTTCTTACCTCAGCTCAGTACAGCCGATAGATACACAAAAAACAGAACCGAAAATTTACGTTCCTAGCTTTCGGAACAAATGTTCCTTCATCAGGGTGGAGAGAGGGGAAAGAAAGGGAAGAAGGGAAAGTAGTTTCAGTTACTCACAACCCAGGTTATGAAGCAACAGGGAAAGGAAAACAGGGAGGGTAGCAAGGATGGAGGCATGGTTGTCATAGGGAAGTCAAAGGGAAATCAAAGATATTCTATTTGACTTCCCTCTGACAACCATGCCTCCATCCTTGCTACCCTCCCTGTTTTCCTTTCCCTGTTGCTTCATAACCAGGGTTGTGAGTAACTGAATCCGCTTTCCCTTCTTCTCTTTCTTTCCCCTCTCTCCTCCCTGATGAAGGAACATTTGCTCCGAAAGCTAGGAACGTAAATTTTCGGTTCTGTTTTCTGTGTATCTATCGGCTGTACTGAGCTGAGATAAGCACTGGCCAGCCCCTCTATCTCTTTATTAGTATTTGTTTCATATCTTTCTATGAGATTTTCCATTAATCATTTACAAAATATAAAATTATTTTTATCGCAGTGCCACGCACTGGGATCGTGATTTTTATCCTCTTCACGCCACTAATTTGACTGAGAGTTTTGTAATGAATGAACAGCAAGTAGATTAAGTTTTATTTTGACTACCAGCAGAATCACAAAATATACAGGATGTCCGAGGAGGAGAAGTCAGTATTCAGGGATATTGGAACACGAGCGTTCGAATGGAAAAAGTGTAGTAGCCCAGGCTCTAAGATGCATACCTTCATCCGCTATACTGAGAAACAAATTTACTGTAAGTGTTTTGTTTTCCATATTTTGAGATGTGATAGTACAGTCCGGTAACCATGGGCTTTAAAGCGTATGCCGTAAGAGCTTTGAGAACATGTTCATGTTCGCCTTGTGGAACACATCTCTTCTACTAAACATGTGCTCATCGCTCGTAAGTTATCCATTTAAAAGCCCATGTTTACTACACTTTTTTTCTTCAAATGATTGTTCATGTCATATCTTTGAATACTGACCATTCGTCCTGAGACACCATGTACAGAGCTCTTAAATGTCCTCATCCAAGGCTTGAGTGATTAAGTTAAAAAGGAAAGATATCACTTCATTTGCCCCCTTTTTTTGCGGTGCATTCAGGATATACATTAAAAAGGACTCACCTGTTCATTCGTCTTTTGCAAGGACATGGATACCGAACGAATACGTCTAAAGTTTCCTCTTATGTTAAACGTCATTGGTTACTATACTTGACAGGGATACATTTTTTGCAAAGTCTATGCAGTTAGACACTATTATTTTGTTTTTCCTTGGGGAGGGGGAGGGGGGGGATGGGGGGGGGGGAGGCTGCCAGCAAATTTGGGCTAAACATAAACGAAGCTAAGACAGAGTACCTCGTTAAGACGCATGGTCATTGTCAGACTGCTGATCATCTACAATCATTACTGGTTCTGGATGCAGATACAGGGGAATGGAGGATCAGATACAACCAAGAGCTTGAGCAATTATACCAGCAGCCCAGCATAGCAGGAACTGTCAAAGCCAAACGAATGCAGTGGGCCGGCCATGTGGCCCGGATGATCACAGATGGTCTCGGAAGCTCCTGGATTTCACACCTACAGGAAAGAGAGCGCCAGGGAGACCCAAGAAGCGTTGGAGGGATGGACTCCATGAAGATTTAAAACAAATGTCAATAGATGTGGACGAATGGCGGATAGCAGCAATGGACAGAATACAGTGGAGGAGGAAACTTGTAGATGCGTGCGGTCCTCTGGGCCTGATCACGTAGTAGTAGTAGTAGTGGGGGAGGGGGGCGGGGAGGGGGGGGGGGGAGAAACTGCATCAAAATTCTGTTTGCAATACCCTCTATTGACCGGATGAGTCAGTGCTGACTTGCCTGTTTGTATTCCCCCAAAATGGACTTCCCTGGTTCTTTCCCTTGCATAAAAACTTGGGATGCCACTGTATGTGGACTCGCTTTCTTCCGCAGTTTTAGCCTCTCAACACATGCGTGTGATTAGTCAGCACCGAAATGAAGAATAACGCTATTTCGAAAAAAATAACTTGTCTGTTTTTCTTTTCCACTGACCCATCCTTAAGCGCTTTTCTGAAAGGTACCGAAATACAGCAAACATATCCTGTAAGATTTCGTGTGATAATTGCATTTCATTTGCAGTTCCCTTTTATCAATCTATATCCATTATATTTTACAGCTCATGTAGAGAAATACTGAGCTCCTAAAAAGAGCTGACATCTACAGACGTCTGGTATCTTCACAAATACCTTTCAAACGCAAGCGAACAATTTATCCTGTCTGCACTGTTTACTTCAAATATAGGTATATGATAAAGATAAAAACTATGTCAGCGAATTGAAATTATTTCTCAGCAGTTTAACGAATTGTTCATGTTTGCACTGATGGTCTGTTACTATAAAGAACACAAGTGACCTCTCCCTGCTTCGCACGAGTATGGGACCGCTCTAATTAATCATACCCGATAGCATCAAAATTTATCGTATACGCAGGGCCTGGCTAGAAATGAAAGTGACAAAAGAATACCATTTATGGTGCGGGTGGGACCTGGGCTGAGCCGTTAATGTTAGCCTTCTTTCCAGGCAGATTCACGTAGCAGAAAGAATACCAGACCGTAATGCGGGGGTTCTGGGCTCGTATCCCTATGCGGATTTTATTTTAAATTTTTACATTATTTACAGTGAAACTAAATCTAAATAATTCTCAAGATATTATATTTATTAATATTTCCCTGAAAGGCATAAAAAGGAAACCAAAGGAAAATTTTTGAGTGCAAATAAATTTCCAAGACGCGAATGTAGAGCTTGCAAATAACTTTTCATGAAGGGATTATAGTTCAAGTGTACAGGACTTCGTATTCCATTAGTTTCATATTGACCTTCGAGCAGCTCTCGGTAGCTGCAAGCGAACAATAGGTTAACTGTGAAGGTAAAAACGGCCTATCGTTCGTTAAAGCGCATGGAGATGGATGTTTAGGGAACAACACGTTGAAAACGACGTGGACATATAATCATTTCGTAGAAGTGCACAGCTGTAACCAGAAAGTCACAACAAGAAATTCTGGCATGTGTCCTCCAGTGAGAGAAATTTACACATGGGAAAAATCCTCCAGTGAAGCGACATTCAAAGATACAAATATTTTTAAGGATTCACGAACGTACTTAGCCGCCTCAAGATAGCATTGTAACAGACTTGGGATCGTTTCTCATTCTTACAGTTCTACTAAGTAGCTTCTGTAAGAAAATGCAATTACTTGAATATTAAAAATTTATGCCATTATTTTCCCATTGGTCTTTAAATATACTTCATAAATGTGCAAGCCAACGCATTGTGGAAAGTTTCCATCATTTGTCAGTGACTTTTGACCGTCAAACTTTAAATAAACTCTTACGCAGTAAAAAATGTAAGATTTGTACAACTGCACATCGGTTCTGGTGAAGATAAGTTCTTACTCTAACGCGTGAATGATTAACGAAAGAGCTGACACGAAGTTCAAATCGTTTCGCCATTGAACAATGCGGCTGTAATCCTATTGGAGAAGGCCTGCTGTGAAAATACCAGTTTCCATTTTTGATTGATTAATACCCGGGGCGTTCAATAAGTAGAGCAACACATTTTTTCCCGGCCACTTTCGGTTGAAAAATGTGTGGGATTTGTTGTGAGACATCGTGGAATATTCCCGCTTCAAATTCTACAGTTTCATGAAGTTCCGATGTGTGACGGCGCTATACGGAGTCTTCAAGATGGCGTCTGTGACGGAGGTACATTCCAGAGAGGCGGCTGTCATTGAGTTTCTTTGGAGGAAAACCAGAGCATTGCAGATATTCATAGGGGCTTTCACAATGTCTACTGAAATCTGGCAGTGAACAAAAGTACGTGAGTCGTTGGGCGAGGCGTCCCTCATCATCGGAACAAGGTCACGCAAACGTTCTGATCTCCCGTGTGGCGAACGGCCGCACACACGCAGCTGTGACTCATGCAATGTTGGAACGTGCGGACACACTCATTCGAGGTGACGGACGGACCATAGTCAAACACCTTGTTGCTCAACTGGACGATTCGATTGGTAGTGCTGACATATTCGTCCACCAGTTGGGGGTACACGAAGGTTCCTCGCCGTCTAACAGACGACCATGAAGAGCTTCCATCTGTTGGGTCCAATGAAGAGCGCACTCCGCAGGAAGCAGTACGCGGATGATGGGGAGGTTATTGATGCATCAAGACGTTGGCTCCGACGTCGACCAGTAGAGTGGTACCATGAGGGCATACAGGCCGTCACAGTAAAGTGGCATAAGCCCGTGGGGCTGAATGGAGATTGTGCTGAAAAAGAATGTTTTGTAGCCGAAATGGTGGGGAATAATATGGTGTATTGGTGTCCTGAATAAAATCACATCGTTGTTAGAAAAAAAAAATGTGTTGCATTGCTTGAACGTCCCTCGTAGCATGGCCATACGACACTTTCAAACATTTCTACTGAACAACTCATTGTTAAATAAATAAATTATTCAGTAAACCAGTTACATGAAAAAAAAATTACATCAGGCACACGCCCAGTCTGAAGACAGGACAGACACTGACAGAAATTTTGCATGAAACAAGGAAAGTGTTATAGGGTTTGTTGATATATATACAAGTAGCTTCTCAGTACTCAACACAGATATTTGGCTAGTTAACAACTTCATACATTTCAGGTTGTCTTTCTTTCTTTTGCGTGTGCCGTGTTTCCTGCGGATACGCAGGGTCAGCACGGTTAATCGGACGTGGCAATGTTAGTTGAAGGGGTGGCCCGATGCCCTTCCTGCCGCCACCCCGTACCCCCCAGGAAGGAATTAGTGTACCCCTACTGTCTGTGACTAGTGTAATCCATGGAATAGTGCGAAAGAGTTCAGACGTCTGCGAGCCGTGTAACCGAGGCGGGACGTGGGGACCAGCCCGGTATTCACCTAGGGGGATACGGAAAACCGCCTGAAAATAACATCCACGCTGGCCGGCACACCGGCCCTCGTCGTTATTCGGCCAGACGGATTCGATCCAGGGCCAGCGCGCCTGCATGAGTCCAGGAAGCAGCACGTTAGCGCGCTCGGCTAACCTGGCATTTCAGGTGTAACCAAGTACAAATTGGTTCTCGGAGTTGAAAGTAATACTATAACTTGCAAAAATGAGCAGCAGCCGCTGCAAGCCAATGAGCACATTTGAAATTCAGAGATGGAACCTTCGCTACGCCCTTCACTGTCCATACAGTGCCACATTTCATGCCAGGATTGATCTGCTAAGTCATCCGAAGCATTTCCATGTGTGAACTGCGATGCAGCAAATACAGGTGAAGAGTCAACACTTTGATACACTGTAAGAAAAAAAAAGGATGGACCACGAAGGAATTATCTGAATGGGACGAAAATCAGTAACGTGATGTGCGTTTACAGACAAACAAATAATTACAATTTCAGGAAAATTGAATGATTTATTCAAGAGAACGAGCTTCACAAACTTAGCAACTGCAAGAAGCGTTCGTCCGCCTCTGGCACTTATGCAATCAGTTATTCGCCTTGGCATTGATTGGCGGAATTGTTGGATGTCCTCCTGAGGGTTACCATCCCAGATTCTGACAAACTTGCGTATTAAATCGTCCAAGTCGCGAACTGGTTGGAAGGCTGCTAATAATGTTCCAAACGTTCTCGATTGAGATGAGGTCTGGCAATCTAGCTGGCGAAGGTTGGATTTGGCGAGCACAGAGCCAAACAGTAGAAACTTTCGCCGTGTGCGTGTGTGCTTCATCTTGCTGAAATGTAAGCTCATCGCTGAAGATTCCTGCTCTGAACTGAGCCACGGTGACGAGCGAAGACGTATCTGTGGACGCCCCGGACAGCAGATAAATACCAACCTGACCGTCGACTGCCATATGGCCCGATAACCAAGACTAATGGTCTGGGGTCCCATTTCATGTCATAGAATTACACTTTATTTGTCAGCTGCGGTAGCCTCACAGCAAAGCGGCACGTCGACGATATGCTAAGCCACGTTTGTTGCCCTTCATGGCAAACCATCCTGGGCATATATTTCACCAAGATAAAGTCTTCCGGCTAACGGTGAGAGTTTCTACTGCTGCCTCTTGTCGAACCTTGGCCAGTAAGATCGTCGGATCTCTTCCCAGTTGAGAATGTTTGGAGTATTAAGGGCAGGGTTGTCCAGCCAGCTCAGGGTTTTGACGATCTAACGCTCCAATTGGATAGCACCAGGCACAGTATCTCCCTGTAGGACACCCAGGAAAACTGTCAATCAACGCCAAGCCGAAGAACTTCTTGCATAATGACCAAAGGTGGAGCAACGCGTTCTCAACTTGCTCAGTTAGTGAAGCTCATTCTCTTGAATAAATTATCCAGTTTTCTGAGACTCTAATAATTTGTTTGTCTGAACATGTACATCAGAATCTTACGATTTCAGTCCCATTCAGTTAATTCCTTCATGGTGCCTCCCATTTTATTTTTATTTTTCTGTCGCAGAGTATACGACAACGACGACGATAGAATACTCAAACTACCATACTATACCAATTTTGAGGAGCCAGTTTAAAATCTATAAATAGGGGCATCCGATCCGTCCGATCGTAGACAGTACCACAGCGCTTATCACAAGTTAGGCCGATTTTTCCACACATAGCTTAAAGAATCTTATGTGTTTGAGAAAAGTTTTTCAGTGAAAAGTGTTCAAGATCTAATCAGCAGGTTAAATAATATACTCTCCTCAGACCAAATTAGTTTCCTCCGATGTAGTTTGCTTATACACTAACGTCCCAATAGACACAACTCTGGAAATAGTAAAAAAAAAAGTACTCCGTCTTCAGTCCACGAGTGGCCTACCGGGACCATCCGACCGCCGTGTCATCCTCAGTGGAGGATGCGGATAGGAGGGGCGTGGGGTCGGCACACCGCTCTCCCGGTCGTTATTATGGTATTCTTGACCGAAGCCGCTACTATTCGGTCGAGTAGCTCCTCAATTAGCATCACGAGGCTGAGTGCACCCCGAAAAATGGCAACAGCGCATGGCGGCCCAGATGGTCACTCATCCAAGTGCCGACCACGTCCGACAGCGCTTAACTTCGGTGATATCACGGGAACCGGTGTAGACTCTGGAAATGGTAGAGAAGAATTTGCTAACCCACAAGAAAGTAACTGTACCGGCCGTTACAGAACTCATGGCTCTGCTTAGGTTCGTTCACAAGTAGAGCTATTACAACTTTGACAATCAATTGTACTCACAGCCCTTTGGTGTAGCCTTGGGTGCCTGCTAGGAGAGATTTTCTTAAATTCTTTCGAAGTGAACTATTGTAGAGGAAATGCCGGAATACTAAATAACATTAGGCTCCATGCACGATAGGCTGATGACATACTCATCATTTTTCGAAGCACAAACAATGAATTAGGTCAACTGTTTCTCAACTCTAATCAGTTTCATAAAAAATTGTGTGTACAAAAGAACTGGGAAACAGTAGCAGAGAACTGAATTACCTTGATCTTACATTACGAGCACATGACGACAGAATAGATTTCAATATTTTCCGTAAGAAAACTTTTTCTGATAGTATAACTACTTCTGAGTCAGCACATCCCCAAGTCGATTAACTGACCTTCTCCCATTCTAATCTGCATGGACCACTGATTACTCCATTATCACCTGAGAGCTTGTAAGATGAGATTACGTTAATCCAATCTATAGCCACCTATAACGGCTATAATCCCTCACTAGTTGACATAATTTTGGAAGAGCATATGTCTAAAAAATTTTCCACGTTAGATGATAGGAAACGGAAAGATGTGGATGCGAAAAGATGCTTTATTTCCATACCGTTTCTAGATAATATTTCGCACAAAATTAGACGACTTCTTTCTAAGAAATAAAGCTGCAGTTTGTCTTTTGAACAAAAAACTTTAGAGGAAAGTTAATACACAACTTAGAAAGTAAAGAAAATAGATTTCGATAGTCGGGGGTTTATAAGATAAAATGTAATGAATGCCCACGTTTCTATATAGGTCAGACGGTGAGGGCAATTAGAACTAGGTACAAGGAACATTTACTCGGCAGATGAGGTGCTAATATTAATGGCTTCACATGCGCTGAACATCTCGTTCAAAGCAGACATTTCCCTAGTAATTTGTTATTTTATGTGGAGAGAAGAAGGGATATAGGTTGAATTTATTGGAAGAACTTCTAATTTTTAATCACGTTTCCTGCAATAAGAATTCAATTTTGAACGATCAACTGCAACTGAAAAATAAAAATTTCCTCCATGGTTTTCGTCCTGTGTTCGAAGTAACATAATTATTACATTGGGCTACTGTACTGTTTTCTGAAAACCAATCTCTTCGTAAGCGTTCCCAATAAAATGTACATGTCTGTATAATCACGTCACCTCTCATGTAATTTTCATAAGCCTAGTTCTGCTATTGTAACACTTTTTGATGCTTTCTGTCACTCACAGTCTTCAAAATTTGTGTTACAAAAGTGTACCAATTTTAGCATGTAGTACAGTTACTTCAGCTGTTAGCTGCGGCTGTAGAATGGTTCAAATGGTACTATGGGACTTAACTTCTGAGGTCATCAGTCCCCTAGAACTTAGAATTACTTAAACCTAACTAACCTAAGGACATCACACACATCCATGTCCGAAGCAGGATTCGAACCTGCGACCGTAGTGGTCGCGCGGTTCCAGACTGTAGCGCCAAGAACCGCTCGGCCACTCCGGCCGGCGGGGCTGTAGACCGCAGGATGTATCAGCGCTATCTACGCGCAGTTTTCTCAATTTCTGTACACACATGAATGTTGTTGTTGCATCTTTGTCCGTTACTGGTCACACACGCCACATCTTTTACCTGTAATATTTTATGCATGACAAAGCTGCTTTTACGATTGTCAGTTTTAGTTATGGCTAAGCCTATTGGCGGCACATCATGATCAGCATATAAAACGTAAGTTTTTGCTTATTTTAGTAATTAATAAGTTTTCGCCTTTTTGAAATGTATCAGTGTCAATGTTAGGCACCTGGTCAGTCGGGCACTCTGATATGTTTTGCATGTGGTCATTCAGCTTGCATTTATGATAACAAGTGGACGTACTTTTATCGCATTTGTAATAATCTCCACTGTACGTATGTCGTGTTTTTATAAAATCCTAATACTCTAAACTTTGCATTTATCTCTACATACTTATTGCTAGGTAATAATGCTTCTCAAGAAGACCCATTTATATGAGTTGACACCTTGGTCAAAAAGTTTTGGCTCTTGCCTACCCAGCAAGCGAGGTGGCGCAGTGGTTAGCACCCTGGACTAGCATTCGGGTGGACGACGGTTCAAACCCGCGTCCGGCCATCCCGCTTTAGGTCTTCCGTGATCTCCATAAATCGCTTCAGGCAAATGCCGGGATGGTTCCTTTGAAAGGGCACGGTCGACTTCCTTCCCCATCCTTCCCTAATCCGATGGGACCGATGTCCTAGCCGTGTGGTCCCTTCCCCCAAATCAACGAACCAACCTACAACCTTCCGATGTATTTATTCCACAAGTTACATTTGTACAGTTGCTGTTGTAGCCATGCTTTATACTCTATACCAGGGGTCTCGAAACTACGGCCCGCGGGCCGAAAGCGGCCCGCGAGGGCCGGCAAACCGGCTAGCCGGACATCTCCCCGGTATCCGGCCCGCCCTATGCTGCCAACAATTGAGTTTCGGGGACTATCGCGACCAATACACCGCGACATTGGCTCTGCTACTCGCTACAAGACTACATAACTAAACGTATTGTTGTGCCGCTTGAAATAACAATGCGTTGACATACTCTACCTCTGTTACGTATTGCAGTTATAGTGTTGCTAACAATGATTTTGAGATTTCGTTAACTTTGCAGAACGCTTTCGTGAAGAATGTGCAGTGACATACTTTTTTGTCGGTGAAATTCGCCAGAATAAAATACGCCAGAATTACGGTCAGGTATGTCTACCAATCAAAATTATGTAATGAAATAAAAATCGTAGTTCGTTTCAGTGCAAGCTATTCGCAAAACCTTAGATTATTTCGATTTCATCTTTCCTTTAGCCTTACATTACGGTGATCAAGGAGTGCTAGGGTGCTTTAATCCCACTAGGTAGATCTTGGCCCTTATGACTTCGTGGAGGAGTCAATGTGGCCCACGGACTTTTGGTGGCCCCTGCTCTATACTAATTGAGAAGATTTACGGAAGCGGTGTACATTCACTAATCTGTGGTACCTAGCAGCCACGGCGTCAGCCCAGAGGTGCCCAGCGCCTCTGGAACAGATGTCTGCGCTGCGGCTGGCCGGCGCGACAGGGACTTAAAAGGCCGGCGGCGAGCGCGCTGCGAAAGGGCGGGACGGCTGCTGCGTGCGTCTGCGCCATCCTTACGCGGACGCGCCGGCTGCCATCGCAGGATACTCAGAGTTTGCCGCTCGCGTTTTTGTTCCGAGCGAGAATCATACGCCGGCCTTCGGTACCTGACGACAATCGCTAGGGCCGCTCTCTCGCCGCGCAGGAAGTCATCCCGTCTTCTGACGTACAAAGAGAGTTGGCATGTAATTTGTCCAACGCGTACACAAAGACGAGTGTCATTGCTCACAGAAAATCTCCTGTAGACATACGATTATAAGCGGCAGTCAAATGAAAACCGGACATGCCTCACACCGGGACCACGGAATGGCTCCATTCGCAAGTAATCAGCACACACGTTAAGATCCCTCTGGGAGTCGAGACGATAAGTTCCAGTTCCGTAGAAAGTGATCGGTCGCTGACGGATCCACAACCGCACCCAAAAAAAAAAGGGCTTTGAGCACTATGGGACTTAACTTCTGAAGTCATCAGTCGCCTAGAACTTAGAACTACTTAAACCTAACTAACCTAAAGACATCACACATATCCATGCCCGAAGCAGGATTCGAACATGCGACCGTAGCGGTCGCTCGGCTCAAGACTGTAGCGCCTAGAACCACACGGCTACTCCGGCCGGTCAAACGCACCCACTTTTGCACTTCATTGTCCGACTGAAACTGAGTCCAGGTATGTCTATCTTCAGGTCGCCAAAGAGATGAACATCACACATGAAACATCCGGGCTGCACGGGGGATGTTGCAGCTTTCCCTATGCAAATCGCTGAAGAGTAGCCTTCGTCCCATTGGCAGTGTGGGGGTGGGCGTTATCGTGCAGCAGGATGATTCCATCCGACAACATTCCGACAGCCCGAAGGCAAACAGCAAAGCCAACCGTGGAAACAACACCTCCATCCAACATCTCGCCGCCAAAGAAATCCAAAGCTGTTCACACAAGTTCCGGTACGGTCATGACGACCTTCTTCTTCGACTTGTAATGGTACTTGAATTACGTAACCAGTACAGCACCTCACCTCAACCTCTCGATACCAGGAATATTCTACTGTGTTTCTGTAAAATAGTTAACATATTTCTGTGACAACATTCAGATTTGATTTCATTAATGTAGAGGCACTTCGATACATCGATATATATTTATTGCAATGTATTAATCTTATGTGCATTCTTTCTTTTATCACTATCATCTTTGACGTACTTGTAACTCTGATTTTTGGGCGCGTAAGCGGTTTTTAGAGAGTCAGGCTTTGGTCGTCATGTTAAAACGACGCAAATTGTAGTAAGTTTATGAAATGTGAACTTAAACAGTGAGGAAGATATTTTCAAGTATGTTTTATATTGTGATGTTTTGGAACGAGTTACGTGATATTGCAACAAAAGTAATAAAAAGGAAGTGTAACTTGAATTCGGAATGCTGATTACTTTTTTACATCACCATTGTCCTAACTTGCAAAAGTTTAATCTTCAAGAATGGTTTATGAAACACATCTATAACATTTTTGAATATCGCAGAATAACACCTAAGCCTCTTTGCATCCGAGCTTGGAATCATCACTACTTAGATTTTCGACGATTGAGCCATGAGTTTACAACGAGACGAGCGTGGGGAACACGAAAAGATGAGTGCCTAGTTTATCCATTATTTCAAGAAATGACTTTGTTAACTGTGCTCTAATGACACCTGCCACATAATATAACTTTGTTGTTGCCTGAAAATGCAATATTTTTGCAGCGTGAGCAACACTACAATCATAATTAATTTGTGACCTTTATTGTGGTAGTGTTGTTAGAGACGCAGGGGCCCTCTGCTCGTCTAATTGCTCGAGCGTGGGTCCACAATCAATGCTAAGCTTTTGCAGAAAGTGCGACGCGCCATGTAGTCAAAACACCCAGTAATGCATGCCTTCGGACCGAATCATCCTGTTCCATGATAACGCACCTCCCCCTCCCCGCACAAACACACATACACACGCACACACTGTCGTTCGGACGAAGGCTATGCTTCAGTCAGTTATTTGGTCGGGAAACAGTGCAACATCCTTCCTACAGCCCGAATCTTTCAACGTGTGACTTTCACACCTTTGACGAGCTCTAGAAAGACGTGCTAGTATGTCAGTTTCAGTCGGAAGAGAAAGTGCAAGAACGGGTGCGGAGGTGGACCGCGTTCTGTGAAACAGGAATGGATAGTCTCGTCTCCCAGAGTTATAAATGTCTTAACGCGTGTGCAAGGGTCAATTCCATGCCCCCTTTGTGGCGGGCCTTCGGTTTTCGTTTCACTGCCCCTCATATTTCCCTGAGTTTCCATTCGTTATGTGCAATGAGCATGGCGCCATCTCTCTATCTTCTCTGTTTGTCTTCTGGTTAAAAGTTCACACAGGGACAACGTTGATGCAGTTGCATGTGTTTCTGACCAGATATTTGGGAGCAAATACGCTAGTGGTTTACCGAATATGCACAGCTCAAAGCCAATACTCGTTTTTTTCGAGATGATAACGTGCAATATCCCTTTTTAGTTTCCTGGCATGGTCCAACAGCAGGTAATTAGCTATTGCTTAGCTTTAACCTGCGGACTGATAGGTACGGAGGCAGCTCTCCGAAGAATGGGCAAGAGTAATACGCAAGGAAAAAACTAACTAGAGGAAGGGCCAGGGCGAGTAGAATTGTGCTGAAGTACCGGGGAACAACTTCCGTGAAACCTCAGAGAGCAATAAAGGGTAAAAGTTGCAGGAGAACACACAGAGTGAAATGTACACCATTGGTCTGTGATGATGAGATTGACACATGAGAGGAAATCGTGTTACGCACCGTGAAATCATTCAGAAGACCGATTAAGAAAATAGGTGTTACGTAACATAAATACATAAATTACTGTGGTGAGTGCTTACGATGCACGGGTTGTGTGCTGTCGTACATTACTAGAGAAATGCAAGGAAGAGAAAGGTTACCTGGAGTACAGTCAAGGTCGATGTGCCCATTCTACTGATTCATCACCATCGAAATTGTCACGTACACTATCAAGAATTCTTTTTGTTCCCCTGTAATTTATTGCAGGCAGTTGCTAAGTATGAGCTGTACACTTACAGCTCTCTTCTCTTGATGGACAACGCTGGAATCAGTTTTTGCACCACCGCAACCGTGTTGATGTTGGTTAGCGTCTTCGGATATTGAAGCTAATCAAATAAGGTGAATAAGATACGTGAGTGGCTCGAAGACTTCTTCGTTAATAGAACCCAATATGTTGTCGTTGAGGGCGAGAACGAGATAAGGGTCTCGTTAGGCGTGCAGCACGTAAGAGTGATAGGATATTTGTTAGTTACTATATACGTAAATGATCTGTCGGGCAGGGTGGGCAGCAGTCAGCAGTTGTTTGCTCATGATGCTGCGATGTACGGGGTGTCGAAGTTGAGTGACTGTAGGAGTTTACAAGATAGATCCTTTTCCTAGTTTGTGTGATGAATGGCAACTTGCTGTAAATGCTGAAAAATGTAAATTTATGCGGATGAGTAGGAGTAACAAACCCATAATGTTCAGATAATTTCCTGCTTCACACAGTTATATCTTTTAAATTTCTGATGGGGGGAGGGGGAGACAGAGGGGGGGGGGGGCACGTTGCAAAGCGGTTAGACATGGTACGTGCATGTGAGGATTGGAGGATTGTGGTGGGGAAGCCGAGTGGTAGACTCCAATTTATTGGGTGAAGTGTGTTTCATTTGTAAAGGAGACCGCATATTGCACGCTAGTGCGACATGTTCTTGAGTACTGCTCGAATGTTTGGCATACGTACCACATCGGATGAAGGGAAGACATCGAAACATTTCAGAGGTTGGCTGCTAGATTTGTTATCGGTAGGTTCGAACCACACGCAGGTATTACGGAGATCTTTCGGGAACTCAAACGGGAAACCCTGGAGGGAAGGCGAAGTTCCTGTCGAGGGTTCAAATGGTTCAAATGGCTCTGAGCACTATGGGACTCAACTGCTGTGGTCATTAGTCCCTTAGAACTTAGAACTACTTAAACCTAACTAACCTAACGACATCACACACATCTATGCCCGAGACAGGATTCGAACCTGCGACCGGAGCAGTCGCACGGTTCCGGACTGCGCGCCTAGAACCCTGTCGAGGGACACTAATGAGAAAATTTAGAGAACAGGCGATTGAGCTGACTGCAGAACGATTCTTTTGCCACCAACGTACGTTTCGCTTAACGAGGACGAAGACAGCGTACGAGAAATTACGGCTCATGCTGAGGCATATAGAGAATCGTTTATCCCTCGCTCTCTTTGCGAGTGGAACAGGAAAGGAAATGACCAGTAGTGGTACAGGATACCATCCGCTACTTACCGCACGACGGTTTGCGAAGTAGGTCTGTAGATGTAGAGGCAGATGTAAGGAATATAAGCTATCCAGAATGAGATTTTCACTCTGCAGGGGAGTGTGCGCTGATATGAAACTTCCTGGCAGATTAAAACTGTGTGCCGGACCGAGACTCGAACTCGGGACTTTTGCCTTTCGCGGGCAAAAGCTGTGAGTACGGGGCGTGAGTCGTGCTTGGGTAGCTCAGATGGTAGAGCACTTGCCCGCGAAAGGCAAAGGTCCCGAATTCGAGTCTCGGTCCGGCACACAGTTTTAATCTGCCAGGAAGTTTAATATAAGCTATGGCGGAAAGATCTGGAAGACGGGTTTGGAAATTACATCCTCTGTTGTTTGTGATGTAGGCTGAAGAAGAAATGGACGAAGTGGAAGCTAAGTTTCTGATAATTAAAGTTAGCCAACATGCGAAAATTCAAGTAATGCCTTTTGACAAAACCAGCAATCACTGCTTGTAAATCAGTTTTTACTGTCCCTCTTGATTCAATAATTTATTTAAAATGACCGGTTTTGGCTGAACATGAATCACTCTCTATAGATCTAAGGATGGTTCTTGTTGAAACGACACCGATCATTTTTAAGAAAATTAATGAAATCAGGACGGACGATAGAAAATCTCTTAAAGATAGAATACAAAGGAGATGTTGTCACAAAAAAAAAAAAAAAAACCTTCGTGGATCACTCTAAAGAGGAGGAAGAATACGCTGTGAAAGAGATAATAATTCGTGTTTGGTTAATTAAGTGGCGGTAGAGAACACGATAAAGTGGAACTGTTTTGTACGATACGGCAAATACTGAATAATAATGCCCAGATTATTGACTATTCTTGACGTAAATATTGCTGCTGGAATGAATAGAGTGCTAATTAAAAAGCAATGTTGAGTGGAGAAGGTCTGAAAACATGAAAAGATAACAGCTGGATTACGTTATGATCATACAGAGATTTCGAAATTAAATAACAGATCGCAATACCTACCGAAGAGCGGATACAGACTCAGATCTCTGGTTGGTAATGGAGAGGCGAACAGGGTTCAGAAAATGATTAACAATTATCCCATGTCTCGACTTTCATCTGGACTACTAATATGCGTTGACGAAAGTTATAAGCTTCCCTTTACGGAACCAGTTACAAATTTCCCCTACCTATCCTTGTGGATAACAAGTATTCGGAGAAGTGAAGCTGAAACTCCCTTCTCGCCACCCGAATTTTGAAGGATTTTCTTTTCTTTTGTCGTTATCAGTCTCTGACTAGTTTGAAGCGGCCCGCCATAAATATCTCACCCGTGCCAACTTTTCATCTCAGCTTAGCGCACTCAACATCCGATTATTTGTTTCATGTTTTCCAGTCTGTCTTTCCCACAAGCACCATTACCTGCTATGTTAACACGTGTCGTATCACCCTGTCACTTCACCTTGTCAGTGTTTACATATGTTCCTCTCCTGGTCGATTTCTTATCTTATGAGTTCACCTAATTTTTAACAATCTTTGCGTCAAATGGAGCAATTCTTCTTTCTTTCGGTTTTCCCACAGTCCAAGATTTACTTCCACACAATACCGTGCTCCAAATTTACATTCTCAGAAATTTTTTTCCTCAAATTAAGGTCACTCTTTCATACTGGTAGATTTCCTTTGGTCAGGAATTCCCTCTTCGCCAGTGCTAGCCTGCTTCTGCATCCCAAATGGTTCGTTCGTCACGTATTTTGCTTCCAAGATAGCAGAGTTCTTTCATTTCATTTACTTCGTGGACAGAACCTATAATTTTAAGCTTATCAATAATCTTATTTCCGCTACTCCTCTTTACTTCTGTCTTTCTTCGTTTTATCCTCAAATTTTTCTTGCTATATTTCATGTAACCATTTCGCCTTGGTGCCCCTACACTTCACGTTTATTTCAATTTTAAGTGTATTGTATTGCCGTACTCACGTATTACGCTTAACATTTCATTTTTACTTCCTTCTTCTATCGATCGGCTGAAGTATTTCATCTGTTACCCAAGTTTTATTCTCAGTTATAGTCTGTGTGTCCATTTGTGTCTGTCAATCTTTTGCGACTGTCCCTATTAAAGAAGCCCATCCTGTTCAGTTGAAATGCTTATTGCGGTATTCATTATCGCAGTATCTACGGCCTTAGTGTACTTCAACCTCAGTACCTCAGTATCCCACATTATCCCACATTGCTTCATCCATATTCAGTTTCAGCCCACTCTTCATCATTACTAAATTTTAGTCTGAGCCTGTAATTGCTACCTTGCACGCCTTACAATCTAGTATCTGATTTCGGAATTGTGTCTGATCATGATCTAATGAAATCTTCCCGTGTTTCCAGTCCTTTTCCAAGTATATCTCCCACACTTGGGGTTTTCGAGCAGTATATTTGCTACTACAAGTGAAAATTATTGCAGAACTTAGTCTTCTCCGTCATTTCTTCTGCCGAACCCTTATCCTCCAGTAACTCCGTCTTGCATTCCTTTGTCTACTATAGTGTTCTAGTCAAACTTATTATTAGATACTCGTATCCCTTTACACCCTGTACTGAACTGGACCTTCAATATCGTCATGTATTTCCTCTGTTTCTTCATGTTCTGGTTCTGAAGTCGGCATGTGCGCCTAACTACTGTTGTTGGCATTGGTTTGCTGTCTATTCTCATGACAATAATAGTATCGCAGAACTGTTCACAGTATCTGACTCTCTTCCCTAACTTCCTATTCGTGACGTATACTACTCCCGTTACATCATTTTATTCTGCTGTTGGTGTTATCCTATGTTCGATTGATCCTTTCAGACTTTCTAGCTTCTTTACCAAGTTCAAACTCTTATCCTTCCACGTTCCGACTCGTAGAATATTACTCTTTAGTTGTTTATTCAACCTTTTTCTCATTGTTATCCCCTCCACAGCAGCTCTCGCAAAGATCTGAATGGGGGAATACCCTGAATTTTTCGTCAATAGAGAAATCATCATGACACTTTTTCAATTAAAGGCCAAATGCCCAGTGGATACACAAAATGTCTGTTTAATGCAGTCGTGTCCACTGCCTTCTACATCCTCAGGTCATTGATCATTGCTGACTGTTACGTCTTTAGGGGTATTTTTCTTTTGAGTGAGATTTTCTTTCAGGAGAATTGTAATGGGAAACCACTCTGTGGTGAACATCTTGAGGATTATTCCAATAGATCTCTGGCACCTGCCCTCCTGCCTGTGACTAGTGTATGTCGCCGTTCAGCATTACATCGCTCATAGGTAGAATCCCAGATGTTTAATGTGTGTGATTACTTCCAGTGATTCATCTGCAATTGTGTAACCGTAGAGTAACCGGTCTTTCTGGCTATTTATACGCAGTACGTTACATTTGTTTATCTTGAGAGTCAACTGTCGGTACTTGCACCAAACGTCGATCCTCGGCAGATCTGCCAGCACTTCGCTACGATTTTATGGAGCTGTGACTTCCCTGTACGTAATAGCGAAACGCTTCGAAACGCCTCATTGAAGATCCGACGTTACCCCCTCTGTTATTTACAAATATCGTGAAACGAAGTAGTCCTGTAACACTCCCTTGGGATACGCCATAAATTTTTTTCACGGCTGAAGATTTCTCTCTGTTAAGGATGAAAAACTGTGTGCTGTTTGCTAGGAGCTCTTCAATCACAAAACTGGGGTGATGTTTCGTACGTTCGTATTTTGTTCCTTAGCAACATCCATTTAAAGTAGTAAATGAGTTTTGCTATTTGGGGAGCAAAATAATTCGTCATGGTCGAAGTAGAGAGGATATAAAATGTAGACTGGCAATGGCAAGGAAAGCGTTTCTGATGAAGAGAAATTTGTTAACATCGAGTATAGATTTAAGTGTCAGGAAGTTGTTTCTGAAAGTATTTGTATGGAGTGTAGCCATGTATGGAAGTGAAACGTGGACGATAAGTAGTTTAGACAAGAAAAGAATAGAAGTTTTCAGAATGTGATGCTACAGAAAAATGCTGAAGATTAGATGGGTAGATCACATAACTAATGAGGAGGTATTGAACAGAATTGGGGAGAAGAGGAGTTTGTGGCACAACTGGACTAGAAGAAGGGACCGGATGGTAGGACATGTTCTGAGGCATCAAGGGATCAGCAATTTAGTATTGGAGCGCAGCGTGGAGGGTAAATATCGTAGAGGGAGACCAAGAGATGAATACACTAAGCAGATCCAGAAGGATGTAGGTTACAGTAGGTACTGGGAGATGAAGAAGCTTGCACAAGATAAAGTAGCATGGAAAGCTGCATCAAACCAGTCTCTGGACTGAAGACCACAACAACAGCAACATCCGAAACTGTTTCGAGCGCTTTTAGGAAATTAATCTGCCCCGATTTCTACTGCCTTCTGGGTCTTCTCACATCGCTGTTGAATATTTCCTTTCTCCTGTAATTTTCTTCATAGGCATTAAAGGTGAGCTTCTGTTTTTAACCTACCTCGTGCTGTCTGCCAATCTGCTGGTCATGCATAATATACTAAAAACATTTTCGTTGAATCTTCCTGCTTCCCTACTTTTAGAATGAGTACGGAATACAGAAAAGAGTTTCAGAACTAGACCTTTACTCATACCAAATTATTGCAGGCACACTAAGCAATCTCGCTCTGCTGTACCATGTATGTCACATGTTTCCGTACTGGCCAGCCAATATTTTGCCCGTCTAGTACCGTCATGTCACAGTGTTTATTGGCGGACGCCGAGAAGCGCTTAACTTATGGAGAAGTAGATATAATGCATTACATTTCAAGCAAAATGCGCAACTCAGCCAGTATTGCTGCAACCCGGCCAAATTTTACCAAAATCATCACCAAAAAAAGGAGTACATACTTTGATGTTTCTCTGTGTTACTTTAAATCTCTAACTTCACTACTTCCTTCAAACGTTCGAATTTTATGACATGGAAGTCTGGTAGTATTGCCTACATACTTACATTCCTTCAAAACTGTATTTCAAAGCGTTGATGAGCAATAATAAATTATTTCGACATTGAAATGTGATGTAAGCTAATCCAAAAATCTTTGTGGCAAAGACACATTTACTCATGGTTAATTCATCGAAGAAGAACTGTGAAGTCGACACTGAAATATCGCTTTCGTCCACGAAACGATATTCACTGACGAATCAGGAGTTTCATTCAAGAAAATTTTGGGATGACCCAACTTATTTATAAGTTAACTTTCAGTAAAGTAGTTAACACAAAGCAAAGGGTTATAATGTGTTTTATAACTAATAAAACTCAGCAACTGTAAATTAGTAAAATAAGGATTATTAGGATGTTCCTATGGAAAAGAAACGAATAAAGATGAATCAGTTACAGGTTTTTTTGTCAAAGAATTCCGCAGAGCCAGGGAAGTAAAGTTCTTTGTAAGGCAATGCAGTGCTTTATGTGCTCGATAAATCTGGATTCTCTGTTTAAATTCTACCGGTATTACAGGGTGGGGCACTCTGCTTTCCATTTGAGAATACCGCACGTGGTGCAAGAGTTATTGGTTGCTATCCGCGACGCAATGGAATGCGGCCATGACCTATGAGTTGAATAACAGAGTATTAAACTTCTGTTTCTTGATCGGTAGCTCATTCTCAGGGAGAATTCTGAGGTTAGCTGCCAGACTGGAATGTCACCGTACTTGATGGCGAACACAGCCAGAAATCTCAGTTCAAGCTTCCTTATTTCGGTTCTTAATGGCTTTCGTAAATTACTTGTGATGGATCTCTCGGTGGTTCCTTCCACCAAGAGCGGCTGTTTCTTACAGTGTCCTTGTTCTATGGAGGTGGCTCTGTGTTGCTAGCGAGATCAAAGTTGACGAGTCGTTTTACATTAATAGAGGAAAAAGAGGTTAATGACTTAATAGAGTATAATCTAAATTCTGGGAGAACAATCGAACGTCTCGCCCAGTGCCAAAAGTCCTTCACGGAGGTCACGCAGTGGACGGACACAGCTGACCGTGATGCGAAGATCGGCGACAGTGGACGAAATTTTGGAATATGCTTTGAAATGCCTGAGTGAGGCCACGAAAATTCTCTCACATACATAGAACAGTAATGTTTACCAAATTACGAAATGAGTTCTAGGAGGTACTAATATTCATCCGAACATTAAGAGGGGCTATTACCATTATCCATATTCCTTAAAACCCTTTTCATATGAAACAAAGAAACAAGCGAACATGCCATTGTTTTGGACTATATTTGATGAAATTCATTTCTTTACGCGTGAAAGCAATACCAGTTTTTAGCATTCGTGTCCGCAAAAAACAACGCTTTCTTGGTTGGCCGATAGACCTGAGAAGACGAAAACTCGCGGTATTTTGATTCAGCGAGTTACTGTAAATCCGATTTTCCACTCCATACTTTTTGATGGTGGTGGCAGAGAGGGCAGTGTCGTCTATCTACAGGATGACGTTTTAAAAGTTTGGGTGGAGGACGAAATTTTGATGTAAGGAACCTATAGCCGGAAACGTGAAATAAAGTTTCTGAATTACCTGATGGGGACATATATCCAACGTAGTCGTGCCAAAGTGTCCACAAATGCGCTGGTGAAAATCCACCTACTATCTGTATGAGAAGTTACCAGATGAGACTCTCAGTGAATATTTGGGCTGGAATTCTTGGAGAACACGTTATTGGGCCTCACACCTTAGCAGATGATTTGAATGATTCCTGGTATTTGAACTTCCTGGAGGATGCCTTGTCTTGCCTGGGGACTTTCCCTTGCAATGGCGCATCAGTTTGTCTTTCAGAACGATGGCCCTCCAGCGCATTTCGAGCTTCGAGACAACTTCTGGCGGATAGTAATTGGAAGGGGTTGCCCAGTCCCTTGGTCTGTGCACTCCCCTAACGTCACCCTTCTTGACTTTTTTGTCTGCAGTTATGTCAAGTCCATTGTAAACTCTACACCATTACGAACGGTACCTGAGCTTATTGAGAGCATCTCTGCAGCTTTTGATACCATCAGAGGAGAGTGAAATGTTTCACGGAATCAGACGAAACATGGTTCGTCGTTGTTCATTATTTAACGAAGTTGATGTCGCACTGCATATTTACTCTACAGTAATAAATTAAAAGAACTCGTTTGCTTTTGTTCTACAGTATTACTATTATTGTGTTAACCGTTTTTCGGCTTACAAGGCCATCTTCAGACATTTACTGAGTATTGTCACCAAAGAAGTTGCGTTGTTTGTAAACAACATTGGAAGAGAAGTTACACATCTACATTGAAGCAGAAACATACAGTAAGTAACATCTTAGACAGAGTGGTGGTAATGAAATGTAAAAAGTAAAAAATTGAACAATAAGTAAACAAAAATAAAAGCGGAGTACACAGGAAAAAACATCAACTCAAAATAGGAACAGCATGCCTCCGTAACACTTTCTATTAATAAACAAAACTAATAAAATAAAATAAAATTAGTATTTGACAAGGCTACTTCATGAGGTATAAAACATGGAGAGTGACACACGTACCAATTAAAGGAAGAAAGAACTATCGATGTAACTGCAGAATGTGTAAGGAACTTGAGTAACATCAATAAGATAAACAGTAATGATTAAATGCAGGAAAATGGAGGAGTGTGATGGTACTGCATTTTGAAAGGTTAAAAAGGCTGAACAATACACAAATACAAACAGGAAAAATATTTGCATTATACTCAAAACTGTGACTATGTAACAGTTTGCATTAAATAAATGAACCAAGTAAAATGAAAACAATGCTTGATGAGACAACTACAAGAGGTATTAAAGATGGAAAGTAATACAAGTGTCAGTTAGAAGAAAGTCTTAAACAGAAGTGAAGCCACAGATACGATTTACAGTATTTGATTATACTCTACCGTCAATTAACGATTTCCAAATGAGAGTATTCTGGTGTTTCATTTAGTCTACCGAATGCTTGAAAATTACAGAGTGTTGTAGAAAATTCATTTCACATTTTCGACTACAGGTTCCTTACGTCGAAATGTTCAAAATTTTGTCCTCTACAGTCACTCAAATTTTTAAAACGTCGTTCAGTTCCGTCCTGTGAAGTGTATAGAATGGTTCGACGCGACTGGTCACAACAATTTCGTCACCTGTGCAAAACAAGTCATCTCAGAGTAGCATTTACACCCAGCGTCTCGATTGCTTGTTGGATGTATTTCAATCTCCGCCTTCACCTACAGTTCATTCCTCTAGTTCCTTGGATGCTTATCCCCAGTCTCTTAAAATATGTTCTCTCATCCTCTCTTATCGTCCGTGATTCCCCATATTCCCCTCCTCGCGTCCTTTGCAAAGAACTTCATTTATTACCATTTTGTTGCACTTAATATTCAGCATCATTTTCTAACATCACATCTCAACCGCTTATAAACTCTTCCCCAATTTACTTACAGTCCAAAATTAAGTTTGGCTCAATGCTATGCTCCAGAGGTGCCATCTCCGAAATTTCTTCTTCAGATTAAGGCCAGTGTTTGATGCATGTTAGCTTCTTTTGCCGAGGAACGACCTCATTGCCTGTGCTAATCTGCTTCTTATATCCTCTCTGCTTGGTACGTCGATCGTCATTTTGCTTTCTACGTAGTGAAATTCCTGCATTTTGGTGCTACGTAACGCAAGTTTTGATGTTAACTTTGTAGCTAGTTTCTTTTCTGGTACTATTCATTACGTTTGTCTTCCTTTGGTTTATTCTCAGTCCATTTTCTGAGGTCATACCAGCCAACAGGTCCTGTAATTCTTCCTCTTTTTCATTGTGGAAAGTAATGCTATCACCAAATTTTATTACTGATATCTTTTCACTCCGGTTTTTTTTTCCACCCTTGAACCTCTCTTTTATTTCCGAGACCTATTATAAAGTTTCTGTAGATGCTTGTGTCCTTTACACGATCACTTTTATACGATTTCTTCATTTTTCCTACATTCATTTACCTTTGGGTTCCACGCACTTCCTATCGATTTCATTCTAAAGTGACTTATATTGCTGTCGTTTCTGTGTTCCCTTCTTTCATCGGTCATCTGAAGTGTTTCCTCTATAACCCAAATTTTCTTAACCATTATCTTTTTATACATATATTTGCTGTCCAAATTCCATAAATATCCTTTATACTGTTGTCTATTCATCTTCAACCAAACTACTCACTTTGGTATTCACTATCTCAATAGCTTGTAACGCTCATTACACTTCTTTCCACACTGATTCTTCGTGACAGTTCTCTTAAACGTCAGCCTACTCTTCACTATTACTAAATAGTGATCTGAGCCTATATCTACTCCCGGGTATGTCTTACGAGTCAGTATTTGAATTCGAAATCTTTCTCCTGTCTTTTGTATTATCGAGCCCGTATTTTCCCGTAACTCTATCTTCCCTTCCTTCTACAGCATTTCACTCTCCCATGATTATTAATTTTCATCTTTCTCATACTAAGGTACCCATTTATTGCCCTCATACATTCTCTGTCTATTCATCTTACATGTGTGACGTCGGAATCCACAAGAAAGTCTGGACTCCAATGCAAAAAGGAAAAGATGACTCGTTATGTTATTCAGGTATTTAAAGTATTTTGCCAGAGCAGCGTCCATTGGCGGGGGAGGGGGGGGGGGGGTTACACCGATTGATGCCGAGTTGGCTGATGAGTTCCATAATTCGGCGCATCTGTGATTTGGATGCTCTGACCAGGCACTCCAGATCTGAATTTGTCGCTGATTGAAATAGACCGTTGACAGAATAATTGAAACGCAGGTGCTGTATAACATAGGACAGTTGTCAGAGATGGTGTTGGGGTGAACGCGTCTGTGGTTCAAATAGTAGACAAGACACGAACGGTACACGAAGTTGTTGTAGCAGCAATCCGTGAGAATTACGGGAAGTTAGAAATGGAAAAGGCAATGAGCACAGATATGTTTTCTGCAATAGTCTGGCGAAATCGAAGTGAGCTCTTCTTTGCGTCCTCGGTAAGTAAGAGTGTGACATGGTGCGTTACGTTGAGGCAACGAAAAATAAGAATTCAGTACGCCGAGTCTGTGTTTTTAGAGAATACTCCAGCCAGCCCTATTGTACAGCCGACAAGACCTTCAGAGAGTGTCTCTGACTGAGGCCTAACACACCACATACTGCCTATCCAAATCTGCTTTCGATTCACACAGCAGGCCGAAAATAGTGACCGTTGGGGAGTGTAGACCGAAAGTAATATCAAGGGACTATGATTTATGACCAGATGAAATTTCGTTCCACACAGAAAAATGTGACTTTTTTACTTCGTAAGTAATCGCGTTAGTCAATATAAAACAGTGCAAGATGTTTGAAATTCTGAGAAAAATGAGAGTAAGCCGTAGGGAAAGACAGGTAATACACAGTCTGTACAAAAACCAAGAAGAAACAGAAAGACTGGAAGGCAAAGGATGAAGCTCTCGGATTAAAAGGGTGTATGTAATGCAGGGATGTACGCTTTCGTCCTTAGTGTTTAGTCTATACATAGAAGCAATGACGGATATAAAAGAAAGGCTCGAGAGTGGGAATAAAATTCACGATGATAGAATAGCAATGATAAAGATTCGTTGATGGCACTGCTGTCCTTAGTGATTGTTAAAAAGAGGAACAGTATCTGTGGAATGAATAGTCTAATGAGTACAGAATATGGGTTGTGAGTAAAGTGGAAAAAGACGTATGTAATGAGATGTACAAAAAATGAGAATAATGAGAAACCTAACATAAGAAAGAAGTAATCACTAACACTTACTTATCGATTTATCAAGAATTTCGTTCAGCTGTGTTTAGTGTTTCAGAGGTAAATACAAATAGCTGCTCCGTGGCATTCCCACGTGATAGAACGACGTGCCGATACGAAAATCTGATGCGTCCATTGGCAGAATAAGACGTTTGCTCAGAGTAAACAGTTCTTTAACATAAAGAACGATTTTCTGTCTGCTTCTGATTACGTATTTGATCCTTTGTTTAGATAGCTGGTTGAGTAGATACGAAATGTGGGCAGCCAGAGGAATGAACCTGGCGCAACAATTTACTTTACCGAGGAACGACTGCAGCCCTTTCAAGTTCCTCTGAACAGGTAGCTTGTCTACGGCCACTTCGCGATCCTGCTAGGATATTAGCCGCTTTTCGTTCGTGATCTGACTCGCTGCAAAAAAAATCACTTATCGTGTTGGTGGCGCACTCCAAAGGCATGCAACCGCTCAAATAACACCTGCGAATGTTGTAAAAACTGCTCTCTGGATGAGATTGTCACAATTATATCATCGAGATTGTTTTCACAATTTGGGATGCCCTGAATTGCATGTTAGAGATACCCCTGCAGAATCGCGTGAGCACTTGCGACTCTAAACAATGATATGTTGCTCTGAACACACCGAAGGGAATATTAATGACCAGGATCCGCTTTCTTTCCTCATGGACGGGCCACTTCAAATATGCGTCCGCCAGATTCGTTTTACGAAAACAATTGGCATCCGACCAATGTGATTAGCAAATGCTCTGGTTTAGGAGTCAGATGCTTATCTACAGCCGACTGAGTATCTTCGTACCTTTGAGATCACTGCATAATGTAATTGTCCCATTTGGTCTTTTTAACGACTGCCAACGGTGCTGTCCATTGACTTGAAGATACAAGTGAAATAAACTCCAAACTTTGCAACCAGTATACCTATGTCTTAACTTGCTTGTACAAAGAAACTTGAATAGGATGCGCACTATGTATTTTAGGTACAACTGCTTGTTTTAATCAACCGCACAGACTACGAAGGAGTCAATAAGCGGTTTATATTGTGCCCATAACGAATCGAATTCTTTGAACGGGAGGGCCTTAAAGACCAGGTTAACTTGCTCTTCAATTAGAAAATCAAAAAACGTTAATGCGTCCACCTGAAAATTTTAGTTGTGATATAGGAATTTATCATTAATTATCTTATTTGGCTTATACGACACAACAGTGTGGATATAACTGAAGCATTTTTTTTTCGAAAATAGTCACCAAAGGCCTAAGGATAACTGTCCCACTGTTCTAAGAGCCGATGAAGTCCATGTTCCCACAATTCCTGTGGCTGTGATAGGAACCAGTTCTCCAATGTTCAGTTCGTCGTCCGAGTTGAAGCGCTTCCCTTTGAGAAGTTCTTTTAGCGGACCAAACACTAGAAGTCGCAAGGTGACACGTCTACACTTCCCGGATGGTGGACGGATTCTCAAGCTACTCCCATCTGAACTTGGCCATTACCCTTTGCATTTCCTTGGAGATGTGTGGACGCGCATTGTCGTGGAGCAGAATCACTTCCTCCGTGAGCAGCCCAGGCCGTTTGCTATAGATGGATCAGACTGGGCTACGGAGTGTTTCACAGTCCATGGTCACCGTTAATAGTTCTTCCGTGGTCGAGGTATTCGACGAGTATTGGACCTCGCACTTCTTTTACTTGAATAACTCCAGACAAATGCCAGGATGGTTCCTTCGAAAAAGGCATGGCTGATTGCCTTCCCCATCCTCGACACAACCCCAGCTTGTGCTCCGTGTCTAACGACCTCAATGTCGACGAGATGTTGTGCCCAATCTTCCTTCCTACCACGCACGACGAGAAAGACGGTGAGCATCACCTTGCGTTCTGAGGGGGAGTTGACCAAACTGTTTGCTTGTTACAACGTTTAGTACCTTTCCATTTAAACCTTCCGTCTATGTCGCTATCCTGCACTGAGCTTGCTTCAACTGGGAGACCCAAAGAGCAAGATTTTATTGAAGAGACGGCTGCTCCCGTCTCCAGTTGGATATTGGTTACTGCACCCTTCATGTTGAGCATTACTGTGGTTGGTTGATTTCAGGGAGGGGATGAAACCGCAGGGTCATCGATCCCATCATATTATGGAAGGATGGGGAAGGAAGTCGGCCCTGCCCTTTCAAAGGAACCATCACAGCATTTGCCTGAAGCTATTTAGGGAAATCGCCGTAAACCTAAATCATGGCGGCCCCACGCGGGTTTTGGACCGTCGCCCTACCCGAATGCGAGTCCAGTGTACTAACCACAGCGCCACCTTGCTCGGTGAGCATTACAGTGAGTGATGCACGTGGTGACAGACACCGTCCGGGTGGCGCGAAGCAAAGCGGCCTCCATCTTTGTCTGTTCCCAGTCGCAGCAAACAGTCATCAAATGTCCGGGCTTGCCGCAAGGAAAACAGCTAGCATCACTGAATAGACAGTGACGCCTTTGGTGCCTGGTGCTGCAGTCTAGGCACAAGATATTCGGGACAACTTTTCTATGGGTCTTGGGCAACGATGCGCAGAAAATACTAGTCTGAGCTCCCGCTAGCTTTGGGACGAAACGACAGCGAACTAGCATATTTTTCTGTGCCTGTGTACAGACGAAGGTGGAGAGTGAAACTTACTATTTGCACCGAATACCGTCGGAGTACTGTGCAGCAGGGCGCTCTGTGAATCGTACACAGTCATCAGTTGGCTGACCAAATCAGTTTCGACTATTAGAAAGTTATTCCACCATAACACTATGTTAAACATAGCTTGTGTAAGAGCTATCGATTATAAGCACTTAGCTCGATGTCGCATCAGGTAATTGTGAAGTTTCACACTTTTGTGTCTATCTGGAACTAGACGAATAATGATGAAGGATCAGCATAAAATATGCCATACTGTTTACAGAAGAACTCATACTTGCGTGTTACATCCCTTACACTGAAGAGCCAAAGAAACTGGTACACATGCCTGATATCTGCAGGGCCCCCGCGAGCATGCAAAAGTGGCGTAATGCGACGTGACATGGACTCGACTAATGTCGAAAGTAGTGCTGGAGGAAACTGACACCATGACTGCTGCAGGGCTGTTCATAAATCCGTAAGAGTACGAGGGGGTGGAGATCTCTTCTGAACAGCATATAGCAAGGTATCTCAGATATGCTCAATGACATTTATGTGTGGGGAATTTGGGTCCCTGTGGAAGTAGTTAAACTCAGAATGTTCATGGAGCCACTTGAGAGTTGGCTTGAGCCCCCTCCCATATTTCTATCTTACTCTGAGTAATTCGATTTTCCTCTCTAATTGCATGTGGTGAAAAGTTGCTATTCCTTCACACGCGGATTTCCCATGCAGCATCTCTTGTCACCCGGGTGGTCCGGTGACAGGCAGGTTCTACTGAGCTTGAAACGGTTAAGCCGACGGATGTGAGGGAGTCGAGTGGATGCTTTCCAGACGCCGACATTGTCACAAGAGCGGGAGCGACACGCCCACAGGGGCCTGAAGGAGCGGCTGGGCTAGAGATTCCGTTACTTCGCCGAAACTTAGTGAAAACACTTTCCGGCGGCCTACCAGCGAGGCGTGGGAATGACTTGCGTTCCCAGGCAGTCATGGCGGGCAAATTCCCGCGTTTTCTGCAAAATCGTAACTGTGATTGGCTTGCTCAGGGCATAGCTCCGTGACGTAGCTGAATTGGGGCAGAAACTGGCGCCAAGAATCTCCATTGGTGGAATGGTAGTGCTTCGGCAATAGAAGGAAATTTTCCGCCAGTTTTCGAGTTGCTGATTAGAACGTTTAACCACGGCCACTGTCGTGGGGGCGGGAATGTTCGGTATTCGGTTTGTACGGGTGCTCTTGAGGGAGTCGGCTCTCGCCTTTCGGTCGGGGTAGGTTACAAGACTTAGCTCTCGCTGCTCTGGACGGTCTGCCTTCCGTTGGCTGTCTAATATACTTTCATTTAATTGTAACTGTTTGACGAAGTTGCTGAAGTTTCGACTTCAATGTAACTTTCCGAGTACACTTGGCAATTGAGCGCTCTGCGTACAAGCGGCCAATGATGTCCATCTTGAGTAGTTTTGGCTAAAGTTGACTGTATCGGAGTTACTGTGTGACTTCGCTTGTTAAAATCAATCACTGTACCGTCAGTCATTGTGTGGCGAGCCTTCTTCGTCTCCCTCAGAGGCGCATTTGTATTGATAGGAAGTCTTTAGTCTGGAACAACCAGACCAGGACAATTTGTTTCGGGCTATACTCGCGACATTATCAACACCACGACGGGACGTCGAAGCAACCAGGCATCGCTTCCGGTACGCCAGATTGTGTCCCTGTAGTTAAGAAGGCAGCTTGGTAATATATTGCACCGGCAGATTAGGGAATTTGCTCTGTGATAATCAGAGCTCAGCAGATCGCGCCTGTTCCCATCTTTTCTTACATGGTTCTGATTTGGATGTTCATTGCCTAAGTTCTCACTACTGTAGCAGCAATTAATGTTGGGTTGGCTGGGTGTTTCTTGTAACACTTGAGTTGCAAGGAATTTGCTCCACATACCACTTGGTCATAAATGTCACAATCTAGTTTATGGACAACTTCACCTTCACAGTGTTTATTTGAGTATCCAATTTTGATGTAAATGTTTGATGTGTTTTGTTTACTATTTTGTGTTTAGTCATAATAAAAATGGTTCAAATGGCTCTGAACACTATGGGACTTAACATCTATGGTCATCAGTCCCCTAGAACTTAGAACTACTTAAACCTAACAAACCTAAGGACATCACACAACACCCAGTCAACACGTTAGTCATAATAAATCAATTTGTTATTTTGGACACAACTTTCATTCTGTTAATTGGTAGAGCTACCCTTTCATTTTTCACTGCTTTAATGAAACTTTCCTTTATCTAATTAAATTCTATCAAATTAAATTATTGCAGGTGCCAAACCTTTTTCTACTCCACTTGCAGGGTCGATTACAGTCAGTTTGCGTTTCTTGTTAATCCGTGTGCAACAGCAAAAGTCGAAGTTAGAAAAAGGGGGGGGGGGGGGGGAGGCTTAGAGCATCATTTCCATACCAAGATTCTAGAAGAATTTAGTGTTAAATACACTGCTAGCCCCGGCACCTCGCACACTCTGTAGCAAAGCTGGATGTGTTGGGAATCGCTTTGTCCTGCTGGAGTTGGCCAAGTCCGTCGGAATACGCAATGGACATGAATGGATGCAGGTGATCAGACTGGTTGCTTACCTACATGTCACCTGTCAGAGTATTATCTAGACTTATCAGGGTAGTCATGAAACCCCAACATTACCCATCCCATACCTTTACAGAGCCTCCGCCAGCATGAATAGTCCCCTGCTAACAAGCAGTGTCCATGGGTTCATAAGGTTGTCTGCATACCCGTACACGTCCATCTGCTCGATACAATTTGAAATGAGACTCGTCCGATCAGGCAACATGTTTCCAGTCATCAACAGTCCAATGTCGTTGTTGACGGCCTCAGGTGAGACGCAAAGCTTTGCTTCGTGCAGTCATCAAGGGTACACGGGGGCCTTCGGCTCCGAAAGCCCATATCGATGACGTTTCGTTGAGTGATTCACACTCTGACACTTGTTGATGGCGAAGCATCGAAATCGGCAGAAATTAGCGGAAGGGCAGCAACTCTGCCACACTGCACGACGATCTTCAGTCGTCGTTGGTCCCATTCTTGCAGGATATTTTTGCGGCTGCTGCGATGTCGGTGATTTGATGTTTTACTAGATTCCTGATATTCACGGTACACTCGTGAAATGGTCGTACGGGTAAATCACCATTTCATCGCTACTTCGGAGATGCTCTGTCACATCGCTCGACCGCCGACTATAACACCTTGCTCAAACTCAGTTAAATCTTGATGTTGTTGTTGTTGTGGTCTTCAGTCTTGAGACTGGTTTGATGCAGCTCACCATGCTACCCTGAGCAAGCATCTTCATCTCCCAGTACTTACTGCAACCTACATCCTTCTCAATCTGCTTAGTGTATTCATCTCTCGGTCTCCCTCTACGATCTTTTACCCTCCACGCTACCCTCCAATGCTAAATTTGTGATACCTTGATGCCTCAGAACATGCCTTACTAACCGGTCCCTTTTTTTTGTCAAGTTGTGCCACAAACTCCTCTTCTCCCCAATTCTATTCGATACTTCATCATTAGTTATGTGATCTACCCATATAATCTTCAGGATTCTTCTGTAGCACCACATTTCAAAAGCTTCTATTCGCTTCTTGTCCAAACTATTTGTCGTCCATGTTTCACTTCCATACATGGCTACACTCCATACAAATACTTTCAGAAACGACAACCTGACACTTAAATCTATACTCGATATCAAAAAATTTCTCTTCTTCAGAAACGCTTTCCTAGCCATTGCCCGTCTACATTTTATATCTTCTCTACTTCGACCATTATCAGTTATTTTGCTCCCCAAATGACAAAACTCCTTTACTACCTTAAGTGTTTCAATTCCTAATCTAATTCCCTCAGCATCACCCGACTTAATTCGAATACATTCCATTATCCTCCTTTTGCTTTTGTTGATGTTCATCTTATATCCTCCTTTCAAGACACTGTCCATTCCGTTCAACTGCTCTTATAAGTCCTTTGCTGTCTCTGATAGATTTGCAATGTCATCCGCGAACCCAATGTTTTTATTTCTTCTCCATTGATTTTAATACCTACTCCGAATTTTTCTTTTGTTTCCTTTACTGCTTGCCCAGATTGAATAACATTGGGGAGAGGCTACAACCCTGTCTCACTCCCTTCCCAACCACTGCTTCTCTTTCAAGCCCCTCGACTCTTATAACTGCCATCTGGTTTCTGCACAAATTGTAAATAGCCTTTCACCCCCTGTATTTTACCCCTGCCATCTTTAGAATTTGAAAGAGAGTATTCCAGTTAACATTGACAAAAGCTTTCTTTAAGTCTACAAATGCTAGAAACGTAGGTTTGCTTTTCCTTAATCTTTCTTCTAAGATAAGTCGTAAGGTCAGTATTGCCTCACGTGTTTCAACATTTCTACGGAATCCAAACTGATCTTCCCCGAGGTCGGCTTCTACCAGTTTTTCCACTCGTCTGTAAAGAATTCGCGTTAGTATTTTGCAGCTGTGGCTTATCAAACTGATAGTTCGGTAATTTTCACATCTGTCAACACCTGCTTTCTTTGGGATTGAAATTATTATATTCTTCTTGATGTCTGAGGGTATTTCGCCGGTCTCATACATCTTGCTCACCAGATGGTAGAGTTTTGTCAGGACTGGCTCTACCAAGGCCGCCAGTAGTGCTAATGGAATGTTGTCTAATCCCGGGGCCTTGTTTCGACTCAGGTCTTTCAGTGAGTGCTCTGTCAAACTCTTCACGCAGTATCGTATCTCCCATTTCATCTTCATCTACATCCTCTTCCCTTTCCATAATATTGTCCTCAAGTACATCGCCCTTGTATAGACCCTCTATGTACTCCTTCCACCTTTCTGTTTTCCCTTCTATGCTTAGAACTGGGTTTTAATCTGTGCTCTTGGTATTCATACAAGTAGTTCTCTTTTCTCCAAAGGTCTCTTTAACTTACCAGTAGGCAGTATCTGTCTTACCCCTAGTGAGATAAGCCTCTACATCCTTACATTTGTCCTCTAGCCATCCCTGCTTAGCTATTTTGCACTTCCTGTCGATCGTCTTTTTGAGACGTTTGTATTCCTTTTTGCCTGCTTCATTTACTGCGTTTTTATATTTACTCCTTTCATCAATTAAATTCAATATTTCTCCTGTTACCCAGGGATTTCTACTAGCCCTCGTCTTTTTACCTACTTGATCCTCTACTGCCTTCACTACTTCATTCCTCAGAGCTACCCATTCTTCTTCTACTGTACTTCTCTCCCCCATTCCTGTGAATTATTCCGTTATGGTTTCCCTGAAACTCTGTACAACCTCTGGTTTAGTCAGTTTATCCAGGTCCCATCTCCTTAAATTCCCACCTTTTTGCAGTTTCTTTGGTTTTAATCTACAGTTCATAACCAATAGATTGTGGTCAGAGTCCACATCTGCCCCTGGAAATGTCTTACAATTTAAAACCTGGTTCCTAAATCTCTGCCTTACCATTATATAATCTATGTTATACCTTCTAGTATCTCCAGGATTCTTCCATGTATACAGCCTTCTTTCATGATTCTTGAACCAAGTGTTAGCTATGATTAAGTTATGCATCTTGATAACCTGCCATTACAGCTGCAGTAACTGATCTAACAACTGCGCCAGACACTTGCCGTCTTATATAGGTGTTGCCGACCGCAGAGCCGTATCCTGCCTGTTTACATATCTCTGCATTTGAATACGTATGCTTATATCAGTTTTTTTGGCGCTTCATTGTATAAGTCTGCAACAAAATCTGCGTGTGCTTGCTTACCATGCGTAAGTCACTGAGTGAATTGCAAGCTGGTTAGTACAACGTACTTATTTGATATAACAAGAATAGCAGTTACGCAAATATCAATAGCCACCTACACGAAGTAGTTCACATTAATACCACTTTGGTTGAATGAATTGTTCCTGCTTTTTATCACCACTCAGCGCTGTAGTCGCCTCTGTTGTATATGGACAAAAAGTGTACTCCCTTATAACGCCCATTTTTATGACAATATGCATGACCAACTACATGTACACAATACATCACTGTAACATGACTCATGTATATAGGGCACCATAGGTATGTATGAAGTGTACTGAGGCCAGCTGTGGGGTAACTGTAAACAGTGACCTCTGTGCAGCTTGAATTCTTGACAGTGTATAGTCCAAGAAGGACTATGCCGAAAACGGCTGAAAAGTGATAACTTTATCTGCTGGTCCGTACCGCCGACTATATGTGAAATTTGTAAAATTGTACATTGGTGTTAATATGTGTGCGTTTGTATTTTAATTGGTTTCTATACTGCCGCTACCATTCAAGATCATCACTCAGTGACCGCTAACTAGATCTATTACAATAAACCCCAGTTGCAACTAACTTCTGTACTTTCTTTCACCAACTGGAGTACGACGTGGGTTTGGTGGGGTTTGGTGGCCTTAATGATCCTACCAGGATCGGATAGTGGCTTTAGTTTGAACCACTTTGTACAAAATTTACTACAGGAAGATGGTTACACAGTTGTCTGACTGCTAGGGTCGGATATCTGACAATCTTTGCAGTGGAGAACAAATTGACACAGGTAAAACTGCCTATCGTTGTAATTTCTAATGTTGTAAGAGGTGAACTTACAAAATCCGAGCTCCAAGACTGCCCAAATAAAACAGTAAAGTCCTCGTCACTGCGTTACTATCTCATTCAGCCTAGGTTGCAGAATCTCAGTATCGGTGATGATTAAATTCTCGTAGTAAACGGCTGGCTGAAAACGGAGTCCAAAACCCAGTGAGGTCACCGTTAGCGTAAAAAATTAGTCGAGAGTGAATACGGAAAGACAGGGAACCTGTGCCACAAGCAGTATTCGAACACTGTATCAAATGACGTGGTCTGAAGGCTACAAGT
Organism: Schistocerca piceifrons; assembly: GCF_021461385.2. Classification (NCBI taxonomy): domain Eukaryota; kingdom Metazoa; phylum Arthropoda; class Insecta; order Orthoptera; family Acrididae; genus Schistocerca; species Schistocerca piceifrons. The sequence continues at coordinate 752,563,343 of NC_060140.1, forward strand.
GGTAACAGGCACATGGCGGAACGTGACCATGCTCACGTGTTAGCACGGAATTCCGCCACAGGGAGTACGCACTGTAATCTTCGCTTAGGACACGAAAGTGCAGCACACCTGTCTTCTACTAATGTGACACTGACTCCAGTTTCTCCCGACTTCAGTGCTGTTCATCATAGTATCTTTTGAAGGTTTTCACCACCGATGCGTCATTAAATGACATTCACTCATAAGAAATCTTATCAAGGATGATGTTTTTGTTATAAATCATCAATGAGCCGTTGCTTTGAAACGACATACTGCAAGTTATTATACAAAGACTGCGTCACTTCAGAGTAAGCTTTGTGTGAATATGAAGCGTCGCTCTCGGCTTGCACCATATGCAAAGCCGCAAGGAATTGTGTCTTCTTGCTTAATGATGTAAAATGGAAAGATGAATACGATGCTTATTACAGTAGCTATACAAAAATTATAGCATCCTCTGCCAATGTTGAAATCACTATGAAGAGAATTATAAAACGTGAAGTACGTCACTACGATTTAGAGTGAAGCCAAAATTAGCACCAACCACACAATGTAAAAATTGGTAACTTACAGAAAATACGATGGTGACGTTACAAGAAACGTGTGGGAAAAATTTTAAAAAAGCTAAAAAATATATCAAAATTATGACACGCAGATAGCCCATAACTGCAAGCGTTCTCATTTCAATCTTTTCGGAGATCACGTTACGGAATCAATGTTTCTATAGAGAAATATAAATGACCTCATTGGTCTCATCAGCAGTTGAAGTACAAGCGATATATATAGACTTTCCGCTGCGGGGGTAGCCGCGCGGTCCGAAGTGTCTTGCCAGATTTCGCACGGCTCCCCCCGTCGGAGGTTCGAGTCCTCCCTTGGGCATGTGTGTGTGTGTGTGTGTGTGTGTGTGTGTGTGTGTGCGTGTGTGTGTGTGTGTGTGTTGTCGTTAACGTAAGTTAGTATAAGTTAGATTAAGTAGTGTGTAAGCCTAGGGACCGATGACCTCAGTAGTTTGGTCCAGTAGGAACTTACCACAAGTTTCCAACATGTTATAGACTTTTCAGAATGTAAAATATTTGTAAGAGTTGGTAATTCCACTGTAAACTTCGATTTCCTGATTAGAAGGTTAGAAAGACGAAAGACGAGGAAAGATCCGTACCCAATGACTGGAAAGTTGCACAGGTCACACTAATATTCAAGAAAGATAACATCATTAACGTCGATATGCAGCAGGATTCTGGAATATATATTGTGTTCGAACATTATGAATTATCTCGAAGAAAACGGTCTATTGACACACAGTCAACATGAGTTTAGAAAACATCTTTCTTCTGAAACACAAATAGCTCTTTTTTCGCATGAAACGTTGAGTGCTATTGACAAGGGATTTCAGATTGATACCGTATTTTTGGATTTCCTAAAGGCTCTTGACACTGTACCACACAAGCGGCTCGTAGTGAAATTGCGTGCTTATTTTATTATGTGACTGGATTAGTGACTTGCTGTCAGAGAGGTCACAGTTCGTAGTAATTGACGGAAAGTCATGGAGTAAAACAGAAGTGACTTCTGGCGTTCCCTAAGGTAGTGTTATAGGCTCTTTGCTGTTCCTTATCTATATAAACTAATTGGGAGACAATCTGTGCAACCGTCTTAGGTTGTTTGCAGATGACGCTGACGTTTATCGACTAATGAAGTCATTAGAAGATAAAAACAAATTGCATGACGATTTAGAAAAGATATCTGAATGTTGCGAAAATTGGCAGTTGACCCTAAATACCAAAAAGTGTGAGGTCATCCACATGAGTGCTAAAAGGAATTCGTTAAACTTCGGTTACACGATAAATCAATCAATCTAAAGGCCGTAGAGTGAACTAAATATCTAGGAATTACAATTACGAACAACTTAAATTGGAAGGAATACATAGAAAAGGTTGAGGGGAAGGCTAACCAAAGACTGCGTTTTATTGGCAGGACACATAGAAAATTTAACAGATCTACTATGGAGACTGCCTACATTACGCTTGTCCGTCCTCATTTAGAAGCAAAGCAAAATTTGCTTCAAGTATTTCCATCCGCCCGTATTAACACCTCAACTATTTTTGCATAGCTGATGTAGTGCACATTTTTAATTATATTTAGCAAAAATGTCAATTGTTTGTCACTTTTATAATAGTAAGTTTACAGCTTTCAAAAGGTCACCGTTTTGAGCGTAATGATGCGGGAGCTGATGATTATTTCGCGAAATATATGGTCAATAGTTAAATTATGAAGTTAATTCGTTATCGAATCTACTAGTTAAATTCATTTAACTGATTTCATTAACCTACATACTTTTGTTATAGGCTGATTTTAATTATTAAATTACTGAGATAATAAGCTGTCTCTCCAAGAAGTCTGTCGATCCTCGCCGCATCGCCCTCGAAATAATGCTACAGGGTGCGGACAAAAATATGCGAATACCAAAAACACAAGACATTACCAAATCTAAAACGATGTAGGTAAATTGTTGGCATTCAAAACAACTTCCAATCGTCTTGGGATAAGTATCATTTATCGTTTTCAAAGCAGTTTTATAACATTCTTCCAGCAAAACAGTGGCTACAGTGAGGATAGCGATCACGCCACGCGGAGTGGCCGCGCGGTTTAGGGCGCTATATCACGGACTGCGTGGCCCCTCCCGCCGGAGGTTCGAGTCCTCCCTCGGGCATGGGTGTTTGTGTAGTTCTTAGCATAAGTTAGTTTTTAAGTTGCGTGTAAGTCTAGAGATCGATGACCTCAGCAGTTTGGTCCTTTAGGAATTCACACACATTTGAACATTACCTTCGCCCCAAAGTGGACCATAAAGATTCAATAATAATGAGATCTGGTGACTGTGGTCACCAGGGGAGATGTGACGATTCATTCCCGTGCTTACAGCACCAGTCTTGGAAGATGCGAGCTATGGGAGCAGGGCCTTGTCGTCTTGGAACACAGAATCACAGTCGGGGAACAAAAATCGTACCATGAAAGGGGACTGATTAGCCAAAATGGGCATATGGTCCTTGGCAGTAAAGCGACCTTGTAGTGTACCTATGAGATCTTGAAATACCACGATACGGCTGCCCTATTCATCACCGAACCTCCGTCATGTCTCACTCTCGGGACGTAAACTCGGTCAGAATCTGCAAATAGTGTGGAGCAAGACTCATCTGGGTAAATGGTTTTCCTTCCTTGCTCGATACATAAGCCACGTTTTACGGCTTTGGCTCTTCGTTTTCCTCTTACGGGCATTAGCATCTCTGTGGTTTGGTTTTAGAATTCCAGCTAGCCCAGCTCCCAAGTTACGGAGCTCGCTTCTTGTTGTTTTGGAGACATCCAGTTTTGCAGTGACTTATACTCCTGTCTTCCTCTTACTTTCCGTCACAGTCCTCTTCAATGAGCGTCTGCCGTGATTACTCAACACAGACCCTTCTACGAATTATGTCTTAGCAGATCACGTTTTCCCGCTTCCCTGTGTGAGGCATGACTCTTCGATGCGGCGCTCCTTGAAACATCTAGCACTTCGGTTACGTAGGTTACGGATGTCACCCACCATACGAGAACCAACAATGTGCCTACGTTCAAATTCACTTGGCTGAGACATAATGTGCTCACAACTATGCAGGAGACTATTGTAATCACGACTGACACTTGCGGTTTATTGAGGACATTGCATAGGTGCCGGTCGTAGCCAAGTAGAGCAGCGCAACCTGAAAACTTGTTTAGCAAGTGCATTTATGCTCAAGCACGCATTTCTCACGGTATTTCCATATTTCTATCCAGCCTCTGTGATTCTATTTGAGAAACATCAGCTCGATAGCTCTCAGAAATATTTTTTGTCCATTAAAATAACCGAAGTGAATGGTGTATGTATGTATGGTATTCTGCCTTACGACAGGTCTTGTCATGGATTAAGCCTCTTCAACTTTTGTCTGTCCACAGCCAGTCTTTTCATTTCTGAATATTTGCCTCCTTTGATATTGTCCAACACTTGATATCTTCTTTTTCCTCTTTCCCTTTTTTCCTCCACCATTCCTTCTGTTCTTTCCTTCAATAAACAGTCCCTCCTCAAACAATGTCCAATCCAGTTCCGTTTTCTCTTTCTGATGACTTTCAGCATGTTTCTTTTTTCTCCAACTCTTCGTAATACTTAATTCATTCCTTACTCGGTCTTCCCACTTCACTTTTTCCATTCTTCTCCATATCCACATCTCTAGTGCCTCCAGTCTTCTTTCATCTGCCTTTCTCAATGTCCAGGTCTCTGCATCATATAGTGCACCGCTCCAGATATCGCATTTGACAAGTCTTTTCCCCAGATCTTTGTTTAGTGGTCCACAAAGTAATTTCTGTTTCCTTTTGAATTCTTCTTTTGCCATTGCAATTCTTCTCCTAATTTCTGACCGAGCGAGGTGGCGCAGTGGCTAGCATACTGAACTCGCATTCGGGAGGCCGACGATTCAATCCCGAGTGCGGCCATCCTGATTTAGGTTTTCTGTAATTTCCCTAAATCGCTCCAGGAAAATGCCGGGATGGTTCCTTTGAAATGGTACGGCCGACTTCCTTCCCTAATCCGATGAGCCGATGACCTCGCTGTCTGGTCTCCTCCCCCACAACAATCCAACCTCTAATTTCTGTTGAGCAATACCTATCATCCATTATTACACTTCCCAAGTAATTGAAGTTATTCACATGCTCTATTTCCTGTCTGCCTATTTTCGTACGGCATTTTCTCCCCTTTCCTCCATTTAAAATGATTTTCGTTTTCTTGTAGTTAATCTTCATTCCATATTCTTCTAATTTTGTGTTTAGATCATCTAGCATTTATTCCATCTCTCTTGCACTCTCTGCCATCACAACCATGTCGTCTGCAATGATAGTGGAGAGTAGGTAATTACCGTGAGAGCATATAATTATGAAATGAAAATAAACGTCGTAATAATTACGAAATACATTGTCCTGATTTATGTTGGTTAACACCCTGGGAGATTTGCGATCTTCGCATACATACTTAACACGCCAGCCGTCTGCAAACCAAAATGCAATAGACAAGGGTCTGGAGTACTAGTTGTCCAGAATGACGGGTGAGGGGATGTTGCGCTACTCATCATCGTCTTTAGTACGGAATTAGAGCAGGAAGCCGACAACCCCATCGGTACGAACGGGTACTAAGGATAACTCCTTCTCACATCGGGTAGGCATAAAGAATAACCGTTTTTGCGACTGTTAGAAGAAATCATATGCTGTTTTCCTGCAGTTTCTTCTAAGTGCAGCAAAACCGTTTACTACGAAACCTTATGAAACTGGTCGTGCTGTTTCCAACAAGTGCTTTTCTTTTATTTTGACATGAAGATACTTTATAAAATGTCATCTTTTATTTCATGGAGATAGCACGGCATCGAAACGAAATTTGGTGTATTAACTGTGACTGCATTAACATTCCCATGTCCAAGTGATTCCCAGTCTCTGCTGAGTTCCTTCTTATAATCTATGTTGTATATAACTGTTATGTCAACATCCCTTTGCTGAAAGTAAAGTACCTACGTTGATGTTGTAAAATAATTTAAAATCTTTCAAAGGATTCATATTGTGATTTCTCCGTATATGTGATTTTAAATTTGTATCTAAATGTTGACAGTATGACATCTTCATTTGAAGAAACAAATGCTTAGTTCCTAGTCCTGTGAAATCTGAAAACAAAACTTCAGGTGGCAAGTATAAGCAGAAGAACAGTGCAAAAAATGGAACAAAAACACAACATGTAGAACACCATCCAGCGAATCAGCCACTAAAAATATATTGCGAAGAGTAAAGGTGAAACGCGAGTGGCACGAAAACTGCGTTTCATTCAGTTGTAATAAGACGGTCCGAAAGTAAAAATTATCAACATGCCTTTGGCCGTATGCTTTAATAAACAAGCCTAATACATTCCTGGAAATGGAAAAAAGAACACATTGACACCGGTGTGTCAGACCCACCATACTTGCTCCGAACACTGCAAGAGGGCTGTACAAGCAATGATCACAAGCACGGCACAGCGGACACACCAGGAACCGCGGTGTTGGCCGTCGAATGGCGCTAGCTGCGCAGCATTTGTGCACCGCCGCCGTCAGTGTCAGCCAGTTTGCCGTGGCATACGGAGCTCCATCGCAGTCTTTAACACTGGTAGCATGCCGCGACAGCGTGGACGTGAACCGTGTGTGCAGTTGACGGACTTTGAGCGAGGGCGTATAGTGGGCATGCGGGAGGCCGGGTGGACGTACCGCCGAATGGCTCAACACGTGGGGCGTGAGGTCTCCACAGCACATCGATGTTGTCGCCAGTGGTCGGCGGAAGGTGCACGTGCCCGTCGACCTGGGACCGGACCGCAGCGACGCACGGATGCACGCCAAGACCGTGGGATCCTACGCAGTGCCGTAGGGGACCGCACCGCCACTTTCCAGCAAATTAGGGACACTGTTGCTCCTGGGGTATCGGCGAGGACCATTCGCAACCGTCTCCATGAAGCTGGGCTACGGTCCCGCACACCATTAGGCCGTCTTCCGCTCACGCCCCAACATCGTGCAGCCCGCCTCCAGTGGTGTCGCGACAGGCGTGAATGGAGGGACGAATGGAGACGTGTCGTCTTCAGCGATGAGAGTCGCTTCTGCCTTGGTGCCAATGATGGTCGTATGCGTGTTTGGCGCCGTGCAGGTGAGCGCCACAATCAGGACTGCATACGACCGAGGCACACAGGGCCAACACCCGGCATCATGGTGTGGGGAGCGATCTCCTACACTGGCCGTACACCACTGATGATCGTCGAGGGGACACTGAATAGTGCACGGTACATCCAAACCGTCATCGAACGCATCGTTCTACCATTCCTAGACCGGCAAGGGAACTTGCTGTTCCAACAGGGCAATGCACGTCCGCATGTATCCCGTGCCACCCAACGTGCTCTAGAAGGTGTAAGTCAACTACCCTGGCCAGCAAGATCTCCGGATCTGTACCCCATTGAGCATGTTTGGGACTGGATGAAGCGTCGTCTCATGCGGTCTGCACGTCCAGCACGAACGCTGGTCCAACGGAGGCGCCAGGTGGAAATGGCATGGCAAGCCGTTCCACAGGACTACATCCAGCATCTCTACGATCGTCTCCATGGGAGAATAGCAGCCTGCATTGCTGCGAAAGGTGGATATACACTGTACTAGTGCCGACATTGTGCATGCTCTGTTGCCTGTGTCTATGTGCCTGTGGTTCTGTCAGTGTGATCATGTGATGTATCTGACGCCAGGAATGTGTCAATAAAGTTTCCCCTTTCTGGGACAATGAATTCACGGTGTTCTTATTTCAATTTCCAGGAGTGTAAAATAAAAAAATGTAGTACAGAATTACGGAAACTGTGTCTTACGCTTTCCGATTTGTACCTAAATAAGCTTGGTCAAGGCTAGGCGAGCATATCGGAAAGCGATTGCAAGTGGTCTCTAGCTGTGTCGGTGGCCGCCTTTGATGCAGGTGTTCAGCGGCACCAACCAACCCGCGCGCTTAACAATGGGCGCTGTTGCGACAAAGCTGATGACGCACGCTGGAGCTACCTTGCAGTTAATCTGAGGTCGTCCGTTGCATGACGCACCGCAATGTCCACGCGATACTCGATCAAACGGCCTACTGCGGCCGACGCAGAGTCGGCAGCTCTGTGAAACATCAGCCCGAGGCAAAGGATTATACAGCGTGTATATGAAAATACGTACTACCTGATGTGACATGCTCTTTTGTGATCACAAATTTTCAGAGTTATATCCAGAGCGATGCGCTTGGTCTTATGGTTTACGATCCATATGCATTACAGGTGTCAGTGTTTGTTTATTACTACGGGTATCAGAACGTTCGCTGAACTTCATCCAAGAGCGGGTAAGACTTTAAAACTGCCCTTGCGAATGCAATTGCTTCGGTGAGGACATTTCATCAGGGCCTACAAATTACATTTTTCTATAGTATTAAGTGATTATGGAGTTAATGCAGTAAATGAAGCAGGCAAAAAGGAATACAAAGGTCTCAAAAATGAGATCGACAGGAAGTGCAAAATGGCTAAGCAGGGATGGCTACAGGACAAATGTAAGGATGTAGAGGCGCGTATCACCATGGGTAAGATAGATACTGCCTACAGGAAAATTAAAGGGACCTTCGGAGAAAAGAGAACCACTTGCATGAATATCAAGAGCACAGATGGAAACCCAGTTCTAAGCAAAGAAAGGAAGGCAGAAAGGTGAAAGGAGTATATAGAGGGTCTATACAAGGGCGATGTTATAAAGACAATATTATAGAAATGGAAGAGAACGTAAATGAAGATGAAATGAGAGATACGATACTGCGTGTGTCCGCAGCTCGTGGTCGTGCGGCAGCGTTCTCGCTTCCCGCGCCCGGGTTCGATTTCCGGCGGGCTCAGGGATTTTCTCTGCCTCGTAATGACTAGGTGTTGTGTGATGTCCTTAGGTTAGTTAGGTTTTTAAGTAGTTCTAAGTTCTAGGGGACTGATGACCATAGATGTTAAGTCTCATAGTGCTCAGAGCCATTTGGACCATACTGCGTGAAGAGTTTGACAGAGCACTGAAAGACGTAAGTTGAAACAAGGCCCCTGGAGTAGACAACATTTCATTAGAACTACTGACGAGCCTTGGGCGAGCCAAGCCTAACAAAACTCTACCATCTAGTGAGCAAGATGTATGAGACCGGCGAAATACCCTCAGACTTCAAGAGGAATATAATAATTCCAATCCCAAAGAAAGCAGGTGTAAACAGATGTGAAAATTACCGAACTATCAGTTTAATAAGTCATGGTTGCAAAATATTAACGCGAATTATTTACAGACAAATGGAAAAACTGGTATAAGCCGACCTCGAGGAAGATCAGTTTGGATTCCGTAGAAATGTTGAAACACGTGAGGCAATACTGACCCTACGACTTATCTTGGAAAACAGATTAAGGAAAGGCAAACCTACGTCTCTAGCATTTGTAGACATAGAGAAAGCTTTTGACAATGTTGACTGGAATACTCTCGTTCAAATTCTGAAGGTGCAGGGGTAAAATACAGGGAGCGAAAGGCTATTTACAATTTGTACAGAAACCAGATGGCAGTTATAAGAGTCGAAGGGCTTGAAAGGGAGGCAGTGGTTGGGAAGGGAGTGAGACAGGGTTGTAGCCTCTCCTCGATGTTATTCAATCTGTATATTGAGCAAGCAATAAGGGTCACAAAAGAAAAATTCGGAGTAGGAATTAAAACCCATGGAGAAGAAATAAAACCTTTGAGGTTCGCCGATGATATTGTAATTCTGTCAGAGACAGAAAAGGACCTGGAAGAGCAGCTGAACGGAATGGACAGTGTCTTGAAAGGAGGATATAAGATGAACATAAGCAAAAGCAAAACGCGGATAATGGAATGTAGTCGAATTAAATCGGGTGATGCTGCGGGAATTAGATTAGGAAATTAGACACTTAAAGTAGTATATGAGTTTTGCTGTTTGGGGAGCAAAATAACTGAAGATGGTCGAAGTAGAGAGGATATAAAATGTAGACTGGCAATGGCAAGGAAAGCGTTTCTGAAGAAGACAAATTTGTTAACATCGAGTATAGATTTAAGTGCCAGGAAGTCGTTTCTGAAAGTATTCGTATGGAGTGTAGCCATGTATGCACGTGAAACGTGGACGATAAATAGTTTAGACAAGAAAAGAATTGAAGCTTTCTAAATGTGGTGCTACAGAAGAATGTTGAAGATTAGATGAGTAGATGACATAACTAATGAGGAAGTATTGAATAGAATTGGGGAGAAGAGGAGTTTGTGGCACAACTTGACTAGAAGAAGGGATCGCTTGGTAGGACATATTCTGACGCATCAAGGGATCACCAATTTAGTATTGGAGGGCAGCGTGGAGGGTAAAAATCGCAGAGGGAGACCAAGAGATGAATACACTAAGCAATAAACCGAAACTGGCCATTCACCTTCTCTAAAACAGTCCTTTCATGTTCGTTTCATTTCATTCAAGAATAGGTCGCACTCGCGTCCTACGTGCGGTCTCCTTTACAGTTGAACAATACTTTTCAAAAATTCCCCCTTATAAACCGACGTTGTCCGTTAGCATTTGCTATTACAACCCTTATATTTTCGTTTCATTTCATATCGGTTTGCAACGTCACTACTAATGCCGTATTAGAATATAACGAGTTTTCTTTCCTACCTATCTGCATTAACCTACGTTTTTCCACATTCGGATCAAGCTGCCATTCATCACACGAACTATAAATTTTACACCAGTCGCCTTTATCTCTTTACAGGCATTCAGCGACGACGCCTACTCGTATACCACGGAAACAGGAGGAATGGGATTTCTCTAACAAGCGAGCTGTAGTTGTGTGCCCTGATTAAATGTTAATAGTCTGGCCCTGGTAGCTGAGTGCTCAGCGCGACAGTGTGACAATCTTACAGGCTCGGGTTCGATTCCCGGCTGAGTCGGAGATTTTCTCCGCTGAGGGTCTGGATTTTGTGTTGTCCTAATCAACATCATTTCATCCTCATTGACGCGCAAGTCGCCGAAGTGAATTCAAATCGAAAGACTTGCACCTGGCGAGCGGTCTACCCGACGGGAGTCTCTAGTCACAAGACATTTACATTTTTAAATATTAATAAATATTAAATATTAATAATTACTAACTAGTGATGGGTGCTAACAGCTACTGTAATGAAACAAGTGTGACAGATTAGGCTGATTTATTGTTATGACTTCAATGACGGCTCATAACAAACAAGGATCAAACAGTCAGAATGGAGAAAGAGTGCATATACACATAAGCACGTGTGATAACCGTGGATCTTCCGAGATGAAGTACTGTAAAAGTTGTCATAAAATAGATCGAACCAACAAGAAACCGTATTGATTGAATGTTAATGACGAAACTGAAGTGTTGGTAATGATTTCCTGGGAAAGTTAGAGAAATAGAGCCCCTAAGAGTAAAATCATGGCTGACTGATCAATCTGGACCAATGTGCCAGTCATCCCGTACCAGTTTGGTACGCCGTGGTTGTAACATATCATTTTGCGCGAGACGAGGCGCGGTCTGACGGCAGGCGGGGTCGGACACTAGCGTGGCGCGGCCCGTCTGCACGTGAAATGCCTTCTCCTCATGCACCTCTCGACGACCAGGTCCAAGAAGTGCTTACTACGGCACTCAGTGAGCAAGTCTGTACTAAGGCTTTCAACAAGGAAATGCCTGATACTTCACTCAACTGCTCCTTGTCGTTGTAAGCCCACCAGATCTGCCATTTTGGCCAATCTGGGATGCGTACTTCATTCTGCCAAGCCAACCTCCTAACAGTTTTGTTCTCGAAGGTTCAGAGATTTCCAACACCGACCTGTCCGCACTCTTGTTTCCAGTAACTTGCGAGTGCTACCCTATGGCAAATAGACGTACCCGAAGATTGCGAGTATCGACCTATCAAGCGGCGTCCCATCAAACACATTCAGTAACTTTGTCTTCTCAATGCTTATGCCTAAGGCGTTAGCGGCTTTTCGGCATTAGCCGAATGACTCGCAGTGGCTACTGCACAATATTGGAATGTTACCCCAAAGGACACGCCATTTATGTGGATGGTCTGTCATACAGAGAAAGCTTTGCATTCATATGCACGTACTGGCTAGGACATGACAAGTTTGCTGAACTCAGCACGTAAATGAATTCTTCCCCCAGCGCAGCTAATTCTGTCAGTGATGCACGCCTCCCTCAGCTGCGCTGAATGCTACAGCAAGCTGCCGTTGACAAGACGAAGAATGAAGTAAACATACACTTTAGAGTTAAGAGAAATTAAAGGAAATCCTCTACAATAGTCACTCAGTCACACGGATAATGCAGCTCTCCCTCATGTACATCGGAATATATTGATTAATTACACCCATCTTTTTGATGGATTAACTGTGCTGTATAAATAGGAGAATGGAACACGAGGACGGCTACAGCCCGACGCACTTCACTGTCCGCTAGATCATTTATTTGTGGAACTTCATTGTAGTACTTTTATTTTTATGCTCAGACGAAATGTATGACCGTCATTTGTGAGCCTCCCACATAGCTCGGTCTTTTGGAGATTATTTATTGTAACATAAGCAATGTTTGTCTACCTACATCGAAGTTGTTCACTTTAAATGTTGTGGCGACAAACTGGTTACACTTTACTTCGGCTTGATAATGGTCTACTGATCGAAATCGGTAGCGTTGAGCACAAAAATAAATAACTGATGGTCATCTAAAAAAAAGTTTCACAATAATTTAGCATCTGTAAAGTCCCACCTCATAACAAATCTAGACCAGTTATGTGTACAGAAAATAATGGTGGTCCTATCACGCTTCTCTGGGGCACACAGACAATGCCCTTCTCTGATGAACACTCGCCGTCCAGGACGATGTACTTGGTTCTATTACTTAAGAAGTCCTGGAATCACTCACACATCTGGGAACCTATAACACATGTTCGTACCTTCGTTACATACTGCAGTGGGTCACCGTGTCAAACGCTTTTCGGAATTCTAGAAATATGGATTCTGCTTGTTGCCACTCATTCACTGTTCGCAGAGCTTTGTAAATCTGGTCAGAAGATTTTGTGTCTCAAGGAGATTTATTATTATTATTTACACACCAATAACGTTAGGTTGATACCAAAAATTAAAAATCAGAAAAAAGGAAAATAAAAGAGAAGGTTATGAAGGACCACTCCTGTGTCCAGTGTCGTCATTTGGTGCACCACTGACGGTGCACCTCTCCCTGCTCCTGCAGAGACTGACTGTGGTGCACCAGACGTGTCACACTATCCCACTATCCGTGAGGAAACTTGTCTTGCTGCAAACAAATGATATGATTACTCAAGGTACGTACGTGATGTGGCTATACGTTCCTGTATGGCTGAGTGAACAGTTCCTCCAGATCGTCTGTCCTCTCGGGCGCTAGTAACGTGGGGCCTCTGAGATCACTCATGATGCTGAGTATGGCCCTCCTAAACGCGGCGATTACATATAATCTTAACAGGGCATGTTCCTGCCGGAGTCGGATTCCGACTTGTACTCGTGGACGTTTCTCTTCCATACAGGATCCATAACATGATCTTCCCTCAAAATATCAATATTCAAAAGCTATTTCTGAAGGATAAAGCCGTGGCGGAATCTTTCCTTTTATTCAGAATGTAGATGACATTACTACTACTTCAGATGATTGCACCGAAAACCTAATCATTTGCATATGTGAGCTTGCAGTGGACCTCATGTTACTTTAAACTTCAAGCCACATTGAATTAATGTAGCTTTAACTAACTTTAACATTTGCTACTTATCAACTTCACAATGTTGCTATGTTAATGTCTGGTAATGTAGACAAGGACTGTATGAGTAACAGGTACAAGGATGAATGGTCACTATTTCGGTTCTGTTCTGTAAAGGATCTACATCTACATCTGTATCATACTCCACAAGTCCCCTAATGGTGTGTGGCGGAGGGTACTTTCGGTACCACTATCTGATCGTTCCTAATATGTTCCACTCGCGGATAGTGCGTGGGAAGAATGATTTTCGGCAAGTCTCTGTATTGGCTCTAATTTCTCGAATTTTCTCCTCGTGGACAATACGTGAGATGTATATGGGGGGAATTAATCCGTTGTCTGACTCCTGAAAGGTGCTGTCCCAAAATTTCAGCAGTAAATCTCTCCGTGATGCACAACGCTTCTCTTGTAAAGTGTGCCAGTGGAGTATGTTTAGCGTCTCCGTAATGCTCTGTCGCCAACTAAACGATCTCGTGACAAAAGGCGCCGCTCTTCGTTGGATCTCTATCTCCCCTATCAGCCCTACCTGATAGGGATCCCAGATAGATGAACAATACTCAGGAATCGGGCGAACAAAATGGTTCAAATGGCTCTGAGCATTATGGGACTTAACATCTGGAGTCATCAGTCCCCTAGAACTTAGAACTACTTAAACCTAACTAACCTAAAGACATCACACACATCCATGCCCGAGGCAGGATTCGAACCTGCGACCGTAGCGGTCTCGCGGTTCCAAATTGAAGCGCCTAGAACCGCACGGCCACACCGGCCGGATCGGCCGAAGATGTGCCTTATAAGCCACATCTTTGGTGAATGAGTTACATTTCTGTAAGATTCTTTTGATGAATCTGAGTCTGGTGTCTGCTTTATATTGTCATTCCACTTAAGGTCGCTCTGGATAGTTGGTCAACGGGGGGGGTAGTTGGGGGAGGGAGGGGATTGGAGAGTGGAATATCACTAACAAAAGCAGAGTTGGGGTCCTACGTCGACAAATTGGTAAAATTTGGTGTTGCTTAATGTAGTTTTTGGTAACTGTTTTGGAGTTCAACGTAAAAGAAACGTATATTCACATGGGAGATTTTATAAATTACATAAACCATGAAAAAGGTCGACTTACAACAAATAAGTTTTCATTAATTTACTGGATACAGAAGGTGACATGAATGTAGAAACTTGAACTTGACATGAATATAAAAATATCTGTAACAAAATTCACTGTATATTTCCGTCTTTTGCCCAATTTGTCATGCTCATTCGCCTCTGTTTCTTTTTACTGAATATGTCAATGAGATATTCAATGTCCATATCTCTTTCCTTATGGATATTTGCAAGAGCCAATCCATTTAGTCTCACCTGCCCCATTGTGTTACGCAAATAAGTCTTTATTCGTCTCAAAGTAGAGAAGCTTCGTTCAGGATTGCTTGTGGTGACAGGAATAGTCCCAAATATTTGGAGTAAAACATATACATTTGGGAAAAATTGCTTGTCACAGTTCTTTAATGCTTCAGTTACTATTTCAGGTCTTTTACTTTCATCAACCCACTTTTTCTTCCATATTTTCAGTTCTCCTTTCATTAAAAGCGAAGAACTCTCCAAAAACTGTTCATATTTCTCGGATGCCTGGATCACTTCATCCTCACTGTATTTTAAACAGTATGCAGGAATAAGTCCTTCAAGTGGTAATATGGTGCGAAAATCTTGGGGAAATCTTGTTTCTAACTCGGTAATAAAACGATCCACAACAGGTAAAAATACTGTTCGCCTAAAGTATTCCTCGTCGTTTGAAGCAGGAACGTTGTCTCTTTTGGTTTGTGTTGAAATAGTTCTTGGCATTGCTATTACACTTCCAATATCTTCTGCCAGTTTAACAGCGTCTTCAAAAATATTCCGAATTCTATTTCCGAATCCGTCCTTATTTTGTTTAACACCTCAAGCACATCACTGACATGATTTAAGGCAGTTGTTAAATCCATTTTAGGACTTTAGAGCTGTTCGCTTAGTCTTAGAGTTAAAGAGAAGCAATCTGCTGCAGTTGCTAACGCTACTACGAACTCTCCTCTTCGGACAGCAGAACTAAACATGCAAGCTTTACTAGCCGTTTCTGCGTTGGTTTCACGACTGCTTGAAAGTTCATCAAGCAAGGTCACGACCGAGACAAATAGCTCCTTGAAAGTAATACGGGTATCGTGTCTTTCCACCCCTCTTGTTGGATACATTGCCATCAGCTTTGCCGGCCGCGGTGGTCTAGCGGTTCTAGGCGCTCAGTCCGGAACTGCGCGACTGCTACGGTCGCAGGTTAGAATCCTGCCTCGGGCATTTATGTGTATGATGTCCTTAGGTTAGTTAGGTTTAAGTAGTTCTAAGTTCTAGGGGACTGATGACCACAGATGTTAAGTCCCATGGTGCTCAGAGCCATTTGAACCATTTGAACATTAAACTTTGTTTTCTTTGACTCCGTGAACTCCTAGGGAACTTTTCCTGTTTGCAGAGGCAGACAAGAATGCTGAAACTGATCCTACAATTTCCATCATATTTCTAAGTATTGGAGTATCACAAGACTTAGAAATGCACAAGTTCAAAGAGTGGCTAAAACAGTGGGCATAAATAGCAAACGGTTCTTTACTTAAAATAAGAGCTTGAAATCCTTTAAATCTCCCAGCCATGTTTGAGCCGCCATCATAGCCCTGTCCACAAAGATACTGATAGCTCAGTCCCAGTGTCTTGAGTTCTTCATCGATGGCTTCTGCAATCGAAGTGCCAGTAGCTGATTTAAGCTCAGTAAAACCCAGAAAGTCTTCTTTGGTAACAAAGGTCTCTGTGCAATATACCTAATACAAAATGTCATTTGTTCCTTAGTGGTGACATCAGTTGTTTCATCACATATAATGCTAAAAAATTTAGCCTTTCTCCCATCCCTCGAAATTGAGGAGCGAATAGCGTCACCAATGCAATGTACGACTTCGGTTTGGACTGTGTTACTTATCATAGAACTGTTTCGGCCACATGTACTGAAATGATGTTTTAAATCTTCATCTCCAGCATCCATACGAAAAGCCAAAAGACTCTGAAACACTCCATGTTTTCCCTCTAGAAGATCAACAGTTTTTTCTTCTTTTAGCTGAGGAATTAAACCATGATCACGATGTCCTCGTAAAGGTAGGCTATTTCTAGCACCCAGGACTATAGTCTCTATAATAGGCCTCAAGAGTTTCCGGTTTTCTTCAATAACTGAAGATTTCTTGATACCGAGGACAACGGCAATACGTATTTTACTTGATTCCATAGACTTTGTGAACTCTATAGCCTTCTCGATGGAAAATTTGTGATTTTGTGTTTTCATGATGACGAAGATCTTCAGTAGCCTTCTTGTATTTGACCAATGGTTCTTTTACCAGTGTTTTCAACGCCTATAAAAATAAATTAAAAATGTCTTAGGTAAAGAATTAAGTAAAGAAAAAATTGCGCAAAAACCAAACCTTGCAAGCACTCGAAATGTTAGCAACATAGAAATTTTTGCTGAGAAAGCAAGCCTGAAAACTATTTGAATAATTATGGTTTTGTATCAGAAGTGTTTCAATTTAAAAACGACACCGCCAAGTTATTTACGTTTTTTACCAAGCCAGTTAAAGGTTTCAGTTATTTAGAATAATCGAAAGCTGTAATAAGTACCTGGGAGCCGATTCCGGCACCTGGAGCAGAAAACAGAACACATGCAGTACAAAACCCACCACGCAACATTTTACTGTATGAAAGCCAGTTGTATTGGCTCATCCATTCATGCTTAAATCTTCGGTTTTGCTTCCCTTCTAATTGAGTGGGAAAAGAAAAGTTTGCAGGAGGCTTCCAAGTATTCTTTAAAAACTTAAGCTTCTCATCATCACGTAAGGCGCCTTTAACAGCTCTTCCTATGTCATATGGGTCATAATATGTTTCAGTCCTTTCTGATCTTTCTTACTGTGAATTAAATATGCTTTAAATCTCAGTATTACGTACAAGTGAATCAACACAAAAGTATATAGCGTTATTTGCACATATAAAAAATTTAAATTTATTATGACCACTAAAAAGTCGCCATTTGTCTTCCAAAACATTAACATTACCCCATATCCCTCGGTCTTACTCCCTCCCCCTACAAACATTCGTATGGGCGCCCTCGGTAAACAGTATTGAAATGGTCTTGTGTATTGACACGCTTAATGAAGGTACTAACTCCAGCAATTCCGTACACGTGACAAGGAAAAAAGACACAGAAAAGTGAAGCAGTAAAGAGTAAGAAAGCAGACAACCATGGCGTCTTCAGACAGTGTTTCAGCTACGTAATGTTAGCAGCTGCCCGGAACAAGTGACTGCCATCACCTGACTTTTACCAATTCAGGACTGTCAAGATACAGTTTACACCCTGTAACTCTTATTTGTTTGTGAAACTGGTCTGTGAACGGTATTTATGAGTCCAAAGATACATAAAATCTAAGTTTCTCTTAATTGAGTGGTCTCTGCCTAGAAGTTTTGTTTGCAAATGTTCCTACATAAAGACTTCAAAATTTAGCACAACATTAGCGAGCTATGTCAGTGAAGGTCGTTGGTTGGTTCGCCCTGTGCCATCAGTCGGTCACAGATTAATAACAGCAAAACCATGAAAGATCCCGTATCACATTATTTACTGCGGGCCTATAAGCTTTCTTCTAGTAGTTTGAAAAGCTTTTAGAAACTTCAGAAATGCTCTCACATGTTTATAGACCATTACTGAAAGTTGGTAGATCTTGTTGAGAAAGAAAGCTTTGAATAATTTGTAAGGTGACAGAATAAATGAAGGTCAATTTAGCACGTTACATAAGAGCTTTATATATCGTAGAAGGTGAATATGACACCTAACTTAATTTGGCGGTAATGAGCAAATTTACCTGTAAATATTTAACGCAAAAGGGATGACACTCAATCGACAGTATTAACACACCGATCATGTAATGCATGTCTATGAGCAGAAGGTGAGACAAGCAGGGAGGAAAAACGTTTTGATTTGGAAGCAATCGCGAGGACAGGCGAAGGCCACACCACAGGGGGTACCACGGAAAGCACTTAGGGCGCGTCCCAAGGCGGGTCAACGACCGACCGACCAGGTGACTCTGACCCTATTGGTCGAAGAAAGCCGTGTCACGGAGAATGAAAGAACCCAGGTGTGGAGACAGTTCGGCTACAAGAAAGACAAGACGGAAATTTTCGAGGACCCATCTCTGACCAGGCGTCAAGTGCAGAACGGGGAGGATAACGCTCTGTACGACGCAGAGGTGAAATTTGTAACACTGCGTTCACGGCGGCTGACGTCCAGCTGGGAATTAGTTCCAACAGCGGAGAAACGAACCAGACAGATAGTTAATTGTTCTTAAGAGCACTAAGAGGGCATTATAACATGCAAGCTGCTCCAGCCATGCGCGTGTGTATTGCCATATTCCAAAACTAGGGATGAGTACTTATTTTCTCGCATAACGAGAAACATAGGGAAAAAGCAAACGTTTAATAAGGTTTTATAAGAATTCTGTACGGATGAATGGAAAAACTGGTAGAAGCTGACCTCGGAGAAGATCAGTTTGGATTCCGTAGAAATACTGGAACACGTGAGGCAATACTGACCTTACGACTTATCTTAGAAGAAAGATTAAGGAAAGGCAAACCTACGTTTCTAGCATTTGTAGACTTAGAGAAAGCTTTTGACAATGTCGACTGGAATACTCTCTTTCAAATTCTAAAGGTGGCAGGGATAAAATACAGGGAGCAAATGCTATTTACAATTTGTACAGAAATCACATGGCAGTTATAAGAGTCGAGGGGTATGAAAGGGAAGCAGTGGTTGGGAAGGGAGTAAGACAAGGTTGTAGCCTCTCCCCGATGTTATTCAATCTGTATATTGAGCAAGCAGTAAAGGAAACAAAAGAAAAATTCGGAGTAGGTATTAAAATCCATGGAGAAGAAATAAAAACTTTAAGGTTCGCCGATGACATTATAATTCTGTCACAGACAGCAAAGGACTTGGAAGAGCAGTTGAATGAAATGGATAGCGTCTTGAAAGGAGGATATAAGATGAACATCAACAAAAGCAAAACGAGGATAATGGAATGTATCCGAATTAAGTCGGGTGATGCTGAGGGAATTAGATTAGGAAATGAGACACTTAAAGTAGTAAAGGAGGTGTGCTATTTGGGGAGCAAAATAACTGATAATGGTCGAAGTAGAGAGGATATAAATTGTAGACTGGCAATGGCAAGGAAAGCGTTTCTGAAGAAGAGAAATTTGTTAACATCGAGTATAGATTTAAGTGTCAGGAAGTCATTTCTGAAAGTATTTGTATGGAGTGTAGCCATGTATGGAAGTGAAACATGGACGATAAATAGTTTGGACAAGAAGAGAATAGAAGCTTTCGAAATGTGGTGCTACAGAAGAATGCTGAAGATTAGATGGGTAGATCACATAACTAATGAGGAAGTATTGAATAGGATTGGGGAGAAGAGAACTTTGTGGCACAGCTTGACCAAAAGAAGGGATCGGTTGGTAGGACAAGTTCTGAGGCATCAAGGGATCACCAATTTAGTATTGGAGGGCATCGTGGAGGGTAAGAATCGTAGAGGGAGACCAAGAGATGAATACACTAAGCAGATTCAGAAGGATGTAGGTTGGAGTAGGTACTGGGAGATGAAGAAGCTTGCACAGGATAGAGTAGCATGGAGAGCTGCATCAAACCAGTCTCAGGACTGAAGACCACAACAAACAACAGGAATTTCAGAGGCAGAGAGCGGCCATGCATATGATAGCTCATCACAGCAAAGGTAAATACCGCGTGCAGAGGCGTAAACTTGTTGGTTCACCAGTTTGTGTTCACTGTAAACTGGAGCGACCTTGGGTAATCTTTTACTCAACTTGTCGCAAAACTAACCATCCTCCGTAAACTTGATTGTCATTCTAAATAGAACTGAACTTTGAAACGGAATCGGATGTTTTATCGTAGTACTAACCAACATCATAACGTAATTGTAAGAATAACTTTGTAGAGAAACTTCTAGTTAAAATTTGATATTGTTGTGTTTAGGATTAGTTAAATTTCAGAGGACAAGATGCGTCATTTTCACAACTGTCTTAACATTGTCACATTGTAAACTGTGTAAAAGCGTGTATATCTCTGAAAAGTTTGCAACATTAAACAAATGTCATTACAGCATACACAGTTGTGTCCTCAGTCATAGAATGAGCAACCACCATCTCACATCTTACAAATTTTGTCGATATTATTAATACCAAAAATACGCATGGCCAGCTTTAGTAAAAAAAAATACAACAATAAAGTGTTATTTTTCAGTACAAAATAATTAAATAATGCTGGTTTGTGCAGAAAATATTTTACCTCCTTATAGACGAATGGCGTCTTTAAAAATTGACCTCACTTTTTGTTTTCAAGCAGTCGTATTCTTATCATTAGTTATCGATTAAACATAATAGCGCTAATCCTACATAATTAAACTAATAACTACTAGTAAAAAATTTCAGTAACATGAAGGAAGTGTTATTTAAAATTAAAAAGATATGACTCTTACCAATCGTTTTGTGTTGTCGAAATTTAAGTCTATTGATGCACATGCCTGTGACGATCCAGTTCTATAGCGCAAGCTTCAGATTCCTTACGCGAGTTTTTGGCCCTACGCTCAGGTTTGCCAAAATAATCCGTTAGCTTGCGGTTCATTGTAGTAACGTCTTTAAATGCTCACTCCAATCTCTAATACACTATTATTTCAGAAAAAAATTGACACTTCTCGACGCATGATTCGGTCACACTACTCAGTTACACACTTCAGTAACATCAATAATCGTACTCGGAAAACAAGTGTTCGCTGACAGCACGTGGAAACGTTGGAAGGACAACTGACTGTTTTTAACAATCGATTGGTCAGTCAATTGTTTTTTCGTGCAGTCGGTTTCTTCACTCGTCTGCAGCCGTTATCTGAATTTTACACTCAGTTTCCGGGTGTTAGTTATTTTATTTACTTTCTCTTTCGGACTTTTCGGTTATCATATGAATATTTGGTTGGTTTTAAAAATTTAATATCAGAGGCTGACCTTTAAATTTATGTACATATAAATGAACCATCACCTTTTAACACGTTTCTGAAATATCTATGATCAAAGTTGTAAAGATCGTTTTGGAACACCCTGTATTTTTCTTACTTCTTTATTGAGATAATGAGATGCCGCCAACGAACGGCGATCGTATACACCGCGACATTGCCCCGCTCGCCAGACAACTGAATAATTTAAATATCATTTGCCTTCTACTCATTGAGCTGTATTAAAACAGTCTTAATTTACGTTCATATTCCTTACTACAAACGCGTACTATGTTTCAACATGAACGTCCCTATAATGCGCTTTCACAAATTCCTGTAACTCTCGTGTGTAGTTTATATCTACTGGTCGGTAGGTGGCGCGCACTCGCTGGCGTTGCCAGCACTACAACGCGTCTACAGAACGTATGTGCCCGAGAAAATAATATGATTTGATCCAGATGTCCAGCTATTTTGAAGTTTTTGTCTGGGGTTAGTAATTTAAGTATTGGTAGGCATACCTGGCATATTTAGCTTTCATGATTATTGTAAGTGGTACATAAATATACATCCAGTGGATATTAATAAACTATAAGTTGCCCATTTTAAGTTAAATGTTATTTATTGGTTTAGATAGTAAGCTCTTTGCCGCTCTTATTCTTTTGTTAAAATGTATTTGAAATACATTACAACCCATATTGTTACATAATTAAAAAAAAAAGATTGAGTCTCTTGAAGTAATATATTCGCAGATTTCTGAAGTCATTTTATCCAGTATAAAATGGTACTCCTTTAAGGGGGGGGCTATAGCCCCCATAGCCCCCCCTCCCTTGCCACCGCCCCTGATCATTAGTGTAGCTGTACAGTAGTAGATTTCTTTTCCTATTTATGCGCCATATGTTACATTTATTTACGTTCAGGGTCAACTGCCAGAGTCTGCACCATTCATCAATTATCTGGAGGTCGTTCTGCAAATTCTTACTATCTTCTGGCTTTACTACTTTGGTATAAACAACTGCATTATCTGCGAATAGCCTTAAAGGGCACCCGACGCTTTCTACTGGATCATTTGTATATATTGGGGACAGCAAGGATCCTACCACACTTCCCTGTGGCACTCCGGATATTACCTTTACGTCTTTCAATTTAGTTCCGTTAAGAGCGGCGTGTTGAGTTCTGTCTGCAAGAGTCTTGAATCCAATCGAGGGTCTGCTCCGATACTCCGTAAGCTCGTATTTTTTTCATTAAACGCCAATACGGGACGTTATCAAACGCCTTACTGAAATCAGGGTACACAGCATCAACCTGGGCGCCGTTGTCCACTGCGCTGTGGATCTCATGGGGGAACTGAGCGAGCTGAATTTCGCAGGATCTCTGTTTGCGAATCCATGTCGATTTTTATAGAGGAAATGTCCATTTTCACAGAACGTCGTAATTCTTGATCATAAAATGTTCCATAATTCTACAACAGACTGACGTCAACGACACAGGTCTATAATTGTGTGGATCTGTCTTATGGCCTTTCTTAAAAACGGTAATGACCTGCGCTTTTTTCTAGTCGTTAGGTACATTTCGTTGCTCAAGCGATCTACGATAAATCATTTGCTAGTCGGGAGGCAAGTTCTTTCGCATAATCTTTATAGAATCTTATAGGTACCTCATCTGGTCCTGAAGCATTTCCACTCATAAGCGATTGTAGATGCTTTTCAATTCAGCGATCGGTTATCTCAATATCTACCATTTCGAAGTTCGCACGACGTTTGAAAGGAGGGACAGTGTTACGATCTTTCGCGGTGAAAAAGCTTCAGATGACTGAACTTAGTATTTCGACCTTCTCTCTGTTTTCTTCCGTTTCGGAAGGTCGCGTCCTTCTTCACTGCAGGACAGCGTCGAAACCGCCGATGCGCCGAGGCAACGACATGATTTCAGATGTCCAATGTGCCAACACATTATTCTTGTGTAGTAGCAGCTAAATTCACAGTGTTTGTTTTACATGAAACACTATAAAATCTGTCACTTGTGGAATCACAGAGAGTCATTTCCAGAAGTGCGTCAGAATTCTGAAATTAATGAAATGTTTGTAGTACAGACGCGGCAGGTCACAACTGCCCCCTTTTGTGCCTTGCACCCCCAACCCCCCTCGTCTTTTTCGAGACACCAACGACGTTAATGCATCTGTACAAGCTGATAGCAGAAATTAATTCGAAGAACGGCAAAACTTGTGAGGAGACTCCAGGAATTCTCTGTTGGGCTCACAGGACAAAAAATTAGTCATATGGCGTCATTTAATACAGTGTAATCCCGTTCCTGAACTTCATAACCGTCTGGATTAGGTTAGGAAGTGGATCCTAAAGGTGGAGATACGTCACATCCAGATTTGACCACCAGTTGAGGATCTGATCGCGAATTCCATCAAATTGAGGGTATGCTGATGGCGGCGTTTTACCTGCCGTTCCATGTCCCACAGATTTTCTATGGGGTTCAAGTCCAGTGATTTTACAGTCGAATCGAGATGTAATACGGTGGAGAAGTGTTCAGAAAACCAGTCACACAATCTTCCAGCCCGATAAAAATTTGCTCTCGTAGTCTTGAAAAATTCTGATATAAACAGCTCACTCAAAATGCCGATGAAAGGCAGCACATGATCACTCTGAATGTTTAAATAAATATGCTGGTTTATGTAAGTGGTCACCTCAATGAGTAAGCCCAATTAATGAAAAGAAAAATACCTGCAAGGCATCTCAGACCCACTTCCAGCTTGTACCACCCCTTTTAATCATTCAGGATGAAATGCTTAATTTGGCCCTCGCTGCAGTCAATGACGTTCGTCATTTGTACAAACAAACAAAAATGTGTCTGACAGTCAGCTGATGTCCATGTTCTATGATTTCTAGCGTAATGAAGACGTGAAACGAGGTGACCGGTTCCAAATGTTCATTACATGCACTTACCATCGCGATGTTCTGTCGCTAACAGGTGGGGCTGGACTTTCAATCGATGCCTGCATCAGTTCCTGTCTGGTTTGGAAGCGGTTTTGATACACAAACGTACTGATGTCGTATTTTGTGGCCAAGAGTGTTGCACCACTACTTGTAGACAAGATGTACAGTCCATCGCGAATAACCAACAAATCCAGCAACTTCACACCCCGTAAGTAAATGGGATCGGCCAAATACGATTTTTACTTTTTGTTACTGTTTCAAGTCCTTACATTTAGCATGTTTACGTACAATGACCGCTTGAAACACAAATGTCTGACCGATCGTTACTTCCTTATTCTCACTTAGAGGCAGTGTGTGTATTGTAGAGCACGTGACTAGGTCGTTGCGCCATCTGTAAAGGCTTAACGATTCATTTGTGCGTGCGCAATGGAATGATTAATTTTTTGTCCAGTGGGTTTATGACGCTCGTGGGCAGGCTGAGTAAGATATTCTTTACCTAGGTATGTCCGAAATTGTCAACTGACCTACCTGGATACATTTAGCCGGTATTTGTCATGGTTTAATATATGTAGACAGCCTTGCAAGATACTTAAGAACCATGATTTTATAACAAGCGCATCGTTAATTTTTTTCCACGTGCTATTTGAGTGAGCAGTGTCTTTAATGCGCTTGTGTGAACTTAATTCTCGCCTAGTTACTACCGGCGCGAAGTGAGTTTTTTTATACTCCATCTGATGTTAATAACAGGACACTTCCATAGCGCCTGTGATGGCTATAGATGCCGTAAAGAGGCCGGCAGCGATCTCGCCTACAGGTCCCTAAAAAACAGAAGTGTCACACCGCACTGGGCTCCAGCTAAGGCTTACACCTGCACATAAGGCGGTTGTCAGCGCGTTAGCAATGGCACACTATTATTAACAACTGTCTTAGTACGGTCCGTTCATATAAAGGAATTTGATTGATCTGTGCAATGCTTCGGACTAAAAGGTAAGAAATGAAATCGATACTTCCCCTAACAAACAAACTTACTTGATGTTGCACGTTACGTTATATAATTATATCCCTTGTCAAACACTCAGAAATCGAAATAATTTCCTGGAACATGTCATGCAGGCGATAAAGGATTCATGCAGTGAACCTTTTCACGACCGGATGTCATACTTGAATTTTCCAGGCTGCATGGTCATGATCGAAGAAAGTTTTCGGTTCCTGACGTTTCGTCCAAAGCTGTACTGAACGTCTTCGGAGGTGCTCCCGGCGACGCTGTGTCTTGCCCACTGGTAGATGGTGTAGGTAGACCTGCTGAGCGCGTACCCGTAGGTATTCTACGATGGTTTAACGCAGATAACATAGTGGGAACTGCTACACTTACTGTTACGTGTTTTGTACCGTTAGAACAGTAAGGACACTGGTATATAAAGGTGAACATTTTTTTTCATTAAACCAGGTGGGTGGCCTGCCGCCTATGGGTATATGGCTGGTCCTTTTGTACCACGGAAAAAGTACTTTTGTGATATACCCAACGAGGTTTGCTGGTCACTTAGCCATAGTGAGTGGCCGCAAGTTTGTTAGCTTCCGGCCACCCTCGATATTGCCCGTCCCTGCCACATGGAAGCGGACAAGTTTCTTGTAAGAACCACCTATTTACAATTGGGTATTATCACATTTTATGTACATGCTTTGAAATATTTAAATACACATATGGAATTCAATTACAATTTGTTTTACGAGTAATGCCATAAAGAATTTAAAAGTAAATGAAGCAAAAAAAAAAAGAGAAATGCATGCATGGAACTCTAAAATTTAAGCTTATCAACTATACTTAACCTATAGGGGGCTTGGGAATGTGGGTGTGGTTAGTGGGTTGAGAGGGTGCCGGAATTTTGTAGGTGTTGGGGAAAGGCTCTGACTGTACCCGTCTAGCCAGCAGGGATTGGAGGGCTCGGAATGTACTTCGACCCATCCATTCCCTGCCCGCAATGCACATTTAAAGCATTAGTCGTGAATTGCTCTCCTGGATTGGTGCTAAAGCCAGGTGAAGTCCCTGATGTTGTCATTGTGTCTGAATGAGGGACGTATTGTTGCTGTTGTCCGTGTCTGTGTTTGCATCAACGTCTGTGTCATTCTCATCGGCGAAGCTGGTAGTTGCCCATGGTTCCACATCACTTGTCTTTGCGTCTGTAGTCGCAATCTGTGGTACAGCCTTGTCTGATTATAGATTTTGTGGAGTACCTTGGATACTTCGTTTGTCACTCGGTTAATTTCCTCCCATAGGTTCTCTTTCCTGATTGACGTACTTCTGTCGTCTAGCGTTTGTATCTGTAGCTGTGTAGGTGTTACGTCTTCGATGTGTAACGGGCAGTGAAATATTATGTGTTCCGGGGATCCATTTTCGCCACATGTACAGGTGTCACTATGGCTGAGTACCACGCGATGTAGATGCGAGGGGTATGGACCATGACCAGTGAGAAAATGTACCATGCCCCGACTTGGGTTAATGTGATTCATCTACAGACGTTCCCTGATGCCCCGTAAAAATTGGTAGACCCTGCGGCCCTTGTCATCCGTGTCCCATTCCTCTGCCATGTGTCCACCCTCCACTCAGTAAGTTGGCGTCTGTCGTTTAGGTTGTGCCCCGTGATCTGTCACCTTGTCGTGTCTTCTTTTCTTTAGTCAGTACATGGCTGCTCTCAGTCTGATCGTTAGGTCAACGGGAAAGATTCCTAGGATCACACAAAGCACTTCCTATGACGTGGTTCCGAAGGCCCCAGATAACCTGACCAGGGCGCTTCTTTTCCCTTTCCTTACAGTGTTAATGTAAGTTACTAAGTGCAGCCTGTAAGGTGTCAGGCAAATCCAACACCTTCCAAGAAAACCCTGACATGATAAGCAAATCCAGTAGTATGTCACATAGCTCCGAATAAATCGTGACATTAAATTAACCAAAGTAATACGAGTAAAGAGTGAGCAAATGGAATACCACAGACTAACACAAGAATGCCTAAATGCATGTCATACCTTCCCACCGTGAGACAGACGCAGTTCCGAGGGGAGAAACGAGAAGCCGAGAGCAGAACCGCGTAAAGCGAGATGGCCCTACGATAAGGGACGGACACCCACGTCGCTAGCTAACCGCTACGACTACACCACTCGCAAGTTTTAGCGTGAGACTTTTTCGCGTCTCTGTTACGTTAGGACCACCCCCCAGCCCATGTTAAGAGATAGAGCCCTCCAGAAGAACAGTATAGATCTTACGATAACGCTAAAAGGACCACACCAGCTGCAAGTTTTAGCGTGAGACTTTTTCGCGTCTCTGTTACGTTGAAAATTTTAAAAACATTGCCCCACCACGAAAAGTATAACGTTTCTCATTGGATACACAGAATTTTTGTAGGCGGAGCTTAAGTTTAACATTGAGACCCTGATTGGTCAAATGAAAACACAGTCAGATAGTTTTTTTAAACCAACTCCGGTAAATTGTAGTAAGGAGAAGTTAGGAGAGAGTTACTTCGGAGACAGCGAGGTGAGCGGAGCTGTGCTGTCCGCTGCCCCCTGACGAACACCGACAAGGCAATGAACGCACGTGATGCCGCATTTTTGAGCGCATAAGTCTTCACTCAGAACTGCAGAACTCTCATCTGTTACATCCCCTTTTTGCGTTATACTAGTGTCGATCGTCAATTAAAGTTCATGGTGTTCACATTTGCACATCAAGTAAAAATCTGAGACGCCATGATTTTTCTGTTACATAGTTATTGAGAAGCAACATCAGCCACTGTAATTTACGACAAGTTAGATAAGTAATTAAAAGGATAATTGAGGGTCACTTTAGACCATTTTGATAGTTTTCTCTTTTGTGAAACTTAATTTAAACCTAGATTATAGATGTGATATGGCATAGGTCATCCTTCGATCCATTGTAGAACTTGGAAACCCATTCAGGCAATATTCGTTCACATTTTTGTTGAACACAGTCGGTTTTTACCATCCTGCATTAAAACATTTCCTTTTATCAATAGTGCAATTTATAAACGATGTTTTGTGAGTAGAATAAAATTTCCAATGGTAAACTTAACTGCTTTTTCGACGTTATTTTACCAGCTAACTAAAAATTGGAAAGCCTTGAACCCCTTCCACTAAATTTAGTTAGTATGAGGATTCCTTTACAGGGAGTGCAGTGGAGCTGACGCTGAAATCATTAAGTATTTGGTTATATCATCGCTAGTCTCACTGAACTCTTCTGAATTCCACATGTCATGTGTGGTCTGGCGTCTCCTTACCAGCAAAAGGTCCCACGTTCAAACCATTCAATTTCCTAAAAAACACGCTCAGAGCGTCGTTGCGCGAAAGTGGTAGGGAGACACGATATAGAACAAACAGACACCACGCAGAGTGTTTAGAAAATGGCGACCCTGCCAGTATGGTAAAATACCATGATTGAAGGTCGACCACATGCCTGACTACGTCAGAAAAATATCCTGTTGAAAAATTTTCGTAATACAAAAAAATTTTTTTTAACGTTATAAATAGTCGAAAACAGTAGCTGCAGTGATAGATAGTAAGAAAGTATTCAATAGATAGACATTCTAGCAGAGAAAATAGCATAATTAAGTTATGAATTTAAAAAATTGTTAGAATTAAGTTTTCTCCTCAATGCAAGCGCACAGGTGGCGCATACATCGTTGACAAGTTGGTTCTGACCCAACAAGTAAGTGAATGGATTGTCAGTCTTGGTAGTGTCAAGCCATGTGAACAAAAAGATTATGAAATGCGTGAGATCGTATGAGCGCATGTTGACTCGAAGTAGGGCGCGTGAATTGCTTTTAAAACAGAAAATAAGGGATTCGGAAAGATTAGCAATGGCAGATCGAAAACTTGACCGAATTGAGGTAGAGACCCAGTATGAAAATGGACAGAGAATAGAGGACAGTACAACAGACGATGCAGTATCGCGAGAAATAGGACACATAACGCAGCATAACGACGATAATGTACGTCAAGGCACAGAAACCTAGGTCAGCATACGACAGAGGAGCAGGAAGGTAGAGAGACAGTCGATGAGGATTCTAACTTGCGTCTTGAATACGTATAACCCATAGTACAAGTAATCAGAGCTCCCTCACCACGGAGTACAAGGAATGCGAGCAGAAACGTGTCACAGCATGCAATCGGTTGCGAAACAACACTCGGGCGAAAACACAGAGCGTAGGACGTCGGAAGAAAACGCAATAGGACCCACCAATCTGGCAGAATTATTACAATTAATGACGGAAACCATGACAAGACAAAATAAAGAAATTGCGAAACAAATTAAAATTCAGAACGCAGAAATGACGAAACAAAATGCAGAAACGACGAAACAAATTGCAGAAACCACGAGACAAATGCGTGAGATTAAAGAACAAAACAAAAAAATTTAGTTACACCTAAGTCATATTGAAGACGAGGCAAAAGAATCTCGAGAAGTGATAGGAAACTTAATAACAGGCCACAATCAACTGAGAACAGACACTGACAAGGTACAAGCGGACGTACAAACATTGCGTAATGACATTCAGGACGAGATCAAAACATTACGTAACAACACCCAGGGAGAAGTCAAGAAACTAGAGAAACAGATAAACGAAATTACTAAACAAGCAGCAGGTACAGCGCGTGAAATTGTTGAAAACAGTGTGTTACACAAACGTATCACGAAAGCAGCGCTGAAAAGACATGATAACCGCATAGTCAAAATAGAAGCGCAAACGAAGCGACAATTTCAGAAATTGCGAACAGAGTTGTTTCAAACCACTGAAGAGCGTGGTGAACAAGATCGAACAAGCACAGAATCTGCAACCACATCCGTATCTGTAACAGCACCCGAAAAACAAGCAATTAACGAAGATATTACGCATTTGCGATTCCAATCACAGGCGGAAAGTAACATACGTGAAATCAGACAGCCTGTGCAGCAACAAACACGTTTCGAAATTCTTGATGAACAAACGTCATCACAAACAAATGCGGAACCACAAATGTGTGTTTCAAGACAGTTTGGATCGTGCAATGAAGCAGCAAGGTTAGCCAGACAAGATACCGAACCAATACCTGACAATGGAAAGTCAGGTCGCGAAGAGTACAGTGCAATGCATTCAGCTACACGTTCACAACAGATGGGAGAAAATTATTGCGTACCACTCCAACGATACTACGCAAGTGTAGGCGGAAGTTACAGTGGACAATATCCAATGGATCTACCACAACCGGAAAGAACGACGGGAGAAATGATCAGAAACAAAAGTGGCGAAGAATCGCGAATTTCATATGGAACTATGACAAAGTACGACAACGATCATTTCCTCACTGTCAGAATATTTCAACACTTTCGAGAAGGAAACTCATTACATCCACGAACTTTTATTGATCAATTCCGAGTAGGATTACCAGAACACTAGACGCTAGCACACAAATTAGATTTTAAATGTGCACACATGTCAGGAACAGTCGCAGAAGCCATGCAGAATGTTGCAGTGACATGCCGATCGTACGAAGATTTCAGAGAGAAGTTTCTCTCACGATATTGGTCCAGCGAAGCACAGAACAGAGTGAAGTACGAATTATTACAGAACCCATATTTTGAAAATTCAGGAGAGAAGAGTCCCGTGAAATTTTTCGAATTAATGGCAAAGAAAAATCAATACTTAGATGTACCATACAGTGACGGAGAGTTGATTAAATGACGCGCGATGAAGCTACCATTGAAATACCAGCAATCATTAGTAGGTCGCGGAGGCAATGACGTCGAAGCATTTAAAGGTATTCTAAGGGAACTAGAGTTCATATTTTCGGAAGATGACGCAAGAAAAAGACGAAGCGCACGTGAAAACGAAAGCAAAAAGCGGTGGAATCCACAAGACACAGTACGAAGAAACAATAATTACGAACCATGTGATAACTTCGCACCAAGAAACGACAATAGATTTCAACAAAGAACCGGTTATGGATTTAGAAGAGAATATGGCAATAACTATAATTCACCGAGGAACGGCAACAATTATTACAGAGGGAATAACGACAACCGGAACGGGTACTGGAGAACCAATAGACCGACAAATTATCAACAAAGAATCCACTACCAACAAGCTGAACAAGAAAAGAGAATAAAGATAGAAGAGGTGGAGGTAAGACCACCATACAACGATAAACGTTCGAATTGACAGATAAGCGCCCATGTCAAAGAGAATGACGCACCTACCCAGGACAATCGCAGCACCTTGAACAGAGAAGTAAAATTCTTGTCACGAGAAGAGAAGAAGGAAGAAACAAATCCGCAGGGACTAGATGAAAACGAAGACAAGAAAATAACAATATCGTGTTGGGACGAAATTAATTGGGAAAATACTGACGAGGAAGATGAATTACCAGGGGCATGCACAACGAATGTAGGAGGAAAGGACGAAGTAATGAGTATTGCAGAGCTATTTGAGATGGAAACCAGGGAAAGCGAATTCAATGAGGATAATGCGCAATCGACAGAAGTTGAAAATAAGTTACTAGTTGGCACACAACCCAACGTATATAATGAAGGAAGTTATGAAGCCATAATTAGAGCATTTAGATGCGATTATGTGGAAGTAGCGACGAAGAAGGAGAAGATAGACGAGGATGAGGAAAGGTATGAGGGTGTTGAAGAAAGCGTAAATGAAGGAAGAAATAGAGAAGAGGAAATGAAAGAGAGAGAAGTAGCAGTCGAAGCTTATCCCACAGAAAGTTCGAATTCACAAGGGAAATTCCTAAAAAGACTCATGTATGATTCAGTGGAGGATTCGTTGATGCAAGAAGAAGAAGAACAGGACCAACCCTTTCAAATTCAACAAATTGTGAAGGCCATGGTAAAGCATATCCCAGTCAATATTGTGATTGATAGCGGAAGTGAACTGAGTGCGATCTCAGAAAATTTATTCATGCAGTGTAAGGCCAATTAGAAATTGCCAGTTCTGAAAACACGTAAGATTAAAGTAAGAGCTCCTATTAGAAACAATGCTGCGGAAGTTACGAGGCAAACAAGGTTAACTCTTTTGTTCCAAGGTCAAAAGATCGAAGCCAACTTCGTGATTATACCTAAACTAACTGTAGATTTGATTATAGGTGCAGATTTTTTTAAATGAGAGACGAGCGATAATAGATATGGGGAAAGGTAGCGTAACATTCGGGAATGTCACTCTTCTCTTTGAGCAAAAGCTAAAATTAGAAGAAATACCAGTCATAAACAAACAATTAAGAATGATGCGAGATAAAGAGGATGAAGAATTAGAATGGTATGCACAAAAGGGGGAATCGCCTCAACTCACGTTAGAAGTCCATAAAGAAATCGACGAAAAATTGCAAGAAGTTCAAGGTATTTCGGAACACAGTAAAAGAGAATTAGAGGGTATTTTACGGGATAAAGCAGAGGTATTTTTACCTAAGACTGGAAGTATTAAACACTTTCAGTACAAGTTTGAAGTAAAACAGCACAAACCATTTAGAGTGCCACCCTATACAATCCCATTAAGCTACAGGAATAAAGTATTCCAGGAGATATCTAAAATGTTAGATGACGATATTATTGAACCAGCTACCTCCACATATAACAGCCCGCTCTATATTGTACAAAAACGAGATGGGAGCATCAGGTTACTGCTTGATTCCAGACAGATCAACACAATCATAATCGCTGAGAAAGATCGCCCAGAAAAATTAGAGGAATTGATACAAAACTTCCACGGTGCTAAGATATTTTCATCAACTGATTTACGGAGTAGTTTCTGGCAAATACAATTGGCCCCAGAATGCAGAAAATTTACAGCATTTATCGTATTCGGTAGATGTTAGCAGTTTAAACGATTGCCATTTGGTTTAAATATATCATCAGCAGCGTTTATTAGGGGATTTAATAGTATACTCAGTCCTGAAATTTTACAAAACATTACTTGTTATGTTGATGATGTGATTGTAGCAGAACCCTCTTGGGAACATCACAATGACACATTAAATCAGCTTTTACAGATCATGAAAGAGCATGGGGTCACAGTTGTTGTTGTTGTTGTGGTCTTCAGTCCTGAGACTGGTTTGATGCAGCTCTCCATGCTACTCTATCCTGTGCAAGCTTCTTCATCTCCCAGTACCTACTGCAACCTACATCCTTCTGAATCTGCTTAGTGTATTTATCTCTTGGTCTCCCTCTACGATTTTTACCCTCCATGCTGCCCTCCAATGCTAAATTTGTGATCCCTTGATGCCTCAAAACATGCCCTACCAACCGATCCCTTCTTCTAGTCAAGTTGTGCCACAAACTTCTCTTCTCCCCAATCCTATTCAATACCTCCTCATTAGTTACGTGATCTACCCACCTTATCTTCAGCATTCTTCTGTAGCACCACATTTCGAAAGCTTCTATTCTCTTCTTGTCCAAACTAGTTAACGTCCATGTTTCACTTCCATACATGGCTACACTCCATACAAATACTTTCAGAAACGACTTCCTGACACTTAAATCTATACTCGATGTTAACAAATTTCTCTTCTTCAGAAACGCTTTCCTTGCCATTGCCAGTCTACAATTTATATCCTCTCTACTTCGACCATCATCAGTTATTTTACTCCCTAAATAGCAAAACTCCTTTACTACTTTAAGTGTCTCATTTCCTAATCTAATTCCCTCAGCATCACCCAATTCAGTTTGACTACATTCCATTACCCTCGTTTTGCTTTTGTTGATGTTCATCTTATATCCTCCTTTCAAGACACAGTCCATTCCGTTCAACTGCTCTTCCTAGTCCTTTGCTGTATCTGACAGAATTACAATGTCATCGGCGAACCTCAAAGTTTTTACTTCTTCTCCATGAATTTTAATACCTACTCCGAATTTTCCTTTTGTTTCCTTTACTGCTTGCTCAATATACAGATTTAATAACATCGGGGAGAGGCTACAACCCTGTCTCACTCCATTCCCAACCACTGCTTCCCTTTCATGCCCCTCGACTATTATAACTGCTATCTGATTTCTGTACAAATTATAAATAGCCTTTCGCTCCCTGTATTTTATACCTGCCATCTTCAGAATTTGAAAGAGGGTATTCCAGTTAACATTGTCAAAAGCTTTCTCTAAGTCTACAAATGCTAGAAACGTAGGTTTGCCTTTTCTTAATCTTTCTTCTATGATAAGTCGTAAGGTTAGTATTGCCTCACGTGTTCCAACATTTCTACGGAATCCAAACTGATCTTCCCCGAGGTCCGCTTCTATCAGTTTTTCCATTCGTCTGTAAAGAATTCGCGTTAGTATTTTGCAGCTGTGACTTATTAAACTGATAGTTCGGTAATTTTCACATCTGTCAACACCTGCTTTCTTTGGGATTGGAATTATTATATCCTTCTTGAAGTCTGAGGGTATTTCGCCTGTCTCATACATCTTGCTCACCAGATGGTAGAGTTTTGTCAGGACTGGCTCTCCCCAGGCCATCAGTAGTTCTAATGGAATGTTGTCTACTCCCGGGGCCTTGTTTCGACTCAGATCTTTCAGTGCTCTGTCAAACTCTTCACGCAGTATCTTATCTCCCATTTCGTCTTCATCTACCTCCTCTTCCATTTCCATAATATTGTCCTCAAGTACATCGCCCTTGTATAAAGCCTCTATATACTCCTTCCACCTTTCTGCCTTCCCTTCTTTGCTTAGAACTGGGTTTCCATCTGAGCTCTTGATATTCATACAAGTGGTTCTCTTCTCTCCAAAGGTCTCTTTAATTTTCCTGTAGGCAGTATCTATCTTACCCCTAGTGAGACAAGCCTCTACATCCTTACATTTGTCCTCCAGCCATCCCTGCTTAGCCATTTTGCACTTGCTGTCGATCTCATTTTTGAGACGTTTGTATTCCTTTTTGCCTGTTTCATTTACTGCATTTTTATATTTTCTCCTTTCATCAATTAAATTCAATATTTCTTATGTTACCCAATGATTTCTACTAGCCCTCGTCTTTTTACCTATGTGATCCTCTGCTGCCTTTACTACTTCATCCCTCAAAGCTACCCATTCTTCTTCTACTGTATTTCTTTCCGCCATTCCTGTCAATTGTTCCCTTATGCTCTCCCTGAAACTCTCTACAACCTCTGGTTCTTTCAGTTTATCTAGGTCCCATCTCCTTAAATTCCCGCCTTTTGGCAGTTTCTTCAGTTTCAATCTGCAGTTCATAACCAATAGATTGTGGTCAGAATCCACATCTGCCCCTGGAAATGTCTTACAGTTTAAAACCTGGTTCCTAAATCTCTGTCTTACCATTATATAATCTATCTGATACCTTTTAGCATCGCCAGGATTCTTCCAGGTATACAACCTTCTTTTATGATTCTTGAGCCAAGTGTTAGCTATGATTAAGTTATGCTCTGTGCAAAATTCTACAAGGCGGCTTCCTCTTTCATTTCTTAGCCCCAATCCATATTCACCTACTATGTTTCCTTCTCTCCCTTTTCCTACTGACGAATTCCAGTCACCCATGACTATTACATTTTCGCCTCCCTTCACTACCTGAATAATTTCTTTTATCTCGTCATACATTTCATCTATTTCTTCATCATCTGCAGAGCTAGTTGGCATATAAACTTGTAGTACTGTAGTAGGCATGGGCTTTGTGTCTATCTTGGCCACAATAATGCGTTCACTATTCTGTTTGTAGTAGCTAACCCGCACTCCTATTTTTTTATTCATTATTAAACCTACTCCTGCGTTACCCCTATTTGATGTTGTATTTATAACCCTGTAATCGCCTGACCAAAAGTCTTGTTCCTCCTGCCACCGAACTTCACTAATTCCCACTATATCTAACTTTAACCTATCCATTTCACTTTTTAAATTTTCTAACCTACCTGCCTGATTAAGGGATCTGACATTCCACGCTCCGATCCGTAGAACGCCAGTTTTCTTTCTCCTGATAACGGCATCCTCTTGAGTAGTCCCCACCCGGAGATCCGAATGGGAGACTATTTTACCTCCGGAATATTTTACCCAAGAGGATGCCATCATCATTTAATCATACAGTAAGGCTGCATGTCCTCGGGAAAAATTACGGTTGTAGTTTCCCCTTGCTTTCAGCCGTTTGCAGTACCAGCACAGCAAGGCCGTTTTGGTTAATGTTACAAGGCCAGATCAGTCAATCATCCAGACTGTTGCCCCTGCAACTACTGAAAAGGCTGCTGCCCCTCTTCAGGAACCACATGTTTGTCTGGCCTCTCAACAGATACCCCTCCGTTGTGGTTGCACCTACGGTACGGCCATCAGTATCGCTGAGGCACGCAAGTCTTCCCACCAACGGCAAGGTCCATGGTTCATGGGGGGAGGGGGGTCACAGTAAATATAACAAAATCCAAATTTGGAATGCGAGAGGTCAAATTTCTAGGACACATAATTTCCGAGAAAGGGGTAATGCCCGACCCAGAAAAACTAACGGCAATCAAAGAATTCTGTACTCCATATAATAAGAAAACTCTCTGAGGATTTCTAGGTCTCACCGGATTCTATAAAATATTAATTTGGATCGACTCTCTCGCAACACCACGCCTATGTGCATTGACTGGAAAAAACATGCCATGCGTATGGTATCAACAAGCCAATGAAGAATTTTTAAAAGTGAAAAACGCACTAACAACAGCACCGATTTTAGCACATCCTGATCTAACACAAAATTTTTGTATGACTACCGATAGCGTGAAAACAGGTTTAGGAGTTGTTTTATTCCGAGAATACGAACAGGCAGGGCTAAGATCATATAGAACAATTGCATTTGCCAGTCGGGTGCTCACCAAAAGCGAGAAAAACTATTCAGTCACGGAGCTGGAAGCATTGGCCATTGTATGGGGCTTCCAACGTTTTCGATACTTCCTATTCGGAAGGAAAACAAAAGTATACACTGACCACAAAGCATTAGAATTTCTGTTATCCGCCAAACTAACTCATGGGACGTTAGCTAGATGGATGTTAATACTACAAGAATTTGACTTCACTATTACACTCATACCAGGACCAGCGAATGTATTAGCAGATGCTTTATCACGATGTCCACAGGGTGCATCCCATAACATTGCTTTGGAAACAGCAGAAGACCAGTTTACAATGTACTATATGAAACAAGTACCTTTCGAAAACTACATTACGACAGCATTGAAAAACATAGGCAAAGAACAGGACAAGGATCCCGAAATACTAGGAATCAAACGCAAGTGGAGAAGTAAGGATTTTCCAGACATTCGACAGCACTATCTCGTAAAAAACAATGTTTTATTTTTTAGACGAAATGTTGCAACATATGAATGGTTAATTTATATCCCAGATGAACTACTTCATAAGTACATATGGTATACACATTTAAGTAATGACCACTTTGGACCAAAGAAACGCTTTCTAAAAATAAAGCAAACAAGCCATTTTCCTAATATGGAAAGACGATTTAGAACAGTATTAGTCAAATGCAAAAAATGTTTGAGGGCTAAACACGTCACTTTCCAAACCAAACCACCTATGTTTCCAATAATCCCTAAAAGATGAAACCAAATAGCTGCAACGGATTCGATGGGGCCACTCCCACGCACAAAAAATGGATAATTTTCATATTTGTCGTTTTGGAACTTACTTCTAAATATGTTACCTTGACACCATTAAAACGGGCAACAGGTCTTACTGTACGTAAAGCATTTAGACAAGATTTTCTCAGACAAGTAGGTTGAGTGGAACGAATAATTTTGGATAATGGCCCACAATATAAATCAGTGCAATGGCAAAACACGTTAAAACAACACAAAATAATACCCTTCTACATATCTATGTACGAAATGGCTCTGAGCACTATGGGATTTAACATCTTATGTAATTAGTCCCCTAGAACTTAGAACTACTTAAACCTACCTAACCTAAGGACATCACACACATCCATGCCCAAGGCAGGATTGGAACCTGCGACCACAGCAGTCCCACAGTTCCAGACTGCAGCGCCTAGAACCGCACGGCCACCGCTATCTAAGTACAGACCTAGCGTAAATCCAGCAGAACGATCTATGAAGGACATAGGCACTTTAGGCCGATTATATGCAGGCAAAAGACACAACACTTGGGATATATACCTTAAATATTATCAAGAAGTAATAAATGAAATGCCACATAGCACTATACTACTACCTCCAGTTACTGTACTTAAAAATACTGAACCCCCAAACATAACTAGAGAAAATGTTAGATTTCCTATTGTACCACATAGAAAGCACAAACAAGTAATAGCAACAGCACTCTCCAACATCAGAAAGGCAGCCATTAAAAGTAAAGAAAGAGGAGATAGAACAGCAATTAAAAGAACATTCTCAGTAGGCCAGAAAGTATTTGTAAAAACACACCATCTCTCCAGCAAACAGAAACACAAAATACATAAGTTTTACGCTGCATACAATGGACCTGTCATAATTAGCTGAATTGCTCATGATAATGCTGTGGAATTAATGAACCCAAAAACAGCCAAACCCTTAGGACTTCACCATGTGTGCCATATCCATAAATTTGAAGATTAATTTTATTACTGGTAAATAATCAGCACAATATTTCAAGATTATGTTGCAGATAAGATCGTCAGGAGAAAGAAGAATGAAGAGGGCGGAAGGTGGGAAAAAGAAAGTAGTTTCAATAATAACACCAATAGTACCATAGATTAAGGTGAAGGGATAAAGCGTAGATAGTCTAACAGCATGAAATACTAAAATGCTATACACCACGACACTACACAAAAATAAAAAACGAATTTGATGTTTCTTGTATAAGTTAAGACTCAAAATATCTTAGAACTGTAACATGGAAAGGGCGCCAAAGTTTGTAAAGCTTTTTGAGAAGGCATAAAACAATGTAGGTACTAGACATATGTTAGAAGATTATAAGTAAAACTTTGTGTGAGAACCATCGTAAAAACTCCAGCAAAGACCAGATGCAACGACCCACAAGTTGCAACGTGAGAAGTATCAAGAAAGAAAAGGACGTAATTAGCAAAACATGATTCCTACAAGGCAGAAGCGTCAAGAGAAAGGAAAGGACTGCAAGACCAACAGAAGGCCCTTGTAACTGAAATGGGCAATAAATCTAACCGCTAGGCGGAACCCTGCTGGAACGAACACAGAGCCGCACAGTGACGGAGCCCTGCAGAGACGGGACGCCGAACGCCGGAAGGGTCTCCGAGCGCCCCCACTCAGCGGAGCGAGCAAAAAACGGCCCGATGAGAAGACCGCTTGGGCAAGCCACCACTGGCAAAAAAAAAAATAAAAAAAATATGTGTAAAAGTCACACTACTGCTATTAAACAGCACGCTGATGCACGAAACTGAAGAAAAAGTCCATAAAGTAGAAATGACATGTCCAAACCATTTATCAAACTGTTACTAGGAGGAGAACTTCAAAGTGACTAGTTATCAATAAATATTTCCATATCCTGCCCAGAGAAAAACCAAGAAGCAAGTAAGAAGCAGAGAAAAAGCGCTAAGAACAGAAGTTGAATATTCGCAAGATTGAGACCAAGAAAGAAGATGGGTGAAGAATAGACGACATACCTTCCTAAATCCCTATCCTAATGTAAACTAGTCGTCTGCGAAGTATTACAACGAAAAACGACCGCTTTCAGCGACACATAATGATGACTTTTACGCATACAAAGCCAGTAAACCACGAGATTCTGCACTCACAGCTCCATTCCATTATGGGACCTCCACAACAGCAACACACACTAGCAAAGCCAACAAGGAACGACGAATGAAGCTGTATATCAAATACTTGCCCACATCCATCTCGCTCAAGTCCATCACCTTCATGGAAAAACATTCGCCAACCTCATGCTTAAACATTCATAGGATTGTGTGAACGTGTGAATCAAATTATGTGATGCAGGAATTGTGCAAAAGAAACGTGTGAAAAACTAAATAAGTTAAGCACCCCAGACAGCTAATAAACTACAAAATAACAGTCATTGACTATGGACTTAAGTAAAAAATAGACTATCGATAAAAATAAGTCATTAGTTCTGAAATGGACAGTATATAAATAACAAAAGTAAGACATAATAAACACTAAACCTATATCCCACTTATTTTCTCCTCATAAAAATAAAAGAATAACTTATTTTACTTAATTTCTCCTTAAAAAACAAAGAACAAAAAATTATCTTGATGGATGTTTTCCCTTTTTTTTAACATTTGTACCATTTGTTAGGATAATATCTCAATACTTGTGTACGTATATTTCTTTGTCAAAGCAATTCTTGGAAATAATTCTTATTTGTTAGTGTAACAATGTTGAAATGGGTATCTAGAAACAAAAACATTTTACTTGTACATAGTATTTAGAAAATGTGTTAGGAATAGATTTTACTTAATTACTACATGTATAAAAACACCATTTCTAAGAAAATCGATGTGAAAGACTCCTCACTTTCGATAACAAACATCTTAAAAAACAAACTTCACACTAAAAATAAAGAAAGAAAATAATTAAAAATTAATAATAGCATAAAAATATTCTTCTCTTGTCAATTTTAAGAATAATGTGGAAGAATAGAAAAATATAAATTAGTAATACAAACTAGCACAGAACCAGAATAACGTGGCTGAACAGTAGGCAACAAAATTTGGATAAAGCAATAAATTTTGACTGACTTACACAACGATTCAATCACTGCCTAACTTCAATGCAAAAATTAAGTTCGAAGGGTGGTGATATGTAAGTTGTCAGGCAAATCCAACACCTTCCATGGAAACCCTGACATGATAAGCAAATCCAGTAGTATGTCACATAGCTCCGAACAAATCGTGACATTAAATTAACCAAAGTCATTCGAGTAACGAGTGAGCAAATGGAATACCACAGACTAACACAAGAATGCCTAAATGCATGTCATACCTTCCCACTGTGAGGCAGACGCAGTTCTGAGGGGAGAAACAAGAACAGAAGCCGAGAGCAGAACCGTGTTAAGCGAGAAGGCCCTACGATAAGGGACGGACACCCACGACGCTTCCTAACCGCTACGACTACACCACCCGCAAGTTTTAGCGTGAGACTTTTTCGCGTCTCTGTTACGTTAGGACCACTCCCCAGCCCATGTTAAGAGATAGAGCCCTCCAAAAGAACAGTGTAGATTTTACGATAACGCTAAAAGGACCACACCAGCTGCAAGTTTTAGCGTGAGACTTATTTGCGTCTCTGTTATGTTGCAATCTTTAAAACCATTGCCCCACCACGAAAAGTATAACGTTTCTGATTGGGTACACAGAATTTTTGTAGGCGGAGCTTAAGGTTAACATTGAGACCCTGATTGGTCAGATGAAAACACAGCCAGATAGTTTTTTTAAACCAACTTCGGTAAATTGTAGTAAGGAGAAGTTAGGAGAGAGTTGCTTCCGAGACGGCGAGGTGAGCGGAGCTGTGCTGTCCGCAGCCCCCTGACGAACACGGACAAGGTAATGAACGCACGCGATGCCGCATTTTTGAGCACATAAGGTTTCACTCAGAACTGCAGAAGTCTCATCTGTTACATCCCCTTTTTGCGTTATACTAGTGTCGATCGTCAATTAAAGCTCATGGTGTTCACATTTGCCACTTGAAATAAAAATCTGAAACGCGATGATTTTTCTGTTATATAGTTATTGAGAAGCCACATCAGCCACTGTAATTTACGACAAGTTAGATAAGTAATTAAAAAGATAATTGCGGGTCACTGTAGACCATTTTGATAGTTTTCTCTTTTGTGAATCTTAATTTAAACCTAGATTATAGATGTGATATGGCATAGGTCATCCTTCGACCCATTGTAGAACTTGGAAAC
Organism: Schistocerca piceifrons; assembly: GCF_021461385.2. NCBI lineage: Eukaryota > Metazoa > Arthropoda > Insecta > Orthoptera > Acrididae > Schistocerca > Schistocerca piceifrons. The sequence goes on from NC_060140.1 coordinate 752,605,584, forward strand.
CCATTCAGGGAATATTCGTTCACATTTTTGTTGAACGCAGTCGGTTTTTACCATCCTGTATTAAAACATTTCCTTTTATCAATAGTGCAATTTATAAACGATGTTTTGTGAGTAGAATAAAATTTCCAATGATAAACTTAACTGCTTTTTCGACGTTATTTTACCAGCTAACTAAAAATAGGCAAGGCTTGAACCCCTTCCACTAAATTTGGTTACTATTAAGATTCCTTTACAGGGGATGTAGTGGAGCTGACGCTGAAATCATTAAGTATTTGGTTATATCATCGCTAGTCTCACTGAACTCTTCTGAAGTCTACATGTCATGTGTGGTCTGGCGTCTCCTTACCAGCAACAGGTCCCAGGTTCAAACTAGTCAATTCCCTAAAAAACACGCTCAGAGCGTCGTTGCGCGAAATTGGTAATGAGACACGATATTGAACAAACAGACACCACGCAGAATGTTTGGAAGCCTATGGGCCCATTTACTGGTCGCGAAGCAGATGACAGACTCAAAGAGCGCACAGTTATAGGTCCTAAGTGTTGACAGTGGGAGTTTGTACTGTGCGGCGTTCAGTCTAGCGAGCTTATGCATTTTTTTAGTCACTTTGTCGGTCGTAATTTTTATGTGTTCGTTTAAAGTCAGTCTTTCATCTAGGTGTACACCTAGGTCCCGTATTGTGTGTTGTCTGTGTATGTTCTTATTGTTTATTTTAATTGTCAGATCTCTTGCCAGCGAGCCTTTCAGTAGACTGTAGACTGTTTTGTGCAAAGCTATTTGTAGTTTATTATTTTTGCACCAGGTACTGATATCCTTTAGTAGGTATGATTATTTGTGTTCCAGTTGCGCTCTTGAGTCTGCCGTGACTATCACCAAGAGGTCGTCTGCATAGGCTGTCACACCATGTGCTCGATTATCCTCATCAAGTTGGTGGAGGAGGGGTTCAAAACTGGACTAGAAAACTGGACCACAGATTGACCCTTGCGGACAGCCCTTGGTGATTTTCTTGACAACTTTCTGGTTTCCTGCCCACCATTCCACTACTCTATCTTTAGAATAGTCGAGGCGGCTATTGTATAGGGCACTAGGTACCTGTATCTCCTTCAGACGAGCGAAACAGCAACACATATTACCAGAAGGTTCTGAGCCGTGGGGTGAGCATCAATAGGTCGCTGCACGCTCGTGCGTTCCGTAGTTTCAGCACCCGAGAGCGTCGCCGGCTAGGAGGCGTGCGTGGCGTACGCTGACGTCTCTTACCCTGGCAGGAGACCGAGACGGAGGTCAGTCTGGAATAAGACCTGCTCGCTTGAAGAGGACATTCCACCTTCAGCAGCCGAGACAGGAGAACGGGTGTTTGTGATGGAGTGCAGCCGATGACACCGACACCAGCAACTCATCAGATCAACAGCGGCTGTCAGTCGATTGAAAGGAGGTCCTGTGGGCTGCTGCTCATCGAGGAGGGAACCACAGGCCGTAGAAGCACCAGGCCACAGCACTCGTGCGAGTCTGCTACCACCGTCAAAGCTCCTGCCAAAAGATTTTACCCCGGGAGCGCGTTTCTGAACAGATTTAAAATTGTGCTCAGCTGCATTGTGCGAATTGGAAAGAAATGAGCACAACTCGGCATCTAGTTTTGATGGTCATGTTGTGTGACTGACACCTATTAACATTCAGAATTTCTGATCATTGTGTCACCTAGTTTTCTTGATTGTATAACGCTGACATACATAAGTTCATGTTTTTGTATTTGTTTACTATCAGCCACTCACACAGTTGCAGATGGTATGATGTATGCCGAGAAAGAGAGGCAACAGAAAAACACTAAAAATATGCCGCAAACAGCGACAAGAGCCTTAAAACCATGCTGTGACGTATAATAAATAAGATACTACGAACGTATTCACAGGAAACAATGTTTAAAAAACGAACAGTACATACGTAATAATGGTTCGCAATGTTTTATAACTATGCTATTTCTGCATGTTTCACAATTAAAGAACCCACTTATGGTGGCGATTTTTGTCGCTGAAACTAGTTTGGGGTATAAATGAATAACAAATGTGTTGCAAGACGGACCCATAATTCCCATATTATTGTAAATGTTGTCTCAAGAACAAATTTTGAAATTCTGAGTAAATGCAAAGTGCTTGGAACTTTTTGCAGGAATGTTTTATTATACTTGTAGAATTACAGTTGCAATATTATTAAAATTCTCCTATTCGATATATTCAAAAAGCCTCATGAGAGAAACTTACTATATGCAAAGAGATTAAACAGAGAAAAATTTGTAGAACGCTCTTAAATGGTTTCTGAGGAGAGGTGTACGTATATTATTTTCTGAAAGTAAAATTTTTAAATTCCACAAAAAGTAATATATTTACATGAAGGAACTTAACAGTAAAAGTGTTAATTTCATGTTCAAAGTTTGCCATATCTTCAAAATTGTGGATTTGGTGTATCTTTCGAATAGTGTATGTTTTTCATGACGACCGCTCTTAAACCAACACTGGGTAAGTGGGTTCACACCACCAAGTTATTTCTAAATGCAACTCGATTTTAATCATTGAAATAATATCCTGTGAAGTTCTGTTTCGTTTCCTGCTTCCCTTCTGGGCTCATGACGTTTTTTATCAGGCAGAGGATTTGTGCTCTAGTGATTCTATCACGAAAATTGCTGAAGAACACATTTTAAGTCCTTGCATCTAGAAAAGGTACTTCAGGCTCATGTGAAGAGCTAGAAATATTTTAAATCAACTGTTAACATTCATGGAGAAAGTATTCAGACCAAACTTATTCTCATCAAAAATAATTTTTTTAACATGTACTGATTAAAATAACTAAAACCCTTGCATAGAAACATGCGTTCAGACACACTAAGTTGATAAATTAGGCGACCACTACATACTAAGAAACAACAAACAAGTATTTAATAAAGTTCCAAAACTGTGTCACAATCTGGAAAAGGTGTGTTATGTTCCTTCGTGGGCATGATGATAATGGCAAATAGGTGATAAGAAAAATGCGATTGTGATAAAAATAAACAACTAAAAATAATAAGTTTAATATCTACGTACCCTCCAGTCTACGTGACTCTCCACTGTTTCCTATATTTTGATAACAAATTCAGCTGCCTCATCACTTTTTTCAATTAATTCCTGTTCTCCTTGGACATTGTTGTTAATCGTTTTCTAGCAGCCAATTGATCTATGAACTACTCACTCTTTAGCTTACGTTATTACGTTCTGGCATTGAATTTTATTCATGACATGTTAATTTAGGCTGACGTGATGGAAACTTTCTATCCACGTTTCTTTCCCTCGCACTTAGACTGGTGTCAGTGAGTTAAAAGATAGCACACGTTGCATTACTGAACGCTGTACTGGAGATACGGAATTAATCAGCTACGATTCTGATACAAGACTTTATAATTTTGTATCTCCTGCGTCTCCTCTACAGATGCAGATGAAATTTCAGTTTTACGAGAATGTGTCAACAGCCTCAAATCACTGCTAGTGATATGTTCGTATTTTATTGTTGACCATTTCAAATTCTTCCCTTATCGAACACATGGCGTGATGGTTATTGCACTATACACTTGCTCTAGGGGAATACATTTCTTTCGAACAAATGTGACGAGTGCTCTAATACTTCAGTTTCCACGAGCCTTTACGCGATGACGTTCTTTCTAATTTACTAACCTCTTAGCGCAAAATGGAAGTTCTGATTTGTGCTTGTGCCTCTGTAACTATCTGAAAGCATTTCAGAGGCCGTTGCACAGCAGCAGAGCTTTTGTGGGTGCAGACGTATTTTAGGCGTTTCGAGAATTATTTCTGTGCCCCTTGCGATCACTTTTATTTCTTTCATTTTATATAAGCTTTTTTTAGATTCCTGTTTCCTTATAACTTAATTCATCTGCTTTACAAATGCCGCTTTCAGTTTCCCAAATTTCACAAACTTTTTTAGACGGAACCTAAAACTTGAGCTCCAAAGGGAATAAGAAGTTTGTGAACTATGAAACTGTTAAGGACTATTCAGTCATGAGCAATGATGCGGAACTTCCTGAGGCGTTCCGTGCCGAGAAACAGCTTTGAACTGAAAGATCGCTTTCGATGTTTACTCACACCTCCAACGCGATTGTTTCATAATGTATGTCGGTCATACATCACATTACACACAATTCAATTGAGTATTTATTACTTAATGAAATAATCAGATGGTTACACAGTTGCAGGTACGTAATTCAGTTACTCAAACCGCATCACGTTTCTCTCAGTGGCATTGGTTTGATGACCTCGGCAGATACTCGCCCCATTGTTCTCAGCTGGGGCCGATCATGTTTTGTTTACCGCAGTGGCACGTTACATTGACGTAGGTGCATAAATTAAGCAAGCTGTCATATCATGTGTCGTGAATTATAGCTTCCTTGTTGATGTAGCTATTCCCAGATTTCTTTAGGCACTTTGGTTTATGGAGTTGTTCGTTCTACCACAACACAGTCAAGTCTACAAATTATTTGCTCCATCCAGACATTGGTAAATAAGGTGTTTGCTTTGAAAATTGAGATACGTTTTTGGTCTCATTTGCAGTATTTGTTTGTGCCCACTGTTAGGGCGAACCAGAGCCAGATTTTTTTTTTTTTTTGTTGAATCATCAGTCTTCTGACTGGCTTTATGTGGCACGTCAAGAATTCCTCTCCTGCGCCAACCTCTCCATCTCAGAGTAGCACTTACAACATAAGTTTCCAATTATTTGCTGGATGTAATTCAATCTCTGTCTTCCTCTACAGTTTTTCCCCTGTACAGCTCTCTCTATTATCATGGAAGTCATTCCCTGATGTCTTAATAGATGTCCCTTCTTCTTGTTAGTATTTTCCACACTTTACTCCCCGATTCCGTGCAGAACCTCCTCATTCCTTATCTAATTAGTCTACAAAATTTTCTAAATTCTTCTGTAGCACCACATCTCAAATGCTTCTATTCTCTTCTGGTCCGGTTTTCCTACAGTCCATGTTTCACTAACATACAATGCTGTGCTCCAAACGTACATTCTCAGAAATTTAATCCTCAAATAAAGGCCTATGTTTAATACCAGTAGACTTATCTTAGCCATGAATGCGCTTTTTGTCAGTGTTAGTCAGCATTCGATGTCCTCGTTCCTCCGTCCGTCATTGGTTATTTTGCTGATAGGTAGCAGATTTCCTTAACTTCGTCTACTTTTAATCCAAGCACTCGTTTTTGGTCGTCCGCTACTGTTATTCCCTGTTGACTCTTGTATATATGGTATATTGCCTGTCTCTCCCTATAGCTGAGCCCAATTTTTCTCAGAATTTAGAACTTCTTCCACCATTTTACATTGTCGAATGCTTTTTGCAGGTCGACATATCATATGAACGTCTCCTGATTTTTCTTTCATCTTGCTTCCATTATCAGCCGCAATGCCAGAATTGCCTCTCTGGTGCTTTTACCTTTCCTAAAGCCAAACTGATCCTCATCTAACACAGCCTCAATTTTCTTTTCCACTCTTCTCTATATTATTCTTGGTAGCAGCTTGAATGCATGAGCTGTTAAGCTGACTGTGCGATAGTTCTCGCACTTGTCAGCTGTTGCAGTCTTCAGAAATCTGTGGATGATATTTTTCCTAAAGTCAGATAGTATGTCGCCAGACTCATACGTTCTACACACCAACGTGAACAATCGTTTTGTCCCACTTCCCACAATGATTTTAGAAATTCTAGTGGAATGTTATCTATCTCTTGTGTCTTAATTGACCTAAAGTCCTCCAAAACTATCTCAAACTCTGAATCTAACAATGAATCGCCTGTTTCTTCTAATTCGACTCCTGTTTTCGTCTTTCATCACGTCAGACAGATCTTCTCCATGATAAAGGTCTTCAGCGTACTCTTTCCGTCAATCCGCTCTTTGCTTTGAATTTAACAGTAAAATTCCGCTGCACTCTTAATGTTACCACCCACGCTTTTCATGTCACCTAAGGTTATTTTGACTTTTCTAAATGCTGAGTCAGTTCTTCCGATAAACATTTCTTTTTCGATTTCTTTACATTCTTCATGCAGTCGTTTCGTCTTAGCTTCCCTGCACTTCCCATTTATATCATTCCTTAGCGACTTGTACTTCTCTATTCCTGTTTCCCGGAACATTTCTGTACTTTCTTCTTTCATCGAGCAACTTAAGTATTTCTTCTGTAGCCCATGGTTTTTTTCCGTGCTCCAAAACCGACGTGAACAGTAAAACAGTTGGACAGGCATGAGCATCATTTTCCAGCATGAGCGATTTGATAACAATTGGTCGTTATATAAAAAGTGTAAAAATGTCGATCTAAATGACAGAACTTGAATTAAAACGAACTATAATTTTTGCCACAACCTGCCATGGATTCAGTGATGGAATTCATCTGTTACAAACTAACAAGTGGATGTGTCGCATTTTATGCTCTACATGCTTTAAATTTTTGTTAATGAACTTGACAAAAAGTTATTTTACCACACGATGTGTATATGGTGGTGATTATGTAGGACCGATGAGTTGTGTTTAATTATAAACTTCTTAAGGAAGATGCGTCAGACCGGGAATGGTAAACGACTAAGAACACACTCAGCAGAATAAGTTCACAAAATTTATTTTACCCAAAAAATTTACTTGAGCACATGCTGGTGACCTGAGCTCACTTAATTACTAAGTTAACCACACATAGTAAAATTATTGGCTTGTCTTAAAGCGCCAGTACATAAAATACTATATAATAAAAAAATGAACAAAACAGACAACCAGACAATATACACTCCTGGAAATGGAAAAAAGAACACATTGACACCGGTGTGTCAGACCCACCATACTTGCTCCGGACACTGCGAGAGGGCTGTACAAGCAATGATCACACGCACGGCACAGCGGACACACCAGGAACCGCGGTGTTGGCCGTCGAATGGCGCTAGCTGCGCAGCATTTGTGCACCGCCGCCGTCAGTGTCAGCCAGTTTGCCGTGGCATACGGAGCTCCATCGCAGTCTTTAACACTGGTAGCATGCCGCGACAGCGTGGACGTGAACCGTATGTGCAGTTGACGGACTTTGAGCGAGGGCGTATAGTGGGCATGCGGGAGGCCGGGTGGACGTACCGCCGAATTGCTCAACACGTGGGGCGTGAGGTCTCCACAGTACATCGATGTTGTCGCCAGTGGTCGGCGGAAGGTGCACGTGCCCGTCGACCTGGGACCGGATCGCAGCGACGCACGGATGCACGCCAAGACCGTAGGATCCTACGCAGTGCCGTAGGGGACCGCACAGCCACTTCCCAGCAAATTAGGGACACTGTTGCTCCTGGGGTATCGGCGAGGACCATTCGCAACCGTCTCCATAAAGCTGGGCTACGGACCCGCACACCGTTAGGCCGTCTTCCGCTCACGCCCCAACATCGTGCAGCCCGCCTCCAGTGGTGTCGCGACAGGCGTGAAAGGAGGGACGAGTGGAGACGTGTCGTCTTCAGCGATGAGAGTCGCTTCTGCCTTGGTGCCAATGATGGTCGTATGCGTGTTTGGCGCCGTGCAGGTGAGCGCCACAATCAGGACTGCATACGACCGAGGAACACAGGGCCAACACCCGGCATCATGGTGTGGGGAGCGATCTCCTACACTGGCCGTACACCACTGGTGATCGTCGAGGGGACACTGAATAGTGCACGGTACATCCAAACCGTCATCGAACCCATCGTTCTACCATTCCTAGACCGGCAAGGGAACTTGCTGTTCCAACAGGACAATGCACGTCCGCATGTATCCCGTGCCACCCAACGTGCTCTAGAAGGTGTAAGTCAACTACCCTGGCCAGCAAGATCTCCGGATCTGTCCCCCATTGAGCATGTTTGGGACTGGATGAAGCGTCGTCTCACGCGGTCTGCACGTCCAGCACGAACGCTGGTCCAACTGAGGCGCCAGGTGGAAATGGCATGGCAAGCCGTTCCACAGGACTACATCCAGCATCTCTACGATCGTCTCCATGGGAGAATAGCAGCCTGCATTGCTGCGAAAGGTGGATATACACTGTACTAGTGCCGACATTGTGCATCCTCTGTTGCCTGTGTCTATGTGCCTGTGGTTCTGTCAGTGTGATCATGTGATGTATCTGACCCCAGAAATGTGTCAATAAAGTTTCCCCTTCCTGGGACAATGAATTCACGGTGTTCTTATTTCAATTTCCAGGAGTGTAGTATCAAAAAATTATTTAAAAGCGCCAATAACTGAGACATAGCAAACATCAAGATGGTTTAAAAGCACCCATACAACAACATCAAAAATTTATTTAATAGCTCCGTTATATACAGCAAAGAAGGTTAAGGGTGCTGATGATCAAATGAGTGAAGTTAACAACCTACAGAGTTCGAATAACAAGATTTAAATCATTATACACGGTATCTTTACAATACCAAATGGTAAACCAGTAACAAACGAAGAACGTCTGGTATGAATCGATTTACATTCGGCACAGGTCCCAACAACCGTCCCACCAGATACAAACAAGTACAATAAAACAGTTACGTTTTAGAGCTCTTAAACAGAAAAAACAAAAACTTTACCACGCATACTATACATCTTAAAACAATGACATACGGTTTAAGGGAAGTTATCAGTTTTACACTATTCCCCGTAATTTAGGGTATAAATGCATTTATCATATGACTCTTCTAGTACTCGATTAATTTCAAGGTCCCTTTGGCTGAGTCATAAACGAGTCCCTATTAAGGTGATTCAACACAAAAGCCGTTTACGGCAAGACTTCGCCCAGGACGTGCAATATTTACAGATAAATTTAAATCACAGGAACATTCTTGTACCATAGGGGTTGGCACTTGATTACTTAACGATCAATACGAACACAGTCACGCAAATCATCGGAAAGCCGAGTTCCCTGCGCCCTATTAAGATCGACCCTCTGTAGTGGTATGTTCACTTGCCATGGACACAGCAAAGTCCCTTTAAGATGTGATCCAGCAGCCGAGAGCTTACCAGTAACTTCCAATGACTGCCACTAAGGTTTCGCAGCAGCTATTCCTTGGTGAAGTACCTTTATGGCAGAATTAGAGCCGATTCACCCATAGGAAATGCTCCAAACCAGCAGTGGAAACGCCACAAAGAAACCGATGACTTTATACAGTAGTGGAAATCAGTACAAAGGCATGGACGTTGCAGGAAAATTAACGTTTCCCGGTTGGAATAGGTATGTACAGTGTATATGCAGTAGTATGAGATCTCGTATAATAAAAATTACGGTTAAAGGGTATCGCGGTTGACTTCAGTACAATAGTATATAACAAGACATTAACGGTTCGGGTGGCAGAGGGTGGAACTCGATGTAAAGGCGGTCTGTTCACTGCGATGTAAGTGTGTGTACATGGCTCTGCTGCAGATAAGAAACAGACACCTTTAGTCACCATGTGTATTGTGTACGTAAACCATGATTGTGACAATGACACGTGAAAACAGTTATCATTTGACGAAGCTGCAAAAGTTGGGCATATTAGGAAATGGGACCCTCTAATTGTCAAACCGCGTAGAAGTTGAACATTCAAGTACAGATATTTATAATTTCATTAGATTGACGCATCATATAAGCGGAACGGAAAATATGAGCACAGTAGAAAATTGTCTGAGGCATCGAAAAGGTTAGTTTTGCCTAAAGCAAGGGCCTCAAACCATTATTCTTCTGACCTTGTTGCTGATATACAGTTGCCAGTAACTGCCAGAAATTTTGTCAAATGAAAACATCTTGCTTTCAAGAAACGACTGCTCTAACACCCAAACATAAACAGGCTAGGCTGGAGATTGCTGAAAACCATATGTCATGGATTTGAGAATGGGGTAAAATGATCTCCAGTGATGAGAAGAAGTTTAGTTGGTCCGGATAGTTTTCAATATGACTGACGTGCTTTGAGAACAGAGCAGTAGGTAAGAATGAGAAGAAATTTTGATAGTGGAACAGCTATGATTTGGGCAGCGTTCTGCACTAAATGTAAAGGAGGCATTGCTTAGGTGAATGCTAAAATGGACTCTGATGTCCAAACTGAGAGGTTAGAGACCGAATAGATTACAATGTATGGGGACCTCGGGAAAGAGAGTCTAATATTTCAACAAGTTAATGCATTTGTGCAAGTTTTTGCCGTAACAAAAAGTGATTTGAAGATAAAAAAAATTCTGTGTCTTGCTCTGGCTTGCACGTAGCCTGCATTTGAATCCCTTGGGAAACCTTTGGAGAACACTTACTTGTAAGGTGTGTTTATCGCGATGGAAGGCAATTTGAGGCCGCATATGTGCTGAAAAAAGCGATACAAGAAGTGTAGGAGACAATTTTTACTACAGGAACAACAAACCCTAAGAAATTCAATGTCGGAGAGAATTTTTGAGGTTGGACCAAGTACCAAAAATCCAGTAATAGAACGGGACAATGAGTAGCTTTATCTCAATTCCCATCCAGTAAATGCAAACGCCTTATTTTGGTCTACATCTACATCTACATAGATACTCTGCAAATCACATTTAAGCGCCTGGCGGAGGGTTCATCGAACCACCAATATTTCTGTCGTCTGACTAGGGCCTCCCGTCAGGTAGACCGTTCGCCGGATGCAAGTCTTTCGATTTGACGCCACTTCGGTGACTTGCACGTCGATGGGAATGAAATGATGATGATTAGGATAACACAACACCTAGTCCCTGAGCGGAGAAAATCTCCGACCCAGCCGGGAATCGAACCCAGGTCCTAAGGATTGACATTCTGTCGCGCTCACCACTCATCTACCGCGGGCGGTTGTGAAAGTGTTATGAAAGAAACTACGTAATTTCTTCATGTTTGTTTATTACTTATATGTATCTATTGTCTTGTACTGTATGTTATCCGGGGACCTAGAAACGACGGAGAGGCTCCGTCCCCGCCGCAGCCGCAGTGGTCCACAACCCCACGACGACTACCGCAGTTCATTTCACCACTCCACCGCCCCACATCGAACACAGGGTTATTGTGCAGTTCGGCCCGGTGGACCCCCCAGGGAACGCCTCACACCAGACGAGTGTAACCCCTATGTTTGCGTGGTAGAGTAATGGTTGTGTACGCGTACGTGGAGAACTTGTTTGCTCAGCAATGGCCGACATAGTATAACTGAGGCGGAATAAGGGGAACCAGCCCGCATTCGCCGAGGCAGATTGGAAAAACCGCCTAAAAACCATCCACAGACTGGCCAGTTCACCGGACCTCGACACAAATCCGCCGGGCGGATTCGTGCCGGGGAACAGGCGCTTCCGCCGGCCGGAGTGGCCGAGCGGTTAAAGGCGCTACAGTCTGGAACCGCACGACCGCTGCGGTCGCAGGTTCGAATCCTGCTTCGGGCATGGATGTGTGTGATGTCCTTAGGTTAGTTAGGTTTAAGCAGTTCTAAGTTCTAGGGGACTGATGACCTCAGCAGTTGAGTCCCATAGTGCTCAGAGCCATTTGAACCATTTGAACAGGCGCTCCTTCCCGCCCGGAAAGCCGTGCGTTAGACCGCACGGCCAACCGTGCGGGCTATGTATCTCTTACTTTCATAATACAGGGTGATTCAAAAAGAATACCACAACTTTAGGAATTTAAAACTCTGCAACGACAAAAGGCAGAGCTAAGCACTATCTGTCGGCGAATTAAGGGAGCTATAAAGTTTCATTTAGTTGTACATTTGTTCGCTTGAGGCGCTGTTGACTAGGCGTCAGCGTCAGTTGATGCTAAGATGGCGACCGCTCAACAGAAAGCTTTTTGTGTTATTGAGTACGGCAGAAGTGAATCGACAACAGTTGTTCAGCGTGCATTTCGAACGAAGTATGGTGTTAAACCTCCTGATAGGTGGTGTATTAAACGTTGGTATAAACAGTTTACAGAGAATGGGTGTTTGTGCAAAGGGAAAAGTTCTGGACGGCCGAGAACGAGTGATGAAAATGTAGCACGCATCCGGCAAGCATTTGTTCGCAGCCCAGGAAAATCGACTCGCAGAGCTAGCAGAGAGCTGCAAATTCCACAATCAACTGTATGGAGAGTCCTACGAAAAAGGTTAGTTATGAAACCTTATCGTCTGAAATTGGTTAAAGCACTGTCTGCAGCTGATAAGATTAAAAGAATCGATTTCTGTGATTTTATCCTTGCTCAAATGGAAACAGATAAATCTTTCGTTTCAAAGATTGTGTTTAGTGATGAAGCAACTTTCCACACTAACGGGAAAGTCAACCGTCACAATGTCTGTATATGGGGCACTGAGAATCCGCGGGAAACAACTCAGTATGAACGTGACTCGCCTAAGGTGAACGTTTTCTGTGCCATTTCAGCCAATAAAGTTTTTGGTCCCTTTTTCTTCGAAGGTGCTACTGTAACAGGACTACAGTATCTGGAGATGTTAGAGAATTGGCTGTTCCCTCAGCTCGAACAAGAAGCACAACAATTCATATTTCAGCAGGATGGAGCGCCACCACATTGGCACTTATCTGTCCATAACTACCTGAACGTCAACTACCCGAGGCGATGGATCGACCGCCAGGCAGCCCGTGACAGAGCACTTCATCACTGGCCTCCAAGAAGCCCTGATCTTACCCCCTGCGATTTTTTCTTATGGGGGTATGTTAAGGATATGGTGTTTCGGCCACCTCTTCCAGCCACTATTGATGATTTCAAACGAGAAATAACAGCAGCTATCCAAACTGTTACGCCTGATATGTTACAGAGAGTGTGGAACGAGTTGGAGTATCGGGTTGATATTGCTCGAGTGTCTGGAGGGGGCAATATTGAACATCTCTGAACTTGTTTTTGAGTGAAAAAAAAACCTTTTTAAATACTCTTTGTAGTGACGTATAACAGAAGGTTATATTATGTTTCTTTCATTAAATACACATTTTTAAAGTTGTGGTATTCTTTTTGAATCACCCTGTATTTTTGTGTTGGGTAGTACCTCCAAGTACATGCGGCAAGAGCAAGCCATTAATGCTCATTTACCCCTGGGCAGCAGGTCATTTGTTGATATGTTAATGCTTGGAAGCAAAACGGTAAGTCTATACTGGCAGGCGTGAACCACTTAGTGATGTAGTTACGACCGTGTAGATAACATCAAATCGTGGGAAGACCGTTCAATGCAGAGAAAAAACAACCAACACACAAATGTGCGTATACATTAAGGTATCACATACAAAAATATCTGCCCTTATAACAGTTATACCCTGTGTATTCGCTGTGTGATTCCAGTTGTTACGTGGAGTACACACAGTATTACTTCTTAGTTGTTAAACAAGGTTATTGCTCCGTATTTGTATTGACGTATTGCATATTTGGAAGCTTTCGTTCACTAACAGCACGCTACTGACCAGTCCTTATTTTTTGTTTCTCTCACGTCGAATTAAACAAGGTATATCACCAAAACAATTCTAATCAATAATGCGTTTTTAAATTAGGCTTTACCGCGACTAGTATTAATATGCATCGAAACAAATTTACCGTTACCAGTAATAATTAAATTGTGATGTAACTCTAAAGTTGTTGTTTCAGTCGATATTTTTATCAGTACTGCTACACCACACAATAAGTTTGTTGTTCATGCTTCCCTTTACCGAGCGAGGTGGTGCAGTGGCTAGCACACTGGATTCGCATTCGGCAGGACGACGGTTCAATCCCGCGTCCGGCCATCCTGATTTAGGTTTTCCGTGATTTCCTTAAATCGCTCCAGGCAAATGCCGGGATGGTTCCTTTCAAAGGGCACGGCCGACTTCCTTCCCCGTCCTTCCCTAATCCGATGAGACCGATGACCTCGCTGTCTGGTCTCCTTCCCCAAAAACAACCAACCAACCATGCTTCACTTTTCTGAAGTTCTACCCAGCCACCTCACCAGCGAAGACCAGATCTGGGCTGGTGTGTCAGTCGGTACCTTAACAGAACTAACCACTGATGTAATGGAGTCACGGCACCAGGCGAGCATTGCCACCTGAAGATGGCAGCATGTACGTCTGCCGAAATATTGTGGAGAAATTACGACGCTACTCTGTCGGATACCCGAGAACTGTTCAAATTGTTGAAATTCAGTTAATTTCTCAAACTATGCTCGTCATCGTCGTATTACTACTTGAAAAATGCATATGTAACTCCGCATGTTGCCTGCACTCTAGCTGGGAACTGAATTTGCTGTTCACTTCGGTTTGGGAGAAGCTATATTTATCCGTTTATTCGGCACAGCAGGATAGCAGGGGGAGACGGTGGAGGGACGCAAGCATTCGATCTTCGCCACAGCCATATAAGTGTAGTTTTAAGTGGTCTTCACCCTTGCGTTTCCTCTGACTCAGGGGTGGCCCTGTTAACGCGATGGGAGGTAGCGCACCTTGCGGCTTGAAAGCGCTCATGCAAAGATGCGATGCCCATATGGAGGAACGTCTCCTTTACTTGAAGAAGGTGGCGGTTGAAAGTTTCTCGTGGGACTGTAAGACACATCTTCTAAATGGCTGCTCTGTAACGTGCCGAGAACGACGGTTAACATCTGCCCCTGCCCCTGTTCCTGCTGACCACAAAATAAACAAAAAGTCTCACTCTTCCTGGGACTCTGGTGGGATGGTGATCGCAATCTCGGAGGAACTTGGCTTGAGACTGGACGCCGCTTTGAACCATTAGCGTCATTGTTGGATGATTTGGAGCTTTTCCAAAACTTGAGGAAGAAGTTAGAGTTCTGTCCAGATACACTGTGCTTCCTGTCTCCACGAACGACGGCCTTGCCGGCCGATGTGGCCGCGCGGTTCTAGGCGCTACAGTCTGGAACCGCGAGACCGCTACGGTCGCAGGTTCGAATCCTGCCTCGGGCATGGATGTGTGTGATGTCCTTAGGTTAGTTAGGTTTAAGTAGTTCTAAGTTCTAGGGGACTTATGACCTCAGAAGTTGAGTCCCATAGTGCTCAGAGCCATTTGAGCCATTTTTGAACGACGGCCTTGCTGGCATCCTCGTGGGACATTCAGGTGAAGATGAGACCAGTATGCTGATAACTGCCGCCGACAGCCGGCGCGCACGCAGTCACAAGTACCGGAAGTTATCTGGTGAGATTCGACCAGCAACGCTTTCTTGCGCAACTATTCAGAGGGTGCGGTATTTGGTAACATGCGGAGTTAGTTGCTTCGGCAACTGATGACCGCACTTAGTTGCCTGATTTGCAGGATGCACTTTGCATCTGTGAACGGTGTTTGTTCTTCCGAGTTCAATTTTCATCAGCACTTTCTGATATCGTCTTCGCTTGACCTTTGGCTATATTCATTATGTGGTCGTAAAATTTGTACCGAGACAGGAATTCAACATAACTGTGCTGTACCTTTTCATTCATGCTCGTTAAGGTAAATAAATAGCAACTCTTATAAACGTGTATTTTCCTTCATGTGCTGTCGTGTGATGATTGACCTGTGTATTTCATGCATGACAATTAACCTTTGTAGGTGGGTCTATCCCTGTTAAATTCTGACCTATTACGGGGTTATTCACTGCGCAATTGTTTCACTACCTTTTAAATGCAAATTCGAATGATTGCATAGGGAGTTTCACTCCGATTACAGACCAGGTGGACTTAAATTTTTCATGTCAGGGGTAAGCACACTACAACCACAACCACGAGGTGACAATTTAAAAAAAAAGAATGGGAAGCGGTTTACTTAAAGTAAGTCTAAAAAGAAATCACTGGCAATAAGGCCGCTGGACAATTTACCTCCATGACAGCTTTCCATGATTTTTGTCTACTTTTCATTAAGGTCATTACAGAATTTCTAGTTGAAAATGATCATACAGCCACACTAACAAGAAATCATAGGACGTAACTTCCAAAGCTTTTGTACATTTGTTGAAAAATCATTGTTGCAGACATCATCGTTAATCAATTTATGACGCAGTCACTTTCAGTCATAAACAGATCGTCTTCAAGTGAATGGTGAAATCGTAATCAGATGTGTGACAACCACTATCGAACAACATGCCACAACACCTCATCTCCATTTAACTATAAATCAGGAGCACATGCAGCGTGCTATACGTCTGTATGACAAGTGTTGCCATGTGTTTCGGCACAGGTACGCTGTATGTGTTCTTTATTTATAGTTAACGGAGACGTTGGCCTCTGACATGTTGTTTTTAAGTGGTTATATGTTGTCATACATCTGATTACAATGGCACAATAATCCTGAGGGTAGTGTCTTTAGACGGAATGAAGTTTGTAATAAACTGACTAATGCAGCGGTGAGCAACAATGATTTTTCAACAATTTTTACAAGCTTCAAATACTCAAATTAATACTATTGTGTTTGCATAAAGTAAATCAATCTGGCTGTGAACCCCAAAATTTTAAAAGAGGCAGGAAAGCTGTTATAAAGGAGTTAGAGGTATCCTCTGCAACAAAAATGGTTCAATTGGCTCTGAGCACTATGGGACTTAACATCTGAGGTCATCAGTCCCCTAGAACTTAGAACTACTTAAACCTAACTAACCCAAGGACATCACACACATCCATGCCCGAGGCAGGATTCGAGCCTGCGACCGTAGCAGTCGCGCGGTTCCAGACTGAAGCGCCTAGAACCGCTCGGCTACACCGGCCGGCATCCTCTACAACAACAGTATCAGAAATTACAGGAAAGTTTGACACAACCTATTAACTAACTTATGCTGGAAAGTACTGTCTTAGTAACAGTTGAACACAGGTCGCTGTGTGCTTTAGAATGGGGATGGGAGGAAGAAGAGCGAGGCTGCGACGGAATTTCCGGTTATCTGACGTCTAAAACACAGCAAAAATTGACACACAGTATACCACCTTGCGTAAGATGTTCAGGAAGTGAATAAAAATCTCTTTTAACTCATTTCTGCAATTTTTTCTGTCTCTGTGATCTTTTACGTTGCACACTTTTAATTGCCTACTTTATTACCTTCTTTGTTCCACAGTTCTGTCTGGCGGACATCTGCGGATGGACAGCGTAATGTAGGCCTTGCTTCACTGCTTTAAGGCAAGCCGCTCTTTCTCCGACATTCCTTGGCGTAATCTGATAACTGAGAGCAAGGCCATGCTCTCACCGGTTGCTCATCCATCTCAGAGCAAGAAACAAGGTCGCAAACTGCTACAAGTTCTCTTTGTTTTTTTAATTTGAAGACCATTTCGTTACACATAAAAGGTATTGACTCTTTACCTTTAATAGTTAAGTATAACGTCAAGCTAGATACTCGTGGAAACAGAAAAGAAATTCTTCGTTAATTCATATGATAAAAAGCTCTTTTATTTATTGAAGTTGATACGAACTTTAACGAGTGAGCTTATGTGCATGTATCTCAGGTGTATGCTGTGGTATAGCCGATAGTGAGTTATTGTATCGCAGTAATTTCGTAGGTCGTCGCCGAAACGCTCCCCAGTCCAATGGCTAGGGAATAGTTCGCTTCCAGGACAGCAACAGAAAAGTCACTATTTCCTGTTTTTAAGATAGGCGGTACTACGGTTCAGAATGGAAAACTGAATGGCAGGCTGACTAACCAAAGAATATATTTCAATCCAAAACAAAAAGTTGTCAACAGAACAGCTTACTGTTGCTGTGTATTATGTGATGATCTATCTAAGAAATCATTCAGAAAGTGATCATCGAACAGTCATAAAGACATTTGATAAAATTTTTATGAATTTAAAGTTCAGAGAGACAGCTCGGAACAAACACAGGGTCAACCCTAACTCCAATGAGGAAATTTATGAGATTGTGAGGGGTATTTTTTTTTTTTTAAGTAAGTGGCATGTTGCCTTCACATCAGTGAAAAAGCCTGTAATATCCTCTGAGGTGACAAAAGTCATGGGATAGCGATATGCACATATACAGGTGCTGGTACTATCACGTATAAAAACAATAAAAGGACGGTGCAGTACTGTATCATCTGGATGTTGAGCCACTTGGAGACCGTTTGCGGTCATACAAGGACGTTTTGTTTTGTATTCCGCCTAGAAGGAGGCGCGTGGGTCTGCTCCTGTAAACTGAAGGGTAGGCCGAATGTAGGAAGTGAGTAGGAGCAGGAAAAGGTGAAATGTTTTGGTACTGCGTTTAACTTAACAGAACATTTAATAGAGAATATTATTCAATGACATACGTAACTTTGCACTGGAGATGAGCACGTTGGTGTGAAGCCGGATGTATCCAAGTACATGAAAGTTACACAGGCAAAATCTGTAGTGGCTCGCCCACTAAGAAACAATGTTGCTTGGTTGTCTACTCGGAATCAAATGGGCTGAATCCGGAGCGGCGCTCGTAGAGCTGCACAGCGCCGGCTAGAGGGCGCTGTCGTCGGTGTCGGTGTCGTGCCAACCTAGCAGAGCGCACCTGCGTTGTGGCATCGTAGCTATCGATACCACATCTTGTTCCCAAGCAACGATCCAATTTTTATGGATGACAATGAGCCATGTCACCGGGATACAGTTGTTCGTGACTGGTTGGAAGAACATTTTGGACAATTCGAGCGAATGATTTGGCCACCCGGACTGGCCAACATGAATGCCATTAAGCATAACCGGAAGGCCAGTTCGTGCACAGAACCTTGCACCGACAACACTTTTGCGGTTATGGACTGCTATAGAGGCAGCATGGCTCAGTGTTTCTGCAGGGGACTTGCAACTTCTTGTTGAACCCATGACACATCGATTTGATACACTGCGCCGGGCAAAAACATATGTAACACGATATCAGCAAGTATTGGCTAAAATGGGTCAAATGGCTCTGAGCACTATGGGACTTAATTTCTGAGGTCATCAGTCCTCTAGAACTTAGAACTACTTAAACCTAACTAATCTAAGGACATCACAATAATTTCAGTTGTTGCTGAGGGATGGTTTTTGAGTGTTTTTGTACATGTGACCTATGGCATCCAGTACCTCGTTATAGAATTTTTCATTTCGTTGATTTCTTACCCCTACTTTGTATTACACCGAAAATATCTACACAATAGCTCAATAGCTTAATAGTGACCGTAGCGGTCGCGCGGTTCCAGACTGTAGCGCCTAGAACCGCTGGGCCACTACGGCTGGCTCAGCAGGTATTTCTTTGCTTTTGTCACCTCAGTGTGCAGTCACCAAAATTTACAACACTATCAAGTAACAACGCTCTCATACTTAAGTACGGCACTTTGGTTGCCGTCGCCATTTGAGCAGCGCAGCATAGCTGCTTTGTGTGCTCTTCCACTGCATTCATGGAAATCATTCACCAGACGGCTATCATCCTACTCTTCGCCCGTAAACCTGTCCACAGCTGCTTTGTATCAAAACCATCATACAGTATCAGCGCCGTAAAATAGCCCAAGACACCCGAGCTGTACTGAATGATAGCTTGTAACGAAGGGTGAGGTAGGCTTTCTATCGTCAAAGACAATTACCGTGAGGGAATGGATCATTTCTTCTTCCAAAAATGACACTCAGCGTATACTGTCGACATTTAAGCTATTGTGTAGATATTTTCGGTGTAATACAAGCACAAAATAAATAGGTGTAAGAATTAACGAAATGATGGTGCTGGTGGTGGTTAGTGTTTAACGTCCCCTCGACAACGAGGTCATTAGAGACGGAGCGCAAGCTCGGGTTAGGGAAGGATTGGGAAGGAAATCGGCCGTGCCCTTTCAAAGGAACCATCCCGGCATTTGCCTGAAACGATTTAGGGAAATCACGGAAAACCTAAATCAGGATGGCTGGAGACGGGATTGAGCCGTCGTCCTCCCGAATGCGAATCCAGTGTGCTAACCACTGCGCCACCTCGCTCGGTAACGAAATGAAATTATTCTATTACGAGCTACTGAAGACCATAGGTCACGTGTACAAAAACAGTCATAAACCATCCCTCGACAACACCTGAAATTTTCTCAATAGAGTTTAGGTTCTCTTTGCGTAACAGAACTGGAAAAGATGGAGAAAGAAAGTAATTTAAAACCGAACCGTGTTTGAGAGCTGTTTTATCGAGGGATTTGAAGAAACAGCAGTATACGATTGTGGGCTGTAGTCTGGCTCAAAATAGGCAGATTACAGCCTCGACCTAACCTAGCTTGTTGAACTTAATATCGGCACTAATTGGATCAAACACGTGTTACACTGAAGGCCGAAAGAAACTGGTATAGTCATGCGTATTCAAATACAGAGATATGTAAAAAGGCATAATACGGCGCTGCGGTCGACAACGCCTATATAAGTCAACAAGTGTCTGGCGCAGTTGCTAGATCGGTTACTGCTACTACAATGGTAGGTTATCAAGATTCAAGTGAAGTTTGAACGTGGTGATTCAGTCGGCGCACGAGCGATGGGACACGGCATCTACGAGGTAGCGATGAAGTAGGGATTTTGCCGTACGACAATTTCACGAGTGTATCCTGAATATCAGGAATCCGGAAAGAAACATCGAATCTCCGACATCGCTGCGGTCGGAAAAAGATCCTGCACGAGCGGGATCAACGACGACTGAAGAGAATCGTTCAACGTCACAAAAGTGCAACTCTTCCACAAATTGTTACGGATTTCAATGCTGGGCCATCGACAAGTGTCAGTGTGTGAACCATTCAACGAAACATCATCAATATGGGATTTAGGAGTCTACACCGACATTGGACAGTTGACGAGTGGAAACTTATTGCCTGGTAGGACGAGTCTCGTTTCGGATTGTATCGAGCGGATGGAGGTGCATGGGTATGGTGAAAACCTCATGAATCCATGGATCCCACGTATCAGCAGGGACTGTTCAAGCTGGTGGAGGCTCTGTAATGGTGTGGGGAGTGTGCATTTGGCGTGATTGGGACCCTGGATGTATCAACATCCAGATACAACTCTGACACGTGACACGAACGTAAGCATCCTGTCTGTTAATCTGCATCCATTCATACCCATTGTGCATTCCGACTGACTTAGGCAGTCACAGCGGGACAATGCGACACACCACATGTGCAGAATTGCTATCGAAAAATAGGCCCATAGAGCTGGTTCTGCAGCTTTGGTCAAGTCCGCTTGTCAGTCGAAACGCTCATAGCCTCGCGTAGCATCGGGTTCTGATCCGTGATCAGAATGAACGAAACTATTTCTTAGCTGACCTCAGGTACACTTTTCACCATCACCTTTCATTTTTGTTGTGTAATTTTAATCTACTACCTACTATATTCTAGACTTGTTGCGCGTTTCTTCGGATGGACAATGCAGTGCAAGGCTTACGTGACTGCTTTAAGGCAAGCCACCCTTTCTCCGACATTCCTCGGCGTAGTCTGGGAACGTAGTAAAAACGGTGCCGAGAGCAAGGCCATGCACTCACCTCTTGCTCATCCATCTGACTGGTTGTAAAAAGCGCATAGTACATAACGACTATACAACAACAAACGAAGGCGGCGTTGTTTCGTAGGTTTCATAGGATATTCAAGGACACAACGAGGTGAACAGATCGATTCCTATTTTTCAACTTTTAAAGCACGGAAACCAGAGGGATCACTATATATTCGATCTGTACCAGGAGCTGTAGGATTTTATACTGCGCTGGTGGGGCAGAACTATCCCTGTACTCGTATTAGATTTGAATTTAGGAGCGAAGAGTATCAGAGCTAATCGCAATGTGCTTATTGTGCTACACACAGCGCATATCCGGAAGAACCAGACAGACAGACATGTGCTACCTAGCGAATAATATACAACAGCATAACTCAGCAACGAGTGAATGCATTCAGTGGCAAGCTATCGTATGTGATTGGTATTGCATAGACAACACAGTACGCATATAGCGTGCATAGCGCAGCCTCCACGACACATCAGGGAACTGCTTCGATGTACAATGATGAGAAAACCATAATAACAACTGCCCACACGAAATGAATGTCACATGGTGGCGTTGCAGGCACTTGACAGCGTAACAGAAGTATATGTTTGGAGCAGAGACGGCTGGGAAATTGTTGTAGCAATATATGGGCCACAAAAGGAGAAATCCACTGACATAAGCGACTTTCACAAAATGTAGATTGTTTTGGCACGACGCCTGGGATACTCTACCGTACCGACTGTATTATTCTGGGACACGGTGGTGAAGAAAGTAGTGGAAATTGGAGAAGGATTTAAATGATGGAGACATCGGTGTCAGCAGGGCAAAACGGAGAATATGGGGCTTCCTTTGATCAACTCTCAACGATGTCGGTACAGTGCAGTTCGTAAGTGCCAAAATTTTGAGGCAGACCTAATGGGCTAACTAGGCGCTTCAACTCATGGAATTAATTTGCAGACCGACGTATGGATAAAAAATGTGCAGTTGTAAAATATACTCTTATGTTCGCAAGTTCGATGTGTATATTGTTGCAGAGCACGCGAGGGGGTAAAAGGACGCTCGTTCTGTTGTGGCGAGTCTTCTAGTCAAGCAGCATGCTGAGCGGCAAAGGTCATATTTAACACCGCAGCTGGCCGCTGTTACAAGTTGCGATGGCCTACGAATGCAATCTACTAATTGTTAAATTAATATTAAGAACACCTTCCGTTTATTCGTTCTTATCGGTTCCTCAATGGTTTTATGTGGTTTAAATACGAAGTACAGTTCTGGTCGGGGAACGGTTTGGAGTAGGTCAGAGGTATTTATCTGACCTTGGTTGAACTTGGAAGTTCAAAGTGGTTGGTCAGCGAGACTGCTGAACTTCCAGTGATAATCTTGGGGGTAGAGACTATTTGGTGTTAATTTTACGGAGTTTAACCGAGGTTCCAAATTGTATGTTTCGTTGTTCAGATTACAATACGAATTGGTATTAAGCAGTCGGTGGACTCTTGTACGGTACATTAATAATTGTTGTATGGTGCAGATTGTAATAAAATCTTACGGGATTTCGTTATAAGAATTGATGAACGTTAATGAATCAATTGTTGTGTGTGGATATCACTGGTGAAATTGTGGTCTGGTCCAGAACCCTCCCACGGTGAAGAACGATTCCTGAGTGGAGTATGGGAAGGAAGGAATGAAGATTGTGATTAATGTTCCGGCGACAGCAAGGTCATTAGAGACGGAGCACAAACTTAGATTGGGTGGAGAATGGAGAAGGAAATTGGCCGTGCGCTTTCAAAGGAACCATCCCGGCATTTGCCTGGAGCGATTTAGGGAGATCGTGGGAAACTTAAATCTGGATGGCGGGACGCGGGTATCAACCGTCGTCCTCCCGAGTGCGAGTCCAGTGTGCTAACCGTTGCGCCACCTAGCTCGGTGTGTGGAATGTAGGGCTCGGTAGTGTGTAGGACGCAATGAGTACGAAGAGACGACTCATTCGCGTATTATGTTAAAGGCCTGCACTGTTCACTTCTATTACAGAACTATAGAATCATAGTACAGCATAACTAGCCGTGTGAGAGATATTTTCCAGATTTATTGTTTTGTTTGAATAAACAAAGGGACCAGTAAAATTAGTGACTTTCAGTGTTATTAGCTGCTTAGAAGGAACTCCGTGGCAAGTGTCCAAATCGCTGTAATAGTGGGACAGAAAGATAGTCAGAAGCCAACACCTGACGAGGAAGACATTTTGCTTCCTTAGGTTAAGTGTAGGCCTCGAGCGCCGGTGGCGACGTTTTTTTTTATTTTTATTGTTTGCATCTCGCGTAGCTTTCTCTGGGGTACACGGACACTCGTGCAGTGAAAGTAAAAGAAATAAATAAGTTGGTTTGTGAGAAAGTTTAATCCGAGGCTCCAGACCTAGTTATTTTACTCCAGTGCTATAATTCTAAGGTCAGTTAAGTATATCAATACTGAAAATATAGAAATTAAAATATTATACAAAAAATAAAATAATAAGAAAAAATATAATTTCAGTTTTCAGCTGACAGGGAACTAGTTTATAGGAGAAGCATATTAGCAATCTATATTGAGAACGGTTGCAAAAGAAAGGGTAAGACATAGTATAGAAGTAGCTTTGACATCTGCTATCGAGTTGCTGGTTGCGTGTAAGCATAATAAAAAATACAGTAGCACAGCGAGGTAAGTAGGAAAGTATAAGATCTCTTCCTTTTACAAGTAATAAGTATGTAATTCTTAGTGAGTAAAAAATCATGCATAGAATATAGTAAGAAATGTAAGTATAGACTTTACAAAACGTTTCTCTTCACCTTCCTTCCGCATGCTCCATAAAGAAGTTGTATATGGAGCTTCTCTCGGTTTGTGAAACATTTTTAATTTCTGAAACTAACGGATTCGCGACGCTAACATCACTGATAGACTCAGTGCTACATCTCCTCTGCGTCCATTCTATATCGATATCTCCGTGGACAGCTGTTTCCTCCTCACACGACATGTACGACATGTGATCAAAAAGTAAGGTGAATAATTTTATTATAAACAAAGTAATATGCTTACATGAAATTCGTCTCAACACCCTTCAAAATATTGTCCTTGGCTAGCAACGCACTTATCTCAACCATGAATCCATGACTAGAAGCATTTCTGGAAGGCTTCTTTTGGAAAGGCGTTGAGCTGTTCTCTATTGTGACCCTCTCAGTCTGAGGAATGCTTTCAAAACGTTTTCATTTACGATGGTTTCAATGTTTGGGAAGAGCCAGAAGTCACATGGTGCTAATTTTGGGGAGTAAGTTGAATGTGGAAAGACAGGAACACTTTCCGAAGAAAAACACGCTGACTGGAAGTGACGTCCATTTTTCTGGTCTCTTTCTTCGTATATCGTTCTGAAAACGCTGCAGTACGCCTTTGTAAAATTCGACATTTACCACTGTTCCACTTTGAACGCACTATGCCTTCAGTAGAGGACAAAACATTGAACTGGACTTTCATATTCGGTTTTGACTGATGGGCCTTTTTCGGGTGAGGATATTCGCGGATTTTTCATTGGGAACTCTGAATTTTTGTCTTCATTTCATATCCATAGACCCAGGTTTCAAATTTAGTTACAATTTTGGACATGCAGTCCGGATGTGAATGATGACGATCCTTCAACTCCGTGCAAACTGACACACGATTTTCCTTTAGTTCATCACTTAATAGTCTGAGAATAAATTTTGCACATACTCGTCCCACTTGCAGATTACCGGATGATATGCTTTGCATGGTCCCGTACGAGACGCTAAGTTCTTCAGTAGGCTCTCTAACAGTTATTCGTCTGTTCAAACGTACAGCTTTTGTCGATTTTTGCACGTTTTCTTCTGTTTTTGAGGTTAACAGACGTCCCGAACGTTGCTTGTCTTCTGTAGACTCATTTCCGCTTTTAAACCACTCATATCGCTTGTAAACTGTCTTCAGATTTGAAGCCCTTTTGACATACACCAATTTCAACATTTAATGGGTTGCCTTGGCACTTTTTTGCAGCATGAAACAGAACTTAATGTTCACACGTTGTCAGAAACCCATAATGCGCGAAAGAGACGGTAAACACAACCTCAGTTTAGCGTCTCTGGACGCTGGCTGACAAGTCAGAACGTGTCCCAGTTTGATGCTGCCTGTCTCAGTGGATCAGGCTATTGGAAAAATTACATCAAACAGTTGTACCGTTAGCAGTTGCTACTAAAAAAAATTATTTGGGTATGGAATCACGAACATCCACACAAGAGAGTAATCACTTACAAATTCAATACTGATGAATCCAAAGTTGTGAATATTACAGTTATTCCGAAACGAGTAAATTAGTTTTGAAGAGTGAAACGCTCTGATTTTGTCTCTTTTAAAACTAAGATAGTAGCAGCAGAAATTACTTACAAAATCTGAAAAATCGACGTTGGTGTCAGTATCTCTGCAATTAATGCTTGCTTCGAGGAAAGATTATGCGACGTTTAATGAGGAATTTTCACAGCTCATGTAGATAAAAATAGAACTGTGATACCCTGAACGTTTCCGCAAGTATTTGGAATGAACAGCTTAGCACAATCAAGCTGTACAAAGGCTAGAAGGATCTTTCGTGACATCTAGCGAGGCAGCACAATGGTTAACACCCTGGACTCGCATTCGATCATGCTGATTTAGCTTTTTTCGTGATTCCTAGAAATCGAGTAAGGTAAATGCCGCGATGGATTCTTTGAAAGGTAACGGCCGATTTCCTTCCCCATACTTCCTAGATTGGAGCTCTTGGTCCGTCTTCAATAACCTTGCTATAGACTGGACTTTAAACATTGATCTTCCTTCTGTTTTTCTCTTTCGTCCCAGAAACCCTCCAAGGAGTGCACTCAGCATACGTCAGAGCAATCAGAACTCGGTACGTTGTCCTAGACATGTCAAAAGTAAAAGGTGCATGAAACGGTAGCTTTCGTATTATAGATGTACATAAAAAGTTTGCATGAAAGGAAAAGCTTAACCACTGTTTACACAGTAACGAGAAAACCGTTACGGGAGAAGATGGAATTTATGCGTGTACGATGGCAACATTCGCGTTCCTGCATTCACCTTTCAGTTTAGACGCGTGTCAGCAAACGGCTAGATCGACCCACGTAAGTGCTATTCTCGCTTTGCTCTTACTCCGAGAATAATTTATGTGCAAAAAAGAAAGAAAACTTTACAGTTACCCGCGAACATTGTAGCTAATGTGACGGAGCAAACATCGTTGTAATTACGGAGAAATGAGCATTTATCCGACAGACTGTCTTCGTATTGCGAGCGGCATTAATTGCGATGTCTATTTTAATGAAAACTGCTGTCATATCACTGAAGTCGTGCTGATTCTAAGTAACAGAACAACCTCTAACGCGATAGCAGCAATTTGCAGGCCGCAATTTTTAAGTGTGCGAGTAGCTTTGCTCCATCGCGTGGTAGAGAGCTATGACAAGCAATAGAATAACGCAAAGAGTGGAAAACTATGACATGAAGATAGTTTATGTAACTGAAACGTAATAGCAATCTACTGCTTTGCTTAATTTTGCAGATATACACATAATATAACCAACACTTCATAATAGGAAGAGAAGATCCGTGGTAGTTCGGTCGCTTTCTTGTATAGGTTTAAAGTGTGATCCAAGATAATGGTTTGATGAAGGCCTCATCTGTGGTGTAAATTTAAATACTGTTTCGGCTTTATTGTCATTTGCTTTATTGCAATATATTAGTGTTGATAAGCTCGCTTTTTGATGTGATCTATTTAGGGTATATACGGTTTCGTTGTTCGGCTTGCCTTCCGGCTTACTTTGCTGCGCGCTTACTATAAGGACACCACGATAGCGTACTTTTGGTGACGCCTGCCGCAGGCGGAGAAATTGATAGTTGTGTATTTAGAGTATTTCAGTTTGTTGAAACAGAATTTCAATGTCAGCTACATATTATAATTCTAGCTATCGTTGCCTTCCTGTATCAAATCTGCTTTTTGTATAAATCGAGAAAATGCGTAGGACTGGGGAGAAGTTCGTCTACGCAGTTCAAATCCGCTGCTCAGAACTCACGATGGCTTCCACCATAGAAACCTGACTGCCAAATTCACTTGCCAGACGGGTCACTGTTCTATACGCGAACTGTAATTTTGAATTTTACACAGAAGGTGCTGAAAGCTGAATGCTGTGAAGTCATGTGGTGGCACTGCATGGAATGTTCGGACGCCTGATGCTGAGGCTTGGTTCAAATGGCTCTGAGCACTATGCGACGTAACTTCTGAGGGGGTCAGTCGCCTAGAACTTAGAACTTCTTAAACCTAACTAACCTAAGGACATCACACACATCCATGCCCGAGGCAGGATTCAAACCTGCGACCGTAGCGGTCACGCGGTTCCAGACTGAAGAGCCTAGAACCGCTCGGTCACCCCGGCCGGCTGCTGAGGCTTACCCTGGGCGTTTGTCTCTGTACAGACCTCCCAGAAACAGGCTCATGACGCCCTACATGCAAGTCTGTCGCCGGCAATCCGACTCTCAGTAGATCGGCCATCGAATCTCACGACTCCACAGAGGCATCGCGACGTCCGTTCGTCAGACACTTGTGGCCGTCCTGCGCTTCAGTTTACTCGTGTTCAAAAATGGCTCTGAGCACAATGGGACTTAACTTCTGAGGTCGTCAGTCCCCTAGAACTTAGAACTACTTAAACCTAACTAACCTAAGGACATCACACACATCCATGCCCGAGGCAGGATTCAAACCTGCGACCGTAGTGGTCGCGCGGTTCCAGGCTTTAGCGCCTAGAACCGCACGGTCACTCCCGCCGGCTACGCGTGTTGAAACTTTGCAATGTTGAAGAAGCGCTGTACGAACTGTTGGACTCCAGTTTTACCCTCTACACTTCATTCTAGTACTTTGGAGGTTATTCCCTGATGTCTTAACACATGTCCTGTCATCCTGCCCCCTCTTCTTGTCAGTCTTCTCCGTATATATTTCCGGATAGTTAGTTACGCTTCAGTTACCTCTGTATGACACAGTGCGCTTCAGCCAGTGTTTACAAGATTGGTGCTACTGGCGCCGTCTCGCTTAGCGTCTGTTACACAATTTCGTTACGCGAAAAGTGGTTGTCTTTATAATTCCATATGAGTGTAAAACAGTAAAAAAAAAAAAAAACAAAAAAAAAGAATTGAAAATCTACCCCCGCAAGAATAGTGGGTTGCTTGGTTGGTTGGTTTGTGGAGGTTGAAGGGACCAGACTGTAAAGGTCATCGGTCCCGAAGAATAGTGTGAAACAGGAATTCTCCAAGGTCAATGATTGATCAACATCTCTCGAAATTCAGAAAAGTGTAACTACATACACGAAACTAACAAGAGAGCAATTATACAGTGTATACGAACGAGCCGATCTGCTATTTCAAACTACGTTCTAACTTAGCGTACGTGCGAGTTATTCGTGAGTGTAGTAGTTCGTCTGAGCTATCATCAGCAACAGGCTTCTAAGTTTACCGATAGTCCAGTCGAAAGTTCCTTGACAAATGTGCGTGTCTCTAACATCCGCATTGAAGATCCCAGAAAAAAAGAAAACTCAAATTGCAGACCTACGGAAATGCTCGTGCAATTCATAACAAGATTTGGGTTGATTTCTATCCGTTCCCCGTCCAAAATGGAATTAGATCTATCCAAACGGAAGTTAAAAAACTGATTCCGTCAGTAACGAGACTTGGGGGCTATCAAGCACACATTAAATACATGGGGAAACTACCAGCATGCTTTATTTCTAATGAATCAGACCACGTTAAACAGGGCTGTCGAAGTCGAAAATTCCGTACTCAACTCCACCTAACTAAATGGAAACCTCTATTTCCTGAGGTAGTGGAGAAGGGTGCCTCCTCGGCTTAAAGTGCTTTAGTTACTGTTAGTTAATCATCCAAGCTTTTCGTGACTTTGGTATTAATCACTGTCATACAGTGTTACAATTGTAAGTGATGCATTCCACGAACTTTCACTATGATAAGTTTGTTGTTACGTAACCCCAAAAGGAATATGAAATATGCCTTCACTACATTTTTTTTTTCACCTGTGATGACAGTCTATGCTCGACACCGGTAGACATACAGGTTTACAATAATTTTAATTAAGATGATTAATAATCCATTTTCTCAAGTACTTAACGAATGTTGACTGTCACTTAAACTGTATCCAGCGGTCGTTATAAGCGTTCGAAATCGACAGAGGGAAAGTGACACAATGAAACGGAAGAATTTTATTACACTCATTGTTTTCCCTAAAGGTGAAACAAGAAATCTAATATCTATAGATTGAAAGTTTACCGTCATACCTCCTTGCCTAGGGACGCCAGATCAAAGTTGATGTCGTCAAGCCCTGAATCAAAATTGCGCAACGGATAACTGGGGAGGGGATACTAGGCAATGGGCTGGAGGGCTCACACGCTGATGTGTGGGTCCCTGCTTTCTATATCTTTTATTTTAAATGAATTCCTTTAACTTGACTTCTTTGTGATTTTTAAGGTATGTTAAAGATTGGTGACAATTGATTACGTATTTACTTTAAATATTATCACTCGCTCGATTTTACAGCGATTGCAACAATTGTTCCAATTTACAGATATTACAATTTTACAACTTATAGCTCGGGTATGTTACATAGGAATCTGCACACACTTTTCTACGGGCAAGACGGAATTGCGTTGGCCAAATGTACACCACCAAAGCCTCTTAATATTTTACGTAGGAGATCCACTACGTGAGGAGGATAACAGGCCAACTGGGGACCAGATACATTAACACAGGGGGTCAAATTTCCTAAATTAACGAGATCATTACTTTCCTTACACAATCCGAAGCTGGAAATAAAAGAATTAGTACAAATATTCAAAAACCTCACTTCCATGCCTTAACATTGAGACAGACGCACTGAGGGCACGTCTGCTCACTTACCCGTCTTCTGGAACACTCCTCGAATATGGCGGGCACCCGGAGGTCTTCCTGGGCCCCGATGGAGGGGGTGGTCGAACCACTTGGCCGTGACCAACCTCTCCACACCAAATCTTGTGACACTGGAAGGTCTTTGACTTTTGCCTCCCTGTGCTGTCTCTCTGATCCCCTACTCAGGAGTAAGGTTGGCACTACTATAATACAGAACTACTTCCCAACAAAGATTTGGCCACGCTTTACGGAAAGGTGTGAGGAGAATTAGGAAAGTTCATGTGCAGATTCACATTCACGTACAAGAAATGCATAATACACGACACATATAAATACGTATTATGAAGCCTGACACATTTCTTTCCACCCGTTCACATGGGTTCTGTTGCACCCGCGGCCGGCAGCGTCGTGTAACAAAATTGGCTGCAGAGCCGCCTCTGTTTCCATTTCCCAGTGCGAGCGAGCAGCGAAACCTGCTACTTATAGAGCGGAAACTACTGTACCGTTTCAAGATGTCGTTATGATTGCATTTAGGCAAAATATTAGCACGCATACATCGTAAAGAAGCATAAATATCAGCTTTAGGACAAAGAGCGACATAAAGGAATCCAGAGGAAAAAGAAATTGAAAATGGACTTTACTGTATTATCGCCTTTTCTTCAGTTACAAGGAATGATTTTTTCCTAGAGATTTAATTTGCATCTGAGAAGAAATTTAATTAAAATAAAAAAAAGGGAGCTACCTCATGAAACGAAATAGTTACGTCAGTTATCTTCGTTCAACGTCCAGGGTAAGTGTTCTGTTTTAGCAAAGAAGATAAAGCGCCACCTCAAGTGTTTGCACGGTGCTCCCGGGATTCGGCCAGGCGCTCCGGTGTCGGATCGTATCCGCCTGGCGGATTCAGGACGAGGGCCGGTGTGTCCGACAAACTGAATATGGTTTTTAGGCCACTAGATGAATACTGGGCTGATATTCGCGTCCCTCTTCAGTTACACAATTCGAGAACATTTGGAAAACGTTTGCACATTTTTCTATGGGTAAGACCAGATGCAGACAGTTGGGGTTACAACGTTACTTTGTGAGTAGTCCCCCTAATGTTAACCAATAATGCAATTTCAGAACAATTCTCCTATGTAAAATGTTAGGTGTGAATATGTGCTTTGTATTCCTTACGAGATCAAACTTGCACAATGTAACGTCAGTTTTTATCGAAGGAAAGAAAGAATTACAGCGATATTATGGAAATCATCCATTAGTGTAAAATGCATCTGTGATAGATATCACGGTTCCGAAATTGTTGTATAATTGTTTTTCGTCCTTTTCTGGATGTCGACCAGATTAGACGTAACTACACTGTAATCTGTATCTTTTATGAATAGCAATAATTACATAATATCTAACCACTTTTATTTCGGTTATGAGCATTCATCCATTCCTTTCATGTCACGGGATTATGAAAGCATGTTTCGGCTGTTTTAACTGAGTTGGAGACTGTACGTTTGGTGACGCAAAAATCGGGCGCCGTTAGCGCTCTATCGTTAATTATTCAATTACTTAAAGTTAACTTGCATTTCCACATGTAATCTGACAATCTTCCTTGCAAAGTAATTTTACTTGTGAGTAAGGTTATTTATTAAGTTACGCTGTCTGGTGTTATCATACACACCGTCGACCAAAGTCGAGCTTTTTCTGTACTCTTTATATGTTACTAAGAGCTGTAACGAAAGGAAATAACTTACGAGGAAATAGAACAAATAAGACTTCATACTTAAATAATAAAAACAGTTCTGGCAAGTAGAAGAAAGTCGTTTCCATAAAATTTCATTTCGCTGAATATTTAAAATTCATAGTTACATCAAAAGCTAACTAAAACACGAAAGGAAGACTTTAGGGTACAGAAATTTTGTTCCTGGGGAGTAAAGGGGTGGTGACCGAGAAGTCATCTGTCCACATTCTAACATTAACAGTGCTAAATCTGATAATAATCATACCGATTCCCTCGAGTTACGGAATAAAGGTAAAAAAGAAAATTCAGCTGAAACCTGCTTTGTACGTTCGGCGACCATTTCAAAGGGCTGTATTGAAAATTATAATGCACCGGGTGATCAAAAAGTCATTATAAATTTGAACACTGATTAAATCACGAAATAATGTAGATAGAGAGGTACAAATTTACACACATGCTTGGAATGGCATGAGGTTTCATTAGAACCAAAAAAATACAAAAGTTCAAAAAATGTCCGACAGATGGCGCTTCATCTGATCAGAGTAGCAATAATTAGCATAACAAAGTAAGACAAAGTAAAGATGATGTTCTTTACAGGAAATGCTCAATATGTCCGCCATCATTCCTCAACAATAGTTGTAGTTGAGGAATAATGTTGTGAACAGCACTGTAAAGCATGTCCGGAGTTATGGTGAGGCTTTGGCGTCGGATGTTGTCTTTCATCATCCCTAGAGATGTCGGCCGATCACGATACACTTGCGACTTCACGTAACCCCAAAGCCAACAATCGCACGGACTGAGGTCTGGGGACCTGGGAGGCCAAGCATGACGAAAGTGGCGGCTGAGCACACGATCATCACCAAACGACGCACGCAAGAGATATTTCACGCGTGTAGCAATATGGGGTGGAGCGCCATCCTGCATAAAAATACCATGTCATTCCAAGCATGTGTGTCAATTTTTACCTCTCTATCTACATTATTCCGTGATTTATTCAGTTTTCAAATTTATACTGACTTTCTGATCACCCGGTATGTAAGTCTAAGCCATCACATGTAATTCACACATAATTTATTTTCCGCCGTTATTTGTTTGAAATCTGCGTGGCCTTCTGCCTTCGTTACACACTGACATACGTATACATACCGCATTTTGGTGGAACTCATACTGGATCTCTCAATCTTATCATCTTATACAAAAAGTAATCGATCTCCAAAACTTTGTGAAGCTCTGAACAATATATAATAAATAAAATAAATAATTAATGTCAGCTTCCAATCTTATTTTGGTTATGTGTTCTCAGTGTCTGATTACGTGTTGCACTCACAGTTAACTACTAAAGTGTGTTGTACTGGCCGGTAAGGTGCTGCGACCGCTTAATTCACTTCGGCTGCTGCAGTGGCACTGGACGTTTGACCTGACCAGCAAAGACTCACGACACGCCCTCAGAGCCCCAACTCCGCAGGTGCCACCCTCTCACTTTTGAAACCCCAGAACCCCCCCCCCCCCCCATCTTACCCCCTCCCTCCCACTCATTGTACCTTCCTATGTTACCATTCCTGGGAGACAGTATACCACGGAGAATTGGCTTGGTTACAGCCTAAATTTCCGCAATTAAAGTTTAATTCTGCAGCGGAGCATATATTGTTCTGTAACTTCCTGCAACGTTAAACATTTTTGCCAGACCAGCAGTTGAACCCACCCAGTTTTAATCTTTCATGAAGCTCCAGAACATCACATACTTCACTGCAAAGCGAAATGCTTATTCTGAAAGAAAACGAGGGATGGTGAAAACGTTTTAAGTGAAACTTCAAAGAAATATAAGTAATTATTTGGTTATTTCTTTTTGTAACTCTTCTGGCTATTACCACGTGAGTAAATTCCCTGTAATATTACGCAAACTACAGGAATTAAATTTGACCCTGAGTGTGTACTAATGGGAATAAACCCGCGTTTGTTTCGTTGCCTAAAAGACGAGGGCAGTAGTTTCACTAGTGGGAATCGATCTAATGTTATTGTGGTTCCACAACTGAAAGACGATCGCAATCCTAAATAGACAGATTAATTCCAAGTAGTAATGATTCAAATTTGTTTTGTAAGTTGAGCACGAAACAATAGCACAGTATAGCGAGTAATTGTAAAGTAGCTAGTCAACAACAGCACAGAGAAAAACTTAAAAACATTTTGTCAATTAATTCCAAGTAGTAATGATTCAAATTTGTTTTGTAAGTTGAACACGAAACAATAGCACAGTATAGCGAGTAATTGTAAAGTAGCTAGTCAACAACAGCACAGATAAAAACTTAAAAACATTTTGTCAACAACCTATCTCCCATTTACGCGCACAGTCTGTATTAAAGAAATACAGTGTTCATTACACAGTAGTGAACACAGCTAATTTGGACATGAGGTAACTTTAACACTGAGAGACTTTAATACTGAGAGAAAGCAAAACAGAAATAATTGTCAACTGTCGTTCTAACTAACGTGGTCGCTATTTGTTTTTAGATGGAGAATATACGTCTTTACATTATGTACAGCACAAGTGGAACTTGGGGACCTCGAATCTGTTAAGGTTGCAACAAATTTTAGCCAGATACATGTACAAAAACACGAATGTTCCTAGAATGATTATTGCACTTCATAAACAATTTCACTGAGAGAGTTGCTGAATTACTGGCCCAACATTTGGTAGGGGGAGCCCAGAAATATTTTATTCATTGTCTAGGTTTACAACTACCACACCAAACCATACACAATAAAGATACACATATAAAAACAAACATACGAATAAAACCACTATCACAGATCTACAGAGTAATTGATTATTGTGTTGGCCTTTAAACTGTAATGCGCTGTTATTGCTTCTTACAATCACAGTTGTGTTCTGTTACTTTTAGTTTTCAGCGAAGATTTTTAAAAGAAGGAAAACTATTCTCATTTTTCCATTCGTTCTTTTCAAATACCTCACCTATTCACTTTACTGATAAAGTGGAGCACAATACACCCATTGAACATTTGAGAAAATGTTTCGTCGTTCGGGAAAAGACCGCACGTAATCGTCTCTCTGTCCATGAGAAGAAGTCACAGGCGTGCCACTTTGTGAGCATACTGGTGAAGGGAGGGACAGGGGAGGGGGGGGGGGGGGTGTGACAGGATTGTGGTGACGTAAATTTTGTGCTGCAAGCCTGCAGAGTTACCAAAAATATTTATCGGTATTTTACAGGCAATCAAATTAGCTTGGGAAGTAGAACACTGGGTACAGTGGTGACCAAGGGCATTCGGTGAACCATTAGGCAATTTTATTTACAACACAAATCTCTCGAACAGTACCTTAACAATTTAGGAATGGTAACAATTTAGAAAGATGCTTCATAGGAACTAATTAATCAAACTTTGGATAGATGTTGTTCAATAATGTCTGCCAAATTTTAACATTAGCAACAGTCGTGATGGCGATGAAATTAGCAGGCGCAAGGAAATGTCTTGAAAGAACTTCAGAAAATAAGATATAAAAAAGTCCATGAATTACAGCAGCACTGTGTGAAAGATGACTGGTAACTACAGTGCCCGGGCCAAGAACCGCCCGCACGATCTCCGCACGCACGTCCCCATGCAGACCCACAGCAAGTGCGCTGCGTCATTGCTACTCGGCCCAGGCCCATAGATCCGGCCACCGTCAAGTTACTGCTCCGCCTAGAAACACACACCGTCTCACGGTATCACCGCTGTCCGTTCCTCAAGAAACAGGCAGCGCCCTCTTCGCGGCTTGCTATTTCACGTAGGGGAGTCAATTCGTCAGTGAAACCACGGAGATATAACGGGTGATGGTGCTGGAGACGTACATTGTACGTTGATCTGAATCCTGCGCCGCCATGTTAGACGCCCTAAAACATTAACAGACTGCTGTTTACGATTGCTTCTTCTTAATTTCTGTCGCATGTACGAAAAACCTGTTGTAAATACTAATGCTACAGTGTTTTCGTAAATAAAACATCATCAGGAAGGCATTTGCAGACGTCTTTCCGATCTTAAATGCGTATTTGACCGAGTAATAAGGCACATGTTAATGTTACTTTGTTTTTGTGTTACATTTCGAATAACCAAGTAGAGAAGTATGTGATGTGGAAAGGCTGCGTTTGTAATCCAGCACTTTCCTTAATACGGACTGATGAAACTGATGTTCGGTCTATGGCCCCTTCTGAAATTGCTGAGAACATATTTTTCTACGTTTGGTCGGCTTCCAGTCCTATCTTCTCACAGTGTTCACACAGAGTGCGTTTCGGATTAGGTTGATAGAAAGTCTAAAGTCAAATGATAGGAATAAAACCACTACAGTAAAAATAGTGTGCGCAACCGAACTTCATGCATATAAAAGAAAATATCGCTTGAACCAGTGCACTTTATTGAAATTCGATTCCTCTACGACTTAGACTATATCCGTAATACCAGAGGTCGAAATTACCGCTACAGTTGCAGGGCTGTTTTATTTGGAACAAGACCGCTTTCGGGCTCTTATACGCCTATCTTCAGGTGTTGTACTGAAAGTAGCAAGAGACGGGAGATAATAGATTTTACACGTAGCAGTACACATAAAAAAACTCCATATATCATTTTAGAAACCACCGGCCGGGCTAAGTGCTGTAAAACCAAAGGCTATGCCGAAGTGACACCAGACAGTACTAAGGACGACTGTCTAGATAAAGAAATATGCGATGAATTCCAGGACACTTACACTTGGTGCAGTGATCCCGAGCGCTGCGATGGGCAAGTTGCGGTGTGCTACCAGCGAGCGCAGAGCACAGAGTAGCATATGCGGAGAAAGCAAACTGGTAGATCAGTGTGGCAAAAGTATTGCCATCTGTTGAAGGGAAGAAGCACGCGGGGCCACTAGCTCTGCCATAAACAATTTGAATTAGTGGTTTACATTTAAAATGGGAAATGAAAAAAGAAACTATTATTAGAAAGTTACGTGAAAACGGTAGAAGTTCATTATGCATGGTAAAGGAACGTATTGAACTAGGTAGTACAGAACTGTAGTAAAACTGAGTGGAAGTTGGCGACATAAAATTCATGTATAAACCGTAAAACACAATGCAACTTTTCCCTTTACAAGAGTGGCATGTAAGTTTTTTATTTAGTGGGCATATATACGACGACGTGGAACAACACGCCACAAACATCAGTTAAAAAAACATACTCATGTACCACTCCTACTTACAAGAATCTCGTTACCGACCAGCGAGATGCTTGTAAATAGGAGATAATACAAAATACAAGGTTTCGTAATATAGGCTTTAAGCGAAGCATAGTTGGTAGAGGCGTTGCATCTAAAAAGAGAGGGAAGATTAATAAAGAGTTCATATCCCACTATATGAGTTTTTTAAACATTTTCCTCTTCGCATTTCCTACGAGGTCGTAGGACATTCTTAAGAAATTGGTAAAAATAATTTCTGTAATATTTAAAGGCTATTTACAATTTGTACAGAAACCAGATGACAGTTATAAGAGTCGAGGGACATGAAAGGAAAGCAGTGGTTGGGAAGGGAGTGAGACAGGGTTGTAGTCTCTCCCCAATGTTATTCAATCTGTATATTGAGCAAGCAGTAAAGGAAACAAAAGAAAAATTCGGAGTAGGTATTAAAATCCATGGAGAAGAAATAAAAACTTTGAGGTTCGCCGATGACATTGTAATTCTGTCAGAGACAGCAAAGGATTTGGAAGAGCAGTTGAACGGAATGGACATTGTCATGAAAGGAGGATATAAGATGAACATCAACAAAAGCAAAACGAGGATAATGGAATGTAGTCGAATTAAGTCGCGTGATGCTGAGGGACTTAGATTAGGAAATGAGACACTTAAAGTAGTAAAGGAGTTCTGTTATTTGGGAAGCAAAATAACAGATGATGGTCGAAGTAGAGGAGATATAAAATGTAGACTGGCAATGGCAAGGAAAGCGTTTCTGAAGAAGAGAAATTTGTTAACATCGAGTATAGATTTAAGTGTCAGGAAGTCGTTTCTGAAAGTATTTGTATGGAGTGTAGCCATGTATGGAAGTGAAACATGGACGATAAATAGTTTGGACAGGAAGAGAATAGAAACTTTCGAAATGTGGTGCTACAGAAGAGTACTGAAGATTAGATGGGTAGATCACATAACTAATGAGGAGGTATTGAATACGATTGGGGAGAAGAGGATTTTGTGGCACAACTTGGCAAGAAGAAGGGACCGGTTGGTAGGACATATTCTGAGGCATCAAGGTATCACAAATTTAGCACTGGAGGGCAGCGTAGAGGGTAAAAAATCGTGGAGGGAGAACAAGAGATGAATACACTAAGCAGATTCAGAAGGATGTAGGTAGCAGTAGGTACTGGGAGATGAAGAAACTTGCACGGGATAGGGTAGCATGGAGAGCTGCATCAAACCAGTCTCAGGACTGAAGACCACAACAACAACAAATAGTGTAAAAGTGCGATCTCTGCCAACAGTGACTTTGTTCGATTTAGTGAACTTTTATAATCTGATGTCCTAATTGAATGGACATATACCTTTCTTTTTTGACTTATTATAAGTGCATTGGTGTTCGCCCCCGGTAGCTCAGTGGTCAGCGCGACGGAATGTCAATCCTAAGAGCCTGGATTCGATTCCTGGCTGGGTCAGAGATTTTCTCCGCTCAGGGACTCGGTATTGTGTGATCCTCACCATAATCGTTTCATCCCCATCGAGACGCTAGTCGCCGCAGTGGCGTCAAATCGAAAGACTTGCACCCGGCGAACGGTCTACCCGACGGGAGCGCCTAGTCACACGACATTTACAGTGCATGGATGTTGAAGATTTTATTGATGTGTGCCACAGACAAAACAAAATGACTAGCACGTGGACAAGAAGGGAGGAAGTGTGCTTGTATTAAAGGTAATGTAGAAATTTTGCGCTCATCCATTTTCGTGGTTTGTGAGCCAAATAAAGCTAACGACTGCCTTTGGAGAGCGCTGAGAGCGCAAAATCACGTTCAGCAACTTGTCCCATGTCCCGATGTCGCTGTGTTCCGAGATGCAGGAAGTACCTCTGCGTGCACGTCTACGTTAGCTGCCTCGTCCGGTGTGACGACGACTTACGTGGATGACCAGTACTGGTTCAAATGGCTCTGAGCACTATAGGACTTAACATCGGAGGTCATCAGTCCCCTAGAACTTAGAACTACTTAAACCTAACTAACCTAAGGACATCATACACTTTCATGCCCGAGGGAGGATTCAAACCTGCGACCGTAGCAGTTGCGCGGTTCCAGACTGAGGAGGTAGAACCGCTCTGTCAAAGCGGCTGGCGGAGGACCAGTACTGCCGAGCAGCGACTGATAAGGAGCGTACGAAATAATTACACAATTTGACACAAAAAATAAAAATGAAACCAGTGTGACTGTGTAAGTAATCTGCAAATTGAACAGGATAACTTCCCGCTACGGTTCTTCTTCAAAAATGGTTCAAATGGCTCTGAGCACTATGGGACTCAACTGCTGAGGTCATTAGTCCCCTAGAACTTAGATCTAGTTAAACCTAACTAACCTAAGGACATCACAAACATCCATGCCCGAGGCAGGATTCGAACCTGCGACCGTTGCGGTCTTGCGGTTCCAGACTGCAGCGCCTTTAACCGCACGGCCACTTCGGCCGGCGGTTCTTCTTCACTGCGTCCTGTAACCTTAAAATTTTGGAAGTACAATACTATAACCGTTTGCCTCTTTCGAGCATACTGTATCAGTAACACAAAATGGCAATCCCAAAAAAACTCTCAGCATCAGCTTTGCCCGACGATGGTACGACCTTCAGCACTGGTGAGTCCATACGTTTTCTCTGCTTCCTTTGCTTCTGACAGTTAGCCTGGAGTTCATAGTGATACACCGAACCGCTGTCTATTTAATGGCATAAAAATCTAGGTTGGCTTGGCACAGCTGCAGCATTCCAGCTACTATCTTGTTTCGATGGGTATTTTGATGTGAGCGAGTATTTGTGGAATCTGTTGGGTGGGGATTTTCGTAATGTCTTGCGAGTTATTGAAAGCAGTTATATGATTGATTTCCACTTTTTGTACCGTGAGTCCAATTGTTATGTGTCCGTCTTCGAGCACCAATGCCTCCAGTTCTTTTGTGATGAATGACTGTTCACAGAGGGGTGGTCTGCCACTTCATTCTTTGTCATTCTGACCTATTTGACCACATATGCGCCACGTAACCACTGTTGCCATGTTTACCGTAGATTTGCACCAGCTCGGAATTGGTTGTTGCAGCGTTTTTCTCCTTCAAATTTAGAAAACAAGTTACTGCACAGTTTTCCATTTCATCAGTGGCCTGCCCACTTTCTTTTTGGCTTCTCTAGTAGCGTGCTATGGTACAGCGGCGCTGGAATTTCATTGCGTACCAGAAATGCAGACATTTAAACAGAACATGTAACGTGTGTGTTTAGTATCGATCGTATTTTCTCCATGTAACTTCATTTTTTCTTTTGTATAATCTAATATCTGTCTTATTGCGTTGTTCGGTTCAGTACATATGGAAAAAATTATTCTGGATTTCTGTAAAATTATTTAATTAGAATTAATTTGTGAATGTAATTTTCGAAGCTATGTTATTTTGTAATACTAATGTGTTAAAGTAGTGTGAGTAGTGCATCGGGCACGTAAGTTTACACACAAGTACGTCTGTAGGGTGGTCCCACCACAACGTAAAGCTATAGACGGGAGTGAAAAAGCTGGTTTTGCGTGAAGTACTGCAAGAGGCCTTTGTGGCAATGTGCAGAGCAATTTTACGTCTGGAGCCATAATCATATATGACGAATTCATACTAGGGCGCCGGCGTTTGTGTCCGAGCGGTTCTAGGCGCTTCAGTCTGGAACCATTTTCGCCACCATTACAAACAGCTTCGAGAAAGAGATAGCTTCACCGTCGGCAAGCTCCAGGGAGAGGTCGGACGTTGGAAGTGGAAGAGGCCGTACTGCATCACGTTGAGAAATTTCTTTGGCTATTAACGAGTGGAACTGTAAAACAGGTGATGTACAGAGTCGCGCCTAAGTAATTACTTGTAAAAGCAGTCGCATTACCAACATGTTTTCAAATGGTTGTGACGTGAGTTCCAATTCAAAATATTGTCTAACCACACACCTCTAGAAGTCCCAGAAGTTTGTAAGAGGAATTTCCGAACACCCTGTAGAAAAGGACTGGCGATGCGGGTTTAATGTTCGCAACTTGATTTTCTTATGGGTGATAATTAAAAATAGAAAAACAACAAATCGCCTGGTATAGACAATATCCCAGCCGAACTTCTGAAATCTGGAGGAGCAAAATTGAGTCAGGACTTGTATAATCTTGTTTTCAACATGTACGAGCAGGATAAAATTCCTACAGAGTTTGAGAAAAACATTATGATCCCCATTCCAAAGGAGGCAAATGTTACAAGATGTGAAAATTATAGGACGCTCAGCCTAGTTACTCACGCCTCTAAAATAGTAACTTCAATTATCCTGAAACGCATAGATCAAAAAGTCGAAGCTACACTCTCCGAAGACCAGTTTGGATTCCGGAAAGATAGAGGAACCAGAGAAGCAATATTTGCTCTAAAACTAATAATAGAGAAACGACTAGATAAGAACCTGACAACATACATAGCTTTCGTAGATGTAGAGAAAGCATTTGATAATTTTAAATGGGATAAGGTGTTTGAAGTACTCAAAAAAGTAGTAATAGAGTATAAAGATAGAAAAATGATATGGAACCTGTACAAAAACGAGACAGCACTTATCCGTGGACGGACAAAACAAGAAGAGGTGCACATACAGAAAGGTGTCCGACAAGGTTGCGCACTATCCCCTGTTAACTTTAACCTATACATTGAAGAGGCGCTGAAAAAAGTAAGGGAAAATTCACAGACGGGTGTAGTAATTCATGGCCAACGAACAGATATGATAAGATACGCCGATGATATAGCTGTCCTGGCTGAAAGTGAAGGAGATCTTGTAGTCCTACTGACTAGAATGGAAAAAGTTATGGGGGAAGAACATATGAGAATTAATAAAGCAAAAACAAAAGTAATGGCATGCGACAAAAAAGATCAAGTGAAAGTCCAAGTTCATGTAGGCAATGAACTGCTTGAACAAGTTGGTAAATTTACTTATCTGGGCAGTAATATTACCAGGGATGGAAGGAGCAAGGCAGAAGTGAGAAGTAGAATTGCTCAAGCAAAGGCTGCTTTTAACAAGAAGAGAAACATCTTAACATCTAAGAACCTCAGCCTTGAAATCAGGAAAAGATTTTTGAAATCATATGGCACGCTATGGGTGTGAAACATGGACTCTCGGGACAGAGAAAGACCAGAAGCTAAATTCTTTTGAAATGTGGTGCTATAGACGCATGCTCAAAATAAAATGTATCGACAAGGTCACAAACGAAGTCGTTCTGGAAAGAGCAGGTGAGAAGAGAAGCTTCTGGAGTTTCATTGTTAAAAGAAGAGCGCAATTTACAGGCCATCTATTAAGACATAAAGGACTCCTGAACACAATCATAGAGGGATATGTCGAGGGAAAAAGACCAAGAGGAAGACCACGACTGAGGTACATGGATCAAATCGTAAAAGATGTGGGATGCAACACCTATAAAGAAATGAAGAGAAAAGCTGAAAGACGCGCAGAATGGAGACAAGCTGCCATTGTAGCTGTTGCAAACCAATCCTTGGACTGACCACTACAGATGAAGAAGAATTAAAAATTTGAGACTGTCTAAGTAAACATTGACAGATGCGTTGGCAAAGCCCCTATAAAACCAGTACAAATGTATGTCATCGTGCCCATCTTCCTTACGCTGTCACGTAATCCTTCGGAGGGCCAGTAGTTGCAAGTCGTGTTTTTGATGTTTACTTCTCCAGGGGGAAGAGTATTGGTACGTCAGTTGGCAGACAGTAGTCACAGGAGGTTACGAGGCATACGAGGAAGAGCCAGCGTAACAGTAGCGGCCCTGCCGTGAAAAGATTCCACATGACCGGGGGCGTCCAATGCTAACTGGTTCATCGAGTTGACTTTCACAGTAACGCGGTGGCGCGCTGCCGACTGTTTAATTGTCCCGCAATGAGAAGCTAACGCTCGGCCTTGAGGCGCGTCTGCGTCACCAGCTGGTTGTCGGACGTCACGGGGTACACACAG
Organism: Schistocerca piceifrons; assembly: GCF_021461385.2. NCBI lineage: Eukaryota > Metazoa > Arthropoda > Insecta > Orthoptera > Acrididae > Schistocerca > Schistocerca piceifrons. The sequence goes on from NC_060140.1 coordinate 752,648,747, forward strand.
TGCTTATCTCTAGAAGAAACATGCTAGGTGTTTCTTCATCAGCACATTTTCAATAATGTGCTGTGCCTAAATCAAGTTAATCTGATACATGTTGCGTAAGAAAAGCGAAAACTGCGTTCGGGAGTGGCTACGTATTTCGGAGACTGATCTCTCTGAATGAATTTTCACTCTGGAGCGGAGTGTGCACTGATTCGGAACTTCGTAACGATTAAAATAGTGTGCCGGACGGCGACTCGAACCTGAGACCTTTGCCTACCGCTGGCAAATGCTGTACAGTTCAAATCTGTCAGGAAGTGCAAATCAGCGCCCATTCTGCTACAGAGTAAAGATTCATTCAGGAAACAGTCACCGAAAAATATGTAAGAGAACTTCTGTGGAGTTCCAAGATGCTATTCCAGGCGGGTGTAAAATGAATGTGCGCAACGGAAAATAATAAACGCTAAAATGAAGATTTGGCCCTGTCCGACTACCCCCTGAAGCTGATCTTAGATCTCATTATTCTATAAATTACAATCTAAACATAAATGAATAATGAAGGCAATTAATCCCACTAAATAATAAACTTTGTTCCTGCTTAAATATTTATTGTAGATTAAAAAAAACATTTAGATTACAAAGCTTACATTTCCTAAGTAAAATTGCTAATCAATTGCCCAACTCTACAATTTATTTTGACTGCTCCATCTAGGCCTAATATCAATAACGCGAAATGACTGACATCATCTACATACCAAACACTAGAAGACACTACTTTCAAAGATGATCTACGGTGGTGTGGAATCTCAGTGGAAATAAAATAACCCTATCACAGCTGTTTAGCTTTTATAGCCCTAATAAGCCGAAGCAATTTGCGATATCACCGTATGTACTGCGTCCGGTGCGTCGAAGTGATTATGCTCGTACTCGTCTGTGACGATGGAAGAACTCCGGCCACAAATAAACTCTTCCAAACAGTAGAACGGCAGAAGGTGGTCCTCTGACTAATATACTCTAATACTGTCTTCTCCTCTCTGTGTTCCACAGACGAGAAACGCGAACTCCCAGCCACAAGGACGAAGTTCAGATAATGTCTCAATATAAGTATAGGCAAAGGAAGTGCTCTCAATTACTGTTCAGAAATTAAGAGCACTTCCTGTGTACTCAACGACGACTTCCAACCCGGAGGTGAAGCCCAGAATCGTATAGGTTCGCAACAGGACAGTGCCTAACTGTTCTAACTATAAACTCTCCTGAGAGCAAAGACAGCTAGTCCGTCTGTACCAACAAAGCTGATATCGAGCGACCGTCACACACGGGCGCTCACAACGGAAGACCACGTCTCTCCACCGCTGGCCTCCCAGCTGGGCTCGACTCCCCACCCTCGTAATTCCGAACGACTCATATCCCAAAAGCACGGAATATTCTCCCCCTCTACAGATTCTTCCGAACACCAATCAACCATATTTTAGTGTTTTGTCGTCCAGTGCGGAAAGTTTAAGAGGAAAAACCTAGTACAATGGTACGCTTCTGAGTAAAAATCCTTGGAAATAACCGAGCCTGCGTGGTTTCCGTGGTGCTGCTTCTTCGTTCCTCTCACCTGCGTCCAAAATTTGCACAGTTGGGAAGTATTATCCGGTTATCCTTCCGGCCCTACTACAATAGCGGCCGGCCTTCACCCTATTGTGCTCCAGAGCTCAGGTGCCACGACGTCTGTCTAGCTACTTCATGTATTTAAGCAGAACCAACACCTGTGCGGGCCTTCCTCCCAGAGCTTGAGTTCTGCCTGCCGTTTCATCTCCACTGGCGTTCCAACCTCTACTAGTAAAGGCAATAATTCATTACGCTGGTTTTATAATAAAGACACTCTGTCACCTTTAATGCAATAAGCGTTAACAATTATTTACAAGGCGTACGTGACAATGTCCGTCTCCTTTAAATATTCATATATACATTTTACAACCTATCAAATGACATCTAATTGTGGCTGTAGTTCACGTCAAAGTATGTGGACGAGTGGTTGTAAAGTGCGGAATTGTAGCCACCTTACGAAGTATGCAAGGCAGGAAATGATGTACCGCCGGAATTACAATTGTGACGGTCGGTCTTGTGTTGCGCTTGGACGGATTACTTGACAGAGCACTTGTCCCACTATGGCAAAGGTTCCAGGTTCGAATCCTAGTCTGGCACACAAGCTTCATCTGCGAGTCTAATCTGCCTGTTTAGCCGTACGATCATGCCTAATGAACCGCTAGATGCGGGTCTCGCAAGAGCGTGACAGCAAGTTTGCCAGGTATTCCGACTTTTATGCAGGGGTGTCCCGATGCTCCTGTTGAAAATGATTTATGTGCGATTCCAGTGTGACAGCTGAGGCGACACAGATCGCGCTGCAGTAGCCGTGCGTCTATCCAGTGGCACTTTTTGAACGCAAGTAGATGCAAAGCTTTCCAACGACGGTTGCAGTCGCACGACAGCAGAGTGCGACTGCGCGGGTGTTTAACAGGAAGCAATGTAAGCGTAACAGAAATTAATAATTCAGCTTTCAGCCGCAGGACAGTTAAGCGCAAGGACTCCTTTATATCAGAGGGTAAAAGAACAGACGTGCAAAATCAACGCCGATTTGCTCCAGAATTGTTGAGCATATTCTCAGTTGGACCATTTCCTCGAGGCAGAAAGACACCATTCGAAAATTCAGCATCGCTCATGTGCTCTACCTGCCCTTTTCTCGGTTGGTCGACTGCGAGCCGTGGAAGCAGGGCAACAGGCAGATTCCATATGCCTGCATTTCCGGAAAGTGTTTGACATGGTAGCTTAATGCAGGCTGTTAACCAAAGCATGAGTGTACGGAACAGGTTCTCTGATACTGAGTGGTTCGAAGACATCTAAAGTAATAGAAACCAGTACATTTTCCTGGTCGGTGGATGCACATCGGATAGAAGGGTACCCCCTCAAAAATGCTTTAGGACTGCTCTTTTTCTATAAACAGATAAAAAGATGTGAAGTAGGGTGAGCTGTAATCTGCGACTGTTTGCTGATGACGCTTTAGTCTACGGAAAAGTGTCGTCGTAGAGTAACTGTAGGAGGATACAGAATGACTTAGACAGAAACTGTATTTCGTGTTATGAATAGCAGTTTGCTCTAAATTTATAAAAACATGAGTTCATACAGGTGAGTAGGAAAAATGATCGTGTAATATTTAAAATCGGTATTAATGATGTGTTGTTTGACACTGTCATCGTGATTAAATATCTCGGCGTAACGTCTCTAACCGATATGAAATGGAACGAGCACGTATGAGGGGGTACAATAAAAAAAAAAAAACAGAAAAACAACAACGGAACAACACTGCCGTGGGCGGAGCTTGTGTAGTGCGCATTTCTGCCGTTAGGCGTGTATAGCGCTACTCATTGTCAGTGCAGTGCCTCCTGTGCTGTCAGCCTGGTTTTTTCTACTCTTTATTTTTTTACGCAGTGACTGGTTTTGCTAGCGCTGTTTCGTTTCTTGTGACGGCAAGTTTAAGTGAACAACGTGCAGCTGTCAAATTTTTTTCAGCTCAGTAAAAATGCTGCTGAAACTGTTTTAATGTTGAAAATAGCTTATCCAAGATGACGCTATGGGGAAAACTCAAGGGTACAAGCAGTTTGCTCCAATTAAAAATTGCGACACGTCGATTGATGACAAATCTCGATCTGGAAGTCCGTCAACTACGCGAATAGACGAAAACATTGATAAAATATGACAGCTAATACTCACAGACGATCGATAGACAGTTGATCAACTGTCAGAGATTAGTAGCTTATCTTGGAGCTCGGTTCAGGGTTCAGTGAACTGTGTCAGACTGGAGACTGGTTCTTCCACCACGACAACGCACCTGCACTCACAGACATCTCTGTTAGTTTTTGGCTAAAAATGGCATGGGTTCGCTGCTCAACGTACCTTACTCGCCTGACCTGGCTCCGTACAACTTTTTCTTATTTCCATGCAAGAAAAGGGCACGAAAGGACACCAATTTGACAACACTGAAGATATCCAGGAGGGAAAAAAAAGAAAAAACGAGCGAGGAGCTGTCAGGCTTTCTAAAGATGGCTACAGGAAATGTTTCGAGCAGTGGAAGCACCGGTGGAACAAATGTATTAGTTGTAATGGAGGGTATTTTCAAGGGGATAAATCTGTTTTGTAAACAATTTGAAAATATATAGCTTCTAAAAAATAATTCCGTTTTTTTGGGTATCCCTTGTATGATCGATAATGGGGAAGGCGAATAGTCGTTTTCAGTTTAGAAGGAGAATTCGAGGGTGGTATAACTCTTCTATAAAGGAGACCGCGTACATAACGTTAGTGCGACGGGTTCTTGAGTACTTGTCGAGTGTTTGGGGTCCTTACCAGGTCGGATTAAAGGAAGACATCAATTCAGAAGCGTGCTGCTAGATTTGTTACCCGTAGATTCGATCAGCACGCGAGATTTACGGAGATGTTTCGTGAACTCAAATGCGAGTGCCTGAACGAAGGCGAAGTTCTTTTCGCGAAACGATATTGATACATTTTTGAGAATCGGTTTCCTGCTGACGGTAGCTCTTTTCTATTGCTGCCAAAACACATTTCTCGTAAGGACCGGGAAGACAAGACACGAGAAATTAGGACTAGAACCGAGGCTTATAGAGTCGATTTCCTCCGCTCCATTTTCAAGTGAAGGAGGAAAGAGGATAACTTTAGTGGTACAAAGCACCCTCGCCAAGCTCCGTATATTGGCATTGGAATATGTATCTAGATGTAGATGAATATGTCAGAGTTGCAAAATACGCACAGCCGTTACATCCCACTTCGGCGTATTCAGTAGCGAGTCAGAAGTGTATCAAAGCAGTCGGTTGCTGTTGCTGTGCATTTTAGAATTCGTGACCCATTTTTAGAAACGGCATTGTCGTCAGAGAATCAAATTAATAGAATGCCAATGGTAAAAAATAAGTAAATTTTGAAAATGAAAACCAAGTTTAATTGTCAATCTGTACGGTTTAGTGACACCTTATCGTAAAGAAATATGATTGTAATGATCTGTGTGCCCTCAGTATTTCTATGGATCTCAATAAGACGAAAAAGACTTTAAGAAGCACGCGAAAAACAGCGTTTGGAAATAAAATTTTCTGCCCACCGTTGAAGTATATCTACTAACTAGAGAACAGACTTTCGGCGGGTTAGCTTTGTGAAGCGCTAACGCATGGCCGTAGTAAAGAAATAACAAGAAGGAACAAACACAAATGAAAATGTTTTCATTTAATGAAAGATGACTGTTCAACCATACCGCTTTTAAATACAAACTTTATTTGTCTTAAACGCAATTTATAATTGATGTTATTGATTTCGATAGCTGTAAAAACATGTGTAGATCATAAAATAACGCAGTTACAGTAGTTACCGGTCTTAAGCGGTTTGTAATCGTGCTACATCACTGCAACAGTTGTAGTGACTTAGCATGCGTATTCATTGCTTTACAGTATTACTTATTTTAACATTTTTAAGCTCTGGAGATGAATATGTAGCAATGGAAACCGATAATGTTTTTGCTGAACAACTAGATCATTTGACCATCTGTATCGAATGTCATTATGATTTACGCAGCAAGAGAATGTCGGCTAGCAGTCATAACTTCCTAAAACATTTTTGTGGACAAAATCGGTTACTGTTTTTCAGCTTAACCCAAATAACGAAAACCCGTAAATTAATGATTAGTTCATTATTTCATTATTTATTATTTTATTTACAATTGCCCTTAAAATTCTGGAGACAACAGGCAACGATGTGCATATAATATTTCACGCTCTGCAAATTAGACAGCGTGTGTTCCACAGCAATTATAAATCACTTAAAATTTACTGCGTCATAAATTATCTTTTTGCTTCTATTCTTTCTCGTGTTATTGTCTGCCTCTGAGCATAAAATTTTATTACAAATAATATGATGTCCTATAAAGAGATAGGCTCTGAGTAAACGGTATTTCATTTGGAATAAACTGCTCTCGAATTTGAAAGCGTTCATTTTATATTGATATATATACAAATACAAATGTCCAGTTACTCTCCTATAATGAGCAGACCAAATCATGAAATAATGCCGTTCACACGTTGGCTATAACTAGGCAGCAAACTGCATAAATTTCGAATTTCTGATTGTGAGTGAAAGGCGAAATAAGAGGATTGCATCAGGCGCTTTGACTTAATTGTCGTTACATTCCCGCTGTATGCGGACGTTATTTCTCGAATGTGAAGTCGAAGTTCCTTAGGGCAGAAGCTGAACTCTGCATCTGGGTACGCCAATTCCACAAGTGTCAGCCTGTTCGGATCTGCTGCTGTTGTTAAGCCCCTCTGACAGGAGCCAAAACAAACAAAAATAGTTATAGGGAAATAAGTAAGCACGGTTGTAACTTCCTTGTGTCATTGACATATGTACAAGAGGTGTTCAATAAGTATAGAAAAACAATTTTTTCTCGGCCAACTTCAGTAGAAAAATGCGGAATTTCTTGAGGGACGTCGTGGGAATGCTCACGCTTCATTCGCTACAGTTTCGTGAAGTTCTGATTCGTCGCGGCGCTTTACGTAGCCTTCAAAATGGCTGCGTTCCAAGCAAAGAGCTGTCGTTGAATTTGACGGAAAACACGAGTGTCACAGATATTCATACGCACTTGCAGAGTGTCTACGGAGATTTGTAGTGAACAGTGAGTCGTTGAGTGAGGCGTCTATCATCATCGCAAGAAGGTAGCGCAAACCTGTTCGATATCCCACGCGTCAGCAGACCAAACAAGGCTGTGACTCACGCAGTCTTGGAGGGTGCGGCAAACAGGGCTGTGACTCCCGCAGTGTTGGAGGGTGCGGACACTCTCATTCGAGGTGATGAACGGATATTGATGAAACACCTCGCTGATCGACTGGACGTCTCTGTTGGTAGTACTCGTCCACCAGCTGGGATACTCAAAAGTGTGTGCCCGTTGGGTTCTTCATCGCTTAACGGAAGACCACAAAGATCAACGAAAGAAGAGCATCTGTGCGGAAGTACTTGCTTGTTACGATGCTGATCGTAACAGTTTTTTAGCGAACAACGTCACTCACGTTGTAACATGGGTTCATCACTTCCAACTGGGAACAAAACAACAATTAGTGGAGTGGCGCCACACTACCTCCTAAGAGAAAGTTCAAAGCTGCACCCATAACCGGTAAAATCGTGGCTATTTTCTGCTAGAAGGATAATTCTGTTTGATGTCCTCCCTCATGGTGCAACGACTAACTCTAATTGTAGTGTCCTAACCTTAAGAAACTGAAGAAATGACTTCAGCGTATTCGTCGCCACAAAAATTCGGACTACGCTTTTCCTTCTCCGTGACAAAGCAAGGCCTCATACACGGTTGCGCACCCGGGAGGAACCCTCAAAACTTCATTGGACTGTTCTCTCTCATTCATCCTGCAATCCGTATCTTGCGCCTCCCGACTCCCATCCGTTTGGCCCAATGAAGGATACACACTGCGGGAAGCAGTACTTCGATTGTGGCGAGGCTCTTGATGCAGCAAGACGTTAGGTACGACGTCGACCAGTAGAGTGGCAAGCAGTCTACACGTAACGTAGCGTAAGGTCGTCGCATTGAACGGAGATTATATTGAATAATAGGGTTTTGCATTCAAGAGAATTGGAAATATTCTAATATACTGGAATCCTGAGTAAAACCGAACTGCTCTCAGATAAAAAATTTTACTTATTGAACATCCTTCGTATGTAATGACGAAGGATGTTTCTCCACCGAGGGATGGTCAGAGTAGAAATAACCCCGTATCAAATATGGGACTCGCTTATACATTTCCTGCACGATTTCTAAATGCATTCGTGCTCGACTTGTAACACCAAAATCGTTTATAAATAATTTGTACTGTGTAATTTTATGCATGTAACTATAAAATTTAAGTTCTTTACTGATTAATGTCTTTGATTTGCCAGAGCGAAATGAAAGTTTGTGAGGGATATTTTGAAAAAACTTAAATACTTAGGGAAGTTGTATTATACAAAGAGAAAGGTGTAGGGAACCCCCTCCGCTACGGAAGTGGTGTGGCGCGATGGAAAAGGTGGAATTGGCGGTCAGTCTGGGCAGCATGAGAGAGAGCACATTACGCAGTCAATGGCTAGACGTTGTACAGTCAACACCGTGGGTGACAAGCGAGGCATTCAGAAACCGATTAATGACAAAATGTCCTCAGATGTGGTTTCTGCTGTAAAATGATGCTCTCACATTTTGGAATGGCTCTAAAATGATTATTGAATGAAGATTTGAATAGAGCATTACCGCCAGAGGTGATAACAGATAGCTGCCACGTGCTTGCCACCACTACTGCGCCACTGCTTCACCAACTTTGGAAATCAGATATGTATACCAGTATGAACCAGTTTGCTTGTGTGTGAGTGTTTTTCAATAATAATTCCAATGATAAAAATTCGTGTTTGAACTATGAAACTCTCCTGTTCATGACACCAAGCCGGGTCCTATCCTAAACGTGCTAAAGACCGAGTATCCTGTTTATGAAGAACCACTAACTTGTTTCTACTTGAATGCGCGTATGTTTCAGTGTTAAAGCATATAAATGTTGCTAGTTAAATTACTTATTTCACAGGTAAAGAGAGAGGCACATAACTTGAAACTTACAAAAAAAAAACTTTATTTTGTTTTCATTTGTTTCTACTTTGAATGTGCCACAGTTTTAGTGCTAAAGGGCATAAATGTTGTTACTTAAAATCACTTGCTTCACAAGTAATGAAAGAGGCACACAATTTTGAACCTACTTGACACTTAACTTTAACCTTGAATTTATTTCTGAAGTTAGTTAAGAATATTGTTAGTGTAAATTTCCATAAAGCATTGAAAGATAAATAATCTCAAGTGGAGTTGGAAGCCACTATTAGTGTGATGCAAATTGTTTATGACATATGTGCATAGTTTGCTTATAAAGGAAGTGACTGTTTATGGGTCCCCACTTTAATCTTTTCTGGTATGAGAAAGTTAATCTAAATAGTAGTTTTGCTAATGAAATATGAAACATTTCCACAGTACAGTAAATATATAAAGTGTATGTACAGTGTCATTTAACTGTATTTGTGATGTTTGGGTGTTAATTAAATCAGGACTCTGTTAATGCTCAAATTTGGTCTTGTGATACCTTTGATAACATTTGATACTTAATCGGTTAATGGTTGAGATGATAATTATTGTCAATAGATGTATTGAGCCATTTCTCTTTCAGTGATTGCCAGTTAGGCGAATGACAGCTACTGCTTTCTACTATTCAGTTCGTCTAGTAATTGTGTGAGATCATTGCACTTTACAAAGAAGTAACGAAAGTTTCCTTTCCCAAAATTATAGTTACATCCTTTGAAGTTAATATTCTAAATTATTATGCATAATTAGGCTGGCGACCGTATATTCATTCTTTTACGTGAATTTAATTACATTCTTAACTTCCAAAAATAAAGTCTTAACAGTTTTTCTACTAATTGCAATATGTACGAAATCATAGTTCGATACTCTCTGTGCACTAAGTCAAAACGGTCAAATGCAAAATTCCTCCCAGAGGGTAACGCTAGTTACAGTGAAGTGTTATCCTTTACGCGGAATTATACACGACTTGAATTTGTGTTATAAACTGTAGGTAGAAAATCATGACAACGTTCCGTATACCTTTCTCGACTTACGGGAACAGATGTGGTGGCGCAATGGTTGGGAACATTTAGCATGAACACCAGCCAGATTCTTTACCGACACTACCAACAGTTAGTCAGTATAATATGCGGAATACGCCCATCCGTTAGGATCTGCAGATTCCTTCATCATCTCGCTAACACTTAAATGTCCATTGTCTCGTGGGTGTTATATTTTGTGTCAACCGTGTGCACTCACCAAGAATATACTTTGCTGAGAAAGGGGCGCTCAGACTGGTCAGCGGTGCCAATTAGCAAACTTCATGTAGACAATTGTTCAGGTATCTCAGAATCCCCTGCCACCCCTGTATATATGGGATTCGTTGTTGACAGTACAGACTCATTCACAAGAAACTGCAACATGTATTCAATGAACGCCCGACGTAAAACGAAAACTCCCTTAAGTGTTGCACAAATAGGTATGTACTATTCAGCAGGTTTGATTTTCAATAGGCTTGCAGAAGAACTGAAAAGAAAGAGTTATAAACACCAACTATTCACCCTCAAGCTGAAAGATTCTTCTGTTCCATATAGAAGTTACTCAGAGTAGCTGAGACCTTTTCCCAGTAATCTGTTATTAAATCGTATGGTCTCTCACAATTTTTTCGTGTTCCATTAATTCTTTAATTTTTGTTTATAAATTTTTCTAATTAATATTTTGAAAACTACATACTGATTCGGTCCATTGCCAATTACGAAAATGTGCTGAAAACTATTGCCTCCAAAATTTTTATGTGGAAACTCTTAAGGCCTTTGAAATGAAACAGATTTTATTAACATGTTGATTCTTTATTCTTCATATCAACGTTTTTATATCCTAACATAATCCTGGCGACGAACTTTTTTCTCCCATGGAGAGACCAGTTTGTTGATACCATCACTTTGGAATGTTTGACTGTGTTGACGGAGCCACAACCTCACCACTACTTGCACCGATTCATTAGCAGCAAAGTGAAGTCCTAAACTGTGTTTTTTAAGTTTAAGATATAGATGAAAATTGGCTGGGGAGCATGATCGATGACAGTGAATCAATAGCGTCGGATTGTTGCAGATGTCGTAGCACTCGCGTGCGGTCTGGCATTGTTGTGCTGAACGAGAGGAAGCTCCATGTGTGGGCGAACTCTTCGAATTCGAAACTCGATTATAGCACGCTTTTTCCAAAGCACCGATTCAGTTACGATGCACACCGCCCATGTTGCAGGTTACAATTCGGAGCCTTGAAGTGGCAGAGGGCTGAAAATAGATAGATATCAAAAACAAAAATGTAAAATGTTGACAATGTTTGTGATAATTAAAAAGCTTTTAAGAGTTTTCACATAAAAAGTTCCGAGGCATTACTTTTCAGTATGATCTCGTACCTTTTTGTTGCATGGTTCTACGGACCATGATAAATAAATAAATTAAGAAAGTAGCCACATAAATTCAATTTCTTGTGTCACGCACTTTTCGCATCTACCCCGCGTTATCGTTGTTATTGTGCTCTTCGGTCCGAAAATTAGTGTCAGACATTTCTCTACGGTAATCTAAACTGTGCAAGCCCCTTCGTCTCTACTTATCCATTGCTAACGATTTCCATCTGTGCCTTCTTACCGTGGGTGAGGCTAGGTCTCTTCGTACAGTATAATAAACGTAAATAATGAGGAAATGCTGCATCTAATTGAGGAGGAAAGAAATTTATGGCAAAACTTGGCTAAAATATGGGATCAGTTGATAGAACGCACTCTAAGGAATCACGGAAATGTCAGGTACAGGAGCGAAGAGTGAGCAGTAAAAATTTTAGAATGAGACCAAGGGATTCATAAGTGGATGGATACAGCAAGCAATTTGAAACGGATGTAGTTTACTGTACTTATTCCGAGACAAAGAGGTCTGCACAGGATAGAGTGCAGGTATATTCAAAACGATCTAGGCACTTCAAGTGATTGTAAAAATGTTTGTGTTAACGGAAGGTATTACATGAAAATACATATAGAAAGAGCAACTCAACAAGTTTTTCTTCTTTCATGTTCCATACGTACACCTCAACAAAGATGTTTTGTTTCCTAAAACTTTTGTAGCCATTCGCAAATGGACAGCCGGGTAGTTGGAACTTTGCTAAATGTGGTCTTGAATTTTCGACGTACTAGAGTTGTGGACTTGGTCTCACAGAACTCTATCACGGAAGCCGTTTTCTCCGTCAGTCTGGCACGCATATTGCTGGAAATCACTGAAACTAAAAAAAGGTCTTGCATTACTGTAGACCTATCCATGCATAGATTAATATAAAACCTTACTTCACTACAAATACTTTTTCCAATCACTTGAAAGTGTCTAGATCATTTTGAACACTCCTGCAAGAAACCAACCATCGAACTGAAGATGCAACACACTTTCTATACGCCACCTTTCATAATAAATGACAAATTTCTTCAAAGGTAAGAATATTACATTTAGTTTGTTCACCAATACCGAAATTCAACAGAGCGTATACGTACTCTTTATTACGTCAGTGTCTCCCACAAAAGACAACGATTTTGTCCTCAAATCAAAATTGGTTAAACAGATAGAAGTTTTGAAACAATATGTAAGGAAACCAAGGATGTTATACACTTTTATAACGTGAGAAATCGAACATTTTTACGTATTTATCGGAAAATACGCTGATGAACCAAAATCCACACATCAAAAAACGTTTTGCATCACCCCGGTTCTCAGAACTCCTGAAGATAGACGCTGACTGTGGATATTGTATGACGGACAAAGTCCCTCATACTGTTCAGAGATATCACTAAACCCTCCCAAAGATGTAAACAACCATGCATGAGCAGCGCCTATTAGACAGAGGGGGTCCGTCAGAAGATCAGCCCCAAGCATTCCACCAGGAAGGAGGTACAAGGCTAGTGTTGTCTGTAGTTCAACCATGCCTAGACGGTCAATACCGCGGTATGATCGCGTCCGGATTGTTACTTTGTGCCAGGAAGGTCTCTCAACAAGGGAAGTGTCCAGGCGTCTCAGGGTGAACCAAAGCGATGTTGTTCGGACATGGAGGAGATACACAGAGACAGTTAACTGTGGATGACATGCCTCGCTCAGGCCGCCCAAGCGCTACTACAGCAGTGGTTGACCGCTACCTAAGGATTATGGTTCGGAGGAATCCTGATACCAACGTCACCATGTTTAAATGCTTTTCGTGCAGCCACAGGACGTCCTGTTACGACTTAAACTATGCGCAGTAGGCTGCATGATGCACTATTTCACTCCCGACGTCCATGGCGAGGTCCATCTTTGCAACCACGACACCATGCAGCGCGGTACAGATGAGCCCAACAACATGCCGAATGGACCGCTCAGGATTGGCATCACGTTCTCTTCACCGATGAGTGTCGCATATGCCTTCAACCAGACAATCGTCGGAGACGCGTTTGGAGGCAACCCGGTCGGGCTGAACGCTTTAGAGTGCAGCAAGGTGGAGGTTCTCTGCTGTTTTGGGGTGGCATTATGTGGGGCCGACGTACGCCGCTGGTGGTCATGGAAGGCGCCATAACAGCTGTACGATACGTGAATGCCGTCCCCTTTCGACAGTGCAACCATATCGGCAGCATATTGGCTAGGCATTTTTCATGGACGACAATTTGCGCCCCCATCGTGCACATCTTGTGAATGACTTCCTTCAGGATAACGACATCGCTCGACTAGAGTGGCTAACATGTTCTCCGGACATGAACCCTATCGAACATGCCTGGGATTGATTAAAAAGGGCTGTTTATGGACGACGTGACCCACCAACCACTCTGAGTGATTTACACCGAATAGCCGTTGAGCGGTGGGACAATCTGGACCAACAGTGCCTTGATGAACTTGTGGATAGTACGCCACGACGAGTACAGGCCTACATCAATACAAGAGGACGTGCTACGGAATATTAGAGGTATCGGTGTGTACAGCAATCTGGACCACCAACGACTTAGGTCTCGCTGTGAGGTGGTACAACATGCAATTAGTGGTTTTCATGAGCAATAAAAAGGTTGGAAATGATGTTTATGTTGATCTCTATTCCAATTTTCTGTACAGGTTCCGAAACTCTCGAATCCGAGGTGATGCAAAACTTTTTTTTATGTGTGTTTTATGACCACCTGCTTACTAGCCTCTTTGTCGATCTTTGGAACGCTGCTCATCGCTGATTCTGAGTGTCATGGATCCGACAGTTCGTTGGTAGTTTTGTTGAGGTACGTGGAACTAGATGTCTACGCAGAGGTCATGTAACTCGCGTAAATAACGGGCAGATGATTTGTGTGACGGCCGGTAGAGAGACAGATGGGTTCCATAAGATTTGTATCAAGCGAATCTGGTCGCCGAGACATCAAAATGAGTTCTTTATAATGCTCCTCAAACAAACAGAGAATAATCTGGCCCCGAGAGAAGGACATCTATATTGCTGGAGGATGACATCGCCATCGGGGAAGACATCAAGCATGACGTGAAGTATGTGGTTCGCAGCTGTCAGCGTGTCTTCGATTAGTACAAAAGGTCCCATGCAAGGGCAGGAGAATGTCTCCCATACCATAAGGCTGCTCCCACCAGACTGTGTACGTGGCACGCTGCAGGTTTTGAGTCGCCGTTCACGTCGATGGCGGCGTTTATGGAGACGACTTGGGTGGTGATTAGAATCTTCCTGCAAATAACGATCAGTGTGTGTGTCTTTTCTGAAAACCTTATGACCCAATGATCCGTCCTTTCGTTTCATTAGTCACATCTAAGAAGTTCAGCCCTGCAGAAGGATTCTAACCAGCACCCAAGACATAAAAGAGGGGCTTTTAAAACATTAATAGACAGGGCGCACAAAATATGTGAACCAGCTCACTAAGATGATGAGATTGAACACCTCAGAGCGACATTCAAGAAGAATGGGTATTCCAATAGAGAGATAGATCGTGCACTACGCCCTAGACTGACAACTAGGACGGACGAGGATCGACACCAAACCAAGGGGAAAGTGTTCTTACCATTCATCAGTAAGGTCACTGATCGCATTGGAAAAATTTTAAGCAAGTACTATGTGGTAACTGTTTTCAGACCCACCACGAAAATAAAAGGCCGGCCGGAGTGGCCGAGCTGTTCTAGGCGCTTCAGTCTGGAACCGCACGACCGCTACTGTCGCAGGCTCGAATCCTGCCTCGGGCGTGGATGTGTGTGATGTCCTTAGGTTAGTTAGGTTTAAGTAGTTCTAAGTTCTAGGGGACTGATAACCTCAGATGTTAAGTCCCATAATGCTCAGAGCCATTTGAACCATTTTTGAAAATAAAAGAGTGTTTAAGATCCGTAAAAGATAAACGACATCCTCTAGCTACACCAGGTATCTATAAAATTCCGTGCAGTTGTGGAAATGTCTATACAGGCACAACAAAAAGAAGCGTCAACACCCGTCTGTGTCAACATAAAAGAAGCTGCCGCCTCGGACATATTGATAAATCGGCTGTAGCGGAATATGTGTTTCAGGAAGGTGATCATGAAATAAAGTTTAGTGAGACGACCGTCATAGCAAAGACGTCGAATTATTAAGCACGAATGTACAGAGAGGCCATCGAGATTGCTAAAAACTGCAATAATTTTAATAGAAAAGATGAAGGCATTAATCTGGATAAGATATGGATGTCAACATTGCAGCAACAGCGTGATAATCGATTAATTTCAAATGAGAAAGTTGGCAATGTCATAGACCATAGCACAGCCGACGTCACATGATTGACAGCGGTGCGCTCTGGATACCTTACATATACGGCGCCCACTCGTACTCTCGCTGCAGTTCGCCGATTGTCCTCGGAGGATGCCTTCCGCAGTCAAAGGCGAAACGTCAGTGGAGAGTCTAATGTATGGACCGCGGCCCCGGAAGTTTTAGGTGACTAGTTTTTTTGTATATTCGTAATTGTGTAGTTTCTTATTGTTAGAACACTGCGTACGATTGATGTTAGGTGTAGAAATTTTATAATGCAATACATGGATTTGTCTCATAATTGAAAAAAATGTCAAGGAAAGTAACTGTACAAGGAAAATTGTTAAGAAAGATTTTTGCTAACTTGTATAGTTTTGAGAACTTTATGTGAAAGGGTGTATTGTTGTTAATGAAGAATGGTTTAACTTGGAGTCTTTGGTGTCATTTATCAGTTGTTAAGTTTATTCCTCCATTTTTCATTCGTTATTTTTGTAACTCTACATTCCTAAGACAACTCCTGTAGTCTAAGGTCTTTGATCAGCATTTTTAGACCGTTGTTTTCGTTTGACGTGTATTGAAGAACGTGATGCGAGTCAATATATTATCGAGCTGTGTCCGAGAAATATGTATGGTGACTGTTGCACCGTTTTCAATTGTATTTCACCGTTACATCTTTCCAAACTAGTACACGAAAACCCACATTCGACATATACAATGTTTGGTAAACAACTGAAAGGTCAAGTCCTGTGAGATTTCTCGTCTTAGACTACATTCGACTTTATTTTTTCAGTATAAAACTCAAAATATTTTACCCATCTTTGGGCATGGCAACATTAAAAGTTAGAGAATAGTGGAAGAAGAAGATATCAGTGATTGTCATAAAATTTCAACCGTTCCACTGCTTGACACTTTCACTTTTTAACTATGTTCAGTTTGGACGATCATTGGTCGTTACCATAATTCTGATCTAGCAGCGGGCTTTGTCGATTACGACACCGCTTGATTTGTGCAGACCTTTGAATTCCTAGCATGTTACTTGATTCAAAATGCACGGCTGTGAAAACATGAAAGTGTTTGCTTCTTGAAATAAAAAATTTAGAAACTCGTATAACTACCTTTTCCGTACGTGAAAGTGGTTGTGGTGACTTTCAATAAAAGTTTTTAAGCTTGCTTGTAGCTGGTCGCTGTTTAAATCATATTTTTTATGCTTGTACTAAAGTCACATTTGATGTTTTATTCAGGTACGCGTATAATATGCTGCTAGTTCCTTTTTGAATTTGGTACGTATTTATTATACAGTTAAGAGTTTACACGCCACTGCAGTTGCAGGAACATTGTATCTGGACCAAGTGTACCTAAACAGCGGGGCGTGTTGCGGCAGAATTAAACGGAAGTTTATTTATGATGATGAAATGTTTACGAAAATAAAATATGATTATGTTACAGGATAGTCACATTGCACTGCCTCATGGTATCCACGAAAAATTCATTCTGGAACTGCACTTTTAGCCAGGTGCACTTGCTCCTGTTCCTGTATACACCTCCTTCTGATGATAACCCCCAGTGTTTAAAAAACTGGTTAATGATTCAATAAATTCGTATCGAATTCAAAAGCAACTTGTTGCGTAGTGCGAACATATATACACGGTGTTTCAAAAATGACCGGTATATTTGAAACGGCAATAAAAACTAAACGAGCAGCGATAGAAATACACCTTTGTTGCAATATGCTTGGGACAACAGTACATTTTCAGGCAGACAAACTTTCGAAATTACAGTAGTTACAATTTTCAACAACAGATGGCGCTGCGGTCTGGGAAACTCTATAGTACGATATTTTCCACATATCCACCATGCGTAGCAATAATATGGCGTAGTCTCTGAATGAAATTACCCGAAACCTTTGACAACGTGTCTGGCGGAACGGCTTCACATGCAGATGAGATGTACTGCTTCAGCTGTTCATTTGTTTCTGGATTCTGGCGGTACACCTGGTCTTTCAAGTGTCCCCACAGAAAGTAGTCACAGGGGTTCATGTCTGGCGAATAGGGAGGCCAATCCACGCCGCCTCCTGTATGTTTCGGATAGCCCAAAGCAATCACACGATCATCGAAATATTCATTCAGGAAATTAAAGACGTCGGCCGTGCGATGTGGCCGGGCACCATCTTGCATAAACCACGAGGTGTTCGCAGTGTCGTCTAAGGCAGTTTGTACCGCCACAAATTCACGAAGAATGTCCAGATAGCGTGATGCAGTAATCGTTTCGGATCTGAAAAATGGGCCAATGATTCCTTTGGAAGAAATGGCGGCCCAGACCAATACTTTTTGAGGATGCAGGGACGATGGGACTGCAACATGGGGCTTTTCGGTTCCCCATATGCGCCAGTTCTGTTTATTGACGAAGCCGTCCAGGTAAAAATCAGCTTCGTCAGTAAACCAAATGCTGCCCACATGCATATCGACGTCATCAATCCTGTGCGCTGTATCGTTAGCGAATGTCTCTCGTGCAGCAATGGTAGCGGCGCTGAGGGGTTGCCGCGTTTGAATTTTGTATGGATAGAGGTGTAAACTCTGACGCATGAGACGATACGTGGACGTTGGCGTCATTTGGACCGCAGCTGCAACACGGCGAACGGAAACCCGAAGCCGCTGTTGGATCACCTGCTGCACTAGCTGCGCGTTGCCATCTGTGGTTGCCGTACGCAGTCGCCCTACCTTTCCAGCACGTTCATCCATCACGTTCCCAGTCCGTTGAAATTTTTCAAACAGATCCTTTATTGTATCGCTTTTCGGTCCTTTGGTTACATTAAACCTCCGTTGAAAACTTCGTCTTGTTGCAACAACACTGTGTTCTAGGCGGTGGAATTTCAACACCAGAAAAATCCTCTGTTCTAAGGAATAAACCATGTTGTCTACAGCACACGCTTACAGCAGAAAGACGACGTACAGAATGGCGCACCCACAGACTGCGTTGTCTTCTATATCTTTCACATCTCTTGCAGCGCCATCTGTTGTTGAAAATTGTAACTACTGTAATTTCGAAAGTTTGTCCACCTGAAAATGTACTGTTGTCCCAAGCATATTGCAACAAACGGTGTATTTCTATCGCTGCTCGTTTAGTTTTTATTGCCGTTTCAAATATACCGGTTATTTTTGAAACACCGTGTAGGTAAACCGTTACTTTGAGTCACAGTTGCACTTCGCCATCGACAACGGACATCCTCAATTTACAGTCACATTTTTTCAATGTGCTTATTTTCTTATGAGAAGGCAGAGACAGAAGACAACGAGATTCAAGAAATATTATTCCGTCAGACACACGGCGACGGCTTCATGGAAACTTGAAAATCACATAAATTTATAGCAACATGAATTACTCGCAGAAAGTAACGTTTTGCTCAAAATCAATAACGACACGAGATGTTTTTCAGTTCACGGTTAAGAATTTTAGTAAATGTAAGCGCCAGTCACATTTTCAGCAAACTTGTTCTGCAGAGAGTTTATCTTATCCGGATATTCGTGGCCATAATGTTTTTTATTTTTAATCCGTCTTGCAGCCAACCGTATTAATTTGTCTTGGATTACAGGAACATTACAGAATATTAATCACCTTTACCTCCTCATGAGGTTAAGCGCTAATCTGACACTACAAGAAGGAACTTAGGAAACAGAATATCCGTTCACCATTACACATGTGACAATTCATTCTTTTCGGAGAACAAAAGGGTAGAGTAAAGCGCAAATTGAGTACAAAAGTACATGCAATTTAATTGTTGTCTTATGTGGATTTCAGCAATTGATTAGGCGAGGATATTTTTTATAGCGATTTGTAATGTAATAGAAGAGGTTCTATCAAGTGAAATACTGCTTGTAATTAAGGGAACTGTGCAATTCTCGTTTTCGGTAGCGGTGCTTAAAGTGCTTTCGGATAAGGTGTCCCTGCTGTGTTCTTCGTTTTTTATCTGTAGTACTTCGTAGTGGCTGCTTGTACCAACAGAAGTTGTCCAAGTCATAAAAGATAAGATCTGTATTTATAACGACAATGTCTGATTGTAACTGTCTTGTTACAGAAAATCCCTTGCATGTTCTTTTTTTAAGTGAAGCACTGTGTAATCATTAAGCGGACAAGGCTAGGCAGACAATATTTCGACATTAATAGCCGCTCGCAATCGATACAACGATTCGATCGTATCAATAAGTCTTTGACTATAACCTGGCTCATTTAGCTGAAGCGAGTTGTTGTTGTTGTGGTCTTCAGTCCAGAGACTGGTTTGATGCAGACCTCCATGATACTCTATCCTGCGCAAGATTCTTCAAGTAACCACTGCCACCTGCATCCTTCTGAGTCTGCTTAGTGTATTCATCTCTTGGTCTCCCTCTACGATTTTTACCCTCCACGCTGCCGTCCAATACTAAATTGGTGACCCTTTGATGCCTCAGAACATGTCCTACCAACCGATCCCTTCTTCTAGTCAAATTGTGCACACAAATTCCTCTTCTCCCCAATTCTATTCAGTACCTCCTCATTAGTTACGTGACCTAACATCTAATCTTCAGCATTCTATTGTAGCACAACATCTCGAAAGCATTTCTAAACTATTTATCGTCCACATTTCGCTTCCATACATGGCTACACTGAAAAGACTTTCTGACATTTAAATCTATACTCGATGTTAACAAATTTCTCTTCTTCAGAAACGCTTTCTTTTCCATTGTGTGTCTTCACTTTATGTCCTCTCTACCTCGACCATCATCAGTTATTTTGCTCCCCAAATAGCATATGTATACAAAATAACCCTGATGTCGCTAATATCGGTGGTTTTAATTACTGACTAAAGTATAATCCAAAACATTGGTTAGAAATTTGAAAAGTTTATTTGGTGGTTGCTCAGCTCTATAATTGATTTGCTGTAAGAGTGTTTCATTGGGAAAGTACGTCGTCCGTCATTTATTAATAAATGAAGAAAAATAATAGAGGACTAAAGAAAAATATAATTTTTTCGTATATTAATAATGGGTGCTTTAATACAAGCACGTTTGCAAGAGGCGTGATAGGTCTCATGCGAAGGTAGTGTTACTACAACATAGTTTGAATGTATTTGCTTAGTAATTCTTGAAGACTTACTTCTTAACATTGTATTTCATTCATTAAGGTTTTTGTAACCATATACCCTGATGTCGAACGACACTCATGCTAATAATTCTTAAATCTCTTTTGTTAATTGAATAAGTACAGTCTGTTTTCTTCGGAACGTGTAAACATAAATATGGTCGCCTTTGTGGCCCACTAGCTATCGATGATAGTAACTGGAGAAGGGGTCAAGGTTTCTGGTGGCCATCGTAAATTATTTTGTAACTCGTTAAAAATGTCTGCTCAGCCTTGGATGATTAACTGAGAAGTTATTTGAATTCCTAAGCAGCGATATTGACACCCAAACCTTCGAAATCATGATAAATCATGTAAAGTGGAGTGTTAGAGCCAAACATTATTATTATTTATTATTATTACTATTTGCAAATTTTTTCATTTAGTTTTACTCTGCCTACATAGAAAGGACAAGGGCAAGTTGTAAATTATTTTCAGCTTCAGGCATTGTTGCTTTCAAACGTACGAATTATATAACCAACCAGCTGCAAATAACTATTAGTACCAAACAGTACCAAACAGATATTTGCAACCGGTTGACTGTATAATTCCTATGTTCGAAAACTGTATACGGTTGCTGAGAAAAAGCCATGTTTAAGACTGGAAAACTATACTCTGCATTTCAAGTGCGTGAGTAATACATTCCAATTCACAGTTCCAGTAGAAAAGGCTGTAAAGCAGTTTCTTGTTTTCAGCCACAACAATACACGCATTGGTTGCGTACCAGGGTTTGAAGTGTCGAAGTGAAGGGAATAAAGTAAAAGTTGTTCTCTTGATGATCTAAGTGAATATATTCTTTCATTTGTTTGTTCTTCTTATTCTTCATACAAAGAATTAAGTTGACATAAATACCCGTCCCACGCAACGAAGGAGGAGTCGAAGTGTCGACCATTTACGCTGCCAAATACGAATATACAGGTTATTCCGAATCCTTATTCGGATTGTACAGGATCCTAAACATTCTTCAGAGGACGCTTTGTAACTGATTGTCTCAAATGCCTTTTAAAAATAGACAAAAGCTACACACAGATGAATATGGTATTCATAAGAGTGAAATTGGTAACCTCACGGAGTGCAAAAACATGATGTAATACACTATTGGCCATTAATATTGCTACAACATGCAGATCACGTGCTACAGACCCGAAATTTAACCGACAGGAAGAAGATGCTGTGATATGCAAATGATTAGCTTTTCAGAGCATTCACACAAGGTTGGCGCCGGTGGCGACACCTACAACGTGCTGACATGACGAAAGTTTCCAACCGATTTCTCATACACAAACAGCAGTTGACCGGCGTTGCCTGGTGAAACGTTGTTGTGATGCCTCGTGTAATGAGCAGAAATGCGTACCATCAAGTTTCCGACTTCGATAATGATCGGATTGTAGCCTATCGCGATTGCGGTTTATCGTATCGCGAAATTGATGTTCGCGTTGGTAGAGATCCAATGACTGTTAGCAGAATATGGACTCGGTGGGTTCAGGAGGGTAATATGGAACGCCGTGCTGGATCCCAACGGCCTCGTATCACTAGCAGTCGAGATGACAGGCATCTTTCCGCATAGCTGTAACGGGTCTTGCAGCCACGTCTCGATCCTTGAGTCAACAGATGGGGACGTTTGCAAGACAACAACTATCTGCACGAACAGTTCGCCGACGTTTACAGCAGCATGGACTATCAGCTCGGAGACCATGGCTGCGATTACCCTTGACACTGGATCACAGACAGGAGTGCCTGCGATGGTGTACTCAACGACGAACCTGGGTGCACGAAAGGCAAAACGTCATTTTTTCGGATGAGTCCAGGTTCTGTTTACAGTATCATGATGGTCACATCCGTGTTTGGCGACATCCCGCTGAATGCACATTGGAAACGTGTATTCGTCATCTCCATACTGTTGTATCACCCGGCGTGATGGTATGGGGTGCCATTGGTTACACGTCTCCGTCACCTCTTGTTCGCATTGACAGCACTTTGAACAGTGGACGTTACACTTCAGATGTGTTACGACCCGTAGCTCTACCCTTCATTCGATCCCTGCGAAATACTACATTTCAGCGGGATAATGGATGACCGCATGTTGCAGGTCCTGTACGGGCCTTTCTGGATACGGAAAATGTTCGACTGCTGCCCTGCCCAGCACATTCTCCAGATCTCTCACCAATTGAAAATGTCTGGTCAATGGTGACCGAGCAACTGGCTCGTCACAATACGCCAGTCACTACTCTTGATGAACTGTGGTATCGTGTTGAAGCTGCATGGGCAGCTGTACCTGTACGCGTTATTCACACTCTGTTCGACTCAATACCCAGGCGATCAAGGCCGTTATGACGGCCAGAGTTGGTTGTTCTGGGTACTGATTTCTCAGGATCTATGCACCCAAACCGCGTGAAAATGTAATCACATGTCAGTTCTAGTATGATATATTTGTCCAATGAATACCTGTTTATCATCTGCGTTTCTTCTTTGTGTAGCAATTTTAATGGCCAGTAGTGTATATACCTTGAACCACTCCGGCATCTTAAATGCTCAACAGACTGAGCTGAATGAAAGAATCTAATTCAGTTTAAGAGGCTATGGGAAAAATATACAGCATACAGAGAAACCAGATGCTCGTTTATGGTGTTATTGAGTTTGATACAGTGTCACTGTGATAGCAAATGAAACGAAATGAGCATGTGGCATTGTTGGCCGGGAGGCCCCATCCGGGGAAGTTCGGCCGCCGAGTGCAAGTCTTACTTTAGTCGACGCCACACTTGGCGACTTGCGTGCCGGTAATGAGGATGAAATGATGATGAGGACAACACGGCACCCAGTCCAGGAGCGGAGAAAATCTCCAACCCGGCCGGGAATCGAACCCGGGCCCTCTGCATGGGAGCCAAGCACGTAAGCACTCAACTAAGCAGGCGGACACTGTGATGGCAGAAAGCAATAAATACAGTAACGGAAAAAACACCGCAAGTCTAAAAGTTATTAATGTAAAGTAATGAAATATCGGGAATATATTTGTCTAGGTATTATATTCAAGTGGTTAACATTTCAAGATTAAATATCAATGTAAGCGTGCGATAAGCCATTGCAGATGTGAAATACCGATACATTAATAAGCTATGTTACCGCCAAAATGTTGAATGGAGACGTGGAAAAGTGCGTGCGTTTTTTGTACAGGTGCCGAATGTCAGTTTGTGGTATAGAGTTCTGTGCTTGTTGCACTTGGTCGGTCAATACGGGGACGCTTAATGCTGTTTGTGGATAACGCCGGAGTTGTCTGATCATGTCGCATATGGTCTCGACTGGAGACAGGTGTGATCGAGAAAGCCAGGGCAACATGTTGACACTCTATGTAGCACATGTGCTTAAAACAGCGGTATGTCGGCGAGCTTTATCCTCGAATGCTGTTCATGAATGGCAGCTCACCAGACTGACGCACAGTTTTGCAGCCAGGATGCGTTGTATAACCACGAGAATGGTTCGGCTAACTTATGAAAGCGCATCCTAGATCATAGCTCCAGGTCGTGCGGTTCTGGGCGCTGCAGTCCGGAACCGCGAGACCGCTACGGTCGCACGTTCGAATCCTGCCTCGGGCATGGATGTGTGTGATATCCTTAGGTTTAACTAGTTCTAAGTCCTAGGGGACTAATGACCTCAGAAGTTGAGTCCCATAGTGCTCAGAGCCATTTGAACCATAGCTCCAGGTGTCGGTCCAGTGTGTCTAGCATGGAGACAGGTTGGCTGCAGGCACTCAACTTGCCCCCTCCTAACCAACAAGCGGCCATCACTGGTACCGAGGCACCGAGTTAGAACCAGCTTCCAACAAAAAATATAACAGACCTCCCCCGTGCCCTCGAATGAGCTCTCGCTTGACACCACAGAAATCGAAAATGGCGGTGGTTTGGGGTCGGTGGAATATCGCTACTGGGTATCTGGCTCGGAGCTGACCTTGAAGTAACGGATTTGTAACAGTTTATTGTGTCACTGTGATGCCGCTCACATTGATGCTGCAGATTCAGTACGATGCGGCAGAGCCACACAGCCGAACCCGATGGTCTTCCTTCTAGGCAGTGCCACGTGACGTTCGGAGCCCAGACTTCTTACTGCTGTACATGCTCGTGAGCACCGCTAAAGTGGCTAAATTCCTGCCATGTATTTCTGTAATATCGCAGGAGGAACAACCAGTTTCTTGTAGCCTTATTATACGGCCTAGTTCAAAGTCAGTGAGGTGTTGATAATGACGCTCTTGACTAAAATCAACTCACCAAGTCCATTCTCAAAGGTAACTAATGTTCATGGCCGATACAGCATGTATTCGGAGCACGACTGATTTGTATCCTCATAGTGGCGCCAATAGCACCACCCGCATGCGATTGGCGCGAAATTCGAAAAGACATTATCTTTCAGTTGTAGAAACGCGCTTACTAACATTCGTTTACGCTGCACAACTCTTTCTCGGTGTTGTGATTTTTTTTTCGTCGGTGTATATCACCTTTAGTTCCTCGTGAGCTTTCGTCGACATTACGAAATATAACCGGTGTTAGTGGAGGGTTCGTCTGGAATGACTACGGCAATGGGTTCCAACGTCTCCGAAAGATTCTGCATTCCAACTTGCGAACCGAGTTTTGTAATGTTTCCAGATTAATAATCGTTGTCTCTGAATCTACTGACTTATTATTTGCTGCACTGAACAAACAGAAGTGTGGAAGGTCCTTTTTCTTAATAACAACATAAGCCGGCCGTGGTGGCCGAGCGGTCCTGGGCGCTACAGTCTGGAACCGCGCGACCGCTACGGTCGCAGGTTCGAATCCTGCCTCGGGCATGGATGTGTGTGATGTTCTTAGGTTAGTTAAGTCCCATGGTGCTCAGAGCCATTTGAACCATTTAACAATATAAAGAAAAGGAAAAGCTGTGTTCAACTTAACTTTTGATTTGAACATTGTAATGTTTTAGTAAACATGGTCCTCTTTGTGGTGTTTCGGGCTTGCCTACCTCTAGCCTTTGAATTGACTTACCTAGAAGATTACAGAGGGCACCAAAATTTTAACGTGCGCTATTAACAAGGGTGTAACTTGGCATTTTTGACATCGGAAAATCTTTAGAGTAATGAGGGAACCGATAAATGACAGAAGAAATTCTTATAACTTATGAATGAAACTCAGAACTTTAAATTATTTTACATTTATCCACTTACCCTTAGCACGAACATATTGTATGCAAAAATGAGGTATACTACAAATTTGCTAGATGTGTTCGAAATTTTAGTGCACGTTGCGGATTTCAATCATTCATCAATTTACTTGAAGATAATAATCTGAATGTAATACTACTACCTAGAAGTGTGTCATGATATTCAGAAAGAGAAGATAAATCAGATTTTGGTACACTGCGCTTTGGCCACTTAATTAGCAATCGATCAATTAGAATAAGGACGAAGGAGTGGGTAAACGTCGTTTGCCATAAGGAACTGCTCTGGTACTCGCCACAGTTAACTGAGGCGACATTGACAGCGCCGGGATTTGAACAATGTCCTTTCAGTTACATACTTCAGTGTCGTAGCTTCGTTTCATAATGAGCAAAGCACAAGCTCCTCCGTTTCTTAGTTTCACAACTGACTGTATGAAGTGTAGCTAGCGAACGAGTCTAGATTCAGGTTTTTGTCTCCAGTGTGCTTGAATAAATTAGGGAAACACTCTCAAGGCTGGGGAAAGGATGCTACATTCCACAGCGCTTACGTAACGAGCTCCGCCGTTCCGTAGATTTAAGGCTTAATAGGCTACTCGCGTCATGTTACGGGATCACATAACATAACATACCGGGCGAGGTGAAATGGACTGCGCCGAGAGTTCTCGGCACAAGGATTTTCGCGCACGATGATGTCATCTCTATTGAATCCACTCTTTGCGCCCATGTCATCATTGGAAGTATTAAATGTTTTCTTGCTACTGATCTGCGGTTAGTTACGGTGAGAGGTGTCGTTTCGAGGCCGCTGCGCTTGTGTTGTCTCATCTCATATTCACACAACGGACTTGGAGTGCCTTTAGCCACTGATAGCCTATAACGATCCGAATATTCCCCGGAAGAGCTTGCTATTTCATAATAGACTGAACGGTTTCTGAAAACGAGTATCAAAATTTGGAGTAGAGATTAATTTTTTGTTGATAAATGAAGAGGTTTTGGTTTTATTTATCAAATGGCTCTGAGCACTATGGGACTTAACTGCTGTGGTCATCAGCCCCCTAGAACTTAGAACTACTTAAACCTAACTAACCTAAGGACTTCACACACATCCATGCCCAAGGCAGGATTCGAACCTGCGTCCGTAGCGCTCGCGCGGTTCCAGGCTGTAGCGCCTAGAACCGCTCGGCCACCCCGGCCGGCGGTTTTATTTATCGTCAAGAAAGACTACACTAGCATTGTGGCTGCAATTTGGATGTAAGGATACCACAATGACGTCAGTGTAAGACACATGCATCTCCCTCGAAGGAGTGGAGAGAGCTGTCTTTGGTACGTCCAGTATAGAATCGCGGTTCTTTTAAGCCAGTATATATATTGCTTTAAGATAACACCGATTCTATACTGGATGTGTCAAAGACATTGTCATTTGTCCGGGGCAACGGAGAACAACATGAAATGTTTTCGCAGTTGCGAGTATGCACAACCCTCGGCTGTATAATGAAAAGCCGAAATGAGAATTTGTATCGCACCAGGTCTCGAACCTGGATTTCCCGCTTATCGCAAGCGGTCGCCTTAACGTTAGAATATCCGAGCATGCCTCATGGTCAGACTCAGACATCCACACGCCGTCGGCTCTCGCGATAAGCGGGAAATACGGTTTCGAGTCCCACACCAGCACCAGTTTTCATTGCCGTACCGTGCGGAGTCCCCGCGCGGTTTGAGGCGCCATGTCACGGATTGCGCGGCCACTCCCGCCGGAGGTTCGAGTTCTCCCTTGGGGATGGGTGTATGTGTTATTCTTAGCATAAGTTACTTTAAGTAGTGTGTAAGTCTAGGGAACGATGACCTCAGCAGTTTGGTCCCTTAGGAATTCTGACACATTTGAACATTTTTTCATTGCCGTCATCCCATTATAAAGCTGATAGTTGTCCATATTCACAACTGCGAATATATTTCATGTATTTTATAATGGGTTGAACAATAAAATATTTAGTGGTGATGATTCTTTTATTATTATATTTCTATTTCCTGTTATTACGGGGTAAATGAAAACAAGTTGATCTCTGATCCTATTCAAGCTCCAAATAAGGACTTTGATGAAATGGGCAACATCGTTCCTACCATTGTTATTGATAGGAAGAGTGGTTTTGTAGAGGTGTTGGCCATTTAAAAGGAGAGGGCTGATACCTCTATGTAATCCCTGCAATATCCCAACATTGAATCGCACTTCTGAACAACACAGGTACCGCTATATTAAATGGAGAAAAATGTCCCAGAAATAAACTCAAATATCCGAGATTTTTAGGAGACGTTCCTTGGTTGTTAAGTACAGAATGTAACTGGTAAGCCCTTTGCATTTATTCTCAACTGGGAACCTTTCTTACCCTCTTATATCTCGCCTGCTTATTGGCTGGAAAAATAGCTCCCTATAGATTCGTAAGTAAATAAACGAATAAAAGATATACATCAGGGAAGGCAGCGTTGAATGTGTTTAAGATTCATTCATACGAACTCAAAATACATAGAAATCTCTGTTTTTAGTTTTTTGCATTTGGTATATATAACGAGGTGTTGTTTATTCTTTGTCTTGTACATTTGATATCTGAAGATGATGGACAACAGATGTGACGGTACGTCACATAAATATTGACATTTTTATCGGTTGTAAGCAGTGAACAATATTGTGAAGTGTTAAGGGTGAACTAAAAATTATTTGTAAACACTTAACGTATTTTATGAACATAATTAGTATAAAAGATACAGTTAATGTTCGTGAAAAAGAAAAGGCGATATGCAGCGATAATTTAAAATTAGCGTCTTTATTTAAAACATGTCTATATTAAAAAAAAGATCACTAAGAGACGTGATTGTACGGCCGAGGAGGACGGACGTACTTTATGGTACACACACAGGTTTGTATCGCGATACGGAAGGCACCCATTCAGAGGCTACACATATTTTGTGTAAGTTATTCTGTATTCTGCTAAAATGAACTAATTATTGTTATCACAAAATGAATTTCTTTGTAATAGTTGTCACCTCAAATGATCGCAGTGGCTAATTATTTTTAATAAGCATTTTTTTTCAGTAATTTGCGCTGCAGGAAGCTCATCTTCCGATGCAGCCTCTGGTCGGCCATTACGCGCCGAAGTATTCATTTATTTTTCAATGTGTTGACAGTAACTGCAAATGCGACAGATTTCGTTGTAAGAACCTTTCTAAATTGCAACAGATAATTATTTTAACGTGAAAGTTAATTTTTTAAATTGTACAGATTCCATGAGTTCAGTAAGTTTTATATTGGCCGCTCCACGGCAACAATCGAAATTCTCTCTAGCTTTAATAAATAGAAATGAACAAAATTACATTGAATTCAGTAGCGGCAACTACACTCCTGGAAATTGAAATAAGAACACCGTGAATTCATTGTCCCAGGAAGGGGAAACTTTATTGACGCATTCCTGGGGTCAGTTACATCACATGATCACACTGACAGAACCACAGGCACATAGACGCAGGCAACAGAGCATGCACAATGTCGGCACTAGTACAGTGTATATCCACCTCTCGCAGCAATGCAGGCTGCTATTCTCCCATGGAGACGATCGTAGAGATGCTGGATGTAGTCCTGTGGAACGGCTTGCCATGCCATTTCCACCTGGCGCCTCAGTTGGACCAGCGTTCGTGCTGGACGTGCAGACCGCGTGAGACGACGCTTCATCCAGTCCCAAACATGCTCAATGGGGGACAGATCCGGAGATCTTGCTGGCCAGGGTAGTTGACTTACACCTTCTAGAGCACGTTGGGTGGCACGGGATACATGCGGACGTGCATTGTCCTGTTGGAACAGCAAGTTCCCTTGCCGGTCTAGGAATGGTAGAACGATGGGTTCGATGACGGTTTGGATGCACCGTGCACTATTCAGTGTCCCCTCGACGATCACCAGTGGTGTACGGCCAGTGTAGGAGATCGCTCCCCACACCATGATGCCGGGTGTCGGCCCTGTGTGCCTCGGTCGTATGCAGTCCTGATTGTGGCGCTCACCTGCACGGCGCCAAACACGCATACGACCATCATTGGCACCAAGGCAGAAGCGACTCTCATCGCTGAAGACGACACGTCTCCATTCGTCCCTCCATTCACGCCTGTCGCGACACCACTGGAGGCGGGCTGCACGATGTTGGGGCGTGAGCGGAAGACGGCCTAATGGTGTGCGGGACCGTAGCCCAGCTTCATGGAGACGGTTGCGAATGGTCCTCGCCGATACCCCAGGACCAACAGTGTCCCTAATTTGCTGGGAAGTGGCGGTGCGGTCCCCTACGGCACTGCGTAGGATCCTACGGTCTTGGCGTGCATCCGTGCGTCGCTGCGGTCCGGTCCCAGGTCGACGGGCACGTGCACCTTCCGCCGACCACTGGCGACAACATCGATGTACTGTGGAGACCTCACGCCCCACGTGTTGAGCAATT
Organism: Schistocerca piceifrons; assembly: GCF_021461385.2. Classification (NCBI taxonomy): domain Eukaryota; kingdom Metazoa; phylum Arthropoda; class Insecta; order Orthoptera; family Acrididae; genus Schistocerca; species Schistocerca piceifrons. The sequence continues at coordinate 752,678,924 of NC_060140.1, forward strand.
CGGCGGTACGTCCACCCGGCCTCCCGCATGCCCACTATACGCCCTCGCTCAAAGTCCGTCAACTGCACATACGGTTCACGTCCACGCTGTCGCGGCATGCTACCAGTGTTAAAGACTGCGATGGAGCTCCGTATGCCACGGCAAACTGGCTGACACTGACGGCGGCGGTGCACAAATGCTGCGCAGCTAGCGCCATTCGACGGCCAACACCGCGGTTCCTGGTGTGTCCGCTGTGCCGTGCGTGTGATCATTGCTTGTACAGCCTCTCGCAGTGTCCGGAGCAAGTATGGTGGGTCTGACACACAGGTGTCAATGTGTTCTTTTTTCCATTTCCAGGAGTGTATATTTTAGTCATCACGTTCAAAATCTAAAGTTGGTACTTGAATAACAGCGGCCCTTCAAGAACCCGTTTCAAATTTACTTATGAACGTAAGTAAATGTGATAAGAAAAGATAATATCCCTGAGAGAAAGAATCATGCTCTAATAAAAAATTATTCACCTGATAAATTAAAAACTATATATATATATATATATATATATATATGTATATATATAATTTTTTTATATATGTAACGTAATACAGACAGGCTATACGTAATCCGCAAGAATACGACATCGACAGCTTCAACAGTCCATGGTTTAACAATAATTTCGTGCACCTGCCGAAATACTGCACCTTAGTCGTTACCGTTCAGAAAATTTACCAAATTTTATAACAATAAATTAGCTGCTCAAAAACTGCATTTCTGAATAAAATATTCTCGGTTTTCTAGCTGCGTCAGTTCGTATAAAATTCTTCAGTTTTTGATGGCGGAGATAGCGGCTTGAAAACCGAGGTGTTATTCAGACATGTTGTCACGAAAGACTCCAAGGAAAAATTGCATTTCTGTATCTCATTTCCGCTTTTGTTTCATGCCAAGATCGGCTCCCCCCGGGTATGGGATTGTGTGTTGTCCTTAGCGTAAGTTAGTTTTAATTAGGTTAAGAAGTGTGTAAGCCTAGCCATCGATGACCTCAGCAGTTTTGTCCCATAGGAACTTATCACAAATTTCCAATTTTCATGCGAATTGAGATACTTCAGTCAGAAAGCTCCTTTCCCTGAGTGAGTTCGTGAGGATAACATCATAAATCGAAATACCTGTATGTATTTCATTCGTATACCAGTAATTTTGTATAATGTAATGCATCAGATCTCGTATAACCTCTGTAACTGCCAAAGAGAATGGGTTTCATTTTGTTGTATTTACTGTATTTTATTTAACATATTTGTTTATGTTAAAATCATTGTACGCGTTTAAACCGAGTAACGTTTAACAAGATTTAATTCTAAAAAAATTCTGCAATATTTTGACATAAAAATGGGACGACGGCGATATTGGAAGGTTAATTGTTGGTCGGTGCGTGGGCATGGATGTGGAGACTGTAACAGCGGACATTTAGGCTGCGTTCACACTGCCGGCCGAGCCGAGCCGAGCCTGGCCGGGCCGCCGCCCGCTTCGATATCAAGCACATGGTTTTGAATTGCGGTGTTCACACTGGCGGCTGGGCCGCGCCGACACGGCGTGAGCCACCCGGAGCCGAGCCGGCGACATCCCGAGTGTTTAATATTGCCGGCGCGAGCCGACCGCAGGCGCGAGCCTGTGGAGCAGCACTACAGCTTCTGCACTACACGCATCACACGTCTCCCTTCTGCTTTCTTCACAAGTGTGACTGCACACGTCTTTTATTTTAAGATGTTGCCTCACATTGCACAATCAGTGAGGAAAAATTACGTTTATTATAATGATACATGCGAAATTACTTTTATTTCATTTATTTAATCTACCGTATTTACATGCATTTACAACAATAGCTTGCCAGCGATCGCGGCATTGCCGCCACTGAATAGTTCGCATTTACTTGTAAACGGAGACAGATATGAGTGTCACTGAGGGACGGAAATGTGTCCCTACCAGATGATAATGCATTGTAAAGTCATGCTGTGGCAGTTCCTTATCAGTGGAAATAGAACCACTGAGTCAAAGGGCATTATCTCAAAACTCTTCGCCTATCAATCTGTCTATCTTACAAGGTAATGAAAAGAATTCTGTGAGGTCATCAGTGGCTCCACATGATGAACCATCACCACTGCCAAGCGCTGCATCATGAAGAAAAAAGAAGAAAAAAGTTACAAAATTCTGAAGGAGTATTTCTGCGATTCTTCGTTGAAGGCACAGCAAGAAATTTACCCAAGATGACGAAGCTAATTACTTCCTAATGATTCTCAGGAGTCCCATAAACTCTCTTCCCCTCAGAGGTAAGCGTTTGTGAAATTTAAAATACAAAAGTATGACTACAATTAATTGGAGGTAGTGAATGCTGTACAAAGTTCTACTGCAAAGCAAAAAGTGTGTACTAACGAATCTTACCTTATCGTTATACACAATTTTTCTTCTGCTGTTATACTTCTGCGAAAATTTGTGTTCTGTTTAGAAATTTTGTGTCGAATGTTCTGCAGCACATACTGAAATGTATTATGATTCATTCTGTAGTTTGAATAAAATTTTTCAGGATAGTTTTTAAGTTCTTCATATAAAGAAAAAAACTCTCTTAAATGTCTGTCGCTATTTATGGGATGAATCCATAACCTCCTAGTTCTTCTGCACTTCAAAACTCGACGAGTTACTGCAGAGTCAAAACAATACCAATAAAAGAGTGAAGACATTGTTCCACACGACAGCACAGACTAGCTGAAGGCGAGCAACTGTTGCGGCAGCTGCGTTTTCTACTGACTTGCTTGTCAGCTGTCGAAGGGTGGGGATCTTTTTAAAGTTATTTATTTGGCCTCCCGCCAGCCATTTAGCCAAAGAGTGGGGATTACATTGACAGTGCAGCGCAGCCCGCCAAGGAAGAAAAGAAACAATGAAGAACAATGAAACGCACATCTGTGCCGATCTACAGCAGTTTCATTAACTCTCCATTATTTTTTCTATCAAAGTAGACAACGAGACTACAGAATTGCGCTTCAGTTATCTTTTAGTTCGAAATACGAAATGTACATCATACTAATTGTATGATGTTGATGACAAATAATTGTCTTTTGTGATGCAACGTGTGGCCAATTATAAGCATAGCAGATGATTGTCCAGTAGCCGAGGGAAAAATTCTTATACATTTGGATTTATCTAGAGAATGAGACCATTAAAATAATAAGAGGGACCGGCACTAGGTCTGCGCTGATCACTAGTAATTAGTTTTTTTCTGTCCTGCATTATATGACTACACTAAACCAAGCTGTAACCGCGCGAACTCCGTGGCTTGCGGACGCGGCACTGACGCCACTGAATAGCTCGCATTACTTGTGACCAGAGACAGATATCAGTATCATTATCATTTCAAAAACTTTTTGGTACTTTTATCTACATTTCATTCCCAACAATGTATGGTCTAAAACGGATCTAACAGTAAGCTACCCGCTACATAACTTTTTCAATACAAGATTTGTAAATCAAGTGCACAACGTTGACAAATAGCATCATTTCACAATGACTGTTAAGAAATATGGAAAGATAAATGATTCAATACGAAGCTAATATGTTGCACTACCACGTGTACAAAAATCAGATTCTTTAGCCGCACACTTTCTTCAAAATCGGTTGGGAAGCGTTACGAAACTAAGAAACCACGCGAAACGAAAAGTAGACTTTTTCTTTTTTCACGACGTAAGTAACGCTTTTAAGGAAAAAATAAGTTCATAAAACGATGTGGCGAAGTCTTATATACCGCTAAGAATTTTTAAAACATGAAAATCGGAGAAGTGGATTTTCCCCCACTTCGCCGTCCCGGCTCGGCGCGGCGCGCAATGTGAATGCACTACTTGGCGGCCTAACCTAACGAGCCGAGCCAGTACGCGTCAGCCCGGCCCGGCCCGGCCGGCGGTGTGAACGCAGCCTAGACTGCTTACCGGTGTATTGTCCACTGAAAAGTAATGGACAAACTGCATTTAAATGTTACGTGTCGTCGATAAAGGATGCGACTCAGCAGTAGTGCAGAGGCACGTCTGTCAATGGGACAGTTTACAAAGCACAACACGTACCACTGAATTAAAATTCCTGTGTGTCCATGAACCTATGTGTTGTACAGTAATAGGCAAGCAGTGACTGTACAAGGACAAATTTACCGAAAGATATAATTTCAATATCGAACAAGTACCCAGGAATGCGTACGTTATACAAAAACTACATCATCCGAACAGTGGTTACAAGTGTTTATAACATGCAGTGACGTTAGCAAACATAACATTCATTCAGTACGCACTATATTTGTTCTGCATCTCCAGTTACCAACGTTCCCATCAACGAGTAGCGATGGGTATCTAATACTGCATCTTCACGCCATCCATCACTTTCAAGAGGAAAATGGCCTCGCAGTTGTTTAGCAAACAAATTAATAGAATAAGTTTGTGTGCCGCCAACGTGTGACAGTGACCAGGCAGTTCTCACAACTAAGTTTCTTTCTATGAACACACTAAATAATAATAACAATAATAACAGTAATAAGGATGGATGAAACGTAATGTCCGTTTCTACGAGTGTACAATGCAGCCCTCGCGACCTATAAAATTTTGGTTCTTCAACAACTCTACTCACGCACTGTCAGCACATATTTTGCTATCACACATTGGGCCAGTGGTTCCACTCATGCTGCTAAAAAGAATACAGGTACCGAGAATTGAAACATGATGCTTGCGTGCACATCAGCTCGACTAATATGTTCGTTGAATGAGTCGTTGGGCCTCTATTTTGTAAAACCAATATTAATGGCTGGAAGGCCGATGTACATCCAAAAAAAGATCACCAGTAGCACTGTCCCATGGTAGCAGTAGCGACCGGTGACGAGGCTTACGAATTGTCGGATCATAGCATTACGGCGCCATACAGTACAAAATTACTAGGAGTGTTACCAAGCTAATCTGCAGTTTTTTATTTGATTTATTTAAACCTTCATATTTGCGTTGTCCGTCATTTGACCTACACTGCTCGTAAAGTCGTCCTCCAACACATGCTGCGCATCACGTCTTCCTTGCTTTATCTGCCAACAGCTGACTGCATGTTCCGTTTACGTGCATTTCATTTTCATTACCGTTGTAATTACGTCTTCCACGCAAGCCTTCTTCTCTACCACATGTTTCTTTTTCTGCTGCTCGTAGTTGTTTCCAACACACATTCCTGCGTGCAACAGCCATCTGTCGAAACTAGTAGTAGTATACACGGATTGTAAACTTCCCGTTTCAGTCACTTCGTATTCTTGATAACTTTAACTTAACAGAAGTTCTCCAGACCATTTTTGTCTTTCTTTGTAATTATGTGGCCGTCTATGCTGTTGTTAATTTCAACTGTCCTAAACAGAGAAACGTATTACCTTCAGTCATTCATAACAAACCACTGAGGATGTTTCGAAAGTTGCGAAGTACAAGTTCTACGGCTAACTTTTGAACGTATTGTATTTATTCTTAAAGATAGACATTACATAAAAGAGCACCACAAAAGAATATTTTTAACTGTTTAACTGTTTTTTTTACCTTCTATAGCAAGCAAATATCACGTAAAGTGCAACATAAATTAAATATAATCGTTTTTCAGGAACTGCTGCACATGTTATGAGAGTGATGTTTCCCCAATCAGCATAGAACATGCTAAGACGCCTATCTATCATGTATAACGCTAATACGAGTAGTTATACTAAAGTAGGTTCCTTGATATATCACTATTTTCTTGTAGTATGGTTACATTTGTACTAAGATAATGCAGAAGCGTTGGTACAGTTCCTATGTTGATGTCTGTAAAGATCAGACTGCATATTTTGCTGTCCTTTTGAAGAGATCTGCAAATAGAAAACAAAAGTAATTTCTCGGAATATATCCCGTTACGACATCTATCACTGTCAATCTTCGTGGCAGAAGAAATGGAGTTTTCCGAAGTGAGCTCTATCTCGACACGATTATCTGACTTAAAAGTGTTAGTCACGACTTCTTGACGAACGTGATCAGCAACCTTAAAGAACTGTAAGCTCCTGCAAAACAGAAATAAATGCTTCTTCTTTTTATAAGTATTTTGTGCCTGCAGATTTCACTGAATATTAATTCAAGGACACTAACCGTACAACACCATTTTCACACCAGAATTTAAATAACGTGATCACCGACTCATAACATTTACAATAATATGAATGTTATTGATGCTGTTACAAGTGGAAGAGATTCAGTCCAGAAGACAACAATTTTGTCTCACCTACTGTAGAAACCTACTGATATTTTCAGTCGGTTGCATTTTTACGAGTAAATAGTAATGGAAAACGAGCACAAGAATATCAGGTTTAATGTCATAGCGATTCTGTTTCTTGAAGTGACGCCAGAAAGAACGATGTTGTCCTGACCAAAATATGTTGATCGACCACGCTGTGCGACAAGCCAACGTTGACACAAATTTCTTTGCTACTACAGTTTTATTCGATATTCGACCTGAGATTGCTGCAAGTATCTCCACTCGGCTGTTCATCCTTCACGTGGGTGTTATCATCAGCCATATAGACTAACATTCAAGATGTTTCGTGTCTAAAAATATCACTCAACGCAGATTCAAATCAAAGAAAGGACGAGGTACTTAGTAAATTCAGTGAAAAGACAATGACCTCGTCTTCGAAGATATATATTCCACAAGAGTGGAAATATAGCTTTTAGAAGGTGTGAAATGTGCCCTCTCGATAGAGAAATTTCTACAATCGAGCAGTCATCCAGCTAAATGACATTAAGAAATGCGAATGACTCACAGTTTCGCCTTCGTATTTTGTCCCTTCAAGATGGCACATTCCAGCAGCGATGGGATTTTTTTTTACCTGCAAACGGCAGTAATACACTTTGCAAGCATCTGAAAAAAATAGGAAGAACGATTTAAATTGATTGAAATCGTGAGGTACTCGCATTTGTCTTAGGACTTGATGACGGATTGCTAACATTAAACGAAACCACCTGATACATACAAGAATTACAGTGGAACCTGGCTGTAACAACATTCAAAGGGCCTTGAAAATTATGCTGTTATAAATAAGTGTCGTTGTAACCGAGATGCGTGTTTCAGTCTGTTGTGGCAGTAGATGGAAAAAGAAAAAAAATTATTCATCCTTTTTTTTAATTTTACTTACCGTATTCACTCTAAAGCTTACATGAATATACTGTATACAGCAGCATGTCGAGCACTCAACAAACTTCTTTGCTTAGGAGTGAAGTAATCGGTCATCTTAATCTGCTGTCATTTGGCCCTATACACACTTTCATTGATGTCACTGCTTCCTCCCCAAGTTTCATAGACATGTTCACAATTCTAATGGATTGTGAAGTGTCACTTACAGTAGGGATTGGCACGTAATTTCTTTATTCTTCCTCTTTTTCTTCATCTCCCTCGCTCACTTCTTGGTCACTGTGGCCCTGACTCTTCACTTTATTTGCTGTTTCGTCTTCAGTTTGCGCTTCGTCTGTAACGAGGAAGTCATCTATTGTTGCGTACATTTTTGGTCGCTCTGTTTCAGAAAATAACAGTTGACCTCTGGCAGCAACCCAGACAGCGGTAGATTATCAGTGTCATTTAACGAGTCTTCAGTTGCAATTCCCTCATGACAGAAACAGTTCTTAAAGGCTTGGGCTGTGCCCGGCTCTAAGCTTTAGTAACGCATCTGATGCCGTCCATCAGTGAAACAGAATAATCCTGCTTCTTCTCAGTGCGTCGTATCACTTTAAAATGTGAGCTTACGATAGAGGCGTTTCAGACTCCTAATTACTCCTTGGCCCATGGGCTGCAAGAAGCTTGACGTATCTGCAGGAAGAAAGACAAGCTTAATATTCTCCAGACCGGAGAGTGCAGGATGTGCTGGACAGTTGTCAACAGGAACCAGTATGTTCCTTTTCTGACTTCGAAGTCCGCGATCCTGAAGCATTGTTTCAGCTTCAAAGCGTTCGGAGATCATCCAGGATTATATTAGCATTGTAGGGCACTGGCAGAATTTTCCCACGTTTAAAACCACTAGGATGTTTTGATTTACCTTTCACGAGTAATTTTTTCTTCTCTGTTCCATCTGCGTTAGCACAAACCAGAACTGTTATTTGCTCTTCAGATAATTTATAACCAACACATGTTTCGCCCTTGAATTTCTGAGTTTTATCAGATGTCAATTTGAAGAAAATACCGAGCTCGTCTGCATTAAATATGTCAGTCTGCTTAGTTTTAGATCTGCTTAGTTTTAGATCTGTTTTTTTTTCCGCAGTAACAATTTTATCTTTGTTCTCCCAAATCATTGGACAGTGGAATTTACGAGGCCAAACTGACAACTCACACAGCCTTTTTAGCTCCATCCTCGATCTCATGAATCACTTTAACTTTTTTTCCACCGTCAAAACTTTTGTTTTACTAGCCATGCTATTCTAAAATGCGTGCACTTTGTACCGAATTGTTATGGAAACTGACATCACGTATACTGTTGACGAAACTCAATGATTGTCACCACTACTGTTGTATGAATGTGCTAGGTTAAGAATAAGGTGAGTAGTCTGTACTACATCTGTTGTTGACGGAAGGGCAGAGAGATGAATATGTCAGGTTTGCAACAGATTTCCTTTTACAGTACATCCATTCTTGGAAAATCTTTTTGATAACTGAAGATATATGAGGTACACATACACAGGGTGGTCCATAGATCGTGACCGAACCAAATATCTCACGAAAAAAGCGTCCAACGAAAAAACTGCAAAGAACGAAACTTGTCTAGGTTGAAGGGGGAAACCAGATGGCGCTATGGTTGGCCCGCTAGATGGCGCTGCCATAGGTCAAACGGATATCAACTGCGTTGTTTTAAATAGGAACCTCCATTTTTATTACATATTCGTGTAGTACGTAAAGAAATATGAATGTTTTAGTTGGACCACTTTTATCGCTTTGTGACAGATGGCGCTGTAATAGTCACAAACATACGGCTCACAATTTTAGACCAACAGTTGGTAACAGGTAGGTTTTTTAAATAAAAATACAGAACGTAGGTATGTTTGAACATTTTATTTTGGTTTTTGCAATATGATACATCTACCTTTGTGAACTTATCATTTCTGAGAACGCATGCTGTTACAGCGTAATTACCTGTAAGTACCACATTAATACAATAAATGCTCAAAATGATGTCCGGCAACCTCAATGCATTTGACAATATGTGTAAGGACATTCCTCTCAACAGCGAGTACTTCGCCTTCCGTAATATTCGCACATGCATTGACAATGCGCTGACGCATGTTGTCAGGCGTTGTCGGTGGATCAAGATAGTAAATATCCTTCAACTTTCCCCACAGCAAGAAATCCGGGGACGTCAGATCCGGTGAACGTGCGGGCCATGGTATGGTGCTTCGACGACCAATCCACCTGTCGTGAAATATGGTATTCAATACCGCTTCAACCGCACGCGAGTTATGTGCCGGACATCCATCATGTTGCAAGTACATCGCCATTCTGTCATGCAGTGAAACATCTTGTAGTAACATCGGTAGAACATTACGTAGGAAATCAGCATACATTGCACTATTTAGATTGCCACCGATAAAATGGGGGCCAATTATCCTTTCTGCCATAATGCCGCACCATACATTAACCCGCCAAGATCGCTGATGTTCCACTTGTCGCAGCCATCCTGGATTTTCCGTTGCCCAGTAGTACAAATTATGCCGGTTTACGTTACCGCTGTTGGTGAATGATGCTTCGTCGCTAATAATCTGTCATCGTCCCGTAATTTCTCTTGTGCCCAGTGACAGAACTGTGCACGACGTTCAAAGTCGTCGCCATGCAATTCCTGGTGCATAGAAATATGGCACAGGTGCAGTCGATGTTGATGTGGCATTTTCAACACCGACGTTGTTGAGATTCTCGATTCTCGCGCAGTTTGTCTGCTACTGATGTGCGGATTAACCGCGACAGCAGCTAAAACACCTATTTGGGCATCATCATTTGTTGCATGTCGTGGTTGACGTTTCACATGTGGCTGAACACTTCCTGTTTCCTTAAGTAACGTAACTGTCCGGCGAACGTTCCGGACACTTGGACGATGTCGTCCAGGATACCGAGCAGCATACATAGCACACGCCCGTTGGGCATTTTGATCACAATAGCCATAGATCAACACGATATCGACCTTTTAGGCAATTAGTAAACGGTGCATTTTAACATGGGTAATGTATCACGAAGCAAACACCGTCCGCACTGGCGGAATGTTACGTGATACCACGTACTTATACGTTTGTGACTATTACAGCGGCATTTATGACAAAGGGAAAAAAGTGGTCCAACTAAAACGTTCATATTTCTTTACGTACTACACGAATATGTAATAAAAATGGGGGTTTCTATTAAAAAAAAACGCAGTTGATATCCATTTCACCTATGGCAGCGCCATCTAGCGGGCCAACCATAGCGCCATCTGGTTTCCCCCTTCAAGCTAGACGAGTTTCGTTCTTCGTAGTTTTTTCGTTTGACGCTTATTTCGTGAGATATTTGGCCCGGTCACTATCAATGGACCATCCTGTGTACATTAATTTTGTCGTATTAAGCAAGGATGACCGAAATCACGACTTTATAGCCGAGGTGTCATTGTAACCTATGTTGTTATAAGAAAGCTCAAGTGCAGTTACAAAAGAGGTGCCACGACAGCGCTTTTAAGGTCCTTTCCAGGTTGACAGTAATGCTGATGTTTAGCTGGCAAAGAGCGCAGGCGGAACCGGATTAGGCAGCGATCAGCAGCCCGGCGGGGCGGCGGCGTTCTGCGCGGACGTCGTAGGGAAAGTCGCTTTCTCCGACGCTCTCGCATCCGTCCCGGAGGCGGGCTGCACGGGTGTACTGCGAACACCTCGATTCATACCTCAGCAGGGCGGATTTCCTGTTTACCACAAGGCGGAGACATTTAATAAGTTCCATTCTCGTACGTGTACTATTTCATTTCCTATGAATAACCAAGTCAGCTTATTTTGACGTCTTCACTATTCACCACATCCATTAGTGCTGCAGAGGCCACTATAGACATCGACATCCCTGTTCTATTAGGCTGGTGCATTAGTTCGTAGCGTTTCCCCATAAATTTAATAGACAAAACAGAGACTTTAGTTAGCAATAATATATTCTCATTCACTTCGTACAACAGTCTGCCAACGCTGGTGTAATTTTTCAATTCCGCGACTGTAGAAATCACATGTTTTTCAGGCGAAGAACTCATCGAGCAATTTTCAGTTTCTTTCATCAGGGAAGGAAGTTCCTTGATGGTTGTTCGATAGAGAACGGCGCAAGATCAGCTGAATAAGGTGGTGGGCGTGGAATGACTTCCCAGATCAACTCCTGTGTAGTGTTTTATGTCAGTCTAGTAGAAAGTGAACTGTCGTTATAGTGCAGTAGCATTACCTCACACAGTCTTCCTGGTTGCTATTTCGTCTGAAAAACTTTTCAGTCGATGACAGTAAACGTCAGCAGTGATGATTTCACCTCGGGGACGCAATACGTAGTACACCACCCCGTCACTGTTCCATCAGAGGCTTAATATTATCATTACGTGCGCGTGTCTTTTTACCGGGAGTTGCTGCTATGTTTGGGTTCAATCATTCCATGTTTTTCATTACGTTAGCATAAAGACACTATTTCTCGTCACCCGTAACGATTCAGGATAGGAATAGTCGGTGTTGTTCACCGGCCAATTGATGACAGTCAAGCAGAATGCAGATATGGCGACCCACTGATGTTCTGACCGAGAGCGTACGGTCCTCATACACCCGAATTTCGAATTTTTCTCATTGTATGCCAATGTCACTGGATGGAGGAATACAATGACGTGATCAGTGTCCATTAATGCGCTTAAAAGATCTTCATCAAACCCTGAATGTCTTCCTGAACGTAAAGAACCATATAAATCAAAACGATCCTCCCTAAAACGAGAAAACAATTTTCTTGCCGCGCTCTGTCCAATGGCTTCATCCCTATAAAAGGCGCAAATGTTTCTGGCTCCTTCCGCAGCTGTCACCCCTCTACTGAAATCAGAAGAATATGTCGTAAATTTAGAAAAAATATCTGAATGGTGCGAAAAGTGGCAGTTGACACTAAATAACGAAAAGTATGAGGTCATTCACATGAGTACTAAAAGGAACGCGTTAACCTTCGGTTACACGATACATCAGTCTAATCTAAAAGCCGTAAATTCAACTAAATACCTAGGTATTACAATTACGAACAACTTAAATTGGAAAGAACACGTAGAAAATATTGTGTGGAAGGCTACCCAAAGTCTGCGTTTTATTGGCAGGACACTTAGAAAATGTAACTAAGGAGACTGCCTACAGTACGCTTGTCCGAGCTCTTTTAGAATACTGCTGCGCGGTGTGGAATCCTTACCTTATAGGATTGACGGAGTACATCGAAAAAGTTCAAAGAAAGGCAGCACGTTTTGTATTATCGAGAAATATGGGAGAGAGTGTCACAGAAATGATACAGGATTTGGACTGGAAATCATTAAAAGAAAGACGTTTTTAGTTGCGACGGAAATTCCAATCACCACCTTTCTCCTCCGAATGCGAAAATATTTTGTTGACACCGACCTACACAGGGAGGAACGATCACCACGATAAAATGATGGAAATCAGAGCTCGTACGGAAAGACATAGGTGTTCATTCTTTCTGTGCACTATACGAATTGGAATAATAGAGAATTGTGAAGGTTGTTGGGTGAACCCTCTGCCAGGCACTTAAACGTGATTTGCAGAATATCCATGTAGATGTAGATGTAGATGTTCCGATTTCTCTACATAGTATTTCATATTCTAGCATCTATAGCTCCACACACTATCTCTAAATGGCGAAAAATGTCACTATGAAAAATAAAAGAGCAACAGTGAACTGCAAATAAAAAATGAAAATCGGCAGGTAAACCTCTAGCAACCGGAATACCAATAAGCAAAACAAAACTGCTACGAGCTTATGCACCAACCTAATAAATGATATGACCGCAAATTTTTAGGATACTTAAGTAACTCCGCCATAAATTGTACTCTGGCTGACAGATTTAGACAAAAAAAAAAAACATTTGATACGTACCAACCCAATAGCTGCTGTTGTTGTTGTGGTTTCCAGTCCGATGTCTCATTTGCAGCAGCTCTCCATGCTACTCTATCCTGTGCAGGCCTCTTCATCTCCGAGTAACTATTGCAACGAACATTGTTCTGAAGCTGCTTACTGTATTCATCTCTTGTTCTCCCTCTACAATTTTTATCCACATATTTCTCTCCAGTACTAACCTGGTCATCCTTCGATGTCTCAGGATGTGTCATACCAACCGATCAGGTTGTGCCACAAATTTATTTTCTCCCCAATTCTCTTCAGCACCTCCTCATTCGTTACGTGATCTACCCGTCTAATTTTCAGCATTCTTCTGTAGTATCACATTTCAAAAGCTTGTTTTCTCTTCTTGCCTAATCTGCTCATCGTCCATGTTTTGCTTCCATGCAAATACTTCCAGAAAAAATTCCTGACACATCTATACTCGAATGTTAACAGATTTATCTTCTTCAGAAACGCTTTTCTTGCCATTACCAGCCTACATTTTATATCCACTCTACTTTGACCGCCATCAGTTATTGGAAATTTGTGGTAAGGTCTTATGGGACGAAACTGCTGAGGTCATAGGTCCCTAAGCCTGCACACTACTTAATCTAGCTTAAACTAACTTACACTATGGATCACACACACACCCATGCCCGATGGAGGACTCGAACCTCCGACGGGGGTCGTCATCAGTTATTTCCCTGCCGAAACAGCCAAACTCATCTACTACTTTAAGTATCTCATTTCCTAATCTAACTTCCTCAGCATCGCCTTATTTAATCCGAGTACATTCTATTATCCTAGTTTTGCTTTTGTTGATGTTCATCTTATATCCTCCTCTCAAGACACTGTCCATTCCGTTCAACTGCTCTTCCAGGTCCTTTGCTGTCTCTGACAGAATTACAATGTCGTCAGCAGACCTCAAAGATTTTATTTCTTCTCCGTGGATTTTAATTCCTACTCCAAATTTTTCTTTTGTTTCATTTACTGATCGTTCAATATACATATTGAATAACAAAAGGAATATGCTACTATCCTGTCTCATTTCCATCTCAACTTCTGCTTCCCTTTCATGCCCTTCGACTCCTGTGACTGCCATCTAGTCTCTGTACTAATTGTAAATAACCTTTCGCACCCTGTATTTTACCCCTCACCAGCTCTAGAAATCGAAAGAGAGTGTTCTAGTCAGTCAACGTCGTCAAAAGGTTTGGGCTCTGAGCACTATGTGACTTAACATCTGGGGTCATCAGTCCCCTAGAACTAATCTAAGGACATCACACACATCCATGCCCGAGGCAGGAGTCAAACCTGCGACAGTAGCGGTCGCAGGGTTCCAGGCTGAAGCGCCTAGAGCCGCTCGGCCACAACGGTCGGCGTCAAAAGATTTCTCAAAGTCTCTAAATGCTATTACCGTAAGGCTGCCTTTCCATAACTTTTCTTCTATGACAAGTCGTAAGCCAGTATTGCCTCGAGTGCTCCTACATTTCTCCGGAATCCAAACTGATTAGCTTGTAACAGTTTTTCCATTCTTCTGTAAAGGATACGGATTAATATTTTGCAGCCGTGACTTATTAAACTGATAGTTCGGTATTTTTCACATCTTGCAGAACAGGCTTTCTCTGGGACTGGAATATTATGTTCTTCTTGAAGTGAGAGCTTATTTCGCCTGTCTCATACATCTTGATCACAAGAAGGAAGAGTTTTGTCACGGCTGGCTCTCCCAAGGCTAGCTGTAGTTCACACGGAATGTTGTCTACTCCCGGGCTTTGTTTCGACTCTGTCAAATTCTTCATGCAATATCATTTCTCCCACCTCGTCTTCATCTACGTCATCTTACCCTTCCATTATATTGCCCACAAGTACATCTCCCTTGTATAGGCCCTCTATATATTCCTTCCACCTTTCTGCTTTCCCCTCTTTGCTTATGTGCTTCTAAGTCCTTACATTAACCCTCTAGCTATTCCTTCTAGCTATTTTGCACTTTCTGTCAGTTTCTTTTTTCAGACGTGGGTATTCCCTTTCGTCTGCTTTATTTGTTGCGTTTTTATATTTTCACCTTTCATCAGCTATATTCAGTATCCCATGCGTTACCCAAGGATTTCTACTATCCCTCGTTTTTTTTACCTGCTTGATACTCTACTGTCTTCACTATTTCGTCTCTCAAAGCTACCTGTTCTTCTTCTACTGTATTTCTTCCTCTGCTTTTGCCAGTCGATCCTTAATGCCCACCTCTGGTTCTTTCAGGTTATCCAGGTGCCATCTCCTTAAATTCCTAGCTTTTTGCGGTTTCTTTAGTTTTAACCTACAGTTCACAACCAATAAATCGTTGTCAGAGTCCACATCTGCCCCAGGAAATGTCTTACGTGTTAAAATATGATTCCGAAATATCTGTCTTACCATTATATAATCAATCTGAAACCTTCTGGTGTCTCCAGGTCTCTTCGATGTATACAACCTTCTTTCATGATTCTTAAACTAAGTTATGATTAAATTATGCTCTGTGCGAAGTGCTATCGGGTGGCTTCCTGTTTCATTCCTTTCACCCAGTTCACATTCAGTTGCTATTTTTTCATCTTTTCCTTCTTCTACGATCGAATTCCATTCCCTCATCACTATTAAATTTTAGTCTCCCTTAACTATCTGAATAATTTAATTTATCTCATCATACATTTCATCATCTGCGGAGCTAGTTGCCATATAAACGTGCGCTACTGTGCTGGGTGTGGGCTACGTGTCTATCTTGGCTACAGTAATACGTTCACTATGCTGTTCATAGTAGCTGATCCGCGTTTCTAGTTTTTTATTCATTATTAAACCTCCTCATGCATTACCCCTGTTTGATTTTGTTTTTATAACCCTGTATGCACCTGACCAGAAGTCCTCTTCACCCTGCCACCGAACTTCACTAATACCCACTATATGTAACTTTTATCCTATCCAATTCCCTTTCTAAATTTTGTAACCTTCTTGCCCGATGAACGGCTCTGACATTCCACGCTCCTATCCGTAGAACGCCGCGCGGGATTAGCCGAGCGGTCTCAGTCATGGACTGTGCGGCTGGTCCCGGTGGAGGTTCGAGTCCTCCCTCGGGCATGGGTGTGTGTGTTTGTCCTTAGGACAATTTAGGTTAAGTAGTGTGTAAGCTTATGGACTGATGACCTTCGCAGTTAAGTTTCCATAAGATTTCACACACTTTTTTTTTTTTATCCGTAGATCGCCAGTTTTGTTTACCGTGATAACGACATGCTACTGGGTAGTCCCCGCCCGGAGATCACAATGAGGGACTATTTTACCTCCGGAATATTTTACCCAAGAGGATGCCATCACTATTTAACTATACAGTACAGCTGCATGCCCTCGGGAAAAATTACGACTGTAGTATCCCCTTGTTTTCAGCCGTACGCAGTATCAGCACTTCAACGCCGTTTTGGTTGATGTTCCAAGGCCAGATCAATCATTCAGACTGTGGCCCCTCTTCAGGAACGATAAGTTAGTCTGGCCTCTCAATAGGTACCTTTCCGTTGTGTTTGCACCGACGTACGCCATAGACGCTGGTTCCCAGGTAGATGCCGTGTTTCTTGACTTCCGCAAGGCGTTTGATACCGTTCCCCACAGTCGTTTAATGAACAAAGTAAGAGCATATGGACTATCAGACCAGTTGTGTGACTGGATTGAAGAGTTCCTAGATAACAGGACGCAGCAACAATGGAGAGAAGTCTTCCGAAGTAAGAGTGATTTCAGGTGTGCCGCAGGGGAGTGTCGTAGGACCGTTGCTGTTCACAACATATATAAATAACATTGTGGATAACATCGGAAGTTCACTGAGGCTTTTTGCGAATGATACTGTAGCATATCGAGAGGTTGTAACAATGGAAAATTGTACTGAAATGCAGGAGGATTGACGCATGGTGCAGGAAATGACAATTGAATCTCAATGTAGACAAGTGTAATGTGCTGCGAATACATAGAAAGAAAGATCCTTTATCATTTTGCTGCAATATAGCAGGTCAGCATCTGGAAGCAGTTAATTCCATAAATTATCTGGGATTTGGCATTAGGAGTGATTTAAAATGGAATGATCATATAAAATTAATCGTCGGTAAAGCAGATGCCAGACTGAGATTCATTGGAAGAATCCTAAGGAAATGCAGTCCGAAAACAATGGAAGTAAGTTACAATACACTTCTTCGCCCATTGCTTGAATACTACTCACCGCTGTGGGATCTGTACCACATAGGGTTGGTAGAAGAGATAGAGAAGATCCAACGTAGAGCAGCGCGCTTCGTTACAGGATCATTTACTAATCGCGAAAGCGTTGCGGAGATGACAGGTAAACTCCAGTGGAAGACTCTGCAAGAGAGACGCTCAGTAGCTCGGTAGGGGCTTTTGTTGAAGTTTCCAGAACATACCATCACCGAGCAGTCAAGCAGTATATTGCTCCCTCCTAAATCTTGCGAAGAGACCATGAGGATAAAATCAGAGACATTAGGGCCCACACAGAGGCATACCGACAATCTTTCTTTCCACGAAGAATACGAGACTGGAATAGAATGGAGAACCGATAGAGGTAGTCAAAGTACCCTCCGCCACACACCGTCAGGTGGCTTGTGGAGTATAGATGTAGATGTAGCTGCAGATGTAGATATGGATAGTGAATGACATGTTTATGCCTTGCCTTGTATGTATTTGCCTATTTTGTTTCATATCAAGTTTCTAGCTGCGCTGCAGCATTGGTTAAAATAAAATTTAATAGATGTACTAATGTAAATATTTTATGTCCACAGATGTCTAGATATACACGTGTTTCGAAAGGAATTTCTGAGGTGCAAGCATGAAAGGGATGCTGCCACTTCGTGCTCGCGGGACCGGAAGTGACACCTGAGCATGGTTCGGCAGCTCACGGCCGCGTCTTCAATTCGCGGGGGTCGTTGGTGCATCCCGACTCCTGGCATTGTGTGCGGTGGCGTTCCGTGTGGTCCAGTAGACAGGGGCTGGTGGGCAGGGCGTGCTTCGCGATCGATGTTTAACTGAGTAATTACGTAGGATAGGTGTTTTCATGATAGTATTCCTTGCACGACTGCAATAAAAGGAAGGGCGACAAATTTAATCACTTCTTACAAGAACTGGATCTTTCCAAACAGCATAGAATGATTAGCAAGAGAAATCCAACCCCTGCAAATTGATTTTTATTATATAAAGAAACAATATACTCCTGAATTTTCCTCCACGAGATCCTTCCTCTCCACCACAAACCTGCCAATTTCCAGGTAGGGGAGGGGGCGAGTAAGGTGGGGATGGGGTGGTAGGAGTGGTGATCGATTTCCTGATAATTCTTTAAATAAATAAACTACATTCCATACACTGCCTTGATCCCCAAAATTGTTTAAGTAAACAATATTCCACACATTGTCTAAGTTGTTGAAACAATATTCCATACACAGTAATCGATTTCCAGACAAATTCTTTAACTAATAAATAAACTATATTGCATACACTGCCATAAATAACTAAATAATTTGTATACATTGTCTAAATTGTTTAAACAATATTCTACACACTTCAATCGAATTCCCTCCAAATGACCGATCATCTCTCTTTCCTGCCAATCTGCGGGAGGGAGGTTGGCAGGGAAGGGAGTTTACCAGAGGGGAGAGGTTAATTAATTGATCAATTTAATTAAGTAGTCAATAAAATTGATAAGAGTGAGAGAGACTATCGATTAATTCAGACCAGAAACTGTTCCTGTAGCAGCGAGTGGGGAGGTTTCCTGAGGGGGGAGGTGAGTGGTAGGGGGTAGTTAAACAGTAGGTTGAGTGCCTGTCAATCAAACAGAAGGATCATTTTAGCAGAACAATAGGGTAAAGACCTGTCAATCAAAGGAGAACAATAGGTTAATGACCTGTTAATCAAAGGAGAACAATATGTTTGCCCTGAGTGCACAGCTGCCCCTGAGTTAGGCAACCTGCACTAACAAATTGCGCCAGCTCACTCTTTGTCCTTCTACTTTTGTACAGTAACAAATTCACCTGACTGAAACGTCCAGTCACTGACAGGCCTTCTATGAGTCAATTGTCACTAGCACTCTGAGTTACACAATCCTTACAAATCTTGAGCTGCTGGATATCAAAACATTTCTAAATCCTATGTAACACATTCGCCCAAGAATGTTCTCAGGCCACATAGAACTTACCAAAACCGAACTGACTGACAGTGAGACGAAGACCAAAAGAGCCTGAATCCTGCTCTGCCTGCCCATTTAAACACTTCATCATGTGAGTCAGCGTTTCGCCCAATGTAGAAAATTACAACTTAAACGCCATTTGTAAGATTATAAATGTTACAACTTTTATACATTGCAAATATATATATATATATATATATATATATATATATATATATATATATATATACCACATATTATATTATTTTATCAAATTTTAAACACAAGTAAATAACTCGTTTTATTTAAATTTTATGCATGACAGATGGAACTGCAGGAACCTAGTCAAGTTCGAAACTTTATTTGCATTGGCTTTGCAGTTCTACGTTACCCATATTACAGACTTCCAAAAGTTAATTTACTAAATTTCCTGTTAAATAAATGTAAGTATATTGAACCAAATCTCTCATGCTGGCTATAATCGTCAGTGTAAGTGTCGGGAAACCTATGATTTGACGTAATTATTAGAATTATCCAATAAATTATAAATAATTTAATGAATAATTCATATTTCTATGCCAGAACAAGGATCTGTGTATTTGTTTAACAATTACAGAAATGTGACGATTCTATCACTGAATTCAGGATCTACCCAATTCTGTATCATACGCTTATATTGCGTGCCTCTATCATTTGTTAATGATTTTATATACAATTTTTAGTATAAAAGTTAATGACTTCGTTAATAATGATTTTTAGTGAGCCCATCTGACCATTGTGAATTAGGTGCTGTCTTTAGATTATTAGTAGCATGTCTGGAAGCAGTTTTAGCGTTTTCAGTGAATGTTCTAAGGTCCAATTTTAACACAGTACTTGGCCATTTGGCACGTGACGGCACTTTCTCCCATACCACCTTGGGATTTTCGTAGTCGCTAGGCCCCTGTGGCTCCCCATGTTCATTCAAAACTCGCTGCCCAAAGCCCTACTGACCTACCTGGCCCGGCCACTGCACCACAAGTTGTCAACCACCTATCTCTCAACCAAATGCTCATTTTTTAATACAAATGCTTCGCGGACTCGCCACTCGTAATGTCACAACACGTTGATGTGTTATGTCTCTTTTTCAATTTCAAATATGCTCACCTTGCACCAGTTTCTAGTGTGGTTGAAGTATCTACACTTGTTTTAACCATATGGTGTTACGGTGGACAACAGCAACTAGTCGGAATTTTTTGGTTGAGATTCGTACAGGCTTTCTAGAGCAGTGCAGGAACATAATGTCACCCATACATATAAATCGAGTTTATTTGTGCAGATTAGGGAATTTCACATTCAGAATAAAAGTAGTTCATTCATACATTCGTTTCTCCTTACCCTTCGTATTCTGGAAATATTGCAATTCATGAGTTGAGGAGGTTGACGAAATATTAAAATGCGGGTGCTCGATCAGTGCTGGTGAGTAATAGTGATGGATTTCTACACTTCCTAATTCCTGCTCAAAAAAATGGCTCTGAGCACTATGGGACTCAACTGCTGTGGTCGTAAGTCCCCTAGAACTTAGAACTACTTAAACCTAACTAACCTAAGGACGGCACACAACACCCAGCCATCACGAGGCAGAGAAAATCCCTGACCCCGCCGGGAATCGAACCCGGGAACCCGGGCGTGGGAAGCGAGAACGCTACCGCACGACCACGAGATGCGGGCAATTCCTGCTCACTGGGCAGTTGTGGCGCTAGAGACGCGCCACAGGTGGGCTGACTGGTAATTAGCGAGCCTGAGCATCCGATGTAGCCATAAAGTCCTAGCTAAGCTGTGTCGAACAAGCGGGGAATGCAGTGGAAAAAACAAGACGTGCACGTCAACACGTGCCGCTCGAGATGCAGCCGACGCTCGCTGGTTGCAGGGACTACCTATCGGCTTTTGTTGACGACACCAGGCAGTGAGACAACAAACAGCAAACCCTGTCTGAATACACTGCTTTCCTGTAAGCGACACTCATTTCTAACAGGCGGCTTCGCTATCGGAAATGCGACAAGTGATTAACTGACCACAAATGTAAATGAACGGCAATCCATTGGCGAAGCTCCGTTTGTACTCAGATGATTCATGTGAAAAGGTTTTCGACGTAACAAACAATGAACGCGAATGGTAGTTGGGGCTGACGCAAGGCACATTCTATTTCGGAAATCGTTTGGGAATTCAATATTCCGAGTTCTACAAGGTTAAGAGCGAGCCGAGAATACCTAATTTCAGACATTGCCTACCACACAAGACTGAGACAGGCAACCAAGTAAGCGACTGCCGAACATTGTTTAGGACTCAATCATTCTATGAAGTATAATGATGCCAAGATTTTAACACAAACATCGAGATATTGCGATAGCGTCAGCAAAGAATCTAGTGAGATTAAGGTTGCGGGGAATCTCATTAACCGGGACACCGGTTTCCAGCTGACCTCGGCCTGGAGCCCAGCACTCGATCTTCTGAACACGAAACGTAGACAATATCCAAACTCCAAGGGGTACAAGTATAAGGATGGAATTAGAGATGACAGCCCAGTAAAATGGCTCTGAGCACTATGAGACTTAACTTCTGAGGTCATTACTCCTCTGCAACTTAGAACTACTAAAACGTAACTAACCTAAGGACATCACACACATCCATGTCCGAGGCAGGATTCGAACCTGCGACCATAGCGGTCGCGCGGTTCCAGACTGTAGTGCCTAGAACCGCTCGGCCACATCGTAGGGCAGCCCAATACATGTAACTAAGGACGTCATTGAAATCGCACCACAGATAACAGACAAAGTATCTGAGGACGCTCTTTCGAGTCTCGAGCGACGGTTTGAACACAAAAGGCCTGAAAATGACCCTGCAGCCGCTCCTGGGGCACAAGACCTTCGGACTGGACGTCTACCACGACACAGCACGGTAACAAAATGGTTCAAATGGCTCTGAGCACTATGGGACTTAACATCTGAAGTCATCAGTACCCTAGATCTTAGAACTACTTGAACCTAACTAACCTAAGGACATCAAACACATCCATGCCCGAGGCAGGATTCAAACCTGCGACCGTAGCAGTCGCGCTGTACAGGACTGAAGCGCCTAGAACCGCTCGGCCACCGCGGCCGACTAGCACGGTAACAGAAAGTCCTAATTCACGGAACGGACGCAAATGACGACAATTGGAAGATAAAATGTCTAGCACAGCTAGGACGCCATTCAGAGTTATTGGTTGGCGCACACCACGGACAAAGCGCCAGATGCGGCGCGGACCGCAGAGGGAACAGCTAGCACGACGTAGGCAAAAATACCGGACTCGTTCCACACTGGAATCAGTATCAGACAGCATCTGAAGAAAACTGCGAGTCACACAGTTGAAATATCGTGCAGGAAAGACGTGAATAAACTGCAGATACCCAATTAATCAACATGACAACAGTTATTCACACACCAGGAGGCATAGATTCTAAAATCTCACACCCCCACTAGAATTATGCCTGCAAAAGAGATACACACTCACACACACACATATACAACAAAAAACCACTTTCTCAGTCCAAAATATTGCCGTAGCAGACGATGGCATGCCTTCATCAGAGATTTTGTCATCATATCTGCCAGCCTTTGGTCTGAAGATATGTGCTCCACAGTAATTTGCGCTGACTCTATTTTTTTCCATATGAAGTGGTGTCTTGTATCTATATGTTTGGTTCGACTCTTATAGCTGCTAGCCTTATACAGGTCAATTGCTGCCTTGTTGTTACATAATAGTTGGACAGGGTCTATTTTGGGGTTTGGTAGTATGTCATGCGTACTCTTTGAAGCCACAGAGCCTCCAGAGACGCTGAGGTCAGAGCCATATATTCTGCCTCAGTTGCCGATAAGGCCACTGTTGGCTGTTTCTTACACTGCCAAGATATCGCTGCTCCTTGAGATTTAGAGAGATATCCAGTTGTTGACTCTCTGTCTTCGGAATCTCCAGTCCAATCTGCATCTGAGTAACCTACTATGTGGCAGTCCTCTGAATTAGAAAACAAAAGTTTCATATCCTTAGTACCTTTTAGATATCTGAAGATTCTTTTGACTACTTGCCATTGCCGTATGCCTGGATTATTACAAAATCGGCTAACGATTCCTACCGGAAAGACTAGGTCCGGCCTTGTTCCTAATTGAATACACATTAAACTAGCTATTGCTTCACGATAGGGTATGTTCTTCATAGCTTCTTGCTTTTGTTCTGTTTTTGGATACATATCATGAGTGAGCATCTGATTACTGTCCAGTGGCGTACATAGTGGGTTACACTCTTTCGTATTAAATCTGTTGAGAATTAGTTTCACATAGTGTGTCTGATCCGTCCACAAATAACCTTCTTTGCCGTTCCTAGTAATTCGGATGCCTAAACAGTATGTAACTTCACCAAGATCTTTCTTAAATTTTTCTTTGAGTTGTTTTTAAAAGCATCTCTGTCTTGTGAATTGTTACTAGAAATGAGCATATCGTCCACATAAACAGCAACTATTAAAATGTCTGAACCTTGAGTTTTGTAATAGGCACAAGGATCAGCTGTTGACCTTTTGAAGTTTAGATTCAATAGTGTACCATCTAATTTCAAGTTCCAGCAGCGATCACCTTGCTTCTATCCATATTCTGCCTTTTTCGGTCTGTTTACATCATTATTTCACTGTCTTTGTAACTGGACCTACTTCTGGAACTTTCACATAAATCTCTTCGTAAGATCACCTTGTATGAAAACTGAGACAGCATCTAAGTGATCAATTTCATGATCATATTTAGCAGCCACAGCAAATAAATACCTTAATGAGTAATATGACTGGCGCATATGTTTCATCATAGTCCAGGCCTTGCTTCTGAGCACAACCTTTTATCATTAGCCATGCTTTATAGCGTACAATGAGACCTTTCATATCATTCTTTCTTTTAAATACCCAATTTTCTTATAATGACTTTTTATCTGAAGGTAAATCAGCAGACACCCACTTGTGGTTCTCTTTGTGTGACTGTAACTCGTATTGCCTTCAGCCAATTCTTAGCGTTGTCTGACATCATCGCTTCTTCTAATGTAAAAGGATCGAAATCAATCGACTGTTTAAACTGAAAAGTTACAAAGTCATGCAGTTTCTTTGGCTTTGGAATTCTCGATGACCTTCGTATTTGCTGCAGCTGCTCATCATCATTAATTGGATCGTCTGGACTTGTTTCGTCATTGGTGCTAGTATTCATTGAACTACTAGTTGATGTTAAATTCTCAGGTTCAATTTCTTTTAATTCAGTTGTATTAACTCATCTTGCTTCTTCTCTGTCAGTGGGAGAAACAGTCGACTTGGTTCCTTTGACGCAGTTCCCTCTTTACACTGTTTCGAAGTACCTTCATCAAAAATCACATCTCTCTTTTTTACGGTTGTCTGACAGTTGGGTTCAAAATGTCTGTATGCTTTTGAATCTTCGCAGTATCCTACCAAAATACACTCAACACATTTTTTGACCCATTTTCGTCTTTTGGCTCTTGGAATGTGAGCATAAGCCTTACATCCAAATATTCTAAGATGCTTAAGATTCGGCTTCTTGTTTGTCCAAGCTTCCTCTTGGTTCTTGTTCTTTAGTGCATTAGTCGGGGACCTGTTAATTAAATAAACAGCAGTGGAAACTGCTTCTGCCTAGAATTTATTTGGAAAATTTGCTTCAAACAGCAGGCATCCATCTTGCTTTCTCTACTATTGTACGGTTGTAACGCTCAGCCACTCCTTTATGTTCTGGTGTATATGACGCTGTAGTCTGATGTCGGCTTGCTTCCTTTCTGAACAATGTTATCAGATTATCACTCACATATTCTGTGCCGCCGTTATC
This sequence comes from Schistocerca piceifrons, assembly GCF_021461385.2. Classification (NCBI taxonomy): domain Eukaryota; kingdom Metazoa; phylum Arthropoda; class Insecta; order Orthoptera; family Acrididae; genus Schistocerca; species Schistocerca piceifrons. Next base: position 752,704,104 of record NC_060140.1, read on the forward strand.
GGTGTGTAGACTGCAGATCGTTTTTCCATTTTGCCTTTCTACTAGATTTTTGAAGTCTCGTATCAGTTTTTCTACTTGATGTTTATTTCTGAGGAAGTATACAAATACTTTTATGGAATAATCATCAGTTAGAGTACGGAAGTATTTAACTCCTCCAACTGATCTAGTTTGCATCGGCCCACACAAACCTGAGTGAACCAGCTCGAGAATTTCTGTGGCTGTTGAGCTAGATCGCGGAAAAGGAAGTCTTGTATGTTTTCCCTCTAAGAAAATTGCACAGGAAGTATTTATTGTTCCCTTGTATGAAATTCCACTAGCTAGGCCATTACGAAGTGCATCTGTAGCTTCAGAATGCAGATGACCTAGTCTTTTATGCCACAAGTCTGCACTATTTGCCTGCTATATGGTTGGTCTAGTCGGTACATTCCATTTGCTAATGATTCACCAGCAACCAAATTTTTGCATGCGTCAGAAGTACAACTTTGTTTGGCAGATAAAATGGATGACCTTTCTCTACTAACAGACAGTACAGTTGTGCTTAGCTGAGGCACATACAGAATATCCTCTACTTTGATTCTAGCTTTCTTGTTACCATTGAGAACATCTACAAATGAAGATCCTATACCTTTTTCTGGTGAGTTTTCATTATTTGCTATTAAAACTTGCGAGCCTGTAAATGCTTCAACATTTCTTTCGTTATAAGGATATTTACACATGGCCTGGGTCTACATACTATTCTGTCCGTTATCTTTACCTGCAGCTGCTGTTGTGGGAAACGTCTGGTAGCTGGCTGTTTTGGCCAAAGTTTTTTCGTCGTTTTTCGTCTTGTTGCGACAGTTTTTAGCCAGATACATCAAAACAACAAGTGTCACTAATGTATCCAATGTATGAAACTTCCGTTTTAGACACTTGAAAATGGCCGAAGGCTCAAATTGTGCAGTCTTACAGGAAATAAAGAAAATAGCAGCTGAAGGGTTGAAGATATCATTCAAAAAATTTTCTTAGCATAAAGCAGATATTATCTTCTCCACGGGCCTCCACTACCTGATAATCTTTGAAGAACGAGGTCTACAAACATTGATGCTTTGCTTTATTGAATGTCTATTGTTGCATATTTCCTACTTCACACGTGTAAGACTTTTTGGATGATAAAGAATATACTTTAAAAAATATCACTGTTCCTCTCAATATTAAAACACGTGTATTTTTCCTTGTATTATACTATGTAAGAGATTTATATATTACATTATAAGGTGGCTATAATTTCTCACCTTACAAGAACTCATCCACATACTTTGCCGTGATCTGCAACTACATTAGGAACTATATGATAGATAGTACATAATATATATGAATATTTAAAGGAGACTGACATTGTCACAAACACGTTGTACATAACTGTTAATGCTTATTGCATGAAAGGTGATGGAGTGTCTTTATTATCATACTAGTAGAGGTTGGAACGACAGTGGAAATGAAACGGCAGACGAAACTGAAGCCCTGGGTGGAAGGCCCACACAGGTGTGTTGGTCCTGCTTAAACACAGGAAGCAGGAGACGGACGCCGTAGCACCTATGCGCTGGAGGCCAATAGGGTCGCGACCAGCTGGTCTTGTAGCTGAAACGGAAGGATTATGCTTCAGAAACTACGGAAATCTTGGACGCAGGTGAGAGGAACGAAGAAGCGGCACCATGGAAACCATTCAGGATGGGTTATTTCCAAGGATTTTTACTCAGAAGCGTACCATTGTACGAGTACAGGTTTTTCCTCGCAAACTTTCCTCGCTGGACGACAAAAGACTAAAATATGATTGGTCAGTGTTCGGAAGAATCTGTAGAGAGGGAAAATATGCCGAGGGTTCGGGATATGATTCGTTTTAGGAATTAAGAGGGTGGGGAGCCGAGCCTTGCTGGGAAGACAGCAGTGGAGAGACGAAGTCTTCTGTTTTGAGCTCAGTATCAGCTTCTTGTTGGTACAGACGGACTTGCTGACTTAGCTCTCACGAAATTTTATAAAATGGTTCAAATGGCTCTGAGCCTTATGGGTCTTAACATCTGAGGTCATCATTCCCCTAGAACTTAGAACTACTTAAACCTAACTAATCTCAGGGCATCACACACATCCATGCCTGTGGCAGGATTCGAACCTGCGACCGTAGCTAGCGGTCACGCTGTTCCAGACTGAAGCGCCTAAAACCGCTCTTCCACACCTGCCGGCGAGATTTTATAGTGAGAACGGTTAGGCACTGTACTGTTGTGAACTTATACGATTCTGGACTTCGCCTCTGGGTTGGAAGTCGTCGTTGAGTACCCAGCGTTCAGTGATTGAGAGCACTTCTTCTGCCTATACTTACGTTGAGACGTTATTGAACTCCGTCCTTGTGGCTGAGAGTTCGCGTTTCTCGTCTGTGGGACTCAGAGAGGAGAAGACAGTATTAGAGTATAGTAGTCAGAGGAACGCCTTCAGCTGTCCTACTCTTTGAAAGAGTATATTTTGTGGCTGGAGTTCTTCGATTGTCGCAGACGTGTACGAGAACCATCACTCCGAAGCACTGGATGCAGTACATACAGTGATATAACTCATTTCTTTGGCTTATTAGGGGCTATAAGGCTAAACAGCTGTGATCACGTAGGATTTATTTCCACTGAAGTAGCACTCCATTGTAGATCATCTTTAGAAAAGTAGTGTCTTCTTGTGTTTGGTACATAGATGATGTCAGTCATTTCGCGTTATTTATATTAGATCGCGTAGTCATAGTAAAAGGGCAGAGTTGTTCAATGGATCAGTAATTTCAGTTAGGAAATATAAATATTTGTAATAAAGATTGCTTTTAATATACAATAAATGTATAAGGAGTAACAAAGTTTTTCATTTAGTATAATTAGTTCCCTTTATCATTCATTTCTGTTAAAGTTCGAACTTATATGCTAAAAAGCATTAAGAGATCCTAAGATCTTCTTCAGGGGGTAGTCAGACAGGGCCAAAACTTCATTTTAGCGTTTATTATTTTCCGTTGCGCACGGTCATTTTACACCCACCTGCAGTATCATCTTGGAATATTGCTGAACTAAATAAAGTCTCAAGGACGAATAAGTAATGATAATAAACGTAGATCAAACGATAATTTTACATTTTACAACTGAAATACAATGAGCAACGATATCGCAATCGGTCGAAGTCGATCCTCTTGTGGTTGCAGACTCGCAGCCCATGCTTATCTGAAAGCCAACGCTGTGGACCGCCTGTATTGTACACCGGATGGACTTCTCTCGCACTCGTAGTTTGTTTTATGCCCGTGTTCCGTAGAAAAAACACTAAATGGGAAATCCATTCTCACATTTTCAAAATCAGTACCTACAGAAAACACCTTTCTCGTTCTCTTTCCGGTGTTGCAGAAGCGGTAGAAATAAAGGTGACATAGGTCAGTTAAGTGATACAGCAAGAAGACCTGTAAGGTTTTCTGAAAGTAAACTAGTGACAGGACCAAGTAATATTGATACTTTAATTCACTCATTTAATTCAGTCTCGGCACCAGCAACACGGAACCTGATGCGGGACGTATAAGAAGCGACAAAAAAGTCTTCGTTATAAGGCCGTACAGTCCAGAAACCGTATGCTGCCCATGCGAAACCACCGTGAGGACTGAGGCAGTCATCACACCGACGCAGCAGGTTAGAGATACCCCTTATAAACCACTGTGTCCAGCTGCGTGAAGAAGTCCATAACTACCTGCTACACATCCTCGTTTGACAGGAATCGTCGAACCTTCAAGACCTTTTTTAAGTGACTGGAGGCTTGAAAGTGGCATGGGAAGATACTAGAACCACAGGGCGGGTTCTCGACTGTCTCCCTCTTGAGTTTATGCATATCTTCTGGTCTCCAAGATCGACCGACGTTTGTGTAGTATCGCGACCAGAAAGGAACTTGATACACCATTACACAGCAGTCGTTTTCGACAGAAACGCTGCCCCACACATCTCCTTCATTCTCCAATGAATGTGGAACGTTGTTTGTTCTTCGGCAGCCAGGAAAAGAACAACAGCACGCGTTTGGTAGTAACATCGGCATAATACACGTTGCCGCATTTGCCGCACTAATCCCTTGCCTACATGGGGGTGCTTATGGTATACCCTCGTCGGTGTCGTGCTACTTTGAATGTGGGCTGCATAAAAGTCCTCAAACGAAATTTTTTGATCGTCCCCTATATTTCCACAAAGCTACAAAAAAGTTTTATATAAGTGCAACTTTCGCTTGAGGATTTGTAATGTAGTTTAAGTATTTCAGTTAGTTGTGAAAGAAAGACGATGATGACGTTGGTTTGTGGGGCGCTTAACATCGAGCTCGTCAGCCCCCGTACAAGTTCCAAATCTTTCTGAGCCGTGTAACGGCTCAGCTTATTTGATTTACCTGCGAGATTATTCACTTGTTTTCGCCACAGCGATAGGGGGCGTGGTCGCTGAGCGCTGTTGCCGCTGGTGCGCGAAGGAACAGTTTTTGGAGGACGGCTCGTTCGGGAGATGGCGAGAGGGTCGGTCAGTCAGCCTCGGCGAGTCTGGTCAGTCGGTTAGTCGCTCAGTCTGGGAGTCGGTGCAGTGAAGCGACAGAGTCAGTCAGATGGCAGACACTGGCATGTTATTCGGTCGGCTCTAAGTCTCAGCCGCTGTTGGCTTGTGCACTGAGTCGGGTTCGTCGTTACTCCGCCGTTGGACGAGTTGGCAGTCGGCAGCAGGCAGGTCCGCACGGTGCAAGTACGCGCTGCGGCTGTGGTCGACGCAGACGGAAGGCCGTTGGTCGATCAGTCGGCTGGTTGTCGGAAAAGGGGCGACAGGACGGCAGCGGTGAGGAGTTAACTGGTGCCTGCCGATTAAGGACTGCGATGAGTGTGGTTGTTTGCGAGCATGTGGGGAGAACGGAATGCTCGCTTGCTTAGAGTGGTTCTCCATGACCAGCTGTTGTTTGTTGGGCTTAGCACTCGAGTGTAACAGGGAACTGCATTGGTGTGGTTCTCGTCACCTGGCTAAGGCCGAAATTTTCATATACTTTTATTATATTTCATGATCATTACTCATTATTATTATTACATTAGATGTTGTTAAACTTGGTGCGTTTAAATTGCAAATTTCCTAATTCTACTAATATTGCTTGGGATATAGATTTTGAGCTGTGCTGTGTATACACTTAAAAGAACTGTTGTGAGTGAGAAGCACACTTGAGTGTGTAATGTTTTTCAGTTCCGTTGCTACGAAGTGACCATTATTTATATTGCGTGATTTGTTGGATTTTGTAGTGAGTGGAACTTTAAGTTGTGTGATTCTGTTTTGTAGAATGTTTTTCGTGGCAGCATTTGAGAATCAGTTGTTACAAGAAGTTGCTAGCTCTGAACTGCCACCTCGTTAATCAATCATTTATTGACAGATGTGTTTGTCTGTCAGTAGCAAGTAAGAGGCAGCAACTGTAGCTTGTTAGTACAAAAATTGTTATGAAGAAATTTGAATGGAAAAAAAGGCAGTCATCTTTTATTATAAAGTTGTTTTACAGTATGTTGGAAGATCATTCTTTTGAGCTGTGTCTTTCTGTATCAATCAAATTTAGGTATCACGCAGCTGGCAGAAATGACTGTTGAGCTCGTAATAGACTGTATGTGTGAAATAATTCGTGTAGTTTTGTGAGTGATGCGTTAAATTATTTATTTGCAAGTTGTTTTGAAGATCTGCATTTTTGGTGTTTTCACCTTATGTTGAACCAAAACAGTATTCTTGAGGTCTTGATGACTGCACATGATATATAATACATCTTTTATTAACAGTACCTTTATGTAATGTTTCAGAGTGGGGCTGCATGTTCTTCTGGAGAAAATTTTTTTTTTTTCTATTGCTGAAATTTCCTTTAAACTGTTAACACTTTCGCTGCGGCTGACGCTTATAAGCGTCCGCGCTCACTGTCGGATTACTCAGTCTAGTTGCAGCTTCTAAGCTAGCATTAAAGCGTGTAAACTTCTGTTTTTTGTGGTCAGTTATTGAACGTATATTGTTCGTAATGGCGGCTAATGAACCGACACCTGGTCCTTCCGATGTGAAAAGGAGCAGGAAAAGTGTTAAATTGACAGAGGGACAGTTACTTAGTGTACTAAACGACAGTGATTTTCTGTGCAATGAGGACGAGACATACCACGGAGATTGTCATTCAGAGGGTGCAGAAGAATTGCAGAGTGATGATAGCGTGGAAGCACAACTTTCGAATCTGTTTCGTGACAGTTCCGCTACTAAACTGACGACCTCTAACGAAGTCAGTCTTAAAAATGCGCATTTGAAGTAAATATAATTTCAAATGAATCCAGTTTCCTTTTCCCTTTTTTTTCCTTCATAAGAATTTGCGTTTTGAAATCCAAATTTTTCCTGAATGCGGTGGATTTGGTGCTTGTTTGGATTGTCTTTTTTGTTACATTATCAACAAATCACGAATATTTGAATGACGCCTGTGACCCCTATAGGTGTCAGACAACAAACAGACTTTAAAACATGACCACAATACAGTCGAAGCTTATTTGAAGTAATGCATCTAAGGTGTCATCATTAAGTCAGTACGGAACACGATTCTATAGATCTTACAAGGTCTTGACGTCAGCCTGTAGCTCAGGTGTGCTTAGGAGCGTCGGCTCCGAGCGGTGCCTGCCGTTTCAATGTTACCGGCCCGCACTCGCACCTTGCCGGGCCGCACTGGAGACTTGCATGCCTGCACCGATGCCGCAGCCAAAGTGTTAATACGATTAGCTTGGATGTATAAGCAATTATTGTTAAATAATAAATTTGTGTCAACAAGGCTTGGACCAAATAAATGTGCCTAGACCTTTCCCATCATGGCTCTGCTACCTTTCAATTTCCAGTCTCGACACTTCTCGAATGATAATGAGGACAACACGAACAACCAATCCCCGGGCGGAGAAAATACCCGGCCCTGCCGGGAATCGAACCCTGAACCCAGTGATTTAGGGGCAGCAACGCTAGTCACTAGACCACGAGCTGCAGACGTGAAATGAAATATAAAACTGAAAAGGAGAAAGACCTCAAACCGTCAGCCATTACATTTCTTCGCTGATCGTTTACACTTCCCTAGCAGCAGGTGGGTTACTAGCAGTTCCTAATCTTAATCATTGGAACACCTCGGGGTTAAGGAACATATGTGGGCAACTGAAATATTTTATAAAATATTGGAGATATCGAAATAATGTTCGCGGTAAAACTTAGAAGCTAACGACATTTCCGCGGTGGTAACACTGACTGCCCTTCAGATCACCCAACTTACCGCTGTCGCGTCTGGCTAGCACTTGTATGTGTGACTGTCCGGGTATGCGGAGTGCTGTTGGCAAGCGTGGCGCACAAAGATCCCGTAAGGCAAATTGAGGAGCTACTTGACTGAGAAGTAGCAGCTACGGCTTCGAACCCTGACGACGGCCGGAGACAACATGTCCCTACACATCCTCACCCACCTCACTGGCGGGGGATGACGCAGTGGTCGGTCGGCACCGTTGGGCCTTTCGAGGCCTGTTCGGGCGGAGAGTAATACATAGAGACTGATGGATAGCTGATTTACGTCAGTTTCCAGCGTAAAGAGGCAGAAACTGCACGGAGTACTCTGTCTTCAACTTCACACTTAATTTCGGTACCTCTTTGAGAGAAGACTTCTGCACAAACATTAATAGGCGTCACACTACTGCACATTTATTTCCCATCTCGTTCAATGATTTAGTAGGATGTTAATCGCGTCATCAAAACTGAAACATATTTGATCGGATATTTTGGTGTATAAAAGAGGTCCTGCTTTAAGTAAAATCCAAAGGTACACTAACGAACGATTTAATTAATCATAGTTAGCGTTTTAGAGAGGATTCTCTACTGTCGCTGTGGTGCTGGAATATTGGGTCTTTGCCATTCACTGGAATGGCACCACTGCACTGTTGTGCCTTCGTTTTTTGTTATTCAACTGTTTTTATTCAATTTGTAGTTTGACTATTACGGACAGGAGTTTCCACAGTGTTAACAGCTCAAGCCATTTTCAAGACTAATAAACGTGGAATATCAAGCGGAGAGAATTGATTGATTCTGACGCATTCTACTTTTCGGATTTAATCGAGGTTCTAGTGCTGTAGAAGCCACGACAAGAATTTGCGGTGTGTACGGGTGGAGAACATTTGCTGAAAGAACGGCATGGAAATGGTTTTCTTGTTTCCGAGAAGGAAAACTGAAGTTCTGGAATCTTTCCTTTCTGAAGAAAACCGTCTAAATAACTTGGTTCCCAATAAACCTTGCCAAATAACGCAGAATTATTGATGAGATCACATAGTCAAAATCCACCGTTTTCAGTCTTTGGCTAAGGTGCAAAAATCAAGTATGCCTTTACCAAACGTTTTAAGCGACGCTAATAAAAATTTTGCAGGATCATTGCCATTTGGCTTGTCGTAGGCAGAGGTGACGAGAGAAAGTGCCTCTTTACAAATTTAAAGCTTGAACAGTCCCCAGCTGACATGCAGGGTCCATGGATTCATGAGGTTGTCTCCACACCCGTACACGTCCATCCGCTCGATACAATTTTAAATGAGACTCGTCCGACCAGGTAACATGTTTCCAGTCATCAACAATCCAATGTCTGTGCTGACGGACTAAGGCGAGGCGTAAAACTTAGTGTAGTGCAGTCATCAAGGATACACGAGTGGGCCTTCGGCTCCGAAAGCCCATGTCGATGATGTTTCGTTGAATGGTTCGCACGCTGACACTTGTTGATGGCCCTGCATTGAAATCTGCAATAATTTGCGAAAGGGTTGCGCTTCTGTCACGCTGAAAGGTACTCTTCAGCCGTCGTTGGTCCCTTCTTGCAGGATATTTTTCCGGCTGCAGTGATGTTGGAGATTTGATTTTTTACCGGATTTCTGATATTCACGGTACACTCGTGAAGTGGTCGTACAGGAAAATCCCCACTTCATCGCTACCTCGGAGATGCTGTATCCCATCGCTCGTGCGCCGACTGTAAAACCACGTTCAAACTCACTTAAATCTTGACAACCTGCCACTGTAGCAGCAGTAACCGATCTAACAACTGCCCCAGACACTGGTCTTGCATACGCATGGCCAACGGCAGGGCCGTATTCTGCCTGTTTATATATCTCTGTATTTGAATACGCGTACCTATACCAGTTGCTTTGGAGCTTCAGTTTACATCTATGCTCACAGCATGTCATAGGCCACAAGTATTAACACGGACACAAGATAAGACTTACGGACGCTCGGAGCATGAAGAAAGATTGCACTGTCTGAACTGCAAAACACTTTGGTATATATCGGTTCCAGAGCATTAATAGGCTGTCGAAACACTCATGTGGTGACGCAGCGCGCTTGCCAGCATTGCATCATTCAGACAGGTGGTCGACATGTTTTCGTGTTAGGGAAATTCACCCTATATGAAATGGGACAACCTAACATATCTGCAAATGCCTATGACTCGACAAAAGCTGATAATTACTGTCCTGTCATGTGCGTTAATTTGTACTTCCACAGCACACAGTATGCTGATTACATATTCAGCAAAATAATGAACTTCTCCGTCGCTGTCAGACTACGTCGCAGTGAAATCAGGAAGACACCATGGGCTTGAGAATGCTTCGGTTGCTCAGTTGGTCATCTGAGATCATTTCTACTGTGCACGTTTGTGACGTAATCGAGCGTTACCTACCACACTCCGCCAATAGTGGTGGAGGTTAAGTGATAATGAACCGTTATGGTTTCAGAACAGTTTCCATGACTCGTTGTTTGTATGCCATTTGCTGCGCCGGCGTAATCATGGTGAATGAAGATGTTACACGCTACCCACATACAGAGAGAAAGTACTCAATTCGTTAGACAGTAATTGATATTTTTTGTGATCTTTCAAGGGCATTTTCTTATGTAAATCACAATACCCTTTTAAGTAAATTAGAATATTAGTGTAACAGGAAATGCTGTAAAATTGTCCAACTCCTGTATCTCCGACAAGAAAAAAACTGTGTCATTAGCAAAGAGATGTATGCTAAACTGTTAGGCACCATCTAGCAGGGAACTAATTACATGTGGTGTCCGACAAGGTTCTATGTTAGGGCCTTCCGTTTTGTCTTGTGGATATCAATGGCTTTTCATCTGTAACATTACCAGTTGCCAAGTTCATTTTGTTTGCAGTTGATAGAAACATTGCAATAAATAGGATATCAAGCTCAGTACAAGGAAGGTCGATTAACGAAATTTTCGTGGACATTAAGAAACGGTTCTCAGGCAATTCTTTGTCACTAAACTTTGAAAAACTACACTACATGCAGTTTCCAACATGTGGAAGGTTTACCACTAGTATAAGTTTAAAGTATGACTAGATACTGATAGAAGACGTTGATATTGTTAACTTCTTGGGATTTGAACTTGATAGTAAATTCACCTGGGAGGGGCATACCACAGAATTGCAGAAGGGCCTAAATAAATCTCCATTTACGTTGTCGATATTGTCAGACACAGGTGACATAAAAACAAAAAAGCTAGCGTGATGTGCTTACTTTCATTCCATAAAGTCCTATGGGGCTATTTATTGGGGTAAGTCATCTAGCCAAGCTAAATTTTTCCTGGCCCAAAAACGTGTAAAAACTTGTAAGAGAACCCAGGAGTATCCTGCATTAGGGAAAATAGGGACACTGTTTCCCAATATATTTATCCTTTAACGGAATTTGTCATTGAAAATACATTTATTTTTCAAACCAACAGCTTAGTAAAAGTAATCGATACTAGAAATAATAACTTCCACGGAGATCTAAAGTCACTCACTTTGGTTTGCCAGTACCCATAACTGCTGTTAAAGTTCAGTTTAAGAGGAGCGTAAGAGAATTCTTGGAGGCCAACACTATCTATTCCAATGATGAATTTCTTTGTAGAACCAACAGATGTTCGTATGTTGCTAGTAATATCAAATAATGCGATTATTGGTACAATCTGACTTTTGTACAAATTCAGTTCAGTAATACGATGTTTGTAAATAAATGATGATAATAATTTTTTTATTTGACGATACATGGCTGGAATAGCTAGGGATTATCATATGAACCTTAGTGTATTGAATATTTTCATTATTTGTTACCAGTTATTTATTATCTTTTAAATGAAAGTATGTTTAAGATATTTCAAATCTATTCCACGTCCATGGGCACCATTTCACTTCGCTTCCCTGAAAGGTACACTGGCATGTTCGTTTTTCTTCGTAAATATTTATTGTGTATTCTTGTTTTTCTGACATGTTCCGCATCCTAGAGTATTTTAACATTGTAGGTCTATTGGAATGAAAAGTATATCTGATCTGATCTGAACTAGGTAGATGTCTCTAATTCAGCTGGTACAAAGTTATCTGGAAATTGTTTTATTTGACTCTTGTTGATTAAACGGGTTCACAACGGGATTGTTTCGGCGGAATTGCCATTTTCACGTTTTCCTTTTGAGATGTTATAATTTTTATAGTGTATTTACGACTATGTATTTTCTTTGTAATGTCACAAAATATTGTACTCACATCTAGATGGAATGACGTCCGTAATGCATCTTCGAGCAACTTTTCTGTCTGGTATAATGTCATTATCATGAACGACGTAGTTTCCTTTGTACCAGACTTTTAGTGACTTTATATAGTACTTTCTGGCAGTGGTTTGACAGTTTCCGCTGCAGCGACGATTTATGCTTACAGAGCAAATAGTATCTCGGAGGCTCAGCGACAGCGCATGAGTTTCCGGGACATTAACGTTTTAGTTAGGCGAAGCTTGAAGTTATCTTTTTTTTATGTGTGGTGGCATTATTATCCTGTTCCTTTTTCTGTTAATTCAATAACGTTTTTACAAATAGTTCTTATATCTCAGATCTCTTTATTCGTTAAGGATGTCATTCGGTTATTATTTTGTACATGTATATTTCGAATTTTTCTAAGATAATCATAGTATGAAACTTCCTGGCAGATTACAACTGTGTGCCGGACCGAGACTCGGACTCGGGACCTTTGCCTTTCACGGGCAAGTGCTCTACCAACTGAACTACCCAAGCACGACTCACGTCCTGTCCTCACAGCTTTAATTACGCCCGTACCTCGTGTCCTGCCTTCCAAACTTCACAGAAGCTCTCCTTTCTTCCAGGAGTGCTACTTCTGCAAGGTTCGCAGGAGACCTTCTGTGAAGTTTGGAAGGTAGGAGACGTGGTACTGGCAGAAGTAAAGCTGTGAGGACGCGGCGTGAGTCGTGCTCGGGTAGCTTAGTTGGTAGAGCACTTGCCCGCGAAAGGCAAAGGCCTCGAGTTCGAATCTCGGTCCGGCACACAGTTTTAATCTGCCAGGAAGTTTCATATCAGCGCACACTCCGCTGTACAGTGAAAGTTTCATTCGAGAATCATAGTATGACTTTTAGGGTGTCTGTGTACAATTTGCGAAGCATTTCGATTTGAGGTAAAAACTCCATTGGTTACTTCCACGGTTCCTTGTATGTTCTTTAAATCGGGTTCCAAAGTTTCTTCCTGTTTGTGCCATATAGAATTTAATGCAGCTGTCGCAGGAAATATTGTAAATACCTGACTTTAAAAAAATTGGAACTTCATTTTTTCCTGATCTTACTTCTTATGTTTGCAGAAAAGTGCTTAGCGCGACGTGCGAAAGAGCTGGTAAAATGCTAATGTTATTTTCGTATTCTTTAGCGAGTTGATCAGTTTGCTCGATATGTATCGTTGTTTGTTGCGTCGGAATTCTCAGCCCACGAGCATATGCTTATGTAACTTGAAAGAGGAGCGGAAGGACAACATGCTCCCGCATTTAGAACTCTCGTACGCGCAGTCAACGCGGGAACGGAATGTATTTGCTTTTTGCGTTTGCCAAAATTAACAGCCAAACTTGTTGGCCCCGGACGCACGAGTTGTATCAGCAATAAACAGTCAGACGTTTAAGCAGCTCTTTCGCACGCAGCGCTAAGCAGTTTTCTGCGAACGTCCCAATACAGACTGGCCTAGGAGCGGCGAGGCAGTAAAAATGCGCCCTTCGCACGAACGCAGAAAGCGAGTCCTTGACATTAACAGTGCGTAGCAGGAGCGCGTCACGCCGGCCGGCTGGACATTCGCCTCCACGCCGCTCCTGTTTGCGTTCCCACGACACGACCCGCAGGCTCCCCGCGGAGCTTAGGCGGCGCCCCAGTCACTGCCCCCGCCTCCTGCTGTCTGCCGTGCACAGGCCAGACTACTGATCCAAGTGCTGCGATGAGTTAGGAAAAGCAATATCTTTGGCAGGGAATATAGACCTGAGTAGGAGCGCCCTCTCTGGACGCGACTGTGACGTCATATCAGTGCGCGCAGGAGACTTACTCGGTTATGAAACGCAAGAGTCAGCACATGAAATCGTTGTGCATCATAAAATCTTTAAAATCAAAAACATCTAGTGGGTATGATGAAATATCAACAAAGTTAATTAAAGAATGTGATTCTGAGCTAAGTAACATATTAAGCTATCTGTGTAACCAGTCGTTTATCAGTGGAATATTTCCCGAATGGCTGAAATATGCTGAAGTTAAGCCACTGTTTAAGAAGGGAGATAAAGAAATAGCATCAAATTTCCGTCCAATTTCACTGTTGCCAGCATTCTCAAAAATTTTCGAAAAAGTAATGTACAGTCGTCTTTATAACCATCTTATCTCAAATAACATACTGTCAAAGTCACAGTTTGGATTTCTAAAAGGTTCTGATATTGAGAAGGCTATCTACACTTACAGTGAAAATGTACTTAATTCATTAGACAAAAAATTGCAGGCAACTGGTATATTTTGTGATCTGTCAAAGGCATTTGACTGTGTAAATCACAATATCCTTTTAAGTAAACTAGAATATTATAGTGTAACAGGGAATGCTGCAAAATGGTTCAAATCTTATATCTCTGGCAGGAAACAAAGGGTGTTATTAGGAAAGAGACATGTATCAAGCTATCAGGCATCATCCAACTGGGAACTAATTACATGTGGGGTCCCACAAGGTTCCATTTTGGGGCCCTTACTTTTTCTTGTGTATATCAATGACCTTTCATCAGTAACATTACCAGATGCCAAGTTTGTTTTGTTTGCTGATGATACAAACATTGCAATAAATAGCAAATCAAGTGTAGTCTTAGAAAGATCAGCCAATAAAATATTTGTAGACATTAATCACTGGTTCCTAGCCAATTCTTTGTCACTAAACTTTGAAAAAACACACTACATGCAGTTCAGAACTTGTAAGGGGTGTCCCAAGAGTATATGTCTAACATATGATGACAAGAAGATAGAAGAAGTGGACGGTGTTAAATTCTTGGGATTACAGCTTGATAATAAATTCAACTGGGAGGAGCACACCACAGAACTGCTGAAGCGTCTTAACAAATCTCTGTTTGCAATGCGAATTTTGTCAGACATAGGGGATAAAAAAATGAAAAAGCTGGCATACTATGCTTACTTTCATTCCATAATGTCATATGGGATTATTTTCTGGGGTAATTCATCAAGCCAAGCTAAAGTTTTCCGGGCACAAAAACGTGCAGTAAGAATTATATGTGGTGTGAACTCAAGAACATCCTGCAGAAGCCTGTTTAGGGAACTAGGGATACTAACTACAGCTTCCCAATATATTTATTCCTTAATGAAATTTGTCATTAAAAATATATCACTTTTTCAAACCAACAGCTCAATTCATGGAATCAATACTAGAAATAAGAATAATCTTCACAAGGATTTAAAGTCACTTAGTCTTGTACAAAAAGGTGTGCATTATTCAGGAACACACATTTTCAATAACTTGCCAGCAGCCATAAAAAGCTTAACAACCAATGAAATTCAGTTTAAGAGAAGCCTAAAGGATTTATTGGTGGCCAACTCCTTCTACTCCATTGATGAATTTCTGAGGAAAACCAACTGATTTGTATATAAGTACAACATAACTTCTGCACAATTTCAGTGCAGTAATGTGTTCACTGAAAATTTGTGTGTGTGTGTGTGTGTGTAAGTATAATCTAACTTCTGCACCATTTCAGTGCAGTAATGTGTTCATTGTAAATAAGTATTACAGTAGTTGTATTACATGTTTCTTACCTTATAAATAAATAAAAAACTTTTTTATTTTAAATTCAGTGCAATAGTATTTGTAAAATGACTCTTA
This sequence comes from Schistocerca piceifrons, assembly GCF_021461385.2. Taxonomy (NCBI): domain Eukaryota; kingdom Metazoa; phylum Arthropoda; class Insecta; order Orthoptera; family Acrididae; genus Schistocerca; species Schistocerca piceifrons. The sequence goes on from NC_060140.1 coordinate 752,719,304, forward strand.
GTGTTCATTAAAAAATGACGATCATTCCACTTGGGACCTGTGGAATGGTACATTAGCTTATTTGTTTTAGTTTAAATATTTGTCATGTATTGTTGTTTTTCTGACATGTTCCACATCCTGGAGGACCTCCTCACTACGGATCAATTGGAATGAAAGTAAATCTAATCTAATCTAATCTAAACTAACAGGCACCAAGAGCATGACAAGTGTGGGCAGTAACCTCAAGTTCCTGCCCCATAACTGGGAACTGTGATTCAAGGCGTGCCCTCAGTATCACAATGAGCGATGGGAGCATTGTAGACGACAACGAGACGACATCTTAACATCTGCAGCGAACTGTCAGGTTGTTTCATTTTCGTTCAAGTTACACTTCATGAGGCATTACCCAGCGACGTTCTCAGTGAATTTTATATCAGAAATAAGTACTGTACTTACAAACTGTAGGTAGCTGATCTTGACATTATTCACAGTCATTGTCACCTACTTAGGGTCCTATTGTTTTCCAGATATTGAATATCCCAATGTTGTATAAATAGTTAAAAGGTATGTAATGAAAAACTACCACTGTCAATTTTGTTTGTTTGCTAAAAAGATAATTGAAAGTAATTAATAATGAAGGCCAAGTAGTTCAATAGTGTTCTTCAATAACATTTTGCGGCTGTGTCATTCTTGTTAATTGAATGAAGGCAAAGTGAAGTAAAGTAACTTAAAGTAATTCTGGCAATTTCAGTTCAAAGAAAAGAAGAAATAAAATATGTTGTAGTAATGCTAGTTGTGTACTAGCTTGGGTCGTATTTCGGCGCTGTTAATCTGTAGGAAGCCAGTTGCTTAAATTGACCCACTAAATCTTCATAGTAATACAAAGTACATAGCTTGCTATGTCCAGGAATCTCGTGCACGTAAGTCGACGTTAATATCAGGTTAAGTCTTACTACCATAACAAAAGAGCTGCCTCCAGTCAGTAATTTATATTTTAATTACGAGTTAATTTGCTATTTTCCAAATCAATATATCGAATACTAACCAATGCAAGACACTTGCTTCCTTTAGCCATTGTTATTTCGTAACCAGTTGTGTTGTCAAATATGCGTCTCTGCCTTCTGTTGCATTATCTGTCACATGTTGGACGGCCAGAGCCCAACTGGGCTGGCAACCGTATTTTTTAATTTGTGTATTATTTCAATTAGATTTTTTGTCGACTTTTTGAATAATGTGATATCCTCCTTTTCGTTTCGTATTTTGTTTGACTGACGGAACAATTTTAACTATTAAACCAAATCAAAATATATAGAAAGTGCTGGAGAAGAATATGGTGTTCATTAGAACAAATTATTGTACACTTCTCTCCACTAACCGGTCTAAAATTTGTTCGGAGACAGTAGCCTTGTCCAAAATCAAATTCATTAGGCATGCGAGATCACGTTTATACTATCGCATTAAGTGATTAATAAGTGGAGAAGTAGCAATTCCCATGAATTACTTCAGGTAAGTGCCGGGAAGGCCTGAGTCGATTCACACTTCTCCATTCACTGCTTCTCCTAGTGAAATGACGGATGTCGTTGACCTCTATAGGATGTTAAAATATGAACTTATTTCCTTCAAGCGTACAAGAAAGCACACTCAAACACTGTTTGTTTCCCCAAAATTTTGACAGTGCATATACTGCTGCTCATAATTTTACAGACTTATTTTTGAGACCATCCCAGTCAACCTATGACTAAATTGTTTGAACCTCTCAAAGTGCGAGGAAGTTCATACCGTAGCTAATGGAGTGATGGATGTCTATTTTAGATGGACAAGATGGCGGAACATTAAATAGCAGTTGATGCGAAGTTGATTTTTCAGCAACAAAGTCACTGGAGCGGCTTCAAAAGAAATACGGTGTGACGATTCAGTTTGAGTGACACAAACGGATTTGTAAGGGCCAGGAGACGGGAATTAGCCGACAACATGTCGACAGACGAGGCTATCGTAGCTGTCACTAAGTTGATTAATGAGGACCGGAGACTGACATACACGGTGTCCATAAAGTCCCTTTACAACTTCAAAATTTTATTAGAACGGCAGTTACTGAAATATTTTAACAACATTTCTTTCATTTCTTTCAAGTTTTTTTGACAGCGTTTACTATACTTCTATATGGTCGCCTTTAGTTGCACGAATCTCATCAAGGCGGTACTCGATTTTTTGCCATGTTCGCTGTAGCATAGGGTCATCAATGGTGGCAATGGCTTTATGAATCCTTTGCTTTAAGTCAGGAATGTCCCGTATCTGATACACGATATCTTTTAGATGCCCCTATAAAAAAAGGTCCAAGTGATATGTGGCAAACGCGGTGGCCAAGGAATTGGTCCATCCTTCGTAATCCATCTGCCTGGAAATGTTTCACTGAGGATCCGACGAACATGCAGTCCCCAATGTGGTGGTGCGCCATCTTGCTGGAACATGATAGTTGGTTGTAAGTCAATCATTTGTGGTGCTACATATTCGGCAAGAAGGTCGACGTAAACATCTGCAGTAATTGTTGACTCGTTGAAGAAAAATGGACCAATTATTCTGTTGCACATGATTCCCCACCACACATTCACTTTTGGACTATTCCGGTGAAGCTCCCTAGTCACATGGGGGTATTCAGATTCCCCGATTCTCGCATTGTGTCTGTTTAATGTCCCAGAAACATGAAAAGTCGCCTCGTCACTGAAACAAACTTGCTGGAGAAATGTTTCATCTCAAAAAAGGCGTCCCATCATGTTGAGTGCAAACAATGTCCGGTTTGGCTTGTCATTTGGCTCAAGTGCCTGTAACAGTTGCACTTTTTAAGCGTACAACGGTAAGTTCTTGTGAAGGACCTTATGCACAGTTGAACGTTGTAGTTGCAACTGTCTGGCAGCAGTGCGGATAGACTTTATAGGTGAACGAGTGAAGACGTTTAAAAGGCGATCGATGTTTTCCTGGGATGTTCTTGGTCGCCCGCTTCTATCTTTATCCAATTCTGTCCCTGTCTCCATAATTTTTTTGTGCCATGCACGCATTGAAGGGCGCGATGGTGGATCTCTTCCATATTTCGTTCTGAAGTTTCGTTGAGTCTAAACATTCGATTTTGTCTCAATAAACCAGGACACACATTGTGCCTCCTCTTGAGGAGTTGCCATTTTATAGAGGTTCAGCTCGTTCCATCAACAGAGTATTTGAAACACTTAATTTTAGTATATATAAAAACTTTAGTAAACAGTGATTACAATAAAAGCAATTTTGTGAAAATATTTCCACAACTGCCGCTGTAATAAAATTGTGAAGTTGTAAAGGGACTTAGAGACAGCCTGTATATTGATAAGAAATTCTACACATTCCTAGAGCTATCGATTTATGGATCTCGCATTGATATTTGAACAGAGGAAAGCTGTGCGCTGGATGTAAATGAATATTCGACTTTTACCAAGACTTTTTATTGGCTTCGATTGTAAAACAAGTATTCGAATTCAGATTGGATTCGTGGATCATACTTATGACCAAAAAGATAAATGCAGTTTCTAGAATGAAGGGTGATGTCGATGTTAACTGTGTTTTAGACATCAGTGGTGTAGAACAGTAAATAAGGAATTCTATCAGAAAAAGTTAACGCTTTGGAGCTTTTTGTCCTATTTCTCCTTAAAAAAAAAGTCCCTTGGGAAACGTTGTTTTGGCTCATTTCTGAATCGCTACTTTATCGCTGGAAAGGGTCTTTCAACAGTGTGCAGTTCCTATTATTCAGCAGAATGCTCACTTTCGGACTGCTTCCTCCCTCGAAAACAGAAAATGCACCTGAAGGTTTCAACGTGTTTTTTGACAGAGGAAGTCCATAAAGCTGCGACTTACAAACTCAGACCAGTTCAGACGGATGACATCTCCGGGTCAAGGTCAGACTGCATATTCTTGAGGTGCTCTCAGTCGCGTCTTATTGATCCTGTTTACGGTAAACGACAATCCAAAACATGAATTTTGTTATTCTGAGTTTTTTACAGCGCACTGCGAAACGTCGACAGACATCCATGATTGATACGAAGCCTTCGCAGCCACGAGCGTTACCCTCGCGTTGGCACATTCCCTCGACACAAGCTAAATGCTTCACTGGAAGCCATTCTTCTGTTTAATTTCGTTTGGCTCTCTTCCTGCTCTTCCTGTTGTTTGTCAGTCGTATCTGCTATCTTGGATACTGTTTGTATCACTTAAGACGATACAACACTGTGGGTCTGTCCGTTAGAGTTGCTCTAGTTAAAGCTTTCTCTGATAATAGGACATGTAAACGTGGAAACTCCATTGACAACTGTCTGGGGAGGGGGGGGGGGGGGGGGGTGGGAGGCAAAAGGAAGCCCTGTGGTCTAATGTAAATTAAGATCCAAAGATACGGCCGCTGCACTGCTCCACTTTCCGCCGCGATAGAAAATGGCTTTAAAGTGTCTGCCTCCTACAAGAATTAGGTACACACAAATCCACCTGTGGTACAGATCTCCATAGTAGCTCTAAGAACTTCGAACCCTGATCTTCATTTTAATTAGAGACAGGGTTGTCTTTTTTTCTTGAAAGAAGCAAAATTTTCACTTCCCTGAAAGTTTCCTGCTTGAGCACTGATAGTGGAAGTGGTAAAATGGTGGGACCTGATAGTGTTGCTGGTGATAGCAGTCCGGCCTGGTAACTGTGATATGTCGACCAGTTTAAATCTTACTATAGCTAGAGCGATAAAGCTAGACAGAGGCACGAACGAGTTTAAATCGGACTATAGCTGGAGGGATAAAGCTATACAGGGGCGATAGAATACATCAGTGCTCAAACAACAGCAGGTTCAGTCCGTTCGTCACGTCCAACAGACCTCACGCTCTGCGAACATCTTTTGCAAAATTTTGTGTGGGATAAGGAAAGGCGTCGCTTCACGCCCCTCCCCCCCCTTCCCCCTCATAAACCATGGAACTTGCTGTTGGTGTGGAGGTTTGTGCGCCTCAGCGATACGGAGAGCCGTACCGTAGGTACAACCACAACGGAGTATATGTTGAGTGGGCAGACGAACGTTTGGTTCCTGAGGAGGGACAGCAGCCTTTTCAGTAGTGGCAGGGGCAAATGTCTGGATGATTGACTGTTCTGGCCTAGAAACATCAACTAAAACGGCTTTGCTGTGCCGGTACTGCGAACAGCTGAAAGCAAATGGAAACTATAACTGCAGTTTTTCCAGAGGGCATGCAGCTTTACTGTATGGTTAAATGACGATGGCGTCCTCCGGAGGTAAAACAGTCCCCCACTCGAGCTTATTGCTGGAACTATTCAGGAGGATGTCTGTCATCAGGAAAAACAAAACTGGCATTCTACGGATCGGAATGTGGAATGTTGGATCCCTTAACCAGATAGGTTGGTAATAAAATTTTAAAAGGGAAATGGATACGTTGAAGCTACATACGTGGGAATTAGTGAATTTCGATGGCAGGAGGAACAGGACTTCCGATGAAGTGAATACGGTGTCATAAATACAAAATCAATTAGGGGTAATGCTGGAGTAGGTTTAATAACGAATAAAAAAATAAGAATGCGGGTAAGATACTACGAACAGCATAGTGAACACAATATCGTAGCCACGATAGACTCGAAGCCCACACCCACCTCAGCAGTACAAGCTTATATGTCAATAAGCTCCGCAGACGATGGGATTGAAAAAAGTATGAGGCGATAAAAGAAATTATTCATATACATAAGGGAGACTAAAATTTAACAGTGATGGCGGACTGGAATTCAATAATAAGAAAAGGAAGAGAAGGAAAATCAATAGACGAATATCGACTGGGTGAAAAGAATGAAAGAGAAAGCCGCCTGGTAGAGTTTTGCACAAGGCATAATTTGATCATCGCTAACATTTCGTTTAAGAATGATAAAAGAAGGTTGTATCGGAGTGAGAGATCTTTAGGTACCGAGATGTTTCAGACTGATTATGTAATGGTAAGACAGAGATTTCAGGCCCAGATTTTAAACTGTAAGACATTTTCAGGGTTAGATGTGAACTCTGACTACAATTTGTTACTTATGAACTGTAGATTAAAACTGAAGAAATTGCAAAAAGATAGGAAAATGAGACGAGACACCGAAAAATTGAAAGAATCGCAGGTTGCTGAGATCGTCAGAAGGAGCATTATGCGGCGATTCGCAGGAACAGGGTAAAGGAATACAGTAGAAGATGAATGGGTATCTTTGAGAAGTGAAATATTGAATGCATCAGGGAATCAAATAGGAAAAAAAAACAAGGCATAGTAGAAATCATTTGATAACACGCGGGATATTAAATTTAACTGATGAAAAGAGAAAAAGTAAAAATTCAGTAAATGAAGCAGGTGAATGGGAATATAAACGTCTGAAAAATGAGATTGATAGGAAATGTAAGAAGGAGTGGCTAGAGGACAAATGTAAATATTTAGAAGAATATATGACAAAAGGAAATTAAAGAGACCTTTGCTGGAAAGAGAAGCAGAAGTGTGAATGTCGAGATCTCAGATGGAAAACCAGTCCTTTGCAAAGAAGGGAAAGCTGGGAAGTGGAAGGAATATATAGATGGTCTGTACTAGGGAAATGTACCTGAGGGCAATGTTTAACAAATGTAAGAGGACGAAGATGAAGATGAGACGGAAGATACGATACTGCGAGAAGAATTTGTGAGAGAACTGATATACCTAAGTCAGTTGAGGGGCATAAGAGGGAAGCGTTGGTTGAGAAGGGAGTGAGACAGGGTTTTAGCCTTCGCCGATGTATTACAATTGGTACATTGAGCAAGCAGTAAATGAAACCAAAGAAAAATTAGGAATTAAAGTTTAGGGAGAAGAAACAGAAACTTTGTTGTTTCCCATAACGTTGTAATTCTCACAGAAACAGCAAAGGATTTCGAAGAGCACTTGAACGGAATGGACAGTGTCTTGAAAGGAGGGTATAAGTTGAACATCAACGAAAGCAAAAGATACAAAAGATATAAGATGAGCATCAACAAAAGTACAACAACGATAACGGAATGTAGTCGAATTAAATCAGGTGCTACTGAGGGAATAAAATTAGGGAATGAGATACTTAAAGTAGTAGATGAGCTCTGATATTTGGGCAGCAAAACAACTGATGATGGCCGAAGGAGAGACGATATAAAACGGGGACTAACAATTCCAATAAACGCGTTTCTGAAGTGAAGAAGTTTCTTATCACTGGATGTGGATGTAAATGTAAGTCTTTTCTGAAAGTATTTGTGTGAAGCCTAGCCTTGTATGGAAGTGATGCGTGGACGATAAGCAGTTTAGAAAACGAGAGAATAGAACCGTTTAAAAAATGGTGCTAAGGAAGAATGCTGAAGAAGAGATGTATGGATCAAGTAACTAATGAGGCAGTACTGAATAGAATTAGGGCGAAAAGAAATTTGTGGCACAACCTGACTAGAAGAAGGAATCGGTTGGAAGAACACATTCTGAGACGACAGGCAAACACTAATGTAGTACTGGAGGGAAGTGCTGGGGGTAAAAATCGTAGAGGGAGACCAAGACATGAATGCAGTAAACAGATTCCAAACGATGAAGGTTGCAGTTATGCTTGCACAGGATAGAGTAGTATCAGCAGCAGCTTCAGCTGTTGTGACATGTTGTCTCTACAGAGAGTCAAGCACAGTTTATGCTGATGTAACTGGTCCCTCTCAATTTCATATAGGCAGCTGAGTTGTCTAGCTGGACTTCCTCTAAGACGTATCTATCGCTGCTATTGTAAACGGAAACTTCTGCATAGTGTACACTCAGAGGTCGGACGCTCCAGCTCCAGACAGAGGTTATCTAGATTTTTTCCTACAATGTACAGGCATCTTAATGCAGTGAGCGCAGATAGCGGTCGCAAAATTGAACCCTTTCGACCCAGACTGATTGTGGGATTTGGCCTGTAGATATTGAGTGGTGTAGGTTTGTTTCTGGTAGAACTTAAATCCTAGTGTGCTCTGTTCTGTAGAGCTCCACGTCTAGGAACGGAAATTATTTCCTGCGAAAACTGAATGACTTTTTTATAAACTTTCAAGCTGCTGTTACAACTTCTGAATATTCTTTTTGCATGAGATCAGATGGCGAAATTTTCTTCCACGTATGGAGTCAGGGGACAGGCAGTAACTACGCGGAACGCAGTGCACATCACTCAAAATCTTGCTCGAAAATGTCGGTTGACACCGGAAAGAGGGAATTACATTGACACTGTCGGTGCTTTTGTGGTGTCGAGTAAATGTTGGGCTAACATTGTTGAAGACTACGATATCTACGCCGAGCTCTGAAACAAGTTTCTACGTTACAAGCAAAGTATGAAGGGTCGCATCCCGCTGGAATTCATAGCATTGTGCAGAAGGGTGGATAATATGGTTTTTGTCCCGAACCACTGGTTCTTTAGCATTGCTTAAATCAAATTTATACTGTTGAGAATACGGGTGCATTTTGCGTCTTGATGCTATCAATTCGGCTACCATAATGCAATGAATTCAGTTATTCTACTAACGATGCACACAGGCGCCTGCTATCTAGATGTAGCGATATCCATTGTTCTGGGCCAATCGGGACCGACCGACAACCGTGTCGCCCTCTGCCAATGGCATCATGTGGATGCGCTATGGATGGCCGTGGGGGTCATCGCTCTCCCGGTTTTTGTCGTCTTCGCAGAGCTTGGAGCCGCTGCTTTTCATTCGAGTAGCTCCTCACTTGGCATCTTGAGGGTTGGTGGACCCAATTTCAGTCCATTCACTGAGGAAAAAGTCTCTGACAGTACCGGGAACTGAACCCGGTCCTCCACTTGGCGGTCAGCTACGCTGAACGATTCATACGTGTTTTTTTTACTCTTCTTTCGATCTATTTCCACACCGGTTTTATCGTCAGTGATTCTGTGTGGCTGTCACAGGACCATTCGAGTTGCATCGATGAGAACTTAACTCAGTATTTTTCTGCAGCGCCCACCCAAAGCCTCTGAGTCACCATGCACTCAGCTACGGAAGTGGACTAGGTAGACGTAGGACTTAAGTATTACAATTTTTTTCAGTTTGTCTTACCTTTCTTCCAGTTATTTTCCCATTTGCTATCAAAATACTGTTCGTTAATCTGTAAATAAGCAAAACTATTGTAATTCATCGACGTTGTTACATTATAAACTGTTGCTTGCCATTCAGATAAGTGTACGATTCCTACTGGCTGAGCTGCCTGCGCTTATCTGTGAACCTTTTCAGAACGAAAAATGAATACTTTTCACTCCTTTGTTTTTTAAATTACTCACTCACTGTCTCTACTGTTCCTATGTTTAAATTCTATTGGTTTTCAAGTCACCGATAATGCCTAAAGATGGTGCCTTGTGGCTTCATAGCTGTTAGTACGGTACTTAAACTGCAAAACGATAAATGCAGCTAAAGAAATAAATCAATAGAATGTAGTAAACGCCTATTCCTTCTTGAACGTCTTAGCATCTGATGTCTCTTTCTTTCGTGTCTACGGAAGCTGTAAGAAAACACGGCAGTGGTCCTAAATGGCTACTGAGAAAAGTTGTGCAGTGGTTAAAACGGTGGACTCGTTTTCGGGATTGGTATAGTTTGAATCCCCACTGTATTAGCGGTGTCCCTACGGAAAATGCCCGAATTTTTCCCTTGAAAAGGGTACAACCTATTTCCTTCCACCTCTATGTTTAATGACATCATCATCGAGAGGACGTTAGACCCTAGTCCACTTATTTCTTCTTTCCTAAACGATGATTACCGCAAATTAGATATTTCACACTAAGGTGCACTTACAGAGCCATGAACTGAGTCCCATGACACTCACTATTTAGATCACTACTCACAACACACACTCTAGGTAAGCTATGCATTCTGAGAGTAATTCTCAGACGATTAAAAGATGTCCGAAATACTGCTTTCTGCTCACATTCGCAACGTTTTACCATAAGTTTGACAAACACAACGTACACACACAACAGGGACTTTAGTCATCAATAATATATTCTCCTTCACTATTTACAGCAATCTTCCAACTCTGGAGTAACTCTTCGATTCCGAGATGCTGACATCACATGGTTTTGAGGCGAAAAAGTCGTCGAGGCATGTTCAGAATACTGTTTTCATTCAGAAAGGAAGCTCTTTGAAAGTTGTTCGATAGAGGACACGAAAGGTGAAAATCAGTGGGCGCAAGATTGGGGAATAAGACGGATGCGGAATGACTTCCCAACCCACCTCCTGTACAGTGTTTCCTAGCAGTCGCAGAATGCGGGCAGCCGTTACCGAAGAGTAACGTAACCTCACGCTGTCTTCCTGGTCATTATACTTGGACTACTTCTGCTAGAGTGTTATTTTATCATTTCGTAGGTAGTTTTAACTTTCACTTGGAAATGTGAGAGTTTTCGTAAACCCGCAGTCTCTTAACAGAAGCGTCCCAGTCATTGTGCCAGATATGAAGCAACCAACGCTTTGGTTGCTCTTCAGTGACGATTACGTTAATAGTGAAGAAGCGGACTTCGACCACCTGCCCACCTTGAGGCAGCAGAAGTAATCATAATGGGCGCCAATGCCTGATTTCAGAAGCACGGCTTTGCTGCTGTGTTTCCGAATGTTGTATAAGTCTTAAACGCGATCATCTCTGCTCCCATTGCAAAGTAGTTCTGTAGCACACACAGAATTCCCCGACTATCCGATTTCATGAGTCGTGCTTCGAAGAATGACTTTCTGATAACGTGAAACTATATTCATTCACTCGGTTACCCAATTTTTACAGTTTTCCGTCACTTTCAAACTTCCTCGACGGTTTCTTAATGGTGTCGTCGGATTTCATTCCAGCAACGAACACACGAGCATACTTATAATGTGTCTTGTCATCATCATGTTATCCCCTTAAAATCATGTCATCACTGTTTAGTCTTTTAGTTACCTACTCTTCATATATAGACTCTGTTCTTAGCTGTGGAACAAACTAGAGAAAACTATAGAAAAAGGGCATCAGAATAATAAGCATAAATAGAAATAGGGCTCACTGTAGAAGATATTTTCAAAACCATCCAGTTAATCACATCAGCAAAGACCTTGAGAACTCTACACAAACAGCTCTGCCCATAATCGTGGAGCTAGATCTGGACTAAACTTAAATTTACCAAGAAAGAAATAAGTACTCAATTCAAAACAACACTTTCTATAAAGGAATAAAATTATATAATACTCTGCCTAAGGAGATTTAAGAAGGTTATTGAAACAAAATTATTTAAAAAGGCAGTTAAAAATTTGTTCTTTGCAGTGCACTCTCCTCAGAGAAAGACTACATAAGTCATTAGTATGTGTCTAGTACAAAATGTAACACGAGTAAATATTTATAAAACCTCTGTCATTTCACACCTAACTTCGGCCCCGTAATAATAATATCTTATCCTCTATCCTCTATCATCTATCCAGTACCCGTGGACTAGGGGTAGCATCTTTGACACATAATTAAAACGTCTTCGGTCCTAGGTTCAATCCCCGCCACTGTCTAAATTTTGATTGCATTGGCGGCCGAAGACGTCCGGCATAAGAAGTCAGCCATATTCTGCCAACGGCCTTGTCAAAGAGGGCGGAGGAGCGGATAGAGGTTCAGGGCACTCTCTTGTCCTAGGGATGGGAAATTGCCCCTAAAGGCGGAAGAATCAGCAATGATCAACGACATGAGGATGCAGAAGGCAATGGAAACCACTGCATTAAAGACACGTAACGTGTATCCACAGGACACGTTGCCTGTATTTGAAGAAGTGTCATGATGATCTCTCCATTGGCAAAAGATTCCGGAATAGTCCCCCATTCGGATCTCCGGGAGGGGACTGCCAAGGGGGAGGTTACCATGAGAAAAAGATTGAATAATCAACGAAAGGATAACGTTCTACGAGTCGGGGCGTGGAATGTCAGAAGCTTGAACGTGGTAGGGAAACTAGAAAATCTGAAAAGGGAAATGCAAAGGCTCAATCTAGATATAGTAGGGGTCAGTGAAGTGAAGTGGAAGGAAGACAAGGGTTTCTGGTCAGATGAGTATCGGGTAATATCAACAGCAGCAGAAAATGGTATAACAGGTGTAGGATTCGTTATGAATAGGAATGTAGGGCAGAGGGTGTGTTACTGTGAACAGTTCAGTGACCGGGTTGTACTAATCAGAATCGACAGCAGACCATCATCGACAACGATAGTTCAGGTATACATGCCGACGTCGCAAGCTGAAGATGAACAGATAGAGAAAGTGTATGAGGATACTGAAAGGGTAATGCAGTGTGTAAAGGGGGACGAAAATCTAATAGTCATGGGCGACTGGAATGCAGTTGTAGGGGAAGGAGCAGAAGAAAAGGTTACAGGAGAATGTGGGCTTGGGACAAGGAATGAAAGAGGAGAAAGACTAATTGAGTTCTGTAACAAGTTTCAGCTAGTAATAGCGAATACCCTGTTCAAGAATCACAAGAGGAGGAGGTATACTTGGAAAAGGCCGGGAGATACGGGAAGATTTCAATTAGATTACATCATGGTCAGACAGAGACTCCGAAATCAGATACTGGATTGTAAGGCGTACCCAGGAGCAGATATAGACTCAAATCACAATATAGTAGTGATGAAGAGTAGGCTGAAGTTCAAGACATTAGTCAGGAAGAATCAATACGCAAAGAAGTGGGATACGGTAGTACTAAGGAATGACGAGATAGTTTGAAGTTCTCTAACGCTATAGATACAGCAATAAGGAATAGCGCAGTAGGCAGTACAGTTGAGGAGGAATGGACATCTCTAAAAAGGGCCATCACAAAAGTTGGAAAGGAAAACATAGGTACAAAGAAGGTAGCTGCGAAGAAACCATGGGTAACAGAAGAAATACTTCAGTTCATTGATGAAAGAAGAAAGTGCAAACATGTTCCGGGAAAATCAGGAATACAGAAATACAAGTCGCTGAGGAATGAAAGAACTGGGAAGTGCAGGGAAGCTAAGACAAAATGGCTGCAGGAAAAATGTGAAGACATCGAAAAAGATATGATTGTCGGAAGCACAGACTCAGCATACAAGAAAGTCAAATCAACCTTTGGTGACATTAAAAGCAAGGGTGGTAACATTAAGAGTGCAACGGGAATTCCACTGTTAAATGCAGAGGAGAGAGCAGATAGGTGGAAAGAATACATTGAAAGCCTCTATGAGGGTGAAGATTTGTCTGATGTGATAGAAGAAGAAACAGGGGTCGATTTTGGAAGAGATAGGGGATCCAGTATTAGAATCGGAATTTAAAAGAGCTTTGGAGGACTTATGGTCAAATAAGGCAGAAGGGATAGATAACATTCCATCAGAATTTCTAAAATCATTGGGGGAAGTGGCAACAAAACAACTATTCACGTTGGTGTGTAGAATATATGAGTCTGGCGATATACCATCTGACTTTCGGAAAAGCATCATCCACACAATTCCGAAGACGGCAAGAGCTGACAAGTGCGAAAATTATCGCACAATCAGCTTAACAGCTCATGCATCGAAGCTGCTTACAAGAATAATATACAGAAGAATGGAAAAGAAAATTGAGAATGCGCTAGGTGACGATCAGTTTGGCTTTAGGAAAAGTAAAGGGACGAGAGAGGCAATTCTGACGTTACGGCTAATAATGGAAGCAAGGCTAAAGAAAAATCAAGACACTTTCATAGGATTTGTCGACCTGGAAAAAGCGTTCGACAATATAAAATGGTGCAAGCTCTTCGAGATAGTGAAATAAGTAGGGGTAAGCTATAGGGAGAGACGGGTCATATACAATACGTACAACAACCAAGAGGGAATAATAAGAGTGGACGATCAAGAACGAAGTGCTTATATTAAGAAGGGTGTAAGACAAGTCTGTAGCCTTTCGCCCCTACTCTTCAATCTGTACATCGATGAAGCAATGATGGAAATGAAAGAAAGGTTCAGGAGTGGAATTAAAATACAAGGTGAAAGGATATCAATGATACGATTCGCTGATGACATTGCTATCCTGAGTGAAAGTGAAGAAGAATTAAATGATCTGCTGAACGGAATGAACAGTCTAATGAGTACACAGTATGGTTTGAGAGTAAATCGGAGAAAGACGAAGGTAATGAGAAGTAGTAGAAATGAGAACAGCGAGAAACTTAACATCAGGATTGATGGTCACGAAGTCAAAGAAGTTAAGGAATTCTGCTACCTAGGCAGTATAATAACCAATGACGGACGGAGCAAGGAGGACATCAAAAGCAGACTCGCTATGGAAAGAAAGGCATTTCTGGCCAAGAGAAGTCTACTAATATCAAATACCGGCCTTAATTTGAGGAAGAAATTTCTGAGGATGTACGTCTGGAGTACAGCATTATATGGTAGTGAAACATGGGCTGTGGGAAAACCGGAACAGAAGAGAATCGAAGCATTTGAAATGTGGTGCTATAGATGAATGTTGAAAATTAGGTGGGCTGATAAGGTAAGGAATGAGGAGGTTCTACGGAGAATCGGAGAGGAAAGTAATATGTGGAAAACACTGATAAGGAGAAAGGACAGGATGATAGGACATCCGCTAAGACATGAGGGAATGACTTCCATGGTACTAGAGGGAGCTGTAGAGGGCAAAAACTGTAGAGGAAGACAGAGATTGGAATACGTCAAGCAAATAATAGAGGACGTAGGTTGCAAGTGCTACTCTGAGATGAAAAGATTAGCACAGGAAAGGAATTCGTGGCAGGCCGCATCAAACCAGTCAGTAGACTGATGACCAAAAAAAAAAAAAAAAAAAAAAAAAAATTAATCATCCTCCTCTAAAATTAACCTTTTTTATAGAGATAACCGATACCATGTATACTATCGACTCTTGCATAGGTTACAATTAGCTCAACCGTTTCACTAAAAGAATTCATATGATTTTGTATGCGATGTATTATATTTCAGGCTAAAATGTATAGAAATGAAATTAATGTGTTACAATCGATATGTACCAACAATTAAATTTACTCTTCTTTTAAAAAAAATTGAAATTACAAAATTTGTGGCGTACTTAAAATTTATATTATTAATTGCACAATCTAACGCTAATTATTAAATTTATTTCTTGATTGATTTACAAATTAATGATATAACTTGGTGAAGATTATTCTTTGGTAATGAAAGTTGGTAAACTCTTTCCCTTTGTAAACTATTTAGAGTAGCTCAGAATGTAATTAGTGGTGGGCATGCCTCTGATGCAAGTAGACGTTTTCTAAGTTTGTAAACAACAATGTAAGTATTGGTTTTTTGAATGTGGAAAATGTAAAAACGGTGTGATGTTGAAAGATGCGACAAAGAATAAAATTCAAAAATAAATGTTTAATCGTCAAGAATCTACAAAAATGAAATTTCAACTGCAAGCGTGTACCCCTAGACAAGACTTTGAGCCATCGACGACAACAACGAGATAATGAAGATAAGTAAAAAGTTATTCTTTTGTGTATCTTACGGCTCTCGAAACTCTCGAAATTTGTGAGAAGAATGAGAATTGAAATAGTGATGTGTAGGAGGGTAAGATTACGCACCTTTACTAAGAGAATTCAGCTGTGGTGATAGTTTTGATGATGTTGGTTAGTTCGAGAACGCATCGCACTCGGCATAACTCTTCAAAGAAATAATAAAAAAACAGAGTGATTCACCTGTAAGTGTCAGATACTACCACTCTACGGCTATAAGTTAATAATTATGGAATTCAGTCTTCTTACAGAACCTTCATCTGAACCGCCTACGATCATTTTGCTTGCCCTGGGTGTATCAGATACCGCCTAGTAAAATATACGGTGTAAAATATCGCAGGTGTATTTAATATTATTCACCACAGCCACATTACATAACCGATTTAGTAACCACAATAAACAGTAACGTAACAGTCGTAATGTTCCTGCAGTCAATTGACTGGTTTGTATTACATAATGCGTGTGTGCTGTTGCTGTGGTCGGTATTGGAAAATGAATGAACAGTAGCATTAGTTTTTTTTAATTACTGATTGCCGTCTTAACAAAGTAATTTTATACACGAGGGATAAATCGAATGTGATAGTACTTCCAGAATGAGATTTTCACTCTGCAGCGGAGTGTGCGCTGACATGAAAATTCTTGACAGATTAAAACTGTGTGCCAGACCGAGACTCGAACTTGGTTTGGAAGGTGGGAGGCTAGATACTGGCAGAATTGAAGCTGTGAGGACGGTTCGTGAGTTGTGCTTGGGTAGCTCCGTTGATTAGAGCACTTACCCACGAAAGGCAAAAGTCGCGAGTTTGAGTCTCGGTCCGGCACACAGTTTTAATCTGCCATGAAGTGTGATAGTACTGTTTCAAACAGATTAGTCTTTTATTTACTAGGAAGGGCTGGTGATCTCCCATGAATCATTACTATAATAATGTCACCTGAGGATGAGGTTTTCTGTGCTACAAAACCGGTTGTGGTTTGATAAAAAAAAAAAAGATTAAACACAGCTGAAGCGGCTTCTAAATCCCCAGTACCATTAGTCACATCTATGGATGCCCTGTCTACAAGGTTCCCAAAATTTCTTCCGGCAGATACCGGGATGCTTCTGAAACGTCCCCTTTGAACAATTTATATAGGACTGTGCTTAACCTGACACACAATACTTTGTTAGCGCAACGCAATCTGACTTTCAAAATTCTCTACAAAAGAATGGCCCTGACTAACATTAAACTATACCTTTCACAAATCACTTACCTCACAAAAATCTTCGCTGCTCAAGCTACTGCAATACAGCAAGCGCCACTACTGCCAGCTAAATAAAAGATTCAAACTACTAAAGGCACTAACTACTGATGGGGATAGTTAGCAAATGAAAGATATTAATAGAGAACAAACAATGTATTTACCTTAATATCATCACAAGTCATAATATATATATCAGTTCATGACAAATTGCAAACCTCCGCCATCTCTCTCCCCACATCCACCACTGCTGGCGGCTCACCTCCAACTGCGCAACGCTACGCGCTGTTCACAGCCAGCTGCCTAACACTACAATGGCGAGTATTACAACAATGCAAAGCAGCCACAGACTGCACACAGCACAGCCAGTGATTGTCATACAGAGGTGGCGTTACCAATGAAAAACCTAAACAGCCTACTTACATAGAGAAAACATAAACAGCCTACTTACATAGCCCCCATGCTACCCACAAAAATTTTTACAAATGGTGTTGGGCACTGGCCAATACAGATTTGACAAAAATTTTTCACAATTACAGTAACAAAGATATAAAATGCACACACTTATTAATATTATGTTGGTCAAAAGATCAAAATTTCTCACAGTCCATAAAGACAGTCCACATTGTTCATCACAGTAAAAATGCAGAGTTTTTCTCAAAGTCCAAGCAGTAAAAGAAAATGCACATAGAAGTAGTGGATTTCCATGCAGTCTTGAAGAAGTAGTGTTGACCTTCCAACGAAAAGACAGTGCTGACTCTCGACATGCAGACAGGTAATGGGCCACAACAGAGCAAACCCACAGCAGAGTCATTCGAAGTTTGGAAGAATATTGGTAGGTAGGTCATAACAGAGCAGACCCACTGTAGTCCTGGTAGAGATTGTGGTATTGGTGGGCCACCAGAGGCGCAGACTCACTGCAGTCCTTGTAGAAATAATGGCGTTGGTAGGTCATCATAGATGCAGACCCACTGTAGTCCTTGTAGAGATAATGGTATTGGTGGGCCACCAGAGGTGCAGACCCACTGTAGTCCTGGTAGAGACGGCCAGCAGCCATCCGTTGCGACTGTGCAGGTGCACAATCACCATCGAAGATTCTTGCAGAGAATATAGCAAGTCCATAAACCACCACTTGTGCACTCAGAAAGTTTTTCTTTTAACTGTCCTTAGAACCAGCAATGCTGTTATCCAGTCCCTTGCTGAATTACCAACACACGTGCAAACACTATCAGTCCCTACTTCTCACATATTGTCCATATACTATGACCAACAGAAACGTGTGCAGTGAAATGGAACTTACAAGTTAATAATATCATGAACTGGTGACAATTACAATTTTATAACAGAAGAATACAATAACAAAGGTACAAAATATATCATTAAAGAACATAACAATACAGATAACATTTGTAGTAAAACAGGCGTTACAAAAGAATAGAAATAGACATATACGTCAGTGTTACAGGAATTATGACATGAGTACATACATAAAAGATCACAATAACTTTTGAAACATCAACTTCACACATTAGCATTAACACAAAACAGAGTAAATAATGTCTAAACATCTTTACAAAGTAAATAACATATTATTAATGCCAATTATATTCGAGGATAACAGTATTCCTCATCATAGTGAATGTAGCTTAATCTTAAAAGAAGAAAAAATTCTATGAAACTACACAGAGACAGGAAGAAAACAAATACTCAAGGGTACACAAACACATAGTGGGATAACACAAAAGGAAAGGACAGGGTTCGTTTTCAGTGTAACATTTGGTACTGCAGTCCATCCCAAAACTTCATTCTATAGATCTTTCGTCTTATTTCAACCTTTGCTTCCACCAAAAAAATCTTATCCAAGCATGCTTTCTGTATTCTGTTCATATTTCTTTCAAAATAATTATTTCTGATTGTACAATACTCATTTGGGCCCAAATCCTTTTTATATAACTTCGCAATGCATTCTTTACCTATTCTCCATAGTCAGTTTCTCATATAGTCTACCCCCTCTTAAGCTAACTTAAATCTACTGAGCTCAGATGCTAAACTAAGGGACGAGGCAATGCAGCAGCACAAAACAATTAACACAAACATCAATGACAAAAATACAAATGCCAAAGCAATTGCAATATTACAACTCATATAGGGCACTGTGCAGCAAAAAAAAAAATAAATCTGCCTTAGCAGAGTAACACAAATTAAAGTTCAGTAGCACTATGCCTGGCAAACAGCAGCTTATATCGAAACATGACATAGCTCAAGTAGAAAAAATAGTACACTAAAGATAACAATGCAGATAAGGCAAATGTATAATCACATCTTAATGTCTAAGTAATTAAAGTGGTGCACCACAAGAAGTTATTCTACCAAAAAGTTACCAATTACTTGAAAAGAAAATTATGAATGCCGTTACTAGTTCCTTCTTATTGTTCTTTCCTTTCCAAGTGCTCCTTTTTTAAAGAATGTGGATCATAAAATAATTATTTGATAGATCTGTTGACAGAAAGTGTTCACATTAGCAAATGCATTTTATTTTATAAAAGCAATGCTGCAACACAGCTGGAAAACAGATGTCAAATGAAATAAGCAACTATGAAAAGCAAAGCATAAAAATATCATTCAGTAGTCATGTGACATTTCGTAAGTTAGTAGCTCTCAACTCTCGTAGAAAGATGCTTGTCGTAATCAGGTGTGCAGATGTACGAATATTTCCCATCAATTCATAAGCATTTCAGTAATTAGCACAAAGTGCGAGTAATCATATGTTTTCAAGTAACGAGGGTGTCGCATTAGCGATGAAAGGCACACCCTAATGGCTTGTTCTCCAGGTGTTTGACACGTCCCACGTCCCCTTTTTTTTTTTCTACCTGTGCCGCTGAAAAGGGCTCGCAATAATGGCTTTTTCTCCAGGCGTCTGACACAGCTGGGTGCCCGCGACGCATTACGTGCAGGTGGTCACTTAACGTTCGTACGGAAATATTTACGACAGCAGTTTCTGCTACCGTTGCAGTCTCATTTAAAAATATTTCACAGGTCAAGAATTAGCGTTGCAAATCTGTAGAAACAAAATCCTATAAATATAAGTGTCCAAAAAAAATATTCGTCAGCATTGTGATACAGTCACACATTTCATAACTCTTAAAGTACGTTTCTTGGTTTCCAACATCCTTTTCATAAATCAGAGTCCCTAAACACTACTCATTATTCCTTACCTCATTATACATATACATATTCGTCGACACTTCTTCAATATTTCATCGTGAGAAATACGTAGCATAATAAACATTCCTCAACAACATAATACACATCGTCGTCGTAATAATAACATCATAACACTTCAGTTAAATCTCAAAATCGTCGTAACTTCCTCCAATAATTTCTAAGCCTAAAATAATTCTCTGCTCATGTCAAAAGTGTCAGCTGCCTCAAACGTACTTTAAAAATCATGAATCCATACCAAATACATCATTCAAAGCTCTCATAGTATCACAATGGTTCCGAAAAAAATATGAAGAGTTCACACAGTACAGACAAAATACAATTTCGTAAGTGTGAAGTTATCCAACAGTGTAATTACGTAAACATGTGTCACTGACGTAGTAAAAAAATGTTTATCTCTCAGTTAAATTATCAGATAGCTGTGTAATTTGTGTGTTAGAGAAATATGGTACCGATGTGTAAAGTTGTATAAGCAAATACCATATTAGCTAGGGTTCCTTGTGGTTGCCACACACATGGTACACAAAGTAGGCGTATACCCCCCTGAGGATTAATGTAATTATACCCTCAGGTGTTACAGATTACAGCAATGAAATGAAATGTATCACTGAAAACTTTCTTTGTAATTCAAAAATCTTTAAAAATAAATGTTTTAAGTACAAAATTAATCACTGAAATGCGTGTCCTGTAGCGCTAAATGTGCATATTTTCGCAACATAATCTCTGTGGAAGTGTCGTAGTTATCGTCCTCCGAAAGCTAAGTTCTGCAGAAGTCAATGTACTTACCACATGATAAACAAAAGGGAAATGCTTTGCGTATAGATGTCGTAGTTATTATGCTTATTGGCGTGATGAAGAAAGTACTGTACAGTAACGTAATGTTGTGCCACGAAAAAGGCTGTCTCATTGTTGCTATACCACAAAAGTTACTACTAAAACATGTTTTTCTTTCCAGAAGAATTCAGAAAACTGTGCAGATATAAAACAGATACACCGCAAAAGCAACATTGTAAATTGTCACTCATTAGTAGCGTCGTGATAAAAATCGTGTAGCTGTCACATAAACTAACCTCTGTGTCATCTGGTATCTCTCAGAAAGCACTTTAAATTCAGAATGTATTTTCAAATAAACCAAAATGTTGCATTAAAATCTCATTAGCAGTACCAGTATGTGTCCTAAGTATGTAAGCCTTATAGTCGTTACGTAATCATGCAACAAACAAGCAAGAATGTACACACACAATAACACTGTGACGTCTGTTCACTATAACAATGCATTCGTCATTTCTGTTTCAATAAGTTCTCTTGGTTCTTGATTGGATATTTAACTTCAAACATTGTTGTATGTTAACAGATTCTAAGTCTGACAAAGCATATTAGTAATGTAAAGTGAAAAGTTTTATGGCAATGACAAAGCTAAAAAGCAGATTATCTTTCGATAAACGGTTTTACATGTGAAATGTGGTGCAAGCCTTTACTCTTCCTACTATGCAAAGCTCGAGCTTCAACGGAATTATCATGTCGTATACATCGGTAAAGAATACTGGAATTTTTCTCAAGGTTAACTATGTTATTTTTCTCCCAGCCAGCCGGCGAACGTGGCTGCCTGCGGTGCAAGTCATTGTCTGTCCCTTTGATGGCGCGCGTCGTTATTGGGATTAGGAGACCTAGCTTCTACAAATTCACGTTGTCGAAAGTGCCCTGCTCTGTTTGAATCCCGCCAGTTCTGATGCAATTGACGTCTGTCGTTTTGTCGGTAGTTTACATAGTTTCTTGTTTGTCGGTCATGTGGTGGAGAATTTCTCCCTGAATCGTAACTCTGCGCCGAACTGTTGCGTCTGAAGTTATTCTGCCTCCCTTGATAATACTTGTTTTGATTCCCATATTGTCTGTTTCTCTGATTGTCTCTGTCATATTCATTACTACGGAAATGCGATCTTTCTCTGTAACTATTATTACTCTGCCAGTGGTTGTCATATGGGTGGTGTCTGTTTTGGTCACGATATGTGTTGTGAGAATAGCCTTGTCGTGTCCAGTTATTACTTCTTTCATCGCGGAATTGCGACGGATGTGACCTGTAATTGTTGTGTTCCTGTTTCCGCATTCCGCGATTGTCAGTGTCAATTTCCAATTCTTGTAACAGTCCCTGAAAAGCTTCAATGTCGTCTTTGCAACGTCCTGCCAAAATAATATGTCGTAAATGTTCAGGTAATTTGATTAAGCAAATGCGGATGAGTTCTGAGGGGCTGTATGGGTTTGACAGGTACTGATTCTTGTGCAACATGTCTTCAAAATATTTCACAAGACTGGAGAATTCAGATTGTTCGAAATGTTTCATCATTATGATACCATGTTTTACCCGGTCTTGTGTGGCTTGAGACCAATATGCTGAGAGGAAGGCATGGTAAAATTCTCCTTCACTGTGGCAATCGTGAATGACCGATCGCATTCTTACAGCTGGTTCATTCTCTAAGTAGCCACACATAAATTCTAATCTGTGTTCCAACGACCAGTTGGGAGGAAAACAATGAGAGAATTGATGGAGCCATGCTTGTGGATGAATGTCGTTGCCAGAATTCTTAAATGTTTTGAATTTACGTGTACTAATGAACAGCTTATAGTCAAAATCATCATGTCGGCGAGTCGCATATCGGTCATTGTTAGGTCGTGTCGGCCGTTCCATCTCAAAATTCGGTGCACATTGCCAATTTCTTTCATAACTTCCGAAATGCCCTGTGTTATTATTTTGTGTCTGTTCCGTATTTGTATGTCCCTCTTCCCGTATTGGGGCGCGAGTGTCCTCAGAAATACGTAATTCTTGTACTACTTGTGCCAACTGATCTTGCACTTCCCGGATTTCTCTTTTGTACTGTGTATTGATTTGATTTTGATTTTGTTTGAATTTTCTAATTTGTTCATACTCTTCAGTGTCCATGAAAGCTACTGGTGTTGTGTCATTCAGATCATCATCTACCTTTGTAGATAAGTTAGTGAACTGATCTGAAAGTTCGGCTACTTTATCCGATAGTGAAATCATTTCCTCTCTATGTTTTTCTGAACCAAGTTTCAGAGTGTCCATTTGTGTTGCAATCGTGTCTACTGTGACCTTTAAGTTTTCCTGAGTTTTTGCAAGTTGCATAACCGTATCGGTAGATGCAACTGAGTCAAATTTTGCTTGCAAGGTCTCATGATTTTCATGAACAATAGTTTGCAGTTCTTTTATAGCTGCTTCGTGATTCTGTAGTGCATTCTCATGACGCGAAAAAATAGGTTGGAAATGCTCACAAATTTGTGTTTTTACGTCATTACAGACTTTTTGACATTTCGATTCAATGAGATGTAACTCAGCAGTTAAATCCTCACGTGTTCGTTCAAGAGTTTGCTCCAATGAGTCTAACTTTTTAAGATTTTGTTCCATTGTGTCTAACTTTTGAAGCTTTTGCTGTGTTTGTCTCTGATTTTGTTCCATTGTGTCTAACTTTTTGAGATTTTGTTCCACTGTGTCTAACTTTTTAAGATTTTGTCCCATTTGTCTCTGATTTTGTTCCATTTGTTGCATTAATTGCAATAATAATGTATTAGTGTCTGGAATCTGTTTCTCTACGCTTTTCGGCAGTGCATTTGCACCGGCAACATTCACATTTTGACAAGCAGAAAATGCGTCTTGACTTATTTGAGAAAACGGTGATAACCCAAAACCTGAATCTACAGTATTTGCGAAATTGTGTCCTGTCATTTCGGATTCCTGAGACGAGCTGTTGCCGACCGATCGATCGATAATGCTTCCCTCTTCACTAATTGTTTCACTGTCCGTGCCATTGTTTGCCGCCCGCTCCATTTCCCTATGCACGATTACCAAATTACTACTTTGAACATCAGTTAATTCATTACTCTGCGGCGCTAACACACTGCCTTCGTCTTCACTGTCATTTCTCAGTTTACTTTGGAGCCTAGTATTACGTTTTTCACACGCCATTATTGTCACAGTATTTCACACGACAACACAGAAAAACACAATTTGAAGAGCAAAATAAAATAACGTAGCAATGGAAATAATGTCTAGTTAATTGCAGCTGCAAAATACTTGGTGCAAATCTACATGCATGCCACAACTGTTTTACTCTACAACAATGAAAAACTACAACTACAAAGGAGATTCTCTCTACAATTACGCGCTAGCAATAAACAAAAGCTACACTAAATACACAAACTACAAGAAAAAATCAGAAGATTCCAGTGAGGTATCCTCGGCTAAGGGTCGACATATGAAACGTCCCCTTTGAACAATTTATATAGGACTGTGCTTAACCTGACACACAATACTTTGTTAGCGCAACGCAATCTGACTTTCAAAATTCCCTACAAAAGAATGGCCCTGACTAACATTAAACTATACCTTTCACAAATCACTTACCTCACAAAAATCTTCGCTGCTCAAGCTACTGCAATACAGCAAGTGCCACTACTGCCAGCTAAATAAAAGATTCAAACTACTAAAGGCACTAACTACTGATAGGGATAGTTAGCAAATGAAAGATATTAATAGAGAACAAACAATGTATTTACCTTAATATCATCACAAGTCATAATATATATATCAGTTCATGACAAATTGCAAACCTCCGCCATCTCTCTCCCCACATCCACCACTGCTGGCGGCTCACCTCCAACTGCGCAACGCTACGCGCTGTTCACAGCCAGCTGCCTAACACTACAATGGCGAGTATTACAACAATGCAAAGCAGCCACAGACTGCACACAGCACAGCCAGTGATTGTCATACAGAGGTGGCGTTACCAATAAAAAACCTAAACAGCCTACTTACATAGAGAAAACATAAACAGCCTACTTACACTTCTTACTACAGACCCAGGCCGTCTACCTGTCCCATCCTTGTCGAAAAATGTAAATGTCCCAAATATTAATTATGTAAAATTATGTTAAATAGTAACACAAGATGTATAATTCCATTGTAAATACAATGAGGATAAAAAGTCGTAACACCAAGAACGAGTTGTGCGACATAAACGAAAGGCAGTACGCGTGTTTCTACATGTGGTGTCGAGCGAGAGCTCACTGGAGGTCAGGGTGGAGGTCTGTTGTGTGTTTTGATGAAATTCATCCAGTCGGTATGTGGCATAACAGCAAACCAGTGCTTAACAGTATTGGTTAAAAACAGTGTTGGTTGCAATTTTAGTTTTTATATTTTTCAACGACGCGTTTCGCCTTATTTAGGCATCTTCAGGTTATCTAAATAGAAAACAGAGAACAAATACATCTATTTAACAATCACGATGGCGTTGTGCAGACTTGGATAACCTATAAGCATGTATAAACATATCACCTATTGAAAGAGCAAATACCTTCATTTGGTATTTCTTAAGTGTGGTGTC
The DNA here is from genome assembly GCF_021461385.2 of Schistocerca piceifrons. Classification (NCBI taxonomy): domain Eukaryota; kingdom Metazoa; phylum Arthropoda; class Insecta; order Orthoptera; family Acrididae; genus Schistocerca; species Schistocerca piceifrons. Next base: position 752,744,614 of record NC_060140.1, read on the forward strand.
ACCGCCAGACACCACACTTGCTAGGTGGTAGCTTTAAATCGGCCGCGGTCCATTAGTACATGTCGGACCCGCGTGTCGCCACTGTCAGTGATCGCAGACCGAGCGCCACCACACGGCAGGTCTCGAGAGACTTACTGGCACTCGCCCCAGTTGTACGGACGACTTAGCTAGCGATGCAACACTGACGAAGCCTCGTTTATTTGCAGAGAAGATAGTTAGAATAGCCTTCAGCTAAGTCAATGGCTTCGACCTAGCAAGGCGCCATAGCAATTGATAGTTATCGTATGAAGCATGTCTCATCAAGAACGATGTATACAAATGATGGATTAAAGTTAAGTATTCCAGAAGCTACGTACTTTTCTTTATAGCATTCATTACGTATCCTGTTTCAGACCTCACGCCATCCTGCGTGAGCTTATAGCGTGCATTTCGGCCTCCTCTAGCAATATAACATTAAGAATCCTTTAGTCAGTGTAGCCAAAGGGCATCGTCGAATGTATCAGGCCAACATCGCCTTCGTTAAACACAGTAAAAACTGGAAATATAAAATAGTAAAATTATTACCTTTTCTAGATGGACGTGACAGGCACCAAGATCAGCATAACGCGTTCTCGTTCACAGGAGCGAGTAACAGTAAGATGGGGTTTCAGGTAGTAAGCATAATGCGCCACAGCGTCGTGTGCCAGTACTGAAGCCTAATACAGAATCACCTCAAGAGGTGGCGCTGCGACGCAGCAGTGATTAAAAGTGAGAGATCCTAAACTGGATATACATACCAACTAAAACTTTATAAATATAATGCACATAAAACATTGATAAGATGGAATTACTAGGGGCAACACCTGTGCTTAACTTATCCTAAAATTTTGACGAAGTAAAATATAAATGAAGGCGGTAAATTTAAAATGAGAAAAACAAGGTGTATAATACAACACACAGATGCAGTACATAAACAGATTTTTTTTTCGTATCATATACGTATCAGATCTTGGTGCCTCTCGCGTCCATCAAGAAAAGTTGTTGATTTTACTATTTTATGTTTCTAGTTTTCACTGAGTTTAACGAAGGAGATGTTGGCCTGAAGATGCCTAAATAAGCCGAAACGCGTCGTTGAAAAATAAAAAAAACTAAAATTGCAACCAAGACTGTTTTTAACCAATACTGTTTTGATGGAAGTTGTTTCTGGCTCGGCGCCAGTGGTGCCCATTTGGTGGTTAAAAGAAGGCCAGTTCTTGCCAGTAGCCTGTCTGCATGCTAGACGCACTTGACCTGTACTTGGAGTTATCGTCTGGAGTGCTATTTCGTATGACAGGAGCAGCATTCTCGTGGTTATCCCCTAACTGCAAATTTGTACGTCACTCTGGTGATACAATCTGCTGTGTTGCCATTGATGAACAGCGTTACAGGGGGTGTTTTCCAGCAGGAAACGGTCGCCCACATATCTCTGTTGTAATCCAACATGCTTTACTGTGTGTCGAAATGCTGCCTTGGCCAACTCAGTCACCAAATCTGTCTCCATACGGAGAACAACTCCAGCACCATCCACAAATAGCATTAACAAAATTGGTTTAAATGGCTCTGAGCACTATGGGACTTAACATCTGAGGTTATCAGTCCCCTAGAACTGAGAACTACTTAAACCTAACTAACCTAAGGACATCACACACATCCATGCCCGAGGCTGGATTCGAACCTGCGACCGTTGCGGTCTCGCGGTTGCAGACTGAAGGGCCCAGAACCGTTCGGCCACACCGGCCGGCTAAATAGCATTAAGTTACCTTTTATTGACCGATCCCACAAACTGAATTCTGGCACCTGAACAACACAATGCACGCTCGTTTGCATGATTGCATTCAACATTCTCCCGGTTACACTCGTTATCAATGCACCAGCATTTCAGAATTTGCAATGGCTTTTCTCGTGGTTATATTAACGCATGATCTGGCAAAATTAATCAGTTAAATATGTTACCTAGACAAATGTAGTCCCAAAATTTCATTACTCTACATTGATTATTTTTTGGTGTTGCGATTTTTCTTCGTCAGTGTATGATCCACGAATGAATAAAACTCTTAGTACAGTGTACATTACCCGAGCGCGTAGTATGACGATAGCCTTTCTGTGACGCGAATTCAGCAAAACGTTTCGGCCTTGTGGTTTACTGCTGCGTCAATGTTGTCAGGAATGTCGCTGCCATTGGAGGAGAAAATCGAGAAATGAGCCTCGCGGATAGAGACATAGTTTTCGTCGCGGCGACAACAGCCGGATACGGGACGGCCTCACTTGCAGACTGCAACGTGTGCAAACCTTGGACGCAGGTAATGAGAGGTGATTACATGTGATTCACCTGCCAATAACCATTGACATTAGGCGGGCCAAGGACTGCTCCCAAATGCCACCGGCTGAGTTGCAGGCCGCCAGCGTCCTTGGCGTGGCGAGCTTTCTCCGGCTTCCGTGACGCCACAGCGCTCGCGAAGCCCTGCGAGCGACCGTCTCTTCCTCCTTCTTCGCCTCTCCTCTCTCCACACTTTCGCTGTGAAAGGCGTGTTGTGTATGAAGACTCAATCCGAACTCGACCGACATAATTTCAGGTATAGTCCAGGAATGTTATAGTAGCATTTTGGTACAAGGGATTTGGGGTCTCAGGCTGTTCGTTACAGAATAATAATTATGATTTAGAATGGAGAAAAGTAGGAAAATACGAGGCAATACTGATCCTAAGACTTCGCTCAAAAGCTAGGTTAAGGAAATACAAACCCGCATTTATAGCTTTTGTAGATATGGAGAAAGCTTTTGGCTATGTCGGCTGAAATGTTTAGTCCGAAGACTGGTCTGATGCAGGTATCCATGCTCCTGTCCAAGCCGCTTCATCTCCGAATAACTTCTACAGACTACATCCTATTGAATCTGCTTACTGTATTCATCTGTTAGTAGCCCACTACGATTTTTACATACCCCCGCCCCCACACTTCCCTCCAGTACTAAATTGGTGATCTTTTGATGTCTCAGAAAGCGTCCTATCAACCGATCCCTTCTTCTAGTCGGGTTATGCCACAAATTTCTTTTCTCCCTAATTCTACTCCGCACCCATTCATTAGTTACGTGGACTACCCATCCAATCTTCAGCAATCTGCTGCAGCATCACATTGCAAAAGCCACTATTCTCTCCTTGTCTAAACTGCTTGTCATCCAAGTTTCACTTTCTTACATGGCTATACCGTACAAATTCTTTCAGTAAGACTACCTAATCCCGGCCGCGGTGGCCGTGCGGTTCTGGCGCTGCAGTCCGGAACCGCGGGACTGCTACGGTCGCAGGTTCGGTTGGTTGGTTGGTTGTTTCGAGGAAGGAGACCAGACAGCGAGGTCATCGTTCTCATCGGATTAGGGAAGGACGGGGAAGGAAGTCGGCCGTGCCCTTTGAAAGGAACCATCCCAGCATTTGCCTGGAGCGATTTAGGGAAATCACGGAAAACCTAAATCAGGATGGCCGGACGCGGGATTGAACAGTCGTCCTCCCGAATGCGAGTCCAGTGTCTAACCACTGGGTCGCAGGTTCGAATCCTGCCTCGGGCATGGGTGTGTGTGATGTCCTTAGGTTAGTTAGGTTTAAGTAGTTCTAAGTTCTAGGGGACTTATGACCTAAGATGTTGAGTCCCATAGTGCTCAGAGCCATTTGACCCATTTTTTTGACTACCTAATACTTAAATCTATATTCGATGTTAACGAACTTCTCCATTTCAGAAAAGCTTTTCTTGCCATGGCCAGTCTACGTTTTAGATCCTCTCTAGCCGCCCGGTAAGCCGGGAAGGCGTGCCGGTCCCTGGCACGAATCCGCCCGGTGGATTAATGTCGAGGCCCGGTGTGCCAGCCAGTCTGTGGATGGTTTTGAAGGCAGTTTTCCATCTGCCTCGGTGAATGCGGTCTGGTTCCCCTTATCCAGCCTCAGTTACACTTTGTCGGTTATTGCTGCGCAAACGCTTCCTCCACGTGCACGTACACCATAATTACTCTACCACGCAAACACTGGGTCTACACTCGTCTAGTGTGAGACCTTCCCGGAAGGGTCCACTGGCGGCCGAATGACCCTGGGTTCGGTGTGGGGCGGCAGTGGGGTGAGTGGACTGCTATAGCCAGTTTTGGGGTTGTGAACCAATGAGGGCTACGGCGGGGACGAAACCTCTCCGTCGTTTGTAGATCCCCAGTTCCATACAATAGAATACAATACAATATCCTCTCTCCTTCAGCCATCATCAGTTATTTTTCTGTTCAAAAAGCAAAACGCATCTACTGCTGTAAGTGTCTCGTTTCCTACTCTTATTCCCTCAGTATCACGTGATTTAATTCGACTACATTCTATTATCATTGTTTTGCTTTTGTTGATGTTCATCTTGTATCCTCCTTTCAAGACACTGCCCGTTCCGTTCAATTGCTCTGCCAAGTTGTTTACAGTCTCTAACAGAATTACAATGGCACTGGAAAAACTCAAAGTTTTTATTTCTTCTCTCTGAACTTCAATTCCTTCTCCACATTTTTCTTTAGTTTCCTTCACTGCTTGCTCAATGTTCAGATTAAATAACAACGGGGATAAGCTACATCTCACTCCCTTCTCAATCACTGCTTCCTTTCAATGCCCCTCGATTCTTATAATTGCCGACTGGTTTCTGAACAAATTGTAAATAGCCTTTCGCTCCCTGAGTTTTACCCCTGTTACCTTCAGAATTTTTTTCCGGTCAGCATTGTCAAAAGCATTATCTAAGTCTACGAAAGCTTGCCTTTCCTTATTTTATCTTCTAAGATAAGTCGTAGGGTCAGTACTGCCTCCCGTGCGCCCGCATTTCTCTGGAATCCAACCTGATCTTCCCTGATCCGAGCTTCTACCAGTTTTTCTATTCTTTTGTAAAGAATTCGCGTTAGTATTTTGCGATCATGACTTATTAAACTGATAGTTCGCTAGTATTCACACCTGTCAGCACCTGCCTTCTTTTTATGATGGAAGAGTTTTGTCATAGCTGGCTCTGCCAACGTTATCAGTAGTTCTGACGAAATGTCGTCTACTCCTAGGGCCTTGTCTCGACTTAGGTCTTCCAGTGCTCTATCCAATTCTTCTCGCAGTTTCCTGTCTCCCATCTCCTCTTTATCTACGTCCTCTTTTTGGTCCACGTCATGATTACACTCTCAACTGAAGTCTCATCCTAGATATTTAAAATGTTTTACTTATTCTAAGATCTTATTGTTCAAGACTATTTTAGATTACTGGTGGTTTGCCCTGAAATGCCATCGCTTTCGTTTTATCTACGAACAGTATTAGGTTGTCATCTGAGGCTATCTGCTGCAACTTACAGACTCCAGCTTGAATGTCATCTTCATTCTCCGTAATCAAAGCAAATTATAGAAGCTTATAAAATTACACTTAGTCGTATATAACAATTTCGGTGATTGTGTATAAATCCGTAATAGCATTTATAAGGTGAAATATATAACCTCGCTAAGCTATGACATCCCATAGTATTTCTATATTCACATTATCGAATGCTTCCTCAAAATCCACAAAAGCAAGATGAGTGTCCTCTTATCTCTTTTCTACAACTTGTGGCGTAAAAACATTGTGAAACCTTGATCGGCCTTTCCTAAAACCCGATCGTTCGTGAGATATTAGCTTTTCCATGACATTTTCAAGTCTTGCATTCAAGATTTTGTCATATAATTCATCGGCTGAATGAGGAGGCTTATTACTCGATATTTACTAGATTTATTTTACCGCTCTTTTTAAAGATAGGTTTTGCTTTGTCTCTTAGCCAGTCCTTTGATACCTTCTCATTTCTCCAACTCTGATTAAAGATGTGAATAAGCACTAGATGCAAGAAAAGCCCTTAATGTTTCACAGTTCCATATTAATACCTTCTGAACCAGTGGCTTTCCTATTTTTTGTAGTTTTTAGAGCTTTCGTCAGTTCTCTCACATTAGTATCCGATATGTATTTTGTGTCATTTAGTTCAAGTACCACCATACCATAATTTTTATAGTGTATTATTCATTCGTTCTCTCAGATATTATTTACACGTATGCGATCAATTTCTTGTTTGTTGAGTCATTTCATTGCTTAATAAGCGACAGTTTATTTGCCATATGAATCGTGCTCTATATTGCTAATAAAGTCTTCCCATGATTCTGCGTGCGTTGTCGGAGTAATGCATTCCACATTATTATCTTTCTCTTTATATTAATTACATTTTGAGTTACATGGATTGTTTATGTATTTCTGCGACAAAAACATTTCCAAATTTAGAAACGATGGAAGACTTGGAAGAAGAATGAAACAATTTAAAAACAGCCATATCAAACATAGCTAATGAGGCTCTGGGGAAGAAAAGGAGATGCAAGAAATATTGAGGAGTGAGAATTTGAACGCCAGAGATGGAAACAGCAATTAAAGAATATCAAGAAGCTTTGAAGCCCAACATAAATAATTTCCAAAGAAAAAATACAGGAAGTAATTAAACTTCACGGAAAAGGAAATATAACTTTCTAGGTTTTCTGATGACAATGTAATTCTGTCGGACACGGCAAGGGACTTGGAAGAGCAACTGAACGGAAAGAACAGTGTGATAAAAGAACGATGTAAGATGAACTCCAATAAAAGCAAAGCAAGGGTTTTATTAAATCAGGCGATCCTGAAAGAATTAGATATGGAAATGACACACTGAAAGTAGTAGATGTATTCTGTTATTTAGACGCTAAAATAACATGATGGCAGAAGTAGAAAGGGTATGTAGACTGCGAATGACAATAAAAGCATTTCTGAAGAATAATTTTATTTACACTGAATATAACATCAAGTGTTGAGAAGTCTTTTGTGATAGTATTCGTCCGGAGTGTAGCCTTGTATGGAAGTGAAACAAGAACGACAAACATCTCAGGCAGGATGAGAAAAGAAGGTCTTGAAATTTGATGCTACAGAATAATGCTGATGATTAGACAGACAGATCGAGTAACTAACGGAGAAGTAGTGAACAAATCAGAGGGAAAAGAAATCTGTGGCATAATTTGTCTAAAAGAAGCGATCGGTTGATAGGACACATTCTGAGACAACAAGCACTCACCAATCTAGTCCTGGAAAGAGGAGTAGGAGACAAAAATTGTAGAGGGAGAGCAAGAGATGAATACAGGTTCGATGTAGGTTGCAATTCTTTCTCGGAGGTACCACAGATCCAAATAGATGGCTGAATTACGACTAATATTTTGAGTTGCACTGGGCGTTGCAATTGCGTATTGCATAGCTGAATACCTTTTGGAATCTGAAGATCATCAGATTTATGACCGAAATCGATCGCTTTATTAAAAATAAAGAACTATAATTTTGTATTTTGGAATCCAATTTTTAACGATCGAAGCTGTCCAGCATCGCCTACACAAAGTACTCAAATTTCGAATTGCATTTTCTTCTTTTCGGCATGAGAACAAACGAAATGAGTTAACATGTACATTAGCTGAAACCCACATAACCTCATGTGCGTGTCCATTACATTCTCTATGTAATATGAGGAACAATTGGTATCATTCCTGAAAGCAGCTTATCCTAGGTCTAGGAAATAATGGTTCGTTCCACAATGCAGGTAGTTGCAGTCTGTGAAATGGATTGCAGGACAGGTGGGCAGAAGTATGCACCACAGCTTACTGGAATACATGTACAATTGTTGAAAACAATTAGTGCTCACGTATTAAGTCTTCACTGGACACCAAAAGAAACACTGTAGGACTTTTTACAGTCTCTGGGAGTATCAATCACGTAACTCTTAATTAATTGCAGAAGACAGTAAGAGTATAATTCTTGGATGTAGATGCTTGCACATATTAAGCACCTGGTGAGAAGATTATAAACTTACGTTCAAGGTAAGTATATCTACATCAATTGTAAACAAAACTTCTCGCCTCGTTTTTATGCCAGTATGTTCTAGTTAATCACAGGAACCACAGTAGGGATTTTGATACGGTTTTCACTATTAGGCAGACTGGTTCTCGAGGAAGTGTTGTGTGTATCATAAACAAGTCGTCCTACCAAAGATAGTTCTCTCCATGCGGATCCGTGGCGGGTCGCTGGTGCAATATGATTGTCACAGGTATTAGGATGCAGCAAAAGTTCGAAAAGTTTTTCCTGAATTTAATGAACTGATACACATATTCTTCTTCACTGTTTACAACAGTCTGCCAGCGCTGGAGTAATTTTTCGATTCCAGGACTGTAGAAATCGCGTGCTTTTGAGGGAAAGAACTTGTCGAGTCATCTTCGGAGCATTTTTGCACCCGGAAAGGAAGTTTCCTGAAAGCTGTTCGATAGAGAGAGGAAAAGGAGAAAATCTGAAGGCGCAAGCTCAACTCCTGTATAGTGTTTTTTTTTTTGTCAGTCTTGTAGAATACGACGTGCGATATCGTCGAGTAGCATCACTTCACGCAGTTTTCCTGGTCTTTGTTCTTGGACTGCGTCTGAAAGACGTCTCAGTTGTTGACTATAAATGTCAACAGTGATGGTTACATTTCAGGGAAACAATTCCTAGTACACCACACGTTCGCTGTTTAACCACATACATAACACTGTCTTTTGAGAATACGCGCACGTCTTTGAACGTTGTTGCTTTGTTCGGGCTCAGACATTCCTTGCTTTTCCTTATGTTAGCATAGAGATACAAAACCTCGCCACCAGTAAAGATACAGGACAATAATGCACGGTGTTGATGATGTGCGAGCAGAGATGCACATATGGCCAGCCGCTGGGTTTGGTGATTTTGTCCAACAGCATGCGACACCCGCATACACCATTTTTCAACCTTCTCCGTTGCATGCAAATGACGCACGGTCGTGAAATGATCACACTTCATCACATTTTTTAGTCCTCGAGTACACTGACATGGATCATTGTGGATTGATGCGTTTAAACGATCTTTATCAAACTCTGAAAGTCTTCCTGAACGTGCAGACTCACTAATGTCAAAACGATCCTCCTTGAAAAGAGAAAACAATTTTCTTGCCGTGCTCTGTCCAATGGCATTATCTCCAAACTCGGTGCAAAAGATTCTCGCAGCCTCTTCTGCTCTCTATTGAACTCAAACAGGAAGTTATATTGGAGATATTCCTGTTTTCGTACATGGCTCTCCATTTTCTAGCGTCCACACAATGACGACATTTAAACTCAAATAGCAACAGTGAACTACAAATTAAAAATTACAGTCGATAAAGAAACCCACAGCAACAGAAATACCAATATGCGGAACAAAAACGCTTCGAACTAACGCCTGAAATTAGACATGGTTATATTACGCGATCTGCTATCGGACGCTGAAATCACTATCTTCACGTATGGTTATCTGTCCGAAGCAATTTAATGTAAAACAGTCGCACGAGTCTAGGTGTAGGTGAAAACATATTCTAGAATCTAGCTTATTTCGACCATCGTAAGAAACCCTAATTGCTGCATGTAAGTTGTTGCTATCAAAATCCTAGTTCGACCAATTACTGAGTATTTGCCTACAATCTGGGACCGTTACCAAGTTTGATGAGAAGAAAGAAGAACTGCCCGGTTCGTCACGTGTTCGTCTGGTGATCGTGAGAGTGACTCAGAAATACTCAGCAAACTGTAGTGAGGGACGTTGCAGGGAAAATGCCTCGCTGCGAGTTTGAATCACGGAGTCCCGACAGTCATAGTTGCAAAAGGGGACGCATTTTAATTCATCTTGTTAACCATGAAGCTGAAATTAAATTAACTGGAACGTATAACATTCTTTTGGCTGTTCTATAATACAGGGGATTTGTAATGGAAGGCGGCAACAGCTGCAATATAGTTTTAATTCAATTTACTTAAAAACCAGCATTACCAGCATACATGGTTTCGTGCTGCAACGTGATGATGCTTTGCTTTACGGATATAGTACCGTAATAGAAACAGAACTTGTGAAAAATTATGATGGGGCTTCCGTTTAAAAGCTTGTTCTAGATGCTGTGATTCTGCTTGGATTTTTTTCTTTTTTTTTGTACTCCTGCAGTGAACTGCGTTTGCTGTTTCCTTGAGGCAAGATTAATCATACACATTAGTTCTGTCTTTCACCATTTGCTCCTCAGTCATGTCTTACCTTTTAACATTCTACTTAGCGTGCTTCAACTTATATACGCTGAATGTAAGCAGTGTATCTAAGACGACATTCGAGCGTAAAATGATGAGATATACATTTTAGAAAGATATGACTTACGGAGAAATAAGAACTGATTGTCTACATGGACATATACATGGATACTCTGTAAATCACGATTAAGTGCCTGACAGAGGATTCATATAATCAACTTCACAACAATTCTCTATTATTCCACTCTCGAACGGCGAGCTGAAAAAAACAAACACCTCTGTCTCTCCGTGAGAGCTCTGATTTCCCTTATTTTATTATGATAATTGTTTCTTCCTTGGTAAGTCGGCGTCAACAAAATATTTTCGCACTCGGATGAGAAAGTTGGTGACTGAAATTTTGTGGGAAGTTTTCGCTGCAATGAAAAACGTCTTCCCCTACAAAATTTTCTGTGTGTTTTTTGCAATTTAAATTGTTCTCAGTTGTAATACCTAGGTATTTAGTTGAATTTATGACTTTTAGATTAGACTGATTTACCGTGTAACCGAAGTTTAATAGATTCCTTCTAGCAATCATGTGGATGACCTCACACTTTTCATTATTTAGGGTCAGTTGCCAATTTTCGCCCATACAGATATCTTTTCTAAATGTTTTTGCTATTGTTTTGATATTCTGATGACTTTACTAGACTATAAACGAGAGGCTCATCTATAAACAACCTAAGATGGCTATTCAGATTGTCACCTTAATTGTTTATGTAGATAAGGAGCAGCAGATGACCTATAACACCACGTTTGGGAACGCCAGAAATCACTTCTGTTTTACTCGATGACTTCCCGTCAATTAATACAAACTGTGACCTCTGACAGGAAATCACGAATCCAGTCCATAACTGAGACATATTCCAGAAGCATGCAATTTCATACAAGCCGCTTGTGTGGTACAGTGTCAAAAGTCTTTTGGAAATCTAGAAATACGGAATCAGTTTGAAATCACTTGTCAATAGCACTCAACACTTCTAGATGTAAAGAGCTGGTTGTGTTTTACAAGAACGATGTTTTCTAAGTCCGTGTTGACGGTGTGTCATTACACCATTCTCTTCGAGGTAATTCGTAATGTTCGAACATAATATATATTCGAAAATCCTGCAGCATATCGGCGTTAAAGATAGGGCCCTGTAATCTACTCGATTACTTCTACTACCTGTCTCAAATACTGGTGTGACCTGTGAAACTTTCCAGTCTTTGGGTACGGACCTTTCGTCCAGAGAACGGTTGTATTTGATTGTTAAGTATGGAGCTATTGCATCAGCATACTCTGAATGAAAGAAATCCAACTGGTATATAGTCTGGACCAGAAGACTTCTTTTTATTAAGTGATTTAAGTTGCTTCACTATACCTAGGATATCTACCTCGAAGTTACCCATGTTGGCAACTGTTCTTGATTCGAATTCTGGAATATTTACATCGTTTGCTTTGGTGAAGGAATCTCGGAAGGCTATGTTTTGTAGCTCTGCTTTGGCAGCACTGTCGTCGATAGTATTTCCATTGCTGTCATGCAGAGAAGGCACTGCCTGTGTCTTGCCGCTGGTATATTTTACATAGCACCAGAATGTCTTTGGATTTTCTACCATGTTTCGAAATAAGTTTCATTCTAAACTATTACAAGCATCTCGCATTGATGTCTACGCTAAATTTGGAGCTTCCGTAAAAGATAGGCAAACTTGGAGAGATTTTGCATTCGTTTAAATTTGGCATGCTTTTCTCCTTGTTTCTGCAAGAGTGTCTGCAAACAGTGTGCTGACCCGTTTTGTGTAACAAGCGGTAGTAGCTCCATCGTTTGTTAATTTATTTGGTGTAAATCTCTCAATGGCTGTCGATATTATTTCTTTGAATTCAAGTCACATCTGGTGTACACTTCCATTGTTAATTTGTTATGTGGAAGGAGTAGAAATCTTCTCTTTGGCAGGCAAGTGAATTTTTATCTGCTTTTTTGAATAGGTATATTTTTCGTTTATTTTTGGTGGATTTGCAAGTTACGGTATTCAGTCTCGGTATGACAGCCCTGTGTTGACTAATCCCTGTATCCGTTTTGATGCTCGTTTTAGCTTAGGATTATTTGGTTTTAAGAGCTCAAGTGCGTTTTCACAATCGTTTACTATTCGCATGGCCTCATGAACTAACTGCTCGAAATAATTTTCAAAGAATAGGTTTAGCACAATTTCGGATGATGTTTTATGCGTAGTTCCGGATTTCAACATTTATTTTCGCTGACATATCGAGGGTAAATTAAAGTCGCTACCAACTATAATTGTATGAGTCGGGAACGTGTTTGAAATTAAGCTAAAATTTTCTTTGAACCATTCAGAAATTGTATCATACGAGTTAGAAGGTCGGTAAAAGGATCCAATTATTATTTTATTCCGGTTGCCAAGAATGACCTCTGCCCATACTAACTCACAGGAATCATCTGCTCCAATTTCGTAACCAGATAAACTACTTCTAACAACAAGAAGCACGCCTTAGCCAACGGTGTTTAGCCTGTCCTTTCGCAACACCGTTAGGTTTTTCGCAAAAATTTCGGTTGAACTTATCTCTGGCTTTAGCCAGCTTTCATTGCCTATAATGATTCCAGCACCAATGCTTTTTATTTCCGCTTGAAGCTCTGATATTTTCCCAACAAAGTTACGACAATCTACAGCGTTTGCATCAATTGTTCCTGTATCGACGTTCTTCCTATGTCCGACCTGCACCCTTTGAGACTGAAGTTGTTTTTGTATTTACCCTACACCCTCTAACCTATAAACCTAAAAAAAATATCGTAATAACATTTGAGTAAATTCATACATAACAAGGTGTTTATGTAATAACGAATGAGACCTTTAAAACGGTCATCCCACGCTAAGACTATTGCACAATAACGCTGCACAACAAGAGTTATGCATCGTCAGACGAGGAGTTCCTACAGGCACTGTTCTTTTCAGACGTACCCCAGAGTTGAAGTACGCGGGACACTATGTTTCTTGCCCGAAAAACGTCTAAACTACACACAGTCTCACCCTGGAATTCTGACGGTACATGGAGCAAATGCAAGGTCTCGTCCAGCAGTAGTGAATCAGCGCCCCCAGTCAGACCATAGCCCCGCAAATATGGACGTCGGCTGATCGTGAAGGAACGTCATCGGCATCGACGACGATGTTCAGGCAGTCAAGGAAGAACATTTGGAAAGAAAGTGATTTTCCAGCAATGATGAAATTATCGCAGCAGTTTTTGAAGTCTCCGTGACCAAGGAATTTATTTCTGTCTTCGAGGAACCGAGCAACTGGTAGAATGTTTCGACTGTTGTTTACAGAGACTTGGCGACTACCTTGAAATATAGGGTCATGAATCTGTGTCACTTTGAATTGTAATGCAACTTTCAATAAAAGTTACTTGGCGAGCTATAATTATCTGTAAGTTACCTTTTGAAGCCCCCTCCATGGTGGATTAGCAGCTTGATCAACAGACTGCGCCGGCCGGTGTGGCCGTGCGGTTCTAGGCGCTGCAGTCTGGAGCCGAGCGACCGCTACGGTCGCAGGTTCAAATCCTGCCTCGGCATGGATGTGTGTGATGTCCTTAGGTTAGTTAGGTTTAATTAGTTCTAAGTTGTAGGCGACTGATGACCTCAGAAGTTAAGTCGCATAGTGCTCAGAGGCATTTGAACCATTTGAGCCAACAGACTGCTGGAGAAAGTTAATTTACAGGAACTGTGAGGAACGCACTGAGAGTGTTGAATCTTCTTTATTAGCGACTGGTGCTCTTTGTTCAGGTGATTCGCCTTCTGACATTCGAGCAACCGACAGTGCTCGTTCTAGCAAAAACATGCCTTGCGCTCTGAGATTCGCGCATTCTTAACACTAGAATACAAATCCCTTATTATTATATTTACACTTATGCCAAACTTCCTGTACTTTACCTTCCTACTTCAAGGGTTAACTAGTCTAATAGTAATTGTTGCAAAGGAGGGTTACACTGATGAGCAGCATTTTGCCTAAAAGGGTGCATATAACAGAGTCAAAAACAACACTGCGACTGTTGTGGTGACACTCAGGTCATGACCGTACATTGTGGCTTCTCCTGGTGCTGCCACAGATGTTGAAGCACCCATTCTGCAGAAATTCTTCCCTCTTGGGTGCCTGCTAGCCTATTCAGGAAAAATCTTAGGTCAGACTCTAACGTTACTTTCAGACAGTTTCTCTGGCAAATACGCCAGTGATGCACAGTGTATAAACTGGTCTCTCCTGTAACAGTGACTGACAGGTGAAATCTCGCCCCTGTTATATCGCAGTCTGTTCCGTTAATTATTAATCCAGTTCTGTGTAGTTCCACTAACTTATCCCCCGCGAGCCTACACTGCTCGTAGCAGTTAGCTACTACCTCTACGGTATTGGCCATGGAATAAACTGGAAGCATGGTCATAGCTGTAGGATGTTTCGTAGACAATCCTGGGCATCACCTTGCCTAGGTGCAACTCAAAAGCGCATGTATCCATGCCAGTCTGCTTTACCGGGTCAGGCAGATTGTAACACACTCCCACTGACAACGCTAGATTTCTCCTGATGACGTCATTGCATGCTTACCCCTATCCTTTGTCTATGTGAGAAAGTTTAGAGATCGATAGTTCCTGCTCGTTATTAGCCTTTCTGGCCGCAATAGCTTCTCGAGCGGTTTGTCGCCTGCATAGGGCAGGTCTGTGGTGTGTGTGAAACCTTATGGAACTTAACTGCTAAGGTCATCAGTCCCTAAGCTTACACACTACTTAATCTAAATTATCCTAAGGACAAACACACACACACACCCATGGCCGAGGGAGGACTCGAACCTCCGCCGGGACCAGCCGCACAGTCCATGACTGCAGCGCCTGAGACCGCTCGGCTAATCCCGCGCGGCGCAGGTCTGTGGGCCAGCATTTAAACACTGTCACGGCCAAGAGGCACTATCGAAGTGATAGGAGGTTGAGTGGTGCGTTTGACAGCGTCTGAAGTAAACGCCGTGCCGGCAGTATCCTTGGCCCGCTGCTGAAGGTAGCATTCCGAACGGAGCGACACCGATAGGCGACAGAGATAGTTATCGCCCGGCAACAGCGACACTGTTGTCGGACATTATTTTGTACGTGAGCTCGTAAGCAGGGCGCGACAGGTGTTGCGCTACAGATCATGTCTGCACCTGTCGCGGACGCGACGGTCGATACCGCTGCATTTTACTCGCAAAGAACACGAAAATTGATGAGTTTGATCTGTGTCAACCCCCAGCTTGTATGAGTCAAATTAGACGCACACAAAAATACCCTAACGAAGGACTGTATATGGAAAGATAAAGAGAAGGAGCTCTATAAAAGTAGAGAGTATTGTACTTATCTACCCACTTTATTTGCCGTTTACTAGTATTTATATAAGTGTGTAGAAGCATGATATATAATCAAATTTTATTTTCGCAAATACAAAAATATACAAATACCTCTCTTTATGTTTACTTGTAGATAGCATTTATGTTAATTACGTAAGTTCAACGAACATGAATTATGATTATTTATAGCAATATCTTGCAATGATACTCCGTCATGTGTACTATAAAAAACAGAAAAAAAGAAACAAAGAAGGAGAGAAAGATCTTGTCTCTCACCTCAAATCCGACACTGTTTGAAAAACCTCCGTTATGTGCCAATTCGAACGTACTTGTTGAGAAGATAGAAGGTAGTTGGTTGATCTTCAAGACAAGCATCTTGCAGTTTATTATGTAGGCAACAAGCTGTTATAATCAAATCTCAACTGATTCGGGTAAAATTGCAATACGTGTATAAAACACTAAATACTCTAGACAATAAACCAAAGCCCTTATCCACTACTCGACGAACACGACGCAAACGATAGTTAAAAATTTCTTTCTCCCGATCCAGCTGTGCAACTCTTCGAGATTGTGGCTTCATCAGGTAATTACTAAGTGCAAATAGCAAATGCTTCATCACCGATTAACATTAAGATTACAGTGTCAGGAGGGCATTTAGATGCAGGAAAATTAAAGTTGTTAGTGGCAACATTTATCTCCATCTCGGATTTCTGAAAAATGCGGGTGCAACCTTCTTTTCCATAAGAGCCAACATCTGCAACAATGAATTTGCAATTGGCGCCCACCGCTGGAAGCAGAACAATGGAAAAGTAATTTTTCTATTTGAAAAAAGGAGATTCACTGGTTTTTGGTTTTTTGTATGCACATATGTTTGATATCAACACTATCTATAGAGTTTGCTATATTCCATTTCTGCCACAAATATAGTTCAACGTCCTTAAAAGTATTTTCTTTTGGCGATGACAAGACTGTTGGCATTAGTTTTGTTTTGTTTTTTTGTGAGTACATTCGCAACTTTCCTAAACATGGCCTGTGTTGTCGAACGTCAACTTTGAGCATGCCGAGTTCAACTTGCTGCTGGACACTCAGAATTGATGCGACTCGTGCATACGATACGTGTGCCCCAACGTGGTGTAGGCATTCGCAACGTGCTCCAGCGGCAGCTTGGGATGTTTCTATTTCGTAAATCACACAGTTTACGAAATTGGCGCGAGTAAAATTCTTACGTTAGCTCCATTAAAATGCACATTACCTCCATTGTCGATATGCTAGCCATGATGTTCTGTCTGTAGTTTACATAAATAAGAAGTTCAAATTCCTTGAGCGTGTTTTAAGGCAAAGAGGAAAGTACCATGTACAGTGAATAACAATATATGCTTATAAAAGTTCCATTACAAATAGTGCGACATAAATTTACAATAGTTCTCCACATAAGATAAAAATTATTTCATCATTCTCACTTTTTGGTGAAACCCTCAGCCAGCCGGAGTGGCCGAGCGGTTCTAAGCGCTTCAGTCTGGAACCACGTGACCGCTACGGTCGCAGGTTCGAATCCTGCCTCGGGCATGGATGTGTGTGATGTCCTTAGGCTAGTTAGGTTTAAGTAGTTCTAAGTTCTAGGGGACTGATGACCTCAGAAGTTAAGTCCCATAGTGCTCAGAGCCATTTGAACCATTTTTTTGAAACCCTCAGGTCATTCTTATTTGTCACTGTTCCTTTTCAGCAGCACAATCTCTACAACATGTGAATAACGAAACTCAAAAGAAGAAAGGGCAAAAATGTTATTACAAGTAGTCCATACTATCCTGTAGACTAAGCCAACCGAACATACTCACTCCCCGAAAAGAGTGTACTTATATTTACATAACATCGAATATTATAGTGTATACTTAAACTTATAAGGAAGTATCATAACCTATTAAAAACGCGAATGTTAGAGAAAAATGTAGATGTAGTGGGATGCATACGACCCGCATCACCACCACCACCATCTCCTCCTCCTCCTCCTCCTCCTCCTCCTCCTCCTCCACCCCATCACACTTCACTTTAAAGGTCTCTAACGCTATTCACTGCGCTAAACAGACCCCAATCGTTGGTAGCAAATTGTAGCATTTTACCGTCTCCTAAAAGCTTTAATCGTTGCTATGTTACTAACTGAAATTTAACTATAACAAATTGTGCCAAGAACAATGCTTTTTGATGGATACTCAATGCGACGTTGTCTTCATGTGGCAAACTGTCATAATACGCAAATTACAATAATTCTTTTACCACAATATGATGTCTCTCGTCATTTTATTATAACGAATCATACAGTTAACGACTGATTTTCGAGAGGTTCTCAATTTGGTGGTGCTCAGAAAAGGCATGTATACTTATAGGCTTCTACTGAATGCCAATGTGTCGCCTCACAACTTCGTACTGAAGGGAGATGCCGTGCATGTGACGTAGGTGGCGTTCTGTCTCCTCACTGGCCAACGTTCGCATGCACGTTCAGAATACCTAACATGGTAGATATCGCTCTGAACGGTCGAGAAGACTCCCCAAAGTGCTGTTTCTACACTGTAACGGCAGAAACTCATCACGCTCAACGTTCAACGTTCGAATGCACTGTCCGTGAGCCGACTACTAAACGATCCAGAAATAGCGCCGTCTGGTATGCGATAAGCGTACGACACAGATTTAAAACTTTCTCCTGTGGTCATGAATCTGAAAAAAATTATTTATGTGGACAATATGTTTCGTTACAGGTGATGACTGGAAAAGAAGGTGGACTCTTACAATAGATTCAAGCGCAATAATAAATCAGGAACAGGATCTGCTTCACCTAAGAACTGAGAATGAAAATATGTAAATTTTTCTTGAAAACGTTTCTGAGCATGGAACTATCGACACTAACGTGGTGAAAGATGCTGCTGAGCAATCGCGGGATGAGAGTATTATCACTAAAAGAGAAGTAAATGAGGAAGAAGCTTGGAATGAAAGTCCTACAGACCGTCAACCTACAAGAAGTACTGAGGTTACTAAATGACGCCGCCGAAACAAAATGGCGATACTATTGTCAATTACTTAAAAAAGAGAGATGACGGGAGTCAGACAGTGTTGAAAAATGTAGCGCAAAAGCATGATAATGAAATATATTAATTTTGTAGTCACGTCGGAGATGTTCTGGGCTCGCTGCCACAAATTTACAAACTTAAGCAAAGCAAGAATTTTTTATCATTCTGTTTAAATATCGAATAATGACAACTGATAATCCAGATTCTTCGATTCAGCACTTCAGTACCAAAATGCCATTTCACGCTAGTTCATGTCACTCAAATTCCCCAAGTCAAACTGCGAGCACTCGTGATTACGTCATTACGAAGCCTTCTGTTTCCACCAATTCCGTTACCATGTATGTGTACTCGCCTTAGGAGCTTACTGACTACACTCAACAATGTGTTGAAGAATAGCATACTTTCAGTGTACAAGAACTTGAAAATATGATACAAGACAATACCAATACAATATCTTAGTGTTAAGAGTAATTTTTGTTCGACTGTGATTATATTTCTTGTACTTTTTGGAATTCTGGTCGAATTAATTTCAAAATAAAATTAAATTGTTTTTTATTTGACCTTCAATAAGATAAAAAAATTTTCTTCATCACTTTTTAAATGTTTTTCTAACATGTAGAAACCTTCCTTGCGTTGTTCGTTGAACATTGAGTTAACGCAGCGTCTTCTCTTTAAATACTGGTACAAAAATAAATCATCATCTTCCTCCTCTTCCAAAAGTAAACGCTCAATTTCAGTAGCCGACGTTTTTTCGCAGACAATCATCGTCTTCAAATTCGAACGACACACTGTAGAGACTGTCGCTGGTTACGCCAACAACACGTCGCTGGCAATGGGCAACACCTGTCTCCGTCTCCTATCTCTGCCGACTGTCGACTGTCGCTGTCGCTACATTTGGAATGCTATCGTACAAGTTGTGGTTTTGGTCCCTGCGGCTTCGGTGGGATTTGAGTGTTGGCTAGACCCGTGAAGACTGCTCGTTCAATAAGCTATCTTTGCCCTATGCACGGGACCCGACTTCTTCTCTGCATCTGAATTTGCAAAAAGCCTGTGTCCACTGTGATGCCGGTTTGGGTTCCTGTCTGCCAGTTTCAAAAACCGGGTGCAGAGGCATCTGGTAAATAGCATCCGTTGGTTCCTGATTCTTAGCAAACTCGTCACTTCCCTTGGTCGGGCGGTTTTCAATTATTCTTCGATCTGTAAGAAATTATGGTGACCGTGCGATAACCGTTTGTATGATTACATTGTGTCGCGCAATGGCTATTCTGACTCGCCATCCTGGTTATCCAGCGTGACGTGTAAACGTCTTCATTCGCCATTCGCGAATACTTTAAATGATATCACTCAAGTTACGTTTCACTGAATGTTTGTGACTAAACTAGTCGTGCTTGAGCTGTCTGACTTACTTTGGCCGCAACTATAATTAAAATCTGTTGTTTATTTTGGAATCAGGCGCTTCATGCGCAGCGGGCGCCGTTTTCAACTGTCTTTACAATGTCTGTTTGTGCTGTAAAGCTAATTGTTAATCAGTAATTCGGATGCTACAGGATACCTTGATGTATCTGTTGTTTATGGTCTGGTTCCAGCTAAAGAGGCCTGGGTACGACAAATGCCTTTACTGAGAGTATCTATCTCTCTAGTGGCGATCGCCATCCAAACTTAAGTGAAGAAAGTGAAATTTGTTGGCTCTACAACTCCTACTTGTTCAATACTTTGAATTTAATGTTGTCAGGTTATTCCACTTTCTTGGAGCCAGTGGTCTTCCGCCTAATTATCTGTAAATAGTTACGTGATAGTGGATGGCACATGTTAATAACCTGTTGGCTACTTTCTAAATGTTTTTGGAATTTGTAACGTAAAATATTCAAGTTAATTTTGTAGACTTGTGATCTGATTAGACCTCTGTAGTAAGCATCTGCCAATTTCCTTAACTTAATGTTGTTCTAAACAAAAAAAATTAATTTCATTCAGTTTTTTCTAAAAGTTGTGTGATATCTGCCAACAGTGTGTTGCTGGAAATTAATTTAATTAATTCGGTGGTAGTTGTACAGATAGCCTTGCATCATTTTCTGTGCTTTGATAAATTCGTTTGTGTTTTTCATAAACATGTTAATAAATTTGTGTCCCAGTAGCCTTCCACTCAGCACCAGCTCCCCACCACATTGTAGTCTTAGGAAAAGCACTCCGCTTTCCAACACTTGCACTTTCAGGTCCCCCATTCGCCATCTTGTGCCACTAGCACTCCCCGACTCTCCTATTCGTTGTTCTACAGCCTCCATGCCCAGACAGCATTTGATCTTATGCTTCCTTCAGCTTACCTGACACTACCACGTGTGGCCCCAACCCACATATTTTACGTACGACGAACAGCGGCTGCATCGAGTACAGTGTGCAGTCATGCTGCTCGTTACTGCTCAAGCCCGTGATCCAGTATTTGTATTACCGCAACCTCTCTAATTAAACCATCCGCGTTCCCATGTTTCTTATCCGGTTTATGCACAACTTCGTATTCCAACTTCCTCAATCTTAATGATCATATTGTGAACCTAATGCAAGTGTCCTTTAGCATTTAAGAGCTGCATGTCGGGTTAGCACTCAAATCTCATGACACATAAATAACACCGGAAACAAACAGTCCCATAAATCAAACTCAGTATTTTCTTTTCTGCGGTGGAGTAGTTAATGTCTACTCTATTTAACTGTCGAGAAGCGCAAACTCTTTCTCGTACCCCAGAAAAACTAACACTGTACTCGATGTTAATGCTGCCTTTAATATCTAAAAAGTGTTCAGGCCTTCCATTGCCCATTCGAACTTGACGCGTTTTATTTAACAGCTGCGGAAGTAGTCTCGCGACTTCTGCAACCCTTCTACATATCTACTGTAATAATTTGCCAAATACAAAATATTAGTCACTATTTAATATTTTTAAGAACTGAAATATCTTGCACTGCTTGCACCAAACTCAGGAGAACCCCTTGTAACTTAGCGAGTCTTGGGTGAAACCCGTGCTGGAACAGAACAAAACAAGTAGTTAACGATTGTTGAGCGGCAGAGGACACACAATAGAAGACTGTAAATTAACGACCCTGGGGAGAATCTCGAAACTGCAGTGAAGCATAATAGAGAGTTAAGTGGTGGGTTTTGCGAAAGAGTAAATATAAACAGAAGGCTGAGCAGGTACTGAGAGGACCTGTGGACAATAGAAGGATTAGAGCGAGCGAGTGAGTGTGGTCAGCCGGCTGAGCGTTTTCAGGCGGCCGCAGGCCCGCCGCGCTGGACCCCAGGTAGCTGGATCCTAAGCAGCGTACACGACTCGTTAACGACAGACATTGTACTCACTTGAATAACCTGAAATGAGGTCTGGAAGACTGGCAGAGTAAATGTAGACGCACAAAGTCCACCAACTAAATGCAATACACAGCATAAGAAATTACCAACTACTGTCAGAAACATATTTACAGTAAACCATATGTCCGGAATGGCCGTTCACAGTAGCTATAATCGTGACAAACAACGAATGTAACATTGCCAATAAAACTCTCCTGGGCTTGAGGCCTCATTGTCGACTACAAAACTCCCACGTATCGTAAGACGCCTTCCTCACGGTATACTGTACACTCTGAAGAAGGCGCCTTGCAATAGTCGCCGAAATGTCCGAGTTTTATAGTTGACAATCCGGGCTCAAACCCAGAAGAATTTTATTGACAGTGACAACGGCCGCGGAAGCCTACGTTAACATTTATGGAATACAACATTGTTCCCAGAATGAGATTTTCACTCTGCAGCCGAGTGTGCGTTGATATGAGTCTCGGTCCGGCACACAGTTTTAATCTGCCAGGAAGTTTCATACAACATTGTTGTTAAACATTCTATAATATTAAGTTCATATGTCTAAGGGTGTAAAACCAGACCCTTCTACACACTTAACTGAGAAAATGATGCAGTATTTAGTTGTTATTGAATCGATTTATTAATCTATGATCAATATTGATTATAATAGGAATGATGGTGCTCCAGAAGCACAAATAGGCCGATGTTACGACGGCAATTCCAAAACTAAGGTCTCCTATTTTTTGTAAGTACATAGACCTGTTTATTTCTTCAATTGTTTACATCAGTTTACAGCCTGAACGTTTAGCTATTTTTCGACATAATCACCACTTCTGCCGATGCATTTTTGTAGACACTGTGGCAGTTTTTGTATGCCCATGTCGTACCAGCTCGCCGGAAACATAGATTGTCGCCATGAGACAGTCATCGAGCAGTTGCAGTTTGGAAAACGATAGTTTATCTGATGGGCTTAAATCAGAGAGAGAAAGCTCAGTTATGGAAGACTCAAGTGCAAAGGTGTTGCCGATGACGGGGAATATAGAAGCTAGTATTTCTAACGTGAGTTCTGAATTGAGAATTGTGGGCTGATAGGGAGCGGGGGGGGCGGGGGGGGGGGGGGGCGGAGATTTCCAAACGAAGACGAGGTTGGGAAATTGGGAAATTAAATCGGATGTATGAGGTATGACTGAGGAGAAGCTAAGAGCCATGAGGATCGAAATGGCCAAAATTGCTGATGAAGTTAGCCGCGTTGATGCTAAAATAGATGATGACAAAAAGGGAATGAATATGAAACTGGAAAATATGCCTTGTGAGATGGGGTGGTGTAACTCACTGTATTCTAAGTCAGAATGCACCTGTGGCAGAGACTCTAACGGTACTCCAAATCATTGAATGTGAAAGGACCACTGTGCAGAACCAGAAGGGTTAGGAGGAAGCAATTAATACGGAGACAGGACAAAGCGCACAAAAAATTAAAGATATGATTTAGAAATTGGACGCTCTAGCGACAGGTCTGGCAGCAGCTGTATAATACATCTACCGTTGGGTGGACCAGGAACAGCAAAATGTTTT
Source organism: Schistocerca piceifrons (assembly GCF_021461385.2). Taxonomy (NCBI): domain Eukaryota; kingdom Metazoa; phylum Arthropoda; class Insecta; order Orthoptera; family Acrididae; genus Schistocerca; species Schistocerca piceifrons. Next base: position 752,768,069 of record NC_060140.1, read on the forward strand.
GCTAAGAATGGAAAGTCGTACCCAACAAATTTTCGTGTTGCGTGTAGACACATTTTCGCACCGGCAATGTCTGATGGAACTAAGATCAGATTAGTTAAAAGGCAGTTAGATGAGGACGAAAAATCATGGGAAAATAAGATAAATAATTCATTTACCAGTTAAGAAGTGTTTCAAAAGTGTTTTGTGAAATAATTCTGGTCGGAGGCGAAGCAGATGCGACTGCAAAACGAATTTTCAAAGGGGCCTCGTTATAGATAAGGAAATAGGACGCTGTGAGAGTTGTGTGTGCGTTAGGTAAGTACATTAGTGAACATGACTCCGCCGGTGGGGGTGCTGATTGAAATTACAACACTCAAGAGACGACTGCCAGAATCTTTGCAGTGGGACTTAGTGCACAGGCAGACCAACTCAATCGATGAATTTTTGGATTGCGGGGAAAAGTTGGAATGCGCACTTAGGTTTAAGCCGCAGAATTCTAACAATAGACAAAGGAATAGGAATCACTAGGGCATTTTCGACTATCATGAACGAAACCAACACAATCAATTTTATCGGAACAATAATAGCAATGGATATAATTTTCGAAGTGGCAATTACCATGAAAGATATTTTAGTAATCGTGATAGGGAACGAAGTGTTGAAGGACCGCATAAAGTGATCGATAAACATTTTCGCACCTCAGGTCCGGAAACGGCAAAATACACCGGCATCGAAAGGACACTGTGCGTAGAAAATAAAAGAGTATATAGGGAATCGGAAAACAGGGCTTGAATTATAGAGATTGCGGCTGTAAACACATTAAAAGAAAGCAGGAAGAAGTAGGAAGCAGACTAACAGAAATGGGAGAAGGATAAGTAAGAGAAGTATGTTAGATGATAATGAAACGGGGCTGGACGATTTATTTGATTCAGGGAAACAAGGGAATAATAATAATAGAAAACATTTGGAGAAAAATTGGTTATCAAATTCGAGACCAGAAGCAAGTCCAAACTTGACGGAAATAAATGCATTGTAAACTCGACTTATATACAATCTAATATTAGCAATTCTTGTAAGGTGGACACCGAGTTCAAATTCAAATGGCTCTGAGCACAATGGGACTTACCATCTGAGGTCATCAGTCCCTTAGACTTAAAACTACGTAAACCTAACTAACCTAAAGACATCACACACATCCATACCCGAGGCAGGATTCGAACCTGCGACCGTAGCAGCCGCGTGGTTCCGGACTGAAGCGCCTAGAACCTCTCGGCCATAACGGGCGGCGATACTAAATCAGAAAAAGAAGCTCCCAGACGTTAAAGAAGGTAGATATAGCGATTCATATGTTGTATCGACAAATGTTGAAGAAGATGGTTATGGAAATTCGTTTGTTGTATCAGCAGATGTGGAAAAAGTTGTGTGTGTGTGTGTGTCGACAGAAGTAATAGAGTTATTATCAAGGAAAAGTACCTGGGAGATTTCAGTGTTTCATTTTTGTAAAGAGAGGCGAGCCAGTGGTGACAGATTATGGTGAAGTATCAATGAGTGCTTTTTAAACAAACCAAGAGATAAAAATTAGAAACTATGCGGATACTATTGAGTTAGATTTAGAAGCTAATACTGAGTGGTACGAAGAAGCGGAATATAGTATTAATGATCGTAAGTCATATGGAAACATTTTAAAAACATTATTACCAAAACTGTGGACGAAAGATAAATGTAAAGTGGCAAAGGAACTTGAGGGAAGGAGAGAAAGGATGCAAGGGTGCAAGGGAAATGTATGATGATTGGATTAACGGGGACAATGAAATTAAAAAGCTATTTATAATTAATGTCTATAAGGTAAATGTTGAATGTGGTGCATTGTGTCAAGGGGTGAAAGTCAGTCCGAAATTGATAGGAGTTAAAGGTACCACGAATTCCGAAGAAGTAGTTTGTAGCAGAAAGTAAGAATGGATGTAAGTGAAAATACAATGGTAGATAATGTCTGTGAAAGCGATGTAACTATAGTAAATCGGCGGAAGCAAGCGAATCGCTTATATAGGAAAATGGAAAGGATGATGTGAATGATGAGGTGTTTTGTATCTAGAATAATGCTACCGAGAGGGAAAGGAAGGAGGAGCACATAGTTACATTTAATCCTGTTGAGGGAGATGCTTTGCAGGCTTTAAATGATGGAACTGAATTATACTGGAGTATAAGAGCCTAGACGGTTACGCTATAGAGAATTGAAGGTTGTGCGGCCAAAATTACAAGTCTCACATGATTTTGTGGGGATATGAAAACATCGAGATAGATAGGGACCTTGAAAAGAGAGAAAGCCAACAAGAGGTGAATGAATTGCTCGATAAATTACTTGAAGGTGATGGAGAAGTTGAAGATTGTACAATAAATGAGATTATGCGTTGGAAGTGGAAGGAAGCGGTAGGGTTATCGAAAGTAATCTATTAAGGGAGAAATTTTTGGAGAGGGAAGAAGTTGAAATTGTTCAGCCAGTTATAGACATCAAGACGTATAATGAAAGGGTATGTGCTCTTGTAGGCTCAGGAAGCAACGTGTCTGTGGTTTCGGAAGAGTTTGTAAATAGTCATATAAATAAGAATTTCGTAATCTTCCCAGTAGCAGGTGTCAAGATCCAAACTGCCACTGGAGCACTAAGTGCAATGATAAAAAATTATAAGTTAGATATTAAGTATGAAGAGTAAAATTTTAATATCAGCTGTCCATAGTGAACGGGCTACAAAAAATGTTGTACTGGGTACCTAATTTTTTGTAAATACAAGTCCTCACTTAATTGAGGGAAACGTATTTTGAATTTCAGCCAGAGGATAAGAAACATAAGTTAAAATTCAAAGATATTGTAAGAGGGTAACGACGTGTCGCAAATACCGAAAAGGTAACTGGGATAGCACAGAATTGTTGAATGAGCAGATAAAGAAAATTACTGAGCCGATTCAAAACATTTCAGTTACAGAAAAGGAAGAATTAGGTTATTTATTAAATCAGTATAACGAGGTTTTCACACACAAGCCTGCTAAAGGGATTGGATTTGAGTATGCCTTCAGAGTGAGAGTACACCAACCAATTAAAGTAAAGTGATATCCGATTGCAATTACCGTCACGGAAACCGTGCGGATTTGGCCTGAGCAGATATTGAATGGGGTGTATTTGAGAGATGTAGAGATGACTACTGCAGTCGCATTGTAACTGTGAAGAGGTAGGATAACACCGTACGAACATCCTTAGATGCGAGCAAGTTACATAAGATAATCATTAGCAAACATGATCAGTTGGGCTGTGTGGTAGAATTTCTACCAAATTTCAGGAGTATGAAACTGATGTCGAGCGTGGATCTGACGTCTGTCTTTCGGCGGGTTGAACTGGCGGTAGAAAGAAGACGATATACAGCTTTTCTATTTGAAGGACAAAGCTATCGGTTCAAGGCTGTACCATTCGGGTTAACTATCTCCGTTGCTGTGAGGACACTCACCAATTTAATGGGCTGTTATTTGTGTATACAAATGACATGTTAATTGCAACAAGTTTATAGCGCGAGCACTGTCAACTACTGAAGGATGTGGCAATGGCCTGGAAGCGAGGGTGCGTGAGCCACTCAAGATATCCAGATGCGAGTTTGTCAGAGCTGAGGTACAATTCATGGAACACTCTCTAATGTCAGAGGGTTTACTACTGAATCATGAAAAAGTAAAAGCATCAGCCGACTGCAGGCGAGCTTCGACAAGGAAGCACCTGAAATCCTATTTAGAACTGTGCGGATTCCATTGCAGATTGCTGGGTGATGGAATTACGAACACTAGTAAGTCGTGCTATTTATTGAAGAAGAACACATTGTGAAATGGATCAATGAGTGAGAACGGGAATTCAAAAGAATTAAAGTCAGTTTATATATTAGCAAACTATTTTATTGCCCAGATATGTCCTTGCCATTGCGGTGGTCTCGCGGTTCTAGGCGCGCCGTCCGGAACCGCGCGACTGCTACGGTCGCAGGTTCGAATCCTGCCTCGGGCATGGATGTGTGTGATGTCCTTAGGTTAGTTAGGTTTAAGTAGTTCTAAGTTCTAGGGGACTGATGACCACAGCTGTTAAGTCCCATAGTGCTCAGAGCCATTTGAACCTTTTGTCCTTGCCATTCTCTCTTGCGACAGACAGTACGGACTGTGGAGTGGGATGGCAGCTGTTCCAGGAGAAACTGGTGGATGGGAAGCTGGAACATCGCAGTATGGAACTCAAAAGTTGGATGTTAAACCACGACGAATGTGGATACGGTATTTGTGAGAAGCAGCTACTCACAACAGTTTACGGCTCTCAGAAGTTCCACATCTAACTGGAAGATTATGAGGTGATCACTATTTGCTCATCAGGCGCTTAGTGCTTGGAAGGTTGTAGACTGTTAAACGGCCGACTCATCGGTAGGCGATAGGGGTAGAAAGGGTAAAGGACATTCGCGAGGTATGTGCCGAGCGCAGAAAGTGGACCAGGAATTTAAATTTATATAAACCATATTCGACAGCAAAGGATATGAAAAGATACTGTGTTACTACAAAATTTATAAGGGGGTTTTATTTCGAAGGGAAGGTGAGAAAACGGACGTTTGGAAATTTCGTTTTCCAGAGAAACATATTGAGAATCTTCTGGAGTACATACGCAAGACCTATGGATATTACAGGGTACAGAAGTGTACAGAACAGTTGGATAAAGGTGTACATATTAATAACTTATCTAGAATGGTACATAAAAGACTAGCAGCATGTGACGAACGCCAGCGGGTGAAACGTTCCGCCGTGGCAAGAGAGGACGAAATGAGAATTATTAATCCTGGTAAAGAAGGAGAACTATTGTCTGTGGACAGTTTCGGATCTCTACGAACTGGAAGCAGTGGCATGAAATACATATGTGTAGTGATAGATATATTTTCAAAGTTTATCAGACTGTACGTGATCCGGAAAGCTAATAGCAAAACCCTGGTTGCCAAACTGGTGAAGGAGTCTGTTATCTGACAATGTGCTGTATCCAAGGTTCTCGGGTGTCCATCCGGATTCCATCAGCACCATCGGATGATGGCGGAACGGTTATTCTCCGAAATATAGTGGAACTTCGACAATCGGATCCGGCTGGACACCCGAGAACCTTGGATATAGTGCCATTTGATTTGTGTAATGCATCAGAAACTTCCAAACAGATGATATCTTTTATGTCACCTCAAGTGGACAATTTGCCTTTGATACTCAGACGACATTGCAGTATTTTGATGAACACATAAAAGGCAGAGTGTTCTTAAATGTCTCAGAAAGGTGGTCTAAAACTTAATGAAAGGAAGTATATCTTAGGAGCAACAGAAATCAACGTCCTTGGACATCTTCTGTCAGATGAAGGGTGCAGCTATACCCAGACAAGAACGAAATCTCCTGTTCCTAAAATTAACAATGATGTGAGAAGCTTCCTTGAACTATGTCGTTATTACTGGCGTTTTATCAAAGAATTCCATATCAAAGCCAGGCCAGTCCAAGTGCTGTTAATAGCTAATGCTAAATTTATCTGGCGTAAACCTCAACAACATTCTTTCAGGATCCTGCAGAAAGCTCTGACGACTGACTTTATAGTTGGGCTGTATGTTGAGAGAGCACATACAGGGTTACACACAGATCCCAGAGGGTATGGGACTGGTGCCATTCTGATATAAATTCCATAGAGAAGGTAATAGCATATGCTTCCAGAAAACATACAAAAGCCAAGAGAAAATACTTAATGATGGAAAGAGGGTGTCTTGTTATCTGGGCTATTCGGGAATTTCGACAATATCTCCATGGGAGACCATTCTCAGTTGTTACAGATCATTATTCGCTTTTTTTGGTTAAGAGGCCTTAAGGAACCATCAGGACGACTTGCTAAGTGGGCGAAAAAATGTCTTCAAGAATATATTACTATAGTGTACAAAAGGAAACGAAAGCATCAAGATGCTGATCGCATATCAAGAAACCGCGTGGAAGGTCTTCAGGAGAATGGTGCAGATAATAACTGCCTCACTGCACTCCATATCATTCTCATGAACAGAAGAAGGACGTGAAGGTATTACAAATTGTACCTACTTTAAATCAGCCGGAGGACGTGAAAGGACAATTTAAGGTAATTGACGGATTGCTTACCAAAAAAACCTGATACCTTAGGGAAGAGGATGCTACCAGTGATTCCTAAACATGTGCACTTAAATGTTCCACAGAAATTCCGTGACGCACTTGACGCTGGTCATTTAAGATTTATTAAGACGTACAACAGAATCTGCAAGAGATTTTTCTGGCCAGAATCATTTAGGATGTTTGTCACTATGTGTCACACTGATCAGGGTGCCAGATAAGGAAGGCGGTTCTTCAGAAACAGCCTGGCCGACTCATACCAATTTCACCAGTGGCAATGCCTTTCAAGGGTGTTGGGATTGACCTCCTTGGACTATTTCCGACGTCTGCTACTGGTCATAAATGGGCTATTGTTAGCACTGATTATCTAATAGGCTATTCCATTACAAAAGCTATGGAAACAAGCGAGTTATCCGAAGTAGTCAAATTCATCGTAGAAGACATTGCATTAAAACATGGTCCCCCAAGATCAGTTATTACGGATCGAGGGTAAGCTTTCCATCTGAACTTTGTGGCAGTGATAAATCGATGGAACATTACACGTAACACTACAACTGCCTACCATTCGCAAACTAATGGGCTCACTGAAAGCCTTAGTAAGGCACTGACCAACGTGCAGTCTATGTACATCAACGTCTAGTAGAGCAACTGGGATGAGGTGTCACCTTTCGTGACGTTTGCCTACAACACCACCAAACAAGAGACTACAGGATTTACAACATTTTCCCTGGTGCAAAGCGTGACGCAACTGCGACGATGAAGATTGTGTTTCTGTTGCATCCTGACGACTTGGGCGACGATTATATCAACCAGGTATTAACCAGAGCTGAGGAATCTCAGCAGGCTCAAGAAGACGATCAGCAAAGGTATGGTGCGAGTGAGCACTGTTTTGTCTACCAGCCTGATGATCTCGTCTGGATCTTCACTACTGTATTAAAACTCTGAGAAGCTCCTCAGACGATACTTTGGACCCTAAGGTTATTGAGCTGTTATCTGACGTAACTTATGAAGTCGAAGATTTCGATCCCAACATAATATGACGAAGGATTAGAGATAACGGTCTACGTTCTTTGAATGAAGTCCTCTAGGGGTCCCACAAACCAGGTAAATTTGATGACGCAACAAACCGAAACGTGACAAAAGCCAAAACGTCGAAGTATTTTTTTAAGAAGTCCATCACCAAGGCGAGCACCAGCCATCTGGAGTTGGAGACTTGGAACTGGTAAAATCGGAACATTTTTCTCTTAAAGAGGAAGCAACGTCGCCGAAGAAGAATAAGAACGGAGTATTAGGGTGGTGCAGTGGATATGGTGTTTAACTGCTATGTAAAGGTTTATATGTTCGAGACCCACCCTGTGTGTAAATTCTAATTTCTATATCTAGTTCTAACACCTGCTAGATGTGTCAAGAGGCAATGATCTGGAAGAATCTGTAGGTGTACATGTACTGTCTAATCTTCCGGCCGGAGGCAGTTCGCTCCATGCTCTCGTGTACCTGCGTGATGCTTGTTCTCAAAAAATATTTGTTGAGTTAAAGCTAGTGATCGTTATTCATTTAGCTACGTCTAAGGATATCCGATTCTCGCTAGCTACGTGACAATGTGTGTGTGTGTGTGTGTGTGTGTGTGTGTGTGTGTGTGTGTGTGTGCGTATTTTTTCTGACTGGATTAAGATTTATTATGTCGTGTAATGCGTGCAATTTAAGGTTACTACATGGTAATACACGTTAATAGAAGCACAAAAGCCATTAGTTCTGGGTGCAAGGACGCTAAAAATTTGAGATCATGGACGCACTACACATGGAGGTCGGAAAATGGTGAGTAGTTAAGTATTTTAAATGGGATATGATGGCCGGCCACGCTGACCGAGCGGTTCTAGGCGCTTCAGTCCGGAACCGCGCGACTGCTACGGTCGCAGGTTCGAATCCTGCCTCCTGCATGGATGTGTGTGATGTCCTTAGGTTAGTGTGATGACCTCAGATGCTAAGTCCCACAGTACTCAGAGTCATTTGAACCACTTGGGATATGATGTAAATCGTTGTTTATGAATGTTTAACTATAAGTCTAAGTGTCATACGTTTGTAGATGGGTAGAAATTATGGAAGAACATAAATGCTTAACTGAAATAAAATTTTGTCTGAATTTCTCACGGGGACAGCAAAATTAAACTTTATTCTCATATTAATAATTTCGTTACTATTGGTAATTGGATAAACTGAAATTAACATGGAGATATTTTCGATGAAAACAATTGTTGTTGGCAAAATTTCACATAAACTAGCATTTCTGCCAGATAATTATGTCGTTGGCATTGCCAGTTACATTACCCATGTGGTGATATTGCTGGGGAGGGCGTTCAGGCCCCGAACTATGGGGATATGCAATAACATAATTTGTTATTAGCTACACTTTGCTAACTTTTCGACAGATCTAACATCTTCATAGCTGACTGTGACTGCAAAGTAACACACACGTGGTCGCAGTAGCTGTTATCTGGTGCGATGCCAATCACCGAGAAGTTCTCAAACTCAAAAGTCTGGGTAATCCGACGCCGTAAAATCATTAAGGTGCTGTGAAATAATTGAGAAAGTGAAGTTTAACGATGAATTCAGTTTTGTGACGCAATATTGTGTGCAGTTTAAGGGGGGACGTTGATGAAATTGACCAAAAACATCAATTTTCGATTTATATTTTATTTGTTAGTACAAATCATGGACAATAAGTTCCCAAAGTTTCAATGTAGAAATCGCATCCGAAGTGCCTGAAAATTAATTAAAAGTGTGTCGCCGCCTCCCTGTCACGCCCACGTTTTGAAGCAGCACTTCAATACCAGCTCAGTGAACAACGATTCTGTGTATTACTTTCAACCAAACATCTAGAAGACCGTGATACATACTCTTTGGTTTTATAGAACATCTTTGGCCGATCCCGCACTTCTCAAAAAGTGTGCTCATGGCAAAACCCAAAATCCAAATGAGATTCTAAATTCACTCATATGGAAACGATGCCCTAAAAACACATATGCGTCTGCTACAGTTGTCAGAATTGCAACTTATGTTGCAGTTATTGTACGTAATGATGGGAGCGTCGGGAGGATGAAGGCACTAGAAAGAATGGGCTTCAAGATAAGAAATTTTACTCAAGATATCCTGAGAAATATACATTTACAGCTCGTCTCTGCAGCTGAAAAGTCAGTTGAAGACCTGGTAAAGAATAGTAGACAGATAGCAAGAAACCAGAAGAGAAGCCTTGAAGGGAAAGACGACCCAGAGTACAAATGTGGTGGGTGCTTTATGAAAAAGTGACGTAAGGAAAAAAGGTTGAACTTTAAATTGCGTTTCCTGAAAAGTTTGTTTTTTAAAGTTCATGTACCTTTTCCTCAGATTATATGAAAGCTATAATTATGAAATTTTGTTCAAAAGGCTCTGAGCACTATGGGACTCAACATCTGAGGTCATCAGTCCCCTAGAACTTAGAACTACTTAAACCTAACTAACGTAAGGACATCACACACAGTCATGCCCGACAGGATTCGAACCTGCGACCGTAGCGGTCACGCGGTTCCAAACTGAAGCGCCTAGAACCGCACGGCCACACATATTTCTGTAAACCTACTAATCGTTGTCTCAAGAGCAAATCTAGAAATTCTGATTACAAGCTGAGATACGGGGCAAAGTGCTTGGAATTTTGCATGAATTTAAAATTGTACTTGTGGATTTATAGTTAAAAATTATGAAAACTCTCCAATTTGACCTATTGAAAAAACCTCATGCGAGAAGCTTAGAACATATAAAGAGACGACACAAAGAAATTTTTGTAGAAATATCTTCAATACTTTCTGAGAGAAAGGAACATACATTATTTTTTGAAAATAAAACTTCAAATTTCTTTAAAAAAGTTGAATATATATATAATCAAATGATTTTATATGCAAATCTGTTGCTTTCATGTAAAGCGTGGTACAAAGCTTCATTGCTATACGTCCTAAACTGTGGATTTGGTGCATTTTTTAAGTAGCGTGTGGTTTTCATCAACGTCCCCTCTTAAGATGATATAAAGATCGTTTTAGATGAGTTAATTTATTAAAGCTGTGAATAATTTGGGTAAATCAATGCAAATACGTAAAAGGCATCTAACAGTTAGAGATCTAAAACTACTACTATTCTCATTTAAATGTTCAAGTTATTTTAATTTTGAATGTATTTGTTAGTGTTTTTTGTCTGTACTGAATCCTTGTAATTTCTTTGGGTACATCATACTGGTTGAAGCACCACCTCAAGTTGTTTACACTACTGGGTAAGCTAACAGCAGAGGGTATCCTCAGTGTCACTATTTATGCTACGTGCAACTTTATGCGGCGCTCAGTAAACCAAATGTCCGATTAAGTGTAGGTCTCTTAACTAACGAGTCTTGGGAGAAACCTTGGTGGAACTGAACATAACAAGTTAATGTTTGTTCAGCTGTAGAGGACGAGCTTACAATACAGGTCTTGTGAGAATCCCGAAACTACAATGAAACAGAAATTTAAGTGGGTTTTAGTCTGAGCAAATATGAACTGGAGGCTAAAAGGCTGAAAATGGTTTCCGCTGAACAGGTACTGAGAGGCTTGAGGACAATGAAAGGATTAGTGCGAGTAAGCGACCAGGCCCAGCCGGCTCGGCATTTACAGGCGGCCGCAGCCCGCCTCACTGGACCGCAGGTTACTGGACCCTACGCAGCATACACGCTGGCTAGCGAAAGACACAGCACACATTTGAAATAAAGCCAGGAAGCACAAATAGGGCGATGTCAAAAATATATATATTTAATAATTATAAGAATTGGTGTCAACAGACACATGATAACGTGGTACTGTCGATTAGAATATTCGTTTTAATTATGGAGTAATTAGTATAGGAATGGTGGGTCATCTGCATATATGTCGAAGTGTTGTACGAAGTGTGTTACTTGTAGAAAGGTGCTCGAGCTCTCATTGTCTTAAGTGTTATGACGCTGGTGGATGTTGGTGCTGCAAAAGGTGTTCTTGAGAGCAGTATGGAAGAAGAGAAGAGACACTGGTTTTCTGCTTTCAGAGAGTATGGCAGAGTGGTGTGACTTAATTTGTAAAGAGACACGTCAGATCGCTTACGGGCATGTAAGAATGTAGATGTAGAAACAGGTCGTGGATTGATATGACAATGAGTAATGGTTAAGTCATCTTCTGAGACACACTGGATAATTCAAAGGCTGTAATACATTTCAATAATTTATTTTAACACCACCATTCAGTAGGAGTTTTTACCTTATTGAATAAATCATTTGTTCTTAAAAGTTAAATCTATAGTGTTACCTGTGTCTGTTACCCGTGTTTCCCTTTTTACTTATGCTCATAAATGTATAATTCACATAACTAGTCTATGGTCAATTATTCGACTGTACGGTCACCTCATAATAAAGTATTTTGCTAATACAGCTGAAGGGCTTATAGCAGAGGGTGTATGGCTCATCCCTAAGACATTTACGCACTTAGCTTTATTCATAGTCGTACATTTGCTTCTCTGTCCCATTAAATGCAGAGCAAAAGCGTCACAACCTGCAGTACTAACTACATTAGCCAAGCAAAATGACATACTAAGTACTGCGCTGCAGGTAACCTTTTAAAAATCTCTTGTAACTGTTGTATATGCTATGTCATATCCTTGGCGAAAACAATCGGGGTATACAACACAATGGCAAAGCTTCAGTCCTCGTAGTACCCCACTCAACAACCGTTGAATTCTTGTGATCGCATTTTTTAATAGAAATGCCGTTTTTTAATATTAATATGCTACCTAGGGAACCTAGAATGCTGTCTTCAGTCGCTCCTCAGAAAATAATTCTAACTGATGGCACATACTCCTTAGATCCATGTTAGAAGAGTACTTGCACTGTTCCATTTTGCTGACAGTTTCAATGATATTTGGTATCGTGTTACTTATCTGTCACTGTCTTACTTGGAATGTTTATAGTCCCAGCGGAACCTATCTTTCTCAGACCTATCTGGTGATTTTTTTCACACAACCACGACGGCAGCTCCCCAGAGACTAGTGCTCTCCTCTATTATTCCACCGGCTAATTACTGATTAGTAAAATATTTCATAACTAACTATAAGCACTGAGGTACACGATACAATTTTCCATATAATGGTGCTTCATCCCCTGTAGGAATTCGATATTGTCTCACAGGTGCTGCTGACAATGGGGCACTGAGGAAAATCTTGAACCTCTAATAACAGTTTCATCACTTCTTCCATTCCTTTTAGATGCTCTACCTTGTTACATAATGGAGTTTTAGCGATGGAATGAGTCCGATCAGAGTGTGCACTTGGTATTTTCCAAAGATCTTCATCTAAGATGTCGAGATTAGCTACCAACAGTCTCTTGTTCAACTACTCTTGTGGATACCATTTATTCGTAACCTTTCCATTGTACACCTACAATGCTTCTTTTCACAAAGTAACATGATGTGTCCAATACATTTCCTACAAGTGTTTCTACTGTACATAACATATTAACGGGCCATTTCAGTTCCACACTCACCCACAACAACTTTAAGGTGCCTTATGTCACTATATCATACAAATTAACCCTTAGTGTTGTTCTCTGCTGTTCAGGTGGTTCACCCCTTAAGATAGGCGAACCTCGCAACAGTACTACATTAGCGACCCTTCCTCCTACCTCAGGTGTTGTAGATCTAAGTTCAGCCACATTCACCTAAGATCATTTTTGGAATGCTGTTGTTTTCAGAAAATCAAACATTAGGGTCATACAGTAGTCTTCGCTTGCACGAGACACGACTTCTTCACATTACTTAGAATGTTCAGCCCAACCTGAAAACTCAGTGTTTGAGAATCCAAAAACTTCGTATCATTTTCATCAACCCCATGAAAATTATAGTGCGTGCTATCAGTTGTCTCTGACCTAAAGGGTCCAGACTTGCCACTTTGCCCAACAAAAACTTACACTTCTTGCCTCCCACAACTCCCACTAAAACACATTCCGCTTCTTCTGTATACGTACTTGTAGCATCAAAATTTACGGGAACGCCGCTCGGCGGATTTGAGGTTTCCTCTTGTGTTTAAAACCTCTCTGTTTCTCCCTTGCTTACTCTTACTGCCCCTGCAGTCATGTCTATGGTGTCGAACCACACCACGCCTACTACAGTGGAGCTGCTGACATTGTCGTCCACAGCACTAAGTTATTGGAAGAAAACCCTCGCTTATCACGTATTCCCGTTGCTGCATCAAGCCCCTCAAACTCTGTAATCAATTTAACAGCAGATTACAAGGTTTTCGGGGAACATATCCTTACCCTTGCAGACATCCTGGGTGGCAGCCCCCGAAAAGGTATGTAATGACGTATGTTCAGCTTCCTGGAATACCAAGCATTTGCCTCATCATTCCTCTCCGTCCAGCACATTTGCACATTTATCTTTCGTATTCTGTCTACAAAATTTTTCACTGTCTCGCTGTACTTCTTCGGTAAGTACTCAACTGCTCGCGGAAAAATCTCTCACTGTTTTGCTTCTTATACTTGCAGGTGGTCTTGTTTCAACCCCTTAAAAGTCTGCGCGTTTCTTAATGCTTCTTTACACATTACATAGGTATATGCTTCCCCTACCAAATGTAACTTTGCTACGTGCAGTAGCTGATCCTACGACCATCCTCCAGTCTCAGCTGTTAATTGCATTTCATCCATGATAGACATTATATCCTTAGGTAACACTTCAGGTAAGGGGGTAATCTAATTGGCGACGACAGGGTCTGCTAGAAGACTAGGTTTTTCGGGCAGTCTTTAGCTGCAAGCTGCCCAAGTAAGTATGTTATATCCTTAATTGTGTCACTTCATTAATCGATAACTACACAGCATGGTGACGCTCTTGTGTTTTAGAGTCTGCCACTGCCGAACCTTAATCTTCAATAAACACTAGTAAAAGAGAACGAAAATCAACAACGATATATCAGTTACAAACTTAGTCTCATCATGAGCCATGTCGACTCCGAGTATTGTCTACGACAGTTAAAACAAATACTGTAACTGAATCAGTATGCAGTGCACGATGCCCTGACAGATTATGCTGACTACACCTCATGGGTTACAAAATTTGCTCCGTGGTATTACTACGCAACTGAGAAACTTCAGCCATTTCGGATGCGTGTACTAAATTTCCTACCCAGGCAATGGCGGGGCTCACGCGTAGACCCATTGTTCTCTGTGAGTACACACAAAAACAGGAAGAACAACGAAAAAAATGGCCAACTGTCTGTTCATTCACCCCAATGTGCGACAGTGCTGTGTGCAGCGATTGTGCTGTCGTGCTGTGTGGAAGTCGACTCTGCTGAGACCAGCTGCCGGGCAATGACTTCTGACATCAAAGTGTGGTGGTCCACGGATGCGGAACCACTATGGTAAAGGGTTTGAGGTCCGGCAGGGGGTGAAACGGTGGTGTTTCATGATGGTGGCTATAAAGGCACAATCGGAATGTAAGACACTTTTATTCAACTTGTGCTACAACGTTCCCAGTGCTGTGATGCCGTGGATATGCTTCCTCAGATGAACGGCGTAGAGGTTCTGGTGACAGCTGCAGAAGCCAACAGCTGGTGGAATGGCTGACTGTGACATCCGAACCCAGCTGTGCTGTCATTTATGGAGCATCCTCAGTAGTGAATGTCCGGGCTGCACATGCAGAAAGTACCAGCGACGCATAGGACTACGTGAGCTCCTGTGCAGACTGTCAGAACCAGGAAGAAGAGTTCCTCCCAGTTGGCGATGATGACATGCCGGAGCACTCCCTCTGATCTAGGTGTGCGAGCAGCCGCTCCACCCCAGACACGAATTTCTGCCATCCAAGGCAGAAACTCGGATACTGCTGCAGAGGGCCTGGAAGCGGCCTATCCGCCGAACAGAGTTAAATCCCCAGGTCGCGGACTTAGTATTGGGGGCTGCTTTAGAGGGGATGGTGGCCCAGATTAGCGTTGGATACTTGCTGACTTATAACCCGGTGGTAACTGACACAGCACTCGATTTGTGGTGCATGTGCCTCACTGCTTACGTGCCTGCGATAATCGACGAGTTCTTATAGTGGTTAAAGACACATTTTTATGCCGCTACAATACTTTCAACTATGTACGAATCAACACCCCCATGGCTCAACGATGTTGTAACCGCCTTGTCCACCCTGCAGTGGCGCTCCTCTTGTGTTACGTCGCCAGGATTGCGAGGCGCGGGCAAGCCCACCTCGTGGTGGGTAAACAGACCTGTTGATGCAATCGACATACCAAAGCCGTGCCCGTCCACGGATTTCATCATTTCATCATAGCTGTAGCAGATCTGGTAATACTACAAAAAAAAAACACAGGCACAATAGTTGTGAGCAGGTATTATTAAGTGGTAGAAATGTCAATCGCAGTGGAGCAGCCTCCCTCAATCCCTCAATCAAGTGTTCACGACGTACTCCAGAATGCTGTGAAGAAGAGAAAAGTGTATGCAAAGTTTTTGCCTCGCCCCGTTACTATCGAACAAAACAACTATACCTTGGACACTGCCACTACATGATTGAGGTGCACAAAGCGGACAATTCTTTCCTGAAAAAAAGAAAAATTGTCACTGTTGGAGAGACTTTGTGTTGTCAAATCGAACCTACCACAAAATGTCAAAGTGCAGGAATGCACATGAAGAATCAGAGCTTTGACGACATAACCGACATTCAAGCCAATGTGACTCGCGAGTTGAACAACATCTCAAAGAAGCACTTTTCTGAGAGTTTCAGATGGTGTTGTGCGGACTTTCTGTGGTTTGTACTCAAGTATGTTGTGACTGTCTGTGTGCCCGCATCTCGTGGTCGCGCGGTAGCGTTCTCGCTTCCCACGCCCGGGTTCCCGGGTTCGATTCCCGGCGGGGTCAGGGATTTTCTCTGCCTCGTGATGGCTGGGTGTTGTGTGATGTCCTTAGGTTAGTTAGGTTTAAGTAGTTCTAAGTTCTAGGGGACTGATGACCATAGATATTAAGTCCCATAGTGCTCAGAGCCATTTGAACCATTTTTTGACTGTGTGTGTGACGGGGGCGGGGGGCGGGGGGGGGGGGGGGGTGGGGGGGGGAGGAGGTGACACTATGTAGAAGACCTGAAACATTAAAATAAAGCCACCATCTTGATCTTGTTTTCCATCGACTTGTTTTATTCGAATAGCCATCTTAAAACGTTTCAGGAAGACTGCTTTCCATTTTACCATTTGCTGCTTTGTTTAATTTAACCGTCAAATTAATGAATGGGCAATTAAGTTTAACATATTTTATTATTCACGTTTATCTGTCCGACACTTATTCAGCAATGGTACAATTACGCCCTAACATTCATCCCTTTTGCCATCTAACAAACTTTTCTGTGTGTCCTGATTACAGTATAATATCCTGACGATAACCATGGTGCAGTTGCTCAGTTGTAGAAGGATGTAGTCATCGCTGAAAAAAATAAACAACGGAATCGCAACGAAATGGTTTATGGAAACTGATTTATTCGGACGGTTATCTGTAGCCTCTGCCCACAAGATTGTAGCCCATTGTGAGAGTATCATTGGACCGCTGTGCGCTTCTGAAGATAATTCTTAATAGTTATAATTACATTTTGCTCTCTCTGTGCATTGAGATGATGTTTGCTGCATGCTTTTTATGTTCTATAGGTAAATGAGTATGGGGAGTGCGAAGTCGGATCTTTCTGGTGACATCTGCAAGGTTACATTATTATTAGTATTATATGTTGTTAAAAGCAGGTGATTACGTTTTATTAAATTTTTTCCACAATTCATGTCACCAAAGCCACATGACGATATACGCTAGGGACATTCTCACCATGACGAGGAAAACTTTAAGGACAGAAGGGAAGAACAGAAGTGTCATAATAAGAGAAAGTAGCCTAGTCCGATCAGACACATGTTTGATGAATGACGGGAATAAAATAACATAGAAACATTTGCTAACGCAGTCCAAGGCTTCTGCGGCGGTTATTAACTTCGATAAAATGGTCTAATGATGTGACCGTGTGTCTTATATAGATCAACGTGTGGGTCGTAACTGCAAGTGGCCTTCAACGAACTAATGTATTTACGCTACCGCGATGAAGGTCTCTTCTAATATTGGCCTCAGGATTGGTTAATATCACTACATGAAGGCGTGATCATATAGCCCTTAAAAATTATTAAAATTTATGGAGATATGTTCCATCTTTGCAACCAAATGAAAGGCAGTTTGTTTTTTGCCACATGCGTTTCGTTTCTTTTACTTATGAAGCACCTTCAGTGGCCTAAATGTGTTATATAGATGTTACAGGTATGTTACTATGTTTTCTCACGTTATTATCTCGTTTTTCGGGTTAGAAACAACTTTCGCAGCACAAGTTTCGTGAAGTTAAGTTATCGTTAGGTGTTTACAGTCCATGTTTCGCCCTTTGGAGGCGTGTTTACTAGGTTCCCATACTCTAGATGGCCGATTTCCTGTGCTTTTCTCACCCACATTTATTGTAACACTTCACTTGCCCTTTTCATAGTGTGCTGAATATGTGTGTGCTTTTAGTTTGTAGTGTTGCCAACTGTCGCTGCGTGTTTATCTTTTGTTTGTGTTATGTGTTTGGGTTAAAATTTGTTCATTTGTTGTGTGTATTATTGTTTGTGTGAGTGGACATTTTTATTAAAATTATTTTTAAAACAATAATGAACCAAAATAATTCATACAACGCTTATCAAAGACACCAAAATAAATTTCTGCATGTGCCATATTTCATAATCTGAGTCGTGTAATGTACATAAGTTTTCAACACGTTGATTGTGTTGGTTGTTAAAGCTGTTAGTTGCATCGTTCGTTAACAACGAAATCATGACATAACTGACCTCGAGGTTTTCACATGTTTCACACTTCTGTGGAAACCAGCACTTCTAATTTTCGTGCTGGCAATGTACAACCATTAGACTGTATTAATAATTCCGCTAACATGAGTCATACACTTCATAAATGTTACGTAGAGGAAGACGAGGTCGGCAATTATCTGTCACTACTATTTATTCTTTTTTTTCTTTTTCTAAACGCTCATTAGTCATATTGGTTTCTAATTTCTCATGCCAAATGCGTCTAATTGAAACTTCCATCACTGTCCGTAATTGACTGAACGATCTTTTTAGAGCAGGCTATTTTTGTTTCCCCTTCATTTTTTGTTTTATGTATTTTTGTTTATATATATATATATATATATATATATATATATATATATTTTTTTTTTTTTTTTTTTTTTGAGTTTGCGATCTCTTGTCAATTTGATGCAGCCCACCATGAATACCTGTCCTGTGCCAACCTCTTCATCTCGGAGTAGCACTTGCAGCCTACAACTTAAATTATTTGCTGCATGTATTCCAATCTCTGCTTTGCTCTACGGTTTTTACAGTCTACATATTCCTCTAGTACCATGCAAGTTATTCCGTGACATCGTAGCAGATGTCCTACAATCCTGTCCCTTCTTCTTGTGAGAGTTTCCCATATATTCCTTTCCTCGACGATTCTCCGGAGAAACTCCTCATTCCTTACCTTATCAGTCCAGTTAATTTTCTTCTGTAGCATCACATCCCAAATGTTTCGATTTTCTTCTTTTCCGGTCTTCCCACAGTCTATGTTTCACTACCACACAACGTTGTGCTCTAAACGTACTTTCTCAGAAATTTCTCCAGTAATTAAGTCATATGTTAGATACTAGTAGACTACTCTTGGTGAAGAATGTCCTTTTTGCCAGCGCTAGTATGATTTTTATCTCCTCCTTGCTCTTTCCGTCATGGGCTATTTTGCTGCCTAGTTAGTAGAATTCCTTAACTTCATCTACTTCATGCCCATCAAACCTGATGTTAAGCTTCTCGCTGTTCTCATATCTGCTACTTCTCATTACTTTCGTCTTTCTTCGATTTACTCTGAATCCATTTTCTGCTTCAATAGACTGTTAATTCCATTCAGGACATCCCGTAATTCTTCTTCATTTTCACTGAGGACAGCAATGTCATCAGCGAATGTTATCACTGACATCCTTTCACCCTGAATGTTAATTCCATTCTTAAACCTTACTTTTATTTTGGCCATTGTTTCTTCGATGTATAGATTGAACAGTACACCCTATTTAATCCGACCACTTCGTTCTTCCACTCATATTGTTCCATCTTTGCTCTTGTACATATTGTGTATTACCTTACCTACTACTTTTCTGAGAACATCTTGCCGCATTTGACATTGTCGAACGCTTCTTGCACGTCGGCAAATCCTATGAAGCGTATCTTGATTTTTCTTTAGTCTTGCTTCCATTAACAACCGCAACGTCAGAATTGCCTTCGTGGTGCCTTAATCTGTCCTAAAGGCAAACTAATCGTCATCTAACAGATCCTCAATTTTCTTTTCCATTCTTCTGTGTGTTATTCTTGTCAGTAGCATGAGCTTTTAAGGTCACTGTGCTATAATTCTCGCAATTGTCGGTTCTTGCAGTCTTCGGAATTGTGTTGTGACATTTTTCCGAAAGTCTGATGGTATATCGGCAGTCTCATACATTATACACACCAACGTGAATAGTTGTTTTGCTGCAACTTACCCCAATTATTCTAGAAATCCTAATGGAATGTTATCTATCCTTCCTGGCTTATTTGATCTTAACCCTCCCCCCCCCCCCCAAAGCGGTCTCAAATTCTGATTCTAATATTGGATCTCCTATCTCATCTATATCGTATCCAGTTTCACCTTCTATCACGTGACCCGACAATTTCCTTCACTTCACAGAGGTCTTCAATGTGCTCTTTCCAGCTATCCGCTCTCTCCTTTGCATATAACAGTGACGTCCCATTGTACTTAAAACGTTACCACTCTCACTGGTAATTTCGCTGAAGGTTGCTTTGACTTTTCTATATGCTGAGTCACTTCTTACGACAGTCATTTCGTTTTCGATTTCTTCACATTTTTCATGCAGCCATTTCGCCTTAGCTTCCCTCCACTTCTTATTTATTTCAATTCTAAGTGACTCGTATTTCTGTATTCCTGAATTTCATTAAAAATTTTTGTGCTTCCTTCTTTCATAGATCAATTGAAGTACTGTATTTCTTGTGTTACCCATGGTCTCTGCGAAGTAACATTCTTTGCACTAAAGTTTTTCTTTCCAATTCCTGCGATTGCCCTGTTTAGAGGGGTTCATTCCTCTTCAACTGAACTACGTGCTGATCTATCCTTATCGCATTATTTACAGCCTCTGATAACTTCAAGGGTCTCTCTTTATCTCTTCGTACTCCCGTACCCCCTTCTTTGCGCATTGATTTTTCCTGACTGGTCTCTTAAACCTCAGCCCATTCCTCATCGTTATTAAATTGTGATCTGAGTCTACATCTGTTCCTGGGTGCGGCTTACAATGCAGCATCTGATTTCAGAATGTATACCTGTGTAAGCCAACTAAAATTTACCCATATCTCCCGGCCTTTTACAAATGCGCCTGTTCCTCCAGTCATTCTTGGACATAGTATTCGCTACTGTTAGCTGAAGTTTATTGCAGAACTCAATTAATCTTTCTCCTCTCTCACTCCTAGTACCATGGCCATATTCTCCCTTAAACGTTTCTTCTATTTATTCACCTACAACAGCATTCCAGTCCCTCAAGACTACGGATTTTCATCTCCCTATACGTATTGGATTACCCGTTCAGGATTCTCATATACTTTCTCTATCGCTTCATCTTTGGCTTGCGACGTCGGTGTATGTATCTTGAACTATCGTTGTCGGTGTAAATTGTCTGTCCTAAATTCCTAAAGAAACCTAATTCCGTTATACTATTTTCAGATGTTGTTGGTATTACCCCGAACTCCTGTAACCAGAAACACTTATCTTCCTACCATTTCACTTGACTGACCTCCATTGTACCCAGGTTGAGCCTTAGCATTTCCCTTTTCAGATTTTCTAGCTTCGCTATAGCTCAAACCTCTGACATTCCATTCCCCGATTCGTAGGACGTTAGCCTTTTCTTTTTTGGTTATTCAGTCTCCTTCTCATGGTCAGCCGCGCGGGGTAGCAGCGCGGTCTCGGCGCCTTGCCACGGTTCGCGCGGCATCCCCCGTCGGAGGTTCGAGTCCTCCCTCGGGCATGGGTGTGTAAGCTTAGGGACCGATGACCTCAGCAGTTTGGTCCTGTAAAACTTAACACAAATTTCGAAATTTCTCATGGTCACCTCCCCCTTGGTAGTCCCCTCCCGGCGATCAGAACGAGGGACTAGTTTGGTATTTTCTGCAATTGGGGAGATCATCATGACAGTTTTTCAGTTACTGGACAACGGCTGGTGGCTGAATGAGGGTGACTTCTTATGCCTGAAGCCTTCAGCCGCCATTGCTTTTGATTTTTAATCAAAATCTAATAGTTGGCGGGGTTCGAAACCGAAACCACGGAGGTTTACTAATCAAAGACGCTACCCCAGGACCACGGCGTACCTACTCGAGAATAGAAATCGTGTAGAAGTGACATTCATGGCGGAGACTCCGTACGCCATCAAATCCTGTACAAACTTTTGCGTTCAGCGAGATGAACAGATCACAGAGATGCTCGAACCCATGTCAGGCTTTTCCATATTGTTGTCATAAAGAATCACGAGGTTATTCGATTCGCCTACACTACATTTTCCTTCATTTACTTATATTATGTTCACCTTGTAACCACTTTTCAAGGCACTATCCATGTCTTTTGTTGTCTCTGACAGAATTCCGATGTCTTCAGCAACGCTAATTTGGAAATTTATGGTAAGGTTTTATGGGACCAGACTACTGAGGTCATGGGTCCCTAAGCTTATGTACTACTTTATCTAACTTAAACTAACTTACGCTAAAGACAACACACGCACACATGCCCGAGGGAGGACTCGAACCTCCGGACCTCCGACAGGGGGGAGCCGCCCGGGCCGTGACAAGACGACTCAGACCGCGCGGCTACTCCTTGTGACAACGTTAAAGGCTTTTAGTTATTCTCTCTGAAGTTTAATTCTCTTTCTAAATTTCTTTACTGTTTTACCACCTCTGAAGATCTCGCTGTATGGTGGTATAACATGCAATAAAAAGGGCGGAAATGATGATTATGTTGATCTCTATTCCAATTTTGTGTACAGGTTCCGAAATAATTAAATATCCAATCAATTTGTTTATAGAGGATGCCACTCGCTTTTCTTTATTGCCAGAATACGAGAAACAGCACAGTTACATTCCTTGTTAGATTCTCAAATGATTAACATTCTTTAACAAATTAACGAACTGCATATTTCCGTAATTAATATCACTCTTCTCAACTATATCTCCAAATAACCATACATTGCTAGTAAAGTCTTAACTAATACCGACCACGGCAGACTATATGTCTGTTTTCCGACACTGCCGACCCAGCTCTATTCATAAACTAGACATTGCAAATTAAGTCTGAACTGATACCGCGGTCGACATGTCCATCCTCCGAGACTGCCGAACCAGCTCTGATCTTACAGCCGAACCACTTCTCCCGCCATCCAAGTTAGGCGCGATCCGAAGATCGCCTAAGTGATTCGTCTGCCTTCACGATTAGCAGTTGTTTATTGTTCTACTGCATATTAATACTTTTGAAATAGTGAAATGATAGTACGCGTTTAAGAGACGTTTTACTCATTTTACAAAGGTACTTTGAAATGCAAGTAAATACAATGTGTAGTTTGTTTAATATTAATAATAGATGATTGTCATTTTGGAGCGCAACTTCCGAACGCAGCACCCAATCTCGGAAAAGGACCACAGTTTAGGCGATCTTTCTCACGATACCCGTACCTAGTAATCCGTCTGTCATCGGTACCTCACACAATATTACGTCATCTTTCAACTGCTGCCCTCTCAACTGCTCCAACATGAGCTTCTTGTACCTGAATATGATGGCTTCAAAGCCAGAAATATTACAATTGTGCTGTGCATATGAGAACAAAATAAGCTACACAGTTTAAATGTGAGATCAACAGTGGAATTCAATTGTCCTTCGAGCACGGCAACAACTGAAGTTAGCTTACGAGTAACTATAAACGGTGAACCTGTGGCCCACATTTACGTATATTGCTTCAGGTCTCGAAAGGTGCTGAATTTTTTCAGAGCTCCTTGTCAGTGATTTCAAACTATGTCTCTTCCTAATCACTTATTTACAAATATGGATGCGGCTGATGGAGCAGGAATGTAGAATCACGTATGTGGAGACTGCAGCAATCGGTCAACAACATTTTTTACGATGGCTGTACATATGTATGACAATATATGTATTACTGTTGGACCGATTACAGTACGTCCCTTCATCTGGCTTATCATTCTCAGGGATACTATACGAGATACACAAAGGAAGCAACAGAACTGTTGTACTGTCACCTCGAGAACAGGTTCCCTAAATTTACCCGTCAGTGTTTTCTAAGAACGATAACATTTGTACCCATAATGATGCCTTTGCCGATGGAGAACCGAGGAAAGATACATCTGACAAGGTGCTTGCAGCACCAGTGAAACAGAAAAACAGTTGTCTAGTCTGACGGGCGGACATTGTCAAGTGCTTTATACGACTGTAGAAGTCGACCTAGGGGAAGATCGGTTTAGGTCCAGAGGAAATCGCAGACAGTGCTAACTTCGCAACACGTCCATAAAAGATGAATATTTATACAATCAGTAGATTTATAAAATGCTTTTCACCAATTGTACTATAGTAAAAGGAGATGAAAGACCTTAATTTTGAAGGCAATAAACAATTTTCCAGCGTTTGTTCCATCGAGTGTTTTCCCCATGTTATTCGGTCCGTATCAGAGGTGGTGATCCAGATTGCTGTACACTCCAGGCCGGTAGGTGCGGCCGAGTGGTTCTAGGCGCTTCAGTTTGGAACCCCGTGGCTTCTACGATCGCTGGCTCGAGCCTGCCTCGGGCATGGATGTGTGTGATGTCCTTAGGTTAGTTAGGTTTAAGTAGTTCTCAGTTCTAGGGGACTGATGACCTCAGATTTTAAGTCCCATAGTGCTCAGAGCCATTTAACCATTTGTACACTCCAGTACCTCTAATACCCAGTAGCACGTAGTCTTGCATTGACACATGCCAGTATTTGTCGTGGCATACTATCCACAAGTTCATATTGTCCCATTCCTCAACGGCGATTCTTCGTAGATCCCTCAGAGTGGTTGGTGGGTCACGTCGTCCATAAACAACCCTTTTCAATCTATCACAGGCATGTTCGATAGGGTTAAGTCTGGAGAACATGCTGGCCACTTTAGTCGAGTGATGTCGCTGTCCTGAAGGAAGTCATTCACAAGATGTGCACGATGGTGGTGCGAATTGTAATCCATGAAGACAAATACCTCGTCAAAATGCTGCCGAAATGGTTGCACAATCCGTCGGAGGATGGCATTCACGTATCGTGCAGCCATTACGGCGCCTTCCATGACCACCTGCGGTGTACGTCGGCCCCACATACTGCCAGCCTAAAACAGCAGGGAAACTCCACCTTACTGCACTCTCTGGACAGTGTGTCTAAGGCGTTCAGAGTGACGGAGTTGCCTCAAACACATCACCGAAGATTCTCTGATTGAAGGCATATGCACCACTCATCGGTGAAGAGAACATGATGCCAATTCTGAGTGGTCCATTCGGCATGTTGTTGGGCCCATCTGTACCGCGGTGCATGGTGTCGAGATTGCACAGATGGGCCTCGCCATAGATGTCAGAAATGAAGTTGCTCATCATGCAGCCTATTGTACACAGTTTGAGTCATAACCAGACGTTCTGTGGCTGCACGAAAAGTATTATTCAACATGGTGACGTTGCCGTCAGGGTTTCTCCGAGCCATAATCCGTAGGCAGCGGTCATCCACTGCTGTAGTAGCCCTTGGGCGGCCTGAACGAAGCATTTCATCTACAGTTCCTGTCTCTCTGTATTTCCTTCATGTCAGAAAAACATCGCTTTGGTTCACTCTGAGACGCCTGGACATTTGCCTTGTTGAGAGTCCTTCCTGGCACAAAGTAACAATGTGGACCGGATCGAATCGCTGATTGTCCAGGCATGGTTAAACTACAGTCAACACGAGCCGTGTACCTCCTTCCTGGTGGAATGACTGGAACTTATTGGCTGTCGGACCCCCTCTGTCTAATAGGCGCAGCTCATGTATGGTTGTTTACATCTGTGGGCGGGTTTAATGAAATCTGTGAACAGTCAAAGGGACTGTGTCTGTAATACAAGATCCACAGTCAACATCTATCTTCAGGAGTTCTGGTAACCAGGCTGATGGAAACCTTTTTTTGATCTGTGTATTTCTAAAATAGCAGTTCCTTGCTAAGAGTTACTCATAGCCGCAAGATAATGGACTGACGACCTACGTGCTGTTTTCTGTGCAACGGACAACAACTGTCGAACATTGATGGTCGGTGAACATTTACTAGGACTTCTGCATTCCACTTAGGGCGGTGGAAGCAAATAAGCAACTTGCGTGAACTGGAATCATGGGAAAATGAGATCAGTGATTCGTCATCTGTGGTAACGCAGGGGAGGTGTCGAAAAGGGAAATACTTTTAAGCGAAAGGGTTCATCATACGCACTTATATACCACCTCTCTAGCTCTACTTCTCTTTTTAAACTCGCCGTACAATAATTGCATGATAATCATTTCCTGTTCACACGGGTGAACGTAATCTCCATGACATTACAGAGTAGCGAATGTTCATCTACTTGTGTAATACTTTATTTAGAATACACGGTCTTTTCGACCGATATTTTACAAGAAAGCAAGTCTACACATGTTCACATCTCTCAAAAACTGCCGTGGGGGCTATACACTATCTCATAAAAAGTAACCGGACACGCATTAGGGGACACAAATACGGGATGTGTGCATCCTTCGCCTTTATGATGATTTGGACTCTGCTGGGGACACTTACTACGAGGTGTCTGAAGTCTGTGGAGGAATGGTAGCCCATTATTCTTCAGGAGCCCTAACCAGGGATTGTATTTTGATGTTGAACCTAGGGTCTGGAGAGAAGTCGACATTCTAACTCATCCCAAAGGTGTTCCAGTGAGTTCAGCTTTGGACTTGGGGCTGGCCACCCACGTGAGGAGTGTTATAGTCCACCATTACCTCACAGATACTCCTTTAGGACAAGGCGGTCTGTGATGCTGATTCAATCATCATCACCGAATTATCCTCCATTATACGCAGTACAAAGACTGTAAAATGTGTCCGTGTGTTCCCGCGTTTAACGTTTACTTAAGCGCAATAAGGGTACCACACATTAATTACGAAAAACGTCCCAGTACAGTAACACCACCTCTTTGTACTTTATGGTTGGTGCTACGCAAGATGGAAGATAACTTTCTCCAGGCATTCACCATACCAAACCTTCCCATACAATTGCCAAAGGATATAGCTTGATTCATAATTACAAATCACTCGTTTCCAGTCGTCCAGTGTCCAGTGACGTCACTGTTACACCACCTTAGGTTTCATGCAGAACTGTTGACTTATAAGAAACTACTCCTCCATTTTATCCCATTCTTTCTAAGTCCCCAACCGCAGTTACTGTGCAAGGTGGGCTGCTTGTGGCACTGTTGAAAGTCACGAGTGACTCCTTCTGCTGATTTCATACAACATTTCACAACCACCCTCCGTAATGAAAGCCGCCCCTGTCCGTCAATATGTGAAGTCTGCCCGGTCTTGCTTCAGCTGCGGTTCTTCCTTCGCGGTTCTACTTTACAATCACATTATGAACACTCGCCTTCGGCAGTTTCAGAAGGATTGAAATTTCTTTGACGGATTTGTTACGCATTTGACATCCACGTTCGAAGTAACTGAGCTTTTCTGACCAACCCATTCGGTTGTTACTGCTTCTCTACTGACAACACGCTTGTTTGCACTTCCTTTTTTGCTGGCGGGTCCGTGTCTCGTGACGTCAAATGGCCACTTCCGCGTCACATCGGATACTGTTGATCTGATGTGTGTCTCAGTATAATTTCTTTCAGAATGATTACAGCGATATGGAAACGCTTTTGCTCTTCATGATAAACAGACGATTGACACGGCCGGTAACAAACATTTCGTAACTCTTGCGACTTTCTGTAACATAACTTCAACTTTTAACAATACTTTCGGCCTTGTGTACAGAGTGTGGCATCCGAAGGAGCAGGAGTATGACTATACTCTTACAGTACGGTCATTCTTCTGACTTTCCATTGTTGTTGTGATCTTCAGTCCAAAGACAGGTACGGTGCAACTCTCCACTCTAGACTGCAGTGGGCAAGCTAATTCATCTCTGAAAAGGTAGCCGACAGCAGTGGCCGAGCGGTTCTAGGCGCTTCAGTCTGGAACCACGTGACCGCTACGGTCGCAGGTTCGAATCCTGCCTCGGGCATGGATGTGTGTGAGTCCTTAGGTTTACGTAGTTCTAAGGGACTGATGACCTCAGATGTTAAGTCCCGTAGTGCTCAGAGCCATAAAAATTCACTGTTCCTTGATGCTTCAGCATTCCATCACCAGATCTAAAGATTACAGTACTGACACTAGGCACGTAGTCAGTTCATGACTAGGCGCCCACTTGTTGCTGTGTGATTTTTAGATGTGATGGTAGGTGCAGAGCGGAAACCGATTATCAGTTTTGAAAGTATCACGTTACCAAGCCAATGACTTTTCTAACGTAGACTGTCTACGTTCGCCCGCCATGTGCTGGTGGCTGTACGGCTTGGTAGCCTCTGCCCATGGATGTCAGTTACCGCTTGAAAGTGGCATAATAGCCGAAATTGAGAAATACTGGAAAGTAAATACATCGAAAGAATTAGGCAAATACTGGAAAGTAAATACATCGAATGAATTAGGGAAAGTCGTTTATAAAAGTCCGGTATCTTACATTCATTTCAATTAAGGTGG
Source organism: Schistocerca piceifrons (assembly GCF_021461385.2). Lineage (NCBI taxonomy): Eukaryota > Metazoa > Arthropoda > Insecta > Orthoptera > Acrididae > Schistocerca > Schistocerca piceifrons. Next base: position 752,796,143 of record NC_060140.1, read on the forward strand.
TACGTGTGGTCTTCTTCCATAATTTTAAATATTCGCTTTCCTTGTAGGCAACAATTAGAATCATTCGCCATGTATTGCTTGTATTAGGCATTACAGTGTCAGGTGACCCTTCAGAAGGAAGTGAGTGTCACTGTTCCAGTGTTTTCTAGTGAGGTACACAGACGGCAGTTGTCATTAGTGGTAGTTGTATTCAAGCAAGCACACAGAATGCGACATTTTAATGCAGTGAAACTTCCAAGCACGGTCTGATTGATCCAAAAAAGATTCAAATGCAAATGCCAATGCCTCTTCATGTGTCACCCATAGGTTGCGGACACAGTACAAGAGACACGTCAGTACAGAAGGCGAATAGGACAAGGTCGCTGACGCATAACAATCCCAGGTGAAGACCAAAATCTGGCAATTTCTGCGGTATGGTTTCGTACGGATACAGCCAGAGACCTGCAAGACGATCTTAGAAGGGCCACTGCAGCCTCTGCGTGCGATTAGATTCTAATGAACGGGTTACGAGAATATAGCTTACGACCCAGACGTCCTGTTGGATTACGCCTCTTGACATGACACCCTGCAGCTCACCTTCAGTTCTGCCGTTCCCATGACAACTGGCAACTTCGTCACTGTGGAAAAGTTTTATTCACAGAGGAGTCCAGGCATTCTCTGATGCAAGGTGATGGCCGTGACAGTATGCAGAGACCCATGGTGGACTATACTTGCCAAATGCTGTTCACGAAATCGACAGATTTCCAAGACTTTGCGATGTTGTGAGGAGGTTTTAGTGTTGACAGCCATACATATACCGTCGTTGTCAAAAATGATTCAAATGGCTGTAATCATTATGGGAGTTGACATCTGACATCATCAGTCCCCCAGACTTAGAATTACTTGAACCTAACAAACCTAAGGACATCACACACATCCATGCCGGAGGCAGGATTCGAACCTGCGACAGCAGCAGCAGCGCGGTTCCCGACTGAAGCGCCTAGAACCGCTCGGTCACAGCGGCAGGCTTCTGTCGTTGTCCACGGTTACCTTACAGCCAAGAAGTAAATCAAGGAGATCCTGTTGGACCATGTGGTAGCCGTTGCATACGGTGGTGGCCCTGAATTCCCTCTAATGCCAGGGCCTATGTGGCGGTCGTCAGCAGTAACGTCTTGTGAACCTTGGACACTGAAGTAATGCAATGGCCGGCGGTAAGCCCCGACCTAAACTCGATAGTTCATACGCAGAACATGCTACAGAGATCTGCTCGTGATCGTCCTGTTCCACCACAGACTCTCTAAGAGCTGGCAAGGGGTATCGGTGAAGAATGGGAACGGATACCTCCGTAGCCATATATGGAGCATGCCGCAAGGTGGAGTTAAGCAATATAAACGAAAATGAATAGGCATGTTTCTACATATGAAAGATGATTTCGGTTCGGATTTCGTCCGAGTCGCGTAAGAGTGACGCAAGTAGCTTCAGTACGAGGATGCAAATCAGTTTTGCAGGATGGTTCAGTTAACTTTGAAACTGGATGTGCTGAGTCGACTTAGACAAGAATGTCTTAAAGGTGACAAAGAAACCATTATTAATAGTTCACTGTGAACGAGGTCGTGCATTAGGGGCACGAAAAGCAGGATGTTTCTTCTGCAATATTGCAGAAAGGCTAGACAGCATTGTAGCCACTTCACATGATTGTTGGCAGTGGTGCTCATGAGGAGACAGGAGACTGGAAGGGCACGTGACACTAACGAGAAGGAAGACTATTGTCTTCGGCTTATGGCTCTGGTGCATCGAACAGCAAACTGTTCCAAATCGGTTGCTGCAAAGAGGGTTCGGAGTCGGACGCCCTGAGCGTACATTCCACTGAAAGCAAACCACCGCCATTTGCAGGTTCAGTGATGTAAAGCGAGAGCTCATTGGAAAGTGGGGTGGAGGTCTGTTGTGTTTTGTGGTGAAAGCTGGTTCTGCCTCGACGACAGTGAAGGCGGTCTGTTGGTTAGAAGAAGGTCAGTTGAGGGCCTGCGAGGAACCTGTCTGCGTGCTAGACACGCCGGACCTACTCATGGAGTTATGGTCTGTGGTGTGATTATGTAGGAGAGCGAGCACTCTAGTGGTTATCCCAAGCACCCTGAAGGTAAATTTCTATGTCAGTCTGGTGATTGGTCCTGTTGCACTGCCCTTCTTGAACAACTTTCCGGGGACTGTTTTTCAACAGGATAATGGGTGCCCACATACTGCTGTTGTAGCTCATCATGCTTTACAGACTATCGATATGTTGCCTTGGCCTGCTCGATCACCAGATTTTTTCCTGTCAGTGTAGATATCATCCAGTGATAAACGCTGACGGACAGCATACATATTCTAGGATGAAATTTCCACTCTAGAGCGGATTGTGCGCTGATATGAAACTTCCTGGCAGATTAAAACTGTGTGCCGGACCGAGACTCGAACTCGGGATCTTTGCCTTTCGCGTGCAAGTGCTCTACCGACTGTGCTACCAAAGCAGGACCCACGCCCCGTCCTCACAGCTTTAATTCCGCCAGTACCTCGTCTCCTACCTTCCAAACTTCACAGAAGCTGTCCTGCGAACCTTGCAGAAGTAGCACTCCTGGAAGAAAGGATATGCGGAGACATGGCTTAGCCACAGCCTGGGGGACGTTTCTAGAACGAAATTTTCACTCTACAGCGGAGTGTGCGCTGATATGAAACTTATTCTTTCTTCCAGGAGTGCTAGTTCTGGAAGGTTCGCAGGAGAGCTTCTGTGGAGTTTGGAAGGTAGGAGACGAGGTACTCGCGGAATTAAAGCTATGAGGACGGGGCGTGAATCGTGCTTGGGTAGCTCAGTCGGTAGAGCACTTGCCCGCGAAAGGGAAAGGTCCCGAGTTCGAGTCTCGGTCCGGCACGCAGTTTTAATCTGCCAGGAAGTTTCAGCATACACATTGTTGAAGCTCTCGAAGTCTAATGAAACGGACGCAGGATGACGGGATTTATGTTTCCAGTTTGTTTTAAACGCCTGTCAGACATTTAAGTTCTTTTTATGTAAAGGATCAAGGATGTAATGATATTTTGTTGTACACTCCATTAGTGAAATAGAAAGGTATGATTTGCTAACATACCCAGTTCCCAACTATTGCTCAGTGGAATAAGGCAAACACCCAAAGTCAGCTTCCACTAATTCTTTTGAATAGTGTAATAATTGCACTCAAAGGCGGAAAATGTTATTTTAGAAACTTAAGGACCTGCGGTACATGTACGGAGAGAACTCTAAATTTACATAGTGTGTCAACCGAAAGGAACAGGATAGGCAGCAGGTAATACAGGTACAATGTACATTCCGTCAGGCACTTGACGTGGGCTGCGAAATGAAGTAAGTCGTGGATGCAGCGTGACAACGGCAGCCTGGGGAGTGCAGCGGCCGCCCCCGCAGCAGGAAGCGGCGAGAGTGCGGCGAGCGGCGGCGGGCGGCCTGCCCGTCCTTCACATTTAGTGCCGCGGTAAGTGGGCCACGACGCCAGCCCGCCTGCTCGCACCTCCAGGGCCCGCGGCCGCTGCCCCGAGGCTGCCGGGGTACCTGCCTGCCGCACGGCAAGTGGCCAGTGGCGGCCGTCGCGGCTGCGCTCCGCAAACGCTCACGTCTCGTCCACATTCCGCTCCATAGCTTGAAATCTACAAGCAAACGTAAAGTTGTGGGGAACCAATTACATAATGCTCCTACGTCCGAGAGAGAGAGGGAGGAAGTGCGATGGAGAGAGAGAGAGGTAGAGAAAGAGTGTGTGGGACAGAGGGAGAGAGAAAGCTTTATGTGTGTGCGTGACAGAGAAAGAGAGAGAGAAAGAGAGAGAGAGAGAGAGAGAGAGAGAGAGAGGAGGGGGGGGGGATGAGGTGGAGGAAGCGGGAGGGGGAGAGAGTATGAGAGGAAGACAGCGCACTTGTCGCCACAGAGAGTCTAATACTCTATTCGCCATAAAACTAGAACACCAGGGAGAAGAAAAAATAACGAAATTTTACTTACTGGTCGCATACACCACGATAGTAGAATAGAAGAATGTCGTGTGACGAGGACCTCCCGTCGGGTAGACCGCTCGCCTGGTGCAAGCCTTTGGAGTTAACGCCATTTCGGCGACTTCCGCGTCGATGGGGATGAAATCATGATAATTAGGACAGCACAACACCCAGTCCCTGAGCGGAGAAAATCTCCGACCTAGCCAGGAATCGAACCCGGGCCCTTACAACTGACAGTCTGTCGCGCTGACGACTCAGCTACCCGGGGCGGACACCACGGTAGTAAGGATAAGTGACCACATTTGTACGTCATTTCGGGGTATACAGGAGGTGAAAATTAGTACGCAGAACTACCAAATGGCTCAAATGGCTCTGAGCACTATGCGACTTAACTTCTGAGGTCATCAGTCGCCTAGAACGTAGAACTAATTAAACCGAACTAACCTAAGGACATCACACACATCCATGCCCGAGGCAGCATTCGAACCTGCGACCGTAGCGGTTGCTCGGCTCCAGACTGTTGCGCCTAGAACCGCACGGCCATTCCGGCCGGCAGAACTAGCAACTAAAGCACCTCTAACAAGGTACAGCATCGAGTTGAACAGAATGATCCCTGGATGTCTCAGCACGTGTCCTGTCACCTGACGCCTTATTTAGTCAAGTTGTGCCACAAATTTCTTTTCTCCCCAATTCACCTCAGTATCCCTTCATTAATCACATGAATTTCTCATCAGATTGTTATGCGGCACCAAATTTCAAAAGCTTCGACTCTGTTCTTGTCTGACTATTTATCGTCCTCTTTTAACTACAGAATAATTCTTTCAGGAAAGGCTTCCTAACATGTAAATCTATTATACAATACTGGCCATTAAAATTGCTACACCACGAAGATGACGTGCTACAGACGCGAAATTTAACCGACAGGAAGAAGATGCTGTGATATGCAAATGATTATCTTTTCAGAGCATTCACACAAGGTTGACGCCGGTGGCGACACCTACAACGTGCTGACATGAGGAAAGTTTCCAACCGATTTCTCACAAACAGCAGTTGACCGGCGTTGACAGTGAAACGTTGTTGTGATGCCTCGTGTAAGGAGGAGAAATGGGTAGCATCACGTTTCCGACTTTAGTAAAGGTCGGATTGTAGCCTATCGCGATTGCGGTTTATCGTATCGCGACATTGCTGATCGCGTTGCTCGAGATCCAACAACTGTTAGCAGAATATGGAATCGGTGGGTTCAGGAGGGTGATACAGAACGCCGTGCTGGATCTCTATGGCGTCGTATCACTAGCAGTTGAGATGACAGGCATCTTATCCGCGTGGCTGGAACGGATCGTGCAGCCACGTCTCGATCCCTGAGTCAACAGATGGGGACATTTGCAAGACAACAACAATCTGCACGAACAGTTCGATGACGTTTCCAGCAGCATGGTCTATCAGCTCGTAGAGTATGGCTTCGGTTACCCTTGACAGGAGCGTCTGCGATGGTGTACTAAGCGACGAACCTGGGTGCACGAATGGCAAAACGTCATTTTTTCGGATGAATCCAGGTTCTGTTTACAGCAACATGATGGTCGCATTCCTGTTTGGCGACATCGCGGTGAACGCACATTGGAAGCGTGTATTCGTCATCGCCATACTGGCGTATCACCCGCCATGATTGTATGGGTTGCCATTGGTTACACGTCTCAGTCACCTGTTGTTCGCATTGACGGCACTTTGAACAGTGGACGTTACATTTCAGATGTGTTACGACCCGTGGCTCTACCCTTCATTCGATCCCTGCGAAACCCTACATTTCAGCACGATAATGGATGACCGCATGTTGCAGGTCCTGTACGGGCCTTTCTGGATAGAGAAAATGTTCGACTGCTGCTCTGGCCAGTACATTCTCCAGATCTCTCACCAACTGAAAATGTCTGGTAAATGGTGGCCGGGCAACTGGCTCGTCACAATACGCCAGTCACTACTCTTGATGAACTGTGGTATCGTGTTGAAGCTGCATGGGCAGCTGTACCTGTACACGCCATCCAAGCTCTGTTTGACTCAATGCCCAGGCGGAACAAGGCCGTTATTATGGCCAGAGGTTCTATGTTCTGATTTCTCAGGATCTATGCACCCAAATTGCGTGAAAATGTAATCACATGTCAGTTCTAGTGTAATATATTTGTCCAATGAATACCCGTTTATCATATGCATTTCTTCTTGCTGTAGCAATTTTAATGGCCAGTAGTGTAATTGCGTAGACTTCCGCAACCAGAGTCAGCCGACTTAAAAGTGTTCTGGGTATGGTACCGCGTCAAATTGTATAGAACTATTACTGGGAAAAACCAACGTCTCGGCCACGGTTGCAGCGGCCTTCTTCCAGGTATATTCAACCCAGGCCCAGACTCAGAAGAAGACCTCTTTAACCGTGGCCGAGACGTTGGTTTTTTCCAGCAGTACTTTTATACAATATGACGCGGTCCCATACCCAGAAAACTTTTATGTCGATGTAAATCTATATTTGATGTTAACAAATTTTTCTTCCACAGAAACACATTACTTCCCATTGCTGGTCTCTATTTTATTCCATCTCTACTTTGGCCATCATGTTGTATTGCTACTCAAACAGCAGAACTCATCTACTCTTTCATTATTGTTTCTTCATTTACTTTTTCCTACTCTAATTCTCACAGAATCACCTGGTTTCATTCAACTACATTTCATTAAGCTTGTTTTCCTTTTCTTAATGTTCATCGTTTATCTTCATTTCAGGACACTGTCCATTCCGTTCAACTGCTATTCCAAGGCCATTGCTATCATTGTAAATCTCCCAATGTCAATTCCTTCTCCACATTTTTCTTTGTTTTCCTTCACTGCTCGCTCAGTGTACAGATTCAATAACACTCACTTCTCAACCACTGCTTCGCATTCATGCCCCTCGACTCAATAACTGCCATCTGGTTTGTTTACAAGTTTTAAATAGTCTTTCTCTTCCCGTGTTATACCCTTGCTGTCTTGAGAATTTTAAAGAGTGTATTTAAGTCATGATTGTGAAGAGCTCTGTGAAAGCCTAGAAATGCTATAAACATAGGTTTGCGTTCCCTTAACCGATCTTGTAAGACAAGTCGTAAGGTCAGTACAGCTTCGCGTGTTCCTATCTATTTCCGGAAGTGCAAACTGATCTTCCCTGAAGTCAGCTTCTACCGGTTTTTCCATTCTTTTGTACAGAATTCGTGTTAATATTTTGCAACCATGATTTATTAAAATGATAGTTTGCTGATATTCGCATCTGTCGGCACCTGCTTGTTCCATTCTTTTGAGTATTTCCACTGGTTCCTACATCTTGCACACCAGATGAAATAGGGCCTCGAGGCTGCCTCTCCCAAGGCCATCAGTAATTCTGACGGAATGTCGTCTACTCCAGGGGCCGTGTTTCGAATTAGGTCTTCCAGTGCTCTGTCAAATTCTTCTCACAATATCCTATCTGATCTACGTCCTCTTCCCTTTTTGTAAGATCGCCTTCAAGTTCATTTCTCGTGTATAGGTCTCCTATATACTTCTTCCATCTTTCAGATTTCCCTTCATTGCGTAGCAGCGATTTTCCTTCTGAGCTCTTTTCATGAAATGCATCTTTAATTTTCCTGTAGGCGGTTTCTATCTTACACCTAGTTATATACCAATGTATATCCTTATATTTGTCCTGTATATTTGTAATGCCTATTCAATTTGCACTTCCTGTCAATCTCAGTTTTTAGCGCTTTGTTTTTCCTTCCGCTTGCTTCGGTTGCTACATTTTTATATTTTCTCCTTTCATCAACTAAAATCAGTATCACCTGCAATATCGAAGGATTTCTACTAGGCCTTGCATTTTGACTTATTCTCTCTCTCTCTCTCTCTCTCTCTCTCTCTCTCTCTCTCTCTCTCTCTAAGCACTCCATTCGTGTTCAGCTGTATTCCCTTCCTCTGTTGTATATCATCGCAAATTCGTGGGTGCAGAGAGTTTGTCTCTATCGGACTCTGATATTTTCAAGCATATGTAGTTTCATGTAATAACGAGTCATGTGTACCTTGAGTGACTCGATTCGGGAAAATATATCACCAGCAGAACTGCCATGGGCAACAACATGTAGATGTCAAAGAAGATCATCGACTAATGCGAAGTGTAACAGCGGATAGGCGAAACTCATCATTCGGCTATTCGAAAGTGGCAGCTGGAAAACAGATATCAGTGAGCAATTTTGTAATATGGGCCTTTCTAAGTAATGCTGAAGCTCTCGGCAGATATGTATAGCTGCTTTCAGCAAGAAGGAAGCTCATCTAGTATTAAGAGTTGATTTGCTCAGCCTGATGTCAGGGCACCTGGGCTTCTTAAGCCGCTTGAGGCGAAGTATCCCACTCACCATATGGGCAGCGTACTGATAGATAGTGAACTTACTCTGTGGGAATGATCAAATAGAATAACTGAGAACTCTTTCCTGAGAATTGATTTCAGGAAACTGCTGTCCCAATAAAACATCAGTTAGTTCACTTAAATCATCCCACATATGACTCCACTATGAAGCAGAGAGTCATCCCATTATTCTCGAGTGTTGTCAGAAAAGTCAAAGGAACACTAGACATACAGAGGTGGCTTGTCAGTTCGACTGAGCAAATCTGGGACGCCCTCTAGAGAGATGTATACACCGTGAAAAGAAGCCACGACCAATACTCGTGAGTAGTGGAGGGCAACATGACCAGAATGACTGTCCAACTCCATCGGTCTCTTGTACACTCATGCTCATAAATGAAGGATAATTGCAGAATGTGATGCCACACAACATGGCACTACACAAAACTGGCACTAATAGAATAGGCACCTAGGGTACATACACGACACAGATCTGTAAGTCCACGATATTGGTGATAAGTTGAGAAAACCGTCCCGAAACACGTGTGCTACAAATCGCCAATGTTTCCTGAGCATGTACCCCGACATCAATATAGGATATGATCAACATGCACACGTACACTGGCCGCACAACGTGTTGGCATACTCTGGATCAGGTAGTCGAGCAGCTGCTGGGGTATAGTCTCCCATTCTTGCACCAATGCCTGTCGGAGCTCCTGAGGGGTCCTAGGGGTTAGAAGACGTGCAGCAATGCGTCGACCGAGAGCTTCCCAGACATGCTCGATGGGGTTTAGGTCTGGAGAACAGGCAGGCCACTCCATTCGCCTGATATCTTTTGTTTCAAGGTACTCCTCCACGATGGCAGCTCGGTAGGGCCGTGCGTTATCATCCATTAGGAGGAAGGTGGGACCCACTGCGCCCCTGAAAAAGGGGACATACTGGTGCAAAATGACGTCCTGATACACCAGACCTGTTACAGTTCCTCTGTCAAAGACATGCAGGGGTGTATGTGCACCAATCACAATCCTATCCCACACCATCAAACCACGACCTCCATATACGTCCCTTTCAAAGACATTAAGGGGTTAGTATATGGTACCTGGTTCACGCCAGATGTAAACTCGGCGAGAATCACTGTTCAGACTATACCTGGACTCGTCCGTGAACATAACCTGGGACCACTGTTCCAACGACCATGTACTGTGTTCTTGACACCAGGCTTTACGGGCTCTCCTGTGACCAGCGGTCACCTTGCAGCTCTCAGGGCGAATAAACCATGTCTGTTCAGTCGTCTGTAGACTGTGTGTTAGGAGACAACAGTTCCAGTGGCTGCGGTAAGGTCCTGAGCAAGGTTATCTGCAATACTTCGTGGCCGTCTGCGGGCACTGATGGTGAGATATCACTCTTCTTGTGCTGTTGTACAAAGTGGACGCCTCGTATTGTAGCGCTTGTACACGTTTCCTGTCTGCTGGAATCGTTGCCATATTCTTCAGATCACACTATGTGGCACACGGAGGGCCTGTGCTATGACCTACTGTGTTTGACCAGCCTCCAGTCGCCCTAGTAATCTGCCCCTCATAACGTCATCGATATGTGTCCTTTGAGTTATTTTCAACACACAATAACCATTAGCACGTCTGAAAACATCTGCACACTTACTCCCTGCACCGTACTCTGACATGCACCAACACACCTCTGCGTATGTAGACTGCTGCCAGTGCCACCGTGCGATGACCGCAGGTCATATGCATCGCATGGTCATTCCCCGAGGTGATTTAAACCCCCAAACCGCCCCAAGAGCGTTGTTTCACCATGTATCAGCATTATCTTTAGTTTATGAGCATGAGTGTAGATACAACACCTTCATCTCTTTCAGACCGCGTGAGACTGTGAAGTCTTCTGAAGTTATGAGCATGTGTGTAGAAACTTTGCCACGATGAATGACACCGTTATCCGTGCGGGGAGAGATACTACTCGGTTCAAAGTAGATGTCTAACTGTTCACGGTTGGGTGAATCGTTTGTAAGAGATAGTTGTTGCAATGGAAAAATTGGAAGGCAGTGTAGCAGATCTATGACTCACGCAATAAGTGCCACTATTCAACGATGCGAACAGTATTCAAGAAACAAGGCATCCATTCATTGATGTATAGACAGACGACACTACGTGAATCCGAAAGACAGTGTATGGTTATACATGAAGAACTACTATCAGAGTATGAAAACCACCTGGGAATAGGTGAATAGATCTCAGCATGGCAATAATTCTTTTTTTTCCCAAGTCAATTGTTTCTAACAGTAATAATTGATAGCATTGAACCGCTTTAATCTCTGCACGCCGTACAACATTGCTCTAATCATCAGGTTGTGACAACATTTCTGACGATGCGAGAACGTTGCCACGGATCTTGTCAGTCACAGCACATGGAATTTCTGCCTGGAGCGAGTCAGTCCGGCGCAGCGTGAGGTCAGGGGCGGCGCTGCACCCATCGCGTGTACCATCGCCAGCCCGTCGCTCGCTGCTTCCCAAGTAGCCTCCATTGAGTTTTTCGCACCCTTCTGGAGAGTGTCGCAGATTTCCCAGTACCCATCTCTCTTTGCATTTGCGGACAGGATATATCAGACCGATGTACTTCTGGAATGGCAATAAACTGCCATCCATGCAGTACGTAAACAGGGAGCAACTCAACCGATGCATAGAGTCAGGCCAGAGTTCACATCTGATCCTGGAAATGTTTAGTAGTTTAGAACTTTGTTTCCAAATACCTATTTTACGTGAAGCCGCATTTCTCCAGGTCACACTACATATGCAACCCTATTTGAAGATTTTTTTTAACTAGGTGTTTATAAAGATTAAATTACATTTTGTGCTACAGCGTACTAGACGGCATCGCCTTACATACCCAGTCCATGAATTACGTCAACCTTAAACAAACTGAAAGTTTTTTTTAACACATATATATAAAAAACGTTTAACGCGTTTCGGAAGAGCTACCTCATGGCAAGAAGTCCCAGATGTTTAGCAGCACAATAGAAGTTCTGTCTGGTGATCTTCGCTTTCAATTTTCATTGATTTCCTTAAAAGATTCAAGTACTTCGTCAGTATCGTTGAATCAGTAGTGTAAGAGCTGAATCCTTTCTCCATATGCGTTTATCGTAACTTATGTTTGTGTCGTAAGATATGGCAGTCTAGTGTCGCAAATGAATTGGTAGGTAAATTAAAACAGAATAAGGATTATGCTCAACATCTGCGATCGATTAGCGACATACGGTACAATGCAGATGTAGAATCAGATATCGACTTTACTCTGTACACATGCTAACAGATACACTTCGACATAAGCAAGGCTTTCAGACCTTTCGTCTGTGATGTATTGTCACAGAACTAAATTAAAAATAGTCTGGCATAGGTTTTTGGATCTTTCGCGCCGTTTATGTACTAAAACTTTGTACATTATCGGCAGTAATTTTGGTATAACAACAGGAATTAAGGTATTTAGATGGCCAGCAATGTTACATGGAACTACGTTCTAGTCCCCCTGATTACTACTATAAGGAAAATGAAGAAACTAAAAAGCCGGTACCAAAAGTTTCTAATAGGGACAGCTTCAGCCCCACAAAAGTTCGCCCCACATTTGATTGGAAAGTCAGATCTGAATAGTGTAAGGTGTCAGGCAAATCCAACACCTTCCATGAAAACCCTGAGATGATAAGCAAATCCAGTAGTATGTCACATAGCTCCGAATAAATCGTGACATTAAATTAATACGGGTAACGAGTGAGCAAATGGAATACCACAAACTAACACAAGAATGCCTAAATGCATGTCATATCTTCCCACCGTGAGACAGACGCAGTTACGAGGGGAGAAACGAGAACAGAAGCCAAGAGCAGAACCGTGTTAAGCTAGAAGGCTCTACGATAAGAGACGGACACCCACGTCGCCAGCTAACCACCAGGACCACCCCCAGCCCATGTTAAAAGCTAGAGCACTCCAGAAGAACGGTATAGATCTTACAATAACAGTAAAAGGGCCACACCAGCCGCAAGTTTTAGCGTGAGACTTTTTCGCGTCTCTGTTACGTTGCAAACTTTAAAAACATTGCACCACCACGAAAAGTATAACTTTCTCATTCGATAGACAGAATTTTTGTAGGCGGAGCTTAAGGTTAACACTGAGACCCTGATTGGTCAGATGAAAACACAGCCAGATAGCTTTTTTTTAAAACTAACTTCGGTAAATTGTAGTAAGGAGAAGTTAGGGGAGAGTTGCTTCCGAGACGGCGAGATGCATGGAGCTGCGCCAGCCGCCGCCCCCTGACAAACACCAACATGGTAATGAACGCACGCGATGCCGCATTTTTGTGCGCATAAGGCTTCACTCAGAACTGCAGAAGTCTCATCTGTTACATCCCCTTTTTACGTAATACTAGTGTCGATCGTCAATTGAAGCTCATGGTATTCACATTTGCTACGTAAGTTAAAATCTGAAACGCGATGATTTTTCTGTTATATAACTATTGAGAAGCCACATCAGCCACTGTAATTTACGACAAGTTAGATAAGTAATTAAAGATAATTGAAGGTCACTGTATAGCATTTTGATAGTTTTCTCTTTTGTGAAACTTAATTTAAACCTAGATTATAAATGTGATATGGTATAGGTCATCCTTCGATCCATTGTAGAACTTGGAAATCCACTCAGGGAATATTCGTTCACATTTTTGTTGAATGCAGTTGGTTTTGTGTTAAAATATTTCCTTTTATCAATAGTGCAATTTATAAACAATGTTTTGTGAATAGAATAAAATTTCCAATGGTAAACTTACCCGCTTTTTCGACGATATTTTACCAGCTAACTAAAAATAAGAAAGCCTTGAACCCTTTCCACTACATTTAGTTAGTATTAAGATTCTTTTACAGGGAGTGCAGTGGAGCTGACGCTGAAATCATTAAGTATTTGGTTATATCATCGCTAGTCCGGTGTGACCGTGCGGTTAAATGCGCTTCAGTCTGGAACCGCGTGACCGCTACGGTCGCAGGTTCGAATCCTGCCTCAGACATGGATGTGTGTGATGTCCTTAGGTTAGTTAGGTTTAAGTAGTTCTAAGTTATAGGGGACTTATGACCACAGATGTTGAGTCCCATAGTGCTCAGAGCCATTTGCACCATTTTTTTTCTCACTGAACTCTTCTGAACTCTACATGTCATGTGTGGTCTGACGTCTCCTTACCAGCAACAGGTCCCAGGTTCAAACTAGTCAATTCCCTGAAAAACACGCTCAGAGCGTCATTGCGCGCAAGTGGTAGGGAGACACGACATACAACAAACAGAAACCACGCAGAATGTTAGAACAGCACTTAGATTGTTTCCAGGTAATGCTGTCATTTATCATCTAGTAAAGACATCAGAAGATGGAAACGCGTTACAGAATTAAGACAAGGTATCTGCATGGTCCCCTAAGTGACAGCTAACGGTGTGAGGTTGTCCACAAGAATACTAAAGTATAACATTAATTCACCTGTTGTAAAGTTTGTTGAGTTCCATGCTTGTGGATTATGACAAATTTATTCAAATGGTTCAAATGGGTCTGAGCACTATGGGACTCAACATCTGAGGTCAGCAGTATCTTAGAACTTAGAAATACTTAAAATAACTAACCTAAGGACATCACACACATCCATGCCCGAGGCAGGATTCGAACCTGCGACCGGAGAGGTAGCGCGGTTCGAGACTGAAGCGCCTAGAACCGCTCTGCCGCACGGGCCGGCGACAAATTTATTAACTGCTAGTAAAATTCGCAATATTCTTATACGGATATTGTACTATATTATGCTTGTAGTATTCAATATAGGTCATTTAACCACTCCATACTGAACTTAGTAAAAACCCATTCTTAGCACTCAGTACATTCATGGTAGGCAATTTCAGTTTTTAGTCATACAGAAGCTGATTAGAAGTATTTAATGTATACTGCGCTGTTTTTGCGAAACACACACGCACAAAAATACATTTACGCCACATTATAAAAACCAAAACTGGAATAACAACAAGTAGAGTAGAAAGCAAGTACAGCTAACAAGTCATACATCGTAAATATACTACTCCCGTTGTTCAGTAGTTGAACAAAGCTATTATTTTGCATAGGGCAGCCTCAGACTCCAGAATGCAGTCGATGTTTTTAACGATATGCAAAACGATTTAGATATGTATTACATCAACTGAAAACAGGCGAAAGCACGATACGCGTATTGGTATAAATAAAAACGAAAGCTGATTGGTTGTTGTATTTCTTAAAATAATACAATCCACAGCCACGGAGCCCAAAAACAAGTTAAATGGATACATTAAAGTTATATTTTAGTATTCTTGCGAATAACCTCTGAGCGCGTGTTGCCAGGTTGGCTCCATGCAGGTAACATGTCTAAATCATTTTGTAATTCGTTTTGATCCTCTTATCACTTAAATAGACGGCAAACGATAGTACCATTTGCAAGGAGTCTAAAAGTGCTAGGCAATATACAGAAAACGGCTGGTTGCTATTTTTCTTAAAATAATTAAAATATAAATGCGCTTAAATTTCTATTACACGATAAATCACAAACATTTCAAGGTCGTCGATCCCACTAAATGGCTACCAATTACAATTACGAACAACTTGTATGGGAGAATGTGGAGAAGCTGCACCAAAGACTGCGTTTCATTAGCGGTATATTTCAAAGGTACAACAATTCTGTACTGTGGGCACTGCCTGCCGTCCGTCCTTTTCTGGAATATTGCTGCATGAATCTTCACCAGATAATTTAATAGACAGAACATACGAAAGGGCCGAAAACGGGCAGTTGGTTTTGTATTATCACAAAACAGGGGAAAGCCTGTTACGGGTATGATAAACGACGTGATACGGCCTCATTAAAACAGGAGCGTTTTTCGCTGTGACGAGATCTGTTCACGAAACATCAGTCACAAACATTCTGCTCTGAATGCCAAAATATTTTGTAAACTGCCAAATATATAAGGAGAAATGACCTTCGTGATAAAATAAATGAAATTAGGTCTCGCGCGGAAAGGTTTACGTGTTCATTATTCCACGTGCTCTTCCAGAGTGTAGCGGGGAAGAAATAGTCTGAAAATGATTCTATGTGACCTCTGCTAAACAGATAACTATGAAGTGCAGAGCAATGAAGTAGATGTACATCTGCAAGTCCTTGACTCTACATGGATCCTACTCGAAAAGCCCGTTGTACCTCAGGAATGAAAAGTAAAATAAACAGTAACTCAAATGGCTGTCAGCGACAAAGTATTTTGAGTCGTCCTTTGATGACGTACGACGAAATGATTATTTTACCTTAGATTAGTGATGGTACGCGTAGCTGTTGTAAAAATGCGTCATTCAAGAAAGGTATTACTCTTACGGTTTTTTTTTCCTTTAAATAGAAACCGGATTCTAATCAAAATTAGTAAAAGCAAACATCAGAACTCCCAGAAAACTATGTGCAGTTAATTAATAACTATAAAAGAACTACACGAAGAGTACAACCAGTTAACATACCAGATTAAGCCAACTGTGCGGAAAAGGCATAACTTTCCATCCTCCCTCTCCAGCTACACGCAATGAACACATTCATCAATAATTCAGTCATAAAGTCTTTATCCTCTCACGTATAGTTCCATCTCCCTTTCATTCTCCCTCTTATAACATTCTATTCTCTCAATTTTTCATCATCGTCACGCAAGTATTTCAGCCACTCTTCTATCTCTAGCCATTAAACAAATATAAATAAAATACGCTTATCGCAGATAAATCAAAGTTAACTGATGTTTCCAGGGCGTGCTGAAACGGAGTGCTCCCAAATATTTTATTCAGTTCTCAATATCGGTTGAGGTATTACATGTCATGATGAAACGTCCCCTTTTTTGAAGAATTATACAAGACTGTGCTTAAACTGATACACAATATTTTTTTAGCGCAACGCAATCTGACTTTCAAAAATCCCTACAAAAAAATGGCCCTGACTAATCTGATTAACCTATGCGTTTCACAAATCGCTTACCTCACAAAAATCTTGGTTACTCGAACTACTGCAATAAAGCTAGCGCCACTACTGCCAGCTAAATAAAAGGTTCAAACTATGGAAGGCACTAACTACTGATAGGGATAGTTAGCAAATGAAAGATATTAATAGAGAACAAACAATGTATTTACCTTAATAGTCATAATATATATAGCAGTTCATGACAAATTACAAAACTCCACCATCTCTCTCCCCACATCCACCACTGCTGGCGGCTCATCTCCAACTGCGCAACGCTATGCGCTGTTCACATCCAGTTGCCGCTGCCCAACACTACAATGGTAGACAACAATGCAAACTAGCCACAGACTGCACACAGCACAGCCAGTGATTTTCACACAGAGCGCTACGTGGCGTTACCAATAAGAAAACCTAAACAGCCTATTTACATAGCCCCCATGCTCCCCACAAAAAATGTTACAAATTGTTTTGGGCAGTGGCCACTAATGATTTGAAAAAATTTTTCATAATTACAATAACAAAGAAATCAAATGCACACACTTATTGATACAATGTTGGTCAAAAGCTAAAATTTTGTCACAGTCCATAAAGACAGTCCTGATCATTCATCATAATAGTAATTACAGTTGTTTTTCACAAAGTCTCATTAGTAAAAGAAATTGCACACAGAAGTAGTGGATTTCCATGCAGTCTTGAAGAAGTAGTGTTGTCCTTCCAACGGAAAGACAGTGCTGACTCTTGACATGCAGACAGGTAATAGGACACAACAGAGCAAACCCACCGCAGAGTCAGTCTAAGTTTTGAAGAATATTGGTAAGTAGGTCATCACAGAGCAGACCCACTGTAGTCCTGGTAGAGATTACAGTACTGGTGGGCCACCAGAGGTGCAGACCCACTGCAGTCCTTGTAGAAATAATGGTACTGGTGAGTCATCAAAGATGCAGACCCACTGTAGTCCTTGTAGAGATGGCCAGCAGCCATCTGATGTGACTGTGCAGGTGCACAATCACCATTGAAGAGTCTTGCGGACAATATAGCAAGTCCATAACCACCACTTGTGCACTCACAAAGTTTTTGGAATTGTTCTTAGAACCAGCAATGCTGTTATCCAGTCCCTTGCTGAATTATTAACACACGTGTAAACACTAACAGTCCCTACTTCTCACATATTGTCCATATACTATGACCAACAGAAATGTGTGCAGTTAAATGTAACTTACAAGTTGCTTAATTTGATGAACTGGTGTCAATACAATTATAAATTTACAGCATGAAAATACAATTACAAAGGTACAAAATACATCATTAAAGAACATAATAGTACAGATAACATTTGTAGTAATATGGGCTTTACAAAAGAATCGAAATAACATATACATCAGTGTTACAGGAATTATGACATAAGTAAATACATAAAGATCAGAAGAACTTTTGAAACATCACCTTCACATGTGAGTAACAAACCAGAATAAATAATGTCTAAACATCTTTACAAAGTAAATAACATAGTATTAGAAAAATTCTACAACATAGGTCTTATCAGATAAACAACTAAAGACAGGAAGTACACAAATACACAAGGGTACACAAACACATAGCATAATATTACAAAAGGAAAGGACAGGGTTTGTTTTACAACAGTATTTTGCTCATCATTATTTTGTTCATCATTATTCCCAAAAGTACTATCTAAGCCTGCTTTCTGTATTCTGTTCACATCCTCTTTCAAAATAGTTTTTCTCCACTGTACCCTACTTTTTTTTTTTGGCCAAACCATTTTCTTATATCTTCTCAATGCATTTCTTCCAATTCATCATAGTTAGTTTCTTATATAGTCTACCCCCTCTTAAGCTAACTTAAATCTACTGAGCTCAGATGCTAAACTAAGGGATGAGGCAATGCAGCAGCACAAAACAAATAACACAAACAGTAATGATAAAAAAATACAAATGCCAAAGCAAGCAGCATAAATAACAACTAATATAAGGCAATGAGCAGCAAATAAGAAAAATAAATCAGTAGTAAACTGGCTTAGCAGAGTAACACAAATTAAAATTCAGTAGCACTATGCCTGGCAAACAGCAGCAGTAAATGCCACAACGTATACCTAAGCATGACAAAGCTCAAGCAGAAAAAATAGTACACTAAAGTCAACAATGCAGATAAAGGAAATGTATAATGGCATCTTAATGTCTATGTAATTAAAGTGGTGCACCACAAGTAGTTATTCTACCAAAAAAGTTACCAAGTACTTGAAAAGAAAATTATGAATGCAGTTCCTGTGAACGTAAATGTCTTTTTGTGCTCCCTCATTTTTTTTGAAAAAATTATTATTTACTCGATCTGTAGACAGAAAATATTTATATTAGTACATCTATAAAATTTTATTTTAACCAATGCTGCAGTGCAGCTAGAAACTAGATATTAAAGAAAATCAGCAAATATGTAGAAAGGAAGGCATGAAACATCGTTCATTAGCCATATGGCATTTCATAAGGTAGTACAGAAAATCTCTCAACTAGAAAGACAGTAGTCATAATCAGGTGTATAGACATAAAATATTTCTCATCATTTCATTAGACTTTTCAGTAAATATAATAAATTAAGAGCGCCACAGTGTTATCATATGTTTTCAAGTTTGAGCGTGTCGTATTTGCGATGCTTTCTACAAAGGAATGTCAATAACGAGGATAATAGCCCCCCCTTTTTTTTCACCTGTGCCTCTGAAAGGCACACACAAATGGCTTTTTTCCAGGCGATTGTCGCGCAACTGGGTGCCCACGACGCATTACGTGCAGGTGGTCACTTAACTTTCTTACCGAAATATTTACGACACCAGTTTCCGCTACAGTGACAGTCTCATATGAAAATTTCACAGGTTCGAAAATTTACGTTACAAATGTATAGAAACAAAATCCTATGAATATAACAGTGTGCAAAAAATTTTCGCCTGCATTGTGATACATTCACGCATTTACACACATTTCATAACTCTTAAAGTACGATTCTTGGTTCCCAACAACCTTTTTATCACAAGTCAGAGTCCCTAACCACTACTCATTATTCCTTACCTTATTACACATATACATATTCGTCGACACTTCTTCAGTATTTCGTCATAATAAATACGTAGCATAATCAAATTCCTCATATAGCATCAGCTTATTGATCATAAACAAACCACAACAGCATAATACACATCGTCATCATAACATCATGAAACCTCAGCCAAATCTCAAAATCGTCGTAGCTTCCTTCAGTAATTTCAAAACCTAAAAAAATTCTCTGCTCATGTCAAAAGTGTCATCTGCCTCAAACGTACTTTAAAAATCGTGATCCCATACCAAATACATCATTCAAAGCTCTCATAGTATCACAATGGTTCCGAAAAATATGAGCATTTCAGAAAGTACAAAAAAAATACAATTTCATAGGTGTGAAGTTATCCAACTGTGTAATTACGTAAACATCTGTCACTGATGTAGTAAAAAAAAAAGTTTCTTTCTCTGTTAAATGATCAGATAGCTGTGTAATTCTGTGTTAGAGAAATATGGTACCGATGTGTAAAGTTGTATAAGCAAATACCATATTAGCTAGGGCTCCTTGTGCTTGCCAAACACATGGTACACAAAGTAGGCATGTACCCCCCTGAGGATTTATGTAATTATACTCTCAGGTGTTACAGATTACAACAATGGAATGAAATGTATTATGGAAAACCCTTGTTTCATTGTACTTCAAATATCTTAAAAAATGCATGTTTTAAGTGCGAAATTAATCACTCAAATACGTGTCCTGTAGCGCTAAATGTGCGTCTTGCTGTAAGATAATCTCTGTGGAAGTGTCATAGTTATTGTCCTCCGAAAGCTAAGATCTGCAGAAGTCAATGTACTTACCTCATGATAAACAAATTTCAAGTAAACCAAAATGTTGCATTAAAATCTCATTAGCAGTACCAATATATGTTCTAAGTATGTGAGCCTTATAGTAGTTACTTAATCGTGCAACTAACAAGCAAGAACATACACACACAATAACACAGTGTCGTCTGTTCGCAATAACAATGCATTCGTAATTTCTGTTTAAATAAGTTCTCTTGGTTCTTGACTGGATATTTAACTTCAACCATTGTTGCATGGTAACAGTTTCTAAGTCTGACAATGCATACTAGAAATGTGAAGTGAAAAGTTTTATGGCAAAGACAAAGTTAAAAGGCAGATTATCTTTCAATAAACGGTTTTACATGTGAAATCTGGTGTAAACCTTTACTCTTCATAGTACTCAGAGTTTGAACTTGAATGCAATTGTCATGCGGTATACGTCGGTAAAGAATACTGGAATTTTTCTCAAGGTTAGCGTCTATGTTATTTTTCTCTGAGCCAGCCGGCGCAGGTGGCTGCCTGCGGTGCGGGTCATTGTCTGTTTCTTTGTTGGCGCGCGTCGTTATTGGGATTAGGAGACCTAACTTCTACAAATTCACCGTGACGAGAGGGCCCTGCCCTGTTTAAATCCCGCCAGTTCTGATGCAATTCAGGTCTCTCGTTACGAATATATCGTCTGTCGTCGTGTCGGTGGATTCCGTAGTTTCTTCCTTGTCCATCACGTGGTGGAGAGTTTCTCCCTGAATCGTAACTGTGCGCCGAACTGTTGCATCTGAAGTTATTCTGCCTCCCTTGATAATAATTATTTTGGTTCCCATATTGTCTGTTTTCTGATTGTCTCTGTGATAGTCATTACTACAGAAATGCGATCTTTCTCTGTAACAATTATTACTCTGCCAGTGGTTGTCATATGGGTGGTGTCTGTTTTGGTCACGATTTGCGATGTAAGAATAGACTTGTCGTGTCCAGTTATTGTTTCTGTCGTCACGGAATTGTGACGGATGTGACCTGTAGTGATTGTTTTCCTGTTTTCGCATCCCGCGACTGTCTGTGTCAATTTCTAGTTCTTGTAACAGTCCCTGAAAAGCCTCAATGTCTTCTTTGCAACGTCCTGCTAAATTAATATGTCGTAAATGTTCAGGTAATTTGATTAAGCAAATGCGGATGAGTTCTGAGGGGCTGTATGGGTTTGAAAGATACTGATTCTCATGCAACATGTCTTCAAAATATTTCACAAGACTGGAAAATTCAGATTGTTCGAAATGTTTTATCATTATGATGCCATGTTTTACTCGGTCTTGTGTAGCTTGAGACCAATATGCTGAGAGGAAGGCATGGTAAAATTCTCCTTCACTGTGGCAATCGTGAATGACCGATCGCATTCTTACAGCTGGTTCATTCTCTAAGTAGCCACACATAAATTCTATTCTGTGTTCTAACGACCAGTTGGGAGGAAAACAATGAGAGAATTGATGGAGCCATGCTTGTGGATGAATGTCGTTGCCAGAATTCTTAAATGTTTTGAATTTACGTGTAGTAATGAACAGCTTATAGTCAAAATCATCGTGTCGGCGAGTAGCATATTGGTCATTGTTACATCGTGTCGGCGATTCCATCTCAAAATACGGTGCACCTTGCCAATTTCTTTCATAATTTCCGAAATGAGCTGTGTTATTATTTGGTGGCTGTTCCGTATTTCTATGTCCCTCTTCCTGTATTGGGGCACGAGTGTCCTCTGAAATACATAATTCTTGTATTACCTGTGTCAGCTGGTCTTGTACTTCCCGGATTTCTCTTTGGTGTTGCGTATTAATTTGATTTTCATTTTGTTTGAATTTTATAATTTGTTCATACTCTTCTGTGTCAGTGAAGGCTACAGGTCTTGTGTCATTCAGATTATCATCTACATTTGTAGATAAGTTAGTGACCTGATCCGAAAGTTCAACTACTTTCTCTGATAATGTACTAATTTCCTCCATGTGTCTTTCTACTGTGTCCTTTAAGTTTTCCTGAGTTTTTGCAAGTTGCGTAACCGAATCGGTAGATGCAACTGAGTCAGTTTTAGCTTGCGAGGTCTCACGATTTTCATGAACAATAATTTGCAGTTCTTTTATGGCTGCTTCGTGAGTCTGTAATGCATTTTCACGCCGCGAAAAAAAGGTTGAAAATGCTCACAAATTTGTGTTTTTACGTCGTTACAGACTTTTTGACATTTCGATTCGATTTTATGTAACTCAGTAGTCAAATCTTCACGTGTTTGTGCAAGCGTGGTGTGAAGATTTTGTTCCATTGCGTCTAATTTTTTTAAGATTTTGTTCCACTGTGTCTAACTTTTGAAGCTCATGCTGTGTTTGTCTCTGATTCTGTTCCATCGTGTCTAACTTTTGAAGATTTTGTTCTATTGTGTCTAACTTTTGCTGTGTTTGTCTCTGATTTTGTTCCATTTGTTGCATTAATTGTAATAACAATGCACTGGTGTCTGAAACATGTTCCTCAGTGTTTTTCGGCAGTGAAGTTGCACCGGCAACATTCACATTTTGACAAGCAGAAAATGTTTCTTGACTCATTTGAGAAAACGGTGAGAACCCAAAACCTGAGTCTACAGTATTTGCAATATTGTGTTCTGTCATTTCCGATTCCTGAGGCGACCTGTTGCCGACCGATCGATCTATAATGCTTCCCTGTTCACTACCTGTTTCACTGTCTACACCATTATTTGACGCCTGCTCCATTTCCCTATGCACAGTTACCAAATTACTACTTTGAATGTCTGTTAATTCATTACACAGCGGTGCTGGTAAGCTACACTCGTTGTCACTATTATTTCTCAGTTTACTTTGGAGCCTAGTGTTACGTTTTTCACACGCCATTATTGTCACAATATTTCACACGATAACAAAGAAAAGCACAATTTGAAGAGCAAAAATAAGAGAACACATTAACATAACACTTAAAATAATATCTAGTTAATTGCAGCTGCAAAATACTTGGTGCTAATCTACATGCATGCCACAACTGTTTTGCTGTACAATAATGAAAGACTGCAACTACAAAGGAGATTCTTTCTGCAATTACGCACTAGCAATAAACAATAGCTACACTAATTACACTAACTACAAGAAAAAAATCAGAAGATTCCAGTGAGGTATCCTCGGCTAAGGGTCGACATAGGAAACGTCCCCTTTTTTGAAGAATTATACAAGACTGTGCTCAAACTGATACACAATATTTTTTTAGCGCAACGCAATCTGACTTTCAAAAATCCCTACAAAAAAATGGCCGTGACTAACATTAACCTATGCGTTTCACAAATCGCTTACCTCACAAAAATCTTGGTTACACGAATTACTGCAATAAAGCTAGCGCCACTACTGCCAGCTAAATACAAGATTCAAACTATGGAAGGCACTAACTACTGATAGGGATAGTTAGCTAATGAAAGATATTAATAGAGAACAAACAATGTATTTACCTTAATAGTCATAATATATATAGCAGTTCAGACAAATTACAAAACTCCGCCATCTCTCTCACCACATCCACCACTGTTGGCGGCTCACCTCCAACTGCGCAACGCTACGCGCTGTTCACATCCAGCTGCCGCTGCCCAACACTACAATGGCATACAACAATGCAAACTGGCCACAGACTGCACACAGCACAGCCAGTGATTTTCATACAGAGCGCTACGTGGCGTTACCAATAAGAAAACCTAAACAGCCTACTTACAATGAACAGTACTCGGTCGACTTTTCAGCTTCACTGAGGCAAGCTGCAACCCTATGCCACTAGAGGGCTCCGAATTGTAGGGTGTGACATGGCGATGTGTAACGTAACTATATCGGTGCGTGAGAAACAAGTGCTGTAATAGAGTTTCTAACTGCAGAAAGTTTCATCTTCACGCGGAACGCCCTTTCCTTCACCATGAAAATGCCAGACCACATACGAGTGCTGCTAAATCTACAACAACCCGGCGTCTTGGGTTCACTGTCGTCGAGCATCCTCCATACAATCCCGACTTGGCCCCATCCGATTTTCATCTGTTTCCAAAACTTAAAAGAACACCCTCGAAGATTTCACTTTGTCAATGATGAAGTGGTGCAAGCAGAGGTGAAATTGTCACTTCGTGAACAAAGTCAGACGTTCTGCATTGACGGTATCATAAAAGTGGTCTCTCTTTGGGAAAAATGCGTTCGTCGTCGCCGGCCGTTGTGACCGAGCGGTTCTAGGCGCTTCACTCCGGAACCGTGCGGCTGCTACGGTCGCAGGTTCGAATCCTGCCACGGGCATGGCCGTGTGTGATGTCCTTAGGTTAGTTAGGTTTAAGTAGTCCCAAGTCTAGGGGAGTGATGACCTCAGATGTTAAAGCCCCATAGTGCTTCGAGCCATTTGAACCATTTTTTTGTTCGTTGTTAGGGTGACTTATCGAGTAATAATAGGTAGACATGAAGAATGAAGATGTAGAATGTTAATAAAGTTTGTTTTATTTAGAAAGATTCTAAATTTTTCACAAAAAAATTCGAAGGCATTAGTTCCCATTATGTCGTCGTAGCAACCACTCAGCAAACATGTGTAAGCAAAAGCTACTTATTATTCAAACCACATAATAACGTATCAGTAAAACGAAAGGAAACAAAAGCCAAAGATGGGAATATACATGAAATGTACATGTGGATATCACATTACAACGTAAGCGAGGAACAGTGCAAAATGCAGTATGTTTATGAATACGATGTTAGTAAGCTAATGGATGAGCAATTTCTACGTCACCATGTCGCCATGAGCACACTTTTTTAACCCTTTGTGTCATCAAACCAATTGCAACGCTATAACTGATTAAACGAAATACAATTTTAAGGAAATTTTGTTTAGTATTCGCATTGATAGTTGAAAAGTAACTAAAGTGTTTATTCGCATTTTCTTATTACATAAAACACGTGCTAGTTGTCACATACATGATGACACAAGTGCTTATTAATACCATTTTTAAGAGAAAGATTGCTACAGTTTGGAATGAACTTTGTTCAGATGTTTGGCTAGTGGAGGGGTTACTGACAGTGATATTCAAGTACATTTATCTTAGCTTCCAATTCGGTCAACAGCTTTTCTCGAAAATTACGCCGGTATAAGTGACAAATCGCAGACTGTCCATCTGTAATCCTGTCTGAGGCTGTTCGACTTAAGTATCACTTTTGTCGCACCTTTCATCTGAGTCGCTGCTTGCTTCAAAATATATTTTCAAGAACACAAGTTCGTACGTTTTATACATGCAGCTTCGCCGAGGGATATTGTGAAGGAGTAATGATTTTTAGATACATTTAAGTCACATTTATCAAACAAAGTACATCTTAGTACCTATTCACTGATTTTTACTATGGAGCGTTTAAGATGAGAAACGAGACGGATACGCCCAAGTGGAATCGGGAGCGGAATACCTGCCTCTCCAGCTTATGTCTCAGGATGTTATACAGCAACTATAAATACTCGTGATGTTGAAAGTAAAGCATATATGACATTGAGTTTCAAGGTCCGTATTGTGGACAACTGAATGAGAAACACAAACTTCCTCGTACAAAAAGGTTTTCTCTCTCGGTGCAATAAAATACCCTATTGTAAGGCACTGGCCGCTTTAGAGTCATGTTAATGACAAATTGTGACACAAAATGTGGATTATGCATGGAAATATGGCTTACGCCTCAGGATTTATTTGACAGCAATCACTTACAGTCTATAGCGATTATAAAAGCATTTTCTCCGTTTCTTTCGTAGGTACTATGTCGGCCGTAACGATCAGTCAGCACATCCTGAAGCCAAAGTATGAACCTCTTTTTATGAGCCTTGAGATATTTGTATCTAAGGCAATTAGAGAGATGACTAATTTAGATGCATAAGTAATGGGTCAGTTGCGGTAATCAATGGCAGCGCCAATAACTGAATTTATAAAAATTTATTTATCTAAATCCAGGACTTCAAAGACTGTTTGATCTAGTCGTCAGGGGTCAGCATTCAGTTCTTTAGAAAAGATATTAATTTTTACAGTCATGTGAAAGAGAAGAAAGGAAGTTCAATGTTGAGAACTGCAAAATAGCTGAAACGCCAGTGAAAATTTGTTTAATACATAGCCATGTATGCAGGAACAAACCACAGTACGTATAGGCCGCCGGCCGCTGTGGCCGAGCGGTTCTAGGCGCTTCAGTCCGGAACTGCGCGACTGCTACGGTCGCAGATTGGAATCCTGCCTTGGGCATGGATGTGTGTGATATCCTTTGGTTAGTTAGGTTTAAGTAGTTCTAAGTCTAGGGGACTGATGACCTTAGATGTTAAGTCCCATAGTGCTTAGAGCCATTTCTGAAGTATGTATAGGCCATTTTCCTTTCCTGATCCAGAGCCGATGTCCTACCATATTGCATAGCAGCTAGTTACTCACTTTGACAGCATAGTTATGTGTCTCGTGTAGTATTTCAGGTCTACGCTTTCAGCTGGCAAGATTCGGACTACGATTTGATACCGTTTCTTCTCCTTTGCTGTTCTGACGACATTCAGTTTCTATCATGCTTTGATGTCCATTTTCTTTGCATAGCAATGTTGTTCTTCATTTCTCATTTGCATAGTGGTTTATAACAAGAAAAACGGCGAAATCCAAAGCCCCGTGCCTTCCATTCCAACTTACATCTCCCTGATCAGTTAGACGATTGCTAGAATGTTCCTCCAAAACGGAGCGGATTTCCTTCTCTTTACTTTCCAGTGCGAGTTTGAGGTCAGATAATAGCCTGTCATGAAATAATTATGAACGCAATTAAAAAAAGAAGGACTCATACAGATAAACAAAGACCAAGGTGGATAAATGAATAGCTGAAGACTGATGAATGGAAGGTCTGGAGGAGGCACCACTCCAGCAATGGATAACAAATCGTTAAAAACGAAGGGGGCAAAGAACGCACACAACAATGCAAATAGTCGCCGTAATGCAGAAGTAAACCGATTTATCTGGCATCCAGAATGGCATGATCATTGGCTTTTTGATCAGGAGTGGAAGCATCTCCGAACACCTAAGGTTGTAAAATGTTCGCGTGCCACCGTGGTTAAGGTACACTGTGCATGGAAAAATGGCGATATGCAAAACCGGCGCCGAGGAAAGTGAGGTGAACTGTGGGCCATAGATGACATGTGTCAACGACGACTGCAAAGATGAGTATGTGCGAACCGACGTACAACTGTTGAGTAGCTGATCGCCCATATGTACCAAGGGGCTGTCAACAGGGTCTCCTCAACAATCGTTCAGCGAACGTTGCTGCATATGGGCCTCTGAAGCAGACGCCTGTTTCCTGCATCCATGCTGTCTGCTGTTGACTGAAGATGAAGGCTGAAGTTTGCACGTCAGTACAGCATCTGGACGTCCGCTGAGTGGCGAGAGGTGGCATCTTAAGATAAATCACTTGTTGTGCCCTATTGGACAGATGAGTGTTGTACGGCGTGAGACGTATGAAAGCAAACACCCAGCAACAATCGTCGTAAGGGTCCATGCTGCAGAAGGGAGTGTTATTGATTGGGGAATGTTTTCGTGGCATTCCCTGGGTGACCTCGTGATTCTGGAAGGCACAATGGATCAACACAAGTATGTATCTACCCTTGTGGACCATGTGCAACAATACATGCAGTTTGTTTTCTGCTCGTCAAGATCTCATCTACCAGAAGGACAATGCAATGTGTCACGCCGCTCTCACTGTACGTGCGTGGTTCGAAGAGTGCAAGGATGAGTTTACCATAAACCTCTGGCCACCAAACTCCCCAGAGTTGAACCGAATCTAGAATCTGTGTGACCACCTCGATCGGGCTTTCGCACCGTGGATACTCGCCCGAAGAACGTAGAACATTTGGCCGCGGAACTAAAGGTGTGAAATTTTGTCCTAATAAGTACAAATATATTTGAAATGTAAACCTCTTGATTAGGTTCCCTTTCAGTTCCACTCAAACTTCATCCATGACCATAGTTGGGTAATGTAGCACATAGCATTAGCACATTAATAATTGGCTCCTCTTATGAACTCCCCCTCCCCCATCAGAGTACAGTTGCTGAACAGCTCAAAGTAAACTTGAGTCTCACTTCTAATACATGCCTCACTCACACAATTACAGTTGGTGGTGACTTCAGTTTATCCTCGATACGTTGGCGAAAATACGTTTAAAGCCAATGGTAAGCATAAAACATCGCCCGAAATCGTAATGAATGCCTCCACGAAAATTATTTTAAATAAATAATTGGGGAGCCCACTTGAGGTGTAAATGGGTGCGAAAACATACCTAGCCTCTCAGCAATAAATAATCTGGAGCATATAGGGAACAACATGAGGTATGTAGGATTAGTGAGCACAAGGTTGTTGCAGGAAGACTGATTGTGGTTACATCCAAATCCACCAAAAATATACGAAAATGCCTCGTGATGACTGGGTGTTGTGTGCTGTCCTTAGGTTGGTTAGGTTTAAGTAGTTCTAAGTTCTAGGGGACTGATGACCATAGATGTTAAGTCCCATAGTGCTCAGAGCCATTTGAACCATTTTTTGAATATACGAAAAAAATATATCTATTTAAAAAAAAACAGAGCCCCCATTCCTTCCAAAGTATCTGTGTGAGCGTAGATAAAGGATACTACTGAATCCCATCCGCACGGGCCTCGGAGGGCCCAACGGTAACGACTGGCCACAGTGTCATCCTCAGCCAATAGGCATCACATGGTGCGAATATGGAGGGGCATGGGTTCAGCACACCGCTCTCCCGGCCATGGTGAGGTTTCGTGATCGGAATCGCTAGTGCTCCGTCAAGTGGGTCCTCAACTGGCCTCACAAGGGCTGAATGCATCCCAACTGACACTCGGCAGAGTTGGACGGTTACCCAGCCAAGTACTAGCCAAGTCCGACAACGCTTAACTTCGGTGGACTGACACCAACGGCTGTTACCACAGCGGCAAGGCCGTTGTCACCCGTGATCAACATATGGGTTAAATTCAAAGAAAAGATATCGACCTCAGTTGAGGGATACACATCAAATAAATTAATAAGACATGGTACTGATCCGCTATGGTACCGATGAAAGTCCCACTAAAGAGAAGTTACTGAACACGGGTTGCCGAAATTTCTTCACCAAAGAAGACGGAGTAAATATTCCAGAATTCGTGTCAAGAGCATCTGCAACTTGAGTAACTTAGAAGTAAATATCCTTGGTGTAGCAAGGCAACTTAAAAGAATAATAGCAAGGCCACTATTCTCATAGTACACCAGTTAGATTCCTCTCAGACTACGCTGATACAATAGTTCTGTACCTTCCAGTCCTACACAACCGTTCGCTCTTGATCTGTACTTAAAATCTGGAAAGTTGTGTAGGTCACACGAACAGCCAAGAGAGGGACTATAATTCACTGAATTAGAAACTCTTATCACTGACGTCGATTTGCAGTAGGATTTTGGAAGGTACGGCTATGCAGTGTTCGAACATTGTGAATTACCTCGATCAAAACTATTTACTGACGAAGAGTCAGCACGATTTCTGAAAATATCGTTCTTGCGAAACGCTAACAACTCTTCATTCACAGAAAGTAATGAATGCTATCCATTGGGAATTTCAAACTGAGTCCGTATTTCTAGACTTCGAGAAGGATTTCGACACTGTTCATCACAAGCGACATCTAAACAAATTGCGTTCCTTTAGAGCATCGACTCAGATGCGTGACTGGGTTCGTGACTTCTTTCAGAAAGGTCACAGTTCGTAGTAATCGAAAGAAAATCATCGAGTAAAAGAATCTGAGAAGCCCTCTTAAGTTGTTTGTCACACTGCAGCGACCAGTGCTCTATTGCGCACATTGAGCAACGCGTTAAACAGCTACGAGTGTAAAATATAATATACGCGGTACGCTATGGATGAAATTTTACCCCAGTTAAATGTGGGCATAATCGAAAAGTTTCCACTTCAAATGCGTTTGTGCTAACTAGTACAAAGTCGGCTCTCCTTTAAAATCCGGATTTTCCGTGATCTTCACTTTTGTCACTGGATGTTTCCTTCTCCAGCGCAAACAAGTAAAAGACTAATTTAACTTTTCACAGCGTGACCAACACCTGAAGTTTCTCTTTAAAATTGATCTGACGACAGTTATTTGAAGAAATACTATAGGCTGAGGATTCTAAGATAGGGAAGGAAGAATCAGACCACGCTAACTATGCG
Organism: Schistocerca piceifrons; assembly: GCF_021461385.2. Classification (NCBI taxonomy): domain Eukaryota; kingdom Metazoa; phylum Arthropoda; class Insecta; order Orthoptera; family Acrididae; genus Schistocerca; species Schistocerca piceifrons. Next base: position 752,826,629 of record NC_060140.1, read on the forward strand.
GAGTTTTACATAACCTAGGCTATCAGAATAGGACTTTCCAGCTGCTACATCAGTTGGAACGACTTTAGACATTACAGATAAAACCCCCGGTATCTTACAGCTGATGTGGACATGTGTCAGGTTCCAACGGCGGAGGCTGCAGCCAAAGTGGGTCAAATTTTCCTACGTTCTTGAGGAAACGGTCTGACTCATTAGGCTGTTTTTGTACGAAACTCACATATCATGTGATCTTTGGAGCCTCCAATAGCACTTGGACTGAAGTTTACAAAAAACGAGAAAAATACTACGAATTCTCCGGACACCGCTGTATGTTATTGTACAATCATCTTTAAGGCGAGTAGGTGAGTTCTGAGTGACCAAGTATGCATTTTAGTGAATAAATACGCCCGTTTGGACGTTCAGAACTTATTCATAGACTTGCTTTGAAGACAGCTGTACAGCTTACAACAGAAATATTATAAAATGAAATATTGCTGTCCTGGATGCACGTTTGAAAGTTGATGATGTATGGCATCGATAACTTCAAGAATCATTCATCGAGAATAATTTGCGCTCGAACGTCTTATGCCTATTGAAGTTCTGAGGTAAAGTATTGTCATAAAATTTATAATAAATAGCATAGGGAGCTCTATAAATAATTTTGTAGCGCAAATGTTTTCATGATCTTGGTGAGGATATCAGATTTCGGAAAATGGGACTGCTGAAGATAAGAATTATAGATCTTTATTTATCGAAGACCAGACAAATGCCATGTGAGCAAATCCACCGTGATGCCAAGTATTATGCGCTTCTCACAGTTTTCATTGTTTCAAACAAACGAGACAAAACATTTAGGATATTTACTCGTCTCTCATTATAAGATCAGCAACGAGGCAAAGGTGGTAAACACTCAAAAATAACAAACATAATATCGTACAATAAACAGGTGACAAACCTGCAGCAATAAATATATCCATAAAAGGGTCTTTTGTCACTGAACATTCAGATAATGATGCTGCAGCCGCGGTAAAAATAAATTAAATCAAAATATTTTTGTCGACCTGAATGATTGAGCACAATATTAGCAACTCGACTGGTACAAACGAAATTCGAGTTGCATCGTGTGGAACTGAATTCCTCATTTTCGTTCATTCAAGAGATGTAGAAGACTAATAATTGCAACCCTGAGATCTATTCAGAGTTGCTTTAGTCTCATTCAGTTGTCACAGTGTCACTTGTCACCTGGTAAGGAAAATACGTGTTTAGGGAACATCGGAGCTGGTACATTACTACTTCCTGATAGGAACAACTCGTCATTATTATGCTGATAACGAGCTAGATGGAGCACTGTCAGTGTTTTGCTACTGAATCTGGCAGGAGTGTGCTTCCGCCGTTTCGTATGGCGCATGTGATCTAATAAGGGTTCCCTAAGTCACCTAAACGAACATAACTGATTATCGCCCATCTTTGTCCAGAACGAGCTTTCGATTCGTCTGTATTGACCTAGTGTTTGCGAGGAATGTAATCTTAATCCTCGCTCATTGTTTTGCGAAATTCAGAACATGTGAGTAACTGATAACATTCACGCATTACTGTCACTGGATTGCATGAAAGTGAAAGTGTGTTACGGAGAAAACAAATGTCAGTATAAATTAGACCTGGAGATTCGTTAGGAACTAGAACACAATTAAAGAGGAGGCTTATTCTAAGCAATTAATGAATTTCGTTGGGTTAATTTTTACCTGCGGACTCGAGTAGCAGAGATAGTAAACCTACAAAGAGCTGTTGCGATATCGTTGCAGTATGCTTACTCAGAGTAAGCGTCACGTAATATGAGAGAGAAGTGGAAAGTTTTCAAGATGGCTTTCATGGGAGTGAAATTTCGATTTTCTTCTGGAGTTATATGCTTCACAGTAATGTGGGGCAAGTGTGAAATTCATTTACATTTAGTTCCGTTTATAAAGTTATTTAAAATCAGTCGTGCTGTGTGTGCGTTTCGTTCAGATGGATAAACTGGAGTATCATGCCAAATATCTTTGCCTGTAACGGTTTATTACCATCATAAGTTCATTCAAATTCGAAAGAGGTTTAGGAGCCTGCACTTCCATTTCCAACAGTTAAGAAATGCGTGACTGAATATAGTTTCACTTGTTAGAAGGTGATACGAGCGAGGTATCTCTTAAAACTGCCGCCCTAGAAGTAAACACGGAGAAAACATCATATAGGAGAACTCTCCTTCCGTCCGTATATTGGTTCCCCCGTGGCGACGTGGTAGCGGCGGGTATCCACCCATTCTTTGTGACGTAGGGCGCGTGGGACACATTACGCGATGGAGGTCTACTATAAAGACAGTTTGGTGTACTTCATCGCCCCGGAGCACGTCTTTCAACTGGTTGCCACCGCGTCGTTCCCACTTCTCACATCGGTGAGAGGTGAAGGCTAGGTTAATACGCTGACTGGAAGCTTCCTGGTTCGATTGAGATTCTACCCCGCGACCTCTGGGTTTCCGGACATGTATTTTAGTGCCAGACCTCCAGGCCTGACACAGAGCTCCATGGATTTCATCGAAACCTTTATCTGCGGATCCGATAATCTCTGCTATGCTGCAGTACCAAATCAGTCTGAATAAGGTCACCAGCCTCCCTTTCTCTGGAGAGTCAGAGCTAAACTTCTCTTATTAGAATGTTAATAATCAAAACTCTGTAGCAGTCCAGCTACCTTCAGAAATATTACCTGATCTGACCACTGAACTGATACTCGCTTCTAACAACTTGCGCCGATAATACAAACATATCAAAAATACACTTCATCAGCGCTAAGGGAAAAAGCCACACAAGAACAACACTCTCAAATTTCCACTGGACTAGTACAACGTATTGGCTTCCAGTAAAAGCTGTCCAAGCCCGTCTCGGGCATCAAAACACCATCTTCCAGCTAGTTACTGGCTCCACGACCGGGAGTAAGGGGACGTACACGTTCAGTGAAAGGCGTCACTCGTCTAGAAAATTGAAAAGGGCCAAAGGAGAATTCCACGCTGGCTCATGAGATCGCACTTTCGATTCCTGTAGACCTTCCATTCTGGAAGAAGTAACTTGGTTCATCACTCAGGTTCACCACCGAATGATCTCACAAACACATTCAAATGATAAAGCACAGCAGTCAGTCGTCTTTTTCTTGCAGGTTTTATTCAGAAAATTTAGCTTTCGGTTAGTGCCTAGCCATTATCAATGCACCATTTTATAGTACCGATGCCTGTTTTAATACGTCAGTCCCCTGTTGTTCGGGCCTCCATCACATTTATTTCAAGACCACTGTGTACATGTTACAGCACTACCTCCCCTCCCGAAGGCACGTGTGACACCACACTTTCGAGGGCTATCGCCCGGCTCTTCGATTTCACGTGATCCCTCAATGTTTAACATTTAGACCTTCCAACCAGTTTGAATCAAGAGCACGATGTACGCACTTACGTTGGCCCTTTCCCGTTCCCGCGTACAGCGTTTCTGTCCTGTCAGGACTTAAAGTAATTTCTCTGCAGTGGATGTTGGCAAACATTTTTCATACGGAAATAACTCTATCTTGATCGGCCCTCATATGCCCAGACGATTACCCACTTAGGAGGATTGGAGTAAGACCGGACAATCAACTCCAGTTTGAACAAAAGCCCCTTCGTGCTGCTACCACGAAGTGCTGCTGTAGCACACGGAATAGAGACATGACGAGCAAACATGGGTAGACAGCAAATAATATGCTACAGATTCGTGATTAAAGATAAGTAAGATGTCATAAACATATTACGAGAAAGAATGAAGTAAATTTTACGGCGATAAACGTTTACAGGAAATGTTTATGCGCAATAGGGATCGTATTACTTCAATGCTGACTACAAATCAATTAGACTTTTTTTTAAAAAGTAATCCATTTAATAAATTACTGTGAATTGGGCGTCCGGCTCTACCCCTCCTCCCCTCCCCCCGCCAGAAACGAAAGAGGTGCTGTGGATGGTAGCAGATGACACCACACAAACAAAAAAAAAAAAAAGCAAGAACGAAATCGGTATCAACTGGGACAATGGACTAGCCAACACTTAGTGGGATTGAAAACGCATTCATCTTATTCATTACTTACAGATAATACAACAGTGACTGGCAGAAACAATGCAGGTCTTCTGTACCAAATGTATCAAAGTGATACTTGAGATCTGAACGCTAAAAGGACAAAGGGACGTCTATCTTCAAGACCAATGAACACGCAAACAAAGATGCTATAACAATGGAATAACGGTGCGATCTGAAGTATGACATGTCAGAAACTCCGCCATTTCCACAACATTTGCCATATGTGAAGTCCATGAGTTTCATCGGATAAAATTTCTGTGTGCAACCTGAGTCCAGTAGAGTGGGCATACTGCCCATAAACAGGTGTTTTGTGCGCCCTCTAGAATCGCATTTCAGAGATGGAACGTCGTTATTTTTGTCGTCGTTAGTCGGAAGATTGGTTTTGATGCAGTTCTCCAAGCTTGCCTTATCTCTGCAAATCTCTTCTTCTTAACCCACTACTGCTTTCACTTTAACATGATTACAGCAGTCAGTACCTTACCAAATTATCTTACCATTGATGCCTCGGAATGCATTCTAACACAGTATCCCTTTTTTACATGAGCCATAAAGCTCTTTTCCTCAGAGTCTGATGCAGTACCTCGGTATTCTTAGTTAATGTAATCATCTTAACCTTCAGCTTCGTGTCTGTCCGTTCACGACCTTGTTTCTTCTAATTCATTCGCATATCTGTTTTCTTGATCATTATTGGACCTATTTCTGCATTACCGCTGTTCGTTTTTGTGTTGAAAATCCTGTTCTCGCCTAACCAGGAAGCCTGTCCTTTGTGTTACCGCATTTCAGTAATTCCAACCTTACCTAACCTCTATCCGTTTCTCTTCTTAAGGTTCTACCCTACCTATACGACCCTTTGAACGCCATGTCGACATTCTTCTGAGTAGTTCCCTCCCGGATCGCTTGGAAGTCCGAATGGGAGTTTGGTCTCCGGAATATTTTATCCTGGTGAATGTAATCGTTACTAAACCATACAGCAAAGCTGCATGGGATCGACAAACATAACGGCTGTAGCTATCCGTTGCTTTCAGCAATTCTGATGTGTTAACGTCTCAAAAATCACGTTGGCCAGTGATGCAAATCCACACCACACTACTGTAGCCTTTTAGACTACAGTAAGGATTACCGCTCCTCTTCAGACACCACGTGTTAGTCCGGCATCTCTTCAAGTACCCAGTACAACTACCTGTGTCGCTGCTACTAGCGAGCCAGCCAGTAGTGGCAAGGTCCATGACGAGAACAAGTTCTACAAAAATTCTGTCAGCCTACTTCTGAAAGAAGTAAAGGAATTTATTACTACTCAGACAGACGCCGTAATGACCCCGAATGTGACATTAGTCAAACGCTCGTCACAGGGAAATACACATACAGGATATTCGTGCGTACACCCAATGAGCGTAATAGGAAAGAAGGGATAATGCTGTCTGTACATTGAGTCACGTGCACCACACGCTGTACTTCGGCATGTGCATTACAGTTGTGTATTTCATATAACATATATAATTCGACAGACGATTTCGAAAGTAATTTTATCCGGTGTAATGACACACACACAGCCTATAGTTCGTTGTTTTTATGTAAGAAAGCTGCAACATCAGTAATGAGCGAGTGGGAGTACTGTAGGTGGACTAGCTTAGAGCCAGGTGCTTCACTCGAATAGACTGTATGGCCTGCAGAGATTTGTTTTTAAATTTTATTTAATCGGATTTTTTGTTGTTGTTCACAAATTGCAACACCTTCTAAGCACTTCACGCTAATTACGTCCATATAAGCATGGTCTTTTTCGAGTGTACTTCTGGCCAAACAGCGATTCTGCTAGTTAGGATCCAAAGTTTTTGTCATTCATGCCTTTTCCGTTCTTATGGAGATATTTCCATCCCAACTTTCATTCCCTGAAACTATTTCATTATATCTGATTGAGAAGTGAAACACCAGTTTTCATAAATTTAGCTCCAAAATTTTTTTATGTAACGAAATATTTCCTTAAGAATTTTCATCCCCTATTGCACTCACTTAGGGATTGAATTTCCAGAACCACTCGATCACGTCTACTTGTATTTCAGACCGAGAAGTGAAACACAAATTGTCTTAGATGTAGCATTAATATCCTTTAGTAGTTCTTTAGTAATTATTTACTTACAAAAAAGCTTTCACACACTACTTTGCCTCCGTAGTGATTGAATTTCCAAAAATGCTGCAACACGTAATTTTTTATTTTCTGACTGAGAAACCAAATACCAATTTTCGCTGTTCTAGGTTCAAAATTCAGTTGATAGCGCCATACTCTCAAAAAGCCTTTCATCCCTATTTTACCCCTGTAGGAGTGGAATTTCGGACAACCTCTTCTTCTACGATGCCTACAGTATAAGATCCGCATCTTTCTCTACGATATAAGATCAGCACCTTTTCCTAACTTCAATTTTCTACCCTTAGCGGTTTGTGGTGGACGATGATGAATCAGTGAATCAGTCTGATCCTGCTTCACCCCCTAAACGGTTGAATTTCTAAAAACAGTGAAACGCTATTTTTTCGTCTGTAACCGAGAAGCCAAACACCAGTCCTCAGAGATTTAGCTTTAAAAATGCTGTCACAATGAAATAGTTTCATAAAATGCTTCACCCCATGTATCACACCATCAGGGATTAAATTTACAAAACCAGTGACATGCGTACGTTTCATTTCTGACAGAGGAGCAAAATACAAATTTTTATCGTTTAGCTTCAAGAATGCTTGCACAGTGAAATATTCTCGTAAAATCTTTCATCCGCTGTTTCAACCCGATAGGGAGTGAATTCCCAAAAAAACAGTGAAACATGTTTTTTCTTTATTTTTAACTGAAAACCCTATTTTAAATTCTCATAGACTCAGCTTCATAATGCGTCTATAATAAAATAATTTAGTAAACAGTTTCATCCCCTATTTCACCCCCACAGGGGTTCAGATTCCAGAAACAATGAAACCCGTATTTTCTTATTCGTAACCGAGAAGTCAAATACCAGCGTTCATAGATGTAGCTTTATAAATACTTTATAGTTCTTTAATAACGACATATTTTTTAAAAATGCTTTCATCCACTATTTCACATCCATAGGCTGAAATTTCCTAAAATGCTGAAACACGTATTTCTTTATTTCTGACCGAGAAACCAAATACTAATTTTCGAAGATGTAACTTCAAAATTGCCTTAATAGCGATATTTTTCAAAACACCGTTCTTCCCCTATGTCATACCCTCAGGAATTCCATTTCCAAAAAAACTGAAACAAGTATTTGTTATTTGTAACCGAGAAGTCAAATACTAATGTTCATAGGTGTAGCTTTAAAAATACTTTAGTACTTCTTTAATAGTAACATATTTTCAAAAATGCTTTCACCATCTATTTCACCCTCATAGGGTTAAATTTCCAAAAATGCTAAAACGCCCGTTTCTTTATTTCTGACCGAGAAACCAAATACCAATTTTCGTAGGTCTAACTTAGAAATTTCTTTAATAGCAACATTTTTCAAGAAACACCTTCATCTCCAGTTTCATCCCCTTAGGGTTGGAATTTCAAAAATCCCTTCTTAAACGACGCCTACAGTATAAAATCCACACGTTCTCCAAATCAAATTCCAAGTTTCTATCCTTAGCGGTTTGGACTGGACGATTATGAGTCGGTCAGTCAGTCAAGACACTGCCTTTTATATACAGAGATTGACAAACACCCAGAAAATGCAGCGAACGCGAAAAGGAACGGAGACCGCCGTAGACAGAAAGCTGGTTCCGTTTAGCAACCTGTGACGTCCGAGCTGCACGTTGCGTCTCTTGAAGCGGTGAATTCCAAGCACCGCCGTGACGGAAGCATTCTCTTCACACTCGAGTTAGTCACTGGAAGCTCCAGCGTCAAATGTATTGGAAATGCTACACAAACAATGCTAGAGAAATGAAGCACAGCTCTAACTTAGTTAACGTCAGTTTCATCGAGCGGTCTATGGAGTGGAAAATAATTTCCTGCTATTTTTCTTTGAACTTGTCTTAGGATGAAAATTAAGCAAGGAAAATTCTGCTGTGGTTATTCTCAAACATCACATCATCAACCAGATTATGTTAGGAAAAAAACGAAACACACGCGTGGGCATAGATATTAGGGCTCTAGCTATGGAACCAGCGCTTTTCTACTTCAGCGGTGGCTAACATTACAAGGCAGCGAAACGTATGGTATCGGGTGGCACCTTAGTCTCTTTTGGGAAGTAACGTGACGTTACACATGGAAGAAGGCCAATCAGATTTAGTTTATTTTAATTTAGGATGGATATATCCAAAACTCTACCCCTCGAATCGTAGCCAATGAAACAATTTCCATTGATCAACTTGATACAGCCAATGTAAAATCTATATTTTCGAAGATATATAAGGATATTTTGGCCCTGAAACTACTACTTGCAGACTCTGTATCCTACTATTGATTTACACAATGAAAACAGTGCGAGAAAGGCAAATCGAAAGAGAAAGAAAATGTTTCTTCAGAAAAATGGAAAAACATCTGCAGCTACAATAGGAATGCCGAACTTTGATAAGAAATCGAATACGAATTGCAGTTTAACGTAACTGCAAAGTGAATCTATAGGAGGTAAAATGATTAACTTCAGACGACGTCGGTCGATAGTAGAATGCAAGTAATGATTCAAAACAGGTACGTGTGGAGATCAGTTGACACGAAAACTCCGCACATCACGTAGGTGGAATGTGTTGCAGCCCGACGGCACATGTAAGTACAAAATTTTACAATCATATTCCGGAGCAAAACACGATTACATCTTTTTTGTGTCGATTTTCTCTAAGGCTAGCTTCGTATACAGCTCTAAGCTCCAACGCTGATTTTTTTTTTTTTTTTTTGTTATTACGTTCCTTAAATTCATTTTCTATTCAGTGTTTTATTATGCCTGGGGTCGACATATACAAATCCATGACCGTCACTGGGTTGCATTATCTACATCTACATCTACATCTATACTCCGCGAGCCACCTTACGGTGTGTGGCGGAGGGTACTTATTGTACCACTATCTGATCCCCCCTTCCCTGTTCCATTCACGAATTGTGCGTGGGAAGAACGACTGCTTGTAAGTCTCCGTATTTGCTCTAATTTCTCGGATCTTTTCGTTGTGATCATTACGCGAGATATATGTGGGCGGTAGTAATATGTTGCCCATCTCTTCCCGGAATGTGCTCTCTCGTAATTTCGATAATAAACCTCTCCGTATTGCGTAACGCCTTTCTTGAAGTGTCCGCCACTGGAGCTTGTTCAGCATCTCCGTAACTCTCTCGCGCTGACTAAATGTCCCCATGACGAATCGCGCTGCTTTTCGCTGGATCATGTCTATCTCTTCTATTAATCCAACCTGGTAAGGGTCCCATACTGATGAACAATACTCAAGAATCGGACGAACAAGCGTTTTGTAAGCTACTTCTTTCGTCGATGAGTCACATTTTCTTAGAATTCTTCCTATGAATCTCAACCTGGCGCCTGCTTTTCCCACTATTTGTTTTATGTGATCATTCCACTTCAGATCGCTCCGGATAGTAACTCCTAAGTATTTTACGGTCGTTACCGCTTCCAATGATTTACCACCTATGGCATAATCGTACTGGAATGGATTTCTGCCCCTATGTATGCGCATTATATTACATTTATCTACGTTTAGGGAAAGCTGCCAGCTGTCGCACCATGCATTAATCCTCTGCAGGTCCTCCTGGAGTACGTACGAGTCTTCTGATGTTGCTACTTTCTTGTAGACAACCGTGTCATCTGCAAATAGCCTCACGGAGCTACCGATGTTGTCAACTAAGTCATTTATGTATATTGTAAACAATAAAGGTCCTATCACGCTTCCCTGCGGTACTCCCGAAATTACCTCTACATCTGCAGATTTTGAACCGTTAAGAATGACATGTTGTGTTCTTTCTTCTAGGAAATCCTGAATCCAATCACAAACCTGGTCCGATATTCCGTAAGCTCGTATTTTTTTCACTAAACGTAAGTGCGGAACCGTATCAAATGCCTTCCTGAAGTCCAGGAATACGGCATCAATCTGCTCGCCAGTGTCTACGGCACTGTGAATTTCTTGGGCAAATAGGGCGAGCTGAGTTTCACATGATCTCTGTTTGCGGAATCCATGTTGGTTATGATGAAGGAGATTTGTATTATCTAAGAACGTCATAATACGAGAACACAAAACATGTTCCATTATTCTACAACAGATTGACGTAAGCGAAATAGGCCTATAATTATTCGCATCTGATTTATGACCCTTCTTGAAAATGGGAACGACCTGTGCTTTCTTACAGTCGCTAGGTACATTACGTTCTTCCAGCGATCTACGATAAATTGCTGATAGAAAGGGGGCAAGTTCTTTAGCATAATCACTGTAGAATCTTAAGGGTATCTCGTCTGGTCCGGATGCTTTTCCGCTACTAAGTGATAGCAGTTGTTTTTCAATTCCGATATCGTTTATTTCAATATTTTCCATTTTGGCGTCCGTGCGACGGCTGAAGTCAGGGACCGTGTTACGATTTTCCGCAGTGAAACAGTTTCGGAACACTGAATTCAGTATTTCTGCCTTTCTTCGGTCGTCCTCTGTTTCGGTGCCATCGTGGTCAACGAGTGACTGAATAGGGGATTTAGATCCGCTTACCGATTTTACATATGACCAAAACTTTTTAGGGTTCTTGTTTAGATTGTTTGCCAATGTTTTATGTTCGAATTCGTTGAATGCTTCTCTCATTGCTCTCTTTACGCTCTTTTTCGCTTCGTTCAGCTTTTCCTTATCAGGTATGATTCGACTACTCTTAAACCTATGATGAAGCTTTCTTTGTTTCCGTAGTACCTTTCGTACATGATTGTTATACCACGGTGGATCTTTCCCCTCGCTTTGGACCTTAGTCGGTACGAATTATCTAAGGCGTACTGGACGATGTTTCTGAATTTTTTCCATTTTTGTTCCACATCCTCTTCCTCAGAAATGAACGTTTGATGGTGGTCACTCAGATATTCTGCGATTTGTGCCCTATCACTCTTGTTAATCAAATATATTTTCCTTCCTTTCTTGGCATTTCTTATTACACTTGTAGTCATTGATGCAACCACTGACTTATGATCACTGATACCCTCTTCTACATTCACGGAGTCGAAAAGTTCCGGTCTATTTGTTGCTATGAGGTCTAAAACGTTAGCTTCACGAGTTGGTTCTCTAACTATCTGCACGAAGTAATTCTCGGACAAGGCAGTCAGGATAATGTCACAAGAGTCTCTGTCCCTGGCTCCAGTTCTGATTGTGTGACTATCCCATTCTATACCTGGTAGATTGAAGTCTCCCCCTATTACAATAGTATGATCACGAAACTTCTTCACGACGTTCTGCAGGTTCTCTCTGAGGCGCTCAACTACTACGGTTGCTGATGCAGGTGGTCTATAGAAGCATCCGACTATCATATCTGACCCACCTTTGATACTTAACTTAACCCAGATTATTTCACATTCGCATTCGCTAATAACTTCACTGGATATTATTGAATTCTTTACTGCTATAAATACTCCTCCACCATTGGCGTTTATCCTATCCTTGCGGTATATATTCCATTCTGTGTCTAGGATTTCGTTACTGTTCACTTCCGGTTTTAACCAACTTTCCGTTCCTAATACTATATGCGCACTATTTCCTTCAATAAGAGATACTAATTCAGGAACCTTGCCCTGGATACTCCTGCAGTTTACCAATATTACGTTAACTTTTCCTGTTTTTGGTCTCTGAGGACGGACGTTCTTTATCAACGATGATAATGTCCTCTCTGGTAAGCCGTCAGGTATTTTATCGTTTCGCCCAAGGGGGGATCCCTCTAACCTAAAAAACCCCCGTGTGCACGCCACACGTACTCTGCTACCCTAGTAGCTGCTTCCGGTGTGTAGTGCACGCCTGACCTGTCTAGGGGGGCCCTACAGTTCTCCACCCAATAACGGAGGTCGATGAATTTGCAACCATTATAGTCGCAGAGTCGTCTGAGCCTCTGGTTTAGACCCTCCACACGGCTCCAAACCAGAGGACCGCGATCGACTCTGGGCACTATGCTGCACATATTAAGCTCAGCTTGCACTCCGCGTGCGATGCTGGTTGTCTTCACCAAATCAGCCAGCCGCCGGAAGGAACCAAGGATGGCCTCAGAACCCAAGCGGCAGGCGTCATTCGTTCCGACATGTGCTACTATCTGCAGCCGGTCACACCCAGTGCGTTCAATAGCTGCCGGAAGGGCCTCCTCCACATTACGGACGAGACCCCCCGGCAAGCGCACCGAGTGCACACTGGCATTCTTCCCCGACCTACCCGCTATTTTCCTGAGGGGCACCATAACCCGCCTAACGTTGGAGCTCCCTAAAACTAATAGGCCCGCCCTCTGTGACTGTCGGGACCTTGCCGGAGAATCGGCCACTGGCCCAACAGGCGAGGCATCCTGTGGTGGCTCGGAAACGATGTCATCACCACTAGAAAGCACCCCGTACCTGTTGGAAAGGGGTAAGGCAGCTGCCACGCGGCCAGATCCCACCTTCGCCTTTCGGCCAGGCACGCGCGAGCCCACCACTGTCCGCCATTCACCCTGGAGTGATGGCTGACCGGTAAGATGCTCACTGCCGGAAGACGCAGCGACATCAGGGGTTCCATGTGATTCCAAGGCCACCGAAGTAGGCATAGGTCTCACCACAGTTGCCCCAACGCCACTACGAGCTGACGCCTGCGCCTCGAGCTCGATGAGCCTAACAGACAAAGCCTCCACCTGCCCCCGAAGAGTGGCCAATTCTCCTTGCGTCCGCTCACAACAACCACAGTCCCTACACATGACTATGTTTACCCTGCTCTATACGGTGACAAATTCCCAAGATAATCTTCTGATGAGCTACTCTGATAATCAAGAAACACTCACTGAAATACGAGACGCGAAAACTACGCTAGGTTTTCCCAGAAAAACTATTTAAAAGCTAAACGCAGCAAATAAGTACAAAAACGCTTTATACAAACAGTACTCGCTGCTGCTGGTGCTCTCGCTCTGGCTGTCACAAGACAACTTATCACAGCAGTTAGTAAATTACTAACGATATTATTCAGTCTAACTGTACACTGCGTGTGAGGGGACGCTCGGACTGACTAGTAACAAATTCTGCCCATTCCACCGCTCCACTCCGCTCGCAGTATCAAGTTAAAAAAATGGCTCTGAGCACTATGGGACTCAACTGCTGGGATCATTAGTCCCCTAGAACTTAGAACTAGTTAAACCTAACTAACCTAAGGACATCACAAACATCCATGCCCGAGGCAGGATTCGAACCTGCGACGCTGTAACAGCATACGTTCTCAGAAATGATAAGTTCACAAAGGTACGTGTATCACATTGGAACAACCGAAATAAAAATTTCAAACGTACCTACGTTCTGTATTTTCATTTAAAAAACCTACCTGTTACCAACTGTTCGTCTAAAATTGTGAGCCATATGTTTGTGACCATTACAGCGCCACCTATCACAAAGCTAAAAAAGTGGTCCAACTGAAACATTCATATTTCTTTACGTACTACACGAATATGTAATAAAAAATGGGGGTTCCTATTTAAGAAAAAACGCAGTTGATATCCGTTTGATCTATGGCAACGCCAACTAGCGGGCCAAACATAGCGCCACATGGTTTCCCCCTTCATGCTAGACAAGTTTCGTTCTTTGTTGTTTTTTCGTTTGATGCTTATTTCGTGAGATATTTGGCCTGGTCACGATCATTGGACCACACTGTATACAAGGCTCAACGGCCATTTGACCATCTTCTTCTTCTACAAACGGTGCCCGAACTCTTACGGGAATCGGCAAGAAGCCGCGAGTAATGAGTATAATGGGCGGGGCACTATGAATACAGCGCGGGACAATAAGTTGGGAATGTGGGTCTCACGGGAGGCGTGTCAGAGATTAGTCCCTGCAGTCGTACTATTCTCTCATTCCTCAGTGGCTCTGATGGATAGAGCGTCTGCCATATAAGCGGGAGATCCCAGGTTCGAGTCGCGCTCGGGGCACAAATTTTCAACTGTCCACGTTGACTTACATCAACGCCTCTATGTAGCTAAGGGTATTTATTTCATTGTAAGTCTACTCGTCTTCAGAAGCGCTTTTCTTCCCATTATCAGTCTACATTTTATATATTGCCTGATTTAATTCTACCACATTCTATTACCGTTGCTTTGCTTTTGTTAATATGCATATTATATCCTCCTTTCATGACACTGTCTCCTGTTCCAAGTTCTTTGCTATCTCAGACAGAACTACAATGTTATCGACAAACCTCAAAGTCGTAATTTCTTCTCCCTGAACTTCAGTTCCTTCACCAAATTTTTCATTAGTTTCCTGTACTGCTTGCTCAATGTACAGATTGAATAACATCGGGGATGGGCTGCAACTCTGTCTCACTCTCTTCTCAACCTCTGCTTTCGTTTCATGTCCCTCGACTCTTATAACTGCCGTCCGGTTTCTGTGAAAGGTGTATATAACCGTTCACTCCCTGTACTATACCCCTTCTACCTCCCGATGTATGTATTCCAGTCGACAGTAACCGATTTTCAAACCGACAAATGCAATAATATATCTGATGAAAGAGCAACTGAAATGGTTTTCCTTACAAGCGTTCATTGTGCGCACCATTTCTCACACGGCACACATCGAGTCGAGAGGCGAGTTACTGGCAAGCCTTGGTCAGTGCGTCTGGGGTAATTGTTGGAACTACTGCTTCAGCCTGTTTCATAAGTCGCATGGATCATCTGTGCTTCAGTTTCTACCAATGAAGAGAAGAGTCGTAGTACCGGGTCATCAATAAAAGCAACACCAGCTGCTTCACCGAAAAAGAGAAGAGCCCCATGAACTTCCCGCTGGGATAAGGCACCAAAAAAAAAAAAAAAAAAAATAATAAAAAAAACAAGCATTAACTTTAAGAGAGTCTCGTTGCAACTGCATCGTCCCGTTGGGTTTTGCTGACACCAGATGCGAGCGTTACGTGTTTTCACTATTACAGTTATGTGAAATGTCGATACAGCACTGGAGAAGACATGATACAGAAAATCTTCGTTGTCTTGAGGGAACATTTCGCTAGCAAAGTTGGCAATAAACCGTAATATGGAGACCTTAGAGCTTGTAACAGATTAGAACAATAAGGACGTAGTTGTAAGTATCCTCTTAAACGTCTCCATACAGGCCTAACTGGAATTGGTAGTTCACGACTAGCCTCCCGGACTGATTTCTTGGGACTACGTGTGAAGGACTCTCGCGCAACACGTTCTTCAGTCAATCTTGGTCATCCCGTACACAGCGAGTGTAAGATATACATACAAAACTGTTCGACTTTCTATTTCATGTGATGTGTTATTTATAACTGTAAGTTGAATGTAGTAAACGCTACAAAGCCTCAAAACCCCAATATTCATTTTGAAACACCTTATACTCCATCGTAATTTGGTTTCACTTGCTGGTATTTGGTATGTGGATCACCAACAATGTAACGCATAAAATTGAATACAGTGTTGACAAGATTTTCTCCATTGGCACAATTTCAAATTTGAACAGAATATTTTTTATTATGCACAACACCACGTTGTACCTTTCAACAGTATTTCACATTCAGAAAAATCTTATTTTTCCGCTTTAATTTTTGTAGTTTCAGAAAGACACTACAAAAAAAAATAGAATCAACAAGGAAATACATTAGACTTTCATTGCAGAGCTAGCTAGAGGCGAGAGTCTGGCAAGTGTTTCTACACTCATGCTCATAAATTAAGGATAATTGCAGAATGTGGTGTCACACAACGTGGCACTACACAAAACTGGCGCTAACAGCATAGGCACATAGGGAACACACACGACACAGATCTGTAAGTCCACGATATTGGTGATAAGTTGAGAAAACCGTTCCAAAACACATGTGCTACAAAATGCCACTGTTTTCTGCACGTGTACCCCGACATCAATATGGGATATGATCACCATGCACACGTACACTGGCCGCACAACGGGTTGGCATATTCTGGATTAGGTGGTCGAGCAGCTGCTGGGGTATAGCCTCCCATTCTTGCACCGGTGCCTGTCGGAGCCCCTGACGTGTCGTAGGGGTTTGAAGACGTGCAGCTATACGTCGACCGAGAGCATCCCAGACGTGCTCGATGGGGTTTAGGTCTGGAGAACGGGCAGGCCACTCCATTCGCCTGATATCTTCTGTTTCAAGGTACTGCTCCACGATGGCAGCTGGCTGGGGCGTGCGTTATCATCCATCAGGAATAAGGTTGGACCCATTGCACCCCTGAAAAGGCGGACATACTGGTGCAAAATGACGTCCCGGTACACCTGACCTGTTACAGTTCCTCTGTCAAAGACATGCAGGGGTGTACGTGCACCAGTCATAATCCCACCCGACACCATCAAACCTCGACCTCCATACAGGTCCCTTTCAAGGACATTAAGGGGTTGGTATCTTGTTCCTGGTTCACGCCAGATGAAAACCCGGCGAGAATCACTGTTCAGACTATACCTGGACTCGTCCTTGAACATAACCTGTGACCACTGTTCCAATGACCATGTACTGTGTTCTTGACACCAGGCTTCATGGGCTCTCCAGTGACCAGGGGTCAGTGGAATGCACCTTGCAGCTCTCCGGGCGAATAAACCATGTCTGTTCAGTTGTCTGTAGACCGTGTGTCTGGAGACAACTGTTCCAATGGCTGCGGGAAGGTCCCAAGCAAAGCTACCTGCAGTACTCCGTGGCCGTCTGCGGGCACTGATGGTGAGATATCTTGTGGTGTTGTACACTGTGGACGTCCCGTACTGTAGCGCCTGGACACGTTTCCTGTCTCCTGGAATCGTTGCCATAATCTTGAAATCACACTCTGTGACACACGGAGAGCTCGTGCTACGACCTGCTGTGTTTGACCAGCCTCTAGTCGCAGTAGTATTCTACCCCTCATAACGTTACTAGTATGTGTTCTTTGAGCCATTTTCAACACACAGTCATCATTAGCACGTCTGAAAACATCTGCACACTTACTCGCTGCACCGTACTCTGACATGCACCAACACACCTCTTCGTATGTGGACTGCTGCCAGCGCCACCGTGCGGCGACCGCAGATCAAATGCACCGCATGCTCATACCCAGAGGTGATTTACACCCACAAACCGCCCACCAGAGCTTTGTTTCACCATGTATCAGCATTATCTTTAGTTTATGAGCATGAGTGTAGATACAACACCTTCACCTCTCTCAGACCGCGTGAGACTCTGAAGTCTTCTGAAGTTGAATCGTTACTTTCTTTTATAATGAACAATTGTTTTCTGGATTTTAGCAGACGTCTACAGACATGTTTATTTCAGTGATAAGAATAGCCGTGAAGAATTCTTCCACGAAATCAAATATTTTGTATGTCCAATGGCACTGTGTTGTGAGTGTGCATGTCATGCGTTATGCTGCTGTGTACGGTATCGGGAGAATTGTGGATGATGATACTTTGGGCCAGAGAATTACGCGATTCAGAGAACTCTCGAAACTAAATGGCCTGTAGCGAAACAACTTTTTTGAATCTAATCAGATAAGGTGCTAGTCCCCAAGAACGAAGGAAAATTTCATAACGTCGATGAACTGAAGGGCCGCCGCAGGGTGCTGACTCTGAAGACAAAGATACTGTGAGTTATCGGTGACGTCTAAAGTCAGTTTCTGGGAAGACTTAAGTGGATGAGGAAAATTATTGTTACTGAAAGCAATGAAATTTGCCTTTCTTTTGCTAGGAAGTTCAGATAGTCTGCAGATTTCGAATCATTACTGGTTTAATAAGTCATGGTTTCAATATACTAATTCTCTACAGAAAAATGGAAAAGCTTCTAGAAACAGACCACGGAGAAGATCAATTTGGATTCCGGAGAGATGTAGGAACACGCATGGCAATACTGAACCTACGACTTATTTTAGACCATAGGTTAAGGAAAGGCCAACCGATATTTATACCATTTGTAGACCTAGAGGAAGCTTTTGAAAATGTTGACTGGAATACTCTCTTCGAAATTGTGAAGGTAACAGGGTAAAATTCAGGGAGCAAAAGGCTATTTACAGCTTGTACAGAAACCAGACGGCAGTAAGAAGAGGCGAGTGGAATTAAAGCGAAGCAGTGTTTGAGAAGGGAGTAACACAGTATTGTAACCTATCCTCGATTATATTCAATATGTAGATTGAGCAAGCAGGAAAGGAAAACAAAGAAAAATATCGAGTATGAATCAAAGTTCAAGGTGAAGATGGAGAAGAAACAAAAAAGAGCTTTGATGTCTGCCTATGAAATTGTAAACCTGTCAGAGACAGCAAAGGACTTGCAAGAGCAGTTGAGCGGAGGATATAAGATGAACATCAACAAAAGCGAAACGCGGATAATGGAATGCAGCCGAACTATTTCAGGTGATGCTGAGGGAAACGGGACACTTAAAATAGTAGATGATGTTTGGTATTTGGGCAGCAAAATAACTGATGATGCCCGAAGTAGGGACGACATGAAAGGTAGACTGGCAACGGTAAGTAAAGCATTACTGAAGAAGACAAATCTGTTGACATCGAATATGGATTTAAGTGTTAATAAGGCTTTTCTGAAGGTATTTGTGTGGAGTGTAGTTATGTACAGAACTGAACATGTACGATAAACAGCTCAGATAAAAAGAGAATAGCTACTTTCAAGATGTGGTGCTACGGAAGAATGTTTAACATTAGATGGGTCGATTACGTAACTAATGAGGAGGTCCTGAATAAAATTGGGGAAACAAGAAATTTGCGGCACAATTTGACCAAAAGAAGCGATCGGTTGATAGGGCCCATTTGAGACATCAAGAAATCACCTATTTAATATTTGAGGGAAGCGTGGGGTGAAAAAATCGTACAGGAAGACCAAGAGATGCATACAGTAAGGAGATTCAGACAAATGTAGGTTGCAGTAGTTAGTCGGAGATGAAGAGCCTCGCACAGTATAGAGTAGCATGGAGAGCTGCATCAAAACCAGTCTTCGGACTGAAGACCACAACAACAACGGGTTTACTGGACACGCAGTCGGGTTGAGCGTGGTTCAGTTCCTCATCCGGCCACACTCGTTCAGTTTAGCCCGCAGAACCAAACGGGTCCAATTTTTGTGTCCAGGTAGGATCGTACTTATATGTCAACAACTGACTATAGTCATAGAGAGGGCACTTGTAAACAGGAATAACGCTCAGAGCGAAAGGAAACTGCAATCGAGTTCTTACAGGACTATTTCAAGGTATTATCTAAAGTGTTAGCACGAAGAGCTAATTATTGGCCACTATGAAAAAATACTCTTATACGATTTACGGAAACCGTATTCCAGTCGCCTATTACGTTTATGTGGGGAGTCAACGGTGACAACACACTGATTATGTAGGCGGTGATGACTAACAAGAAGACTACAGCGAGGTAACTGAAACACTGCCAAGGATCCTAAAAGATTTGACAATTTGGTAGGTGACATATTCAAAAATATTATGCTTCACATTTGAATTTACAGGACATTAAAATGCAGTTTTAGATGGCTTTTATATCTACAAAATGTACTAGAAATACAGACCTATTTTCAATGCAGTTTCGTAGCGTACGGGAAACAAGGACGGTTGAACACCCGCCAGAGACTTCACAACTTACTTCTGTGGTATGAAGTATTTCCTCTCGTGTCTCTTACAGTCTCCTTATTAATTATCAGAACCAAACATCTAATCTTTTGCATTCTTCAGTAACATCATATTTGAGACCCTTCTATTCCCTCCTTACCTCTACTGTTGATCGTCCAATTTTCACTTCTACGGATGGCTGTATTGCTGTTAATAGTTTTAGTAACTGTTATTGTGGTATTTTCTTCTCGCTTCACTTGTAGGGACACCGATTAGTTTTTGTCAGTAGTTAGTTGTACCATAAATTGTGATAATGACAAACTTCAAAATGCTTTTGAACGAAGAAATGAACTAAATAAGTTGAAGTAAAATGTTATGTGCTAAGGACAGCAGGAACTTTCTTGTGACAGCGTTGATCCTCCTGTGGATACCAGATGACTGGCGACTCCAGTGGAAGATATCAGAAGGCATTGCGCTGGTTAGAGAATTGTGGGTTTAGTTTTACATTGTGGAATTGGCTTCTCATGAAACTTTGTTGGTGAAGAGAGTCACACTCGAGATCCTGATATTTGGACAATACCCATGTTGGGACCAGATTTATAAATGCAAAGTTTGCTAAATCAAACTTGTGCAGCACATTAATAGCAAGTGATCTAGTTGCTTGATTCTAAATGGATCACGGTCTCGTAGCTTCTTCGCTCACGCTTTTTCAAACCTATGCTCGCAACGAGGACAATTTTTGAAATTCTTGATAACGTGGACTAACATATGGCTTCTTACTGCACTTTTATTGTATTTTATATTGATAAAAAAGTAAATCGCAACAAGTGTATATTAAGCGGAGAGCATCTTATAGGAATTAGCCAAGGGAAAGTACAGGGAACCGAGGACATCTATGGCAATAGAAATTCGCTGTACTAATGAAGTATGAAATGAAGATGTGTTTCATCCAACGGCATGAGAGCAGTACTGAAAACCTAGTCTGGATGGTTGATGAGGCAAATTTATAGTGTTTAGGGTTAGATACTTATATTGAATGAGAAAATGTCATAGGGAGACACTGGGGACACATGTCAGTCGTCGGGTTCTGAAGCCTTTGCGATGTATTGGTATCCATACTGTCCTATCAGAAATATATTCGTGACGCTCGAAAATCAAGTCGACGGCGATCTGACACGCGGAAGAGTGACGATCGTTCTTTACATGTGTTCTGTAACTAAGTGCACAGATATCCTATCCATACTCGCGCCATACGCCGCATCTAGACGAAACGTTCGGCAGTCAAACATGTCTCCTCTTGATGCAGGACGAAGCTTCTCGTTGACATTTATTATGTAGGGAAACGACAGAGATTAATAATGACAGCGAACTCTGACACGCAAGTATAAGTGTAGAATACGAGGCACCTTCAATAAGTAATGCCACACATTTTTTTTCTCGGGCAGTTTCGGATGAATAGAAGCGGAAATTGCTGTGGGACATTGTGGAATATTCCCGCTTCAGTCTCTTACAATTTCATGAACTTCCATTGGGTGGCGGCGCTATAGTAGCCTTTAAAATGGCGTCTGTTACGGAGGTGCGTTCTAAGCAGAGAATTGTCGCTGAGTGTACCGGCAGCTGTGAGTCCTGCAGTGTTGGAGCGTGCGGACACTCTCATTCGAGGTGATCGACCAATCACAATCATACACCTCTCTTCTCAACAGGACGTCACTGTTGGTAGTGCTGACACACTCATCCATCACTTGGGGCACTCATAGAAGTGGGCTTGATGGGTTTCACGGGGCATAACAGAAAACCATAAAGAGCAACGGAGGACCATCTGTACAGAGTTGCTCGCTCGTTATGACGCTGATCGTGACAATTTTTTGTAGAA
This sequence comes from Schistocerca piceifrons, assembly GCF_021461385.2. Classification (NCBI taxonomy): domain Eukaryota; kingdom Metazoa; phylum Arthropoda; class Insecta; order Orthoptera; family Acrididae; genus Schistocerca; species Schistocerca piceifrons. Next base: position 752,848,283 of record NC_060140.1, read on the forward strand.
AATCGTCACAGGCAATGAAACAGGGGTTCGTCACTTCGAAACGAAAATAGAAACGGCAATTCATGGAGTGGCGGCACTCGGAAAGGTTTATGTTTATTGCTGTCTTCCATCACGGTGGAACCATCCATCCTGAAGTGTATTGTGCTACCTTCAGGAAATTGAAGAAACATTTTCAGCGTGTTCGTTGCCACAAAAATGCAAACGAGCTTCTCCTTCTCCAGGACAATGCGAGGTTTCACTCAAGAATGCGCCCCCGAGAAGCGCTCACGAAACTTCACAGCACTGTTCTTCGTCATGCCCGGATCTTCCACCTTCCGACTTCCATCTGTTTGGCTCAACTTAAGGCTGCACCGCGGGAAGCAGGGGAAGATGTGAATGTTATGGACTGACACACTGGTTCCGACGTCGAGCAGTAGAATGGTACCATGTGGCCACACAAGCCTGCCAGCAAGGACGTGCAAGGCCGTCGCAATGGACGGAGATTGTGTTGAAAAACAGGGTTTTGTAGCCAAGATACTGGGGAATAATACAGCACATTGTAATCCCGAATAATTAAGAAAAAAATGTGTTGTATTATTTATTGAACGCCACTCGTATTTGCAAAAATGAAAAAGTCAGAATATATGGAAACTCAATGAAGATCGTTGGATAAGCACAGGGAAAGAAAAATAATACTTGTATTATTAATTCTGACTGATGATGTCCGTGCCGGCCGAAGTGGCAGTGCGGCTAAAGGCGCTGCAGTCTGGAACCGCAAGACCGCTACGGTCGCAGGTTCGAATCCTGCCTCGGGCATGGATGTTTGTGATGTCGTTAGGTTTAACTAGTTCTAAGTTCTAGGGGACTAATGACCTCAGCAATAGAGTCCCATAGCGCTCAGAGCCATTTGAACCATTTGAATTAGAAATCGAGGAAGAAGAAAATGAAGATCTCAACGCTTTTGTTTTTTCTGATGGCATCACCATTTGGGGAGAGGCGGAAATGGAGGATCAGAGGAGACTAGATTCCTGGAACACAAAATTTAAAAAATTCAAGTTAACTGTGAGTAGGAACAAGACAGTGGCAATGAAGATGAGCAGGACACCCACACCTTGTCATATCATACAGGAGAGGGAGAAGGTTGAATGTGTGAAAAGCTTCAATCATCTGGGTAGCATCATATCACGCCATGGAGGTTCCAAACTAGAAGTCGTAAACAAAATAACAAAAGGATCTAGTTTCTTCCACCAAGTACGAAATCTAATCTGGGACAAGGAAGTCCCTCAAAGATCCAAACAGAACATGTATAAAACTTCATGATGAGTAGACTAGAGGCCTGTGTCGTAAATAAGAGAGAAGAGAGTCAAATACAAGCATGTGAAATGAAGTTCCTTAGGTCAGCTCTACAAAAAACTAGGAGAGACAGAGTCAGGAATGATTATGTAAGGAAAGACCTGGAGGTGGCATTGACTACAGAGGAGAGAACGAGTGTCATGTGAAGCGAATGCACCCGACTCGAACTCCACACCAGTATTTGGAGATGGAGGTACCAGGAAGAAGACCAACTGGGTGGCCTAGAAAGAGATGGACAGACCAGGCTACGGAGGATCTCAAGAGGAGAGGAGTAACATGGGATGTAGTGGAGAGGGAAAAGCTATACCATGACAGAAACCTATGGAGGCATATGGTTCAGAAAGTTTCTACCCGGCTCGCTGGAAAGATGGCTCAAATGGCTCTGAGCACTATAGGACTTAACATCTGAGGTCATCAGTCCCCTAGAACATAGAACTACTTAAACCTAACTAACCTAAGGACATCACACACATCCATGCCCGAGGCAGGAGTCGAACCTGCGACCGCAGCGGTCGGCGGTTCCAGACTGAAGCGCCTAGAACCGCTCGGCCACTCCGGCCGGCTCACTGGAAAGAAATCCTAATGATGATGATGATGATGTTTCTCACAGATAAATAAATTTACAAATGGTGTGGCGCTGTTCGTCACGTTGAAATAAAAATTTGGAAATTTGTTGTAAGGTCTTACGGGACCAAACTGCTGAGGTCATCGGTCCCTAAGCTTGCACACTACTTAATCTAACTTAAACTAACTTATGCTGAGGTCATCGGTCCCTATGCTTACACTCTACTTAATGTAACTTAAACTAACTTACGCTAAGGACGACACACACCCATGCCCGAGGGGGGACTCGAACCTCCGACGGCGAGGCCGCCTGAGATCTCACGGCTAGGCCGCGCGGCTCAAATAAAACTTTTGATGTTAAATGTTTACTCCAACCAAAAGAAGGAACTTAATCTCATACAACAGTTTCTTGAGAAGCGAAGTATTATCATTCCTGCCACTCTCCACCAACGCCGACATGTTCTCTCGATTCAGACACATAAGACAACTTTCTAAGTTTCCGTAATCTCTTTGCAAGTTGCCTATGTCCACTGTCAGTTCCACTGTCAGCGTATTATCTGATATCTTGACTGATCGAGATACGGAAGCGGTTACGCTACAGTATTTACAATTTTCTATTTTCCTTTTTTATTTTCAATGCCGACGCCTTTAGTTGCATGCGTTTATACTAACAGCCAGGAGACGTTCTAATGGCTGTACTTGACATGATAAAACCCTTGACGTGCATTTCAGACACTGTAATTTCTTATGACGCCAGTATAATTATCTGCATTATGACCATAATGAGGGCACTAAGACACACTTCAAGTAAGCGGCGCCGACACAACTGTAAGTGACAGTCTCTCTGGGTAGAAATTCATAGTACTTATCTGCTATTACTCAGCGACTCATTGGTAACATATAATTGGAGCGACCTGAATGAACATACAGGGAGTTTAACTTGACACACCTAAAGGTCTCCAATACGACGCATCGTACGAAAAAAGTGTTCTAGGCGAAAATTTAATATTTATTAAAGGGGATACACTTCTGTGCTACAACTGCCCACCTCGTAGTTACACCTCTTGCATGGTCAGATTTGACTTTGTGTCCGGCCCTGGTAGTTGAGTGGTCAGCGCGACGGCATGTCATACCTAACGGTCCGGGTTCGATTCCCGGCTGGGTCGGAGATTTTGTCCGCTCAGGGACTGGGTGTTGTATTGCCCTTAACATCATTATTTCATCTCTATCAACACGCAAGTCGTCGAAGTGGCGTCAACTCGAAAGACTTGCACCAGGCGACCGGTTTACCCGGCGGGTGGCCCTAGCCACACGGCATTTTCATTTCTGTTCAACTTTGTATTTCCAAATGCTATTAAATGTTATTAAATAATCGGATTCTATGCAAAAACTGCGTACTGTTTGCTCAAACCATTCGTGGTATGTGGTGCTGTAATTAACAAAAATCATATGTGTTTGTATTTTGCAATTAAAAACCTACGCATTTAATTCTACATTTCATATACGATGTAAATGTAAACATTGGTATTCTAACGATAGACGTTTATGTTAGAAATTTGATTTAGTATGGCATAATATGGTTAGCTGTATCAGTACCCGGTTGCAAACTACGTTTAGCGTAATCCAGGAACAATGATGTGGGTGTAAACTGTTTTGTTCTCATGGGGATGTCTGCTATCGGCGAGTACCCTCGCCGCTCATCATTTGAGGTCTTCATTCCGGTGAGTCCCCTTGCCTCTCCGCCACTTGACTTCTTGTTTTCGGGTGGCCTCCTTGCCTCTCACCATAGTTGTAATTCACAATAAATGCTCAAATTGACGACCTTCCATTTCGATACATTTCTTAATTCGCGTATGGAATGCTTGCACATAACTTAAATGTATGTCTCATGGAATGTTTGTTTAAGCATTTCGAATACGTTCTGTCATGTTCTGTCGAGTAATTGGTGCTTCTGCAGACACTGCCAGCACGAGATTTACGTTGGTTAGAGGAAACAAACACTGAAATGTGTCACTCTGATCAGGGAATTCTATGGCGGCCACAGAAATCAAGCATTCCGATGGTTTGGGGAGTCATCACAATCAACCTCGTAGGGAACAGAAAACTAAATAAACATATAAGTAGCTTATATAGCAGAAATATCAATGTCTTGCCGTATTATTTCTACAGTGCAATCTCATTTGCAACACTCAAGTAACGTTCAGTACTGACCGTTGGAACACAATAGTTTACATTTATATTGTAAACGAAATGTAGAATCAAATGCGTCGGCTCTTAATTGCAAAAACAGACACACCTTATATTTATCGATTCCAGTGTCATCTGCCACGAATAGAACAAAATGATCTGAGTAACCCTTACGCATTATTTGGCTTGGGATCCGAATATGCAATAGAATTGGAGGGTTCACGTTTTAAAATACAAAGAACACCCGTACCATGAAGGAGGGGAGGTGGCCAGTTGTACCTCAGACAATATCTGCTTTGCTAATATTAGATTTTCACCTAGAACACTTTTTTTTCACAGTGCGTTGTTTTTAAGATTTTAATACTCTCAAGTTAAAACAAACAACCTGTATAAACTGCGTTCCCCATAATGTTCTCATTTTAATGCTTTTGTACTGACACAAATTATTTATGCACAGTCCAAAATGTAAAGGTTAACAATATCGAACAAGAATGTAACATCGCATGTTGACTAACGTGAAAGTTACACTAATAAGAAAAAAAAACCCTGTGTGGTTATTGGATACAGGTATTCAGATACCGTAACAGATGTAGCAGAAGTAGTGATGCACATTAATTTTGAAGTATATAAAGCTGATACTAGAGATTCGTCTTTATTCATCTACATAATATGCAGTCGGTTAAATAATATATCAAACAGGAAGAACTTAGAAAGAAAGTTATAGTCATCTTCCATAACGAACAGCCGAGAAAATTTACAAAATTAACTTTAAACTACAGATTTCTCTGAATACTAGAAACCTCTGCCATATGAGACAATGGGGAGAAACTGCGGTTAATAGCTTCAATACCATTCATTCAGTAGCAGATTCAGCTCCAGAACCCTAGATTTTGTAGCAAGTTTTTCGCACCTACACAATACCCGTATATATCTTAACACATGCAAACTAATCGATTAATGAAATTAGCTTACTCAAAAAACTATGTGGAAGAAAATCAGACGTGATTTATGACAATCAAGCACCTCAGGAATTCTCAATCTTTGTAGCCAGAGTGAGAGTTGAACCACTGACTTCCAAAACGCGCAACTAAACTCCCCTCTAAAATCACTGACGATGCAAAACTAACTGTTCATTAAATTAATTTTTAAACTAAACGGGAGTCGTAGACAGCATTTTCCAAAATCTGGAGGAACGAGGTAATAATTTAATGGAGCAGTCATTGAACTTTCATGTCTGTCGTAATGAGTAATAGCCTAGTAACTTGTTGCACCACAACTAATTTACTTGGCAAAACTGAATAAAACAAAGACGCCGCCATGGGTAATGCCTAGCATGTCAGATTAGGGCAGACCAGTGTAGACCAGCTGATGCGGCAACGTCTGCCATCGTGGAGTTGAGCGAATATTATATAGCCCAGCCAAGCAGAGGGGCCAGAGTTGTAGTATCACTGACGCTGCAGAAAGGCAAAGTCGCTATGGTGTGGGTGAGCAGATTGCTTCAAGTCCGAGCACTGGCTCTGTTGTGGCTTACGTGACGGGAATCGGTGCCTCGGCAACACAAGGACAGGTCAACCCCGTGTGAATACTACTCATTTCTAGACAGAAGTATGCACCCTCACAGCCACCAACTCCGAGATGGGAGCAATGAAGGTTTACGAGCCTGCATGGATCAACTAACTACCACCACCAGTCTCTGCCGCTGCTAACTGCAGGACTACTCTTCTCGTGGAGTCCGTTGCTGCTGCCTTAGAGCCCTCGAACTGGTGAAACTGCTTCAGCTACAGTCGGCCTCCTACCTTAGTGCCGGCCGCGGTGGTCTAGCGGATCTAGGCGCTCAGTCCGGAACCGCGCGACTGCTACGGTCGCAGGTTCGAATCCTGCCTCGGGCATGGATGTGTGTGATGTCCTTAGGTTAGTTAGGTTTAAGTAGTTCTAAGTTCTAGGGGACTGATGACCACAGATGTTAAGTCCCATAGTGCTCAGATCCATTTGAACCATTTTCTTTTTCCTACCTTAGTGATCCGCAGTTCGAGCGCGGAACCGTGCAGCCTCTCAGACTCTGCCACCTGTTATGGCAAGAAAAAAGGAACAAAAGTGAGATAGTGTTAATACTTTCATCCTTCTTTACCTCCTCTGCATTACTGCAGATGACGTGTCACTGAGTACATTTGTACTGTGCATGCAGTTCACGTGAGGTGCCTAGTTGTTTCCACTGCCCTGTGTGGAATACATAAGTTCTTGTACACTTCACTAACGTGCTGTGTTCATGATGATGATGTCCCCAGCACAGGTCGTGGACTCTTTTTCTTGTGGCTGAAATTAACTATAACTCATTTGGGATGCCACTCGCGTTTTTATTGATATAGACACGATAAACTATTCTTGATCACAACGTATTGAACATATCTTTCCACCGTCATTATATTTGGCTAAAATAACATGAAATACATCCTGCCACAGACAACATGTCTGTCTACTAGAACGGTCAGAACTGGAGAGCCGGACTGCCCGAGACACTTCGCGCGCGAAGCCAGCAAGGGGTGACTCGAACGCCACCGAAGTGCATCGGCAGTTATATCGTCAGTCTTTTGTTTTAGTAATACTTTGATTTTAATAATTTTGAAATGACTGATTGATAGCTGGCTGTTGAGAGATGTTTCTTTAAAAAAATGAAGTAATTTGGATGACTGGTTTAATTAATAATAGCAACTAAAGTTTAACGTTCTGGCGCCCTACCGCCGAACACAGCATCCAATCACAGAGCAGCAGCATCATGCGGGCGGTCTTTCTCACGGGAATGGTACTGAATCTAACATCTGTCACCGGTACCTCATCCCACATTGCGTCATCTCTGTGCTTCTTGCATCTCCATTGCCCTGAGAATAGCTTCCTGGAGCCTAATATGATGGCTGAATAAGCCATAAATATTGCACTGTGCGGGCAAACCGCTCACTGTAGACCCCCGCTTGCGTGGGCAGCCGGTGTTGCCGAGAGCCGCCTTCTCCACTTAGGGTCCACGGCGTGGCTCTGCTCACCGCGGCACGCGCTGCGCCAGGTCGTGAGTCTGGCTTTAGCCTATGCGGCAGATGACATGGGCTACAGTACGCTGCTGGAGTCGGCGTCCTAGCCGAGTCGGCGCCGTCATCACTTCACCAGTCGAGCGACGCTGCAGGCAGCCAGAGACAACAAGCTGCTCACTGACCGTAGCGACCGCAGCACCTCCTCGCCGTGTGTCTACAGTTTACATTTTAGAGGCCTTGACATCTCTGAGAATCGTCGCCACTCTTGTAGTTTACTGAGCAATACATGAATGTTTTAACAACGCTGTTTTCATGGTTAGTTGATTGGTTTGGGGGAGGGAACCAAACAGCGAGGTCATCGGTCTTACCGCTACGGTCGCAGGTCCGAATCCTGCCTCGGGCATGAATGTGTGTGATGTCCTTAGATTAGTTAGGTTTAATTAGTTCTAAGTTCTAGGCGACTGATGACCTCAGAAGTTAAGTCGCATAGTGCTCAGAGGCATTTGAACCATTTTTTCATCGGTCTTATCGCGTTAGGGAAGGAAATAGGCAGTGCCTTTCAAAGGAAACATCCCAGCATTTACCTGAAGCGATTTCTGTTTCCATGACAAAACATTCGGCGACAACCAGGCATCCACTGCTACCCCATCCAGGGTGGTGAACTACTGCCTTCCTGATCTCTGACAAATCCTTTTCCGTCACCCGTCATAGAGGTCTCTACAATAGTATCTCAATTCTGTGATGGAGAAACTAGGGCGGCCGCCATTCATGCAGAAGGTGGCTCATCAACTACTATAGGACTGCAGTTTTATAATGGTGGGTTGAGGGTTTTTTGTTTGGTAAGTACAGTTCTGTAGGTTGTTTGCCAGGTGTTTAATTGTAGTTACATGTGCAGTAAGAGGAAAGTAAAATCAGTCAATATTCTTAGAATTATGGAATATGTAGAATAGTTTGTGCTATTTGGAATGGGGAATTTAAAAGGGGCGGTCAAGAAGTTTTTGCTACAGCGTAGCACAATTCCCATGGTGATTCAGCTACCCCTACCGATCCCTTTTATGCGACCCACACTACGTCCATATCAGGAACGGTATCCAGACAGGAGACAGATATGGTGACGACTGAAATTCATAGCTGAGATGGTAAAAGGTAACAACATTTAGATTTCAACTCTTAGAACTGGGTGTACTGCTGGTGGTCCGCGTCTTCCCAGCACGATATTTCGACGTCGTAACTCGGCGTCTTCATGAGGTGTTCCCTGAGACTCGTTGGCGAGCTGACCTTGTCCCATATTTACGCATGGGCGGTGTGTGGCGCTCGCTCCCTATGCCGTCCGCGCCCACCGTGGCCATTTCTGGCGGTGGATCAGTCTCTAGGCGCTGCATCTTAGGTCCGCGCCCCTTGCGGCTCTCTTCTGAGGTAGCGGACATCCCAAGGGGTCCGCTCCCGATAGGCGCTATCCTAGCACTATCATGGCTCTGTTGAGGTTCCTTATGCTGTTTGCGACCGCGGCGAGTTGGAAGACGAGGACCACCGGCAGTGCACCCGATTCTAAGAGATGACAACAAATCGCCGGGAAAATCTTAGAAATTATAAAAAACATTTAGATATATCGCCACAAGATCGACATTAAACGTAGTACCACATAAGGGAGGACTTACATCTCTGTTCATGTCTGAATAGGCTAAGACCCTCCACCCAAAAGATGGTCTGAAGACCACGGACCATCTTCTTCTTTGATCCTAGAGCCCTTGATGAACCTTGGCCACCTTAACAAAAAAATGGTTCAAATGGCTCTCAGCACTATGGGACTTAACTTCTCAGGTCATCAGTACCCTAGAGCTTAGAACTACTTCAACCTAAATAACCTAAGGACATCACACATATCCATGCCCGAGGCAGGATTCGAACCTGCGACCGTAGTGGTCGCGCGGTTCCAGACTGTAGCGCGTAGAACCGCTGGGCCACTCAGGCCGGCCCACCTTAACTATATGCTGCCATACAAGTTTGTTTTCTGCTTTTCTCTTCCATCTTTGGATTTCCGTCTTCGTAAGATCAGCGAACAGTTTGTCTATCCATCCCAATTTTGATCGTTCCTCACTTTGGTGGAATACAATCTTCCTTTCATTATTATTTCTGTTAATCTGCAACCACAAGCAGCGTATTCTATGAGATCTAATAATTTTTTTGTCTGCTACCTTCTGCTGATTGGTCAGTGCAGCCTGGGTGTCATGCAGTTAACGCGTGTTCGATTCCCTGTACTGCCAGGCACTTCTCCTTCGTGGGAGGGCTGGGGTACAGAGTGCACACAAGGAGGAGCTGCTCGACCGATTAGTAGCGATTTCAAGGTCAAGAAACCCGACAACGACCACGAGAGTGGTGTGCTGACCACATACCTGTCGATGCCGCATCCGATGACGCCATTGCTTGAGGACGACACGGCAGTCGGTCGCGTTCGATTGGCCCGTCTAGGGCCAGAACGCGGAACTTAACTAGTATATGCGAAATAGCAGTACTATGCAATGTTCCTTCAGACATGCATGAGTGTGCAAAGTAACGTTGTGTCCTACCTTTTAACAACACAGGCACTTCCTATTTATGCGCCAGTACCGAGCTCTCGACTCTCAATGAATAAGTCCTTCCTGGACGGGAATATACATAATGTACGTGTGAAGGTTGGAAATTGTAAATTTGTAGTAACTTCCTATGGGACCAAACTACTGAGGCCATCGGTCCCTAGGCTTACACACTACTTATTCTAACTTAAACTAACTCACGCTAAGGACAACACACAAACCCTTGCCCGAGGAAGGACTCGAAACTCCGTCGGGCGCGGTGGGGGAGGTGGGAGGGGGGGGAGGGAGCCGCGGGAACCGTTGCAAGGCCCCCTAGACAGCGCGGTCTGTGAACGTTGTCACACATGGACGATGACATATGGAAGTTTGGGTCTGGCCATGATTCGTGCCTGGGTAGCCGAAGCAGTTAATGTGATCGCTCACGTAGGACGGGAAATCGAGGTTTGAATCCAAGACTGCCACACATTTTCCCTGTCGTCATTCCGACATAGAGCCGACGGTGGTTCATATTTGCAACTGCGAATACATTTCTTGTATATCTTGTTCATGCTTTCGCACCTACAAACTGTTGCAGCTCATGGCTGTATCTTACTCTCCAACCCTCTGCCTCTCTTACAGGCTCATGGATTTTTCGTGGGAATTTTCTTACAAATGCAATTCCATTGGCTGTACCCTCTCACTCTTTGACCACATTTCTGATCCATGTCTAAAAACTGGTTGTACAAGAGAACAGTATACCCTTAACTTTGTTGTTTTTGTAATTAGAGAGTTCTTAAATACCCGTCAGCGTCACAGATTCCATTTCCTTCATTTATCCTGTCCTTGTCTTGTATTGTTATCACTCGTTAATATTGGTAATAAAAGCAACTGTCAACTTCAAAACATATGGTAAAGGTCTTCAGGATGTATTATGCTCTTCAAGACTTAGAATCGGATATTATCAAGCATTATGTACAAAAATGTCAAATTTCATTTAACCGATCGCTTTTCTTTATTTGCATATAATCAGTTTCGGGGCAGCTGTCTATCCTCATTTCATTTGTTACAGTTACACAGTAACCTGTCGACACAGAACTGCAAGTTCTACTGCCCGTAATTGAGACCTGCAGGCTGAAATTGGACATTCGTGCACATACAAAAATCGCGGAAACTCCCTGAGGACGAAGATGTATACCCATATACAAGGTGTAGCTTCCACGATTGGCAGTGCAGGTGCTGACTCTAGCATCCAGTCAATCGCACAGATGGCGAACACAGTCCTGGGATACGTTATGCCAAGCCTGTTCCACACGTTCACTTAGTTCAGCAAGAGTTGTTGGTTGACGAGTCGCACGGGTCAATCCTCGTCTCACCATCTCCCACACGTGCTCGGTTGGAGACAATTCCAGAGATCGTGCTAGCCATTGAAGTTGCTCCAAATCTTGCAAGGCGCGTTGACATTCACGGACAGTATGTGGGAGAGCATTATCCTGTTGGAACAAAGGACCGTAAGGCCTGGGCTGGGGCCATTGCTTCTTGGACGAATGACCTGTACGAGATAGCTCTATGTCGGGTAGGTAAATGACTGTCATTTGTATACAGGCAGAATAAGCTTTCATAGCTGAAAATCACAGAGCGCCGTTCCATCTTTCAAGTGATCCCCTGAAGGCACCAATCGTGTCGTGCTTGTTGATGCTGTGGTGTGAGTGGAAGACGGGCTAGAGATGTGCGTGCTCGCAGTCCCAATTTATTTCATATTTTATTTATTTACTCGTATGGCTAGGACTCCCTGTCGGGCAGGGGTGCCGGTCCTTCAATGTGACGCCACTTCGGCGACCTGCAGTCGATGAGGATGATAGGATTATGATGAGGACAGCACAACACCCAGCCCCTGGGCGGAGAAAATTCCCCGACCCAGCCGGGGATCGGACCCGACCCATTCAGCTACCGGGGGCGGACGTAGTCCCACTGCTAATAACCGTTTCGCAACAGTTCGTGTTGACACGTCTGGGCTCACAGGCCCTCTTATCTGTGCTGTGGTAACTGCTGCCCTTACAGTACAATGATCCTCGTCTACACCTGTAAGAATGTTCACGTGTTTTCTGATACCAGCATCGTTGCACAATTGACGCACCACGTCCAACTTGTGTGGCAGTTCTCCAAGAGGTCCAACACGTCACTCGGAAGGCCACAGTCAAACACGCTCAGTTGGCTGTAGGAGGTACGAGTGTGTCTCCGTGACATGGTTGCCTGCTTGCGTCACACGTCTGCAACACACTGAGCCTCATTGCAGTGAGAATATCCTATTAAAGGTATGTCTGGTAGCTATGCTACTACGCTATCTGTTGGCGGACGACGCTGAAATCTTTATCAGTACATCTACTATCCCCCAGAAGGCCTACGGTGTCATCAGATAACAATCGACGTCGTGTCTTCAAATGTAGTCATTTATTTTCCGGCAATTTAGAACTGATTCACCCAGCCAAATGTAGGCGAATCCGTATCGTGACGTGAACCACGAACAACAGCTCAATTTGGCTTCTTTCGCAAGTCTAATGTGCTACGAGCGTGAACCGGAGTGACACCGAAGCGGCAATCAGGCGAGGCAGAGCGGCGAGGAGCTCGCAGCGCGCAGCGCGCGTGGCCGCGGGCGGCCGTGTGAATCAGCGCGAGCGTAGCGGAAGCGGCTGGCGGTGGGCGTCATTGTGCGAGTGGATGGCCCATTGTAGCGGCCCGGGTGTGAACCGCGGGCTCCCACCGCAAGGGCGGAGCGCCGGCCCACGTGCCGAGCCCAGCCGCCGCCGCCGCAGCAGCGGCTGTAAACAAAGCCCGCGCCACCTGTTGCCGCCGTCTCCTCCCACAGCGCCTTCTCCAGATTTACGAACCGAATCACGCGGCAAGGGCACGCCGGCCGATGCTCGCCGACGGACTCCGCGGGCTCATCAGCTTGGTCGTTCGCGTGCCGCTCGAGGTGTTAACAAGTATGGGCGGCCTGCTTCAGTCTAAACTGGACCACGTAAAATCACAGTAAGGCAGAAGGAGACTTACAAAAGTGTTAGGTTGGTGCATAAGTTTCTAACGTTTTTTCCATAAGTTTAATGAACACAAGAGGTAGATGTAACTGAGACTTTAATCGTCAATAATATATTCTCCTTCGCTATTTACAACAGACTGCCAATGCTGGGGTAATTTTTCGATTACGCGATTGTAGAAATCAGCTGGTTTTGAGGCGAGGAACTCGTCGAGCCATGTTCGGAGCTCATTTTTCTCTGTGACAGATGTTCACTGAAGATTTTTCGATAAAGAATATAGAACATGCACATGGAATAGCTAAGTCTCTGGATAAAATTAATACCATATGGTCAGTCGTAAAGGAAGTGGCTGGTCTGCAGAGACAGGTGGAGGATATAGAATCAGTGCGTAGTGGGAATGCCCGTGTTACTGATAAGTCGCATATATGTACGGTATTTAATTATCACGTTCTGAATATAGAAGGTGAACTAAATAGAAACCTAGTCCCAACAGGGAATCGTATAGTGCTCTTAGAAAAAAGTGTTCCGAGACTGTTACCTGAAATGCTCCTCCATGATACTGACAAGAGGGAGATTGAGTTAATAATTAAATCACCAAAGACCAAGAATTCTCATGGCTATGACGGGGTATCTAGCAGAATACTGAAGTATTGTTCTATGTATGTTAGCTCAGCACTTAGCCATATCTGTAACTTTTCCTTTAGGAGTGGTCGGTTTCCTGACCGATTAAAGTACTCGGTTGTGAAGCCACTTCATAGAACGGGAGACATGGATAATGTTGACAATTTTAGACCTATTTCTATGCCATCGGTATTTGCTAAATTTATCGAGAAAGTTGTATATACAAGGTTACTGGAGCATTTTAATTCACATAATTTGCTGTCAAATGTACAGTTTGATTTTAGAACTGGTTTACAAACTGAAAAGCTATATTCTCTTTCCTCTGTGAGGTTTTGGACGGTTTAAATAAAAGGTGGCGAACGCTGTTTTCTTTGATTTAACGAAGGATTTTGACTGTGTTGACCACAAAATATTACTTCAGAAGTAAGTAAGGGGAGTAGCTTACAATTGGTTCGGTCCTTACTTTAAGAACAGAAAGCAGAAGGTAATTCTCCGCAATATTGAGAGTGGTAGTGACGTTCAGTCCCATTGGGGCGCCGGCCGGTGTGGCTGAGCGGTTCTAGGCGCTACAGTCTGGTACCGCGCGACCGCTACGGTCGCAGGTTCGAATCCTGCCTCGGGCATGGATGTGTGTGATGTCCTTAGGTTAGTTAGGTTTAAGTAGTTCTAAGTTCTAGGGGACTGATGACCTCAGAAGTTAAGTCCCATAGTGCTCAGAGCCATTTGAACCATGCCCGAAGCAGGATTCGAACCTGCGACCGTAGCGGTCTCGCGGTTTCAGACTGTAGCGCCTAGAACCGCTCGGTCACTCCGGCCGGCTCAACCAGTTCTCGAGCAAAGTGACGAGGATCATTGTGGACTAAGGCGTTCAAACGATTTTCATCAAACCCCAAATTTCTTCCTAAACGTGGAGAGACAGTAACATCAAAATGATCCTCCTTAAGACGAGAAAAACATTTTCTTACTGTACTCTGTCCAATGACATTATCCCCATACGAGGCGCAAATGTTTCTGTTGCCTCTGCTTCTATCACCCGTCTACTGAAGTCAAACTGAAGAATATGTGGCCGGCCGAAGTGGCCATGCGGTTAAAGGCGCTGCAGCCTCGAACCGCGAGACCGCTACGGTCGCAGGTTCGAATCCTGCCTCGGGCATGGATGTTTGTGATGTCATTAGGTTAGTTAGGTTTAACTAGTTCTAAGTTCTAGGGGACTAATGACCTCAGCAGTTGAGTCCCATAGTGCTCAGAACCATTTGAACCATTTTTTTGAAGAATATGTCGGAAATGTTCCCACTTTTCCACTTGGCACTCAATTTTCTAGAGTCCACTACTCTACTCACAATCTCCAAATGACAAAACGACGATAAGCAAACTCATACAGCAAAGTGAACAGCAAATAAAAAGATGACAGTCGTTAAATAAACCTGTAGCAACCGGAATACCAACATACAAAACAAAAACTCTATCAGCGTATGCATCAACCTAACAACTATACAGGTCGTTGCACGGTGAGAAGATTCACTGTGCACCAGGAGTGGTGCGTTTTCACAAGAGAGTAAGTGTTTTTGGTTTCCTGCATATTCAGTTCTGCCGCAGTACGTATAATAAGTGCATCAAACTGTGAACGTGAAATGACACAGCGTCTGGAAACGTACCCCGATGCTGAAGTACTCAAGACAGTACGATTCTTGTGGACATAACTTCTAAACTGCACATAGATTTACCTTTAAATTCTTGTTATGTCGCATCCAGCCACAGTGGAATGGTGCCATCAATTTGACTAGTGCTGCACGTGGCTGATGCTGACCTTGAAGGAAGGCCACTGATATCGACCACAGACAATAACGACAAGATAATCAACGAACTGGTTCGCAGCAGTCACATATTTGCCGGCTATGAGAACATTCACGAGGCAGTTTTCAAATGGCTCCTTGACGAAGGAGCAGATTTCCATCGTCGAGGGACTAAACGATTGGTAGGGCGTTCCGACTGCTGTTTACAGAGACTGGGTAGCTACGGTTTAAAAATAGTGTCCGGTATTTGTGCCACTTTGCAGAGTAGCACAGCAGTCATTATGACTTGATTGCTCTGCCATAATAAAGTGTAACTTACTTTATGAAGTCTCCTCGTCTGTTCTGTCCGGAAGGGAAGTATGATCATTTTTATTTATTACTATAGACTGTGTGGTGTCACCGCCAGACACCACATTTGCTAGGTGGTAGCCTTTAAATCGACCGCGGTCCGTTGGTATACGTCGGACCCGCGAGTCGCCACTATCAGTGATTGCAGACCCAGCGCCGCCACACGGCAGGTCTAGTCTAGAGAGACCCCCTAGCACTCGTCCCAGCTGTACAGCCGACTTTGCTAGCGATGGTTCACTGTATACAGACGCTCTCAATTGCAGAGACGACGGTTTAGCATAGCATTCAGCTACGTCATTTTGCTACGACCTAGCAAGGCGCCATTTTCAGTTATTATTCTGAACAGATAATATTGTGAATCATGTACCGTCAAGAGCGACGTTCATCATTAATGGATTAAAGTTGAGTATCAAACTAACTACTTCCGATTTCTGAATTCTAATTCCTTATCATGTTCCAGACCTCACGTCAGTATAGTTCTTCCCTCCTCACGCCAGCCTGCGTGAGCTAAGACGCGTGCATTTCGGCCTCCTCTAGTAACACGGTGTTGGCTCTTCTGCCAACCCAACAGACTGATTTGGATAAACCTCTTAATCCCAGATGTTAAAAAGAAGCATAAAGCGGAAGTAAAATGTATTTAAGTTACCATGACGTATACACTGTCGAGTCACCTTAATGAGACCAAGTGTAAAAAAGCTGGATAATCACCTTTTGCAACACGGGCCCCTGCGAGACGTTCGCGAGAATACTCGGTGAGGTTCTCGAAGGTACAGGGATATGGAGCCTTGCCAACACCAGCGCCGTAACCAGCAGCGACAGGTGACTCGGTTGAGGAACCACAACGTGGACAGCCTGATCGGAGTGGTCCCGCAGATTCTCGATTGGGTTTAAATCCGATGAGTCTGGCGGCCAGAGCTCTTCGAATCATGCACTTACACTGCGAACTGTGTGACACATTGCACTGTCTTGCTGGTAGGTACCGTCGTGACGAGGAATAGGAAACTGCATGTAGGGGTGGACATGGTCCCCAAAGACAGTTGTACACCCGTGTTGATGCAGTGTGATTTCCAGAATGAAGACTTCACCCAGGGCATGCCACGGAAACGTTCCTCAGGCCATAACTGTTTCAAAGTGTTTGCTTTCTGACGTTTCAGGCCCTCGACGCCAAAGGAGTATAAAACGTGATTAATCTGGAAAGGCCACCTGTTGCTACCCAGTGGGCGTCCAGTTATGGCACTGGCCTGCCAATTCCAGCCTTCGTCGGCGATGAACAGCAGTCAGCATGGGTGGACGAACAAGACGCTGATGATGAGACATGTCCGTAGCAACGTTCACCGAAAGGTCGTTGAGGAGACATTGTTGATAGCCCCTTGGTTCATCTGGGAGGGCAGTTGCTTAACAGTTGTGAGACTGTTCACCCGCATACATCTGCACATCAGTCGTTACCCCTATCATGTACGCTCCGTGATGCACTACAGTTGTGTCAGAGCCTGTTTTGGTAGCACTAATTTCCCATACACGGGATACTCTAACCACGGCGGCACAGACTACACTACTGGCCATTAAAACTGCTACACCACGAAGATGACGTGCTACAGACGCGAAATTTAACCGACAGGAAGAAGATGCTGTGATATGCAAATAATTAGCTTTTCAAAGCATTCACACAAGGTTGGCGCCGGTGGCGACACCTACAACATGCTGACATGAAGAAAGTTTCCAACCGAATTCTCATACGCTAACAGCAGTTGACTGGCGTTGCCTGGTAAACCGTTGTTGTGATGCCTCGTGTGAGGAGAAGAAATGCGTACCATCACATTTCCAACTTTGATAAAGGTCGGATTGTAGCGTATTGCGATTGCGGTTTATCGACATTGCTGCTCGCGTTCGTCGAGATCCAATGACTCTCAGCAGAATATGGAATCGGTGGGTTCAGGAGGGATATCGGAACGCCGTGCTATATCCCAACGGCTTCGTATCACTATCAGTCGAGATGACAGGCATCTTATCCGCATGGCTGTAAAGGATCGTGCAGCCACGTATCGATACCTGGGTTAACAGATGGGGACGTTTGCAAGACAACAACCATCTGCACGAACAGTTCGACGACGTTTGCAGCAGCATGGACTGTCAGCTCGGAGACCATGGCTGCGGTTACCAATGACGCTGCATCACAGACAGGAGCGCCTGCGATGGTGTACTCAACGACAAACCTGGGTGCACGAATGGTAAAACGTCATTTTTTCGGATGAATCCAGGTTCTGTTTACAGCATCATGATGGTCGATGGTCGCATCAGTGT
This sequence comes from Schistocerca piceifrons, assembly GCF_021461385.2. NCBI lineage: Eukaryota > Metazoa > Arthropoda > Insecta > Orthoptera > Acrididae > Schistocerca > Schistocerca piceifrons. The sequence continues at coordinate 752,866,033 of NC_060140.1, forward strand.
TTGGTGACATCACGGTGAACGCACATTGGAAGCGTGTATTCGTCATCGCCATACTGTTGTATCACCCGGCGTGATGGCATGGAGTGTCATTGGTTACACGTCTCGGTCACCTCTTGTTCGCATTGACGGCACTTTGAACAGTGGACATTACATTTCAGATGTGTTACGACCCGTGGCTCTACCCTTCAATCGATCCCTACGAAACCCTCCATTTCAGCACGATAATGGATGACCGCATGTTGCAAGTCCTGTACGGGCCTTTCTGGAAAGAGAAAATGTTCGACTGCTGCTCTGGCCAGCACATTCTCCAGATCTCTCACCAACTGAAAATGTCTGGTAAATGGTGGCCGGGCAACTGGCTCGTCACAATACGCCAGTCACTACTCTTGATGAACTGTGGTATCGTGTTGAAGCTGCATGGGCAGCTGTACCTGTGCACGCCATCCAATCTCTGTTTGACTCCATCCCCAGGTGTATCAAGGCCGTTATTACGGCCAGAGGTGGTTGTGTCGGGGTAATGATTTTTCAGGATCTATGCACCCAAATTCCGTGAAAATGTATTCACATGTCAGTTCTAGTATAATATATTTGTCCAATGAATACCCGTTTATCATCTGCATTTCTTCTTGGTGTAACAGTTTTAATGGCCAGTAGTGTATTTGCAGAATTAACCGTTTCGGAGGTGCTTCCACCCTTGGCTCAAAAGGTACTGATATTGCCGTTGTGGATGATAGACAAATCGTTTTTTTTTCCTCATTACGACAATGACTGCACTGTCTCCTGTGCGCCCCCCCCCCCCCCCCCCCCGCCCCCGGACAAGTTTTTATACGGGGCGGGACAAATAAAAGTGGCCTGGAGAACACAGTTGCAGGGTACAAAGAAACACAGCGGAGGAAAGGAAATACAGTACTAACCTAACTATAGCACATGTTGTAAGCGACCGCCATTCGACTCTTGGCACTCTTGGACCTTGGTCAGCAAGTTGCTGAAGGCGGATCGAAGCTGGACTACTTGAATTGCTGCAGTCTCAAATGTTCTGCTGCAGTTCGTGAACACTGTGAGACTTGTTGCTATGCGCCTTAGACTTGAGGGCTCCCCACACAAAGTAATCGCACACTGACACATCAAGTGACCTGGGTAACCAGCTAGGGCGGCGACCCAGACTGATCTCTGCTAACAACTCTGTCAGGCGTAAAGATTGTGTAAATGTGCTCCAAGGAAGCGACGTGGATCAGGTGGCGGGATTACAATTGGTGTGTGCGTCACGGGGTGTGGTTATATGCATACATTTACGTCCAGCCGTATCCGCGACATATCCTTCACTGCATATCCTCCACTGCCAGTGCTGCTATCTGCCGTCTGTGAGTGGTTATGGCACATTCATGTCGAACACAGATGGTGGTCACCTTAATGTGACTGGACCGTGTATCAGGTCGATCTCCGCCCAGCTTGCTTCATGAGGAATAGAAGTATCTTAAGTATAGTTTGTCTAGTCGAAGTGAAATATGAAAATAAAATTATTCAAATGGCTCTGAGCACTATGGAACTCAACATCTGAGGTCATCAGTCCCCTACAACGTAGAACTACTTAAAGCTAACTATCGTAAGGACATCACACACATCCATGTCTGAGGCAGGATTCGAACCTGCGACCGTAGCGCTCGGGCGGTTCCAGACTGAAGTGCCTAGAACCGCGTTCATCCACTGAAAATAGCACACTGAAAATTTTGCAAATTTAAATTATAGTCATAAATTTAACAAAAACGTTTTATACTTTATAATAAATGTACGTCCGCCCCTCGTGGTCTCGCGGTAGCGTTCTCGCTTCCCGAGCACGGGGTCCCGGGTTCGATTCCCGGCGGGGTCAGGGATTTTTCCTGCCTCGAGACGACTGGGTGTTGTTGTGTCGTCTTCATAATCATCATTCAACCCCATTACGGTCGGAGGAAGGCAACGGCAAACCACCTCCATTAGGACCTTGCCTAGTAAGGCGGTGCGGGTCTCCCGCATCGTTCCCCTACGCTCTGTAAAGAAGCATGGGACTTCATTTTTTTTCATAATAAATGTACAGGAAAGTAAGAGCTTGCTTGTGTGAAATAAGCTTGATGTGTAATAGTTAGTTGTTTGGTCACCTGCTACATGAAAATTGCACGCTGAATTACAAATACCGGAGAGTGAGAGACAGAAAACAAGGAAGAAGGAAACACAGATGTAACGTACCGTCGATGATGCGATCTTAGTGGCGTAGCTTAAGATTGACTTTGATAAAGACAGTAGAAATTTGGCCGTGTCCCATTCAAAGTAACCTTCTCTTTGTGGAAGATCACGGACATTCTCTATTCCGTTTAACACCGTAAGAGAAACTATGTAGCCTTCCTTGCAGACACTTCCCTCTGTTCAGGGAGCAACTGCCCTCTTCCCACACTGCTAGTAGTGGTGTTGCAAGGAAACCGTGCAGCAAAATCTCATGGTCAGCCTAGAAGCTCTCAATGGCTCGCTTATGCAGCCGTTCAGCCTTCATTAATGTTTGCGAAGGCTTGACAGACTGACTAATGAAGGACCGGCGACATCGGAATCACTGACGTTCCAATTCCTTATTGAAGGTTCAAACTACGTTAGTCAGTGTACTTATACTATTCAACTTCATCACAACCGCAGTACGTTCTCGAGATCGCTACGAGACATTTAATTGCCAACAAGTTTGCTACTACGGATCCAGTCCGCCTATTTCGGTCCTTTCTTTGAATGACTTGTATGTTTCTTTTTATCGTTAACCACACCCATGTGAAATGAATTGACTTTATTGGACATTTGCATGGACGTTTTGACGCGCCCACATGAACGGCACTCGACACGCGAAACATACATATGTAAGGCATTATCGGATTTCAGTTATTTATTTCCTTGATCTACAATACTTTTTTCCCTTGTTAACACCGTGTAGGCTCCTAGCGGACACAACTCTGGCCTTTAGCCAACGCCGCTTCCAAAGATACATCTTCCAGAGCAAGCGCGGCGAAAACCAGCTTTACCTCAATCTCTGTCATTACTGCTGGCAGCCTGAGTATGTTATGCTAATATTGTTAGCTCATTTCCAGTCGCGAATATAAGTAACACATTCTGACGACAGCCGGTAAAGTAAATAATTTATTTCGCGATACTTAGGTGAAGTGACATTTTGCAATGTGATTTGTTGCGAATTGAGCGAGACGACATAAGATGGCCACATTTGGATTTCCGACAGCTTTCGACCTGCACCCTTTACCGTCTTAGGGATACGAATAGTGAAGTAGTGCTACCGACTTGAAATGCGAGAGATACAAGGAAATGTTATTGACATAGCGTACTGAAAGCAACAGTAACTAAGATCGGCCATACATTGTACACAATGGAAAATGTTGCATCATAAGAACACTGGCTGAACATTACCAAACTGATACTGCAGTATTTTCATGTCTGTAAATATGTCAATTAGAATTTCATCCCTATGAGATGATTTTCAGAAAGGAAAAAAACCATTTCTGTACATGAAGAATAGTGTGAGAACATAATGACTATTGGGCGTGTCTACAGTCCTCATGCAGGTTGTCGCCATCCTTTGCAATCTTTCGCATCATTTGCATGAGGGATGAGGGACTATCACACTGATAGATCGCATGGACATTTGATTGTAGTGCAATGACCGGAGAACGAGTGGCGGCCGACTCCGGGGAACAGTGTGCTAAGAAGGGTAGGAGCGGATCCATTGCAGGACGATCACTGGAAGCAGTTACTTCCATCAAATACCTAGGAGTATGTGTACGGAGCGATTTAAAGTGGAACGGCTATATAAAAGTAATCGCCAGAAAGGCAGGTGCCAGGCAAATTCATTGGAAGAAACCTCAGGATCTGTGGTCCGTCAACGAAGGAGGTAACTTTAAAAACACTCGTACGACCAATAATCGAATGTTGCTGGTCAGAACGGAACCAAAGAAGAGCAGCGCGTTTCGTTACATGTTTATTTACTAAGAACGAAAACTTCACGACTATAATCAACCAAATCCAGTGGCAGGAGCTGCAAGAGAGGCATTTTAATGGTTCAAATGGCTTTGATCACTATGGGACTTAACATCTGTGGTCATCAGTCCCCTAGAACTTAGAACTACTTAAACCTAACTAAGGACATCACACACATCCATGCCCGAGGCAGGATTCGAACCTGCGACCGTAGCGGTCACGCGGTTCCAGACTGAAGTGCCTTGAACCGCACGGCCACCGAAGCATTTTACATCACGATGTGGTTTACTGTTAAATTTTCGAGAACTTACGTTCTTGTGATTGCACCTAAGCATATCTCCCGGAAAGACGACGAAGATATAATTAGAGAGTTACTAACCAGTTTCCACACGGAGCACGTCCGTATCCCGCCACTGACTTCTAGTATCAGCCGCACGCAGTTGACGTCAACAAGTGTATGAGCCTGAAGATGACTTTGTTACAACGTTGAAACAAGTTGCCAAAATAAAATCGACACCTTAAATACAGCTGGAGGAATTTCTTCATGTTTAATATAAATTTATACCAGCTGACGCCCCACTGTCCTCCATTTCAACTATGGATGTACCAAAATGAGAGATATCCCGAGTCACAGGAAGGTTTACCGGCAATGGTTCTTTCCGCGAACCATTAGCGTCTGAAACAGGACCGGGAGGAGGGGGAAGGGAACAACTGACAATTGTACACAAAGTACTATCTGCCATACACCTCAAGGTGACATGCGGAGTATATATATACAGGCAGATAGAGATGGACTACAAATTCAACTAAATACCCAGGATTTAAAGTTACAATCAACTTAAATTGGAAGGAGCCCATGGAAAATGTTCTGGGGAAGGGTAATCAAAGGCTGCGTTTTATTGGCAGGATACTTAGAAAATGTAATAGAGCTACTAAAGAGACTGTCTACACTGCGCTTGTCCGTCCTCTTTTAGAATATTGCTGCACGGTGTGGGATCCTTACCAGATAGGACTGACGGAGTATATCGAGAAAGTTCAAAGAAGGGCAGTACGCTTTGTATTATCGCGAAAATAGTAGAGAAAGTGTCACAGAAATGATACAGGATTTGGGGTGGACATCATTAAAACAAAGGCGTTTTTCGTTGCGACAGAATATTTTCACGAAATTTAGATCACCAACTTTCTGCTCCGAATGCGAAAATATTTTGTTGACGCCGACCTACATAGGGAGAAACGATCATCATAAAAAAATAAGGGAAATCAGAGCTCTCTAGGAAAGATATAGGTGTTGCGCTTTGTGTGAGATTGGAATAATACAGGGCTATTACAAATGATTGAAGCGATTTCATAAATTCACTGTAGCTCCATTTATTGACATATGGTCACGACACACTACAGATACGTAGAAAAACTCATAAAGTTTTGTTCGGCTGAAGCCGCACTTCAGTTTTCTGCCGCCAGAGCGCTTGAGAGCGCAGTGAGACAAAATGGCGACAGGAGCCGAGAAAGCGTATGTCGTGCTTGAAATGCACTCACATCAGTCAGTCATAACAGTGCAACGACACTACAGGACGAAGTTAAACAAAGATCCACCAGCTGCCAACTCCATTCGGCGATGGTATGCGCAGTTTAAAGCTTCTGGATGCCCCTGTAAGGGGAAATCAACGGGTCGGCTGCAGTGAGCGAAGAAACGGTTGAACGCGTGCGGGCAAGTTTCACGCATAGCCCGCGGAAGTCGACGAATAATGCAAGCAGGGAGCTAAACGTACCACAGCCGACGGTTTGGAAAATCTTACGGAAAAGGCTAAAGCAGAAGCTTTACCGTTTACAATTGCTATAAGCCCTGACACCCGATGACAAAGTCAAACGCTTTGAATTTTCGGCGCGGTTGCAACAGCTCATGGAATAGGATGCGTTCAGTGCGAAACTTGTTTTCAGTGATGAATCAACATTTTTTCTTAATGGTGAAGTGAACAGACACAATGTGCGAATCTGGGCGGTAGAGAATCCTCACGCATTCGTACAGCAAATTCGCAATTTACCAAAAGTTAATGTGTTTTGTGCAATCTCACGGTTTAAAGTTTACGGCCCCTTTTTCTTCTGTGAAAAAAACGTTACAGGACACGTGTATCTGGACATGCTGGAAAATGGCTCATGCCACAACTGGAGACCGACAGCGCCGACTTCATCTTTCAACAGGATGGTGCTCCACCGCACTTCCATCATGATGTTCGGCATTTCTTAAACATGAGATTGGAAAACCGATGGATCGGTCGTGGTGGAGATCATGATCAGCAATTCATGTCATGGCCTCCACGCTCTCCCGACTTAGCCCCATGCGATGTCTTTCTGTGGGGTTATGTGAAAGATTCAGTGTTTAAACCTCCTCTACCAAGAAACGTGCCAGAACTGCGAGTTCGCATCAACGATGCTTTCGAACTCATTGATGTGGACATGCTGCGCCGAGTGTGGGAGGAACTTGATTATCGGCTTGATGTCTGCCGAATCACTAAAGGGGCACATATCGAACATTTGTGAATGCCTAAAAAAACTTTTTGAGTTTTTGTATGTGTGTGCAAAGCATCGTGAAAATATCTCAAATAATAAAGTTATTGTAGAGCTGCGAAATCGCTTCAATCATTTGTAATAACACTGTAGAGAGTTATTGTGAAGGTGGTTCGATGAACCCTCTGCCAGGCACATAAATGTCATTTACAGAGTGTCCATGTAGATATAGATGTAGATGAAGCAGATGGTAGGCTTATTCGACTGGCTCTGATGTGTAGACGGATAACAGCTGAAATCCGAGCATAGGTTACCAGCCTTAAGTCAGCTCGACCCATCGGAAACAGATTGGAGGAAGCTGGATTGAGATCTCGAGTTGCCTTGCATCGTTTGTGCTGAGACCATACCACACACAACATAGACTGGCATGGTCGATAGCCTGAGTGATCTGGAACGTTGAGTGGTGTTCCGTTATCTTCAGCGACAATCTCGCTTCTGTTTGTTGCCTTGAGATACTGGTCCTTGACTGGCCTGCCTGTTCTCTCATTTGTCACTCATAGAAACGTGTAGTTTCATACCAGTTTCCAGCCAGCATGTTTTAGGCATGACAAAAAATTCTTCTATAAGACATTCGGAGTTAGTTTACTTACTTGCTACAACAAACAAAACAGTGTATTAGTGCCCGTGGGAGTAACACTCGATATTGACGTTCGTAATGGTCATCAGTTCTAAAAGGAATGACCGTTTAACCATTTAATAACTGTTATGTGACGAACGTCTCCACAAATTTTGATAAATATCTGGCTAATTTTTCATGGTGGAACACATTCCAATTCCATCAATGTATATGGCATGGGGGCGAGGACAGCAAGTGGAAATTATGTGTAGACATCACACTAGTGTCACAGTGTAATACCCTTTTAGTTCGCCTCGTAAAATAAGTGACACGATACAGATGTAACAAAAAGATTTGAAAGTGCCAATACTCAAACATCAATATGAGTAATGGCTACATCAGGTACATAACTGCATTTTCCTGCTTTGCTAAGAACGTCACTATAGCGCCCTTAAGATGGTTCACAATATACTGGGGCCGACGCTGTGCGTTGCAGCTAGTGATTACGGATCCCATCCCTATGTGGCAGGAATCGCTACGAAATGCCAAATATAGGTCTTCTGATTCTTCGTGAGCTGTTTGCGAATCAACCCTCCTGAGACGGTAGCTTCTCAAGGACAGACTGTAGTGATACGAAATCCTTGTTTGCTATTGTGTACACAGCTGTTTAATTGTCAAACATCTTGCTGTACGGTAAACTAATACCTCTTCTTCTCATACGTGAAATGACTCAAGGACTGCATGCAAGAAGTGATGCAAACTAGAATAGACTGCGTGTTTTGTTTGAATTATGCGAAGGTGGGTCATATATTGAGTTGAGACATAACACTGACAGATAAATTCAAGAATTGGGAAAAAGCCCCGACATCACATATCCTATATTCCAAGATTGTAAAACTCACGTGCAGCGCGCTTAAGTTAGGGACTGTATAACATGAAGAACATTAAAGGGCAGTCAAACACCTTGAATTAACTGCAAAACCACCGGGCTTCATTCCCACTGAAAACCGTGAGATGACTTGGAAGGCATTAGAAACAGTTCCGATTATCAGATCAGACTTGTGACATACCCACATCCAGAACCCAGCAACTGGTTTCATAACATTTTAGATAGGCATATCGGGGACACTCTTGGCCATTCAGTAGTGTCCACCTATAAAGACGTCTTTACAGTAAACACAATAATGGGCTCTGAGCACTATGAGACTTAACTTCTGAGGTCATCAGTCCCCTAGAACTTAGAACTACTTAAACCTAACTAACCTAAGGACATCACACAGCCAGGCGGTGTGGCCGTGCGGTTCTAGGCGCTTCATTCTGGAACCACGTGACCGCTACGGTCGCAGGCTCGAATCCTGCCTCGGGCATGGATGTGTGTGATGTCCTTAGGTTAGTTAGATTTAAGTAGTTCTAAGTTCTATGGGACTGATGACCACAGATGTTAAGTCCCATAGTGCTCAGAGCCATTTGAACCATTTAACATCACTCACATCCGTGCCCGAGGCCGGATTCGCACCTGCGACCGCAGGGGTCGCGCGGTTCCAGACTGTAGCGCCTAGAACCGCTCGGCCACTCTGGCCGGCAGTAAACACAATATATTTACCGCACAGCTCCATGCAATCCTGAGGGTACTGGAACACACGAGGAGTCTTCAGAGCACAAAGTTTCCCATTTATTCCGATTCCTTGAGTGTCCTACATACATTGCCACAAATATTCCTCGCAGAGAAACTGATACAGGCAATTCAGCACAAACAGTTCGTTTTTAGCTGCAAGGAAAGCTCGTGTCACTCCGCTGGTATTTAAGACATGCGGAAATTTGGGGAAACTACCAAACAGCCAAAAAGGTGTGCAGGCGGCGTGAAGTGACACACTGTGCCATAATCCCGCAGGCTGTCATTCTGCTGTTGAATCAGTGACCCAGCGAGGGACAGTAAACGGCGGACGGTGAAACCAAGTATTGGGCTGCGGCTCATTATCATACAGACCGATCACTCCGATAGTATGAGGTAAGCCCGACCAACCTCCGAGTAGCGCGCTGCCACGAATCACATGGCTTCATATTGCTGCGCGAAGAACCTAGAAGAACCAACTTCCTACTACACTCCTGGAAATTGAAATAAGAACACCGTGAATTCATTGTCCCAGGAAGGGGAAACTTTATTGACACATTCCTGGGGTCAGATACATCACATGATCACACTGACAGAACCACAGGCACATAGACACAGGCAACAGAGCATGCACAATGTCGGCACTAGTACAGTGTATATCCACCTTTCGCAGCAATGCAGGATGCTATTCTCCCATGGAGACGATCGTAGAGATGCTGGATGTAGTCTTGTGGAACGGCTTACCATGCCATTTCCACCTGGCGCCTCAGTTGGACCAGCGTTCGTGCTGGACGTGCAGACCGCGTGAGACGACGCTTCATCCAGTCCCAAACATGCTCAATGGGGGACAGATCCGGAGATCTTGCTGGCCAGGGTAGTTGACTTACACCTTCTAGAGCACGTTGGGTGGCACGGGATACATGCGGACGTGCATTGACCCGTTGGAACAGCAAGTTCCCTTGCCGGTCTAGGAATGGTAGAACGATGGGTTCGATGACGGTTTGGATGTACCGTGCACTATTCAGTGTCCCCTCGACGATCACCAGTGATGTACGGCCAGTGTAGGAGATCGCTCCCCACACCATGATGCCGGGTGTTGGCCCTGTGTGCCTCGGTCGTATGCAGTTCTGATTGTGGCGCTCACCTGCACGGCGCCAAACACGCATACGACCATCATTGGCACCAAGGCAGAAGCGACTCTCATCGCTGAAGACGACACGTCTCCATTCGTCCCTCCATTCACGCCTGTCGCGACACCACTGGAGGCGGGCTGCACGATGTTGGGGCGTGAGCGGAAGACGGCCTAACGGTGTGCGGGACCGTAGCCCAGCTTCATGGAGACGGTTGCGAGTGGTCCTCGCCGATACCCCAGGAGCAACAGTGTCCCTAATTTGCTGGGAAGTGGCGGTGCGGTCCCCTACGGCACTGCGTAGGATCCTACGGTCTTGGCGTGCATCCGTGCGTCGCTGCGGTCCGGTCCCAGGTCGACGGGCACGTGCACCTTCCGCCGACCACTGGCGACAACATCGATGTACTGTGGAGACCTCACGCCCCACGTGTTGAGCAATTCGGCGGTACGTCCACCCGGCCTCCCGCATGCCCACTATACGCCCTCGCTCAAAGTCCGTCAACTGCACATACGGTTCACGTCCACGCTGTCGCGGCATGCTACCAGTGTTAAAGACTGCGATGGAGCTCCGTATGCCACGGCAAACTGGCTGACACTGACGGCGGCGGTGCACAAATGCTGCGCAGCTAGCGCCATTCGACGGCCAACACCGCGGTTCCTGGTGTGTCCGCTGTGCCGTGCGTGTGATCATTGCTTGTACAGCCCTCTCGCAGTGTCCGGAGCAAGTATGGTGGGTCTGACACACCGGTGTCAATGTGTTCTTTTTTCCATTTCCAGGAGTGTATATCACGTGTTGCATTATTTCACTGACTGAAATTTGTTCTTTTTCTGAAGTTAGTAATTAGTCTGCGGATTGTGGCACAATTGAATCTAGAGTATCATTAATAAAAGTTAAATTTTGTTTAGGTAATATGTGTGGTCGTTCCTCCATCCAAGAGCACATTGGTCAGCATATGTTAATCAACGTTGTGCATGTCACGGAAGCTAGGAGGTGACATTGTCTACCTGCAATTTCGCATCTAGTTCCATTAATTAACAATCCACTGCCCTGCAATTCTCGTTTTATTATCCTATTTGGTTTAACGTTTTTATGGAAAGTGATAATTACTGTTTCACATGAAAATATGGAATTTTGGCTGAGGAGCTAAAGCCTTTTGCTCGTACTCTACTGCATTCATTTTCCCCTCAAATAAATGAATTTCCTGTGACTGGTTGTCGTTCGTATCATCCTTGCTGGACAAAGAATCGCATTATCCTCTAATACAATCTTTGAAGTTTCCGTCAGACATAACGACATGAGCATCTCTGTCAAGAAACTAATAATACTTCGTGAGTTTGTATCTGTATCCGTTTTCCAGTTGTGTTGTTTAATTTATTGATATCCTCATTATCCGCTGATATGAGCACAGTTTTTAACACTTACCCGCCTGCACCTAACCATCCGCGTTTTTTTTGTTTTTTTTTGTTTTTTTCTTTACGTATTAGTGTTTGTAGCTCTACTTCTGTTAACTGTTGCGACTGAGTCCTCAGTTTCTCATACAAAAGTTTTAATTTCCGAAAGAAAAGGATTTAGCATCCATCCCCACCCTCCTTTACAGAAGTACATAGACGCAGAAGATGATAAGTAAAGGAAATTAGGACCAACCTGAGTAACTAAAAAATCCAATATGTCCAATTACATGAAATTTACGCTATTTCCTAAGTACATTTCACTGATGTTCCTTTTTGCTTGGTGGCTCTTCTTTTTCCCCTCGGTTGAAAGAATCTGTCACAATGTACCAACCTCATTTCCAAACGGTTTTGCCTTACTTACATGGACCATAGAAGCTCTAGTTGGCAAGTCTTATTTTAAGTTAACTGGCGAAATCATTTCATAACTTGGTAAGGTTCACGATATTTCGTCAAAAACTCTTTAATTTTGCCCTATGGACTATATGGATTTGGTGGTAATACGTACTGTCCTGTTCTGTATTGTGGGAGTTTACTCGTCCATTGCACAATACTTTCTTGCTTTTCTAAAGCTTTTGTGTTGGGATGCTTTACACTTTGCCAAATATCTCCCAATCCTTCACAATTTTTTTCACTGGCTCGCCCAGTGACCCCAGCTTAGGTTGACTTACATCAAATGGTGAAGCAATTTTCACCCACATGCTACCTCGTACGGAGAGATGCCAGTATGAATTTTTGAATTATATACGCCAACAAGAAAACTTAAATAGATGTCCCAATCTGAACCCTATGAATTTACATTATGGCTTAACGTTTCGGATGAAATACGAGAACTCATTCTTAATTTTCAGTAAGCGAAGAAACTGTTTCATTAGTTCAGATACAAATCTAGTACCGTGATCCATAATAATGGATTCTGGCAGACCAAATTTCAGTAGCCAGTTGTTTAATGGCCTATGCTACTGTACTCGCTTTTAGGTCTGGGATGACTGCCGTAACTAAATATCGTGAAAAATAATCGAACATCCTAAGACCATATTTATTACCCATTTGTGTTCTATTAAGAGGTTCTAAAACATCCAAATGAATTTTCTAGTGACTCAATCTGCTCTTTGTGCACACAGAATGCAGTTTCTTTCATATTGTTTTACACCACTATGATACACTTTCCACTAAAATCCTTTAGCTACATGTCTATCAGTTTTTCTTTTCCCTTCATGATATGATAAGACATGGTCGTGTGCTTGACACAATACCTCTGTTCTCAGTGCTGCAGGAACTACAACGTGAGGTCCGCACTTTGTAGATCTGCATAGCGATCCTTCTTACATTTCGAACTAAGGTTGTGTTTAAAATCATTTACACTCACTATTAGTTGATTTCGCCTTGATCCAGTACGCCTGGCTTCCACCTAGTACTTGTAAAACTGCTATCTTCCTGCTTACGGCATCTGCAATTATGTGTTTCATTCCATATTTATGAATTGCTTGTACAGCCCTCTCGAAGTGTCCGGAGCAAGTATGGTGGGTCTGACACACCAGTGTCAATGTGTTCTATTTTCCATTTCCAGGAGTGTATGTGGTGCCTGTGGGGTGCAGTCCATTACGAACCACATTTTCACGGATTTCATTTTATATTGTGATATGAGCACAGAAGCATGTTTAGGTGGGATGACAAGGGGTTGATGACGAGTGAGTTGATGACCAATGTGGTAAAGCTTTTAACATACAGTGTACTCTCTGGAATGCAGCCTAAGCTATTAGGCTGGGGATAGCAGTGTGGTCCAGAGGGGTCTACTCGTCGTTTTTATTCCAGCGATCAGCCAACCCCAGGTATGTGCTATGCTATTTTAATTCTTTTCACTCTTCTACTTTGTACTACGTTTTAGATCTGGTAAAACACGTGTGTTGTGTGCGTGTTTTACGATTTATTTATATATATTTTTAAAATTGCAGTAGAAGTTTCGGTACTCTGTGACTGTTATCCACATTCGTCTCATAAACGTTAGTAATGGTTCTCTTGTCGGTAGTTACTCAGCACTACAGTCGAACAAAACGTTTAACACGCTCAATCTCTTTACTAAACATGATAACAGCTCCGATTCCCTGGGCATAAACTGCACAAATTTTTCCTTGTAGAACCTGTACAACAACACGCATAGGTCTGCGAGATTGAGTCGGTATAGTTTGCGATACTTGCATTTTTCTACATCATATTTAAACTATGCAAGTCACCGTACGGGTTGTGACGGAGCGTAGTCTGACCTCGCTATCGTGCACTCAAAACACATAATTAACAACCTGAAGTCGTTCTTAACCTGGATGAAACCGACAATAGACAAGTATTTTTGATAGCACTCAAACAGAAATTTATATCGCTGATAATATTTACAATATATATATATATATATATATATATATATATATATATATATATATATATATTGGCGTGCAAAACTTACGGACTAAAGTAACTGTCGCATGATATGTCACTGCCAAATAATATAGCTCGAAGAAATTTCCAATATACATAGAATGAACTACTACAGTACAGCACTGTACAGAAAGTAACTGAAGGAAATAAGCAATGAGACGAACAGTAATTATACATTCATTTAAAGACAATAATTACACTACTGGCTATTAAAATTACAACACCAAGAAGAAATGCAGATGATAAACAGGTATTCATTGGACAAATATATTATCCTAGAACTGACATGTGATTACTTTTTCACGCCAATTGAGTGCATAGATCCTGAGAAATCAGTACCCAGAACAACCACCTCTGGCCGTAATAACGGCCTTGATACGCCTAGGCATTGAGTTAAACAGAGCTTGGATGGCGTGTACAGGTACAGCTGTCCATGCAGCTTCAGCACGATACCATAGTTCATCAAGAGTAGTAACTGGCGTATTGTGACGAGCCAGTTGCTCGGGTCCCACTGACCAGACGTTTTCAGTTGGTGAGAGATCTGGAGAATGTGCTAACCAGGGCAGCAGTCCAACATTTTCTGTATCCAGGAAGGCCCATACAGGACCTGCAACATGCGGTCGTGCATTATCCTGCAGAAATGTAGGGTTTCGCAGGGATCGAATGAAGGGTAGAGCCACGGGTCATAACATATCGGAAATGTAACGTCCACTGTTCAAAGTGCCGTCAATGTGAACAAGAGGTGACCGAGGCGTGTAACCAATGGCACCCCATACCATCGCGCCGGGTGATACGCCAGTATGGCGATGACGAATGTACGCTTACAATGTGCGTTCGCCGCGATGTCGCCAAACACCGATGCGACCATCATGATGCTGTAAACAGAACCTGGATTCATCCGAAAAAATGACGTTTTGCCATTCGTGCACCCAGGTTCGTCGTTGAGTACACCATCGCAGGCGCTTCTGTCTGTGATGCAGCGTCAAGGGTAACCGCAGCCATGGTCTCCGAGCTGATAGTCCATGCTGCTGCAAACGTCATCGAACTGTTCGTGCAGATGGGTGTTGTATTGCAAGCGTCCACATCTGTTGACCCAGGGATCGATAAGTGGCTGCACGATCCGTTGCAGCCATGCGGATAAGATGCCTGTCATCTCGACTGCTAGTGATACGAGGCCGTTGGGATCCAGCACGGCGTTCCGTATTAACCTCCTGAACACAACGATTTCATGTTCTGCTGAGAGTCATTGGATCTCGACCAACGCGAGCAACAATGTCGCGATACGATAAACCGTAATCGCGATAGGCTACAATCCGACCTTTATCAAAGTCGGAAACGTGATGGTACGCATTTCTCCTCCTTACACGAGGCATCACAATAACGTTTCACCAGGCAACGCCGGTCAACTGCTGTTTGTGTACGAGAAATCGGTTGGAAACTTTCCTCACGTCAGCACGTTGTAGGTGTGGCCACCGGCGCCAACCTTGTGTGAATGGTCCGAAAAGCTATTCATTTGCATATCACAGCATCTTCTTCCTGTCGGTTAAATTTCGCGTCTGTAGCACGTCATCTTCGTGGTGTATCAATTTTAATGGCTAGTAGTGTACACTGAAATCACCGCAATTTATGATTGCCCCTGCCCTGCCTGTTCACTGTTTCATGAATATTCCAGTGATACTGCTTTCTGAGCCCTGCTCTTCTTCCTCCAAGAAATTTGAAAGTACTACGAAGCAACTGTAGAAAAAGTAACACCAGCCGAGGTTATGAGGAAAATGGTGAACTGTTGTTCACTTGTTAAAGAGACTGCTTACAAGAGATTGAAACGAAGTGTGTAACGTCCAACGAGACTTGACCAGCTGCAGGCATCGGCCATACAGAAGTAGCAGCGTGAAAGCCATGTTTGAAGCTCGGTAAAATGCAACAGGGATGCTGCAAAATCTCAAATGGCCAACAGTCTAAGAAAACTCGGGCAAAATTCCACAGTGAAAATTTTAACATCCAGTTTTCATAGTTGAATCTACAAATATTTTTCTGATGTAAACCTTTTTTATCCCTGCAGTCCTCAATTTCTCCCAGAGTCCTCAATCAAAAATTAGAAGGTGTACAGCTTTTCTTCCACTATTTACCGATAGGTGGCGAGAACGGTAAGCAGCGGTCTAAAGAAACAGATCGCAGACGTCAGACAGTTAGCTTGGACCTCGGTCAACATAATCTTATTCAAATATTAGTCGATTTGTGTCTGCATCATAAAGTTGTTGATTGAAAATGTCAGTTTACGAGCCTAATTCTCGTCATTTGCGAGAGGTGTTACTGTTTCATTTCGGTATGAAGAAAACAGCGGCTGAGTCTCATCGAATGCTCTCAAGTACGTATGGTAAGATTGCTATTAGTGAAACAAGGTGTCGTGAGTGGTTTCAACGCTTCAAGAAGGGTGTTTTTAACTTCATAGACCGCCACAGTGGTGGAACAGAGAATATTTTCGAAGATGCAGAATTGGGGACATTGCTGAGTGAAGACTTGCGTCAAACTCAAGCAGAATTGGCACGATTAGTGGGAGTGACACAGCAAGCCTTTCCTAAACGTCTGAAGGAGCTGAAACCAAGAGACGTTGAAGAGCGTTTGTGTGTTCGCGAACAGTTGCTTCATAGGCAAAAACGAAAGGGATTTCAGCATCGCATTGTGACCGGGGACGAAAAATGGTTTCATTACGATAACCCTAAACGCAAAAAATAATGGGGATATCCCGACCATGCTTCCACGTCGACGACCAAACTGAATATTCACAGCTCCAAGATCAGGCTCTGCATTTGGTAGGACCAGCTCGGCGTCGTGTACTATGAGGTGGTAAAACCAAGTGAAACAATCACAGGTGCTCGTTATCGAACGCAATTAGTGCGTTTGAGCAGAGCATTAAAAGACAAACGGCCGCATCACAGCGAGAGGCACGATAAAGTGATTCTGCGGCACGACAACCCTCGACCCCACGTCGTAAAAGAGGTCAGAACGTACTTGCAAACGTTAAAATGGGAAGCCCTGCCCCACCCGCCGTATTCTCCAGACATTGCTCCCTCTGACTATCACCTGTTTAGATCAATGGCGCGTGGCCCGGCTGACCAATACTTCCGATCTCATGAAGAAGTCACAAATTGGATCGATTCGTGAATCGCTTCAAAAGATGAACAATTTTTCGACTCGGGGTTCTTACACAGCCGAAAGATGGGAGAAAGTAGTGGCCAGCGATAAAAAATACTTTGAATGATACAAGTGTAACCAATTTGTTTCGGTAAAGCTTCAAGTGTTGGGGATAAAACGGCGGAAGCAAAGTTGTACACCATGTAGATTAATGACCTCACAGACAGTGACATAGAAACAATAAGGACTTTCACTCCCTCCTCTGACAGCCACGCAATTTGTAATGATAGACGTTAATGTAGGGGTCCAGTATCTCCAATACGACCCAAGCATTTATCGTGAAGATAGTCGCATCAGCAGAATTTGCTGGGTCTAAATGTTTCACCTCTCACTGACAATGCTTTAGTTAACCGTTGCTTCCATGAATTGTGCTGCGAATCTTCTTACACCCTGGTGCTATTTTTAGAATACATTATACCTCACATTTTTCATAATTGTGAACAGAGGGTAACACAAGTAATAATCATGAGTCGTTAACTACGACACGGGCATGACGACAAATGCTAGAAGTGTCCTTCACCTTTGATATGCGTGACAAAACCATTGCAAACCCGAACACGGCAGAAGTCCGGGATACTACTATGCACTAGCGCTGACAAGGGCTTGCTGGTGTGCGCTAGGCAATAGCTACGACCTCGGAAGCACGCAGGTTCTGTCGCCCACGTCGCAAAGCTATTGTTCTCGTTACTTCACGGTGTGTTACAACGGTAGAGCGACGCGCTACATCTCCACTAAGAGGAATTAATAACGAGGTGCGGCCTTCGTATCTGTCCTCGGTCGTCGTAAGGTTGTATTACTCGTCTCTGAAACCGCAGAACTCGATCGTAACAGCGCTGCACCGCCTGCGAAATGAAAACGGCGGATTTTATTTTTATCATTTATAAATTGCTGACGGAATCCTGCGACTGTAGAAACAATGGTTTTGCTTATTATAAAATAACATACGCAAATACTAGTCACGATATTCCTTCACTGATTTTCTGTAGGACGCGTTTCGTGATTGTAATTCCCCTTATCAAGTGCGTTTTTAAACATGGTATCTCGCGACCTGTATGCATTATTTCGGTGCTTTTACCACTTCGCCTTGTCCTCTAATGCAAAAATTCAGTCCGCTGGGACTGTCAGCTGTGTAGCCGATGTACAGTATTTCTGTGTTTCTGCGTAAAAGGACACCAGGCAATCATTAAAGGCACCAGAAAAATTTACGAGCTCACACATCGCGAACATTGCGCGTGAAAAACTAACAACAAATGAAAAACGCAGATGATAATGGGAATTATTTCTCGAAACGCAGCTTGCAGGAAATAAACAGAACACCGTAACTTGCATTAGCAAAGGTTTTTAAAACAAGCAAAGCCATCGAAAAGGGTAGTATCCAACAGATGCACTTTAGCAGGTTCTGTGAAACCGTAATTTATCCCAATAGTGAGCTCTTCAAAGCAAAATTTCATAGTTTTATGTCTTGCCTCAAATATCCAATTACCTTTTACTAAGAGGAAACATTTAGGCAGCTGTATAGGAAGCAGTATATACCTCGAATACTAATACGTGATGAGAAGCTAGTAATATCCAGTATTTTGTCTCGGTATCTTTCACTGACAACAATCATATCATTTGTATGCGGTTTTGATAGATATTTAAATTTGTGTTACTGTGTTCCAAACAACTGTCTACCTTTTATCTCAGAAAAATCTCTCCCACGCAAAGAAAACTACTACCTAGAGACATACTTTATGGAAGTGTGCGTAGTCTTGTTCATTGCTCTTGAACGGATCGTAGAAATAAAAATAAGGTGCGTACGATGATGATACATAGCTAGAAATTCGTCGTTTTGATTAGTGTAGGATTTTAATAGTATAACAGTGATCGAAGTGTGACAGATTAGGGACTTGGACAAAAATATGAAAACTCTACGCGAAATGTATGCCTCATCACGAATGCTTCATCAAGCTTGCACGTTGCGCTGTTGTATCTGACCCCCAACGACACATGTGCAATTGTTCGCAATACATTGCAAAAGTTAGCTGTGGTCTGAACAGTGTGGTTGCGAGTGTATCACGTCGGAGCTAAGTAAATTCGAACGTGGGCAAATAATTGGTGTTGGTATGGTGGGTGTGTCCACAACCAACCTAGCAAGAGTGTTTGGTGTTTCAAGACGCATCAAAAAATGGTTTAAATGGCTCTGAGCACTATGGGACTTAACTTCTGAGGTCATCAGTCCCCTAGAACTTAATGAACTACTTAAACCTAACTAACCTAAGGACATCACACACATACATGCCAGACGCAGGATTCGAACCTGCGCCCGTAGCGGTCGCGCGGTTCCAGACTGTAGCCACCCCAGCCGGCCAAGAGGCATCATATCGAAGATTTATACCGATAACGGGGAAATCTGTGAAACTTCATCCGCTAAGACATTTCGCGGACAGTCACTACAGATTTCAGTCACTTGTGAACCCCAACAGCACCAACACAACACGAAGGGAGCTCAATAAGTAGGAAATTGCAGAGCGAGTTGGAGTTCCAAAACCACACATAAGCGATGCAAATGCCCGTAACAGGAAAATGTTCTACTGAAGCCATAAAATGCTGACTATGATTTGGACGAATCATTCTTGCTGCATACTGTTTCCAACTTCTGACTGAGTTACCATCGAAGGAGTGAAACTTGGTGGGTGTTCAGTGATGATTTGGGCAGCCATTTCGTGATATTCCATGGGCGCCATGGTTATTCTGCAGGGTTGCCAAGGGTTATGCGATCAATTTGCTGAACAGGCCGCCCTCATGGTGCAACGTTGGATCCCCATTGGTCATGCAGTGTTCCAAGACGACCCGCTTTCTCCAGGATTGCTTTTTTGAGCACGAGGATGAATTGTCACATCTTCCCTGGCCACAATCGTCAATAAATGTCAAGAGTATTGAGCTCTATCCTAGAGAGTAGGGTGCATAATCGCTATCCACCTCCACAGTCGTTACCTGAACTTACCAGTATTTTGCAGGAAGAATGGTATAAGATTCGCTCGAAAACAATACCGGACCTGTATTTGTCCGTTCCGGTACGACAGGAAGTTGTTTTTAATGCCTTTGGTTTTCCTACACCGTATTTTTTTGTTTTGAGTCATCGGTCATCTGACTGGTTTTAAGCGACTTGCCACGAATACCTATCCTGTGCCAACCTCCTCATCTCAGAGTAGCAATTGCAACCCAAGACATCAATTATCTCTGTCTTCCTCTAGTTTTTGACCTCTACATCTCCCCCTAGTACCATGGAAGTTATTCTCTGATGTTTTAACAGATGTCCTATTATCCTGTCCCTTTTCCTTGTCTGTGTTCTCCATATATTCCTTTCCTCTCCGATTCTGCACAGAACCTCTTCACTCCTTACATTATCAATCCACCCAATTTTCAACATTCGTCTGTAGCACCACATCTCAAACGCTTCCATTATCCCACAGTCCATGTTCAATACCATACGCTGCTGTGCTCCAAACGTACATTCTCAGAAATTTCTTCGTCAAATTAAGGCCTATTATCAATACTAGTAGACTTCTCTTGGCCAGGAATGCCCTTTTCGCCAGTGCTAGTCTGCATTTAATGTCCTCGTTGCTCCTTTCGTCACTGGTTATTTTGCTGCCTAGGTAGCAGAATTCCTGAACTTCATCTATTTCGTGACCATCGATCCTGATATTAAGTTTCTCGCTGTTCCCATTTCTACTACATCTCGTCACCTTCGTCTTTCTTCGATTTACTCTCAATCCATACTTTGTACTCATTAGACTGTCCATTTCATTTAGCAGATCATGCAAGTCTTCTTCACTTTCACTCAGAATAGCAGTGTCATCAGCGAATCTTATCATTGATATCCTTTCACCTTGAATTTTAATTCCACTGCTTAACCTTTATTTCTATCACTGTTTCTTCTATGTACAGATTGAACAGTAGGGGCGTAAGATTACATCCATTTCTTACACCCTTCTTAATCCGCACACTTCGTTCGTGGTCGTTCACTATTATTAATTGGCTCTTGTACATATTGTGTATTACCCACCTCTTTTTACTGCTTACCCCTATTTTTCTCAGGATTTCGAACATCTTGCGCCATTTTACATTGTCGAAAGCTTTTTCCAGGTCGACAAAGCCTAAGAACGTGTCTTGATTTTTCTTTCGTCTTGCTTCCATTATCAAACTCAACGTCAGAATTGCCTCTCAGGTACCTTTACGTTTTCTAAACCCAAATTGAAATTTCGAACATCTTGCACCATTTTACACTGTCGAACGCTTATCCAGGTCGACAAATGATATGTACGTGTCTTGATTTTTAATTAGAATTGCTTGTGTCATCAACTTCAAAGTCAGAACTGTGTGTCTGGTGATTATACGTTTTCTAAAGTCAAACTGATCGTCCTCCAGCACATCCTCGATATTATTTTCCATTCTCTATATTATTTTTGCTAGCAACTTGGGTGCATGTGCTGTTACGCTGATTGTGCTGTAATTCTTGCAGTTGGTAGCACTTGCTTTCTTGGGAATTACGTGGCTGGTATTTTTTTTTTTTTGGTAGTCAGACGGTATATTGCCATACTCGTATATTCTACGCACCAACGTGAATAATCGTTTTGTTTCCAATTCACCCAACGATTTTCAAAATTGTGATGGAATATTATTTATCCCTCCTACTTCCTTTGATCTCCAATCTTGCAAAGCTCTTTTAAATTCTGATTCTAGTGCTGGATCCCCTAACTCTTGCCTAGCGGCCCTGTTTCTTCTTCTATCACATCAGACAAGTCTGCCTTCAAAGTACACTCTCCATCTATCCGCTGTCTCCTCTGCATTTAACGGTGGTAATCTCTTTGCACTCTTAATGTAACTATCCTTGTTTTTAATTTCACCGAAGGTTGCTATATGCTAAATCAGTCCTTCCGCCAATCATTTCTTTTTTGATTTCTTCAAATTTTTCTTCCAGCTATTTCTCCTTAACTTCCCCGCATTTCCTATTTATTTCATTTCTCAAAGACTTGTATTTCTGTTTTCCTGAATTTCCCTAAGCGTTTTTGTACTTTCTTCTTCCATCGGTCAAGTGAAGTATTTCTTGTGTTACCCACGATTTCTTCGGAATTACACTCTTTGTAAGTATGCTTATTTTTCCAGTATCTGTGATTTCCCTTTCCAGAGATATCCATTCCCCTTCAAGTGAACTGCCTACTGAGCTATTCCTTATCGCAGTATCTACAGCCTTAGAGGACGTCCAGCATATCGTCCCGTTCCTTAGTACTTCCCTATCCCACTTTTTTTGCGCAAGGATTCTTCCTAGCTACTCTCTTACACTTCAGTCTACATCACTACTAAATTTTGATCTGAGTCTGTATCTGCTTCTGCGTACACCTTAAAATACAATACCTATTGCCGACCGCGGTGGTCTCGCGGTTCTAGGCGCGCAGTCCGGAACCGCGCGACTGCTACGGTCGCAGGTTCGAATCCTGCCTCGGGCATGGATGTGTGTGATTTCCTTAGGTTAGTTAGGTTTAACTAGTTCTAAGTTCTAGGGGACTGATGACCACAGCTGTTAAGTCCCATAGTGCTCAGAGCCACAATACCTATTTTCAGAATCTCTGCTTGACCATGATATAACCTAAAAGAAAACTTCCTGTATCTCCCGTTCTTTTCCAAGTATACCTTCTCCTAATATGATTCTTGGACAGAGTATTCGCTATTATTGGCTGAAATTTATTGCAGAAGTCAATTAATCTTCATTCTCTCTCGTTCCTGGTACTAAGCCGATATTCTCCTGTAAGCCTTTCTTCCATTCTTACCCCTACAGTCATATTCCACTCCCACATCGCTATTACATTTTTATCTTCTTTTACGTACTGAATTACCCGTTGAATATGCTCATACTTTCTCTGGTTATTCAATTTCTACTTGCGACTTCTGCATATATACCTGAAGTATCGTAGTCACTCTTGGTTTGCTGTCGATTCTGGTGAGAACAACGTCATATCACTGAACTGTTCACAGTAACTCACTCTCTGTCCTATCTTCCTATTCATAACGATTTGTACTCTTGTTATATCATTTTATGCTGTTGTTTATATTACCCATTATACATCTGACCAAAAATGCTTGTCCTCTTTCCATTTTACTCCGCCGGGCCCCACTGTATCTAGACTGAGCTTTAGCATTTCCCTTTTCAGATTTGCAAGCTTACCTACCACGTTCAAACTTCCGAGGTTCCACTCCTCGATTCGCAGAAAGTTATCCTTTCGTTGGTTATTAAATCTTTTTCTCATGCTCACCTCCCAGTTGGCAGTCCTTTCCCGGAGATCTGAATGGGGAACTAGTCTGATATCTTTTACCAATACAGAGATAACCTTGACATTTTTTCAGCTAAGGCCCTATGTTCTGTGGATACATGTTAAGTGTCTTTAATGTAGTGGTTTCCATTTCCTTCTGTACCCTCAGGCTGTTCACCATGGCTGATCCTTGCTCCTTTACGGGAAGAGGGTGTCGTGAACCTCTGTCCTCTCCTCCGCCCTCTTTGACAAGGCCTTTGGCATACTGAGGGTGACTTCTTATGACGGAAGTCTTCAGCCACAATTTCTGGTGATTTTAATTCAAAATTCAAGCAGCGGCTGAGCTCGAATCTGGGACCCAGAACTTTCTGATTTCTAGCCAAAAACGCTACCCATGTACCAGTGTCACCTTATGATAATAAAAACTAAATATGTTAAAATGCTTGCACGTTAAGACAGAAAATATGGTAAGGTCACAATAACATACTGACGTACAATACATAACAAAATTTTATATTATCTGTGATTGCGTTAAGCTGGGAGGGGGTCCACACTATAAAGGGAAGGAATTCTGCTACACTGGAGGCAAAACAATGCTTCACCACGAAATTAAGGGGGGCTTAAGAGGCAAAATGAAAAGGAAAAGAGAGCATTCATTATTAAATAAGTCTGTTACTGGGTAGTTATTACTGAAATGCTACTACTCACAGAGGCTCAGTGTGGACTGAATTATCGTATGGCAGCGAATCTTGGCATATATACTAATGCGCCAATGCAGATCAGATTAACGATGGAAAAGAGACAGTTCCAAGTTTGGGCACCAGATGAAAATCTGTCGCTGTACAATTCTGTATCTCGGTATGACATCGAGGCTGTTATTTGACAAGCCGTAACGTGAGTAAAGAGAGACCATGTGCTGTTAGTGGAACTGTTTTATGTGAACGGCAGCAATTACGAGGCTGCATTAACAGAGTATCTCCAACTGAAAGGTCTGAGGAGAGCACCGACGTCATTAACTGTTTAAAGGAGATGATAATGAAAATCAAGAACGTGGGTGAGTTTGGTGTGGCACTTGGAAAGAGGAAAGCGTCCTATTCCGATGGCAGTAATTGACGAGGTTGCTTTTGCTGTTACCGACCATGCAGATCGTGGCCCGTGCAGTGCTAGTACTCGTGGAGAGTCTCGAGAATTGTCTGTACCATGGTCAATAACACTGACAAGTTCTGCGATCTGTTCTACACGTATATCGGTACTAGATCCAGACGGTGTAGCAATTGAAACCTCGTGATGCGCTGTAACTTTTTGAACTTACTCTTCGGTTTGTGGCACGGATCGAAGTTGATGATACGTGGCCGGACAATCTTCTATGCAGTCTACACTGCAAGGGGCAGTGAATACCTAGAACTGCCGAATTTCGGGTACTGTTAAACCGCCTGTTGTACACGAATGGCCACTGCACTCGCCATATGTGACTGTGTTGTGTAGATTCAGATGCACCTATAACCTCGGTCCGTTTTTCTTCAAAGAGAATACCCTCAGATTGCCCGTCAGATGGATCGTCACCTCTGCACGTTATTGACACACTCTTGTACAGCATGGGATTCCTGCTTTGAAAGAGCGCCATTTGTGCGGAAACCACTGTTTTCATTCAAGATGGGGCAGCATCTCTAGTCGCTCGCCCTGTGAAAGAGCTACTTAATGCAACCCCCCACGAACATGTTACCTCGAGAGGTTTTCCAGGTGGATGGCCTGCAAAAAAACCTGATCTAAATCCATGTGACTTTTGGCTCTGGGGTTATCTGAAAGATCGTGTTTGTCAGGGAGACGTTCGGCGGCTATCTGGTCTGAAGGCCAGAATACAGGGACATGTTGCTCAGATTGCACCTGGGGGCAGCGAGCAACTCTTGATCACGTCATTTTATGGATTCAGCATCTGATCGACGTCTCCAGTGCTCACACTGAACAAATTGTGTAAGCGGCTCTTAGTAATAAAATCCACGTTATGAATTTGGCATTTATTTGACTTTTTCTGCCCACTTCCGGTTTCTAGTCCATTACACACGGGAACATTTCTCTACGTCTTTCTTCCATTCACAGCACCACATTTGCACCTGGTGGCCGAAATTAGAATTGATTTTCTTTTCTTTTCGAGCGTACATTGGTTCCGCATTAATTCATTAATGCCATACGATAATTACAGTCCACACTGGACCTTCGCGAGTAGTTGCACTTTAATTAAAACCACCCGGCAGTAGACTTATTTAGTGGTCAATGCTCTCTTTGTCTTGTCCGTTTGTTTATTATGTCCTCCTTCATTTTTTGGCGAATGATTGTTTTGCTTCCAGTGTAGCAGAATTCCTTCAGTCTCACGTCTTTTGCTATGTATATTATTGGGACGTTAACGTAGTTTGTATTTTAATGAACTGGAATGTAAACACGTTTACTTTTTATTATCGTAAGGTTGCACTGGTTTATGGGTTGCGTCTTCGACTAGCCATCAAAACGTCGTGGGTCCCGTGTTTGAACCCCGACACTGCTTGAATTTTGAATAAAAATCACCAGCAATGGCGGCCGAAGACTTCCGCATTAAGAAGTCACGCCCAGTCTGCCACACAGTTTGATAATTCATGTGAAACGCACTCTACTCTCGAAGCCGAAACGAAAAAACTTTCTGGACTGGTGGCAAAGAGTCTTCAGTCTATCTTAAAGCAGGTGAAAGTGCTACTTACACGTATTCCCATTATGGTTGGCTCTGAGCACTATGGGACTTAACTTCTGAGGTCATCAGTCCCCAAGAACTTAGAACTACTTAAACCTAACTAGCCTAAGGTCATCACACACATCCATGCTCGAGGCAGGATTCGAACCTGCGACCGTAGCGGTCACGCGGTTCCAAACTGAAGCGTCTAGAACCGCACTGCCACACCGGCTGGCTTTCCCATTATGAAACTCATAAAAATGGGACATGTAGTTCCTCCAGTTTCTGATTTCACTATTCATGTGCAATGGCAACTGGAGACAACTAGTTGAGAATTCCGTCCTCATTTAGGTGAACCTTACTATGTACAAATTTCGTAATATTTTTTGTTTGCACTCTTTGCCGCCCTTTTAAGCGATGTTAATCTTTAATATATGTATTGTTCATTTATTTATTTACTATAATTATAGCCTATTATTTAATATTCTACAGTGGCCATAATTACTGTCTACCATTTTATTTCTATATTCACTTTAAAATAATAGCCACTCTTCCCTTAGCAATACAGGTTGTAAGAGAACGACGTTTTAAAAATTTAGAAGATTGAAGAGTATGAAATTCTGAATGTTTTGATAAAACCGGAAATGTGAAATAACATTTCTACAGCCACAGTTGTTGAAAATCCACGAGATACCAGAGCGAGAAGTTACCAGGTAAGATTCTCAGGGAACATTTGTGCTAGAATTTTTGGAGATCGTCTTATTGGACCCGACATTTATCCATATCGTTTCAATGGTGTTTGGTATCTGAAATTTCTAGACAATTCGTCGCCAGAACTTTTGGAAGACATTCCCTTGCAACTCCATACAAGTTTGCGGTTTCAGAACGATGGTTCTCCAGCACACATTGATAGAGGGATAGGGCGTGTCTCACAGAAAACGTCAAACAGCGAGTAATTGGAAAAGGATGGCCAGTACTTCGGTCTGTGGGCTCCCCTCACCTCACCCCTCTTGACTTTTCCCTCTAGGGTGTCCTTTGTGTACTCAGCACCAGTAGAGAAGCAAATGGTTCAAATGGCTCTGAGCACTATGGGACTCAACTGCTGAGGTCATTAGTCCCCTAGATCTTAGAACTAGTTAAACATAACTAACCTAAGGACATCACAAACATCCATGCCCGAGGCAGGATTCGAACCTGCGACCGTAGCGGTCTTGCGGTTCTAGACTGCAGCGCCTTTAACCGCACGGCCACTTCGGCCGGCAGTAGAGAAGCCAAAGAGTCGGTTTACAGTATCTGATTGTACTCTACAGCCAATGAAATTTTCCGGACAACAGTATTCTGTTGTTTCCTCTAGCCTTCCGAATAGGCAGAAAGTGCATGGAGCTGTAAAAACTTCTTTTCACGTTTCCGGCTATTGGTTCCTTGTATCAGAACTTTCAGAAGTTGATTCTCTATAATCTCCCAAATTTTTTATGACATCATTCCTTTACGCCCTTTAAGGCAACAATTATTATTACCAATACAAGAGATCGCACTATCACCTTCAATGTTACTATTGCTACATCTGCCTCCACCTGTACTATATCTGCTACTGTCATGACATGTAATTACGCAAAACTGTCTATACCATAGGTTCACTGCCGGATGAGTTGGCTTTGCAGAGGACGTTATGAAGGAATCTGAAATCTTCGTCCATTTAAGTTTTCTATGCGGTCTTGGACTGCACGCTTTTCTCTTATGTAGTGGCAAATTACCTAGTACTATGGCGCATTGCCATGTTCAGTGACGATCTTCGCGTCATCCCGGTCCCTCGAATCCCATGAGTGTGCAGATTTCTTGAAAGATATATGTATAGTTGCGTGCTGTATACTGAAACTGTTTGTAACAATCTGAAAACTAGCTGATTTCTAAATTACGCTTACAGGTTCACATCTAGAACCGAAATTTAGAAATTGTTTACTGCCAGGTTTCCGTAGATATTCTGCAAGCTCCTACTAATATCTGTGATGCTCCGGTCTTCCGCCAAAAGAAAAAAGTGTTCAAATGGCTCTAAGCACTATGAGACTTAACATTTGAGGCCATCAGTCCCCTAGACTTTGAACTACTTAAACCTAAATAACCTAAGGACATCACACACATCCATGCCAGAGGTAGGATTCGAAACTGCGACAGTAGTAGCAGCGCAGTTCCGGACTGAAGCGCCTAGAACCGATCGGTCACAGCGGTCGGCTTTCCGGCAAAAGAAAATCAATGATAGCATATATATATATATACATGAAGGCTACTCAGAACGACTAACTTTTCTATGATTTAAGTTTCCGTATTACAAAAAACACATCTGTTGAATTTACGTGAAATTTTACAAATCGAAAACTGTTCCTAATATTCAATAAAAAATTTTCATTCAGGCCCTACAACAAAT
Source organism: Schistocerca piceifrons (assembly GCF_021461385.2). Lineage (NCBI taxonomy): Eukaryota > Metazoa > Arthropoda > Insecta > Orthoptera > Acrididae > Schistocerca > Schistocerca piceifrons. The sequence continues at coordinate 752,894,375 of NC_060140.1, forward strand.
TCCTTCCTTGCAGTGGATAACTTCACTCTGCTCTGACTGCACAGAAAATGACGATCTGAAGTTAATCACTGCACAGCAGGTTGCCTTGTATTGTTATTTATTTTAAATTGATGCTGTACCAAATTATTCTTTTATTCTCTTTATAAGATTATTAATTACAGTTCATGCAAAATTGCAGGGCGTGACAATGCAAATTTTACTAAGTATGTGTCTTTGAACCGGTAGGATATGCTTTGTAATATATCTGTTAATGAAAAAAGGAAGTACTTTGAAATTCAGTCCTTTTAACAACACCAAAATGAACTCCAACTAATACGCACAATCAGCATTCTCTCTCTCCACATCCTCATACACGGTAACGTCTGCTTCTAAAATACTTCTACCACAAAATTCGTAATGCAGTACTATTTAACTGCTCTAAATGAGGGAGGGCTAATTAGTGTACTGAGCACATGGTTGAGAGTTCTCCCTGATTGCGAACAGGTAGATATTACTGGACACTATGAAATCTTTGCACAGCAGTAATTATACTGAACTCGAGCTTACCACTAACAAACTCAAAATAATTTACCTTTTTCTAAAGTGCTGTCTCTTAGTAAAAAATGGTTCTGAGCACTATGCGACTTAACCTCTGAGGTCATGAGTCGCCTAGAACTTAGAACTAGTTAAACCTAACTAACCTAAGGACATCACACACATCCATGCCCGAGGCAGGATTCGAACCTGCGACCGTAGCGGTCGCTCGGTTCCAGACTGTAGCTCCTAGAACCGCACGGCCACTTGGCCGGCTGTCTCTTAGTACAATCAAATTAAAAATCGTCTTTCATCCTCAGATTACACATCATGAAACATCTCAATTAGGAATTTTTATGCGGCGCATTTGGTATCCAAGCTGTTCATTCCATCACGATACCATACCCTCTCTAAACGATTCCACAACTACGAAGTTTGTTCAATAAGTAACGCCACACTTATTTCTGAAATCACGTTGGTTCTATTCGGTATTCCAGTGCATCATACTATTACCCACTCATTTTGAAACAAAACCCAGTTTTTCAATATAATTACCGTTAAATGCGACGGCCTTACGCCGCCTTACTGGGAGGGCCATCAAGCCGCGTGGTACCACTCTACTGGTAAACATCGGAGCAAAGTCTCGCTGCATCAATAACTACCCTCTTATCCACCTATTGCTTCCCTCGGAGTCCATCCTTCATTGGGCCAAACAGATGGAAATTGAACTCAGCGATCCGGGCTGTAGGAGGACCAAGAAACTATCGGGCAAGCACAACTGGGCACTTCCACTGATAGACAAGTGTGTCAACACTATCAACTCAGACGTCCAGTTCTGCAGCGCGTTGTCGGCCGCGGTGGCCGAGCGGTTCTAGGCGCTTCAGTCCGGAACCGCGCGACTACTACGGTCGCAGGTTCGAATCCTGTCTCGGGTATGGATGTGTGTGATGTCCTTAGGTTAGTTAGGTTTAAGTAGTTCTAAAGTTCTAGGGGGCTGATGACCTCAGATGTTAGTGATCAGAGCCATTTGAACCATTTGCTGCGAGTTTTGTCATTATGATACATCAGTCACCTCGAATGAGTTCTAACATTGCAGGAGAGATCGGCCGGCACACGAGAGATCGGACGCGACGTTGTTGCGATGATGACAAAAGCATCGCACCCAACGACTCACCGTGCTTTTGTTCACTGCCAGCTCTCCGTAGACCTTCTGAAGGCGCCTATTAATATCTGTGATGTTCTGGTCTTCCGGCAAAAGGAACTTAAAGACAGCTCTCTGCTTGGGACGCATCTCTCTTACAGAGACCATTTTGAAGGCCGCCACTTATCGGAACTTCACAAAACTGCAAGAGTTTAAGCGGAAATAGTGCACGATGTCCCACAACAAATTCTGTATTTTTGCAACTGAATTTGGCTGAGAAAAATACGTGTTGCATTACTTATTGAACACCTTTCGAACTACCGCCCAAGACTGCGACTCGACTCAATTGTTTCCTGCTAGCTTTTCGCGCTCTTCTCAGTAACGCAGCCTCTGCAAACCAGACACTGTATATCATTAACATGTTCAGCATGCAAAGATATCTGATGTGAAATTTTCTATATAAACAGGTAATTTTCGATACACAGTAGAGCGTCGATTATCCGAAGTAATTGGTGGACATGGGTGTTCGGAAAACTGGTTTGTTCGGATAATCAAACTGTACAAGTTTATTTGCCAAAAAGAAGTACTGCACAGTAAATTTATTCATAAAAACAGGCAACTCTTTTAATATTACAAAGTACCATAGAAAGGTAACTTCAGTAGGAATATATAGTATGTGGCACAGTTTATTAAACAAAAATATATACATATTACATACGCATTTAGCATGAACAATACACACAGTATACAAAATTAACGTTTAAAAAAATCCTTTCCTTTAGTCTGTCTAAGCAAGCCTACACGCTTACGAGCAGCTAAGTCACGTACTTTTTTCATTACAGATATCTGAAACTGGTCACTTTCATCTTGGGCTGCAAACCATCGCAAGGCAGTATCTAAACAAGTGAACGCCTCAGAAGCTGTGGCCCAGTGCGGCATCTACTGTGGGAAACTTGGTTTGGGAGTGAGGGGGATGATGGACGGTAGGATGGGAGAGTAACAGGTGCGAGCGAGTACACAGTTTGGTTAAGCGGTCGTTCGGTTGACCGACGTTCGGATAATCGACGCTCTACTGTACTGTGAATCAAGGATGGTAATATATCATACGAACTGTGGTTTACAAGCATTCATTTGGTGTATGAACCTGTTATTTTACTTCACCGGGTTTTTTGTTCCAGAAATACAGGGGAAGAGTATTGATGCAGAAGGTGATGTGCTTACCGTGTTTTTTGGACAGTACTTCAGAAAAGTTGTGGAAGATCTGCCAAGGAGCCTAATGGTGCAGGATCTCCTTAAACATGGTGTTCCACTCTGATTCACTTGCTGCCGGTCAGCAGTAGTCACATCTGCACACAGAGGACATTCCCCGATCCCTGTCATTCCTAGAGTGTGCCTTCTTCTTCACGAACACATTCGCTTATTTCTCTTCTTCTCATTCTGTGCAAGTACCTCGAATATGGACCGGCGGCATAAGAAAGTGGGTCAGCCCCTGCTGTTCTATTGATGAATGAAGTTGAACTATGTAGCGTCACCTACTGATGGACCGATGCTGACGGTGAAAGTGTGCTAATGGCTGCAGCAGGCCGGATGAGGGCCAGCGCGGCGGGTGTTGGTGCATGCGCTCCGGCGAAAGCGACTCAGCTCCAGCCAGGCACGCCACGGCAATGGCGGCGGGAAATTCGAGGGCGTCAGCCGGAAATTCTGCTGCCGGTTGCAGACAATTCCCAGAAGCACATCCACGCCGGGCCTTTCGCCTCGGGTGAGCAGCCCGATGCAGCCGCCTAGCCGCAGTGTGTAGACCCCAGCCACCGTCTTCCGTAACTCGCCGGGCCGACCAAACCGGTTTTCTGTGGTTTCCCTAAATCACTTCAAGCGAACAGTCAGTGGGACACTTGATTCAACGGAGCCACGACTAGTTCTTCTTAGATTGTTTCCGATATTATTTGGAGTTCCACCTTGTAAGGGTCCCGCGAATACCGAGGCTAATTTTCGGAACCTCACAGAGTCGTTGGGAATTTACAGTGTGTGTTTTATATTCAAATGCAAGTGATTTTTTTAGATATTGAATGAGAGGACGCCTGATGGAGGCAGGGTTACAGGAATGGCGTATAGTTGAATAATCGATACGAAATAAAAGAAACGTGACGAGAGGAAGAATATTAATTACTATGAGAAAACAATTCAGTTTTACATGTTGGCTGTATTATGATCACAGTCATACACAATCATCTGACTTCGGAGAACTGCCGTTTTCAAGTTCTTACTCATAACGTACACGTTTGCCACTTAAATAAACAACTGTTGACGTGGTACAATCAAATGAGAACTACGTTCCATACTCATCAACGATTTAAACAACACTGCTGTTGAAACTTCCTGGCCGATTAAAACCGTGTGCCACACCGAGACTCGAAAAAATGGTTCAAATGGCTCTAAGCACTATGGGACTTAACATCTGAGGTCAACAGTCCCCTAGACTTAGAACTACTTAAACGTAACTAACCCAAGGACATCACACACATCAATGTCGGAGGCAGGATTCGAACCTGCGACCGTAGCAGCAGCGCGTTTCCGGACTGAAGTGCCTAGCACCCCTCGGCCACAGCGGCCGGCTCCGAGACTAAAACTAGGGACCTTTGCCTATCGCGGGGATGTGCTTCACCGACTGAGCTACCCTCGCACGACTCATGACCCGTCCTCACAGCTTTAGTCCCGTCATTATCTCGTTTCCTACCTTCCAATTTTGCAGAAGTTCTCCTGCGAACCTTGCAAACTAGCCCTCCTGGAAGAAAATATATGGCGGAGACATGGTTTTGTCACAGCCTGGGGATGTTTCCAGCATGAAATTTTCACCCTGCAGCGGAGTGTGCGCTGATGAAACTCCCTGGCAGGTTAAAAACGTGTGCCGGACCGAGACTCGAACTCGGGGCCGACTGCTGTTGTAAATTGTGGTAGACAGCAGTTGAAAGATATGCCAATCACTCTCAAGTGGTGGAACCTATCGTATGCGCCGGGAACATGGTGTTCAATTACATCACACCCTTCAACTGATGCTCCAACTCCATAGCCATTCCTTATGGAACTGCAAAGCCATCGTTGCACTTCAAGGTTTTATTTCTCCTCTATTCACTATTATTTAAGAAGTAGTCTTAAAGCCTGTTCCGTCGTCACAAAAGACACCTTTTCCCTAGTTTTTCTGTATATTTCTTTCCTTTAGGTCTAAAGTCAATTACGTTTCTGGCTACTCTTTTCTGTCAGCAATCAATATGATCCTTCCATTTTTTACCCTTTATTCTGTTCTTTCATTTGTGCAAAATATATTTGACGCTTTCCTTATTTCAGAATTCTTTATTTGATCTCTCAGAGGACATCCTTCCACTTTCTTTAAAAAATTCATCTCAACAAACTATATCCTTTTCATTCGTTCTTAGTTATTGTCCACGTCTCACTTCCGTGTTCAAACATAGGTGTTGCATTACTTACAAGGGAACCTCCCCATCGCACCCCCCTCAGATTTAGTTAGAAGTTGGCACAGGGATAGGCCTTGAAAAACTGAACACAGATCAATCGAGAAAACAGTAAGAAGTTGTGTGGAACTATGAAAAAAATAAGCAAAATATACAAACTGAGTAGGCCATGTGCAAGGTTAGCAACATCTAGGAGACTGTCAGCTTGCGAGCGCCATGGTCCCGTGGTTAACGTGAGCAACTGCGGAACGAGAGGTCTTTGGTTCAAATCTTCTCTCGAGTGAAAACTGCAATTTTTTATTTTCAGACAATTATTAAAGTTCAGGCACTCACACATAATCAACTTTGGTCTCCAAAATTCCAGGACATGTTTAGATTTGCTTGGACATATGCAGGATTTGACGGTCTACACACGGAAACATTTGAAAACGTAAAAAACGTATGTTTTGACAGAGCACAGGGAAAACTGTGCGACAGTGAAACTCATTTGTTCAGTTTATGTGACAACTCTAATGTTTTCATCACTTTTTTTGGGAGTGATTATCACATCCACAAGAAAACCTAAATCGGGCAAGGTAGAAGAATCTTTTTACCCATTCGCCAAGTGTGCAAGTTAGGTGGGTCGACAACATATTCCTGTCATGTGACGCACATGCCGTCACCAGTGTCGTATAGAATATATCAGACGTGTTTTCCTGTGGAGGAATCGGTTGACCTATGACCTTGCGATCAAATGTTTTCGGTTCCCATTGTAGAGGCATGTCCTTTCGTCTACTAATCGCACGGTTTTGCGGTGCGATCGCAAAACACAGACACTAAACTTATTACAGTGAACAGAGACGTCAATGAATGAACGGACAGATCGTAACTTTGCGAAAATAAAGAAAATAAAATTTTCATTCGAGGGAAGACGCGAACCAAGGACCTCTTGTTCCGCAGCCGTTCACTCTAACCACGGGACCAAGGCGCTCCTTAGCGCATGGTGTCCTTGATGTTGCCTATCTTGCACATGGACTACCCAGTTTGTATATTTTGCTCATTTTTTTCATAGTTTCACACAACTTCTTCCTGTTTTCTCGATTGATCTGTGTTCAGTTTTTCAAGGCCTATCCACTGCGTCAATTTATAACTAAATCTGAGGGGGGTGCGATGGGGAGGTTCCCTTGTTAGTACAGTATTGTCTTTGCGTCTTTCCTGGGTTTCTTGGCTAATGTTCTATGTATAGATATGCCAATCACTGTCTAGTAGTGGAACTCATCGTATGTGCCGGGAACATGGCGTTCAATTATACCACACCCTTCAACTGATGCTCCAACTCCATAGCCATTCCTTATGGAACTGGAAAGCCATCGTTGCACTTCAAGGTTTTATTTCTCCTCTATTAACTATAATTCAAGAAGTAGTCTTAAAGTCTGTATATAGCCACAAAACATTCCAGACTTCTTTGCCTTATTGGCTATGTCATTATTATAGTCATAACTTTAATTCCCTTTCCTAATTTTTGCTCGGTTTCCTTTATTGGTTGATGTTTTGTTTTTAGTCTGTTATCTCGGCAAAAAAACAGACCAAGTGTTGCACATGATTTGGCATGAGCATACCAAGTACTATTTTAACACAGAAAAGAAATAAAATAATATTTTTACAAAGAAAAAGGAAGTTTACATACCACCATTTGGCCTACTGGAGCACAGATATATGTTTATCCGGAAACCAGAATGCACATGTTACTGCTCCATACATTACGCTGCATTGTTGGGTTACAACATATAATTCTGGACTACACTACTATCCACCTCTACATTACAGTATTGTACTTGATACCAGAAGCAAGCTAGATTCCTCATTTGTCTGGATAGCTAGCACCTGGCGCCCTGCAGTACAATCCAGGAATGACCGGCGTTTTGCTGATTTGCCGTCCAAGACGCAACGATACGAAGATTTTTCTTGGTTGTCTCTCAGCCATGTAGGCTTGCAGTTCATAAAGTGTTATTTTAACTGTCAACGAGTTCTGCTAATGCCGCAGTTTCTCGTTGATATTGTTCGTTTTCGTAACATACAAACTTTTTTGTGTAATGTTGTCATTAGTTTGTTTTCTATGCACCAGTTACTTAGTATTTCAAGAACTACCCTAATATTTTTCTCTAATTTAGCCCTTGTGTTGGCGGATGCTATAATAAGTAGATCGTCTGCGTAGGCGATGCAGGCTCTAGAGTTTGTTGTTTTCTGAAGCTGGTTCATTAAGGGCTATGTGCCTACATACCGGAACTCTGGACCGCAAACAGAGGTCTGTGAGCAGCCTGTGGTGACATTTTTCGCAATTCTAATTGCACCCGCCTGTCTGTGGAGCAATATCGTAGTTCGTTGTAGAGACACCTGGGACCGTCCGTCTGTTTCAGTCTTTTGAACAGGACGGCCACAAAAATTTACCAAACGCCTGAGCCTGTTAGAAAAAGCACTAAGGTCCGTCATCTGCTGCCATAGCCCAGTAACACCAAACTTCACTACACTGTCCTAAAGGATAGCTCGTCGTACATTCCACATTGATTTCTGCTGTTATTTCACTTGGTGTTGTTTGGCTGTTAGTTCTGACAAGTCAAAGCAAACGCCGCTGCTCTCGGTCGTTAAGTGAAGGCTGTGGGACACTGCGTTGTCCGTGGTGAGACGTAATGCCTGAAATTTGGTATTCTCGGCGCACTCTTGACACAGTAGAATTTGCAAAATTGAATTTCCTAAGCATTTATGAAACGGAATGTCCCTTGTGTCTAGCTGCACCTACTCTTCCGCGTTCAAAGTCTGTTGATTCCTGTTGTGCCGGCATAATAATGTCGGACACCTCTTCACATGAATCATCTGAGTAAAAATGACAGCTTCGCTAATGCAGTTCCCTTTTATATCTTGTGTGCTCGATACTGCCGCCATCTGTATATGTGCTTATCGGTATTCCATTACTTTTTGTCACTTCAGTCTATATAGCAGTGTTATCATACGAGTGCCTTTTGCAGGGATGAGTGCCTAGGATCTCAAATATCGCTATACTGCAAAAAAGGGGCCGGCCGTAATGGCCGAGCGGTTCTAGGCGCCTCAGTCCGGAACCGCGCGTCTGCTACTGTCGCAGGTTCGAATCCTGCCTCGGGCATGGATGTGTGTGACGTCCTTAGGTCACTTAGGTTTAAGTAGTTCTAAGTTCTAGGGGACTGATGACCTCAGAAGTTAAGTCCCATAGTGCTCAAAGCCATTTGAAAAAACCCACGTCGTCAACAAGGCACTGTACAGGATGGCGGTCGCTACGTAGTTGTGAGGGCAATGTATACGTGGAATGGACTGGGTCCTCTGGCCCAACTAATCCGATCATCGACTGGAAATGGTTACGCTCGGCTACTTGGACACCATTTGCATCCGTCCGTGGACTCATGTTACCAAACAGCTATGCTCCATGTCACCAGGCCACAATTGCTGGCTTTTGGTTTGAAGAACATTGTGGAGATTTTGAGTGAAGGTTTTGTCCACCAACATCTCCGGACTTGAATCTCATCGATCATTTATGAGACAAAATCGAGAGATCAGTTCGTGCACAAAATCCTGCACCGGCAGCGCTTTCGCAATTATGGACCTCTACAGACGCAGCGCGACTCACTATTTCTGCAGGGGACGCCCAAAGACATGAGCCCACGCCAGGTCGAGTTACAGCACTATGCCGGGCTTTTAGAGGTCTGACACGATAGTAGGAGGTCTCCCATTACTTTTTTAATCTCAGATCGTAGTGTAATTTTGTCCACTAGTTGATGCAACACTTCTTTTTTAACTTCAGAATGAATAAGTTATTATACACAAAGCTCGTTATGGACGTCACATGGAAATCCCGCTTCCACTTGTGCGCTATGTTACTGTTGTCTGCCAGGCGCCAAAGGTGGAGATGAAAGCGGCAGTGGACAACGTCGGCCTTGAACTTGGCGTGCGGTGCCTGTTAAAAGGCGCGAGTGAGTGGCTGGCTGGAGCGCGCGTGGCGCGGCGTGAGGCTGGGACACTGGAGGCGGCCGGTCGCAGGAGCAGCGGCGGCGGCGGCGGCGGCGGCGGTGGCGGCAAGCAGACGCGGGCGCGCGCAGGTCCCGTCCTGCCCGCCTGACCCACTTTCCCGGGCGCGCAGCCTTGCGTCACGCCTGCCACTCGCACTCTCCAGGGGCGGCACGTGGAACTGCATTTTCGCCGCCCCGGGCCGCCTTCAGAAATCGTTACTCTTGAGGACTTCTTAACTGACGACAGCCCTTCTATCCGTGACACCAACAGTAATGTCAAGTAATTTTTCATTAGATTAGTTTTTCTTTCCATAGATCCGTGCTGAGGAGATCCTCGTGGATGTGGAACATGTCAATTTTTTTATTTTAAGCTGAAATAACAATACTAATAGTATGAGTGTACCTACATCTATATCTACATGATTACTCTGCAATTTACATTTAAGTGCTTGGCAGAGGGTTCATCGAACCACAATCATACTATCTCCCTACAATTCCACTCCCGAACAGCTCGCGGGAAAAACGAACTCCTAAACCTTTCTGTTCGAGCTCTGATTTTTCTCATTTTATTTTGATGATCATTCCTACCTATGAAGGTTGGGCTCAACAAAATAATTTCGCATTCGGAAGAGAAAGTTGGTCACTGAAATTTCGAAAAACAGATCTCGCCGCGAAGAAAAACGTCTTTGCTTTAATGACTTCTATCCCAACTTGCGTATCATATCTGCCACGCACTCTCCCCTATTACGTGATAATACAAAACGAGCTGCCCTATTTTGCACCCCTTCGATGTCCTCCGTCAATCCCACCTGGTAAGGATCCCACACCGCGCAACAATATTCTAACAGAGGACGAACGAGTGTAGTGTAAGCTGTCTCTTTAGCGGACTTGTTGCATCTTCTATGTGTCCTGCCAATGAAACGCAACCTGTGGCTCGCCTTCCCCACAATATTATCTATGTGGTCTTTCCAACTGATGTTGTTCGTAATTTTAACACCCAGGTACTTAGTTGAATTGACAGTCTTGAGAATTGTACTATTTATCGAGTAATCGAATTCCAACGGATTTCTTTTGGAACTCATGTGGATCACCTCACACTTTTCGTTATTTAGCGTCAACTGCCACCTGCCACACCATACAGCAATCTTTTCTAAATCGCTTTGCAACTGATACTGGTCTTCGGATGATCTTACTAGACGGTAAATTACAGCATCATCTGCGAACAACCTCAGAGAACTGCCCAGGTTGGCACCCAGGTCAATTATACAGGATGTTAAAAAAAGGTACGGCCAAACTTTCAGGAAACATTCCTCACACACAAAGAAGACATGTGTCCGGAAACGCTTACTTTCCATATTAGAGCTCATTTCATTACTTGTCTTCAGATGACATTAATCATGGAATCGAAACACACAGCAACAGAACGTCCCAGCGTGACTTCAAACACTTTGCTACAGGAAATGTTCAAAATGTCCTCCGTTAGCGAGGATACATGCATCCACCCTCCGTCGCATGGAATGCCTGATGCGCCGATGCAGCCCTGGAGAATGGCGTATTGTATCACAGCCGTCCACAATACGAGCACGAAGAATCTCTACATTTGGTACCGGGGTTGCGTAGACAAAAGCTTTCAAATGTCACCATAAATGAAAGTCAAGAGGGTTGAGGTCAGGAGAGCGTGGAAGCCATGGAATTGGTCCGCCTCTACCAATCCATCGGTCACCGAATCTGTTGTTGAGAAGCTTACAAAGACTTCGACTGAAATCTGCAGGAGCTCCATCGTGCATGAACCACATGTTGTGTCGTACTTGTAAAGGCACATGTTCTAGCAGCACAGGTAGAGTACCCCGTATGAAATCATGATAACGTGCTCCATTGAGCGTAGGTGGAAGAACACGGGGCCCAATCAAGACATCACCAACAATGCCTGCCCAAACGTTCACAGAAAATCTGTGTTGATGACGTGATTGCAAAATTGCGTGCGGATTCTCGTCAGCTCACACATGTTGATTGTGAAAATTTACAATTTGATCACGTTAGAATGAAGCCTCATCCGTAAAGAGAACATTTGCTCTGAAATGAGGATTGACACATTGTTGGATGAACCATTCGCAGAAGTGTACCCGTGGAGGCCAATCAGCTGCTGATAGTGCCTGCACACGCTGTACATGGTACGGAAATAACTGGTCCTCCCGTAGCACTGTCCATACCGTGACGTGGTCAACGTTACCTTGTACAGCAGCAACTTCTCTGACGCTGACATTAGGGTTATCGTCAACTGCACGAAGAATTGCCTCGTCCATTGCAGGTGTTCTCGTCGTTCTAGGTCTTCCCCAGTCCTGAGTCATAGTCTGGAATGTTCCGTGCTCCCTTAGACGCCGATCAATTGCTTCGAACGTTTTCCTGTCGGGACCCCTTCGTTCTGGAAATCTGTCTCGATACAAACGTACCGCGCCACGGCTATTGCCCCGTGCTCATCCATACATCAAATGGGCATCTGCCAACTCCGCACTTGTAAACATTGCACTGAGTGCAAAACCACGTTCGTGATGAACACTAACCTGTTGAAGCTACGTACTGATGTGCTTGATGCTAGTACTGTAGAGCAATGAGTCGCATGCCAACACAAGCACCGAAGTCAACATTACTTTCCTTCAATTGGGCCAACTGGCGGTGAATCGAGGAAGTACAGTACATACTGACGAAACTAAAATGAGCTCTAAATGGAAATTAAGCGTTTCCGGACACATGTCCACATAACATCTTTTCTTTATTTGCGTGTGAGGAATGTTTCCTGAAAGTTTGGCCGTACCTTTTTGTAACACCCTGTATAGACCAGGAACAGCAGAAGTCCCAGGACGCTTCCCTGGGGAACACCTCATATCACTTCAATACTTCATTTTCTTAAGCTGAAATAACAATACTAACAGTATGAGTATATACAATACATCATTTGTTTCTATCAAAAAACTCGTCAATGGAGTAGAAGGAGTTGGCCACTAGTAAGTCTTTCAGGCTCCTTTTAAACTGATCTTTATTTGTAACTAAATTTTTTATGTTCACTGGCAAATTATTAAAGATTAGTGTTCCTGAGTAGTGGACCCCTTATTGAAGTACAGTAAGTGCTTTTAAGTCCTTGTGCAGATCATTTTTGTTCCTGATATTGTATTTATGAACTGAGCTGTTTGTTGGAAAAAGAGATATTATTTAGGACAAATTTCAAACATACGAAATAATTTTTTTTTTACATGCGAAATTTCTTCATTTTTTTCACTTACTAATTGCAGCATTTGTTGCTATAGGTACACTTTTCTTCATAAGTAAGAGAGATTCTTAGATGAATTTTGCACAGCATACAAACCATACTTGAAGGTGTATGAAACTCTAGAATTTTCCAAATCTATTAAAAACTGTGGTAAAAATTGAGGTAATTAACTATCAAATTTGTGTTTCTTCTTAACATGAAGTTTAAAATATAACAGTTCATTCGTTTTTTCATAAATTCAATAAATTCTAGAGTTTCATACACTTGTGAGTATGGTATGTATGCTGTTCAAAATTCATCGAAGAATCTCTCTAGCTTAGGAAGAAAAGTGTACCTATAACAACAAATTCAACCATTAGTAAGGGAAAAAACGATGAAATTTCGCACGTAAAAAAAATTATTTTGTTATGTTTTCGAACTTCCACTACAATGGGTGTGAATCCTGAATCCTTCCTGGTCATGCTGACAAAGTTTGATGAATTTATTTGTAAAAGTATAGGCACTGGAAATTAAAATGTCCTGTGATGCCTCTCCTGCTCCAAGTCGGCCCCTTTGACGTCCTACCCCCCTTAAGGAGTAAATATACTGAGAGGCAGTAGTTAGTATACCCAGTTCTTTGAAGAGATTTCTACAGGAAGTCCGTGAATGTACTCCACAAATAATACGTATTACACGCTTTTGAATTCTGAAAACTTTTGTTTGACTTGAAGAGTTACCCCAAAATATTATACTATATGACATTGTGGAATGAAACTAGGCAAAGTATGCAAGCTTTTTCATTTTTATGTCGCCTACGTCTGCTAACAAGAGGAGACCACTTTTTTCGGTTCGACTGGAATCCGTTCAACATACCTGCAATACATAGCGGCTCCAGAAGCGTGAAGAAGAAGTTTTCTTACCTCTCTGTTTTTTTTCTTTTTTAAAAAAAGTGAGGCTTTCGTCTGAGTATAGCTAGACCTGCGTAAAAATTCCTCTATGCGAGCACAAAAAGGCGAAAATATTCTTGTTTTAAAAAGACTCTGAAGAGTGGGGTGACAGCCGTGTCACTCTGTCTTACTCGGTACCTTTCCAAACTTTTCCAAACATTTTGGCGTGGCAAAATATTTGCGCTCTTTTTAATATGCATCTCACCTCCCACTCCCTCAAGCTCCCCCAATTGTAACTCGATCGCACCCAGTAGTCACTCATACCCATCCATTCCCACTTGCTTGTTCTCACTCAATTATTCAGCCTACCTATTGCTGATGACGGTCGAATTAGAGAGGATATAAAATGTAGACTGGCAATGGCAAGGAAAGCGTTTCTGATGAAGAGAAACTTGTTAACATCAAGTACAGATTTAAGTGTCAGGAAGTCGTTTCTGAAAGTATTTGTATGGAGTGTAGCCATGTATGGAAGTGAAACATGGACGATAAATAGTTAGGACAAGAAGAGAATAGAAGCTTTTGAAATGTGGTGCTACAGAAAAATGCTGAAGATTAGATCACATAACTAATGAGGAGGTATTGAACAGAATTGGGGAGAAGAGAAATTTGTGGCACAAATTGACTAGAAGAAGGGATCGGTTGGTAGGACATGTTCTGAGGCATCAAGGATCACCAATTTAGTATTGGAGGGCAGCGTGGAGGATAAAAATCGTAGAGGGAGACCAAGAGATGAATACACTAAGCAGATTCAGAAGAATGTAGGTTGCAGTAGGTACTGGGAGATGAAGAAGCTTGCACAGTATACAGTAGCGAGGAGAGCTGCATCAAACCAGTCTCTGGACTGCAGACCACAATAACCACAACCAATGTCCATTATCTCTTTGAGTCTCTACAACCGTCATTCTCCCCTGTCCCACAGGCACTGAAACGTCCCGTTAGAACAATTACACATGACTGTGCTTAAACTGACGCACAATATTTTTTTTTTTTTTTTTTTTTTTTTTTAGCACAACGCAATCTGACTTTCAGAAATCCCTACAAAAGAATGGCCCTTACTAACATTAACCTGTATCTTTCACAAATCACTTACCTCACAAAAATCTTCGTTACTCAAGCTACTGCAGTACAGCGAGCACCACTACTGCCAGCTAAATGAAAGATTCAAACTACGGAAGGCACTAACTCACTAACTACTGATAGGCATAGTTAGCAAATGAAAGATTTTTATAGAGAACAAACACTGTACTTACCTTAATAGTCATAATATATATAGCAGTTCATGACAAATTTCAAAACTCCGCCATCTCTCTCCCCACATCCACCACTGCTGGCGGCTCACCTCCAACTGCGCAACGCTATGCGCTGTTCACATCCAGCTGCCTAACACTACAATGGCGAATATTACAACAATGGAAAGCAGTCACCGACTGCACACAGCACAGCCAGTGATTTTCATACAGAGGTGGCGTTATCAAAAAAAAAAAAACCTAAACAGCCTACTTACATAGCCCCCATGCTCCCCACAAAAAATTTTACAAATTGTTTTGGACAGTGGCCAATAATGATTTGATAAATTTTTTTATAATTACAATAACAAAGATATCAATTGCACACACTTATTGATACAATGTTGGTCAAAAGCTAAACTTTCTCACAGTCCATAAAGACAGTCCTAATCGTTCATCACAGTAAAATAGCAGTGTTTTTTTCAAAGTCCGAGCAGTAAAAGAAAATGCACACGGAAGTAGTGGATTTCCATGCAGTCTTGAAGAAGTAGCGTTGTCCTTCCAACGGAAAGACAGTGCTGACTCTCGACATGCAGACAGGTCATGGGCCACAACAGAGCAATCCCACAGCGGAGTCAGTCGAAGTTTTGAAGAGTATTGGTGGGTAGGTCATCACTGAGCAGACCCACTGTAGTCCTGGTAGAGATTACGGTACTGGTGGGCCACCAGAGGTGCAGACCCACTGCAGTCCTTGTAGAAATAATGGTATTGATGGATCATCAAAGATGTAGACCCACTGTAGTCCTTGTAGAGATAATGGTACTGGTGGGTCATCAAAGATGCAGACCCACTGTAGTCCTTGTAGAGGTGGTCAGCAGCCATCTGTTGTGACTGTGCAGGTGCACAATCACCATTGAAGAGTCTTGCGGATAATAATACAATTACAAAGGTACAAAATACATCATAAAGAACATAACAATACAGATAACATTTGTAGTACAGGCTTTACAACAGAATAGAAATAAACATATACATCAATGTTACAGGAATTATGAGATAAGTAGATACATAAAAGATCAGAATAAATTTTGAAACATCAACTTCACACATGAGCATTAAAACAAAACAGAATAAATAATGTCTAAGCATATTTACAAAGTAAATAACATATTATTAATGCCAATTATATTTGAGGATAACAGTATTCCTCATCATAGTTAATGTAGCTTAGTATTAGAAAAATTCTACAACATAAGTCTTATCAGATAAACATATAAATACAGGAAAAACATAAATACCCAAGGGTACACAAACATATAGCGGAATAATACAAGGAAATGACAGGGTTTGTTTTACTGCAGTATTTTGCAAACAAAACTTTCTTTACTTCTCGGAGATCTCCCTTCATTCTTCATTATTTCCAAAAGTCCTATCTATACCTGCTTTCTGTACTTTTCTCGTATAGCCTCTCAGTGCATTTCTTCAAATTCCTCGCAACTCATTCTCTTATAGGCTACCCCCTCTTAAGCTAACTTAAATCTACTGAGCTCAAATGCTAAACTAAGGGACGAGGCAATGCAGCAGCACAAAACAGTTAACACAAACATCAATGACAAAAAATTTAAATAGGCAAAGCAATTGCAATATTACAACTAATATAAGGCACTGTGCAGCAAACAAGAAAAATAAATCAGTAGTAAAACTAGCTTAACAGAGTAATACAAAGTGAAATTTAGTAGCACTATGCATGGCAAACAGCAGCAGCAAATGCTGTAACTAATACCTAAGCATGGCAAAGATCAAGCAGAAAAAATATTACACTAAAGACAACAATGCAGACAAGGGAAATGTCTATTCACATCTTAATGTCTATGTAATTAAAGTGGTGCACCACAACAACTTATTGTAAAAAAAAATATTACCATGTACTTGAAAAGAAAATTATGTGTGCAGTTACTGTTACTAGTCCCTTCTTATTGTTCTTTCCTTTCCAAGTGCTCCTTTTTTTTAAGAATGTGGATTACAAAATTATTATTTAATAGATCTGTTGACAGAAAGTGTTCACATTAGCAAATGCATTTTATTTTATAAAAGCAATGCTGCAACACAGCTGGAAACTAGATATCAAATGAAATAAGCAACTATGAAAAGCAAAGCATAAAAATATCATTCAATAGTCATGTGACATTTCATAAGTTACTAGAAATTCTCTCAACTCTCGTAGAAAGACGCTTGTCATAATCAGGTGTGCAGATGTATCTTTCCAAGTAATGAGCGTGTCATATTTGCTATGCTTTCTCTAAAGGAATGTCAATGGCGAGGATAATGGCCTCTTTTTTTTTCACCTAATGGCTTTCTTTTGTCAGACGACTACCTCTCAGTTGGGCGCCAAAAGCGCATTACGTCAAGGTCACTTACCTTTCTTAATGAAATATTTACGACAGCAGTTTCCGCTACAGTGGCAGTCTCATATAAAAAAATTTCACAGGTCAAGAATTTGCGTTACAAATCTGTAGAAACAAAATCTTATTGATATAACACTGTCCAAAAAATTTTCGCCGGCATTGTGATACATTCACGCATTTACACACATTTCATTACTCTTAAAGTATGATTCTTGGTTTCCAACATCCTTTTTCACAGAGTCCCTAACCACTACTCCTTATGTATATCCCTACAAAAGAATGGCCCTTACTAACATTAACCTGTACCTTTCACAAATCACTTACCTCACAAAAATCTTCGTTACTCAAGCTACTGCAATACAGCGAGCGCCACTACTGCCACCGACTGCACACAGCACAGCCAGTGATTTTCATACAGAGGTGGCGTTACCAATAAAAAAACCTAAACAGCCTTCTTACAGCACAGCCGCTTTCGTTCTGTGCTGTTGATACTATCCCCGCCCATTTTTAACATCTTCCACTCGCTTTTCTTACAACTACTGTATAATTCATTCCTTACCTCTGCTCTGTCTCTTCTCATTATCACTTTCTCACTCTGCATAGTTGCAATTGTCATAGACTCTACCTCCCATCATCACTGGCTCTCACCCACTTTCACTTTACCCTTCTCTTTATTCCACTCCTTCACTCTTTTCCTAGCACTGTTCTGCCAATGTAAAATATGGTCCACTGCCACTGTTCCCCTATCTTTCCGTCACACTGCCATTGTCTCTTTTACTCTTTCTATACTGCAACTACTGTCTACTATATTCCAGTGTTTCCTACTTTTTCGTTTCGTTTCCACTGTCACTGTTTCCTTCTCTCTCAACATAAAAGAGTGCGAATATGTTCGCTTGCCAAAACTTTTGGGAAAATTTTTAAAGGAACTGAGGCAGGCAGAATGAGGCGGTTGGAACCCTTTTTTTTCAGTTAGCGTCTTTTAAAACAGGAGCATAAATACCTTTTATGTGCTATGACATGATCATTTTTCCCTGTTTCCCTTCTTTTTCCTGCTGGAATAGGGCATATCACTCATATGAAAAGAACTTAACGGATTAGTAAGATTTGTGGAACTCAAATAACGCTAAACTGATTTTACACCTCATATCAGATTTTACGTGCACAAAAATTCTACAGTACAGTAACATGAGGTTCCCAGAACCTTTTTTGCGATAACGGAGACGCTTTGCAGAATATTTCTCGGGCATACGTCACTATAAAAACTAAATTTTCACCTCACACTGGTTGTTAGGTGCGTATTTTACATGTATAAGTAGGGTAGTTTTGAACATCTCTATCTCAGAAACGGATAAAGATAACAAGAAAATATTGAAGGTTTTTCGAATGTTCGAAATCGGGATGTTAAGAATATATCGTAAAAATTATAATAATTTTCTGAGCATAGCCGTCCTGAAACCCGTGGCTTGATTTTGGTACGTAAAAACGCTGTTCTTCGCTAATGGACAAAGATTTTTGAAAACGGCACTTCTTGATACATGCCTGGGCAATGTACCGTCACAATCTGAGCAATTACTGCGGTTAGTCGTTTAGATATCCGTCCCTGACGGCGAAAAAATGATAAAGATTTTTGTTTTGCTAACGAAAATATTCGTGTTAACTTTATATTCAGTTAACGAACAAGCATCGGACGAAGTAGTATCTCAGAAGCAAATGCCTATATAAATTAGTGGCGTTATCACAGAGTGCAGTTCCAGTGTGCGAGAATTTCCGGATGGAGCAAAATTAACAGACTCTTGGATAAGTGTTTCATGGATTTCTAGCTGCTTCGGAGTTGTACTGAGTGGTTATAATGAAAGGGCAGCTACTCACAGACGTTCAGTGTGGGCTGTAATTATTGCATAATAGCGAAGCGTAATAGATTCGATAATGCGTTAATGTGGGACCGATTTACGCTGGAAAAAAAATTAGTTCCAGTTTTGGCCAACAGATGCAAATCTCGTGGTGTACAGCACCTTGTCGACATCTCCGGTGCTGATATTGAACACACCGTGAAGTAGTGGTTAATAACAAAATCAACATTATTCCGCTCCAATTTGGTTCCCTTCCTAATTCGTTACGTATGGAAACGTTTGCTTATGTCTTTCTTGCAATCTCTGCGCTTGGTTTGGACCTGACGGCCTAAATTGGAACTAACTTTTTTCTGGTGTAAATCGGTTCCGTATTGACGCATTAGCATATCTAAAAAATTTTGCTGTCGTACGTATCCGTACTTTAATTACAGCTACCCTAATATGTAAGTTCAAGCTTTCTTTGACTTCTTCTGTCGTTTTCGTCGGGCGTTCTGTAAGCCATATGGTACATTATTTACCTACGATGTCCCAGAACTTCCGTTATAGACTTTTACGTACTCACTGGTTGCATATGGAATTTCCACATCTTAGTGTTGTGTCCGTGACACAATTCGTCCTACTAAATGAAGAACCACACTGACTACAAAGGAAGCAATTGAAAGCTTGAAGTTAATTATATATCCGGCTCAAAATGAAAAAAATGGTTCAAATGGCTCTGAGCACTATGGGACTTCACATCTGTGGTCATCAGTCCCCTAGAATTTAGAACTACTTAAACCTAACTAACCTAAGGACATCACACACATCCATGCCCGAGGCAGGATTCGAGCCTTCGTCAGTAGCAGTCACGCGGTTCCGGACTGAGCGCCTAGAACCGCTAGACCACCGCGGCCTGCTTCAAAAAGAAATCCACGGAGCATGTACCCAAGAATATCGCTACAAAAGCTACATTCTCATATGACAGATCTCTCCTAAATACGTTTACCATAGCGCCACTTTTCGGCTCGTATAGGGCATGATGATACGGCAGTGATGCTTGCTGCGACCTGTGGACAAAAAAGGGGCCTTACATAGTGACGAGATGCTACCACGGCACTTTGTTTGACCACAGCCCGATTTCACAATCATCTGCATTGGCGTAAAATCCCGAGCACCTCTGCTCGCGTATCAAGTCATTTCTGGAAACCCAGAAGCCGGCCGGTGTGGCCGAACGGTTCTAGGCGCTACAGTCTGGAACCGCGTGACCGCTACGGTCGTAGATTCGAATCCTGTCTCGGGCATGGATGTGTTTGATGTCCTTAGGTTAGTTAGATTTAAGTAGTTCTAAGTTCTAGGGGCCTGATGACCTCAGAAGTTAAGTCCCATAGTGCTCAGAGCCATTTTTTTTTTTTTTTTTTTTTTTTTTTGGAAACCCAGAATCTACTCTGTAGGGATCAACATGGATTCCGGAAACAGCGATCGTGTGAGACCTAACTCGCTTTATTTGTTCATGAGACCCAGAAAATATTATATACAGGCTCCCAGGTAGATGCCATTTTCCTTGACTTCCGGAAGGCGTTCGATACAGTTACGCACTGTCGCCTGATAAACAAAGTAGGAGCCTGCGGAATATCAGACCAGCTGTGTGGCTGGATTGAAGAGTTCTTAGCAAACAGAAGACAGGCTGTTGTTCTCAATGAACAGACGTCTACAGACGTTAAAGTAACCTCTGGCGTGCCGCAGGGCAGTGTTATGGGACCATTGCTTTTCACAATATATATAAATGACCTAGTAAATAGTGTCGTAAGTTCCATGCAGCTTTTCGCGGACGATGCTGTAGTATAAAGAGAAGTTGAGGCATTAGAAAATTGTAGTGAAATGCAGGAAGATCTGCAGCGTATAGGCACTTGGTGCAGGGAGTGGCAACTGACCCTTAACATAGACAAATGTAATGTATTGCGAATACATAGAAAGAAGGATCCTTTATTGTATGATTATATGGTAGCGGAACAAACACTGGTAGCAGTTATTTTGTACAATATCTGGTAGTATGCGTACGGAAGGATTTGTAGTGGAATCACATATAAAATTAATTGTTGGTAAGGCGGGTGCCAGGTTGAGATTCATTGGGAGAGTGCTTAGAAAATGTAGTCCATCAACAAAGGAGGTCCATCAACAAAGGAGGTGGCTTACAAAACGCTCGTTCGACCTATACTTGAGTATTGCTCGTCAGTGTGGGATCCATACCAGATTGGGTTGACAGAGGAGATAGAGAAGATCCAAAGAACAGCGGCGCGTTTCGTCACAGGGTTATTTGGTAAGCGTGATAGCGTTACGGAGATGTTTAGCAAACTCAAGTGGCAGACTCTGCAAGAGAGGCGCTCTGCTTCGCGGTGTAGCTTGTTGTCCAGGTTTCGAGAGGGTGCGTTTCTGGATGAGGTATCGAATACGTTGCTTCCCCCTACTTATACCTCCGGAGGAAATCAAGAAATGTAAAATCAGAGATTGGAGCGTGTACAGAGGCTTTCCGGCAGTCGTTCTTCCCGCGAACCATACGCGACTGGAACAGGAAAGAGAGGTAATGACAGTGGCACGTGACGTGCCCTCCACCACACACCATTGGGTGGTTTGTGGGGTATAAATGTAGATGTAGATATAGTATCAGGGTGTTATCTCTACAACAGAGCAGTGCAACGCAATGGGCGTGGCTGGTGGCACGGATGCCATTGCGTCGGCTTCCTTTGTCCAGAAACCACAAAGGCTGAGACTGCAATTGCTGGGCACGATGACGTTGCTAGTTCCTCAATGGTGGCCGAAATAAAACGTTTTTGATTTGGTCCGTTTGTAACAGCTCACACCGACAGCCACATACGCGCTGAAGATACAAAACATTTTTTTGGTCTTCAGTTTGGACTTCCATTTTCAGCATCACGCTGCAGTACCTCTTGCAACGTACTCCATTCAGTTTTAATACACGCGAGATTTAAAAGAGATTCATCCGATTTCGCAAGGCAATATCTTGTGCACGACTGAAAAGAGCCACCCGATTTTAAAAATACGTAACTTGTACATGCATGCAATATTGCGGTATAATTACGTCTTAGGTCAAAGTTTTCGTTTACCCTTTAAGAACTGTTCAATGTTCCCTCAATAGGACACGTTATAAACATCGAGACTGCGGTTTCGCTAAATTCCTCCTACGAGTACTGCGGCGTCAGCTCATAAAATACCAAAATGATCCGACGTTTCGACCGTGTTGCAGCGATCGTCGTCATTGCAAGCATTAATTGAGGGATTGTTTACGAAAACTGGATAAATGCAGAATTGTGATTTTTCAGGAATAAAAAACATTTTACCATATAAACTGAAGCATGAAAAGCGTCCAGAAGATATTCATAACGTGTTAGATAGGAACACACCGTTTTCACCGAGGAGCGTATTTTCCTTTGGGCTTGTCCACTATTTGTAGAAATTAAGGAAAAGCGCTCAAATATTTTTCAATCGACTAACTGATTTTGTTTTTAAAATGCTGTCTGGGAGTATGTAACAATGAACAAAAAGCAATATTATCTTCCTTACAACAAATTAAAATTAAAGTTTAGTTACTCCTAGTTTTCTCATATTAGTTGTTACTCATCCTCTCATCCATCACTGTTATCACCATCATCAACATCCATCTGCTTCTCTTTATTTCAATTTTCATCTGAGGTACCATGAAGGAGGTCCTTGTATAAGACTTTGTTTTCTCCTTCCAGGAACTGCATCAGATTACAAAGATCTCTGGTTTTGACTAGCTGAATAACTGGATTCTTGTCGTACAATTAATGTGCATTCAAAGTAGTGTATTGTGTAGTGGGGCTGCTCTTACAACTGATATGCGTCTTACATGGGCCAAAGTAAGAGTATTGAAATGAGCCACAAAACCTATCTTACACATCATTGCGAATCATCCGTACCTGCTGCATATTTGAGTGGAGGTTTAGGCCTTTAGAAACGGAATGGCACAGTAGCACGCTTAATGCGTACGAAATCATTATATTTCATTATTATCAGTGAGAATGGATAAACTTCAACTTTTCCTCTGATCCATGTTTCAGAAATTTCTGCTACCTTTGGCTTTCCGCTTCTTATGCCCCGTCAACGAGAAGTCTTGATCATTTGGTGAATAGCCGTGTCCTCGCACTGGAAGAAACTGTGTGAGACTTTTGTAGACCTTCAAGACATGCACTTGGCTGTACAAGAACTGAGTAGTAAGTTTATTTTTGTTCATCTCAGGACACGCTTCAGTAAGCGGAACAAACTCATCTCTTCGATTTGTAATGAAATTTTGTTTAAGTAGTTCACAAAAATGGATGTGACTTCAATAGGACGTTTCCTTCCTTCATTTTCATGTCAGCGGTGAACTGAAACCGAGTCTTCCGCGAGACGGTTCAAATGGCTCTGAGCACTATGCGACTTAACTTCTGAGGTCATCAGTCGCCTAGAACTTAGAACTAATTAAACCTAACTAACCTAAGGACATCACATACATCCATGCCCGAGGCAGGATTCGAACCTGCGACCGTAGTGATCGCGCGGTTCCAGACTGAAGCGCCTAGAACCGCTCGTCCACAAAGGCCGGCCCGCGAGACGGTGAATCCCAAAAACATTATACGACATTGCCTTACATGGTAAACGGCATTTAACTGAATGTGCGGTAGAGGCAATTTCTGCTTGCTGTTGAATGAAGTACAATTATTGAGCCCTCGTTTGGCTTTTATATTACAGTTTCGTATCACACTTAAAAAGTATCCTGCGTTTTTCATGTAGAATATCTTTTGCACTACTAATTGAGTCTTCTCAAAACCTCTTCCCTCAACGTTTATTTTGTTGTTCAGTGAATCACATATAATACATGTACTGGACATAGGTCATCCAGAATACACTACTGGCCATTAAAATTGCTACACCACGAAGATGACGTGCTACAGACACGAAATATGCAAATGATTAGCTTTTCAAAGCAATCACACAAGGTTGGCGCCGGTGGCCACAACTACAACGTGCTGACATGAGGAAAGTTTACAACCGATTTCTCATATACAAACAGCAGGTGACCGACGTTGCCTGATGAAACGTTGTTGTGATGCCTCGTGCAAGGAGGAGAAATACGTACCATTACGTTTCCGACTTTGATAAAGGTCGGATTGTAGCCTATCGCGATTGCGGTTTATCGTATCGCGACATTGCTGCTAGCGTTGGTCGAGATCCAATGACTGTTAGCAGAATATGGAATCGGTGGGTTCAGGAGGGTAATAAGGAACGCCGTGCTGGATCCTAACGGCCTCGTATCACTAGCAGTCGAGATGACAGGCATCTTATCCGCATGGCATCGTGCAGCCACATATCGACCCCTGAATCAACAGACGGGGACGTTTGCAAGGCAACAACCATCTGCACGAACAGTTCGACGACGTTTTCAGCAGAATGGACTATCAGCTCGAAGACCATGGCTGCGGTTACCGTTGACGTTGCATCACAGGCAGCAGCGCCTGCGATAGTGTACTCAGCGACGAACCTGGGTGCACGAATGGCAAGACGTCATTTTTTCAGATGAATCCATGTTCTGTTTACAGCATCATGATGGCCACATCAGTGTTTGGCGACATCGCGGTGAACGCGCGTTGAAAGCGTGTATTCGTCATCGCTATACTAGCGTATCACCTGGCGTGATGGTATGGGGTGCCATTGGTTACCCCATGGCTCTGCCCTTCATCCTTGCGAAACCATACATTTCAGCAGGATAATGCACGACCTCATGTTTCAGATCCTGTACGGGCCTTTCTGGATACAGAAAATGTTCGACTGCTGCTCTGGCCAGCAAATTCTCCAGTTCTCTCACCAACTGAAAACGTCTGGTCAATGGTGGCCAAGTAACTGGCTGGTCACAATACGACAGTCACTACTCTTGATGAACTGTGGTATCGTGTTGAAGCTGCATGGGCAGCTGTACCTGTACACGCCAATCAAGCTCTGTTTGACTCAATGCCTAGGAGTATCAAGGCCGTTATTATGGCCAGAGGTGGTTGGTTGTTCTGGGTACTGATTTCTCAGGATCTATGCACTCAAATTGCGTGAAAATGTAATCACAATGTCAGTACTAGTATAATTTGTTTGTCCAATGAATACCCGTTTATCATCTGCATTTCTTCTTGGTGTAGCAATTTTAATGGCCAGTAGTGTATATGTTAAAAGTTTTGCACACTGTACAGCAGGTTTTAAAGGAAGATTTGTGTGATACTTGTGCAAAAATATCACTTATGGTCAAATCTTCTTGCAGGTATTTTCGATTAGGGTTGTCATGTAGAGAGTAGTGTGACTGCTTTGAATTAAAGTACTTTATATTATATTCATTCAACAAAAGAATTAGCCCTGATATCTTCTTTGATATGTTTTTGTGGAAACCTCTTTATCTTTTGGAGACTGTCTACACATTAAAATACTGTTCTAGATTATGTACAATCTGTGTTTTTCTATTCCATGAAGGAATGCTACTTTAGAAACTTGAATATCCCTACCTTCAGTACTCAATAAGTTTGAAAATGCAACTGCATGGTTACAACGTCCGTCTTTGTCTGCAGTCCTGGCACGATTCCACTAAAAGTGGTGCACAGTAATCAGTCCATCAAGATGAGAATAGGAAACGTACGAATCCTGGACTTGTTCGGCTTTTGTAGAATTAACAAGGGACTGGTATGTCTTCCGTAGAAGAGCAAGATTTTCAAAAGGATATTTCTTTGGATCTCTATGACCTTTGCCGAAACAAATTCAGTTATGAAACGTGTGATGACAGAGGAGGCGGTATTTGCTCAAAAAGTCCGTTTTTGGACTTGTAGTGTTTTTGTAATAAGCCCCTTAATTACGTAGAGACTGGATCTTCAATACATGGCTTTTCTAACGGAGTCAGCAGACGACCGTCTTTATATATGTTACATTTTATTGGCACTACAATAATATCGGTATGTATTAAGGGGAGAGGCAGGCTACTCGTGAGTTACGTGGTTTGCTCGCAGTTGGTGGTTGCTACGAATCAGCGACAAGCTTCTGGTAGCCGTGTTTCCATGCTGTTAGTTACGGGGAGAGGACCCCAGCTCTTGACGCGCTTTTAGTAGCTGGTCGTCGCAGTACACGGCGAGGTCACTTCCCTACGGTCAGGCTGGGAGCATCTTATTAGGATTGCTGGCAACCACGCCGTCAGGAGCAAAAGCCGTCTTCCATACTGATGTTATCAGGCTGCTTCAGAATTACAGCTGTTTCTCTCCCAGGTAATTAATGTTGACCTCAGGAAGGCCGTTCTAAAACTGACTAAGTGTCGTATTGTTTTCATATTTTAAGTATTTTATAAGACGATGCGGCAATACACCCAAAATAATTTTAATGAGACTAACAAAATTCACGGAAGCTTGTTTACACATAAAGGTTAAAGCCTCGAGTCTCGTTTATGCCGTCTGTATGTGAAGGATAATCTTAGGAACTACCGTAGGCACTTTGATACGGTTTTCAGTAATAGATTGATTGACTGACGAGAAAGGTTTGAGTTTGTAATTTCTTATTGGTACACCAGAGATGTCGTACTCCCTATAGGGTGATTTTTCCACCGTTTACAAACTATAGGGATTGATCGATGAGAGGATACGGAACAAAAAGGTCTAATGCATAGTTTCCATGCTAGAGACCATTTATTCAATCATACTTTGTAACAGAGACTGCGGTCTAATACGCACTGGACAGTATGCATGGTTTCCTTCTAGAGGGTGGCACTGTTCCTCATACGTCATGCCCTAGCGCCTTCTCCTGCCATAGTAATTGGTAATGTGGTGTCCGATTCACTTCTCTTGCTGACTCACCTTGCATTGCATGTGATACAGCGTTGTACACAATGGTTCCGTATTCGAATCGAGAGCTCGCCGACACGATGTTCCCTCACGGAAAGGCAAATGGCAACGGGTGGCGGGCACAAATGTTGTATCAGGAGATCTGTCCTCGCCGATAACAACGACGGCATTCAATGTCTGCAACAGTGTTTCACCTTTTGTCTGAGGCATAGTCGCTTCAGGAAACACGAAATCATGAAAGACGTACCCGAATTGTTCGGACACCAGACTTGGAGGAAAATCTGATTAACACTGTGGAAGGTGACCGCGGTCTCAGTACCAGACAAATGCCCACCTGTACAGGGTATGCCAGAAGAACGTGTGACAATTTCTCCATGACAGTTGCTGCTAGCCTTATCACTTACAGCGTGTGCAGGGTTTACTATCGGCAGACTTTCCACATCGGGAGCCGTTTTGTCACTGGTTTCTTCACTGGATTTGTCATCCATCCTATTCACAGATGAGGCCACCTTTACACGGAGTGGTATCTTCAGTTTCCATAACAGTCATTTGTTTGATAGTATGCAGGACTCCCATGGAATGGTGACAGTGAATCATTAGCGTCGGTTCAGCCGGAATGTGTAGGCCGGGATAGATGGCGACCGTATTATGGGACCAGTCTTCTTTCCATGTCGCCTAACAAGCCGAACTATCGGCGTTTCTTGCGGTTGACTTTGCTTCCCCTGCTGGAAGAAGCGCCATTGATGATTCGAAGGGTTATGTGACTGTTACATGATGGTGCTCCAGCCCACTTCGTCGTTAACGTCCGGACGCATCACAATCGTGTCTTCCCTGGTCGATGGATCGGATGAAGGGGTCCTATTGCATGGCCTGCTCGTTCACCAGATTCAACCGGTACGATTTCTGGTTATGGGGCCATCTCAAAAGTATCGCAATTGCAGAGCCTATTCCAGATATGGAGACAGTGGAGCAGCCTATTCATTCTGTCTTTGACGTGTTCGGATGCGGCCTGGCCGATGCGGACGTGAGAGACGGCGCGTTCACGCATGCGTTGAGGCACATGAAAACCATTTTCAACACACACTGTAACTGTGGCTGCATGGTACAGCGAGTATTATACCGCAGTCTCTGTAACAATGTAGGATAGAATAAATGCTCGCTAGCATGGACAAATGGTTCAAATAGCTCTAAGCACTATGAGACTTAACATCTGAGATCATCAGTCCCCTAGACTTTGAACTACTTAAACCTAAATAACCTAAGGACATCACATACATCCATGCCCGAGGCAGGATTCGAACCTGCGACCGTAGCAGCAGCGCAGTTCCGGACTAAAAGGCCTAGAAGCGCTCGGTCACAGCGGCCGGCTAGCATGGAAACGATGCATTTCCAGACATAAGTTCATTTGGCCTTTTTTGTTCCATATCTTCTCATCGACCAGTCCCTAGAGTTTGTGCTCGGTGGAAAGAAATCACCCTGTGGAGTCGTAGAAATGCTCTTGTGAAGGCGGGGATGGGTAGCTAGTGAATTTATATCAGAAGCCTGCGAGAGCAGAAGGTTGACCATGACACGAGGAAACTGGAACGGTTAAGGAAGAGGAAGGGAAACCCGCTCAAAGATTTAATGTTTGCCAAGAGATGCCGCGAGAACCACGTCGTCCTACATTTCTTCAGGATTTGACCCACAGCTGGATACCGGCAAAGCCATAGGCATCTGCGAAAGGACCAGCCTTGCTTTGTTGAGAGAAAGAATCTAACAGTTCCATAGCAATCAGCGCACCAACAATAGAGTCTGCTCCAGAAATATCTGTGACTATCGTCGTAACTACCGGTGACGATTGGGAAAAACATCGACGAAACAAGGAACAGGCAAGCTCGCTTTGAAAATAGAATTGCTATGCAACCATCATAAAAAGAAATTCGAGGAGCCAACTAGGAAGACATAAGGGAGCAGACAGAACTGTATGCTTCTCGAACCTTTATAAATTTGTCATTACTGACCGTCAGCAAGGCATCGACGTCAGTACTGTCCAAGGGCCTAAACTTCGCGAAGAAGAACAGGCCTGTCCCGGCGGAGGTTCGAGTCCTCCCTCGTTCATGGGTGTGTCTGTTTGTCCTTAGGATAATTTAGGTTAAGTAGTGTGTAAGCTTATGGACTGATGACTTTAGCAGTTTTTACACAGCTGATTTCACACACATTTGAACACAAGAGCAAGCCGCAGATCTTTGCTCAGGGGTCGGTGAATAATACTTGAGGATTTGAAGGGTCTCGTATTTGTGTATGGTACGTCGTTGCTGTGCTGCGCAATTCTTACAATGAGGTAGTATATTTCTACTTAAATGAAACTTAGTATCATCCCTAAACGCTAGAAATGAAAGAAAGTTGTTTTCTCCAAGTCCAAAATGAGTTCACAAATTTCAACACCATATTTTCATCATTATCACGAAGGGCTTTTAGCAATTCAGTCTTCAATGGTTTGAAACACAAACATTCCGTTAAATACACTACGACAGACCTTTGAGGAATGACTAATTCTTGGCTGGCACGACGAGTAGGCTTCTGTGGAACAGCAGAAGAACTCTACAGAATTCACTGTACGTCTTGTCAACATAATTATATTGATTAGTGATAATGGTCGCAGATTTGACCAATGATTTTATGACATTTCTAGACAA
This sequence comes from Schistocerca piceifrons, assembly GCF_021461385.2. NCBI lineage: Eukaryota > Metazoa > Arthropoda > Insecta > Orthoptera > Acrididae > Schistocerca > Schistocerca piceifrons. The sequence goes on from NC_060140.1 coordinate 752,923,709, forward strand.
GGTTGTACATCTTGAACGATCACAATAAGGACGACTTGTGGATTTCCCTTACATAAATAACCAATGTCTTGAATCTAACGGCACCATCGTCGAATGATTTAAGATGTAGGATATGGTGTGTTGAACCCTCGCACAGTTGTAACTGACTGCCATGGAAAACGCGAAACACATTTTTTTGCTGTGTAGTCGCTGTCTCGACCAGAAGTGCCTTGATTAAAGAAAGAACGAGAGAGCTGGTTGCACCAGGGATGCCACTACGGCAACCACATGAAATCTTAGCATACAACTGACTTCAGAATTAACTCTTAGGTTAGAAGCGCAAACTAAAATTGACACCAAATTTCTGTCTTCATTCTCGCAAGAGACATTAGAACCGTCCTGTCACCCACTTCTCTGCCGCTAACTACCATGACTCGGGTGAATAAAGTTTTGTGTAATTTCATGGAACCTGTAAACAGTTAATGTGCATTATAAGATGCTCCCATTGTAATCAATAAATATATGCGTGGGCAATACTTTTGCCAAACTGAATATAGACATGGATTCACTGTCACAGACATGTTACAGGTCAGCACAGAATGCGTATGCCACAACACTTTGCTGTCTAAATATAATCTGAGATGCCACGCTCCTTCTGTCAAAATGTTACAAGCAGAAAGCTTCCAAGCTGAGCGAACGTACGTCCGCAATCATCTGTCAGCCAACTCTAGTCCTTCCACCTTATTGAACTTGTCCTTGTGACACACAGAGGCACCCACAGTCACACTTACAACCAAGGAATACAATGAAATACACAAATATAGGTAGATACACAACTACAACAGGTGCTGCGTTAATGGTATTTATAAATTGTGTCTAATACCTACCTAAACTCCATATGTCGACAACTAACGCAAATGCGCTTTATAGCACTTCGTCTTCAGACCACGAGTGGCCTACCTGGACCATCTGACCGCCGTGTCATCCTCAAGGGAGGATGCGGATAGTCGCGGCGTGGGATCAGCACACCGCTCTCCCGGTCGTTATGATGGTATTCTTGACCGAAGCCGCTACTGTTCGGTCGAGTAGCTCCTCAACTGGCATCACGAGGCTGAGTGCATCCTGAAAAATGACAACAGTGCATGGCGGCTGGATGTTCACCCATCCAAGTGCCGGCCACGCCCAACAGCGCTTAACTTCAGCGATCTCATGGGAATCGGTGCATCCACTGCGGCAACGTCCATTGCCGCAAATGCGCTTCATGCAAAATATTATTCATACAGCAAGCGAATTAATATATATTTGCTGACGTTTACTAACAGGTCAGTGTCATAAGTATTCAGATCGATTGTAATAATAAATGTTAATTGCTGCTTCAGATAAAAACTTGTAGCAGGGAGTACTATAAGTGAAAGTAAATGATTTGCAAAACTGTATGGTACTAAATTACAAAGTGTAATAAACTATTTGTGTATGTAGTCTCAATTCTGAAGTAGCTGACAACTGAGTACAGTTGTGTGTTATGACTCACAACGGCTATGTTTTAGGGTCGGAAGTTCCGGTGTATTAATATTGCCCTGAATTTGTCTACAAAATTATTTAAAAACTTACGTAAATGATTCAGAAGAGTTGAAATAAGGTGACAGTCCGTCTGCCATAGACTGTAATGTTAGAACATCTTCATGTTAACGGAATACAAATTCTGACAGCGAGTAAAAGCAATTGGGTTGCAAACGTAATTAGTGCACTATGAAATAACGTCATTTATCGTCTTAAGGGATATGAACACTGTTTTATTGTCTAGCCCAATTTAATTACGTGTTAGGCCTTTTTTTTTTTTTGCAAGATCCAGCAACACAAATGATGGATTTTTGTTGATAGCTGAATTTTCAGATGTGTGGCAGGCCATCTGTTTACTACACCGTTCAAACAAGAGGTCGGAAACTTGGTCCTTACACATTTGGGATACAGTTTAGAACAAACAATCCACAGTTCAAGTCACACAGATCTGTCAACCTCCTTCCACTTTTGGCCATGATGATCACGTAAATTGTTTGTTTTGCTCATTCAGTAAGCTATGATTTTTGCTGATTCAAGAAGGTCTGACGCATCTCATCGTCTTCTGCGATGAATCGTCCTACGTGTGATTTCTTCTCTCTTCTCCTGTTGTTTTCCGCTATTGCGCTTCCTCTTCTTGTTCTTAGAGCATAACAAGCAGAAGCAACCATAACGTAGCAATCGTCTTCTAAAACGTTAAACGTTCGTTTCGACTTTCCATGTAAAAAATGACGCTCCAAGTGTCTGGATTACTGCTACTGACTGTCTCAGAACTCCTTGTCCTTCCTGCACTGAGAATATTGTTCTTCTCTTCATACTTTAAGGGAACTTTGCTCGACTTGTGCCGCAATAGCTACCGAGTGTCTCTTATCTTCCGAGCCCCGGCTAGAATTCAGCAGCCTCTCTTGCTCCCTTTAAACTCCCCTACCGAGCCAAAGTTTCCAGAAGTACAAAGATGGTGGTGGTGGTAAGTTCCTATGGGACCAAACTGCTGAGGTCATCGGTCCCTATACTTACACACTACTTAATATAACTTAAACTAACTTACGCTGACAACACACACATCCATGCCCGGGGAAGAACGCGAACATCCGACGGGAGGGATGTACTATGAAAAGATATAATAATTCATCAATTTGTACAACATTGTTTCGTTGCATTTTCATACATAAGATCACGAAATGACTCAATTTTTAGAACAAAGAAACGCTGTAACAATGATACTAAGTGACGCAGATTGATTTTGTACTCGCATAAAGGTTTTGGTGGCGCCACAGTAATCTTGCTGTTATTTATTTGTTTATTTACATTTTTAAGATATTATACGTAAGTCTACTACCTCAGTAATTCTCCATTTTTTTCTCATTATTCCAAATATCTAATTCCACTTAACATTGTCGGTAGAGTATAAGTGCCCAATTACTTCATAATCCCTTGCCAGTTCTCTACCTATAGTCCATGTGAAAACAATTTCCCTTTTATTATGTTATATAATTTGTTAAGTGTAACAGGGAGTATTGAAAGATTTGTGATCGTAATAGAGTTCGCAGCACTTCACATTTGGTGGTGAAAGTATTGGTATTTTTCGCAAGATTACTCATATTTTTCGAAAAGTGCTTCAGTTCCATGCCACGTTATGAAATACAGTACTGCTTACAACGAGTATTGATGTCACTTACGTAACAACAACTGAGATTCTAAAAGGACATATCTGGCACTGCAGTGATGAGTTGCGTTGCAATAAGTTCATATAAGGAAGCAAAGCTGTTAGCCTTGAACAGACACGTTTGGAGAAGAGCTACCAATCAACCTGCCGATTAATACCTAGGTGATGGGTGAGTGGACCAAGGCTATCCACCTTCAGTATGATTCAGATACGGAAGTGGTTTCGGGAAAGGTGATCACACTGAATTATGCCGAGCCGTAATACATTCTGATGGACGCTAAAGAAGAACAACAAGGCGCATTTTAGATGAAAGGAAAGATTCGTATCTCTGAAGCTTCCAAATTTCATCATACTTTCAGATCTTTAACGTCATGTATACTCGTGTTCATCGATTCTGAATTAATTTAATACCATCATAGAGATCAGGCTTGCTGTTTACGTAAATCTTGTAATCACTCTCACACAGTTATTAATGCCACCTACGATTTTATGTATGTGCATTCGTGACACTCAGGAAATATAAGGTCTACTACTCTATTAAGCTTTGGAACGGAGGAAGGAAGATTAGGGCTTAAAATCCCGTCCACGACGTCATTAAAGGCTGAGTATTAGCAAGAGGAATGATGAGGCAGGTAATAGGCCATGTCCTTTTCAAACTACCCTTCATGGTTCTTGGCTTAAGCGATTTAGATAAACCACTGAAAAATTAAATCTAGGCTGCTGGACGGGTACTTGAATCACTGTCCACTCGCATGCGTGTACAGTGTGTTTGTTATCACTGCCATACTTCTCTCGGTGTTGCTTGATGTTTACATGATTTTTACTGAACACCTGTTTTGTAATCATTCATCAGTAGGATGGTGAAGGATAATTCTAGAAAGGAAACGAAATCATGAAAGGCAGCCGATACTTAGCTTGCAGACAATAAAACCACGAAAAAAATTAAGGTTCGTTGAATGGAATTGAGAGGATCATACGTTTTCTGTTAAGGAAGTTGAAGGTTGAGATGAGTTTCTTGTCCCGTAGCCCTAACACGAGGGAGAGTTGGAAGTTAAATGATATAAGAAGTAGATGAAATATGAATAATAATCAAGTGACCAGTGAACATTGGAAACAGCAGAAGAATAAGAAATTGCCCAATATGGAAGAAGTAGTCAATGTACCAGAACTAGATTGTAGGCAAAGACAACACTCTTAATCAAAGCAAGTATTACAGATTTTTTCGCTCAGTATTCTCCAACAATATAATATTCCTGTTATATTGGCATATAGCTAAAAAGCAAGTCCTAAAAATTGTTCAGCATACTATTAGGTTCGTGAATAAGCTCGCAGCATTTTTGATTTGCATGTTGGTTCAAAAATGTTCAAATGTGTGTGAAATCTTATGGGACTTAACTGCCAAGGTCATCAGTCCCTAAGCTTACACATTACTTAACCTAAATTATCCTAAGGACAAACACACACACCTATGCCCGAGGGAGGACTCGAACCTCCGCCGAGACCAGCCGCACAGTCCATGACTGCAGCGCCTTAGACAGCTCGGCTTGCATGTTGGTATTCCAATTGCTATGAGTATATTTATCGATTGCCATTTTTATTTGTAGTTCACTGTTTTTATTTGAGTTCAAATATTGGCATTTTATCGTGTGGAGATAGTGAGTGGAGTTGTGGACGCTCGAAAATGGAGAGCCAAGTCGAGAAATCGAAACATTTCAGATATATTCTTCTGCTTGTGTTCAGAGGAGGCGTGACAGTAGCGAAGGCACCAGAAACATTTTCGACGTGTTTGGGGATGAAAACATTGGACGGAGCACGCCAAGAAACTGCTTTTATAGTTTTAAGGGCAATCGCTTCGACGTTTGTGACTCTCCACCTCAGCCGGTCGCTGTGATCGAGCGGTTCTAGGCGCTTCAGTCCGGAACCGCGCTGCTGCTACGGTTGCATGTTCGAATCCTGCCTCGGGCATGGATGTGTGTGATGTCCTTAGGTTAGTTAGGTTTAAGTAGTTCTAAGTCTGGGGGACTGATGTCCTCAGATGTTAAGTCCCATAGTGCTTAGAGCCATTTGAACGAGCCGGCCGGAGTGGCCGAGCGGTCCTAGGCGCTACAGTCTGAAACTGGGCGACCACTACAGTCGCGGGTTCGAATCCTGCCTCGGGCATGGATGTGTGTGATGTCCTTAGGTTAGTTAGGTTTATGTAGTTGTAAGTTCTAGGGGACTGATGACCTAAGAAGTTAAGTCCCATAGTGCTCAAAGCCATTTGAACCATTTGAACAATCACCACCCTAAGGAAGACCTTTGGGGTTTGAGAAACGTTTAAATGCGTTAATCCAGAGTAGTCCACGTCACTATACACGAGAACTGGCAGACGTGATTAACTGTGATCATTCCAACGTTGTGCGACATTTACATACCATGTGAAAGATTCAAAGACCGCGTGTAAGGGTACCCCATGCTCTAAGCCAATACAAAAACCATTTTGTAGCCACACGTGCATCTCTCCTTGCTCGTCATCAATTGGCTCTTGAACAACAGCGACCATTTCTATTCTGTGTCGTTACCGGTGACGAGAAATGGCGTCTTTCTGCTAAAATACGCAAAAGAAAGGAATGATGTGCTCAAGCAACGCAGAAGTCCCCATACAAAGACCCGCGAGCATGTACAATAGATAAAATGTTATGCATTTGATGGAACAGCGACGGTGTGGTGTACTACGATTGCTTCCACGAGGTGTAACCATGGCATTTATTGTCAACAACTAAGAAGTGTTTCGGCTACAATCTTAGACGACGACCAAGAAGACTGCGTGAAGTGATGCTACGCCACGATATAGCTGGCCCACATTCTGCCAGTCTGACAAAATACACTACACAGGAGTTGGGTTGGGAAGTCATTGAGAACCACCTTGTTCAGCTGATTTTGCGCCCTCAGATTTTCATATTTTCCGCTCTCTGTCGAACAGCCTTCAAAGAAGTTCCATTCGGGATAAAAACGCGCTCCGATCATGGCTCGAAATGTTGTTCGCCTCCTAACCACGTGATTTCTACAGCCGCGGAATCGGAAAGTTACCTAAGCGTTGGCAGGCTGTTGTAAAGAGTGAAGGAAGATATTTTATTAAAGAATAAAGCATCTATAATGTGTATCTGTTGTGTTTATTAAGATTACGGGAAAACACCACAAACTTACACACCATGATATTTACTGAAGCGCAACATAGGCAGTAGGAAAACGGGAAAGAAATTAACGATTCTAGAATTGAAATAATTAGATAATGTACGAAGTGAACCAGTACTAGAAAGACTGTGGTAGGAAAGAAGTAAATGGACAACTTATCCCAAAAGAAGAGACAGGAGAATGTGATATGTCTTAAAGCATCCAAAACTTAATGACTGTCACATCAAGCAGTAGAGAAATTCTGTAGGAGCTGCATAGGTACGTGAAAAGTTATTAATGGTAAAATACAAAAGCTTAGCAATACACAGAAAGATATAGAGGACAACACCAAACACGTTGAGGGTTTTGATAACATAAGTGAGGCAGCTACCACCAGTGTTAGGGAGTCTGTTGTTAAAATAAAAAAGATGCGACAAATATTCTGGTAGTAGCCCTGTTCTCGAACTGGTGCTGCTGCGCAGAGGATGAGAGTTGGGATGAGATGAATAAAATCTGAAGTGCTCCATTAATGGTGGCCTTACAGTTGCGGAAGGTTTTAAGATTACCATTTTTAGTTGTGCCAATAAATTCTTGGGCGTATTTGTTTAGCATCAGGAGCCCTTCTTTCCACATTCGCAACATGTCAGGACAGTTGAAAACGGTTGAGAGTTGCAGTTAAAGATTCTTAGATAGATACGGAGTATTGTGTACAGGTCGCTGTTCGGAGCATGGCATAGGGTACGTATTTCCCACCGCTTGATGTATAGTTGACGCATTGCACAAGAGCAGAGGGAACTATTAGAGAGGAGACAGAACGAGGGCTTGGGATACTCCTGCTACTCAGCAAGTAATAGAAGTGAGGACATTTAGAAATCATGTAAACTAAATATGGTGGATTACGTTATTGTGTCTGCTTCTGATGTGTCTGGAAAAGAATCTTCAACCATTGTGAAATACCAGTTTAGATTTATAGCAGTGAGACATGAGTTTTTAATGATAAAATCGTTCAGATACCGAAGATTTCTCAGTGATCACTGGAGATATCCACTAATGAACCGAAACATTACGAACACTGACCGAAGCGAGAGTCAACGCCATCTGGTAGCGTTGTGTGCACTGATGCAGTAAGGAAACCACACGGTCCAATAGGTTAATGTGACCACCGCCTATGTTCGACGGCAACGTGCAATAAGCACTCACAGAGGGCAGACTGTATAGCACTGGAGGATACGTAATGCGTTTCAGAGGGGTGAGGCAGTTGCTGTCGTAATGCGGAAACGGAGTGGTTTATCTTACGTCCAAAACGGCATACTCACTGGCTTTTTGGATCAAGAATGGAACCATATCTGAAAGGGGTAAGTCTGAAAACCGATGACGTGCCGTCGCAGTTGAAGTATACCATCCCTGGTTTAATGGCGCCATCTAAAATAGGCTCCGAGGAAACTGTGGTGAACCACGGGCCACAGATGATGGGGTTGAATGACGACTGCAGAGTAGACGTCACGGCGAATAGAAGTGGAACTGCTGAACAGCTGGCCGTCCAGATGAACCAATGGGCTGCCAATAGTGACTCCTCAACGACCATTCAGCGACGTCCCCGTTGACGCATATGGGCCTCCGTAGCAGGCGCCTGGTTCACGCAACCATATTGACTACTATCCTCCGTCGACGAAGGCTAGATCTCCACTGAGAGACGACAGGTGACCTTTTCAGTTGATTCACGTTTCATGCTCCGTGTGACAGGCTGGTTGAGGCATGGAGGCATTAATATGCTGGCAGGGTAGGCGGGGGGGGGGGGGGGGGGGGTATGAAACGTCTTCCATAGCACCGGTGGTAGTAATCGACGAAGATGCCATGATATTTGTGGCCTCCCACAATCGTCAGAAGAATCGAAGCTGGTGGAGCCTGGATTATGATCACTCCGTGGGTGATCCCGCCATTCCGTGAGGCGCAATGGATCAGCATACCTATGCATCTATCTATGCGGACCAAGTCCACCCGTAAATGCAGTTTGGCAGTTTGTTTTTCCGCGGCGCGATGGTATCTGCCAGCAGACAATGCAACGTGCCATAGGCTAACCGTTTAAGAGCGTGGTTCGTAGAGCATTGGGATGAATTTACAGTAGTCCCCTTATCACCAAACCCCCGCATCTAAACCCAATCGAGGATTTGTGGAACCAGTTCGGCTGTTCGCGCCATGAATCTTCGACACAGATTTCTTGCACAGGGGCCACGGCACTGGAGACGCCATGGCTCCACATCCCTGTCGGTATCTTCCAGAACATCACTCTCTTCCTGCCCGTCTCGCTCCAGTCCGCGCTGCAAAAGGTGGATATTCTGCATTTTGACAATTGGTGACGTTGATGTGACTGGACAGTGCATATGAGCGTAGCAGATCCTAATACCGAAGCATTCTAGCGACGAGACCCGCAGATGAGGGAATTCACCGTATTAAGTTACTTTGACAGACGGCAGACTGTGTACCACAGCACCGGCATCAACGAGCATCTCGGAAAAGACGGATTTGGTAGGTTGTCCATGTGCTACTGTCTTGAGCATCTATGGAAAGTGAGTGAAGAAAGTTGAAACCACGAGTAGGTGACAAGGGGTTGGACGTCAACGTGACATCACGGAAAGTGGAGGTCGCAGGTTTCACCGCTCTGTAAATGAGGACAGGCGGCGATCTGCGGTAGACTGAACGACAGAGTGCAATGGTGGTGCAGGCGCAACTGTTTCGGAACACGCCGTTCAGTGTACATCGCTGAACTTGGTATTTCACAGAAATGGGCGTCTAAGAGCTCACATGTTGACCCAGTAATATCGTCAGTTACGACTGCAGTGGGCTTGGGATCAACGAGATTGGACAGTGTCACAACGTCTGTCGTGACTGTAACGGCTGTTCGAAACATGCACCGCGCCACGGACCCAGTCTGGTGGAAGCAATTATATGTTGGAGGGGGCGAGGGTAGGCGACTTCTATGGGACCAGCGGTAGTAATCGACGAGGATACCGTGACATCTCTGTCCTATATGAACATTATTTCGGACCACCTGCAACCCTTTTCCTTGATGTCTTACCTGACGGCGATGCGATTCACCTGCAGTATAACTGTCCGTGTCACAAGGCTAGAATCTTGCTACAGTGGGTTGAGGAGTCTTGTAATGAACCCATATTGATGTCTTGGCCTGACCTGCACCCGATCGGACACATCCCTAAAGCTAGCCTCCAGCAGGATAACTGTCCATGTCACAAGGCTAGAATCTTCCTACAGTGGTTTGAGGAATCTTTTAGTGAACCCATATTGATGCCTTGGCCTGACCGTCACATGATGGAACACATTCCTAAAGCTATCGTGCTTCATCTACGCCTTCGCAAACCATCGGTAACTGCGTAAGCTATGTGAAGAAACCTTGTACCACATAACTCTGGAAACCTAACTATTACTTTCCCAATCCTTACCAAGCAGGATCGCTGCTTCACTGCGTTCCAAACGTGGACCAACGCACTACGGTACAGGTAGTCATACCGAAGCTACCTAGCAGATTAAAACTGTGTTCCGGACCTAGCCTCTAAGTTGTGGCTTTTGCCTTTAGCGGACCAGTGCTCTACCAACTACACTACTCAAACACGACTCATGAGTATGGAAGTTAAATGCTACATTTCACGAGAAGTAAAAGTAGCTAAACGACGATCCGATCGGAGGGTAGATGATATTAGAACAACAGGGACGACATAGATACTTCGGGCTGAAAAGTGTGAGACATGGAGAATCTTAGAGAAAGTGTAACTCAGCGATGGAGTAATGACTAAACTTGATATCGTATGCTTACGTCACTATCAAGTCACCTACCCGTAACTAAATAGACCTGACTCATTACTTTAGTTACTAATCCTTTTTTACTAAAGACACGCCATACCGTGTGGTGTGGTTGGCTGACGGAGAACAGATGCTACACACGACATAATTCATTCGATCACTCTACAGGTACTTAGTGGCTTTTGTGTTACAACCCGCGGGCAACGGAGAAGATGTGTTTATACTCACCGATACATTACAGAGTCATAGAAAACGCATTGCGTTTAGTATGATTTGTGAAAATAAAATGGCGAAAAATGGCACGGAGGTATATTAAACTTCCCACTCCGGTATCTTACTTCTCTGGGGCTGCAGTTGAATCGCACTTTGTAACGTCCTTCAGAGTGAAACATATGATTGTGGCTACGTTTATTTATAACTGGAAGGAATGTTGCTGAACCGTATCGTGATCGCAGCTGACATAAGACTACAGTTCCTTCCTGTTACTGACGTTTCATATGTTACGGAGATTCAAATAAGCTATGTGATGGGGTCTTGTCCTCGAAGTTACAGCAAAAACTGTCTTCTTTTATGTGTTACAAGAAGAGAAGCGCTGCATGATACCATGCAAGAGAAATAACTAAGATGATATCCTAGAAAATTTGTTTACTCTTGTGTAAAATTTCGTACCAGATAGACCCACTAGGGAAACAGAGTTTTAAATTAAATCTTAGAAACAGCATAATTTCTAGAAATTTTCTGTATCAGTGACATGGTGCTAAATTTTATAATGAGACAATAGCTGTTTTGCGTTTATTACTTATTTAGGCCTAGAAATCGTTGAATATTATTTATTCAAAATTTATAAGTTGTAATCTTCACGGTTACACTGGGTAACTATATTAATTTCTTGTATGTATGGCTCAAATTTTCCATTTTTTTCCTTCAGAAACAAAGATGGATTAGCAAATTGCTGCCATAGTCGAAACGAAATTTACGACCATATCTGCTGTATGAAAATCTGTAACTCTCATACATCATGCAGTCTTTGATGGCGTACCTGAAGAAATCCAGCAGGAGCGTAAGTGTAATATCATGTGTGCTAATAAACGACAACCGAGTATCGAGCATTCAACTGTCTGGGAAAAGTTTAAAATTTACACTTCTATCCCTGTTTGTACATGCTTGGTATATTATTTCTTGAACCAAACAAGGAGCTGAAGACCTCTTTTTAACTTTTTTTAAAGGCATAATCGTCACCTTTTTCTTTTAAGTTATTTGTGGAATCCACTATTGTTTCGCCCAGTTAGGCATTTTCAACTGAAATACAGAGAAAATAATGTGCTGTAACAAATTACAAACTTTGATGATATCTTTCGCATGTTTAGGCCATCATCTAACTTTGTAGCAATTTTTCACAAAAATGAAAATCTTGTACATGGTCACTGTCTGGCGACAACTGAGGCAAAATCAAAGAAAACCCTAGTATGATAACTGAATCAACACCGTGGCTGTTGTTAAACCGCAGCTTTTACCCACACTGCCACGTGACCTGTTTAATAATGCAGGATGCAGATCCGACTAGTACATCAAATCAGATCACTAAAGCTGCATGAAAACTGCAAACAGTAATAACAAATGCCAATGACTGCAAACCGAATTAGCCCTCTTTTCCTTGTGGTACGATGAAGAAGTTTTATAAAGTGCTGCAGCCTGTGACTTTTAGCTGGCTGGTAAAAGGCAAGGGCCGTTAGTGGGACCGCCAGAGTTTCAACCAGTTACACACAGAAAAGAGCGCTCTTCCGGTCGAATGCAGCATGTGCTACAGGGAAAGGCGACACAGCCTGTTATAAAGTTTCATTGTGCACGAAGCACAGAGAGTAAAAGTTTTATCCATTATGGATGTGAAACACTGCGACTGTGATGAATAAAGGTTTCCACAAATTGCTGCAACTAGTCTCTTTTGCTTTATTATTCAATTTTAATTTTCTATTACCACCTCTGAATCGCGTAGCGATTCATGGTCAGATGGTATACATTCAAGGAATGTTTACGGCATTACGGAGGTGGTGTGGCTGCGGCAAAAACTTAGGACGAAGCATTTAAGCGCTGAATGTGGCGAGATTTAGTCACATTATGAAGTCGAGGAGGAGGAGATTCGTGTTTAACGTCCCGTCGAGAGCGAGGTCATTAGAGACGAAGAACAAGCTCGGATTGTGGAAGGATACGGAAGGAAATCAGCCGTGCCCTTTCAAAGGAACCATCCCGGCATTTGCTTGAAGTGATCTAAGGAAATCACGCAAAACCTAAATCAGGAGTCCAGTGTGCTAACCACTTATGAAGTCGATTTAATTGCATTACTTACAGTTAGTGGTATCTGTTGCTTTGTTCTTGGTGCACATATTGGTTTGGAAATCATAACATATGTCTTGCAGAGACGTGAATTTTACACCACATCGCAAATTTAGCCGCAGCTAACAACTTCCACATGCTTTGCAAGACGTAAATAAAAAAAAGAACAAGATTAAAGGTACGTTCTGAGTGACTGTGTTGAAGCAGAGAGTTTCTTTGTTCACAACTTGCGTTGCACATTTTCGACAGTAATTATGCATCTATTTATATTATATTCGTTTTTGCAAAATAACATATATTTACGTCAAAAACCTGACATGTGCTATTTACAAAATCTATTAAACAGAGAATGCCTTTTAACAAAGGACAAGAGAAAATATGATGCTGCTAGAGCAGTATCCAACCATTTGGCCCAAAGGAGGTCAGTTGGAATTTTCGTTCAAAATTTAGTAACGAGATCCCTGACTAGGTAACGGCATTCATTCTGGTAGCGGTGGAACGTTCTGCACATGTGTGTGTGCAGTCCGTCTCACAGGCCGTTACTACGTATTTGTTACATGGTGGGGCAGATTTTTTGCATTCTGCCACATTACGAGGAGAATTGTATTTCACTGGTTAATCGTGGTAGAATCTGTAAGCGTAGGGAATTTCCTGGGATCTTTATTAAATAATGATAGGTCAGGGTGCTGCAGTCGACCGGCGAGATTCCGATGCTGGCACAATCAGCGAAGTTTAGCAAAGGGAAATAAGACTCCACTTCTCCTGAGGGCATCATAAAGTGCATTTCTCCTCCAGACGTCATAGAAGACACTTTCTCCAGAGGCCGCATCTTACAGATGCAGATCAAGATGTCTGCAACTTAGTGCAGAAGTCAGATGCCGGGGATGAAAGTAGAATTCTCAGCCAGTACTGCAAAAACAGCATTCCTGGCCAAGAGAAGTCAGCTGATATCAAACATAGGACCTAATTTGACGAAAAAATTTCTGAGAATTTACGTTTGGACCACAGCATTGTATGGCAGTGAAATATGGGAAAACCGGAACTGAAGAGATTTGAACAGAAGAATATTAAAAATAAGATGAACTGGTAAGGTAAGGAATGAGAATGTTAGCCGCAGAAATGGCAAGGAAACGAAAGTATGGATAACACTGACAAGAACAAAGAAAGGATGACTGGGTGTAACGTCCCGCCGACGTCGAAGTCGTCAGAAACAAAGAACAAGCTCAGATTGTGTCAAGGACGGGGTAGGAAATGAGCCATGCCCTTTTCAAAGGAACTGTCTTGGCATTTGCGTGGAGCGATTTAGGGAAATCACGGAAAACCTCGATCTGTATGGTCGGTGGCGGGTTTGAACCGTCGTCCTCCAAAACGCTAGTCCAGTGTGTTAACCACTATGGACAAGAAGAAGGGACAGGATGATAGGACACTTGTCAAGACAACAGGGTATATCTTCTGTAGTGCCAGAGAGAGCTGCAGAGGGCAAAAACCGCAAAGGAAGACAGGAAAAAATGGTTCAAATGACTCTGAGCATTATGGGACTTAAAATCTGAGGTCATCAGTCCTCTAGAACTTAGAACTACTTAACCTAAGGATATCACACACATCCATGCCCGAGGCATGATTCGAACCTGCGGCCGTAGCGGTCGCGTGGTTCCAGACTGTAGCACCTAGAACCGCTCGGCCACAATGGCCGGCAGGAAGACAGAGATTGGAATACATTCAGCAAATACTTGAAGAAGAATTCGTGGCGGGCCACATCAAATCAGTCACAAGATTTAAAAAAAAAAAGACTTTTAAAAATACTTCAACCATCCTCTGTTCTCGTAAGTGGCAAGCATGGGCCATATTTGCATTCAACAAGGCGAGGAGAGAGAGAAGTCATTAATCTTGCATCAAGGTTTCGTTCTTATGCTCTAATTTTCACAGCCGATTAGCTGCACTTACCATGTTCTTAGGCGAGAGTACTACTGGTTGTTCATGTTTTTTCCGAACTTTTCTTTAGCTCATTCACTTATCTTTCCGTTATTGGTCTATCATAAATCCACCCACTTGTGCCAAGGCTGTCTTACTTGTTTTCAATCCCTCATTCGCCTGATGTTTAATTATATTCTTCATTCTATGGATAAAACTTTTTTGTCTCTTTTAGCAATAGAGCAAACTGTTATAGTGACCCTTGGTTTCTTTTTGTAGTTTGTTGTATGTTATATGTCTGTGTTAGGTGCGGTACGCATATCTCATGCTTAACTGGGTCACCCAGAGAAGCGGTTTTTCATTTTGTGGCTCTGTTTCTTTTGAGTCATAAGATCTTGTGGGGAGTTCTCTATTACAGGGGCACGCTAAATGTTCAACTGATATTTCACTTTGGTTCAAAAAATGTACAAATGTGTGTGAAATCTTATGAGACTTAACTGCTAAGGTCATCAGTCCCTAAACTGACATACTACTTTACCTAATTATCCTAAGAACAGACACACACACCCATGTCCGAGGGAGGACTCGAACCTCCGTCAGGACCAGCCGCACAGACCATGACTGCAGCGCCCAAGACCGCTCGGCTAGTCCCGCGCGGCTCACTTTGGTATTTGGCATCCTGCCAGGATAAAGTTTTGAAAACTTGCAGTTACTTCTGTAGGTCGATGCATAAGAATTTCTCATCTACAATTTACATATCTTGTATTTTTGACCGGGAAAGTACATGCGAACATCATAATAATAGTAAACGTCGTGCAAATTAGTTAAAGTTGTATGCCTTGTGCTAATTGGTGCTTCTTTCGCAGCAAGAAGAGGGCAGGTACGTAGGATCCAGCATTGTCCAAAGTCTCAACGTTGTGCTTTTGGAGGTAACATTTTATTACGTGTTTGCGCTTTTGGTACGCTTTTATAGTGTTTCGTGATGTTCACAGTTTAGAAAATTCGTAACAGGCGGAAGACAACACATGGGTATGTCGAGATTAACACACGCTAGTTTGAAGAACATGAGCGAAACTCAAAGAGAACTATCCAGTCCATCACAAACTGCCCATAGTGAATTGACTGTGGTCAAGAAGGACAGTTCGCAAGTCAAAAATTCTAATTAGCAGTGATTTGTAGTTACAGATAGTCAATCAGATAATATGCAAGTTAGTAGAACACAATCCAAAGCTGCGTAGAGGAGAATGTGCCACTGTCGCGGGCAACGGAAAACGCTATAGCCATTGGACGCGAGGAAGAGCCAAAGTGTGTTACGGATCGTGCGCCAACTCCTCTGTCACCAGCACCATCTGATTTTCAATCTTTCTGATTGAAATGGTGCTGTAAAATAAGAAACAGCACAATAGGCAGTACAAAAGAACAGAAGAGCAGCATAAAAAAGACGGAAGAACATTTCACAAGGACGGAAGAAAATTTGTTTACTAGCGTTAATCAATAAACAACGAGACGCGAAAAACGAAGTGTGCTACAGGGAGCGGGAGGAAGAGTTTGAGGACAATATGGAACATTTCACGAAGACAGAACAAAGACTAGCGGATTACGTAAAGGTGTGCGACGAAAAGATAATAGAATTGAAAAAGGAAACGCGGAAGAAATCGAAAAGTCCGAACTAAAAACAACTCAAATTAATTATGAACGAGAGGGTAGTTGTCTCATGACGTGAATGGCGCGACACATGTGCAGCGCAAGGACAGATACATTATCAAAGAATAGAAGAACGAAGTAACGGACGATGCAACGCAGGTGGAAGAACAAATCGAGCAGTTGTCATTATGAAGTGACGTGGGAACAGATAGGAGGGTGCCACAGAACTTGATAGAGCAGAAAGACATAAAAGTTTTATTCTTATTCAAGGCTGTGACGGATGTAACCGATAGTAGAATTAATCAAGGAAAGAGAACGAAGTGGTACTTTAGAATTGGCGAAGCAATAGTGGTCAAAGAAGATATGCGGATGGAAGGAGAAGAATTATGTCAGCTGACAGACAGACTCTTCCGTTCATGTTGCGATCCAGAGCAATCATCTGTGAATGGACAGTCAGCAGTACCAGTAGCAATGGGATACCAGGTCTCAAATGGGTACAAAAATATGTGCTATTCCTTGACCGGTCGAACAGTCTGCGTCTAAACATTTGGATATAACAATTCCAAGATGGGCTTCCAAAGTTATGGGTGGGAGCGCATAAAATAAATTTCATATGCGCATTTCTAAGAAGAAGCAGCAGCAGCCACGATGTGAGTAATCACGAACAAACAAGTTCTTTTTCGTGAGTATTGGGTGAAAGAGAAACAAGAAGGCTTGTAATTGGGAATTTCAGTGCTGGAATATTATTCTGAATCATAAAATCGCAACCCCATTCAGTACTGTAAAGAGATGGTGAAACACAGTCAGTTCCTGGACGCACCATTTGAGCAGAAAGAATTAATAAAAAAATTGTCAAAGAAAATACAGAATGGCCGAGCGGTTCTAGGCGCTACAGTCTGGAACCGCGCGCCGCTACGGTCGCAGGTTCGAATCCTGACTCGGGCATGGATGTGTGTGATGTTCTTAGGTTAGTTAGGTTTAAGTAGTTCTAAGTTCTAGGCGACTGATGACCTCAGAAGTTAAGTCCCATAGTGCTCAGAGCCATTTGAACCATTTTTCAAAATGCAGCAGTTATTTCGATTTCATGTTGAGTCGTGAAGGATATCGGAATATTCTCGCATTTATTGGACGAACTTGGATATAATCGCAAAGCAGATGTTAGGAAACCGGTACCACTTCGTGCAGTCCACTACGGGCCGTTACACGAATTTGGCGAGCGAGGCATCGGCCCCGAAAGAATGGGAGTAAGTTACGTGGGAAGAATCCTCATGGATTATGGCAGTACATTACCGAACAAATGACAGGCGGTATCATCAGGGAAGAGAGGGCGCATAGACTGTAGTGGTGTGCAGTCCAGACCCGAGAAGAAATCAACGAGACAGCAATAGAGGCAGAAGTACTAGGCGTGATTGAGTAGTGGCAGCGGCTTCGATGTCACTGTGCCTGGATCTTCGGACTGAAGACCCCAATAACATGTTCCCCAAATGGTTCAAATGTCTCTGAGCACTATGGGACTTAACTGCTGAGGTCATCAGTCCCCTACAACTTACAAGGGAACCTCCCCATCGCACCCCCCTCAGATTTAGTTATAAGTTGGCACAGTGGATAGGCCTTGAAAAACTGATAACAGATCAACCGAGAAAACAGGAAGAAATTGTGTGGAACTATGAAAAAAATAAGCAAAATATACAAATTGAGTTGTCTATGTGAAAGATATGCAACATCCAGTAGAATATGAACACCGGAGCGCCGTGGTCCCGTGGTTAGCGTGAGCAGCTGCGGAAGGAGAAGTCCTGGGTTCAAGTCTTCCTTCGAGTGAAAACTTTAATTTTTTATTTTTAGACAATTATCAAAGTTCAGGCACTCTCACACATAATCAACTTCGCTCTCCAAAATTCCAGGACATGTTCAGATTTGCTTGGACATATGCAGGATTTGACGGTCTACACATGGAAAAATTTGAAAACGTTAAAAACATATGTTTTGACAGAGCACAGGGAAAACTGTGCGACTGTGAAACTGTTGCATTCATTTGTTGCAGTTTATCTGACAAACTCTTATGTTTTCATCACTTTTTGGGAGTGATTATGACATTCACAAGAAAACCTAATCGGGCAAGGTAGAGGAATCTTTTTTCCCATTCGCCAAGGGTAAAAGTTAGGTGGGTCGACAACATATTCCTGTAATGTGACGCACATGCCGTCACCAGTGTCGTATAGAATATATCAGACGTGTTTCCCTGTGGAGGAATCGGTTGTCCTATGACCTTGCGATCAAATGTTCTCGGTTCCCATTGGAGAGGGACGTCCTTTCGTCTACTAATCACACGGTTTTGCGGTGCGGTCGCAAAACACAGACACTAAACTTATTACAGTGAACAGAGACGTCAATGAACGAACGGACTGATCATAACTTTGCGAAAATAAAGAAAGTAAACTTTTCACTCAAGGAAAGACTTGAACCAAGGACCTCTCGATCTGCAGCCGCTCACGCTAACCACGGGACCACAGCGCTCCTGAGCTCACACTTTTCTTGATATTGCCTATCTTGCACATGGACTACTCAGTTTGTATATTTTGCTTATTTTTTTCATAGTTCCACACAACTTCTTCCTGTTTTCTCGGTTGATCTGTGTTCAGTTTTTCAAGGCCTATCCACTGTGCCAACTTATAACTAAATCTGAGGGGGGTGCGATGGGGAGGTTCCCTTGTTAGAACTTGCTGGAATCTTACTCGTAAATCAGAACATCAAACACTCGATCACTACTCAAGAATAGTTACCACAGGGGCCATGTACCTGTCCCGATTCACGTGTTATATTTGCGGAGGTCTGGAGGTGGTAATATTGTAGAGGGAGACCAATGCTTTGCTATTGAAAACAGTACTAAGAGGATGTATGTTGCACTGACAGGTTGTGAAAGATATAAATATTACCGGGCTACCAGTGTAACAAGTCATGACTGAAGACTACTGGCCGTATTATTTACAGAAGAATAAAAAACTGGTGGAAACCGTTCTCGGGCAAGATCATTTTAGGAACGCGCGAGGCAATACTGACCCTTAGACTTTCCTTAGGCGGTATGTTAGGGAAAGGCAAACCTACGTTTATAGCGTTTGTAGACTTGAAGATAACTTTTGAGAATGTTGATTGGAATACAATTTTTGAACTTCTGAAAGTGGCAACGGTAAAATACAGGAAAGAAAAGATTATATAAAACTTGTACAGAAGCAAGGTGTCGGTTGTAAGAGTCGAGTGGCATTAAAGTGGAGCAGTGATTGAGAAGAGAGTCAGACAGGGCTGTAGCCTGTTCCAGATGTTATTCACTCTATACATTGAGAAAGTAGTAACCGAAAACGAAGAAAAAATTTGGATGAGTTAAATACCAAATAGAAGAAATAAGAACTTCGAGGTTTGCCGATGCCATTATAATACAGTGTCTTGAAACAAGGATATAAAATGTACATCAACAAAAGCAAAACAGGGGTAATGGAATATAGTCGAATTGAATCAAACAGTACTGAAGAAGATAGATTAGCACATGAGACGCAAAGGGTATTAAATGAGCTTTGCTATTTTGGCAGTAGAATAGCTAATGATGGTCAAAGTAGAGAAGATACAAAATGTAGACTGGCAAAGGCAAGGCAAGCATTTCTCAAGAAGAGAAATCTGTTAATATCGAATATACCAGTCTCGGGACTGAAGACCACAGCAACAACGAATATAGATTTGAGTGTTAGAAAGTCATTTTTGAAGGTATTTGTATGGAACGTAAACGTAGACGATGAAGAGATCAGGTTCAAATGAATCAAGGTTGCAGTAATTATTCTGGGCTGAAAAAGCTTGCACAAGGTAGAGTAGCACAGGGAGCTGTATCAAACCAATCTTCTGACTGAAGACTCAAATAACATGTTCCTCAAGCTATGAAGAAATGAAGAGCCTTTGCACAGAATAGCCTAGCGTGTACAGCTGCATTAAACTAGCCTTCGTACTGAAGACCACAACGAGAGTAACTAGATTAATCGATATGACCTAGCCCAGAGGCTAATCGTCAGTATTGCACTGGGAATCTAAAGACCTAATCATTAAACCAAGTAGATACTAGGTAGAATCAGAGACGTATGTAGGTTGGAACTTAAATAGTGGCAACACTGCTTTGGGGATATTATGCAATGGAATCTACTATTGTCGCTGACAACACACGTTGTTGATATACCTACATTACCTCCGAGGAAATGGAATTGCCCGTCCCACGTCACCAGCGTACGCACAATCGAGAGAAACACTGTCACTTGTGAGCGAGCGGTCTGACGTAAAGGTGTCACTATGTTTTCGAAAAATGAATAACGGAGTTGGATCAAGATCAGGCCGTCGATGCACAGTATTCCCGGCGGGGTCATGGATTTTCTCTGCCTCGAGATGACTGGGTGTTGTGTGTTTTTCATCATCATTTCATCCTCATTCACTCGCAAGTCGCTGTAGTGGCGTTAAAGAACTTGTGGAGCGGCGGCCGAATCGCCCCGCGAGGGGTCTCCCGGCCACCAATTCCATACGCTCATTATTCATTACAGTTCGTTTTTGGAGCGTCGCCTGCGACCAGCTTTGAAAAAAAAGCGGCGCAACCAACCCATCATTCTGCACGACAATGCGCGGGCGCATACAGCGCAAGCTGTGGCTGCTCTGTTCGGTTAGTGGGACTGGGAAGTACTGTACCATTCACCATACTCCCTGGACTTTGTGACTTTGATTTGATTTCGAAGATGAAGGAACCGCTTCGTGGCATTCGCTTCAGAACTGTTCCAGAGATTCGACAGGCAGTAGATCGCTCCATTCGCACCATCAACAGAACAGGTTCTGTTACCGGTATACTACGTCTTCCACATCGCTGGCAACGGGTTCTACACAACGCTGGTGACTACTTCGAAGGACAGTAACAGGTGCAGACTCTTTTGTATGGGTTGTGAATAAATAGTTGCACTATTTTAAGTTGCGACCCACGTATTTCTAAAACCAAGAGCTTTGGACGCACGTCGTAACGCATTGGATGCGGGAACGAACTGAGTTCCTTGAAGCTGTAAGCATTCGACTGCCACCTGTCCAGTGGAATGCTCGGAGAAGCTGTAGGCTCCCCCGTGACCAACATGCAGTTACCCAAGAGCGAGGCAACGATCTTGACCAGGGCGAAGGCCGGAGACGCGCGCCTGCCCGGCTGCGTGCGAAGTGCGTGGTCGTGTTAGCGGTCGCGACCTCAAGAGTCGGAAAAGTACAACAGGCGCTAGCGCAGGATGGCCCGCCCCGCAAGGTAAGCGACAAGCCTTACGTAACGCAGCGACTCCAGAGACAGGGAAAGCCTGTTTTCTGGCCAGTTTTCACTGAGGTCGCATACCGCGCTCCAGATTCCCTCCCTGACCACGAGGTGTCTTCAACGGGGACGACAAAATTTGCTTGGCTTCCTTAAAAGAGAGGGAGTGACACCCCTGCCTGAAGATTATCTGTTGGCTGAAAATCAATATTTCTTATTTATCTTTTCATGCTGATTTAAGACTATTTTCAGTTTTCTTCTATCTCATACAGCTTTTTTTTTTTTTCATAATGGAATGGGTGACAAAATTAGCTTGGCTTCCATAGAAGAGAGGAAGAGATACTCCTGTCTAGATATTGTTAGTTGCTTGAAAATAAATATTTCTTAATTAACTTTTTTATGCTGACTTCAGACTGTTCTCAGTTTCCTTCTGTATCATACAGCTTTTTTCACAACGAAATGATTCTTAATTTATTTTTAATTGCAGGGAGTTCATTAGGACAGTCTGGAATGCAGCCTCGTATGGAAGTGAAACGTGGGCGATAAACAGTCCAAACAAGAAGCAAATAGAAGATTATGAAAAGTAAAATTTTGACGTGAGTGGGACACGCGTGCAAAGCAAAAGCGTTGAAGCTCGTTTGAATGGCAGATTTTTGTGCCTAGGACAAAAAAAAGTACGAAGCGCTTGTAGACTACGAGAAATACCGCTCCACCAATATATATGTCAAATCGACTCTGATGAAGCAGTTTGTAAAGGCTTTTCCACGAAATAGAACTATTTACGAGGGCGCACTGAACAGTATTGACTCAGAATGTTTTATGTGAAAGTTCTTCAAGCTTTTTAAATAAGTCGATCGTTATTAATATTCTACATTTTCATTCTTCGTATCTATATATTTATTTCTCAACATAATCACCCTGGCGACGAACACATTTTCCCAACGAGAGATTAGGTTCTTGAAACCATCACTGTATAATGTTTCACTGTGTTGATGGAGTCAGAACCTTATCTCTGCTTGCACCGCTTCATCATTATCGAAGTTCTCGAATGCGTCCTTAAAGTTTTGGAAATGGGTGGGGCCAAGTCGCGAGTCTATGGAGGGTGATCGATGGCAGTGAACCCAAGGCGCTGGATTGTTGCAGATGTCGCAGCGCTCGTGTGTGGTCTGGCACTGTCGTGCTGAAGGAGAGGGAGTCACATGTGTGGACCATTTCCTCGAATTCGAAAATCAATTACACCACTCACGCATCAAAAGAGCTACGTTACATGCCGCCTTGTTACACACGTTACATTTACAGCGACCGAGTGTTGCAAAAATGTAGACAAGAAGAATAAAAATATACAACATTAATAACGTCAGTTTTATTTAAAAATCTGTACGAATATTCACATATATGTTTCGGAGGCATAACTTTTCAGCACGCCCTAATAGTCAACACTCCCCGATGAGCTTACAATTTGGGTACTCTGTTGCATAAGTTCCTTCCTTAATCTGAGTTTATCACGAATTTTACTGTCCATCGATCAGTGCGAAGTCACTGGGATAGGGACAGCTTACTCCCTTATACACTGAAGAGTCAAAGAAACTGGTACACCTGATTAATATCATGTAGAGCCCACGCGATCACGCAGAAGTGCTTCAACAGGACGTGGCATGGACTGAAGTAGTGCTGGAGGGAACTGGAATCATGAATACAGCAGGGCTGTCCATAAATCCGTAAGAGTACGAGGGGTGGAGATGTCTTCTGAACAGCGTGTTGCAAGGTATCCCAGATGTGCTCAATAATGCTCATGTCTGGTGAGTTTGGTGACCAGCGGAAGTGTTTAAACTCAGAAGAGTGTTCCTGGAGCCACTCTGCAGCAATTCTGGACGCGTGGGGTATCCCACTGTGCTGCTGGAATTTCCCAAGTCTGTTGTAATGCACAATGGCCATGAGTGGATGCAGGTGATCGGAGAGGGTGCTTACGTGTCACATGTCAGAATCGTATCTAGACGTATCAGGGGTCGCATGTCACTCCAGACACACCATTACACAGCCTCCACCATCTTGAACAGTCCCCTGCTTTCATGCAGGGTCCATAAATTCATGAGGTTGTCTCCATAGCCGTAAACATCCATCTGCTCGATACGATTTGAAACGAGACTCATGCGATCAGGCAACATGTTCCCAAGTCATCATCTGTCCAGTGTCGGGCTCAGGCGAGGCGTTAAGCTTTGTGTCGGGCAGTCGTCAAGGGTACACGAGTGGGCTTTCGGCCCCGATGTTTCGTTATATGATTCGCGCGCTAACACTTGTTGATGGCCCAGCATTGAAATCTGCAGCAGTTTTCGGAACGGTTGCAATTCTGTCACACTGAACGATTCTCTTCAGTCGTCGTTCTTGCAGGATCTTTTTTCCGGCCGCCGCGATGTCGGAGATTTGATTTTACTGCAGATTTCAATCCTGGGCCATCAACAAGTAGAGTGTGAACCATTCAACGACACATTATTGATATGGGCTTTCGGAGCCGAAGGCCCAGTCGTGTAACCTTGATGACTGTCTGACACAAAGTTTTTCGCCTCGTCTGGGCCCGTCAGCACCGACATTAGACTGTTGATGACTGGAAACATTTTGCCTGTTAAGACGAGTCTCGTTTCAAATTGTATCGAGCGGATGTAGCCTACGTGTACGGGTGTGGAGACAACTTCATGAATCCATGGTCCTTGCATGTCAGCGGCGACTGTTCAAGCTGGTGGAAGCTCTGAAATGGTGTGAGGCGTGTGTAGTTGGAGTGATATGCGACCACTGATACGTCTATATACGACTCTGATAGGTGCCACGTACGTAAGCATCCTGTCTGAAAACCTACATTCATTCATGTCCATTGTGCATGCCGACGGACCTGGGCAATTCCAGCAAGACAATGCAACACCCCACACGTCCAGAATTGCTACAGAGTGATTCCCGGAACACTCTTATGAGTTTAAACACTTCCGCTGGCCACCAGACTCAACAGACATGAACATTATTGGGCATATCTAGGATACCCTGCAACGTTCTGCTCAGAAGAGATCTCCACCCCATCGTACTCCTACGGATTAGTGAAGAGTCCTGCAGGATTCATGGTGTCAGTTCCCTTCAGAAGTATATCAGGCATTATTCAAGTCCATGCCACGTCGTGTTGCGGTACTTCTGCTTCCTGGCGGGGACTCTACACGATACTAGGCAGGTGTACCAGTTTCTTTGGCTCTTCAGTGTATATTCCCTGATAAGTATCGAATGAGACGCTAGGAGTGATGAAATAAACAGGAAGTGTAGGGGAACTAAGGCAAAATGGCTACGCGAAAAATGCGAAGAAATCGGAAAAAGGTGATTGTCGGAAGGACAGATAATGTTAAAACAGCCTTCGGTGAAATTAAAAGCAAGGGCGGCAAGATCAAGAACAGAATGGTAATTCCGCTATCAAATGCACAGGAGGTGTCGGATAGATGGCAAGAGTACGTTGAAAGCCTCTACGAGAAAGAAGAGTTATCTGATAATCTGATACAAAAAACAGGAATCGACAGCGAAGAGATAGTGGATCCAATATTAGAATCAGAATTTAAACGAGCTTTGGGAGACTTAAGATCAAATAAGACAGAAGGGATGGATAACATGCCATTGGAATTCCTGTCATCAGTTCATCATTGGCGTTAGTAGCAACAAAACGACTTTTCAAGTTAGTGGATAGAAGATATGAAACTGTCGATATAAATTTTCAGAAACAAACATTATTCACACAGTTCCAATGATAGGGAGAGCCCGCAAGTGCGAGAATTATCACACGATCGCACTAACAGCTCATGTATCCAAGTTTCTGACAAGAATAATACACAGAAAAATCAAAAAGAAAGTTGAGGATGCTTTAGGAAAAGTAAAGGAACCAAAGAAGCAGTTCTGACGTGGATAATGGAAGCAACACTGAAGAAAAGTCGAGACACGTTAATTGGATTTGTCAACCTGGAATAGACGTTCGACAGTATCAAATGGTGCGACATATTCAGAATTCTAAGAGAGATAGAGTTAAGCTATAGGGAAAGACAGGTAATGTACAATATTCACAAGAACCAAGACAGAACAATAAGACTGGAACACCAAGAACGAAATGCTAGGATTAAAAATGGTGCAAGTCAGGGGTGCAATCTTTCGCCCCTACTATTGAATCTTTACATCGAAGAAGCAATGAGGGAAATAAAAGAAAGGTCAAGAGTGGGAGTAAAATACAGTGTGAAAAGATATCAATGATAAGACCCACTGATGACACTGCTATCCCAGTGAAAGTGAAGAAGAGAGTCGAAGCCTTTGATATGTGGTGTTACTGAAGAATGCTGAAAATGAGGTAGACCGATTACGTAAGGAATAAGGAGATTTCCCGCAGAATCGGTAAGGAAAGGAACACTGACAAGTAAGAGGTACAGGACGACAGGACCTCTGTTAAGACGTCAGGGAATAACATTCATGGTTCTTGAGGGAGCTGTAGAGGGCCGAAACAGATGGAAGTCGGAAGGTGCGAGATCGGACTGTAGAGTAGATGAGGAAGAACAGTTCAAAAAATGTTCAAATGTGTGTGAAATCTTATGGGATTTAACTGCTAAGGTCATCAGTCCCTAAGCTTACACACTACTTAACCTAAATTATCCTAAGGACAAACACACACACCCATGCCCGAGGGAGGACGAACCACCGGCGGGACCAGCCGCACAGTCCATGACTGCAGGGCCTTAGACCGCTCGGCCAATCCCGCGCGGCGAAGAACAGTTGAATGAGGTTTTGTGAGCTCCTCTCGGGTGCGCAGACTTGCGACATTCCATGCGTTGTCATGATGGAGGAAAAGTTGTTTCGCAATTTCTGTCGCAACAAACAAGCTGATGTTTAAATAATGGCTCTGAGCACTATGGGACTTAACATCTGAGGTCATCGGTCCCCTAGAACTTAGAACTACTTAAACCTAACTAACCTGAGGACATCACATACATCCATGCCAGAGGCAGGATTCGAACCTGCGATCATAGCAGCAACGCAGTTCCGGACTGAAGCGCCTAGGACCGCTCGATCACAGCGGCCGGCTAAGGTGGAGAGTCCATTGCCCTTAAAACTATAAAAGTAGTTTCTTGGCGTGCTCTGTCCGATGTCTTCATCCCCAAACACGTCGCAAATGAACCATCACGATGGGGTCTATGATGTTATAGTGGTGATCAACTATCAGCCATCAGCATCCCTTCCCAAAATGGTTCAAATGGCTCTAAGCACTATGGGACTTAACATCTGATGTCATCAGTCCCCTATCTAACCTAAGGACATCACACACATCCATGCCCGACACAGGATTCGCGGTTCCAGACTGAAGCGCCTAGAACCGCTCGGCCAAGCTGTTGTCATTTCTTCAGTTTCCTGAGGGTAGTATAAAACACTTTAGAGTTTATCTTTGTACCATGAGGGAGAAAGTCAAACAGATTAACAGCTTCAGACTCCCAGACAACCGTCACCATAACTTTACCGGCTGTGGGTGCGGCTTTGAACGTTTTCACCTTAGGAAAGGTGGTGTGGGGCCACTCCATGGAGTGCCGTTTTGTTTCCGATTCGAAGTGATGAACACATGTTTCATCGACTGTAACGATGTTAGACAAACAAGTGTCACGATCAGACACATTATGCGCAAGATATTCCGCACAAATGGTCCTTCGTTGCTCGTTATGTTATTCTGTTAGGCGGCTAGGGAGTCAGGGAGCGCATACCTGTGAGTGCCCCAACTGGTAGACGAGGATGGATGGATGGAGAGGGTTTTAAGGGCACACAACGGCAAGGTCTTCAGCGCCTGCTCAGTAACATATTGAATGGGTGTCAAGAAAAAACTCAGAACAATAAGATAAAACAGAACGTAAGACACAGGAAACAAGCTTAGAAAAATATGTGCCTACCCACACTGAAGCGTGGGACGAAGAATTCCGTCAACAGTACAACACAGACAACACAGGAAGAAAGTGGTAGAGGGAGCTAAAAAAATGTTGCAGATGGAGGTGGCTGGCTGACCGCAAGGAAAAAAGGGAGGAGCCAGCCACTCTGCAATACAGTAAAACCTCCAGCTAAAAAGTTTAGGCCAGAGTCCAGACACATCTCAAAACCTTAAAACCCTGGACACACACGTCTCGTCATTAGCTAAAACACAGGGCAGATCCCCATCAACTTGAGCTTCTGCCCTAGCATCACGGTATAAAATGCAGTCTAAGAACCTTCAACATCGCAGCGCGTCAGCAAACGTTGGTTAATATATAAAAAAACTAAAAATCCGCCTCGATTGCGAAAAAAGCACCTAGTGTTTGTTAAGTGCTAACAAAGGTTTCGGCGTAGATAACTACACCTTTTTCAGAACAACAATAAAACGCACAAGTGCCGAAGAAGACCTTTGTCAATGATTAAAAGAACACCATAGCTGTACATTTATAAAAGAAAAGGAAAACACAAACAGTACATAGGTACAAAGTCAAAACCACTACTTAACTTAATGGTATACACTCCACCTCACACCGGCCTATGTTCGATGGGTCATGGCTTTTAGTTTTTTAATATAAAATGCAGTCTGTTAAAATGTGCCGGACAGAGATGTGCACACCACAAGCATTACAAACCGGGGGATCCTCCCGCCGTAATAGAAAGCTATGTGTGAGAGGACAGTGCCCCAACTGAAGACGCGTGAGGGTCACTTCTTCCCGCCTCAGCAACCGGCACGAGGAACGCCACGGCCGAGTTGTTGACTTTACCAACCGCAGTTTATTGGCCGTCGTCGCCAGCCATTCTTCCTCCCACAACTCCATGCACTTTTTGTAGAGTGCAGAAATGAGAGACTGCTAGGGATTAGGACACTGGACCACATCCTGCTCTCTGCAGGCCTCCTTGACAACCCGATCGGCCTGTTCATTGCTCCATATCCATACATGACCAGGTATCCAGCAGAAGGATACCTCCTCACCCCGCCGTTGGAGCAAGGACAGTTGGTCATATATCAGCTGGACCATCTCCTCAATTGGGTACAGATTCTGCAATGATTGTAAGGCACTAAGAGAATCGGAGCAGAGAGTGTGCGAGCACAACCAACAGGGACATCCAGTTGAGCAGCGAGTTGTTTGACACCTCGAATGAGAGTGTGTGCACGCTCCAACATCGCTGGAGTCACAGCTGTGTGTGGGCGGCCGGCACGTGGGAGATCGGACAGGTTTGTGCGATCTTGTGATGATGTCAGACGTCTCGCCCAACGACTCGCCGTGCTTCTGTCCAGTACCAGGACTCCATAGGCATTCCACAAGCGCCTGTGAACATCTACGGCAATCTGGTTTTCCGCCAAAAGAAATTCCATAACAGCTCTCTGCTTCAAACGAACCTTCCTTACAGACGCCACTTCAAAGGCTACGTATAGCACAGTCATCTATGGGTACTTCATGGAACTGTAAGGCATGAAGCGGGAATATTCCACGACGTGCCACAACAAATTCCGGTTTTTATTTCAAGTGAAATTCGCCGAGCTAAGAAATGTGTTTCATTACTTACAGGACACCCCTTGTAGAATAGACAGGCTGATTAGCAGAGAAGATATGTACAAATCAAAAGTACGCTTTGCTGGAAAGGAGAAGGCAAGTACCGTGGAAGCCTGTAAGAGTCCTTGTTGAGTGCCAGGTAGCCAAAGAGCTTTAATTTGCTCCGCAGATAGAGGTCTCCGTATCTCGCTATGTGAATGGTCGCACCGGCGTACAAAGAAACATGTATTTAAAAGTTAGTTCACAGGCGAGCTCGGCCTGCAGACGCGTTTATGGCCGGTGTAAATTACTGCAGCGGGCGGGAGGGCGGGACGGCCGAGTCCTTGGCAGAGACAGCGCCGAGCGCAGCCCGTGGCACCGGTGGTAGTGAGTGCGCACTGCGCCGGCCGCTCTGCGACAGGATGGACGTTTTCTGCTGTGATTATCACGTTCATCGTTGGCAACATCATTTGTGTACAATACACTAAGAACTGGAGTACTTCATCCCGTCTGAATGTCTAGTCTGCATCAGTTTAGGCGCCACCCGGCTTCGCACAGTGAGAACACAGACAGCGATTCTGGCAAGTTTTTAAGACGGCGATTCATTCACACGTAACGATTTGTCTGTGGCAACACTGTCTGTTCAGACAAGTCAGCGCAAATATCTGAGCGTGTAAAGGAACTTTGTCTCACGTCAGCAGAAAAATATGCCAGTTGTCCATCTTACATGTATCATAGTCCCACGTCATCGGTCTTGGGTGAAATTTGAGCCCACTTACCTGAGGACTTCATCGAAATGTTTGCATTTATAATACTTGTACATCCATAAGTACTGGAAAAGGGCACAGATCATCCCCGTTTTCAAGAGGGGACGTCGAACAGATGTGCAGAACTATAGACCTATATCTCTAACGACGATCAGTTGTAGAATTTTGGAACGCGTATTATGTTCGAGTATAATTGACTTTTCTGGAGACGAGAAATCTACTCTGTAGGAATTAGCATGGGTTTCGAAAAAGACGATCGTGTGAAACCCAGCTCGCCATCTTCGTCCACGAGATTCAGAGGGCCACAGACATGGATTCCCAGGAAGATGCCGTGTTTCTTGACTTCCGCAAGGCGTTCGATACAGTTCCCCACAGTCCTTTAATGAACAAGGTAAGAATATATGGACTATGATTGGATTGAAGAGTTCCTAGATAACAGAACGCAGCATGTCATTCTCAATGGAGAGAAGTCTTCCAAAGTAAGAGTGATTTCAGGTGGGCCGCAGGGGAGTGTCGTGGGACCGTTGCTATTCACAATATACATAAATGACCTTGTGGATGACATTGGAAGTTCACTGAGGCTTTTTGCGGATGATGCTGTGGTATATCGAGTGGTTGTAACTATGGAAAATTGTACTGAAATGCAGGAGGATCTGCAGCGAATTGACGCATGGTTCAGGGAATGGCAATTGAATCTCAATGTAGACAAGCGTAATGTGCTGCGAATACATAGAAAGAAAGATCCCTTATCATTTAGCTACAAAGTAGCAGGTCAGCAACTGGAAGCAGTTAATTCCATAAATTATCTTGGACTACGCATTAGGAGTGATTTAAAATGGAATGATCTTATAAAGTTGATCGTTGGTAAAGCAGATGCCAGACTGAGATTCATTGGAATAATCCTAAGGAAATGCAATCAGAAAACAAAGGAAGTAGGTTACATTACCCTTGTTCGCCCACTGCTTGAATACTGCTCAGCAGTGTGGGATCCGTACCAGATAGGGTTGATAGAAGAGATAGAGAAGATCCAACGGAGAGCAGCGCGCTTCGTTACAGGATCATTTGGTGATCGCGAAAGCGTTACGGAGATGATAGATAAACCCCAGTGGAAGACTCTGCAGGAGAGACGCTCAGTAGCTCCGTACGGGCTTTTGTTGAAGTTTCGAGAACATACCTTCATCGAGGAGTCAAGCAGTATATTGCTCCCTCCTACGTATATCTCGCGAAGAGATCATGAGGATAAAATCAGAGAGATTAGTGCACACACAGAAGCATTCCGACAATCCTTCTTTCCACGAACAATACGAGACTGGAATAGAAGGGAGAAACGACAGAGGTACTCAAGGTACCCTCCGCTACACACCGTCAGATGGCTTGCGGAGTATGGATGTAGATGTAGATAACTAAGGTAATACTTCATAATGAACTCAGTGTCAGCTGCTTACCAAATATTCGTTATTATGTCGGTAACGGTTCGTTTGCGAGCCCATGTTTACTGAAAGTTGCCGCTTCTGTTACTATTTACCTGTGCCTGTTTTCGTTAGTTGACATACGGCAGGGACAGCGGTGTACTGACCACACGCTGCTCCATATCCGTATCCAGTGACGCCTGTGGGGTGAGGTACCGTTGGGCCTTCCAAAGCCTGTTCGGACGGAGTTTAGTTTTTAGTTTTCGCTAGTTACCGTGGTACAATCCGTAAGCGTTCCTGGGCTTTGCCATTGGCTACTGGGTGGTTAGCACTCGTCATACAACAATTACTCTAGAATGAGATTTTCACTCTGCAGCGGAGTGTGCGCTGATATGAAACTTGCTGGCGGATTAAAACTGTGTACCGGACCGAGACTCGAACTCGGGTCCTTTGCCTTTCGCGGGCAAGTGCTCTACCAACTGAGCAACCCAAGCACGACTCACGCCCCGACCTCACAGCTTTACTTCCGCGCCGGCCGGAGTGGCCGAGCGGTTCTAGGCGCTTCAGTTTGGAACCGCGCGACCGCTACGGTCGCAGGTTCGAATCCTGCCTAGGGCATGAATGTGTGTGATGTCCTTAGGTTAGTTAGGTTTAAGTAGTTCTAAGTTCAAGGGGACTGATGACCTCAGATGTTAAGTCGCATAGAGCTCAGACCCATTTGAACCATTTTTACTTCCGCCAGTACCTCGTCTCCTACCTTCCAAACTTTACAGAAGCTCTCCTGCGAACCTTGCAGCAAGTTTCGTGTCAGCGCACACACCGCTGCAGAGTGAAAATCTCATTCTGGAAATATCCCCCAGGCTGTGGCTAAGCCATGTCTCCGCAATATCCTTTCTTCCAGGAATGCTAGTTCTGCAAGGTTCGCAGGAGTGCCTCTGTAAAGTTTGGAAGGTAGGAGACGAGGTACTGGCGGAAGTAAAGCTGTGAGGGCGGAGCGTGAGTCGTGCTTGGGAAGCTCAGCTGGTAGAGCACTTGCCCGCGAAAGGCAAAGGTCCCGAGTTCGAGTCTCGGTCCGGCTCACAGTTTTAATCTGCCAGCAAGTTTCAACTATTACTCTTTAAACTATTACTCTTTGACTTTTACTCCGAGCTCAATGTTTCGCTGTCTCCTCTTGAATCATCCAGGTGTCATCCGGCGTCCTTAGATGACTGAACATATCGATTCAAAGACACTAGAAGACTTCTTAAGAGTTCCAACAGACGGAGGAAACATCGAGCTAAGATAAAAAGTTGATAATGAATATGATGTGATTTAATTACCATGGAGATTTTACCTCTCTGACCGACTCGCAAATGTAGTGTTGGAAAACGACTGCTTGAATATTTCCATTCAAACTGTAATGTGTCTTATCGTACCTCGGATTTTCAGGCCATGCTTTGCGAGTTCTAGAATGTTTCTGCAGTTTTTCACAAATGCTGGTGCTCTATACTTTCTCTATAGCGTTTAGCGACGTAAACTTCTTCTCCATGAGGATTTCCCTTATGTTTACGCAGCAGTTACATGGCTTAGCTCAAATGGCTCTGAGCATTATGGGACTTAACTTTTGAGGTCATCAATCCCCTAGAACTATCAAACCTAACTAACCTAAGGACATCACACACATCAATGCCCGAGGCAGGATTCGAACCTGCGACCGTAGTGGTCGTGCGGTTCCAGACTGTAGCGCCTAGAACCGCACGACCACCGCGGCCGGCGGTTCCGGACTGAAGCGCCTAGAACCGCTCGGCCACTCCGGCCGGCAGCAGTTACATGAAACAGTTGCATTGCCTAATCGACCGGTAGCATAACCAGCAACAGACCTCTGAAATTCTTCCATGTCTTGGAGTAATATAACTTACAAGGAAACATCGTCAAGCCATCTCCATGTATAAAGGAGAGAAAAGCACACTTGCAAGATATCAGCTCCAGCAGTCGTTTCCGCGCGAAAATTTGGGCCAAAGTTCTGAAAGTAGGCAATTACGAATTGAATGCACAGCTCTTAAACTTCGCACGTACTTGCTGCTTGTCACTCGCTCCGCCCCACAGTAGCCACCTAATGGCCAGGCATGAAGTGCTGTATAGCAGAGACAGTAAGATGTTCGCGTTCATAATGTTGATAAATAAGCAAACGATAGTGTTTTGTTCAATGTGTTAATGTGTTTCGTTTCTAATTTATAACTGATGCCAGTGTTCTCTTGGCCTTGAACACGTTAATGTTGCAATTCAAAATTACAGCGTAAATTAATGAAGTGAAGAAGTGTGTCATTAAATACGTAGACATATTACGTACTCTCTCCGTGCGAAACGTGTAGCGTTGCTCTTGGGGGGGGGGGGGGGGGGGGGGGAGCGAAAAGAAAATGGATTGTTATTTTATATTTTTTGAAAAACGTCGAAAAAGTGAATATTTTGGTGGGCCACTTGGCAACAGAATCAGGGATTGATTACACTATCATAATAACATACGTTGAGCATTAAATACCTGGTTGGATTATTTTGAACAAGCCAGATTAATTTATTTGAGATCGTTCGGAAGAAGCATTATCATTTCTGTACATTTTTATAGTCGCGATGTAGTCATACATGTTTTCTGACTATAAAAATAAACAATTATCATATTTACTGAATATTTTCACATAAAATATAAAATACCGATGCGGAACGCAGCAAGTCCACATCCGCCTTTCATGAAATACAAACAGCAAAAGGTGAGGCGCCCAATGCCTCATTTGTCTTGAAACAACAGAATTCTTTTTTATATCATTAATCGATACATGTTCATAGAGATTTATAGGCACCGCGCAAGAACGGCAAAGAATAATAGATTCTGTCGCTGCTATGCGATGGTTCATTTCTTTTACTTTACAATTATTCGACAACTTTAGGCCATCAGGCGTTTACTATTGATCGTATATTAATGTTTGTGAGGCGAAAATTACTAATATTACAAACGGCGTGCTATTGAACAAGATTTCAAAGAAACTTTTTGCAAAAGTGACGCCCTGCCCCTCCTCGTCCTTTTCCACAAACATACCGCGAATAGGGGGTTCTGGTCGTTGCCCTACTGTACAATACTTCGTACTCGGGCATTCAGCGGCTGCAGTGGGGCGGAGTGAGCGACAAATAACTGACGCGCGCGAAGTTTAAAAGCTGTACATTCAGGTCATTAACGGGTACTGTCACAGTACGAGTAATTGCCCAAATTTTGGCGCCAGATGGGTTGCTGCGGCTTATATCTTGCAAGTGTGCTTTTTTATACTCAAGAAAATGAGGTAAAGTTCTTTGTTAGTCGGGATCCTAAACACCGGAGCACAAATCAATAAAATCTCATACAAGCCCACTGAACGCGGTAAGTGCGCTACTCTTTTTCATAAATCTCCGATCAACTGAAGTCGACAAGTAACTTTCCGTACGGCTAATGTCTCGTTAATCTTCACGTCGTATCACTATCGACGTGGATGAGTCCAGCAGTGTAAATTCATTCAAACATTATAGGCATGTTTTTTCAAATGGTCTACGTTACAATACATTTATCTACTTTCAAAGCTAGAGGTCATTCGCTGTTCCAAATAGTTCTTTCAGAGCCATCCTGAAACTTTCTCCTGTCACTCTATGACGTTATCAATGATGTTTCGTTGAATGGTTCGCACGCTAACACTTGTTGATGGCCCAGGATTCAAATCTGCAGCAATTTGCGGAAGGGTTCTACTTCTGTCACTTTGGACGATTCTGTTGAGTCGTCGTTGGTCCCGTTCTTGCAAGATCTCTTTCCGGCCGTAGTGATGTCAGAGATTTATGTTTTACCTGATTCCTGATATTCATGGTTCACTCGTGAAATGATCGTACGGGAAAATCCCCACTTCATAGCTACCTCGGAGATGCCGTGTCCCATCGCTCGAGCACCGACTGTAACGCCACGTTCAAACTCACTTAAATCTTGATAACTTCCATTGTAGCAGCAGTAATAGGTCTAACAACTGCGCCAGACACTTGTTGTCTTATATAGGCGTTGCCGACCGCAGCTCTGTATTCTGCCTGTTTACATATATCTGTATCTGAATACGCATCCCTATACCGGTTTCTTTGGCAATTCAGGATATTAGACACTGCTTTTTTTAATAGGATATTCCAAAGCTAGCCTAAAGTTAACAAACTGAAGTGTAGTACGGTTCTGCTGATACTAACGATTTAGTTGTCGTGATAAAATCGTGATCTAGTCCTTTGATATCGTATGAGAATGCAACCCAGCACACTAGATAGCCATATGGACTAATAAACGGGTGGGTGCCGTTCTTCTGCTGTTGAAATGTAGATTATTTACTTGCGTAGGCCAAGTCCTAAATAATATTGGGTATCAAGAAACACTCATTTCCTAAGTGGTTTCGCAGCCTTCCTTCTAAAATAAACATGGGTGATAAACAGAAATAATTATTACTCCTTTCTGAGCTATTGTTGAATACACTGACTTCCGTTAAACTAATTTACAATTTTGGATTCATTATTTTGAAGGTGGCTATAAGTCTTTAAAATATCTTTTGTGCCGCCTCACTCGGATTCATTAAGTACATCTTACTCAGATATTATACGAGGCTGAGAGCCTAGCAGGCGAGATGCCCGTGGTGTACATAACTATCAGGTTAGTAATAGAAAGTTCAGCACTTTTTCTGCTCTCTGTTGGTTTTTTACAGCCTTAAGAGTCGCAAGCGGCCGGTAACGTGCCTGCAACGATATTTTTTTCCTAATTATGGATGGTTTTCATAACTGATGAGGTGTGATACGTGGGATGATTTTCCTTCCATGTAGAACAACTGATATATTAAATACACATCGAGGCAATGTGGGATTGGGTCGTATTCTACTAGTGAGACTGCCCATACAGAATAAAATCCCAATGAAAAATTTTTCATTGAAGTCATACGCTTCCTCATACACCACCTACATCAGAAATGATATAAAAAAAATTAACAGCGCCATTTGAAGTAGTTCCGACAGTTATTCAAATAGTGAATCTGCTGGTGTCATGGACTATAGTTGTTTATTAAGTACTGAGTAAATTTTGCCTTGTTTTATTAAGTTTCAGTAGTTACTGAAGTTTAAGTAAGACTTTAAAAATCGTCTTTTAAACATTATCGATACAATTCAAGAACATCTGCCAAAACTGACACACTGATTTTGTTTCTACAAGTCACGTAAGTACTGATTAAAAGGTAATAAATACAAAGCAAATCAGTTAAATTACTGTGATCAAAACTTACAAGAACTGTCACGAAGAAGTTAGCGATTAATTATTTGAATAGCAATCTTATAATTCCCATTAAAACATACACTCCTGGAAATGGAAAAAAGAACACATTGACACCGGTGTGTCAGACCCACCATACTCGCTCCGGACACTGCGAGAGGGCTGTACAAGCAATGATCACACGCACGGCACAGCGGACACGCCAGGAACCGCGGTGTTGGCCGTCGAATGGCGCTAGCTGCGCAGCATTTGTGCACCGCCGCCGTCAGTGTCAGCCAGTTTGCCGTGGCATACGGAGCTCCATCGCAGTCTTTAACACTGGTAGCATGCCGCGACAGCGTGGACGTGAACCGTATGTGCAGTTGACGGACTTTGAGCGAGGGCGTATAGTGGGCATGCGGGAGGCCGGGTGGACGTACCGCCGAATTGCTCAACACGTGGGGCGTGAGGTCTCCACAGTACATCGATGTTGTCGCCAGTGGTCGGCGGAAGGTGCACGTGCCCGTCGACCTGGGACCGGACCGCAGCGACGCACGGATGCACGCCAAGACCGTAGGATCCTACGCAGTGCCGTAGGGGACCGCACCGCCACTTCCCAGCAAATTAGGGACACTGTTGCTCCTGGGGTATCGGCGAGGACCATTCGCAACCGTCTCCATGAAGCTGGGCTACGGTCCCGCACACCGTTAGGCCGTCTTCCGCTCACGCCCCAACATCGTGCAGCCCGCCTCCAGTGGTGTCGCGACAGGCGTGAATGGAGGGACGAATGGAGACGTGCCGTCTTCAGCGATGAGAGTCGCTTCTGCCTTGGTGCCAATGATGGTCGTATGCGTGTTTGGCGCCGTGCAGGTGAGCGCCACAATCAGGACTGCATACGACCGAGGCACACAGGGCCAACACCCGGCATCATGGTGTGGGGAGCGATCTGCTACACTGGCCGTACACCACTGGTGGTCGTCGAGGGGACACTGAATAGTGCACGGTACATCCAAACCGTCATCGAACCCATCGTTCTACCATTCCTAGACCGGCAAGGGAACTTGCTGTTCCAACAGGACAATGCACGTCCGCATGTATCCCGTGCCACCCAACGTGCTCTAGAAGGTGTAAGTCAACTACCGTGGCCAGCAAGATCTCCGGATCTGTCCCCCATTGAGCATGTTTGGGACTGGATGAAGCGTCGTCTCACGCTGTCTGCACGTCCAGCACGAACGCTGGTCCAACTGAGGCGCCAGGTGGAAATGGCATGGCAAGCCGTTCCACAGGACTACATCCAGCATCTCTACGATCGTCTCCATGGGAGAATAGCAGCCTGCATTGCTGCGAAAGGTGGATATACACTGTACTAGTGCCGACATTGTGCATGCTCTGTTGCCTGTGTCTATGTGCCTGTGGTTCTGTCAGTGTGATCATGTGATGTATCTGACCCCAGGAATGTGTCAATAAAGTTTCCCCTTCCTGGGACAATGAATTCACGGTGTTCTTATTTCAATTTCCAGAAATGTATTTCTCTCTCAGAATAACTACTGGCTTTTGAATATACACTCTTTCGATTGAAACAGAGAATTGATAAAGCTGCTAGATCGTAGTTCCTGATAATAAGTAACAGTATGGAAAAAGTAAAGGTTCAGGAACAACGATCACCCAA
Source organism: Schistocerca piceifrons (assembly GCF_021461385.2). Classification (NCBI taxonomy): domain Eukaryota; kingdom Metazoa; phylum Arthropoda; class Insecta; order Orthoptera; family Acrididae; genus Schistocerca; species Schistocerca piceifrons. Next base: position 752,961,696 of record NC_060140.1, read on the forward strand.
ACTGAAACAATGCAGAATGCGTTAGTAGCCTTCACTCTGCATTTTATTTTTGTATATTGTAAACATAAGTTAAATAGAGTTCGGAGACGTAAATTTGAACGATTAGGTACTTGAGTTCTCTGTAGCGTTAATTTCCATAACACTGACACAGTAAAAAGAGCAATGATTCAGTGTTGTTATAACACGAAACCGGTCTCGGTGATCCACTTCGAAACTTATGTTCTGCATCAAACAAATACTTGCATTATCTGTCTGTCCGCTACATCTTCCATTACACCACTTACATATTATTCCTGGTGCTATCTTTGGACACTTCCTCAAAAGCCAAAAAAAAGTATTTCCTGGTATTTTCTGAACAGCGACGATTCAGCTCTTCACTTCTGCCACAATACATTATCTTTAACGTTAGCTTATTCTTTCGATGCAACAATTAACTTTGCCTTAGCAGAGGCCTCTTTATTAAAATATTCACATCAGTGTTTATAGTAAATTTTTCTGTACAGTCTACTGGTAATGAAACATGAAAGGCTAACGCAAAGTTCATAGAAGCCTCTGTACGAGTGTGAATAATGATTTTACAGTATGTATAATAATAATAAACGAGATGTGAAGAGCACTCAGATCTTAATGATAGCCTGTGTAGTGAATTATGAAATGAATGCAAAAGATTTGCAGCGATATTTGGTGTGTGTACCAGTACTGTATAGTCACAGACCAGCGCCACCTCACGTTCCACTTACAATTTTTTGTCGCATTTCTAGCGTCGCGCTCAGTTCGTTACAGATGCATGTTGTAATGTATTTTACGTGGCAGCGGCGTTACACCCAGACGTGGTTTGAAACTTGCTGAACCGCCTATGTCACACTGCGTCATTTGCAGCCTCGAGCAGAATGGGCACAGATGTAACTACACTCGACGGCATTTGGTTTATACTACAGACATCGACTGGAGAGAATCTGATTCATTTTCGAGTACACCAAAGCATTCCTCGCGGGAAATGTGACCAAGGACGTTCCGGTAATGATGGTTTAATCTAGGAAAGAAAACATTTAAATCTTGCTCACCTGATTTGGATTTGACGGCAGTAGTTTCAAAATATGTTATTTTTGTAGTTCTTAGACGGGAATAGGTTACGAAAGACGCTGAACACATAACTCACAAACCAGCCTAGTAATACGAAAGACGTAAACATTTAAGTATGCCGAGGACATTACAGGACACGATTCTATGAAGTATGTAGACAGCTTACTGCATGTCAAAAGACTCGGACTTTCATCACCATTAACATAATCAGCATCATCATCGTAACCTATCTGATATCCACTGCTGGATAAAGACTTCCTCTGCACTTGTCCATGCATTAAGGTTTTAATGCAAACGTTTCTGTGCTGCTCTCTCAGGTTCTCTAATGCCATCTGCACAACATCCATTAGATCATCATCGCCGTCATTTATTAACTCTTGGAAATCAGCAAAGGAATTTCCTTGGTTTACCTTTCACTCTTAGCTATGTCATCTACTCCAGTCTGCTCTCTTATCCATAATTTGGTATCCTCTTACTCCCAGTAATTCAAAACATGGTTGTCTAGCGTGCTAGCTTAGCAAGCCTCAGTTTTTAGTGGTTAAAAACCTAGGTATGACAAACATTAAGCAAAACTGTAAAACAAATTGTACTTTCCTTTGTAGGGATATAAGAAATTTAGTGTTGTAACCTCTGCTTAGTTTACTCCAGGCTATTTTTACTGTACTGTTTATTTACGTCATCGTTTATCCCGTTATCGCCCTCAACTAATAATGCGAAAATTTTAGATTAAGCTTTACCACGACTTTCGCTGACAGCGATTGAACAACAAACTCACTGGAACCAGTTATAATTAGGTTTTTTTTTCTCCTAAGCGTTGCAGAGGTTTGAGCCTCTCTTATCAGTTGGGTTTTTATGAATTAATAGGACACGTTTGTGCCATGTTTACGACTTTAGGGTAACCTGCGGTCATCGTTGGACTCAGACAGCTTTTGCTATAGTACTGCATCAAATTCAACATCATACGCACTTTGTAAACTTTAAAGTAATGTCATACGACACAAAAACGACCATGTGACCGGTCGACCCAGTACCACAAGTTACCGAAAAGTCGTAAGCGTAACACATAAATGTCGATTAATTCACATACATCCATCTAGTGATCGAGGTTTAAATTTTTGACCCTCTTAGTGCTAATAAAAGACATTATCACTGGTAACAGTAGACTTGTTGTTTCAAGCGATCTTCAACTGCCTTTAAATGCTTGCATAAAAATTCACCAACTGCCTCTTCGACTTCAGAGGTAATTAACACAACTTTCTATCTCGATATTCGTTGATTGTACAATATTTTAATCTAATTGTAATGGCTTTTAGGCTTACATTCAAATTCGGGCTATTGGGTTCTTTGTTTCATTGTTGAAGATTATGAGCACTACTAGGAAACAATACAGTATCATCCACGTGAAGGAAGTGCCTCACGCGTGTACAATTAACATGTGTTACATAGCCTGTGTACGTTTACTCCCAGTGGTAAATACAACAACAAAAAAAGGAAGTGATCAATTTAATGAAATGTTTTTGCACAATCAAATAAACCACGGTGCCAAAAGAAATGGCTTAGGAATGGTCAAAAGTATTCGAACGACAAGATTTGCGTTCCTCCCGATCTGCATGCGATCCACGTAACGTAATTGTCTTGCAGGCCCTTTAATCACTTTTCGGTGCAGTCGTTTGACTATACAAAATGGTTGCCGCAAGTGACCGTACAGAAAACTGCTCTCTACAGAATAATTCTACATGTTAATAGATACCATAATACTACAAATATTAGGAAATACCTTTTTAGATATGATAGAGTTCTTAACGTTAGTACATTCAGATTTATTACAATAAGTGATATCTTTGGAATGTTACCACTCTCGTTAGCCTCAGTGACAACTAGTACACTAAGTCACATAAATCATCACTTAATCCTTTCCCAAAATTAACCTTTTTTGCAAATGAGAGTATCTGGATGACAATTTGAAGTATTCTTGCTCTCAAATACTTTTTCAACCACCTATTAACCGACATTTGTACAAAATGGGTAATGGACTAACCAGATAGGAAATCACGACTGGCAGCGTCAAGTGCTCTACGGAAACCTCATTACCAACAACGAATCACAAGTAATTTCACTGTACACTTGTGCTGGCATTTGGATTTATGTGCAGTTCGAGACCCACCTGTCGCACTTATTATCTAACACAAAGAAACACTGAAAATCATTAGCAGCTAGTTGTGGGTATATTTGTATTTTAAAAGTCGTGACCATCTGTTTTGTTCTGGATATGGATTCAAACACAGTTTTCTAAAGGCAATGCAAAATAAGCAACATTTTCGTGAGAGACAGTGACTGGAACGCAGGGCAGATCTTCATTGTTGGCTCTTCATAAAGAGAAGTGATGCACTTCGTCATTTACTAGTATCGGTTAATAGCATAAATCTGAACTTGAAAATTCATGACAAAAATCTTTGTTCTCGACCGGGATTCCCATTCAGCGATATTGTCCCTGTTAAAGATCTGCCAAAAGTGTTGAATATTGTTTCATTCACAAGTAACTAACTCCAAAAGATATCACGTTATGTTTTGTTTTGGATTAGGATTAGAGGATTCGGGTTAGGATTCGGATTGTTAAGTAAGCACGACTTGTATGAATATCAAGAGCTCAGATGGAAACCCAGTTCTAAGCAAAGAAGGGAAAGCAGAAAGGTGGAAGGAGTATATAGAGGGTCTATACAAGGGCGATGTACTTGAGGACAATATTATGGAAATGGAAGAGGATGTAGATGAAGATGAAATGGGAGATATGATACTGCGTGAAGAGTTTGACAGAGCACTGAAAGACCTGAGTCGAAACAAGGCCCCCGGAGTAGACAATATTCCATTGGAACTACTGACGGCCGTGGGAGAGCCAGTCCTGACAAAACTCTACCATCTGGTGAGCAAGATGTATGAAACAGGCGAAATACCCTCAGACTTCAAGAAGAATATAATAATTCCAATCCCAAAGAAAGCAGGTGTTGACAGATGTGAAAATTACCGAACTATCAGCTTAATAAGTCACAGCTGCAAAATACTAACACGAATTCTTTACAGACGAATGGAAAAACTAGTAGAAGCCAACCTTGGGGAAGATCAGTTTGGATTCCGTAGAAACACTGGAACACGTGAGGCAATACTGACCTTACGACTTATCTTAGAAGAAAGATTAAGGAAAGGCAAACCTACGTTTCTAGCATTTGTAGACTTAGAGAAAGCTTTTGACAATGTTGACTGGAATACTCTCTTTCAAATTTTAAAGGTGGCAGGGGTAAAATACAGGGAGCGAAAGGCTATTTACAATTTGTACAGAAACCAGATGGCAGTTATAAGAGTCGAGGGACATGAAAGGGAAGCAGTGGTTGGGAAGGGAGTACGACAGGGTTGTAGCTTCTCCCCGATGTTGTTCAATCTGTATATTGAGCAAGCAGTAAAGGAAACAAAAGAAAAATTCGGAGTAGGTATTAAAATTCATGGAGAAGAAATAAAAACTTTGAGGTTCGCCGATGACATTGTAATTCTGTCAGAGACAGCAAAGGACTTGGAAGAGCAGTTGAATGGAATGGACAGTGTCTTGAAAGGAGGATATAAGATGAACATCAACAAAAGCAAAACAAGGATAATGGAATGTAGTCTAATTAAGTCGGGTGATGCTGAGGGAATTAGATTAGGAAATGAGGCACTTAAAGTAGTAAAGGAGTTTTGCTATTTGGGGAGCAAAATAACTGATGATGGTCGAAGTAGAGAGGATATAAAATGTAGGCTGGCAATGGCAAGGAAAGCGTTTCTGAAGAAGAGAAATTTGTTAACATCCAGTATTGATTTAAGTGTCAGGAAGTCATTTCTGAAAGTATTCGTATGGAGTGTAGCCATGTATGGAAGTGAAACATGGACGATAAATAGTTTGGACAAGAAGAGAATAGAAGCTTTCGAAATGTGGTGCTACAGAAGAATGCTGAAGATTAGATGGGTAGATCACATAACTAATGAGGAAGTATTGAATAGGATTGGGGAGAAGAGAAGTTTGTGGCACAACTTGACCAGAAGAACGGATCGGTTGGTAGGACATGTTCTGAGGCATCAAGGGATCACCAATTTAGTATTGGAGGGCAGCGTGGAGGGTAAAAATCGTAGAGGGAGACCAAGAGATGAATACACTAAGCAGATTCAGAAGGATGTAGGTTGCAGTAGGTACGGGGAGATGAAAAAGCTTGCACAGGATAGAGTAGCATGGAGAGCTGCATCAAACCAGTCTCAGGACTGAAGACCACAACAACAACAAGTAAGCACAAACAAATGTTAGATACCAAATGCTGACGGTAGTGGCGAGATCTTTGGAACAGAAATGACGAGATGAATGAATAATTTTTGCTTTCTTAGGAGTCGAACGCTGCACCTATCGCCACTATTTTCTAAGGAAAATGGACGTTATCTTTCACAATAGCGAGAAATGTGCATGTTGGAACTAGAAATAGCGACAAGGGTTCAGTGCTGACTGGAAATCGATCCCTGCAAATATCGCCGTTGACTGCATAAGAAGAGACGCTAATTATCGAATTCTTTTTTACCAGTATCTAGCATCTTTAAGGGACGTAAGGAGAAGCTCTGTGTCTCACTGGAATACAAAAACGTCACATATCGTTATTGTTGACAACAAATGAAGAAACGTTACAAATTAAAATTATATTTAACTGCCGGCCGGGGTGGCCGAGCGGTTATAGGCGCTACAGTCTGAAACCGAGTGACCGCTACGGTCGCAACTTCGAATCCTGCCTCGGGCATGGATGTGTGTGATGTCCTTAGGTTAGTTAGGTTTTTCTAAGTTCTAGGATACTGATGACCTGAGAAGTCCCGTAGTGCTCAGAGCCATTTTTATATATTTCAAAAACAGAGGGGTGTGTTCATGCTAAAAGTTGAAAATAAATGGTGAAATTTTTTACGCTGGACAAGGATACCAAGGGAGACACGAGCCTTAAGTATAGATTTTGAGGAGTTTATAATCTTCAGCGCGCAGAGAATTTCCGGAATTGTATCGTCACGAAGGGATAAAATCCTGCGAATCCCAGTCCAGAACCAACATACTCAACATCCCAGGCTCAAATAAAAGATGGAGCAAGTGCTCTGTTACATTAAATGACGTTAATATTACACCTCTGAGAAAGGTTACTGCTGACGGAGTTTGTACATGCAAGCACTTTCCCCTCTATCGAGGCCCAGCTTAACGCTAATCGGCAGGGAAGGGGAAATTCGTTTAATGTGAACATGAGACCACGGTGCAGTCTCATGTTGATTACTTGGCCTTCAGTCACCTGAAGTGTGAATCGAACCCGTACCACAGTACACAATCTTATCATCAACCGACCAGGCCACCCAACTTCATATGTGAGTTGGTAATGACTTTGTAATAGTGCAGGCGTCGTACTGTACGAGAATTCTGACCTCCTGGCTCCTGGAGTGGATTACACCCCGTTTAAAACATTCACTGTCTTGTATAAAATGCACGTTTGACTATCAGCTACAATTTAATTTAAAACCCAAATATCGACAAGTTTCGGTTACAGACCATCTTCACGGATTAGCACATCTGTCAGTACATAAATAATGGCCACATCTCATATGTAGATCACGCCATTCAAATGGTTTAAATGGCTCTAAGCATTATGGGACTTAACATATGAGGTCATCAGTCCCGTAGAGTTAGAACCACAGAAACCTAACTAACCTAAGGACATCACACACATCCTTGTCCGAGGCAGGATTGGAAGTTGCGACCGTAGCGGTCACTCGGTTCCAGACTGTAGCGCCTAGAACCGGACGGCCACTCCGACCGACCCAGACAGCCCAAAACCGTCTGTGAGTTCGTAATGTTTTTGTCGTAAAGCTGGAGCCTAGTGGATGAGAATTCTGATTCCCTGGCTTCTGGACTGGATTATACTGGATTGAAAAAAGCAGATGATGGCCAAACATGTATTTTATACATTACTTGACGGCTGTTAATTGTCACCTGCCAAAAATTTTCAATTCAGTATCACGTTTTATCCAGCTGTCTCGTCTATCCATGTTTGACTTGATTTTGTGATCACAGAAGTAAATCACATGACAGGTATTCACAAACGCAGCTGACGCTGCAGGATGCGGAAAATTTTGCAGATATGGTTGCCTTCCGATTGAGTCGCGTTGCTGCTCTATCTGCTAGTGGTAAACGTCGCTCATTGCAAAGGAAAAGTTGCGATGACTCCCAATTTTGCACAGTTTAGTAAAACCACAGCTCATATATTTGTTAACAGTAGGAATCTGTTGGAAGCTCAAAGATAATTTACTTCATTTACTAAGCCACCCGTAATAGCCGAACCTGAGAAAAACTTTCCGATAAAGAGCTCTTAGTTGCCCGTCCTGATCAGAACATTTTCAGCTCCACTGGACTATAACCGCCTGACGCCAGCTGACGTCACCCAGGTGATCGCTACGCATCGTGCCTTGAGTCTATGAACTACAGCGGACGTTTCTACTCTCATACTGGCCATGAGTTTGGAGACAATAGGACTTTTTGGCACTTGTCAGAAGTGGCATGATCCAGTTTTGGTAGATTCGTTTCCAGGCAGCGGTTGGCAATCGGAGAGACTGAAGAACGGAAATGCGGCAGGTAAGGGTTCGCGTCCCTATAGAGAACCTTATTTTTATTTTTAATTCTTGTGTTACACGAAGAGCCATGCTCCACTTCTTCGTAATCCGCGTGATCATCAAATTCTTCCGACCAAATCAGCTCATCCGTCCACACAAACGTATACTCCGATTAAAAGTTCCACTACTTTCTCGTGTATGTTACTTGCAATTTGAATGTGTTCTTCTGTTGCTACCGCGGAATTTTCTGGTGAGATCAGGCAGTTTCTGCCAAAAGATATGTACTGTAATCCAGCTTTATTTCCAGTCGTGCTTTGACGCTTACCTGTGAGTGCTCATATTGTGTGGGTCCTGTTACTCTTCTACTCATGTTCCACACGTCTCTGTAGTTTCACTTGTACTATCAAACGTTTTCAGTCGTTCAGTCGATTCGACATTTTTCGCAGTGTTTTCACTATGTTCTCACAACATTCTCGCAAAATTCACGTTATTAGATCGAGAGACAGCAACTGAAATAGCTCTGTAGCCGCAACTAGCAATGTCATCAACAGCTGATGAGTGGGTGGGGAGAATGGGCGCAAACGTATGTCACTGCTGAGGTCATGGGATTTTCCGTCTCCCCATCTCTCTAAGGTCAGTTATCCTATGTATAAAATGAAACTTCCTGGCAGATTAAAACTGTGTGCCGGACCGTGACTCGAACTCTGGACCTTTGCCTTTTGCGGGCAAGTGCTCTACTAACTGAGCTACTCAGGCACGACGCACGGCCCCGTCGTCACAGCTGTAATTCGGCCAGTACCTCGTCTCTAGCCATCCAAACTTCACAGAAGCTCTCCTCCGAAACTTGCAGAACTAGCACTCCTGGAAGAAAGGATATTGCGGAGACATGGCTTAGCCACAGCCTGGGGGTTGTTTCTAGTATGAAATTTTCACTCTACAGCGGAGTGTACGTTGATATAAAACTTCAGTTGGAAGTTTCATATCAGCGCACACTCCGCTGTAGAGTGAAAATTTCATTCTATGTATAAAAATCTGGAAATTCAAATTTTGGCAGGAAGTTAAAAAACGGTGGGAAATTCAAGAAATTGCCCAGTTGTACTAGTGTGTTTCCCCCCCATTCCTATAATGTGGGGCAGTTGATCTAAGTACAAACGGGCAGGAAATTCAGTAATCCAAGATAGTGCTGTACCCTGCTGGCTGACCTGGAATAATGGGGCAGACTCCGTGACATCATAATCCAAGATGGCTGACCTAGGATACTGGTCCTCGTTGTACTTCGTTAGAATATAAGTTCAGGAATATTGGCGCTGGCTCTGTGATATCCAGGCCTATCTGTTAAACAAAGGTTGGCTAACCTACTTAACATCACCCTCCCCCCAGATATTATTATCTCAGAGGTGTGTGGTCACTGTGTAGGACTCTTCCTAAGATTAAATCTCACCACTTGTGTCACTATTTAACATCACACTGGCGGACGGAAAACGCCTTCCAGACACACCCGAAGACGTTACCCCGACACATTCCCCTAAGTCCAAACTGTATGCTGAGTAGTAGGTACAGCTGCATCTACATTTAAAAAGAAAAATACCTTGCTAGGGAGGGTTCACTGTTCCACGATCGCTAAGTTCATGATCGCCAGACCGGTCGACAGGTCCCCCCACCTGTCAGCAACATCCCAATTAGAGCCAAGTCACAGCACGCAGCTGCCGCTCGCAGAAGGTTGGTCAGAGCTGAACCGCCAGCAGCTGGGCTCACAATACTATATAAGACATTCGTGCCCCACTGTCCCTGGAGGTGCGCGACTATGTACCAGTGACCACTCGATGCAGAGAGATATCACACAGGTGCTACTGCAAGGCGAGCGCGGCTGGAATGTCTTATGTAGTATTAAGACTCCAGCGGCCAAGATTTCGGCTCTGCCCAAACATCTGTGAGCGACAGTTGTGCGCTGGGACTTGGCTCCCAGACAGGTACTGCAGATGGGTGGTGGGCTTCTCAGTCGGTCTGATGATCATGAAGCTTACGACCGCAGACTAGAGAGCTCTCTCTGGCAAGATATTTGTTTAAATAAAGACGCAAGTGTTACTGCTACACAGCCTATAGTTTGATATAGCTTGGACTGTAACGCTGGGGAATAAGTCAGGGCTGCAGCATGGGAGCGTGTCCGGAAGGCCCTGTTTCTTCTCCCCCCCCCCCCCCCCTCATGTGGAGTTAATAAAGACATAAGTGTAGAGATCCAAACTTAGTGTCAGGATAACTGGTAGGCAGTGACCGTACACTTCAGAGTGAATAATAGCTGGGTGGGGAGTAATATGTTAAGTAGGTCAGCTGATCTTAGTGTAACAGAAAGGCGTGGACATGCACAAACCCCCTTATGTATCTCACGTCATAGAACCAGGGACAGTTTTACAGAAATTGATTCCTGACGTCACAGGGCCAGAGCTAGTATTCTAGTTCAGCTGTCTTGGATTCGGATCTCACAGAGCTTATCCCAGTAAACCAGGTCAGCCATCATGGCTATGCACCATCTTGGGTTTTTTTAATTTCCCGCCAATTTATACTTAGGGCAATAGTCAAACCACATATTAATGGGAAGACACACTAGCATGATTTGGCAGTGTTTTGAATTTGGCACTAATTTTTACTTTCACGGAAAGAAAGGCTCAAATGCCTCTTAGCACTATGATACTTAACATCTGAGGTCATCAGTCCCCTAGAAGCTAGAACTACTTAAACCTAACTTAAGGACATCACACACATCCATGCCCGAGGCAGGATTCGAACCTGCGACCGTAGCTGTCGCACGGTTCCAGACTGAAGCACCTAGAACCGCTCGGTCACAACGGCTGGCTTTCACGGAAAATTTGAATTTACAGCCATTTTATACACAGGACAACTGCCTTTGTCAAACGGGGGAGCGGAAGGGGAAGAGAAAAGGGGAAAACACCATGACGCGATTAAAGACATACGTTGGTGCCCTTTGTCGCACTGTCTATCTAGTCATTGGCTGTGGACTTCATTCGGTTGCTAGATCTCGATCAAATAGCGAGACGTTTACGGCAATGTTGTGAGAACATTGTATGAAATCGTGAAAAATATCGAGTAGATTGAAAATATCTGATAGCACAAGTGAAAACATTGAGAGACCTGGAACGTCAGTAGAAGAATAACAGGCCCCACACGATGAGGGCGTCCGCAGTGAAGCATGAAATAACTATTAAAAACAGCCCTGGATCATAGTTTACATATTTTGGCCGAAAACTATCTGATCTACAGAAAATTTTGCAGTTGTAAATGAAGAACACATTAAAATTGCAAGTAAGATACTCGAAAATGTAGTGGAAGCTTTATAGGAGTATATCTTTGTGTGAGACGATGACTTGACTTGGTCGGAAGAACTTGAAGATAGAGGGACTTATAAAGAAGTGGAGCGTGGCTTTACATGTAACGTAAAAATTTAAAATAAAAAAGTAAAAATAATTTTATAGGTAGGGACTCGAACGAATGATCCTGCCATTTTCGTTCTGCAATCTTTCCGATGGGCCAACCGCTGCCTGGGAACGACGCTAGTAAAAATGAGTCATGTCGTGCCCGACAGGTGCCATAAAATGCTATTTCTTCTAAATACCAGGCCACCTGCAGCTCCCACTTCTCACTCTTTCCTTTCTGGCCGAGCATTGCAAATAACAAAAATTTGGATAACATCAGTGATGATGCGTAGGCTCTGTCGTCCTGTCAGTATTATATTTTTCACGTCAGATGTTGTGTGGCCACTGGTTACAACGTTGTTGTTACTGCATAGTGTACTCTCAGTTCATCGAAAATATTTCAGCCTGAAATCCAAACTACAATATTAAACAATCTTATACTTGCCAGTATGAGCGCAGAAACGTCCGCTGTAAGTCGTAGGCTCAAGGCGCCATTTATCGCTATCCTCTTGGTTCATGCTAGGTAGTAGTTGTTGCCTAAATTACGGAAAAATCGGATTCAGCAACACAGATTTTCCTTTGCACTACGCGACGCTTCCCACGAACAGATATCGCAGCAGCGAAGCTCAAGTTGAAGGCAACAATTGTTACGAAAACGTCCGCATCCTACCGTATCGGCCGTTATGTGATTTATTGTCAGTGAGTACAAAATGAACTTGAATAGAAGCATTGGGTAGCCGAGGTAACTAGTTAAAAGAAGGAAATGAATGTTTTGAACAGCTGTAATTCACTCCAGGTAGCCAGGGAGTCATAATTTGTGCATACAACCTTGTAGGTGGGGCAGCCACTGTTATGGGTATTCATATTGGGTATTAACAACGGCAAGCTGTATTTAGTCCTTTCCTGCTCTCATGTTTTAATCATATGTTCACCTGAAGATGCCGCTTGTAGTGGCACGAAACCGGTAGTGATCCAGTAATAAATGACTAAATACTGCTGAAGAGGTTAATTATTAATACACAAGATGAGTCAGAATTTCATTCCAGCGTGGCGATCTTTATTACAACAAAACCATTACCTATTCACATGTGGAGTTGGGTGGTTTGGTGGATTAATAGTAGGAATATTTAGGGTCTGGGTTCGATTCACACTTCAGGCGATGGTTTTTAGTAGGCACCAACAGACTCTCTTCATCTTTGTAAAGCCAAGTAAATTCAATATCCAACATTTGATTGTGCTTAGTTAGCAAATCCGATTCGGTGCTGGGTTTGAATCCCCGTCCGAAACTTAATGTGGCATAATTTCAACTTTGTTACTTTGCAGGCTTCTGGGTTCTTTCAATTGCAATCATGACTTTAATAAAATGGCAAAGGTACTGTAAATCAGAACACTGGGAGGAGCTGTGGTCTAAATAACAATTGATTTACTCATTCTTAACATCACATGACAATAGATGGCTAAATAAATGCCACAGAAACATTTTAATCTGACAAACGCTTTCAATTATATGCGGTCTTGGGTTAACAAAGTGATCAGCTGGGGATCAACGCACCATCCTAACCAGAACTAAACGCTTTATCTGACTTCATAAAAGTGAATCCGTGGTATGGCCCAAAAACTATGCTACTATCAAGCATTTATACTCTACTATTCCACAAAGAAAAATATGGTTCCAAAGAACAGGGTGCTGAGAAGCATATATTGGAGCCCTACGCCGTAGCAGCAAATACTTTACCCTTCTGCAGATCAGGGCGCCATCTACAGTCACGGACAGCGACAAACTGTTATTAACGGCGTGCGACGGAAATATGCAAGTAGTCGGTCTCGCATTCGGCTGATTCGGAACGCAGATACTTCCTTATAAGCCTCTGAAACCCCGGTGAATTTCAGTGTACAGGTGGATCCGTTTGCTGATCTGCCAAACTAGTTTGACTCCGTGACATGACTATGCATGACGGAATATGTCAAACGTTTTGACGGCCGACTCAAGACAAATAAGTGCACACACGCATAACTCGTTGTGTGCATGATGCTAGAAGCAGTACCTATGATGGCACAGGCTCCAAGTGGCACACTAGCACAGGACACAAGTCTCCGCATCTAGGTAAAGACCTGCCATTCTTTACTAGTGAAACGCCAGTACAAGAGTGGTTTTCTCTATTATCTACAGCTTTCCTCGACAGCTCGGTAGCATAGCACATTTGCATGCTTAGACTATACCTAATTTAACACAAGCCAATCACAAGCTGGAGCCTGGAATTCAAAGCTGGGAGACCGCCCCATCTGCGTACTCAGGTTTGACCAACCAGCGATTTTAGAAATTAACTGGGAGAAAAGAAAAAATGTTCATCTAAGCGCCCTCTTTCCCACGCGTTACATCATGTGTTTGCTGAAAGCATGACTTTGATGGAACCACATTCAATAAATGATCGTTATCTCCCCTGTAGTGTCCATTTCTAACTTTCCAAAGAACTGCCATAAACTCGCTAAAAGCCTTGTGCCATCACAAATAAGTTTTGTAGCATAGTCTGGACGCCTGAACACCGCTGCTCTGTCCCACAGAATTCTCTGAAACTCTCAGCCGTGTCATCCGCTTTCTACCTAACAAGGGCGCATACTCTGCTTTATTGTCGGCCATCAGATCTTACAATGCGCCGCTCATAGATGCTTTTACTCCTCAGCGCTAGTCAGTCTACCTGTACACGGCCGCCGACCATCTGGCGCCACCCAGTGTGTCTGCACAATAAGACCGGGAGACTCGGCTGTCGGCACAACGTTTTCACCAGGTTCCATAGTTAAAAGGTCCCTTCAGCTCGCAGCCGCCGTACGCTTTTACTACTGTCAAATAGCTCGGCACCCTCTTCCTTCGAACACAAATAAAACCTGCCGCTATGCCTTCACTAGAGCACACAAGCAAGATAGTGAACTAATGCCAACCATTTCATCATATGAATGAAGTCAGATCGTATCAAATATAGCAACCAAATAATAAAGATCACCTTCCCTATGAACATTAAGCAGCATGACAGCGTATCACAAGTGAGAGTGCGCCGCATTCTCTCAACTTGTGAACAAAACCATATTTAACATCTTTTGTGGTTAGTTAATGGATAGGAGTCGCGGACCAGTACAACGACTTTCGTCATGAAATTTCAAGTACACATTTAGGCTGTGAACTAATACTAATTGAACATGAGGTATGTCACGTCCCTTTATGCCTAGTCAGCAAAGAAGATCAGTACTTTGTTCGAGTCTCGGTCAGGCACGAGAACGTATCGTAGGTTGCATTGCCTTCAGATACGGGGTTTGTATCCATATCAAGAACCAAACTGTTGGTCATCTCTTTGAAACTTCAAACATATACACAACTAGCTGCTCATGATTTTCTATGTCACTTCATGTTAGATAACAAGGACAATAAGTGACTTTCGAACCGTGCACAAATCCTCGTGCCATTATGAATACAGCGAAATTACTACTGAAACGTCACTAATGGTGAGGTTTCCATAGCAAACTTGTCACGATTAATCACAGTTGTCGAACAGGTTAGTTAATTAACCAGTTCATGCCAACGGTGGTTAACAGGTGGCTGAAGAACGTTTTAGAGAGAAAAAATACTTTGAATACATAGCACTTTCAGAGTGCAAAATATTCTTGAAAAATTTCTTATTCTCAAGAAAAGGGTACTATGCATACTTTACGAGTATATGATTGAGTATGGGACAATAACTGCCTCAGATACTAATGAGAGTGATAATATTTTAGAAAGTCTCTTACTGTAATAAATTTAAGTTACCAGTGTAAAGGTCCATGTCATTTCTAGTGAGGTATTCCCCAATATGAGTCGTTTTGCGGGGTTAATTTACATCTGTAGTTACTGCCGTACAGAGTGGAGTACTTTAGCGGTCAGTTGTGGAACCCTTTCTGCATAATCAAACGACTGTACCGAAAACAGAGAAGAGAACCTGAAAAGAGTTATGTGGTGTGCATGCGCATCAGGTGGAACACAATTCATGCCTTTCGGATACTTTTGAGCATGATAGTACCAAGTATGAGGCTGTGATGTGAAGACTAGATGTGCCGTGTGGGACCACTGTAAACCTGATACCTAATCAGTGTATTACAGACAGTGTATTGTGAACTCGGCAGACCTTTTTCAATTAACCAGCTTTGAACCTCAAATCATAAATGGTGCAAGACGCATGGGTCATAGCTTATCGGTATGTAGGCGATAGCATGTGTATCTACTGTGTTCCAAAACTACACACAAAAAAAATCAGAATTTTCCGTTGCTCAAACCTCGGATTCCACTGCTGATAAAAAGCTAAGATGAGGTGCTTTGGATAACACTTGGGTAGGTACCATTTACGTACCCCACAAAAGGATCGTCTTAGTGTCAGTATCCTACAGTACAGGGTCAAAGTATGAATACTTCACATTTTTTCCTGCTTAGACAAACCTAGCAAGTAGTTTGGTTCCTTTTACATTTAATGTGGTCTATGTGGATTTAATGGGACTTACGGAAGCACCATTAATTCATGGGTGGTTCTTCGGAAAACCCCACAATAATGATTTTTTCACTATATTCTCGCCATCACCAGCGGATCAAAACCCAGCTCAGGATTCCAAGACAACTATGCACAGAAAATGGCTGTAATTTTTACGATGTTTTTCTAAGAGTCCAATCTTGAATAAAACTGAAAATGTTTTTTATATCTATCCGTTTGTGGGAAAGAGAAGTTCAAAGTTAAAATATTTTTGCACATAAAATCTGGTGCGAGGTGGAAACGTAGCTTATAAAGTGACGTAGCACGGAGAAATACGCTTTAAAGTAATGTATCACGGAAGCACATGCAAAAATTTTTTTGCGCGTAAAATCCGATGTACGGTGTAAAATTAGTTTTGCTTTTTTTCGATTTCTGATAAGTAAGCTATCAAAATTTTATTGACCAATATATTTCTTTTCATAGGATTTACATTCCCAGCTGCATCAGGAAAAAGAACGGAACAAGCGGAAAAATTCTCCTATCCGAGTACAAAAAATGCAGATATGTTACTGTTTATTTGAAAGACTCTGACTGAAAAGTGGGGGTACCAGCTGCTTCATGCTGTCTTCCTCAGCACGTTTAAAGAATTTCCCAAGAATTTAGTCTTTGGAATATGCTGAGAAAGAAGAAGACTGTGGCACTGACAAAGCGAAAGCGACGGGAAAGTAATAAATATTGGAAGGTAGTAGACAGTGGCTATGTCATAGAAAGAGCGAAGGAGACAAGGTAGCGTGAGAGAATGAGAGGGGCACAGTGGAGTAATCGAGCAGTGTTAGGAATGGAGTGAAGGAGACAGTGCCCGGGTTAGGAAGGGGGGGGGGGGGGAGGAGGAGGAATAACGAGTCAATGGGAGTGGGTGATAGCAGAAATAATGAAAGACAGTGAGAGAAGATTGTAGTTGTAAGACAGAAAGAAGGCTACTAAGGATGTGACACAGGAACATAGGAAACAATGACAGAGAGGCACATAGAGATAATGACAATGAGTTGGACTGAATGAATGAGCGAGACAGGGCATCTGAGAGTGGATGGACTAATGAGTTACAAGTAGGAGAAACTGGGGGACTTTGAGGTGAGTTGCGTATTAAAAATAGCGCGAGTTCGTTCACATGCCAAAATTTTTGATAAAAATGTTTGAAAGTGCTGAGGGAAGTAGAATGAGGTAGCCGGTACCCCACTCTTCAGTCAGTATTTTAATTGAACAGGAACATATTCGCATATTTTTTTATCCGAAAGGAGCATTTTCCGGTGGTGGGAGGTTACATACGAATTCCGGTTTCCGAGATCGTGTCTAGGACGGGTATTCAGTACTGCAGATCACAATAGGCGTTGACAGCCGCACAAGATGATCACAATTATTTGACCTACGGACGTCACATCGCCTCCATAAAGCCATGAAGGGCGATCGACGGTCTACTGAGAGTCAGACTGCCGTCGATTTGAAAATGGGGTTTCGGAAACCCAGTTCAGTGAGGACTGTATTTTGAAACACACTGCATAGGCTTTTCTTTGCTTACACCTAGACAAAATCTACTAGTGATGTGCACCCACGAACATCGTCCCTGGACCATGGAATAATTGGAGTGTGTGGCATGGTACACCGTACCACACTTTGGTTGCAGGCAGATTAATAGCTTGAAAACTCCGTGAATTCACGACCCGGCAAACGACCAGAAAATTTATGAGACGCTGCCTTTACTTTTGGATAATTCATGAATCTAGTAAAACTGCGCAAGTCCAATTGGGCTTGCTCTGCAAGAATCATAGATCAGTTTCTATCCATAAAGACTCCAACACCTGTTGCTGCGTGTGGTGGCTGTGCAGTGTGAAGCGCCTTACCACGGTTCGCGGGTCTGTCCCCGTCAGAGGTTCGAGTTCTCCCTCGGGCATGAATGTACGTGTTCTTCTTAGCGTAAGTTAGTTTAAGTTTGATTAAGTAGTGTGTAAGCCTAGAGACAGATGACCTCAGCAGTTTGGTCCACAAATTTCCAATTTTCCAACACCTGTTGTTCAGCTGAGTTCAAGCCTTGACTTGCAGCTTCAGTTTGGAGAACCTGCGCAGTGGCGATTCACTATTAGCATCATATCCAGCGCTTCCCATGACTTTAAGCCGCAGAGTATATTTCGGCGATTTGCCTAAGATGTTCCTGATAGCCATTTGAAATTATGAGTGGAAAAACACAGAAGAGCGTCTAAGGACTGCAACGTCCGTTTGTATGTCAGAATCGTCTCAAGCAGAGCAATAAACATGACAAGCTAAAGTTAGAACTGAGCAGTCTTGTCGTCCTCGGATGATTCAACGTCCTTGCATGCCAATTGCCGGTGCATCGTGACAAGAGAGGGAAACGGCGTATGTCGGAGCCGCAGATTAGAATACAACGGAGTCATTCATTCCAGTTTCTTCCGTCAACTACGACTCACTCTGTTTGTACATTCTGATGGTATTCAGTATAACTCTGCCGCTTTCCTAAGAATTGCATACTGTAACGAAATTTCGAACAGGCCAAGACATTTAAATAAAACAATTTTGGGTATTACGCCACATCACTATAAAATACTAAAGCAACTAAACGGCCAGCGTTTTGACCGACTTGCTGCATTCCTTCAGGGCGATTAACTGCTGGACATTAGTAAATGTCTTTCCCCATTATGATATGTGTTTTGGTTACCTGGTGGATACCGACAACACATATAAAGGGTGAACACTAGTAAAACAAACAGTAGGGATGAATGCATGGCTGGAAATGTAGGAAAAACGGCCCAGAAAGATGTGTCCGGAAAAGGACGGTGCACGTGCAACTACAACAAATCGCCCCGGATCACAGTACAGAGCTGCACTGCATCCACGTTAGAGTAGTTCCTGAAGGTGGCCTCCATGGACCTGCAGGTGGCAGGAATAATGGCGGTTGCCGTACAGGATACACATAATCGTACGCTTTTGGCCATTAAAATTGCTACACCAAGAAGAATTGCAGATGATAAACGAGTATTCATTGGACAAATATATTATACTAGAGCTGACATGTGATCACATTTTCGCGCAGTTTGGATGCATAGATCCTGAGAAATCACTACCCAGAACAACCACCTCTGGCCGTAATAACGGCCTTGATACGCCTGGGCATTGAGTCAAACAGAGCTTGGATAGGGTGTACAGGTACAGCTGCCTATGCAGCTTCAACACGATACCACAGTTCATCAAGAGTAGTGACTGGCGTATTATGACGAGCCAGTTGCTCGGCCACCATTGACCGGACGTTTTCAATTGGTAAGAGATCTGAAGAATGTGCTTGCCAGGGCAGCAGTCGACCATTTTCTGTATCCAGAAAGGCTCGTACAGGACCTGCAACATGCGGTCGTGCATTATCGTACTGAAATATGAGGTTACGCAGGGATCGAATGAAGGGTAGAGCCACGCGTCGTAACACATCTGAAATGTAACGTCCACTGTTCAAAGTGCCGTCAATGCGAACAAGAGGTGACCGCGACGTGTAATCAATGGCACCCCATACCATCATTCCGGGTGATACGCCAGTATGGCCATGACGAATAGACGCTTCCAATGTGCGTTCACCGCGATGTCGCCAAACACGGATGGTCCTGTCTGTGGTGCAGCGTCAAGGGTAACCGCAGCCATGGTCTCCGAGCTGATAGTCCATTCTGCTGAAAACGTCGTCGAACTTTTCGTGCAGATGGTTGTTGTCTTGCAAACGTCCCCATCTGTTGACTCAGGGATCGAGACGTGGCTGCACGATCGGTTACAGTCATGCGGATAAAATGCCTGTCATCTCGACTGCTAGTGGTAAGAGGTTGTTGGGATCCAGCACGGCGTTCCGTATTGCCCTCCTGAACCCACCGATTCCATATTCTGCTAACAGTCATTGGATCTCGATCAACGCGAGCAGCAATGCCGCGATACGATAAACCACAATCGCGATAGGCTACAATCCGACCTTTATCAAAGTCGGAAACGTGATGGTACGCATTTCTCCTCCTTATACGAGGCATCATAACAACGTTTCACCAGGCGACGCCGGTCAACTGCTGTTTGTGTATGAGAAATCGGTTGGAAACTTTCCTCATGCCATTACGTTGTAGGTGTCACCATCGGCGCCAACCTTGTGTGAATGCTCTGAAAAGCTAATCATTTGCATATCACAGCATCTTCTTCCTGTCGGTTTAATTTCGCGCCTGTAGCACGTCATCTTCGTGGTGTAGCATTTTTAATGGCCACTCACCTGGAACTTGTATCAGGGTTCGTCTCAGTATCCCGTACAACCTGGTCCTCCACATCTGATTTACGCAAAGTCCGCCGCCTCCCTGCACGTTCGTCTGTCTGAAAAACCCCATGATCTGACAAACGCCCAAAAAGGGCTTCAAATGTATGATATGGCTGGTGATGTGAGGGTAGTAAAGTAAGTACGCTCACTGCCATGATATAGCTATGCAGCTTCTAGACCGTTTCCATCTGCTTCGGCGTACATAACACCATCTCGGCTTGTTCTACGAATACTTTTTAAGGAACACCTGAAGCTTATAAGATTGTGAACTTACCTGGAATATTTGATTTCTATAATACTTGGTTGTAGTCAAATCCTAGGGCAACTATATTTGTTTTCTTCCAAATTTGATTTTTTCTTAATTGCGAGTACAGCCACCAGAACTGTACTGCAATCGCTTTGTGATCATTATAATCTCCCCTAAAGATTATATGGGTAGATCACGTAACTAATGAGGAGATACTGAACAGAATTGGTGAAAAAAGAAATCTGTGACACAACCTGACTAGAAGAAGGGACTGATAGGTAGGACACATTCTGAGACATTAATGGATTACCACTAAAGCGCGTGGGGGCGGAGGAGGGGGTAAAAATCGTAGAGGGAGATCAAGAGATGAGTACAGTAAGAAGATTCAGAGGGATGTAGGTTGCAGCAGTTACTCGGAGATGAAGAGGCTTACACAGAATAAAGTGGCATAGAGACCCGCATGAAACCATCCACAACAGCATCATTATGTACATTCCTGGAAATGGAAAAAAGAACACATTGACACCGGTGTGTCAGACCCACCATACTTGCTCCGGACACTGCGAGAGGGCTGTACAGGCAATGATCACACGCACGGCACAGCGGACACACCAGGAACCGCGGTGTTGGCCGTCGAATGGCGCTAGCTGCGCAGCATTTGTGCACCGCCGCCGTCAGTGTCAGCCAGTTTGCCGTGGCATACGGAGCTCCATCGCAGTCTTTAACACTGGTAGCATGCCGCGACAGCGTGGACGTGAACCGTATGTGCAGTTGACGGACTTTGAGCGAGGGCGTATAGTGGGCATGCGGGAGGCCGGGTGGACCTACCGCCGAATTGCTCAACACGTGGGGCGTGAGGTCTCCACAGTACATCGATGTTGTCGCCAGTGGTCGGCGGAAGGTGCACGTGCCCGTCGACCTGGGACCGGACCGCAGCGACGCACGGATGCACGCCAAGACCGTAGGATCCTACGCAGTGCCGTAGGGGACCGCACCGCCACTTCCCAGCAAATTAGGGACACTGTTGCTCCTGGGGTATCGGCGAGGACCATTCGCAACCGTCTCCATGAAGCTGGGCTACGGTCCCGCACACCGTTAGGCCGTCTTCCGCTCACGCCCCAACATCGTGCAGCCCGCCTCCAGTGGTGTCGCGACAGGCGTGAATGGAGGGACGAATGGAGACGTGTCGTCTTCAACGATGAGAGTCGCTTCTGCCTTGGTGCCAATGATGGTCGTATGCGTGTTTGGCGCCGTGCAGGTGAGCGCCACAATCAGGACTGCATACGACCGAGGCACACAGGGCCAACACCCGGCATCATGGTGTGGGGAGCGATCTCCTACACTGGCCGTACACCACTGGTGATCGTCGAGGGGACACTGAATAGTGCACGGTACATCCAAACCGTCATCGAACCCATCGTTCTACCATTCCTAGACCGGCAAGGGAACTTGCTGTTCCAACAGGACAATGCACGTCCGCATGTATCCCGTGCCACCCAACGTGCTCTAGAAGGTGTAAGTCAACTACCCTGGCCAGCAAGATCTCCGGATCTGTCCCCCATTGAGCATGTTTGGGACTGGATGAAGCGTCGTCTCATGCGGTCTGCACGTCCAGCACGAACGCTGGTCCAACGGAGGCGCCAGGTGGAAATGGCAATGCAAGCCGTTCCACAGGACTACATCCAGCATCTCTACGATCGTCTCCATGGGAGAATAGCAGCCTGCATTGCTGCGAAAGGTGGATATACACTGTACTAGTGCCGACATTGTGCATGCTCTGTTGCCTGTGTCTATGTGCCTGTGGTTCTGTCAGTGTGATCATGTGATGTTTCTGACCCCAGGAATGTGTCAATAAAGTTTCCCCTTCCTGGGACAATGAATTCACGGTGTTCTTATTTCAATTTCCAGGAGTGTATAAGCGGCGTGTATTGTTCTCGTACCTTTATATTTTATTTATGATTATGTGTTGCATGGTGTCCGATGACAATATTATGAATCTCATTCTCATGTATATAGAGGACATACGCTATACGGACACATTTAACGCACATGTTCATCATTTATTATACACAGGTTACCATACTGCCGAACGATCCGAAACACAAAAAAAAGGTAATTATAGTAAATGTCTTAAAACAAACCTTTTGTACTTGAAGATAAGGGAACACATTAGACAGTGAAACATTTTGAGTAATGCAATTTAAAAAGAAAGTACATTGCTAGAACAGATCTTAAATGAAACGCTCTTCATTCGATGAAATTTAACCCTTTACTATGGTTTACATAAACAAGGTTTTAGCAATACTTGTCCAAAGTACTGGAGAAAAAAGATAAAAGCTTTCTAAACTGTAAGGTAGAGTGATGAATCACAAGCTAGCCATAATCTTCTTCATTTTTAGTAAAAAAATAACACAGATTACAATTTTTAATCAGTAGCAAAGCTGCAAAAACGGTTTTTAAGGCCATTTTAAAATGCGGGGTGTTCAAAAAGTCTCTCCGCTGTGCCGTATGGTTGCTCGCCGCTCGTGCCGTATGCCGCAGTGAATATATCGAAATGAAACTCAGTGAAAAACAACTGATTAATTTATTGAATATTCATTTTTACTTACAAGTTTTCACATTAAATGTTGAAAGTGTCCCCCCCTGGTGTTGAATACACAATTTGATTCGTCTAATCATGTTTCCAAACACAAGCTGTAACATTTCTTCTGTAACAAAGCAGTGAAAAAGGATATTGCAGTTTTCAATTCATCGATGGATTTTGGACGGTTTTTGTAGACAGTTGCTTTCGCTGCACCCCAGAAGAAAAAGTCAGGTGGTGTTAGGTCAGGCGATCGTGTAGGCCAAAGTTCCTGTGAAATTATGCGATCACCAAAAGCATCGGCAAGTAGTGACATTGAAACGCGAGCTGTATGCGCGGTTGCACCATCTTGTTGAAAATAACAGTTCAGTATTTCACTTAACACAAGTTCTCCTATGAATGGGTACATAATATCACTGCAGTATCGTTGTGCGTTTATTGTTGCGTTGAAAAATATGGGACCCACAATCCGACGTCTCGAAAGTGCAATCCAAACTCCTATTTTCACAGAATGAAGTGGTTCCTCATGAATAAACAATGGATTTGCAGTACTCCATATACGAGAATTTGCGAGTACATGTACCCGGATAAATGAAATCACGCCTCATCAGTGAAAAACGTTTCATTAAGAATATCCATTCCATTTTGTTGAACGAAATTTTTGAACCACTGACAATAATGCTGTCTATTGCCATGATCAGTATTTTTCAGTTCTTGCACGACTGTCATTTTGTATGGGAAAAGTTCTAATTTTTTCCTTACATTTGTGTGGGCCGTTACGACGCTAACATCGATTTCCTGGGCGAGTTTTCCTACTGACTTGTTTGGACTCATAGACTTTTTGTCGGAAATATCGAGTACTTTATCCTCAGACAAAACGATAGGACGACCACTTCTCGGTGCATGTCATTGAACCCGTACTTCGAAATTTGTTAATCAACTCTCGCACAGTATCGCGATGTGGGAGTGTTGTCTCCGGGACAACTGAATTAAATGTTTGACGAACTGGAACTATGTATTTGACGCCAGCTTTGAACACTTGTTCGACTAAAAACACGCGTTCTTCAATGGTTAGCATTTTAACAGTGACAAAAACGAAACAAACGAACAAAGGAACTAAATTTAAACTTTCACGTCAACACGTAACGACCTACATCAACGACACTACTGACGCTGGCTGAGATAAACGAAACGGTGGAATGTTGGGAGAGTCCACTTGAAGGGAAGTAACCCAGGCAGGCGAACCATCATACGGCACGCGCGTCTAACAATCATATGGCACCGCGGAGAGACTTTAGGGACACCCCGTATTCAAAAAGTATAAATGTGCCTGATCATATATGTGTATAATTTTAAAAACAGTGCAGCAATATCCATCAAAACGACCAATCAAAATGCCCAATGGCACTCAGCAAAAATTAAATGCTGAAGACAAAGATGAACAGTTTGACAACACAGTGCACCACTCGCGTTATAGAACTTCAACACAAATGCCCCCAAACACCATTAAGACATAAAAAAAAGTTAATACGCGGTTTACATTAGTAACAGAAGCTGGCAAATGTTCGTGTATTAAATTGTAAAGCTCGCAGCGTATTCGTTTGCGTTCTTCCTTCTTTTCGTACTAGGGAAATCCACAAGCAATACGGCTGAATGCAGTCAAATTAGCTCATGACACATGCTGTACTCGTTGCGCCTGTTGACCGTTAGATAATCCAGACAGCACCTTCTGCAGTGCGTAAACAGCTCGTAATCCCAAAGGAAAACCAGCTGGACCACCAACAGTAACACTTTCACACCAATGTTCGGTTTATACTCACCATATAACCTGAAACTCCACTTCACCTTCAGGTGACACTGCGATCGTATACTATAAATGACGTCATGGAGCTTCCGTCCAAGATAACACTGTGTCGACCACACAGCATCAGCTCCTCATGCAAACAGCTCCCCCGCTGTTCCACAAGACTCGCTAACAGTTTCGTTCGCTGAAGGTGATAAAACTATGAGCCAGCCCACGTACGGCGGTCTATAATTCCACATCTCGATTCCGCTGCCGCCTAGCGAGATGCCGGCGTATGCATTGCCCGCCTCGGTAACTTTGGATATCGATGGCGGACTGGCTCAATAATAACATTATATGTAAATATGTAAAGCTCTCTTCAGTGTTTATTATCACCTGTTAATGAAGTGCTAATTTAGCTGATTCTAAAACAGTTCGTTTGGCTGGTATTCCTTTACACTAAATTTTTTCGCTGATGATTAGTTTTGAATTATCGGTATTTTCTTGTATACTGCTAGCCACCATACGGTATATGGTGGAGGGTGCTATGTGCACCAGTCACTTGCTCCTACCCCTGTTTGAGTCACAAATGATTCGCGAGAAGAATGATTGCTGGTAAGCGTCCGTGTGGGCTCAAATCTCTCTGATCTTCACGGTCTTTTCACGAGATATGCGTAGGAGGCAACAATATATTCGTTGACTCTTCTAGGAATGTGTGCTCTCGGAACTTCAACAGTAGACAATAACGTGAAGCAGAACGCCTCTATAATAGGTACTGACTGGCACACTATTCTCTCAGACAAGGAGACACGGAAAGTAAAATCAAAAGAATAACAGAAATTGGTAAGTGCAAAAATATTCTTATTCATTTCTACAGTTGCCAACAGGCGGTGTATTTTCAAATGGATCATTTCTTTTCACAGAACATTGTAGAAAATGGCGTAGTCGTTCCCTTCAGGTGTTATACAATTAGCGTGATTAATTACTGATGTAATATGTCTGGTCGGCGAACGCGGTACTGCGGGCAAAGTTCACATGACACGGTAAGGGCAGAAGAGGCAAATCAGAGTTTTGTTTGAACTCCAAGGTGCTTGTTTCAGTTGATGGTGTTGTAGATGGTGGGCACAGATCCTTCTGCGAACTTTAAACTGGTGTGTCCTGCAAATTATAAGTGGGGCCTTAGTACAGCTTTCTAGAGTACAAATATACAGGCGCGCAAGTTCAGAAACGCCTACCCAGTAGTGAATACTATTCCGTTTCACCAAGATAGCGACCGTGACGCGACGTGGCATGGACTTCTTAACGCACAGAAAGGGTTGTGGAGCCATCCTGGTGAAGCGTCGCTCTACCAAACCCCGAAACATACAAGAGTTGTTTTGAGCTTGACCCAAGACCCCATACACATGCTGACTGATGGCATACCGGATTTTCTCTGTGGAACTGGGATCTGCTAACCAGGTCGACTATTCAAATACCTTCGTGTTCAAGAGGCGTTCCTGAAAATATTCTGGCACAATTTGACAGGGGTATAATTATCGTTGTTATGCTGAAGGTACAGGCCGCCTACAGGTTACTGGTGTTGTAGGCAAAGAAACTGATGCTCAATATAAACCATTAGGTTAGCACATCGTCTTCCTGTGAGAGACAATATCCAAATAATTAAACAATTGCTTTGTTCCGTCCTCGGACCTTTCATGACATCAGGTGGAGGTCCCCCACTCCCCTCTCCCCCCCCCCCCCTGCCCCCCGCCCGCGCAACCGCAACCGGAATCCACATACCCCAAACGACGAGCGGCGCACTAGACAAATTGCGCAGTGTGTGCCTCAGCAGATTTCACCGTAAACACTTTTCAACTGACTTGGATCAATCCTCGTCACTGATACGTCATTCTCGAGGCCTTGCCACAATGGTAGCACCGATTCCCATCAGGTCACCGTAGTTAAGCGCTGTCGGGCATGGCTAGCATTGATATCAGTGACCATTTGGATCTGCGGAGCTCTGTTGGCGAGTGGGATGCACGCAGTCTTAGTGAGGCCAACTGAAGAGCTATTTGACTGAAAAGTGGCGGCTCCGATCTCGAAAACAGACGACGGTTAGGAGAGTGATGTGCTGACCACATGCCCCTCTATATGCTCATCCAGTGACGCTTATTGCTTGAGGATGACACGGCGGTGGGTCGGTACCGTTAGGCCTTCCGACACCTGTTCGGAGGTGGAGAGAGAGAGAGAGAGAGAGAGAGAGACAGAGACAGAGAGAGAGAGAGAGAGAGAGAGACAGAGAGAGGGATGTCTTATGACGTCAGAATCCAGAATCCAAGTTCGCTGACCTAGCATACTGGTGCAGCCTGCATCGTGTCCGGATTTCTCGGATTTTTCACCCAAGACTGAGGTTTTTTTCCCCCCTGTAGGTACAAGCCTCTCTGTTAGACAGAGGATGCCAGTCTTGTGACCTACTTAACATGTTTCCAAGTAATTGGTCACTCAGTGGTGCATGGCTACTTTTATAATAGTTGGGTCACTTATAGAATTCCTGCATACTGTTTCTGCTAACATCAGTTTGGATTTTTCCACTTGTACTATGTTTATGTCTTCTACAAATTACCAGGAGGAAAATAGCCCTCAGCACGACTGCCCCCTGACACCCCACGCTAGCACTATCATTCACAAGTCTCTGCACTGTTCAACACTGACGCTGGGGAGCAGGGTGGGCCACTGGCTCTGTAAGACTAGAACAGTTACAGCAACCTGGGTAAGGCAGCTGGTGCTCCTGCCTCTGCTGGCTTGCATGGCACAGCTAGCGCTAAGTGCATTTGATGTAGTTGTAAACATTTCAGCACACTTTTAATAAAATTTATATGTGTCCCTCCTAATGGAAGGGTGTGTGCAATTGTAAAGAAATTTAGCACTTCATGCAGAAGTGTGCATCTGCAGTAAAAATTCGAATCATAAGTATTTCCTCTTATGTAGAAAAGGTACAAGTAACACTGATGTAACTGCAAGCTATAAATAATTATATACACGTAAGGCAGGTTTGAATCAAAGAAAACGAGTGACTAGAGTTTAACAAATAGACTTATCTGGATGTTTACGTAACACATCTGTTTTCAATATGTAAATAAAGCAAGTTACAAGTTACAAGTTACAAGCAAAGCAAGTATACAATAGCTGAAAAAAGTAACTCAACAATTTACAGGATTATATATAGAAAAATATATGTCACACCCATATATTTACAGTTTACCTGTGAGATATGACATTAAACTAAACTACAGTCTCTTTTGGTATGGACCACAGCATTCAAAATTAACCCACTATACCGATAATATGCACATACGCACCATATAGCTCATGCACATATTGTGCAAAAAACGATATAACTCACACACATGGTGTGTAAAACAAGCTCACTCACTCAAACACTCAGGATGCAATCACATGGACACATTCACTCATATATGCCAATATACATTATGATAATTGGATCATACCATTCCTTATTCTAACAGTCATTTTTTGGCCAAATATAACACTCACACTCACAGTCACACACACACACACACACACACACACACACACACACACACACACACACACTCACTCACACACACACACACACATTTTTAGGCCAAATATAACACTCACAACAGGCTGATTCTCAGTTGTGATGCAGTGTGCACCTCATGCCTTTGCGATTGAATACTGACTTATAGCACCACACGTGCAGTGGGAGATGAAGTGCCACCAACGCCACTGTGTGGACACCACGAAATCTTCAGCTATATATTCTATATGCCACACACCCTTAGCTTGTCTATAGGTATCAACCATGTCTGTGCAGTATGTGTATATTTTTAGAGCAGAGGCCTACAAATTCCTCAACAGGCGACCATTCGCCTCGCCTTTCATCAGACTGATAACCTTTTAGTTGGCTGTTGTTATGCCATAAGGACTATTGGGCACATATTAAG
The DNA here is from genome assembly GCF_021461385.2 of Schistocerca piceifrons. Taxonomy (NCBI): domain Eukaryota; kingdom Metazoa; phylum Arthropoda; class Insecta; order Orthoptera; family Acrididae; genus Schistocerca; species Schistocerca piceifrons. The sequence goes on from NC_060140.1 coordinate 752,990,254, forward strand.
ACATGTTAAATGTCTCAGGGTGGCACTTTATTACTACCTACCGATAAAAATTCTTCACGCAATAAACGAAGCTGTCAGTATCCATATAAAGTAACCTTAGGGCTGCAAAATGAGTTTTCACAAACTAGCAATGGAACTGGTACTGTATGTATGAAGTATGGATGGATCTAATACACACATAACCATATAAATATGTTTTGGAACTCTATTAATAACTTGACCATCTCCAGAGCAACGAAATCTTTTTTGAATATTGTGGCTTGTTTAATAACTGAACTGGTAATATAATCTGCTGTGCCTAACACCCCTTCCATTGGGTAACTAAGTAATTTTTGCGATGTCCCCTAACATTCTGCGTTATTCATAAGTTTGCAAAAATTTTTCTCAAATGTACACGTTGTGAGACCCCTCAGTTTAGGTGTTTAAATCAATACATTACTTTAATCCGGGTGACTGCTTGAAGGAAGTAATGTGGATGACGCTATTCAGTTTCAACCCCCATTTCTGACATTTCCGGAGATTACGATAATTTAGTGTGTACCTTGATCCCCCTCCCCCCCCCCCAAAGGACTGTCATCAGCTTAGGATGGGAACCGTTTTCCAGAACTTGATGCTCTGGACACAGTGGCAAATTGCTGTGTGCATCATGCAGCCTACTAGGGTACGTTAAATCTATTTCTCGAATGTACCCCAGTTCAGAGTCTACTGCTACATGTTAGGTTTTTCCCCAGTTTGTTGGTTTCCTTATGAGACACACCCCTTTAGCTAAAGGCTGTCCACAAATACACTCCTGGAGATGGAAAAAAGAACACATTGACACCGGTGTGTCAGACCCACCATACTTGCTCCGGACACTGCGAGAGGGCTGTACAAGCAATGATCACACGCACGGCACAGCGGACACACCAGGAACCGCGGTGTTGGCCGTCGAATGGCGCTAGCTGCGCAGCATTTGTGCACCACCGCCGTCAGTGTCAGCCAGTTTGCCGTGGCATACGGAGCTCCATCGCAGTCTTTAACACTGGTAGCATGCCGCGACAGCGTGGACGTGAACCGTATATGTAGTTGACGGACTTTGAGCGAGGGCGTATAGTGGGCATGCGGGAGGCCGGGTGGACCTACCGCCGAATTGCTCAACACGTGGGGCGTGAGGTCTCCACAGTACATCGATGTTGTCGCCAGTGGTTGGCGGAAGGTGCACGTGCCCGTCGACCTGGGACCGGACCGCAGCGACGCACGGATGCACGCCAAGACCGTAGGATCCTACGCAGTGCCGTAGGGGACCGCACCGCCACTTCCCAGCAAATTAGGGACACTGTTGCTCCTGGGGTATCGGCGAGGACCATTCGCAACCGTCTCCATGAAGCTGGGCTACGGTCCCGCACACCGTTAGGCCGTCTTCCGCTCACGCCCCAACATCGTGCAGCCCGCCTCCAGTGGTGTCGCGACAGGCGTGAATGGAGGGACGAATGGAGACGTGTCGTCTTCAGCGATGAGAGTCGCTTCTGCCTTGGTGCCAATGATGGTCATATGCGTGTTTGGCGCCGTGCAGGTGAGCGCCACAATCAGGACTGCATACGACCGAGGCACACTGGGCCAACATCCGGCATCATGGTGTGGGGAGCGATCTCCTACACTGGCCGTACACCACTGGTGATCGTCGAGGGGACACTGAATAGGTGCACGGTACATCCAAACCGTCATCGAACCCATCGTTCTACCATTCCTAGACCGGCAAGGGAACTTGCTGTTCCAACAGGACAATGCACGTCCGCATGTATCCCGTGCCACCCAACGTGCTCTAGAAGGTGTAAGTCAACTACCCTGGCCAGCAAGATCTCCGGATCTGTCCCCCATTGAGCATGTTTGGGACTGGATGAAGCGTCGTCTCACGCGGTCTGCACGTCCAGCACGAACGCTCGTCCAACTGAGGCGCCAGGTGGAAATGGCATGGCAAGCCGTTCCACAGGACTACATCCAGCATCTCTACGATCGTCTCCATGGGAGAATAGCAGCCTGCATTGCTGCGAAAGGTGGATATACACTGTACTAGTACCGACATTGTGCATGCTCTGTTGCCGGTGTCTATGTGCCTGTGGTTCTGTCAGTGTGATCATGTGATGTATCTGACCCCAGGAATGTGTCAATAAAGTTTCCCCTTCCTGGGACAATGAATCCACTGTGTTCTTATTTCAATTTCCAGGAGTGTATAACCATCAACTGCATCCCTCTACAGTAATTTATCCTCCTGTATTTATAGGAACCATGTTTTCGTAAATACCATCAACTTCGCTTGCAAGATTTTCAAGCTTTGAGAGCAACATATCTATAGGATTGTCCTCGTGCACAAAAAAAAGGATTAAGACATGAATCACATGCACATACAACTTGATATGTAGTTGCCAAAGGTGTATGCCATTCTGTGAGACTGATATGTGAGGTAATAGAATAGCCCTCACAGTCTCCCACAGGAGTGAGAAGACTTTCAGTGTTGGCATACAGGACAAAAGGTACTTGCTCCACGTGGAGAAAATTCTTAAATTTTGAAATTTTGTTGTTCTCAGTAGGCATTACACCACATACCAGGTCCTTCACAGAGCTATCCAACAGACGCTATATTAATTGCCCACACATTACAAATGAGTTCAGTCACCTAGCAGAAAAATTTCATGCATCTTTTTTTTCGGCATTTGAAACAGAGAAGGCAAGACGTGCTTTTGATCGAGCAATAGTGCTCTTTTTCAACCTTGGAAATTAATAACAAATCTGCATGTATCATGTGCCAACCAACGACTTTAGGAAAATAAGGGGACCCGATGATTATGTGTGTAAAAAAATCCTCATTATATCTGCTTTCCCTCTGGCCATATACGTGATAAGATGTATGGGGTTATCGTTCTCAAATTTACTGATGTCCTGAAGGCTCACAGGAAATACAGTACCATTATGTTTATAACACCCACTAACGTCCACAGGGTATTTTTGTGTATACTATGGGTTCTGTTCAATTTTTATTTCAGAAGGCAGAAGTGACCACAGAAATCAGTACTGGTCATTACATATAACGTTAACAGCCCCCTGTTTTTTAGCTATGTCGTCTGGAGGGCAGGTATGTGAGAATGATTCATGAATTGTATCATATACATATGCATGAAGATCCTAATACAGGACTCTAAGGACTGCTTTACCGAAATCTCTTCATTGCAATTCAGAGAGCTAGGTCAGTATCAGCTTCAGTGAAAAATCATCAAACCCCTTAGCAATTAAGGTCGCCCACATATTTCGCCTTTATCATCTCACATACAAACACACTCTTTGAGGCACTTTCTTTGAGAGAGTGAACTCGCAGAATACCATAGTGGTGCATTTAATGGCAGTGTACCACGTATCATTTAAGATGCTGCCCTTTCCAAAGTGGACAGACATCCATTCGTGGGAAGAATCAGATCTTGATACCTGATCGTTTTGTTGATGCAAGTAAGCAGGATCCTTTCTCCACAGGCATCACTAATCATTGAAACGGTAATTCCGTGCTACATACATGAATATCATTCACTTCATTGTTAGAATGGGTGGAAGGGATGCTGGTGGCTGATAATTGCTCATAACTACAGAGACCCTATCCTGATGGTTCATGTATCAGCGATGGTGGTACTGCTGTTTGTGGTGGTCGTGGCACTGCTGCTGCTACCAGTTGTCCCGCCACTGACACTACTACTTGTGAAGGTGGTGACACTGATGTTGACAGTTCTACTGCTGCTTACGGTGGGCTGACTGCAAGCGTGACTGCTACTGGCTGCAGATGTAAAGACCCAGGTACCAGTTCCGGATGCTGTTTGCGACAGTCTGGCAATGTGCTGTTACGCGCCGAAAGTCAGCGACAATGCTCACTATGACCCTGGCAGAGATGGCAGCCCCAGATTATCGAGCATCTCTGAAACATCACAGCTCAACAGTCTATATCACAAGATTTACACACACACTCACTCACTCACACACACACACACACACACACACACACACACACACACACACATTGTTTTGTGGGTTACTTCTCAATGTAATTCACGAATCTTAGTTAACTTAAATAATCTACTTTGTCATTCTGTCCTGGTTGCATACACTATTTACATTTTCCACTGCATTAACTATTATTAGTTCGTATGCATTCCACAGGTAACTGATGGATGGTGGCCTCATTAGGTAAGATATTTCATGCTTTCCACAAAAGCAAATGCCACAAACGGACACTAGAACCTTATAGTTGATACACTGAAAATAATCATAGTTTGTCTGTTTCCCACAATATTATATCACGTGTTGCATTATTTCACTGACTGAAATTTGTTCTTTTTCTGAAGTTAGTAATTAGTCTGCGGATTGTGGCAAAATTGAATCTACAGTATCATTAATAAAAGTTAAATTTTGTTTAGGTAATATGTGTGGTCGTTCCTCCATCCAAGAGCACATTGGTCAGCATATGTTAATCAACGTTGTGCATGTCACGGAAGCTAGGAGGTGACATTGTCTACCTGCAATTTCGCATCTAGTTCCATTAATTAACAATCCATTGCCCTGCAATTCTCGTTTTATTATCCTATTTGGTTTACCGTTTTTATGGAAAGTGATAATTACTGTTTCACATGAAAATATGGAATTTTGGCTGAGGAGCTGAAGCCTTTTGCTCGTACTCTACTGCATTCATTTTCCCCTCAAATAAATGAATTTCCTGTGACTGGTTGTCGTTCGTATCATCCTTGCTGGACAAAGAATCGCATAATCCTCTAATACAATCTTTGAAGTTTCCGTCAGACATAACGACATGAGCATCTCTGTCAAGAAACTAATAATACTTCATGAGTTTGTATCTGTATCCGTTTTCCAGTTGTGTTGTTTAATTTATTGATATCCTCATTATCCGCTGATATGAGCACAGTTTTTAACACTTACCCTCCTGCACCTAACCATCCGCGTTTTTTTTGTTTTTTTTTTTTTTGTTTTTTTTTTTTTTTACGTATTAGTGTTTGTAGCTCTACTTCTGTTAACTGTTGCGACTGCATCCTCAGTTTCTCATACAAAAGTTTTAATTTCCGAAAGAAAAGGATTTAGCATCGATCCCCACCCTCCTTTACAGAAGTACATAGACGCAGAAGATGATAAGTAAAGGAAATTAGGACCAACCTGAGTAACTAAAAAATCCAATATGTCCATTTACATGAAATTTACGCTATTTCCTAAGTACATTTCTCTGATGTTCCTTTTTGCTTGGTGGCTCTTCTTTTTCCCCTCGGTTGAAAGAATCTGTCACAATGTACCAACCTCATTTCCAAACGGTTTTGCCTTACTTACATGGACCATAGAAGCTCTAGTTGGCAAGTCTTATTTTAAGTTAACTGGCGAAATCATTTCATAACTTCGTAAGGTTCACGATATTTCGTCAAAAAATCTTTAATTTTGCCCTATGGACTATATGGATTTGGTGGCAATACGTACTGTCCTGTTCTGTATTGTGGGAGTTTACTCGTCCATTGCACAATACTTTCTTGCATTTCTAAAGCTTTTGTGTTGGGATGCTTTACACTTTGCCAAATATCTCCCAATCCTTCACAATTTTTTTCACTGGCTCGCCCAGTGACCCCAGCTTAGGTTGACTTACATCAAATGGTGAAGCAATTTTCACCCACATGCTACCTCGTACGGAGAGATGCCAGTATGAATTTTTGAATTATCTACGCCAACAAGAAAACTTAAATAGATGTCCCAATCTGAACCCTATGAATTTACATTATGGCTTAACGTTTCGGATGAAATACGAGAACTCATTCTTAATTTTCAGTAAGCGAAGAAACTGTTTCATTAGTTCAGATACAAATCTAGTACCGTGATCCATAATAATGGATTCTGGCAGACCAAATTTCAGTAGCCAGTTGTTTAATGGCCTATACTACTGTACTCGCTTTTAGGTCTGGGATGACTGCCATAACTAAATATCGTGAAAAATAATCGAACATCCTAAGACCATATTTATTACCCATTTGTGTTCTATTAAGAGGTTCTAAAACATCCAAATGAATTTTCTAGTGACTCAATCTGCTCTTTGTGCACACAGAATGCAGTTTCTTTCATATTGTTTTACACCACTATGATACACTTTCCACTAAAATCCTTTAGCTACATGTCTATCAGTTTTTCTTTTCCCTTCATGATATGATAAGACATGGTCGTGTGCTTGACATAATACCTCTGTTCTCAGTGCTGCAGGAACTACAACGTGAGGTCCGCACTTTGTAGATCTGCATAGCGATCCTTCTTACATTTCGAACTAAGGTTGTGTTTAAAATCATTTACACTCACTATTAGTTGATTTCGCCTTGATCCAGTACGCCTGGCTTCCACCTAGTACTTGTAAAACTGCTATCTTCCTGCTTACGGCATCTGCAATTATGTGTTTCATTCCATATTTATGAATTGTTTTCATTTAATTTTAATGGCCATCTCATTAATCGACTTGACGGATTTTTCAGCACTAATAACCATTTTAAAGGAACATGGTCTGTAATGGCTTCGTATTTCCGATTGTACAAATAAATAACTGGTAACATTCTCTTTTTCGTTGACTAGCTATGCCATTGGTTCTTCGTAGAATATTTTATACATTATGAATGAAACATACACAACATCCACACCTTTGAGTGAAAATAATTTCCAGATGGAATTAAATACAGTCAAATAAATAGCATCAAACGTTGGCTATCCTCCTAACTTCGTTGACTCCAAAATGCACAAACAGCAGAAACAACAGGTGTACTCTCTTCTTTACCCTTTTCTTGACCAACCGCCTCAAAACACGATAAATGGTGCACAATTTCATACTTGGGAAAGGTCTCACTGGTTGCAGCCAGAAAGCTTAAATCCAGGAATGTAAAAACATCTGTTTACGTACACAACACCGTTGGACAATTCTTGCTCGATTTTAAAGACAGAACTCCAGCCTTTGAAAAAAATGAAATACATAAAATTACTTGTAACTGTTCCAAATACTATATAGGTCAGCCTGGCAGGGCAAAATGTACCCTATTCAAGGAACACTGCAGAATTTGGAAACTTAGAAAGGAGACTCCATTTTAGCAGACCACCTACTTAAAGAAGTCTATACTTACAAAACGAAACATGAAGTTGTGCATCACATCCACTAAGGAAGGGAGAAGAACTATTCTGAAGTTTAGGAAATTAATGAACACATATCCATCAACCCAAGTGTAGTACTGAATGATTATAGAAAGTTCCCTTCGTCGCCACTTCTCACTGCCCGATTTTTCTTTATTTCATTTACGATAATGTCTCTCATTGAGCTAAAAAATTTACATTGTATAATCACAGCTGTCTCGCTTAACTGCTTAATATCACTATTATACTTTATTTGTTTGTAATTTAGGACCTCTTAAAGACAAAATTATTTTGTTCAGCCACATATTTGGAATATGTCACCAATGTTTTTTGTTCAATTATTTTCTCCTATGTGCAATTGTTCTAATTTGTATATAGTTCATTAGTTAATGTGTCTTATTTTTTTCTTAGTTAAATAATCCTACATCATATTTACACTGAAATAATCCCTCTTTTCTTATTCCTAGTTCTAACATTAACATTTTTCATCTCTGGAAATTGAGATAATTTGTAACATCACTAGTTTAAAATCTTTGATCCAAGAAAATTTCACTGCACCACATGCTTCTCATTCTATCTGATGATGGCGTAACAGCTGAAAACTGGCTCATGTAACAATAAGTATTGTAGCATATTACACAACTGTTGTGTGTGTTTCATTCATAATTTCTTTTTCATTTGTCGAATAATTAGTTTCGGCCTTATTCAATTCTCTAGAGCCATATGCCACCAGACGTTCTTTCTTATCAAAAATCTGACTTGAAGTACAGCCCAAAGCATTGTTGGAGGTATTTCACACATGTATGAGTTTCTATTCAGAGTTAGGGAATATTAACACAGGATTTGATGTTAATATCTCCCCGAGCTTCTGGAATATTTCTTGGCACTGTGTTGTCCACTGAAAACTATCACATTTCTGTAGCAACTTATTTAAGGCTCTTCAGTTACAGGCAATCCTTTCATTAACTTATGGTAATAACTGCATAATTCAATAAACGACTGTAACTGTTTAATAGTCTGTCAAGGCAGATCATGCATGGTGGAAGTAAGTCGAGGATTTGCACTCTCTCCAACTTGATTGATAATTGTGTCTGAGCAAAATGACAAGTCTCCACAGTAGGTATAGGGTGTGCTGCTCTCAATCTACAAAGTCATCCAGACGTTTAACATGATCTTCTATGTTATCGAATAGTCGATTGTATCTTCGATATATATCGCACAGATTCTTGGCTTGAGACCTCGACTTACCCCATTTAATAGGCGCTGGAATACATCCGGAACATTTTCCAATCCGAACGGCATTCTTCGATACTGTTTGCTGAAAGTGTTGCGAAAGCTATTTCGGGCCTGTGTTCCAATTGGCGATAACCGCTTCTGAGATCAATCGTTGAAAAGTATTTACATCTTTCTGTGTTGTCTAGTGTACCTGTGATATTCGGGGCCGGAAATGCATTCGTGGTGGTTCGTGCTTTCAGGTAATGGTAGTCACAACAAAATCGATATTTTCGAGTACCATCAGCTGCCTCTTTTTGCGCAATAACAATATTTGCTAACGATGGGCTATCACTGTGCTCGATAATACCCTCATGTAATTCAGTACAACGAAAAATCAGTCCAAAGTTGATAATTTTACTTTCCTTTATTCAGACGATGACTAGTTTCGGGCCGAGATCCATTTTCAGACCATCGTAACATAGCCAAAAATTATATTTCCGAACATGTATAAACCATGTCAAAAATTTGTAACAAACAGTTACGGCGGATACAAGTAACTCCGCAACTGTTGACCTATAAATTCAACTAGTTGCTGTGGGTATTTCGCTATTCTGTATGGTTTCCTATAGACTGATAGGTCATCACCTGTTGGTATGTGGTGTTGTGTAATAGGAGTTGTTGGTAGTGGACCATCTGAACTGAATGACTCTGAATATCCGAACAACAAAGTTTCAGGTGACGAACGTTGGCACGTAGCACAGGCATACTGACAGTTTGTTTGATGCTTCGATCACTTTGTTATCCATTGATATCCTCATCCTCGAGTACCTCTAAACTTGTTTTAATCAATTTTTTCGGGAGATTCACTTCATCTGTCCCAAAGTTACCGAAACTCACCGAAATCATCAGCTCCCCATTAATGTTGCTTACTCGCAACGCTTTTTCGCATAAAGCAATGTTTTCATCTAATGCTTCGTTGTTCTGCAGTGGCTCAATGGCACGTAATCTCTGCTGTGGCATATCGACGTCTACAGATAACATAAACAAATTCCCTGTACGTGTGGCTACTTTGTGTTGCATAATTATCTTCAATGTGCATCTACTCAGTTCAGTTGGTGACACCTTAGTAATCCGTGTACCGTGCAACACTGAAATATTTGCAGGTGTTGGACACTTCGCGAACAAGTTCCCACCAAATTCAACAGTGCACTATGGAAGATTAATTTTTTGTATGTTGTCCATCGATGAAGCCAAGTCCGAGAAACGCTGAATACCCTTGTCCCGCAGTTGGCAACCTTCCCACATGGTCACAAAACCCTACAGTTTCAAACTACACTCCTGGAAATGGAAAAAAGAACACATTGACACCGGTGTGTCAGACCCACCATACTTGCTCCGGACACTGCGAGAGGGCTGTACAAGCAATGATCACACGCACGGCACAGCGGACACACCAGGAACCGCGGTGTTGGCCGTCGAATGGCGCTAGCTGCGCAGCATTTGTGCACCGCCGCCGTCAGTGTCAGCCAGTTTGCCGTGGCATACGGAGCTCCATCGCAGTCTTTAACACTGGTAGCACGCCGCGACAGCGTGAACGTGAACCGTATGTGCAGTTGACGGACTTTGAGCGAGGGCGTATAGTGGGCATGCGGGAGGCCGGGTGGACGTACCGCCGAATTGCTCAACACGTGGGGCGTGAGGTCTCCACAGTACATCGATGTTGTCGCCAGTGGTCGGCGGAAGGTGCACGTGCCCGTCGACCTGGGACCGGACCGCAGCGACGCACGGATGCACGCCAAGACCGTAGGATCCTACGCAGTGCCGTAGGGGACCGCACCGCCACTTCCCAGCAAATTAGGGACACTGTTGCTCCTGGGGTATCGGCGAGGACCATTCGCAACCGTCTCCTTGAAGCTGGGCTACGGTCCCGCACACCGTTAGGCCGTCTTCCGCTCACGCCCCAACATCGTGCAGCCCGCCTCCAGTGGTGTCGCGACAGGCGTGAATGGAGGGACGAATGGAGACGTGTCGTCTTCAGCGATGAGAGTCGCTTCTGCCTTGGTGCCAATGATGGTCGTATGCGTGTTTGGCACCGTGCAGGTGAGCGCCACAATCAGGACTGCATACGACCGAGGCACACAGGGCCAACACCCGGCATCATGGTGTGGGGAGCGATCTCCTACACTGGCCGTACACCACTGGTGATCGTCGAGGGGACACTGAATAGTGCACGGTACATCCAAACCGTCATCGAACCCATCGTTCTACCATTCCTAGACCGGCAAGGGAACTTGCTGTTCCAACAGGACAATGCACGTCCGCATGTATCCCGTGCCACCCAACGTGCTCTAGAAGGTGTAAGTCAACTACCCTGGCCAGCAAGATCTCCGGATCTGTCCCCCATTGAGCATGTTTGGGACTGGATGAAGCGTCGTCTCACGCGGTCTGCACGTCCAGCACGAACGCTGGTCCATCTGAGGCGCCAGGTGGAAATGGCATGGTAAGCCGTTCCACAGGACTGCATCCAGCATCTCTACGATCGTCTCCATGGGAGAATAGCAGCCTGCATTGCTGCGAAAGGTGGATATACACTGTACTAGTGCCGACATTGTGCATGCTCTGTTGCCTGTGTCTATGTGCCTGTGGTTCTGTCAGTGTGATCATGTGATGTATCTGACCCCAGGAATGTGTCAATAAAGTTTCCCCTTCCTGGGACAATGAATTCACGGTGTTCTTATTTCAATTTCCAGGAGTGTACTATTATATCCCACTCCAAGTAATTTATACGTAGGAGCCCCTAATCTTCTCCTATCCAGGAGGTCTAGGCTAATCACAGATACAGTTGCACCGCTGTCGACTAAAAATTTACATTCTTTACCACTTACAAAGCCCAGCATACAACACTCAGTGGGTGCATTAGAGCCTGCAGCACTCTGACTTACTGAGAATATTTATGTTTAACATTTTCTATCGCATGTTTCCGTTACTGTGCTTCCTGTTCGCACTGTGATTTGCCACTTGGCCAAAACCCCATCTGCAACATTGTGGTTGAGTGTATTGCGCCTTCAAATGCTCTTTCTTCCAACAACGATAACAGTTCTTTTCAGAAAAATTCGCTCATCATTGCGTACTAGTGTAGCAATATCTGTTTACTGCAGATGCTCGGAAACATATAGTGCTGTAACCAATCCACTGGATTTTTCACTCGTAGTCTTCGTGAAATCTCCGCAGGAATTCCTCACAAAAACACATCGACATCTCTGCTTTCTGCCTCCCCAAGAATGACATAATACGCTTCTGGATACCTATCAACTCATATGTTTGCGTATTTGCTTTACGGATTCCGTCCGAAAAAGTCTCCACAGTCTCATTTGCCCTCTATGTCAACTGATCCAAATTTTCTCTAAAATCCTAGTACTATTCAGCTTACGGTTTCTCTGACGCAAACCATCCGCTAACTGTTCAAATGTTTTTGCTTTGCTCACCATTTCGTGATACGAAATCTGTCTTGGCTTCAGTGTAAGGTGTAAATTGGCCACCTGCACAGTAGTTTTACCTGACCAGTTACTGGTTCCACCTGCAGCCAGTACATCGTTAAAGAATACCTTTACATCGTCTGTTGTTTTGCCAGAAAAGGGAGTGATTAGGTTAGTTACTGAATGATCTACTGAAAAGTGAGGCGCTGGTACTTTCCCTCCTCCCTCCCACACAGACACATATACATCATACATTTAAAGAATTTAATATATATATATATATATATATATATATATATATATATGTGAGTGTGTGTGCATAGTTATTATAATAATAATGATAAATCCTCAAACCTACTAGCTCCCTCTCTCTCTCTCTCTCTCTCTCTCAGAGAACTGAAAAACAAGCACCACTGACATCTTCAACTGTTCCACTGTCTGCCATCTTGTTTTCACGCCTTCTACTGTTCCACTGTCCGCCATCTTGTTATCACAACTGATAGTGACGGCGGCAGTGACAGTGACAACTCAAAACACTGAATTTGACAATGAAGAAGATGATGAAAAAAAGGAAACCGTAAGTGAAACATAATGTAAATAGATACACACACACAACTTTCACATAAGTTATTAATCTAAGGCATAGCCACAACAGTTTAGAAATCGTAATTTTTGCGCAAATGTCTTACCTTCATTAAGTTGTATATAGTTGCAGGTGAAAAACTGTAAAGAAAAACAAAATTGTGTTTTGCTAAAGTGGACCAGATTCAAAAACATATGTTATTAAGTAATTCTTAGTCATTACTTTTCCATAATCTTCATCAAAGGGTAGGAAGACCTCTGAGGCGTTGTGAAGTCATTCTTCCAAGGGAAAAAAATCCTGATGAAAAATCACGGCCCTCCAGATTGGAAGTTGTGCAATGGGCCAGCTCCCCAACCATAGAAAAAGACAGCCAGCTAAAATATCCAATAATATGCCTCGGTTTTCGAAAGGTTTTAATGGAGTTCGACAACGAAAACCAGAACGGACTTAGCAGTTTGGTATCTGCAACATACAGGGCATCCAGAAGAAACAACAAGAAATTTCAACGGATATAAGACAACACAGCTTTGTTCTAGTTCCGATTTCATAAACAAAACAGAAAGGTACTGATTGTGGATATCTGTTGGAGTTCGCGTTGTTTTAATGGAATGGAAAAAAGAAGTAATGCAAGAGCAGGAGTATCCATCATTCTAAATAAACTGTGGTCAAAATACGTAACCTCGTGAGAAGCAATGAATGAAAAACTGATAGAGCTCAGGGTAAGATCTAGAGCCATAAATATAATAGTATTAGGAGTATATGCCTCTACTGAAGACTCATTGTTGAAGATAAAAGAAGATTTTGAACAGATGCTGAGAGAGACTACAGAAGCCTTTCCAAGTGGCCATGAACTGATACTGATAGGATGTTAGCAGTACAGTAGGAGAAAGAGAGGATAGTAGGGCTTCTGGAATGTATAAGGAGGATATTAGAAATGAGAGTGGGGAAAGTATGGTGGGTTTATTGGCCCAGTAGGAATTTAAAGTAGAAAATACATTCATTGCTCAGAAAGACATACAAAGGGTGTTCAAAAAGTTTTCACAGTCGTCTCTAATTTTTTTTATTTTTTGCAACATTTAGCTATTAGTTGGTGTATAAAAGTACTATCTTTTATTTACAGGTGAGCCATAATGGACCGTGAAGTAGATGTCAGGTTTCGACAACAGTCGGTGATGGAGTTCCTCTTCAAGACCGACGACGACTCTGCCTCATCGATTCACAGGAAGTTGCTCCCTATTTATGGTGACTACACAGTGGATCGCAGCAGTATCTAGCTGTGGTTGCGGAGGTTTAAAGAAAGTGATTTGTCTCTACTGGGCAGTCCACGATGTGACTGACCATTGGCGGCAGTGAGTGATGTGAATAAGGAGATCATTGATCAAATCATCCAAAATGACAGATGTGTGACGACGCGACAGCTTGCTGAAATGACTCCTTCATTAGGTAGTGTGGTATCACTGGTACAGTCACTAGGTTACAGAAAAAATCTGTGCATGTTAGGTGCCCAGATTATTGACAAGAGAAATGAAAACAATGAGAAAGAATGTGTGCAAGGGTTACTGAAGAGTGGAAACAGTGTGCTGACGGCGTCATCACCCAGGATGAAACATGGTTGTTTTTGTCCGTACCTGAGAGCGAAATCCAATCTATGGAGAAGCGTCATTCGGGTTCCCTTCGGAAGAAGAAACCAAGACTTTCATGAACAGCAGGCCGTAAGGTGATGGACTCCTTCTTCTAGGATCAGTATGGTTTCATCTTCACTGACGTTTTGGAACTTGGCTCCACAACTAACCGGGACAGTTACTGTTTGTCATTGTAACAAAGTGCATTTACATCATGGAAAGAACGTTGGGCCAAATGCGTCACAGCTGAAGGAGGCTACAATGAGTAGGCTCGATGTATAGCTAAATGTTCCAAGTATATTAACAAAAAAATTTCATTCTCCTCCTGCAAACAATAAAAAAATTAGAGACGACTGTCCAAAACTTCTTGAACGCCCTTTGTACATACATTTACGTGGTATATCCATACAAAAGGGTTGAAGTCAGTCTAATCTTGTGGCAATATGTCAAGACGAAACTTCAGCGTGTCAGGGTTAAGACAGGGGCAGATGTGGAAGTGACCATCATATGGAGGACTGTAAAATTTATATCTCCTTTACTTCGAGGAGTAGTGGAGAACAGAGGAGGATGCAACATTTGGACATCTCCAGAATGAGATTTTCACTCTGCAGCGGAGTGTGCGCTGATATGAAACTTCCTGGCAGATTAAAACTGTGTGCTCGACCGAGACTCGAACTCGGGACCTTTGCCTTTCGCGGGCAAGTGCTCTACCAACTGAACTACCGAAGCACGACTCACGGCCGGTACTCACAGCTTTACTTCTGCCAGTACCTCGTCTCCTACCTTCCAAACTGTACAGAAGCTCTCCTGCGAACCTAGCAGAACTAGCACTCCTGAAAGAAAGGATATTGCGGAGACATGGCTTAGCCACAGCCTGGGGGATGTTTCCAGAATGAGATTATCACTCTGCAGCGGAGTGTGTGCGGATATGAAACTTCATTTGGAGATCTTACGGGAAGATAGTAGTAAGCACTGATAGCAACAGCGAGTGGCAAAAAAATTGGAGAGTGCAGAGAGAACAGTAGAGAGGAACACGAGCGTGTAAAGAAGGACATAGATGATGCATAGAGAATATGAAAAGAAGATAAAACAAGTTTGGTGGGAAGTAGAAGTAGCAGAGATGACTAAAACGAAAAAGAAGATTGCTTGACGCTGCTGAATGTGAATGATTGCCTGAGTGTAGATATAGGACACCAAATAGAGAAGTCAAAGACAACTAAAAAGAAAAAAAATGTAAGGAATGGGAAGATGTATGTATGTAGAGAGGATGATTAGTGGAATAGATAGTACCGAGGCACGGAGAACGATCAAGTCAATGCGAGTGTAAACTAGTGGTAAGTTACGTCATAATAATATTAGTCATGGTCAATGGACAACGTATTTTAATAATTTATTCTAAGGAAAATCGAGCTGAATTTTCACGTAGATATGAGATGGGGATGCAATAAGACGAGTTAAGGCGTTAAGATATAACATTTCTACAACAGCGTCTGGGGAACTGCAGCATAAAGAAGGCACTAGGATACGGATCAATACATCCAGAGCTGGTGAAGTTTCGTCCACCGAAGTCGTTGGATATGCTGTTTGAAAGAGTATTAAATGGAGAAGATGTTCCATCGGAGTGGAAAACATTACATAAGACCAGTGCATAATAAAGGTTCGCGTAATCGCCCAAATAATTATAGAGGACTGGCAGTGATCCCTTTCGTTGGATAACCGTACTCGAAGTTACTGAAAGATCTTTTAAAGAAAGAAATAAGTCGCAAATTGCAAGAAAAGCGAACAAGAGTGCGAGCAGGAAGGTCGGTAATGGACAACATTTTCACGATGAAACCAAGATGCAAAAAATGTGCAAAGGTTGGACTAGAGACGCATGTAGCATTGACTGACTTAGAGAAAGCATATGATTATGTACCCACCAACAAACTGTGGGGGATAGAGCTGGACGAAATATTACTGAAAGTTGTTATGAAATTGTATGAAAATAACACATCGAGAGTAAGGATTGGGTGTAGTCGGACAGAATAATTCGAGGTGAGTAAGGGTTTGCGGCAGGGATGTAGGCCGTCAGTGACCCTCTTTAAGCTGCATCTAGGAGCAACGCTGTAGACGTGACACAGGTAGTGCCAAATTATGGGAGTGACAGTAGAGGGCAGCAACATATTTCGCCTGTATTTAGCAGATGACTAGATTGTACTAGTAGAAGATGAAAGTGGTCTGAGATACGTGATAAGAAAACTTAAAGAGGAATACAGTAAGGTTGGACTGAAGATGAACACGAAGAAGGATGAGTACTTAGCCGTTTGAACGGGGAAGTTAATATCTTGGAGGTTGATGGAGAAGTAATTGCAGGCGTGACAATTGAAAAAAAAATATCTTGGAGTATTATTTAATAAACGGGGGACAAGTATCGATAGAATCACTAGTTGGATTCATAAAGTACGAACTGTAAGAAAGGCAATGAATTCTGTTATGTAGAACAAAAAGATAAGAAGAACAACGAAAAAGTTAATGTGTGACACTATAGTCAAGAATGTAGCTTTTTACGGAGCAGTAGCTCGGAAGATTAGGGAAAAAAACTGCTTGCCACTGGCATGGATTACTTAAGTCGAAGCTCAAAGTGTTCAGGATATAGAGGGAAAAGAAATGACACAAACCGACAAAGGAAGAAAATGGATAGAGATTTTGTCCATCTGAACAGGATGAATGAAAACAGGACAGGATATCACATAGGACACTACGATGGATACCATCCCAGCGAAAGGAAAGGGGTCCCTCAACGGCAACAAACAGAATCATGTGGAGGACGCAAGGAATATGAGGGAAACTCAAGACAGAAGAATATAGTGACTTGGGACGGGGGGGGGGGGGGGGGGAGGTCGAGAAGTGGCATGAGCCGTAGTAGATAATTCACAAGAAGAAGATTACATTAACCACATGAAACTCTTCAGATCGATGAGGGTCAAATCCTCTGCTTCATGTTTCAGTTTCGCCGAACCACTTGAGACGAATGGTTATGTTGGTTCCTTAGATAAGGTTACGGTCGATCTAATTGAACTGAGGTAGTGTTCAAATGATAGGGCATTTAACTGATCACGAGTCTGGCCACACGATGATCCGGCAAATTTATAGTAATACTACAAACCCAACGGCATTTCATTGACGCACTCACGCTCTTGCAAGGATGTTAACTTCTGGTGGATGCAGTAACTCCCACATCATTTTCGTGACCCAGAATTTCCCGAAATAATCTTTGTGTTCCTTGTGTTCATTAACTTCAAAATTTTCACAAACCTGACGATAATTAAATCTATAATATAAGAGGGAAAATATCGAATAAATTACACAATAGGTGGAACTCTGCCATAACGACAGGGTGGACAAAAGGCCTCGGACATACGTTGAAAGCAGTGTGACGATATACTTTGTGCCCTAGGGTGGAACAACGCAGATGCAATTGTTAACATTATATAAGCTACATGCATCCTGTCAAAATGAGTCAGTGGACCGAAATGAATGTTCGAGTGATGCGTGAGAGTAGGGAGCCGAATTGTTCAGACATTCCGTCCGACAGTTTACATAGGCCTTAACAAGTATTATGAAAATAGCAGAGAGACGCTAGAATCCCTCTGCTCTGTGTAAGTATTTGAAACAATCATGGAATGTTGCGCATCGTGTTTAACTACTGCAGAATATTTCCATTGCAGCTCAGGCACTTTGATGTTCGACAGTAGAATCGGCCCAATGGTTACTCGTGATTTTGCAGTTGCTACAAGTCACTGAACACATCTCCAAAATAGCGATGTCGCTTTGACCGTTTCAAACAACGTAATCAGTTATTGTTGGTACCTTGAAAGCAGGTTTAATGGTCTGATGAGGTGCAGAATTAGTTGAGCCTGTGGCTCGAAAGTGTGTCTTCGGGCTCCCTATACGTCAGACCAAGTAGATAGCAGGGTTATCAGTGGTAATGTCCTATACACATTGAGAAGAGGCTTGCCGAACATACAGATGGGGCATGTAGCTTTTCCGGCGCAAATTAGTTCGGACACGTTAGAAAGGGTTGCAGTTTTCACTTAGACGAAGATTGACCAAGAACGCTCGAAACAAACAGCAATGCTTTCTTCCAAGTTCATTAATCACACTGTAAAGGCATCGACTTTGTGTTTTATAAACAGAGCTGTGCAATTTTTTGTCTCCGCCTCCATGAGACAATTTCAAAGATATAACAACTATTTAGTAAATGTAAGAAGATATCAAGAAGAAAAAAATACATTTTATATAAGCATTTTTCTGCTGTTTTTGCAGACGTTGAGTGGTCCACCACTTGGAAGTTTGCGCCACACTCCGAAAATCTTCCGCTTGCGCAGTTAACACGCACTCTACATTAGACTTTACAAAGGTTTGGCCTTGTTTCATGCCAAAGAAAATGTTCCATCGCTGGAAAGACATTCAGCATACATTAGGTTAAGACAATTAGCTCTTGTCTAGACGATACAGGTGTCTGTCGGGGGTAGCGAAAACATCACATACCTATTGCCTCGGTGACGTAAGTTTCCTTGGAGAGTGACGCAAACTTCCATGTGACGGGCGTATCGGTAGTCGCATTAACCAAAATCTTTACATTGAATGTATTTTTACTGCGCGATTTCTTGTTGTACCTACCAAATTTGCCTTATCTACACCCGCTGTTCTGGCTGCTAAATATAGCAGATTTCTAATTAAACAGGGAACGTTGAGGGCTGTGTCTCTGTCATGAATAAAGGTATTTCTCGTCACTTTGCGTCAGGCTGAGGAAAGTGATGAAAAGTAATTTCATCCTGTGTTTGTATAAGCAGATTTTGGGGAGAATCGCTAAAGCCCATTCGTCGACGAATCTAGAATACCTTGAGTGTAGGCGAGAAACTTCGAAGATATGAAACTCCCAGGAAGAACCTGTATGCCGATCTGGGACTTCAGCCTCGACTCTTTTCCTTTTGTGGGCATATTATTGCTTTACCGGTTGAGCTTCCTGGCAATAGTCATGAGTCCCCCCACAGCTTTATCTCCACCGTACATATCTCCTACTATCCAAGCCTCTCTAAGGCACACAATTTTAAACCATCAGTAAGTTTCAAATCAGCGCCGCATACTACGCTACAGAGTGAAAATTCATTCTGGACGTCGAAGAAATGTTTAGCGAAGAATAGGGAGGTCAGAATCTCGGACGTGACAATAATATGAACGTCTTGTTCGTAGGGCCTTATTTCCCATAACGCTGCGCGGAGCGTCCGCGCGGTTAGAGGCGCAGTGTCACGTATTGCGCGGCCCCTCCTACCGGAGGTTCGAGTCCTCCCCCAGGCATGGGTGTGTGTTGTGCTTAGCGTAAGTTAGTTTAAGTAGTCTAGGGACCGATGACTTCAGGTGTTTGGTCCCTTTAGGAATTCACACACATTTGAACATTTTTTCCCCCATAACAACGTTGAAGTTTGCGTTTCTTACTATTTCATTAGCGATATAAAGAACTGCTCTTTGCGAAACCACATGAGATATAAAGAGCAGTCTCTCTCCGTATTGTGTCTTATATTAAATACTTGACGATAAACTACGCTTGTGGTTGGTTAGAAGCCATTACCGGAAAGAAAATGTAAACTTGCGTAAGCGCGACGTATTCCTGGAAATCGGTTGCTCGACACAGACCCCAACACACATTGCTCGTTCAGTTACTGGTTTCCTGTGCTCCGTAGCATCAGTTCATCGCTATCGGTGGAGGGCAACCGTTACGTGTGACGGATTCCACATTCCGGAAATATCGTGTGTCCGCCTCAGAATAATAAGCAGCACTACGATGTAGGTCACACATTGTAACACCATCTTATAGCAACACCATTAATCTGTTACCGCAAAATCACCCTTTCTACTAACGTCTTTTTTTCACATAAGAGACGCAAGAAATTGGAAGAAGTTCCATGCCTGACCCTGAAGCTTGGAAACTGTACGTCTACGATCACTGTGTGCCGTTCAAACAATAATCTACCGAGATTCCTCTACATGTCCTAAGCATTTGTAAGAGAACCTTAGAAACAACTCGCATACTCTTAAGAGTAAACGTCAAAACACATTGTGCTCAGTTCGTGGACAAGAGGCTTTTTTCGGAATCATGGGTATTTTGTTTACAGTCTTGTTGCTATACGTTGCTATGTTACACTTGACAAGAACGTAAAAACCATATCATAGTATGTATTACTTTAATGATTACTATAACTGAAAAATCAGGATAATGTATTACTTCATACTTACTTTCATTACTTTTCCCCTCTTCCAGTTTATCAAACTCATTTTTGCAATGTCATTGGATTCTGTGACTTTTTCTCTTGGTGGAAGTGTCTTACGCCTTGGTCTCGTCATCACCCTAATTAATATCGTAATGTTTAATGTATATCACAGACACATTCCAGCTTGGCCAATTCGGCAGTTAAACTCATCGTGTCTGACTTCTTTAACAGGATCACCCCGGAAAAGAACTATGGTAGATAAGTGTTTCTCTACCCTACAAGAGACCAACATTCTAAAGTGTGTGCTGACGTCTCGAACACCATATTAGTATTGCTACGGGTGTGTCACGACTTCCAAATATCTACATTCTGCAGAGTGTTACAACGCCAAGGTATCTATGGATAATGAAGGCGTTTCGTTATCCAATGAAGAACGAGGTACTTAAGAACTTTGGGGATTGCTCAGAGTTGTGCAGAATTGTCTTAATGTACGTAGGGACCTCAGGAAGTAAAGTTACACATATGGTCTCAGGCTTAGAACATTGCACAATGAGAGTGGCGCATTGTAAGAAGAGAGTGCATGTTCTGGTTTCCATGCAGACAGTTCTGCTGCAGTACGGGTAGTGAGTGCACCATAGATTGCGAGGAAAATGGCGCAGCAGCTGCAAACATACTCCAAAGTTGAAGGCAGTACGATTCTTAGGGGCAAGTTGTATGAACTGCACACAGACTCACTGTGAAATTATGGCGATACAATATACGGACTAAATGCAATGTCACGTTCAGCTGCTGTGAAATGGTGCCAGTAAACTGTCAAAGGCCACACGGACGTGGTGATCACGAATGGGAACTCCAAATCTTGCAGCGTGCCACTTCCATTGCTCCAAGCAGAAGAGCAACTCCAGGAAAGGAGATTTTCCAGTGATGACGACGTCAACACACCGGTTTTCGAATGGCTCCGTGGCCAAGGTGCGGATTTCTGTCGTCGAGGAATTGAGCAATTGGTATCTAGTTCATACAGTTGTTACCAAGACTCGTTGAACATGAAAAAAAATTGTGTCATTTATCTGTGTCACTTTGAAGTGTAGCGCAGCACTGAATGGAAGTTCCCTGGCCCGCCATAATAGCATATAACTTACTTTCTGAAATCTCCTCCTCTACTTGAGACGGTGTTGTCCCTGTGGCACATGTATTAGTGACGAAACGTTTGTTTACGAATCTTTGACCTATCTTTGTCCACATCTTAAAAAAAACCACACCTGTAAAATGTATGTCTAAGGAATGCTAATCTCTGCCGGGTCAGGCAGAGAGACGATTATGTAAAAGGCGGAACGAAACTCTGCAAGCCTACTCATACACCGCACGTTTCACTACATCTACAAACGTACTCCCCAAGCAGTTGTACCGTGTACGGAGGGGATTACATCGAACCAGTATTAAAGACCTGTTTTTAAAATTACATTCGCATACTGACCGAGAAAAAATGAGACTAAAACTGGCTCTGTAGGTGTCCTAATCTATTTTTTGTTCTTCTCTCGATTCCTACGCGATATATACAATGGTGCTAGGAGACCTGTAGGTTTTCAAGCAAAAGACACCATTTTACTTCTAAGGCTACCTCCATTAAGTTCTCAGAATATTTCTATTAAGACTTCCCTATCGGCTAAGCCGAACTGCTATGATACCAGCGGCACAGCTCTGCACTGGTTCGACGTCTTGTTGTCACACCTACTTTATAAGGATTCAAAACACCGGAACAATATTCTAGAATTGGTCGCACAAGGGTGTTGTATGCAGTTTCCTTTACAGATGCACTGCATTTTCCGCAAACCCTTCCAACAAATCTAAGTCTGGCATTAGTCTTTCCAAATACTCTTGTATTCCATGTAGGACAGTGGAACAGCAGCCGGACATGTTGTACTTGAATAATGATAACTGACACCAACAACTGTATTGTGATCCAATGTCGTTTATTCAAAACATATCAGTTTCGACGCCGAAGAATCGGGAAAATGTCTTAATTTTGAATGAAAGGTGGAAATACTGGCAAAACTTCGGTATATTCTGAACCTTGATAAGGTACACGTTCACTGCCAAACCCGTGCTAATCTTAACACAGTCATGCACAAACCATTTCATTCACGTTAGCAAGTTTATGGTAACGTATTTCCCGAAATATGAATAGCTACTAAACACGAATTGTTCGTAAATGAAAATGCTTGTCATACTATTAACTTTATCGGTGTCTAATGCGCTCAAGTTTTTAGTCACTGATCTGCTCAATATGCCACGCGGAATTACTGTCTTTTGTGATACACAAAAAAAACTTAAAAATCCGTACTTTCTATAAAAAGACACCAGAATAAATATGCCTTCACGCTAAAACACTTTTGAAACAGGTAGCACAACTAAAACCGGCAAATTATAACTTCTTTCGGAGCTCATACTACACACGACCGTACCATTGAATGGGTGGGTTCCGACTCTTTATACTGCTGTCTCCAACAGAAAAGACGCGCGACGGATATTGCGTTCTGACTGGTCAGTTTTCTTTAAGGCCAATAGAAAAACATTATTCTCCCACGTTATTCGCGCTTTTCATGACTAATCAATCAACAAATTACGCACTTTCGAACTGTACTTTTTCCCGAAATAAACGTTTAACATTCTGATATTTTGTTTGTACTTTACGTTTTTAACTACTTTCATTTTCAAGCGAATTAGTTCTCCTTTTACCTTAAACCTACTTAACACATTATGATGCTAAATTCCCCGTCGTCTGTATTGACTCTGTCTTAAAACTTTCTCACACTAGTTCGTACAGCGTTCATCAGCAGAACAGTGATCTATCTATTTATTTTAGACCACATTCACACTACTAAAGGCATATACAAAACAGTACAAATATAAATAAACAAAAAGTCTTCAAGCAATAAACAGAACAATTCACAAAAACATTCTCTTGAGCTGGTTTTTGAAAGTCTCTGTCCGCTACTGTCTTCTAGCAGATGAAAATTAGAACTACGTTCATACTCGACTGAACCCGCTTCAGACCCTCTGTCACAGTGCACGCATCAGTCGTTCTCCCGATACACAGACTCTAGACAGGAGCGATATAAGGCGCCACGCCTCATCATCTTCAGGCCCCAAGTGTAACATGCCTTCATCGTCAGAATCACGATAACAAAGACCAACCCATTCTTCAAATGGGAACAGTACAACTTATTGAGCATGTTACCCCAGCTTGTGCAACCAACAAAGTCGAGTGTAGCGGGATCAAAATCAGCTCGATTCCGTGACTTCCAATAACAAAAAACGACGCTGGATTATAATACAGCTACTGGCTTCAGTGTTCATTATTAAAGTATTTCCTAATATTGGTTTTCCATGATCGCCCCATTTCAGATTCTTTTGTAGTATCAACCCTCAATACTGAAAATACTTACACGATTTGACGGACTCAAGAAGTTCACCACTAATTTTGAAATCAGATAGTACAAGTCTTTCTCCTTGTGACAGACATTATCTGATATTAGTCCAAATTTAATGAGAGCTGCCATTCATTACACTAAGTGGAAATTTTTTTTTTCCATCTGCATCTCCATGCGATCATCCAACGGCGATCTCTACGTGTATACAACGACATTGTTTGCGATGAGGCTAATAGTGTTGCTCACCCTCTTTGATAAATCGTTTTTGTATGCTGAGAACATTGCAGGGCTTCTAACGCACTTCGTCCTAATTAATCCACAGTTCCTCGAATCAGTCACATATTTGCGATGTTACACAGCATCTTCATTAATAGTCGAAGTTGTGGAACAATATGTAACGGCTTCCGAAAATGTAGGAAGGTAAATTTTACCTGTTCTTCTGCATCCACTGTTTGCTAGGTACGATTTGTGGATAAACCAAGTAATGTTTCGGATTTTGTTATTCTCCTGAAGCCGTGCCGATTCTACGAGAGAAGCCTCCAGAAGTGTCACAATGTTTAAGTTTGACACGGAAAGAACCCGATCGCATTGTGCACGGATGCCGGGTTCGCTCCTGTTTCGCGCGCATCCGTTACGGACGAATCTCGAGATAACTCGCGTTTTCTACGCGCTGTCTGTAGATGCTGTCTGCTGTGATACGTTTTAACTACTTTGTCTGTTTAGGTGTTCACACCAGCAGTCCATGTATCAAAATTGATTGCCTTCATGTACTTTTCACTTCCTTAGCATTTTGATCGTCTTTTTATATTTGAGATACTATTTCCGCCTTGGAGTTCCTTCTGCTTTCGGAGATTGCCCTTCTCAGAAACAGAAATGCTTTCGGAGTTTTTTGACGATGATTAATCATATGTTCGTAATGAGAATGAAGACCAGTGCGACTGCGTGCCATGCCATGTTAAGCATGCATGGAGGAGGGAGAATGTGTTTCTCGATTTTAAGACGTTCAGCAAAAGTTGTGTTCTGTGAATTCTCACGACTTTGTTGCGCAAGTGCTCACGAAAATAGATCTGTCCTACATGAAAACTCCAAATATATTACAGTGTATTTACATACCACAGATAGAAAAATTTGTCAGCTGGAGTTTTCTCATCATGAACAAAAGGCAATTTGGTGGCATTACTGGCGGTAAATGAAAGACTGGTGCCATATATATGGCTGTACGATGTGAAGTGTAACCTAGAAGTGGAATTGTAATGTATTTCTCAACAGTAAGACATTGAAAAATAGACGCTATTCCGATTGTATACCATCTCTTATAAAACTTGAAAAGTAGCCCATTCCGTGACGTGTACATGGATGTGAGTTATTTACTGTAAATTATCAGTCTGTCAATCTGCGTTTAGAATAATCACATGCAATATGTACGGTTTTCCACATGTCATGCCATAGCGCTTCTGTGAAGAAGATATTGACTTCTGCTAAGTAAGTTTCTATAATACATATTTTATACTTCACATAAACGTATGGTCAAGGTCTAATGATTTATAACATCGCTAATTTTGTAAGATACTGAATATGGCAAATTAGTTTTCTGAAACAGGTATCGCATAATAAAAATATCTGCGCAACTGTCGAATGAATTGTATTTTGAAATATTTTTATGGTTCCGAGGACAATTCCAGTGACAGAAACATCATTCGAGCTGTATAGAAGCGTCAGATGTCAGCGTTTTTAAGTGATTCCGACAATAACGTTGAAGGTGATTCTGTTCCTGTGAATGATTCATTCTCTTATTATGTTCAACCATTCGAGATGGCGCGAAGTCCCACTCGGGCACTGCCTACAACAGTAGGCGGCGCCCTCTAGAATGTGTTAGTACGAGTAAATATGAATGCCTTCTATTCTCTTCAGTCCGATTAAAATTACTTGACGGTTAAAATTACTTGACAGTCCACGTCTGTCACTTGCCGCTACAGCTTTGCCACATCAGCTGCCGGCTACTGATTGGTTATAGATGACACACGAACACGATGGGTCACTTCACAAAGGCTAGTAATGTACAGCGGAAAGCAATGTTGGAAGCGGTCGCCGAGAGATCTGAGGGAAATGCGACATGCTCTGTTGACGGGTGTTTATAAGTGCTGACCAGTGACTGAACTACGGTAGAGGACGCGTTATGTAGCTATGAGTTTCAACTCATTTTCTAACCTAAGCACAACCACATGGTGTGCAAGGTATTCGAGAAAACGGCGGTCGGCAGTCTAAGGCAGAACTAAAATCGCTTTGTTCACGACATCTACATCTACATCTACATGGATACTCTGCAAATGACATTTAAGTGCCTGGCAGAGGTTTCATCGAACCACCTTCACAATTCTGTATTATTCCAATCTCGTATAGCGCGCGGAAAGAATGAACACCTATATTTTTCCGTACGAACTCTGATTTCCCTTATTTTATCGTGGTGATCGTTTCTCCCTATGTAGGTCGGTGTCAACAAAATATTTTCGCATTGGGACGAGAATGTTGGTGATTGGAATTTCGTGAGAAGATTCCGTCGCAACGAAAAACGCGTTTCTTTTCATGATGTCCAGCCCAAATCCTGTATCATTTCTGTGACACTCTCTCCCATATTTCACTATAACACAAAACGTGCTCCCTTTCTTTCAACTTTTTCGATGCACTCCGTCAGTTCTATCTGGTAAGGATCCCATACCGTGCAGCAGCATTCTAAAGGAGGACGAACAATCGTAGTGTAGGCAGTCTCCTTTACGTTTACTAAGTGTCCTGCCAATAAAACGCAGTCTTTGGTTAGCCTTCCCTACAACATTTTCTATGTGCTCCTTTCAATTTCAGTTGTTCGATAATTTTAATACCTAGGTATATAGTTGAATTTACGGATTTTAGATTAGACTGATTTATTGTGTAATAAGTCTTTTGATTGGATTTAGGAATACCAAAAAATTTCATTGCGTTGGATGAGTTTCGAGTCGGTGAGTTTCCACATATCATATTTACGCGCTAACGACTGCGCTTTTCAACCAGCCTATGATAAGTTGTATTTATAACTCTGGTACCTCAGCCGCGACGAAGAAGTGCAGCCTTCAAAAATTTGGGTTCATGCAATGTCGCGCGAAGCTTGTCTAAGCCAGTCTAGGTGATTATAATAACAGTACGAGTATACGAATGTGTGACGCTGAACTGCTCCTTATGCAGAAGGATCCAGTAGTGTTTGGTTAATAATGTGTATGAAACGTGTGTGTTCCAATAGCACTCTCCCTGTGTGTGTGTGTGTGTGTGTGTGTGTGTGTGTCGTTTCTGCTGCGGTTGTCATGTGTGATAAAATACGAAATTAAAGGGCCTGCTCGAAGTGAAGTGATCCATTGTTGTGGTAATCTGGTAACAGCGAAAGGTTCGGGCATGACGCTGAGCGCTGTGACTGGAGGAAAGCAGCTCGAACTGGTGAAGTGGCAACTATCCAGTAATTTTAATCGGACTATTGTTGTTTGGTAAGATCTGTGGGTAGGTAATTGTAAAATTGACAGACGCCTCTGGCAAGAACCCGTAACAGATGATCGAGAGTGCACTTGGTGACCGGTTCCATGTACTGGGCAGCAGTCTCCCGAGTGTGCGCGTAAAATCCTTGAGGGCTGTCGTCAGAAACCCGTTTTCGCAGTATGAACCAGAGCGACAGTGGTCCATTAATCAGCGGCCAGGAGCCCGGCGGCGACATGCGCCGGCGCGCAAGAATAGCCGGCCGGTCTGATAGCCATCTGGACAGCCGCCCTATGCCGAGTCTGGGACAACGGCGGACCGGTTGCGTCAGGTCGCGGTACTGCCGGCTGCGCACACTTGTTTATCGCGCCATCACCAATACTGGAGCAAGATCTCCACCCGCCACCCTGCTTGCCAACGGTTTACGGCAAGTAACCCTCTCCCCAGCTCAGTCGCCGGCTGAGTTTCGAGACAGGACAGTAAGATTTGAAATAATACTGCACGAAAAAGGGTTATCAAACACTCAGTAAATTACATTTTTGGATCCATAAAAGTGTTTAGAACCCCCCCCCCCCCCCCCTGAAAGGGTTTTTCCGAATACGGAACGGAAATGTTTGTTATTTGCCTGAAATCGGCCTTTTTCACGCACCAGTTTTTTTCTTTCGGAGGACGAGTTATTGTACCAGTGCTTGAGAGGATACACAAAAAATTCAGCTGAAAGTTTGGACTCATGTGTTTGGAAGTTAGCCCCCAATCATTTGCAATCAGGTGCGAAGACTGTGGAGATTGCGACTTTCCTGGCAGTGAGCAGCTTCAGCGAAGGATATTCACCATATCTGATGACCATGACAACGATGGACATCACCCTGGGACTCTATTCGACGCAGTTCGCCAAGCATTCGGACGACCGTCGGATTCAAGCGGCCGAAAACCGCTTGTCACCGGCCGTACGAGCGGCTCTGGAGCAGCTCAGGTTGGCCCAGATCGATCAGAGCGCCCTCTATGAGGAAGAGGAAGGAGTAGTTTATGGACCTGGAATAGCAGATTCAACGTACGTTGTATAATATTGCATTCATATGCAGTCAAAGCTTCACCCGCCATGAGCGCTAACGCGCTGTTTCCTGGACTCGGGTAGGCGCGCCGGCCCTGGATCGAATCCGCCTGGCGGATTAACGCCGAGGGCCGATGTGCCGGCCAGCCTGGATGTGGTTTTTAGGCGGTTTTCCACATCCTGCTAGGTGAATACCGGGCTGGTCCCAATGTCCCGCCTCAGTTACACGGCTCACAGACATATGAACACTTTCGCACTGTTCCATGGATTGCACTCGACGCAGACAGTTGGGGTACACTAATTCCATCTCGGAGGGTACGAGGTGGCGGCAGGAAGAGCATCCAGCCACCCCTTAAACATTAACATGCCAAATCCCATTAACGATGGCTGAACCTGCGTAACTGCAGGACAAGGCTCAAACGATAGAATAGAATGTAGTCAAAACTTCAAACGCGTTTTTCTCGAAATAACATTTTTTTATCGCTCGGTATGGTAACTCCAAAACTACTGAACCGATTGGCATG
Organism: Schistocerca piceifrons; assembly: GCF_021461385.2. Classification (NCBI taxonomy): domain Eukaryota; kingdom Metazoa; phylum Arthropoda; class Insecta; order Orthoptera; family Acrididae; genus Schistocerca; species Schistocerca piceifrons. The sequence continues at coordinate 753,019,069 of NC_060140.1, forward strand.
ATTGTCTAGGAGTTGTACCACTTTTATTCCGATCCATCGACGAAGTCGAAAAATCGATGAAAAATCTCTTTTTGTTTACATGGCCGCCATTTTGTTTACTATGGTCCAAATAACTTAAGCGAATTACAACTCCTAATGAATCTTATATACTTCGCTAACTTCAACTCAATTTTGATTTCAGACGAGCCGACTGACCTGTGACATACCGCGCGTGGAGGTCTACATCGAAATTTTCCTCCGTTCCGACGGCACTTCCACCTTTGCTCTTCGAGACTTCCGGTCGGAAAAGTTCCAGTTTGTAGAGGAAATATCAATAAACATTTTGACCAAATTTGACATTGATAACTATAACACATCCCGAGAAACAAATTCTCAAATAACATGCCTTTTCGGGCCAAAGATAGTAAACCTCCCCTTAATGATGGAAATAGACGGAAGCTACAGGGACAGTCAGATAATTGCCGGTAAAAAATTAGTACACCCTTTTTTAGGTGTCTAATCCACTCTAGATTCATTGTTGGAACAGTGCATGTGGAATACATGAGATGATTACATCGACAGTTCAATAGCACAAGCGGCTCTGAAGTGGCGGCTATCGACCCATGCTGAAACACCCTTACTAGCACGTCGTGTAATCTCCACAGGAGGCAGTACAGGCGCTGACAGGCTTCCAGTCGACCTTACAGAAGGCAGATACTGGCCTGGGACACCTTATCCACGTTTTCACATAGTTATGTAAGAGTTGTGGGTTGAAGAGTCGCACGAGTTACTTCTCATCCTACCGTATCCCACACATGCTCGGTTGGAGACAAGCCCGGAGGTCGTGCTAGCCAGGGAAGTTGCTCCATGTCTTGCGAAGCAGTTGACTTTCCCGGACAGTATGTGGGCGAGCGTTATTATCTTGGAATAACACATCACTTTCCTGTTACAAGAACCACAAAAGAACGGGTCTAACAACATTCTGAACGTACCGAGCGCTGGTTAGCGTCCCCTCTAAAAAAACCAAAGGTGAGCGAGGGTTGTAGCATGTCGCACCCCAGACAATAAGGCCTCGCGTGGGGCCAGTGTGTCTACGAGGCAGCTCTCACCAGGTCTACGTCGTACTCTCTAACGACCATCACTTGCATCTAGGCAGAATCTGCTTCCGTTGTTGAAGACCACGGTACGCACATTCCATCTTTCAAGAGATCTTCTGACGGCACCAGTTGAGCCGTGCACATCGATCCTATGGCGAGGCTAGACTGCTAATAACAGGTTCTCAGCAGTTCATACTGACACGTCTGGGCTCATAAGCCATTTTATCTGGACTGTGGTAGCCACTGCTGCCTTTAAAATACGACGATCCTGGCGGGTGTCTGTGCTGCGTGAACGTCCAGAACCTCATCTACATATGTGAGGATGTTCACTTGACCAATGGTAACAGCATAGTTCCACAATTGATGCAGTACGTCCAACTTGTGTGGCAACTCTCCGAAAGGACCATCTCGCCACTCAGAAGGGCACAATTTGACTCTATTCAAACCCACTCATTTGCGCCTCCGTGACATGGTTTTTTTTCTTACTTCACATGTTTGCATCGCACTGGGCCTTCTGGCTGTAAGCATTCACTTTTAAAGGTAGCTAAGCCACTACGCTTCCTGATGGTGGACGACGCTGAAACCATTATCAGCACGTTTACCGTATATCAGGTGGCATACGCCGTCATCCGATCAAAATCGATGTCATCGTTCCAGGTATACTAATTTTTTCCGGCAGCGTAGAATACTAGCGAACCCGGAAATGCTTCTTATGAGCTAAATATCTGTGGAAATAGTATATACGCCATAATTTCCTTCGCGACCTTTCTCTGTCCTCCCCACTCATCTCAATCCATCATCTCTCCATCCTCCCCCTTCTCTACATCCAGTTCCTACGCCACTCCTTCCTCTCCTTGTCCACCTTGACTTCCCTCTGAACTTAAGCGATGTTCATTCTTATAGCAAACTCTGTTTCCGTAGTAGTATTTTGATCATAAACTGATTAGTCATAAATAAGGCTTTCACGCTTTCTGTGAAAGACAAATACGAGGAGAATAAAAGCAGCTCATTGTTGTCTATACAGTTTTTGTTTTAAAATGCATAAACTGAGGAAGAATATATATAAAAAGATTGCTAATGATTTAAATGCCCTCCTGTCACAGCCACCTGCAAGAGAGGAAATAGAACGACGCTTTTGAACAATAGGAGTGGAAGACAAAATAAGTACTAAGTGCTTCATAAACCTTTTTATGTGTGCAAGTGTTTTTCTCTTTGTATAGTAATGTAGATGTAGTAGAACCAAGAGCGTACAAGAGGAGTGGAAGACCAAGTGAGTATTAAGTGCCTTGGACTGGAGAGAGTATAAAGTTTGGGTCGTAGTCCTTCGCCTCTGCTTCGCACTCTATACATCGAAGACGCAATGGCGGAAATAGGAGGTTGAGAGTGGCATTGAATTTCAGAATCAAAGAATATCGATGGTAAGATTCACTGATAGCCTTGCTGTCCTCAGTAGAAATGAAAAAGAAATCTAAAATATGTTGAAAGAAATTCTGGATGTTAGGCAGAAAAATAATACATGATGGACGAAGCAAGGAGGACATAAAAAGCTCACTAGTATAGACAGAAAGCGCTATCCTGACCAATCAAAGTCTGTCAGTACCAAACACAGGCCCTCACTTGAGGAAAAAATGTCTTATAATGTAAGCCTGGAGCACAACAGTGTACGGAAACGAATCATGGGGGACAGCGGGAAATGAATTGAATCGAAGCGTTTTGGATGAGGGGCTATAGATGCATATTGAAAATTAAGTGGGCTGATAAAGTAAGAAAGGAGGAGGTTCTCCCAGAATGGGCAAGGAGGGGAACATGTGGAAAACACAAAGAAGAAGGAACTGTAGGAAATGTGTCAAATCGTCGGTGATTAACTTCCGTGATAGTTCCGAAAACTGTAGCTGCTAAAAACTTCAGAGGCTACAAAGATTGGAATACATGCAACAAATAAGTGAGGGTGCCGAGTGCAGGTCCAACTCTAAGATGAAGAGATACAACTTCTAAGAAGTTTTAGCATATTCCAGCCCCGTCAGCAACTGTGATAGACTAATATTTTGAGGAATCAGCCTCAGTTGCACAAATTTTCTCGTCTTTACCATTTTCGGCTAAATTAATCTAGCCTTCTTCAGAAGCATAAAATAACTATAACATGCCAGAGTAAGGCACAGTCAACATTAAAATTAAAACCTATAGTACTGTGGTACCATGTCGAATAAAATTACTTTGCAGAAGTCCAGCCCCCGCATCTCTTCACCACGCGGTCGGTTGGCACCGGCAACTACGTTGGCACTGACAGCAGCTCGCGGAGTGCAATTCAGTGCTGGAAGCATTCTTCGGGAATGGCAGCCCATAATTCACGGAGTGCTGCACTGAGGAGAGCTATCGATGTCGGACGGTGAGGCCTGACACGAAGTCGGCATTCCAAAACATACCAACCCCGCATCTCTTCACCACGCGGTCGGTTGGCACCGGCAACTACGTTGGCACTGACAGCAGCTCGCGGAGTGCAATTCAGTGCTGGAAGCATTCTTCGGGAATGGCAGCCCATAATTCACGGAGTGCTGCACTGAGGAGAGCTATCGATGTCGGACGGTGAGGCCTGACACGAAGTCGGCATTCCAAAACATACCAACCCCGCATCTCTTCACCACGCGGTCGGTTGGCACCGGCAACTACGTTGGCACTGACAGCAGCTCGCGGAGTGCAATTCAGTGCTGGAAGCATTCTTCGGGAATGGCAGCCCATAATTCACGGAGTGCTGCACTGAGGAGAGTTATCGATGTCGGACGGTGAGGCCTGACACGAAGTCGGCATTCCAAAACATACCAAAGGTACTCTATAGGATTCATATCAGGACTCTATGCAGGCCAGCCCATTACTGGGATGTTGTTGTCGTGTAACACCTACGCCACAAGCCGTGCGTTATGAGCAGGTGCTCGATCGTGTTGAAAGATGGAGTCGCCATCCCCGAATTGCTCTTCAACAGTGGGAAGCAAGAAGGTGCTTAAAACATCAATGTAGGCCTGTGCTGTGATAGTGCCACATGAAACAACAAGGGGTGCAAGCCCCCCCCCCCCCATGAAAAACACGACCACCGCCTCCGAGTTTTACTGTTGGCACTAGACACGCTGGCAGTTGACGTTCACCGGTCATTCGCCATACCCTCACCCTGGCATCGGATCACCACACTGCGTACTGTGATTCGTCACTCCACACAACGTTTTTCCACTGTTCAATAGACCAATGTTTACCACCTTATACCAAGCGAGGTGTCGTTTGGCAGTTACCGGCGTGTTGTGTGGCTTACGAGCAGCCGCTCGACCATGAAAGCCAAGTTTTCTCACCTCCCGCCCAACTGTCATAGTACTTGCAGTGTATCCTGATGCAGTTTGGAATTTCTGAGTGATGGTCTGGATAGAAGTCTGCCTGTTACACAGTACGACCCTCTTCAATTGTCGGCGGTCTCTGTCAGTCAGTAGACGAGGTCGGTTGATACGCTTTTTTGCTGTACGTGTCCCTTCACGTTTCCACTTCTCTATCACATCGAAAACATTGAACCTAGGAATGTTTAGGAGTGTGGAAATCTCGCGTACAGACGTATGACTCAAGTGAAATCCAATCGCCGACCACATTCGAAGTCCGTGATTTCCGCTCTCTCACAATGTCTGATGACTACTGAGGTCGTTGATATCGAGTACCTGACTGCAGGTGGCAGCACAGTGCACCTAATATGAAAAACGTACGTTCTGGGGGTGTCCGGATACTTTTTATCGCATAGTCTAAGTGATAATCATCCCGATCTCCCTCCCCGACATGAATTAGTAATCATTCACACGAGAATTGCATGTAGCTAGAGATAATGTTTCTGTTTTCAACCAGATGTAGCTTCGATTACATTGCTATATTATTCAGATTTAGGTGTTGTCATACATAAACGCTGCTTGAATTTGTATTGTGCTTAAGATTTGTCTGTTCCTAGCTGACAAGAATCCTTGTGAGTAAGCAGTTCGACGCAGAAAGATCAACATACTGTACTCAATAGTCTGAGTATAGGTGTTGAGCTGATCTGTATACAACTCGGGCAGAGCGCATTAATCATTACAGACTGTTAACTGTGGAGCTGTCAGTGGAGCGACGTGTGCTGCTAACGACAGCTGATCTCTGGATGAATGAAAGCTGCCGGGCACGTACGCCGCCGGAAGGCGGCGTCCATTTCTGCAGTGTCATGTGTTCGGCGATCAGAGTGCGCACATTTGCTTGAAAGGTGCGGTAGCAGGTGGCATTGCGGCTCTCACAGGCACAGGGAAAGACGACCTGACGAGTAAAATAATCTTTGACTGAATGCTTGTTCTGTACGGAAAGGTCTGAGGGAAGTTATTTCGGTGATCGTATCGGGGTCCATTCAAGTAAAGTGAGAGACAGTCTTCGCATTACTGATGGATCTAACAGAAAATGGATCTTATCCATCTGCCAAGGTACTCCTTGGTCATGTGAGGAACTTCTGTGATGTATATAGTCATTACTGTTTGATGGGTGCATAATATAGCAGCGCTTTCAGTAAATGTAAGTAACACAAGAGATATACATAACATAGACTTCAGTCATCAATAACACAGGCCAATGATGGAAAATCTTTTTTGCTGAAAATACCTTATTCTTATGTGTTTTAGGGTGGGAAGCTCTAATATGATACATAAAAAACTGTATCACCCACCATTTCTTCACATTTTACAGTTAAATTTACTAATTTAAGCGATTTTTTAATGAATTTAACAGCTTTTATATAGTTAAAATAGTTTAAAAAGGAGGTGTAATGAATGTATATGGCGTTGGTAGCACTGCTGGAAAACATTTGCTGCCAAGAAAAGGTCGATTCTATTTTTGTGTTAACAGATGGTGTATTGTTTACTGTCAACTCAACCTCACTTTCCCATTTCCTGTACATGTGCTCAGTACAATGTCTAATCGTGGTTGTAAAAACTCTGCTGACAGTTTTTGTTATATTTGGGATGAATTTGTGATTAAAAAACATTACAGACATTGTGGAAAAGGTTTATCTATCACAATTTGGATCTAAACTTGGTGATCAAGATAAATCTTGGCGCATCATAAGGTATGTTATGTGTGTGTTGAAGATTTGAAAGCCGGCCGAAGTGGCCGTGCGGTTAAAGGCGCTGCAGTCTGGAACCGCAAGACCGCTTCGGTCGCAGGTTCGAATCCTGCCTCGGGCATGGATGTTTGTGATGTCCTTAGGTTAGTTAGGTTTAACTAGTTCTAAGTTCTAGGGGACTAATGACCTCAGCAGTTGAGTCCCATAGTGCTCAGAGCCATTTGAACCATTTGAACCATTTGAAGATTTGAAAAAAATGGTCCAAAAGGAGAAAGAAGCCTTCAGATTTGATGTTCCTATGATATGGAGGGAGCCATGAAATCATTCCGATGATAGCTACTTTTGCAGTGTTTATATTACTGACCATAATTCGAAAAACAAGAAGGTGAAAAGCTACCCTAACCTTCCGTTCGCCATCCGACCAGTAGGGCACAGTGCTGATTTCCCAGTTCCTAAACCACCAGATGATTTAATTCTATTCCAACAGAAGTACTTTCTGATGTACAATCTGATTTAGATGATCCAGAAGATGATGAATTCCATTTTAATACAGGAAGTCTAGAGACCAAATTGTTTACTCAGACCGAGCTTAACGATTTGGTTAGGGATCTGGGCTTAACGAAAGAAAAAGCTGAATTGCTTGGCTCTAGATTAAAAGAAAAGAACGTATTGGCAGCTGGAACCAGCACATACAAGTATAGAAAGAGGGAGCAGCAATTTTTCAAGTTTTTTCAACAAGAAGGTGATTCAGTGTACTGCTCAAACATTCCTTGTCTAATGAATGAGTTTGGTATTGAATACAATAAGGAAGACTGGAGGCTGTTTATTGATTCATCCAAAACTATCTACAAAGGCCGCTGGAACACCAACACGATGGGGGACTACTGTTGGTCACTTCAGCGAGAAGTCCTGCAGGCGACTCATCGTAGAAAAAGAAAAAAGAGAAAGGAAATACAAACCAATTCCAGGTGACACGTAAACCCTCTGTTAACACATATCACTGTTTTAAGTAGCTTACTATAAATACAAACCGTGCTTATGTTGTAACAAAGAGTTTCATTAATTTCCCTGTTTACCGTATAGCATAGAATTTTTATACTTTATAATAAAAAGAATATTGCTCGAAAACTTTGGGTGATACAAAAACAACTAAGGCTAGATTTGTATTCAGCTTATAAAAATCTATAAAGATCAACTATAAAAGTAAAAAAAAGTTTTTAAAAAGTATTTTCGTTGGCCTGTGTAATATATTCTCCTTCACTATTTAGAACAATTTGGCAACGCTGGGTAACTTTTCGACTCTGTGATTATAGAAATCACGTGGTTTTGAAGAGAAGAACTTGTCGAGCGTTTTCATACGAAAAGGAAGTTCCTTGAAGATTGTTCGATAGAGACCAGGAAAGGTGAAAATCTGACGGTGCCTTATCACGGAACGAATTCCCAGTCTAAGTCCTGTATAGCGTTAAAGTGGGGTGAGAATCACATCACGCAGTCTTCCTCGACGTTGTTCTTGGACGGCGTCCGCAAGATGTTTCAGATGTTGACAATAGATGTCAGCAGAGATGGTTACCCCTCGGGGAAGCAATTCGTAATACACCACACCGTCGCTGTTACATGAGATTCATTACATCATCTTTTGTGGATGCTCTTTGTACGGAGTGCTGCTGCTTTGACTGGGCTCAACTATTTCTTTCTTTTCCTTATGTCAGCATAATGATAGCATATCCCATCACCAATAATAATACATAATAGGAATGGTCGTTCTTGTTCATAAGCCAGTTGATGACGAGTAGGCAGAGCTGCACATACGGCCACCAACAGGGTTTTGTGATTTAGGCTTAGAGCATGCGGTAGCCATCACACCCGATTTTTGAACGTTCCCCACTGCATGCAAATGTCGCAGGGTAGTGGAACGGTCAAAGTTCATCACATCTGCCAGTTCCCGAGTACGCTGACATGAATTACTGTGGATTAATGCGTTTCAATGATCTTCGTCAAACCCCAAAACCGTCTTCTTGAAGGTTGATAGTCTCTTTTGTGAAAACGATTTTCCTTACAACGAGGAAACCGTTTTCTTGACATGCTCCGTCCAGTGACATTACCCCCATACCCGGACCAAGTGTTTCTTGCTGCCTCTGCTGCTCTACCCTTGCTCAGTTCAGCCATGTTCCATGTTTCTATTCCTCCATTTTCCCTTCCATTTTCTAGCGCCAGGAGGAACACTCACTATCTGCAAAGAAGGAAATGACAATATGTAAACTCATATAGTAAATAAAAATGACATTGGATAAATTTGATTTTTCGTTTTTCCAGTCCAGGACATAAAATAATTACAAAAACTAATAAGTATTTACTCACATAGCAAATCTGCCAAATTAAATACGTACAGTAGTATTTATGACACAGATTCAATAATATATACAAACAAGCAGTAGATAAACAAGCAGCAACATGATTATAGTTTTTGACGGGCCCAGTATTCGACGGTTATCACAGCAGTTTCGCTGGCTGCAGCAAGATCACAGATAGTGCATGCAGCCGGTAGGTTCCTGCAGACTAGCAGGTGTTGTTCGTCCTGAACGTCGCCACACTGACAAGTTTCCCCCTCATTACTGAAGCCCCACTTCCGAAGTTGGCTTTGCACCTTGGCACCCCAACTCGCAGTCTGTTCAAAGTCTTCCAGGTCACGTATGACAGATGTGAACCTTCGGCTATTTCCTCCTTGACCGTTATGTGATTGTCTTCAGCTAAGGAGTCTCGCCAAAGCTCCTCTCTGAGAGTACTGGAAGATGAACCAATTGCCATAGTTTTCTGTAGGAAGCTTTTTCTTGAGCTCAGTCTTGGCTGTTGAGGGTCATGTCCGAACAAAGGACGTCTAGTGTCGATTTCTTGTTTTTTCTTCTCCACTGCTGTTGCAGCTTGCCTTCGAATGCGTGGCGGTGCTACACCTATAATTTGGTACACCAAATGCAACATCAAAATGCGAATGAAAAATTCTACTAAGTTACGCACCAACGCAATATTTGGACGGATTTGACGTAGTCCTTCTATCATCTTACTACAGTCTGCGTCCCTCCTGCATCTCGTGTCCTCCATAACCCATTGTGTCATAAACACGCCCAGTTATTTACTTACTCAACTGCTCGATCATCTATTCTACGATTCCACACACGTTCATCGTACTTCCAGAGTATCAGTTTTTCTAGAAGAAGGTTTTCCGTGCAGTTCTAACTCCTGTGACGTTAAAGACCGGCAGTAACGCACTGATCATAAGCAGACCAAAAAAGACAGCACACTGTTCGATTAAGCTATTGATGATAAATCACTGGAAACAGCAAGCACCGGAAAACACCTAGGAGTAATCATAGGCAGCAGCCCTAAGCGCAGTGAGCATATAAAACTAACTGTAGAAAAAACATATGCCAGGCTTTCATTGGAAGCATCCTAAGGACAAATAATCCACATTCGTAGTCAGTCTCTGTAGCTGAGTGCCCAGTGCAGATGGCTGCCATCCGATGGAAGTGGGTTCGATCCTTGGTACTGGCAGGGGTTTTTTCTTTGTGGGAGGACTGTTACTGGGCACATTCGGCCTCGTGATGCCAACTCAGGAGCTACTTGACCAAATGGCAGCATGTCTAGAAAACGACAGGGACAGCGTTGTGCTGAGCACAGGCCTTCCCGCCCCCCCCCCCCCCCCCCCCCCGCCCAAACAGCATCCGCATGACACCGCAAGGCGGAGGATGACAAGAGTGCCGATAGACATCCCTCACGGCCTAGCGAGAAGCTCGTTTTTAATCCACAAGCCTAGGAAGTGGTTCATAAAACACTTGCAAGACTGAATCTTCAGTATCTATATACCAGACTGAATAGAATAATGGAAGAATAACACAAGACAGTAAATATCCGACGACAAGCAATACATTTCGTCACGCAATCGTTTAGTAAGAGCGATAGCGTCTCGAAATGTTCAAGAAATTCCTGTAGGAGACGGTACAAGAGGGACGTCGCGCATCAAGGTGAGGTTTCGAGTTGAAATTCCAAACGCGTACGTTCCAAGAATAGTCGGCAAACATATGTATCCCTCCCATATACGTCTCGCGAAATAACCATGAGAAAAGCAGTAAAATTCGAGCTGATGGGGAGGTTTATCCGTATTCACTCTACCCACGCACCATTCGCGAACTGAAGTACACTCCGCCACACACCGTAAGGTTGCTTTCAGAGTTGTAGATGTAGATGTCAGTGTGTAATGTCGACGTGGCGTTCAGTAGTTAAACCACTCTGGACCTCACATACCTAATGTATACTTAGTATTTTCCCTCTCCAATTAATTTTTCATATTGTCCTTCAACACAGCAAATAGCACAGTTCTTTTCTTTACATGGCGTTTTTTTCCGTTGCACAAGTTTCATAGCCGATGCTTACGGTTTCGGAATACACATTCTTCTAATCAGCACGAATTTAGAAAATATCTTTCTAGTGAAACAGAACTAGCTCTTATTCTCAAGAAGTAGGGTTGGTGCCAACAGGGGATCATAAACTGATTTCACATATCTAGGTTTCAAAAGCCCCCCATGAACCATGGAGCTTGCCGTTGGTGGGGAGGCTTACGTGCCTCAGCGATACAGATAGCCGTACCGTAGGTGCAACCACAACGGAGGAGTATCTGTTCAGAGGCCAGACAAACGTGTGGTTCCTGGAGAGGGGCAGCAGCCTTTTCAGTAGTTGCAGGGGCAACAGTCTGGATGATTGACTGATCTGGCATTGTAACACTAACCAAAACAGCCTTGCTGTGTTGGTACTGCGAACGGCTGAAAGCAAGGGGAAACTACAGCCGTAATTTTTCCCGAGGGTGTGCAGCTCTTCTGTTTGGTTAAATGATGATGGTGTCCTCTTGGGTAAAATATTCCGGAGGTAAATTAGTTCCCCATTCGGACCTCCGGGTGGGGACTACTCAAGAGAATGTCGTTATCAGGAGAAAGAAAACTGGCGTTCTACGGATCGGAGCGTGGAATGTCAGATCCCTTAATCGGGCAGGTAGGTTAGAAAAGTTAAAAAGGGAAATGGATAGGTTAAAGGTAGATATAGTGGGAATTAGTGAAGTTCGGTGGCAGGAGGAACAAGACTTTTGGTCAGGCGAATACAGGGTTATAAATACAAAATCAAATAGGGGTAATGCAGGAGTAGGTTTAATAATGAATAAAAACATAGGAGTGCGGGTAAGCTACAACAAACAGTAGTGAACTCATTATTGTGGCCAAGATAGACACGAAGCCCACGCCTACTACTGTAGTACAAGTATATATGCCAAATAGCTCTGCAGATGAAGAAATTGAAGAAATGTATGATGAAATAAAAGAAATTATTCAGATAGTGAAGGGAGACGAAAATTTAGTAGTAATGGGTGGCTGGAATTCGGCAGTAGGAAAAGGGAGAGAAGGAAACGTAGTAGGTGAATATGGATTGGGGGTAAGAAATGAAAGAGAAAGCCGCCTGGTAGAACTTAATCATAGCTAACTCTTGGTTCAAGAATCATGAAAGAAGGTTGTATACATGGAATAATCCTGGAGATACTGACAGGTTTCAGATAGATTATATAATGGTATGACAGAGATTTAGGAACCAGGTTTTAAATTGTGAGACATTTCCAGGGGCAGATGTGGACTCTGACCACAATCTATTGGTTATGAACGTAGATAAAACTGAAGAAACTGCAAAAAGGTGAGAATTTAAGGAGATGGGACCTGGACAAACTCGCTAAACCAGAGGTTGTACAGAATTTCAGGGAGAGCATAAGGGAACAACTGACAGGAATGGGGGAAAGAAATACAGTAGAAGGAGAATAGGTGGCTCTGAGGGATGAAATAGTGAAGGCAGCAGAGGACCAAGTAGGTAAAAACACGAGGACCAGTAGAAATCCTTGAGTAACAAAAGAAATATTGAATATCATTGATGAAAGGAGACAATATAAAAATGCACTGAATGAAGAAGGCAAAAAGGAATACACACGTCTCAAAAATGAGATCGACAAGAAGTGCAAAATGGCTAAGCAGGGATGGCTAGAGGACAAATGTAAGGCTGTAGGGGCTTGTCTCACTAGGGGTAGGGTAGATACTGCCTACAGGAAAATTAAAGAGACGCTTGGAGAAAAGAGAACCACTTTTATGAATATTAAGAGCTCAGATGGAAACCCAATTCTAAGCAAAGAAGGGGAAGCAGAAAGGTGGAAGGAGTATATAGAGGGTCTATACAAGGGCGATGTACTTGAGGACAATATAATGGAAATGGAAGAGGATGTAGATGAAGATGAAATGGGAGATATGATACTGCGTGAAGAGTTCGACAGAGCACTGAAAGACCTGAGTCGAAACAAGGCCCCTGGAGCAGACAACATTCCATTAGAACTACTGACAGTCTTGGGAGAGCCAGTCCGGACAAAACTCTACCATCTGGTGAGCAAGATGTATGAGACAGGCGAAATACCCTCACACTTCAAGAAGAATATAATAATTCCAATCCCAAAGAAAGCAGGTGTTGACAATTGTGAAAATTACCGAACTATCAGTTTAATGAGTCACGGCTGCAAAACACTAACGCGAATGCTTTACAGACGAATGGAAAAACTAGTAGAAGCCGACCTCGGGGAAGATCAGTTTGGATTCCGTAAAAATATTGGAACACGTGAGGCAATACTTACCCTACGACTTATCTTAGAAGCTAAATTAAGGAAGATCGAAACTACGTTACTAGCATTTGTAGACTTAGAGAAAGCTTTTGACAATGTTGACTGGAATACTCTCTTTCAAATTCTGAAGGTGGCAGGGGTAAAATACAGGGATCGAAAGGCTAGTTATAACTTGTACAGAAACGAACTGGCAGTTATAAGAGTCGAGGGACATGAAAAAGAAGCAGTGGTTGGGAAGGGAGTGAGACAGGTTTGTAGTCTCTCCCCGGTGTTATTCAATCTGTATATTGAGCAAGCAGTGAAGGAAACAGAGGAAAAATTCGGAGTAGGAATTAAAATCCATGGAGGAGAAATAAAAACATTGAGGTTTGCCGATGACATTGTAATTCTGTCAGAGACTGCAAAGGACTTGGAAGAGCAGTCGAACGGAATGGATGTTGTCTTGAAAGGAGGATATAAGAAGAACATCAACAAAAGCAAAACGAGAATAATGGAATGTAGTCGAATGAAGTCGGGTGATGCTGAGGGGATTAGATTAGGAAATGAGACACTTAAAGTAGTAAAGGAGTTTTGCTATTTGGGGAGCAAAATAACTGATGATGGTCGAAGTAGAGAGGATATAAAATGTAGACTGGCAATGGCAAGGAAAGCGTTCCTGAAGAAGAGAAATTTGTTAACATCGAATATAGATTTAAGTGTCAGGAAGTCGTTCCTGAAAGTATTTGTATGGAGTGTAGCCATGTGTGGATGTGAAACATGGACGATAAATAGTTTCGACAAGAAGAGAATAGAAGTTTTCGAAATGTGGTGCTACAGAAGAATGCTGAAGATTAGATGGCTAGATCATATAACTAATAAGAAGGTATTGAACAGAATTGGGGAGAAGAGTAGTTTGTGGCACAACTTGACTAGAAGAAGGGATCGGTTGGTAGGACATGTTCTGAGGCATCAAGGGATCACCAATTTAGTATTGGAGGGCAGCATGGAGGGTAAAAGTCGTAGAGGGAGACCAAGAGATTAATATACTAAGCAGATTCAGAGGGATGTAGGTTGCAGTAGGTACTGGGAGATGAAGCAGCTTGCACAGGATAGAGTAGCATGGAGAGCTGCATGAAACCAGTCTCAGAACTGAAGACCACAACAACAGGTTTCCAAAAGGCTTATGATACCGTGCTTCAGAAGCGATTTCTAATCAAGTTGTATGCCACGGAATATCTCTCAATTGTACAACTGGATGCGTAATTTCTTGTCGGAAAGATCATACTTCGTACCAACTGATAGAAAGTCTTCGAGCAAAACAGAAATGTTTTCAGACTTTTCCCAAAGCAAGTGTTATAGGCCCTCCTCTGCTATCTATATAAACGACTTAGAAGACAATCTGAGCAGAAATCTTAGCCTATTTGCAGATGATGCCATCGTTTACCGTCTAGTAAAGTCAACAGAATTTGAAAATGAACTGCAAAATGATTTACACAAAAGGCACCTGACCCCAAAACTGACTGTTAATAATGAAAATTGTGGGGTCATTCGCATGAGTACTGAAAGCAATCCGTCGCATCTCGGTTTTATGATAAATCACGAAAGTTTAAAATGGCTCTGAGCACTATGGGACTTAAAATCTGAGGTCATCAGTCCCCTAGAACTTAGAACAACTTAAACCTAACCAACCTAAGGACATCAAACATCCATGCCCGAGGCAGGATTGGAACCTGCGACCGCAGCGGGCGCGCGGTTCCAGACTGAAGCGCCTAGAACCGCTCGACCACACCGGCTGGCACGGAAGTCTAAATGTTGTCAATTGGATTAAATATCTAGGAATTACAACTATAAACAGCTTAAACTGAAACGATCACATAGATAATATTGTGGGGAAGACAAACGGAAAATTGCGTCTTATGGCCAGAACAATTAGAGGATGGATTAGGTCTACTAAAGAGACTACCTGTACTGCCTCTACTACAGTACTGATATGAAGCGTGGGATACTTATCAGATAGGATTGATGAAAGACATCGAAAAGGTTCAAAGGAGGGCACCACGTTTTGTATTATTGGGAAATAGTGGAGAGAGCCTTACGGATATGTTTCGCGATTTGGTATAGGAATCATTGAAACAGAGGCGTTTCTCGCTGCAGTGAGATCTTCACAAAATTTCAATCTCCCGCTACGTATGCGAAAATGCTTTAACACCCACCTACATAGGGAAAAATGATCACTGCAATAAAACAGGAGATATCGGAGCTCGCTCGGAAAGATTTAAGTGTTCGTTTTTCCCGCGTCCTGTTAGTGAGTGGATCGCTAGAGAAATGGTGTGAAAGTGGTTTGTTGAATCCTCTGCCAGGCACTTATGCGTGAATTGCAGAGTAGTCATGGAGATGTAGATGATGATGAAGGAAAACTAGAGAAGTTATGTCTGCACATCATTTGCTAAGCTCGAAAAAGTTGGCGGGTAAAAGTCGGTCTTCCCCGTAGCGATTTACGATATACGTAAATTGGCGTAACTGAACGCGATTTCCAGTGTACTCGAAAAGTCTATAGATTTTACTTCGGAGTGCAATGCATTAGCCGGTCGACCACAGGTCTAGCATGGAGAAGCCCCCCCCCCCCCCCCACCCACACCTCACCCCCTCAGTGGTAAGATGGCCCAGTGAATAGCACATTAAAAACTGAACACGGATCAACCATGAAAGCAGGAAGAAGGTGTAGTGAACTGAAAAAAGAAGCAAAATAGGAACAGTGAAAGTCCAAGCTTAACACGGGAAACATCGAGCGAGCCAGCTGAGTCACGGCGTCTTGGTTATGTGGTCACGGCATTGGACAACACAGTGGAAGACTCGTGTTCGAAGCTCCTCGTGAGCTTTTTCTCCCCCTCACAAAGTTATGAACTGTTCGTTCGGTCATAGACGTGTCTATTCGCTGTATTCAAATTTGTGTCTGTGTCGTGGTGTAACGTTCTTTTGCAACAGCGAGGTGTAAGGAAGGGACCTCCAGACGAACGTACAGCAGCTACTATTTACTCTAAAAAGTACCACATGTAACGACTCTTGTGTTCCGTTTAGGGAGTTTTGAATGCCTTCGTTGTAACATAGTTCACAATCGTTTTTTTGTATCCCTCCTAGAAAGAGGCGCGTGGGTCGGCTCCTGTAAACTGAAGGGTAGGCCGAATGTAGGAAGTGATTAGGAGCGGGAAAAGGTGAAAATCTCTCGGTACAACTTTTTACCTAAAAGCACATTTAACAGAGAATATTAGCCAATGACACATAAGTAACTTTTGGTAAGGTTGAGCACGTAGGTGCGAAGCCTTGACCCATCGTAAGTAGTATACACTCCTGGAAATGGAAAAAAGAACACATTGACACCGGTGTTTCAGACCCACCATACTTGCTCCGGACACTGCGGGAGGGCTGTACAAGCAATGATCACACGCACGGCACAGCGGACACACCAGGAACCGCGGTGTTGGCCGTCGAATGGCGCTAGCTGCGCAGCATTTGTGCACCGCCGCCGTCAGTGTCAGCCAGTTTGCCGTGGCATACGGAGCTCCATCGCAGTCTTTAACACTGGTAGCATGCCGCGACAGCGTGGACGTGAACCGTATGTGCAGTTGACGGACTTTGAGCGAGGGCGTATAGTGGGCATGCGGGAGGCCGGGTGGACGTACCGCCGAATTGCTCAACACGTGGGGCGTAAGGTCTCCACAGTACATCGATGTTGTCGCCAGTGGTCGGCGGAAGGTGCACGTGCCCGTCGACCTGGGACCGGACCGCAGCGACGCACGGATGCACGCCAAGACCGTAGGATCCTACGCAGTGCCGTAGGGGACCGCACCGCCACTTCCCAGCAAATTAGGGACACTATTGCTCCTGGGGTATCGGCGAGGACCATTCGCAACCGTCTCCATGAAGCTGGGCTACGGTCCCGCACACCGTTAGGCCGTCTTCCGCTCACGCCCCAACATCGTGCAGCCCGCCTCCAGTGGTGTCGCGACAGGCGTGAATGGAGGGACGAATGGAGACGTGTCGTCTTCAGCGATGAGAGTCGCTTCTGCCTTGGTGCCAATGATGGTCGTATGCGTGTTTGGCGCCGTGCAGGTGAGCGCCACAATCAGGACTGCATACGACCGAGGCATACAGGGCCAACACCCGGCATCATGGTGTGGGGAGCGATCTCCTACACTGGCCGTATATCACTGGTGATCGTCGAGGGGACACTGAATAGTGCACGGTACATCCAAACCGTCATCGAACCCATCGTTCTACCATTCCTAGACCGGCAAGGGAACTTGCTGTTCCAACAGGACAATGCACGTCCGCATGTATCCCGTGCCACCCAACGTGCTCTAGAAGGTGTAAGTCAACTACCCTGGCCAGCAAGATCTCCGGATCTGTCCCCCATTGAGCATGTTTGGGACTGGATGAAGCGTCGTCTCACGCGGTCTGCACGTCCAGCACGAACGCTGGTCCAACTGAGGCGCCAGGTGGAAATGGCATGGCAAGCCGTTCCACAGGACTACATCCAGCATCTCTACGATCGTCTCCATGGGAGAATAGCAGCCTGCATTGCTGCGAAAGGTGGATATACACTGTACTAGTGCCGACATTGTGCATGCTCTGTTGCCTGTGTCTATGTGCCTGCGGTTCTGTCAGTGTGATCATGTGATGTATCTGACCCCAGGAATGTGTCAATAAAGTTTCCCCTTCCTGGGACAATGAATTCACGGTGTTCTTATTTCAATTTCCAGGAGTGTATATTCTCAATAGGAAGCTGAGGTTGAAGCGATGTTTCCAGGCCGTCTGCTCTTGATGAAATGAGCAGAATCTGCAGCGGAGCTCGTAGATCTGCGCAGCGCCTGCTAGAGGGCGCTATCGTCGGTTTCGGTCGTAGTGCCAACTTAAGTACTTGCACCTGTGCCGTGGTATCGTGGCTATCGATACCACAGTTTATTTGCTGTTTTCATTTGCGTGAGAGGTCTATGGGGCATCTCGCCTGCTCTCAGTATTTGTCACATTTGCTTGCAACGGAAATATGTTCTTTCCACGTGCCTCATATTCTATAACGAATGTATATTATGATAATTTCCAAGACTACTGAATGAGAAGAGACACGTCAGTGACCGAACGGACATTTCATGATTTTATGAAAGTAAAGGGACGGGGGATGGGAGAGGGGGGGGGGGCGAAGAGATGAACATGGATCTCTCTCTTTGGAGGCCAACACCATGGCCACACATCCTGCCTCGGGCATGGATGTGTGTGATGTCCTTAGGTTAGTTAGGTTTAAGTAGTTCTAAGTTCTAGGGGACTGATGACCTCAGAAGTTAAGTCCCATTGTGCTCAGAGCCATTTGAACCACTGTTTCTACTTTGCTTATTTTCTCACACTTCAGAACACCTTTTTCCTATTTTCATGCCTTATCTGTGTTCAGTTTTTGACGGGCTATCCGCTAGGCCATCTTATCACTAAATCTGATGGGTGTGCGACGGGGAGTTTCTCTTGTAAGCAGTCTTCTGACATCATCTAAATTTAGCCTTCGGTGTTTTGCTCATTGCGTCATTCGCGTTTCGGTCATCTTGTGTAATTCGTCATTCTACAGAACGAAATTTCACTATGCAGCTGAGTTGCGTTGATTCTAAACTTCCTGGATGATTAAAATGGTGCTGGGCCAGGATTTGAGCCGGAGACTTTTGCTTTTTGCGGAAAAATGCTCTGTATGTCCAGACACAACTCGTAAACTGCACTCATAGCTTTAATTCCGCCATTATAGAAACTAGGTGGGAGGTACTGGCGGAAATAAAGCTGTGGGGGTGGGTCGTGGATCAGTCGATAAAGCATTAGCCCGCCAAAGACATTCCGTTGTCATTTACCCGTCCAGCACACAGTTTCAGTCTGCCAGTTAGTTTCATCTTTCTGCTAACTACAATTTATACCTTTCTTTTGCTGTAGTAAACCCAGCTATGCTGGCTTTCAAAATTACTCTAGAACTTTTGTTCAGCACCTTGTGTAACCTAACTTGCACAGAAATAAAATATTTCCTTTAAGACTTGCTTCTTTTTCATGAAAATCTCTCCACTAATTAAAAATCTTAATACAGTACCTCTTGAATTTTTGCCATTGTTTCGGAACTCCCTTTACTTATGTCACTTTATTTTTGACACAGTGTCTGAACTGAGAACAATGCAAAGCTGCGTTTTCTTTTAAAGACGTATTTCTATTTCTTAGCTTTTTCTACTGCATTATTGCTACAATCGCCTGATTTTGTAGAACCGTAAATCACACACTAATTTCTGTAATACAATGTTACTGACATCTGAAAAGCGATTTTTTTCTATTTACGCTAGGCACACAAATTCCATGTTAGGCTTCTGGGTTCTTTATTTATTATACAAGATAGCAGGGCACATTTCACAGCAAACTTGCCGAAACCATATAGCTCAGTATTTTGAATTTCTCAGTCTTTTCTCTTCTTTTTCTGGAACCTGTTTCTCATTCCACGATCTTTGGTTATGCTCACTTCAATCAAAATATACTTGGAATGACCATGACCAATATTTCTCTTTTCTTTAAAACACTGCAGTGAAAATAAATCATACAGCAGGAGGAAAAAAGGACTTCTACAAAGACGTCAAGATGTAACGGTAGTGCAGAAAGAAGTGAGGTGCATGGGTACAGATGTATGCCAGAACATATTAAATTTTGTGTTGATAATGTCGTGTAGATAATGTGGAGCTGAAAAATATAAGAAGATTATGAAAGAACTTTCAGTTGGGCACCCCCTTGTACTACTTTGCTGACAAGTATCTTCAGACTCTTAATGCATTAGTTTACTTTTTGATTAGTATTAGCACACTGGTAATGTTCAGCTATTTCATTGGATTACCCTTGAATACATCTTCTTCCCATATCCCTGGGACTTCTAAGCCTGCTATCCATGGAATACTATTAATGGAAAGTCAACTTTTCTTGATGATATTTCTGATTCGTAATTTCTTCGCTATTTGCGAATTTAGACTTTCTCGGCGAATCTCGATGATGAAGTCTTCTCGGTTTAACAGCCGAGTTAAGGCGTCGTTCTGTGGCAACGTTTCAACAAGTTTCCTAGTTGTCATCTTCAGACTTCGCCTGATGACGGGAAGTAGGAAACTCGTTGAAACGTTGCCGCAGAACGACGCCTTGACTTAGTTGATAACACGAGAAGACTTCATCTTCTTCGCTATTTGAGAGGTTAAATACATATGTAGAATTTGTGTCGTATCGATCATTAGTTTAACGCCCCTTCGATATAGAGACCGAGCGAGGTGGCGCAGCGGTTAGCACACTGGACTCGCATTAGGGAACACGACGATTCAAACCCGCGTCAAGCCATCCAGATTTAGGTTTTCTTTAATTCCCTAAATCGCTCCAGACAAATGCCGGGATTGATCCTTTGAAGGGGCACGGCCGATTCCTTTCCCCATCCTTGACACAATTCGAGCTTGTGCTCCGTCTCCAATGATCTCAATGTCGACGGGATGTTAACTCCAGTCTTATTTCCTTCCTTCCTTTCTGCGAAAAAGAGGTCATTGGGACGATGGACAGTAAGAGGACTGTTGCACAAATGGAAATTTTTTTAATTTACCTGCAACTTTCGTAGAAACGTTGATTTACGGTAACGTATTAAAAAGAGTAAAAATGAAAATTTTAAAAATCGGGTGTTTAGAACGTACAAGTCTAGTCCGTAACGTATACAGAAAAATGCAGTTAGTATGTGGGCGTCCGGTGTATCGAATATCAAGTGTGTTACTGGCATGTGGAGATTTTTCTTGGTATCCGACCGACGGAACTTAAGCATTTACTGGGTCACGCTTCTGGCGAATTGGCCTCATAACTGAGGAGAAAGCCGTGGCGGGCCAAGTTTCTTCCGGTCACGTCATATCCCTGTTGTCCACTGAGTCAAACACAGAAATTCGGGGCCCTATTTACAGATGTTCTTATGTCGCATACCAGGATCGTATCGAAGTGAACCGTTCTGTTCCAAAAGCAACTAGGTGAACCGTTGCTGCCTACATAAATCTTAAGGCTGTTTGTTCATTGACCTATCACCGGAATTTATAGCTTCTCACAGTACAATAAAGTGGGGCAGGAGTGCGCATTCACGATTTAAATAGGAATTTGGTGCAGAAATCTTCACGAATTACCGAAATATCTGGCATGTCGTCTGTCATTTAGCAGCCTTACCTCCGCATCCTTTTCCATTCCGTTGTTAATTAACTCACTGATCACAGGAAAGAAACCTAATATTCTTTCTTTCCTTCCTTCTTCAGGAATATGGCAGAATGTTAGAAAGATGAGAGTGAGAGTTATGTGCGTTTATCTAAACTAATCACCCAACTATAAACTCGTCGATTTTTATGAAGCTGTCTGTTCAAAGCGTACAAAGGTATCCTTTTCTTTTACCATCTTGTTATGCATTCCCGATCAGTTCGCCCAATAAGCTTAATTTTTCTGCAGGTAGATGTCTCTTGAATCAGAACCAACATTGCACGTCACACAGATGGCCAATCTACACTATTGTGATACCACGTTATTAGTTTCATGACTTTTCTTCAGACAGTTTCTTTTGTTGACGTATCCTAATTAAGCTTTGTCCTGTAACTCTGTTGAACGCTTACAAGACATTTTTCTCTTCTCCACAACCAGAGAAGTAACAGTACGCGTAGCTAGTTAGTTTCACGTTAAATGGATCATTTTGCACGATAAATCGTAATGATGTGGAAACTATTATTTTACATCCAAATCACAAATTAATTTGTAAAAGTCGCTACATGCTGAACATTTATTACGTTTTTAAAAAAAATGTACAGATGTGAGCCAGTAATTCATAACCAATATCTTTTACACTTTACTATAACAGAAATTCTTATGTAGAATAGGAGTTGTCAAGGAGAAACTTTATCGGTAATTTTCAGAATTTACTTTTCTATCTGCGAGACTTTTTATATCACTGGGCAAGTCATGAAAAATTTTACTTGCAACAGAGTACACCAATTTTTGTGCTAAAGGCAACCTTATCTTGACGCTTAAGATGTATGACGTTAATTGCTGGTGACAACTGATTGCGAAAGTCTTCTTTGGATGGTTCACGCTGCCGTAACTTTCATTTTTTTTTTGCAGAATTGTAATTCAACAGCCGGCATTGGTGGCCGAGCGGTTCTAGGCACTACAGTCTGGAACCACGCGACTGCATCGGTCGCAGGTTCGAATCCTGCTTCGGGCATGGATGTTTGTGATGTCCTTAGGTTAGTTAGGTTTAAGTAGTTCTAAGTTCTAGGGGACTGATGACCTTAGAAGTTAAGTCCCATAGTGCTCAGAGCCTTTTGAACCATTTGTAATTCAACAAACCATTTTAATTGTCTCAACAGCTACGTACACACTGGCGACCAAAAACATTTTGGCCACCTGATTAATAACTTGTTTGTCCGTTTTTGGCCTACCGCACTGGCCGAGCGGTTCTAGGCGCTACAGTCTGGACCCGCGCGACTGCTACGGTCTCAGGTTAGAATCCTACTTCGGGTATGCATGTGTGTGATGTCCTTATGTTAGTTAGGTTTAAGTAGTTCTAAGTTCTAGGGGACTGATGTCCACAGCAGTTAAGTCCCATAGTGCTCAGAGTCATTTGAACCATTTGTCCGTTTTTGGAAACAAATGCATCTCTGATTCTACATACCAGCGATCCCACAGTTTGTTGGTAGGCTTGTGGACGTATATGGCATTATATGTCTACACACAAGTCATGTAATTCACGTAAATAAGGGAGGGCTGATTTACGTACGAGGTGATGACACCCGATAGCGACTCAGATAGGTTCCATAGGATTTACATCAGATGAATTTGGTCATCGAGACATCATCAGGAGTTCACTATAACGTTACTCAAATCACTATAACATAGTTCTGGCTCCCAGACACGGACAATTGTGATGCTGAAAGATGACATCGCAGTCAGGGAAGACATCAGGCCTAAAGGGATGTCGGTGGTTCTCAGCTGTCAGCGTGTCTTCGATTACTACCACAGGTCCCATGCAAGCACACGAGAATGTCTCCCATACCATAATACTGCTCCCATCAGCCTGCGTCTGTGGCGCGTTACAGGGTTCGAGCAGGCGTTCACATCGATGACGGCATTTGTGGAGACGACCATCTACCTACTGTAGAAAAACTGTGATTCTTCCGAAGAGTCGACATGTTTCCATCGATCGACGGTAGATTGCCGATGGTCCCGTCTCCACTGCAATCGTAATTGATGATATCGTTGCGTCAACGTGTGAACACACATTGTTGGTCTGCAGCGAAGCTTTATGCTCAACAATGTACGATGAACGATGTGCTCCGAAAACTTTTGCGTGCACCAGCATTGCGCTCTTTCGGCAGAGATGCCTACCTTACAGAGCAGACGAGCATCCAAGCTCCACGTTCTGTGGAGAGTCGTGGACTTCCAACCATTGAGTGCCTGGTGGAAGTTTCACTGTCCTTTTGCCTGTTTCCATAGATGTTCACGACAGTAGCTCGTGAACATTCTACCACTTTCGAGATACTGATTCACAGACTCCGGGTAATAATTATGTGTCCTTTTTCAAAATCGCTTATCTCAATGGATTTCCTCATTTACTGACAATATCTTCACTAGTGTTACCCTCCACCCGTGCCTGTTCCGATTACATACTTTTGTTACAACGTTACGAGCCCGCAGAGGCACCAGGCGGCAGCCAACGTCGTGATAGGCAGTGGTCGTAATGTTTTGGCTGTTCAGTGTAGACAAGTAGCTCTGGTATTCTGCGAGACAGAAAACGGTCTAAATTGGGATGGCGATGGGTCTCACTTCACATATATGTCTTCAGTTTTCATAAATTATACAAAAATATAGTGACCACATGTACTTTACAAGCAAAGCCCAGGCAGTACATAATTAAAATCTTACCTTCAATAAGTTCAACGACTATTGCTGTACAGAGTAGCAGTGAAAGAGGTTGGGGACGTTTCCACAGCCGCTTTATGGTGAATGAACTATAATGCTTTGCACTCTAACCTATCAAAATGTTTGAGAGGTTCTCCTTGGTTACCAGGAGAATACCGGAACTGGAGTGAAAAGGATAGATAATACTACGTGTTAAATAAGTCATCTACTTTATTTTGATATACAGAAAATAAGATGCGTTCAGAGACACTAGACGCTCTAAGACAGACTCATAAATGAATTACAACTGTCTCTGATATCCTGGTTCGCACCACTACTTTTGGGAAGAGGCACTTGGTGGAAACCTGGCAGATTAAAACTGTGTGCCAGACCGAGACCCGGAATCGTGACTTTTGCCTTTCGCAGCAAGTGCCCTATCGACTGAGCTATCCTAAGGTCATGTGAGGTCTGGTCATGAATCATGCTTGGGCAGCTCACTAGTCTGACCACCTGTCCGTGAAAGGCAAAGGCGTCGAGTTCGAGTCTTGGTCCAGCATACAGCCGTAATCAGCCATAACGTTTCATATCAGCGCACACTCCGCTGCATAGTGAAACTTTCATTCAGGTAACACTTGATTGTTTCTTACTCGAGATCTCTCGTCCTAACTGTAGTTAGGTGGCATTTGAATGGAAACGTTACTTTCTACAATGGGCTGATATTTCAAACGCCCCATGATCGGACAAAATGAAAAATGTTGAGACGACTCAAAACAAAAGTCTCCTGAATTTATGACATTATACGACCACCTACCAATTACCTTCACAACTATTCTATTCTCACCTCTTACGCCTTCCTAAACCAGCAAGAAAAACTGCAACTTGAGCAAACATAACATGGCGAATAACCACAAAATACTAGACACAAACCTACCTAGGAACTAAGTGCTGCTGAGACATGCCCACAAGTATTCCATTTTATATACCAGCCACTGTAAAACGTAAACATGAACTCTACAGACGCACACAAGGCCAAACCATGAATGGAGTTGATATTAGAAAAGAACAAACTAACGGAGTACTGAACAAAAAAATAGGAAAAGCAATCTACAAAATTCTGGTAGACATCTAAAAAATAACAAGTATGAACGCAATAACCGGCCAACCATCACTCTGCGAACATGTTGTTGTAACAGATGACCGAGAAAAGACAGACGTTTTACCAGAAGAACCACGTTTCGTCAAGGCACACGATCAAAAAATAGCAAAATACGTTATCAACGATTTACAGTCATCAGATTTTTTTAAGGGTATGACAGTACACGTTGGTAGTAACTTACTTGAAATCGAAATTATAACTGAGATAAACATTGGTGGGTACATAGCCCCTAAGGCGTGGCAATATCTCCAGAGTACACCTAAGCAAATACATAGAAACAGAGTTAACGTGCACTGTGTTTATCGAACGTTCGATTAAACCGAATCCCAAAACAATAGACGTCAGCCACAGAAACCATGGCATTGAAATCCTGTGAGTCACCGAAGAGTCCGTCATTCATCACCTTGTTTCCAGAAATACCCAAATGATTCGAATGTAGCATCAGTAAGTAACGGCAAAAACGTGGAGAACATAAGAGCTGACACCAAGCTGACACCACGCTCTAAGTAGGATTCAGGAGAAAAGCACATCCATAGGAGCCCTGTAATCCTCATCATCATCTACATCTGAGTAGCACACAAAGATTACATCCTAGTCCTGTTGTCGCACACTGAAAGCGCTTTCTAAGGACTGTGATATTCCGACCCGTACTAGAAATTAATAAATCTGGCAGGCAGCACAGATGACCCAAGTAATTGCACATTAAGAAATGACTGGTCTACAAGAGTAGCTGCTAACAAGGTACGAAATTTGTGTGTCTCAGAAGCAAAATTTTCGCAGGGAAACATCTCCTCTACTGTTCAATGTGACAGCCATCCGCATACTCCACAGCCTCGAGGTTTGCATAGATATCATTTCACAGTTGTTCGCAGCACTTTTCGAGAGGTGGAACGTGGAATCTTCATCTGTTGTGACACAGCTCATGCACTACTAAAGATCGCATACTGCCCCAGGTTTCGCTTTGTTATCTGGTGAACACCGGCACTGGAAAATCGCTCCCAAATGTTCTTAATTGAGAGCCGGCAGTCCCAGAACGCTCGGGGTTAGCTGAAAGAATCGAGTTGTACTACACTTCGCTCTGCCGTCTTCGGTAGACTTTCACGTGCTAACGTAGTATAGTATTTATTTTGTATTAAGTGAATTTATTATTATCCATGTCATTCTCCCTTACAACACACAATGATAAAATTCTTTACGCAGTGATCACCAGCTAGTTTCAACATGTGCTACCACACCACAGCCCCATAAACAGTAGGAAGGCAGCTATCGAAAAGTTCTGTCTTGTTCAGCTTGCTGTTCGTGAGCATTGTTAAGCACGTTACCTTAATTTCTGATCAAATTATTTTCCCAAGTTCTTTTTAATCTAGTGTACGAGAGCCATAGAAGATAATTCCTGGCTACCAATAATAGTTTCTACAGCTACGGGGCTTCTCACCCGCAACTATTGCTCGAGACCTTCTGTTCTGCAGATTCTTCGCAGTGAGTTACAGCGACTATTTTCTGTTCGTTTTATCTTATTAGTTTTGGCTACTCTTCTGGAGGTCCACAGATTTTGCTTTTATCTTTATAGAACCCTCAACAAGATACCGTTTTGTGACAAATAACTGAAGGAAATACCTTTAGAATTTCTTTACAGTTTTCTTAGCTTTCACAGTCCGTTTTATTTTCTAGTTTGTGATCTTCTGTAGTACTATCAACATAGCATTCATCGTCACTAAACCCATTTCTCTCACAGTATTCGATGTTTGCAATGTTCCTTACTATAATATTAACATAACGTGTGTTATCGTTAAGTAAGTACTTTCGTTTTTTGTTAGTGTGCTTTACGACTACATAAAGAAATGTGCTTGGAAACAAAACTGTTTGCATGATTTGCATCAGCAGTCACGACACTCAGTTTAATGCTTCTTAAACAAAGCGTTTTCCTACACATAGAAGTCTCTTACCTTATTATGAACGTACGTATTATGCTGCATGACGTTCCGTACAACACTGGGCATGCAGTTCAGACACAATTAAATAATTAGCGGAAGAATTTAAAAGAGCAGGTTTAAAAGTAGGTCTGAAAGTGAACTATAACAAGACTGAAAGAATGTGTAATCAACACATAGCAAAAAAAAAAAAAAATAGTGCAAATAAATACGAAGTACTAGAACGAGTAGTAATTTTTGAATTAAGAAATGTAGAAAGCAGTAATCAGATGAACACCGGAATTAATAAACCGAAGACTAAAAGTGCTCTGGAATTATTTTTTATACAAAAAAGATCTTAAAAATTGAATTTGCGATATGTCTGGAACGGAAGACTTACTCTTATGACAGCGAGTCGTATGCTTTGTATGCGAAAACTCTGTGTGTCCATAAAGTTGCTCAGCGAACAATAGAGTGATTCGTGTTGGGAATTACTGGCAGAAAATGCCGAATAAACAAATGCACCAGTGAACAGACTGGAGTGGAAAATGTGGGTAGTATGGCTAATAGACTGAAGATGGTTGTACATTTATTCAGATGAGCGGATGGTAGGTGGACCAACGAAATTCCTTTCTGGCATCGGAATTAAGGCCTAGAAGAAACCCCTGAATGAAGATTGATGGAGACATTAGGAAACGACATCCCAATTCGCGTATCATATCCGTGGCGCTCTCTCCCCTATTTCATGATAATACAAAACGAGCTGTCCTTCTTTGTACTTTTTCGATGTCCTGCGTCAATCCCCTCTGACGCAGATACCACACCCCACTGCTATAGTCCAGAAGAGGATGGACAAGCGTGGCGTAAGCAGTCTCTTTAACAGAGCTGTAGGAGTTTCTGTTTTGCCAATAAATCGAAGTCTTTGTTAGCTTTCCCAACAACATTATTAATCTGTTCCTTCCAGTTTAAGATATTCCTAACTGTAATCCCTACGTATTTAGTACGTATTTAGTTGAATATACACCCTTTAGGTTTGTGTGATTCATCGTGTGACCGAAATATAGCGGATTTTGGTACCAACGTGGATGACATCACACTTTTCATGGTTTAAAGTCAGTTGCCACTTTTCGCACCACACCTTTTCTAAGTCACTTTGCAATTAGTTTCGATAGTCGATGATTTTAAAGACGGCAAATGACAGCATTATCTGTAATGAATCTAAGAAGTCTGCTCAGTGGTGAAGATATTATTTCTGTTTTACTAGATGACTTACCGTCTGTTACTACGAACTGTTACCTTCCGGATAGGAAACACGAATCCAGCTGCACAGCTGAGGCGATCTCCACAGGCACTCAATATGATTAGCAGTTGCTTGTGTGGAACGGCGTCAAAAACCTTGAGAATAAGGAGATATTTGAGTTTCACGAGGACGATATATTGTTAATTCGTGTTTGCTATTTGTCAATGAGTTGTCTTCTTCAAGGTACTTTATAATGTTTGAACACTGTATATGTTCCAAAACTGAACTGCAAATGGACGTCATTGATATGGGTCCGTAATTCAGAGGATTACTCGTATTTACTTTCTGTGTGTTGGTCTGAGTCGTGCAACTTTCAATTCTTTAGGTACGGATCTTTCAACGAGTGAATGATTGTATATGACTGCTAAGTATGTAGCTGTTGTATCGGCGTACTCTGAGGGGAAATTATTCATGTTGCAGTTGTTCTCGATTCGAATTCTAGAATATTTATTTCGTCTTCTCTGGCGCGGGTATTTCAGAAAGCAATGTTTAGTAAATCTGTTATACTGTCACCGTCACCAGTCACATCATCATTGGTTTTGCCGTGTGAAGGCATTGATTGCGTCTTGACGCTGGTGTACTTTACGTACGAGCGCAATCTCTTAAGGTTTTATGCCAGATTTCGAGACATAGTTCCGACCTAGAAACTATTGAAAACATCTCTTACTGCAGTTCGCGTTAAATTTTGACTTTCTGTAAATCTTTCTCATTCTCTGGGTTTTTGCGTTGTTTTAAAGTTGACATGCTTTTGTCGTTGCTTCTGTAACAGCATTCTGTGTTGTGTGGGCCAGTGAAGACGTGCAGTTATGCAATGCCGCTATGTGCCGCTATGAGAGCGGCCTTTTTAGAAGCTCGCGACTCCAAATGTCCATTGCATGCAGTTTCATTCGCAATGTTCACTCGGAAACAGGTTGAGATGGACGTGCATTCTGTGACGGCAATCCTGTCGAATTGTCGCTGACAAGGGGTGACGCTTGTATCAGGTCTGTGTCGGTTATTAACATTTTACTAACACTGATTCTACGTCGTGTCCAAATGACACGCTATTCTTTGTAGACACGCTGGACAAGTCACTTTAATGCACCAACATATTGTTTAACTTCATTCACGGTTTCTTCAGGGCCTACCAAAAATGATAGCTCCTTTGTGTCATTCTATGTCGTCTCGAGGTCGATCTGCTCGACTGCGCTGGTAGCAAGTAAGCGCCACTTTGTAGCTACGAGTTACATCAGTGGTACAGGCTCACATAACCGCATAGAACCAGTTCTGAATCATCTGTAGCGCTCCACCAACGCGGACAGTGTACTCCCACTCGCAAACCTCCAGATGTCATGCACTCAGATCGGTACGAAACGCTGTATGTCGACAGAGTATGAACCAAACACCGATTTAGTTCGTACTGGGTACTGTCGTCCAGTATAACATGAGAAAAAGGTAATTAAAAGTATCACTAACCTACAGAGTACAGGAAAAGCGTATCTGTGAGTGATTGTGTCGTAGATCTCGCGTGGCTGAGAAGATAGCCGTCGGAAATTTGAGGAAGGTACCGATTGCAAACGAACAATATGTGTCTGTTAAATATAATATAACAAGGTGCTGTTTTGTAATCGGTACGTAAATAATAAGCCGGCTCGGTAGATCAGAGTGTTCAGTCAGAGAGTTATCTTCCCTCTGTAATAAAACGGCTGAATGAATGGATCAACGATGTACTTTAACGGTGTCATGAGACGTTCACCCCGAACAAATGCCACGGACGAATTGAGACAAAAAAAAAAGGTAGAGCGTTCGTCGTCATACCAAGTGCGCCGCGCTTGAATCCCACTGATGACAATTTTTTTAAACTGTTTACACGTGTAACTGCCATATGAGGTAATATTTCACTGACATGTAAAAAGACTTTTCGGAGTTTTTAGCAATGCTATTTTGGCAGTCTGCTTTTACTTCGTTAGTTGAACGTCACGTAGTTATTATTTTGTTTGTCATTAATTATTATTATTACAATTACATCCGCACTTATGTTGGAACTATTTCTTTACTTTTATGTTCTGATTGTATATTCTGTGAAACTACAAATGTACTCGACAGGTTTGCTACTCTCAAAGAAATGCAGCGAAAGCAGACTGCCAAGAGAACATTGCTGTTAACTCCAAACACCGCTCTTACGTGTGATAAACATGTTGTCCCATATAACACTTCCACGCATAATACAGCAGAAAAAATTCGCTGTTGTTTGGGTTTGAACCCGGTATCCTTGCTTCGAAGATCTAACGCCTTACCAACTTATCAACACTACATGTGCCATGTACTCAGGCTAACGTTTTGACGTGCCCCGCAGATCTGGTGTTACTTTTAAATAACGTTTACGGACGTTCTGCAGGACGACAGCTCATAGTACGAACTAAATCGGAGTTTAGGTTGATACCCTATCGAGATACAACGTTCGGTACCGATCTGAGTGTCTGACATATGGAGGTTTGGGTGTTAGCTACAGACGGATGTGCAGTGTGGACTACAATTATCATATGGCAGCGGAAGTTGGTGGACATTCTAGTGCGTTAATGCGGAATCGATTTACGCTGCGAAGAAGTTAGTTGCAATTTTGACCATCAGGTGCAAATCTTGGGCTGTGAGTGCAAGAAAAACATAAAGAAATGTTTTCATATGTAATGGCAATTGAATCTCAAAGTTGATAAGTGTAATGTGCAGCGAATACATAGAAAAACATATCCTTTATCATTTACCTACAATATAGCAGTTCAGCAACTGGAAGCAGTTAATTCCATAAATTATCTGGGAGTGCGCATTAGGAGTGATTTAAAATGGAATGATCACATAAAGTTGATCGTCGGTAAAGCAGATGCCAGACTGAGACTCATTGGAAGAACCCTAAGGAAATGCAATCCGAAAACAAAGGATGTGGGTTACAGTCGGCTTGTTCGCCCGCTGATTGAATACTGCTCAGCAGTGTGGGATCCGTACCAGATAGGGTTGATAGAAGAGATAGAGAAGATCCAACGGAGAGCAGCGCGCTTCGTTACAGGATCATTTAGTAATCGCGAAAGCCTTACGGAGATGATGGATAAACTCCAGTGGAAGACTCTGGAGGAGAGACGCTCAGTAGCTCGGTACGGGCTTTTGTTGAAGTTTCGAGAACATACCTTCACCGAGGAGTCAAGCAGTATATTGCTCCCTCCTACGTATATCTCGCGAAGAGACCACGAGGATAAAATCAGAGAGATTAGAGCCCACACAGAGGCATACCGACAATCCTTCTTTCCATAACAATACGAGAGCGGACTAGAAGGGAGAACCGATAGAGGTACTCAAAGTACCCTCCGCCACACACCGTCAGGTGGCTTGCGGAGTATGGATGTAGATGTAGACGTAGATGTAGATTAGGACCGGGACATGGGCAGAAAAGGAGAAACAAGTGAGAAAGGCGTAATGTTGATTTTATTATAAACTGCCCCTTAAACAATTTGCTCAGTGTGAACACCGGAGACGTCGACAAGATACTGTACAGCGCACCTGGTGGCCAGAATGGGAACTAATGTTTCCCAGAAAGAATCGATTCCACATTAACGCATTAGCATATCTACCAAGTTTCGCTGCCATGCGATAACTACAGTCGATGCTGGACCAACACGAGCAGCTGGTTTTTTGTTATAAGCAGCCGGTATATTGTCTGTTACGCTTGTTAGAGGTAAGTGTTCTGAAGAGGAGCAAAGCGATCACGTGCTGTAACAACGATATTTCTCAGTAGCTAGTACAATAACTGGCAACTGTAAGGACGCCGGATACGTGTCTGCGTCTTGTGAAACCCACGAATGCAGCAGGCGTCGGTTGCTGAACGATTGCCTTCCAGCTGCAGCGTGGCGCTCGTAAATGGAAGTAGGAAACGGCGGCTAGATCCTGCAGCAGACCGGCCGACGCCTACGTTTATCGGCGGCCCCAAGGTTAGCCCGTCATCTGGAGCGGCCGCGCGTAGCACGCATCCGCCTGTCCAGCGGCCGCTCCGTTCTCTCACTGTGCGCCGCCGCCGCCGCCGCCATCACCGCCAGGACAGCAGTCGGAAATGCCCGACCGGGTCTTCACCGGCCCTGCCGTGAGTCGCCGCGGGAAATCCTTCCGCCGCCGCAACGACCTGGAGGTGCCCACTGCTGCTGCTGGGGTGTCGTCCGAGCGGCTGCGTCGCATTCGGTTAGTCAGCCCCAACGCAGCATTTTTCCTGGGCCAGCTCGTGAACCATCATTGGTAGGTGAAAGCTGCAGACGAAATGTCATCCGACTCACTCTTGTGAATCACTTGCGGTGAGAAAATTAAGCTTCTGCCCACTCTTGGAACGCCAGTTTCGCCCGTTTAACTACTGATTTCTACGATCTACAACACTGGCTCAAAAAAAAAAGAAAAATCCCTATATTCTCCCGAACCTTCTGTAGGGCACCCGCAGAACAATTCTGCAATGCAAATTTATGCTCAGGATGTTTTAAAAACTTTGGAGCAGGTTCCTTACAGCGAAACAAGAAGAAATTTGATATAAACGTGTGCTCGAAAATCCTTCAATTTTCATCATTATGAAACTTTGCTTTCAACGCGTTTCCAGGAACGACTCAACAACTTCACTAATCTCTGTACACGTTTGACTCATTGTATCCTAGATGGCGTTTAATTCGTCGTATACACTATTGCCCATTAACATTGCTACACCAAGAAGAAATGCAGATGATAAAAGGGTGTTAACTGGACAAGTATATTATACTAGAACTGGCATGTGATTACATTTTTACGCAATTTGGGTGCACAGATCCTGAGAAATCAGTACTCAGAACAACCTCCTCTGGCCGTAATAATGGCCTTGATACGCCTGGGCATTGAGTCAGAGCTAGGATGGCGTGTACAAGTACAGCTGCCCATGCAGCTTCAACACTATACCACAGTTCATCAAGAGTAGTGACTGGCGTATTGTGACGAGCAAGTTACTCGGCCACCATTGACCAGACGTTTTCAATTGGTGAGAGATCTGGAGAATGTGCTGGCCAGGGCAGCAGCCGAACATTTTCTGTATCCAGAAAGGCCCGTACAGGACCTTCAACATGCGGTCGTGCATTATCCTGCTGAAATGTAGGGTTTCACAGGGATCGAATGAAGGGTAGAGCCACGGGTCGTAACACATCTGAAATGTAACGTCCACTGTTCAAAGAGCCGTCAATGCGAACAAGAGGTGACAGAGACGTGTAACCAATGGTGATACGCCAGTATGGCGATGACGAATACACGCTTCCAATGTGCGTTCACCGCGATGTCGCCAAACACGAATGCGACCATCATGATGCTGTAAACAGAGCCTGGATTCATCCGATGACGTTTTGCCATTCGTGCACCCAGGTTCGTCGTTGAGTACACCATCGCAGGCTCTCCTGTCTGTGATGCAGCGTCGAAGGTAACCGCAGCCATGAACTCCGAGCTGATAGTCCATGCTGCTTCAAACGTCGTCGAACTGTTCGTGCAGATCGTTGTTGTCTTGCAAACTAGCATATGACTCACCTACTTGACGACTGCACATTGTGGTAGTCCTGATGACGGTACGTGGTACCAAAATCGGTACCAAAAGTAGCAAAAATGGAAGTGCCACTGCAAACTAAAGCAAATATTTTTTTTTTTTTTTTTGTGACAGTTGATCGCTCTTCCGATGTGAACATGCATTAAGCACCAGAATAATAACTACCAGCCATTTAAGATCCACAGCTGGGCTCCTGTACGATTTTTCACGTTCTACGTTCTTCAGATACATTTTGATCTTGCAAGTATTCTAACACAATCTGTCATGTTCAGATAGTTCTTCGTCATGCTCTTTTCGTATTTCTTGCAAACCACGAAACAACCATTTCGATCCGTCTACCATCACCTGGCCACATGTGCTACCCACGTCCATCTGTAAACTCACGCTTATCTAGGATTCCCTGAACACGAGACCTCGTGTGTACGACACGTCAGCAGTGACGAGTGGGACAGCCCCTCCTGACGCAGACTACAGACTGCTCATGGTCCAGCAGATGTAGCTGCTCATCTCCCGGCTGGGCCAGGATACACACCGGACTACTTGCGAAGTGTGTCCTTGTTCCCTAGTCCAACACAAGATTTGCTCTGGTAACTTGCTAGTGAGACACCATCTTGCTAGCTCATCTTGACATATTTTCAAATTTCCTTATGGTTTAACTACTACATCTTCCATGAATTTCATCATTATGATTAAATTTGCGGAGCAATGGGACGTCAGATCTTTATTTATTTATTTTTCTATCTAACCTTATCTGATTAGGGCCTTCAGACCCTCTCTTACATAGCACTAGAGTTTCAAACCTACAGTACCACACCACAGTTACCTATGAAATGACAATTTTAATATGACAAATAGCATTAAAATGATTTGAGAGTCTGAAGAGGCAGCGTGAGTGAATAATACTGACTATAACTAATAAAGTTAATTCTGGCAGTACATGCATTACTGCAGCTGCTGGCGGTAATAGTGATAATAGAAATAACAATAACAATAATATTAATTAGAATAATAATGAAAATAATATCAGTAATGATAGTGACAGATATGAAAGGAACTTTTTTTTTTTGGTCATCAGTCTACTGACTGGTTTGATGCGGCCCGCCACGAATTCCTTTCCTGTGCTAGCCTCTTCATCTCAGAGTAGCACTTGCAACCTACGTCCTCAATTATTTGCTTGACGTATTCCAATATCGGTCTTGCTCTACAGTTTTTGCCCTCTACAGCTCCTTCTATTACCATGGAAGTCATTCCCTCATGTCTTAGCAGATGTCCTATCATCCTGTCCCCTCTCCTTATCAGTGTTTCCCACATATTCCTTTCCTCTCCGATTCTGCGTAGAACCTCCTCATTCCTTACCTTATCAGGCCACCTAATTTTCAACATTCGTCTATAGCACCACATCTCAAATGCTTCGATTCTCTTCTGTTCCGGTTTTCCCACAGTCCATGTTTCACTACCATACAATGCTGTACTCCAGACGTACATCCTCGGAAATTTCTTCCTCAAATTAAGGCCGGTATTTGATATTAGTAGACTTCTCTTGGCCAGAAATGCCTTTTTTGCCATAGCGAGTCTGCTTTTGATGTCCTCCTTGCTCCGTCCGTCATTGGTTATTTTACTGTCTAGGTAGCAGAATTCCTTAACTTCATTGACTTCGTGACCATCAATCCCGATGTTAAGTTTCTCGCTGTTCTCTTTTCTACTACTTCTCATTACCTTCGTCTTTCCCCGATTTACTCTCAAACCATACTGTGTACTCATTAGACTGTTCATTCCGTTCAGCAGATCATTTAATTCTTCTTCACTTTCACTCAGGATAGCAATGTCATCAGCGAATCGTAACATTGATATCCTTTCACCTTGTATTTTAATTCCACTCCTGAACCTTACTTTTATTTCCATCATTGCTTCCTCGATGTACAGATTGAAGAGTAGGGGTGAAAGGCTACAGCCTTGTCTTACACCCTTCTTAATGCGAACAGTTCGTTCTTAATCGTACACTCTTATTATTCCCTCTTGGTTGTTGTACATATTATATATATGACCCGTCTCTCCCTATAGCTTAACCCTACTTTTTTCAGAATCTCGAACAGCTTGCACCATTTTATATTGTCGAACGCTTTTTCCATGGCGACAAATCTTATGAAAGTGTCTTGATTTTTCTTTAGCCTTGCTTCCATTATTAGCCGTAACGTCAGAATTGCCTCTCTCGTCCCTTTACTTTTCGTAAAGCCAAACTCATCGTCACCTAGCGCATTCTCAATTTTCTTTTCCATTCTTCTGTATATTATTCTTGTAAGCAGCTTCGCTGCGTGAGGAACTTAGAGATGTGCAAAACACAGCACGTTCTGAGGAAAGAGAATTTAAGGAGTCTGCATCGGGTAAGAATACTGGGAAACGAGAAAGATCAAGTTGGGCATAGGAATGTACAAGGGTAACGAGTGTGTACAGGAAAAATGGTATTCTTTACTGTTGCTTTAAAAGATATGCCATCAACTTTTTTTCTGGAGCTGGAGATGTTTGTTGTTGTTGTTGTTGTGGTCTTCAGTCCTGAGACTGGTTTGATGCAGCTCTCCATGCTACTCTATCCTGTGCAAGCTTTTTCATCTCCCAGTACCTACTGCAACCTACATCCTTCTGAATCTGCTTAGTGTATTCATCTCTTGGTCTCCCTCTACGATTTTTACCCTCCACGCTGCCCTCCAATACTAAATTGGTGATCCCTTGATGCCTCAGAACATGTCCTACCAACCGATCCCTTCTTCTGGTCAAGTTGTGCCACAAACTTCTCTTCTCCCCAATCCTATTCAATACTTCCTCATTAGTTATATGATCTACCCATCTAATCTTCAGCTTTCTTCTGTAGCACCACATTTCGAAAGCTTCTATTCTCTTCTTGTCCAAACTACTTATCGCCCATGTTTCACTTCCATACATGGCTACACTCCATACGAATACTTTCAGAAATGACTTCCTGACACTTAAATCAATACTGGATGTTAACAAATTTCTCTTCTTCAGAAACGCTTTCCTTGCCATTGCCAGCCTACATTTTATATCCTCTCTACTTCGACCATCATCAGTTATTTTGCTCCCCAAATAGCAAAACTCCTTTACTACTTTAAGTGCCTCATTCCCTAATCTAATTCCCTCAGCATCACCCGACTTAATTAGACTACATTCCATTATCCTTGTTTTGCTTTTGTTGATGTTCATCTTATATCCTCCTTTCAAGACACTGTCCATTCCATTCAACTGCTCTTCCAAGTCCTTTGCTGTCTCTGACAGAATTACAATGTCATCGGCGAACCTCAAAGTTTTTATTTCTTCTCCATGAATTTTAATACCTACTCCGAATTTTTCTTTTGTTTCCTTTACTGCTTGCTCAATATACAGATTGAACAACATCGGGGAGAGGCTACAACCCTGTCTTACTCCCTTCCCAACCACTGATTCCCTATCATGTCCCTCGACTCTTATAACTGCCATCTGGTTTCTGTACAAATTGTAAATAGCCTTTCGCTCCCTGTATTTTACCCCTGCCACCTTTAGAATTTGAAAGAGAGTATTCCAGTCAACATTGTCAAAAGCTTTCTCTAAGTCTACAAATGCTAGAAACGTAGGTTTGCCTTTCCTTAATCTTTCTTCTAAGATCATTCGTAAGGTTAGTATTGCCTCACGTGTTCCAGTGTTTCTACGGAATCCAAACTGATCTTCCCCGAGGTTGGCTTGTACTAGTTTTTCCATTCGTCTGTAAAGAATTCGTGTTACTATTTTGCAGCTGTGACTTATTAAGCTGATAGTTCGGTAATTTTCATATCTGTCAACACCTGCTTTCTTTGGGATTGGAATTATTATATTCTTCTTGAAGTCTGAGGGTATTTCGCCTGTTTCATACATCTTGCTCACCAGATGGTAGAGTTTTGTCAGGACTGGCTCTCCCACGGCCGTCAGTACTTCCAGTGGAATATTGTCTACTCCGGGGGCCTTGTTTTGACTCAGGTCTTTCAGTGCTCTGTCAAACTCTTCACGCAGTATCATATCTCCCATTTCATCTTCATCTACATCCTCTTCCATTTCCATAATATTGTCCTCATGTACATTGCCCTTGTATAGACCCTCTATATACTCCTTCCACCTTTCTGCTTTCCCTTCTTTGCTTAGAACTGGGTTTCCATCTGAGCTCTTGATATTCATACAAGTCGTTCTCTTATCTCCAAAGGTCTCTTTAATTTTCCTATAGGCGGTATCTATCTTACCACTAGTGAGATAGGCCTCTACATCCTTACATTTGTCCTCTAGCCATCCCTGCTTAGCCATTTTGCACTTCCTGTCGATCTCATTTTTGAGACGTTTGTATTCCTTTTTGCCTGTTTCACTTACTGCATTTTTATATTTTCTCCTTTCATGAATTAAATTCAATATTCCTTCTGTTACCCAAGGATTTCTACTAGTCCTCGTCTTTTTACCTACTTGATCCTCTGCTGCCTTCACTACTTCATCCCTCAAAGCTACCCATTCTTCTTCTACTGTATTTATTTCCCCCATTCCTGTCAATTGCTCCCTTATGCTCTCCCTGAATCTCTGTACAACCTCTGGTTCCTTTAGTTTATCCAGGTCCCATCTCCTTAAATTCACACCTTTTTGCAGTTTCTTCAGTTTTAATCTACAGGTCATAACCAATAGATTGTGGTCAGAGTCCACATCTGCCCCTGGAAATGTCTTACAATTTAAAACCTGGTTCCTAAATCTCTGTCTTACCATTATATAATCTATCTGGTACCTTTTAGTATCTCCAGGGTTCTTCCATGTATCTGGAGATGTTATTCAGTTGTTTAATATAATGCGGTTGGTTGTTCCAGAGTCGGGTTGCCGCTGCTGAGAACGAGAAAGAGGCTAAACGATGGAGTGGGACAGTAAGGTTTTTTTTTTTTTCTCTGACGATAGCTGGTTTTCTAACATGTTGATCAGAGCGTTAAGGTCGAGGAGAGATGTGGGGGACAGTGTTCATTGATAAGACAGTAGAGGACACAGAGAATATGAAAATCTCTGCGCTTATCTGCAGACAGCCAGATCAGCTGTGCCTATGATGG
The DNA here is from genome assembly GCF_021461385.2 of Schistocerca piceifrons. NCBI lineage: Eukaryota > Metazoa > Arthropoda > Insecta > Orthoptera > Acrididae > Schistocerca > Schistocerca piceifrons. The sequence continues at coordinate 753,057,876 of NC_060140.1, forward strand.
TAAATGCCATCAAAGAGCAGAAAGTCACCGATATAACGTACACAGCCTTTCATAATCAGTTCCAAGCCCCGTGACCATTCCTGAGAAAGGGCTTGCAGCAGAGACCACTGTAATCAACGATTGGAATGTTTTTCTGGTCTAGAGGGAAGAGGTTTTCATATTTTTCTAGGACACAGAGAGATGCTAATGCCTTCTTGCACATAGCAGTTAGGTGCTCAGTCCAATTTAGATTTTCATCTATTATCACTCATAGACTCTTTGCTGAAGGAGAGAAGTTGTCATTTGTCCCATTTCGGGCTAAAGATGGTAGGGATCTCCGACATTTCGGGCTAATGAGCCCAGAATGACCAACCAGTACCGCTTGGGTTTTGGATGGGTTCAGCTTTAGCCCTATACGCTATGCCCATCTTGATAGTGCACACAGGTGAACATTGACACTCTCAGTAGCTATCTTCGGCTCTATTGGTTATGCATTTAGATCAGTTGGAGGCCATCAGCGTACATGTGGTGTTTCCAGAAAGACGAAACTAATGACAGAACATGGAACCTAATGCCAAACCCTGATCGCTCCCCTGAAACCACCTGCCTCCACTGTGACTTTAGGGGCGGATATGACGCATTGCCGGTGAGAAGTCAGGTATGAGCGAAACCATTGCACTACACTTACGTAAGAATATTGATAGTCACACACGCTGAAACACTCACACATTTCTGGAATTTATGAAAGGTCTATTTAATTCTTTTCATCTTTTTATTTCCAGCGAAATATGCGGCCCGATATACAGGGTGTAAATTTTAAATTGACAAACCAAACTAACTCGAAAAATAAGCTTCACACGAAAAAATGTGTAGTATCCAAAGTTGATTATTATCGAGCGGAACATCTGCTGGTGCTAAAATTAGCCCGCCACCTGGGGGTGGGGCGGGAGGCAAATTTCAAATGGGAACCCCCATTTTTTATTGCAGAATCAGATTCTAGATTAAAAAACTGCAGTTTACCTTGAAAATGGTGGGGTGTACTCCCACCGAAATTAGGGCGGTCGCTGAAAATATTACCTGGTTGAATATCCGTAAGTTGTTTGAAAATTGTCAGTAGTGTGTTTAACGATGTGCCTGTCACATTGTTACCCTACTAAGCACCAAAAAACATTAAGTGAAACCAAATTTATTGGAAGCATTATCAAAAACCAGTTGTAAGTTAAATGAATTTTGAAAGAGAAGTAATTGGAAACAAACACAAATATCCATTTTCAGTACGAAGAAAAGTGGTAAGACATTAAAGAAACTCAGTTGATTTGCAAATACCACTTGCTCCAAGGTAAAAGACATCCTTCAGTTTCAAGGTATAAAATGGTACATAGCCGAAGAAGTATGGTTTGACTATCAACATATTATATAACTAGTTTTAAAATAATACAGAATTTTACTCACCATAAATTACATTACATTAATACTTGTTCCATAGATCATGAATATGACATTTCGTAATGGTGTGGAACGTTTCAGTTTAACATAAAATTCTGTAGCAGAGAAATTAACAACTTCCAAATAGGTTTAATATGTTACACGACACCTAAATCTATAGCACTCAAATTATTGATAAACTAACTGACAGACACGGCGCTCTCGAGTATTTGTTTAGCCAATTTACAATTAGAAACGAAAACAGAAAATGAACTGTGCTTGTAATGAAGTTTCTAAAAAATTATATTTCCGTGTATTCGTGAAAACAACTTCGAAATTATGGACAGTCATGCAACGAAATACACTTAACGTACTAGTGTATAAGTACTGTATTCAGATTAAGAAACACGATCCCGGAGAGTTTCTGTACGCTGGGTGCAGAAGCTTCGCGTGTCTACAACACCATTTTGTAAACATCTCTTTGGCAGTACCCCTTCATAGCTCTATAGACGGCTACTGATTTCCCCTATAGCCGCTTGCGCTTCACCCTTAAGCTGCGAAAGGCGCCACCTGAGGCAAGAAATTTCCTTAATTTGACTCGACTGCATGAGTCTCTTAGAAGTAAAGAATAACTGCATTAAAAATTTATGGATTATGCGGCAATCTTTCACGCAACTCTGTGTTTATGAAGCCATATCTCGTGAACTGTGTGTCATAGAATGATATAATTTTATAGATACATTCAACGAGATATATGGATACTGTCCGTGAAATGGATTGAGCACAGATTAATAGAATAGAAGTAATAAAGTTAAATGTCAGGGACAATGCGTCAGTTTTTCATGCATCTCAGGGTTAACGACGTCATATCACCTGAACTATGTGTGGAACCATGATATACTTCTGTAGGTTCATTTAGCAGCATATGTGCATAACATCTGAGAAATTTATTGTGAATATAGTTAGTAGCACAGAGTAATACATTTAAACGTCATGCTTGACGTGGCAGTTTTTCGCGAATCTTATGGTTTATGATACATGTGCCAAGGTTGGTTGAAATCGCTCCAGTGGTTTAGGAGGAGATGTGAAACACACACACATTAGTACATTTTTTATAATATGTATGGATAACGCACAAAACACAACTTCATGTGTGACAACAGCAAAAACAGTAGAAAATGCCGGAAACTGCTTATGGCAATATCTAGTGGACATGCGATCTATAATCGATCACTAGACTGAAATACCAACCAGGAAACACACTCCCTACACTTAATGTGGCTGAATCATCGTCATCATCCAGCATCTGGAACCTTCTTCTGTCCTTCCCTCTCCTTCCCGGAACGAAACCTTCTATTGCCTCTACTAGAAGGCAATCTCTACTTAGATTGTGGCCTATCCAGTTTAGTTTCCTATTCTTCACCATCAGCAGCATCCTCCGTTCTTCTCCAACTCTCGTCAGTACTTCTTTATTCCTAATTTTATCAGTCCAGCTGATCTTCTCCAGTTTACGTCATATCCACATTTCACTAACTTCAGTGCTCTTCTTATCCTGTTTTCTCAAAGTCCACGATTCTGCTCTATACAAGGCTACGCTCCATATTAAGCACATAACCAGTCGCTTCCTTAATTCCTTGTTTAAACAACTAGTTGGGAGTCTTCTCTGCTTTTGAAGTGCCTCTTTCGCCAGAGTCATTCTCACTTTGATATCTTGTTGGTAATCCATATCTTCTTTAATCGAACTTCCCAAATACTTGAATGCTCTTACCTGTTCTATGATTTCTGACCCCAACTTAATTTTCACTTTTCTTTTCTTTAGGACTATGACCAATGTTTTGGTTTTCTTTTTATTAATTCTCATACCATGTGCTGCACAGGCTTCTATCAGGTCCTTTAGCACTTGAGTCAGTGTCTCTTGATTTTCTGCGAGGATCGCCATGTCATCTGAAAATTATATACATTCAATTTTCCGCCCACCTATCCTGACGCCTTTTGTCCCAGCCAAACAGCTTTCCAGTACTTCCTCCACAGGGAAATTAAATAGGATCGGCGAAAGACAACAGACCCGTCTAACGCCTCTCCCACTCTTGCTGTCTTCAGAGATCCCATTAACTATTCGTACCCGAGCTTTCTGATTTAGGTACAGATTTGCTATCAATATTTTCTCCTTCCACTTTACTTCCTTCTTTTTCAAGATATCTAACAGCTTATCCCACTGCACTCTATCAAAGGCCTTTTCGCGGTCCATGAAGACAGCATACACTCCTTTGGCATTGCTATGTATCTGTCGCCGATGGTTCTTAGCAGTCGAGTGGCATCTTGTGTTCCCTTTCCCCTTATGAAATATTGTTCTTCACCAAGTGTTTCTGTGCTGAACGCCACCAAATATTCCTGGTAATGATGAATTAAAGGAAATGCAGGAAAGAAGCTTAGTGATTAACTTTCCGTCGACAGCGACGAGGTCAACAGAAACGGAGCACGAGCTCGGATTGAGAGGAAGGAAATTTTCATTGTGAAAGGAACCATGCCCGTATTCGCTTTACGCGAGTCAGGGAAGTCACGAAAAACATGAACCTGGATGACCGGAGGATGATTCGAACCGCCGTCCTCCTGAATGCTCTACTTTTAACGAAGTGATCAGCACACAAGATATGTGAACCAGGAAGCAGTACGTTTATTAAATCTGGGTGGGAAGTTGGTTCTAGACATTCCAATTTTGGGGATAAGACACTACAAGATGAACACCTTCTCTCATGTAACGACCCATGCAGCTTGTGATCTTTCCCATGCGCTGAGCAAACCACTGATGAAACGTCCACCTATTATTTGAACCTTTTATATGCGCTGTTTGGTTAGAGTCCCACACTGACGAAAATTATTTTGTTGGTCGAAAGGCGGTCTTGTAATTTTTCTTTCGTGGATGAACGAGATTTTCTCAGAATTTTTTCTATAGTTCTGTCGAGCTTCTTCCTCCATCCACAACCAGATTTGTGTGCTCGTTCCACCTTAATATGGCCCAACCAAAAGTCTTCATTTCATGAGGGTATAAAACAAAGAAGTAAGTCCGCGCGTCATTAATCATCCGCTGTTAATTTTTGCCGTAGCCACTGTCACACAGGGTCAGCGAGGCAGTCTACCGTGCGGTGTCACGTAGTTATGATCAGCAGCCGTATACGGGGCTCACATAAAACAGAAACCACACTATGTTTCCGGGAAACGACTCACAATAGTCCGCTCCATCCTACAAAGTTGCCGGCCGGTGTGGCCGTGCGGTTCTAGGCGCTTCAGTTTGGAACCGCGTGACCCCTACGGTCGCAGGTTCGAATCCTGCCTCGGACATGGACGTGTGTGATGCCCTTAGGTTAGTTAGGTTTAATTAGTTCTAAGTTCTAGGCGACTGATGACCTCAGCATTTAAGTCGCATAGTACTCAGAGCCATTTGAACCATTTGAACCTACAAAGTTACGTCAGTCGCCACAGAGGCAGCTGATACGAGGGCCTAAGTGCTCCATTCGTATAGTAGATTGCAGATGGACACTCCTCCGCAGTTCACGGATAAATGCGCTGTAAAGCTTCACTCGGCCAACTGCGACCAGTTCCAATCTCCGACCACTTGTCTTTAGTTGTCGACCAATTTGTCAGAGAAATAATTCCAGCTGGTGAACAATTATCTACAGTCACAGCTATATAGCCCAGCAGCTATCAAGGAGCGATCATCGAGAAATATGCGCCGACTGTCAAAGTGTAACTTTCACACAGCGTGAACCAGCAGACTGTCAACCAACAGCCTACGACCGAACTTCTACCAAATTAGATTGTCAACATACGTTGAGTTACGTCACCAGCGTCAGAACTGCATTTCAGTGCCTCACACCTAAATCACACTAATGTGAGTATGAATAACATATATACTTTTAATGAACGATGGTTAGTTGTTTGGTGTTGTGTTGCCTACATTATTACTCTTTTAATATTAATTTACATGTGAAGGGCATACACTATGTGCTCAAAAGTATCCGGACACCCCCAAAAACGTACGTTTTTCATATTAGTTGCATTGTGCTGCAATCTACTGCCAGGTACTCCATATCAGCGACCTCAGTAGTCATTAGACATCGTGAGGGAGCAAAATACGGCGCTCCTAGGAACTCACGGACTTCCGAACGTGGTCAGGTGACTGGGTGTCACTGGTGTCATACGTCTGTACGCGAAATTTCCACACTCCCAAAGTTTCCTAGGTCCACTGTTTCCGATGTGATAGTGAAGTGGAAACATGAACGGGCACGTACAGCACAAAAGTGTACAGGCCGACCTCGTCTGTTGACTGACAGAGATCGTCGACAATTGAAAAGGGTCGGATTGTGTATTTGGCAGACGTCTATCCAGACCGTCACATAGACATTCCAGACTGCATAAGGATCCACTGCAAGTACTATGACAGTTAGACGGGAGGTGATAAAACGTGGATTTCATGGTAGAGCGGCTACTCATAAGCCGCACATCACGCCGGTAAATGCCAAACGATACCTCGCTAGGTATAAAGAGTGTACTGGACGATTGAACAGTGGGAAAACGTGTGCAGTGACGAATCACGGTACACAACTGGCGATCCGACGGTAGGGTGTGGGTATGGCGAGCGCCAGGTGAACGTCATCTGCCAGCGTGTGTAGTGCCAACCATAAAATACGGAGGCGGTGCTGTTATAGTGTGGTCGTGTTTTTCACGGAGGGGGCTTGCACCCCTTGCTGCTTTGCGTGGCACTATCACAGCAAAGGCCTACAATGATGTTTTAAGAACCTTCTTGCTTCCCACTGTTGAAGAACATTTCGGGCATGGCGATTGCATCTTTCAACACGATCGAGCACCTGTTCATTATGCATGGTCTGTGGGGGAGTGGTTACATGACAATAACTTCCCTGTAATGGACCGGCGTGCACAGTCCTGACATGAATCCTTAAGTGGTACGCATTAAAATACCGCGCCACCAGACCGTAGCACGAGGCTAGACGAGACGGGATAGAAAGACCTAGGCCGTTGGTACAGTGGAGTATTATGCCGTAATTGGTGTTCTGAATTGGAAATGAAACCATTCTGCAACCGTTTATGCTCAGTTGGTGGAAGTTTAAGGCAGCAATGCACCATTATACGACGCAGTTCTTAGGTAGCACTAGTCTTGCCAAATCAGCTCTTTTAGATCTAGCTATGGCTTCTTTTTAATACCATTTAGGTGGAATTGAATTGATTTAGTTGGGTTCCGGAAGTATGGTTTTTTCCCAATGATTTGACTTCATTTTTGGCTTTTTTCTTGGTTGGAGGGATGCGTTAAATTACATGTTGATTAAAGGAGAAGTAATTGCACTGAACTCAAACTTCAAAACACCCTCCAGTAATCCATGAAAATGTATTATTAGAGCGAATTCGAAAGGGCAACAAAGCAAACTAAAGTTGTTTTGGTGTGTGTTCCCGGCTCGGCAGCATACACATACACAATAGGAAGCCTTCCTGGAAACGCTGTTGCAGCATAGCTGACATCAGCAAAATAACGCAACTTCGCAAGAATGAAGGAAGCTGTGCTACGCAAAGCAGACGTTGATTTATGCAGAACGAATCAGAAGTAATACGCTTCACAGCTGCAGTAAAGAATGCACCAGTGACTGAACTGACAAGAGGTTCAAAATGGCTCTGAGCACTATGGGACTCAACTGCTGAGGTCCTTAGTCCCCTAGAACTTAGAACTAGTTAAACCTAACTAACCTAAGGACATCACAAACATCCATGCCCGAGGCAGGATTTGAACCTGCGACCGTAGCGGTCTTGAGGTTCCAGGCTGCAGCGCCTTTAACCGCACGGCCACTTCGGCCGGCAACTGACAAGAGGAACAGCTAGCTTCTATTCAGTGCAGTTATTTGCTAAGTGTAAGAAATATTGTGATATTACAGTGCAAATATTGTGAAATTCGTCCTGTAAATACGTAGCAGAAACATTGTTTCTACTTTTATTGTGAGAAATAGAAAGTTAGGCAAAAGAAACTGACAAGAAGACTTTTATTTAAATATATTTTTGTATCAAATTATCGAGGTTCTAAAAATGGGATGATATATGCATATCTTAGAAATGAACTATCAGATTGTTATGTCTGCGTTCTAAGTACAAATGTATCCAGAAAGTATATTTCTAATAAGATGCACAACATACGCGTGCTAATAAAACGAGACTTTTTAAAATTAATTCTCCCTCCCATCTGTCTCATTGACGAGAACATTATGCGTGTACTAATTAAATGTGATAAATACAGTTACCCAAGAAAAAGAGCGGAGTGGCCGCGCGGTTGAGATGTCATGTCACGGACTGCGCGGCCTCTCCCGCTGAGGGTTCGAGTCCTCCCTCTGGATATGTGTGTGTGTTGTTCTTAGCATAAGTTAGTTTAAATTAGTTTAAGTAGTGTGTAAGTCTAGGGACCGATGACCGCAACAGTTTGGTCCCTTAGGAATTCACACGCATTTGAATGATTCAAATGGCTCTGAGCACTACGGGACTTAACATCTGTGGTCATCAGTCCCCTATAACTTAGAACTACTTAAACCTAACTAACCTAAGGACATCACACGCATCCATGCCAGAGGCAGGAATCGAACCTGCGACCGTAGCGGTCGCGCGGTTCTAGACTGAAGCGTGTAGAACCACACGACCACTACGACCGGCCACGCATTTGAACTTTATTTTTTTGCAGGTTTTAGTTCAGTTAACAGGTTCGATGCCGTGTGTATTTGCCATTTCATCTGTCTTTATGAAATGTGTTTTACACTTCGGAATTATGTCAGACTAATGTCCGGTTTGTATCATTGTGTACAAGGGTGGTGGGGGAGGGGGTGCTGAAAATTAATGCCTCCGTACTTTTTATGTGAAAACCCTTAACACTTGTTAAATAAAACACGTTATTAAGATTCTAAACCTTTATTCTTCATGTCTACTTATTTATTTCTCAGCATAGTCACCCTGGTGACGAACACATTTCTCCAAAAAGGACCATGGTTTGAAGATTCCGTCACTGTAGAATGTTTGACTTTATTGACGGAATCACAACCTTACCATTTCTCACATCGCTTTATTACTATCAAAGTGAATTCCCAGAAAATGTTCCTTAAGTTTTGGAAACGACGAGACTCGGATGTAGCCAAGTACCGAGGACGACCGATGACAGCGAACCAGAGGTGTCCGATTGTTGCAGGTGTTGCAGCTCTCTTGTGTGATTTAGCGTTGTCATGCTGAAGGAGGGGATGCCCCATGTGTGAAAGAACCCTTCGAACTCGAAATTCGATTACAGCACGCTAATTCTCACGCACACACTACGTTACGCACCTCCATGTTACACGTACTACAATTCGGAACGATCTAGCGGCAGGGGACTGCAAATATGTAGACATGAAGACTAAAGATGTAGAATGCTAATAACAACTGTTTTATTTAAACGCCTTGAGAGTTTTCACATAAAAATTTGGAGGCATTACTTTTCAGCAAGCATTCGTAAGATAACTGTAGCTAGTGAAAAGGGCTCTTCCTGGGGAAAAAAAAAAACAAAAAAAAGACGATAGCTTCCAGTTGGTTTACACATCTGCTATAACCAGCCCAGAAAGTGGCCAAACCTAGAAAGAGGGAGAACGTTTGTGGAGTGTAATACCGCAATCTCCTAACGAGGCTACGAGAACCTGTCAAGATGAAGCTTCAAAAATGGCTATGGGACTTAACTGCTGAGGTCATCAGTCCCCTAGAACTTAGAACTACTTAAGCCTAACTAACCTAAGGACATCACACACATCCATGTCAGAGGCAGGATTCGAACTTGCGACCGTAGCGGTCGCGCGGTTCCAGACTGTAGCGCTTAGAACCGCTCGGCCACCCCGGCTGGCGACGAAGCTTCCCCGGAAGCTGACGAGAAGGGTATTTTTGCTCCACGACAACGCCTCCGCTCATTTTGCTCATGACACACAAATCCTACTGCTTTGGGCTATTAAATTTTTGACTCAAAATCCATATTCACCTGACACTGTATCCAGTGACTTGTTTCTTTTCCCTCAGAAAAAGGAACCAATGTGCGGGAGGCGTTGCCACGATGACTAAGAGCTGATTTCCAAGATGGGACGTTTCCCTGAACAGCCAAATTGGAGAATTCTACAACCAAAGCTGCGTCAGGCCTTCTGTCGATTAGAAAAATGAGTCGCATTGGAGGATGAACACGAAGAGAAAGGCTGACACCAAGTTACATGGTTGCAGCCTGATCTTCTTCGAACCGACCACCCGTTCTATGAATAACTTATTATAATTTTCGTGCAGACAGAAACGCGCTGGTCGTAAATGACTACGTGCATTAGGGTATTACCCGCCTGTATCCTTCCTGTGCTGTAGCTTCGTCGAATCTAGGCATCCTCCGGGATATCGCAGACGTACAACACTGTGTGAAACCTCCCTTGTTCCTTTGATAGAAAAACCGAGCCGTCCTGCTCTTGGTACAAGTTAAATCACTGTGTCCTTATAAAGACCCTAAGAGAAATGTAATAAAAAATAAAATAAAACAAATGTGTGACGGGATCAGCCATATCCCTGCAAGTAGGGGGTGATATTCTGTAGAGATCCACTGATTTTCCAAGATATTAATCTTCAATTTCGTATTCTGTTTTTCTTTCTAATACCCAGGTCTGCAATATTATTACATGGCACACTTGTTCTCAGTTGTAATTTGTAATTATAGATGCGCTAGCAAAAGCGAGTGAGGTTGGGAAAACTAGTCAATTCGAAATACTTTTTACAGCTGGAGGGAACAAGGAATTAGGCCACCTTGCAAATTACAACACCGCGGTTACCGGACAGTCAGGTCTCGTATTTTTAGCTTTCATGATAACCATTCATGAACATACTTATGTGCCACATGGTATTACGATCGATTATAGGTCTCTTCTAGGCTGCTCTTTGGATACCTGCCTTCGGCACTACGCGTTTTTCAAACAACGCGATGCACAGTTCCGGACTGTGATACAGACAGATCGTGGATGTTGTGGTTAGTCATTATGAGGAACACTGAACAGACATGCAATGCTGGAACAATGGTTAAATAATCTGGTGAGACAGGAGTACGCGCGAGTCAGTCGCTGTCAGTTTAACAGCAGTATTGCCAAATGATTGTATTTACTGCCATACGGGGGCGGTAATATCAGCAATCCGTAGTATCCGCCCACAATGAGCTAAGAAAGTACTGAGCTCCGGCTCCTTCTCGAATGTTCATCCTATATTCTAGCCCACAGGGCCACATGGCAGTTCTGCTAGTACTTTCCACTACTCCGAGATTCTCTCATTAATCGTCCACTCTTCATGCAGTCAGAATCTCCAGCCGGCCACCACTATCCCACGTTTGCTGAGGTGCCTCACGGTGCTTGTAAGAGTCGACAGCATGCGACTGAGGTCAGCAGTCAGATGTCACTTTCTTCTATTCTCTAGGCCTCGGATTTCAGTAGCTGGATTAAAATCACATTGTAATTAAGAAGGTAGCAGGGATAAACTACAGGGAGAGAGATGTTATCTGCGACTCGTACGGGAACCAAACCGTTATTAGGAGAGTCAGAAGAGAAGAAAGAGAAGAACTAGTAGGGGGGTGTGATAGAGTTTCATACTATTTTGTTACAGAATTTGTAGACTAAGCAGTGGACTTACACTCCAAAAAGAAACTTAGAAAGAGAATTATGGTTCAAGGAGGGAAAATGAAAACTTTGAAGTTCGCCTATGGCATTCCGATTCTGTCGGAGACGGTAAAGTTGTCGGAATATCAGTTGAACGGAAGGGATATCGTCATGAAAAGAGGTAACAGAATGAACATGGAAAGCCGCACGGAATTAGCCGAGTAGTCTCAGGCGCTGCAATCATGGACTGTGCAGATGGTCCCGGCGGATGTTCAAGTTCTCCCTCGGGCATGGGTGTGTGTGTTTGTCCTTAGGATAATTTAGGTTAAGTAGTGTGTAAGCTTAGGGACTGATGACCTTAGCAGTTAAGTCCCATAAGATTTCACACACATTTGAACATTTTTTTGAACATGAAAAGAAGTAATAAGAAGAACATTAATAAGAAAGTATAACATCAATTGAATTTTCCATCGAAGTTTGGCAAAATGTGACAATAATAATAGAAACGAAAACGCTTCATTATGTTCTGCAAAGTTGTACCATTATACTACTTGGTCACGAAGCAGCATTCAGCTTCTTAGGCCTTCTTCAGGTGACTACTGAACGCCGAAAACATAGATAAACATGATGTACTACTTACATAGATATTATTTGTATAGGAGATGCCAAAACGGCATAGGAAAACACATTTTTTGTCACTTAGAAATAAATAAATTAACTAAAGATAAAGGGGGTGAAAGAAAGTTTTTATATGGAGATACATTTAACAGCTGATGATAAATAAGATTAATTTACAGTTCCAACTATTTGTAACTAAAACTTAATGCAACTAAGGGAAAAGGAAAACATCGTTTAGTACTACGCTGACATTCCGTGTCATGTTTGCTGATTTGCAGGTAACGCAATTCCTACATTTCTGCCTGAGTGATCAATACATATTTTTTCAAATCCCTGCATATGATTGTATACAGGCCACTCTGTACCAAGGGTTGCCATTTGTCTTTACTATTGAATACAAATTCTGATATGCTACTGGTATTATAAAATGCTGATCTGCAGTTGCGAGACAAATATTTTTTGCAGAGCTGTCTGAAATGTTGCCAGTACATGCGATTTTGCACCAGGCCTTGTAACTGCTGACTGATTTCTGTTGGGTAACGCACAGAATGGTGCAATTTTACACAATTTCTTCTTTCGTGGGGTATTACTAATCAAGGCAGAGCTACATCCATCGCTGGAAGCGATATATTTCATGGTTTGTAGCTCTGTTTGAAAGGCAGATTCAACTAATGGAAACGGTATGACACGACGCACTATCGAACGGAAAGCTGCATATTTGTGGCTGTGTGGATACTGGAAGCTTGCAGGCATGACTTTTTCTGTACCTATGATTTTTCTGTACATTCTAAATAGGGTCTCCTTCTGCTCCAAGAAATTTATGGAACAGACTCCAAGCTACACTGCTAACCTAATATTCTTATTTTGCGAGTTTAAATGTTGCAGTGTTTTATCTAACAGTCCAGTGGTACCAGTTCAGAAACACATCACATCATGCGTGTATCTAAACCAGCACTTAATTTGGCAGTTCAATGGTTCTTTCTGAAGAAAATGTATTCGAAACTGTCCATGAAAATTTCAGATAGTATAGGAATAAGAGGTGAACCGATAGCTAGATCATCAGAGTGACTATAGTACTTGTTTTGAAACTGTTTTACACACATTTGAGTATCACCGAGTGTGTCATGTAGTTCTACAATATTGAATTTGGATTTGTGCGAAAGATCTGTTAATATGTTTATACATCCATCACTAAGAACATTTCTAAATAAACTAGTGACGTCGAACGAAACTAGTTTAGAACTGGGTCGGATTTGCATACCTTTGATTTTACCAACAAGAGCCACTGATATTATTATCTTTTTTCATATTATTGTGATAGTGTTCTGCCAAGATCGGACGTAAAACTCAGTTAATGTTATTAAATGTGTGCTGACGAAGTGCATTTAACCGTCATGCGCAGGAAATTATTGAAACAAAAGATAACGGCCACACAACATGTTTGGTGCAACATGGAATGTTTTCTCGGAACGTCAATCCAAAATACGTCACTTTAAATCAAAGTGTGCATCCTGAACTGAAATGGAAGCTGTCAAGATCGGCGAGTGAATACTGATAAGAGAAGAAATGAGACACTAGTCCGGAGTACGTGATAACATAATTTCATATTTAAAAGCTTGTTACATGCTCATTACAACCGTCGCACGCCCTTGCTAGTTCGAGAGTTTCAGTCGCAATTTGCGCGAAGACTTAAATACAATTATTGACTAAAATGAGCCAAAAAGAAAAACCATTGCAGTTAACAGAAGATAAAGTGTTGACAACACCTGCTCACGATCAGCAGTTCGCTGATCGAATTCCGCAATGCACGTAATAGCCGGCCGGGGTGGACGAGCGGTTTTAGGCGCTACAGTCTGGAACCGCGCGACCGCTACGGCCGCAGGTTCGAATCCTGCCTCGGTCATGGATGTGTGTGATGTCCTTAGGTTACTCAGGTTTAAGTAGTTCTATGTTCTAGGGGACTGATGACCTCAGCAGTTAAGTCCCATAGTGCTCAGAGCCATTTTTTGCACGTAATAGGACAGTCCTTGTTTTTCACTGATTGTAACATGAAATATATTAAAAAATCTGTTAAGTCAGGTGACACTCCGCTTGCGGAAGAAGGATAAAATACACTGATTGACAGCTGCTAAGGAACAGAGATACTGTTGGACGGGATTAATCACAGGGTATGATGGACTACATGAAACATAGTACATACATAACAGATGTGGAGTTGTGTGTTTATAACGAAAAATAGTACAAATTTCACCTTACAGGAAAACAGAATAACAGACATAAATGACGTTCACGTTCAACACAGATCGTGCTGTCAACATACTCCACGTCGATATCGGATTCTTAGCAAGGAACAAGACCTCTTCCGGCACTAATTCACGTTTTGCACCTTTTACTCTTGCTGGCTACCAAACTTGGAAGTTATTGTCCCACTCCTCTCTCATCCTACACTGTTCGGGAAGGGGGTGTTCGCTCAGAAACAAGTCTTCCAAGAGGTATGCGCTATAGGGTTTAGGTCAAGGGAGAACGTAGGCCATTCCACATGTTCAATATCTTCACTTTCCAGCGTGTCCGACACCTCAGCGGCCGTCGGTGGGTGCGCACTTCCTTCCATAAATAGAAAGGCGACACCTACTGCACGCCTAAACAGATGGACATGATCCAGAAAAATCCATCAGCAGTACCGTTGCGCTGTAACGGAAATTCGCGGAAAGATATGTAGCGATGTTCAGTCACTGTGTATAACGCCTGCCCACACCATAACGCCTACGCCATACCGTCGGCTATACGACCATTCTGTAGTGTGTAATGTGTTCCCTTCTGTTACCACACTAACTGGCGGCCGGAATCACTTGCCACAGTGAAGCTGGAGTCGTCGCAAAACATCACTCTGTACCAGTTTTTCTGACCCCAACCAACATGCTCTCTTGAAACTTCCTGGCAGATTAAAACTGTGTGCCGGACCGAGACTCGAAATCGGGACCTTTGCCTTTCGTGGGCAAGTGCTCTACCACTGTTAAGTTTGGAAGGTAGGAGACGAGGTACTGGCAGAAGTAAAGCTGTGAGGATGGGGCGTGAGTCGTGCTTGATTAGCTCGGTTGGTAGAGCACTTGCCCGCGAAAGGCAAAGGTCCCGAGTTGGAGTCTCGGTCCGGCACACAGTTTTAATCTGCGAGTTTCATATCAGCGCACACTCCGCTGCAGAGTGAAAATCTCATTCTGGAAACATCCCCCAGGCTGTGGCTAAGCCATGTCTCCGCTACATCCTTTCTTTCAGGAGTGCTAGTTCTGCAAGGTTCGCAGGAGAGCTTCTGTTAAGTTTGGAAGGTAGGAGACGAGGTACTGGCAGAAGTAAAGCTGTGAGGATGGGGCGTGAGTCGTGCTTGATTAGCTCGGTTGGTAGAGCACTTGCCCCCGAAAGGCAAAGGTCCCGAGTTAGAGTCTCGGTCCTGCACACAGTTTTAATCTTCCAGGAAGTTTCATATCAGTGCACACTCCGCTGCAGAGTGAAAATCTCATTCTGGAAACATGCTCTCTTTCTCGACGATGGCGTGGCTGCAGTGGGATGCTTTTAACAGGCTTCGGAACATGCAAATCAGCCTAATTTAATTGCCGCGAAACTGTTTTGGCAGAGGCACTTGTACCGGTAGCGGTTGCCAGGTCTGCAACCATTTGTCTAGGAGTGAGACGTCTGTTCAACCTATCCTATCCTCTTGCGTGAGGTGTTCCGTCTACGACCACCAGAATGCTTCCGCATAGCATTTCCACTTTCGGTGGCCTTCCTAAATCACGAACTTGCACTTTTGGACACAGCCGTTACTGTGACATTTTGA
This sequence comes from Schistocerca piceifrons, assembly GCF_021461385.2. Classification (NCBI taxonomy): domain Eukaryota; kingdom Metazoa; phylum Arthropoda; class Insecta; order Orthoptera; family Acrididae; genus Schistocerca; species Schistocerca piceifrons. The sequence goes on from NC_060140.1 coordinate 753,073,395, forward strand.
ACCGGCTTAGAGCTGTCCATGCGCAGTTCCTCGATCGTAACCACTCAAACGGTGTCTTGCAGAAATGTTGCCGTGCCACACCGAACATCGCATTAATCAGTTGTACAACAGGCTTTGTCAAACGCAGGTTTTGCTTCGGTTAACACGTCCCGACTTCTACGTTTCCTTTTACTATCACTGCTCGGGTGTCCCGTAGCGACTGTCAGTTGTTCCGTAGCAGCTGGAAATTACTCCTTAGCAAATGTCAGGTGTTCCTTAGCAATTGTCAGGCACTATATCACGGTTGACCGGTCACGTTCATTTATCCGTGCGCGGCGCGCCGCTGGTGGCGAGATGGGCAGCCGGCGCGGCCCGGCGCGTGGAGACCGCTCATCGCTATTCACGGGACGGCGTGGCCATTTCCTCGTAATCTGTCAGTCGGCTGCTTCCTTGCCTCGTCATGCCGTTTCCTCCACGCGGCACTCCAGGCCTCAAGGCGGAAGCTGTGAAATCGAGAACGACGCGGGAAAACTAACGACAAATGTCACTCGTCGACATTTTTCTTTACGCTCATGACTAGGCTCTCGTGGTCAGTGACGAGGTGGTGACGTGTTCAGATGCCCTGACTAGCGAGACAGACTTCACTGAATGAAATAATAACAATAAAAAATTATTATCTTTCTGAGCCGGTTGCAACGTCCGTTATTCTATAGGAATATTTATTTCACCCCGCACTTGGCCATGAACTATTTTTACACGATCATGGTTTTTTATCGGAACAATGCGATGATTGAAATTACAAGAGAGAAGAGAGACGGGTATACTGACAGATCAGTATAGTTACCGTATATGAGAGAGAGAGAGGGAGGGCGGAAGGGGGGGGGAGAGAGAGAGAGAGAGAGATGGGTTAGTTAGTTTCATGTTCCATGGATCATTTTCAGGATAAATCGTAATGATGCAGAAAGCGTTATTTCATATTCACGTCGCAAATTATTCTGTAAAAATGCCTACATGCTGATCATCAACCATACTTTTCAAACAAAAAAGAACACACAGACATGCGATTACCCATCACATTTTACGCGTTACAATAGTATATATTCTTCCACAGAGTAGAGGGAATTGTTAAGGATAAAAGTTTTCACGTTATTTTTAAATTTTACTTTACTGTCTGTCAGACATTTCGTACCACTGGGTAAGTGATCAAAAATTTTGGCCGCAGCATTGTGCACCTCTTCCTGTGCTAAAGAGAACCTTAATGTACAAGAATCGATATAATTTTTTCTTTTGGTATTGTAATTATGTATATCATTGTTCCTTTTGAACTGCAATGGTTATTTACAACACAGACTTCACGAGGGAATAAATATACTGTGAAGCAATAATCAGAATGCCCAACTCCTTAACCGGATGTCTACAAGATGACTATGTGTGATATAATATCACATTATATTACGGAAATAACTGTTTCAGATACTGTGCTGTGTGTAGGAAGAAAAGATATAACTCCCTGCAAAAGAAAAGTGAATACTATAATTGGATTACCTCTGATTTTTATTATATCTGTTGCCGCTCGGGATTAGCCGAGCGGTCTCAGGCGCTGCAGTCAGGGACTGTGCGGCTGGTCCCGGTGGAGGTTCGAGTCCTCCCTCGGGCATGGGTGTGTGTGTTTGTCCTTAGGATAATTTAGGTTAAGTGGTGTGTAAGCTTAGGGACTGATGGCCTTAGTAGTTAAGTCCCATAAGATTTCACACACATTTGTACATTTATTATATTTGTTGTTGAGTATAATATTAATGAAGCCAAATCCATTCTTGCTCTGATAAATTGTTAATTTGTGGTAAGATCTTATGGGACCAAACTGCTTAGGTCATCACATTACTTAATCTAACTTACGCTATTAACAATATACACACCCATGACCGAGGGAGGACTCGAAACTCCGACGGGGGAGCCGCGCGAACCGTCACAGGACGCCTAGACCGCGGGGCTAACCCGCGCGGCGCTCTGATAAAGACGACGAGGAAGTAAAATTGTAAATATTACGTATTAAAACTCGATATGAAGGGTAAAAGTAACAGTAATACTCAAGGAAGAAATAAACGAGAGCCAATCTCTGACAAATAATTAGGTGAGACTCGAAAGTAAATATTACTCTTTTTAGTCATTCTGCTTACTGTATAATGTTTCAGCTACACTACCTCTACGTGGAGTTGGCGGCACAGTGGGGGGATCGGCAAGCGAACCTGCAAATAACCACGTCGACTTTCAACGGACTCAAGAGCACGCAACAAGAAATGTGCCGCAGCTCTTTACTAATATATTACCACACGACAAAACACTCTCACAAGGTCAGTTTATTTTCAATGGAAATTTCAGTATACCATTTGAAAACGACGAATACATGCTAATCTTGTCTATAAAACCATAAAATACAATAAAGGTAACAATATAGTAATATAGTGCGCACCGCATATTTTTCTTACAGCGTGTTTTGAATCAACGAAGGGTCTGAGCACTATGGGACTTAACATCTGGGGTCATCAGTTCTATGGGACTGATGACCTCTGAAGTTAAGTCCCATGGTGCTCAGAACCATTTGAACCATTTGAACCTAAGGACATCACACACATTCATGCCCGAGGTAGGATTCGAACCTGCGACCGTAGCAGTCGCGCGGTTCCGGATTGAAGCGCCTAGAACCGCTCGGCCACCGCGGCCGGCATATTTAGCACATTTTCATTCAATAATGTCACATAGAACAGTGTTCTTGGAGGTAATTCATCTTTAAGAAATAACCGGCATGTGTGGCCGTGCGGTTCTAGGCACTTCAGTCCGGACCGCTACGGTCGCAGGTTCGAATACTGCCTCGAGCATGGATGTGTGTGATGTCCTTAGGTTAGTTAGGTTCAAGTAGTTCTAAGTTCTAGGGGACTGATGACCTCATATGTTGAGTCCCATAGTGCCCAGAGCCATTTGAACCATTTTTGAAGCCTAAGGACTGGGTGAGACCGACTCAGTGAATTTAATTTGTATGCTGCAACGACAAATGGTATAAAATGTGTTGTAATAGTCTACCAGAGCTGCTTTTCTGTATATTTCTTACTTATTTCTACCGTTTTTGAGCATTGTTCACTTTCAAGCGGTTACCAGTAATACAGTGTGAAAGGAAATGATCGTATGGCATTGTTGGCCGGGAGGCCCCATGCGGGGGAGTTCGACCATCGTATTGGAAGTCCTTTTTAGTTGACGCCACGTCGACGACTAGCGGGTCAATGATGATGAAAATGACGATGAAGGACACAAAACACCCAGTCCCCTGCGGGGTCGACGGAAACGCTACCGCTACGCTACGGAGGCGGACAGTAATACAGTAAATATGCGGAGAGGCGCTAGCCGTCAAATTCTCTGGTGGCTCACAGTATATACCACAGCTCTGCACATCGTCTACCCGGGTCACAAATGGTGTCACCCTCTTGTTTGAAGATGCTCTGCAAGGACTGGAACCGGTCACCACTAATGAAGTGAAGTATCACTTGCGAAATGGACTGATTATTTTCATTAAAGTAAGATAATGAATACTGCTATTCCTAACATTCTTTACAAAATTATTAACGTTATCTCTGAGCTAAGGAGATTCGAACGCGGACAAAATATTGGTTCTCGTGTGTTGGGTGCTTCCAGAGCGAGGCGGCCGAAGTGTTGGGTGTTTCAGTAGGTACCGTAACGAATATTTATAGAGCATAGTGAAAAAGCTGTAGAACGTCGTCCGCTGAGTCACAACGCGGACGGAAGTGTGTGTTGAGCGATCGTGACGGACTGTCATTGAAGCGGATGGCGACGAAGTATAAGAGGACGACAGCTGTAAAAGCCACTGCAGAAGTGAAAGCCGCACTCGCGAATCCTGTCAGCCACTGCGGAAGTGAACGTCGTACTCGCGAATCCTGTCAGCACCAAAACAACAGAAAGGCAGCTCCATGAGCAAGGGGATTGCAAAAATTCCACAACCAATCATCAGTAATGCAAATGCCCGCGATAGGAAAACGTGCTGTGGAAGACACAAAACCCGGCCCATGGAGCAATGGAAGAACGTCGTGTGGTCGGATGTGTCTTGTTTCACACTGTTTCCATCGTCTGGCCGAGCTTACGTCTCAAGAGTGAAACATGGCGGGGGTTCGGTGATGAGTTGGGCAGTCATATCATGGTATTCCATTGCTCTGAATAGGTCGCATTGCTGTCAAGGATTGTGTGGCCATTTTAGCTGCTCAGGTCAATCCCACTGTACAAAATTAGTTCCGCAATGGTGATGCAGTCCCAAGACAACAGGATCGTTGATCACACAGCACACGTCGTCCCGAATTAGTTTTGTGAGCACTAGGATGAATTGTCACATCTTCTCTGGGCACCACAGCCATCAGATCTCAATATTACTGAGCTTTTGTGGCCTAATTCGGAGAGAAAAATGCACGTTCGCTATCCACCTCCGTCATCATTACCTGAACTTCGCACTTTTTTTCAGGAACGAGTGTATGAGATTCCCATGAGAACCATGCAGGAGTAATATTTATCCATTCCAAGAAGTCTAAAAGATGTTTTGACTGCCAAAGGTTTACCTTCACCGCATTAGGCGTGGTAATGTGTTTGTGGTGTTCCCATGTTTTTGCCCATCCACTGTACTTTCTACAGTATTCAGCGGCGGCCTAATGAACCCATTGTAGGACAGACACAACAAAGGCTCCCTTGAAAGCAAAGTGTGTACCCGAGCTGGGACTAGGCTGCGTCGCTACCTCGAGGCGGGAAGTCTGACCACAGTGACTTGGCAGAAGACTTCCAAAAGGGGTCATCCTGTGTGAATCTTTACACACGGCTTCCCAGAAACGACGCCCGTTGGTCTGAACCAGTATAGCTGGACAGATAAGGCACGAAGTGTAGAAGTGTTTTTCCTTACGTCTTTCTTTTTGCTTTTGCTTCACGTTGCGATACTTGAGCCGAGAAGACGTCTCTTCCAGCTAACCAGCCATATCTGCTACTATAAAATATGATACAAGACAGTGGTTAACAAGATTTGAAATCGTTTCTGAGTACGAAAATTGGGCTACTGTTACAAAGTGCAATCTTTTCTCATGAGACACGTATCCTTCATCGTAGTGCGGGTTACAGACGTCGACGTGTTTAGAGACAAACGTCGGAGAACGGACACTCGACAGTCATAGCGGTGGGGACAGCTTTGCAGTCTCGGGAAAGGTTCCTTGTCGTTCTCCAGGGCGCTGGCCTGTGAAGGAAACACTCTTCACCGAGCTGGTATTGAATGGGGTTTAAGAGAGTATACTTCTGTTTCCTTTATTATATACCCAGGTTACAGAAGTCATTGGGTAGCGTTATGCACATACAGGGTGGTTCATTGATAGTGACCGGGCCAAATATGTCACGAAATAAGCATAAAACCAAAAAACTACAAAGAACGAAACTCGTCTAGCTTGAAGGGGGAAACCAGATGGCGCTATGGTTGGCCCGCTAGATGGCTCTGCCATAGGTCAAACGGATATCAATTGCTTTTTTTTTTAATGGGAACCCCCCATTTTTATTATGTTATGCGCTTACAGAGTGGTTCATTGATAGTGACCGGGCCAAATTTGTCACGAAATAAGCATAAAACGAAAAAACTACAAAGAACGAAACTCGTCTGGCTTGAAGGGGGAAACCAGATGGCGCTATGGTTGGCCCGCTAAATGGCTCTGCCATAGGTCAAACGGATATCAATTGCTTTTTTTTTTTAATAGGAACCCCCCATTTTTATTATGTTATGCGCTTACAGAGTGGTTCATTGATAGTGACCGGGCCAAATATGTCACGAAATAAGCATAAAACGAAAAAACTACAAAGAACGAAACGTGTCTGGCTTGAAGGGGGAAACCAGATGGCGCTATGGTTGGCCAGCTAGATGGCTCTGCCATAGGTCAAGCGGATATAATTGCTTTTTTTTTTTAATAGGAACCCCCCATTTTTATTACATATTCGTGTAGTACGTAAGGAAATATGAATGTTTTAGTTGGACCAAGTTTTTCGCTTTGTGATAAATGGCGCTGTAATAGTTACGTAACGTTCCGCCAGTGCGGATGGTATTTGCTTGGTGATACATTACCCGTGTTACAATGGACCGTTTACCAATTGCGGAAAAGGTCGATACCGTGTTGATGTATGGCTGTTGTGATCAAAATGCCCAACGGGCGTGTGCTATGTATGCTGCTCGGTATCCTGGACGACAACATTCAAGTGTCCGGACCGTTCGCCAGATGGTTACGTTATTTAAGGGAACAGTAAGTGTTCAGCCACATGTGAAACGTCAACCACAACCTGCAACACTATTGATGATGCCCTAGTAGCTGTTTTAGCTGCGGTCGCGGCTAATCCGCACATCAGTAGCAGACAAACTGCGCGAGAATCGGGAATCTCAAAAACGTCGGTGTTGAGAAAGCTACATCAACATCGATTGCACCCGTACCATAATTCTATGCACCAGGAATTGAGTGGCGACGACTTTGAACGTCGTGTACAGTTCTGCCACTGGCCACAAGAGAAATTACGGGACGATGACAGATTTTTTGCACGCGTTCTGTTTAGCGACGAAGCGTCATTCACTAACAGCGGTAACGTAAACCGGCATAATATGCACAATGGGGCAACGGAAAATCCACGATGGCTGCGACAAGTGGATCATCAGCGACCTAAGCGGGTTAATGTATGGTGCAGCATTATGGGAGGAAGGATAATTGACCCCCATTTTATCGATGGCTATCTAAATGGTGCAATGTATGCTGATTTCCTACGTAATGTTCTACCGATGTTACTACAAGATGTTTCACTGTAAAAAATCTACCTGTTACCAACTGTTCGTCTAAAATTGTGAGCCATATGTTTGTGACTATTACAGCGCCATATATCACAAAGAGAAAAAGTGGTTCAACTAAAACATTGATATTTCTTTACGTACTACACGAATATGTAATGAAAAATGGGGGTTCCTATTTAAAAAAAAACGCAGTTGATATCCGTTTGACCTATTGCAGCGCCATCTAGCGGGCCAACCATAGCGTCATCTGGTTTCCCCCTTCAAGTTAGACGCGTTTCGTTCTTTTTAGTTTTTTTTCGTTTGGCGCTTATTTCGTGAGATATTTGGCCCGGTCACGATCAACGGACCACCCTGTATACAGATGGCGGTAGTATCACGTACACAAGGTATAAAACCACACTGCATTGGCAGAGCCGTGATTTGTACTCAGGTCATACATGTGAAAACGTTTCCAACGTGATAATGACCACGCAATGGGATTTAAGAGGCTTTGAACGCGGAATGGTAGTTGGAGCAAGAGCATGGGATACATATTTCGGAAATCGTTAGGGAATTCAATATCCCGAGATCCACAGCGTCAGGAGTGTGCTGAGGATACAAAAATTCAGGCATTAACTCTCGTCACTTGAAAATCGAGAGCAGTGACGTTTGAGTGGTCTGTGCCAGCAAACTAGCAACACTGGGTGAAATAACCGCAGAAATAAATGTGGGACGTACGACGAACGTATCCAGTAGGTCGGTGTGACGATGTTTGGCGTTAACGGACTATGGCAGCAGATGGCCGATGCAAGTGCTTTCGCTAACAGCACGGCATCGCCCGCAGCGCCCTCCCTGGGCTCGTCTAGTGTCTAACTGGACTGGAAAACCGTGGCCTGGTTAGATGAGGCCCGATTTCAGTTGGTAAGAGGTGATGGTAGGGTTCGAGTGTGGCGTAGACCCGACAAAGCCGTGGACCTAGTTCGTCGACAAGGCACTGTGCTACGTGGTGGTGATTCTATAATGGTGTGGGCTTTCTTTACATAGTGGCTCCATTAATGACGTGGGCTGTCTATACATGGAATGGTATAATTGATCCGATCATTGACTATAAATGGTTATATTCGGCGACTTGGAGACCATTTGTAGCCCTTCACGGACTTTCAAGTTAAAAAAAAAAAAAAAAAAAAAATGGAATTTTTATGGATGACAATTCACTATGTCACCGGTCCACAATTGTATTCCGATTGGTTTGGAGAACATTCTGGAAAATTCGAGCGAATAATTTGACTACGAATCAGACATTTATAGGACATAATAGAGGGGCCGGTTTGTGCAGAAAATCCTGCACCGTCACACTTTCGTTAGTATGGACGGATATAGAGGCAAGATGGCTCAGTATTTCTGCAGGGGACTTCCAACGATTTGTTCAGTCAATTATCGTCAAGTTGCTGCGCTACGCTTGAAAAAAAAAAAAAAGAGGTACGACATTAGGAACTACTTCACGACATTTGTCACATCAGCGTAAAACGACATCAGAAGTTGCTGAGTCAGTTGTATTAGAAAAACTTATTTTAAAAGCACTAGATGAACTCTGTTGTTTGGGCAGCAAAATAAGTAATATTGGTGGAAGCATATGTGGAATACTGACTGGCAGCAGCAAGGAAACATTTATGTCGTTTACGAAAAAGATAAATATGTGAATGTCGAATTTTAAACCGTCACGTCGTTTTTGGACGTGCTTGGCTATAAAGTAGCCTAGTACGGGAGTGTAACGTGGACGACAAACAGTTAAGGTTACAGGAAAATAGCTTTTGAAATGTGATGCTGCAGGATAATGTCAAAAATTAAATGGATAGATCGGATAACTAATACGCAGGTACTGTATAGAATGGAAAAGAGTATTACTAGACAATGTGACTAAATGAAGGGATAGGTTGGAAGGACGTATCAGGCGGCATCGCGTTGTAGCCAGTTTGGTAGTGGAGGGAAGTGTGAGGTCTGAGAAAGTGAGGAGTAAAAACTGTAGCAGAAGACCAAGGCTTGGCGCCATTAAGAAGGTAAAAATTAATATAAAAGGCATTTTTAGTGGCTCCTACTCGGCTGTTGTTGACAAGTATTCACTCGGTTAAATCTTGATCGATTGGCCAAATTATGCCTTATTGGCCATTTTCAAGTGCATTAGGTGTCAATATACTGTAAAACGGAGAACATAGCCAATATGACAAAGAGCACTTAAGGTGCAAGCGATCGAAATTGAAAATATAACACAGTGCAGTAATAATTATCTTCATGACCAATGACACATTATATTTCACTGTATGTGCTCTCATTCGTCGTTGAACAACAACTCTTGGATCCCCCATATCCACCGTTTTATAACGGATAGGTTTACAACAGTTGAAAATGGACTGAACGGCCGAAAGTGACCAGTCGTGAAAGGTGTACTAAAGTGAATACTTGTCAACAACGGCCGAATGGAGTCTGAAACGTCCCCTTTGGAAAATAATAAATTACTGTGCTGGTAAACCTCTTACGTTATTTGATTTTCAAACAGCTGAGCAGAACTGAACGTTCTCAGACATTTATCTCTTTACTTATTCTGATCGTCACTAAAGTGACACACAATATTTTTAGCGCAACGCAGTCAGACTTTCAATAATTCCTACAAAAGAATGGCCCTGACAAACAATAACCTATACCTTTCATGAATCACTTACCTCACAAAAATCTTCGTTACTCACACTACTGCAATACAGCGAGCGCCAATACTGCCAGCTAAATAAAAGATTCTAACTACTGAAGGCACTTACTACTGATCGGCATAGTTAGCAAATGAAAGATTTTGATAGAGAACAAACAATGTATTTATCTTAATAATATTCAAAAGTCATCATATATATATCAGTTCATGATATATAGTATTACAGGTTTACTCTTTCTGATGGACACACGTCCAGATCGCCCGCTCTGAAAATTCTGCCATGTCTCTCCCCACATCCACCACTGCTGGCAGCTCATCTCCAACTGCGCAACGCTACGCGCTGTTCACGTCCAACTGCCCACCACAACAATAGCAAATATTCCAACAATGCAAACTAGTCACAGACTGTCCACAGTACAGTCAGTGATTTTCATACAGAGCGCTACGTGGCGTTACCAACATAAAAACCTAAACAGCCTACTTACATAGCAAACAGCCTACTTACAAGTTCTTTAAAATGTCTTTGTTGAAACAAACGGCTGCCGTATCCTACATGAAAGAAATGATCAAATAGGTAGACAATAAAGGAAAAAAAATCGGAACACCAAGAAGAAATTGTGCGACATAACCGAATGTTGGTAGGCGTGTTTCTACATCTGAAAAACGATGTCTATTCAGATTTCGCGCCAGTCGCATAAGAATGGCAATGGTAGCGCCACTATGAGGATGCAAATCAAGTTTACTTTAAATACACGCTGTAACGGTCGTGAGCGTTAGTTACCTTCAAAATTTGACGTGGTGAGTTGATGTCAAGAGCGCCTTTAAGGCGACAGACATCCCATTATCAAAGCCTCACTGAGTTTCAACGAAGTCGTGTAATAGGACTACGACAAGTTGGATGTTCCTTCTGCGGTAATGCAGAAAGACTTGGCAGGAAAGTAACGACTGTGCGTGTTTGCTGGCAGCGGTGGTCACGAGAAGGTATGGTCACAAAAAGACCAGGAACCGGACGGCCACGAGGCACTACCGAAGGGAAAGACCATCGTATTCGGCGAATGGCTCTGTCACATCGTATTGGATCTGCAACAACAATTTGAGCAGCAGTTGACACTACAGTGATACAACGAACTGGTACAAATCGGCTACTTAGAGAACAGCTCCGGCCCAGACACCCTGTAGCGTGCAATCCTTTGATTAAAACCAACGCCATTTGTGGCTATAGTGGTGTCAAGCTAGAACTCACAGGAGGGCAGGATGGAAGTCTTTCGTGTTTCCTAGTTCTGCCTCTGTCCCAGTGATGGTCGTGTTTTAGTTAGAAGGGGTCCAGTGCATCCAACCTGTCTGTGTGCTAGACACAGCGAAGCAACCCCTGGAGTTTTGTTCCAGGGTGCGATTTCGTATGATAGCAGGAGCGCTGTCTTGGTTATTCCACGTCACCTGACTGAAAATTTTTGTTTGAATAATGGTAACTGAAACCAGTAGCTTTATTGTAATTCCAAAGTTGTGCTAGTTTCGAGGCCAAAAAGCATATCTTCAGGCCCCAAGCGTACTCTGCCACCAACTTACGAACTACAATGATAATTACCAACGGTGTTTTCACATGGAAACAGTACATCTGAAGCATGTTCCTTCAATTTGAAGACTCTATTGGTCTTTAATATTGTGGTTCGTACGCCGAGGGCAGATTACTCTTGCGCCTGAAGATGGTGTGGTGTCACCGCCAGACACCACACTTGCTAGGTGGTAGCTTTTAAATCGGCCGCGGTCCGTTAGTATACGTCGGACCCGCGTGTCGCCACTGTCAGTGATTGCAGACCGAGCGCCGCCACACGGCAGGTCTAGAGAGACGTCCTAGCACTCGCCCCAGTTGTACAGCCGACTTTGCTAGGAAAGGTTCACTGACAAATACGCTCTCAATTGCCGAGACGATAGTTAGCATAGCCTTCAGATACGTCATTTGCTACGACCTAGCAAGGCGCCAGTACCAGTTACTATTGATACTGTAATCATGTACCGTCAAGAGCGACGCTCATGATTAATGGATTAAAGTTAAGTATTCCACCAGCTACGTCTGTTTTCTAAAGTCTAATTTCCTTGTCCTGTTCCAGACCTCACGCCAGCCTGCGTGAGCCACAACGCGTTCCTTTCGTCTTCCTCTAATAATACGGTGTTGGCTCTCCTGCCAACCCACAACACTACCCTTCAGTTTACGGGAGCAGACCCACGCACTGGGATATAAAAATGGACTTCCGTCCCACAAATTGACATCCAGCACCTGGACAACGCAGTGCATTCACGTTTGCGAGCTTGCATTCAACTTTCTGGCGGTTACACCGCTTATTAAAGTACCAGATTTTGACATTTGCAATGGCTTATCCCGCACTTACATCAGCCTGCGATCTTGCTATGTTAATCACTTAAATGTTTTACGTAGAGAGATGTATCCCCGAAATTTCAATACTCTATACTAATTGTTTTTGGTGTTCCTAATTTTTCCGTCAGTGTAGGCTGATGTAGGTAAGAATATGAAGAAGCTTGTACAGGATAGACTAGATAGAATGAAGAGCTACTTTAAACCAGTCTTCGGACTGAACACTTCAGTTTCATCCTTTTGCTCCTCTAGGGCGTGAGTGGGTTGTCAGTGGTACAGATTACTATTTTTAGCGGAAATATTAAGAAATATCTTGAAATATTATACAGATAAGAGAATTTAAGTTTCAAAATTGTTAAAAGGGTGGTGTTACGTTGTTGTTACCAGCAGCAAAAATTGATTAAAAAACAATGGCCTGTGGAAGTGTTGATGAAGGACTTAACTGTATTGTTACGGAGTGACCCACACCAGGAGAAGATAGAAAAGGAACTGTTGTTGAATGGATCTTGTGTGTATGGCAGATAAGGAGCTAGTGGAACGAGTGTAGTGTGGTAATAGACAAGGCATTTGGGGATGGGTATTAAGGACGAAGACAAGATCATGGTCACCAAATGATAAAGATGGGTATGAAGGAGCAGCCCTCTTGCGGTGAAGAATGGAGAGGACTGGATGGGATCAGGTAAGAGTAAATATCCGGATTAATTTCTCTGTGAAGGAGTAGGAAACTAAGTGGCTCTGTAAGTGAATGTGTAGAATGAATACATGAAGGGGCATTGGAACGCATTGGCAATGTTCCAGAATCGTAGAAGGAGTAGTAGCTAAAGTGGAAACGACGGGGTTCTTGTGGAGTGTGGTTTGCATCGTAGGACATACGGATACAGTTAATACGAATGGGTGGAAAAAGGGCAAGTAAGCTGATCCATAAAATAAAGTAGGGCGCAGTCTGAAACCACATTCAATCGTATATATAAATGCATGCCTGCTTTCACACTAATGGGAATTTCCACTGGACGATACCTTGCCAGTAGTGTAATCCACTACCGGCAGAACACGATCTAGTTGTCTAAGTGGTTCTCTTACCCTCAGATCCACACCTAACTTAAAATCTCTGTGCATATGTCGATTATGGTGCTCGCATTCACAGTCAGGCAGTTTTCAAAAGCACCTGAATCAGGTACAAAACAGATGTTCAACAAAGCATCGAATTTATTCCGTACAGATAATTAATTTCACATTCACATACACTACGGGTTTTTCACTGTCCCAGAATTAGTACTATTTCCTATCGCCCGGTTTTGATCAAAGTTTTCGGAGCTGGATATCCCCTCCCAAATGTTCCTAGTTGTGATTCCTTCTACCCCTCTACCAGCTAGCACTGTATACAGCTGAAAGTCCCTAACTCTGCCTAGTGTGATTATTCGAACAGTCCTTTCTGACTAACGAAAGAGAAAAAAGAAGCAGTTGGGTGTTCTAACTCAGTCGCAGTTATTAAAGTGTGGATAAACAGAATCAAACCTTATGATGTGATGCCCCCTTTGGGATATTTCTGACAGGTTTGATGTGATCCGATATAAAAATCCTCACTTTTGTCAGATCTCCTCATTAGAGAGTAGCATTTGCACTCTACATCCTCCACATTCTAGTCTCCCTCTTCTGGAGTTTTCACTCTTTACAGCTCCCTCTAGTACCGCGGAAGCTGTTCGCAGAGGCCTTAGCGTAAGTTCTCTCATCCTATCCCTTCTTCTTATCAGATTTTCTACGCACTTCTTTTGCGGGAAATCTTTATTTCTCATCGGTCCATCCAGTTTTACATCTACCTGTAACACGAAATTTCACACGCTTCGATTCTCTTTCTTTCGGTGCCCTAGTGTCCATGAATCGTTTCCACAGAATGCTGCGCTCAAATTTAGTCCCTTGTTAGATATTAATAGACTTCTCTTGTCCAGGAATGTCCTCTTTGCCTGCGGTGGCCTGTTTTTTGTGTCATCCACGATCGCCTGTCGTGAGTATTTTGCTTCGAGATAGCAGAGTTCTTTCACTTTGTCTACTTCGTGGGCCCCGATTTTGATGTTAAGTTGATGTTAATCTTATTGCTGCCACTCCTCAATACTTCCTCCGGCTGTTCTTTACTCATTAGACTGTTCGTTCCATTCAACGGGTCCTGTAATTCTTCTGCACTTCCACTGAGGATGTCAGTGTCATCAGCGGATCTTATCATTGACATCTTGTCAGCATGAATTAATACCCCACTACTGAACGTTTGTTTTATTTCCGTCACGTATAGACAGAACAGTAGGGGTGAAAAAGTACAATTCAGTCATATACCGCTTCTAATACAAGCGTTTCGTTCTTAGTCTTCCATTTTTATTTTTCTCTCTCAGATATTGTACCTGTTGTGCACTGCGTGACGAAAAAAGTGAAGCACCCAGTAGACACAGATGTAAATGTAACTTTGTACACGTACACCCCATTGACGGGTAAGTAAATGATGTGAGCTACAGTTCTCTGTGACAGAACGGTCACTGGTGTGTTTAATATTGTTATCACACCTGGTAGGATATACAATACGCCTGAACAGTGTCACATGCCGGGTGACCACAGTGACGAACACGAACATACGTTATCGGCAACTGACGGACACACTACTTTATATTTGCAGCGAAAACTGGATATTTGTGTATGATACGTAATTAGAAATAAACATGTGCAGTTGTCATAAATAATGAAAATAATGCATGTGTTGGAGTAAACAGACGCTCAGTGGCGAGGTTATCAGCGCCCTTGCAACAGATGTGGATAAAAGGGCTAAAAACGTTGTCACACCTTGAGCAGTGAACCTACAGAAAGATATTCGCTCACACGTGTCTCACTCGCGTTTACACATACCATCACTCCATCTCTTCTGTTGTAAGACAACGAAGAAAGGTGCTAAACCTGGGATTAAGATACGAAGAAAACGACAGAGGAGCTAAATTAACAATGGGAAATGTGCTTCACTGACCACTTACGTCTACAAAAAACATGGATGATCTATCTACTAATTTGCGTATAAAACGTAACTCCTCGCTACGCCGTGAAGGCCCAAGGGATGTCTACCGGCCATCGTGTAATCCTCTGCCATGGGGCGTCATGTAAATGCGGCATTGGTGAGCACGTTGCCAGACGCCGCTTTCCCGGTCGTTTTGCAAACTTTCCACACGTGGAGCAGCTACTACTCAGTCAAGTACCTCCTCAGTTGGCATCACGAGTCTGAGTATATACCCCGTACCAGTCCTCTCACATAGGAAAAGTCCTTCGCAGTACTCGGAATCGAAGCCGGGTCCTCCACATGAGTGCCATCTACGCTGGTCGACTTAATTAGCGGATACGTGACGAAATTTATATTTAAATGACGTAGGTATACGTACTAAATGGAAAATAGGAAAATAATTGATGACCGAAAGGAAGCTCATACCAGGCACGAGTGCTACTGAATTTTCCCGATCTTTATGTGTTTTACGCTTCGCGAAAATTATATTAGGAAAAGGACCTCCTTTAAATTTGCGCCAACCAGGAGTATAACCTTAGACTTCCACGCTTCCGGCTGCCCGTCCAAAAAAAATCGACAATATTTTACCGCATTAAAGACGGTCGCAAAACTTCATTCTATTTTCGGGAGAGTTTTTCAGAGTTGCATCGAAATATTTTGGATGGTGAAATATTTAAGTTCTGAACTTAACGTACCATAAATACAAATACATTGACCAAAAAATACACGACAGCAAAAAATAAATAATGTGAAGTAATGAAATTTCGGGAATATGTTTGTCTAGGTAACGAATTTAAGCAATTAACCTTGAAAGATAACGGGTTAATGTAAGCGCAATATAATTTATTGCAAATGTGAAATGCCGGTACATTTGTAACCGATGTAACCGCCAGAATGTTGAATGCAATCATGCAGACGTATTTTCGCTGTGTTTTACAGGTTCCGGATGTCAGCCGGGGGAAAGGAGTTACATATCCGTGGCATTTGGTCGGTCAGTACAGAGAGGGGTAATGATCTTTGTGGATGACGATGGAGTTGTCGTCCGATGATGTCGAAGTGTGCTCGAGTGGAGACAGATCTGTGATCGAACAGGCAACATGTAGATACTCTGTAGAGCATATTGGGTTACTAGAGCGGTATGTCGGCGAGCGCTATCCAGTTGGAAAACAACCACTGGATTGCTGTTCGCAGATAGCGGCACGACAGGTCGAATCACCAGAATAAGTACGATGCGTGGGATCACGAGAGCGCTCCTGCTGTAATACGAAGTCGCGCTCTAGACCATAACTCCGGGTGTAGATCCAGTGTGTCTAGTCACCGACAGGTTACTGTGGTGCCAACTGCTGCTTAAATCGCTACTGCAGATACAGGACGACGTGACATAGCCATAGGCCGAATACTATGGTCTTCACTCTCGTGAGTTCCTCGTGGTCATCCGGAACCAGAGCTTCTGCTACCGTCAATTGTCGTCATCACCGTTGCCATGTACAGTGGCTACATCCCTGCTTATGCTTTCTGCAATACGGCAGAAGGAACATGCAGCATCTAGAATGAGCCATGTCTCCGCAATATCCTTTCTTTCAGGAGTGCTAGTTCTGCAAGGTTCGCAGGAGAGCTTCTGTAAAGTTTGGAAGGTAGGAGACGAGGTACTGGCAGAAGTAAAGCTGTGAGTACCGGGCGTGAGTCGTGCTTCGGTAGCTCAGTTGGTAGAGCACTTGCCCGCGAAAGGCAAAGGTCCCGAGTTCGAGTCTCGGTCGGGCACACAGTTTTAATCTGCCAGGAAGTTTCATATCAGCGCACACTCCGCTGCAGAGTGGAAATCTCATTCTGGAAACATCCCCCAGGCTGTGGCTAAGCCATGTCTCCGCAATATCCTTTCTTTCAGGAGTGCTAGTTCTGCAAGGTTCGCAGGAGAGCTTCTGTAAAGTTTGGAAGGTAGGAGACGAGGTACTGGCAGAAGTAAAGCTGTGAGTACCGGGCGTGAGTCGTGCTTCGGTAGCTCAGCTGGTAGAGCACTTGCCCGCGAAATGCAAAGGTCCCGAGTTCGAGTCTCGGTCGGGCACACAGTTTTAATCTGCCAGGAAGTTTCATATCAGCGCACACTCCGCTGCAGAGTGGAAATCTCATTCTGGAAACATCCCCCAGGCTGTGGCTAAGCCATGTCTCCGCAATATCCTTTCTTTCAGGAGTGCTAGTTCTGCAAGGTTCGCAGGAGAGCTTCTGTAAAGTTTGAAAGGTAGGAGACGAGGTACTGGCAGAAGTAAAGCTGTGAGTACCGGGCGTGAGTCGTGCTTCGGTAGCTCAGTTGGTAGAGCACTTGCCCGCGAAAGGCAAAGGTCCCGAGTTCGAGTCTCGGTCGGGCACACAGTTTTAATCTGCCAGGAAGTTTCATATGCAGCATCTAGTTCCTACTACACTACCTCGTTAAAATTTAGTGAGGTGCTGCTAATGGCATCTTTGTCACCTTGAAATTATTCCTGAGTAGTAATAACTCACCACGTTCTGTCTCAAAGGTAACTAAAGCTCACGACCGTTACAGCGTGCTTTTTGAAAGAAACCTTATTTGTATTCTCATTTTGGCGCTGCTAGAATTACTCTAATGCGACTGCCGGCAAATTTAAATAGACATCACCCTCCAGATGTAGAAACACGCCTAGCCGGCTGGAGTGGCCGTGCGGTTCTAGGCGCTACAGTCTGGAGCCGAGTGACCGCTCCGGTCGCAGGTTCGAATCCTGACTCGGGCATGGATGTGTGTGATGTCCTTAGGTTAGTTAGGTTTAATTAGTTCTAAGTTCTAGGCGACTGACGACCTCAGAAAACACGCCTATCACGTTTCCTTCAGTGTAATTACAAATACACTACTGGCCATTAAAATTGCTACACCAAGAAGAAATGCAGATTATAAACGTGTATTCATTGGACAAATATATTATACTACAACTGGCCTGTGATTACATTTTCACGCAATTTGGGTGCATAGATCCTGAGAAATCAGTACTCAGAACAACCACCTCTGGCCGTAACAACGGCCTTGATACGCCTGGGCATTGAGTCAAACAGAGCTTCGATGGCGTGTACAGGTACAGCTGCCCATGCAGCTTCAACACGATACCACAGTTCATCAAGAGTAGTGACTGGCGTATTGTGACGAGCCAGTTCCTCGGCCACCATTGTCCAGACGTTTTAAATTGGTGAGAGATCTAAAGAATGTGCTGGCCAGGGCAGCAGTCGAACATTTTCTGTATCCAGAAAGGCCCGTACAGGACCTGCAACATGCGGTCGTGCATTATCTTGCGGAAGTGTAGGATATCGCAGGGACCGAATGAAGGGTAGAGCCACGGGTCGTAACACATCAGAAATGTAACGTCCACTGTTCAAAGTGCCGTCAATGCGAACAAGAGCTGACCGAGCCGTGTAACCAGTGGCACCCCATACCATCACGCCAGGTGATACACCAGTATGGCGATGACGAATACACGCATCCTAAGTGCGTTCACCAAGATGTCGCCAAACAGATGCGATCATTATGATGCTGTAAACAGAACCTGGATTCATCCGAAAAAGTGACGTTTTGCCATTCTTGCACCCAGGTTCGTCGTTGAGTACACCATCGCAGGCGCTCCTCTCTGTGATGCAGCGTCAAGGGTAACCTCAGCTATGCTCTCCGAGCTGATAGTCCATGCTGCTGCAAACGTCGTCGAACTGTTCGTGCAGATGGTTGTTGTCTTGCAAACGTCCACATATGTTGACTCAGGGATCGAGACGTGGCTGCACGATGCGTTACAGCCATGCGGATGAGAGATTCCTGTCATCTCGACTGCTAGTGATACGTGGCCGTAGGGATCCAGCACGTCGTTCCGTATTACCCTCCTGAACCCACCGATTCCATATTCTGCTAACAGTCATTGGATCTCGACCAACGCGAGCAACAATGTCGCGATACGATAAACCGCAACCGCGATAGGCTACAATCCGACCATTATGAAAGTCGGAAACGTGATGGTACGCATCTCTCCTCCTTACACGAGGCATCACAACTACGTTTTACCAGGCAACGCCGGTCAACTGCTGTTTGTGTACGAGAAATCGGTTGGAAACTTTCCTGGTGTCAGCACGTTGTAGGTGTCGCCACCGTCGCCAACGTTGTGTGAATGCCCTGAAAAGCTAATCATTTGCATATCACAGCATCTTCTTCCTGTCGGTTAAATTTCGCGTCTGTAGCACGTCATGTTCGTGGTGTGGCAATTTTAATGGCCAGTAGTGTAAATAAATAAGTGAACGCTCGCGGCGCGGCGCGGCGCGGCGCGGCGCAGCGCAGACACGACGCCGGTCCGTCGTGCAGGAAGGCCCGGATGGCCGGTGCTCGGATGACGTCCGGCGGCGGAAGGCCACGACACGCCGCGCCGCCGCGGTCACCAACCGCAAGTTGCGACAGCCGCTGAAACCGCCCACGGGCCCGACGCCATGGGCCCCTGCCTGCGTTACACAACGCGCCTGCAGCGCCTGATACAAACTAAAGAATAAATATGCTTTGGTTTCTTCCAGACGATCCTGCAAACATTACGTACACTACTGCTATGGCCTGCGAAAGAATTGACGAGTTTCACTTATAGCCTATTGAAAACTTCCTTCCGTCTCGTTCTCGGACTTTCCGCGACGTCACACGTTGTCTTTCTTGCTGCCGCGGCCGCGGACCACAAGCTCTTGGGGCCAGAGACACATTAAGCTCCAAAAATTAACTGGAAAAATATTTATTGACTCGGTCAAATTTACTTTTCTGCTACTACATCGAGAACAAGTCTAAATAAGGACCACCAGCCTCACTTTTACCAGCCAGTTAGGACTAAACTTGTCGCTGTTCGAATATCAATAATTACTGCCTTGTAGCCGACTAGCTGCACTGAGAAAGATTCCGAGACCCGACCAGTGTACACTGCTAACAGTTCATACACTTCCTCGACCTGGCTTGTAGCAACTTTAGTCGATAACGCCCACAAAGACAAGATGTGATAACAGTTCAAGGAGCATACGTACAGATACACACAAAAACTCTGCACTTGAAGTTTTTAGTGAACCAAATGTATACGAGTGTCTTCAGAATGAAGTTTTCACTCTGCGGCTGAGTGTGGGCTGATAGGGAACTTCCTGGCAGATTGTAACTGTGTGCCGGACCGACACTCGAACTGGGGTCCTTTGCATTTCGCGATAAAGTGCTCTACGGACAGAGTTACCAAAACAGAATCTGCAAGGAAGGTTCATATCAGCGTATACTCCGCTGGAGAGTGGAACTTTCATTGTGGAAACATTCCCAAGGCTGTGGCTAAGCCACGTCTCCGCAACGTCCTTTCTTCCAGGATTGCTAGTCCTTCACGTTTCGCAGGAGAACGTCTGTGAAGTTTCAAAGGAAGGATCTGAAGCTCTGGCGGAAGTATAGCTGTTCAGGGAGGCCATGAGTCTTCTGTGAATAGCTGAGCCATTGGAACATTTGCCCAAAAAAGGAAAAAGGTCCTTAGTTCGAGTCTCGGTCCAGATCACAGTTTCAATCTGCAGGAAGTTTCAGATGTATGTTATTTGCGTCATTTAATAATAGGAAATTCTCTCTAATTCAATACCACATCTAGCTAGCTAACGGCTTCGTTATCATTTAACACCAATACTAATGACAGAATAAGTCCATAGATTGAAACGCCCCTTTAGAAAAATTATACATGACTGTGCTTAAACTGACACACAATATTTTTAGCGCAACGCAATCTGACTTTCAAAAATCCCTACAAAAGAATGGCCCTGACTAACATTAACCTATACGTTTCACGAATCACTTACCTCACAAAAATTTTCGTTACTCGAACTACTGCAATACAGCGAGCGCCACTACCGCCAGCTAAATAAAAGATTCAAACTACTGAAGGCACTAAATACTGATAGGCACAGTTAGCAATAGAAAGATTTTGACAGAGAGCAAACAATGTATTTACCTTAATAGTGTTCAAAAGTCATAATATATATAGCAGTGCATGACATCCATTCTTACAAATGTACTATTTCTGATGGACACATCTCCAGATTATCCATTCTCAAAAATCCGCCATCTCACTTCCCCACATCCACCACTGCTGGCGGCTCGCCTCCAACTGCGCAACGCTACGCGCTGTTCACATCGAGCTGACCAACACTACAATGGCAGACAACAATGCAAACTAGCCACAGACTGCACACAGCACAGCCAGCGATTTTCATACAGAGCGCTACGTGGCGTTACCAATATAAAAACCTAAACAGCCTACTTACAAGATGCGTAAAGCAACATCCTTCTAACACTTTCTGTATGGGATAAATTTGTTTCTTGGTTGTAAAGGGTTACTAACTCACACCTTCAGAAATGTGAAATACACTCCTGGAAATTGAAATAAGAACACCGTGAATTCATTGTCCCAGGAAGGGGAAACTTTATTGACACATTCCTGGGGTCAGATACATCACATGATCACACTGACAGAACCACAGGCACATAGACACAGGCAACAGAGCATGCACAATGTCGGCACTAGTACAGTGTATATCCACCTTTCGCAGCAATGCAGGCTGCTATTCTCCCATGGAGACGATCGTAGAGATGCTGGATGTAGTCCTGTGGAACGGCTTGCCATGCCATTTCCACCTGGCGCCTCAGTTGGACCAGCGTTCGTGCTGGACTTGCAGACCGCGTGAGACGACGCTTCATCCAGTCCCAAACATGCTCAATGGGGGACAGATCCGGAGATCTTGCTGGCCAGGGTAGTTGACTTACACCTTCTAGAGCACGTTGGGTGGCACGGGATACATGCGGACGTGCATTGTCCTGTTGGAACAGCAAGTTCCCTTGCCGGTCTAGGAATGGTAGAACGATGGGTTCGATGACGGTTTGGATGTACCGTGCACTATTCAGTGTCCCCTCGACGATCACCAGTGGTGTACGGCCAGTGTAGGAGATCGCTCCCCACACCATGATGCCGGGTGTTGGCCCTGTGTTCCTCGGTCGTATGCAGTCCTGACTGTGGCGCTCACCTGCACGGCGCGAAACACGCATACGACCGTCATTGGCACCAAGGCAGAAGCGACTCTCATCGCTGAAGACGACACGTCTCCATTCGTCCCTCCATTCACGCCTGTCGCGACACCACTGGAGGCGGGCTGCACGATGTTGGGGCGTGAGCGGAAGACGGCCTAACGGTGTGCGGGACCGTAGCCCAGCTTCATGGAGACGGTTGCGAATGGTCCTCGCCGATACCCCAGGAGCAACAGTGTCCCTAATTTGCTGGGAAGTGGCGGTGCGGTCCCCTACGGCACTGCGTAGGATCCTACGGTCTTGGCGTGCATCCATGCGTCGCTGCGGTCCGGTCCCAGGTCGACGGGCACGTGCACCTTCCGCCGACCACTGGCGACAACATCGATGTACTGTGGAGACCTCACGCCCCACGTGTTGAGCAATTCGGCGGTACGTCCACCCGGCCTCCCGCATGCCCACTATACGCCCTCGCTCAAAGTCCGTCAACTGCACATACGGTTCACGTCCACGCTGTCGCGGCATGCTACCAGTGTTAAAGACTGCGATGCAGCTCCGTATGCCACGGCAAACTGGCTGACACTGACGGCGGCGGTGCACAAATGCTGCGCAGCTAGCGCCATTCGACGGCCAACACCGCGGTTCCTGGCGTGTCCGCTGTGCCGTGCGTGTGATCATTGCTTGTACAGCCCTCTCGCAGTGTCCGGAGCAAGTATGGTGGGTCTGACACACCGGTGTCAATGTGTTCTTTTTTCCATTTCCAGGAGTGTACTTACAAACGCCCCCTTCAGCCCAGAGGACACACGTATTTCCTCCTACACCCCGAAGACTGTCAGGACTGTATAGTGACTCCTCGATTTCATTGCGAGCTCCAAGGAGACCCACAAAATTGGTGTAACATTAAGCTATTTCAGCTTTTCAGCCTCATCGACTGCAGGAATTTTCTCCCACTAATAGCACTCCCAAACATAATGCTGCAACCCGCCAGCTTCTTTCCAGAAGATACTGGAAAGCACCTGCTGCCGTAGGAAAGTCGCTGTCTCATAAGTCAGCATACTAGATTCTGACCCTCCTGTTAAACTCGAAGAACAAAGGTGATATACGGACAGGACAATCCATCATCTGCGAGGTCAGCAATAAAACTTCTGCCGAATACCAAGAAAGCAATCTGGTACCGTCAATAGCCAAGGGGGGCGGGGGGGGGGGGGGGGGGGCAGAGGCGCGCACACGAATGTTACGGAATATGGGTTGAAAGGTAAACGATGATGAAGGGTAGTAGAAAATCTGACCAACATTTTCTACCGTTGTCGGCGTGATCCAAACGACCACCAGATGACGTTATTTAACAGTCACTAATTTATTACAACCGCCCCCCCCCCCCCAATCGCACTCAACACTGCCTAGGGTCACATTGTTATCTCATTTCTCTAAGAACAGATTCGACCACTGGATGAAAAAATGCGCACTTTTTAACTTTTTACTCTTCAACTACGAATGGCGTGCTTGCAGTGTCTACGTACCTCAGAAAGAACTCTCGTGAAAATAGCCACTGTGGCCCCAGGTCTCAGGTCTCGCCTCGCGTTTGTACATCCATTATAACCTGGATTAATATATTGATGAGGGAGTTTACTACTTTCAATGCCAGGCTCTACAATATCGAAAATATGTTAGACATGTAGGACAAAAAGTTGAAGACATTGCTGTTAACGAAAATACTACAATGACACTGATGCAATAAAAATAGCAGAAGCAACAAGACGCAGGGAAAAGAAATTCTCTTAAAAATGTATCTATGGTACAAGAATTAAGGTAGTTTAGAGATAGACATTTATATTCTAGTGTCCAGCATACAAATCGTGTATCACACAAAAAGGGCACAGTGTGGTGAGGCAAGTACTAAATTGTGCAGGAATCGTTAACTTTGCGCTGGGAAGGACTTGAGAGAAGATAATTTGCAGAATCAGGCCCAGATGAGAAAATGTTGAGCATATTATTCACGATTATTTAATGATGATGGGATAATGCAATATAAAAATTGATGGAAGATATCTACAGAGGTGGAAAGACTAAAGACTTAACAAATTTTTCAGTTGTGTACCGCTTCTTCGTTGCTTTTGTAAAAGGCATCAGTAAAAAGCTTAGCTCAAACGCTGAGACTCTGTTTCGTCGAGATTCATGAGACGTACTAGAATGAGAAGGTACCCTGTCTCTTATTTCCTTAGCAAGTACATGTTGTTACAGACTATTCTGGAAGTCAAGGACTGGAAATGGCGACACTCTGTGCAAATTAATAGCACTGTTAATGTTATCGACTTTAGGGTGTGTGGTAACGAATGTTACTCTTTAAACAAAAGATGTCTCACTTTCTCTCATGCAAGAATAAGCTGGTTAAATTGTAACTAAAATGTTTTCTCTTTACCGTTAATATATAGTAAATCAAAGTAATTGCAAAACGTTCTTTCCAGATTATATCCGTGCTCTGGGTGTGGTGTCACCGCCAGACACCACACTTGCTAGGAGGTAGCCTTTAAATCGGCCGCGGTCCGTTAGTATACGTCGGACCCGCGTGTCGCCACTGTCAGTGATAGCAGACCGAGCGCCACCACACGGCAGGTCTAGAGAGACGTACTAGCACTCGCCCCAGTTGTACAGACGACTTTGCCAGAAGGGGATCACTGACAATTACGCTCTCAGTTGCCGAGACGATAGTTAGCCTAGCCTTCAGCTACATTTGCTACGACCTAGCAAGGCGCCGTATTCAATTGCTAATTAATATTATGAAGCATGTATCATCAAGAGCGATGTTATACAATTATGGATTAAAGTTAAGTATTCCAGAAGCTACGTACTTTTCTTTATAGCATTCATTACGTATTCTGTTTCAGACCTCACGTCAGCCTGCGTGAGTTTAAGCGCGTGCCTTTCGGCTTCCTCTCATTGTGTCTAAGCTGTCTTGTCTAGACACAACACTGGGTAGAAACAGAGCCAAGACCATTAGCTATAGTTACCATTTGGTGACCGAATACATGCGCAAATGATGCTCAGAACAGGATTTAACTGCTCATACGATCCTTGAAAGAAGATGAGATCGAGTGTACATCAACAATGGCGTACCAATAAACGTGTGATATACCAGTTCTTCGTCACTATGAATGTGCAGCTTTGGCCCTGTCTACTACGTATCTCATTCCTAAAAGCGATATGAGTCTTTCTCGCCAGCTATAAATTATAAAGCAAGGTGGCATGGTGGTTTAGACACTAATAATGAGGAGCGTTTAGAGTTCCAAAGATTTCAACAAATAACTTTAGACATCGGAATCGACTTTCAAAAAGGCAAAAAGAGTAGACAAACACACAGTACAGTTATGTAAGTCAGGAACAAAGCAAATAGAAAGTGCAGGAAAAAAAGCGAAGAAGCTGAAAGAGAAATGGTCGTTGAAAAGACCTAGAAAAGTACACATTTACGAGTTGGGGAACTGCTTGATGACGCAATGGAAGAAGAAATGAGAGTCGATATGATACACGTAATGGTACCACAATTAGTGTCCGAGCTTCACGGAGCTTTTGAAGGCACATGTAACACTCATTTGGAATTTATGAAATATTCGGGTAAATGGCAACCAGTTGATTTGTTGACTCTGTGAGACTGGAGACATACCATCAGTCTTTCGCAAAAGTATCATCCATACAGTTCCGAAGACAGAAACTGCAGATAACTGCGAGAACGATCACACCACTAGCTTAGCAGCGCATGTATCCGAGCTACTTGCAAGAATAATATGAGGAGAAAGGAAATAAAAACTGAAGATCTGTTACACGGTGATAAGTTCGGCTTTCGGAAGGATAAAGACGTTGCGCTTGATAATGGAAGTACCCTTACAGGATTTATCGATCTAGGAAAACCGTTCGACAACGTAAAATGGAGCAAGGTGTTCGTTATTCTCAGGAAAATAGGTGTAAGATATGGAAAAGACTGGTAATAAACAGCATGCGCAGAAAGCAAGAAGGATGGAAGACCAAGAACGAAGCGCTGTGATTAGAAAAAAAGTAAGAAAAGGCTGTAATATTTTACCTCTACTGTTCAAGTTATACGCCGAAAAAGCGATGGTGTATATAGACGATAGATTCAGGAGTCGTATTAGATTTGAAGGTGCAAGAACATCAGTGCTAGGATTTGCTGAAGACTCCTATCTGTAGTGAAAAAAGGAAGAATAATCCCAGGATTTGTTAAAAGTAATGAGCAGTCTAACGAACACACTGTAGAAGCGAATAAAAACGAATGAACAGTGGCAGAAATGAGATTAACGCATATTTTGTTAGTAGTTACATATCCGTGTGCGATGGCCTTGCCTTGAGTTTCGACACGTTCAAAGTATCTTTCAAAACTTGTATCCGTGTAGCTTGTATCCTAGAAGATATAATTAGCCGTATTTTGTAAGAACTGTAAAGAGATCCAAGAAAATCTGTTGCCTGTCGTAACCTGTTTTTTATGACGATAACTTCATCGCTTAAGGGACAAACTTGCTGAGAGGAAATCCGTAAACGAGTCTGACGTATTTCTAGGAACCATGCCTCCCTGGTCCAAGAGAGAGAATTAGCATTGACCTAATGGAGAGACTGATCAGTTCTGAATAAAAGAACACGCAGCTGACCTATGATCGATGCCGTTAGCGGGCAAGGAAATTTCCCTGGTAAAATTGATTCAAAATTACACTGAATTGGGCGCGAAAGGACAACATTAGATTTTAAATCGGCCACGACGGTGTCAGTTGATGTCCGTCTCCATAGCTGACGTCACTAACGTAGAAGTAATGTGTGGTGGCACTTTACTCGGAAGCAGTCGTTTCGAATCCCAATGATCAAAAGAACTTTTTATCACCAGTATTGGGCCGAGAAGGGGAGGATAGGTAGCATAAAATTTCTGATGATCACACTCTGCACCGAGTGTTCTGGATTAAATTCTAAGCTTGGTCCCATAGAACTTACCACAAATAAATTCTAAACATCTCCACAGTCTGTCGCAGAGTGAAGGAATTTTACGCTGTCGATGATTATCAATCCGTCAGGTGAAGACGCTATGCGCTGCGGTCCCCTTGCAGTTATTCGAGAAGGGTAGTCTATGTGCTGGCGCCCTATCTCATTATTATTCAATACAAACATGACATCATACAGGAACGAGATTTTCGCTCTGCAGCGGAGTGTGCACTGATATGAAACTTCCTGGCAGATTAAAACTGTGTGTCGGACCGAGACTCGAACTCGGGATCTTTCGCGGGCATTTGCTCTACCATCTGACAAGGGTACCTCCCCATCGCACCCCCCTCAGATTTAGTTGTAAGTTAGCACAGTGGATAGGCCTTGAAAAACTGAATACAGATCAATCGAGAAAACAGGAAGAAGTTGTGTGGAACTATGAAAAAAATAAGCAAAATATACAAACTGAGTAGTCCATGGGCAACATAGGCAACTACAAGGATAAGCTGAGCTCAGGAGCGCCGTGGTCCCGTGGTTAGCGTGAGCAGCTGCGGAACGAGAGGTCTTTGGTTCAAGTCTTCCCTCTAGTGGAAAAGTTTACTTTCTCGTATTTTCGCAAAGTTATGATCTGTCCGTTCGTTCATTGACGTCTCTGTTGACTGTAATAAGTTTAGTGTCTGTGTTTTGCGACCGCACCGCAAAACCGTGCGATTAGTAGACGAAAGGACGTGCCTCTCCAATGGGAACCGAAAACATTTGATCGCACGGTCATAGGTCAACCGATTCCTCCACAGGAATACACGTCTGATATATTCTATACGACACTGGTGACGGCATGTGCGTCACATGACAGGAATATTTTGTCGACCCACCTAACTTGTACATTTGGCGAATGGGTAAAAAGATTCTTCTACCTTGCCCGATTTGGGTTTTCTTGTGCATATCAGTTACCTCGAATCGGACGGACGGACGGACAGATAATTCTCTGAAAAGAAAAAATTAAACTTTTTACTCGAGAGAAGGCTTGAACCAAGGACCTTTCGTTCCGCATCTGCTCACGCGAACCACGGGACCACTGCGCTCCTGAGCTCAGATTATCCTTGTTGTTGCGTATGTTGCCCATGGACTACTCAGTTTGTATATTTTGATTATTTTTTTCATAGTTCCACACAACTTCTTCCTGTTTTCTCGATTGATCTGTGTTCAGTTTTTCAAGGCATATCCACTGTGCCAACGTATAAGTAAATCTGAAGGGGGTGCGATGGGGAGGTTCACTTGTGAGCTACCCAAGCGCGACTCACGCCCCGTCCTCACAGCTTTACTTCTGCCAGTTCCTCGTCTCCTACCTTCCAAACTTTCCAGAAGTTCGAGTCTCGGTCCGGCACAGTTTTAATCTGCCAGGAAGTTTCATGACATCATACCACAAACGTAGATGCATTACCGTGCCCTACACTCCACAGATACACTCCAGACAGAATTCTCACGCAGCGCGAGCAACAGGGCGTTTGTTCGTGAGGCAGAATCTCCCACAGAGTCTCCCAGCCAGCTTTGCAACACCACTCTTTCTTTAAGTCAGGAGTTTGCGTGGAGTTGTCAGTGCTAGCACACAAGCAACACTGCGTGAAATAATCGCCTCAATGTTGGACGTATGACGAACGTATCCGACAGGACAGTGCAGCGAAGTCTGCCATTAATCGGCTGTGGCGGCAGACGCCCGACACGAGTTCCTTTGCATTACATCACCTGCAGCGTCTCTCCTGGGCCCGTGACCATACCGATTGAATCCTAGACGACTAAAAAACCATGGGCTGACCAGAAGAGGCCCGATTTCAGGTGGTAAGAGCTGATGGTAGAGTTCGAGTGTGGTGCAGATCCGACGAAGCCATGGACCTATGTTGTCCACAAGGCACTATGCAAGCTGGTGGTGGTTCTATAATGGTGTGGACTTTGTTTACGTAGAATAGACTGTGTCCTCTGATCGAACTGCTGACGGTAGAGTTCGAGTGTGGTGCAGATCCGACGAAACCATGGACCTATGTTGTCCACAAGGCACTATGCAAGCTGGTGGTGGTTCTATAATGGTGTGGACTTTGTTTACGTAGAATAGACTGTGTCCTCTGATCGAACTGCTGACGGTAGAGTTCGAGTGTGGTGCAGATCCGACGAAGCCATGGACCTATGTTGTCCACAAGGCACTATGCAAGCTGGTGGTGGTTCTATAATGGTGTGGACTTTGTTTACGTAGAATAGACTGTGTCCTCTGATCGAACTGAACCGGTCATTGACCGGAAATGGTTATGTTCGCCTACTTTGAGAACATTTTCAGTCATTCATGGACCTCGCGTTCCCAAACAACGATTCCATGTTAACGGACCGCAATTGTTCGCTTGAAGAACGTTCTGGACAATTCGACGGGAATGATTTGGCCACCCAGATCGCCTGACTTGAATCCCATTGCCCGTTAACGAGACATAATCGAGAGGTGTCCGCCCCCCGTAGCTGAGTGGTTAGTGTACTAAATCAAATACTGTTTCGCCGGCACAGTAGCTCAGCGTGTTCGGTCAGACGGGTAGCTGCCCTCTGTAATAAACAAACTGAGATAATGAATCAACGACGAACTGAAATGGATGTCTTGCGACATCCGTAATGAGCAGATGCAATGAACGAAAACACGAACAAAATGAGATTACAAAAAAAAAAAGTGGTTAGCGCGACAGACTGTCAACCACAATGGCCCGGGTTCGATTCCCGGCTGGGTCGGAGATATTCACCTCTCAGGGACTGGGTGTTTTGTTGTCCTAATCATCGTCATTTCAACCGCATCGACGCGCAAGTCGCCGAAGTGGCGTCAAATCGGAAGACTTGCACCTGGCGAAGGGTCTACTTGACGAGAGGCCCTAGTCACACTATATTTACATTCTTATCGAGAGGTCAGTTCATTCACAAAAACCTGCGTCGTAGACACTTTCTCAATTACAGACTGCTAAGTGGCAACACGGACCAATATTTCTGCAGTGGACTTCAACGACTTGTTGCATCCGTGCTATGTCGAATCACTGCATTACGACGAACAAAAGGAGGTCCAATACGATATCAGGAGATATCCCACAACTTTTGTCACGTATGTGTATTTCACCCCCCATGAACCATGGACCTTGCCGCTGGTGGGGAGGCTTGCGTGCCTCGACGATACAGATGGCCGTACCGTAGGTGCAACCACAACGGAGGGGTATCTGTTGAGAGGCCGGACAAACGTGTGGTTCCTGAAGAGGGGCAGCAGCCTTGACTGATCTGGCCTTGTAACAATAACCAAAACGGCCTTGCTGTGCTGGTACTCCGAACGGCTGAAAGCAAGGGGAAACTACAGCCGTAATTTTTCCCGAGGGCATGCAGCTTTACTGCATGGTTAAATGATGATGGCGTCCTCTTGGGTAAAATATTCCGGAGGTAAAATAGTCCCCCATTCAGATCTCCGGACGGAGACTACTCAGGAGGACGTTGTTATCAGGAGAACGAAAACCGGCGTTCTACGGATCGGAGCGTGGAATGTCAGAACCCTTAATCGGGCAGGTAGGTTAGAAAATTTAAAAAGGGAAATGGATAGGTTAAAGTTAGATATAGTGGGAATTAGTGAAGTTCGGTAGCAGGAGGAAAAAGACTTTCGGTCAGGTGAATACAGGGTTATAAATACAAAATCAAATAGGGGTAATGCAGGAGTAGGTTTAAAACTGAATAAAAAAATAGGAGTGCGGGTAAGCTACTACAAACAGCATAGTGAACGCATTATTGTGGCCAAGATAGACATTAAGCCCACGCCTACTACAGTAGTACAAGTTTATATGCCAACTAGCTCTGCGGATGATGAAGAAATTGATGAAATGTATGATGAGATAAAAGAAATTATTCAGATAGTGAAGGGAGACGAAAATTTAATAGTCATGGGTGACTGGAATTCGAGTGTAGGAAAAGGAAGAGAAGGAAACATAGTAGGTGAATATGATTTGGGGGCAACAAATGAAAGAGGAAGCCGTCTGGTAGAATTTTGCACAGAGCATAACTTAATCATAGCTAACACTTGGTTCAAGAATCATAAAAGAAGGCTGTATACATGGAAGAATCCCGGAGATATTAAAAGGTATCAGACAGATTATATAATGGTCAGACAGAGATTTAGGAACCAGGGTTTAAATTTTAAGACATTTCCAGGGGCTGATGTGGACTCTGACCACAATCTGTTGGTTATGAACTGCAGATTAAAATTGAAGAAACCGCAAAAAGGTGGGAATTTAAGGAGATGGGACCTGGATAAAATGACTAAACCAGAGGTTGTGCAGAGTTTGAGGGAGAGCATAAGGGAACAATTGACAGCAGTGGGGGAAAAAAGTACAGTAGAAGAATAATGGGTACCTCTGAGGGATGAAGTAGTGAAGGCAGCAGAGCATCAAGTAGGTAAAAAGACGAGGGCTAGTAGAAATCCTTGGGTAACATAAGAAATATTGAATTTAATTGATGAAAGGAGGAAACATAAAAACGCATTAAATGAAGCAAGCAGAAACGAATACACACATCTCAAAAATGAGATCGACAAGAAGTGCAAAATGGCTAAGCAGGGATAGCTAGAGGACAAATGTAAGGATGTAGAGGCTTATCTCACTAGGGGTAGGATAGATACCGCCTACAGGAAAATTAAAGAGACCTTTGGAGAAAAGAGAACCACTTGTATGAATATCAAGAGCTCAAATGGAAACCCAGTCCTAACCAAAGAAGGGAAAGCAGAAGGGTGGAAGGAGTATATAGAGGGTCTATACAAGGGCGATGTACTTGAGGACAAGAGAATGTAGATGATGATGAAATGGGAAATACGATACTGCATGAACAGTTTGTCAGAGCACTGAAAGACCCGAGCCGAAACAAGGCCGCGGAAGTAGACAACATTCCATTAGAACTACTGACGGTCTTGGGAGAGGCAGTCCTGACAAAACTCCACCATCTGGTGAGCAAGATGTATGAGACAGGTGAAGTACCCTCAGACATCAAGAAGAATGTAATAATTCTATTCCCAAAGAAAGCAGGTGTTGACAGATGTGAAAATTACCGAACTATCAGTTTAATAAGTCACAGCTGCAAAATACTAACGCGAATTCTTTACAGACGAATGGAAAAACTGGTGGAAGCCGACCTAGGGGAAGATCAGTTTGGATTCCGTCGAAATATTGGAACAAGTGAGGCAATACTGACCTTACGACTTATCTTAGAAGAAAGATTGAGGAAAGGCAAACCTACATTTCTAGCATTTGTAGACTTAGAGAAAGCTTTTGACAATGTTGACTGGAATACTCTCTTTCAAATTCTAAAGGTGGCAGGGGTAAAATACAGGGAGCGAAAGGCTATTTACAATTTGTACAGAAACGAGATGGCGGTTATAAGAGTCGAGGGGCATGAAAGGAAAGCAGTGGTTGGGAAGGGAGTGAGACAGGGTTTTTGCCTCTCCCCAATGTTATTCAATCTGTATATTGAGCAAGCAGTAAAAGAAACAAAAGAAAAATTCGGAGTAGGTATTAAAATCCATGGAGAAGAAATAAAAACTTCGAGGTTCGCCGATGACATTGTTATTCTGACAGCAAAAAAATGGTTCAAATGGGTCTGAGCAATATGGGGCTTAACAACTATGGTCATCAGTCCCCTAGAACTTAGAATTACTGAAACCTAACCAACCTAAAGACAGCACACAACACCCAGTCATCACGAGGCAGAGAAAATCCCTGGCCCCATTCTGACAGTAAAGGACCTGCAGGAGTTGCTGCACGGAATGGACGGTGTCTTTATAGGAGGAAATAAGATGATCATCAACAAAAGCAAGACGAGGATAATGGAATGTAGTCGAATTAAGTCGGGTATTGCTGAGGGAATTAGATTAGGAAATGAGACACTTAAAGTAGTAAAGGAGGTTTGCTATTTGGGGAGCAAAATAACTGATGATGGTCGAAGTAGAGAGGATATAAAATGTAGACTGGCAATGGAAAGAAAAGCGTTGCTGAAGAAGAGAAATTTGTTAACATCGAGTATAGATTTGTCAGGAAGTCGTTTCTGAAAATATTTGTATGGAGTGTAGCCATGTATGGAAGTGAAACATGAACAATAAATAATTTGGACAGGAAGAGAATAGAAGCTTTCTAAATGTGGTGCTACAGAAGAATGCTGAAGATTAGATGGGTAGATCACATAAGTAATGAGGAGGTATTGAATAGAATTGGGGAGAAGAGGAGTTTGTGGCACAACTTGACGAGAAGAAGGGACCGGTTGGTAGGACATGTTCTGAGGCATCAAGGGATCACAAATTTAGCATTGGAGGGTCGCGTGGAGGGTAAAAATCGTAGAGGGAGATCAAGAGATGAATACACTAAGCAGATTCAGAAGGATGTAGGTTGCAGTAGATACTGGGAGATGAAGAAACTTGTACAGGATAGGCTAGCATGGTGAGCTGCATCAAACCAGTCTCAGGACTGAAGACCTCAACAACAACAACATGTGTATCTCAGAGTAATTTTTACACATAATTTGGAAAACAGCTCAGTCAGTTACTGATTTAACACTGTGATATAGTATATTCGCACGTTCCTTCAAAATCTCCAAGACAGCACTGAAGAGGGTTAATGGCACCACAGATAATAAAGAAAATAAACTAAAATCAGCTATTATCATTTTTGACGCCTGGCGCGCGGCAATCCTTCCGCACGACCATGCTGTCTTAAAGTCTCAGAGATGTATGTCATAGCATGTACTGTGTCCAAGAGCTGTGAAGTTATCAGCAAATTTTCTTCGCAAATATTTTGTGAACTATATAATATCCGTCCATTTCTCACTGAAATGATAATTCAGGAAGTTCACAAAAATTTATTCAGCAAGGCACCAATTTTTAGCTCCGTGCACGTCTTGAAGAACAGTTGTGTAGCACACACGAATGACGTCTTGCGAAACTAGATACAGTGCTGCATCAGTGATTCAAAGATAACATCGCCACTTGCTGACGGTTAAACAGACGGAACGATCAGTCAGTGATTTATTGATATTTTCAATTACATTATATCAAAAGTTTGATGTTTAATAGTTCGCACTTTGCGATAGTTCGCTCAGATAACGTTACACATTAGCTTGCTCCCGTTATTAATATCATCGACCGCACATGTCGGGAGCCCGGTGTCTCACAGTGCCAAAATGGTTCAAATGGCTCTGAGCACTATGGGACTTATCTTCTGAGGTCATCAGTCCCCTAGAACTTAGAACTACTTAAACCTAACTAACCTAAGGACATCACACACATCCATGTCCGAGGCAGGGTTCGAACCTGCGACCGTAGCGGTCCCGCGGTTCCAGACTGAAGCGCTCGACCACAGCGGCCGTCCTCACAGTGTCACTTATATCCAGTTTGTGTCTCGTTCACGAAAACAAATTGTTAGGTGGCAGGACCACAAAATGAAATACATTTTCGATGGACCCCAGCGCATTCGTTTTGATGCTAACGAGAGGTGCACTGCACATAAAACATACGGAATGGTTACCACTCTCAGAGATCCGCACATCTCACGAAGTGAATTCTGAGTAATTTTACACTTAGGCTTCGTTAATAAACGCTAGTAACACCATTTCTGTAACTTCTAGCAATTTTAATCGCCCACTGAATCTCTTTACCAAGAACAAGTTTTTGCAAGGTCACCAGCTTCTACTGTTAAGTTCCTCTGTATTGCCTGCGTCTTGCTTCCTTCCTGGCGAACTTGCCATTCTGCGTAGACTAGACAAACCTTTCTGGAACATTGCCCAAATGTCCCCTTCCATACTACTACCTGAATCGTTTAGTTTCCATTACATGTAACTGCCCACTGTCAACGTGATACATCTTTAGCTTCTCATAAAAACCAGTGTATTTTGTTGACATTGTTTCCTCTTTTTATCGTAACTAATATCATGGAGACATTCCAGGTACCTCCGTCGAATACCTTTCGTAGTTTCCCGTGGACTGGACTTAAATAGCTGCAAATGCCGTTTAAAAGTTGAAACACAAGGAATGTTTACTTAATAATCTTGGGTTATCATCCGAGGTGAGTAACTATTCCGTCATCTTCAGCGAATAGGTGACGAAAGCTTCCAGCATTTTTCAGACTATTAACAGCTTCCCCCTGAAGCATTGTTTCAGCAAGATTGTCACGTTTTATCTCCTGGCGGCAGAGGACGGCTCATTCTAGGCATTCTGCCGCTCAGTGGGAGCTTATCGTAAACTAGCGAAGTTGGCGACTTCCGCGGAATTGGGAGGTACTGTGGCAGGCTCGGAAAGAGGAGGTCGCAAATTCGAATTCTGCCTCGGGATTAGCCACATGCTTTAAAGGCCCATTAACACTGTTCGTCCGTAATTTCGATTAGAATGAATGTCACAATTAATTCGATACTGGTGACTAAGTTCTGACACAAGGAGCGTCAATTAAGGAACTCTATGACACGCCTCAAGCTCAACCACGACTGCTGTAGGAAAACATATCAAGTAGCACTCGTGGCACCTACATTACAAGACTTCGCAAAAGAAGAATAATCCAACCACACGTTTCGTTGCCCAAATACAATTCTAAGCCAATTCCAACATCCGCTCCACATAAAATGCCCTCTACAGCTATCTATAGCGTTCTGTTATGCCTGAAAGACTACATACTGCATAATATATACGTTTTTAGTTGGAGTTCAGGTTAACTTTTATGTATATTTTCACATACATTGACAGCTAACTTTCTGTTGAGTTCACTTTTCTGATTGGTTTGATGCGACCCACCCGACTTTCTCTGCCGCTGTTTTTCCCTGCAGTTTATGCTCTCTTCAGCTCCGTTCAGTAACGTAAAAATTATTCCCTGATGTCAGAACACATGTCTTATTAACGGAAAAATTCTTCTGTCAGTGTTTTCCACACATTTCTTTCTTCGATGATTCTGCGAAGAACCTCATTTCTTTTCATATCAGTCCACTTCATTTTCAGCATTCTTCTGAAACACTCCACCTTTTAAGCTTCCATTGTCTTGTTTTCCTGTTTCCTCAAAGTACACGATTTACCTCCAAACAGTCAAGTGAGCAATATGTGTATTGTCAGAACATTTTTCCTCAAATTGTGGTCTGTGACTAGAGCTGCGCTGTAACAAAAGTACGGTTCGGTAATTTTGATACGCTACATAAATGACTTAGTAAATGTTAGAATTACGGATTGCACTGGTAGAATTGGTAGAGAAAGATACACAAACAAATTTGTAAGAGAGAAAATAGGAACTGATAACTACTGTTTGTTTTTCGTGATTAGTTATTTGCTTTGCACATAATTAGGACTGCACATCATTAAGTGATAGTTCTCTGTGTATTTTATGTCTTTATAGAATACATTCTGAAAGATCTAAATGAAGCTTGGGTGGAATATGGGATGCAACTAACACAGCTAAAACAAAGAGTGTGGTCATCAGTACAAGACGCACACTGTCCAATATTAAAATAGGACACTCTACCATTAGCCAAGTAAATGAATTTAAATATATTGGAAGCACAATAACTAAGACTTGAGAAGTCACCAGGAGGTGAAAACTCGAATTGCCATAGCGAAGGAGGCATTCAACAGAAAGAGAAGACTCTTATGTGGCAAATTAGATAAAGGACTAAGGAAAAGGCTTGGCACATGTTTTGTCTGGAGTGTGGCACTATATGGGGCACAAACATGGACGCTGAGACGAGAGGATGAAAAAAGGTTAGAAGCATTTGAGATGTGGATGTGGAGGACAATGGAGAAAATAAGCTGGACAGAAAGAGTGAGTAATGAAAGCGTATTGGAAAGGATTGGTGAGAGAAGAGGTCTGGAATGCAGTTGTAGGGGAAGGAGTAGAAGACATGGTTACAGGAGAATACGAGCTTGGGATGAGGAATGAGAGAGGAGAAGGACTAATTGAGTTCTGTAATATATTTCAGCTAGTAATAGCGACTACTTTGTTCAAGAGTCACAAGAGGAACGGGTATACTTGGAAAAGGCCGGGTGATGCGGGAATATTTCACTTAGATTACATCATGGTCAAACATAGATTCCTAAATCTGATTCTGGATTGTAAGTTGTACCCAGGAGCGTATATAGACTCAGATCACAATTAGTAGTGATGAACAGTTGGCTGAAGTTTAACAGAAAAAGAACTGGTTATGATATTCATTGAGAAGGGAGTGCTTGCTAGCAGATGCTTTGGAAGGATTGATTTGTGGGAGAAGACTGGGAGGAAGAAGGAGATACAAGATGATAGACGATATAAAGGGAACAGGAAATTATGCAGACCTGAAGAGGATGGCAGAACACCGGACAGCCTGGAGGACTACCATGTGAAAACCTGCCTTTTGGCAGAACACTGATGATGGTGATGATGATGATAGAATACAAATTACGTTTCATAAGTAATAAAAATTAGTTAACCTCGTAGCTTCTGGCCTTTTATGTAACCAAAGCCATTACTTTCGATGCAATTGCATTTTATATACAAAAACGTAGAAAATACAGGGTTATTACAAATGATTGAAGCGATTTCACAGCTCTACCATAACTTTATTATTTGAGATATTTTCACAATGCTTTGCACACACATACAAAAACTCAAAAAGTTTTTTTAGGCATTCACAAATGTTCGATATGTGCCCATTTTACTGATTCGGCAGACATCAAGCCGATAATCAAGTTCCTCCCACACTCGGCGCAGCATGTTCCCATTAATGAGTTCGAAAGCATCGTTGATGCGAGCTCGCAGTTATGGCACGTTTCTTGGTAGAGGAGGTTTAAACACTGAATCTTTCACATAACCCCACAGAAAGAAATCGCATGGGGTTAAGTCGGGAGAGCGTGGAGGCCATGACACGAATTGCTGATCATGATCTCCACCACGACCGATCCATCGGTTTTCCAATCTCCTGTTTAAGAAATGCCGAACATCATGATGGAAGTGCAGTGGAGTACCATCCTGTTGAAAGATGAAGTCGGCGCTGTCGGTCTCCAGTTGTGGCATGAGCCAGATACACGTGTCCTGTAACGTTTTTCTCGCAGAAAAAAAGGGGCCGTAAACTTTAAACCGTGAGATTGCACAAAACACGTTAAGTTTTGGTGAATTGCGAATTTGCTGCACGAATGCGTGAGAATTCTCTACCGCCCAGATTCGGACACTGTGTCTGTTCACTTCACCATTAAGAAAAAATGTCGCTTCATCACTGAAAACAAGTTTCGCACTGAATGCATCCTCTTCCATGAGCTGTTGCAACCGCGCCGAAAATTCAAAGCGTTGCACTTTGTCATCGGGTGTCAGGGCTTGTAACAATTGTAAACGGTAAGGCTTCTGCTTTGCCTTTTCCGTAAGATTTTCCAAACCGTCGGCTGTGGTACGTTTAGCTCTCTGCTTGCTTTATTCGTCGACTTCCGCGGGCTACGCGTGAAACTAGCCCGCACACGTCCAACCGTTTCTTCGCTCGCTGCAGGCCGACCGGTTAATTTCCCCTTACAGAGGCATCCAGAAGCTTTAAACTGCACATACCATCGCCGAATGGAGTTAGCAGTTGGTGGATCTTTGATGGACTACTTCCTGAAGTATCGTTGTACTGTTATGACTGACTGATGTGAGTGCATTTCAAGCACGACATACGCTTTCTCGGCTCCTGTCGCCATTTTGTCTCACTGCGCTCTCGAGCGCTCTGGCGGCAGAAACCTGAAGTGCGGCTTCAGCCGAACAAAACTTTATGAGTTTTTCTACGTATCTTTAGTGTGTCGTGACCATATGTCAATGAATGGAGCTACAGTGAATTTATGAAATCGCTTCAATCATTTGTAATAGCGCTGTACATTGATCAGCCAGAACATTATGACCACTCACCTACTATCGATAAACACATGTGGAAACGACAGCTGCGTCACTTGGCGAGGAATGACTACTGGTCAGACACACGCACGGTACGTCGGCACGAGCATTTCGGTAATTGCACGACTTACCGGGTACTCGAGGAGTGCTGTGGTGAGTGTCTTCAACACGAGGCGAAACCAAGGTGAAACCACGGCCAGGCGTCGTGGGGTTGGGCGGCCATCCCTCATTACAGATGTCGCACGTCGTAGGCTGGGCAGACTGGTAAAAGAGAACAGGCGGTGAACTGGGCAACGTACAAGTTTGTGTGAATACACAGTGCACCGAACACTCCCAACGATGGGCGTCCGCAACCGACGGCCCAGGCATGTGCCGATATGAACACAATGACATGGGGCCGCAGTAGCAGAGCGTTGCATGCCTGATGAATCGCGACACCTTCTTCGTCACGCCAATGGTAGGACGCGAACCCGTCGTCTTCCAGGGGAACAGCTCGTTGAAACCTGTACTGCAGGTCAAAGACAAGCTTCAAGTGGATCCATTATGCTCTGAGAAACTCTGACGTGTGCATCCACGGGTCCAGTGTAGCTCGTGCAAGGCACATGACACCCAAGGAGTATAATACGCTGGTTGCACGCCACTTACATCCCTTCATGACGATCACGGTTACTGACGGCAGTGACATTTGCGGCTAGATAATGCACATGACACGAGGCCAGGATTGTGATGCAGTGACGAGTTCCGGTTGCTGTGCTGGCCCAGCAAGTCGCCAGGTCTGAAACCCGATCGAACGCATCTGAGATGTAAGTGAAAGTGGCGTCAGAGCTCACCGCCCCCTTCCCCTGAATTTACGGAACTAGGTGACCTATGTGTGGATATGTGACATCAACCCCTTCCAGCAACCTACCGAGGCCTCGTTGCTTCCCTGCCTGTAGGTGTCGCCGCAATTACCAGTGCCAAAGGTTGACATATCGGCTATTAGGTACATGGTCACAATGTTCTGGCTGATCAGTGAACATATTGTTATTGTTGTTACTGTCTGCTCAATAGAATCTTCTTAATCATGATCTAAGCCAAGAGTTTCCTGCTATAACAGATAAATGCGGAAGTTGTTTATTAATAATAGAAACATGTTTTATATAAGTTCGACGAAGTATTGAAGTCATGTTTGATATATTTATGTTTTGTGTTCATTATGGTAACTTTTTGCTGAGGAAATTACTTTTTTTTAGCGTTATAATATAAGTATATATTGTTTTCCTTATTTTTACTACAACATCCCTCTGTTTCACGTTACACATAAAAAATTCTCAAATAAAACCTGAATTAGACTTTGACAGTTTCAGTTTTGTTATAAATACTGTTTGCTCTTGAGTAACAGACAGGAGGATAACTATGTAGAACAAAAATGTGCCGTGTGTTATGCAGTCCTTTATATGTCCTCACTCTGTTTCTAGACAGTTTACCGCTTCCGGGTTGTAGGGGAATCTAGTAAGACACTGTTCGCACATGAAATGGAGCCGATCGTTATGAGGTAACGCCCAGTACGTAACGTGGGTAGGGCATTAACTTACAAAATCTACTAGGAAATCTACCGTAGTCCACGCTTACCTATGGTAGTCTATGGTAACCTACAGTAGTTTTACTACTCTACCTATGACACAGGTAGATTTCTTTTAGCGAGGAAAATCATCTTTTCCTGTGCTGGTCTGCTTCTCATATCTTCTTGCTTTGGCTGTCATGTCACCTATGGTATTTATTTC
Source organism: Schistocerca piceifrons (assembly GCF_021461385.2). Lineage (NCBI taxonomy): Eukaryota > Metazoa > Arthropoda > Insecta > Orthoptera > Acrididae > Schistocerca > Schistocerca piceifrons. The sequence goes on from NC_060140.1 coordinate 753,113,979, forward strand.
TGACCACTAGGTGATTCCCAATTTCGATGTTGTTTATTGATAACCTCATTTGTTCCACTCCTCATTACTTTCTCTTTTCTTTGGTTTACTGTCAATGCATATTTTGCGCTTATTGTACTATTCATTTCGTTCAACTGGTCCTGCATTTCTAATGACTTTGACTGTTGATACCAATGCCATTAGCGAATCTTATAACTAATATCTTTTCACCGAATATTTTAATCCTACTATTGAATCCTTCTTTGACAGGAATAAATGATCCGACAACTGCACATTTCAAGCTTATTTGTGTGGAACACATCTTTTTTTAGAAGCGATTCTTGCAAATAGTATATGCAGATGAACAGCTGGATTAACTCTTCGTACATTTCGAAAAAGTGTTCAGCACAGTACCACACTGTCGGCTGCTAACCAAGAATTGATTATGCAAATTTTCTCCGAAAATATGTGATTGATTCGAAGATTTTTTAGTTTATAGAACCCAGTACGATAAAATCGACGATGAATGTTCAGCAGAAGTGATTATCACATCGAATGTAACTAAAGGAGAGTAATAGATACACAAATAATTGATTTATCAGTTACAGTCAGCAGATATATCAGAGGCTGCCTCTAAAATAAAGTATCACCGCGCTTTAGAACGACGGGTACTATTAAAACTCAGCATTTCTTTAAAGCAAAGAGAAAGAGCACTGCAGGATTTCAAGTTGTAGGCACATTTATTGAGCCTCTCATGCTGTTGAAATGAATAATGTAGCGAAGCGATATGTAATAGGAGGAACACATAAAATGGTTAGAAGGGAAAACTAATCTAGAGGACTCGATTTGTTCTGTTGGGGACGGATGTTACTGGGAAAGATTCATTCATACGCAGAGGAAACAGCATAGGCCTGTAAGACCTCATTCTGATATTAACGCTTTAGAGTTTGGAGTTTTTATACGTTAATCAAACAGCAAACAAAGAGCGAATTCGTAGAGGTGCTGCTCGGATCATTATATGCCAATTCAGTCCGTACGAAATCATAACGGATATGGTCAGCGAAAGTAAATTAATATCTTTAACAGAAGGTAGGCGTTAGTCTTGAAAGCACTGCCAATATAATGCAGATAATTCTGCTCCATCCGTCATATAGGGCTATGAGTATAAGATCAGAGATATTAGGGCTGCTTCCAGGCATGCAGACAGTCACTCATCTCTCTATCTATATGCAAACACGTACCACACGTTAAGGCTTGAATTGCTACGAAGTACCCTCCGCCAATGACCTGTAGCGCTTTTCACTAGTGTTGCAGTTTACTATCACGCAAAGCGTATTCAGCTCATACAAAATGTGCGTTCGGAATGAATGTGTGGTACCAGCAACTGGAAAAATCACTTTTCAAATTAATTTACCACACGTGATATTTTAAGGAAGGGAAAAAAATTGTTATTAGCATACTGGTTCTCCACATTTCCATTTCCCCTGCAGATAGCTGAGAGCAAATATGTACTCTGACAGCACCGTACTCATCTGTCTATGTTCAGAATTTGCATACTTTCGTTAAGAATGAATCTTACATAGGTACAGTTTTCTTTTGGTCGTAAGAAAGGAAAAAAAATTATTTTGTGCTCAAGATGACGGATATCTTCGCGAAGTTAGCGACTCGCGCGTTGTGACAGCATGGTGGTATGCCGAACACGTCTCGCCCTTATTTGGCAAGCACTACTTTGTTATTTTCAAGGTGAATCTTAATGGGTTCGTTTAACCGATGATCTCATTCAAGTTCCTCAGGGACACTATAGACTTCAGATGGACATCACGTCGTTTAAGACTGTGTTGACAAGCGACCTTGCACTACATTGTCCGTATTGTGTCATCTAGACCACTTTGAATACGTATACGCGTTAACGACTGATCCCGTGCATAAGGTATACGCCACAACTACTTCAACAAGAGAATAATTAGCGTTGCTTTTTGCAGTTTCATACGAGATGGGTGATTTACCAACTATTCAAAAGGTGGCTGGTGACTGTCACCACGGTAAATGATAGTTTGTTACCGTGGCAACCCGTATTATACGTAGTCAGATAAAATACCTGCTCGACACATTTAGCCAGGTATCATAAAATGAGTAAAAACGCTTTTCGGGTCAGTTTTGTGTTGGCTACCCTGTATCCTGTACAATAATAGAATACTGCCTACTGCTGCTTAGGAAAGTGTGCTTCTGCCGATATTAAATGGTTCAAATGGCTCTGAGCACTATGGGACTTAACTTCTGAGATCATCAGTCCCCTAGAACTTAGAACTACTTAAACCTAACTAACCTAAGGACATCACACACATCCATGCCCGAAGCAGGATTCGAACCTGCGACCGTAGCGGTCGCGCGGTTCCAGACTGTAGCGCCTAGAACCGCTGGGCCACACTGGCCGGCCCGATATGAAAACTGGACAGATGTATACATGAGGGCGTGCTGAAAAGTAATGCCTCAAAATTTTTACGCGAAAACTCTTAAGGCTTTGTAAATAAAACAAACGTTATTAATATTCTACATATTTACTCTTCATGTCTGTGTATCTGCAGCTTCTGGCGGTAATGGCTCCGAATCTTAGCATGTAACTGGCTATGTGTTACGTAACCAAGTCGGTGCGTGAGAAACAGCGTGCTGTAATCGAGTTGCAGATTCGAAAAGTTCGTCCACACATGCAGCAGCCTGTTCTTCAGTAAGACAATATTAGGCGTACGGTTGCTGCAATCCGACGCCTTAGGTTCATTTCATAGATCCTCCATACAATCCCGACCTGGCCCCATCCGATTTTCATCTGTTCCAAAACTCCTTCGGGGCCTTCACTCTAATAGTGATGAAGCGTGGGTGAGGACATAGCTTCGTCAACGAAGTAAAAACATTCTACAGTGACGGTTAGAACAAAGGGTCCCTCGCTGGGAGAAATATGTTCCTCGTCAGGGCGAGTAGGTTGAGAAATAAATATGTAGACACGAAGAGTAGAGACGCAGAATGTTAATAACTTTTTTTATTTAGAAAGCGTTAAGAATTTCCAGATAAAATGTTCGAAGGCATTACTTTTCAGCCCTCCCTCGTATGACTGGCGCTAGACGAGGTGCTGTAGTGAGCTTAACATTCGGGTCATTGACCACGCCGATAGGAATCTAGCAAATATTACTGACGCAACTTTAGTTTAATTAACCAGTGCCCCAACTAAGTTTGTGTTAAGTTTGTGATTATTAATACGAGCATAGTTGGCTATTACTGTATTAGTTAACTTTCTGAACTGTTGCTTGTCGCGTTGCCCTATATCGTCTAGTCCAATGTATTTTCCTTTTTTTAAACTAGGATTTCTAGTCGCAGTGAAATTTAAGCTGTTGTCTTTATTATGAGTTGCAGAACTTGTCTGGTGATACACGTATGTTCGTCAGTGTGATACTTGTATCAAATCTTTTAAGGAAACTGTAACTATCGGTAGGGTTTGTGCGGAAATTTAAGTAATCTGAAAGCGTGAGGGTTTGGTTAAGTTACAGTTGCCTTAAATCAAATAAGTTAAAATATGAACAAAATATAAAATGCACTTCAAGATGAGAGGGAACAATAAAACTGCAGAGCGTTGCATGGTGCCAATGTTTCGGTCTCCTAAACTGTTGCAACAGTGGAGCGCTGGAAAGTTTCTGCAGCTCTGCGCCAACGTAAGGCGAATGCTGGCACAACCATTTTGTACAAGATCATTCCTGAGTTTGACAAAACGACGGGCTTATAATTATAGCTGCAATATTGCGGGACAGCTGACCACTAAATACATCACTTGCCAACGCCACATGCACATGATGACTGTGAGCAGAGCACCATTAACTAAGATTTTAACTCACTCTGTCGTCCACTACGGCACTTTCAACTTCACGAGATTGTATTGTCATAACCGACAAGCCTGTTGAAGCGAGTGTTCCACCTGGACACTTAAAAGTAGGAAAAATGACATGTGTTGATCTACAGTCAGGTCTCTCAGTCCATGCATGATTGTGCGCGTGTTTAGCGAGGTTTTCGTAACATTAAGCGCACATCGTGTACGCTGTCCATATTAAAAGCGGATGATGGAGATCGTATATTGTATCCCACTTCCGGTTTCCGATATCGAATCTAATGGCTCTGAGCACTATGGGACTTAACATCTATGGTCATCAGTCCCCTAGAACTTAGAACTACTTAAACCTAACTAACCTAAGAACAGCACACAACACACAGTCATCACGAGGCAGCGAAAATCCCTGACTCCGCCGGGAATCGAACCCGGGAACCCGGTTGCGGGAAGCGAGAACGCTACCGCACGACCACGAGCTGCGGACTTCTCTGATATCGAAATTTCCTTACAGGACACGGCCGACAGTGTGACATTTGTACGCGAATGGCGCTGACATCTTTCAGTTCGACTTCTCAGTTGCCGATGTTAATGTAAAATTTTCATCATTTGATTTGATACGTGGTTTTTGGGATTTATTTGTACCTAAAGATGGCAAGACTCGACTCGCTTCGCAGTTTCGTGAGACTGCTTTGCAAACCAGCTATCTTGCAGACACGAAAAGGGTGAGTCGTCTGTTAGGGAGAGGGACCCAATTCGGCGTGCTGTTCCTCCCGCTGGTGCAACTACATACACCTCACAACGATCCTGTATTTGAAAAAGAAAACGAAAGGAAGTCATCACTAGTGTAGTAAGGAATTACTCTGTCGGCAATGTCAATATTGGAACCAGCTTATGGGAGAAATACGACTTAACTCATCTCATATATCACCAGGAACTTCACACCGTGATTGAAGACGATTACGAGTATTTTGTACCAGTGATCGGTCCGAAAGTCGAAAAAAATGGATTCGAAGCTGACAGAAGCAGTACCTTCCGAGGAAGGTTGGCAACATAGCATTCGAATTGATTCTATGGTCTAAAATTTCGAAGTATTTGTTTGCGAAATGCTTCAATTGCTAAACGTTCTCGTAACCTATAAAGAAGGTTAGTTTTCATGAATACCAACTATAATAAAAAATTAGTAGGTATTAATAAATAAACGTACATACACAATATTAAATTTGCATACCATATTCAATGATCCTGGTTTTATACTTTCTCCAGCATTCGCTTCTTTATGACTCCAACAGTTCTCACTTTTGTTTTCAGGGACTCATTGCTCGAGGATCATTCTAATTTCCTTCCATACATCCAACTTTTTTGTGCGAATGTGATGGGCTTTTTGCTTGGGATTCCACAAAAGCATATAGCTAAGGTAAAACTCGACGAAGCAGATGCTTTGCTCCTGGTTCCTTATCTCGGGCGCAAAAAGGAACGATGCTCACACCACGATAATCACTTTCATTATTTGGCTGGCAAGGGGAGGCAAGTGGTGGAGAGGTGGTCGCGTGATGTTCCCGAGCACGAGGCTTTGCGCCAATATCCTGGTTCAACTACCGTACTTCCCGCATTGTCTCATGAAGTGATTCCTCTGTCTGGCTGGGGTGTTAAGCTTGGCAGACCCCTTGGTGCTATTAGTGACGAGTAGGTTAAGTGCTAGAACTGCTGAATTTCATGCCCTCCCTTCTCTCATCATCATCATCATCATCATACGAGGTGCATTCAAGTTCTAAGGCCTCCGATTTTTTTTCTAATTAACTACTCACCCGAAATCGATGAAACTGGCATTACTTCTCGACGTAATCGCCCTGCAGACGTACACATTTTTCACAATGCTGACGCCATGATTCCATGGCAGCGGCGAAGGCTTCTTTAGGAGTCTGTTTTGACCACTGGAAAATCGCTGAGGCAATAGCAGCACGGCTGGTGAATGTGCGGCTACGGAGAGTGTCTTTCATTGTTGGAAAAAGCCAAAAGTCACTAGGAGCCAGGTCAGGTGAGTAGGGAGCATGAGGAATCACTTCAAAGTTGTTATCACGAAGAAACTGTTGCGTAACGTTAGCTCCATGTGCGGGTGCGTTGTCTTGGTGAAACAGCACACGTGCAGCCCTTCCTGGACGTTTTTGTTGCAGTGCAGGAAGGAATTTGTTCTTCAAAACATTTTCGTAGGATGCACCCGTTACTGTAGCGCCGTTTGGAACGCAATGAGTAAGGATTAGGCCCTCGCTGTCCCTGAACATGGACACCATCAATTTTTCAGCACTGGCGGTTACCCGAAATTTTTTTGGTGGCAGTGAATCTGTGTGCTGCCATTGAGCTGACTGGCGCTTTGTTTCTGGATTGAAAGATGGCATCCACGTCTCATCCATTGTCACAACCAACGAAAAGAAAGTCCCATTCATGCTGTCGTTGCAAGTCAACATTGCTTGGCAACATGCCACACGGGCAGCCATGTGGTCGTCCGTCAGCATTCGTGGCACCCACCTGGATGACACTTTTCGCATTTTCAGGTCGTCATGCAGGATTGTGTGCACAGAACCCACAGAAATGCCAACTCTGGAGGCGATCTGTTCAACTGTCATTCGGCGATCCCTCAAAACAATTCTCTCCACTTTCTCGATCATGTCGTCAAACCGGCTTGTGCGAGCCCGAGGTTGTTTCGGTTTGTTGTCACACAATGTTCTGCCTTCATTAAACTGTCGCAGCCACCAAAGCACTTTCGACACATCCATAACTCCATCACCACATGTTTCCTTCAACTGTCGATGAATTTCAGTTGGTTTCACACCACGCAAATTCAGAAAACGAATGATTGCACGCTGTTCAAGTAAGGAAAACATCGCCATTTTAAGTATTTAAAACAGTTCTCATTCTCGCCGCTGGCGGTAAAATTCCATCTTCCGTACGGTGCTGCCATCTCTGGGACGTATTGACAATGAATGCGGCCTCATTTTAAAACAATGCGCATGTTTCTATCTCTTTCCAGTCCGGAGAAAAAAAATCGGAGGCCTTAGAACTTGAATGCACCTCGTACAACGCAAACACAACACTACACCACAAACACACACACACACACACACACACACACACACATACACACAGACAATACACACATGTAGCATCATAAATATTGTCATGGAGCATGTTGCAAATCAATAAACAAAAACTGAAAGTACGCAAAACAAGAGAAAAGACACATTTTGTTTCGCGGCCAAAATCCAACAGTGGGCTGACTCACAGCGAAACAGGAGCATGTAACATGTTTCATGTTGTGGACCACGTTTAAGTTACGCGAGAATTGACTTCTGGAAACGGTTGAGTGAAGCTGTTTCGGGCATTGTAAATGTGCCTTAACTGCTGTTGAGTCCCACTTCTCCACTCGCTTCTGAGTCTCTACTTACTGCCTTTTGTTCTTATACTGCAGCAACATTCCCTGCTCGACCCATCACGGCACTTCAGCTGGCAATTACTGGGTAACTTTTCTATGTTGTTAGCATGTATTTTAATTGTGATGGACTAGATATATACAGGGTTTCAGGCGTATAAATGCAGATATTTTTGTTGGTGACTGAGAACAGTGTATGTAACATTATATCTAAGAAACTTCAACATCGCAGCGCGTCAGCAATCGTTGGTTAATATATTAAAAAACCAAAAACCCGCCTCGATTGCGACAAAAGCACCTAGTGTTAACCTAGGTTTCGGCGTAGATAAGTGCACCTTCTTCAGAACAACAATAAAACCCACAAGTGCCTAAGAAAAGGTCTTCTTAGGCGCTTGTGGGTTTTATTGTTGTTCTGAAGAAGGTGTAGTTGTCTACGTCGAAACCTAGGTTAACACTAGGTGCTTTTTTCGCAATCGAGGGGGGTTTTTGATTTTTTAAAACATTATATCTCTATTTACTTCAGTTTCAGATTGACATTGACAGCCATCGTGAATAGTATGATTTTACATTTGATAGCATCTCGAAGTGCCAAGTGACTGTAATTAAAGTGCAGCTGCCGGCGGAGGCCTTGTGTGGGCTGTAATTATCGTATGGCAACGAAACTTGGTAGATATGGCAATGCGTTAGTGCGGAATCGATTTATGCTGAAAAAAAAAGTTCCAATTTCGGCCACAAGGTGCAAATGTGACGCTGCACAGCATCTCGTCGACATCTCTAGTGCACATATTGAAGAAACTGTGAAATAATCGGTTAATAATAAAATCAACATTATGTCTTTCTCACTTGTTCCATCCTTTCTGCTCACGTCCTGTTTCTAATCCATTACCTATGGAATTAGTTCTCTAAATCTTCCTTTCCTTCAAAGTGCGGGATTTGTTCCTGATGGATAAAATTTGAACTGATTTTTTTTCAGTGTAAATCGCTTCTGTATTAATGCATTTCAATATCTTCCAAGTTTCGCTGCTGTACCATAATTACAACCCAAACTGGACCTCTGCGAGTAGTTTCGCTTTGATTATAAACACATGGTACATCTGCAAGAGCAAACCGTTGATGCTTATTTTCCCACGGGCACATGATTAAGTGTCCAAGTGTGGACACTTTGAGGCAGAACTGGTAATCTATACTGACAGGCATGGCCCACTTTGCGATGGAGTTACAACTTTGCAGATAAAATCAATCAGCAAATTATGTGAGCTATTTGTGAGAAGACTGTCAGGCGCAGAGAAACCACAACTATCACTCAGAAGTGTGTACACACTAAAGTGCCACTAATCACAATATCTGCAGTTACACCCGTAACACCCTGTGTACACATGGTGGTCAGGGACAGTGTTAAAAGCAGTCAGAACAGTCCTAAAAGCATGTTAAGAGTGTTGCAGGGTATGTTGGGCTGAGAAATGATTGTTAATAAAAAATACGTTCCGAGCTAATTAGCATTGAAGTTAGCAAGTCAGCCAACGGCGTGCGTAAAATCGAAGCGGCCAGCCAGCTACATCTGGTGTCAGTTGTTCTCAGAGCGCAGATGGTAGCCCTCGAAAGTGCTCAGATTCGATCGTTATTAGCGTCCAATGTCCAATTTTTATATAGCTGTCTTTTTCGGTTTTACGAAAGTAAATGAGGAACGTATTTGGCGAAACCGTCTCTCGCATCCCGCTTGAATTTACGAGGGCAACGGCCTGTCTGGCTAACTTCAATGCTAATTGACTCGAAAAGGGAGCTACGTACCGAATTTTTTCTTAACGATTATTTTCCAGCACAACTTCCCCTGCAACAGCCTTACTAACTTTCCAGACTGACCACCCTTTAGACACTGCAAAGCCAAGGAAACTGGTACACCTGCCTAATATCTTGTAGGACCCACTCGAGTACGCAGAAGGGCCCCAACACTAAGTGGAATGGGCTCGACTAATGTATGAAGTAGTACTGGAGCGAACTGACAGCATGAACCCTGCACGGCTGTCCATAAATCCGTAGGAGTACGGAGCGGTGGAGATATCTTCTGAACAGCACGTTGCAAGGCATCCCAGATATGTTCAATAATGTTCACATCAGGGGAGTTTGGCGGCCAGCGGAAGTGTTTAAACTCAGAACAGTGTTCCTGGAGCCACTCTGTAGCAATTCTGGACATGTGGGGTGTCGCATTGTCCTGCTGGAATTGCCCAATTCCATCGGAATGCACAGGACATGAATGGATGCCGGTGATAAGACAGGATGCAGAAGTACGTGTCACCTATCACTCCTGCTGCACACGCCCCACACCATTACAGAACTCTAGCAGCGTAAACAGTCCCCTACTGACACGCAGGGTCCATGGATTCTTGAGGTTGTCTCCATACCCGTACACATCCATACGCTCGAGACAATTTGAAACGAGACTCGTCCGACCACGCAGCATGTTTCCAGTGATCAACAGTCCTATGTCGGACCCAGGTGACGCGTAAAGCTTAGTGTCGTGCATCCTTCGACTCCGAAAGCCCATATCGATGATGTTTCGTCGAATGTTCGCACGCTGACACTTGTCGATGGCCCTGCACTGAAATCTGCAGCAGTTTGCGGAAAGGTTGCACTTCTGTCACGGTGAACGATTCTGTACTGTCGTTGGTGGTCCTGTTCTTGCAGGATCTTTTTCCGACCGCAGCGATGTCGGAGATTCGACATTTTACCGGCTTCCTGATTTTCAAGGTACACTCGTGTAATGGTCGAACGGGAAAATCCCCACTTCATCGCTACCTCGTAGATACTACGTCCCATCTCGTGTGCCGACTATAATACCACGTTCAAACTCACTTAAACCTTGATAACCTGCCACTGTAGCAGGAGTAACCGATCTAACAACTGCGCCACATAGTTGTCTTCTATAGGCGTTACCGACTGCAGCACCGTTTTCCTGCCTGTTTACCTATCTCTGTATTTGAATGTGCAAGCACTGGCGCTTCAGTGTATTTATTATCTATGACACGTTATTATAACACATCATTCATAACTAAATTACTTAGAAATTGCAGTACTGTATTGTAAGATATTTGTTGTCTTTTATAGTGAATTGTAGACACTTGAAGATGGAACTATGAACGCTTGAAAGTGACCTAAACACAGATAACAACCGTGGAAATATTTTGTTGCCGCTGAACGTTGGACAACGCAAATTTTAAACACATTTTAAATCACGCATTGGAGAAGTATGTGCCGAAAAAGTGGGTTACGGACGTAAAAGACCCACCGTGGTTTAACAGCGCAATTCGGAGAATGCTCAGGAAGCAAAGACAGTTGCACTCGCGGTACAAGAAAGATCGGGAGAATGAGGACAGGCAAAAGTTAGTAGAGATTCGTGTTGCTGTAAAAAGAGCGATGCGCGAAGCATACAACCACTACCACCGTCATACCTTAGCAAAAGATCTTGCTGAAACCCAAGTAAATTCTGGTCTTACGTAAAATCGGTAAGCGGGTCGAAGGCTTCCATCCAGTCACTCACTGATCACTCTGGCCTGGAAACGGAATACAACAAAACGAAAGTTGAAATTTTAAATTTAGCAATTGAGAAATCTTTCACGCAGGAGGATCGTACAAACATACCACCGTTCGAGTCTCGTACAGATTCCCGTATGGAGGACATAGTGATAAACATCACTTTGGTTGTGAAGCAGCTGAATCGGTTGAAAATAAATAAATCGCCAGGTCCTGATGGGATTCCATTTCGGTTTTACAGAGAGTACTCTACTGCATTGGCTCCTTACTTAGCTTGCATTTATCGCAAATCGCTTGCCCTACGTAAAGTCCCGAGCGATTGGAAAAAAGCGCGGGTGACGCCTGTATATATGAAGGGTAGAAGGACGGATCCTCAAAGTTACAGACCAATATCCTTAACATCGGTTTGTTGCAGGATTCTCGAACATATTCTCGGTTCGAACGCAAAGAATTTCCTTGAGACAGAGAAGTTTCTGTCCATGCATCAGCACGGCTTTAGAAAGCATCGCTCCTGCGAAACGCAACTCGCCCTTCTTTCACATGATATCTTGAGAACCATGGATGAACGGTATCAGACGGATGTTATATTCCTCGACTTCCGGAAAGTGTTTGACTCGGTGCCCCACTGCAGACTCCTAACTAAGGTACGAGCATATGGGATTCGTTCCCAAATATGTGAGTGACTCGAAGACTTCTTAAGTAATAGAACCCAGTACGTTGTCCTCGATGGTGAGTGTTCATCGGAGGTGATGGTATCATCTGGAGACCAGGGAAGTGTGGTAGGTCCGCTGTTGTTTTCTATCTACATAAATGATCTTTTGGATAGGGTAGGTAGCAATGTGCGGCTGTTTGCTGATGATGCGGTGGTGTAGGGGAAGGTGTCGTCGTTGAGTGACTGTAGGACGATACAAGATGACTTGGACAGGATTTGTGATAGGTGTAAAGAATGGCAGCTAACTCTAAATATAGATAAATGTAAATTAATGCAGATGAATAGGAAAAAGAATCCCGTAATGTTTGAATACTCCACTAGTAGTGTAGCGCTTGACACAGTCACGTCGATTAAATATTTGGGCGTAACATTGCAGAGCGATATGAAGTGGGAGAAGCATGTAATGGCAATTGTGGGGAAGGCGATAGTCGTCTACGGTTCATTGGTAGAATTTTCGGAAGATGTGGTTCATCTGTAAAGGAGACCGCTTATAAAACACTAACACGACCTATTCCTGAGTACTGTTCGAGCGTTTGGGGTCTCTATCAGGTCGGATTGAGGGAGGACATAGAAGCAATTCAAAGGCGGGCTGCTAGATTTGTTACTGGTAGGTTTGATCATCACGCGAGTGTTACGGAAATGCTTCAGGAACTCGGGTCGGAGTCTCTGGAGGAAAGGAGGTGTTCTTTTCGTGAATCGCTACTGAGGAAATTTAGAGAACCAGCATTTGAGGCTGACTGCAGTACAATTTTACTGCCGCCAACTTATATTTCGCGGAAAGACCACAAAGATAAGATAAGAGAGATTAGGGCTCGTACAGAGGCATATAGGCAGTCATTTTTCCCTCGTTCTGTTTGGGAGTGGAACAGGGAGAGGAGATGCTAGTTGTGGTACGAGGTACCCTCCGCCACGCACCGTATGGTGGATTGCGGAGTATGTATGTAGATTTAGATTATTTGGTTCGTCCACATGTAATGCGGTCATCGCTCGTGTGGTGCATCTCGGCGTCGGTTCGTCCTTGGAGGCGCATCCCTCCAGATGACGCGAGGAGGCAGCGGCGTGTGAGGAAGACACCGGGCTGGACAGGGCACCGTTACCGGCCAGTGAGCGGGCGCATTCCGGCCGGCAAGTGGGCCAGCGCTGCCGGGGCGCGCTGCCGCATTCCTGCAGAAGTAGGGCACGCCACCCCGACCGGGGCCCAAAGGCTTGTGGGCGGCGCACGCCTGTGGCGGCAACGCGTGAAGCTCGATTTTCATTCCTTCTTTCTTTCATCTTTTCTTCTTCTCTTGCTGTTCGTCTACATTAGTGGTTCCCAACCTTCCTGAAACCATTACCCGTGAGTGCAATTAGAAATTAGCTACTACTGCTCCTCCCCCTCCCCACGTACCCTGCCACCCTCCCGCCACCATCGTCAACGTTAGAACATAAGAAAACTTTAGAGTAAAGGATTATCTTAGAATATTTTCATTTTCAGAATGACGGAAGATAAGTGACAATATAGTTTCCGTGTGGTTTTATTGTATCACGAATTAATGTCAAGGACAGACTTGGAACTACTTTGTCCTAATAATATAATTTACAGAATGATGCAATTTTCGGAACATCACATGTGCTACCTACAACTCCACACGCTAACTATACACATTGATGGTAAATACTTGTTACAAAACATGCTTCCTCTGCAACTCTTCTCTCCCTAGCGATACAAGCTTCACGCATGCACGCACACACACACACGCACACACACACACACACACACACACACACACACACACACACACTGCCTTCTCATCCAAAGTCAAACAATTTACAATGTGTTTTCTATACTCAGTCGGTAAATAACTTGATTGCTGGACTTCTTACCCGTGAACTAGCATTAACTGGCAGACTTCCGGCTGCAATACTTTGTGTCTGATAATAATAGCAATACTACTAATGATGAACGTAACTATAACGCACTGTAGACCCTACAGCAGTGTGGCAGCCGTTACACAGTTACTGCTGCGTTATCCTCTCAGTTCGTTTATTGTTGGAGAGAAAGTAATGAAGCAACTCGCAGAAGGCATTTTCATAACTAATGTATATGTTTCAGTCATATTGTCGTGGATGCACTGTACAAAGTGCAAAGTATTTGTGTAGTGGGTAGTCTACTTGAGGAAAATAAGTATCATATTAATCATTCACAAATATTTAATTTCGTGACTGAGACATAATTGAATAATTTTGTTTTTACCTCTCAGAAAATTACATTTTACCCCTCACGGGGTAATTACCCCCGGATGGTAATCGCTAGTCTATATCTACATCTACCAGGTGATCAAAAAGTCAGTATAAATTTTAAAACTGAATAAATCACGGAACAATGTAGATAGAGAGGTACAAATTGACACACATGCTTGGAATGACATGGGGTTTTATTAGAACCAAAAAAATACAAACGTTCAAGAAGTGTCCGACAGATGGTGCTTCATCTGATCAGAACAGCAATAATTAGCATAACAAAGTAAGACATGGGGTTTTATTAGAACCAAAAAAATACAAACGTTCAAAAAGTGTCCGACAGATGGTGCTTCATCTGATCAGAATAGCAATAATTAGCATAACAAAGTAAGACAAAGCAAAGATGATGTTCTTTACAGGAAATGCTCAATATGTCCACCATCGTTCCTCAACAATAGCTGTAGTCGAGGAATAATGTTGTGAACAGCACTGAAAAGCATGTCCGGAGTTATGGTGAGGCATTGGCGTCGGATGTTATCTTTCAGCATCCCTAGAGATGTCGGTCGATGACGATACACTTGCGACTTCAGGTAACCCCAAAGCCAATAATCGCACTGACTGAGGTCTGGGGACCTGGGAGGCCAAGCATGACGAAAGTGGCGGCTGAGCACACGATCATCACCAAACGACGCGCGCTAGAGATCTTTCACGCGTCTAGCAATATGGGGTGTTTTTTTTGTCCTAATAAAACCTCATGTCATTCCAAGCATGTGTGTCAATTTTTACCTCTCTATCTACATTATTCCGTGGTTTATTAAGTTTTCAAATTTATACTGACTTTTTTATCACCCGGCACATGACTGTACTGCAGTTCACACTTAAGTGCCTGGCAGAGGGTTCATCGAACCATCTTCAGACTATTTCTCTACCACTCCACTCTCGAACAGCGCGTGCGAAAAAGGAATACTTAGCTCTTTCCGAACGAGCTCTGATTTCTCTTACATTATTACGATGATCACTCCTCCCTATGCAGTTTCCCGTCAATGAAATAGTTTTGCGTTCAAACGAGAAAGTTGGTGATTTCGTGAAAAGATCTCGCCGCAGCGAAAAACGTCTTTGTTTTCATGATTGTCACTCTGACTTACTTACCATATCCGTGACACTCTCTCTGTTATTTCGTAACAATACAAAACGACCTGCATTCTCTGAACTTATGGATGTACTCCGTCAATTCTGCTGGTGAGAATCCCAGACCGCTCTGCAAAACTGTAGTAGAGGACGGACGAGCGAAGTGTAGGCAGTCTCTTTAGTAGACCTGTGGCATCTTCGTACGTGTTCTGCGGATGAAACGCAGTCTTTCGATTGCCTGATCCACAACATTATCTTTGTGGTTGTTCCAGTTTAAGTCGTTCGTAATTTTAATGTCTAGATACTGAATTCGGCTGACAGCTTTTAGATTTTTGTGGTTTACCGTGTAGCCGATATGTAACGGATTTCTTTTAGTGCTCATGGGGATAGCCTCACTCTTTTACTTATTTACAGTCAACGGATAATTTTTGCACCATGCAGATACAGTGTCTAAGTCATCTTGCAATTAATCTTGATCTCCTGGTGACTATACTATATGATATATGACAGCATCATCTGCAAACAATCTAAGAGAGATGCTCGGATTGTCTCTCAATTCGTTTGTAAAGATTAGGAACACCAGAGGTCTTATAATAGAGAACACCAGGTACCACTTGTGTTTTATTAGATGGCCTTCCGTCGATTACCATATACTGCGAGCTTTCCGGCAAGAAATCAAGGGACGATACTCCATAGGCACGCAATCTGATCACAAGTCTCTCGAGAGGAACGGTGTCAAATGCCTTCTGGAAATCTAAAAATATGGACCCAATTTGAGATCCCCTACCGGTAGCACTCATTACTTCGTGCGATTGAAGAGATAGTTTGTTTCACAATTGAACGATATTTACAGACTCCAGACTTTCTGGCACGATTGTATGTAAATTTTAAGTATGGAGCTAATGCATGAGCATTCTCTGAAAGTAACGTAATTAGCATACTATCTTGCCTTTATTGATGTAACCTTCTCCGCTACACTGCGGATGATTACTTCTCAGTTATTCATTTTGGCGGCTTTTCCTGATCCAAATTCAGAAAAATTTCCTTCATATTATTTGGTTAGTGAATTGAGGAAAAATATGTTTAGGAACTCCGCTTTAGTGGCACTGTTATTGGTAGTATTACGGTTGGTATCATACAGTGAATGTATTGGTTGTGTTTTGCTATTACTGTAATTTATATACCAGCAGAATCTCATTCTATTTCCTGCCATATATAGAGACAGAGTTTCGTTCTGGAAGCTATTAACAGCATCGCACATTAACGTTCGCCATATGTTTCGGGTACAGTAAAACGTCCCCAATCTTGCACATTTTGTTTCCCCGGTAATGTGTATAAACGATTTAGGACGCAATCTGAGCAGCCCTCTTGGATAGTTTGCAGATTATTTTGTCATTTACCCCCTAAACAAGTCACTAAAAGATCGAAACGAATTACAAAATGCTGTAAATAGCATATGTGCCTGATGTAATAAGTGGCAATTGACCCTGTACAATAAAACGTGTGAAGTCCTCCACGTGAATACTTAAAAAAAATCCGTTACATTTCGGTTATACAAGTAATCACACAAATTTAGACGTTATCGGTTCAACTAAATATCTATGGATTACGATCACAAAGGATTTAAATTGGAATCATCAAATAGCAAAATCTTATGGAGAAGGAGAGCCAAAGACTTCGTTTTGTTGGTGGAACACATAGACGGCACAATAGATTTCCTAAGGAGACTGCCTTCGCTACGCTTGTCCGTCGTCTTCTGGAGTACTGCCGTGCGGTATGGCATCCTTGCAGCATAGAGGGGACGGAGAACGGCGAAAAAGTTCAGGTAAGGGCAGATCGTTTTGTGTTATCACAAAATAGGAGACAGACTGTATTGGATGTGATAATCGAGTTGTTTGGCCACCATTAAATCAAAGGAGTGTTTCGTTGCACCGAGATATTATCATGAATTTAAAATCACTAACTTTCCCTTCATATTGCTGGAACAATTTTGGCTTCCACCTACTTATAGAGATGTTAGCACTAAATTAAAATCACTAATTTTCCCTTCATATTGTTAAAATATTTTTGACTCCTTCCTGAACCTTCCTGATAAAATATGAGGTATCACTGCTCGCGCAGGAAGACATGGTATTCGAGACCAGAAAAGAAGAAAAAAAGTCTGAAAGTGTTTCAGTGAATCGTCTGTCAAGTGTGAATACCAGGGTACTCATGTCGATGTTGATGTAGTCACTATATAACGTCCTGTAGAGGAAGACACAGTGATCCCACATAATAGAAAAAAAAATCGGAACCCCGAAATCATGTAGCTGACCAGTACTCATGCAGCTGACCAGTACATTAAACAAAAACTATCAATCGAGAGCTAACATAATCAAGTGTAATGTAACTTTTTAGCTTTTCGCGGCAAATATATTGGGCGTTGTTCCCATCTCTAGCTACAGAAAAACGTCGTGTAGAGTTCCCGAGTAATTTAGTGATGAATTTGATGCACAAGTTTAAATGTTCATTCATATTCCAGCACTCTTCATCAATAACCACTCGGAGACGTAGCCGGCCGGTGGGGCCGATCGGTTATAGGCACTTCAGTCTGGAACCGCGCGACCGCTACGGTCCCATAGTCCTCCCATATTGGTCAGAGTCATTTGAACCATTTTCGGAGACGTGGGGCACTGTCCTGGTGGAATACGTACTCACGCACATATGCAATGAGTGGCCAAAATTTGTGGGAGACCACATTATCTTCAGCTGCCGATGTCTTTAAAGTGAATATCTTTTAGTAAAGTCCTGGCTGAAATGGGCTAGCACGACACACATTCAAATTGAAGATGACCTGTCGCATGCACGTATGCATCGCCGCTCGTCCCGTATGGCTATGCGAAGGTGACGGGACATCTGTTCCTCAGACGTTTATGGTCGTTCTGTGAGGCGGTATACGCGTGTGTAAATATGGTCTTGGGTGTTGTGTGATGTCCTTAGGTTAGTTAGGTTTAAGTAGTTCTACGTTCTAGGGGACTGATGACCATAGATGTTAAGTCCCATAGTGCTCAGAGCCAAATATGGTCTCTGCGATAGTACAGATTCAGCCTCGACCCCGCTGATCTTGTGAAATCTCCAGTGTGCTATGATCCGTACGTCTTGCACCAAACCGAGGGAGGTGGCGCAGTGGTTAGAACAGGATGACGGTTCAATCGCAGGTCCGCCCATCCTGATTTAGGTTTTCCATGATTTCCCTAAATCACTTCAGGCAAATGCCGGGATGGGTCATTTGACAGGGCACGGCGAACCTCCTTCTCCATCCTTGCCTAATCCAAAGAGACCGACGACCACGCTGTATGGTCTCTTTCCCCAAGTCAATCCAACCCAATCTTGCACCAGTGAAGTGGGTCAACTCGCGTTCTGCCGTGTTCACTACACACCTGTGAGCAAAATGCTGCTGTGATGTGTCTTCACACTATACGAAACATCTAGCCGTAACAGACTGTCCGGTCATATCAATGATTGTCGGTTGAGGATCCATGGCGCCGAAGGCCCGATCGATGTGGCCCCACCGATTCTCAGTTGGCCTTATAATCCGGGAAGCTTGGTGGCGAGAGTAGTACGGTAAATTCATCCTGGTGCTCTTCGAATTACGCTCGTACACTGCGAGCTGTGTTACAAGTTCCTTTGGCCCACTGGCAGATGTCATCGTGGCGAGGAAAAACAATTTTCGTTTAGAGGTCGATGGTCCCCAAGAATAGATGCATATTTGTGTTGGTCCATTGTGCCTCAGAATGATATAATCCAGGCAATACCACGGAAACATTCCATAACGATCCCTCTTCTAGTCTGGACCCTTCCGACGATTTACAAATATGGTAGTTTATAATATTAGAGGCCAAGATCGCTTGATGTGGAACAGTTTCCTTCATGACGCGTTTCGACAGTAACTGGCTGTCATCCTCAAATTCTTACGTCTCTGAGAAATGTCTCGTCGATGTACTGAGAGCATGCTCCAGTTATAATAGTAAAGCCCCAAACTGGCTTATAAAAGACACTACTGGCCATTAAAATTGCTACACCGTCTCGTGGCAATAACATATTAGACCTATTGGTGACAAACAGACCTGAACTATTTGAAACAGTTAACGCAGAAAAGGGAATCAGCGATCATAAAGCGGTTACTGCATCGATGATTTCAGCCGTAAATAGAAATATTAAAAAAGGTAGGAAGATTTTTCTGATTAGCAAAAGTGACAAAAAGCAGATTTCAGAGTACCTGACGGCTCAACACAAAAGTTTTGTCTCAAGTACAGATAGCGTTGAGGATCAGTGGACAAAGTTCAAAACCATCGTACAATATGCGTTAGATGAGCATGTGCCAAGCAATATCGTAAGAGATGGGAAAGAGCCACAGTGGTACAACAACCGAGTTAGAAAACTGCTGCGGAAGCAAAGGGAACTTCACAGCAAACATAAACATAGCCAAAGCCTTGCAGACAAACAAAAATTACGCGAAATGAAATGTAGTATGAGGAGGGCTATGCGAGAGGCGTTCAATGAATTCGAAAGTAAAGTTCTATGTAGACTTGGCAGAAAACCCTAAGAGATTTTGGTCTTACGGCAACGCGGTAGGTGGATCAAAACAAAATGTCCAGACACTCAGTGACCAAAATGGTACTGAAACAGAGGATAACAGACTAAAGGCTGAAATACTAAATGTCTGCCGGCAGGTGTGGCCGAGCGGTTCTAGGCGCTACAGTCTGGAACCGCGCGACCGCTACGGTCGCAGGTTCGAATCCTGCCTCGGGCATGGATGTGTGTGATGTCCTTAGGTTAGTTAGGTTTAAGTAGTTCTAAGTTCTAGGGGACTTATGACCACAGATGTTAAGTCCCATAGTGCTCAGAGCCATTTGAACCATTTTTGAAGTAAATGTCTTTTTCCAAAGCTGTTTCACAGAGGAAGACTGCACTGTAGTTCCTTCTCTAGATTGTCGCACAGATGACAAAATGGTAGGTATCGAAATAGGCAACAGAGGGATAGAGAAACAATTAAAATCGCTCAAAAGAGGGAAGGCCGCTGGACCTAATGGGATACCAGTTCGATTTTACACAGAGTACGTGAAGGAACTTGCCCCCCTTCTTGCAGCGGTGTACCGTAGGTCTCTAGAAGAGCGTAGCGTTCCAAAGGATTGGAAAAAGGCACAGGTCATCCCCGTTTTCTAGAAGGGACGTCGAAAGATTTGTGCAAAACTATAGACCTATATCTCTAACGTCGATCAGTTGTAGAATTTTGGAACACGTATTATGTTCGAGTATAATGAATTTTCTGGAGACTAGAAATCTACTCTGTAGGCAGCAGCATGGGTTTCGAAAACGACCGTCGTGTGAAATCCAGATCGCGCTATTCGTCCACGAGACTCAGAGGGCCATAGACACGGGTTCACAGGGAGATGCCGTGTTTATAGACTTCCGCAAGGCGTTCGATACAGTTCCCCACAGTCGTTTAATGAACAAAGTAAGAGCATATGGACTGTCAGACTAATTTGGCCGGCCGAAGTGGCCGTGCGGTTAAAGGCGCTGCAGCCTGGAACCGCGAGACCGCTACGGTCGCAGGTTCGAATCCTGCCTCGGGCATGGATGTTTGTGATGTCCTTAGGTTAGTTAGGTTTAACTAGTTCTAAGTTCTAGGGGACTAATGACCTCAGCAATTGAGTCCCATAGTGCTCAGAGCCATTTGAACCACTAATTGTGTGGTTGGATTGAAGAGTTCCTAGACAACAGAACGCAGCATGTCATTCTCAATGGAGTGAAGTCTTCCGAAGTAAGAGTGATTTCAGGTGTGCCGCAGGGGAGTGTCGTAGGACCGTTGCTATTCACAATATACATAAACGACCTTGTGGATGACAGCGGAAGTTCACTGAGGCTTTTTGCGGATGATGCTGTGGTATAACGAGAGGTTGTAACAATGGAAAATTGTACTCAAATGCAGAAGGATCTGCAACTAATTGACGCATGGTGCATGGAATGGCAATTGAATCTCAATGTAGACAAGTGTAATGTGCTGCGAATACATACAAAGATAGATCCCTTGTCATTTAGCTACAAAATAGCAGGTCAGCAACTGGAAGCAGTTAATTCCATAAATTATCTGGGAGTACGCATCAGGAGTGATTTAAAATGGAATGATCATATAAAGTTGATCGTTGGTAAAGCAGATGCCAGACTGAGATTCATTGGAAGAATCTTAAGGAAATGCAATTCGAAAACAAAGAAAGTGGGTTACAGTACGCTTGTTCGCCCACTCCTTGAGTACTGCTCACTGGTGTGGGATCCGTACCAGATAGGGTTGATAGAAGAGATAGAGAAGATCTAACGGAGAGCAGCGCGCTTCGTTACAGGATCATTTAGTAATCGCGAAAGCGTTACGGAGATGATAGATAAACTTCAGTGGAAGACTCTGCAGGAGAGACGCTCAGTAGCTCGGTACGGGCTTTTGTTGAAGTTTCGAGAACATACCTTCACCGAGGAGTCAAGCAGTATATTGCTCCCTCCTACGTATATCTCGCGAAGAGACCATGAGGATAAAATCAGAGAGATTAGAGCCCACACAGAAGCATACCGACAATCCTTCTTTCCACAAACAATACGAGACTGGAATAGATGGGAGAAACGATAGAGGTACTCAAGGTACCCTCCGCCACACACCGTCAGGTGCCTATTGGAGTATGGATGTAGATGTAGATGTAGATGTAGATGACGTGCTGCAGAAGCAAAATTTAACCGACAGGTGGAAGATGCTGTGATATGCAAATGATTAGCTTTTCAGAGCATTCACACAAGGTTGGCGCCGGTCCGGAACCTACAACGTACTGACATGAGGAAAGTTTCCAACCGATTTCTCATACACAAATAGCAGTTGACCGGCGTTGCCTAGTAAACGTTGTTGTGATGCCTCGTGTAAGGAGGAGAAAAGCCTACCATCCGACTTTGATAAACGTCGAATTGTAGCCTATCGCAATTGCGGTTTATCGTATCGCGACATTGCTGCTCCCATTGGTCGAGATTCAATGACTGTTAGCAGAATATGGAATCGGTGGGTTCAGGAGGGTAATACGGAACGCCGTGCTGGATCCCAACGGCCTCTTAACACTAGCAGTCGAGATGACAACCATCTCATCCGCACGGCTGTAACGGATCGTGCAGCCACGTCTCGATCCCTGAGTCAACAGATGGGGACGTTTGCAAGACAACAACCATCTGCATGAACAGTTCGACGACGTTTGCAGCAGCATGGGCTATCAGCTCGGAGACCATGGCTGCGGTTACCCTTGACGTTGCATCACAGACAGGAACGCCTGCGATGGTGTACTCAACGACAACCTGGGCGCACAAACGGCAAAACGTCATTTTTTCGGATGAATCTAGGTTCTGTTTACAGCATCATGATGGTCGCATCCGTGTTTGGCGACATCGCGGTGAACGCACGTAATTCGTCATCGCCATACTGGCGTATCACCCGGCGTGATGCTATGGGGTGCCATTGGTTACACGTGTCGGTCAACTCTTGTTCGCATTGACGGCACTTTGAACAGTGGTCGTTACATTTCAGATGTGTTACGACCCGTGGCTCTACCCTTCATTCGATCCCTGCGAAATCCTACATTTCTGCAAGATAGTGCACGACCGCATGTTGCAGGTCCTGTAGGGGCCTCCCTAGATACAGAAAATGTTCTTTTTTTGCTGCTCTGGCCAGCACATTCTCCAGATCTCTCACCAATTGAAAACGTCTGGTCAATGGTGGCCGAGCAAGTGGCTGGTCACAATACGCCAGTCACTACTCTTGATGAACTGTAATATCGTGTGGAAGCTGCATGGGCATCTGTACCTGTACACGCCATCCAAACTCAGTTTGACTCAATTCCCAGGCGCAACAAGGCCGTTATTACGTCCAGAGGTGGTTGTTTTGGGTACTGATTTCTCAGGATCTATGCACCCAAATTGCGTGAAAATGTAATCATATGCCAGTTCTAGTATAATATATTTGTCCAATGAATACCCGTTTGCCATCTGCACTTCTTCTTGGTGTAGCAATTTTAATGGCCAGTAGTGTAGATTGTTAATAAAATATCCATTGCATCAATAAGGAGTACTGGACCAAAATCAAGTACATAAGTAGAGACGATGCGTCAACGTATCTCTGCAGCCGTCGTTCACCACTTTTATATACGGAGGTACTAAATAAAAAAGGGAGATGGTGCTGCAGACTTGAGCTGTACGTTGCTTTGAAGCCGACGATACCCCGTTGGGCGTCCCATGTTGTTAGTAGTCTACTGTTTATCGTGGCTTCATTTTCTGTTGTGTGCATGCACCAGCTGTTTCTAATAGTAAAAATTACAGTGCTTTCGTGAATAATGCTGTGTCAGGAAGCCATTTTCAGACGTCTTTCTCGTCTTTAATGAATATTTGATCCAGTAACGTTTAGCCTCATTAAGGTAAGTTCATTTTTGTTATACGTTTCGAATAAACAAGGCAATAAGTATGTTATTTGAGAAGGCTACTTCCGTAATCCAGCATTCTCCTTAGTAAGGGTCTGACGAAACGGGTATTCGGTCTTCTCGAGAATACAGTGAACATACTTTGTTGTGTTTCGTCGGTTTCGAATATTTCCTTCTCGCATCGTTCACCCAGAGAGGTTTCAGAGTTGGACTGATGGAAACCTAAAGCTGATAAAACCGCCACTGTAAAAGTAATCAACGCAACCAAAATGCGTGTTCATAACAGACAATATAGCACGAACGAGTCCAGTTAAGAATGAAACATGATTATAAGGCTCTTCGGACTGTAAACAGAATGTTTAGTACACCCGTAAATGACACAAGCTGGCAGTTTAGATCAAAACACTTCCATCAGAAGCTAACGTTCGGGGCAACAAACCTGGTGGACGTAGGCTTCAAGTTTCTGACGTCGTGACATGTTCCCCTATCATACTTCAATTTTTCCGCTACACATTGAAGATATCTATAGTAGAAGCGTCAGAGAAAATGAACCTGACGACTCGTAGGAGAGACATTCGGCATATACGTTAAAATCTCATATTTTAATTCCTGATTAAATGAGATACATGAATGATGCGGCAAGATATTAGAACAGTGTGTTGTGACATAGTCAGGATTCTTCGAAAAGTGTTCTAAATTGCAACCGAGAAGAGTGTAATCAAATGAAACATAATGTATAAAAAAGAAAACAGAGCCGTACTTGTTGACCAACCACACCGGCGACCTGTCATTGGGACAAGTCACAATTGTTCAAATCTAGCAATATTCATCTAGTGAGTGTTAATATACAGCGTCCAAATATTCATCTGATGAAGGCAAGTACCAACGACGTGGGAGAACCACAACGTAAACTCATGCTCATAAATTAAGGATAATGGTGATACATGGTGAAACAACGCACTGGTGGGCGGCTTTAAATTACCTCGGGGAATGACCATGTGGTGCATTTGACCTGAGGTCGTCGCACGGTGGCGCTGACAGCAGTCCACCACATACACAGAGGTGTGTGGGTGCATCTCAGAGTAGGGTGCAGCTAGTAAGTGTGCAAACATTTTCAGATGTGTTAATGGTGAATGTGTGTGGAAAGTGGCTCAAAGAATACTTATAGGTGACGTTATGAGGGGGTAGAGTACTAGGGCGACTGGGGGCTGGTCAAACACTGCAGGTCGTAGCACGGGCCCTTCGTGTGCCACAAAGTGTGATCTCAAGATTCTGCAACGATTCCAGCAGACAGGAAACGTGTCCAGGCGCTACAGTACGGAACGTCCACAGTGTGCAACACCATAAGAAGACCGAAATCTCATCAGTGCTCAGACGGCCACGGAGTACTGGAGGTAGCCTTGCTCGGGACCTTACCGCAGACACTGGAACAGGTGTCTCCAGACACACAGTCTACAGACGACTGAACAGACATACACTCCTGGAAATGGAAAAAAGAACACACTGACACCGGTGTGTCAGACCCACCATACTTGCTCCGGACACTGCGAGAGGGCTGTACAAGCAATGATCACACGCACGGCACAGCGGACACACCGGGAACCGCGGTGTTGGCCGTCGAATGGCGCTAGCTGCGCAGCATTTGTGCACCGCCGCAGTCAGTGTCAGCCGGTTTGCCGTGGCATACGGAGCTCCATCGCAGTCTTTAACACTGGTAGCATGCCGCGACAGCGTGGACGTGAACCGTATGTGCAGTTGACGGACTTTGAGCGAGGGCGTATAGTGGGCATGCGGGAGGCCGGGTGGACGTACCGCCGAATTGCTCAACACGTGGGGCGTGAGGTCTCCACAGTACATCGATGTTGTCGCCAGTGGCCGGCGGAAGGTGCACGTGCCCGTCGACCTGGGACCGGACCGCAGCGACGCACGGATGCACGCCAGGACCGTAGGATCCTACGCAGTGCCGTAGGGGACCGCACCGCCACTTCCCAGCAAATTAGGGACACTGTTGCTCCTGGGGTATCAGCGAGGACCATTCGGAACCGTCTCCATGAAGCTGGGCTACGGTCCCGCACACCGTTAGGCCGTCTTCCGCTCACGCCCCAACATCGTGCAGCCCGCCTCCAGTGGTGTCGCGACAGGCGTGAATGGAGGGACGAATGGAGACGTGTCGTCTTCAGCGATGAGAGTCGCTTCTGCCTTGGTGCCAATGATGGTCGTATGCGTGTTTGGCGCCGTGCAGGTGAGCGCCACAATCAGGACTGCATACGACCGAGGCACACAGGGCCAACACCCGGCATCATGGTGTGGGGAGCGATCTCCTACACTGGCCGTACACCACTGGTGATCGTCGAGGGGACACTGAATAGTGCACGGTACATCCAAACCGCCATCGAACCCATCGTTCTACCATTCCTAGACCGGCAAGGGAACTTGCTGTTCCAACAGGACAATGCACGTCCGCATGTATCCCGTGCCACCCAACGTGCTCTAGAAGGTGTAAGTCAACTACCCTGGCCAGCAAGATCACCGGATCTGTCCCCCAATGAGCATGTTTGGGACTGGATGAAGCGTCGTCTCACGCGGTCTGCACGTCCAGCACGAACGCTGGTCCAACTGAGGCGCCAGGTGGAAATGGCATGGCAAGCCGTTCCACAGGACTACATCCAGCATCTCTACGATCGTCTCCATGGGAGAATAGCAGCCTGCATTACTGCGAAAGGTGGATATACACTGTACTAGTGCCGACATTGTGCATGCTCTGTTGCCTGTGTCTATGTGCCTGTGGTTCTGTCAGTGTGATCATGCGATGTATCTGACCCCAGGAATGTGTCAATAAAGTTTCCCCTTCCTGGGACAATGAATTCACGGTGTTCTTATTTCAATTTCCAGGAGTGTAGTTTATTGGCCCGGAGACCTGCAAAGTGCGTTCCACTGACCCCTGTTCAAAGTAGAGCCCGTAAAGCCTTGTGTACATGGTCATTGGAACAATGGTCCCAGGTTATGTTCACGGACGAGTTCAGGTATAGTCTGAACAGTGATTCTTGCCAGGTTTTCATCTGGCGTGAACCAGGAACCAGAAACCAACCCCTTAATGTCCTTGAAAGGGACCTGTATGGAGGTTGTGGTTTGGTGGTGTGGGGCAGGATTATGATTGGTGTACATAAACCCCTGCATGTCTTTGACACAGAAACTGTAACAGGTCAGGTGTATCGGGACTTCATTTTGCACCAGTATGTCTCCCTTTTTAGGTGTGCAGCGGGTCCCATCTTCCTCCTAATGGATGATAATGCACGGCTCCACCGAGCTGCCATCGTGCAGGAGTACCTTGAAACAGAAGATATCAGGTGAATGGAGTGGCCTGCCTGTTCCCCAGACCTAAACCCCATCGAGCACGTCTGGGATGCTCTCGGTCGACGTATCGCTGCACGTCTTCAAACCCCTACGACACTTCAGGAGCTCCGACAGACGCTGGTGCAAGAATGGAAGGTTATACCCCAGCAGCTGCTCGACTGCTTGATCCAGCGTATGCCAACCCTTTGTTCGGCCTGTGTAAGTGTGCATGGTGATCATATCCATATTGATGTCGGGGTGCATGCGCAGGAAACAGTGAGTGGCGTTTTGTAGCACATGGGCTTCGGGACGGTTTTCTCAACTTATCACCAGCACCGTGGGCTTACAGATCTGTTTCGTGTGTGTTCCCTGTGTGCCTATGCTATTAGCGCCAGTTTTGTGTTGTGCCACGTTGTGTGGCACCACATTCTGTAATTATCCTTAATTTTTAAGCATGAGTGTTGTATAACTCATCCATGAGGGTGATCCGTTATATACCTTTCCCCCGACAGATTATTACCGTTTAGCACCAACACAGTGTCACTATTTTGGAAGACATACGGAAGATTCCAGGAAGAACTGCAGCGTTCATCACATATTCGTTCACTGTGGAATTACTTCGTTGCATTATATTTCGCAAAGTTATGCAAATGTAACCATCTCGTAATTGACTGTCACCTCATGACAGAAGCAATGAATATTAGTACAACCCACCTTACTCTGTGATACAGTGACCGTGCAATGATCTGAAAAAAATAACCTTCGATTACACTGCCAGTACTGTGATTTGTCACTTAAGGGTATGATTGTTAACAGTATCTGTGTACTTCACAATACTAATCAATCGTGTTACTATCTCGTTATTTTTATACTGTTTTTATAAAGTTTTCTGTATCTGTCTACGCTGCGAACTTGACCTCTAAATGTTTCTTACAAGTAACTTCACCATAAACTTAACTGCAGTCAGGAGTTGTGGTATTAACGGATTGTAGGAGTTGGGAATATTTCTGAACAATGAACGCAGATTTTTTTGTAAAATCTTTATTAGCGTAGATCACTTATATGAATATATATTCTGGTATGTTCTGTTCTATAATTTTGGTAAAATGTTTTCCAGATACCATCAATGTTGAATGCAGTTCCTGTCTTATAACCCTCCACTTCAGTATCTTCGAGATGAAAACGACAGGAAACGGTCGAAACGAGGTATCTATTTTTCTGCGTGCGATCATGGTTAGCAAAGGTTTCACAAAAAAAAAAAGAAAAGAAAATCGACATTCACTGGATAGCAGATTGCTGTCTATACACTTCGGAAGAAGTTCAGCAGCCTACTTTTCCTAGTAACAATTTTTTTTATCTCTATGATGCAATTGCTAGGCTCCATTGCATCATCGTCTCGTCTCTCTCTGCTCTTATTAACATCCTTACAAAAAATATTTCAAATCCATCCAACTTGCGATCCGAGATATAATGGTCTCATACCGTCCATCTAAAACACATGCATTTGTAGAATTTTATTTGTTGCATTATAAAGGTCATTGTTTAACATAAAAAATTGTGTTGCTGTCATTGACAGCTATATACCAGTACCTGTAGATAAATGCAGCAATCTTATAATGTGCAGATCCCTCTCTCCTCGTAATTAATTATGATACAATAAATGTAATACTATTTTCTCCATAGTGGGTCTTGTTGAACCCTGCTACCGTTAAAGATTTTGGTGAACAACGCAACCAGCCAAAAATATTTCTCAAAAAGTTTTGTTTTTGTCCTTAAATCTTGAGATGGCCAATGTTTACAATTACAGTAACGTATTCGTCAGCGACATTCCGTTGTTTTTGTTAGAATGTTAGCAAAAATAGCGAATGTGAAGCACATGTCGAAGGCTGCCACTTCCATGAGGAATGTTGTGAATTTTTTGTGTGCCACAGTGATTCGTTTAGGAAATGCGTCCTGTTTGCACTGCAATAGTTTGTGTATGGTTCTGTGAAAGCATAAGAACCAAAGGAAGACGAAATGCTGTATCCTGGAACGTAGTGCAAGAGCGAACGGCATGTTGCTGACGAATTTCTTTCTTTCTTTTTCTACTGCCGTTACCCCACATTGTGCGCAGGGTCGGCAGGGTTAAGTACGGACGTGGTATGGTTAATTTTAAGACGTGGCCAGATGCCCTTGCTGCCGCCACCCATACCCCCCGGGACGCAATTAGTGTGCCCCAGATTTCTGCGTCTAGTGTAAATCGTGAAATAGTGTGAATGTGCTTCAAATGCCTGCAAGTCGTGTAATTGAGGCGGAACGTGGCCACCAGTACGGTATTCACCTAGTAGGATGTGGAAAACCACATCCAGGCAGGCCGCCACACCAGCCGTCGTCGTCAATTCGCCGGGCGGATTCGATCCGGCGCGCTACCTGAGTCTAGGAAGCAGAGCGTCAGCGCTCTCGGCTACCCTGGCCGGTCTGGCATGTTGATGACGAATACAATACTTTAATTGGAAAAGTAAGCTATCTTAAAACGAACAATATAGCTTGGAACCTGTTATGGCATTAAAATAATGCTTTTTAAAAGTGTTTGAATAGAGTTGCGTTCCTCATCAACAAATGTAATACTGATTGATTTCCTCATAAATACACTACGCAACAGAAAAAGAGAAGCTCTCACACGGGATGGAGAAAAAGTTTCTGAAATTGTCTCATTTCATTTGTATAAGTCATTTCATTTGTGTAAGTACCTGTGCCTGAGTTTCAGGCCGGATCCCCCACTTAACGCTCGATGCTGAGTTGCTGTTCCAGAACATGGAGAGCATCGGCAATTCTATTCGTGTGTGAGGGGGAATCTAAAGTAGACTGAGGCGTCAGTGAAAATGAAGATCGAGGAGGAAGCAGTGCCAGGGTAATCTGTCAAGTTGTGAGAACCGCTGTACCTAGGTGGCTTAGTGGCAGTCAGCTTTCACGCCGGCCGGGGTGGCCGAGCGGTTCTAGGCGCTACAGTCTGGAACCGCGTGACCGCTACGGTCGCAGGTTCGAATCCTGCCTCGGACATGGATGTGTGTGATGTCCTTAGGTTAGTTAGGTTTAAGTAGTTCTAAGTTCTTGGGGACTGATGACCTCAGAAGTTAAGTCCCATAGTGCTCAAAGCCATTTGAACCATTTTCGGCTTTCACATCCGTGCAGTGCGGACGTGCTGTTTCTTTCCGCCTGCGAAGCGCGCACGCTCGTTGTTTACTTTTCAACGGCCGTCCCTTACGTGTGGTAGAACAATGGCCAACCGTTTTAGAAAATCAACACTACGATTCAACTTCTGCAACGACTACACACTATCAAAGGCCTTGGATATGGAACGCTTT
Organism: Schistocerca piceifrons; assembly: GCF_021461385.2. NCBI lineage: Eukaryota > Metazoa > Arthropoda > Insecta > Orthoptera > Acrididae > Schistocerca > Schistocerca piceifrons. The sequence continues at coordinate 753,143,995 of NC_060140.1, forward strand.
CTACGAGACGTTGCTTAAGTCCCAGCTTCCGACATCTTGGACATCCATTTGTCCATATTAAGCAGTACGGTATACGTCAAAGTCATCAATGACTCAGTGCGCGAAAGAATACTTCGTGAAACCAAACGCGGGTTACGCTTTTTCCACGCCGATGGAAATGTCGGTGCGGTCACGGTCGACCACGCAGGCTTGGGAATGCGCACTACACGTGTTTTCGAAGTTCCGTTCGGGCTCCTGGCGGAAGACGATATCGCGGCTTTCCGCTCCTATGGCACTGTACATGGCTACACTGCCGATCGCTGGGCGCAATTCCAAATGTATCCCGTTCTTAACGGTGTACGACAGATCACCATCGATTTCCATCGCCACGTGCCATCTTACCTGCAAATCAGCGGGTTCCGCGCGGTCGTCATATACGACGACCAGCCCAGCTGGGTGCGGCAAAGATGGCCACCTCAGGTCTGAATGTCTTCAGTTGACAGCAGCTACCGTGGCGCCTCCGACTCTGACGACGGTTTTACCGATCACCTACGGATCAGCGCTCTCTACTGCCACTGGCCGCCGTCCGTCGGTTCATGTACCAGTGACCCTTCCTGCTGCTACGGATACCTTCGGGGTCGACGCGTCGCGTTCACAACCTGACGCTACTCCGACGCCTCTACCAACAGCGACGACTTCCGATCTCCACCCGACCGATAATATGGACGCCCCTTCACTTATCGATTCCGCGACGGCCTTCCTCCCAGAGCACCGCGATTCCCTCCCGTCTTCCGATACAGAGGGACGAATGCGCAAACAACGTTCCCCTAAAAGGTGCAAGAGGAGCCGATGTACGACCTCGGAACGAGAGAACCAGACCACATCCCCCAGAGGCTCCTGAGAACGTCCGGCCCAACGAGGCCTCGGAGAACCTGCACGACGACACGAGTGACGACATGACGCCGGCTGTGGCTGTGCCGGTGCCTGCTCTGTTGGCTCTCCCGGGTGCACCTGAACCAATGGACTCCACCGTTGCGACTGCCGCCGAGACGTCATCCACTCTTACGAACTAAGTGGAACGTAAGAACATCACAACGACAGCGCCTTCAATGGCATGGAGTGACGTCGTCGACGAAGGCCCGAACCACACGCTGGAGACGCAGTTACCCCGAACTAGTTACGCTCCCGATAACGCCGTCAGGTGACGTACGGCATGACTCGCCGTTGCCTCGCCCCTCTTCACCCTTCGCTGATGGAGTTCCCCTAAACGAAGGGTACGACTCCTGACTTACCGAGTAGAGATGAACAACACTAACACCATTAGCTCCACCATGAAAATTCAACTGCAGCGAGAAATGATAGGGGCATTTGACGTCGACATCGCACTTCTACAGGAAGTACACTTGGCTACACTTCCAGACGTCTCCTGGTGACCACCTGGGACGTGGTTTAGCCATCTACATCCGAGAAGGCATTCCGGTGGCTGATGTCACACACCTTCCATCCGCAAGAGGCATGGCCATCATCGTCATGGGGACGCGTATTGTCAACAATTACGCTCCGTCAGGCTCCACCCGTAGACGAGACAGGGCACACTTCTATTCAGAAGAGATCGCCCCTTTGCTTCTTGAACGTTGTGCCCATTACTTGCTTGGGGGTGATTTTAATTGTGTCCTGCACCCTAAGGATGAAATGCCCCACTAAAACACCTGTCAAGAACAGCGCCTTGTCTTCCGTGATCTGTGGCTCCGGGAGACTTGGGAAGTTGGGCACGGTAACAAAGCTGGACACATTTACCAGACGAGCCACCCCGCGAGCCGCCTTGATAGAAGTTACGTCTCTGGAGAACTCACACCTGCAGTTCAAGGAGCAGAGCTTCGGCCCTTGGCCTTTTCGGACCACTGTGCCTACATTTGCAACATTCTCCTCCCGCAACAGGTCGTCTGGTGCAGTCGTGCACCGTGGAAGCTTAACATCGCACATCTTCATGATCCCGAATGTCTTCCATGTGTTACCGAGACTTGGGCCACCTGTGAACGTCGCTTACCTAACGTACTGTACAACCTTCACTTGGTGGCTGGAATGTGCCAAACTTGCCATTCGACTTACCTTGATTCAGTTTGGCAAGGAAGTAGCTGCGTGGTGCCGGCACACTACTATTTCTACGCCGTTCTCCGCGGCCTGGACGCCCGACCGCCCGTCCCTGAAACTCAGAGAGAACGCAGCAGGATTAAGGCACAAATTGTAACGTTCACACGCCTTAGACTGCGGGGGGCGATGGTGCGGACCCGACGTCAAGATTCAGCGGAACAAGAACATCCCACCACGCACCATATCACCTCCTACAAGAAACATCGACGACGACTCATCACCGAGATCTACACCTGTCGCGCGAAGCAAGTCACTTGTCAGGCCGAAATCGTCAATTCCTTTGTAGACCACCACTGAACAATGTACCAGGAGGAGACTACTGCGGAGTTTGTGTTACCACACGTAACTCACACCCTCGCCAGCGGCGAAGCGGAGAGCTGATGGATCCAGTTATGCGTGACGAAGTCCACGATGCAATCAACAACGGTGCTCTGAATATGTCACCTGATGTCGACAGAATTTTATCGCGCTTTCCTCTCGCTAATGGCGTCACGGTGGACGACGATGTTTCATGAGCTGATGACGATGGGGAACGCCGTACCGCTGTACTTTGACACGGGAATTATTATACCCGTCCACAAACCGACACCGGGAGTGACGACTACAGATTACCGTCACCTGACACTGCTTAACGCAGACTATAAAATTTTTACACGACTCCTGGCGACGCGATGCTGCAAGAACCTGCCTAGCATTCTATCCCCAGAACAGACAACTCCGGGTGTCTCCATTAATTAAAAAACGGCCATAGGACAAGGTCGTGATTTATTTGCACTGGCAGCGGCGTACAGACTCCACGCCACGGTGGTTACCGTGGACTTTGACAGCGCATTCGGCAAGGTGCGGTATCCTGTTCTCAGTAATGAGCCGAATGGGTTTTCCACCCGCCTTTATTGATATCCTCCGGCGCCTGTACGGCACCGCCGAATCGCTGATTCAGGTCAATTTCCTGGTGGCAGGACCAGTGACGATCCGGGGTTGCATAAGACAAGGTTGCCCACTTTCGACACTACTCTATGCCATACCTGGAGCCAGTCATCGAGAGTCTGACAAGCCACCTTTCTGGTCTCACTCTGCGACAGCACTGTTTCCGGTGTCGTGCGTATGTGGATGACCTCCTCCTCTTGGCCCGCTCACGGAATGAAACACAAACGTTGCTTGATTTGATGCAGGAGGATCTACAACGATTTGACGCATGGTGCATGGAATGGCAATTGAATCTCAATGTACACAAGTGTAATGTGCTGCGAATACATAGAAAGAAAGATCCTTTATCATTTAGCTACAATACAGCAGGTCAGCAACTGGAAGCAGTTAATTCCATAAATTATCTGGAAGTACGCATTAGGAGTGATTTAAAATGGAATGACGATATAAAGTTGATCGTCGGTAAAGCAGATGCCAGACTGAGATTCATTGGAAGAATCCTAAGGAAATGCAATCCGAAAACAAAGGAAGTAGGTTACAGTACACTTGTTCGCCCACTGGCTGAATACTGCTCACTGGTGTGGGATCCGTACCAGATAGGGTTGATAGAAGAGATAGAGAAGATCCAACGGAGAGCAGCGCGCTTCGTTACAGGATCATTTAGCAATCGCGAAAGCGTTACGGATATGACAGATAAACTCCAGTGGAAGACTCTGCAAGAGAGGGGCTCAGTAGCTCGGTACGGGCTTTTGTAAGTTTCGAGAAGATACCTTCATCGAGGATTCAAGCAGTATATTGTTCCCTCCTACGTATATCTGGCGGAGAGACCATGAGGATAAAATCAGAGAAATTAGAGCCCACACAGAGGCATACCGACAATCTTTCTTTCCACGAACAATACGAGAGTGGAATAGAAGGGAGAACCGATAGAGGTACTCAAAGTACCCTCCGCCACACACTATCCGGTGGCTTGCGGAGTATGGATTTAGATGTAGATGTAGATCAACGTACGGAATTGTAGCGGGCAGTAACATGAGTGTGGCTAAATCCACGGCCATGTTCATTGGATGCGGCCTCTCACACGACGATTTAGCACCTCTCTAGTGTGTGCAGGAACTACAATACCTTGGTATTATTTTCGCCTCCACCGTGAGCTTCTCCGCTGCCATAAATTTTAGGCGGTGCGACAAAATCTCCTCCGCCGACTCGATTCTTTACAACGTGTCCAATACCTCAGTCAACATGTGGCGTCCAGAATGGTCCACATCGCACAGGTACTCCCGCTGTCATCGGCTATTGGACGCAGCCTCCTGGCTGATTTTGGATACTTTCTTACGACCGGTACGCTCTTTGAGGTCTGTTACGAAACACTTACACTCCCCCCGCGAGCGGGAGGCATCGGCCTTTTTAATGTGCGACTCCGAGCGGCGTCCACCATTAACAAGCAATGGAACGGAGGCCCCTCCCTTACGCGCCTGGAAATTCTTACGCCCGTGACCATAACGCCATCAGTACCAGTCGGACATCAAGCACCATCTGACGCACATTTCTGATTTCATCGTCGACTTCATTTATGCTCACACACACCTACCGAACACGCGTTGTCGTCGACCTAAAGATTTTTACACCCCACTGCTACGTTACACAACAAGCAACAACATCAAACTAAGACATCCATCGAAGCGCTGGTCCACGGTTTGGCATCGTATCCACCAGTATTTCCTTCACTCCAACGTCCGGGCAACATGGTAGCACGTCGCATGTGGAAAATTCGCCACAAATAAACATCTTCACGCAATGGGAATAACGGACTCTCCACTTTGTTCATTTTGCCACCTCATGGATGACGATGTCCACCAACTGACCTGTGCTGCAACCAGCGATGTCTGGAAGCTTGGTCGACAGCTCGTTGCCCCTGTTACCTCCGCGCTCCGCCGAATTCGATTGACCCATGGACTTTTATCCATCCTGAGGATACTTATTCTTCCCCCCCCCCTCCAACAAAAATCATGCGATCGTGTGGGTCAAGGGGTGGACGATCACTTACACGTATAATGATGGCGACAAAATGTATAATGATGGCGACAAATCACGCCTTGACTTCTGGCAGTACTTTACAAACCGCCTACACTTAGGTCGGACATCGACCGCGCTTCCTCGCCTTCTTCGAGAATTACCTACACGTGAACTTTAAGTCACCCCCTCTCAGCTGGATGGTGCCACATGCCGACAACACTGCCGCCCCCCCTCCCCCCCCCCCCCCCCCATGTTGACATCCGAGATCCTCCGCGCTACTTTCTATATCATAACCCACAGTGGAGTAGGCGCATGGACACGCACATCCATTCTTTTATGCCCTATACCAGAGCGCGCTGGTCATTCCCCCAACTCTACTGTCCCCTCCTCCTTGGCTTTTGCCCTCCTTTCGGGCGCTTCTTCCTGATAGTGGTGTCGGGGACACACTGGCCAGATCTCGCATGTTGACCCCTGCCCATTCTGCCTCCACGTTCTATATGCCGGGTAGTTGTCTGCAAGTCTTAACATTCCCCAGCACGTTTTTCCCTTTTTTGTCTATTGCCTGACACCTCTTAGCTTCCTTCAGTATTACTGTTACTATTTTTTTCCGAGACCTTGTTAATAGAGACTTTTGCTCGCACTGTTTCTAGTGTAATGTTCCTTGATAATTCCGCCTAAAGAATGGCATTTCTGTTGTATTTATGCTTGTACAAATAAAGATGTTTTGTTTTCCCTACCCAGTTCCCGATTTAAAAAAAAAGCTGGAGGGGAGTGATTCAGGGATGGGAAGGGGGAGGTATCGTAGCCAGGATTTTCGACCCCTGCCAAACCTGTCTCCAACAGCTCAGAAATGACAACCCCACTTTACAGAAAAACAGTGGCCAGCACACCTGCCTCGTAAGCAGGGGACCCGGGTTCGATTCCCGGACTTGGTACAAATTATCACTCGCCACTTCAGTCTCTGTACATTAAAAAAATGATTTTGGTCTCTGTGTGATAGTTTCAAACTAAATCGCACAACAATTTATATGTAAACTGATCCGCTTCTTTCATAAAGTACTGTTGTATAGGTAGCTGTAAGCTTATTTGTCCGTCGCTGACATAGAGGACCGCCAACCTTCTTTCCTTCCCGTCTGGGCAAACTGTGTAGTGACTACTAAGTACGTGTAAAGTTTACTGGGACAGGGTTAATGCTAGCTACAATGAAGTGGATAATTCGAATGTAATACTGGCATTTTAATTTGATATCCCCACAACTGACAAATGGTACAAAAAAATGTGAATTTCTTTGTCCATTCACACACTCCTGAGAATGGCACATTAACAATTTGCAATTAGGCCCCCTATTACCGGCAGCTACGTTGAGATACTGACAGGTTTAAGATAGATTCTATAATGGTAAGACAGAGATTTAGGAACCAGGTTTTAAATTGTAAGACATTTCCATGGGCAGATGCGGACTCTGACCACAATCTATTGGTTACGAACTGTAGATTAAAACTGAAGAAACTGCTAAAAGGTAGGAATTTAAGGAGATGGGACCTGGATAAACTGACTAAACCAGAGGTTGTACAGAGTTTCAGGGAGAGCATAAGGGAACAATTGACAGGAATGGGGGAAAGAGATACAGTAGAAGAAGAATGGGTAGCATTGAGAGATGAAGTAGTGAAGGCAGCAGAGGATCTAGTAGGTAAAATGACGAGGGCTAGTAGAAATCCTTGGGTAACAGAAGAAATATTGAATTGATGGGAGGAGAAAATATAAAAATGCAGTAAATGAAGCAGGCACGAAGGAATACAAACGTCTCAAAAATGAGATCGACAAGAAGTGCAAAATGGCTAAGCAGGGATGGCTAGAGGACAAATGTAAGGATGCCTACAGGAAAATTAAAGAGACGTTTGGAGAAAAGAGAACCACTTGTATGAATATCAAGAGCTCAGATAGAAACCCATTTCTAAGCAAAGAAGGGAAAGCAGAAAGGTGGAAGGAGTATATAGAGGGTCTATACAAGGGCGATGTACTTGAGGACAATATTATGGAAATGGAAGAGGATGTAGACGAAGATGAAATGGAAGATATGACACTGCCTGAAGAGTTTGACAGAGCACTGAAAGACCTGAGTCGAAACAAGACCCCGGGAGTAGACAACATTCCATTAGAACTACTGACGGCCTTGGAGAGCCAGTCCTGACAAAACTCTACCATCTGGTGAGCAAGATGTATGTGACAGGCGAAATACCCTCAAACTTCAAGAAGAATATAATAATTCCAATCACAAATAAAGCAGGTGCTGACAGAAGTGAAAATTACCGAACTATCAGTTTAATAAGTCACGGATGCAAAATACTAACGCGAATTCTTTACAGACGAATGGAAAAACTAGTAGAGTCCGACCTCGGGGAAGATCAGTTTGGATTCCGTAGAATTATTGGAACACGTGAGGCAATACTGACCCTACGACTTATCTTAGAAGCTAGATTAAGGAAAGGCAAACCTACGTTTCTAGCATTTGTAGACTTAGAGAAAGCTTATGACAATGTTGAGTGGAATACTCTCTTTCAAATTCTAAAGGTGGCAGGGGTAAAATCCAGGGAGCGAAAGCCTATTTACAATTTGTACAGAATCCGGATGGCAGTTATAAGAGTCGAGGGGCAAGAAAAGGAAGCAGTGGGTGGGAAGGGAGTGAGACAGGGTTGTAGCCTATCCCCGGTGTTATTCAATTTGTATATTGAGCAAACAGTGAAGGAAACAATAGAAAACTCGGAGTAGGTATTAAAATACATGGAGAAGAAATAAAAACAGTGAGGTTCGCCGATGACATTGTAATTCTGTCAGAGACAGCAAAGGACTTAGAAGAGCAGTTGAACCGAATGGATAGTGTCTTGAAAGTAGGATATAAGATGAACATCAACAAAAGCAAAACGAGTATAATGGAATGTAGTCGAATTAAGTCGGGTGATGCTGAGGGAATTAGATTAGGAAATGAGACACTTAAAGTAGTAAAGGAATTTTGCTATTTGGGGAGCAAAATAACTGATGATTGTTGAAGTAGAGAGGATATGAAATCTAGACTGGCAATGGCAAGGAAAGCGTTTCTGAAGAAGAGAAATTTGTTAACATCGACTATAGATTTAAGTGTCAGGAAGTCGTTTCTGAAAGCATTTGTATGGAGCGTAGCCATGTGTGAAAGTGAAACGTGGACGATAACTAGTTTGGACGAGAAGAGAATAGAAGCTTTCTAAATGTGGTGCTACAGAAGAATGCTGAAGATTAGATGGGTATATCATATAACTAATGAGGAGGTATTGACTAGGATTGGGGAGAACAGAAGTTTGTGGCACAACTTGACTAGAAGAAGCGATCGGTTGGTAGGACATGTTCTGAGGCATCAAGGGATCACCAATTTAGTATTAGAGGGCGGCGTGGAGGGTAAAAATCGTAAAGGGAGACCAAGAGATGAATACACTAAGCGGATTGAGAAGGATGTAGGTTGCAGTAGGTACTGGGAGATGAAGAAGCTTGCACAGGATAGAATAGCATGGAGAGCTGCATCGAACCAGTCTCTGGACTGAAGACAACAACTACAGCAACAACGTTGATAAATACTCGGCACCTCGCAAGGATAATACCAGACTAAGAAGATTGGGTGAGTTGTTGGAAGTGGTTAAGCGTTGGTGAAAATCTCGTTTCTGAGCACACACAGAGCTTAACCGCTAAACCCTGCACGGAACACGCGTTGGTGCAGTGCTGCGATACAGACCGTGTAGCTCCCTCCGAAGACGATGGCCATGACGCCGTCTCCAAGTCCGTACCGCTCGACGGCTGAAGGCGAAGTCCTCTCTCTCCACAATTGTCCCGTCTCCCACGCGTACGAAAACGCGGCGGAAGAATACTCAGTTTCGGCCAATGTCGAACGCTCTATCAACGCCGAAATCCCTCCAACGGCATTTCTGAGATCTACCCAATGATCGGAGAAGTCATAACTCCCCTAGGCAAACGAAATTCCCGTCTTCGCCACGTGTTGCCCAGCACAGGTGGCTCCGGATGCCGGGCTATCCCCAAAACCGTCGTATTGTCCCGCGTTTCCGGTGACCGCTACCTGCCGCCCACAGCGGCCCGGCGAGCTACGGCCAGCTGCAGACTTTATATTCCACAATTCTCAACTTCCGACACTTTTCACCAACGCTTTGAATTAGTGGCTCAATCATGCAGTCATGCAGGGAATACTGCTCGAGAGTACCACATATTTATCATAATTCAATAGTCATGATCTGATGCTCTTGCCAGTCCCTTTATTATTAATACTAATGTTGGGAAGCTAACGTGTAAGTGCCCATGTCCTGGCACGTTACATAGCTACCAGAGAACCTCTGTATGATTAACATCGTTCCCTCGAAATAATTTTCTTCTTAACGACCCCTGAATCACTGTATTGCCAGTAATTGCAGTCAATGAAGACAGTGAAAATCATTAGCTCTGGAACATTTCTACCCTATCTGGTGAGGCAGGTTGAGAGAGTAGCCTGAAAATGAAAATAATGAATCCGTCCACAATACCTGCGATGCGGGCATCAAAACGGCCGTGAAGACGTGCCCTGATAGATGGAGATACGCATTATCAGTAGGGACTGAAGCGCTTGGTTGGGAGATACATGCAGTTGAAGGAGATCGTAGGAAAAGAAATCATATCTACATCTACACCTATATTCCGGAAGCACCATTACAGAACTTCGCAAGTCCAGACATTCTACGCAAATTTATTATAGGGTGCACGGTCATGCTGATACAGTCGTCGTCTCCGAACTGTCCTTGCACTGTAGGCTGTACACAACGACGTTAAATATTCCTATATCCTTCCGCATTTAATGTTTCTTAAGAGCAATAAGAGGACCACACTATAACCACGAGAAACACCAACCACAACACAACCCCGTCGGTACTTCACTGTTAGCATTACACATCGCGGCATGCAACGTTCTCCTGGCATTCGGCAAACCCATGTATGGCGGATCATATTTTGTTAACACTGTCATCTGCCCCTTTCCTGATCCAGTCACGAATCATTCGGGGGGAGAACAACTGCTGGCAAACCTCCACGTGGGCTCGAATCTCTCTAGTTTTATCTTCATGGTCTCGTCGCTACATATACGTATGTGGCAGAAGTATATTTGTTGGCTCTTCTAGGAATGTCCTCTTTCGGCATTTACCAGTAACTTACCTCATGATTCAGAACCCGTCTCCTGCAGCGCCTGCGACTGAAGTTGGTTGATCATTTGTGTAAGACTTTCGTGCCTACGAAATAAACCTATAACGAAATGCGCAGCTCTTCTTTGCACCTTCTCTATTTCCTCTGTCAATCCTATGTGGTTCGGAGACCATACTGACGAACAATGTTCAAGTACACACACCAAGAAAAGGTTTGAATCGCCTCGGTTCCGAGAGTTCCAGAATCTGTACAGAAAAGTGGAATAGAGATCATCATAAACATCATTTCCACCCTTTTTATTGTTCATGAAAACCACGCATTGCTTGTTCTACCATCATACCGCGAGATCTTCAGAGGCTGTGGTCCAGACTGCTGTACACACGGGAACCCCTAATGACCTGTAGCACGTCCTCTTGCATTGATGCTTGCCTCTATTCGTCATGGCATACTATCCACAAGTTCATCGAGGAACTGTTGGTGCAGATTGCCTCATTCCTCAACGACGGTTCGGCGTAGATCCCTCAGAATGGTTGGTGGGTCAAGTCGTCCATAAACAGTCCTTTACAATCTATCCTATGCATGTTCGATAGGGTTCACGTCTGGAGAACATGCTGGCCCCTCTAGTCGAGTAAAGTCGTTATCCTGAAGGAAGTCATTCACGAGATGTGCAGGATTGGGGCTCGAACTGTCGTCTATGAAGACGAATACCACGCCAATATGTCGCCGAGATGGTTGCACTATCGGATTGCATTCACGTATTGTACAGCCGTTACAGCGCTTTCCATGACCACCAGCGGCGTACGTCGCCCCCACATAATGCCACTCCAAAACAGCAGGAACCTCTTTCTTGCTGCACTCGCTGGACAGTGTGTCTAAGGTGTTCAGCCTGACCGGGTTGCCTCCAAACACGTCTCCGTCAATTGCCTTGTTGAAGGCATATGCGACACTCATCAGTGAAGAGAACGTGATTCAAATCCTGAGCGGTCCATTAGGCATGTTGTTAGGCCCATCTGTACTGCGCTGCATGGTGTCGTGGTTGCAAAGATGGACCTCGCCATGGACGTTGAGAGTGAAGTTACGCATCATGCAGCCTGTTGGGCACACTCTGAGTCGTAACACGAAGTCCTGTGGCTGCACGAAAAGCATTCTTCAACATGGTGGCGTTGCTGTCAGGGTTCCTCCGAGCGATAATCCATAGGTAGCTGTCATCCACTACAGTAGTAGCCCTTGGACAGACTGAGCGATGCATGTGATCGACATTTCCTGTCTCTCTATATCTCCTTCATGTCCGAACAACATCGCTTTGGTTCATTCCGAGACGCCTGGACATTTCCCTTGATGAAAGGCCTTCCTGGCACAAAGTAAGAATGCGGACGTGATGGAACCACAGTATTGACCGTGTAGGCATGGTTGAGCTACAATCAACACGAGCCGTGTACCTCCATCCTGGTGGAACGACTGGAAGTGATAGGCTGTCGGACCCCCTCCGTCTAATAGGCGCTGCTCTTGCATGGTTGTCTACATCTTAAGGTGGGTTTAGTGACATCTCTGAACAGTCAAAGGGATTGTCTCTGTGAGACAATATCCACAGTTAACGTCTATCTTCAGGAGTTCTGGGAACCGGTGTCATGCAAAACATTTTTTGGTGTGTGTGTTACTCGAATGACGATTTTGCAAGCTGCCTCCTTTGCTGACGGTTTAGATTTTCTGAGGACTCTTCCAATGAATGTCAGTCTGGCATCTGCTTTTCCTCGTTCCACTCTATATCGCAAGTACGAGATCGAATAGCATCCCGTTCAGACCCACAAACTTAGAATTTAATTTGCTCGATTTCAGAAGTAATCATGTTTCTTTTAGATTTCAGAAGTAATGATGTTTCTTTGCACATTCCCTTTCTGGAAACTACCCTATGAATGGTCAAAACTATTAATAATCAGTCAAAAGAATATTTGACTGATTGACTTCAGTATACCTATTAAGGAGAGGAGTAGTATTTTTAACACAGTTTAGTAGTGGTGAATAATGAGCTGAAGTTCACGAGAACTTTCACGAATAATCAGTGTACAAGGAAGCGGGTAAGGGAAGTACTGAAATGATATGCGCTAGAAGTTCTTTGAGCTTGTGGATGATGCAATATGGAATACCACAGTGAATAGTTCAGGTTAATCACGAAAGTTAGACAAACAATTATAGGGATAAGAAATGATCAAGCGAAGAAATATAGTTAACAGAAGAAAAAAATTGATCGAGGAAAGAAGAAAATACGAAAACGTTTAGGAAAAGACAGGAGTACAGTAATATAAGTAAATAACAAATGAAACCAACAGAATGTTCAAGAAAGCTAAAGTGAAATGGCTGCAAGAAAAATATGAAGAAATAGGAAAGGAAATGATCGCCGGAAGGCCAGATTCATCATACCGAAAAGTCTTGAATATCATTCACAGAACTTTAGACGAATGCCGTCAAGATTAAGAGTACAAATAAAAATAAATCGTTAAAAAATGAGGAGAGAGCTGATAGGTAGAAACATAATACTGACGACCTCTATGAAAAGGAAGAATTCTCTGGCAGCATTACTGAAGATTAAATGGATCTCAGTTTTGAGTAGTGAATTCATTACTGGAGTCAGAGCTTGATAGAAGTTTTTAAGACTTGCGATCAAAGGCGTTAGTTGGAAGTGATAAAATTACTGCAGATTTTTAAAATTATTCGGGTAACCAAGCGATAGTTCAAATTAGTAACTAGAATCTATTTAACTGGAAACATGGCATCGAACTTACGGAATAATATCACCCACAAAATCCCGGAGATAACATTATGGCGTTATACACTGATGAACCAAAGTACCGTGACCTCTGCCCACTGCGAAGCTGAATGCCGTCTAGGAGCGTTGCCGGCCATGACATAGTAAGGGAAGTCAATAAGCAGAGCCGATAAGAATGGGGATTCATACTAGCGACGATAGGTTGGAGAAATCTTTCACAAAGAGCAGATTGTTTATAGCACGGTACCTGGGAACGAGCATGTTGAAAACGGTGAAGGAGGTGCTCCATTTGCGTGCTGCTGTCGCCAGTATCTACAGGTAGTGATTGAAGGCTAGTGAAACCACTAGTAGGCTACAAGATGTTGGACGTCCACGCCTCACCACAGAACGTAACGGCCGGATATTTGCCCTCTCTGTAGAGTGGGGCAGGCGGCGACCTTTGGCAGATAAGGTACATTGTCCGTGAAGGCGCAAGTGTTCGGAAGCACATCGTTCATCACCAATGGCTGTATACAGAGTTCCACAGAAGATGAGACTTACCTGTTGCGATTAGCTGTACGAAATTCGTTCCAGAAGCTGGGAGCTCAGAATTTACCTTGTCGCCGTTATTTACTGTCTCTAGATGTCAAGGAATACAGTGGGTTGAATCCACAAGGGCCGTACTGACTTATAGAACCGAGATTTTCGTCAGCTAAAATGTCATAAAATGCTAGTGTAAATCGCGTTCGATATACCTACAACAGATGTACGACAGAGATAGAATTCCGTTGTTGTGCTCATATGTCCAGTCGTAATGCAGTGACTCTGTCAAGCCACAACGCACGTGCGTGGCCATAATGGTTCAAATGGCTCTGAGCACTATGGGACTTAACATCGGAGGTCATCAGTCCCCTAGAACATAGAACTACTTAAACCTAACTAACCTAAGGACATCACACACATCCATGCCCGAGGCAGGATTCGAACCTCCGACCGTAGCAGTCGCTCGGTTCCGGACTGAAGCGCCTAGAACCGCTCGGCCACCGTGGCCGGCGTGGCCATAATGTCTGTCCAGATCACTCACCACCATAAAGGAAGAGAAATAATATTAATCTTTCAATTTTGATCACAAATTCGAACTTCTAAGAAAATACCGACTCAACTGGTGTCATACTCAGACGGATCAGTTAAGTAGTTGTTACGTCGTCAATATTAATTACACTTCTAATACTACTAAATTAATTTTCCAGGTCTATAGACACTAACAACGTATTATCCTTATTTTACTCATTTATTTATTTATTTTTGAGTTATCAGTCTTCTGACTAATTTGACACGGCCTGCCACAAATGACTCTACTGTGTCAAACTTTCTATCTCAGGGTAGCACATGCAACCTACGTCTTTATTTATTTGCTGGATGTATTCCCATCTCCGTCTTCCCAGCTGTTTTTGTCATCTATAGTTCTTTCTGGTACCATGGAAGTTGTTCTCCGATGTCTTAATTGGTGTCCTATCGTCCTGTCCTTTCTTCTGTTACACCCCACCCGTCAGTTATCTGGTTTTGGCGTGTGTTCACCCCCGCTAATTGACTAACAGATCAACAGAGAGTGCAAAACTGCCGCAGTATCGGATAACACATAGAAAGTAATAAGGCCCTGTGACTCCTGATTGAACTGCGGTGGCAGTGTTGACGTTAATTGATTCAGAATTGATCACTTTTAATTAACAAGGGGTGCACGTTGATGTTATATTCAGCTATTGAACACCAGATGCAAATGTTGAACACAAAATTAATTAAGAAAGTGACTTAGGATTTCAACTACTTGATTGAAAACAGATGCAGTCGATTAGCACAGATTTATTTTAACTCCTGACCTACAATTATCACAGTGGTAATAAATTGCGTTTACGTGGAGTAAAGCGTGATAATTCAAAATTAATTCCTATCGACTGACCCAGGCATAATGCGAAGTGCGAGAAGAATTCCCCAATACACAGTCCATGAAACCCTCGTGGAAACTTTGTCGAAGTGATCTAACAAGTAAATCAGTGGCCTTATTCTAGCTGGAGTGGGTGCAATATCACTGAATTCAGCGTGGTGGGGTGTCGTCGTTGTGAGGACGTCGGCCGGCCTCATGGTGCTGCAAGGCTGCGCTCGTCTATTCACTATTAGCTATCTTGCTCACTACTTAGTACTTAGCTGAACCAAAACTTTCTATCTCCAAGCTCAATCGTACCATTAGCTAAGTCGTAAACTGCAGAGATGCTCACCCTTTCTCAGGCAAGCTGAGTAAGGAACGCCACGTCCGCACTCTAGGCAAGCTGGGAACGGAAGACCACTATGGAGACTTCTCCCAGTCCACTCTTTGCCTCGGTTTCCCCTCCAGCAAAATCACTTACGCCAATTGCAGCCCAAGTGTCGTTAATTATGCGTTGCTCCCCAGTGCTGACCAGTGCCTGCTCTGGGAAGTGAACAAATTCCCACAAAATATCCCTGCCTCTCAACTTCTGCTATTTAGCTCCTCCTAGGCCGCCCATCAACGTTAGCGGCTGCACAAAACACAAATTTCTCTGGAATTCTGACTCCCAGGAGAGTACTTCAAATTCCTTGGTCCTACGCTCCCATTGGAGGCCAGCGTATTTCATTCTGTCGCTCTTCACCTGATTTACTACAGACTCTGTGGACCGAGAATTTAGCATGAAGTTGGTATAGTCACGAACATGCATATTTTGGCCTCTGTTGACCGCTCCACCATAGCTTTGCACAGCTTGTTCGCATGTTTCACTGAAAACAGGATGACGGACATTTATCAACAGGCATACAAGTTCTCCGTCTGCTTCCCGGTACACCAGCATAGGGTCAACCACCTACTCACTGTCACTCATCTTAAGGCAGCTGGAGGCCGCACCCCGTTACCGCTTTCTCAGAGCTTGAGCCGCCCTACGCTGCCTATTGTCACTTCCTTTCGCCACTCCCCAGCCAGCCACGGTCAACTCTGAATACTTCCCTGGGATAAACTAGCCTCCAGTAGATAGACACGTTTCCACAAAGTTTTCATAACCATCACCCAACATTAATTATTCAAATACGTCCATACTATACCCTCTACAAGAAGCATTGTGCCTTGTCAGTCATTTTTGTTCAGCCCTACTGTTCGCTCAACATGAGTTAGGTGATCTTTAATGACTTTACACTTCTCATCAGTGTTTTATGTATATCCTTGCCTCACCGATTATATGGAGAACTCATCATTCCTTACCTTGGCAGTCCAGCTAATTTTCAACATTTGCCTGTAGCACCGCATCTCAAATGCTTCGATTCTCTTCTGTTCCAGTTTTCCTGCAGTCCATGTTTCACTACCATACGATGCTGTGCTCCAAAAGTACGGCCTCAGAAATTTCTTCTTCAAATTAATGTGTATGTTTAATACTAGTAAACTAATCTCGACCAAGACTGCCCCTTTTGCCATTTTGGCTTTTTATATTCTCCTGGCTCTGTCCTTTCTACGTTAATTTTCTGCCTAGGTAGCAGAATTCCTTCACTCCATGTAATTCGTGGTTCCTATTTCTGATGTTACGTTTCTCACTGTTCTCAGTTCTGATACTTCTCATTACTTTCTTCGATTTCATTCCATTCAGCAGATTCTATAATTCATCTTCACTTTCAACGAGGATAGCAATGTCATCAGCGAATCTTATCATTGATATCGTTTCACCCTGAATTTTAAATCGACCCTATAATCTTCCTTTTATTTCCGTCATTGTTTCTTCGATGTGTTGACTGAAAATTAGGGGTGAAAGACTACATTGCTTACAACCTTTTTTAAAAATGATTCAAATGGCTCTGAGCACTATGGGACTTAACTGCTGTGGTCATCAGTCCCCTAGAACGTAGAACTACTTAAACCTAACTAACCTAAGGACATCACACACATCCATCCCCGAGTTAGGATCCGCACCTGCGACCGTAGCGGTCGCGCGGTTCCAGACTGTAGCGCCTAGAACCGCTCGGCCACACCGACCGGCACAACCTTTTTTAATCCGAGCACTTCGTTCTTGGTCTCCCACTCTTATTGTTCCCTTTAGACTCTTGTACACATCATGGATTACCCATCATTTCCCATAGTTTACCCATACTTTCCTCAGAATTTCAAACATTTTGCACCCTTTTACATTGTCGAACGCTTCTTATAGATCGACAAGTGGTATGAACGTGTCTTAATTTTTCTATGAGTTTTGCTTCCATTAGTAGCAGCGATGTCAGAATTACTTCCTTGGCGCCTTTACCTTTCCTGAACCCATACTGATCATGAGCTAATAGAGTCTCGGTTATCTTTCTGTTCTTCTGTACATTTTTTCAGAAATTTGGATGCACGAGCTGGTTACCTGATTGCGTCATATTTCTCGCACTTGTTTGTCCATGTTATCTTTGGAATTGTGTGGATGACTTTTTTTCTGTTCAGTCTAGTGGTATATCGCCAGTTTCATACTTTCTCACACGAATGTGAATAGTCGTTTTGTTGCCACTTCCCCCAATGATTGCAGAAATTCCGATGGAATGTTATCGATCCCTTCTGCTTGTTTGATATACAACTCTCCAAAGCTCTTTTAAATTCTAATACTGGATCCCCTATCTTTTCCCTTCTTCTATCACCTCGTCGGACTTAAGTCATCCCTCGCAAAAAGGCATTCAATGTACTCTCTGCACCTATCCGCTCTCTCGTGAGCATTTAACAGCGAAATTCCCTTTGTACTTGTAATGTTACCGCTCTTGCTTTTGATTTCACCGAAGGGAATTTTGACTTTGTTACATGCTGAGTCAGTTCTTCCGACATTCATATCTTCATATAGCACAAGCACATTCTTCATATAACCATTTCTGCTTGGTTTCCCTACAATACTTCTTTATTTTATTCCTAAGTGACCTGTATCTCTGTATTCGTGAATTTCCGTGAACGTTGTTCTACTTCCTTCTTTCATCGACCAGCTGAAGTACTTCTTCTTTTACTCACAGTTCCTTCGCAATTACCTTCCTTGTATTTCTTTTCCTTTCTTTTGTTTTTGTTTCCATCTTCTGTGACTGCTCTTTTTAAAGATGTCCATTCCTCTTTAACTGAACTTACTACTGAGTTATTCATTATTGCAGTAACTATAGCCACAGATAACTTCAAGAAAATTTCTTCGTTCTTTAGTCTTTTTCGTATCTCACTTCTTTCCACATTTTTTCTTCCTGATTCGTATCTTAAATTTCAACCTACGCTTCATCATTATTAAATTGTGTTATGAGTATATGTCTGCCCCAGGGTACACCTGACAATTCAGTAACTAATTTCGGAAGCTCTGCCTGACCATGATGTTACCTAATTGAAATCTTCCGGTATCTCCCGGCCTTTTCCGGGTATACCTCCTCCTTGAACAGATTGAACAGAGTATTCGCTATTGCTAGCTGAAATTTATAGCAGAACTCAATTAGTGTTTCTCCTCTTTCATTCCTTGTCCCAAGCCCATATTCTTCTGTAACCTTTTCTTTTTCTCCTTCCCCTGCAACTACATTCCAGTCCCCCATGACTATTAGATTTTCATCTCCCTTTACCTACTGAATTACTTGCTCAGCATCCTTGTATACTTTCTCTGTCTCTTCATCTTATGCTTGCGATGTCGGCATCTATACCTGAACTAATGTTGTCAGTGTTGGTTTCCTGTCGATTCTGATGAGAACAACACTATCATTTATACTCACCCACTATACTTTCTGCTAATTAGGACTTTAGTGGACCGTGTACCTTAAGTTCCCTGTTCGCCGGGAAAGGCATCTACTCCGAAGAATAAACGAAGTCCGTGAAATGTAGGTACAGGTATGACCAAATCGCCAATCTCTGTTCTTGCGGGAATAACGACAAGAATTAAAAACTCGGTTAAGGTTAAATAAAAGAAAAGGCTGCATGAAGTTACGGAAGTTAGTTAAATTCGAAAAATGTTGTAATTATAGTTAATGAAGGAAATATAATTAACGGACGCCTTCTCATTACGTGAGCAAAATTATTTTCATTATAATCACTGTCTGTTAATATATCTAAGAATGCTTGGTTTTGTTCCAACACGAAAACAGTAAAAAACTGGTAAATATTTCTCTAGCGTGATTTCAAAGTGATACATCACAGTGAACAAACACCTTTCCAGGTAGCAGTTCATGGAAAACATTTAGTGTGAACAATAAAATCTCATCTCTAGCAAAACAGTTGCATAAATGCAAAAATTCGTGACGTTATTCACTGTAATGCTTACTCTAAAAGTTATTTATGTTGATTCAGTACTGAATGCTGTCATTGAGCTTAAAATTTATCGTAATGATACAGCATCATTCAGTAATCACTTTCTGAGGGTTACATTTACGTAATTTTCAAAGTCAGAATTTCGATCGTAAAAGAATGGATAAGTTCGCGACATGATTTTACAGACTCATTGGTTTCTTGTGGCTTCAACTTTTATAACTAATCATTAACAATTACTACTAATCACTTTGTTCAGTTACTATATTAGTGGCTCAAGATGTCAACACACATTTCTGAAATATTGCAGTGGCGTAAAAATGGAAACTTATTTATCCATGGTAAAGTATAACAAAAAATATCTTTATCTGAATTTTACTTTCTTAAGCACTGTCTTTCAAATTATTATTTACTAGACTGAAACACTTGCGTTATTTATTGTTTTGCAAATTATTGACATTTTTATTATTGTTATTTCATTAATAAAACACTGTAATAGCTTATCAATCATTAGGACTCTCTCGTATCATCAGTAATAGGTAGGATGCGTCCTCCTTATGTATTTTGTCTTAGGTAAAAGTGAATGTATCACTTCGGTATAACTCGGTATTATTCAAAAACAAAATGAACTATGACTCTGGCTAGCCGTACACAATTCCAACTAAGTAATTAGTTGGATTTCACTTTAGGCTGAGATGCTGTCAGTGCAACGTAAGGCTTTGCTCCTTGTCAATGTGTAACACAGGCTCTTCTTCTTGTGGCTTCGTAAAAAATGAAACGGCTGCCGTAATACTCTTCATGTTAACCCGGTCCTCTTGCGATAATTACACTGTGCCCATTTGGTGCCATATACTCCACCCGTCCAAACCATATGTACGCCGAGCCATTACGTACTTAAGCACGACTGCTTCACGACAATTTCTCTACAAACAAAGCCGCAGTGCGACTCGACTCGACTGTCACTCTCAACACGCCCCTACGTTCTGCTCAGCACTGTACCCAGCTGCTGACGCGCTTGCACGCCCAGAGATAACGCAACTGCCAGGTCACTATACTGTTGATAGTGTCGCGTCGTCCTGACTAAGCCAACGTGTCTACTTACAATTAGCTTAGAACTGACATGTATTTAATTTTACAATAAGATAACTTCCTATTTCATCGTACAAACGTTAGTACACTTTTCTACAAACTTTGAATCATAGAAAAAATTCATCGAAAACTGAAACTGCAAGGAAAAAATTTGGTGGCCCACAGAATTGCTGTGTTATTCACTGGACGGTTTACAGCAACTCACTTTATGTCCTACCTTGCTATTCATAATGAATTCTATTTTCGTTATACCAGTTTCTGCTGCTGTTAATATTACCCTGCATTCATCTGACCTGAAATCCTTGTTTATTTCCGTTTCACTTCACTGACTCTCACTATATCTAGATTGTGCCTTAGCAACTACCTTTCCATATTTTCTAGCTTACGTGCCACGTTCAAACTTCTGACATTCCACGCCCCTACTCGTAGAACGCTATCCTCTCGTTATATATTGGATCATTTTTTCATGTCCACCACCCCGTTGGTAGTCCTGGAAATCCAAAAGGGAGCCTAGTCCGGAATCTTTTGCCAGTGGAGAGATCATCATGACATTTTTTGTCGCAGGCCACATGTCCTGTGGATACACATGTGTCTTTCATGCAGTGTTTTCCACAGCCTTTTGGTTCCTCATGCCGTTGATCATCGCTGATTCTTCCGCCTTTTAGGGGCAGTTTCTTATCTCAAGGGCAGGGCAGTGTACTGAATTCCTGTCCGCTCCTCCGCTCTCTTTGGCAAGGCCGTGGGCAGAATGAGAGTGACTTCTTACGCTGAAAGTCTTTGACTGACGCTGCTGATTGTCTACGAAGTGGATTATCGGTTGGAGGTGGTAGGATAATTTCGGTATTCCCGTTTATTTAATGGAGAAAACGCGAAGATGGCGAAATTTAGCTTGGTTTCTTGGCCGTTATTTTGAAACGTCGTTGAAGCCACGCGATGACGGAGATATACAAAGACTTCCTCGTTCTGGGAATCCACGCCAGTTCGGGCCACCCAACTTGAAGGCAGAAATTTGGCCTCTCCAGTCGGTTAGAACGGTAGGGAAGGTTACACCTCCAAACTCCGCAAGATTGTCTTCAATGATCTTTTCGTACACCGCGGCAGTACACCGTAGTTCATCGAGCGAGTCTTTAAGAAGCGCGGAGGGCAACTCTCCATCTCCATTCTGTTGCAGTTTCTGAAGGCATCGTGTAGGTTCATCGCGCAGCATTTAATGCCATTTTGTGTTCAAGTGCTATTTTCCCTTACCTTGGGAGCAGCCTTGTGTTGGCCATCCGCGAGCTGCTACTGAAGTTCAGAATCATGAAGCACGCCGCAAATACGAAGGTTGCGTTTGTAGTGCCGCTGCGTTTGCACCACGCTGCAAATCGACGTGTAGCATGGTAAGCTCTGTCGACCGATCCCTGTTACTGCGACCAAATTCTTGACCCATGGCTAGCTTCTTTCGCAACAGTAAATCATTTCTGCTCTCTCTCTAGGGATAGATCTTTATACGGGAGACATTATTGTTTGCGTGAACTTCTGTACTTTTGACTTGCCGTCCAACAAGTCCGTAGCTCGTACAGAGGTTGCATTACTGCGAGTGATAGTTAAGGAAAGTTACGACAGGGCTACCTCTCACTTACGTCTGCATTTATGAATAGATGAATTGACAGACTGTATTGATTTTCATTGGTTTGTAGCTTTCTCGCTGTTCTTTTTGGTCAATGAGTTCCTTACTAGGTGACGAAACACTTGTTGTACGAAAAAAGACGCCTGGTACAGGAGATCAGCAGGGGATAGATCTGATAGAGAACATTGATAGCTGGTAGATCTCCGAAGGCCACTTGTACTACCTTTCGACAATCTGTGTTAATTGAGACTCTTTAAGGGGAGGGACGACACATAACCCAGCCACAACTACAGCTATTCACTCTACAGTCGTGCGATATGCAAAGATCATTCTTGAAAAGTGGCGTGATCTACTCCTTTACGTAATTAGCGCCGAAAGAACCATTCAAATATGCCGTAATGTCCAGTAGCATTTACTTTGTTGCGTGATTTTAGAAGATTTTTCCGTTGTTCGAAGAATTATCTCAGTGTTTATCTCATTGAGATTTGTACGGCGAGGACGAGCCGTTGTACAATCTTTTCCAGTACAACACTTTCCAGTCGTCTGTCTCGCGTTATTTAGGGTCATTTTCGCTGGGCGGCCGGCACCAGGAAGAGCGTTGTGGTCATCTGGCAAAGCTTTCTCCGGTATTACGTAAAGACGAGACGCCGTACAGGTCCGGCGGGTCTGCGTGTATCCTGTCGTTAAGGTTGACGCTCCTGTACAGAGCGACAGGCGACAGTATTTTTAGTACTGTCTGAAGTACCTCCGTCTGTCCTACAACTGCTGGTTCCGTTCGCGTAAAGTAGATATTTTGGTAGAATTAATTTACAGTTTCTCGTTCAGAGGCTCTAGATATGCAATGAGGAACGTAAGCGACTTTGGATATTGTTGCAGCCAATGCTTCGTATGTACATGGTTCTTTTGTTCCCAGAATTATTCTTCTTTTTCGGTTGACGAAAATGCTTCATCACTGACAAAGTTTTTGTATTGAACATTAATGGCAGGTTGAAATTACATGCTGCAACTCAAACAGATATCCGGAATATGACACAATGTCGTACCAGCTAAGTTTTTCGTGCGGGATTAATAGACTGAATCGTACTTTCACCGTGCCACTACATCCATTTAAAACTTCGTTAAAGCTGTTCCGTCTGAAGGCAGGACATTGTTCAGGATTTCAGTAATCATTCTGATATTGGGTACAAATACTCTGGGATAAAACATCGTAATAAAAGTGCAAAGAGAGGCAACAGAACCAGAAACCGATTTTATGTCGAGAGAACTGGAGTTAATAAATGTGTTTCCATCTACAAATCAGTCTTCAATAATAATAATCTACAATTCAGTCTTCAGTAAAAGTCTTCTTGCAAATCTAGGCTACTAAAGGAAAACGCCGCCTAAAGAATGAAATTCGGTTATATGAATAAAAGTAGATAGTGTGATAACAGCTCTAAAGCTCGTTCAGCTACAGTGTAAGGAAGGACGTTCCTGATTTCAAACCACAAGTATACGCGACCCTGTGGAGTCCTCGACTGCCTAGCTGACTGCCTCTTTATTCACCACTCGTCATTTCTCTATTTGGCACTGAGCGCTAGCACAGAGTACAAAGAGTGTATTTGATCGTAAATTCAATTTGAAAGGATGTTTATCGCCTTCTAAGTGAAACGGTGCTTCAGCATTTACTGATGACAAAAAACCATTTATTGATCGCCAACAGCTCCAGGTATCACGAATTCTTTAAAGCTTAATTACTGTTGATGACAGCTTATTATGGAGGAACACGTTTTATTAGCTATCTGACTAAACGGGGTATTTATCGAGCCGGTAACAGTTTTGAGGAAATTTCGACGAAGTAAAGAGAATGTATTGGGGCGTATTCTGGCATGTTCTTTTTCCTTACCTTCAGGCAATTATAAAGTAGCGCTATACGATACATTTCGCCGTAGAGTGCAATATTTAATTAAGAATACAACCCAAGGACACATCGACTAATTTCTACTATGTTATTTGCACCAGTGACGTACTCGTGTACAAGACAGCTACTGAGGACTTTGGGAAACGTACACAGTTAAGAGCTTATTCATTTGCATCCAGCACCGTTGGTAAAGCTTAATCAGGAAACGTCCAAGTTCGAGTCAGTATGGAGGTATGAACATTCAGTTTGTCACATAGTATAATTATAGTTCACGTTATGACAAACAGCAAAATATTATTTTGTTCAGATAATATCAGATGTAAAGTGACTTCTCATAGGTGAATTATAAGATAAAGAATACATCAGAACAATCTATGAAATCGAAATTAATCAGTGGAAATCAAAACTAAGCTACAACACTCAAATTGAAAGGCGCAAGATAAACATGGAAATCAAATTTTGGTAAGGTTCTCCGCAAGCAAAGACTTCTGTTTGCTTCAAAATTTGGTCTACAAATAAAAAGAGAGATTCATAAATTGTACGTAATGAGAATGACTTCTTGAGGCTACATAACGAAAAGAAGAGCCGTAATGGATCAACTGTAGGTTAGGTAAAGGATATGGAAGGCTACACTCATTGGCAGGTCTTCGGTTTATATACAGAAAGAATTGCGTGCACAATATTTATACTCCCCATAAGTGAATACTGCTCAAGTGTATGGGATACGTACTTGTTGTTGTTGTTGTTGATGATGATGTGGTCTTCAGTCCTGAGACTGGTTTGATGCAGCTCTCCATGCTACTCTATCCTGTATAAGTCTCTTCATTTCACAGTACTTACTTCAACCTACATCCTTCTGAATCTGTTTAGTGTATTCATCTCTTGGTCTGCGTCTACGATTTTTGACCTCCACGCTGCCCTCAAATGCTAAATTTGTGATCCCTTGATGCCTCAAAACACGTTCTACCAACCGGTTCTTTCTTCTTGTCAAGTTGTGCCACAAACTCCTCTTCTCCCCAATTCTACTCAATACCTCCTCATTAGTTATGTGATCTACCCATCTAATCTTCAGCATTCTTCTGTAGCACCACATTTCGAAAGCTTCTATTCTCTTCTTGTCCAGACTATTTATCGGCCATGTTTCACTTCCACACATGGCTACAGTCCATACAAATACTTTCAGAAACGACTTCCTGACACTTAAATCTATACTCGATGTTAACAAATTTCTCTTCTTCGGAAACGCTTTCCTTGCCATTGCCAGTCTACATTTTATATCCTCTCTACTTCGACCATCATCAGTTATTTCGCAACGTAAATAGCAAAATTCCTTTACTACTTTAAGTGTCTCATTTCCTAATCTAATTCCCTCAGCATCACCCGACTTAATTCGACTACATTCCATTATTCTCGTTTTGCTTTTGTTGATGCTCATCTTATATCCTCCTTTCAAGACACTGTCCATTCCGTTCAACTGCTCTGCCAAGTCCACTGCTGTCTCTGACAGAATTACAATGTCATCGGCGAATCTCAAAGTTTTTATTTCTTCTCTATGGATTTTAATACCTACTCCGACTTTTTTCTTTTGTTTCCTTTACTGCTTGCTCAATATAAAGACTGAATAACATTGGGGAGAGGTTACAACCCTGTCTCACTTCCTTCCCCACCACTGCTTCCCTTTCATGCCCCTTGACTCTTATAACTGCCATCTGGTTTCTGTACAAATTGTAAATAGCCTTTTGCTCCCTGTATTTTATCCCTGCCACCTTTAGAATTTGAAAGAGAGTATTCCAGTCAACATTGTCAAAAGCTTTCTCTAAGTCTACAAATGCTAGAAACGTAGGTTTGCCTTTCCTTAAACTTTCTTCTAAGATAAGGCGTAAGGTCAGTATTGCCTCACGTGTTCTAACATATCTACGGAATCCAAACTGATCTTCCCCAAGGTCGGCTTCTACGAGTTTTTCCATTCGTCTGTAAAGAATTAGTAATTTGGAGCTGTGACATATTAAACCGATAGTTCGGTAATTATCACATCTGTCAACACTTGGGGAATGAAATTATTATATTCTTCTTAAAGTCTGAGGCTATTTCGCCCGTCTCATACATCTTGTTCACCAGCTGGTAGAGTTTATTCAGGACTGTCTCTCCCAAGGTTGTCAGTAGTTCTAATGAAATGTTGTCTACTCCTGGGGCCTTGTTTCGACTCAGGTCTTTCAGTGCTCTGTCAAACTCTTCACGCAGTATTCTATCTCCCATTTCGTCTTCATTTACATTATCTTCCATTTCCATAATATTGTCCTCAAGTACATCGCCCTTGTATAGACCCTCTATATACTCCTTCCACTTTTCTGCTTTCCCTTCTTTGCTTAGAACTGAGTTTCCATCTGAGCTCTTGATATTCACACAAGTGGTTCTCTTTTCTCCCAAGGTCTCTTTAATTTTGTGAGATAAACCTCTACATCCTTACATTTGTCTTCTATCCATCTACCTACTTGATAATCTGCTGCCTTCAATACTTCATCCCTCAGAGGTACCCATTTTTCTTCTACTGTATTTCTTTCCCCCATTCCTGTCAATTGTTCCCTAATGCTCTCCCTGAAACTCTGTACAACCTCTGGTTTAATCAGTTTGTACAGGTCCCATCTCCTTTAATTCCAACCTTTTTGCAGTTTATTCAGTTTTAATCTACAGTTCATAACCAATAGATTGTGGTCAGAGTCCACATCTGCCCCTGGAAATGTCTTACAATTTAAAACCTGGTTCCTAAATCTCTGTCTTCCCATTATATAATCTATCTGATACCTTCTAGTATTTCCAGGATTCTTCCATGTGTACAACCTCCTTTTATGATTCTTGAACCAAGTGTTAGCTATGAATAAGTTGTGCTCCGTGCAAAATTCTTCCTCTTTCATTTCTTTCCCCCAATCCATATTCACCTACTATGTTTCCTTCTCTCCCTTTTCCTACTCTCGAATTCCAGTCACCCATGACTATTAAATTTTCGTCTCCCTTCACTACCTGAATAATTTATTTTTTCTCATCATACATTTCATCAATTTCCTCATCATCTCCAGAGCTAGTTGGTATATAAACTTGTACTGCTGTAGTAGGCTTGGGCTTCGTGTCTATCTTGGCCACAATAATGCGTTCACTATGCTGTTTGTAGTAGCTTACCCATACTCCTATTTTTTTATTCATTATTAAACCTACTCCTGCATTACCCCTATTTGATTTTGCATATATAACCCTGTATTCACCTGACCAAAAGTCTTGTTCCTCCTGCCACCGAACTTCACTTATTCCCACTATATCTAACTTTGACCTATCCATTTCCCTTTTTAAGTTTTCTAACCCACATGCCCGATTAAGGGTTCTGACATTCCACGCTCCGATCCGCAGAACACCAAGTTTCGTTCTCCTGATAACGACGTCCTCTTGAGTAGTCCCCGCCCGGAGATCCGAATGGGGGACTATTTTACCTCCGGAATATTTTACCCAAGAGGACGCCATCATCATTTAACCATACAGTAAAGCTGCATGCCCTCGGGAAAAATTGCGGCTGTAGTTTCCCCTTGCTTTCAGCCGTTCGCAGTACCAGCACAGCAAGGCCGTTTTGGTTAGTGTTACATGGCTGGATCAGTCCATCATCCAGACTGTTGCCCCTGCAACTACTGAAAAGGCTGCTGCCCCTCTTCAGGAAACACATGTTTGTCTGGCCTCTCAACAGATACCCCTCCATTGTGGTTGCACCTACGGTACGGCCATCTGTATCGCAGAGGCACGCAAGCCTCCCCACCAATGGCAAGGTCCATGGATCATGGCTCATACCTGTCTGACGGAAAAGGAGGTGGATGACGGAAATAGTGATAAATCTTCACTAAGCAGATGGTCGAAGAAATTTGTTGTACATATCGAAACTACTTGCTTAAAAATCTTCGAGAACCGTCTTTCAGAACAGGAACTAAAACTATTCTACATACGGTAACCTTAGAAAGCAGGCAGATGTCATTAGGACAACAATAAGTCGCGCAAAGACTTGGATTAGACCATTCTTCCGAGTTTTTACCAAGGAAAATCATCAAACAGCCTTATGTTTTGAGAAGTTATTTTATTTAGACAACCAGTTTCACCATCTCATAAACTTCAAACCCCTATGCACTTCATGTACAGACTATCAGGTATGTCGATGTTTGCGTAAATGCTTGCTAAACCCCACCTTGGTCAATTAGATCATCTGTTCTCTCCACAGCTGAAAATGTTTCGACCTTTATGGGCAGGGCCGTCTAACCAGCTCAGGATTTTGGAGATCTGACGCGCCAGTTGGATAAAATTTGGCACGAAATGCTTCAGGAGGACATGCGACAACTCCGTAAATCCCACCTGAATAACTGCCCGCATAAAGGCCAGGAATGGACCAATGCGTTATAGACTTGTTCAGTTTGTGAAGCTCATCCTCTTGAATGAGGTATGCAATTTTTCTGAAACTTTAATCATCTGTTTGTCTGTAGAGGAACATCACATGTTTTGAGAATAGCCCTATTAGGATAATTCCCTCATAGTGCGTCTCTTTCTTGTCATAGAGTGTGTTTTGTCCGACACTAGAACGATTACTGAAAGGCCAACATCGAAGAGATTTATGAAAGTTATAAAGGGAAGAGCTGAGTTGGTAACACGTTGAAACTACGATTCAGTACTTAAAGCGTTCCCGAACAATCCTGCTGGAAAACTTTGTATTAGTTTACGAATTTCTATTGCAATTGCAGCATGCAATTTCAACCTGTCATTAGTGTGCAACACATACAAGTTGGTCAGGTGATAAAGTATTTTCATCAGTATAAAAAGAAAGTTCTGGAAATATTAGAATCACGCAATACCAAGCAAGGGCTGTAATCGTATCTAAATATGCTTAAATTCCTTGTTACCATCCACAGCGTCTGGAAGAGCAGTTAGAAATTCATTTCAGCTAGGAATCACTTTGCGACTACGGAACCAACAGCCGTTTTATAAATGTGGGATAAACTGAAGGTAGCATATTTTAGCAATCACAGCAGATACTAGAGCCATCTCTCATCTTTACTAGGGCACCGACCTTAACCACAGGGTAGTTGGTGGATCTGGGCTGCGTTCTCCTGGTGCAAAGCAGGACCTGTGAGGCAGCAGCGGTCTCGTCTTACGCGGTTCGTCTTACGCAACTCCAGAGAAAGCTCTGCCCGATGACCACAACGGTCTTCCTAGTGCGGTAGCCCCAGAGATGCCACTAAATGCGGCGAGAAATGAAACCAGAAACTGTAACACTGGTTTGCTAGGGCACTAATGACAACATCTGAAGTAGGGTTGTGCCCAGTTTTCCTTGTTCTTGCTTTTAGAAACATCTTCTTCTTATCAGTCTTTGTTTACATGGAATTAATTCCTTTTCCTTGAGATTCATTAGGTCCAAATAGGGGTAAGAACCACCACGCTGCTATTGGGATGAGTGTGCTAACGTGGGGAGAGGAGAGAGGGCAAAGAGATGGACAGATAGCGAGAGGGAATGAGGAGATAGACATAGAGAGGAGGAGGAAGAGATTGATGGAGGTAAGACGGACAGAGAGAGAGGAGAGGAGGCAGATGGACAGAGAAACGACAGAGGAGGATATGGACAGAGACAGGGGCAGGAGAGATAGGTGGCGATTTTGGGAAGAAGGAGATGAACGGACAGAGAGGATAGAGGAAGGGAGGTGATAGGTAGAGAGAGGGGAGAGGAGGAGATGGACACAGAAAGGAAAGGGGAGGAGATGAACAGGGAGAGGGAAGAGGAGATAAACGAAAAGAGAGAGAGGAGGAGATGGAGGGAGAGAGAGAAAGAGAGAGAGAGAGAGAGAGAGTGGGGAAGGAAGAAATTGATGAAAAGAGGGAGAAAGAAGAAATGGAATCAGAGGGGGAGGAGGAGGAGGAGGAAATGAACAAAATGGCCAGGAGCAGATGGACTGATGGGGGTGGAGCAGATTGACAGAGAGAGGAGGGAGGAGGAAATGGGCAGAGAGAGGGGTGGGAGGAGATCGACAGAGAGTGAGTGGATATAGGAGATGGATGCAGAGAGCGGCTGTTGAAGATGGACAGAGACAGTGGCAAGGAGGAGGTGGGGTAATAGAAGACTGGAATAATTACATACTCAAGCAATGCCGGGTACTCGACTAGTGAAGATGTATCCTAAGAGTCAGCCTATCGAAGTATTATTTCATATTATAAGTATTGTTTATTAATCCTTTAGTTTTTCATTTCTAATAGGTCAGCTCATTTTCAGGAAACATCATTTGTGTAGTTATATCCCATTTTTTCCAAACAAAAGAAATTATCGGGCGTTTTTGCTCACTTCTGAAATGGAGCAAGATAAACCTTCAGCTTGTGCTTCCAACGGGATGGTTTTTGATCTCGCACAGACCTGCGGTCTCACGCAGCGCCTTATCTTATACAAGTAAATGGCTCAGTCTCTATTGCTGGTGCGTGTGCCCAAATATGAGGACAGTTCAGGCAGCTGCACAGCAGGTCTTGTGGACAGTTCGATTACTTTCATTTTCGGGCGACTCGCTCTATCTGCCTCAATCGACAGCCTAAAAATAGCCTACAGCGTTTGATTTTCGCTGTCGTGAGCAGGTAACTGCTGTTAGTGGCAATGCAAACGTTCTAGGATACCTAATACCTTTGTTCTGAGCAAACGATGTTAATCATTCATTGACTCTCTGAAAGCTACTTATACATTGATACATTCTGAAAGAAGTAAACCAGTTTAGCTATAAAGCGCTGTGAGATTCAGTCAAAGTACCATTCAGAGATCAAAACTACTTTTCTCTGTTAAGTCATTCTGGTTTGTTGATAACCGTGTCGTACATTTACTCCTTACGTCGAGTCACATCGTAATATTCCAATGAAATATACCAGTGCGAGAACGGAATGCAAGAAAAATACTACCTTTTATAAATAAATGGTCTGACAGAAAATGCATTCGCTGCGTTGTCAAGAATATGTAAAAATGCATAAGAGAATACTGCAAATTTGCTGTACAATGCCAGGAAAGGTCACTGTTGCTGTGTTCACACACTCGAGAACACAACGAAGTGAAAGGCATAACACAATACCAAGATGATATACTGCAATGTCGCCCTTAAAAGCTCTCTACTGCCTCATGCACCAGGCATCCAGCCGGCCGCGGCGGCGGAGCGGTTCTAGGCGCTTTAGTCCGAAACCGCGCGACTGCTACGGTCGCTGGTTCGAATTCTGCCTCGGGCATGGATGTGTGTGATGTCCTTAGGTTAGTTAGGTTTAAGTAGTTCTAAGTTCTATGGGACTGATGACCTCAGGTGTTAAGTTCCTTAGTGCTCAGAACTTTTTGAATCATTTGAACAAGGCATCCAAAGTAAGCTTGTTTGTTCATTACAAAGGACAAGGGTACGAATGGAATACGTGACGGAGACTATGATCCGATGGAAGGTGGCCAGGCAATATTAGAAAGCGTGCTGGATCTTCATGGATACCTACAGCTAAAGACCACTTTTTTACTCTCAGAGAGCTTTCGCGAGTAATTCGTGTCGCGTAAACAGCGTCAGCAGTGACCGAGAGTGGAACAACATCTCAGTCTCGCTATGCGAGTTCAGATCTCTCGTGTATTCGGCAACCTCGATCTCTCGGCAGCTGCTGGCAGTAGCTGTCAGACAAGAAGAACTATACACGCATTTTGGGATAGCTGAGAATACTTGCAGAGCGCTGGGCGAACGTATTCCGTCCCAGATCTGTGCCGTATTTCACCATTAGTACACTACCACGTCTTGGTAGCATATTTTTCCGTAATCACGCACACGTTAAATAAAAGAACCCACTAAACTGCGTGTTTTGCGCCGTAATAAGCTACCGTGCCATGTTTCTGAGTGAAGGAATCACCCGTTTTACCTCCCAAACAAACCACACGAACAGTTAACTTATTTCGACTTAAACAATGTTACCAAGAAAGTTGAGACGTGGTACTTAGGGAAAGGCAGGATTCAGTGTGGACGGAGCCGTACTCAGTTGCCGTTGGTTGCTCAATTTTTTTAAAAATCACGTACACTTTATTTGAAAACAACTGCAAATAAGGTTGACAACAAGGAACAATTATCAAATTTGACTGTTAAGACTCAATGTCTAATAAAAAAATTTCCTTAGCAAGTTGCACTCATTGCTGAAGGCTTTATATACCAGAAATTCAATTTCTTTGTCGGCTGAAGGCCCCAATAGTGATAACTCAAAAAATCAATTTGGCAGCTGAAGGCCTAGATAGCAAATGCTTAAGAACGAATTAAACTTCTCCAAGAGATACTAAAATATTATTAAAAGGACAATCATCAAATTTTCACTATTAAGAGACAATGTCTAATTAAAAATTCTTAAGACAAATTCCATTCACGGCAGAAGGCCTTATTGACAATCATCACAATCTGACCAAATCAAGAGGGAAGTGGGCCTCAGACAGTGGTCCAAGGATCGACCTCGGAAAGTCGCTCAACTTCGTAAATGATGAGACAGGCAGCCAAGAGCTGTATTCACTTAACTGGATGGCAACTCAAACTAGTGACAGTTTAAACGCAGGCCAACCCACTTGTAACATCTACGTAACGTCTGATAACCAACACAGTGATGGAATAACCGAGGCAAGGCGGAACCGGCGAATATTCAGAATCCGGAGTTCAACATCCAGAAGCAGAAGGACCCACTACGACCAAAGTAGTCCAAAAGAAACAAATATCCGAACCACAATCAAGGAGGCTGTCGAACTACACGCCTTACCGGACAGCAGCGGCAAGGCGGGGAAAGGTACACAGCCGCGAAAATACGCGTATCTCCAGGGCAGGTAACTGGGGCATTAGCGGCCACTAGGCAGAAAAATACCGTTGGTTGAAATTCATCACTAACACATGGAATCCAATGATTAATAATAAAAGGTGAAGGATGACTAATTAATTTCGCCAACTCTAAACACTCCACTCATTGCTCTTTGTCTCAGTAATCGTGGGAGCAGCAACGCGCGAACAAACGGCGTGATCTCGAAATAGTGGAGGTTTCACTACTGGGTTAATGTTCACTCAACTCAAACGTCCTGGGTCCGGTGGTGAACGAGGCTGTCGCCCTCGCAACTACAGCCCCTGGATGCGGCAGTGCCTGCATGCCGCCAGCAGTCCTGGCATGTCCTCGTGCTGGCAGCCCTTACTGCTGCTCCGTCTCAACCGAACTACCTGACACACTCCAAGCCAGAAAACACTTGATGCCCTTCCAAACAGAGTACTAGGGTACTAGAAATCGATGACCCCTGCTGCTGCCACTCGCGGACAGACAACGCTAGCAAACATAGTGGCACCAGTAAACACGAGAAGAAAACGAGACGCCACTATCCCTATTACACATTGCCAACCTACCAATGGCACCAACGCGAGCTGCAACACGGCTAACAAGTAACATATAAAACATAATAGACGGAATTAACAAACGAAACTAAAAAAAAGACTGTCACGGAAGAGACTCAGTCACTTTAATACAAAAATGTGAGGAACAGAGCTTAGTGTGCTGCCCACTATGCCAAAGCAAAGTAACCACGCTTTGCCCTGTAACTTGTACTGGCCCAGTCGGGACAGTTGAGACTACTGAAGCGATGGATACGTAGAATATGAAGGATGTCTCAGAAAAGAAAAGTAATGAAAATATTCTCTAGGAAGTGGACTCAAGACGAAGTAGTCCGTTTACTTAGTATGTACTAGGAAAGGCCAGCGTTATGGAATATATAGTTGCTAGACTACAGGAACTAAAAGAACAGCAAAGTTTGTTGGCTGACATGACTACAGTTTTTAATACATACACTGAAGAAATTTACCAGAATATTCACAAGTCAAGGAATAAGGCAAAGTTGTTTTACAACATACATTAATTAATATAGAGAAATAAGTGTAGTAACGTTTGAAAGTAATCCGTCTTTAACACTAATAGATCTACGCATAGTGGTGTCTAGATTGGCATAGTAGTATCTAGATTGGCTACAGAACTACGACAGAAAAATCTTGCGAAGAGAGATCTTTAAGCTCTCACACACACTCCTGTTGTGTGTAACACTCTCAAACACGTATAGAAAGTACTGACAAGGACAATCAGACAGAAACTATCAGCGAAAATTCGCCCCTGCTGTAAACTATTTCGCCAGTACTATCTGATAGTATCTAACTGTCTGGGAGCAAAAAACTCACGTGTACCCCAGCCCTAGAAAAGGAATAAGCTTACAGAAAGGGGGGGGGGGAGGAATCTGTATCTAGTTTTTTATGTCGAGCGGCTAATTATGACGATGTGTCTTCGGCAATCTTGTGACAGTAAGCCTGTAGCTTAGTCAGAACCGTGTATAACGTGATTCAGATTGTTTTAATACGTTGTTATCTCGAAGAATGACGTACAGGATGGCTGTATGTAACATATTTTATTACTGTAGCATTATGCTGACTAGTGTGTCAACTATTGTTTAAGTACCGGCCACAAGAGAAATGGGGGCAATCGTCTCTGGCGACAGTAGTTGGCGACGTATAAAGCTCAGAACGATGCTTCGATACACATTGTTGTACCACTTCAGTTACTGCGAGAACCCTTTTAGGCAGCCCTTTACTCTGTGACATTATAAAAATATTTCGTATTTGTTTAAAGTAATAAGTTAATTCCCAGCACAACCCAAGAATATGACAATGAGCTGCGCTGCGAGATCATCATCGCTGGTCTACGTAAGAAAAGTGAAGACGTCAATGCCATACAAGTAGTTATCTTATTGTAGATATCTAAGGCTTAATTTCAATGTTGCGAGAAATAACTCACCATGTAAGTTGAATTGGGAGTGTGTAGATCGAGATGAAATCTGCATGTTGCTGAAACGGTGGTACCCCCCTTCCCTCTCGTGTTCACCTTAAAGACAGTAGGCATAAAAGCAGTCAGAAGACAAGTGGCTCAAAAAAAGGCTCTTAAAGGTTCGGGTTCGGGGCTTAATTTACTTTATATACCTGGGAATCAACAAAGACACAATCTCAGTCAGCGTGACAGAATGTCAATCCTAAGCGCCCGGGTTCGTTTCTCGGCTGGGATGGAGATTTTCTCTGCTCAGGGACTGGGTGTTGTGTTGTCCTAATCATCATTATTTCATCCCCATCGAAGCGCAAGTCGCCGAAGTGGCGTCAAATCGAAAGATTTGCACCCCGCGAACGGTCTACCCGACGGGAGGCCCTAGTCCCATGACTTTTTTTTTATTGTGAAATTAACGAAATAGTGGTTGTATGCTCTCTTGGAGTAATTGTCAACAAATGATTTTATTAGCGCCTATGCGAGATTTAATAGTGGCAAGAATTTATGTAAGGAGAAACCCCGTCTTTCAAGAAGCAGGAAAGGAAAGGTTTTAATCATGCAATTCGTATGTTTACAACAACTTCAAATTTTTAACACTTGTAGAAGCTTCCCAGTCGTTATACGGGACTGTAAATAGTTATACGGTATCTACGATACGTCGGCCTTCCACAGTGCAAGTACACAACACAGATCATATCTAATATGAATAAAGGATTTTCGTTGCCATGAACGAATGTAACCGTTAGCAAATTATGAGCCTGGAAGTTTGATGTCAAATTAAGAAATGTTAATATTAATTTAGTCGACGTTTAATAAGAGAGCAGTTGCAAAAGTTAGTTGACATGTTACCATACTGAAACATTGGTGGCATTCGATACACTGTAATGGTGCTCTTTCCTGAGAAGTATGTTGTGGCGAATGTGAACACTTTGTCTGCATGCAGGTAATTGATTTACGATTAAATGTGAAAAGTCAACACCACAGAGCCGTCCGCTGTGGCGAGCGGTTCTCGGCGCTTCAGTCCGGAACCATGCTATTGCTACGGTCGCAGGATCGAATCCTGCCTTTGCCATGGATGTGTGTGCTGTCCTTAGGATAGTTAGGTTTAAGTAGTTCAGATGTTAAGTCCCATAGTGCTTAGAGCCATTTGA
Source organism: Schistocerca piceifrons (assembly GCF_021461385.2). Lineage (NCBI taxonomy): Eukaryota > Metazoa > Arthropoda > Insecta > Orthoptera > Acrididae > Schistocerca > Schistocerca piceifrons. The sequence continues at coordinate 753,179,905 of NC_060140.1, forward strand.
ACCAAGCACCACAGATGTATCTTGAGAATGTCTTTATTGTCTTACACGAGTAGTTTCGGCGGCACACTACCACCATCCTTAGGCAACACCACTGCCAAAACGGTATTAGATTTCCTTGTCGCATTTATTGTGGACTCCTTGTTATGGGCACATGCGGGCTAGCATCCCTCATGAGTCTTTGCTCGACAACGTGCTATCTCATTAATGCACTGTGTATCGTGCGGCTGATTTTGTATGTTTGAAAGAAATACATGTCACCATCAAAAATTTATTGAAGACACAAAGGAATTGAAGACATTAACTGCCAGTGGGCACTGATTTATAGCAATGCGTGGCAGACTGGGATTCGACGCCGGATCTCCCGCTTACTAGACAGATGCGCTAACCAGTACCCCATCCTGCCACACTGGTCACCACAATGGCACGGAGTATGCTAGAAGCCCCCCGTCTCACCACATTTCTCGACTTATTCCGCACACTACTGACGTAGTGCCCCTGCTCATTAGCCTCTTACTCGCTGCGTCTCGCTGATTCCCGTAAGAGTTCGAGCTTAGTGTGAATCTGCACTGAGGGGATCATTGGCCGTCATCGCCGCAGTTGTATATGTGGTGCCTTATCTTCTGCAGTTGTCCTAAAGCGTCACATATACAGAAATTTATTCATTTTTGGAGATGCTGGAGCTGCCCGCAAATCCAAGCAGTACGTCGTGTTTCCTTGTTACTGTTGCGAACGTGGCCATGATAAGGACGTGTACAGAATGCAGGAAGGCAAGAAGCAGAAAACACTGACTATTTCCTCCAAGATATCTAGAGAAACCGTAGCAAAGCGAGCAAACGGCTCGTGGTCTTGTGGTTAGCGTTGCTCATCATCCGTATCAACGCCTCAGGTTCGATTCCCGGCAGGGTCGAGGATTTTCTGCGCTCGCGTCTTGGTCTAGGTCTTTCCCTCTCTCCCTCTCTCTCTCTCTCTCTCTCTGTGTGTGTGTGTGTGTGTGTGTGTGTGTGTGTGTTTTTGTCCTCATCGACGCACAAGTCGCAGAATCGGCGCCAAACAAAAAGACTTACATCAGGTGGCCGAACTGACCCTGTCGGCAAATGCCCTACCCCAATTACATTTCATTTCGTCTCAAAGAGTAATTTTTCGATTCAACCAGGGTTACAGTTTCCTCTCTCCCGAATGTGAGAGCACAAAGTTGTCCAGAACGCCACCTCAGCAAGCATACCCCCAAGCGATATACGATATTAATACCAACATTATTTACACTTTTACTCCTCGGAAATGTGATATTTGTCTATAAGAAAAATATAGACTTTTTGAGGTGATGGTACCAGTGACTATTATGTTACAAGGAAAATAGTCTAAAATTCTTGACGAAGATAAAAAATTGTGGAAAAGTGTTTAGGGTTTCATTGCGCAACCGCTGAATTTTAGGTATTATCTATAATTCGCATACTTTAGACACACGAGTGTCTAAATGTAACTCTTTAAAATAACTGCTGCTCATTTAGATTATTTATGTCGACGATGGATGCTCTTGGTTGCGGAGAAAGTTTCGAAAAGAAAGACTATTTTGATACAAGATTGACAGAAGCAGCACAATACGAATTTATAGCATGAGCTTTTTCTTTTTTAGCGCTGTTGCGAACCTGAAGTCTTTAACCACTAATTGAGACATTTAATGAGAAAGAAATCTCCATTGCAACATCTGACGAGGAATAATATTACTTGATCATACTACAGTCCGCCCCTGGTTGCTGAGTGGTCAGCGAGAGGGAATATCATACCTTACGGCCCGGTTTCGATTCCCCGCTGGGTCGGAGATTTTCTCCGCTCTGGGACTGAGTGTTGTGTTGTCCTTACCCGGCCGGTGTGGCCGTGCGGTTCTAGGCACTTCAGTCTGGAACCGCGTTACCGCTACGGTTGCAGGTTTGAATCCTCCCTCGGGCATGGATGTGTGCGTTGTCCTTAGGTTAGTCAGGTTCAAGTAGTTCTAAGTTCTAGGGGACTGATGACCTCAGATGTTAAGTCCCATAGTGCTCAGAGCCATTTGAACCATTTGAACACTTTGTGCCACACGGAGGGCCCATGCTACGACGTGCTGTGTTTAACCAGCCTCCAGTCGCCCTAGTATTCTGCCCCCTCATAATGTCATCAATATGTGTTCTTTGAGCCATTTTCAACACACAGTCACCATTAGCACGCCTGAAAATGTCTGCACACTTGCTCGTTGCACTGTACTCTACCATGCGCCCACCGACCTCTGCTTATGTGGACTGCTGCCAGCGCCACCGTGCGACGACCACAGGTCAAATGCACCGCATGGTCATACCCCGAGGTGATTTAAACTCGCAAACCGCCCAGCGAGTCGTTTTACCATGTATCAGCATTATCCTTAATTTATGTGCATGAGTGTTTATAAAGCGTTTCGGGGTGGATCCGGTGCAGTTGTTGTCGTAACGCGAAAACGTAACGATTTGTCTGACGTGCAAAAGGGCACAATCATTGGCTTTCGGGCTACAGGTGAAAGCATTTCATAAACGGTGAATTTTGTAAACTGTTCACGTTCGATCGGGGTTAAAGTATACCGTGGATGGGAAAGCGGCGCTATCCCAAACCGGCGCCGGGGCGGGTGATCCATCACAGGCCATAGATGACAATTGTGAACGAAGGTTGCGGAGATGTGTAAAGACAAATAAAAAACAGTGCAATGAGCAAATGACCAACCAGATTAACCAAATGGCCACGACAGTGTCTCCTCAAAGACTGTTCGGTGAACTTTGGTGCATATGGGCCTCTGCAGAAGTCGCGTGGTTCGTGTACCCACCCCGCTGCTTTTCATCTGCGACGAAGGCTGGAATTTGCGCATCAATACCGGTACTGGACATTCACTGATTGGTGACAGGTGGCCTTTTCAGATGAATCGTTTTTTACGCTTCGTCTGACAGTTGGCCATTGGCGTTTATTGCCCTAGAACGTCGGAAGGATCCAGGCTGGAGGAGGGAGCTTTGTAGTCTGAGGGATCATTTCCGCTGGGTACATGCACTTTGTTTTTCCTCGACATAATGGCATCTACCAGCAGCACAACGCAACGTGTCACACGACTCACAGTGTACGGGCATGGTTCGAAGAGCTCCAGGACCAATTTAGCATCCTTTTCTGACAACCAAACTCCCTGGGTTTAAACCTAGTCGAGAATCTGTGAGACCAGCTCAGATACTGCACCATGTGCTACTCGCGGTAATTCTACATTTTTGCCCAACAGCTGTATATTATTGATACGCCATGAAATGTGACAGATGACGCAAACAATTTTCTCTCTGGAGATGACACAAGCTTTATTGTGAAAAACGTGGAAAGTAGGCAGTAATATCACCACCTGCGTTTGAAGGAACTGACTACAGCTTAACAGCAACTGAAGCCATTTAATACAGTTTGTGACATGGAACTCTTCTTGAATTTTCATTTCCCCAAAGAGTGAAGTTGGCTAATTAAAGCCTTCTGACTATGGCAGATGAACATTATATTGGAAGGGTCAAGGTCAAAATCTTGTCCATAAATTGAATGTTGCTACGTTCACTATATGACGCAGAATTTCCTATGGAATAGAGTTGGGCTGGGGTTGTAGAATCGTGGGCTCTTAACCAACGCCGGGCGCGGTGGTCCAGTGGTTCTAGGCGCGCAGTCCGGAGCCGCGGGACTGCTACGGTCGCAGGTTCGAATCCTGCCTCGGGCATGGATGTGTGTGATGTCCTTAGGTTAGTTAGGTTTAAGTAGTTCTACGTTCTAGGGGACTGATGACCACAGATGTTAAGTCCCATAGTGCTCAGAGCCATTTGAACCATTTCTTAACCAGCGACTTTGATTCATTAGTGTCAGAGCGCAAGCCTAAGCAAACAAGGGGAGCGCTGAGTCTTCCAAGTTAGTTAACCTTCTGACAGAACAGTAAAAATCTGAAGAAAATAATTTGTGTCCCCACAGTAATAAAATGGTTCAACTTCAAAGGGAAGTCAAAGAACATACAATATAAAACGTAACCTAAGATGTACATCTCATACGAGGTGTGTAAGAAAAGCAATGAGAGCCGCTACATTGCGAGCAATATGGCAACGCTGTATCGCTATACTGATTTACAACGCCGCGTTCATCCTTTCCAGATGCTCAATCCGAATTTCAGCTCCAAACAGCCATCACGTGATTTTTGAGAGCGGTATCAGTGTAATTGTGCTTTTGTTGTGTGCTACGAAAGGGGAACAGTGGATTTCAGAGCAAAGTTATGCCATAAGGTTTTGTGTTAAACATGGGCAATACATGAGTATGACCTTTGAAAAGTTGAAACACGCCTATCGGGAACATTACTTATAAAGAACACATGTTTCACTGTGACACAATCATTTTTGGAAGCCCGACACAATGCTGGAGATGAACCTCGCTCAGGTAAAACTTAAAAAATCGACGAAAACGTCGAATGTGTGCGTGCTGTTGTGTAATTGTTTCTCCAGGACAAACTGTCAGCCATTTGTTTTACAAAGATATCTTCTAAAGGCTCAGGAAAAGGATGAATCGAGTGAGACCGGGCAATGCTGCATCATTACAAAGCTCCATGTCACACGGCTCTTCCATTAAGAATTTTTAATCTCAAAAGACATTCCTATTGTTCACAGCCTCTCTATTCATCTGATTTGAGCCCTTCTGACTGTCTTCTTTTTCCGAAACTGGACAACATCTTGAAAGGATGTCATTTGGGAACTCTGGAGAACATTCGACAGAATGGACCAACACGTTAAAGGCCTACCAGTTGAAGCCTTTCAGCGCTGTTACCAGGACTGGGATCAATGACTCCTCCGTGGAACTACTTTGTAAGAAACGGTAGTGCTGTATATATATATATATATATATATATATATATATATATATATATATATATATATATATAGACTTTGGTGGATAAAAATTCAGTCTCATTACTTTTCTCACACACCTCGTACCTAAGAAATATTTCTTCACACAATTTAAAGTCAGTTCACAGAAGGTGCACAGAAACAATTCCGCAACAGAACACTAACCCACCAGATAGTACAGTAACACCCAACTACAGGCCACATCTTAAACACACTCTGGACAGATACCTCGCGTGAAAAACATAATCTATTTTGGCATAAAAACTAACGAACAATGAACTATGAAGGTACATAGACTGGCAACAGACTCACGAATATTGGTCACTGGTATGTATTTAGTTCACATCACGGCCACGCCCTGTCTTTGAGTTAAAACACAATCATATGAGGTACAGGTACAGGTCCACAATAGTCCCACTGCGTCTCAACAATGCAAGTATTGGTCACACACTGTTACCAGCACAACTGTAACTATGGTCTCATGCTCCGCTTGCCAACCGTTCTAACGAAACATCTTTTCTGTTATTCCTTCCTGGCTTCCAGCTACCAAGTCTACTGGCGGTATGTGTGTAAAGACGGTCTGATGCAGCAGCCCGAAGACGGTCTCAAGTTACAGACGGCCACACCCCATGTTTACTATTTGCACTTCAAATGCCTAGACGCACTCTCTCCAATTAAACAGCACAGTTCGGTTTTTCAAGGCTCAGTATCCAATTAAACAGCACAGTTTAGCTTCCCAAAGCTCAGTATACTAGTGTATCACAGCTGTCGACTTGTTCTGCCACACATTCTCACTAATGGCAATGACGGCTGCATGCCTTCTGACTACGCAGAGCCACACCCCAACCAGTAGCTCTCTAGGCAAGCCACACAGACGCAGAACTGGCTCGTTTAGAGCGCCATTCTAGACACCAGTGGTGCACCCAACACTGTCTGAGGCTCAACACAGTCCTGAGATGCAGGCTCCAGATAATGCAGATGTAGTTGTTTCCGCTCCGGTCTTCATATTTCATTTTCACTGCTGTTCATTCTACAAACGGCAACAGGCAGATCATGGGTCAAACACGCATGACCATACAAAGGCCAGTCAAAGGAAAACAAGACAGATGACAAATAAATAAGTAAACTGCTTATTAGCAAGCATGTCCAAACGAACAGGCAGTGCAGCGGCTGCAGCTGTTATGAAATACATGAAATGTATTCGCAGCTGCGAATATGGAGAGCCAGCAGCTGTATAACGGAATGACGACAGTGGAAATTTGTGCCGAATTGGAATTCGAACCCTGATTTCCTGCTTATCAAGAGCGGTAGGGTTGCCATTAGACTATCCGAACACGCTGTCCGGCCAGACGCCAACTTCCACATAATACCACCTCCCAGCGAAACTTCTGCAGCGTTGTCGAAACAACTTTGCTAACGTGTAGACCCACTGTGTCCTCGTGGGCACACAGACTGAACGTGGTCACCAATAAAGCATTAGTCAGACGAGGGCAGAGAAGAGTCCTACTTAGGCTATCTGGAGCCTTCGGTACCACCTCAGCGGATGCACTGTGTTTGGTGCTCGGAATATGCCCCATATATATCACGATCAAATACAGAGCTGCAAGGTATTGGTTAAAGGTGGGGAGACTAGATAAGGTACACACAATGACCGGTGTGCCGATAGAGACGATACGTCACCTTAACAGTTGGCGTTTGGGTACATAGCAAGGTGAGTGGGATGTAAGTGATAAGGGATATAGGCTGCACGACTTCCTCCCTGACCCACGCATTTAAACCGCGTGAGTCTGAGGCAGACACCTACATGCACATGCATTGAAGAAGGTTCCCCAGAACACACTGTCTTTTTCTGCGTGCAATACGCGAGCAATAGACATACACTACACTTAGACTACACAGATACAGACATTGATATATGCGCAGCATTAAGAGACGAAGGACAATGGGCACAATTAAACGCACTGACCAACAGTATTTCAAAAACAACACATGAAGAGTACATGCGGACACGACGTGCAACGTAACAACAATCTCCAGAGGGTGGACAGCGATAACCACAGTAACAGCGAAATTAGTGACAATGAGGATGAATAGGAGGAGATAACCGAGATGTGCAGTAAATAAGCATAAGTTGCTGGCGATCTAGCCAAGAAATCACCAATTGTTGTACATGGATGGGCACCTAAAGTAGTTAATACATAGGATTAGAAATATTATTTCTCTACTAATAACAATTTGTGTGTGTGTGTGTGTGTGTGTGTGTGTGTGTGTGTGTGTGTGTGTGTGCGTGCGTGTGTGTTTCTGTGTGTGTGTGCGACTGGTGGTCAACGGCTCGAAGAAACCATTTCGAGGTATTCACCGTCAGTCACATTCGGTGATGGTACTAACAAATCTCTCCTCTAGCCTATCATCTTTTTATATTCTTCTTAACAAAAAACAACAAAATTTTATTTATATTTCAACCTTAAATTATTGTTATTTTGAAAAGTATCGTTCTTTGTGAATTCTGTAGATAGAACAAAAGCAAAGAAAACTGCAAAAAGATGAAAAACGAAAATTGTAAGATGTACGACCTGTTTTAAACATTAGATAAAAGGTCTATAATTTGGCAATAAATAATAAAATAAAATAAATAATGTGCCTCGTAATTCTAATTATCAGAGATATTGGATTTCCTTCAACCGAGCCATAAATTCTAGTTCTAGAGTGCAATAAAATGAGGTCGTCTTTCCTAGACTGCCAGAGGATTTGATTCACAGTTGTTGGTGGTGGCAGCCCGCCCTTGCAGTCGTTCGGGTGCAACATCGTCACGGATGTCTATGCATACGGTGTGTTGTGTAACCAGGTAGGGGAAGGAGAAAGGGGGAGGGGAATGGTGGTTTATAAGACGTGACATTAGTTCCGTAATATACTCGTACTGCTGAGCTCTTACTCAGAGTGTGACTCACAGCTGGACGTCTACTGCAAGTGTAAGTGTAGACGGCGTAGTTTAGGAGAATGATCAACAGGTCAGCACGACAAGAACACGAGTTATCACACGTTGAAAGACAGGATAATCGCGATGTTGTTGATGGTAGTTCATCTAGTTAACGTAGTAACCAGGAAAAATTAAGTGTCGACGCCTGGTTTAACCTTCTGCCTTCTAGTCACGTACCTATTACACATAAATCACTCACTTATAACAAAATACTCAGAAAATATCTCTGAAGAGCTTTCAAAAGTTTGTCGTTGGAGTTTGGAGGCCAGCCAGTAGGGAGTTGCCAGCTGAACCTTCGTTTATGGGTTCCGTAATGTTAAGTGTAAGCTTTCTTTTATGGAGGGTGAGCATCAATAAAACCGTCAAACTGCAGGGACGGATTCGTGACTTTAAATGGAGGAAAAAATGTCCTATGGAAATGTATCCTTAAATGCATCGCTGCCATGGGAGAGGGCGCCGACGAATGACAGTTCCTCTGACCTCGTGCCATCTATTCTTTGTGTGTTGCAGGCTGTGTGACTGATGCAGCGTACTGTAAGCAGGAGAATCGTACGGTATTCATGCCGGGAACAAGGCGAGATGGTGTTTGTCCACGGCCAAGCACATGGAAACGGTCGACAGCCAGCACAGTTATACTGAAATAAGTACCCTCCCAGATACCAACCACAGCGCACAACATTTAAAGCCTTCTTTTGGTGCTTGTGTGATCATGGGTCCTTTCAGACAGACGAACGTGTAGGCGGCAAGCGGCGAACTGTGTTCGCTCCAGATTTGGAGGACCGGATTCTACGGGATATTGGGACGAACCCAAGTAAAAGCATCAAATCTGCACGTTCGTCTGTCTGAACCCATGAGCACACAAACGCCCAATTAAGGCTTGAAATGTTGTGTAATGTGGTTGGAATCTGTAAACGTACTAGTATTGGTATAGCCGTGCTACCTCACGATCGTTTCCATATGCTTGGCAATATACAAACACGATATCCGTTTCTTCTCGGTATGAATACCGGATAATTCTGTTGCTTACAACATGCTGTATTAATCAATACACAGGGAGTACACGACACGCGGTCAGAAAAACTACCATTCGTCAACGCCGTCTACCGTGCCAACGAGACATTTCTGGACGCATGTTCATAGGACCTTTCTTTCTCAATTTCCGGTGAGGAATCTGTCCCTAAGGTTTTTCGGTTTTATTAGTGTTCATCCTGCATAAATGAAGGCTTACACTTAAGATTACGGAACCCATAAACGAAGGTTTAGCTGGCAACTCCCTACTGGCTGGCCTCCGAACTCCAACTACCAACTTTTGGAAGTTCTTCAGGGACATTTTCTGAGTATTTTGTTATAAGGGACCTTAGTCCCAGGTTTCTCGTAACAAAGTAAATGCTTCTTCTTCGCATTCTTACTCATATTCATCTACCTGTCTGTATTGCAATGAAAACATTTGCAAAACATGGCGTCGGTATACACTGTGGGGCGTGTGTGGAAACAAACTTGTTCTATTCACTCTCTGTACTTGCTGTTCACGGTGGTAACGCCCACACTACCCACCGACCTGAAACCTGCGTTTAGTGCTGCTCGTTTCTTCCGGCAGTGTCAGTTGAACGTTAACAGTGACAGACAGCAGGAGGCATAGATTTAATGACGGAACGTTTGTCGATTTATACATACATCAAAGAAAGTTTTGCATCACCCCGGTTCCCAGAACCCTGTGGATATTGTATCTCAGGCGCAGTCCCTTTGACTGTTCGGACATGTCACTAAACCGGCCAAAATATGTAAACAACCATGCAAGAGCAGCGCCTATTATACGGAGGGGGTCCGACAGCCGATCAATTCCAGTCATTTCACCAGGAAAGAGGTACACAGCTCATGTTGTCTGTAGTTCAACCATGCCTAAACGGTCAGTACTGCGACTCTCTCGCGTCCGCATTGTTACTTTGTGCCAGGAAGGGCTCTCAACAAGGGAAGTGTCCAGGCGTCTCGGAGTGTACCAAAGTGATGTTCTTCGAACATGGAGGAGATACGGAGAGACAGGATCTGTCAATGACATGCCTCGCTCATGCCGCCCAAGGACTACTACTGCAGTGGATGACAGCTACCTACAGATTATGGTTTGGAGGAATCCTAACAGCAATGCCATCATGGTGAATAATTCTTTTCCTGCACCCACAGGACGTCGTGTTAGCAGACTGTGCGCAATAGGCTGCATGATGCGCAACTTCACTCCCGACGTCCATGGCGAGGTCTATCTTTGCAACCACGACAGCATGCAGCGCGGTACAAATGGGCCCAACAACAAGCCGAATGGACCGCTCAGGACTGGCATCACTTTCTCTTCACCGATGAGTGTCGCATATATCTTCAACCATACAATCGTCGGAGGCGTGTTTGGAAGCCACCCGGTCAGGCTGAACGCCTTAGACACACTGACCAGCAAGTGCAGCAAGGTGGAGGTCCCCACTGTTTTGGGGAGGTATTATGTGGAGCCGACGTACGCCGATGCTGGTCATCGAAGCGGCCGTAACGGCTGTACGCTACGTGGGTACCATCCTTCGACCGACAGTAGAACCATATCGGCTCTTTGTAGACGACAATTCGAGCCACCATCGTGCACATCTTGTGAATGATATCCTTCAGGATAACGACATCGCTCGCCTAGAATGGCCAGCATGTTCTCCAGACATGAACCTTATCGAACATGCCTGGGATAGATTGAAAAGGGCTGTTTATGGACGACGTGACCCACCAACACTCTGAGGGATCTAAGCCGAATCGCGTTGAGGAATGGGACAACGTGAACCAACAGTGCCTTGATGAACTTGTGGATAGTATGCCACGACAAATACAGGCATGCATCAATGCAAGAGGACGTGCTACTGTGTATTAGACGTACTGGTGTGTACAACAGTCTGGACCACCACCGCTGAAGGTCTCGCTGTATGGTGGTACAACATGCAATGCGTGGTTTTCATGAGCAATAAAAAGGGCGGAAATGATGTTTATGTTGATCTCTATTCCACTTTTCTGTACAGTTTCCGAAACTCTCGGGACCTAGCAGATGCAAATTTTTTTTTTATGTGTGTGTATTTTAACAATGAGAGAACGATACTACGACACTAGGCTGCAACCACACCATAGTAACTTTGCTTCTGATGGCTATTGAATTCATATGTGTTCTGTGTTGTCAATTTCAGGATTTTTAACTGCTGTGAAGATATTTTTACAAAAACGGAGTTTACTAGTGTAATAATCCTAATAAATCATTATTAAGTTATTTCTAACGATCCATTGTGGATCACTGATCTCTTATACTACAACGTTCAGAAAGCGTCTTGGAACCAGTTTCAAATATTGAACAGGAGAATTCAGGTTCGCCCTGTATTTCCATAAAGCTTCGGTATACTTCTGCAATTTTTCTCCTGTTTTTTCTTCCCACTTCATCGTTGTTTCAGCAAATGTTTCAAAACGTTTTCCGCGTAACACTTTTTTTCTACATTAATCTTTCCAGAACGTACTAATTTCAATGGTTTTATTGGATCCAGAAACTGAGCGGACGATTTGGATGGGATTCGGTTAATGAAAAGGGGACATACAATTCAAGGTTTATTTCCCCAAAACAATTAATTAATTGTAATAAATTACACTGTGGCTTACAAATTACAGTGACACAAACAAATCAAGCTGCTTACAATATGAGGTAATAAAAATGTTATATGCCGCAAGTGAACAGAGAAACTTATTTGTGTCGTTTGAATCACTGCCAAACTATTTACAAATGGTTCAAATGGCTCTGAGCACTAGGGGAGTCAACTGCTGAGGTCATCAGTCCCCTAGAACATAGAACTGCTTAAACCTAACTAACCTAAGGACATCACACACAGCCAAGCCCGAGGCAGGATTCGAATCTGCGAGCGTAGAAAAGTATTTACAATTTGATACATTAACAAATAACCATTGTACATTAAACTACATACTTTAATACAGTTAAATTTTATAATGTGAAGCACAAATGTATAATTTACAATTAAATTTTCAGTCGAAGTTACTCCTTCCTATACCTTCTTTAAAAGAGTGATAAAATTTCCAAAAGGTATCTCAATTAAAAGTGCCTTAAAACCCTTAACACAACAACACGTACATGACTAGCTGAAATAATAAATATATGTACGGCAAAGTCCAACATTTGCTTCCTTACAGAAATTTTGCTGATTTCAACAGCGCAGACCACATTCAAACTCTAGCCAACATGGGCCGCTTGCCGGTCAAAACATGATACGACTGCAGCAGAGGGAAAACTTACATAGGTAATTAAAGAACACAGGGCACCTAGCAATCTTACCAAAATCAGTTTACACGAAGGAGGAAGAGGGGGGGGGGCATAATAAATACCATACGCAAGTGAACTTGCCAAACCTACTACTAGAAATTCAGTACTAAAGGATTTCAATTAATGACAAAATCCGGGATAGGCTCGGCAATATTGCACCTGAGCGCTAGTAGCCAAGATAAGGTTGACAGATACCAAGGTCTGACATCATCTTAGGGCTAACAGGCAGAACAAATAAATAAGAGTAAAAGAACAAGCAAATGGCAATGCCCAAGAATTTAAAGAGGATTAAGTACACACGAGGCTAAAATCAATTGCTAGCACCTTGGACATCGTCTTAGGCTTAATTGACACTACAAATAAATAAAGGTAAAAGAACAGGCAAATGACAATGCCCAGCAATTTTAATAAAAATAAGTAAGCACAAGGCTAAAAGCAATTGCTAGCAACTTCACAAGCACACATAAAAATATCAGACTGCTGCCACATCACAAAACGGAACAGGCGCGCGCGCAGTCCCCAGCAAGCCAGAAAACCAATAACACACACTCCAGCAACCGAGCCAGCCTGACCACAGTAATTTCAACTCAGAATCAGGGCGCGTGAGCACACCGGGTCCACGCAAAACACACATTGCCAAATAATTCCCACCAACAGATACGGCTGCCCCCCGGGCGGGAAAACGGGGGCGACGACCGGGTACACACCAGCGGAAAACTCGACACCTAGACTCCAGCCAAAAGGGAATCGCGCAGAAAATATAAACAACAGCTGAAGTGAGGCGAAACGAACCCCGCCACGCAGACCGGACAGAGCAAACACACAGAAAGCCTGCCCTGCAGTCCTTACAACTCCTTGGTGCGGAAACCCAAGCGATATCGTGGCACCCTTTTCAGAGGCGGAGAACCTCGAGCGATCGCGTGCGGGGATCCATCAGTTGTCCACTACAGCACATCACCAACACGCCATACCGCCCGACGGCCAAATCAACGAGGCCCGCCAACAACGAGACCACACCTCCGTGCCGGGGCGGAAGGCAAAATACCGCCAGCTCGGTGCGAAACCAACTGCCGAGCCGAGCGCGCGCGGCTCCCCGCGAAAAACGCTCCAGAGGGCAGCAGCCGCCTCAGCGCCTGCGCAGGCCGAACCAGACGCAAACAGAAATACAAGTCGCTATCGATAGTGCCGGATACGCAACGTGCCAGAGAAGTGGCACAGATACTACTTCTACAATTTTCTCACAGCACATACGTCATTTCCACATACATTTGTATTCCACAAATCCACGTAAAACAGATACTCGCATGAACTTCATGTTGCAGAAAACAGTTTTTCCTGTTACATTTACTTCACATATCTACATAAACGTCTGTATCCATCTGTATTTAGTTCACATATTTCTACTTGCATACTTTTACTTTTAAGATTGTCTCCACTGTTCAGGAGTTGTTCCGTATTCCCATTGCCAGCTTTGACATACATGTCATTTTTCTTTCAGATCTCTCTTCCTCGTCATTGTAACTACTGCCGCTCTCCATATTAATCTCGGCCGTCCACGCATCCTCCTTCCTAGAGGCAACCGTTCCAGGATTGTTTGGCCACCGCACTTGCTCCATTCGCCGTACGTGGCCATACCATTGAACAGCCATGTTCTTAATATTTTGCAAGACTTATTGTTCCACATCCTTCATCTCCCTAATTTCTTCATTTCTTCTCCGCTCTGTATCGAATATCCTTGCTGCCCTCCTTATTCCATCGATCTCTGCCGCTTGTACTCTGTTTCTTTGCCGCTCCCCGGCGGTCCATCCTTCCGCACGGTATGTTAGTATACTTGCCACTAAAGTCTGCAGAATCCTCTTCTTTGTTTCTTTTGATATTTCCCGGCTCCACGGAACTCCACTTATCATCTTAATTGCTCTTCTTGCCTGCTAGATCCTGCATTCCTCTTATGTTTCACAGCTTCCCGAGGAATTGATAATTTCATCCTAGGTATTTATACTGATTCACAGCTTTAATATTGCCTCGAGGCAGTACTATAGCTCTTCCGTCTGTTCTCACTACTAGATATTCTGTTTCGCTCATCTTTATCATAAAATTTGACATCCTCTCTAATTTGTGCTATCAGTACTTGATCATCGGCAAATAATGAGTAGAGAGCACCATGCTCGAAAGAAATTATCATACACCGGCATGACTGATGCCACGATAGCCGGCCAGTGTGGACGAGCGGTTCTAGGCGCAACAGTCTGGAACTGCGCGACCGCTACGGTCGCAGGTTCGAATCCTGCCTCGGGCATGGACGTGTGTGATGTCCTTAGGTTAGTTAAGTTCAAGTAGTTCTAAGTTCTAGGGGACTGATGACCTCAGAAGTACGGCCCATAGTGCTCAGAGACATTTGAACCATTTTTTTTTTTTTTATTCCACGATTCCAGTATATGCTGCATATATATTTTAAACAGGGCCGCCGACGTACTGCAGTCCTGTCTAGGAATTAGACACATTAGGTATATGTTTCTTTGAATGAAAACATCTCCCCTATTGACGGCACTTAAATTCGCGATAACTCACGGACATTGCAATCCTCAGTAAAAATGAGGAAAATTGTAGGATCTGTTGAATCGAAGTAGCACACATTGTAGATTGAGAGTAATCCGAAGCAGGCTGAAAGTATTGAGAAGAATCAAAAATGAGATCTGTGATAGACTCTGTATCCAAGTTGGAAAGCACGGGTTGGACGAAGTGGAATAAAAATGACAGACTAAGAACGAAGTAAGGAGGACATAAACAGCAGACTAGCACAAGCAAAGCGAAAATTCTTGTCCAGTAGAAGTCTCCTAGTATCGAACATCAGCCTTAATGTGAGGTACAAATTTCTGAGAACGGACGCTTGGAGAAAAATATTGCTTGAAACTGAATCAGAAATTGTAGGGGAACCGGAAAAGGAGAGAATCGAAGCGTGTGAGAAGAGGTGCTATAGAAGAATCATGAAAACTGGGCACTGATCTGAAATGAGGAGACTTTCTGCAAAATGTTTGAGGGGAGGACTTGTAGAAAACGTTGAAGTTAACAACCAGCCGTATAATATGACAAATGTTAAAACCACAAGAAATAACATCAGTAGAATTAGTGTTCTTAGCATTCCTGTTAGGGTATATAAGGGGAGTGAACGTGTTCAGATGTCTGCTATCGGAAAACAATGTACTTCCCGGTACATTCTGTATCATCGCACACCACTAGTTGTAGACTAGGAGCAGTCACACCAGGGAATCACCATGCGTGCCTACATAAACGGCTGCGTTAGGGGAGGTGGCACGATCGGGTGACATGAATTGCCGACGAAAGGCGTCGCATTGTATTAAGCGATGGATTACGGTTCTGTACTATCCCGGATGATCAGCGCCGATGAGTTGGCGGTGAATTGGGCAGAGATCTCATTCTTCTGCACGCCTGCTTAGGTGGGTGGTAACGTGCTTGTCTCCCTTGCAATCGGACCCGGGTTCGATTCCCAGCCGGGTTGGAGATTTTCTCCGCTCGTGGACTGGGTGTTGTGTTGTCCTTATCATCATTTCATCCTTCATCACCGGCGCGCGAGTCGCCCACTGTGGCGACGAATGAAATAAGACTTGCAATTGGCGGCCGAACTTCCCTAAGGAGGGGCCTCCAGGCCAACGATGCCGTACGCTCACTTCCACTTTTTCTCATACTTCCAATGTTTTGGAGAGGCACAGTCGTGTTATCCATGGCGTCATAGTGTGGGGAACGTTTGAGTATGTCTTCAGGCTGGCGCAATAGTACGTCACTGGCATCCTCCAACGCCATGCGTTACCACCCGAGCGATATTATCATAGTGCAATTTTTTAATGCCCGACCATACATGGCACTTGTCGCTATGAACTACATGTGTGATGCTTAGGTGCTCCAGTGGCTAGCAAGGCCGCCAGACCCCTTCCCGATAGGATATATGCAGGACCGGTCGAACGTCAATTTCGTCCCAGTGCTATTACCGGGATATCAATTACCAATTACAACAGTCTCTGTTGGCCATTACGACCAGGGGACGTCAGTGACAGCTGTAACGCTTTCGTATGAATCAGTTGCACAACGATTGAAATTCACGATACCCAGTTTTACGGCTCTGTACGAAAAGTTCGTTGATTTGAAAAAAAGCGTACGAGGCCTGAAGATGGGAAAAATTCTACCGAAGCTGGTTGCTTTCAAAATAAAATAAAATATCGTAAAGTGTACAGCTGTTGGTAAATTTTATTGAATTGAAAATTACGACAGTTGTTTTCCAGCATGCTTCTGTGAGGAATACAACAGAAACTGTGCATGCCTCCACGCTGTAGGGGGGTGCAGCGCCATACTGATCAGTGGACCCAAATTGCCAATTTCTTTATAAATTAACATCACGTGTCCTCTCAGACATTGATGTTTAATTTCATTTCCTCCTCCTCTTCTCAGTTCACTAGGTTCGTCCCAACGTCCCAGCCTGGTGCTCGTGGTCTGCATGGATAACAGACTGGCTTTCTTCGCCTGGTATTACGTCGAGGTAGCCACCTTGCAGCCGTCTCCCGTCCCATGGCTGCAGCAGGCAGTGTTTAGATGCTTGCGTGAAGACTACGGATAGGGTGAAATCCTTAGAGGAAACTATTAGTGTTAGTCATCCAGTTAAACTGGAGTAGCGTTTGACTAGAGAATCAAATGTGACAAAGGAAAGCAGAGACCGCAGTCTCCTCTATTGTCCCAAGATATTAAGCAGCGAGTGAATACTAGCTCGTTCAATTTCGAGTATTCGCCGTGTATCCACGGATCGCGGTAGAGCAGTACGTAGTTCACAGCAGCCTGCAGTCCAGGAAGGCCGTCCCTAAGAGTGTACAGCCGTTCCTGCAGTTGGAGACCTGCATGACCTCCAGTTGTGATGCTAGTGCTCGTAGGCACAACAGACTCATGCCCTCAGGGTGTACTTTTGACCCAAGAATTCTGCAATTGTTCAACGCGTGTAACGAATCAAACACTTTATCCGGTCGTTAAAAAGTCAGCAACTCCTCTTCAGAAACGACGTTTTCTAACGTTTTAGGAAAGAACTATACAGAAATTCGTAATGTATTAATTACTAAATCAATAAACTACACACATACAAACACACAAGGAAACACACACACACACACACACACACACACACACACACACACACACACATACACACACATGCAACAGCGTTTGACAGAATAACGATTAACTACAAAATATATGCTCTGCTTAAACTGACAAAAACTCATCGCTGTCTCGTTTATTGATAAAACATGTTTTTACTCAAAATAATGTAACAGCGCTGGAATATTTGTCCAAATTGGGTAATCACTGTGAAACAAATTACCAACATACCAAGACCTAAAAGTTAATCATTTCACTGTGCGTAGAGTATTAGAAGGGATAGGTGAGGAGTAGGTGACAGGGTGAAGGTTTCATTGGACCTGGGAAGTGTGGTCGGACAGTGTAATTTGAAGCCCAGCGCCCTCGAAAGCAGAAATCCGGGTTCAAATCCCAATGACGCACACATTTTGCTGGTCGCATGCGATAAATATTCAACAAAATTAGAAAAAAGTCGGGCAAATAATTTGTGTAAGGGTAACGGAAACGTTTGACGTACCGCACTTGCTATACATGACTGAGTCCAATCTTTCAAAGACGCATCGAATGTTTTTCTTACCTACTTCAATGTTACTACTAGACAAATCATTTCACAAAACATTTCATCGATTTATGTATTAGTTCTGTTCGCGAGCTGTTTGGGAGTGGAACGGTAGAAAAACAGTCTGAAGATTGTTCAATGGACCCTATGCTGTGCACTGAGAGGTGAAGTGCGCGTAGTCATGTAGATATAGATTTTTCATTTCTTTTTATTTTAAAGATTTGTTTAGGATGCCTAATCTTATACACAGCTCGTGCATTTTCAGCTTCTCTCGGTGTAATGAATAGTCCATTAAATTTCGGACATGCAGCCGCTCAAATAAAATTTGACTTGCGTGGCTGCATGCCTGAAATTTAATGGACTGTTTATAGATACCTCATTTGCTTTTCCAGCTTATTCCGCTTCGAAATGTTCTAAATTTAATACTTCATTTGGAGGAAGCCTTTCTGGCAGTTAAGCATCACACAAAGTGCGTTTTTATGCGCAGAATAGGTATGCCTTGAGCAGATATATTTACTGTTATTCGTAAAATATTTAATTTTCCCTCAGATTACTACTTTGGTTTCTCTTAATTCTCCCTATTACTTTCGGGAAATTATATATTTTCATATTTCGAAAATGAAACCTCGTTCTGGTCGATTTGATACCCGATTTTTTCTTTTCCATTCTTGATTTGGCTATGAAAATTCGGACAAATACCCATTGTGTAATTTATAGGGCGTAGCGTTTTCTCAGCGCCCATGTATGTTTGAGCAAAAATCAGTAAAGAACTATTAAAGTACCGAATATTTTCTTTCGTAACCTTGGAACTCAAAGTCTCTTATTCATAAAAAAACAACTTCAGGCAAATATGATTTCCAAACTACAGCATTTTTAGTGAGAAGATGCATGGTAGTACCTTTTAGTAAGTAGATGCCTTGTGTATACCCTTAGGTTATATAACTTTTCAATATTTCATGATTAATGATATTTGTAATTTCAGTTTGAAAGATGAAACAGGGCCCTGTAATGGTAGCAATGAAAAAGGAATAGAAATGTTCAATTGCAACAATTAACAAAGAAGACAAGCAAAATTATCCCAGAGTCTGCCTTCAATATACCATAGAACACGTTTTAGGTTGCTGATGTGATGGTGGTTCGAGGCAAAAATAACTCAACCGGGCTTCAGCAGTTTTGGCCACGCTGTCCCTGTGTGACGACGTTCGGCGAATTCGTCAGGCTCAAGTGTCAGCGACGACCAGTAGCTCGTCGCCCACGGAGTGCCTTTCTTGGAGACAGTGATTAATCTACAAGCATTCATTCGCGAACGCAGCGTCCTCTTGCTTACACTGGGGATCACAGAGCAAAGCGTGACAACGTCCAAGCCTGTCGCATCTGATATTTCTTTTTCCCTTCTTCAGCGATCTTTTAAGAGAGATCTGCAAGTCCGATTTGTGTGATTTACGGTAAAGTTTTAAAAACTTCATTGGTTACAAAAAATACATTCTGATGTAGCATTCTAAGTCAGTCTTTTACAAAAATGTATACATTCACATATAAATAACCAATTTAAAAAAAGTAAATTTCTCCTGTTCTCTCTTCTGAGTGACAGCTGTGATGGAAATGAGGCTCACGTAGGAAATGCGGCACGCATTCAGCCAAATTCTCTCCACTACCGTTTCCTCTTGTATTATTCTTCAATAGAAGGCAGCGTGTCGTCTTGCGTGATCGATTGCAGTAAATATTCCGGTATTCGAATCAAGAACAGCTGCCAGTACGAGTAACGTTCTAGGAGAAATCCTTCATGTAGCGAAGTCACTTTGTAAGTAGGCTATTTAGGTTTTCTTATTGGTAAAGCCACGTAGCGCTCTGTATGAAAATCACTAGCTGTGCTGCGTGCAGTCTGTGGCTAGTTTGCATTGTTGTCTGCAAGTGTAGTGTTGGGCAGCTGAATGTTAACAGCGCTTAGCGTTGCGCAGTTGGAGGTGAGCCGCCAGCAGTGGTGGATGTGAGGAGAGAGATGGCGGAAATTTGAGAGCCGATGATCTGGACGTGTGTCCATCAGAGACAATACATTTGTAAGACTGGAAGTCATGAACTGCTATATATATTATGACTTTTGAACACTATTAAGGTAAATGCATTGTTTGTTCTCTATCAAAATCCTTCATTTACTAACTATGGCTATCTGTAGTTTGAATCTTTTATTTAGCTGGCAGTAGTGGCGCTCGCTGTATTGCAGTAGTTCGAGTAACGAAGATTTTTGAGATAAGTGATTTGTGAAAAGAATAGGTTAATGTTAGTCAGGGCCATTCTTTTGTAGGGATTTTTGAAAGTCAGATTGCGTTGCGCTAAAAAATATTGTGTGTCAGTTTAAGCACAGTCATGTATAACTGTTCTAAGGGGACGTTTCATATGTCGACCCTTAGCCGAGGATACCTCACTGGAATCTTCTGATTTTTCCTTGTAGTTTGTGTAATTAGAGCAGCCTTTGTTTATTGCTAGCGCGTAATTGTAGAGAGAATCTCCTTTGCAGTTGTAGTTTTTCATTCTTGTACAGAAAACAGTTGTGGCATGCATGTAGATTTGCACCAAGTATTTCGCAGCTGCGCTTGCAATTAACGAGATATTATTTTCAATGCTATGTTAATGTGTTTTCTTATTTTGCTCTTCAAATTGTGGTTTTCTGTGTTGTCGTGTGAAATATTGTGACAATAATGGCGTTTGAAAAACGTAATACTAGGCTCCAAAGTAAACTGAGAAATGACAGTGAAGACGAAAGCAGCGTGTTAGCGCCGCCGAGTAATGAATTAACTAATGTTCAGACTAGTAATTTGGTAATTGTGCATAGGGAAATGGAGCGGGCTGCAAATAATGGTGTAGGCAGTGAAACAATTAGTGAACAGGGAAGAATTATCGATCGATCGGTCGGCAACAGCTCGCCTCAGGAATCCAAAATGACAGGACACAATCTTGCAACTACTGTAGATTCAGGTTTTGCGCCCTCACCGTTTACTCAAATAAGTCAAGACACATTTTCTGCTTGTCAAAATGTGAATGTTGCCAGTGCAAATGCACTGCCGAAATCCATAGAGGAACAGATTCCAGACACTAATACATTATTATTCAATTAACGCAACAAATGAAACAAAATCAGAGACAAACACAGCAACAGTTAGACACAATGGAACAAAATCATAGACAAAAACAGCAAAAGCTTCAAAAGTTAGACACAATGGAACAAAAGCTTCAAAAGTTAGACTCAGTGGAACATATGCTTGAACAAACACGTGAAGATTTAACTACTGTGTTACATAAAATCGAATCGAAATGTCAAAAAGTCTGTAATGACGTAAAAACACAAATTTGTGAGCATTTCCAACCTATTTTTTCGCGGCATGAAAATACATTACAGAATCACGAATCAGCCATAAAAGAACTGCAAACTATTGTTCATGAAAATCATGAGACCTTGCAAGCTAAAATTGACTCAGTTGCATCTACCAATTCGGTTACGCAACTTGCAAAAACTCAGGAAAACTTAAAGGACACAGTAGATACAATTTCAACACAAATGGAAACTGAAATTTGGTTCAGAAAAACACACTGTGGAAATAAGTACACTATCGGAGAAAGTAGCCGAACTTTCGGACCAGTTCACTAACTTATCTGCAAAGGTAGATGATGATCTGAATAACACAAGACCTGTAGCCATCACTGACACAGAAGAGTATGAACAAATTAAGAAATTCAAACAAAATCAGAATCAAATTAATACGCACCACAAAAGAGAAATCCGAGAAGTACAAGATCAGTTGGCACAAGTAACACAAAAATTACATATTTCAGAGGACACTCGCGCTCCAGCGCGGGAAGAGGGACTTAGAAATACGGAAAAGCCACAAAATAATAACACAGGACATTTCGGAAATTATGAAAGAAATTGGCAAGGTGCACCGAATTTTGAGATGGAACCGCCGACATGACGTAACAATGACCGATATGCTACTCGCCGACACGATGATTTTGACTATAAGCTGTTCATTACTACATGTAAATTCAAAACATTTAAGAATTCTGGCAACGACATTCATCCACAAGCGTGGCTCCATCAATTCTCTCATTGTTTTCCTCCCAACTGGTCATTAGAGCACAGATTAGAATTTATGTGTGGCTACTTAGAGAATGAACCAGCTGAAAGAATGCGATCGGTCATTCACGATTGTCACAGTGAAGAAGAATTTTATCATGCCTTCCTCTCAGCATATTGGTCTCAAGCTACACAAGATCGAGTAAAACATAGCATCATAATGATGAAACATTTCGAACAATCTGAATTTTCCAGTCTTGTGAAATATTTTGAAGACGTGTTGCACAGGAATCAGTACCTGTCAAACGCATACAGCCCCTCAGAACTCATTCGCATTTCCTTAATCAAATTGCCTGAACATTTACGACATATTATTTTGGCAGGACGTTGCAAAGACGACATTGAAGCTTTTCAGGGACTCTTACAAGAAATTGAAATTGACACTGACAATTACGGAACGTGAAAACAAAAACACAACAATTACAGGTCACATCCGTCGCAATTCCGCAATGAAAGAAATAATAACTGGACACGACAAGGCTATTCTCACAACACAAAGCGTGACCAAAACAGACACCACCCGTATGACAACTGTTGGCGCAGTAGTAATAATTACAGGGAAAGATCACAGAGACAATCAGAGAAACAGGCAATATGGGAACCAAAACAATTATTATCAAGGGAGACAGAATAACTTTAGACACAACGGTCCAGCGCGCAGTTACGATTCAGGGAGAAATTCTCCACCATGTGACCGACAAAAAAGAAACTATGGATTCTACCGACAAAACGACAGACCTGAATTGCATCAGAACTGACGGGATTCAAACAGGGCCAGGCCTTCTCGGCAAGGTGAATTTGTAGGTCTCCAAATCCCAATAACGACGCACGCCAACAAAGAGATAGCAGACAATGACTCGCACCGCAGGCAGCCACGTGCACCGGCTGGCTCAGAGAAAAATAACATAGACGCTAACCTTGAGAAAAATTTTAGGATTCATTACCGATGCACCATATACCACATGATAATTCTGTTGAAGCTGGAGCTATGCATAGTAGGAAGAGTAAAGGCTTGCACCACATTTCACATGTAAAATCGTTTATTGAAAGATAATCTGTTTTTTAACTTAGTCTTTGCCATAAAACTTTTCACTTCACGCTACTAGTACAATTTGTCACACTGAGAAACCTGTTAACATGCAACAATGTTTTGAAGTTAACTATCCAGTCTAGAGTAGGCTGAAGTTCAAGACATTAGTCAGGAAGAATCAATACGCAAAGAAGTGGGATACGGAAGTACTAAGGAATGACGAGATAGGTTTGAAGTTCTCTAACGCTACAGATACAGCAATAAGGAATAGCGCAGTAGGCAGTACAGTTGAAGAGGAATGGACATCTCTAAATAGGGCCATCACAGAAGTTGGGAAGGAAAACATTGGACAAAGAAGGTACCTGCGAAGAAACCATGGGTAACCGAAGAAATACTTCAGTTGATTGATGAAAGCCGGCCGAAGTGGCCGTGCGGTTAAAGGCGCTGCAGTCTGAAACCGCAAGACCGCTACGGCCGCAGGTTCGAATCCTGCCTCGGGCATGGATGTTTGTGATGTCCTTAGGTTAGTTACGTTTAAGTAGTTCTAAGTTCTAGGGGACTAATGACCTCAGCAGTTGAGTCCCATAGTGCTCAGAGCCATTTGAGCCATTTGATTGATGAAAGGAGGAAGTACAAACATGTTCTGGGAAAATCAGGAATACAGAAATACAAGTCGCTGAGGAATGAAATAAATAGTAAGTGCAGGGAAGCTAAGACGAAATGGCTGCAGGAAAAATGTGAAGACATCAAAAAAGATATGATTGGCGGAAGGACAGACTCAGCATACAGGAAAGTCAAAACAATCTTTGGTGACATTAAAAGCAACGGTGGTAACATTAAGAGTGCAACGGCAATTCCACTGTTAAATGCAGAGGAGAGAGCAGATAGGTGGAAAGAATACATTGAAAGCCTCTATGAGGGTGAAGATTTGTCTGATGTGATAGAAGAAGAAACAGGAGTCGATTTAGAAGAGATAGGGGATCCAGTATTAGAATCGGAATTTAAAAGAGCTTTGGAGGACTTACGGTCAAATAAGGCAGAAGGGATAGATAACATTCCATAAGAATTTCTAAAATCATTGGGGGAAGTGGCAACAAAACGACTATTCACGTTGGTGTGTAGAATATATGAGTCTGGCGATATACCATCTGCCTTTCGGAAAAGTATCATCCACACAACTCCGAAGACGGAAAGAGCTGACAAGAGCGAAAATTATCGCACAATCAGCTTAACAGCTCATGCATCGAAGCTCCTTACAAGAATAATATACAGAAGAATGGAAAAGAAAATTCAGAATGCGCTGGGTGACGATCAGTTTGGCTTTAGGAAAAGTAAAGGTACGAGAGAGAGAATTCTGACGTTACGGCTAATAATGGAAGCAAGGCTAAAGAAAAATCAAGACACTTTCATAGGGTTTGTCGACCTGGAAAAAGCGTTCGACAATATAAAATGGTGCAAGCTGTTCGAGATTCTGAAAAAGTAGGGGTAAGCTATAGGGAGAGACGAGTCATATACAATACGTGCATCAACCAAGAGGGAATAATTAGTGTGGACGATCAAGAACGAAGTGCTCGTATTAAGAAGGGTGAAAGACAAGGCTGTAGCCTTTTGCCCTTACTCTTCCATCTGTACATCGAGGAAACAATGATGGAAATAAAAGAAAGGTTCAGGAGTGGAATTAAAATACAAGGTGACAGGATATCAATGATATGATTCGCTGATGACATTGCTATCCTGAGTGAAAGTGAAGAAGAATTAAATGATCTGCTGAACGGAATGAACAGTCTAATGAGTACACAGTATGGTTTGAGAGTAAATCGGAGAAAGACGAAGGTAATGAGAAGTAGTAGAAATGAGAACAGCGAGAAACTTAACATCAGGATTGATGGTCACGAAGTCAATGAAGTCAAGGAATTCTGCTACCTAGGCAGTAAAATAACCAGTGACGGATGGAGCAAGGAGGACATCAAAAGCAGACTTGCTATGACAAAAAAGGCATTTCTGGCCAAGAGAAGTCTATTAATATCAAATACCGGCCTTAATTTGAGGAAGAAATTTCTGAGGATGTACGTCTGGAGTACAGCACTGTATGGTAGTGAAACATGGACTGTGGTGCTATAGACGAATGTTGAAAATTAGGTGGACTGATAAGGTAAGGAATGAGGAGGTTCTACACAGAATCGGAGAGGAAAGGAATATGTGGAAAACACTGATAAGGAGAAGGGACAGGATGACAGGACATCTGCTAAGACATGAGGGAATGACTTCCATGGTACTAGAGGGAGCTGTAGAGGGCAAAAACTGTAGAGGAAGACAGAGATTGGAATACGTCAAGCAAATAATTGAGGACGTATGTCGCAAGTGCTACTCTGAGATGAAGAGGTTAGCACAGGAAAGGAATTCGGTGCGGGCCGCATCAAACCAGTCAGTAGACTGATGACCAAAAAAAAAAAATCCAGTTTAGAACCTAGGGAACATTTTTAAACAGAAATTACGATTGCGTTGTTAAAGTGAACAGACGGCACAGTGTTGTTATTTGTACATTCTTGCTTGTTAGTTGCACGGTTACGTAACGACTATCAGGCCTTCATACTTAGAACATATACTGGTACTGCTAATGAGATCTTAATGCAACATTTTGCTTTACTTGAAAATACATTCTGGAATTAAATTACTTTCTGAGAGATACCAGATGACACAGTGATTAGTTTATGTGACAGCTACACGATTTTATCACGACGCTACTAATGAGTGACCATTTACAATGTTGCTTTTGCGGTGTTTCTGTTTTATATCTGCACAGTAGTTCGAGTAAAGAAGATTTTTATGAGGTAAGTCATTTGTGAAAGGTATAGGTTAATGTTAGTCAGGGCCATTCTTTTGTAGGTATTTTTGAAAGTCAGATTGCGTAGCGCTAAAAAAATTTGTGTGTCAGTTTAAGCACAGTCATGTCTAATTTTTCTAAGGGGTCGTTTCAGCTTGATTATGACAAGTCTTCCGGTCTAGACTGTATTAGGTCCCTTCCGAAACGTGCTGGTGACACACCCTCACTTCCAGCGGTAGTACGCAGCCGCTCGCTAGACTGAAGATTCATGCCTATAGACTGGAAAACTGCACAGGCCGCACCAATGTACAAGAAACGGGACAGAAATGATCTGCTGCGTTATATATCCATACCACTGATTTCGATTTGTAGGAGGATTTTGGAACACATACTGTGTTCCACTATAATGAAATACCTCAAAGAAAACTATTTACTTACTCACTTCCAGCTCGGATTCAGAAAAAACCGTTTTTATGAAACGCACCATACCGTACCATAACATACCATACCATTCCTCAAAAGCGGCTTCTGATCAAATTGCATGCCTACGCAGTAATCATCTTAGTTTTGCGCCTGGATTCCTAATTGCCCGACAGAAATAGCACTGTTAGCAGTAATGGACGGGAGGTATCGAGTGACACCAGAATGATTTCTATGGTTCGCCAAGGTTGAGTTATGGGTGCTCTGCTGTTCTGAATCGATTTAGGAGGCAATCTGAACAGTCTTGTTAGATTCTTAGTAGATCCCCCTGTCGTTTTCCGTCTAATAAAGTCATCATAATATAAAAATGATTTGCAATTTGGTCTAGGTAAGACACCTGCATGGTTCGAAAAGCTGCAGTTGACCCCAAATAATATAAGTCGACATGAATTATAAAAAAAAAAATCTGTAGCTAAATGCCTACGTATTGCAATGACGTGCCATTTTGGAATAAAACTTTACAGTGCTCTGCCAGTGAACATAAAGGAAATAATAGGTGAAGTGAAATTTAAGACTGAGCTAAAAAATTACCTTTTAAGCAAAAGTTTCTATAGCATAGTTGAGTACTTTGTGTGTGTAAATTTATTGCCCAAAATTTTAATTTATATGTCTAAACTGTACTTTCAAAAATGCCTTGAAAGTGATATTCCGTTATTATGTTTGTAGTTCTTGTACTTGTATGATAACTTTGTTGTGACAGTTCCTACATCATGTAAATGATTTACAAGAAGATAATAAAATGAAATGACATGAAATTACACAGAAAATGTCGAGAAGGTGAACCAAGCACTGAGTTTCATTAGTAGAACACACAGAAGACGCAACAAATTTACTAAAGCGATAAGCAGCACTAGAACAGGGGTATCCAGCATTTAAGTTTACCTGAGCCAGATTGGAAGAAAAAGAGTGTTTTTGGGGCTAGATAAAAAACACAAAAGTGAGTGAGTTGGGGAGGGGGTGGGGGGGAGTAGACCATAGACCAGGAGAGAATAGCATCGTGTGCTGGGAGTTTCAGATTGAAAGTATTCAATTTATCATACCTTATATAAAAGGAATTTTGTAAATTTTGTCCCCGATCGTGTGATAGATGCTGATTTCTTGAGCCGCTATGACACCAGCTTCGAGTCGCGTAAGGTCTGCGAGGCCCGTGTTGGACACCCATGTTCTAGAGTATTGCTGCGTGCTACGGCATCCTTACCAGATGTGATCGATGGAGGACATCGGAAACTTTCAAAAAGAATGAGCTTGCTTTGTGGTGTCCCAAAAGAGAGGAGAGAGCGTCACGGGTATGATAAGAAATTGTGGTGTCAATCATTAACACAAATGTATTTTCGTTGCGGCAAGACATATTCACAGAATTTCTGTTACCAGCTTTCTTCTCCGAATGCTATAATATTTTCTTGACTCCCTCCTACGAAGAGAGAAATTACTGTCGTAAGAACATACAAGAAATCAGAGCTCGCCAGGAACACTTAAGTGTTCATTTTTTCACACTTGCTGTTCGGGAGTGGAAACGTTCGAGAGTAGTCTGAAAGTGGTTCAATGAACACTGTCAGAATCTTAAGTGTAAATTACGGAGTAGTCACATAATTGTAGAGACAAAAATGGTGCTTGCTATGGTTTTCGGACGACGGACACGCAGGCACAGCCTTTCACTGGATATAAATGCAAATTATCTCGTGTCAGAGATCACTGACGGAAGCACAGTTTGGATCAGACCAAAATATATTTTATTTTACGATTTAATTCGTATATATTCTTATGTTTACCTGTCTTTAATGACAGAAAAGTGTCCCACTCGTCGGCAATTCGACAATATCAATAGAAAATGCATTTTCCTAACTTTAAGCGTATAGTCTTAGAAATTCGTTGTTATAAATGAATTTAAACTGAAAACTTAGTGCAGTTCTTCCTGAACACACTGTTTCCTATTTTCTATTCGTATACAGAATAATACACGAGTCTGAGCAAGTTTAAAGAAACTGAAGAAAGCTCTTGACTTCTGTATGGAATATGGCAAGTCGGTACCACGCGTCCACGTACTCTTCTCAGTCCTAAAGTAATCATGAATCGAGTATGCGTTGAGGCGTTTAAGTGAAAGCAACCAACCTCTTGTGAGGCCTGATGAAGATATTTGCCTTGAAGTCAATGAGGCTGAAAATTGGGCTTTTGCAAGCATACTATCCAGTAGATCGTAAAAACTATGGGTGAGTTCTCTCTGAATTAACTGCTACATCTTTTCTGCTTCCTCTTTGGATCTGCAGACCGATGCTCTCACCATAGCATGAGTTGATGCTTTCTCGTTCACTATGTGTCTCTGTCTGTCCATTTCGACCAAATCTTGATGTGACTTGCGTGAAATGTAAAGTCACATCCAATTCAAATCTGTAACGCAATCATCTGTGTGGCGTGCTTATAATTATGTATTATTTATATTTTAGGACAATTAATCTGTAAAAAACACACCACATGTTGTAATGAAAGCATGAAAACCGCCTGAAGATGAATCGTAATGATTCGAAACCGGTAACGGTACCTTTTGAATAAAAGAACTGAAAATAAATTTGTGGCTGGTTGCTGTCTCAACACCATCAACATTTGTCTTCAAATAACAGCCACGGTCTCCAACCATGTCATCATACGACAAAATTCCAATAACTGATACTATTCTAATCTTTGGGTCACATTTCACATCTCAGACAGCTTCCCTTTCTTTTAATATATATGTATTATATCGTCACTTTCTGTGCATGAAATTTACCGTCAAAAAGGTAAGTTCGTTGCTGTCGCTGCTCCGAGAGGCTCTGTACCAGTTTTGTACAGTAATATCTCTAGTAGTTGCAGCACGACCCTTCATGTTCAGTGTGTTTTTCGCAATTCTTTGTTATACATTTGGAGAAGCTAGGGCTTCTTCAAGCTCAATTAGCTTCAATTGATGACACTATGTTGCTTTTATTACGTCGCGCGAATTTCTATGTCTCCTACTGAAGCAACCTTTTGTTTTTCATTAGGCAGATTGCGCTTATTATAATTTGGATGTATCATTTCTGGGTTCAGCACAAGATATAGTTTCTTCTTATAAAGCCAGATAGGTTACTTTGCATTAGTAAAACCGAATCGAAAAATGATTAGACATGTTAGAACGTTTAAAGGAAAAGATTCAAATTTTTGGACATTTATATACAATAAATCACAACATCCTGAGAAAAGTAAGTATGTCTCAGAAAATAAACTAATATAAAGCTGGATCTTGGAAGTCAAAACAGATTGAGAAATGTACAACATGAAAATAGAAGCCAGAGCAGGCAAAGCTATTTTCAAAAGAAACGCGTAAAATCTAGAAATCAAAGGCGCAAACAATATGAGAACGGGTCCGCAGTCGTCTGAAGAAAGATAAGACAGACTGAAAAGAGAAAACAAAATTGGAGGAGGCAAAAAGTACGATTGAGATGTGACTGAAATTGTCACATGGCCCCTGTCTGCTATAAATTGAAGGACGAAAAAAAGGTCAGCAGGAACAGAATTTATTAAAAAAGCAATTTTATTTTTTACAGTTGTAAAATATTGTAATCTGAAGAATAATAACTATCAATAAGGTGTCAAATTATTAAACACACTACCTGAAAAAATACCTTTTCTCAGGTGCGGATCCAAGGGGGGGGCGCTCATGTTTGTCATCCCCTGCCGCTCCCCCCCCCCCCCCCCCCATTCATCACCTCACCGCCAGCAAAACACTTTTAATGAAAGCCTTTAAATTTTTACATGTACAAATTTCCAAATTACTATATCGGAGACGAAGTAGCATAAAAATTAGGAATCTCAAAAATGGCACGGAAACCTGTAAAATTACGAGTTTGTGTGTGTCTGTAAACTTTTTTATTTTTTTATATGAGTTATGTATGTGCGTGTTTTTCTTTGTTTATTTGTATATTTTTCTTTTATTTAAGTATCAGTTTGTGTGTGTGTGTGTGTGTGTGTGTGTGTGTGTGTGTATGTATGTGTATAAAACACACACACACACACACACACACACACACACACACATACACACGCACGCAAGCGATGTGACAAATGTGGGTAAAGAACGCCAGACATCGCCCAGCAGCAGTATGGAAACTACAAAATACATCTTCAGGACCACCACATAACAGTGCTGGAAATCGTAAGTAACACCGAACGATAAGTTCGCTTTACGGAATTTGTGCTACAAAAGTTGATTGTAACCTAAAAAAAGAGAAAAAGACGACAAAATGTAATATATGAGCATATTATATCTGTCACATAATAGGTTTATTCTATGTATACAAGAAAACATGTATTTCAGGCCACTGATGATACTTGCCAAACAAAAGAAGCGAAAGGCGTATAGCAATAAACAAACTGTCTTTATTTAGTTGCATAGATGGTACATACCTCTACGAATTTAGAGCAATTAAGGGAAAGACGGAAAACAGAAAAAATTACAAAAGACTGACGTCCTTAACGTCTGCGTGAAAGACAGAAAGAAAATGTGTTATCCTCATTCACACGATTAAATAGTCACATTCTGCAGACTTGTGTTCATAATTGTAGTGCTAAGTAAAATATTGGCAATAATGGATACAGTCTCTGATTCTGTATTGAACAAATTTTGCTGTTGCCCAAATTGTGAGACTTTGTTTCTATTGCAGCCTTTGAAGATCCATTCTCCTCAGTCAACCTATAAAGCAAGCGAATTTACCATTTCCTTTTTTCCTGGAAAAACTAACGAAAGAACTAACGTATATCGTTTTGCCCATTATTAATTCTTGCACAACATTTCCTGATAGTTTTTAGAAATTCAGTCATCATTAAGCCCCATCCGTGGAGCTGCAGTCACTATGGCCAAATTAACGTGTGTCCATGACACAAGTTTTGTAGCAAATATTATTTGATATCAAAGAACAAACTGTTTTCTTAATCTATAGGATAATGCGCATGGATTAACAACACAGCCTTCTGAAATTTGACGAAATAATGAAATATTTAAGAAAACTGAGCACCTACAGCCGTCCTTACGAAGTCATTTATTTTCGGTGCTTCAGTGCACCATCTTCAGACCTTAGCTGACTCTGAGGAGACTGACACCATCTGCATACACTATTCACCAGTGACACTTATAACTGGTTTTCGCAGACTACATGTAAGAGCGAAGTGGTCTCTCCCATCTCGTAAGGACGGCTGTAAGTCTTCCATTTTATTACATAAGTGAACGGCCGAAGTCCCTCAGACCTCCAATCACAAGGATGGACATACAAAAATAATAAAATGGTGGACATTTCAAACAAACGTGTAGTTATGTTGTTTGTTTTTGGTCACGTGTTTTGCAGTAACTAGTGAATAGATTAATATAATAATAGTCTAGCGCGTGGTCTGCAGCGCCTGTGATCGCTGAATGTCTATCTATCTATCTATCTATCAATGGTCTATTACTACTTGCAGACACCTCCGAGGAGTAATTCTGCCAAACTGATATACACTGTTTCTCAAACTGATGGAGTAGATTACAGGAACGCTGAAAAATACATCTTTCAGAAATTTAGCTGAATAACTCTTCGGGCATGTCTGCAAGGAGTAATAGTATTATTATTTAGTGAGCAATATCCCGTAGATTAAGAAAACTGTTTTTTGATTTCATATAAGATTTGCGGACTGTATTACTTCCGTCAAGGACATACCTCATTTTGTACAGAGCAACTTTAACTCCTCGGGTGTGTGTGTGGGACGGGGGGGGGGGGGTTAATAAATACTCAGTTTCTTTAAAAAAAGCAAGAAATATTGTTTGTGAGTCAATAAATAAAGCGCAAAAAGATTTACGTTGATTTCTTCATTTGTTTTTCCAAAGAAGTCGTAAAATAACTTATTTTATGGGCTGACTGAGCAGAATGGACCCTTCAACCAACTGACTGACGTATGTATGTACTTCTAAAATTTTTCAAAAACTCTATTTCTCTGAACTGACAAATTTTATTATTAATGCAATGGGGAGGCAAAAGCAATGGGATAGAGATAAGCACATATACAGGTTGCGGTATTATCGCGTACGCAAGGTATATAAGGGCAGTACATTGGCGGAGCTATCATTTGTATTCAGGCGCTGCATGTGAAAAGGTATCCGACGTCGTTATGGCCGCACGACGTGTACCAACAGGCTGAACGCGGAATGGTAGTTGGAACTAGACGCATGGGTCACTCCATTTCGGAAACCGTTAGAGAATTGAATATTCCGAGATCCACAGTGTAAATAGTGTGCCGAGAACACCAAATTTCAGGCATTACCTCTCACCATGGACAACGCAGCGGCCGACGGCCGTCTATGATCGACCGAGAAAAGCGGCGTTTGCTTGCAGTTGTGAGTCCTAACAGATACGCACCACTGCGTGAAAAAACCGTAGAGATGTACGATGTAGGATGTACGATGAATGTACCCTTTAGGAGAGTGTGACGAAATTTGGCGTTAATGGTCTACGGCAGCAGACGACATACAGGAATGCCTTTACTAATAGCGCAGCGCCTGCAGCGCCTCTGGTTGGGTTCGTGACCATATCGGTTGGATCCTAGACGACCGGAAACCGTGGGCTGGTCAGATGAGTCCCGATTTCAGTTGGTAAGAGGTGATGAGAGGGTTGAGTGTGGCGCAGATCCGACGAAGCCATAAACCCAAATTGTCAAAAAGTACTGTGCAAGCTGGTGTTGGCATCATAGCGGTGTGGGCTGTGTTTACACGGAATGGGCGCAGTCTTCTCGTTCTAATGAACCGATGAGTGACTGGAAACGGTTATGTTCGGCTGTCTGGAGACCATTGCAGCCATTCATGGACTTCATGTTCCCAAACAGCTACGGAATTTTTATTGGCGACAAGTTGCCACATCAGAATATTCTGGACAATTGAAGCAGATGATTTTACCACCCAGACCGCACAACGTGAGTCCCAACGAACATTTATGGGACATAATGTAGAGGTGAATGTTGAAAGTGAGGTGGCTTGATATGGTAAGGAATGAGGAGGTTGTGGGCAGAATCGAAGAGGAACGGGATATATGGTAGCCGGCCGGAGTGGCCGAGCGGTTCTAGGCGCTACAGTCTAGAAGCGCTCGACCGCTACGGTCGCAGGTTCGAATCCTGCCTCGGGCATGGATGCGTGTGATGTCCTTACGTTAGTTTTAAGTAGTTCTAAGTTCTAGGGGACTGATGACCACAGATGTTAAGTCCCATAGTGCTCAGAGCGATTTGAACCATTTGATACATAGTAAACACTGACGAGGAGACTGGGCTGGATGATAGGATGTCTGTTAAGAGATCAGGGAATGACTTCCATGTTATTAGAGGGAGCTGTGAAGGCAGACTGGAATACATACATCAAATAATTGAGGACATAGGTTGCGAGTGCTACTCTGAGATGAAATTGGCACCGGAGAGGAATTCGTGGCGATCAGCAGCAAACCAGCGATAAAACTGAAAAGAAAAATCGAGAAGTCAGTTGGGACACAAGATCCTACAACGACAACAATTTCACAGTTATTTACGGCTACAGAGACACCATGGCCTTCTGGAGTGGATTCCCAGAGACTTGTTGAGTCCTTGGCACTTCTAGTTGCTGCACCGCACTGGGCACAAAGGGGTGTGACGCGACATAAGCCGGTATTCAAAATGGTTCAAATGGCTCTGAGCACTATGGGACTTAACTGCTGTGGTCATCAGTCCCCTAGAACTTAGAACTACTTAAACCTAACTAACCTAAGGACACCACACACATCCATGCCCGAGGCAGGATTCGAACCTGCGACCGCAGCGGTCGCGCGGTTCCAGACTGTAGCACCTAGAACCGGTCGGCCACTCCGGCCGGCTAGGCCGGTATCCCATGGCTTTTGTCACCTTAGTATATTGGTATGGTTTGCATTTGTGACATCTTGAAAATTGTGGTAGCTGCAAGTTAAATTTGTGGAAGACGGGGGAGGGGGGCGGGGAGAAGGGACTAACGAAGTGTGACCCCCAAAAGGGAACCTAGCATCCGCGCCTTTCTGTAGTCTTATAATGCATGTGCTCTAAGACAAGATGGTACTCAAATTGCACGTGATAAGCATAGGAGGGTGTGGTTCCCAGTGACTAGGCGAAGACAGGGCGCGAGATGCGCCACCTGGACCGAGAGGCCTGCGCGTGCGCGAGCGAGGGCGCGCTCTGTGGCCGTATGTAGCTGCAGCGCTGCGCGCCGTCCTTGGGGCAGCGTCCCACCGACATAAACAGCGCGCTACACCGCGCCGCGCCGTGCCGCGCCACGCTGCTGCCGTAGCCCCGGCCGCTGCCGCAGTCGATAGGTCGAGGCCAAGTCGACTTCCGGCACGCGACTCGGCGCTCCTCCCACAACTCGGCGCGACCTCGCAGCAGCAGCTGCTGCAGCAGCGCCACAGGCAGCGGCCGTACTGCACCGCGCCGCAGCGCGCGCGGCTCTGCCGCTCCGTAGCCGGCGCCTCACTCGCCGCCGTGGCCTTCGCTTGTCGGTTAATGACCACTCAGACATCCGGCACGCGGAATGCGTGTCGCACGGTTCCTCTGCTCCCTGCATCCGACCTACTCTGCATTCTGCGCGACGCCCAACGGAACTACTGGATAATCTCAAAGATCTTCATCTACCTTTACGCTAACGATCATCTGAGCGGTGAATGGCAGGGAGAGCCTAGCGGCAATGTAGATCTTGTCCTTCTTGCTCCATTCACGGTGGTGAGCGCAACAGTCTGCCCATACGACATTCCGTGTAACCGGATTTTTACCACTATAGTCTCAATCGAAACGGGCGTGGAATCGAGGGCTACAGTATTCTAATTCACTGCCTGTAGCAACATCTTCTCCTACAAACCAGAGTCGTTGTTCATTACAGTTCCTTCTTAACTTACGTCATTCTTTATGCGTCTTGTAACCTGTGATATTTGTTCATTTCTTCATAAGTACTTCTTGCTGCAGTGTAGTCACACTGACGCATACAGCAATCTGGTGTTCAAAATTTCGTCTATGACTGCAAAATTTATATCATGACCGATTCTGATCTATGAGATCGTCATCAAATGCACTTATCTTCCTAAACTAAACCGAGTGAGGTGGCGCAGTGGCTAGCACACTGGACTCGCATTCGGGAGGACGACGGTTCAATTCCGCGTCCGTCCATCCTGATTTAGGTTTTCCGTGATTTCCCTAAACCGCTCCAGGCCAATTCCGGGATGGTTCCTTTTAAAGGGCACGGCCGGCTTCCTTCCCCGTCCTTCCCTAATCCGATGAGACCTGTGGTGTCACCGCCAGACACCACACTTGCTAGGTGGTAGCCTTCAAATCGGCAGCGGTCCGTTAGTATACGTCGGACACGCGTGTCGCCACTATCAGTGATTGCAGACCGAGCGCCGCCACACAGCAGGTCTAGTCTAGAGAGACTCCCTAGCACTCGCCCCAGTTATATAGCCGACTTTTCTAGCGATGGTTCACTGCCTACATACGCTCTCATTTGCAGAGACGACAGTTTAGCATAGCCTTCGGCTACGTCATTTGCTACGACCTAGCAAGGCGCCATATTCAGTTACTATAATTACTTCAAGAATGTATTCTGAACAGATAATATTGTAAATCATGTACCGTCAAGAGCGACGTTCATCATTAATGGATTAAAGTTAAGTAACCAACTAATTACGTCCGCTTTCTGAATTCTCATTCCTTGTCATGTTCCATACTTCACGTCAGTATAGTTCTTCCCTCTTCACGTCAGCCTGCGTGTGCTAAAAGGCGTGCATTTCGGCCTCCACTCGTAACACGGCGTTTGCTCTTCTGCTAACACAAAAAGACCGATGACATCGCTGTCTGGTCTCCTCCCCCAAACAATCCAAACCAATCCTAAACTAATAAACAAAGGATAAAAATCATGTGGCCAAGATAAGCACCATAGAAAGATGTAAAAACGCTAGAAAACTGTGATAAAAGATGGTTGACCCACAGTGTAGGGACACTGTCAGCATACCATGTGTGATCCTACACAACAAGGCAGTTACATTTTATCACGGTTTTATTATGTTTTCATACCTTTGGACAGTGCCTACCTTGCCCACAAGCTCTTTATGTTTTGTTTACTAGTTTAGAAACTTAGAAACGCAAACGCATCTGATGATGATCACATCAATCTAAACCGCTCATGAAATGAAAGAAAAACAATTGCGATCAAAGACTGTTTTCAGTTCCATAAATTAATCCTTTTCTCGTCCAGTTTATTATACACTCCCGGAAATTGAAATAAGAACACCGTGAATTCATTGTCCAAGGAAGGGGAAACTTTATTGACACATTCCTGGGGTCTGATACATCACATGATCACACTGACAGAACCACAGGCACATAGACACAGGCAACAGAGCATGCACAATGTCGGCACTAGTACAGTGTATATCCACCTTTCGCAGCAATGCAGGCTGCTATTCTCCCATGGAGACGATCGTAGAGATGCTGGATGTAGTCCTGTGGAACGGCTTGCCATGCCATTTCCACCTGGCTCCTCAGTTGGACCAGCGTTCGTGCTGGACGTGCAGACCGCGTGAGACGACGCTTCATCCAGTCCCAAACATGCACAATGGGGGACAGATCCGGAGATCTTGCTGGCCAGGGTAGTTGACTTACACCTTCTAGAGCACGTTGGGTGGCACGGGATACATGCGGACGTGCATTGTCCTGTTGGAACAGCAAGTTCCCTTGCCGGTCTAGGAATGGTAGAACGATGGGTTCGATGACGGTTTGGATGTACCGTGCACTATTCAGTGTCCCCTCGACGATCACCAGTGGTGTACGGCCAGTGTAGGAGATCGCTCCCCACACCATGATGCCGGGTGTTGGCCCTGTGTGCCTCGGTCGTATGCAGTCCTGATTGTGGCGCTCACCTGCACGGCGCCAAACACGCATACGACCATCATTGGCACCAAGGAAGAAGCGAATCTCATCGCTGAAGACGACACGTCTCCATTCGTCCCTCCATTCACGCCTGTCGCGACACCACTGGAGGCGGGCTGCACGATGTTGGGGCGTGAGCGGAAGACGGCCTGACGGTGTGCGGGACCGTAGCCCAGCTTCATGGAGACGGTTGCGAATGGTCCTCGCCGATACCCCAGGAGCAACAGTGTCCCTAATTTGCTGGGAAGTGGCGGTGCGGTCCCCTACGGCACTGCGTAGGATCCTACGGTCTTGGCGTGCATCCGTGCGTCGCTGCGGTCCGGTCCCAGGCCGACGGGCACGTGCACCTTCCGCCGACCACTGGCGACAACATCGATGTACTGTGGAGACCTCACGCCCCACGTGTTGAGCAATTCGGCGGTACGTCCACCCGGCCTCCCGCATGCCCACTATACGCCCTCGCTCAAAGTCCGTCAACTGCACATACGGTTCACGTCCACGCTGTCGCGGCATGCTACCAGTGTTAAAGACTGCGATGGAGCTCCATATGCCACGGCAAACTGGCTGACACTGACGGCGGCGGTGCACAAATGCTGCGCAGCTAGCGCCATTCGACGGCCAACACCGCGGTTCCTGGTGTGTCCGCTGTGCCGTGCGTGTGATCATTGCTTGTACAGCCCTCTCGCAGTGTCCGGGGCAAGTATGGTGGGTCTGACACACCAGTGTCAATGTGTTCTTTTTTCCATTTCCAGGAGTGTATTTTCCGTATATTTTCACTGCATCCTTTTTAAATCACTGTCTTCTGTGGTAAGATGGGTTAAGCAAATGGGATTAAGTACGAAAAAGCCCTGAGAAAACAATAAGTTCAGAATCCCATGAACTGTTTCCACCTGTTCTTCACGACAGTGTTGTAATACCTTATCAAGAAAACATTGAAAAACGTGGGTGAGACTTTCGGTAGCCTCCTCGACTGGGGAAAAAAATACTGTTGCTACAAACAGGAAGACTCTCGATGCCTCCTTGCCCTTAATCCAAAACTGTACGAGCAATAAGAACTCTCTGTTTATGCTCGTGATCCCTATATCTGCGACATACCTCTATTTGCCCATGTCAGTGCTTCATACTCCCAATTAGTTTTCTTGCTAGCAGACACGTGACTACCATATACTATGTTTGCTTCATTTGCTGGTCAGTGCACATACATCCCAGAGATTATGAACCTGACATATCATTCGAAACGCAACGTCTCATTTATCTAGTATCGTAGTATCCATAAAACAAATACGAGGGCTGTTAATTACGTAAGGAACGATCGGTCGCGAAATGGAAACCACAGTGAAAATCGGAACATTTTTACTTCCTTAAAGCGTTTTATCTGCAACAATTAGCTACGCCTTCCAGCTAATTATCTACATAGCCGCCGCTCCGACTTAGACATCTGTCGTAGTGTTGTACCAATTTTCCATTACCATCGTCGTAGAAGGCAGCTTCGTGTGTTTTACGACGATTTTCTACGCTGGATTGCAGTACGTTGTCTGTGCCAAAATGTTGTCTTCATAGCCAGCAGTTCATTTGAGCAGAGACGGAAATCAAAGGGAACCAAGTCGGTGCTGTATGGTAGGTGATAACAATTCCCATCTAAAAGGCTGCAGGAGCATCCTTATTCCTTTATCGAGAGCTTTCATGAAGAAGGAAATCCATGACAGTTACTTTATGTGGGATTGCATAAAATTAGGCAAAACTTCTCGTCATTCACACACACTTGGAAGGAGCAATTATTTTCTAGCCATCTTGTCGCGCTCATTGTGAGCTCAGAATTGAGATGAGCGACCTGATACGATCGAAGGAAATACTAGAGACACTGCCCACAATATCATTGTAAAGCATCATCTTATGTTCACTGTGGTTTCCATTTCGTGACGGATCGTTCCTTACTTTCCGAATGGCCCTCGTACATTTTCAAACTCTTTCTCTGTTGTTGACATCCACCTCTGGAACAAGCTACCTTGCCCTCTGTCTCCTGTTAAATGCGCTGTTGCCTTTAAGAAGATTCTGCAGTTCTTCCTTGTTCACCCTCGTGGCCAGTTTTCCCTCTGTCAAACAGTAAAGCAAATGCTGCAATCTTCACCTACTTACTCTTTTCGTTATCATTCACGCCACTTTCTTTTCCCTGTCTCCATTAATCGGATTTTAACATGTCCGTCGCTTTCCCGCTCTTCCGTCCCGTTGCTCATGACAACTGACAGCCCTCATGATTTAAATATACTCTACTGGCCATTAAAATTGCTACACCACAAAGATGACGTGCTACAGACCCGAAATTTAACTGACAGGAAGAAGATGCTGTGATATGCAAAAGATTAGCTTTTCAGAGCATTCACACAAGGTTGGCGCCGGTGGCGACACCTACAACGTGCTGACATGAGCAAAGTTTCCAACCGATTTCTCATACACAAACAGCAGTTGACCGGCGTTACCTGGTGAAACGTTGTTGTGATGCCTCGTGTAAGGAGGAGAAATGTGTACCATCACGTTTCCGACTTTAATAAAGGTCTGATTGTAGCCTATCGCGATTGCGGTTTATCGTATCGCGCCATTTCTGATCGCGTTGGTCGAGATCCAAGGGATCGGTGGGTTCAGGAGGGTAATACGGAACGCCATGCTAGATCCCAACGGTCTCGTATCACTAGCGGTCGAGATGACAGGCATCTTATCCGCATGGCTGTAACGGATCTTGCAGCCACGTCTCGATCCCTGAGTCAACAGCTGGGGACGTTTGCAAGACAACAACCATCTGCACGAACAGTTCGACGACGTTTGCAGCAGCGTGGACTA
Organism: Schistocerca piceifrons; assembly: GCF_021461385.2. Classification (NCBI taxonomy): domain Eukaryota; kingdom Metazoa; phylum Arthropoda; class Insecta; order Orthoptera; family Acrididae; genus Schistocerca; species Schistocerca piceifrons. Next base: position 753,220,035 of record NC_060140.1, read on the forward strand.
TCAGCTCGGAGATCATAGCTGCGGTTACCGTTGACGCTGCATCACAGACAGGAGCGCCTGCGATGGTGTACTCAACGACGAACCTGGGTGCACGAATGGCAAAACGTCGTTTTTTCGGATGAATCCAGGTTCTGTTTACAGCATCATGATGGTCGCATCCGTGTTTGACGATATCGCGGTGAACGCACGATGGAAGCGTGTATTCGTCATCGCCTTACTGGCGTATCACCCGGCGTGATGGTACGGTGTGCCATTGGTTACACGTCTCGGTCACCTCTTGTTCGCACTGGCGGCACTTTGAATGGTGGACGTTACATTTCTGATTTGTTACTATCCGTGGCTCTAGCCTTCATTCGATCTCTGCGAAATCCTACATTTCAACAGGATAATGCACGGCCGCATGTTGTCCTGTACGGGCCTTTCTGGATACAGAAAATGTTCGACTACTGCCCTGGCCAACACATTCTCCACATCTCTCACCAACTGAAAACGTCTTATCAGTGGTGGCCGCGCAACTGGTTAGTCACAATACGCTAGTCACTACGCTTGAGGAACTGTGGTATCGTGTTGAAGCTGCATCGGCTCTGTTTGACTCAATGCCCAGGCGTATCAAAGCCGTTATTACGGTCAGACCTGGTTGTTCTGGGTACTGATTTCTCATGATCTGTGCTCCCAAATTGCGTGAAAATGTAATCACATGTCAGTTCTAGTATAATATATTTGTCTAGTGAATACTCGTTTATCATCTGCATTTCTTCTTGGTGTAGCAATTTTAATGGCCAATAGTGTACCTTCGTGTAGTTTGCCTCTATTGTTGTATGCATGAATTAGTGTAAAATCTGTTTATTTTTCTCTTTCCTTGAACTACGGTAATTGCCCGCCCTAATAGCTGCACGTCTCAACGTGCAGCTTCCGACATTCGTCAAGTGCGCCGGCTCCCGGATGACACCCACCCGTTGCATTAACGACGAGCTAGCGTAGCGTACATGTTGTTTCTAGGTGGTTTCGCACATTCGACTAGGTGAATACCGGGCTGGTACGCACGTCCCACCTCAGTTAAACGATTCGCTAAAGGAAAACTTCACACACTTTCACGTAATTAACATAACACATACACATACATATTCCGTCCTGCAGGGGAATAACGCGGTGGCGACAGGAAGGGGCATCTGCCCACCCATTAAATCAACCAAGCCAATTTCGATAATACTGTAGCTGGCACATGTAACTTATATCATGCTTATCGTAATGAGTATAATGCAAAACATATACTACACCTGGATAGATGTAAGAAGCAGCCATACAGACTGAACCTTGCCTGGTTAAATGATTAAACAAATAAATAAGACTTAACTGCTCTTACAACTTTTATTTTCGCATCTACCGTTGTCTCTGCACCAGCCTTCTCAGTTAACCACATCTCACTGGCTCTCATAAAACTAGTAAAGTGTTATTGTAACCCAGTTCTGAGAGAGTCTTCTTTTGAGCCTTCTTTTGAAATGTTCGTATAATACTCGCTCATATTGTTAGTATTTTAGTGAAGTGATTTTCTACAGATATCTGATACTTAAATAACTGCAGTTTTAACCATTAACTGTAAACCTTTATTCTCTAACGGTCTGGATCACTCAGGCCATCATCACCGGAAGAAAAGGCAAATACAAGAGTTGGGAAAGCAATTCATATTTCTCTTAGATATTTAGAAAGTCCTCAACGTTAGGATTGTATACGCACATCTACTACGTGTCTTTAACGCACATCTACTACGTGTCTTTATCTTAAGTAGTAATTAATTGGTCTTAACAATGGGACAAGACCAAATGTATCGTGAGGACTGATTCCAGTTGACTCATAATGTTGAAAACTTAATTTTTTGAGATATTTTTCCATTCCTTTTCGATATAATTTTCTATTCCAGATAGAATATATGGCGTTTTCTAACGTCTGATTTTGGAGTATGACCTTCACCCTTTCCTCTAAACACAAAACTATCATATGTTGCCCCATTTTTTAAAATTATGTTCCAGTAACAGCTACTCTAGTTTAAAAATGGACTTTAGCATATGATACGAAGAGCGATTAAAAAGTTTTCGTTCAAGGACGTCCAAGATGCTACTCCAGGCGGGTGTAATTGAATGTGCGCAGCGGAAATACCATAAGCGAAAATGAAGATTTGGCCCTGTCTGACTACCCCCTGAAGCAGATCTTAGGACCTCTTAATGGTGATTACCTCATTCTTGGTCTTTAACATACAAAGTACAACGTAAATATAAATGAATGTTTAAGGGAACTAGCAACTACCAAATGATAAATTCTGTTTCTGGTTGTACACTTATTGTAGATTAAAACCCCTTGTATTACAAATGATTATATATCAATGTCCAATGGACATAAAAAGATACAAATTAATATCCTAATACGAATGATCAATTGCCCAAATCTGCCCCTTTTTATGGCTACGCCATCTAATATAAATAACGCGATACGACTGACATCATCTACGTACCAAACACTAGGAGACACTATTTCAAAGATGATCTACAGTGGTGTGCAACCCCAATGGAAATAAAATTTGCGTGACCACAGCTGTTTAGCTTTATAGCCCTAATAAACCGAAGTAGTTAGCAATACCACCATGTGTACTGCGTCCAGTGAATCGGAGTGATGGCTCTCGTACACGTCAGCGACGATGGAAAGACCCCAGCCACAAAATAGAACACTTTAAAACACTAGGACGGCATAAGGCGGTCCTCTGACTAGTATAATCCAATACTGTCTTTTCCTCTTTGTGTTCTACAGAAAAGAAACGCCAACTCCCAGCCACAAGGACGGAATTCTGGTAACGTCTCTACGTGAGTCGTGAGTATAGACAGAAGAACTGCTCTCAGTCACTGAACGCTGCGTACTCAACGACGACTCCCTACCCGGAGGATAAGTCCAGAATTGTGCAAGTTTTCGCTATAAAATCTCCTGAGAGCAAAGACAGCAAGTCCGTCTGTACCAACAAAAGTTGATACTGAGCGACCGTGAAACCCGGGCGCTCAAAACGTAAGACCTTTTCTCTTCACCGCTGGCTTCCCAGCAAAACTCGGCTCCCCTCCCTCGTAACTGCAGAAGGCCAATTTTATATTCGAAACAACGGAATATTCTCCCTCTCTACAGATTCCTCCGACTGCCGACTAACCATGTTTTAGTCTTTTGTCGTCTAGCGTGGAAAGTTTGCGAGTATTACCTATACTCAGTCAATGGTACACTTCACAGAGTAAAAATCCTCGGAAATAACCCTGCCCGCGATTTCCGAGGTAACGCTTTCTCGTTCCTCTCTGCTGTGTCCAAGATTTTCAGATTTTCTGAAGTATTATCCGGTTATCCTTCCGGCCCCACCACAACCGACCAGCCACCGCTGCATAATGCTTCCACGCTCAGGTCTGCAGACCGTCCGTCTTGGCACTACCAGTGTGGAGTAGGACCAACACACCTGTGCGAGCTTTTCCACCCAGGGCTTGAGTTACGCCTGCCGTTTCATTTCCACTGGCATTCCAACCTCTACTAGTATAGGCAATCATTCATTACACCGTTTTGATAATACAGACACTCTGTCACCTTTCATGCAATAAGCGTTAACAACTATTTACAAGGAGTACGAGACAATGTCAGTCTTCTTTAAATATTCATATCTACGATGTACAACCTATGAAACCATACCTAACTGTGGTTGTAAATCACGGCAAAGTATATAGATGAGTGCTTGTAAGGTGCGAAATTATAGGCACCTTACAGACTGTAAAGTCCAAAATCGGTATTGAAATCATCCAAATTCGCCGGAGCATTTTGGTAGGCATCCCACACATACACCAGGTTGAAAATACGCGTTTGATAAAACAATGTGTCCTGCTGTGTGAGTAAGTCAGTAAATTATTGCTACGCATCCTCGTCTGACAGAAACGTTGAACAATCAAGGCCGTTTTCAAGGGACTGAAGGCACTACAATCGTACGGAGAGAGGTCAGGACAATACGATGGCTGTTCGCAATGGATAAGGCATCTTGTGCCGAATCCCCACCATTGCACAACGGTGGTTTTCATTCAGCCTCACACACATTCTTCATTCTCCGACTGATGTCTACCAGTGTTAGCCCTCCTGCAGCCAAGAAAAGAATGAAATGACGTTCGTCCTGTTTGGACACATTTGGTAATAAGGTCGCCATAGTTCACGTTTCCACCTATAGCACACGCACGTCGGAAAGGCACGAATGCCACACTAGCCCCTTGCATACATGTCGGTGTTTATATACCCGCATCTGCATATATGCAGCAGCAACGCCATCAAACGAAAACTTTTTGTTTCTGATGTTGTTGATTGATCGTCAGCGTACAAGAAATATATACCTTTTTTCGCGAGAAATTCTTCGTGGTGCTATATTTTTCCATTAATCAACATACAGTGAGTGGTGAAAAGTGATGCTAAGCACTGTGACACCATTAGTTCGTCGGCTGCCGTAGGTTATGAGATGCTTTTGTCTCTGCAAAGTCCTAACAAGCGCGTCTGCCTTACGCCCCATATTCTAATCGGCGGCCATATGACTTACGGTAGACCGTCGAGCTCCCCTTATGGCTGTGCAGAGGCGACGTGACGTTCTTTTCGTCAAACGCTTGCAGTCATCCACTGCAGCCATTGGCGCGTGTGGTAACATTGCATCTGTGACAATGGAGACCTTTTGATTTCAAAAACCCGGATTTTTGTGTAATCTTCGATACGCGTCTTCCTTCGATTATCGTCTGTCAGCGCGAAGACTGCTAACGCGATAGCTCTCCTACTCACAACACAGCTATCGTTAAAAAACTGCTCAGGTAACTCGTCTACATTCACGCCGTACGCAGCATTCAGTTGCAACATTCGATTGTCATACACATTCGATCGTCATACACACCCCATCTTCAAATTGGACAACCCTTCTTGAGAGACTACGCTGCTCAGTTCAGTGTCACTGCTCTGTATCTTGAAATAGAATTGGGTGTGATCTTACATCCAACCGCATTTCTCTGTAGCTTTCTTTCCAGTCATACTGTTGTTGACTGTGAGAGTAGTCTCTCTCTCTCCACATGTTGATAATATCAGTGACGCACACTGTTGTTGTTGTTGTTGCCTTCAATCCAGAGACTGGTTTGATGCAGCTCTCCACGCTACCCTATCCTGTGCAAGCTTCTTCATCTCCAAGTACTTTCTGCAGCCTACGTCCTTCTGAATCTGCTTAGTGTATTCATCTCTTGGTCTCCCTCTACGACTTTTACCCTCCACGCTGCCCTCCAATGCTAAATTTGTGATCCATTGATGCCCTAGAATATGTCCTTCCAACCGGTCCCTTCTTCTTGTCAATTTGTGCCACAAACTCCTCTTCTCCCCAATTCTATTTAATACCTCCTCATTGGTTATGTGATTTACCCATCTAATCTTCAGCATTCTTCTGTAGATCCACATTTCGAAAGCTTCTATTCTCTTCTTGTCCAAACTATTTATCGTCCATGTTTCACTTCCATACATGACTACACTCCATACAAATACTTTCACAAACGATTTCCTGACACTTAAATCTATACTCGATGTTAACAAATTTCTCTTCTTCAGAAACGCTTTCCTTGCCATTGCCAGTCTACATTTTATATCCTCTCTACTTCGACCATCATCAGTTATTTTTCTTCCCAAATAGCAAAACTCCTTTACTACTTAAAGCGTCACATTTCCTAACCTAATACTCTCAGCATCACCCAATTTAATTCGACTACATTCCACTATCCTCGTTTTGCTTTTGTTGATGTTCATCTTATACACGCTAAATTGTTAAAAATGGTGCATCTTTCTTCAAATGATCGCCGGCCGGTGTGGCCGTGTGGTTCTAAGCCCTTCAGTTTGTAATCGCGTGACCGCTACGGTCGCAGGTTCGAATCCTGCCTCGGGCATGGATGTGTGTGATGTCCTTAGGTTAGATAGGTTTAAGTAGTTCTACGTTCTAGGGGACTGATGACCTCATAAGTTAAGTCTCATAGTGCTCAGAGCCATTTTTTTTCTTCAAATGATCAACGAATGTAGGCAGTCTGAAATTACAACAAGAATGGTAAAGTCGATAATACTTAAGATTTTATCATTAGAGATGCTGCAATTGTATATCCATACGTATAACACTGAAGCGCCAAAGAAAGTGGCATTGGCATGCGTATTCAGATACAGAGATGTGTGCTCAGAGCCATTTGAACCATTTTTTTGCAACAATATTTTCACATAATATGAAATCTTTACGACACTTTTTCTCGCTAACAGCCCGCACAACGTTATGAAATGTAAATATGTTTATCGCTTACTACGGTTTCGGTGTTCATGAAGTGAAACTTCCGCGTGAAGCATGGCGTTTTCATTTATTTCTTCTTTATTGTTTATTCGCTAAACATTTTGCAGCCAGTACCGACATATACTACTGGATACACCTGCAAAATTATGTCATCGTACGACACATAGCTCCGGAGATACGACGTCATAAACATTGAGTTGTGTGTGAACGAAACTGCAGGACGAAATGTAGATGTATGTGAAATATGTGAGAAAATACGTGTTAAATATGTTAAACGCTAGTGAAATATACTTGACACTAGCGCACGTGGGCAAATCCACGAGCAAAATGCTCATCCTAAACCCCTGGAACAATGCAAAAAAAAAAAAAAAAAAAAAAAATTGGTACATATATTAGTTACAACCTGAAAAGAAATACTGTGGGAGTAAGAATCACCAGCCTGCTATTCGGGGGAGGGTTATAGCGTGGAGAGAGATGGAGGTATGAGGATATAGACAGACATGGAGAGGGAAGGAGCGGATGGGTACACAAGGGGGAGGAGGAGATGGACAGGGAGAGAAGAGGCGGTAGTCGGTAATGGACAGTGAGAGGACATGGTGGGGGAGGGGGGGGATAAAGAGAGAAAGGAAAGTGTAGGAGATTGACAAACAGATTGGTGAGGAGGAGATGGGAAGAAAGAGGGGTGGAAGAGATGCACAGAAACAGGGGGTGGGGATGAGATAGAGAGATGGGCAAGAGTAGAAGGAAGGAGGGGATAGTTGGTGGACAGAGAGAGGGGGTGGAGGAGATGAACAGAGAATGGGTGAAGGAGGAGATGGACTGAGAGAGGGGGAAGGAAGGGATGAACTACTAGAAGAGTGTAACACATACCAAGGGAACGCCAGGTATTATGCTAGCTCTTTTATAGTAAAATTTTTATTGCAAATGTCTCAGTTGCAAGCTGCTACAAGTGATTATTAGTTTGGATCAAGTAATGATCATCTTCAGGTCTGATTAACAACGCGTTCTGAAAATTTTAAAATAATGCTTTCTCTCATATCCTGATTAATCAATCTAAATGTGATCATTAACTGAACGAAACCAGTATTCCCTTTGTCATAATTTGCAACTCATCGCAGTTAGCGATTATTTGTTACTCCTCACGAACACATTTAGGCCTGCATTCCCCGTATGTAAATTAAAAACAGTCTTTCACCTCAGAGTAGCACTTGCAATCCACGTCCTCCATTATTTGCTGGATGTATTTCAATCTCTGTTTTCTACAGTTTTTGACCTCAGCGGCTCCCTCCAGGACCATGAAAGTCAATCCCTGATGTCTTACCAGACGTCTTACCATCCTTCAACATCAGTCTGTAGCACCACATCTCAAATGCTTCGACAGTTTTCCCACAGACTATGTTTCACTACCGTACAATGATGTGCTCCAAACGTACATTTTCAGAACTTTCTATCTCAAACTAAGGCCTATGTTCGATATTAGCTGATTTCTCTTATCCGGGAATTCCCTTTTTGTCAATGCTAGTTCGCTTTTGATTTCCTCTTTGCTTCATCGGTCATTTGTTACTTTGCTGCCTAGGTAGTAGAATTCGTCAACTTCATCTACTTCGTGACCACCACATCTGATGCTAAGTTTCTCGCTGTTCTCATTTCTGCCACTTCTCATTACTTTCGTCTTTCTTCGATTCACTCACAATCCATATTCTGTACTCAGACTGTTCATTCCATTCAGCAGATAATGTACATCTTCTTCACTTTCTCTCAGGATAGCAATCTAATCAGCGAATCGTATCATTGATATCCTTTCACCTTGAATTTTATTTCCACTCCTAAACATTTCTTTTATTTCCCTCATTGCATCTTCAAAAAAATGGCTCTGAGCACTATGGGACTTAACAGCTGTCATCAGTCCCCTAGAACTTACAACTACTTAAACCTAACTAACCTAAGGACATCACACACATCCATGCCCGAGGCAGGATTCGAACCTGCGACCGTAGCAGTCACGTGGTTCATTGCATCTTCGATGTACAGATTAAACACTAGGGGCGAAAGACTACATCCCTTTCTTACACTCTTTTTAATCCCAGCACATCGTTCTTAGTCGTCCACCGTTATTATTCCCTCTTGGCTCTTGTACGTATTGTATATCACCCGTCCCTCCCTACAGCTTGCCCTATTTATCTCAGAATTTCGGATATCTTGCACCATTTTAAATTATTGAACACTGTCTGTAGGCTGACTAATCCTATGAACGTGTCTCGATTTTTCTTTAGTCTTGCTTCCTATATCAACTGCAACGTCAGAATTGCATCTCTGGTGCCTTTACCTTTGCTTAAAGCCAAGCTAATCGTCATCTAATATATCCTTAATTTTCTTTTCCGTTCTTCTGCATATTATTCTTGTAAGCAACTTGGATGCATAAGCTGTTAAGCTGATTGTGCGTAATTATCGCCCTTGTCAGTAGCTCTTGCAGTCTTTGGAATTGTGTGGATGATATTTTTCCGAAAGTCGGATGGTATATCGTCAGACTCATACATTCTACACACCAACGTTTAGACTCGATTTGTTACTACTATCCCCAGCGATTTTAGAAATTCTGATTTAATATTATCTATCTCTTCTGCCTTATTTGTTCTTAAGTCTTCCAAAGCTCTTTTAAATTCTGATTCTAACATTGTATCCCCTATCTCTTCTAAATGGACTCCTTGTTTCTTCTTCAACCACATCAAACAAATCTTCCCCTGATACAGGCTTTCAGTGTTCTCTGTCCACCCATCCGATGTCTCCTCTGTATTTAATAGTGGAATTCCCATTGCACCATTAATGTTCCCACCCTTTCTTTTAATTCCACCGAAGGTTATTTTGACTTCCCTATATGCTGAGTCAGTCCTTCCGACAATCATTTCTCATGTTACCATTTCGTTTTAGCCTCCTTGCACTTCCAATTTATTTCATTTCCCAGCGACGTATATTTCTGTATTTCTAGTTTCTCTGAACTTTTTGTGCTTCCTTCTTTCGTCGATCAAATTAAGTATTTCTTCGGTTACCCACTGTTACTTCGAGTTACCTTCTTTGTACCTATGTTTTTCTTTCCAACTTCTGTGATGGCCCTTTTTAGATACGCCCATTTCTACATGTCGACATTATAACTGAACAAAAGCTTGGGGAAACTCTAATAAACAACAAAGCTTCTTTTGCAATGATTTCCTTTCTGATTTACGAATAGAGAGAACCCTTGTGTTGACCAAGACAGAAATGAAAGAAAACCCTCAAAGTTTTTATTTTAACTCGTCATAATCATTCTCTTATTTTACATCTCAGTAACTTCTTTCTTCCGTAAACAAGATGAACTTCATCAAGTATTTACTGTAAGCCCGAAGTTGGACTAAGACCTTTCCCAGATTAATGCTCATTTAGAAATTTTTTATTATGATGAAGATTGCTGTAGTGCATTGGAAACCATGGTAAATTTGACAAAAATTTTGTGTAACACATGTGGCTATATACATACATTCTATAGCACTACAACGGACAGTTGCTGGAACTCAGTCAACATAAAAGTTTAAAATTTCAGTGCTCATTTACTTATTTCAAATACATTACTTTAATATTAAACCTTACATGGTTGATCAACAGACTCCATTTAAATGTTACTGTAGCTTTCTTATTGTTGTAGTTACAATTGCGGTCTTCAGTCCGAAAACCGGTTTGTTGCAGCTCTTCATCTATGAATAACTGCTGCAACCAACCACACTCATTTGCACCTGCTTACGGTACGACTGTTCACGCCTATGTAGCCCTGCGCAATACATGTATCTTTTCTGCAGTTCGATTCAGTGCCTCCTCATTCCTCTGCAGCACCAGAGTTCAAAAGATCTCATTATACCTGAACCACTTATCGTCCACATTTCACTTCCGTACAGGCTACACTTCAGATAAATACCTCCAGAAAGGACTTCCTAACACTTAAATTTCTATTCAACATTAACAAATTCCTCTATTGCAGATTTTTTCTGCATTTTATATCCTGTCTACTTTGTCCAATATCAGTTATTTTGCTGCCCAAATAGCAAAACTCATCTACGATTTTTAGTGTCTCATTTCCTGATCTAATTCCTTCTGCTTCACCTGACTTAATTCGACTACATTCCATTGTCTTTGTTTCAACTTATGTTGATACATATAACCTTTTTTAGAGACTATCCGTTCCATCAACTGTACTTCGAAGCCTGTAGCTGTCTCTGACAAAAGCGCAACCTCATCGGCAAGTCTCACAGGTTTTGTTTCTTCTTCCTGTACTTTAATTCCTTCTCAAAAATTCTCCTTAGTTTTCTTTACTACGCTCTCAAAGTATACATTAAATAACATGGGAGATAGGGTACAGCACTGTCTCACTCCTTTCTCAACCGCCGCTTCCCTATCATGCCCTTCGACTCTTATTAGAGCAGTATTATTTCTGTTGAAGTTCTAAATAACATTTTATATCCGCTATCTTCAAAATTTCAGAAAGTGTTGTTCCTTCAGCTTTGTCAAAAGCTTTCTCTGTATCTACAAATGCTGTAAAGGTAGGTTTGTCTTTCCGCAATATACCTTCTATCATAACAAAGGGTCAGTATTGCCTCGCGGCAGTTCCGGTTTCTCCGGAACCTAAACTGATCTTCTCCGAGGTCAGCTTCCAACAGTTTTTCCATTCTCTCGTAAATAATTCACGCTAGTACTTTCGAACCAGGACTTATTAAGCTGTTGGTTGGTAATATTTACATCGTCCAATAGCTGCCTTCTTCGAAATAGGAATTATTAAGTTATTTTTTGAAGTTGATGGATTTCGCCTTTTCTATATATCTTTGTCAATTCTGGTTCTCCCATGGATCTAGGGACTTCAATAATTCTTAGAAAAGTCGTCCTTTCTGGTAGCCTTGTATCATCTTTGGTCTTTCAGTGGTATGTCAAATTCTTCTGTTACAATCATACCTCTCATCCCATCCTTATTTGTTCCCTCTTCCCTTTCTATATCGCCTTTACAGTTTATATAACCCGTCCACGTTTCAACTTCCCCTTCTTTACGTAGTATTGGCCTGCCATCCAAGTTCTTGACATTCATACAGCTATTTCTCTTTTCTCCAAAGAACTTTTTAATTTTCCCTTAAGCGGCATCTATCTATCTAGGTATGCAAGCTTCTACAGCCTTGCATTCATGCTCTGACCATTTAGTGGTGCTTAGCTATTTGGTGTCTCACCATTTGATTGGTTTTAGTGAACAAAAAAAAAATACATACAATTATTGAGAAGCTGAAGCTATGAACATCCTATTGAATACAATATAAAATAAAAAAATAATATATTAAAATATGAGAGTATAAACCAACAGTGTCCTAATGTGACTTCTTATCATGTCCGACATTGCGCATAACGGGCGTTCAGTGTGCGAGAAGGATTCTGAATACTGTGAAGGACAATCGAGAATGCAGTACGCATACATCAGCATCAGCACATGAGTTTACTCAAAAGGATCTTAACTGTGGGTCTGTATATGGCCAGCTAGTACAGGTTGACAGTTATTGAATTACATGAAATAAAATCGTCATAACTCCTGAACGGTTTGTATTAGGACGTTCAAACTGCACGGTTGGCCGCAGGGCATGATGGGAATTAGTATGCGCATGTATGGTTTGACTTTCATGTGGATAGGTTCGTCAGGAAGCAAAATTGGCGCATTTGCTTGACGAATCCGCATTTCACGACTGGGAAGTCTCTTCACCCTTAACAGGTGACTGTGTGGTGTACAATGACCAGTCACGGAATAATCAGTGCGATATTCCTTGGTGGCACGGTGACTACAGAACGGTACGTGTAAGGTTTAGAAGATTATTTCATCCCCATTATGCAAAGTGACCCTGATTTCGACAAGCTGTGGGTCATGCAAGACGAAACTCGACCCCATGGAAGCAAGAGGGTGTTTGACGTCCTGGAGCAGCACTTTGGGAACCACACTCTGGATCTGGGGTATCCAGAGGCCACTGGCATGGGCCTTGATTGGCCACCATGTTCTCCGTATCTGAACACATGCGACTCCTTTTTCTTGGGCTATATTAAAATTAAGGTGTACAGCAGTAACCCCAAAACCATTGTTGAGCAGAAAACAGCCATTGAGGACGTCATCGATGTTCCGAAACTTCAGCTGGCCACGCAGAATTTCGCTATACGTCTGCGCCACATCGTCGCTAAGGACGGCAGGCATATCGAACATCTCTAAATCTGAATATCTGTAGTGACATTTACATGTTGAATAAAGTGTGTGCACGCCGTAGTTTGTAACTAATTTCCTTTTTTTTCGTATAGTTCAGTAATTGTCACCCTGAATTTGGCACTATCAATACGGGGTGGACGAGAACTTGATAGCAAGCACACGAGTCGTCGAGGTTTTGATCAACCTTGTCTGACCATGTAAGGGAGGATTGCCCCATTGGGAAACCAGCCCATCACTTGACTACTGGACTTTCCATCGGAGCACGAGCAGTAGACTCACAACGGCCTGTGTGATTCATTACCACTGGTAGAAGGCAAGCAGAAGTCAGGATATTGCATCTCCGTTCAATGAGTATGCTAACGCGAAAATCAAAGCTCAGGCGGCTGCCAGTGGTTTTGCACTTCAGAGAGAGATACTAGGGCCGACAGCTGGTGTGGTGAGTCCCAGCTGCATAATAAATTACACTGTTTTTCGAAACTGCTACTTTTAAATCAATTTCATATGAGACAGCTTCCAAGTGCTCACAGCGTTTACACCTTACGCACCTTCTCTGTCTAATACTCTACTAACGAGGCATCTTTCATTGTTTATGTATCCCCCATTTTCTTTCTATATTCTTCTTTCTCTGTAATTACTTGTCTCCAACTGAATATACAACGTCTCTTGCTATATTTATGGCATGTAATCACACAGCACGTTCAGTCTCTCCACCAGTCATTTGTTCCATATCGTCCGTGAGTAATACTTAGGTTGAAACGTTCGGGCGACCGCCCATGGTCGTCAGAAATAAGTGACAACTGCTGCAATTATAAAGATAATCGTATAATATTCCATTTCCTTGTACCAATAAATACGTGACTCCCCCATTAATAGCCGCGAGTACCTTCTATGGACGTCAAAGCTAAGACGAATTCAACGCGGATACGTTCAGTAGTTTGCATCACTAAATTACAGTGGATACAGATTATCCTTGAGCAGCCGGTGTTTAACACTCGCGGAACTCTGCGTTACAACCAGTGGGGCGCAGCTGCCGTGGAGGGGGGTGATATTGTTTAGTCAGCATTTCATCTGCACGAAGTTTTTTCCTTAATTTCTTTATAAGATGTTCGTTACCAATACAATTCAAGTAATTACCCGTCAGCTTGGTCATTTAACGAATACTTCGTTGGTTTAGTTCTGAACGACTTTTGACCGTTTTCGGCGTGAGGTACAGCAGCTATTTTTTACGTAAAGGAGATAAAATATTCTTTTTCCTTCCTGTTTAAAAGTGTCGTTCCTGCTCAGTAGGAGTATGTTTTACCGCTGCGTTGTCTGGCAGTTTCGATTTTGGAATTATGATTATTCCGGACGTCCACCTGCACCGGGTAGTAATATTCGTTTATCTAGTGAATGTAAGATAGTATTACAATTAGAACAGTGTGCGACGAGAAAGTGAGTCAGATGAAAGAAAGCGAAGAAAGAAATGAAGGTAGCGCTGAGAAAATGAGAGTTCCTATTTTATACAAGTTCTGCTGCTGTTCCAGAAAATACATTAATATATGAGAAAATTGTGTCATGTCTGAGTCTACGAACTACTGACGTCATGGTGTTGCAGCTACCTACAATGAAACATCATCAGAGTAGAAAACTAAGGGCGTCAGGCCATTACTATGAGACAGCACACCATTTGCGAACACAACTTGAAATACCAACCACAGCAAACTAAAAAAAAAAAAAAGAATTTGTTTCGTAATAATGCGTTAAGAGAACATTTACCGTAAAACTGGCACGTTTTCAAAACAACAGTCGACACCATTATCAGCTTTCGGGAGAAAGACGGTTCAAACCCGCGTCCGGCCAGCCTGATTTAGGTTTTCCATGAGTTCCCTAAATCGCTTCCGTCAAGTGCTGGGATGGTTCCTTTGAAAGGGCACGACCAACTTCCTTCCCTAATCCGATGGGCCCGATGACTTCGCTGTTTGATCCCCTCTCCAAATGAGCCAGCCAACCATTAGTAACAGCCCAACACCAGCTTTGATTTCCAGTATTTTAACGCGGAGATCACTAAAATGCTGAAGGTTGCTTGGAGAGCAATGAGGAGATGCATGTTGCGTGTGACTGTGAGACACAGGACACTTAATGAATCAGGGAACATACTGAAGTGGAAAACGTAATTATAAGTTTAACGGGAACGAAGTGAATGTGGACACGACGTTTAGCCAGAGAATGGATTGTACATTTCCAAGATAAGAAAAGTCCGGGAGGATAACGTAATGGAAATGTAGTTGTTGTTGTTGTGGTCGTCAGTTCAAAGACTAGTTTGACGCAGCTCTCCATGCTACTCTATCATGTGCAAGTCTCTTCATCTCCGAGTAACTACTGCAACTTACATCCTTCTGAATCTGCTTAGTGTATTCATCTCTTGGTCACCCTCTACGATTTTTGCCCTACACGCTTCCCTCCAATACTAAATTGGTGATCTCTTGATGCCTCATACGTGTCCTGTCAACTGATCCCTTCTTCTAGTCAGTTTGTGCCACAAATACCTCTTCTCCCCAATTCTGTTCACTATCTCCTCATTAGTTACGTGATCTACCCATCTAATCTACCGCATTCTTCTGTAGCACCACATTTCAAAAGCTTCTATTCTTTTTTTGTCTAAAGTGTTTAACGTCCATGTTTCATTCCATACATGGCTACCCTCGATACAAATACTTTCCGAAAAGACTTTTTGACACTTAAATATATACTCGATGTTAACAAATTTCTCTTTTTCAGAAATGGTTTCCTTGCCAGGGCCAGTCTACTTTTTATACCCTCTCTACTTTGACCATCATCAGTTATTTTGCTGCCAAAATAGCAAAACTCATTTACTACTTTCAGTGTCTGATTTACTAATCTTATTCCCTCAGCATCACCTGAAGTAATTCGACTACATTCCTTTATATTTGTTTTGCTTATGTTGATGTTCATCTTATATCTTCCTTACAAGGCAATGTCCATTTCGTTAAGCTACTCTTCCTTTGCTGTCTCTGACAGAATCACAATGTCATCGGCAAACCTCAACGTTTTTATTTGTTCTCCCTGGATTTTAATACATACTCCAAATTTTTCTTTTGCTTCCTTTACTGCTTGCTCAATATACAGATTGAATAACATTTGGGATAGGATACAACCCTGTCTCACTCTCTTCTCAACCACCTAGATCCTTATAACTGCCATCTGGTTTCTGTATAAATTATAAGTAGTCTTTCGCTTCCTGTGCTTTACGCCGGCCACCTTCAGAATTTGAAAGAGTATTCCAGTCAACATTGTCAAACGCTTTTTCTAAATCTACAAATGCTATAAATGTGGGTTTTTCTTTCCTTAACTCTCCTTCTACGGTAAGTCGTAAGGTCACTATTGCCTTGCGTGTTCCCATATTTCTCCGAATCCAAACTGATCTTCCTCGATGTTGGGTTCTACCAGTTTTCCATTCGTTTGTAAAGTATTCGTGTTAGTATTTTGCAACCGTGATTTATTAAAATGATAGTTCGGTAATTTTCACAACTGTCAGCACCTACTTCCTATGGAATTGGCATTATTATATTCTTTTTGAAGTCTGCGAGTATTTCACCTGTCTGATATTGCTTGCTCACTAGCTGGAAGAGTTTTGTCATCCCCAAGTTTTGTCATCTCCCAAGGCTATTAGTAGTTCTAACGGAATGTTGTCTACTCCCGGGGCCTTGTTTCGACGTAGGTCTTTCAGTACTCTGTCAAGCTCTTCACGCAGTATCATATCTCCCATTTCATCTTCACTTATGTCTTCTTTCATTTCCATAATACTGCCCTCAAGTACATCGCCCTTGTATAGACCCTTTATATCTCCTTCCATCTTTCTGCTTACTATTCTTTGCTTGTTGTAACTGGTTTTCCCTCTGAGCTCGTGATATTGATACAGGTGTTTCTCTCTTCTCCAAAGGTCCCTTTAATTTTCCTGTAGGCAGTATCTATCTTACCCTAGTGATATACGCTTCTACATCTTTACATTTGTCCTCCAGCCATTCCTGCTTAGCCGTTTTGCACTTCCTGTCGATTCCGTTTTTGAAACGTTTGTATTCCTTTTTGCCTGTTTCATTTACTGCATTTTTATAATTTCTCCTTTCATCAATTAATTTCAGTGCCTCTAGTATTACCCAAGGATTTTTACTAGCCCTCCGTCTTTTTACCTGTTTCATCGCTCAGACCAATCCATTCTTCATCTACTGTAGTCCTTTCCCCTGTTCTTGTCAAATGTTCCCTAACACCCCCTATGAAACTCTCTACAACCTCTGGTTCTTTCAGTTTACACACGTCCCATTTTCTCACATTGCTGCCTTTTTGCAGTTTTTTCAGTTTTAATCTAAAGTCCATAATCATCTGGCCCTTACAATCTCTGTCTTACCATCATATAATCTCTTTCATTATTCTTAAACCAAGTGCTAGCTATGATTAAGTTATCCTCTGTGCAAAATTCTACCAGGCGGCTTCCTCTTTCATTCCTTACCCCCAGTCCATATTCACCTAATACTTTTCCTTCTCTGTCATTCCCTACTATCGAATTATAGGTCCCCATGACCATTAATCTCCCTTAACTATCTTAATAATTTCTTTTAGCTCATCACAAGTTTCTTCAATTGCTTCATCATCTGCGGAGTTAGCTGGCATATAAACTTGTACTACTGTGGTAGTTATGAGCTTCGTGTCATGGGCTTCGTGTCTACGATAATGCGTGCAATATGCTGGACGTAGCAGCTTGACCGCGTCTTATTTTTTTTATTCATTATTAAATCTACTTCTGCATTACCTCTATTTCATTTCGTGTGTATAACCCCATATTCACCAGACCTGAAGTCCTGTTCCTTCTGCCACCGATGTTCAATAATTCCGCCTTTATCTAACTTTAACCTATCCATTTCCCTTTTAAGTTTCCTAACCTACCTGCACGGTTAAGAGATCTCATATTGCACGCTCCGATCCGTAGAACGCCAGTTTTTGTTTCTCCTGATAACGACGTCCTCCTGAGTAGTTTCCGCCCGCAGATCCGACTGGAGGACTATTTTACCTCCGGGATATTTTACTCAAGAGGACGCCATCATCATTTAACTATTACAATAAAACTGCGTGGCCTCGGGAAAAATTAGGCCTTTAGTTCCCGCTTGTTTTCAGCCGTTCAAAGTAGCAGCACAGTAATGCTGTTTTGGTTGTGTTACAAGGCCAGGTCAGTCAATCATACAAACTGCTGCTTCTGAGACTATTGAAAAGGTTCCTGCCCCTCTTCAGGAACCACACGTTTGTCTGGCCTCTCAACAGATACCCTTCCGTTGTGGTTGCACCTCGCGGAACGGCTATCTGTATGGCACATAAGCCTCCCCACTAACGGCAAGGTCCATGGTTCATGGGGGTTGGGGGTTGGAAGGAAAATATTATAAATGGATTAGAATCGCAATGGATAAGTCTGGAGGAGGACTTAACCCAGCTGATAAGAATGAGGATGGGCTTTCGTTTAGACTCCCATAACGGCAGTTAGGTCACTAATAATTCACACATTGGACAAACTTGCTGTTTCCTTTAGTAGTAAGTTACATTTTTTATGTTATACCTGTCTGATTATCATAGTGGAAGGCTCGAAATACGCCACTCATATAGATACTTTAATGACATTCAGTGTTTTCTGCAGCACACTCAAACTGCATGCCAATCATCCCTGTTTGTCCTTTTTGGAATTTCGTGCTGGGGTACATTACCATATCATGCATAGTCCCTTAAAACAACTCTCTTATCCCTCTTAGTTTTTTACACGCCCTCCTAAATTCTCCTCTCTTTTCTTTGCCAAGTTAAATGAGTATAAATGCGCATGCGTTCAAAGATTTGACGTTATCACACAGCATTAAGATTTCATATTTCAGGCTTCCAGCTCTACTGGAAGGAATGTTATTAAAACGTGAATCCTCGGAATAATGGTTGGTTGATTGATTGGGGGAGGGTACCAAACTACGAGGTCATCGGCCCGTTCAGGTTATGGAAGGATGGGGTAGGAAGTCGGCCGTGTCCTTTCAAAGGAACCATACCAGCATTTCTCTGAAGCGATTTAGGTTCAAATGGTTCAAATGGCTCTGAGCACTATGGGACTTAACATCTGAGGTCATCAGTCCCCTAGAACTTAGAACTACGGGGTGATCAAAAAGTCAGTATAAATTTGAAAACTTAATAAACCACAGAATTATGTAGATAGAGAGGTAAAAATTGACACACATGCTTGGAATGACATGGGGTTTTACTAGAACAAAAATGAGTTCACAAAATGTCCGACAGATGGCGCTGGACACAATACTGCTACCGTGACGGGTGAGAGGTACGCCGATATGTTACAGAATCGCATCATCCCCAGCCTGGATGATAAGCACATGCTGGAACGTACGATGTTTATACAGGATGGCGCTCCACCCCATTTTGCTAGACGCGTGAAAGATCTCTTGCGCGCATCGTTTGGTGATGATCGTGTGCTCAGCCGCCACTTTCGTCATGCTTGGCCTCCAAGGTCCCCAGACTTCAGTCCGTACGATTATTGGCTTTGGGGTTACAAGTGTATCGTGATCGACCGACATCTCTAGGGATGCTGAAAGACAACATCCGTCGCCAATGCCTCACCATAACTCCGGACATGCTTTGCAGTGCTGTTCTCAACATAATTCCTCGACTACAGCTATTGTTGAGGAATGATGGTGGACATATTGAGCATTTCCTGTAAAGAACACCATCTTTGCTTTGTCTTACTTTGTTATGCTAATTATTGCTATTCTGATCAGATGAAGCACCATCTGTCACAAATTTTTCGAACTTTTGTATCTTTTAGATTCTAATAAAACCCCATGTCATTCCAAGTATGTGTGTCAATTTGTACCTCTCTATCTGCATTATTCCATGATTTATTCAGTTTTCCAATTTATACTGACTTTTTGATCACCCGGTACTTAAACCTAACTAACCTAAGGACATCACACACATCCATGCCCGAGGCAGGATTCGAACCTGCGACCGTAGCAGGCTCGCGGTACCGGACTGGAACGCCTAGAACCACTCGGCCACAAAGGCCGGCCCCAGTACTAGGAATTCACAACGTTTGACTACACTACCTGGCTGATTATCTTGCGATAAAGAGATTTCGATTAAACGAAATTTCTGTTACAAAGTGCATGAAATGTGTTTCATTGTAATTAATAGACAATTAGTCTTAAGAGTACACGACCATGTTACACAGCCTCGCGTAGAGGCCGCGTGGTTGGAGGCGCCATGTCACGGATTGCGCGGCCCCTCCCGCCGGAGGTCCGAGTCCTCCCTCTGGCGTGGGTATATGTGTTGTTCTTAGCATAACTTAGTTTAAGCAGTGTGTAAGTCTAGGGACCGATGACCTCAGCAGTCTCCTCTCTTAGGAATTCACACACATTTTTATGTTGTACACTAATTATTAAATCATTTTATTACATACCATATCTCTCACAACAACACCTGTATCTTCTGTGAAAAGATACCTTAGTGTTTTATGCAACATATTTGGGAGCGGGGTGTTGACAAATGTTGCTAACAGCAGTGGCCGAGCTCCTTAATGCATCCCAAAACATAGCATTGTCCACACAGTCGACTAGGCCTCGTAGAATATTAATAGTTAATTAAAACCACCCCAGCTGTAAAATTGCACATTTATTGTCCTACGGCCAGTTTGCTTCTCAGAACATCTTCAGGTTGCCGTTTTAGTCTAGTCCGTTTAACTGTAAGGACTGCTCGTTTTGTCCAGTCAGGCAGATATTAAATACTCTTGATCATGTAGAGCACAATAGCCGACGTTAATTGTAGTGATTAATGAGAACTACCTTTGCTTTATTGCTACAAATCTATTGTTCTGCAACCGGTTTCGTTCTTAGAACATCTTCAGGTAAAACGAGGAGCCCTTCCACTTCAACGAGGACTAATTCTGGCAACCCAATGATGTTATATGAACGAGACCGGTCCTAGCGTAATAAGTGTGTGATTATAAAGCTGTGCTGTTTTTCATTAATAATGAAATTAGTATCAGCTGTTGTACTCAATACGATCGAGATTACTTTCTTTGTAGAATAAATGTTGTGCTCAACTTAACATTTAACCCGGGAAACAAGTCGCAAACGAAATAAAAGATTGGATTTTTGTTGATGTTCGTTCCCACAGATTGTTCGATTAAGAATCGTGGGATCTGAAATATATGGTTCAAATGGCTCTGAGCACTTACAACTTAGAACTACTTAAACTTATCTAACCTTAGACATCACACACATCCACGCACGAGGCAAGATTCGAACCTACGACCGTGGCGGTAGTGCGGTTCCAGACTGAGGCGCCTAGAACCGATCGGCCACTGCGGCCGGCCTTCTGCCTCAATAGCCGTTCATATATCCAGAGTGTGGTCGGCGCGGGATTTTGTGCACGAACTGACCTCTCGATTGTGTGTCATGTATGTTCGATGGAATTTATATCGGAAAATCTGGGTCGAGTTGTCCAGAATGTTCTTCAATCCAATTGCGAACAGTTGTTGTCCAGTGACATAGCACATTACATCGATAAAAATTCCATCGTTGTTTGTGAACATGAAGTCCATGAAAGCCCGTAAATTGTCTCTGAGTAGCTGAACACAACCGTTACAGTCAACACTCATTCAGTTGGACCAGACAAGCCAGTCCATTCCATGTAAACATGGCCAACACAGTTATAGAGCCACCACCAGCTTGCACAGGACCTTGTTCAAAACTTGGGTCGACGGCTGCGTGTGATATGCGCCACGCTCGAACGCTACCATAGCCTCTTATCAACCGAAATCGGGACTCATCTGATCAGGCCTCAGTTTTCCAGTCGTCTAGGGTCCAACCGCAGCAAAGGCACTCGCATCGCTCTGTTGCTGTCAAAGCGTATAATTTCGGCGCTCTTTCCTAACGGGTACGTTCGTCGAACATCCCACATTGATTTCTGAGGTTATTTCACAATAGATTGTTGTGGTTATTTCACGCAGTGTTGCTTGTGTCTTAGCAGTTGTAGCTCTATGCAAACGCCGCTGCTCTCGGTCGTTTAGTGAAGACTGTCCGTGGTGAGACGTAATGCCTGCACACTCTTGGAACTATGGATCTCGGAATATTGAATTCCAAAACTATTTCCGAAATGGTAGTGCCAAGCGCCTATCTCCAACTAACATTCCACGTTCAAAGTCTATTAATTCTTGTCGTGCGGCCACAATCACGCGGGAAACCTTTTGACATGAATCATTTGTGTACCAATGACAGCTGAACCGTAAATTTACTTTCAAAATCTTTTCTTAAAGAATTTACTTTATTTACTAGCGATTCACCAAGAAAATTAAGTAGTTGCCAGGAAGTAACTGATGGAAAATGAAATTACTTTTAACAAATGTGAAATTTACTTCTAAGAGCTTTTTCAAAAACAGATTTAAAATTATAAGCAGAAAAGCACCCTCGAAATACCAAGTTACAATTTTATCTAGAGGCAGAAAGAACAATATTAACAGTATGAGCCTTTGGGCTGAGAAGCTTGTCTGCTCCCTTTCAACACGGCCGTAGTCATGACCGCTCACAACAACCGCTGAAAGAGTACACTGGTGCAAATCTGCAACACACCAGATTACTTTAAACTAAAATTTTTAACAATTCACACAAACACGTGAACTATGCACCCCGTAAGAGGGATGGAAATGGTACAGCACTCAAATTATTTGCCACCGAAATTGCAATTTTTTTTATGTACCCTTACGGTGGAAGGGTGGCAACCTCATAACCTAAATACATCAAGCTCTACGTTACACATATACCACCTCGCTCGCAAGATGATAGGTAAGATAAAAACATATTTCAAGAATTCGGCCCTTAACCAATAAATTCATTAACACCGGATCCGACAAACATGACAGAGGTAGCTATTAAAGTATGGCAGATTGACGGGGGGGGGGGGGGGGCTTACTAAACAACCCGCACCGCAGATTGCTCTAAAGCTCCCCAATTCGACAAGAGAAAAATGGGCCACGCAATTCACAAATAACCACCTCCCGCGGGTGGGAAAACGGAGAAGAATGATGGGACGACGCCAAAACAAAGCGGCTGGTGATTTCACCAAGAAAACAAACAGAATTTAACAAGTAAATCAAACAATATGTCTCCAATCACTTAACTTCTAATAAACTGCGATTTCTGGCGAAGACCTGGCGCATCACCCAAACGCTCTCCCGAACCGTTCGCTGCCAGCCGCTTCAACGGACGTAGGAAGGCGCGCCGATCTCCCGTGTCACGGCGTCACAGCTCGCCCTAGCCAGCCCTTTGCCGTAGCTTCGCTCCTGTTGCTCTCGTGTGATCCGCGAAGCCACTACGCCTTTCTATACGGCGCTGCCCAGTGGACTCACGTGGGGACCTCACATGCGCCGACGCTCAAGGCGGACAAGTCATCTCGCGCCTCAGTGCGCGACCGACCAACCGTCCGATCCAACCGCCAATGACCGTTGCCCGAGCAACTCCAGCAGACTGGCGGCCTAACGCGCACACTCAGATGCAGGAACTCAGCCCCGACTGGGCGACCACTAGCTGAGTTCTGTTACTGGCGGAGTGGCAAGACTCTCATTTTCTGGCTTTAAAGTTTGATCCAAACGACAGACTTACTAAGCACTCCGATGACAGAGAGACACTAACTGCCACACAAATGCAAACGAGAGACAGACCAGCAACTGGTGACGCGAGACTGACGTAGCCTCACTCCGACTGACCAACTGACCAGACTTGCCGAGACTGACCGACTCAGATTGACTGGCTGCCGAGTTTTTTTTTTTTTTTCTTTATTGTTATTTCATTCCCCTGCCCCTCATGGGCAGGGGAGGGCTGTCAGTGGTACAATCCGCCGCTCTTCAGCCGAGTGACATGAACTTAAAATAAGAATAAAATGGTACATACATAAGGCGATAAAGGGGAACTTAAAACAGAATAATGGGAGAAAATGGAGGTAAAAAATATAGACTAACATGGAGACGTTCATGGAGGACAGTTAAAAAAACGTCTTCAGAAAGTTAAAAAACACATTTGGCAATTCTTCAAAACTCAGAAAAGACACTGAATGGACATGCACACGTTAAAAGTCGGCCACAGTACTAAAAACACTCCGGAACAACACACTTAAGACCCACTTGGAGCACACACGACGAATAATAAAACTGCCAGTCGGGACCTGCCAAGGGAAGGGGCAGAGAGGATAGAAAAGGAGGGAGAGCAAGGAACAGCAGGAGAAGCAGCTGGATGAAGAGAGGAGGGGCATCAGTGGGTACACAAAGAGGCAGGAGACACGTGGGGCGGGAGACGAAGAGGGAAGACAGGGCAGGAGGGAGTGCAGAGACACTGAAAGGAGGCACAAGAGATGGAGTAGGAGGGGGAAGCCGCTCAGGAGGAGGGAGGGGGAGGAGAGGGAGCCCTGAGGAGGAGGCAGGAAGATGGGGTTAGAGTTGGAAGGGTAGGTGTCAGGGTGAAGCTCATCATCCAGGAGGGGTAGCCGGTGGAAGTTGTGTTGGGAAAGCAGATGAAGGGTGTGGAGATGGAGAGCGGGTGGGACACAACGGTAAAGATGCGGCAACTGGTTGGGGGTGGAGAGGAAGGGAGACACCAGGGGGTGAGGGGGATCAAGGCGGCGGACAATATATAGTGTGCAAATGTGTTTAAGGAAAAGGAGAAGGTGGGGGAAGGGGATGAGGTCATAGAGGATGCGCGTGGGGGATGGAAGGCGGATGCGGCAGGCGAGGCGGAGCTCATGGCGTTCGAGGATTTGGAGGGCGTTATAGAACAGGGGAGGGGCGGAAATCCAAGCTACGCTGGCATAACAGAGGATGGGGCTGATCAAGGATTTGTAGGTGTGAAGGATGGTGGAAGGATGCAGACCCCACATCCAGCCAGACAGGAGTTTCAGGAGGTGGACGCGGTTGTGAGCTTT
The DNA here is from genome assembly GCF_021461385.2 of Schistocerca piceifrons. Lineage (NCBI taxonomy): Eukaryota > Metazoa > Arthropoda > Insecta > Orthoptera > Acrididae > Schistocerca > Schistocerca piceifrons. The sequence goes on from NC_060140.1 coordinate 753,244,622, forward strand.
GTTTTGGATGCTGACGAGATGGGGAGTGCAGGTGAGGTGGCGGTAAAGTGTGAGGCCAAGGTATTTGAGGGTAGGAGTGAGGTGGATGGGACGGCCATAAATGGTGAGGTAGAAATGAGGTAGAAATCATGGAGGCGGAAGGAGCGGGTGGTGCGGTCTATGATGATCGCCTGGGTCTTGGAGGGATTAACATGGAGGAACCACTGGTTGCACCAAGTGGTGAATTGGTCAAGGTGGGTTTGGAGGTTGGCTGCCGAGCTCATAGCGCCCCTTAAACGCACGTTAACAGGCAACTTTTCCCCTTTTCCACCAGAGGAAGACACCAAAGCTGCGATTGCCATAGCGGCGCCACCGCCAGAAATGGAGGGCAACTGCTTTACACTACGCGCTGCGGTGCACTCTTCAAAACAGCAAATTTTTACCACGGCTCAACAGTTTCGCCAATTCACTGCCCTTTGCACCTTGTGTACTCGATACTAACTACATCTGTATATGTGCATTTCGCTATCCCATGACTTCCGGCACCTCAGTGCCCGTTCTGCATTTCCTTCCATGTCCCGCATCAGTGCAGGATCGGCATGGTTATTAACAGACTTGACACGGTTAACTTAAGGGGTGGCCAGATGCACTGCATGTCGCCATCCCCACCCAGGATGGGATACATGCACCCCAACTGTCTAAATGTTCTCGAATCGTGTAACCGAGGCAGGACTTGTGTACCAGCTCAGTATAGTTACTGAGAGGTGGAAAATTGCCTAACAGCAAACAGTGACATCCAAGCTGGTAGGCACATTGACCGCTGGTTGTTAATCCACGAGGCTGATTTGATCCTAGCGGGCACACCTCTCTGTCCTGGAAGCGGCGCTTTAAGAAGCTGTCTATCCGGGCAGGTAGAGTCTGAAACACGCTACATCTCACTAATGCATAACCTTAATTACATCCTTTGAAAGCACAAATAATTATAGGAATTTCATACTTTCCCGCTTCGTATGAGGTTGTTTAAAAAAAAAAAACAAATACTTTGCGAGGTGCCAGGGATAGCAGTGTATTTAACACTAAATTCTTCTAGAATCTTCATATGGAGAGGGTGCTCTAAGCCCCCCCTTTTCTGACTCCGACTTTTGCTGTTGCACATGGATTAAGAAGAAACGCAAACTAACTGTAATTGACCCTGCAAGTAGAGTAGAAAAGAGTTTGGCACCTGCAATAATTTAATTGGATAGAAATTAATTAGATAAAGGTAAGTTTCATTAACATAGTGAGAAATGAAAGGGTTGCTCTACCGATTAACAGAATGAAAGTTCTGTCGAAAATAACAATTTGATTTATTATGATTAAACTCAAATTAATAAACAAAACACACAAAAAATTTACAATACATCAAATTGGATACTAAAATAAATGATGTGAAGGTGAAGTTGTCTGTAAACTAGATTGTGACATTTATGACCAAGTGGTATGTGGAGCCAATTCCTTGCAACTCAAATCTTAAGAGAAACATCCAGCCAACCCAACATTAATTGCTGCTACAGTAGTGATACCTCAGACAATGAACACCCAAGACCGAACAAAGTTAGAAAAGACGAACAGGCGCGATCTGCTGAGCTCTGATTATCATCTAGCAAAATTCCCTGATTTGCTGGTGCTGCAGATGTACATTACCAAGCTGTCTTCTCAACTGCAAGGACACGATCTGGCATACCAGAGGTGATGGCTGGTTGCTTCGACGTCCCGTCGTGGTGATGATAATGTCGCGAGTACAGCCCGAAACAAATTCTCCTGGTCTGGTTGTTCCAGACTAAAGACTTCCTAGAAACACAAATATGCCTCTGAAGGAGACGAAGAAGGCTCGCTACACAATCACTGACGGTACAGTGAGTGATTTTAACAAGCGAAGTCATACAGTAACTCTGGTACAGTCAACTTTAGCCAAAACTGCTCAAGACGGACAACATAGGCCGCTTGTACGCAGAACGCTCAATTGCCAACTGCACTCGGAAAGTTACGTTGATGTCGAAACTTCAGCAACTTCGTCAGACAGTTACAATTAAATGAAAGTATATTAGACAGCCAACGAAAGGTAGGTTGTCCAGAGCAGCGAGAGCTCAGTCTTGTAACCTACTCCGACCGAAAGCCGAGAGCCGTCTCTATCAAGAGCACCAGTAAAAGCTGAACACAGAACATTCCCGCCCCCACGACAGTGGTCGTGGTTAAAACTTCCAATCAGCAACTCGAAAACCGGCGGAAAATTCCCCTCTATTGCCGACGCAGTACTATTTCACCAATGGAGGTACATGGCGCCAATTTCTGCGCCGATTTTGCTACGTCACGGAGCTATTCCCTGAGCAAGCCAATCACGGTTATGATTTTGCAGAAAACGCGGGAATTTGCCCGTCAAGACTGCCTGGGAACACAAGTCATTCCCACACCTCGCTGGTAGCCCGCCAGAAAGTGTTTTCACTACGTTTCTGCGAAGTAACGGAATCTCTAGCCCAGCCGCTCCGTCAGGCCCCTGTGGGCGTGTCTCCGCCGCTCTTATGACAATGTTGGCGTCTGGAAAGCATCCACTCGACTCCCTCACACCCCTCGGCTTAACCATTTCAAGATCAGGGGAAACCCGCCTGTCACCGGACAACCTGGTTGACGAGAGACGCTGCGTGGTAAGTCTGCGTGTGAAGGAATAGCAACTTTTCACCGCATACAGTTAGAGAGGAAAATCGAATTACTCAGAGTAAGATAGAAATATGAGAGGGGGCTCATGCCACCTCTTAACTTTTCGTGTAGAGGCTGACCATAGCTGTAAGATTCACATGTCTTCGCAAATGTGCCTGATGTTTCATCATAGAGATGTGAGGTCATGACACTTGATGATGAGAATCACTTCCGCTGACCTGACGCTCCCGCATTAACAAATGAAACTAACAGGTCTTTCTACAGTTTATTGAGTCTCCTAAAATCATTATTTAATTCATAAAGTTGAATTGCATTGCGATGACGTTGATGGTATGTAACACTGTAGCTGACAGTAACTGCTATAATTTGTTGATGATGATAAAATAAAAGAAAAATATAGGAGAATGCATAGGAAGAAAAGAATACCGTATCATTCTTTATAGGTTTACTCTATAGCTGTGGCTATTAGGTAAATTTACATCACAGCTGGTATAAGATTATTGTGTAAAGCTATTTATAGACATTTGCCACACCTTACTTATCAGTAATTGGTACAGTTTAAAAGGTAGCCCTAGATAACGTAAACTAGAGAGACAAAAAAATGAGAGAGAAAACAGAAGTGAACTTCAAACTGTTTTCAGTCTGGATATTAGAAGACACAGTTCATTGCATCGAAAGAAAAAGCCTATCACGATTATCATCTTCCCACGTGTGGCAACGCCGAAGACAGCTGATCCTCACAGTTACACCAGCGAGGGCGCTACCGCCGGTCAGTGTGGTCCATCAGTCACCGTGACTCTGACACTTGCGCTCTGTACAGGACGGAGCGGAGAATATCTTCGACAGTCTTCGATGGCTCATTTGAAGATTACTGGCAGTTGTCCAGTCGAAATATCGTGGAGTGAAGTTTTTGACGAGCGGCTGCAATCCCGAAATCTCTTCCAACATTTAATTCACCGGGAAACTTTTAAATTTCACAATTCGTGCTCTGATGACTTCGTGTGGTGTGGGTAGAAAAATCAAAATGAAAGGTTTTCCACCTACTTTTTCGATTGAAGGTCAAATTTACCATATAGCTGGCTCTTTGCTTCCACCAGACAATCATTAGCGCAGCAAAAATCGCTACATATTTACTTCGTGGGGGAAGGTACCAATGAATAAGTTCGCACTGTCACAGAGCAGTCTATAAAAACTCAGCGTCGACGACCTCTGTGTAAGCGTCGTTTACATCCCCACATTATCCTCGTATCGTAACGTACTTTTGCGGGTAACGGTAATCGCTATTCCTTCTCTAGAGCTATGGTGTGGGGGATGAGGAGAGGGAGAAGAACACTTTTAGTCGCATGCAATCTTCTTGCATGAATCCACTTCCCAATCCAGATATCCCTCAATCCTATTGGAATATAATCGAAATCCGTTAATATTAAATGTCGATTCGCACTTGATGGAAAGAAACGGAACGACTAAAAATTCTACATTTCCAAAAGCGACATTCGTACAGGATCTCATCGCAATGAGGTGGAAAGGAAAGGGACGGAAAAGAATGTTAATGTCGACGTTTCATGGGAAGAAAGGTTTGATGTTCACGTCGGTGAGAGAAAGTGGCGTCGTCTACTTTCCCTTGAAGTTAACGTAATCTCCTCACACTCACAGAGAGGATTATGGCGTTCGGGGTTTTAAAGTTCGGCAAACAGACACAGGGAAAAAGGAGGGAAGGGTTACAAACGAAATGCCTTTATTAGCCTTCAGTACCACGGAGTTCAGGAAAGTGCTGACGTTGTGTGTAGCGTGAACACACCACGATTTGTTACCGACGTCACCTTTCGTCCCGCCTTCTAATCTGAGGACTATGATTAAAACAAAATGTTTTCCCAAACTCACTTGTAGCTCTCCTGCAGGTTTTCACATCCCGCTACTACCTTTTCAGCGACACTATATTTTCTTTCTATGCACTGACACAGCTCAGGTCCGTCGTTTAGGCATCAATATTCGTAAAACATAGAAAGAAAATATTGCTTACGTAAATTGCTTAAATGACAGTTCAGAAGATGACAGATTCACATTTGAAATAATGCTATGCATTACAAAATAATTGTTGGAACGCATATGTTAGAAACATTTAATAAAATCTTGTAATTCTTGTTTGTAGAGCTACAATACTAACAATGACGGAAAAAAAACTCATCCCAGATAAACGAATAATTGAACGAAGAAGGCTGCATCAGAACGATGGAATAACTGAACGTACACGGCAGATTCACAGATGTGCTTGACTCCTGCAGAAAATGTTAGAGACAATCTTCAAAATGAATTCGAGACAGAGCGACATGTTTGCCAAATCGTCACGCTAATAGCGGATGTGTTTTTGGCTGAGCTAGGTACAACGAAGCGTAGAATCTTCGAGAGATCGACGTGTCCTGAAAACAATTTGATGTCCAGCGTGTTCTGAAAATTCTTTGAGGTTCGATGTGTACTGAATGTCTCTGAAGCTGGACAGACTGTTCCTCGTCTCTCTGCAGACAGGTACCACACACAAGTGATGTAATTGCCCCTACATCTAGCTATTGCGCGTAGTAGGCGTCGGTGGAAAGCGAAGGCCAATTTATTTTTCCAGTACTCCTCCATGGTCACGTTTAACAGACTCATGGTAAGCGCTGAGTCCCTGCTGTGGATTTGCATGTACTGGATTCGGCTATTACATTACTGGTACCCATAAGCTATTGAGGTCTGAGCGATTGTAGAAGGGTAAAAATCGTTTTGAAACGGACAATAGGCAAGACCAATGCCGAGGTTGTTTTCAGCAGATTTACTTTCAAGTTATGGATGAGATGCCTACATTTTAAGAATCACAAATGCAAATGTAACAAAAGCAGTCAGCGATACAAATAATTCTTATTTTGAACACCACAGGCGCTATCCTATTGCGGATGGTATGTCGTCGATTTCTTCCCATTTTTGTATTGATTTACCAAGGATACATTCAATCGTAGATTTCGAACCACATTGCGGCTTATCATGTTTTTACATTAACAAGCCACTGTCAAAAAAAAAAAAAATGGTTCAAATGGCTCTGAGCACTATGGGACTTAACATCTATGGTCATCAGTCCCCTAGAACTTAGAACTACTTAAACCGAACTAACCTAAGGACATCACACACATCCATGCCCGAGGCAGGATTCGAACCTGCGACCGTAGCAGTCGCGCGGAAGCCATTGTCAAAGATTGCACAAGAGACTGGTGGTAGAAGCAGTATTATGACGCCCCTGGGGGGTGGTGGGGGGGAGAGGGTGGAGGAGGGAAGAGGTAGAAAAGGGAGGCGGGGATGAACAGCAAACGTACTGACAGTTAACAAACGACGGAGTCACCGAGATTTAAGGCGCCGTTAAATGAGCTTATCGGAAGATGTTTCTCGTGTGTTTATGACTTGAGGTAGTGAAAAGATACGTAATAAAAGTTAAGTAACTATTGTCTTGATTACAATTTATTTTTTTACAACTTTATTCTCACTTATCTATCACACTGACATCTGTCTCGAAAAAGTTACTACAGTTCTGTACTGTTTCACTATTTCGAGGGATAACCTGTTCGTTATCTTCAGGCGACGATATAGATCGTTGCCGGAAAATTACACCTGCATCAAATACGTAAGAGCGTACGTCATGCTGCAGTATTTAGTTTCAGCACGCCCATAACAGGATGAAAACAGTACAAAGTTTCAGCAGTAACATACGATACTACAACCTAGCGAAATGCAGCGAGATAGGAGAGCTTTGAACAGCTCAGTGTAAATGTTTAACGTTTTGGCGAAACGTCGCATAATTGTTTTTGTCTTTCATATGCATCGGGGTTGTTTTTACAATTCTCCGCGGTTTGTCATAATTCATTGCGAAAACTGACACGGGTAAAACAAAAGCCAAAACGTGAGAATTAACGTGGCATTGCGGACGAACCGTCTGCTATGTGCTGTCTCGACCCGCCAGTGACATCTGTCCTAGTTAGTATACATGTTTCCGAAATGTGAGCTTTTCCGTTTAACTCGTGACTGTTGTGGCTGGTGTTCTCCTGATGCACACGGATTCGTTACCCGAGAGAGCGAAGTGAAGCCTATGCTGCCAACACCTAGGCCCCAAGACGATTTCAAGAACACACAAAAGATTAGCCACAAGTCAGAAAACGCAATTATGAAAACAGGTACAATTGCCTGGAATTCAGAGTGTAGCGAGGGTCTAGACGACGCACTTTGGACTTTGTCCGTGTATAGAAAGACAATATAATGGCACTGAAGAGATATTAGCAGGATGTGAAAGGCTGCAGGTGAACTACAAGTGAAAATCATTTTGTTTTACTCATAGTGTTTAAAATAGAAGCGAGACGAAAGGTGACTTCACTATCTAATCGTGGTGCGTTCAAGCTAGACAGAACGTCAACAATTTGCTTAGCCCCGTAGAACCGAATGCTACCCTATGTGATCAAACGTATAAGGACACCTGACTGAAAATGATTTATAAGTTCGTGGCGCCCTCTATCGGTAATGCTGGAATTCAATATGGTTTTGGTCTACCCTTAGCCTTGATGACAGCTTATACTCTCGCAAGCATACGTTCATTAGGGTGCTGGAACGTTTCTTGGGGAAATGCTGCTCATTCTTCACGGAGTGCTGCATTGAGGTGATGTATCGATGTCGGTCGGTGAGGCCTGGCAGGAAGACGACGTTCACCGGGCATTCGCCATACCCACACCCTGCCATCGGATCGTCACATTGTGTACCATGATTCGTCACTCCACACAACGTTTTTCCACCGTTCAATCGTCCAACGTTTACACGAGGCGTCGTTTGGCATTTACCGGCGTGGTCCGTGGCTTATGAGCAGCCGCACGACCATAAATCCAAGTTTTCTCACCTCCAGCCTAACTGTCATAGTACTTGCAGTGGATCCTGATGCAGTTTGGAATACCTGTGTGATGGTCTGGATAGATGTCTGCCTGTTACACATTACAAGCCTCTTCAACTGTCGGTGGTCTCAGAGCATTATGGGACTTAACATCTGAGGCTATCAGTCCCCTAGAACTTAGAACTACCTATTTTGGTAAACATTTTTGGAATACAGTGATCAATAGATTATTATATTTAGACTAAAGTTCAGTCTTGATCACACCATTTATGTTTCAGTGACATAGGTAACGGGTTTCGGTTATTTTTACATAACCATCATCAGACCCATGGCTCCCTTAGGATGGTAGGCGGAGCTCTCCTCAGCTGCTACGAAGTCAACTTCGTAGCAGCTGAGGAGAGCTCCGCCTACCATCCTAAGGGAGCCATGGGTCTGATGATGGTTATGTAAAAATAACCGAAACCGGTTACCTATGTCATTGAAACGCTATTTCTTCACAAAGTCGTCAATGTAGAGGTTAACAACATTCCGCGCACCCCCAACAATGCCACAACTGCCAGCGCTTTGCGCACGCGGGTATCAGATGCGGTCTCGCACCCCGCTGCCGCATTTGCGCTGGCGGTCACACGACCCAACGCTGCAAACTCCCCCATACAGCACCTTGCAAGTGCGCCAACTGTGGTGCTGCCCATCCGGCAAACTACAGAGGGTGCATTGCTTACAAAGCAGCTCTGAGGCGCAAAATCGCGAAACATGCGAAACCTACCGCCATCACAGTTCCAAAACCGCCCCCGCGCCCAGTAAGAAGTGGAATATCCTTCGCTGGAGTGGTCGCTGGCAGCCCCAGCAGCGCGGGACGGTCAGAGGAGCCCCAGAGCTCAGAACACGCTCGGCAAACACCCCCAGTAACAGACACACAACAGACAAACACAACACCTGACACCAAACCCGCACCGGGCACACAACACGAAACCAGCAACAACACCACCCTACCCCCTGAGATTGCGAACTGCAGCCCACCACAGGCTACAGAAAACGCACCTACACAGGGACAACCACAGCGCCAGAGGAGGAGGAGAAGGAGAAACAGCCGCAGCACGAGGAACACAACCACAACACAACAAGTACACAGACAACAGGACACCAACACTCACGAATACAACCCGGACACCAACTCAACAACCCACATAACACACCCACTCACCACAGAGAATACACAGGCGCCCACAACTGCCACACGAACAGCCGACTCTCAGGCCAGCCCTCACCAAACGCCAACACTGGAACAAGCGGCCGCTAACACGACCAATAACTCACAGGCCGACATGACCAACAATACGACAACATTCCAGAGAATAATGGAAACAGTATTCCCGGACGCACGACCACCGAAATAGTCACGAAGATTATGGGGTGTGTCTCACAACTCTTCATGCAGTTCACGTCGGGTACGCTCAACTGGACTAGCTTCCAAGCCACTATCACACCGCTTTTTACACTACTACATGGATAATACACCACACCAGCCCCGAAACGCAGACTTAAACACAATCTCACAGATCCTGTTTTGGAATGCCAACGGGATCGTAAGCAAAAAAGCCGAGATGGCCGCGTTCATGGAGCGAAAGGGTATCCGAATCGCTCTTGTGAACGAAACACTGCTTACGCGTCGCAAACAACTAAACTTCCCAGGATATTGCGTCTATCGTACCGACCGAGCAGATGGCAGGTGGGGGGGCGGCACGGCAATCATCATACACAGAGACATAGAACACACGAACATCGAGCTCCCAGCACTTGAAAGACTAGAGGCTACGGCCGTCAGGGTCAAGTTCAACGGGGCCAACACCACACTGGTATCACTATACAACCCTCCTAAAAACATAGTAACACGTGATATCAGCACAGTACTCAACATAACACCGCGGGCAATAGCCGCTGGAGACCTCAACGCAAAACACCCTGATTGGAACTCACGAATACGAACCTCCAACGGCAAGAAACTGTACGAACACGCACTAGGCCGAAACTACATTATACTTGGGCCGGACGTTCCCACGTTCGTGCCTACACAGGCTCGACATAGGCCAGACGTGTTGGACATAGCCCTCATAAAGGGCATCACATGCACACCCAACCTAACGGTTGAAAACGATCTGGACTCGGACCACGTGCCTGTAATACTGCACATGGAAGAGACACTGCAGGATATCGAACCACGCAGGATGCTTAACTACAAGCGTGCGAATTGGACACTGTTCAAGGATACGCTTGATAGTCGCATTCCTGACACTCACGAAATTAACAACACACAGCAAATCGATGAGGCTGTGGAGGCTCTCACAACTGCCGTCCAAGACGCAATGACTGACGCCATTCCATTTACAACACCAAGACAACACTCGACGGCCCGAGCCCCAGGAAATCCTGGGCCTTATCTCAATTAGGAACCGCCTCAGGAGATACTGGCAGCGTACCAGGCGCCCGTTCTATAAACTGCACGTCAACAGACTCCAGGGCATAATACGGAATAAAATACAAACATTCAGAAACGAGCAATGGGGACAGAAACTCGCTGGGCTGGATACCACACGTCCTGGCGTGTGGCAGCTGGCCAGACACTTCACCAGGGAGAAACATTACATTCCCACGTTACAAGGACCAGACGGCCCGGCCTACTCCGCGACGGAAAAGGCAGAGCTTATGGCCACAACACTTGCAGCGTCCTTCAAGCCGAATCTGGTTCCTTCAGACCCAGCATTCACACTTGAAACGGACCAGGAGGTTACACGACTTGTAGCCCAGCCCTCGCGCAACGAAATAAGACGTACTAGCACAAATGAAATCACATGGGCTATCAAGCACACCAACGCTAGAAAAGCCCCTGGGCCTGATGGCATTCAAAACCGTGTCCTCCAGGCGTTCACGGATAAAGCCGTAGAATACCTCACACACTTAACGAATGCCATCCTGACACACCAACACTTCCCTGACTTTTGGAAGGCGGCCAAGGTCCTGATGTTCAGGAAGCCAGGGAAAGACCACTCCCTCCCACAAAATTACCGACCCATCAGTCTGCTGTGTTCGCTCAGCAAGATTGTTGAGAAGGTAATACTGAAACGTATCACTAGGCATTGCATCGCCAACGAAACCCTAAGACCGGAGCAATTCGGCTTTAGGAATCACCACTCGACAACACAACAACTCCTCCGCGTAGTCGAACATATAACACACGGCTACAACTTGAACAAAGCCACAGGGGCCGTGTTCCTAGACATCGAAAAGGCTTTCGATCGTCTCTGGCACAACGGACTCATACGCAAACTAAGCGAAGCTGGTTTCCCAGACGGACTCGTACGTCTCATACACTCATATCTCACGAACAGATGTTTCAACACTAACGTGCAGGATAAACAATCAACACAAGACGGTATCCAAGCTGGAGTACCCAAAGGGAGCATCCTAGGGCCCATCTTGTTTAACCTGTACATTAATGACTTCCCAGCGACACAAAACACGACGTTAGCCGTCTACTCGGATGATACAGCCATCCTCGCGCAAGACTGGAAACCGTCGAACATCAATTCACGAATACAGACAGCACTCAGAACAGCTGAGCCTTGGTTGGAGCGATGGCGTATTAAAGTAAACGTCGGCAAGTGCGAAGCAGTTCTGTTCACACGCAGACCGAAACTACTGCGCAAACACCAACACTGTAGACCAATAACACTACATACACGCCCAATACGTTTCCGAGAGAAAGTCAGGTACCTTGGTGTCTGGCTGGACCGGAAACTTACATGGGGGGGACCACATCGAATACGTTGCCAAGCGAGCGCACGCGAGGCTCAAACAGCTCTACCCAATGCTCAACAGGGAAAGCACACTGAATAGGAGGGTGTCGAGGTCCTTATACATGACACTGATTAGACCTCTGATGACGTACGCAGCTCCCGTCTGGGGATATGCAGCTCCCACACGACTGCGCCACCTGCAGATCATACAGAACAAGGTGCTACGAATCATTAGCAATGCTCCACGCTACACACGCACCGTGGATCTTCACCATGAATACCGCCTTGATACCCTCAAGGAAGTATTCAAAAAACACGCCACACGACTATACAGGAACTCGAGACACTCGAACAATCCTTTCATCCTCACTCTGGGAAACTCCGATCACAACCACAGGTGGAAACACAAGCGACCAAAGACACTGCTAGCTAGGGCATAGCCACCTATGGTTAACTAACATACGCAAACAGCGACAAACGTCGGCAAGCCCCTGCATATCAGCAACACTGACTGGCAACTACCAGCTGCTATTAGTGCCGACCAACAGGCCACAGCAGGGACACCGACGAGCTCGCCCACAGACGCACAAACAATCTGCCAACATTCCCTCACACTGTGCCTCCGGTATATGACCTATCGGACACAAGATCGATAACAAACCTAACTGTTGCAGGTTGCTGACGCTGAACGAGGACTCTGTACCAGCACCCAGCGCCAGCCGCCGAGCAGCACAAACGCACAACGTCAAGGTATCGACATGCATGATACCTACTACTAACAAAGCCTATCCTTACACAACCTATCGCAGGCAGCAAGACAACCGCTACTGCTCTTGCCGCCCAACCTAACTTTCGCAGAGGTTTTTTTCCCTTGGCCCTTGCCTTGGCACTTTTTTTCCTCTGCCCTTCAAACCGCTACCCTTCGTCAGATTTCGACCAATCTATCTCCAGATGAGCGCGTATTAATGGTTAATCCTAACCAGACGTACGCAAACATCGCAGTACCCACATCCTGCGACACCTCACTTTAGTGAATACAAACCCTTATGCAGAGATGGCGGTAGACCTTTTGTGTTGGCCATCATGCCGGTGTGGGCGTGGAGGGGCTCCACCTCTTTTACTGAACTTTAGTCAAAATACTTAAACCTAACTATGCTAAGGACATCACACACATCCATACCCGAGGCAGGATTCTAACCTGCGACCGCAGCTGTCGAGCGGTTCCAGACTGAAGCGCCTAGAACCGCTCGGCAACAGCGGCCGGCTATGTCAGACAACAGATGAGGTCGCACTGTACGCTTTTGAGCTGTACGTGTCCCTTCCTTTTCCAATTCATTATCACATCGGAGACAGTGGACCTAGGGATGTTTAGGAGTGTGGAAATCTCGTGTTCAGACGTATGACACAAGCGACACCCAATCACCTGTGCACGTTCGAAGTCCGTGAGCTCCGCGGAGTGCCCCATTCTGCTCTCTCACGATGTCTGATGACTACAGAGGTCGCTGATATGGAGTACCTGGCAGCAGGTGGCAGTACAATGCACCTAATACGAAAAAAGTATGTGTCCGGATACTTTCAGTTACGTAGTGTAGTAAAGGCATTTCGTTTGTAACTCTCCCTTCCTTTTTCTCTTAGTCCTTTTACCGCACCTTCTTGAAGTCCAAAATCTTCTCTTCTTAACAAATGAGTGTGAGGAGATTATGTTAACTTCGAAGGCAAGTAGACGAAACCACTTTCTCCTACCGACGTCAACGTTAAAACGTTCTTCCCGTGAAACCTTAACATTAACGTTCCGTTCCCTCCCTTTCCGTTCCGACCCATTCCGATGAGACCTGTATGAATCTCGCTATTGGAATTGTAGAATTTTCAGTCATTCCGTTTCTTTCCTTCAAGTGTGCATCGATGATTAATATTAATTGATTTCAATTTCCATTATCTTCCAATAGGATAGTGGGATACTTGGATTTGGAAGTGGATTCATGCAAGAAGATTTCGGGCCACTAATAGGGTTCTTCTCCCTCTCCCCACCCCCAATCCCCGCTCTAGAGAAGCAATAGGAGCTACTAACAGTTACCCGCGAATACACTCGCATATCTGTAATTTTGTTGTGGTGGGTAAAGGACAGTAACAAAGCTAGATCAGTAAGTACTGTACAAATGTATGGAGACAGCGTGAACCTTGAAGACGAAGATAAGCTACTTTATAAACGTAAAAGAAAGAAAAAGACCTCTACGAGGGTAACGTGAGGATGCAGACGACTCTTGCGCAGAGTCGTCGACTGGGGGTGTTTATAGATTATTTCGCGACAGTGCGAACTTATTCATCGGTACCTTGCCCCACGAAGTAAATCTGTAGCAATTTATGCTGCGCTAACGATTACCTGGTGGCAGCAAAGAGCCTGTTATTTGGTAAATTTCGCCTTGAATCGTAGGTGTAAAGCCTGACACTTTGACTTCTGTACCCATACCAAAGGAAGTCATCAAAGCACGAACTGTTTCCCGGCGAATTAAATGTTGGAAGAGAATTCGTGATTGCAGCTGGTGGTCGCAAACTTTACTCCACGATATTTCAAACGGACACCTGCCAGTCATATTCACGTGAGCCATCGAAGACTGACGAAGATATCCGCTCCGCCGTGCATAGAGCGCAGAGAGTATTGCCGCGCATGCGTGAGAGTCTCGGTGACAGATAGACCACACTGCAAAGCGGCAGCGTCATCGGTGGTTTCACTGTGAGAACATGCTGTCTTCGCCGATGGCGTTCGCCGCAGCCATCGGAGTATTCTGGCGTCTTCATATGGAGAAATTCTCAGAGATGACGGGATTCCACGCATTTTCCAGGTGGTAGCTGGAACATTCTGTTCATCGTAAGCACACTCATACTGGCTTGTGTGCTTGCACTCTTCAAGTTGCCATCATCCACCCCAAATCAGGAGTGTGCTTAAAACCCTTGTACAAAGAAGACCATACAGTGTCGGATGCAGATAGTCTACGTAAGGAAGATTTAACGACAGTGTTCAGACACAATGAACACTCGACCTGGCCAATTTACAGGGCATTGTCAGCTGAGACCAAGAACCGGCAAGTGGATAAAGAGGAGAACCCGCCAGCAAACTCTCTAGCTTTTCTTCCCTCGGTTAGAAATACGCTATGTGATCAAAAGTATCCGAACACCCCCAAAAACATACGTTTTTCTTATTAGGTGCATTATGCTGCCACCTACTGCCAAGTACTCCACATCAGCGACCTCTATGGTCATTAGACATCATGAGAGAGCAGAATGAGGTGCTCCGTGGAACTCACGGGCTTCGAACGTGGTCAGGTTATTGGGTGTCACTTGTCTCATACGTTTGTACACGAGATTTATACACCCCTAATCATCCCTAGGTCCACTGTTTCCGATGTGATAGTGAAGTGAAAACAGAAGGGACACGAACAGCACAAAAACGTAGAGGCCGACCTCGTCTGTTAACTGACGAGAACGCCGACAGTTAAAGAGGGTCGTAATGTGTAACAAGCAGACATCTATCCAGACCATCACACAGGAATTCCAAACTACATTAGGATCCACTGAAAGTACTATGACAATTAGGCGGGATTTCATGGTGAAGCGGCTGCTCATAAGCCGTTCATAATGACGGTAAATACCAAACGACGCCTCGCTTGGTGTAAGGAGAGCAAACATTAGACGTTTGAACAGTGGAAATACGTTGTGTGGAGTGACGAACCACAGTACACAATGTGGCGATCCGACGGCAGGATGTGAATATGGCGAATGCCCGGTGAACGTCGTCTGCCAGCGTGTGTAGTGCCAACAGTAAAATTCGGAGGCAGTCGTGTGATGGCGTGGCCGTGTTTTTCATGGAAGGGGCTTGCACCCCTTGTTGTTTTGCGTGGCACTGTCACAGGACAGGCCTACGTTTATGATTTAAGCACCTTTTTGCTTCCCACTGTTGTAGAGCATTTCGGGGATGGCGATTGCATCTTTCTACACGATCGAACACCTGTTCATAATGCACGGCCTGTGGCGGAATGGTTACACGACCACTACATCCCTGCAATGGACTAGCCTGCACAGTGTCCTGACCTCAATCCTATAGAACAGTTTTAGGGTGTTTTGGAACGCCGACTTCCAGACAGGCCTCACCAACTGACATCGATACATCTCCTCAGTGCAGCACTCTATGAAGAATGGGCTGCCATTCCCCAAGAATCTTGCAGCACCTGACTGAACGTATGCGTGCGAGAGTGGAAGTTGTCATCAAGGCTAAGGGTGGACTAAACCATATTGAATTCCAGCATTAAGAATGGAAGGCGCCATGAACTTGTAAGTCATTTTCAGCCAGGTGGTTGGATACTTTTGATCACACAGTGTATTTTCTTTAAAACAGCAAGAATCGTTTGTAATTTTCAGGTGATAGAGATTTTCTGCTCTCCATCTAATATGTCGGACCTGGTGGGTTTAGCGAAGGACAGGTTGTTATTGTGGAATGCGGTAACTTAAAAAATAGCTTGTCAGTGGGGTACGTCCTATATAGGACAAACAATAAGCACAGTGGAAGTACGCTGCGCAGAACATAAACGTCGCACTGGCCTTTTGCAACCCAGCATGTCTGTAT
This sequence comes from Schistocerca piceifrons, assembly GCF_021461385.2. Lineage (NCBI taxonomy): Eukaryota > Metazoa > Arthropoda > Insecta > Orthoptera > Acrididae > Schistocerca > Schistocerca piceifrons. Next base: position 753,260,601 of record NC_060140.1, read on the forward strand.
TGCCTGAGCATTGTATCTCCAACGAATATTCAATGGAGTATGACAAAACTATAATTCCAACGACAGCAACAAATTTTTTGGACTCCATTGTAAAACGAATCCGTTGAAATATGCACCGCGGAAAATGTAATGAACCTTGATAACGGCTACCATCTTTGTAACACCTGGAATCCCGTCATCTCTGAGATTTGTTACTGATAAAGACGCCAGAATACTCCAATGGCTGCAGCGAACGGCTATGCCGAAGACAGCTGATCCTGGCAGTTCTACCAGCAATGGCGCTACCGCCGATGGTGAGGTCCTTCTGTCCCCGTGACTCTGATGCATGCTCGGGAATACTCTCAGCGTTCCATATAGGGCGGAGCGGAAAATGTCTTCGTTATAGTCTTCGATGGCTCACCTGAAGATGACTGGCAGGTGTCCAGTTGAGTCCGCAGCTCGTGGTCGTGCGGTAGCGTTCTCGCTTACCGCGCACGGGTTCCCAGGTTCGATTCCTGGCGGGGTCAGGGATTTTCTCTGCCTCGTGATGACTGGGTGTTGTGTGATGTCCTTAGGTTAGTTAGGTTTAAGTAGTTCTAAGTTCTAGGGGACTGATGACCATAGATGTTAAGTCCCATAGTGCTCAGAACCATTTGTCCAGTGGAAATATCGGCTGCAATCCCGAAATCTCTTCGAGAAAACCACGCATTATATTTTCCGATCGTATTTTAAAAAAACTCATCTATTCGTTACATCCCCAGAGAATTAGTTTTTAGAGGTTTTTCTAGCTCGGCTGGTACTGAATGTGAGATTTTTCCTCCCTTTTCTTCGTTCCATTTCAAGGACTTAAAATACTTATGTTTTTCATCTATTATCCCAAAAATGGTTCAAGTGGCTCTGAGAACTATGGGACTTAACTCCTGAGGTCATCAGTCCCCTAGACCTATTTAAACCTACCTACATCTACATCTACATTGATACTCCGCAAGCCACCCAACGGTGTGTGGCGGAGGGCACTTTACGTGCCACTGTCATTACCTCCCTTTCCTGTTCCAGTCGCGTATGGTTCGCGGGAAGAACGACTGTCTGAAAGCCTCCGTGCGCGCTCTAATCTCTCTAATTTTACATTCGTGATCTCCTCGGGAGGTATAAGTAGGGGGAAGCAATATATTCGATACCTCATCCAGAAACGCACCCTCTCGAAACCTGGCGAGCAAGTTACACCGCGATGCAGAGCGCCTCTCTTGCAGAGTCTGCCACTTGAGTTTATTAAACATCTCCGTAACGCTATCACGGTTACCAAATAACCCGGTAACGAAACGCGCCGCTCTTCTTTGGATCTTCTCAATCTCTTCCGTCAACCCGACCTGGTACGGATCCCACACTGATGAGCAATACTCAAGTATAGGTCGAACGAGTGTTTTGTAAGCCACCTCCTTTGTTGATCGACTACATTTTCTAAGCACTCTCCCATTGAATCTCAACCTGGTACCCGCCTTACCAACAATTAATTTTATATGATCATTCCACTTCAAATCGTTCCGCACGCATACTCCCAGATATTTTACAGAAGTAACTGCTACCAGTGTTTGTTCCGCTATCATATAATCATACAATAAAGGATCCTTCTTTCTATGTATTCGCAATACATTACATTTGTCTATGTTAAGGGTCAGTTGCCACTCCCTGCACCAAGTGCCTATCCGCTGCAGATCTTCCTGCATTTCGCTACAATTTTCTAATGCTGCAACTTCTCTGTATACTACAGCATCATCCGCGAAAAGCCGCATGGGACTTCCGACACTATCTACTAACTCATTTATATATATTGTGAAAAGCAATGGTCCCATAACACTCCCCTGTGGCACGCCAGAGGTTACTTTAACGTCTGTAGACGTCTCTCCATTGATAACAACATGCTGTGTTCTGTTTGCTAAAAACTCTTCAATCCAGCCACACAGCTGGTCTGATATTCCGTAGGCTCTTACTTTGTTTATCAGGCGACAGTGCGGAACTGTATCGAACGCCTTCCGGAAGTCAAGAAAAATAGCATCTACCTGGGAGCCTGTATCTAATATTTTCTGGGTCTCATGAACAAATAAGGCGAGTTGGGTCTCACACGATCGCTGTTTCCGGAATCCATGTTGATTCCTACATAGTAGATTCTGGGTTTCCAGAAATGACATGATACGCGAGCAAAAAACATGTTCTAAAATTCTACAAGAGATCGACGTAAGAGATATAGGTCTATAGTTTTGCGCATCTGCTCGACGACCCTTCTTGAAGACTGGGACTATCTGTGCTCTTTTCCAATCATTTTGAACCCTCCGTTCCTCTAGAGACTTGCGGTACACGGCTGTTAGAAGGGGGGCAAGTTCTTTCGCGTACTCTGTGTAGAATCGAATTGGTATCCCGTCAGGTCCAGTGGACTTTCCTCTATTGAGTGATTCCAGTTGCTTTTCTATTCCTTGGACACTTATTTCGATGTCAGCCATTTTTTCGTTTGTGCGAGGATTTAGAGAAGGAACTGCAGTGCGGTCTTCCTCTGTGAAACAGCTTTGGAAAAAGGTGTTTAGTATTTCAGTTTTACGCGTGTCATCCTCTGTTTCAATGCCATCATCATCCCGTAGTGTCTGCATATGCTGTTTCGAGCCACTTACTGATTTAACGTAAGACCAGAACTTCCTAGGATTTTCTGTCAAGTCGGTACATAGAATTTTACTTTCGAATTCAATGAACGCTTCACGCATAGCCCTCCTTACGCTAACTTTGACATCGTTTAGCTTCTGTTTGTCTGAGAGGTTTTGGCTGCGTTTAAACTTGGAGAGGAGCTCTCTTTGCTTTCGCAGTAGTTTCCTAACTTTGTTGTTGTACCACGGTGGGTTTTTCCCGTCCCTCGCAGTTTTACTCGGCACGTACCTGTCTAAAACGCATTTTACGATTGCCTTGAACTTTTTCCATAAACACTCAACATTGTCAGTGTCGGAACAGAAATTTTCGTTTTGATCTGTTAGGTAGTCTGAAATCTGCCTTCTATTACTCTTGCTAAACAGATAAACCTTCCTCCCTTTTTTTATATTCCTATTAACTTCCATATTCAGGGATGCTGCAACGGCCTTATGATCACTGATTCCCTGTTCTGTACATACAGAGTCGAAAAGTTCGGGTCTGTTTGTTATCAGTAGGTCCAAGATGTTATCTCCACGAGTCGGTTCTAACCTAAGGACATCACACACATCCATGCCCGAGGCAGGATTTGAACCTGCGACCGTAGCGGTCACGCGGTTCCAGACTGTAGCGCCTAGAACCGCTCGGACACACTGGCCGGCTATTATCCCCCAGACGACTAACCGACGATTATACTTAATGGCTCATAGTCAGATACCACCTCTCTAAAAGCCTCCCATGTTCCATATGTTAAGTCACAACGTCTCTCTGCTTGTCACACAACATGTATACGGAGCCGTCGTTGTGAGTCTACACGTGTCTCAGAAGCTATAAAAAACACGTGACGCTTAGCGGCTAAAATGCAGCAGGCTTTCAACTACTGTAATGTCTCTGATGCTCTTAAGGTCGCTTATAAGTGCAACTAAGTTCCAGCGGATTTCTTCTTTTTCTTTTTTTTATTGGTGAAATACAACCACTACACCAAATGTAGTAGTAGTAGTAGTAGTAGTAGTGGTAGCTGTAGTTGTAGCTTTAATCATCCCTAGATATCTTTTTACAAGGATGAAGGACATGTCAAAGTATTTACAAATTTAGATCAATTTAAAATAAGCTAATTCGTATACACATATATTTACAGACTTCTAGTTGGAGACAATCATTACATTTACTCCTGGTATACAATACATTTTTCACAAATAACTTATTAAATAATGTAACGCCACATTGTTCACTCATATCTCACTATCAGTCACTGCACACACTGTACACACTTCACTCTCTACACTCGCACACACACACATTTGAGACTGCACAGAGGTTTGTTGGGTTCGAACAATTTTCGCTGCTCGAGTATTTGTCATTTGTGGCGCATAATGAAAGAATAAACAATATTAATAATATGTTTCTTAAGGCCTTCCCGACTGATAGCAATAAATACTGTGTCGGGCTTACGATCAGATTTTATTATTTTATTTCCTTAAGGCTTCGCCGTAAAAACTGCCCAGCTTCGCCATGTAGCTTACCTCTTCTCTTTTCTTTCTTTCTTTTTTTTTAAGTAGCTTATGCTTATGTTATCTCTCAGAGGTCAAACTATCTCCTTACCAAATTTCATGAACATTTTTTGTGTGATTTAGTCGTGAAAACGTACCGGACAGAGTTATTTGGCATTTATAATATTACTGTGGAAGATATATGAATATCGACATCACATAGTAACTTCACAGATGACATCGAATCAAGGACTACATGCGTGGTGCCTAAGGAGTTTGTTTTCGACTAGTGCTACTCGTTGGACAGACGCCCACGGGCCGCCACCGACGGCCTTGCTGGTGTTACGCAAGTCATGGTACCAGCTCTCACATACATGCTTGTGACGACCTCGGGCAACCGCAGGCACGTTAGGGTGGGGTTCGGAGGCCGCCGTGGTTTGGCACCTCTCGCATAGTGTGGGGATGCGGGGAAGCTGCCGAAGCGGCCGCAGGTGCAACTGACCAGCTGCGACCGCCTGCCGTTGCCGTAGACGGTGACTGGGACTGCACTTCGAGGATCTGAATTACATTGTTTATGTACAGAAGGAGTGGTGTGTTTGTAAATAAGTATTGTTTGGATATTAGCCTACATGCATGCACGTGCTACGGGGCTTTCGTGGGATCTCTGAAACCACAAGGGGTTAGAATCTGTTTAATTTAATGGGCACAGTAAGTTATATTGATTCTGTGTGCAAGGGATAACTGTAATATTAGACATAAGCTGAATGGTATGCAGCACGGAAAACAATTTTATATCTCTTCTAAAACATTCATCACTTCGCTGTGGCAAGTTAAGCGTTGGGAAAGGAATTATGTTTGGCTTTATGTGTGGTGGCAACGCGGGCTGGGAAGTCAGTAATTACAAAGCATGGCTCTTAAGGCATGAGGCTGTCATTAAACTTCACGAACAGTGGACGGAACCGTGTTCAACATATGAACACAGGCTTAACAAGAACGATGACTTAATTGCCGCGCGGGATTAGCCGAGCGGTCTAATGTGCTGCAGTCATGGAGTGTGCGGCTGATCCCGGCGGAGGTTCGAGTCCTCCCTCGGGCATGGGTGTGTGTGTTTGTCCTTAGAACAATTTAGGTTAAGTAGTGTGTAAGCTTAGGGACTGATGATCTTAGCAGTTAAGTCCCATAAGATTTCACACACATTTTTTAAATCTTAATTGAAACGCTCTCTTAATACAATTAATTAACCAAGGAATTGGCATTGGACTGCTATGACAGAGATAGTTTGCAGACATGGAGAACTGTGTGGAATGAGTTGGATAACAGGAATAATTCACTCAAACTTTCAGACGTATACGTGTTAGGATTCTATGGGTACTGAACTGTTACAAAACTACTGGAGTAGAAATAATTCGCTCAAGCTCTTAGACGTAGACAAGCTATGATTGTAGGGTTACTGGATTATTATACAATCACTGGAGTAAGAACGGGGTAAGCACAGGCACGTAACAGACCAAACCACAGCCGGAAAAAAGGAAAAAAGTCATTAAAGTCTGTAAGTGAAAAATTGTAACGATTTTTTTACGCGCGTCGGCATTTGTTATGCCTGTAACCCGACACAAAATATACAACCCGTGATTACTCGCTAGGTGCAAAACAAAGGACACATGGTACGTTCTGGTTTTCACAGCCATGTTCAGCACTGGCAAGGAAACATTAAGTCGGATTAAACACACGCGTGAAATAAATACACACGCGAAATAACTAAATTCCGCCGGTAAAGGCCATAGTCCTTTCACTGAATCAGATCAAAATCAGCTGCGGTGCCAAGTGGCATGACAACAGAGAAATGAAAAGCCACTAATGATCAAGGCGGACAGTCGTCTTCGGTGCATTGGTAGAATTTTGGGAAGATGTGGTTCATCTGTAAAGGAGACCGCTTATAAAACACTAATACGACCTATTCTTGAGTACTGCTCGAGCGTTTGGGATACCAATCAGGTCGGATTGAGGAAGGACATAGAAGCAATTCAGAGGCGGGCTGCTAGATTTGTTACTGGTAGGCTTGATCATCACACGAGTGTTACTAAAATGCTCCAGGGACTCGGGTGGGAGTCTCTAGAGGAAAGGACGCGTTCTTTTCGTGAATCGCTACTGAGGAAATTTAGAGAACCAGCATTTGAGGCTGACTGCAGCACAATTTTACTGCTGCCAACTTACATTTTGCGGATGGACCACAAAGATAAGATAAGAGAGATTAGGGCTCGTACAGAGGCAAATAGGCAGTCATTTTTCCCTCGCTCTATTTGAGAGTGGAACAGGGAGAGAAGATGCTAGTGTTGGTACGAGGTATCCTCCGCCACGCACCGTATGGTGGATTGCGGAGTATGTATGTAGATGTAGATCAAGTTAAAATTCTGCGATTATCATAAGAAAGATCTCCGACTCTTCCTCGAATAAATTAACGCTTAATTTAGTAATGAAAAAATTCATAAGAGGCTAAAAATGTAGATCTACAGACACATGCAGCTAGCTACATGTCATCACGGACAAAGGCTTCGACACTAAACCGTGCCTTACACATAAAATTCGCATAAATTCTACCAAGAAATAAAATCGCCATCCAGTATACTGAACTGCACTTCCGACTGAAACATATCGGAACTCACTACACGCTAGTAATGACACCAATAATTACCAAATTCAAAACTACACCATTAGGCCCACAAAGAATACAGTTCTGTACTTACATGTCTCCGAAGTGAATGTATCTGACTGTTCGTAACTTGAGCCGGACGCAGTTGAGCGGTGTTTAAGGGAAAAGGTGCACCTTTGGTTCACCCCGCGCTTAGCACTAACTCCAAACTACCAGAATGTGATTACGTTGGTACAGCCCAGGTGTTACTCTCTATTCCCTCGCGGAAATTTCAGAACAGAACGTTCATCCAACCACTCGTACAAGGTATACAGAAAGGAATGTTCAAATGTGTGTGAAATCTTATGGGACTTAAATGCTAAGGTCATTAGTCCCTAAGCTTACACACTACTTATCCTAAATTATCCTAAGGACAAAAACACACACCCATGCCCGAGGGAGGACTCAAACCTCCGCCGGGACCAGCCGCACAGTCCATGACTGCAGCGCCCCTGACCGCTCGGCTGATCCCGCGCGGCTACACAGAAAGGAGCGCGGTTTGGCTGCGTACCAGTATATTACAAGTAAATACACTTTCCTGCTCATTTTTCCTCCAGAGGTTGAGATGCAGTGTGACTTACGTGTTAATAGCACACTCGGATACTGTCAGTGACAAATCTTATGGAACGAAATTGACGGTACCGCTATACTTTCCATGGTCATTACCATCAATATTAAAACCACCACTATAGTAGTCAATCTCAGACACATCGAAATGAATCATTAGCATTTGTATCTTGAACATCATAGTCGTTGACATCGTCATCAAACACATCGACATCAAAGTGATCTTCATCGTAGTCATCATAATCATAGTCATCGACATCATAGACACAGACATACAAAATTTTCTTCTCTGTATAGCCTTTTCATCGTTAATTTTTTTTTCTGCGAGCGTTCTTGTCCTCCCCATGTTACTGACCTGTATTTATATTCTTTTCTGGCTGTGCTATTTTCAGGCTTATACTGCAGATGCTGCAAAAAATGATTACTCAACATTTTATTACATCCTTGATATTCTAGATATCCACGTTTTCTTCGAATGCTGAGCGCAATGGAAACAAGCCACCCCAGAAATTACACAACGGTTTTTGTGCGAATTTCCGTAGCCAAACGAAGAGTGAAATAAAAGAAAATGTTATACTCCTTGAAAGTGATGAGCATAATTAAAAAAAACTTAATTAGTTGTTTGATGGAAAACTGAAATCTTTCACGAACAACAGCTTCTAGCTATGTAAATGAATTGTCAAAATATATATAAAATAACACAAATTGACATTTCTCTCCTTTCTCTTGATCAATATACTCTTGATCATAACAGGATAACTATCGATATTTAAATATTTCGTATTTCATTATTCCTGATGAAAACTTGAAAATAAAAAAAAAAAATGGTTCAAATGGCTCTGAGCACTATGGGACTTAACATCTGTGGTCATCAGTCCCCTAGAACTTAGAACTACTTAAACCTAACTAACCTAAGGACTTCACACACATCCATGCCCGAGGCAGGATTCGAACCTGCGACCGTAGCGGTCACGCGGTTCCAAACTGAAGTGCTTGGAACCGCACGGCCACACCGGCCGGCCAAAAATATAAAAGAAACTGAGAAAAAACTGACCATACAATGTAGGCTTTCACGGCCGGTATTACGTTCACTTAAAACTTCCGGACTGATAAACCGTGGTCGCTGTATGAAACTCCTCACTCACATTTCGTCTCCGACTGCGGGAGACATATTCTGAGGTAAAGCCGCGAATTGGAACGGGAGCTCGAGGAAGCGTTGATTGTATAGGCAGTACAGAGGGTGCCACTGTCCATCAAGTGGTGTCGGCTATGAGACTGCCTCTGGTATTGCCAACATTCTCGATTGAAAGTAATCGATCACCACGCTTCCGGTGCAGCGCTGACATTCACATTTTATCCACTTTAACACCTTCGCCTTTCCTGTTAAAATTATTACGGTTTTTATCACTCTCTACAGTCTCCCCGTACATCCGCACATAATAGTGCGAAGTTTTAGATATGACGTTCATCTCGCTGAATTTTATTTCATGATCACCTTCCTGGTAAACATATTCTGCTACGGCCGCTTTATCCGTCTGACCCAGGCGGATGTTTCTCTTATGTGCAACAAGACGGGTGTTCACACTTCTCTTTGTGGTACCGATATAAACCAGTCCACAACTACAAGGAATTTTATATACCCCCGGTGTAGCCAAAGGGTGTCGTGCATCTTTGCTGATCTTAAATATTCTTTTATTTTCCTGTTGGGTCTGAAAATAGTTTCCACCCCATGCTTACTGAACACTTTGTCAATTCAATCTGTGACCTTACTAATAAACGGAAGAAAAAGCTTGCCGTTGGGCGATTGTTGTTCGTCGTTGCTCCTGATTCTCTGCTCGATCTATATCCTTGCTACAATAGCCATTATTCACGAAAGTTGACCGTAGATATTCGATCTCCTCTTTTAAGTAAACAGGTTCACAAATTTCGTACGCCCTGTCTACGAAGGTTTTTATTACGCCTCTTTTGTTTGTCTAGGGTCGTGCTTTGAATCTTTAGGCAGATAACGGTCAGTAAGTGTGGCCTTTCTATACACCTTATGGCCTAACGTTCCGTCCCGTCGTTTAATCACAGACACCTCCAGGTAATTCAATTGCTCACTACTCTCCGTATCCATACTAAATTGGATTTTCAGATTAATGCTGTTTAAATGTGTCAGGAAGACATCCGACTCCGCTGCTCCGTGTGTCCATACTACGTACGTTATCACTGACGCAGAAATACCATCTGGCTGGTCTCTTAGTACTGCCTATATAATCAGCGCTTCCTCGAGTTTTCTTTGCAGTTCACCGCTTTACCTCGGACGACGTCTCCTGCCGACGGAGACGAAACGTCAGGGGAGAGTTTTACACACCGATCAGGGCCTATTAGCTCGGAAGTCTTAAGTGAAGATGAGAAAATATCTGTCAGATGTTTCGTGAAATGATTTGTCAAAAGGTGGGAAATAAAATTGGTTAAAGGAACATTTCACGTGACTAAATTATGCTCGAAATCATGTGCAGGAAATGTGGTACCGATTGAGATTGAGAATTTAAAATGATTCGCTTATAATATTATAATTTTACAGAATAGAGAGGATACCTGTTCGGTGGAATATGACAAACTGGTCTCCTTATGTCACTAATATCTTAGTTTTTGTAGATTATGTCGAGTGTCATCGAAAGGTGCGTTAAATGTTTCTCTAATCAGTTTTATTTCTTACTTTTAGACAATCCATTTGACGTAAGATGTGAGGTTCTTTTTTTTTCATTCTGTGTTTTAATCATTCTTGTTGTGTTCCGTGAATAACCCACCCTGGATTACCCACCTTCTTGCAGAAACTTCATTTCATCATGACAAATTCTCATTATCATTTACTCTTCTAATATCCAATCCTCAGTTTTCCTCACCCACAACTTCCTACTATTCCTTAGCATTGTAAACAGTTTTACTAACTGTAACCAAAATATCAATTTCTCTTATTGTTTATAATGATCTGTTAATTATTCTCCAAATAATCTTACAGATCGTGGTAGGAAGCAGTCATAACACATACGTCTTTATAAATAACTAGCTATCACATCACTTCGTGCTTCAGACATATCGTCTCATATGTATTTCAGACATATCGTCACACATGACTTAGAAACTCCAAACACGTGAATAAGTGTCTGGCACTACGTCAGTCAGTGCCTTGCCGCTCCACGTTCTTTAATTTTATTTAAGTGGCATAAAATTGTTTCAGTTAGCACTGCCGAAGCTTTTGGGCAGAAAATTGAAGAAATACAGTTTAAAATTACTATGAATTGAATACCCCTAGCTGCATACAGGCGTTGATATAAGTCAACGGAGACAGCTGAAACTGTGTGCCCCGACCGGGACTCGAACCCGGTATCTCCTACTTACACGGCAGACGCTCTATCCATCTTCTTTTATCTCATTTTTGTTCTATATATTGTTCGTTGAATTTCTTCGTGGCGGACGTCCAATGACACTCGTTCAGGTTGTTCGTTGATCCGTTTACTCAGTTTTTTTTATTACAGAGGGTAACTAAACCCTCTTACCGAACACACTGAGCTACCGTGCCGGCGTCCATCCGAGCCATCGAGGACACAGAGGATAGTGCGACTGCAGGGACTTATCTCTGGCATGCCTCCCGTGAAATCCACATTCGCAGCTTATTGTCCCGCACTATACTCATAGTGTCCCTGTCCATTATACTCATTACTTGCGGCTTTACTGCCGATTCCCGTAAGAGTTCGGGCACTGTTTGTGTATCCGCACAGAAGAAGATGGTGAAAAGGTCGGTGAGCCTTAACTCTATATATTGGTATACCTGAAGATGCTTTATTCCAATATATATATATATATATCCGAAAGAACAGACATCATCTTCATATATAAATACAATTTACTTTTAACCACGTTTCCATTTTATTTTCTGAAACCACTTTTCGAATGTTGTGTTGTGGCTGTCTGATAAATTTACTTACAGCTACTTTTCATACAGAGGAACTAAGAATACTGTTCACTAATGAATACGAGTTCTATAATCCTGTGAGTGTTTAAGGATGTCATAGCGGTTCAGTCTTCTGAGTGGTTTGACGCGGTCCATCACGAATTCCTCTCCTGCGCCAACCTTTTCAGCTCAGAATAGCACTTGCAACCTCAGTTATTTGCTGGGTGTATTCCATTCTCTGTCTTTATATACAGTTTTTATCCTACACAGATCCCTCTAGTAACACGGAAGTTATTCTTTAATGTCGTAACAGATGTTCTAAGATCCTTTCCCTTGTTCTTGTCAGTGTTTTCCCAATATTCCTTTCTTCTCTGATTCTGCGGAGAATCTCCGCATTTCTTACCTTGTCAGTCCACTTAATTTTCAACATTTCTCTGTAGCACCACATCTCAAGCACTTCGATTCTCTTCTGTTCATGTTTTCCCACAGTCCATGTTTCACTATCATACGGTGCCATACTCCAAACGTACATTGTCAGAAATATCTTCCTCAAACCAAGGCCTATGCCTGACGCTCTTGGCCAGTAATGCCTCTTTTGCCTTTTCTAGTTTCCCTTTTAGTCCTCCTTTATCCGTCCATCATGGGTTATTTAGCTTCCAGGTAGCACGATTTCTTAACTTTATGTGCTGCGTGGTTACCAAGTCTGATGTTAAGTATCTCGCTGTTCTCATTTCTGTTAGTTCTCATTACTTTCATCTTCCTTCGATTTACTCTCAGTCTGCGTTCTGTACTCATTAGAGTGTTCATTCCATTCAACAATGTCATCAGCATACCTTATCATCAATATTCTTTCACGTTGAATTTTAATCCCACTCTTAATCCTTTCTTTTATTTGCGTCATTGCTTCTTCGATATACAGATTGAACAGTAGTGGCGAAACACCAAATCTCTGTCTTAACTCTCTTTAATAGGTGCACTTCGTTCTTGTTCTTCCAGTCAGTTTTAAAAATTCTTTTAATTATTATTTACTTTCGTGTACCACGCTGCCAATATAAAATAAAATTTGCGGTACTTTACATTTCATCCTGCGATGTACACGTTCCATCTTCATGTATCACATTTTTACACGGTTACCTGAAGATGCTTTATTTCAAGCTTTGTATTGCAAAACTTTTCTATGCAGACCGTCCTCCTTGCAAAGATCCCTCTTAGATTTTTGTAAATATGACATTGTCGTGTAATTTATAATCAATCGAACTGCTCTGTTGGCTTCACATTTCAGATATTTAGTCCTCTGGATCATTTCTTCGCATTGTATGCTACGTTGCAAGCCTAGGATTTCGTTACAGATAGTACGAAATGAGTCACAGTCAATTAAATGCTCACTGGGGGACAATTTAAGAATTCCACATTGCTGGATGGAATCTTGCTCTATATGGTTTGGCGTTATCTTCCTCTGACCTATGATGCAGTTCTAAGCGTATGTGTATCGTGTGGATTCTTATTAGTGCCGTATACATGCCGTTTGTACTGTTACTGAAAAGCATTTAACGAAAAGAAGTGAAGGAAGTTGGAACTCGATGCCAGTCGATATAATGCTTTATATCTTTACACATCTTTATTTCCTCATGTACATCTGTCAGGCCATCTAGATTCTAGAACAACACAAGCTGAAAACCAAAACGTACGGAAGCACCTAATGTGAGAGCGCTGCCGTTTTGGTTCGTACGGCACCTTGTTATAGCTTCCTACTTTATTATTTCCTTGCCCGATGCAAACAATTTATTTTTCCAGAAAATTGCCCTCAAAACTGCCTTGCTATTACTTTCAATAAGCCGTGGGGTTCTAGGCGCTGCAGTCTGGAACGTAGCGACCGCTACGGTCGCAGGTTCGAATCCTGCCTCGGGCATGGATGTGTGTGATGTCCTTAGGTTAGTTAGGTTTAATTAGTTCTAAGTTCTAGGCGACTGATGACCTCAGAAGTTAAGTCGCATGGTGCTCAGAGCCATTTTCAACTGTTAATAAAACTGAAATGTTAAAGGTGCATCCCACAAACAGGTTGTCCGGATCTTGCAGTTCGCCACACCCACGCAAGGCACCTGTTTCATATGGTAGGAGAAAAGGCCCCACCCTTGCGTGTTGGTCTTCTAGCGCACACCTCCTACCTCACCCATCCAGTTAACAGTTCGCCAGACAGGGTAGGTGACAGTATGAAGACTTATAGCGGCAATCCTGGCCAAGACAATTAATAACAGGAAACTACAAAATACATAACAAATTATTATACCTGGGTAACAACAATACCTACATATGACATCATGATTTCGCTATAAAGCAACTAAAACTACAATTCCGCTGTGGTACAATGGACTTTCGGAGTGGCAGGTAAGTGACCTACAATTCTAAAAATAGTAGTTGTGTCAGTGTAGCTTCATGGATGTGAATATTAGACAGTACAGCATCAAAAGACAGGTAAAGTAAAAAATTCAGGAAAGAGGTATCTGAGAAGTGCAGCGTTTTATGCGTTACTGGACTGGAAAAGAAGCGAAGGCATCAGATGCGAGCTAAAGATACTGAAGCTTAACAAAGAAATGTTGTAGAAGCAAATGATATGGTAGAAACATGTGTCAAGGATGGATGGGCTAGAAATAAAAACATGTAGGTAAATTAAGAATCGTAATACGAAAGAAACAATATTAGTCGACCGAAGTTGCAACAGCTCGACGAAGAATGATATATTCTCTATAATTATTTAGAAACCTACAGTTGCTTGTAACATGTAAATAAGGAATTAGGAATACTTAGTTGTCGGAGATGAGTATGTCTTTAAACACTATTCCATAAATACAGAATAAGTGAAATAAAATCATCTGATGTATTATAACTCTGATGCTTCCAGTCACCTATAGATAGTTCCATTGTCAAAAAGTGTCAAATGTTCGATCACGACACCACAAGTGCTCTCTTGTCACCAACAGGTTACTGTACCGTAAAAACATCGAAAGTTCGGCCTATGGAGGACACTTGATTTAAGTCACAACAAAGCATTAAATTATTTTTTACGGTATATTGATAATTTTTACTTATGGACTCCTCATCTATAATTCTTGTCAAATGGCACAGTATTCTAAAATTTGTTACCAGTTGGAGAAAATGTAATGTTTCTGTTGCAACAGTATCGAAACATGTAAAGTGTATTCAATCTAATAATGTGTGCTGCCATCTCCAAACATCTTTTTTTAATCGATGACAAGCATTACACGAACTACTGCTGCATTCAGTACTATGGCTCGTTCAAATCCTGTATGCACTACATCGACATGTAATAAATATACAACCACATACACAACACGATTATTAAGGAAATAAGGAAGGAAATGTGTTCCATTTTACTTTGGACTAAGTTGTTTGATTACGATACACCAATTAAACTGCAGAACTACATGCAGTCTTTATATACACAATCACAAGAAGAAAACAATGAGAGATGTGATATCTCCAAAGACAAGAACAGCGACGATACTTCTAAAATAAATAAAATTATTTATCATTTGTGGTATTTACAGGTGAGACGTCTCACCCTGTACATCACATCTAAATTGTGCGTATTACTTACTAAAATACTAGCAGCATGCATATTGTTAATACCGATAGCAAATTTCAGACTAAACCGCACTTTTAAGAGTTGCACAGGTGTGTTATACCTAAGTATGCTACCATACAAAAAGTGAATGACAATCATTTAACATTGGCGATTTATTTTTTCACAGTTAACAAAGTAAAAAAAAGTGTGTTAACAACCCATTTCAAAATTGTGTGTCAATACCGAATTAATTACAACGAATATGTTCTTACTAGAGCTAGAACATAGTTCTGACATAGGATACATGAGGAAAAGGAATATGTACATCCAATGCAAATAGCGATGTGTCTGCAAGGAAGAAATAGCACCGCCATCTCTTCTTGCAAAATAATTATACACAGGAGAGCGCACATGCTGTTTATGTGCTGGATTAGGAGATGAACGCTGGCAAATTTCTATACTAGGTGGGGATGTCTCCCACATCAAGAGTCTAACTGCCCAAAAGGAAGATGAATAGGGTATTTTATACTCAGTTTAAGATAAGCATTTTCCCATACTTAGCGTATTATAGCATGCTTGGAGACTGCATGAATACATATGCACAGATGTCACCAAGTATCATCATTATAAGTATTTTAAAATTCATGATGTTTACTAAGCAAGTTCAGACTTGTCATGGTAAGAAAAAAGCAATTTTTGACTTACGATGTCAATACTTGCAGGGAAATCCGTATTCCGACTGTAACATTCTGTTGTCTGCAATTTACTGTTGTTCGTTAAATCAGAGAGATGTATTAATTAGGGAGAAGTTGAAGTTTTGTACATAATAGCATTGACCAGCTAAGTCAGCAAGAAAGAGTGTGTGTGCCCTCACACTATAAGTACTTGAGCAAGAACTAGGAGGAAGTGTGCTGCATTAAATTTTATGTTATGGAAAATTATTCGTATCAAATCAAATGAAAAGATCTGCACTTATCACATGAAATCCTAGGGAGACATGAGAGATCAAGAAAGATATACTACTAGTGCCTTTAGGAAATAATGTTTCCCACCTTGTCATTCACAATGGTGAATGCATCAGTCTTCCGTATTTAAGTCCTCCAGCGTCTCGGTTGTTGTTTAGGCATTACGTCCACCGAAGGAGAATGTAGCCACCCATAATGTTGCCACACAAAAGAGGAAACTGTGGCCACCTTTGGGGAATGGTGGCTACCTACGTGAATGGTGGACACCCTGTAAAATGTCCATTATTGTTCCAAAAGCATCCGTTTTCTTTATGTTTCAGACGGTTATAATACCTATAAGAAAGACAGACAAAGTTGAATGCACTGCAGCAGATTTTAATTTGGCAAAAAAAAGCTGCTGCTCAAATTTTATCGATTAGAAAGCGTGCTCAAAGTTTCAGAATACTTCATAACACACTATGAATCAGACACAAGCTTACGAAGGAAATGTGCACACCATGTTAAAACATCCAAAGCTGAAGTTTGTTTAAAGAATTAACTTCAAACCAGACTCAGTGAGCAAAACTATATAAAATAGCAGTTTTTCCTCAGAACCTTACCATTAATTAATAGACATACATTATTTTCAATTTAAAACAATACTCCAGCTTTGCCTGGCGTTGTAAAAAATTTGATCTGGTCCCTTACCATTACATGAGGGAGATATTAACGAGTTAATGATACATTATTTTTATTTCATTCAGTAATCCAGCTGTGCGTAGGGTTGGATACAAAAATCTTTTCAGCTTTTGGAAGAAGAGAGGGAGATGTGGTTCAAGAAGCGTGTAATTCAACTTCCCATAAAATCTACTTCTTAGAGATTGGGACAACTTTTCCGAAAGAAGACAGCTGAAGACGTTAAAACATTGTGTTTATGAAAGCAGAAGGTAGTGAAGGAGAACAACAGGATAATTACGATGAGGATAATGATGATGATTATGATGAGGATGATGAAGAAGAAGAGGGAGATAACACTCGCGGTTAGAAGACAGTCTCCAACAACCGCTAGCCCGAAGGAATTGGTAGGGGTATCAGTATTCTTGCTAGCTTCGAAAGTGGTGGGCAATAATTCACAGGAAAATGAAATACTATCTGTTGAAGAGAAACTTCGAGAAACTCGATTATTATCTGAAGTTGAAGGGAAAAATAAAGGAAAGTTGCATCATACCTGGTATGATGAGGGGAAGAAGTGTAACTCTAATCACAAAATGTTGGGGGTTTTTGACAACACTAGCCTGTGTAAAACTTGATTCTAAGTCGAGATGGGAGTGCTGTTTTTTTCCGCGTAGACACGTTGTTATTGTTTATCTTAAATGTGCGCCTTCGCTTTGCTTGTGTACTGAGTGTCAGAATCCTGTTTTAGCTACAGTAAGATAATATTTCTTTTAATAAATTCAGTATCAACAGAGAGTTTTGAGATGGATTGTTAATATATATTTCTGGACCAGTGAAAAATAATTCGCTGTTGTTAAAGGAATTTGATCCAATATTTTTTATTCTAGTTGGCATAAACATAACACACTTATGTAACTCCTACAAGTGCTGCTTAATCTACAAGCTTCTATCCGTAGTCTCAATATGCATGCTGCCAGTTTTTTTTTCTCGTTAGTCTGTGTATAAATAATCCAAGTCGCTCTACACCTTTACTGATATACCGTAGTTAAACACCCTAGTACATCCTAAAACCGAACTCTTTCGTCCTTCCTTCATTCCCCAAAAATCGCGTTCTCCATTTGGTGATTTTTTTTATTTACAGGTTTTTAATGAGCCGTAATTTCGTATATAACAGCAGTTTAACAGCTTGTGTAATAATTGTCATCGATTGTACTTTTTCTAGTGATCTATTATCTTCGCTTCGCTCCCAAAGTGGTAATGAAAAAACAAGTTAAGTGATGACACAACATATTATCAGATTGAATAGACTTAACGTATTTCGATACTGTTGCTACGAAACGAAAACTTTTTGGAAATTTGTGGTAAGATCTTATGGGACCAAACTGCAGCGGTCATCGGTCCGTAAGTTTATACACTACTTAATCTAACTTAAAGTAACTCATGCTAAGGACAATACACACACCCATGCCCGAGGGAGGACTCGAACCTCCTACGGGAGCAGCCGCACGAACCGTGACAAGGCTCCTAAGACCTTGCGGCTACCTCGCTCGGCTACCCCACGCGGCACTACGAAACGTTACGTTTTCTTGCACTGCTGACGAATTTTAGAATAACGTGGCATTTGACAAGCATCATAATAGTTTGAGCCGTACAGTGTTTTATATTTATCTTCAATTAGGTCCCAATTATTTGCAATAATTGCTATCGATTATATTTTTCTAGTGATACATTATCTTCGCTCTCTCGCCTCCTGAGACGCATTTTAGGGTTCACATTCATGTTTTATAGATGGTTATGTGTGATAAATAACCTGACGTAAATGCTGTGCTAATTGATATAGAACCACACTTTTTGCGTTGCCCGTGTATTTAGCGCACGTTTTGTACTATAGTGACATTTGGTAAGTATCATATATGTAGAAAACAATTAGTTTAAGAAACTGCCAATTGGCTTCTGTCTCGGGTTCTTCGGCCGACGTTCATCTAATGATTTTTCTGACGTTTCGCCAGCACGAGTGGCTGGCATTGTCAAAGCTTCACCCTCCATTGCCGGTGGTGAACTGGAGGCAATGGAGGGTGAAGTTTTGACAATGACAGCCACTAGTGCTGGCGAAACGTCAGAAAAATCATTAGATGAACGTCGGCCGAAGAACCCGAGACAGAAGCCAATTGGCAGTTTGTAAACAAGTGGTCACGAAAGCCTTAACAATTTTGAATTAGTTTAAGGCTCTGTTGTGTCTTAATTCGTGGTTGATAGGATTAACTTGGAAGCGTTACCAGTGCAGAGCCCCTCTGCTGACAGTGAGAGCAACTTGTGGTACACAGATCGAGCATTTTACACTTTTTAACAGTGTAGCTTTCGTAATTTTCTGCACAGTGCAGATGATTAGATGTCTTTTTTGATAAATATGTCGTATACTTCTGAGCACAGCCCGGATGGGCCTACACTGTAATAGGCATACTAGGCTCTGATTGGACGAGAGGAAGGTGTATGATGTATTTTTCTTGATAAATAATTCATGTCGTTCAAATACTTTCGACCACAGCTCAGATAAAGCAATATTGTAGCTGACTCTTTCGTTTTAATACTGGGCTCTGATTGGAGAAGAGAAGGGGTAGGTGAAACATTATGCTGTTTTTTCGTGCCATTTTACATGAATAATGTATATCGTGACTTTCAGGTTGCCGTTAGGCAATTTTTACTACATATGTATATAAAGCCATTATCTAACACTACTCTCTGAGTGGATGGAAAGAGGAACGGGTGTAACTCGTTCTAAAAACGAAGATTGTGGCCTGCATGGTCTCACGAAACGTGATAGATAAATATGTAAATAAATAAATAAACAAACAAGAAACGTTGTCCATCCGACCTGTCGACACGTTTACATTGATCCATTGGCCGATGTCGACGATATAGCAACAATGGCCGTCGTAACTAGCAATAAGTTGGGTCAACATAGGGTCACGTAGCGGTAGTATGCTGTGAAGCTCCAAGTTCAACAGTTTGCACTGAACACTTGTTCCTTCACCAACCCTTTACTCTGTCGAACGCCCGTTTCTTCACCAACTCTTTACTGTGTCTTGAGGTGCCATAGATGGCTGCCTGTGACGAGTCGTGGATGTGTAATATCTTGTCTCCAGTTCGTGGTTTAACCGTCCTTCACATACATCTACATGGATACTCTGCAAATCACACTTAAGTGCCTGGCAGAGGATTGATCGAACCACACTTAGGCCCTACAATTATTCTTGGTTATTCCACTCTCAAATAGCTCGCGAAGAAAACGAACACCTATTTTTTCCGTGCGAGCTCTGGTTTCCCTTATTTTATTATGATGATCGTTTCTGTGTCGATCGTCGTCAACAGAATATTTTAACTTTCGGAGGAGAAAGCTAGCGACTGAAATTTTATGAGAAGATCCCTCCATAACGAGAAACGTTTTTATTTTAATGATGTCCACCCCAAATCCTGTATCATGTCCGTGACTCTGTCGCCGCTGTTTCTCGAAAACACAAAACGTGCTGCCCTTCGTTGAACTTTCTTGATGTTCTCCGTTAATCCTGTCTGGTAAAGATCTCACACAGCACGGAAGTTCTCCAAAAGAGGGCGGACAAGCGTAATGTAGGCAGTCTCTTTTGCAGGTGTGTTGCATATTCTAAGTGTTTTGCCAATAAAATTTAGTCTTTGGTTCACCTTCTCCACAATAGTTTCTATAAGTTCTTTCCAATTTAAATTGTTTGTAATTCTAATTCCTAGGTATTTAGGTACGGCCTTCAAGAGCGTTACACAGAAGATAATTACAGTAGCACTCGAACTGAGGACCAGATTCACCGAAAAGGTCGTTTCCAGTAGCTGGATCTAACAAAAAAATTAAAAAAATGGTTCAAATCGCTCTAAGCATATGGGACTTAACATCTGAGGTCATCAGTCCCCTAGACTTAGAACTACTAACCGACCTAAGGACATCACACACACCCATGCCCGAGGCAGGATTCGAACCTGCGACCGTAGCAGCAGCGCGGTTCCGGACTGAAGCGCCTAGAAACGCTCGGCCACAGCGGGATTTAACAATCTGGCATTTGTCAACTTCGCTTATGTCGATGAACTTCTCAGTTTGCGACCCATTTCTCCGCTAAGGTGATTCCCATTTCATCTCTGCTCCGCTTAAACACTATCTGGTCAAAAGTACCTGACCAGTTGACTTGAAGTCACGGAAGGCGGACACGATGCGGGGAGTATAGTACTCCGACCAGAGAAGCAATAACAGTAGGGTGAGTCGGTCGGGAGACCTTAGTATCTTTGAACGTGGACTGGTCATTGGATATAACCTAACAAACCCGTCAGGAACATTTCAGTCCTTCTAAAGCAGCCCAAGTTGATGGCGATGTGAATGTCTAGTGCAAACGCGAAATAACATGTACTGATAAACCAAGAACAGGCAGAACTCATGCACTGATGAACAGTGACCGTCGAGCATTGCGTAGGGTTGCTGTAAAAAATTCGCATGAAATCAGTGGCAGTGGTCACTCGCGAGTTCCGAAGTGCTACTGGCAGTAGGAAGCACAATGACTGTACGTAGGGAATTAGAAAGAACGGGTAACAATGGTTGAGTAGCTTCTCATAAGCAACACATTTCAGAAGTCAATGGTAAGCGGCTCTTGAGTGATATAAAGAGCGCCTCCGCTGGATAGCGGATGACAAAAACGAGTGATCTGGAGAGATGAATCACGCTATAGCTTGGAGCGAACTGATGGGTTTGGGTCTGGCGGAGCCTGGAGAACGTCAATTTCCAACAGTGAGGCACGGAAGAGTTGTTGTTTATCGTGGTTAGTGTATGGTCCCCTTAGTGTGCTTAAGAAAACGCTAGATGTAGAAGAATAAGAACACATTTTGCAGCGTTGTGTGCTGCATGCAGCAGAGGAACAGTTTGGGGACGATGACTGTATGAGCATGAAATGCACCCTGTCATAAAGCAGCACTTGTTAGACAATGGTTTGTGGAGAATAGTATTCCTGGAACAGGCTGGCCTGCCCAGTCTGACCTGCATCCATTGGATCATCTTTGGGATGAGTCAGAACGACGTGTACGGTCCAGACCCCATCGTCCACATTGGTTTTGTCTGTTGAAGAAGAATGGGCACCTCATTGAAAGTGTTCTCATCAGAATTCAGCCAGTCATAAAGGTGAAGGGTGAACAGACCACATATTAGTGTCCACTAATAGGTGTCAGGACACATTGTATACTCCATTACGGCGTCATGTGGCCATATCGCCTCCAGCTGGCATTTATTCTCTCGTTGGGCAGGGGTCATTAATGTAGTTTTGTCCAAGTAGCAAACTGTAAAAGTCCGAATTTAATAGTGCATGCTGCACACCGTATTGTGGGGGCTGATTGTCCGCAATAACTGACCTAATTACCATACTCATGTTAATGACGTGGGAATTTGTACTGATAGAAAGCATGTGTGTGGTTACACTGACTTTTTTTTAACGATTTTCGTATTTTGCTCTGAATCATATCCCTTATTGTTGTAAAGTTTTTTATCTGAAGTTGGGAGCATTTTCTCCCGATAACTGAGACGAACTGCATCTCGTATAGGATATATCACAACCACAGCATTACATGGATAAATTTAAATTTTATATCTATTTATAATTGAACTACATCCAATTTTCGTGTGGAAAGAGTGGCTCTAACGCTTTATTGTACAATAGGGTGTCCACACCCAACACGCCAGACTTCACATGTGGATGACCCAGTCATCTCAGTAGTGAACTTAGAAACTGTGGTTTATCCAGTCGTCCTTACAACGAAAAGTGTGATGCATTAAGGATATCTTTTATGTCTTCCCGAACTGACTGTCGTTTTATATCATCAGAAACTACTACCAGTGCTCTTAAAAAATACAGTTTCACGCTAGTTTCCCTTTCTTAAACTACTTGTTTTACTTATCTCCTTTTTTACACCAAAGATGAACTACGGTCGTAAATTTAATAATATCAATCGGGAAAAAAACCTCAGTAAATCATTTGTCACACACATGGGTGGCGTAGGAAATAACGGAAGACGAGAGAAAGACGATGGAAGTATCGGACACCTTTAAGTATCTATCATGGCTCATCTGTGTGTCATCTGTCGATCCAGAGTTTTGTAGAGGCTTCTGTATCACTTCTGGCATTCTTCCCAAATGGCTAAATAGGTGGACAAAGCATAAAGTGCTATAATTACTTTTGTTACAATTATACAACACCAGTGGTCTGAAATAAGTAATTAGTTTAAAAGGGGACAGAAAACAGTCTTGACAGAAATAGAATATTTTATCCAGACCGCTATTTTTCTCCACAGGGAATGTTCTCGAAAATCACAGTCAATTAGTAATTTAGTGGTTTGTGTCAGTACTGACAATGGTGCTTACTGTACTTCTGTCTGAAGGATACTAGTACAGAGATATCGTTATTGGAATAGAATTATGATTAACATTTCATCGCAGCGTTAATTCTACAGAAAAGTGAATTCGAAACGCTGATCAGGTTGCTTCAAACATCGTCCGCGTTGTGAATCGGTTCTTACCCACTATACTTCTATTAAATATCTTGTACGTGCAGTAAATTTCTAGGAAGTGGTTAAAATATATAGATAAGATGTCTAGTTAACACTTGTACTGTGTCATTTGAAGCTTATTACGTAAACAAACGCTAATTTCAATAAACAGCTTCAAAATATCGCGATACCTAACAAAGTTACAGGATAAGGAAGGCGAGGTCAACCACAATTCTGTTTCGTTGTTCGGCAACCGCACACTTACGTGACAAACCGGAGAAAAGACCAGTAGTGATCGGTATATTTATTTCACGGCAAAGTTGACAAGAAAATCTGATTTTACTTATTTTGCTTTCCTTAATTAGTGGGTGAACGTGATTTAATAAATTCACTGAGACCACATGCTGTTTATAGTCATTTGATGTCATTTCTAACTTTTTCCACTCATATATTAAAAACTTGTAGAGACAGCCTAAAAAAACCAGGATAAAAACAACGACTATATAAAGGGGTTACTAAGCAAGTTGGAGGGGCTATTGTAACAGCGAATAACTCGTTCGTAACCTTTCATTGGCGCTTCTTACGTTCAACTAAACTTGTCCAGATATATAATTTCGTGATAAAATGTATGCTGCGTTTTCACTCTGCCATAGGGCGATTCATTTGTGGGAACATATTCATGCATGCTGGATGAGAAACGTAATTACAAATAAAATTTCTGGTCTTCTGCAACATGTCTTAGATATAGTACACATCCGATAACAACATGCTAAGAAGTCAGACAATGAAGGAGACTTATCATCGTCATTTTCATCGTCATCACGTACACTTTCATTCCACCATGATTGCAGTATCAAACTGTAGGAGATGATGATGAAAACGACGATGATGGCTCTTGACATTCTTTGACTTCTTAGTATGCTGTTCTGTCATATGTGTGAGAAACATTACTGTCACTACTTAAAGAGAGGGTTAGAAATGGAATAGACTGGAACTTAGACAATGATCAATATGGCTCCAGATTAGGGGAAAGGAAAGAGAAAAACATTGTTGGCACTACGTTAATTTTAGAAAGCAGATTAGAAGTGAGTAGAAAACTATATATAGCATTGTATTCATAGCATTTTATTCATAGCATTTTATTCATATATAGCACTTAGTTACCTAGGAAAAGCATTTGATGTCAATGATTTTAAGTTATTATTTGAATCAATGCTCAAAATAGGACTTTGCAGCAAAGACAAACTATACGATTATATACAGTTGAGGGCAGTAGCGGCAAGTGGTGGTGCAGGCGATAGGTTTTAAGTATCATACGATAAGCTTAAGCTTAAATATAACGCCATCAAAGTACTAGTCAAAAATGGTTCAAACAGCTCTAAGCACTATGGGACTTAATATCTGAGGTCATGAGTCCCCTACACTTAGAAGTACTTAAACCTAACTGACCTAAGGACATCACACACATCCATGCCCGAGGCAGGATTCGAACTTGGGACCGCGGCAGCAGCGCGATTCCGGGCTGAAGCACCTAGAACCGCTCGGGCACAGCGGCCGGCTAAAATACTAGTCGATTTGTGATTGCATCATAAACCTGTTGTCGATTGAATATGTCAGCGTAGGAATCAATTCTCTTCATTTAACGTAGGTTTTAATTTTCTGCTTTAACGTGAGAAATCTACGGCTGAGACTCACAAACTGGTGGGCAAGATCTATGGTGAAACACCTGTTAGTGAAATAACATGCAGAGAATGATTTCAACGCTTCAAGAACAGTGATTTTGACGTTGAAGACCGGCATCGTGGTGGAAGATAAGTTTTAGAAAGTACTGAAACCGACATTATAGGAGACCGTTATCGAAAACAACTGATGGATTTCAGGTGACAGACAAACGGCCGCAGTACAACGGTAGACATGAAAAGGTGATTTTGCAGCATGACAGTGCTCGATTCCATGTCGCAAAACCCGTCAAAAATACTTGGAAATGTTGAAATCGGAAGTCTTACCCCACGCGCAGTATTCACTACACATTTCTACCTCTGACTACCACCCTTTTCGATAAATGGCACACGGCGTAGCTGCCCAGCACTTCTGGTTATATGAACAAGTGCAAAATTGAATCAATTCATTCATCTCCCCAACGTCGTTACCCAGTTCTACCACAGCGGGATTCGTATTCTACCGAAAGCATAGAAGAAAGTAGTTGTCAGCGATGACCAATAGTTTGAATCGCAAAGTATTTATATGTTCTTCACAATAAAGCCTCCAACTTCGAGAAGAAACTGTGTAAGTCAGAGTCCTGAAATGATATTAATGGCAGCAAGAAAGAAGTAAAAAATAGAAAGCAAATAAGACAAGGGTGCTCTCTGTCACCTGACTTATTTATTTTGTTCATCGAGCAGGCAATAATGGCAACGAAAGAAAATACGACCGGAATCCTAATTAGCGGATATTCATATTCGCTGCATCAGATTCGCCGATAACATTGTGATAGTGCCAGATTCAGAGAAACAAATAAACGAAATGCTTAAGTTCTTAAATCAAGATGTAACAGAATTAAAAGTAAAAGTAAATACCGAGAAAACAAAAGTCATGGCTATAGACAAGAGAGGTGGTGGAGGTAACAATGACATTAAAATAAGTAGTAATAAGCAGCAACTCCAGAAAGTATCTGAATTTAACTGTCTATGTAGCACTGTGGAGAAAACAATAGATGTCTTAAGGAAATCAAGACAAGAATAACTCCGGCCAAGAGCGCCTTAAGAAATAAGAAGAATCTTGTGATGAACAATCATATTTGCTTCCACACTAATAAAATATTTCAAAAGACTTTTATGTGGATTGTCATGACATACGAATGTAACGCCTGGAAGCTGCCAAAGCAGGAGAAAGCTCGCCTCGAAGCTGCGGAAATGTAGTTCTGGAGGACAATTTCAAGAGCTAGTTGGACTCACTGAAAAGTAATGAGATGGTTCTGCAGGACCTACACTCATGCTCATAAATTAAGGATAATGCTCTGGTAGGCGGTTTGCAGGTTTAAATCACCTCGGGGTATGACCATGCGGTGCATTTGACCTGCGGTCGTCGCACGGTGGCGCTGGCAGCATTCCACATACGCAGAGGTGTGTTGGTGCATGTCAGAGCACGGTGCAGCGAGTAAGTGTGCAGACGTTTTCAGACGTGCTAATGATGACTGTGTGTTGAAAGTGGCTCAAAGAACACATATTGATGACGTTATGACGAGTAGAATACTAGAGCGACTGGAGGCTGGTAAAACGTAGGTCGTAGCACGGGCCATCTGTGTGCCACAAAGTGTGATCTCAAGATTATGGCAACGATTCCAGCAGATAGGAGACGTGTCTAGGTCCTACAGTTCGGGATGTCCAAAGTGTACAGCACCACAAGAAGACCGATATCTCACTTTCATTGCCCACAGACGGCCACGGATTGCTGCCGGTACCCTTGGCTCAAATGGCTCTGAGCACTATGGAACTTCTGAGGTCATCAGCCGCCTAGAACTTGGAACTAATTAAACCTAACTAACTTAAGGACATGACACACATCCATGCCCGAGGCAGGATTCGAACCTGCGACCGTCGCGGTCGCTCGGTACCGGTACCCTTGCTCGGGACCTTACCGCAGCCACCGGAACAGTTGTCTCCAGACACACAGTCTACAGACAACTGAATAGACATGTTTTATTCGCCAGGAGACCTGCATGGTGCATTCCACTTACCCCTGATCACAGGAGAGCCAACCCATTGTGCGGCCTGTGTACGTGTGCATAGTGGTCATATCCCATATTGATGTCGGGGTACATGCGCAGGAAACAGTGGCGTTTTGTAGCACATGTGTTTCGGGACGGTGTTCTCAACCTATCAGCAATACCGTGGACTTACAGATTTGTGTCGTACGCGTTCCCTATGTGCCTACGCTATTAGCGCCAGTGTGTGTAGTGCGACGTTGTGTGGCACCACATTCTGCAATTATCCTTAATTTATGGGCATGAGTGTAGTAGAGAAGAAAGAATTACTGAAAGTTATAGGCCAACGCAGATCAGAACTCTTTGGACACTTCATTATACATGATATTCTTGTACGAAACATTTTCGAAGGCAAGATCGAAGTGAAGGAAACAAGGGGACGATTGAGAGCATCCTATTTAAAAGAACGTGCTCAACTGGATAGGATGCACTTCATACTTGGAGACGAAGAGGACCTCTGACGAGAGGAAGCAATGGCGGCAGAGACAAGGCCTTGCCTTTCGAAAGAAGAAGAATGTACAGTTTCTCGGCACTGGCAGTGACTGCTTTAATCACAAGCCTATCCAGCTCCTCCGGCCCTCCCGCCACCTCTCTGTTGCTGCTCTGTCCCAATCTTCTCGCTTCTGAAAGCTTTCATCCATTACTTTTACCCACTTGCCTCTTGGCCCATAGGCCTCCATCTTCATCTCGTCGATCTCCCTATGTAAAGGCTCTAGGGAGCCTATGTAAATATTTTTTTCCTTTATTGTTTTGTTTCAT
Source organism: Schistocerca piceifrons (assembly GCF_021461385.2). Taxonomy (NCBI): domain Eukaryota; kingdom Metazoa; phylum Arthropoda; class Insecta; order Orthoptera; family Acrididae; genus Schistocerca; species Schistocerca piceifrons. The sequence goes on from NC_060140.1 coordinate 753,288,197, forward strand.
CCATTAATGGTGCTCGCACTGTCTCGCCATTTAGCAAACAGTAAACATAGAACAATGTTATGGAATGCAGCGTTCCGTTGCCAGAAGAAAAGAACCAGCAAGGATGGAAGTAAGGAGGCCACGAGTCGAAAATTTCAACATTTCAACATCGGACGGCATGGCCGTGTTCCCTCAGCGCTTGCAGTTAACACCCGGGTCCGCAGATTTGAAGCAACGGATTGTGCTCTGAAGAATGCGAGACTCCTATAACAGATTGCACAGCGAAACTTTGTCTCGAAACCTGGCAGAAAACCCAAAGAGATTCTGGTCGTATGTGAAGTATGTTAGCAGCAAGGGAGATACTATCGAAGACAGTGCTGCCAAGGCAGATTTACTAAACACAGCCGTCCGAAATGCCTTCACAAAAGAAGACGAAGTAAATGTTCCAGAATTCCAGTCGAGAACAGCTGCCAACATGAATAACGCAAATATCCTCGGATTAGTGAAGCTACTCAAATCACTTAATAAAAGCAAGTCTTCAGGTCCAGACTGTATACCAATTAGGTTCCTTTCGGAGTATGCTGATGCATTAGTTTCATACTTAACAATCATATACAACCGTTCACTCGACTAAAGATCCGTACCTAAAGATTGGAAAGTTGTACAGGTCACACCAATATTCAAGAAAGGTAGTAGGAGTAATCCACTAAATTACAGGCCCATATCGCTAACGTCGATATGCAACAGGATTTTAAGACATATATTGTGTTCGAACGTTATGAATTACCTCGAAGACAATGTTCTGTTGACACACAGTCAACATGGGTATAGAAAACATCGTTCCTGTGAAACGTAACTAGCTCTTTATTAAAATCAAGTGCTGAGTGCTATTGAAAAGGGATTTCAGATCGATGCCGTATTCCTGGATTTCCGGAAGGCTTTTGACACTGTGCCACACAAGCGACTCGTAGTAAAATTGCGTGCTTATGGAATATCGTCTCAGTTATGTGACTGGATTTGCGATTTCGTGTCAGAGAGGTCACAGTTCGTAGTAACTGACGGAAAGTCATCGAGAATAAAAGAAGTGATTTCAGGCGTTCCCCAAGGTAGTGTTATAGGCCCCTTGTTGTTCCTTATCTATATAAACGATTTGGGAGACAATCTGAGCAGCCGTCTTCGGTTGTTTGCAGATGACGCTGTCGTTTATCGACTAATAAAGTCATCATAAGGTCAAAACAAACTGCAAAACGATTTAGAAAAAATATCTGAATGGTGCGAAAAGTTGCAGTTGACCCTAAATAACGAAAAGTGTAAGGTCATCCACATGAGCGCGAAAAGGAACTCGTTAAACTTCGGTTGCACGATAAATCAGTCTAATCTAAAAGCCGTAAATTCAACTAAATACCTAGGTATTACAATTACGAACAACTTTAATTGGAAGAAACACATAGAAAATGTTGTGGGGAAGGCTAACCAAAGACTGCGTTTTATTGGCAGGACATTTAGAAAATGCTACAGACCTACGAAGGAGACTGCCTACGCTACGCTTGTCCGTCCTCTTCTATAATACTGTTGCGCGGTGTGGTATCGTTACCAGGTAGAACTGACGCGGTACATCGAAAAAGTTCAAAGAAAGGCAGCACGTTTTGTATTATCGCGAAATATGGGACAGATATTCTCAGAAATGATACAGGATTTGGGCTGGACATCATTAAAGGAAAGGCGTTTTTCGTTGCGACGGAATCTTCTAATGATATTCCAATCACCATCTTTCTCCCCCGAATGCGAAAATATTTTGTTGACACCGACCTACATATGGCGGAACGATCACCACGATAAAATAAAGGAAATCAGAGCTTGAACGGAAAGATATGTGTTCATTCTTTCCACGTGCTATACGAGATTGGAATAATAGAGAAATGTGAAGGTGGTTCGATGAACCCCCTGCCAGGCACTTAAATATTATTTGCAGAGTATCCATGTAGATGTAGAAGCAATCTTCAGGGAGATTCAGAACAGCTCGTAGGGAAGATAATATCAAGTTTGTGCGAACTGCTTCCATAAGAAGCCCGCAGCTCGCTGTCTGACGTCACGCAGAGTCTCTACAGTTGATGCGTTCGAGTGTCCAGCGAATAGAGAAAGTGGGTTTTAAGTTCCATCCATACAAGCTGCAGACTGTTCAGCAACTTCAATCTAAATATCTGCTAAACACACGTTAGCAAAAGTGCATGTCGACGACAGTTTTATTAACAACTTATGAATGTCGGATGAAGCTCCCTTCCACCACAGTGGCTTTGTCAATGCACAGAATTTTCGCTATTGGTCTCAGCAAAATCCACGGCAACTACACGATTGTCCATTGCAGAGCAGTAATATTACTGTATTCTGCGCCATGTCACTGATTGGCATTATAGGCCCCTACTTTTCCGAAGACAATGACGGGTGCTCAACCAATGCAACGTCTGTTGGGTATGTTGCCATGATGGAAAGTTTTATTGCGCGTCAACTGCCCTATTGTCCTGCCAAGAGTTGGTTTCAACATGTCAGAGCAATGACACATACGGCACGGATATCGATGCGAGCTGTGCGACGATTGTTTGGTGACCGTGTCGTTTGTCGTTTCAAGGCACAGTGACATTGCATGGTCCCGAAGATTGCTTGACCTGACAGCGTGTGACATTTTCTTGTGAGGCCACCTTAAGAAGGCTGTTTTCCGTACTCGACCTTTTATCGCCGTAGAACGTAAAACAAGAATACGAGAGGAAATCTCCAGGATTCCTTTTTAAATTTTAGATCGAGTCATGCATAACGTTCCTAGCCAAGGGAGAGCTCACTTACCAGCTGTGATGTTAATTGAAAATGCCTGTGTTACTCAATAATGGCACACTCAGTACTATACATTGACATAAATAAATATTTGTAAAGTAGTTTTGCTCATCCATTAACCTCCATTCCAAAGTTTCCCGTTCTTTTGTGTCATCCTGTATTTAGTAGCAACTGTGAATACATTCAGATATTACACATACGTGCACATCCGTCCGAACAAAAAATTTCTGTGTGTCGTTACATATCGTTGGTACAAGAGACCCTGTTCCAGCTAATGAAACTAAACAATCAAATAATAGATACAGTGAAGAAGAGACGTTGGTTGTTGACATCACGGCTTGGCTGGTTGGTTGGCTTACGTGCGTGAGGACACAGATAAAATATCTACTTTGATACGCGTGTCGTATCGATGTGAGCTGCAGGTAGTGATTACTGTTGACCAAACTGTGGTCTGTGCGCTGTGCTTTCATTCCTGTATCAACTAGGAAGATCTCGCGTGTGAAGAGGAGGCATATCAGTGAGCCGCTCGTGATACAATCCGTGTGCATATTATCGGATTTGAACATTACGACGACAGTGCTTTGATGTAAAAAGGCCTTGAACTATGTCATGTCGATCTAAGAATAGAAGCTACTTCGCTAGTACCGAATAAGACTTCATACACATAAATATACTCCATAAATAAGCACAAAAGTCGTATCATTACCTGGACACCTATGTAACGGGTCTGAAAACGTTATTTTCAAATCAGAGGTGTCAGATATTTTACGCGTAATCTAAATTGAAACTCGATGTTATGGCTGGTGGGAGCGACGGTAAAGGCACCTCCTATTCATAGTCACTCCTATCAGACACCGCTTCGTCAACTTACTTTGCGCGTATAGTACCAACATCGGGCATCAGCGTCACCACAACTTAGAGTTCTGCAACGAGGTGAGCTGAAGGCCAAGTGGAGATTTTTGAAACAGACTGCTAAATAGAATCTCGCTCTCGGCTGTAAAGGTTGTGTGTTGTTTCCCGTTGAAAATAAAATGTTGCTCCACTCGTAATGTTGCCTTAGATCGACACTATTGTGGTGATTGGTCCTTATAGATGTAACGTATAAAAGTATATTCTCCAGCTACCTCACTACAGTTCTTCTGTTAACAGTAAAACCAGAGTCACAAGTGCTCCCTTGACTTCAATAGACCGCAGATTCTGATTTCTCATGTGGTAAATAATTTAAATTCAGAAGGTGCAAATTTGCAAACTGCTATTATACGGCGAGCGGGCGAAGCTACCATAAATGTACTTCGATCTGACTGATCAAGTACCGCTGTAGGCGCTGCATTCAAATCTGATTACTGGTGAACACGGGTTTGTGCCTTGTTTGTTTACAATATTACGAGTGTTGCGTTGATTGGACACCTTCGTGTATTACAAGAGATACTACATTTGTGGGTGCATGTATACCTATTACTCAACAACATTGGTTCTATATGCTTGTGGGAACAATAGATACTGTCAGAGTACGATGTATATTTAATTTTCATGATCCAGATTTTTGCATGCTTGCATATCGAAAGGAGTTTGAGTTGGACACTATGTGTAACTTTATTTTTTTTATCTCAGAATCCAACCCGTCACACAATTAATATACTTAACTTCATTCAGTGTCACGTAAAGATATTAATGCACCACCTGACTACACAGTCGTTTAAATTTAGATCGATCATTCTGTTGTGCTATACGAAGGCGTTCTCGTCTCATCCACTCGATTCGCATCCCCATACGTTTTATCTTTTTGTTCCCAATCGTTTCTCTCCTCAATATTTTCGTTTCTCATATTTTCCATTTTTGTTACTCCTGTCCGATTTTCCAAAAACTTCATTTCACTGGCTCGTATCTTGCATTTTTTTTCTTTTTCCCCTTTCACTCACGATGCAGGTCCCTGCAGCTTGCAGTAATTTTGATATATAAAATACTTGGTATATCATCATCTTCCATTTCTGGGGAACTTGTCAGTTCTACATTATTGCTCCCACATCTCTCCCAAAGACCACCCCTCGTCCAAGTAATGGGGGAAGGACCACGGCACGACGTACAGTAATACCTGCAGAGGTAAGGTATTCCTGGACCTCAACGGTAGTTATGAAGCTCATACAGGATTTTTCAAAAATGGATCAACGTTACATAATACCTGTAATTTTATTTATTCCACACAGCCTGTCCAATGGGCGTAACGTCCCAAACTCAATCCAAATTTAACGAAATTGCTGAGAAATTCAGCTTCGTCTGAGATCGTGTAGTTACAACGATGTATGAACGTAACATGCAAGGCACATTATATTTGATGTTGTAAATATGTTAAAACTCGCTGGAATTTTCTTGAATCGGCTTAAAATCAATGGCGACGAAATAATCTGAATCCTTCACAAGAAGGCTGTCTCTGACATTTGACCGCTGGAGGCTCTTTGGGCCCTCTCTATCTCGGCCTTAACAGTTACAGATTTGTATCTATAACAATGCTCTCTGCGAATTTACTGTACCAAATATTACAATTATGGTTCAAATGAATCTGAGCACTATGGGACTCTACTGCTGAGGTCATTAGTCCCCTAGAACTTAGAACTAGTTAAACCTAACTAACCTAAGGACATCACACACATCCATGCCCGAGGCAGGATTCAAACCTGCGACCGTAGCGGTCTCGCGGTTCCAGACTGCAGCGCCAGAACCGCGCGGCCACTTCGGCCGGCATTTCAGTTATATACCGTTCGTGAATCGATAGTGGAAAGACTGCTCTGTGTGAGCTGGTTTTTTTTTTCAATTTTGTCTACACTATCTTCACGGGATCTATAAGTAGCTCAGGATTATACGCAAGTTTCACTCAGAAAAACTTTGTTAAAATATTTTGGGGTTCCTGTCACGTCTATTTGCAGTGTCTACGGAACGTTTCGAAAGGCAAACTTTATCCTTCCGTCTTCTGACAGCAAACCTATGAACATTTTACTGCTCGGACACCCCACAAAGACCTCCATTTGCAAGCTTCTCTAGTATGGAATTCTTCCCAAGACCTTGACATGTCTCCGGCATGAATCACATAAGTTACTGCTGATTACTTCCATCGTTATCTTGTGTAATACAAGACTGATAAATACTTTTGTTAATACCATCTCCTTGACTATATCGAAGCTGCCTGTGTATTTTAGCCACAGCTTTATCTTATATTGTGCAGGTTTCACAACTAGACATTGAAAAAAAGTTTCAAGAGATTCAATAGTACAAAATTTTGAAAAACACAGCCCTCAGTCGCGAACACAATTAATTTGTAACCTAGGTTTTGGTGTCACAAGGGACTGGTTTCGCGACTGAAGGCTGTTTTTTTTTTTCAAAATTTTGTATTATACAACAGTCGATGATTGACGGCTATGCTAAAAACCTTAAGATTCAATAGTGACTTGTTTCTGTCTGTATTAGAGTTATGCTCGACACACTGATGAACGGATGAAAATTTTTGGAAGTCAAGCAACTGTTCACGTAAGTCGAGCATATATTTCTGCACCTTGTTCAAAACAAAAGTGTTTCTCGTAACGGTTCGAGTCCGTTCCGTAACGGTGTTCTACTCTTTCACATTGTTTAAAATCAAGACTTTCATGGTGACTGATATTTTGAGTATGACCCATCGTAATTACAACCTTTTAATAAAATAATGAATTACATTTTATTTTTATTAATGCTTTCAGAACCGAGCCAATGACATATACTCAGCTCCCTCGCTCCATATGTGAATGGCACAGGATGAAACCGTAAAATGAGGTACAATGCTTAACACCCTCTTCCATGCACTTCATAGTGGTTTGCAGAGAATGTATGGAGACCACTGTGCGATTCCAGGCTAAGCGGCATGTTAGCCGCACTATCAAAAAAATTGGAGTATATTCTTTATGGACAGTTGAGGGTTTCCTTAATACGTACAAAATTTACGATAAATATCAACCACACTTCGAAAAACACCTAATCAAAGTGTGACGAAGTGAAAGAACACATGGTCAGATATGAACAGACCGTTTTAACAGTTTAATTTCAGGAAGTCTTTTGTTACCATTGTTTTCGATATATTACATTTTAAAATAAATTACGCGAGTTTTCAAACAACACATTCATTATTGTCGACATATACCTGAACGGAAACTATCAAAGAACTAAAGAAGTTAAGTAGGACAAAGAGTCTCTGAGCTGTCTATGTGGTTCAGTATTCAATCCGTACTTTTTCTCTAAATCGCGGTCTATATTCTTGTAACCACCGTAGACCGAAAATATCCACTTACGTAAACAAGCAGTCTTATGAATATTACTGCTTCTACATAGGCCAAGAATGAATTTAGAATCGAGATGGGCACAAAATTTTTTTCTAAAAATAAAATATTTGCAGAAAATAAAGAAATGTCTCCGTTAAGTAAGGTAATATAATTATTTGAAACTGAACTGTTTCAATCGCATGGTCGTTATCACGTGAAAGTATGTAAGTGATGAGACGTGTACTGTTTGTAGACCACAAATTACGCAAAATATAACACATAGGAAATAATCCCAGTGCATGTTCCAGCCAGCAGACTGTAGCCGTGACATACTGACAGCTATTAAAGAACATTTGTAAACATTGGTGCATTAACGTGCACAAATGTTCAGTAACAGTCGAATCTCTACGTACTTGCAGGTGATCCTTGTATCGTACTGAATATTGGTCGTGAAGCCTTTCGTGTCATACTCGTCAATGACTACCCGTTACATTATCAAAAAATAGTAGTACGTCTTGGCATATTTAGAGCGGAAGAAGATGACTCAACATGGATAAAGTCGCTGCTTGTGTACAAGATGTTTGATAGTTTAAATAACTTCATCTATAGTAGAATAGTAACTATTTTTGTAGATTCTGAATGAAAATATGAATGTCTGATTAAATTAATTGCGTTGACCCGGACCTGAAGCATGTTTCTCTACATCACGTCTGGTTACTGGACCATCATGTCCTGACCGAAATCAGAAATCAGTTGCAGTAAAATGAATGCGAAATGGAACAACAAAAAGTTTAAAAAAATATCACAGGAGACTTATAAACATTAGAAGAAGCAAATATGGTTATTTGGACACCTACCAGGTACTACTTCCGTTTATGTTCGCCCATGAATGCACGCTTGATGTCCTTCTCTATGTGTTTCCCTTCTGCATCGCGTGAAATACACAAGCAGTAGTCAAACATCATGTGGACTCCGCAACGCCCTTGATATCGTTTTAAGCTCCTGATGGTACCAATCGCCATATTCCTCTGTGTCAGGTAAACAGTCCTGAAAATTGTATTAGTGAGATATTAGAGAATATAGTTTTAGGGGCACATTGCATCCTTACTGTTCAAACATCTGTTGCGTATTTTCTGCTATTTCCTTGTAATCAGGCTGCTTGTTCTGGCCGAGGAAACGATGCACAACCCCTTTTTTTCATTTCTTCAGACTTGCTGTTATATTTCCACCATTGTACTTTCACAGTGTTCATCAGACATCAAACTGTATATATTCGATTCAAAAACTGTCCCTTCTTTCAACATTGCTAATGATAGGTTTGGAAATTGGCTAAACACGTATGGGAAAAGGTTTCCTTTTTTGTCCAGTGCTTTCACCTACTGCTTCATCAGCCCTAATGGGCAATAAAGTGTGATATAGATTAACCGAATGTTCATTCACAGTGTTCTTCGATGCGGCTATTAGGATTATCCTTTTAGGTTACTGTGTCCCCATCCAGTGCTCAAGACGTGTTCTTCTGTCCCACGTGTTCTTCTATCCCATTTACCCACACAGCAAGGCGTTTTTGTGTGGCCTGTTTGGTGGCCGACACTGTTTGCTGGCTGAGAAGAACGCCAATCACATACAAACCGCTGGTGTTCCTCATACTTCACATTTAGAAGGAGTGTGTATTGAATACACTGATGGAATTGATACTAGCCCATTTCCAGTATGTAGATATTCTGCTTTAAAACTTTGTTTTATAGAATCTGTAAATAACCCCCATTGCTTAGTGTTACACTTTTGAGCTCTCACTTTCGTCACTAATCCGGTGATGTCTTAACAGAACACCATTAAACCATCTTCTAAAAATTGATTTCCTAACGTCTGTGAATCAGTTCAAGTACCTGGGAGGTTTTATCACGAAGGATGCCCACTGCACCAACGAAATCCGAGCAAGAATCGCCATCGCCAAGGCTGCTTTCAACAAGAAGAGGACTCTGCTGACCAGCAAGTTGAGTCTGGCATTGAGGAAAAAAACTGATAAAGTGCTACATTTGGAGCATTGCACTGTATGGAGCAGAGACATGGACCATGAGAAAGAAGGAGAAAAAATACTTAGAGAGCTTTGAAATGTGGTGCTGGAGGAGAATGGAAAAGATCAAGTGGACAGATCGCATAAAAAATGAGGATGTGCTGCGAAGGAGAGAAGAGAAGTATTCAGCGTACAATTCTTCAGAGAAAGGCCAACTAGATTGGACATGTACTTAGACACGAAGGACTCATACATGATGGCATCGAAGGGAAACTCAGAGGAAACGCAGGATGAGGAAGAAGAAGAATTCAACATCTAGACGACATGAAAGATGGAAGGGGATACAACAGACTGAAGGAACAAGCTGAAGACGGAACAGCGGAATCAGAAATTCTCCGTACGAAAACATGGACCTGCCACTAGGCAGAATACTACATAACAATAATAATAACGTCTGTATCAATATTTCTGTGCACTGAATATGGCGTACCATACGCAAATAAATTATTTTCACTGAGACGTATAAGTTATGCTTCGTGTTTCGAGAGTCTCAAGCCTTAACCAAACTGTCAAGATCTGTTTGATAAGAGATTTTTGATTACTACCAATAGGCCTACGACAGTCAGAATACATCACTAGTTTCATGACTATATCCTGCTATTTCCGCCGTAAAAAAGTAACAATCATTGTCATGATTCTTCTGTTAGCTTCGTAACATCGAAATCGCGAAGTTCAAACACTATATATTACCTTCATTCCACTTCTTCCATCACTTCGCGCACGTATGACACAAGTTTTCGGAGCAAATGACTTGTTGTTCTTGTTTAGGGTCCTCTTGGTGAAATAAGCAAAATATGATTTCCGCACAAATTCTGATACTTACCGACTCTTTGGTTGGGTTGGGTTGTTTGGGGAAGGAGACCAGACAGCGAGGTCATCGGTCTCATCGGATTAGGGAAGGACGGGGAAGGAAGTCTGCGCCACTCGCTCGGTTACCGACTCTTGTACACAGTTAACAAATGTACATGGGATATTCATACACTATATTCAAACACTGCTTTCCTAACATTTTAATCATAGTTTTTGATAAAACCACTAAAAAAATGTGTGGTGTAAGCACCTTCGTCCAGTTCTCGCAATCATTCAAATGTTGATTACTGTGGTGATACCGGAAAGGCAGCTTTGAAGTTGATTCTCCTCCTCTGAATCACCGCCCTACAAACAAGCTGTATTGCCACATGTATATAAATTATATTACACAGCACATAATTCGCAGCCAATAGCAAATAACCCTCAGTGGGCTGGGAGAAGGGGTAATTGTGGAGAAAAAATAAGAGTGACCGGAAGAAAACCTGACATTTTCATTTTCAGGAGTGCCAAATTAGTAACGATCACCACTTACTCTACAAAACCCGGAACCCATATCGACCTGTTTTATTGGTCGTACTGAGTATCTACTGCTTTCATGTATGGTACAAAATAGTGCTTACTCAAGCTAATCGTGTATGCTTCCACAAGATAATAGTGTAACGTAAATTTGATCATAAAGTCAGTCCTTCTTAGGCTGAGTTATCGTCGATGCGGCCTGATAAGCGACTAGATTTTCACACACTCTTTTGTCTGGATTTGTTCCTATACAAAGGACACCTCATTTCCTCTCCACGCATGGAAAACAAGTGTCACAATTCCGTAACTGAGGTTTAATGCCTTATACACCCAGCATCTTGTCTGTAATATACATAACTCACGTTTCTACCGTTCCTTCTCCTTTGTCATTCGTTTGTGAAACAAACTGCCCAGTATTCAGCGTTGGACTCAAGACCACAATGCATTCAATAGAAGCTACTAGTTTTCAAGTTATCGTTGACGTAGTTTCCCCACAGCCAAGTTACTTCTACAGTCCTCTTGGCTATCGACGAATCTTTCACTTTATCAGCACTCTCCCAGCATTCTTCATCCGCGTACCATCCTGTTTCTTTTTTCTTCCCCCTTCATTGTCATTTCTTTCATTATCCTTGCTGTTAATTTTACCTTATTAATTCTCTTCCTCAAAGCAGTTTACTTCTTCACCAGGTTTATTCTATAGTTTCTGCTGCCACGACGTCTTGTTAAATATCATTACTACCCCCTGTCAGCAACAATGACATCCATAAATATAGGAAAAGGATCCGATTTGCTTAACCTTTTCTCTATTTGTTTACTGAACTGGACAAATATGTGCAAATAATCGTCCAATTTATATAACATCTAACGTATTCTTACAAACAATATTTCCAGTTTTGCCTCTGAGTCCACAGACGAATAAGTTTCGTGTTTGTCTAACATGCGAACAAGTTAGTATAGATTCTCGTGAGAGAAACACTATTCCCCTAAATTCATAACGCAAAATTGGAATATTAAGCTTTGCGCTTTTTCGGTAGCCATGTCGTACGCTAATATTACAGGAAACTGGAGCCTTTTAAAGCTGTATGTTAAACTTGTTGAAATGACTGGAATTCATGGTACAGATAATGAATTGCCTTTTTGTCTTCCGGATAATATTTCGTTTCCTATGGCGTTTTTGAAAGCTGTCTTCCGAGGACGTACATTGAGAGAACTTGGAAATTCTGTGAGAAGTTTACACATTCAACATTGTTCCTCATTATATCACTGGATTTAAATATTTTTTAATTCTTCTGGTATCATATTTCGGTCATTTTCTTCTTTTAGTACGTCGTTCTTTGCTATAGAAATTTTTTTCCGGTCAGTGCGATATATGCCGTTTCCAGATTGTACTGTAGAACATTCCAGAATATTCTAGATCTAAACTTATATAACAACCTCTTTTTTTTTTCTCTGAAAAATACGTTGATGCGAAAGAGAGAGCAGATGTCCTGGTGGCTACCACGATGTGATTACAGGTACTTCACTCATATCTTCACAACCTTATCAGTTACTTCCTCACAATCATTATAAGGCACAAGGGAGGAAAAAGGTGTGCTCCAGACATAACAACCAGTGATTAGCTGTGGATAGTTTTAGAATATCAACAACGTCGCGCACAAACAAATGTTGTTGTGGTCTTCAGTCCTGAGACTGGTTTGATGCAGCTCTCCATGCTACCCTATCCTGTGCAAGTTTCTTCATCTGCCAGTACCTACTGCAACTTACATCCTTCTGAACCTGCTTAATGTATTCATCTCTTGGCCTCCCTCTACGATTTTTGCTCTCAGCGCTGCCCTCCAATGCTAAATTTGGGATCCCTTGATGCCTCAGACCATGTCCTACCAACCGGTCCCTTCTTCTCGTCAAGTTGTGCCACAAACTCCTCCCCAATTCTATTCAATACCTCCTCATTAGTTATGTGATCTACCCATCTAATCTTCAGTATTCTTCTGTAGCACCACATTTCGAAAACTTCTCTTCCTGTCCAAACTATTTACCGTCCATGTTTCACTTCCATACATGGCTACACTCCATACGAATACTTTCAGAAACGACTTCCTGTCACTTAAATCTCTACTCGATGTTAGCAAATTTCTATTATTCAGAGATGCTTTCCTTGCCATTGCCAGTCCACATTTTATATCTTCTCTACTTCGACCATCATCAGTTATTTTGCTCCCCAAATAGCAAAACTCCTTTACTACTTTAAGTGTCTCATTTCCTAATCTAATTCCCTCAGCATCACCCGACTTCATTCGACTACATTCCATTATCCTCGTTTTGCTTTTGTTGATGTTCATCTTATATCCTCCTTTCAAGACACTGTCCATTCCGTTCAATTGCTCTTCCAAGTCCTTTGCTGTCTCTGATAGAATTACAATGTCATCGGCGAACTTCAAAGTTTTTATTTCTTCTCCTTGGATTTTAATACCAACTCCGAATTTTTCTTTTGTTTCCCTTACTACTTGTTCAATATACAGATTGAATAACATTGGGGGAGGCTACAACCCTGTCTCATTCCCTTCCCAACCGCTGCTTCCCTTTCATGCCCCTCGAGTCTTATAACTGCCACCTGGTTTCTGTACAAATTGTAAATAGCCTTTCGCTCCCTGTATTTTACCCCTGCCACCTTTAGAATTTGGAAGATAGTATTCCAGTCAACATTGTCAAAAGCTTTCTCTAAGTCTACAAATGCTAGAAACGTAGGTTTGCCTTTCCTTAATCTTTCTTCTAAGATACGTGGTAAGGTCAGTATTGCCACACGTGTTCCAATATTTCTACGGAATCCAAACTGATCTTCCCCGATGTCGGCTTCTACCAGTTTTCCATTCGTCTGTACAGAATTCGTGTTAGTATTTTGCAGCTATGACTTATTAAACTGATAGTTCGGTAATTTTCACATCTGTCAACACCCGCTTTCTTTGGGGTTGGAATTATTATATTCTTCTTGAAGTCTGAGGGTACTTCGCCTGTCTCATACATCTTCCTCACCAGATGGTAGAGTTTTGTCAAGACTGGCTCTCCCAAGGCCGTCAATAGTTCTAATGAAATGTTGTCTACTCCCGGGGCCTTGTTTCGTCTCCGGTGTTTCAGTGCTCTGTCAAACTGTTCACGCAGTATCGTATCTCCCATTTTATCTTCATCTACATTCTCTTCCGTTTCTATAATATTGTCCTCAAGTACATCGCCCTTGTATAGACCCTCTATATACTCCTTCCATCTTTCTGCTTTTCCTTCTTTGGTTAGAACTGGGTTTCCATCTGAGCTCTTGATATTCATACAAGTGGTTCTCTTTTCTCCAATGGTTTCTTTAATTTTCCTCTAGGCAGTATCTATGTTACCCCTAGTGAGATAAACCTCTACATCCTTACATTTGTCCTCTAGCCATCCCTGCTTAGCCATTTTGCACTTCCTGTCGATCTTCATTTACTGCATTTTTATATTTCTCCTTTCATCAATTAAATTCAATATTTCATCTGTTACCCAAGGATTTCTACTAGCCCTCGTCTTTTTACCTACTTGATCCTCTGCTGCCGTCACTACTTCATCCCTCAGAGCTACCCATTCTTCTTCTACTGTACTTCTTTCCCCCCACTGCTGTCAATTGTTCCCTTATGCTCTCCCTGAAACTCTGTGCAACCTCTGGTTTAGTCAGTTTATCCAGATCCAATCTCCTTAAATTCCCACCTTTTTGCGGTTTCTTCAATTTTAATCTGCAGGTCATAGCCAATATATTGTGGTCAGAGTCCACATGTGCCCCTGGAAATGTCTTACAATTTAAAACCTGGTTCCTATATCTCTGTCTTACCATTATATAATCTGCCTGATACCTTTAAGTATCTCCAGGATTCTTCCATGTATACAACCTTCTTTTATGATTCTTGAACCAAGTGTTAGCTATGATTAAGTTATACTCTGTGCAAAATTCTAGCAGACGGGTTCCACTTTCATTTCTTAGCCGCAATCCATATTCACCTACTATGTTTCCTTCTCTCCCTTTTCCTACTCTCGAGCCGGCCGGTGTGGCCGTGCGGTTCTAGGCGCTACAGTCTGGAACCGCGGGACCGCTACGGTCGCAGATTCGAATCCTTCCTCGGGCATGGATGTGTGTGATGTCCTTAGGTTAGTTAGGTTTAAGTAGTTGTATGTTCTAGGGGACTGGTGACCTAAGCAGTTAAGTCCCATAGTGCTCAAGCCGGCCGAAGTGGCCGCGCGGTTCTGGCGCTGCAGTCTGGAACCGCGAGACCGCTACGGTCGCAGGTTCGAATCCTGCCTCGGGCATGGATGTGTGTGATGTCCTTAGGTTAGTTAGGTTTAACTAGTTCTAAGTTCTAGGGGACTAATGACCTCAGCAGTTGAGTCCCATAGTGCTCAGAGCCATTTGAACCCATAGTGCTCAGAGCCATTTGAACCATTTTGAACGTACTCTAGAATTCCTGTCACCCATGACTATTAAATTTTCGTCTCTCTTCACTATCTGAATAATTTCTTGCATCTCATCATACATATCAACAAACAATTATATTTCTTTTATTATGAGTAGCTCAAGCACTGCTCGCGTTACTATGTTAACTGCAAAGAGACTCTCTAGAAATGCCTGGTTAGCTGTAAAACATGACCTGAAGGTCCTTGCCAGGCAAAATAAACAGTTCTTCGAGTCATGCAATGATGCGGCCCCGCTCGACTGCCTCCTGAGAGTAGTGCTCGTTCCTAACGCCCTCCGGTTATTTGCTGGATATATCGTAGCCTCTGATACCTTCCCTATGGCGCTCTCTGTTACAACAGGAATTATTCCCAGCCGTGTCAAAACGTCCTATCATACCGTTTCTTCGTCCAGTCAGCGCTTCCATACATTCCATTCCTTGCGGAGGAATCTTATCTCATATGCTTTCATTATTGATCCGTAACCACATTTCCAAGACGTCGATTTTCCCAGTGTTCACTTCTGGACACTGGTGTGCGTGAGATGTACATTGTCAAACATTTCTTATTTTATTGCGCAGTTTGTGGTATATGTTAGAATCTGGTAGACATCTTTTGTCGCGTAAGCTGCTCTTCGTTTGTGCGGTTCTATTTCTTATACACTGGTTATTTCGTAAGTTATGTGTTTATTTTCTTCCAAGTTGGTACAATACCCGCACGCCTTCTGCTACGTGATACAGAATTTTGGAGTTTATCTCATTTCTGATACTGTTGCCTTTACTTGGTTTTGCTCTCTCTATATTTCGTGCTCATTGCACAGTACATTCCCTTCAGCAGGTACTGCAATTTTTACTCAATGTCACTGAGCCTAGCACTGTCATTCGAGAATCTTATCATTGATACTCTTTCCACCTGAATTTCAAGCGCTATTCTGAATCTTTCCTTTACTTCCATCTTGGTGTGGCACCTGGGAGAAGAAGGCTTCCTATCGTTGACAAGGTTCCAGTTGATGTAAGTGGTCATGCACCAAGTGGCTAGGTTAGTGCTAACGCTCCTGCAGTGTCACGAGAACTGGCCATCCCACGATCAATAGTACGGAAAGTTTTGCAGTCAATTTTACATTGGTACTTGTACAAGACGCAGACGGTACCGGCCGCAAGTGAAATCTCATGTTGCGCAGTAATGTTATGAATTTGCTCTTCGGTTTCTAGCACGGATCCAAACTGATGACGTGTGGCCGGGCAGTATTCTGTGCAATAACGAGACACATTTTACACTACAGGGTACAACTGCTGAATCTGAAGTACTGTTAAACCGTGTGTCAAGCGCGAAGAGCCGCTGCACCCGCCATATATGACTGTGTGGTGTGGATTCACAAATACCTTGATTCTCAGTCCGTCCTTCTTTGAAGCCAGTACACCCAGACGGCCTCTCACGTGTAACGTAACGTCTGTACGTTATCGATACCTCCTGTACACCACACGATTCTCACGCTGGATGAGAGCACTTCTGTGGAAACCATTGCTTTCATGCAGGTTGGGGCAACACTTCTTGTCGCTCGCCCAGCGAAAGATTTGTTAACTCCAGAGGTTTTCCAGATGTATGCCGTGCAAGTTCACTGATATGAATTCATGTGACTTTTGGCTCTAGGTATATCTAAAAAAATGCGTTTACCAGGGACACGTTCGGTCTCTACCTGATATGAACGGCAGTGTGCTGGAACACGTTGCTCAGATTCCAGCGGAGCTGTTGCGAGCAACTGCTGATCACTCCGTTTTACGGGTGCAGCATTTCGTCGACGGATCTGGTGTTCATACTGAAAAAAATGTGTAAGTGACGCTTTATAATAAAATCAACATTATGCCTTCGTCACTTGTTTGATCTTTTCTGCCGACGTCTCGTTCCTAATCCAGTACATATGGACATATTTCTGAACGTCTTTGTTGCATTCACAGCCCCAGATCTGAACCTAGTGGCCAAAATTGGAACTAATGTTTTACAGTATAAATCGGTTCTTCATTAGCGCATCAACATATGAACCAACTTTCGCTGCCATACGATAATTACACGCCATACTGGACCACTGTGAGTAGCTGCACTTTGTTATTTGTTATTACCTGAATTTCTCTATACCAAGAGGCCCATGCTGATAGGGAAAATACTGTCCGCATTTGCATCGGGAAGTCTTCACTGGCATCCCCATTCGCGGGTATTAAAATATTGTTAACCGCTTTCACCAGTTCGGTATGCTGGAGCACTGACGCTAGTTTTCCACCTGGCCTAAATTTTCTTATGCTGGAGTCGGATGTGGTAAGTCACATTCCGGAGACGCAGACGTAGACGCTGATGTTGATCTCTTCTTAATAAAGCATACATTTGCTGTATTTTTGATTCGTTCCGTTCGTTACAATTGTCTGCCGCAGTTACTGAAATAGATTTTGTGAAATTTTGTGAAGTATGTTTCCTCAGCATTTGGAAGTCAAATGCATTCGTATTACAAGTTGTCACGTCTAACACATTGTTAAACCTTAGTCATATAGTTTTTTATGAAGTGTACATCGATTCATCATAATGTTAAACCGCTCACTGTAGTAGCTCTGCACCGTTTTTATAAGAGCAACGTTTATTACATCACTGATTTTACAGCGAACACGATTTATATCGTATGTGATACACAAACAGGTGTCAGACAATGAAGTAAAGAATTCAGGGAATGTAATGTCCTAAAACGACCTACGTTTCACACTGTGGCGGCTTTCGTTAATTACGTAAGTGTCCTCTCCCGAAGTATTAGTAAGACGGACATGTCACCATCGATAGCCCTTGAAGACGTCAACAACACATCTACCATCTTCAGACCACTGCGCATTCCAGACAACATTGCACGATTCCGTCCGAATGGATAATAATAATAACTCAAACTATAATAATTGTTGAGTGACTCTTCTGAAGTAAAATACCTCATCAACATTACGAAAGAATTCGGTTTAATCCTAAATCTACTAACATTAACCGAGACACATTAACAAATACTTCGTCCAAAGTCAGGTTCTGTAGTGAATTCTTCTGAGACTTGAATAACAGGAGACACACAGGAGGGTGGACTTTCGCCTTGCATTTCAACTGCACTTGGAAAACGTAATAACAGAGTGTAGGAAATCTGAGACGATAGGTGTCAAGGTGTGAAACCAAAAATATAACATCCATGTGGACCGCTTGGCACACGCATATGACACTGTATAAGAGACACACTAAAAATGTCAAAATCAAGATAGGAAACCTAATTGTGCAAGAAGTAAAAATCGATTTACAAATTTCCTTCCCAAAGACTAAGTTATAACAAACGTTAAATGTTACTCACAGAAATTAGTCCTAAATCGAAACGAAATCAAGAAAGTAAGGTCACTGAAATATTTAGGTGAGTGATTAAGTACAGTCTACAGGTAAGAGCAAATAAGATGAACGTAGCATTCCGCAAGACCAAGAACATATATAAAAGAAGGCATTATTATGGTTCACCACATGTAAATATTATAACACAGTAGTGAAACCTTGGGGCTCTGTACGTCGCTGAAACACCAAACGCGTACGGAAAGCTAACACAAACAAAATTATGAAAATAGAAGGAAAACTTGTTAGAACCATACTTGCAGAATACGACAGACCACAACCTAACATAGAAAGCTATGAACATGATGCACACAACGCGAAAAAGAAGAATGTCGTTTTTCGGACGTTTGGGTATGTGAATGCAGAATGCATGATGACAGACAGACGAAGCAAACCTTTAATAAAATTATTAAGCTGAAAGGGCAACCAGTATGCTTTACACACTGAATGACCTTGAAGAAGCAAACATCAACGGACACACATAGCAGAAATTTATTTAGGAAATCCATTAAACGGCCCTCAAGGACGAACAAGAAAGAAAAATATTCATCTTGTGGTGTTGCAACAAGAAGTGCAGCAAGAATTGAAACAATGAGTTACAGTGTTGTTCTCGTGGATCACTTGTAATGCTAAAATAGGCGAAAATTGTGCTAATGACATAGTCATGTAACTTTTAACCACAAAGTAATTATTATTTTTATTGGAACGTCAATATTACTGCCGATTTCAATATCCGTGCGGATCCGAGCCTATAGCTTATACTTCTTTTTCCGAGAATTATTAGCTAAGCTAATAGTATTTGTCGACCTAGGAAAAGTTACTGTCCAATGCGTTTCGGAGCTACAGTTCTATTTGCAAGGACTGTCTAGACATAATGGCCGTTCATCTCTTTCAGTATTTCACCAACATAACAAAACGACAGTGTTGTTAGATTTAACGAGATAATTGTCACAGGTAGCATTAATGAGAGAAATACTAACCTCTCTCCCCCTTAATCGCTTTCCCTGATTTGCATTTGTCGTTTAATACGTGTCTTTTATTACGTGCAGATTCTCCGTCACAGTGTGTCCTTTTATAAAATTCCTTTACGTCAGGAGTCAACAAGTAATGGGTCTCTTACTTGAAGCGTTTTTACTTGGGGAGTCATGCTTGTTAGAGTTGCTTATTCACACGCAAATGCTTCTCGTGCGTTTTTACACATAATGCACAGAGTTTGCACTGTTTACCTGAGCCTGCTGGCTCTCTACAAGCCTTATGACTTTATTATTGGTACACTTTTTCTTATCGCGTTCCCTCTCCCTCTTTCATACATTTTAGTTGATACGTTAATTCTAATAATGAATGTGTACGTGTGAAATCACACACACTGCTCATTGCAGCTTCCTGCGTCCAAGTCGCGCAGGAGCGACACCTATCAGATGTGACCTAAGGGTTAGTGCTTCTGCTCTTCAACCAGTCGACAGATGTCACAGATTCGATTCCACAATTTTTAGTTAAATGTCGTACATGTACAAGTCTTTCAAGCGGCACACTACACTCTGTTGGATCCATTGTCAGTGTGTGGTATTTTACAATGTTAAAAAGAAGCCCTACAGTAGAGAGGTACTGCTTTTATATCATGTATTTTAAATGGTGGTTAAGTGGATGACACGCACAAGTACTAAATGAAATCAACGACTCACACGTCGGATATACGGTAGATAATATGCAATTCCAAGTGAGTATACTTCACTAAAATTATTTTTAAACATTTCCTAACGATACCATCTCTGATCTACAAACGCTGTCGTAATATTTGTTAATAGTTGTAATAACATCCGAAGAAGACAGTTTTAAAACAGTCAAAACCATGGTCCACGTTTGATAAATCTGTATTTCGCAACTGGTTGGTTGTTACTTGCAATCCATTGAAGATTTTTTTTTTTTTGTCACTTGCGTAAATGTAGATAATGCGAAATACAGTACTCCTTGATATCACTGTGACATAGGTTAAGTACGAGTCGTTTTAGTCATGTTGTGCCGTTATAAATATGTTAAAGTGCAATAGTAGAAGGCTTTCACCCATCTAGTCGATGAATGTCATGCGGTCATATAATTAGTTCGACAGCAATTAGAAAATAAAAAATTATGTGGCAAAAGACAGGATATCACTAATGAAATATACCCCTAACTTGGAAGTTACGGTCACGGACCGTCGACAATTTAATGTTATTAATAACTCAATGAAGATGTTTTGAATTGTCTTACGTAATCCCTCCTTGAACACAAAGATGTAAATAAACGACGGTTGTGCTCCAGAGCCTAGTCGATTCTGAAATGGAAGACAGGTACGAAAACTTCGCAAAACCTATGGCGACCGCACACGAGAATGCGGCCGACAGCTGTCGCATAGGCGGTCGAGCTGGGTTCGCATTTTAGCGGACGCGCAGGCGCAGAGGGGTGCTGCGAGACAATAGCCCTCCCAAAGGCACCCCCGGGCGACCAACGGGACTCGCCTGCCCCCACGGCGATATATATACATCACAGCGCGGTGCGGTGCGGGGCGCAGTTTTTTAACGTGGAACCTGCTCGCCGACCATTCTTGTTTGCAATAGACACACGTACACAGACGCACACGCGCGCACGCAGACGCTAGTGGACGCAGCACCCCTCGCTCTGAGCGTTCTTTCTCCCTGCGGCGGAAAGGAAGGAAAGAAAAAAAGGAAACTGGGGAGCCGCCAATAAAAAAAGACAGAAAGGAAGCTGCGGCCTCCCCGGATGCCAAGGCGGCGGAATACGGGCCACCGACAGGGGAGGCGGGCAGTTCGTTCACCTCGGCCATTAACGCTTTGTCCCAGTTTGCCGCGTCCTCTGGCTGGCCCGGGCTTACAATGGCTTTTTGCGATAGACGGCTGGTGGCGCACCTTTCCGCGAAAAGCTTTTTTCCCAGGCTCTCTCGTCTGCAAGACGTACGACGTCGGCACGGACCGCGTCCAACGGATTACACGCAGACAAATAACTTGAAGCACCGCCCCCAGCAACGAAGAGACCCACACGACCGAAAAGTTTTCGCGACACACATACACACACACACACACACACACACACACACACACACACACTCACACACGCCACGTGCCTTTTCTGCGTGTAGGTATACGAGCGCGAACGCAGCAGGCGACGTGAAAGCTACCCTCACACTGTTTTGTTGCACAGGGCTAAAAAACTGCGTCTTGACTTCAGTGTGATAGCAAAGAACACCTGTTGTGAGGGTTGCAGAATTCTTCCTTTCTTGCGCGAGAGAGGACACAAAAAACTCTCCACTTTCCCTACCTTGAGAAGCTAGAACCGTCACAAATTAACCTCTTCCTTCGCCCAACACAGATAGCCACAATTGGCATGAAATTACAGTTAATCGTTGTATTATTTTTGAAATATCTTTTGCTATGACTGACTTAGTACTGAAACTTCTAAAGACTTATAGGTACAGGACGCATTAATAATATATATTCTCCGCTACGTACCGTATTCTGTCGTGCACGCCCATAAATTGAATGGTTTGTGGTGGTTCTTCCTCGCTTTCTTTGTTGTGATAAACACATTAAATCAATAAATAATAATAATAACAGAAATCATACTTATGTAACTTTCTTGTGTATCACAATTGCTGCTTATAGGGTGCAACAAAAGTGGAATTTTCTTACCAAATTATGCAGTAAATTGCAATATTAATTTTATGGATGACTAGTTTAGAGCTCTAAGCTCATTATCAAGTCATCCACTAAGCTATGTACTGTCATTATTATGACAGCCACATGACTGTTTACTTTAGTTAAACACTTCAATGTAAAGTAATGCAGGACTGAACGTCATTCACCTAATTTTATTTATCCATTGCTTAACATCACTAAAACGCGAAATGAATCAAATGATTCCTAACAATTTTTCACGTTAAAATTTGAATAAACGGTATATGAAGGTGCAATTTCGCACTTAGCCTGTATTTTCTTAGACCTCCGTCTCACAATCAGTTTCGGTGCTTTAAGCTATTAACGAGTGTTTGGTTAGAGCAACGTACTATTCATGTAAAATAGCAGTTTACCCAGTTGATGTTTCGGTTCGTTTTGGTTCGCAAATTGCACTGTTCCTGTTCTTTAGAATGATTATATTTGTAGATGAATGCAGTGAAACAGGTGCAAAGTTAAGAATATATCTGTACAGTAATGTGTACATAATTCAAATAACGAAAACAGAATGATACAGAATTGTGACTAACGTTAAAAAATAATTACGTTTTCATCATTTTGTTTTCCCTGTTTGTCCTGTATGGAGCGTCTTCAGTGAGTTACATGAGTTGGAAACTTACTTCCAAGTTGCTCGACTCTTATTTCCTCTTGTTTTAACTGAGATTATGTGTAGGGTAGAAACTGTCTCTTGACCCCATTAGAGATAATGCGTATAAGCCCTGATTAGTCAATGGAAGCCTTCCTGGCATTAACTGAAGTGAATGTGATACTGCATTTATTCCGTTAGGTAATTAAGTTATAATTTAAAATATAAAAATAATACTTGCTTCTCGATTCACTATGTGTCCCCGAGACGAAAGTGAGAAGTAAACTGCATGTCATCATCCTCCCTGCACAGTGGTAATTTTAGGCCATGTAAACTTTAATGCAACACATTTCAAACTGTTATGATACTGGTCGTTACCAAGATGGCAGCGACCGTTAGTGAGACTGTTTGGTTTGAAAAAGAACTTTAGAAGCGCAGGAATACTTCCCTGGGAGGTTGCTGATGGTTAGGCTAAGCCACTTAATAGAAACCTTAATAGAAACCTAACAGATTTGGAGGGTTTCCTGAGAACTCGCTTGTAAGACTGACATAGCTGTTTGTAGGGACGGCCGTTGGGGTGGCTACCCTGACAGTCTCTTGCTTTCTTGCTGGGATCGTATTTTAAATAGCAGCAGGGCCACTCAGCCTCACCTTTCTCGGTGGCCTGCTTAGTCAGTGTCCATCACAGAGGACGTCGAGGTGGAGGCCATGTTGCCAAAGGTCTGGCTGTAAGGCCTCACACACACACGAGAGTAGTGAGAACTTTTAAAAATCAAGTAGGGCACTTACTATTCGCGAGACGTAAATGATATGATTTATATCTTCGGCAGGCAATCGCCGGCCGTCGTCTGAATAACAAAAGTGAGGTGGGAAGGTCTACAGATGTTATCAAGCGCTACTGTCGTTCCTCATTGCTAGTTTCTTTCTCCAGCTCGTCACAGTCCTATAACAGCCACCTTGATATCATTAAATAACTATTATTTTTAACCGATAATTGATCACTCGAGCAACCTGATGTCGAATACTCGTGTACTCTTTCCTCCAGGTTTTAGTGCTCGATATTCGTTCTCCTGTTTGTCTGTAAATCTTAAATGAAGAATCTATTTCAGTTAGAGACTTAAAATTGGGCTCCTCTCGTTTGATTACAGTAAAGGGACTTCCTGCTCATTCCCACCCCCACCCCCACCAAAAGCTTTGATTAATCGATGTTCAACTTGGCTGACTGATTCACGTCCGTAAGTCGGATTGAGTCAGATTTACCTAGACTACGCGATACGGCATCTCGTTATTTGGTTCAGTTGGTTACACGAAAAGGTGGGGTCATGACCTAAGCCTTATTAGACGGTCATAATCTTCTACTGAAAAGCGGAACCGAGTTTGTCTTTGCCTTCCTCTCATCATCCCCAAATCCGTCTTAATGTATTTAGAGAGTCCCTGGAAAAACTTAGTCTGTATCTCTCGGCGATACGGCTACTATACCCCCCCCCCCCCCCGCCGGCCACCGTGGTCTCGCGGTTCTAGGCGCGCAGTCCGGAACCGTGCGACTGCTACGGTCGCAGGTTCGAATCCTGCCTCGGGCATGGATGTGTGTGATGTTCTTAGGTTCGTTAGGTTTAAGTAGTTCTAAGTTCTAGGGGACTGATGACCACAGCAGTTGAGTCCCATAGTGCCCAGAGCCATTTGAACCATTTGAACCCCCCCCCCCCCCCCCCCCAACGAGAATCCACCTAGTTACATCTAGTTCCTTAGGAATCGTTTTTAACAGATTTTCATTCTAGTTGTAAAATCAAGTGGTCGTTTTCACTTTATTTAACGCTACAGAAAGAATGCCAATCAAACAAACAGCTTTTCTTTTTACATATTGGGCAATATGTACCATAATAACAAGGACACTGTTTCATTCTTATCAGTAGCATCTCTGTCAGATCATAATATCCTCTTTTTGTCCGAGACTCACGCCACACACACACACACACAAACAGATCTCACACACACACACACACACACACACACACACACACACACACACACACACACTCTCTCTCTCTCTCTCTCTCTCACACACACACACACACACACACACACACACAAGCACAGAGAGAGAGAGAGAGAAATCGGAAATATTAATTAGTATATTGTTGTCTTTGGTGTTTTATCCGTCCTAAACAACGTAGTCGTATATAATGAAATAGTAAGCAACCAGTTGCACAAATCGGTAAAGAAATTGTGCTTCTTTTATGCAACTGGTTTCTTATTATTTCACTATATATTGCTGTCTTATTAGGCTATAAATTCCGTCTGTTCACAAATAGAAAAGGTGTTTGACTGATTGGCATTATTTCTATAGCGATAAAGAATGTGAAAACGATCAGTCGATATTAGAAGTGGAGTGAAAGTGTTAAAAGTCTTAGTGACTTGTGCACCATGAAGCTGTTTTACTCTAAAAAATAAAAAACACAAATTCAAAGTTATTTCACCACATACCTAAATTCTAAATATATAAGGGGCAAAATATGTATTATAATCAGTCAAGATGCTTCGACAATAAAAGTAGGGAAACACATCTGTTAACCAAACAAATAGCCTTCTGTTTGTAGTAAACACGAAATTTATGCCCTAAGAAAATACCAACATTCTATTTCGTGACGGAGGAAGGACAGAAGTTACATGCAAATTACATTAATTAGTGCTTGTAGTTATGAGAACCGTTGTGCATACTACGATAATAAGCATAATTATTCGTAGGTGTCAATAGCACTATGCAGTTAATGTAACAACTATGCCTTCTGATCAATGTCTACCATAATCTTGTTAACGAAAGTTAGCGACAGTATAAGGAACTGAAGTGACCTCCGGGAAGATGGTTTCTGGAGTGTTTGCTGTGAAAACTTTTGTATGTAGGAAAGTTGCCTCGCCAGAAAAGTGGAACAAAATGAAAGAAAATCTGCAGGCGATCGACACTTGGTGTAGGGATTAACGCTTGAACTTTATCATAAACACGTGTAATGTATTGGTCATTAGTAGGCTGAACAATTAAAACAATTGAAGACTAAAAGTATTTCAAGACCATATGCCTTGAACGTTTCAGTTGCAGCAAGTACCTGACAGTACTTTTAGGAAAAGCAGTGTAGAAGAATCGAAAGTAAATGCAAGTCGCCCGTTTGAGGATATGCCTTACAAAATCCTCGTTCGATGAACTACTGAATCTTACTGGTTAGTTCGTTCCTTACCATATAAGACTGCAAAGAGGAGAGAGATAAAAGTCATGGAAGAGCAACGCATTCCGTTAAGGGCTCATTAACTAAGAGCGAGAGCGTCATGCAGGCAATTATCTAACTACAATGGCAAACTCTACAAGAGAGGCGTTGTGAAATACCGAGAGATTAACTCTTAAAATTCCGGAAACACACTTTCCAAGAAACGGCAAGCAACTGTTTCGAGTCGTCCGCTGTTGAGAGGGAACTGCCGTGTGCGCGTACGCAGGTGCTGGCTGCACACATCAGCAGTCTTATTGTTGGGTGTTTAATGGACAAATTCCGTGAAGTGATCATGATGGCAAAAACAGGAAAATTCCAACTTATTTGGAACTTTATTGACAGTCGTTCTCTCTGCGTTCCATTCGTGAATTCAGAAGGACAGGTATGAAATAACAGTCGTACGCTTGCGGACTATAGATGCAGAAGAGGAATCTCGATCTTGATTTTCTTCAAGTAACCATGGTAAGCTAAAGGAGCGTTATTCTGGTTTCTGTGCCTCTAGTTCCGAATGTTGTGAACGAATTCAATGATTCCCACCTCGCTCAGAGCACAAATCTTCTGAATTGTCCACGTAGTTTCAGTGATACTACAAAAAATTGTGAACTACTGTCGAGTGTCTAGAATGACTCACACTACCGCATCAGAAATCGTGTTAATGTAGTGCGTATCCATATTTGATCTTCAATAAGGCACAAACACAATGATAATTTTCAGTAAATTTATTTATTTAAAATACGCGAACCACAATCACAAATAAATAACATCGGTAGAGCTGTAATGAAGTAGCAGAAAAAAACATGCAAGAACGTCGCAAAGACTCCGGAGCTTAACGCTTTGCATACGTGTAAATGATTAACAAATAGTTTTGTCCATGATGAATTACTATACATTTTCAGACTTGGAAAATTAACTGGATTTCAGAGAGGTAACCTTCAATCTTTATAGTAAGAACACGCATGTTATACACAATGACACACGTAACTGTATTTCCTGTTATTTTGTGATACGCTAGAGATGTATGTTTAAAAGCGATATTTACATCGTCAGAGGCAGTGTACGTTCAGCAACCCACAAACGGAAAATACGATATCTGCCTTTCTGTGCAAGTATCTACAGGGTTCACAACGTTTAGTAACGCATAAACAACAGTTAATGTGTAGCTCTGGACTGCTAATCGCATCACCATTTGCAGAGACATTATAGATTATAACGCAGCAGCAAAAGCTTGTTCAAGAGACATTATGTTTTAACGTTTCTTACAAACCAACATTGTGGTCAGAAATACTATTTAAATTTTGTAATTAGCAGTAAAGTACGTGGAGGAAAAGGCTTTTTGCTGTACTCTATAGTAAGACCTCATCCAATTTCACTCACGGATTAAACGCGGTCAAAGAAACTTCTTACAAATCTGTGTGCGACATGTGTTTCATTCTTCACAGTCCCTACGCAGCAATATGTAAGAGCCATCTCGGGAACTGGATCTCGAAATTTTCTAAAGAGAGTTTTTCAAGACAGCAGGCGCATCTATTCAGACAGCAGTAATCCAGATTCTGCGGCAATAGGGTTACACTCTTCCATCGCCCAAAAATACCTGTGGCTGTACATAATTTGTTTATGTGCTCGATTTGGCTTTCCGTTCGTCCTAGTACTTGCTGTCACAAATGCGCCGCATTCTGCTAAAGATCAGTGGTATATCTTCAACTGGCTGTATGTGATTATTTCACACATATTCCCGTGCATTGTTGCAACTTAATATTTCAATAATGTGGATAAATTCAGCTTTGATTTATTAGACTTGCTGTCAGTTACGTAATACGTGTGATAGTTTTAAACTATGGGACGGACGAGAAGTCAAAAAATTATAATTACTTTTCATGGGAACCATCTAGCTTCGAAGTCTGCCTGTTGCACTCAGTGCGTCGACTACCACCGTATAATGTGTATTCGTTATAATCTTCCAACTCCATTCTGTAGATGCTCTTCGACTGTGGTCCTGTGTGAGCCGCTCCCACGCACCTGCTGTTGGTAATAAATTTGTGAGGTGTGGTAGTCAGCCACACAGGGCGGAAGCCTTCGTGTCCACAGTTACGTCTGTAAAGCGCAGTCT
This sequence comes from Schistocerca piceifrons, assembly GCF_021461385.2. NCBI lineage: Eukaryota > Metazoa > Arthropoda > Insecta > Orthoptera > Acrididae > Schistocerca > Schistocerca piceifrons. The sequence continues at coordinate 753,316,208 of NC_060140.1, forward strand.
CCCGACCGTGTATGAGAACGGCACCTCGGTCATTGCACAACATTTTTCAAGGTCTTACATTCGTTATTCTTAAGCTTTCTATTTACACGCCACTTAATCGTGGCTCAGATAATATCCTACTTAATAAAAGCCGTTTAACCTTTAACATAAACCGTAAAGGAAAGTTCCGCAGCGGACAAGCTCTCGGGAGATATTAAGAGAAGTAGGACGGCTGTGATGGCCAACAGATTCCCAACAGCACTGCCGTCACTTCTCAGCCCGATTTGGTTACATTAGGTTTTTGCGGAGAAAGCGTTCTTTTTAATACGGATTTGCCGTCTATCCTGACTCGTTCTACTGCACAGGTTAGAGAAAATATGGAAACACCGAGAGAAATGCATACTTGAAAATAAATGCAGATGCTGGCCAAGTCTGCAGATTACGCTGATGTATTTAACCACGAACTCCAAGTGTGCGATGTCCTCTATACGTTGGAAGTGTCAGTCGTGGTTAGAACAGCGTTCTGCCTTGTTGTGAGTACGTTATGTTGGAGTTAAGTGAATTCGAAAGTGGGAAAATTGTTGGTACTCGTATAGCATGTGATTATGTAACCAAGGTAGCCGAAGTGTTCGATGTCCCAAGAGTCACCATATCGAAGATTTGTACCACGTACGGGGAATGTGGGAAAATATCATCCACTAAGCCACAACACAGACGAAAATGTGTACTGAGTGATCGTTACAGACTGTCACTGATGAGGATCATGTCGAAAAGTAAGAAGACAACAGCTGTAAAAGTCACTGCGGTACTGAATGTCACCCTCTCGAATCCTGTCGGCAACAAAACAACAGGAAGAGAGCTCCATAAGCAGGGTACCCAAAGGTACTCATCAGTGACGCAAATGCCCGTAACAGGGACGCTTGATGCGGTAACCACAAAACCTGGGCTATGGAGCAATGGAAGAATTTCGTTCGGTCGAATCAAACCTTCTTTCGCTCTGTTCCCAAATTCTGACAGAGTTTACGTGCCTGCAGGAAAACTTGGTAGGGGTTCAATGGTGTTTTAGGCAGCCATATAGTGATACTCCATGAGCCCCTCGGTTATTCTGCAAGGTCGTATTACTGCCAAAGATTATGTGATCATTTTGGTTGATCGCGTCCATTCTGTGGTACAATGCCCTTTACCCAATGGTGGTGATGTGTTCCAAGAGGGCAGAGCTCCTGTTCAGACGTTTTACGTCGGCCAGCTGGTCTTTTGAGAGCGAGGGTGAACTGTTGCATCTTCCCCTGGTCACCACAATCGCCAAATCTCCATATTATCGAGTCTTTGTGGTCTACCTTAGAGACAAGGTTTCGTTATCGATACCCATATCCACTGTCGTTACCTGAGCTAGCCACTATTGGCAGAAAGACAGGTATAATACACGACTTGTGCTTATCCATTCCGCGACGACTGGCAACTGCTTTGAATGCGAACTGTTTTCCCTCGCCATATTAGACACGGTAATGTGTGGTGTTTACGACGTTCCATATTTTCGTCCACACCTTGTATGTCCGCTGCACTCAACTTTATGGGCGTGTCACTTTCAAGTTCTAACAAATGCCAATTACAAGTAGCAGTGTTATCGACAGGAACCTAAAGTGAACATAATCGTTGTAGAGCAGTAGAGACATCGTATGGTTCTTTTGTAACTTCTTTCTGTAAATAATATTTAACCTTCACTGACGCAAAAAAGAAATCAACATCTTTTAAAGCTCAGTCAATCAAATTTTTCATCATTAAAGAAGGCACTGAAGTTAGTGTCATAAATGTAAAAGATGCTGTTTCCAATACAGTGTTAGTAAGTTTCGTCTTGGCGAGCTGTCAACGCGAATAACGAACAAGACACTGCATAGTAGCCGGCCGGGGTGCCCGAGCGGTTCTAGGCAATACAGTCTGGAACCGCGCGACAGCTACGGTCGCAGGTTCGAATCCCGCCTCGGGAATGGATGTGTGTGATGTCCTTAGGTTAGTTAGGTTTAAGTAGTTCTAAGTTCTAGGGGACTGATGACCTCAGAAGTTAAGTCACATAGTGCTCAGAGCCATTTGAACACTGCATAGTAGAACCGATATCCATCTTTTGAGCTGCAGCGACGTCTTGGTAGCGGTTTGGGACGGCTTACATAGTTTGTCATAAACCTAACGATTAAGGTTTGAGCAGACACGAATCACTGTGCAAATTACGTGAACGTTGTTTCGCTTGTAAAAGAAAACGAGGGACGCCGATTACTGCTGCGTTGACACGTATGTTTTGATCACTGACATAAATCAAAAATTTCTGCAGGAATTTGTACATATTAACTGCATCAGACAATTCGAAAGTGTGACTGCCTTGTCTAGCCTCTATTCAGAACCTATATTCTTCTGCAACAAGGGTTAACAGTTAAAATTCGAAGATACTAATTTTGGATATAGATTACTTTTGTCAGCTCAGATGATAAATCTTAGTATGTCCGTTTGAAATTCACATTTCAATCCCCCCAACTGATTAACACAGAGCAAAATATGTATGAAATGCACATTGCACCACTGTGCAATTCATTGTCACTGTGTAATAGTGATTCATATGTACGAAAAGGTACGTGTATACAGTTTGGGGAAGTATGTACTGAGTGAGAGTCTTTATTTCGTCTAGTTGACGCAACTTGGACGTACTCTCATCGATTATTATGATAAGACAGCCTTGTGGTACCGCTTCGTAACTGCAGTGTTCTGATCTGTTATTTTATTTGTTCCAATGCTGCTTCCATAGTGTTCCAGTGAAATATGAACGTTTTTATCCAGTTCTTTGTGAAATTTAGAGGGGAAGTAATGTGTATATACGTATGGAACAATCAGCCGCACTCAATTCGATAGACAAGTATATAATAATGGACTTAATAAGAGGTGAGATGGTTTAAAATTGCGTGCCGCTGCTACGCAAATTCATTATTAGACCCAACTAGTGACGGTAACTTTCATTTCCCTAGCAATTTTTGTCAGCGCGTGCCGTCCATAGCTCGTAACGTGCTTTTCAGAACAAACATTTGGCCGACACGCTAGGTTCGACATTGTCAAGATTATTTCTGGGAGAATAACAACAGATAAGCCACCGACATTACAGCGTCATAACGTGATCTTTTATCCATAGTTGAGTGTGTACCACCCGATTAGAAGCTGGCAGAGGGACTGACATTGTTGTGAAAGAGGTGATGCATATCCTACGGCAATCCATGCGACCGAGTCTGCTCGCCCACGTTAAACAACAGAGACAGAACAGAAACTGCGGGAAAATTACTCCTTATATTCGATTATGAGTGCTGGACGCGTAGGCTGCGGTCAGGAAACAGCTTGCTGAGTGAATGACGAAAACTATTGCGTCACTTCTTAGGTGGCGGATACTAATGCCTGGTGCTGAATGTGACGTTTTGACAATGCTAATTACTATCTCCGAGTTCCTCTTTATGACAAAGAAGATACTGAAATGTTGAGGATGGAAGTGACTGTGGTATATCATTGGAAACGCCGTTTGTGATGACGTTATCACGCAATATACGAATTAGTCGACTTGAAGCTGTGCGACTCTATTACTGTAGTCAGTAGGAGAGACATTCATAAGGAACGATTTCTCTCCATAATAGATTAAAGAATACTATGATTGTATCATAAGTTTCTGACGAAGGATTTACTCTTGACCTGAACTGTAGAAGATATAATTACACAAAAGGCCTAGAAACGCCGACGTCTGCTCTCAACACTTACATTGTCATCTTTTTTTTGTGTATCAGTGAGGCTACCGATGTGCTAGAGTGCGTATAAAACACAATCACTTTATCCTATGCACGCCAAGTTACAGCTCAACAATATGAGTCGAAAGTTAAATAGATGTTTACATTATCGACATGAGGAACATATCAATACACCGCAATTGTTTTTGTACAGTACTGTCAACCTGTATCATCATTATAATAAAGATAACAGTGAACAATTATTTACTAGGCTCAGCATACGCAGCGTTAATTCCAATGTATGAAATATGCATCCTCCAGTCTCAGCTATCTGCAAGAGGGTCGAGGAGGTCTACAGTTCAGCGTTCAACTTGTAATGAAACCATAGCAGACGCTTAAGGACCAAACGGAGGCCGCCAATAATTTTCAGAGCGCACTGTGGCCATATGCACTTGTAAGCTAAAAGACATTATTACATGTGAAAAAAACTGGTATGAAATTTTACATCTTCTTATTAGCAAGTCTGCTGTATTATGTAAAATACATATTACAGAAAAAAAGAAGCAATGAATAGTAGTGTAGAAATAACTGTTGAGATTTCTCTTATTATAAGACCAATTTACTCATTAATTATGCCTCAACCTGTCATGTAACATCAATGCAAAGTGTTTCTTTAATGACACAATGCTGCTTGTAATTGTTAAATTAAAGTTCATTTTGACACTAATGTACTATTTGAGCCATAGGTTATTCTCAAGTGTGCTGTTAAAAGTTTTTTTATAAAACAATATTAGATCGCTACATAATTCTTAGTTAAGGTTAAAAGCACTGACTAATAGTAGTATGAATTGTGCTACTTTTAGTAACTTAAGAGATACATTTTTCCTCTGTTTGATGACTGAAATATCTGCGATGGCAAATTTTACCAGTTCAGCGGGGGCCATTGTAACAATAAGGTTATGCCAACTGTTACTGCGTTTTTATGCAGACGATACACACATGTTTCATTGGTATTCCGTATCTGTATAGCACAGAGCATGTAGGACTAGAAGAAGAGGGTAAATTAAAAACCAATTATGACAAAACAAAACAAAATTGTAATAAGTCGTGGTGATAACACACTTTGCAATTACTTCTGAAGGTAAACTAGTTCCTTATTCTGATCTATCGGTGGAGATACTACAGGAGCTGGTAGGCAGGAGGAGAACAAATAAACCAAACTTTCTAAGAAACGGGTCATTAAATTTTAGATGACTTAACATTACACTCAAACTGTAAAATCTGAAACATGACATGAGCAAGGTGAAGATAGATTTGTCCGGGTATAGTGAAGTGAAATGGAAAGAGGGCGATGATTTCTGGTCAGACTGTTTGATGAAATAACAACAGCGTTTGTGAATGGTTTAACTTTAACAGTTATTGGCATCGTTATGAACAGAAAAGAAGGGAGTTTACTGTAATCAACATAGTTATCGAACGATTTTTCTGAGCAGGGACTGTTGACTGTCAGAGACCGCCGATAGTTGAAGAAGGTCGTGAAGTGTAATAGGCAGATATCTATCCAGACCATCACACAGGAATCCCAGACTGCATCACGATGCACTGCAAGTACTATGACAGTTAGGCAGGAGGTGAAAAAACTTGGATTTCATGGTCGAGCGGCTGCTCGTAAGCCACACATCACGCCGGTATATGCCGAACGAAGGCTCGCTTAGTGTAAGGAGCGTATACATTGGGCGACTGAACACTGGAAAAACGTTGTGTGGAGTGACGAATCACGGTGCACAAACTGGCGATCCGATGGCAGGGCGTGGGTACGGCGAATGCCCGGTAAACGTCATCTGCCACCGTGTGTAGTGGAACATTAAAATTCGGAGACGGTGGTGTTATGGTGTGGTCGTGTTTTTCATGGAGGGGGCTTGCACCCCTTGTTGTTTTGCGTGGCACTATCAGAGCACAGGCTTCCATTGATGTTTTAAGCACCTTCTTGCTTCCCTCTGTTGAAGAGCAATTCGGGGATGGCGACTGCATCTTTCAACAATATCGAACACTTGTTCATAATGCACGTCCTGTGGTGGAGTGGTTACACGACAATAACATCTTACATCCCTGTAATGGACTGGCCTGCACAGAGCCCTGACTTGAATTCTACAGGGCACCTTTGGGAAGTTTTGGAACGCCGACTTCCTGCCAGGCCTCACGGACGACATCGATACTTCTCCTCAGTACAGCAATCCGTGAAGAATGGGGTACAATTCCCCAAAAAACCCTCCAGCACCTGATTGAACGTATGCCTGCGACAGTAGAAGCTGTCATCAAGGCTAAGGGTGGGCCAACACGATATTGGATTCCAGCATTACCGATGGAGGGCGCCACGAACTTGTAAGTCATTTTCAGCCAAGCGTCCGGATACTTTTGATCGCATTGTGTAGCTGCATATTTCACAGAATTTCACCAACAGACAGTTTACATATGATTAGCTCACAGCAGGAAATGGTCGCTGCACATATAGATGCATCTATACGTCTGAGGGTTGCTGCAGTCGACTATTGGTGCTCGTTCTGTCATAACTCTGTCTGTGCATCAGAAGCTTGAACTTGTTCGGAAAGAGGGGAGCAACTCGGTGCAGTTCCTTTGCTTTGTTGCGGGTCACGTGAAGTGATGTCAGAGCACTACCACCTCTCTTGCAGGCCTACGCAGAAAATGTCGTCTGACTCTTTCTGGCGTGACTTTCCTTCGAAGTAGGTCGCAGTCAGTAACACGTAGGCACAGGCCTGGCAATCTTCAACAGACCGACAGAATTGTGTTCTTCTTTGATCAGAGGTCAACTCATCTTACTGTTGAGCTGAAGTGCTTTCATTTGTTGAAATTTGATTGTAATTTACGTTTTTCACACCCATGACGCTACATGGTGTGTGTGGTTTCATTGTATTGCTTTACCTAGCTTGTTATTTCTGCCATAGTATTACTTTAGAGTGGTAAAGTTTAATTTAAGGCCATCGCTCATACTAGCGGCAAGTATTGTAACTATTGCGGTTTAATATATTTATTGTGATCATACTGTTACGAATTGCGCGTGTGTGATGAGATATCCTCGATGACGTACAGCGATGTTATATAAAAGGCTAAAAGGTGCAAGACGCTTTACTTACTCTAGTAACTACCACATATGTAGTTTTACGTGTATGAGACTTATATTATATCTTTGTGGGATGGGGACCCTCAGTTGGTCTTCCCAGCATAATAAGCCTTTCCTTTCAACATACGCTCACGAAAAGGAAGCACTGATTTTTGACAAAACTTTCTCAACAGACAACTGTCTTTCCATATTTCTGTCGTTTCTGCTACTGTATGTAAGCAGGTATCTCAGCTAAAAGGTAAGCACACAACAACTTGATGATGCAGCTGTCACAGAACAGAGTGTCAGGAAGAAGAACCATGAAATTATTTGGTGTAAATAATTCGAGACAATCATTGATATGAACTAGTTTATTGGGGAATTAGATGGAACAGACATTCTTTTAGTCAGAAATAAACAATATTTGCTTTCAGAGTAAAATAATTAAGGCCCGTTCTAGTAGGGAGATCTAGATTCTGGCACTTAGCTTTATTCTAATGGTACATGCCTGAATTAGCACAATTTAATACGGATTTTTCTCCTAATTTATTGATGTATATTTATTGATTTAATTGAAGTGAGTTACTCATAGGAGATTGGTGTCGCTGAAGTGTTCACATGATTAAGGGCACATATGAACACTGCACGTGATATAGGTACAGAGCTATATCTTACACGGACCAGTCAGTCTGTAGCAGAAAAGAAGTAACATCTAGCTTTCACGACGACAACCTAGCAGTGATGTCTAGCAAGCTGAAATTAATAAGAAGAAAGGAAAAATAGCAGACGATGAAATGGAATGCTGAAAATTTAGGAAAGAATGTGATGAGGTACAGATTCTCTGAATTAGTCACTAATAGCCCGAGAGTCAAGAGCTATTCAGTAAGACTTGAATGTAATGAAAACGGAAATCACTAGGGCCAAATAAAACACCAAAGCTATGTCTACAGTAAACCCGAAGAAGTCTTATGAATGAAAGAAGCAAATATAAGAATCTCATTAATGGAGTAGGCATTCGTCAGTCTAGGTTGCTATGAAAGGAAATTAACAGGAAGTCGACGCAAACAAGCAATATCATATTGAATGAGAGAACTATGCTGAGATACTGAAAAATACATAACTGTATGAAAGATTCACAAGGCGTGAAAAAATGAAATCTAATCTTGCTACTATGCGACTGCAGATAGAAAGCCACCATTAAGCGCGTACGAAAGAGATTCCAGGAGTAAATCCAAGATGTATACGATGGAGGGTAACTGTTTCAGAAAGTGACAAAAAGAGAACGAGACAGTTGATCTACAAGAATCACGGTCAAAATTTGACAGAAAACTGAATGATCTAAGGGCAAACAAGTCAATAAAAATCGATCATATACTTTAGAGTTACTGAAATCTGTGTAAGGTTGAGGAACAAGAAGTGTATTTGAGTTAGTGTCAAACGTCTATGAAACAGATGACTTACCATCAGATCGTATTATTATCAGATCACCAATGAATTCATACGAATACAAATGAAGAAACTACTGGACGATAATAACAAGACACATTCGCAAGCTACTAATAAGCATACCATACAGAAGAGTAGAAAGAGAAACTGAAGACGTACTGGACGAAGATCGGTTTGGTTTCACGGAGGAGAAACTCACTGTAGATCCTGTTCTGTCACTGTGCTTGGTAGTGGAAGACAGACTGATGAGAAATGAGAAAGTCTTCCTAACATTTTTGAACTTCGAGAAAATTGAATAAGGCGTTCACAATACTTAGAACAATATCGGAATAGTTTGCTCACCATGTAGAGTTTAATTTCACTGCGTGTACAACTGACGCGTGAAGCTTTTGCTTTTGACAAGCAGTCGTGTGAAGTATCAGTGGCTGTAGAATTAGTGGTTGATTATTGCTATTAGCAGCATTGCCGTTGTGTTCTTTCTATAGAGTAAAATTTTTAAATCTTATAGCTACGTCCTAAAATCGTTTTACTATAGTAATGTAACTTACGTAACGTAGACGTGCAGTTCTTTCGATGATTATAATATCTTCACCATGAGTGAGAGCTTCCTTTTTTTCATTTTGTTGGTTGTTGATCGTTGTGTTTAGTCGTTGCGGACGTCACATAAAATCCGTTAAAGTTCGTTTGTTGATCCTACCACTCAGTTTTTTTATTACAGAGGCCAATCTCCTTTCTGACTGAACACGCTGAGTTACCGTGCCGGCAAGAGCTTTGACTTCATTGTAGGTTTGTGAGCAGTGAATAACGGTATGAGATTTTTGCGAAGTATTTTCGTTGGGAGGGAATGCAGTGGGGAATGAAGTGGGAATTCTAGGGAGATCCTCTCCTGGAATTGTAGGATATGCAGCAAAAGTAAGTAAACTGAGGAGCAGGAGTGTAAGGTCTAGGCCGTTCAGAAGCAGTCAAAAAATGCAAGGGAGGAATTAGATGGGATGAGGAGGGAGAAGCAAGCAGTAAAGGAAACAAAAGAAAAATTCGGAGTTGGTATTAAAATCCATGGAGAAGAAATAAAAACTTTGAAGTTCGCTGATGACATTGTAATTCTATCAGAGACAGCAAAGGACTTGGAAGAGCAATTGAACGGAATGGACAGTGTCTGGAAAGGAGGATATAAGATGAACATCAACAAAAGCAAAACGAGGATAACGGAATGTAGTCGAATTAAGTCGGATGGTGCTGAGGGAATTAGATTAGGAAATGAGACACTTAAAGTAGTAAAGGAGTTTTGCTATTTGGGGAGCAAAGTAACTGATGATGGTCGAAGTAGAGAGGATACAAAATGTAGACTGGCAATGGCTAGGAAAGCGTTTCTGAAGAAGAGAAATTTGTTAACATCGAGTATAGATTTAACGATCAGGAAGTCGTTTCTGAAAGTATTCGTATGGAGTGTAGCCATGTATGGAAGTGAAACATGGACGATAAATAGTTTGGACAGGAAGAGAATAGAAGCTTTCGAAATGTGGTGCTACAGAAGAATGCTGAAGATCAGATGGGTAGATCACATAACTAATGATGAAGTATTGAATAGAATTGGGGAGAAGGGAAGTTTGTGGCACAACTTCACAAAAAGAAATGCCCGTTAGTAGGACATGTTCTGAGGCATCAAGGGATCACAAATTTAGCATTGGAGGACAGCGTGGAGGATAAAAATCGTAGAGGGAGTCCAAGAGATGAATACACTAAGCAGATTCAGAAGGATGTAGGTTGCAGTAAGTACTGGGACATGAAGAAGCTTGCACAGGATAGGGTAGCATGGAGAGCTGCATCAAACCAGTCTCAGGACTGAAGACCACAACAACAACAACGAGGCGGGAGAATCTAGTTAGGGAATGGAAAATGGCAGTTGGTAAGAGGGCTGCTAGGAGAAATATATATTTAGATGTGGCATTTTGTGTATTACCAATAGAATGGGCCAACTGTCAGAGTTTAAAGGAGAGGAGTCGTTTGTAGCTGCAGGTGTAGGAAATATGCTGTAACTCTCAACAGTTAAGAAGCCTAAGTCAGCTGTAAATTCAGACTGGAAGAAGAAGGTCTGATATTAGGGATTTCTCATGGCAGTGGTGTAGACCGACAGCTGCAGGAAGTGTTGGGATGTACTAGTTCACCAGAATTGTGAAGGCTAGTGCAGCGTTGGGTCAAATGACTAACAATATTGGGGAGCTAAGTAAGAATTTCACAAAAGTTGATCAGTTAGTGATGGTGGGAGGAGCTTCAAAGGTACAGAGAGACTGAGATAGGTGATGATCTGGGGAAGATTGCTACTGAAACGACACAAGTGTGTACCTTATGCAGCTGTTTCAGCGGCCTCATCGGCCTCATCTCAATATAACCGTTCAAGCTTCAGAAGGCACTGAAGACGGAGGAGATGGGTCACGTTTCGAGGGTGCCATTTGGGTCTATCGATAGCTTTTCACGAGTTACGACCAGCACCTCAACAGATACTGGGAAGAGGAGGTTGGAAAAGTTTATAGGTGACGGTGTAGATGGGAGTGGCGGAATCACTTATGCGGAATTTTCTGTAGTAATATTTGTGGGAGCTGCAACTATTTTTGGACTGAAGTCAGTTGATATTTGCCCCTGTTGAAGGGAAGACTCTGTAACAAAGGAGCCACAGTCACAAAAATGTCGGGTATCTAAATAATGAATAAATCAGCATATTTCATCAAGGCATAAGAAGTATTACAGGTAAAATTAGTAAACTGCTTACAAATGTTAACTCTAACATTACTTGTATACCAAAGTGCCACTTAAGCAATGTGACATTTCAGAGGCTTCTTATACTGGGATAAACATTAGTTGCCTATTTTTGCAAGGATATCTTTGCGAGATGAAGGAGTGACCATGTACGTGAAAAACAATATTCTATTTGAATCTATTGATGTATGAAAGCATTGCACTGAATAGTTTGTTGAATGTTGTGCTGGATCAGTTGAATTAAGTGAAACTAAACTTTCAATTGTAGTTTTCTATAGGCCGGCTAACTCTGATTTCAGAACATTTCTCTTCAAGCTAGGTTCAAATGGTTCAAATGGCTCTGAGCACTATGGGACTCAAAATCTGAGGTCATCAGTCCCCTAGACTTAGAACTACTTAAACCTAACTAACCTAATGGATCACACACATCCATGCCCGAGGCAGGATTCGAACCTGCGACCGTAGCGTTCGCGTGGTTCCAGACTGAAGCGCCTAGAACCGCTCGGCCACCGGCGGCCGGCTCAAGCTAGAGAGTTGTTGATTCAGTTTGCAGAAGATACCAAAAATTAGTTTTATGTGGTGACTTTAATATTAGTTTTATAAGTGACTGTGCAAGAAAAAGAATATTGGAAGATTTCCCATATTCACAACATCTGATGTAGACTGTATTCCTTCCAGCCAGATTGCAGGGGAACAATAGCAAACCTATAGACAATACTGTTGTTCATTCATCGTTACTAGAGGAGTAGTCCGTAAGTAACAGGGTAAATGGCCTTACAGACAATGATGCACAAGTTTTGAGGACACACACATGTTAAAAATAATTACAAACTACTTATAAACGTTAGTTCAGTGGCAATAGAGACTTATTTAAACCTCATTAAAGAAGCAGAGAGGGAGGATATTTATAGCCCTAGTAACATAGAGGATAAATACTGGCTGCAAGTGCAGATCTTTTTATTGGTGACTGGGGTCATGAACTGAACAACATTACACCAGTATTTATTTCGTTTACAAACTAATAATTATAGCTGTTAGGAAGAATATGCTTTTAGGTTGGTTAGTACCTCCAAGTTCATGTGGCAAGAGCTTATTTTTCCCCTGGGCAGCACAACAGGTATTGAAGTGTGGATGTGTGGGCGCAAAACGGTTAGTCTAGACTGCAGGTGCTTTCCATTCACTCGTGCTGTTACGTTTGTGCAGAAAACATCAGGTAGTAAATTATACGGTATGTTTGTAAGGAAGGCTGTTTGAGGCAGAGAAAAAACAACCAACTCACTGATGTGTGTACATTTTGGGGTACCACATATAAAAGTATCTGTACTTATAACCGTTACACCCTGTATAATGATTTCCACAACACACTTCTCAACCTGTTTGAAAGCAATGTCGGAACGGCCTTTGTGGTGCCTTTACCTTTCCTAAAGCTAAACTGATAGTCATCTAACTGATCCTCAACTTTCTTTACCATTCGTCTATAAATATACTTGTCAGTAACTTAGATACGTGAGCTGTTACCCAGATTGTGCGACAATTCTCGCAGTTGTCGGCTCTTGCACTCTTCGCTCTTCGGAATTGCGTGGATGATATTTTTCCAAAAGCCTGATGGTATATCGCCAGTCTCAAACGTTCTGCACACCAACGTGAACTGTCGTTTTGTTGCCACTTACCCCAACGATTTTAGAAATTCCTATGGGAAGTTGCCTATCCCTTCAGCCTTATTTTATCTTAAGTTTTCTAAAGCTGTTTTCAATTCTGATTATAATACAGGATCTCCTATCTCTTGCTTTCTGCTCCTGTTTCTTCTTTTATCATTTCATCGACAATTCCTTCAACGTCGTCAATGTAATCTCTCCACCCATCCGCTCTCTCCTCTGCATTTAGCCGTGAAATTCCCACTGTTCTCTTGATGTTACCACCCTTGCTTTCAATTTCGCCGAAAACTGATTTGACTTTTCTACACACTAGGTCAGACTTTCTGACAGTTACTTCTTTTCCTATTTTTTCATATCTTTCACGGAACTATTTCGCCTTAGCTTCTCTGAACTTCCTATTTATTTCATTCCTAAGTGACTTGTATTTCTACATTCCTGAATTTCTATGAAAAGTTTTGCACTTCCTTCTTTCGTCGATCATCTGAAGTATTCCTTTTGTTACCCACAGTTTCTTGGCAGTTACTGTCTTTGTACCCATGTTTTTATTTCCAACTTCTATGATTGTCATGCTAGAGACGTCCATTCCGCTTCAACTAGACTGATTACTGTGCTGTTTACTATCGCAGTATGTACAGCCTCAGAAGACTGCAAGCGTACCTATTCTGTCCTTAGAATTTCCTTATCCCACTTACGTGCACATTGATTCTTACTCAGACCTCTTAAACTTCAGCCTAGTCTTCATCATTACTAAATTGTGATCTGAGTCTTATCTGCTCCTGATTTTGGAATCCCTGCTTGACCAGGATGTAATGTAGCTGAAATCTTCCCGCATCTCCCAGCCTTTACCAAGTCTGTATCCTCCTCCCGCGATTCTTGAGAAATATATCTGCTATTACGACCTGCAGTTTACTGCTGAACTCGATTAATCTCTCTCCTTTCCCATTACTACCAACAAACCAATATTCTCCCGTGAGCCTTTTTTTCTCCTGCCCCTACAATCGCATACTCTTGAGTATTGGACTTTCGTCTCCCTTTACGTTGGTTCAAATGGCTCTAGGCACTATGGGACTCCGGAGGTCATCAGTCCTTTATACTTAGAACTACTTAAACCTGAGGACATCACACACATCCATGGCCGAGGCAGGATTCGAACGTGCGACAGTAGCAGCCTCGTGGTTCCAGACTGAAGCGCCTAGAACCGCTCGACTACCGCGGCCAGCTTTACGTTGGGAATTAGCCGTTCATTATCTTCAGATACATTCACTATTTCTTTATTTTGTGATTGAGACCTGGGCATGTACATGCGAACTATTGTCGTAAGTGTTGGTTTGCTGTCAACTCTGATGAGAACAACCCTATCACTGATACGTTAAATTTAACTCACTCTTTGCCCTGCCTTCCTGTTCATAATGAATCTACTCCTGTTGTAACATTGTCTGCTGCTGGTAATCTTACCCTATACTCGTCTGAACAGAATTCCTTTTTTCCTATTTCGGTTCACTGATCTCAACTATATCTAGGTTAAGCCTTAATGTTTGACTTTTCAGATTTTCTAACTTCCCTACCAAGTTCAGAACTTCTGACATTCCAAACCCCTACAAGTAGAACGTTATGCTTTCGTTGTTATTCATTCTTTTTCTCATGGTCGCCTTCCATCTGGCAGTTCACTCCCGGAGATCCGAATGGGGCACAAGTCCCTAATCTTGCGCCAATGAAGAAATCATCATGATACTTTTTAAATTAATCTCATTTGTCCCACCATGCATGTATAGTTCATCTGTCTTAAACACAGTGGTTTCTGTTGCCCTCTGCATCCCACATGCTGATCATTGCTGATTCTTCCGCCTTTTAGGGGTTGTGTCCCACTCCAAGGGCAAGACAGGCCCTGAACCTTTCTCTCTCCGCTCCTCGGCTCGCTTTGACAAAGCTCTTGTCGGAAGAGTGACTTCTTATGCCGGAAGTTTTCGGCTGCCACTATTGCTGGTGATTTTTATTCCAAATTTAAGCGGTGACGGGGTTCGAAGCGACATTTTCATTACTAGTCAAAGAGCACAAGTAAACTATCATCCACTAACAGAACTTCAGTTTTGTTTTAGCTCTTGTTCTGATCCAATCTTGCCATCTTCGGATTGTGTGTGTGGTATTTTGATGCTTTGTCTCCAGTCTTGTAGGTCCTTAGCACCAACTTCAATAGTCATTTACCATGATTTTAGAAATTCCAAAGAAATGTCATCCTTTCCTTCTGCGTTATTTCTTTTCACGTCCTCCAAAGCACTTTTACTCTGACTACAATACGGGATCACCTGTGCCTTTCATATCGACTCCCAATTCTTCTCTTGTCACGTCAAAAGACAAGTCCTCCTCCCCTTCAGTGTGATCTTTCCACCTATCCGCTATCGTCTCCATGCGTAACAACGGTATTCCCATTGCACTATTGTTGTTGTTGTTGTGGTCTTCAGTCCTGAGACTGGTTTGATGCAGCTCTCCATGCTACTCTATCCTGTGCAAGCTTTTTCATCTCCCAGTACCTACTGCAACCTACATCCTTCTGAATCTGCTTAGTGTATTCATCTCTTGGTCTCCCTCTACGATTTTTACCCTCCACGCTGCCCTCCAATACTAAATTGGTGATCCCTTGATGCCTCAGAACATGTCCTACCAACCGATCCCTTCTTCTGGTCAAGTTGTGCCACAAACTTCTCTCCTCTCCAATCCTATTCAATACCTCCTCATTAGTTATGTGATCTACCCATCTAATCTTCAGCATTCTTCTGTAGCACCACATTGCACTATTACAACAGCGGAATTTCCATTGCACTATTATAACAGCGGAATTTCCATTGCACTGTTAATGTTGCCCCCTAGTTTCAATTTCACCGAAGTGTACTTTGTATTTTCAGTACACTAAAAGAGACCGTTTCATTTCGATTTCTTCAATTTTTCCTTCCGCCATTTCGTTTTAGTTGCTACGAATTTCCTATGTATTACATTCCTGTGTGGCTTACACCTCTGTATTCGTATCTTTCCCGGAACGCGTCTGTATTTCCCTCTTTATTCGATCAATTGATTTCTTCATTTACCAAAGTTTTTTTCGCATTTGCCTTCGTTCTATCTGTGTTTGTCTATTATACATCTGTCATTAACCTTTTTAGTGATTTCTATTCCTCTTTAACTGAACTGCCAGCAGTGGAATTCATTGAAACAGTACCAAACTCTCAGAGAACTCCAAATGCACCTCGTCATTCCCCAGTACTTCAGCATTCCACGCCTTTTCACACTGATTCTTACGGACGATCCTCTTAGACCTCAGTCTACTTTTCACCGTTAATAAGTTGTGTGACTCTATATCTCCTCCTGCGTATGCCCTACAATCCACCATCTGATTCCGGTGTCTCTATCTCACCATGATGTAATCCAACTGGGTTCATCCCGTGCCTTCGGTCCTCCCATACTTCTCGCACGGTTTATTTGCTAATAGTACCTAAACTTCATTGTGGAACCTAATTAGTCTTTATCCCCTCTCATTCCCACTACCAAGCCCATGTTCTCCCAGATGTTTTCCTTCTATCACTTGCTCTACTACCGAGGTCCGAACCACATTATTATAAAACACTACCTTCCCTTACATATTGCAATACCCATTCAGTACCCTCACATACCTTCCCAACCTCTTCAGCATGTGTACCTGATCTACTGTTGTAGCCGTTAGTTTGCTGTCCATTCTGATGAGAGCAGCCCGATCACTAAACTGTTCACAGTAACTCTTTGATACTGAAACACTATGACTTACACTCCTGGAAATGGAAAAAAGAACACATTGACACCGGTGTGTCAGACCCACCATAATTGCTCCGGACACTGAGAGAGGGCTGTACAAGCAATGATCACACGCACGGCACAGCGGACACACCAGGAACCGCGGTGTTGGCCGTCGAATGGCGCTAGCTGCGCAGCATTTGTGCACCGCCGCCGTCAGTGTCAGCCAGTTTGCCGTGGCATACGGAGCTCCATCGCAGTCTTTAACACAGGTAGCATGCCGCGACAGCGTGGACGTGAACCGTATGTGCAGTTGACGGACTTTGAGCGAGGGCGTATAGTGGGCATGCGGGAGGCCGGGTGGACGTACCGCCGAATTGCTCAACACGTGGGGCGTGAGGTCTCCACAGTACATCGATGTTGTCGCCAGTGGTCGGCGGAAGGTGCACGTGCCCGTCGCCCTGGGACCGGACCGCAGCGACGCACGGATGCACGCCAAGACCGTAGGATCCTACGCAGTGCCGTAGGGGACCGCACCGCCACTTCCCAGCAAATTAGGGACACTGTTGCTCCTGGGGTATCGGCGAGGACCATTCGCAACCGTCTCCATGAAGCTGGGCTACGGTCCCGCACACCGTTAGGCCGTTTTCCACTCACGCCCCAACATCGTGCAGCCCGCCTCCAGTGGTGTCGCGACAGGCGTGAGTGGAGGGACGAATGGAGACGTGTCGTCTTCAGCGATGAGAGTCGCTTCTGCCTTGGTGCCAATGATGGTCGTATGCGTGTTTGGCGCCATGCAGGTGAGCGGCACAATCAGGACTGCATACGACCGAGGCACACAGGGCCAACACCCGGCATCATGATGTGGGGAGCGATCTCCTACACTGGCCGTACACCACTGGTGATCGTCGAGGGGACACTGAATAGTGCACGGTACATCCAAACCGTCATCGAACCCATCGTTCTCCCATTCGTAGACCGGCAAGGGAACTTGCTGTTCCAACAGGACAATGCACGTCCGCATGTATCCCGTGCCACCCAACGTGTTCTAGAAGGCGTAAGTCAACTACCCTGGCCAGATCTCCGGATCTGTCCCCCATTGAGCATGTTTGGGACTGGATGAAGCGTCGTCTCACGCGGTCTGCAGGTCCAGCACGAACGCTGGTCCAACTGAGGCGCCAGGTGGAAATGGCATGGCAAGCCGTTCCACAGGACTACATCCAGCATCTCTACGATCGTCTCCATGGGAGAATAGCAGCCTGCATTGCTGCGAAAGGTGGATATACACTGTACTAGTGCCGACATTGTGCATGCTCTGTTGCCTGTGTCTATGTGCCTGTGGTTCTGTCAGTGTGATGATGTGATGTATCTGACCCCAGGAATGTGTCAATAAAGTTTCCCCTTCCTGGGACAATGAATTCACGGTGTTCTTATTTCAATTTCCAGGAGTGTATTTGCTTTCCTCCACTCAGTTGTCTTTATGAAGTAGTATTTTGTGGCAACTCTGTGCAGTCACTAAGAATGTTCACAATCAAGAAAACGGCGATCGGACTGATTTGCCCTCTCAGCTCGCGAGCTTCGTGTGTTCCACTCTTCAGGTGCTTCTGAAACCTAACTCTGTCATATCTGTACAGATATTCCATCATGGGATTTGTTGTTGACAATATTGATTCATTCACCCCAAGTATTCAATTGGAACCTGAAAGATTTCCTTGTTGTAAATCCCTTTGAAACACGATTTATAAGTAAATAAATAAATAGATAGATGTATCTGAACGGCTCAGCCCGAGTATAGGCCGAATCGAAAGTACACCCCAGTCACCAGAGAGCCAAGGTTTGCGTCGGTTGGTGATTGTAGGCGCGAATTCCCTGGATTTATTCTCCACAGACGTGGTAATACATCCCACTTTCAAGAGACTCCATGGAACCACGGCATGGTAGCTCTTAAAGGCCTTGCTAAGATTAAGAGGTGCTTTTATCATTTTAATTTCTTGTAATGCGTCTGAATATCGCATGTATCAGTAACATGTTGACGACATACCTTACTTCCAGACACTTAAACGTGACTCTTAGTTAAGAGTCAGTAAATGTTTTGTGTTACTGAATGCTTTCAGAGGAGCCTAATTAAATGAACAGCGAACCATTAACCACAGTATCGCCGTCTGACACTTATACAACGCAGCACCAACGGGAGCCAAATGTGCTCTGCTTTCTGAGCAGATAACCTCTGATTTATTTTCTTTCGCCACTTTGCTTCTGGGCTGCTCAATAACACTTCTCCATTAATTGGTGAATACGAGCTAACTGCTTTCCTGTGCCTGTAGGAAGAAAGTAATCACTATTACATATGTTTACCTCCTTCCTTTTATTTGGCAATGTCAGATGTTATAGGCTTCAAGTGTTTCAGAGATCTATAACATAGATTTCTGGAAGGTCATCAGCTCAGAAGAAATTTACCACCGATACACACTTTATCTTCTTCCTTTTATTTGGCAATTCCAGATATTTCAGGCTACGTCTTTAGCCGAGGACACTAACACAAGTTTCTCAAAGGCAGACAACAGATAACCGCTGGAAGGTAACATCATGAAATGCTCCTGCGTTGTTCAGAAAGAGGACTGGGTAAAGCTTGGTTGTTTGCCAGTTTCAGGTGTTGAAATGAAAGTGTACCATTCAGTGTCTGTGTTGTAGATTGTACTCAGGGCCGGATGAAATTATTCCGTACTCTAGGCCCAGTTACTTTCACAGCGATTAACGGATGTAGAACGTATTTTATAATTCAGACATGTGGTATAGACCGTTTGAAAAGATTCTTAACACTGCCAGATGACAAGCTGTCGATACTAAGTGCATAATAATAAAGATTTTAGCAGTTATGTATTGCATGTGAACCTTTACGAAAGCTGTGTGAACATCTATCAGACTGCAGCTAGTGTCGAAGAATATGAAAACGAATCATTGTAAAACAGTGCTAAGTCTGTGTATATCTGAAACTAGACTGAACCCCCACCTGCCTCGTTTTATCAAATAAACAGAAAGCAGCTGTCAACTCTGCACTATCACTCCTCAGTATCTTACTAGTTCGCTGGCTACTGCTTTTTACTACTGACCTGCATACACAAGGCATTGCTATGACTCTACTTATGTCTGTTCAGTTGATAACCACATACACAAGCAAACCCTTCCTGTTAATGCACTGTCTCAAGAATTCTCTTGCTAGTACAACCTGTGCACTCATTCTCACAAATCCACAGCCAGACCATACAACGAAACATGAATACATGATAGTGTATCACAATAATCCACTGGGAAAAAGAAGCAAAGGGGTCACCTTTAGAAACTCCATCATTTTTCCCCATTGCAACGCAGAAATTTCGAATTTAGTTCAAAGTTCCTACAACCGTCCTCTGCAGCGATTCATAAGCGTGGCAGCCTGCGATGAGATCCTCGGCATCGACGACGCTTCAGACATCACTGCGTAAGTAGGCTGTTTAAGTTTTTGTATTGGTAATGCCACGTAGCGCTCTGTATGTGCTGTGTGCAGTCTGTGGCTAGTTTGCATTGTTGTCTGCCATTGTAGTGTTGGGCAGCTGGAGGTGAACAGCGCATAGTGTTGCGCAGTTGGAGGTGAGCCGCCAGCAGTGGTGGATGTGGGGAGAGAGATGGCGGAGTTTTGAAATTTGTAACACTGGATATCATGAACTGCTATATACATTATGACTTTTGAACACTATTGAGGTAAATTGTTTGTTCTCTATCAAAATCTTTCATTTGCTAACTATGCCTATCAGTAGTTAGTGCCTTCCGTAGTTTGAATCTTTTATTTAGCTGGCAGTAGTGGCGCTCGCTGTATTGCAGTAGTTCGAGTAACGAAGATTTTTGTGAGGTAAGTGATTTGTGAAAGGTATAGGTTAATGTTAGTCAGGGCCATTCTTTTGTAGGGATTAATGAAAGTCAGATTGCGTTGCGCTAAAAATTTTGTGTGTCAGTTTAAGCACAGTCATGTATAATATTTCTAAGGGGACGTTTCATATGTCGACCCTTAGCCGAGGATACCTCACTGGAATCTTCTGATTTTTTTTCCTTGTAGTTTGTGTGATTAGTGTAGGTTTTGTTTATTGCTAGCGCGTAACTGTAGGGAGAATCTTCCTTGTAGTTGCAGTCTTTCACTGTTGTACAGTAAAACAGGTGTGGCACGCATGTAAATTTGCACCAAGTATTTCGCAGCTGCGATTGCAATAACGTAGATATAATTTTCAGTGCTATGTTAATGTGTTTTCTTATTTTTGCTCTTCAAATTGTGCTTTTCTGTGTTATCGTGTGAAATATTGTGACAATAATGGCGTGTGAAAAACGTAACACTAGGCTCCAAAGTATACTGAGAAATAATAGTGACGACGAGCGTAGCTTACCAGTACCACTGTGTAATGAATTAACAGACATTCAAAGTAGTAATTTGGTAACTGTGCATAGGGAAATGGAGCGGGCGTCAAATAATGGTGTAGACACTGAAACAGGTAGTGATCAGGCAAGCATTATCGATCGATCGGTCGGCAACAGCTCGCCTCAGGAATCAGGAATGACAGAACACAATATTGCAAATACTGCAGACTCAAGTTTTGGGTTCTCACCGTTTTCTCAAATGAGTCAAGACACATTTTCCGCTTGTCGAAATGTGAATGTTGCCGGTGCAAATTCACTGCCGAAAAGCATAGAGGTACAGATTCCAGACACAAATACATTATTATTGCAATTAATGCAACAAATGAATCAAAATCAGAGACAAACACAGCAACAGTTAGACACAATGGAATAAAATCTTCAAAAGTTAGACACAGTGGAACAAAATCTTAAAAAGTTAGACACAATGGAACAAAATCTTAAAAAGTTGGACACAATGGAACAAAATCTTCGAAAGTTAGACACAGTGGAACAAAATCTTAAAAAGTTAGACACAATGGAACAAAATCTTCAAAAGTTAGACACCACACTTGAACAAACACGTGAAGTTTTAATACTGAGTTACATAACATCGAATCGAAATGTCAAATAGTCTGTAATGACGTAAAAACACAAATTTGTAAGCATTTCCAACCTATCTTTTCGCGTCATGAAAAAGCATTACAGAATCACGAAGCAGCCATAAAAGAACTGCAAACTATTGTTCATGAAAATCACGACACCTTGCAGGCTAAAATTGACTCAGTTGCATCTACCGATTCGGTTACGCAACTTGCAAAAACTCAGGAAAACTTAAAGGACACAGTAGATACGATTTCAACACAAATGGACACTCTGAAACTTGGTTCAGAAAAACACACAGAGGAAATAATTTCACTATCGGATAAAGTAGCTGAACTTTCAGATCAGTTCACTAACTTATCTACAAAGGTAGATGATGACACAAGACCTGTAGCCCTCACGGACACTGAAGAGTATGAACAAATTAGAAAATTCAACAAAATCAAAATCAAATCAATACACAGTACAAAAGAGAAATCCGGGAAGTACAAGATCAGTTGGCACAAGTAACACAAAAATTACATATTTCAGAGGACACTCGCGCTCCAGTACGGGAAGAGGGACATAGAAATACGGAACAACCACAAAATAATAACACAGGACATTTCGGAAATTATGAAAGAAATTGGCAAGGTTCACCGAATTTTGAAATGGAACCACCGAAACGACGTAACGATGACCGACATGCGACTCGCCGACATGTTGAATTTGACTATAAGCTGTTTATTACTACACGTAAATTGAAAACATTTAAGAATTCCGGCAACAACATTCATCCACAAGCATGGCTTCATCAATTCTCTCATTATTTTCCTCCCAACTGGTCATTGCAGCACAGATTAGAATTTATGTGTGGCTACTTAGAGAATGAACCAGCTGTAAGAATGCAATCAGTCATTCACGATTGACACAGTGAAGGAGAATTTTATCATGCCTTCCTCTCAGCGTATTGGTCTCAAGCTACACAAGACCGAGTAAAACATAGCATCATAATGATGAAACAGTTCGAACAATCTGAATTTTCCAGTCTTGTGAAATATTTTGAAGACACGTTGCACAAGAACCAGTATCTTTCAAACCCATACAGCCCCTCAGAACTCATCCGCATTTGCTTAATCAAATTACCTGAACATTTACGACATATTATTTTAGCAGGACGTTGCAAAGACGACACTGAAGCTTTTCAGGGACTGTTACAAGAACTGGAAATTGACACTGACAATCGCGGAAGGCGAAAACAGGAACACAACAATTACAGGTCACATCCGTCGCAATTGCGCGATGACAGAAATAATACATGACAAGGCTATTCTTACAATGTAAATCGTGACCAAAACAGACACCACCCATATGACAACCTTTGGCAGAGTAGTAATAATTATAGGGAAAGATCACTTCTCTGCGGTAGTAACTATCACAGAGACAATCAGAGAAACAGACAATTTGGGAACCAAAATAATTATCAAGGGAGACAGAATAACTTTAGACGCAACGGTCCAGCGCGCAGTTATGATTCAGGGAGAAATTCTCCACCACGTGGCTGACAAGAAAGAAACTATGGAATCTACCGACACGACGACAGACGATATGATCGTAACGACAGACCTGAATTGCATCAGAACTGGCGGGATTCAAACAGAGCAGGGCCCTCTCGACAAGGTGAATTTGTAGAAGCTAGGTCTCCAAATCCCAATAACGATGCGAACCAACAAAGAGACAACAGGCAATGACTCATACCGCTGGCAGCCACCAAACGTACTTCTGAAACAGACGACGCAGCTGCCGTAGCTAGTAATTACGTAAAAATGGAAGACATTAGGGACATCTTACTCCAGGAGCACGACGTAAAACATAACAACATTGCATATCCTGTGATTCACATTACTGTAAATGACGTAAAATCTACGGCAGTACTTGACTCTGGCAGTCCCATTTCAGTGATTAGTGAAACAGCTTTTAGCAAATGCAATAAATCGAATGATTGTCCCACACTTCCATTATGTAAGATTAAATTACAAGGTGCAATCTTTGGAAAAAGTGTAGATGTACGCCAACAAACCAACTTAGAATTCTTTTGTCAAAGCCACAGCTTCTCTATGAACTTTCTTATTGTTCCATTATTGTCGACAGAAATTATATTGGGAGTAGACTTTTTGAATGAATACAAAGTAATCTTAAACTTTCACAATGCTGATATAAGTTTAGAGAAAGAAGGTAGGTCAATAGCTTTGAAATTTGAAGATTGGCTCTCAAACCACGACGAGGAAATAAATCGGCTTTACCTTCTGTTAGACAACAGTTCGGAATTTTCTACAGAACTAGACACTAACAATCACTCTGCAAGTACTGACAGGGATGATATCGACGGCATATTTGAAACTAATGAGTTAATTCAGAATAAAATTCAAACAATTGAGAATTGTAATGACACTGATAGGCAGGACCTTTTTGAGATTTTATAAGCACATTCTACAGTTTTTACTCACAAAACAGGAACAATCAAGGGATATCAATACCAATTTCGTGTTCGTGAGCATACTAAATTTTGTGTTAGACCATACGTAATTCCAGCACATTATAGGGACCGTGTTAGAACAGAAATACAATCTATGCTTGACGAGGGCATTATTGAGCCTGCAGTAAGCTCATACAACAATCCATTACATGTTGCTGAGAAGAAAAATGGATCGATCAGGCTTGTCTTAGTTTCGAGACAAATCAATACTATCATCATTCCTGAAACAGACAGGCCGCAAACGTTAGAAGAACATCTTAAAAATTTTAATGGTGTAAAACTGTTGTCTTCTATTGATCTCAGATCCAGCTTTTATCAGATCGAACTTCATCCACAATGTAGAAAATATACTGCTTTCCTTTGTTTCGGCGTTTGTTATCAGTTTCGGAAACTTCCTTATGGTTTGAACATTTCTTCGGCAGCATTCATTCGCGGGCCAAATTCAGTATTACCTGAGTTCTTAAAACGTAACATCACATTATATGTGGACGATATTCTGATAGCAGAAGCCTCATGCGAACAACACAATCGCATCCTCAACAGCGTGTTACATATTTTTGCAGAATCTGGAATTACAGTTAACTTGGAAAAGTCTAAATTCGGTAGGACAAAGGTTAAGTTTTTGGGACATATTATTTCTTCTGAAGGCATTCAGCCGGATCCTGAAAAGTTAGAAGCAATCAGAGGCATTCCAGTTCCATCCACAAAAAACAAGTCCGCAGTTTTCTATGTCTCGTAAATTTTTACCGTCGTTTTCTGAATATGCAAATTCTTGTTACACCAAAACAATTTGTAAAATTTTTTGCGGGGAGCTTGGGGGCTATGTAAGAAGGCTGTTTAAGTTTTTATATTGGTAATGCCACGTAGCGCTCTGTATGTGCTGTGTGCAGTCTGTGGCTAGTTTGCATTGTTGTCTGCCATTGTAGTGTTGGGCAGCTGGATGTGAACAGCTCGTAGCGTTGCGCAGTTGGAGGTGAGCCGCCAGCAGTGGTGGATGTGGGGAGAGAGATGGCGGAGTTTTGAAATTTGTAACACTGAATATCATGAACTGCTATATACATTATCACTTTTGAACACTATTGAGGTAAATTGTTTGTTCTCTATCAAAATCTTTCATTTGCTAACTATGCCTATCAGTAGTTAGTGCCTTCTGCAGTTTGAATCTTTTATTTAGCTGGCTGTAGTGGCGCTCGCTGTATTGCAGTAATTCGAGTAACTAAGATTTTTGTGAGGTAAGTGATTTGTGAAAGGTATAGGTTAATGTTAGTCAGGGCCATTCTTTTGTAGGGATTATTGAAAGTCAGATTTCGTTGCGCTAAAAATATTGTGTGTCAGTTTAAGGACAGTCATGTATAATTCTTCTAAGGGGACGTTTCAACTGTGTCGACATTTACCGACAAAGAAAAAAAAAAAAAAGGCCAGAGCTCAGAAGTTCATGTAGGGTGTTAGGTGGGTTAGTGACATCGCAATAGCACAAAATTTTGCCACAGTTCTGCCCAACTCCACCACCGTGGACACGCCGTACGACAGAAGGAAATGTTGTCTTACCTCCTCCCCATACCCACATATAGCCCCTTCTCTTGGCGCCTCTACGATGTAGATCAACGCACCGCATTAAAATAAATCTATTTTCTTATGGATGACCGATGAAAATGTTTCAGACACACCGCCGCTCAGAACTAACGCGAAAGTTCTTCAGGAGGTGGTGTAAGGAGTGCCAACGAAACCTCCTATTCACTGGGGGCATTCATTTACACATATTTGTCAGTCGAGTACGGCAGTTTACTGTGAGATGCGCAACAGAACGGCATTCTTGGCTAACTTTGACTCTGTTGACACCCCCAACACAATTGTAGCTTTCTCTAAGGACATCATGAGGCTATAACACCATTGAACGTAGTCTGGAACCTTTGGAGTGCAGTGCGGCCCCAATTTTTGCTCTGTGCATATCGAAATAACTGGGAAATGTGCCTCCGATACTGTATCGGAGGCACATGCCACGGTTAGTATCGGATGTACATGCCCCAGTTACATCTATATGGACGTATGCTTATACCACAGTTCTATGGGTCTCTCTCAATTCATGATAATCTGATGATGCCCTACAGAGGCAAAACGCACTAAAGCAATAATTTTTCAACCAAGACCCTTTTCTTCAAAAAAAAATCTGGATACAGTTGCTGTGCCACTTACCCAGATGGAGCGAGAGACGTATTATTCTTTTGAACGTTATTGCACTCTTCATCATTACTAGATTATGATCTGAGTCTATATATGATCCTAAGTACACCTTATGGTCCAATATCTGATTTCGGTATCTGTAATCCAGCAGTAACCTTCCTGTGTCTCCATTTGTTTTCCAAGTATACCTTCCGTTCTTGTGAGTCTTGAACCGAGTATATGCTATTACTATCTGAAATTTATTGCGGAACCGAATTAGTCCTTATTTTCTCCAGTTCTTACTGCGTAGACCATATTCTCCCGTAACTCTTTCCTCTATTCCTACCTCTACATTTGTTCAGTATCCTCATATACTTTGCTTATCTCTTCATCTTCGGTTTGCAACATCGGCATATGAACCTGAACTATCATTGTCGGCTTTTGCTGGCTGTCGAATCTAATGAGAATAATCGTATCACTGAACTGTCACAGTAGCTCACTTTCTAGGCTGTCTTTCTATTCATAACGATCTCTCGTTGGACATTCTCTGCCAATGTTAATGTTAGTATGTATTCGTCTGACAAAAAATCTTTTCTCCATCTCATTCCACTGACCCTCACTACACCTAGACTGAGCCTTCACGTTTCACTTTTCATAATTTCCAGCTTTCCTAGTACGCTCAAACTTGCATTCCATGGTCCGACCGATAGAACGTTATCCCATCGTTGGTAGTTCCGTCCTTTTTTCATGGTTATCTCCCTTTTGGGAGTCCCCTCCTGGAGATTCGACTGGGACACTAATAGGAAATCTTTTACCAGTGGATAGATGACCATGGCACTTTTTAAGTTACACGTCTCATGTCCTGTGGATACACTTGTATCTTTAACATACACTATGTGATCAAAAGTATCCGGACACCTTGCTGAAAATGACTTTCAAGGTCGTGGCACTCTCCATCGGTAATG
The DNA here is from genome assembly GCF_021461385.2 of Schistocerca piceifrons. Lineage (NCBI taxonomy): Eukaryota > Metazoa > Arthropoda > Insecta > Orthoptera > Acrididae > Schistocerca > Schistocerca piceifrons. The sequence continues at coordinate 753,343,324 of NC_060140.1, forward strand.
CTGGAATTCGATAAGGTGTTGGCCACCCTTAGCCTTGATGTCAGCTTCCACTCTTGCAGGTATACGTTCAGTTAGGTGCGGGAAGGGTTCTTGGGGAGTGGCAGCCCATTCTTGACGGAGTGCTACACTGACGAGAGGAATCGATGTCGATCGGTGAGGCCTGCCGCGAAGTCAGCGTTCCAAGACATCCCGAAGATGTTCTATGGGATTCAGGCAAGGACTGTGCAGGCCAGTCCATCACAGAGATTTTATTGTCGTGTAACCACTCCGCCATAGGTCGTGCATTATGAACAGGTCGACTGTGCTGAAAGATGCAATCGCCATCCCCGAAATGCTCAACAGTGCGAAGCAAAATGATGCTTAAAACATCAATGTAGGCCTGTGCTGTGATAATGTCACGCAAAACAACAAGGGTTCCAAGACCCCTCCACTGAAAACGCGGCCACACCATAACACCACCGCCTCCGAATTTTACACACGCTGGCGGATGACGTTCACTGGGCATTCGCCATAGCCACACCCTGCCATCGGAGCGTCACACTGTGTACTGTGATTCGTCACTCCACACAACGATTTTCCACTGTTCAATCGTCCAATGTTTTCGCTCCTTACACCAAACGAGCCGTCGTTCGGCATTTACCGGCGTGATGTGTGATTTATGAGCAGCCTCTCGACCATGAAATCCAAGTTTTCTCACCTCCCGCCTGACTGTCGTAGTACCTGCAGTGCATCCTGATGCAGTTTGGAATTCCTGTGTGATGGTCTGGATAGATGTCTGCCTATTACATACTATGACCCTCTTCAACTATCGGCGGTCTTTGTCAGTCAACAGACAAGGTCGGGTTGTACGCTTTTGTGCTGTACGTGTCCACGTTTCCACGTCACTATCACATCGGAAACAGTGGTCCTAGCGGTGCTTAAGAGTATGGAAATCTCGCGTACAGAGGTATGACACAAGTGACACCCAATCTCCTGACCACATTCGGAAGTCCGTGAGTTCCGCGGAGCGCCCCATTCTGCTCTCTCACGATGTCTAATGACTACTGAGCTCGCTGATATGGGGTACATGGCAGTAGGTGGCAGCACACTCAATCAATATGAGAAACGTATAGTGCAGCTGTTTCCAATATCTTGTGCTTCTTCATGCCGTTGATCATTGCTTATTCTTCCACCTTTTTGAGGCCGGTTCCCATCCAAGGGCAAGAGAGTCCCCTGAACCTCGGTCGGCTCCTCCGTCCCCTTTGACAAGACCGTCGGCAGACCGAGGGAGTCTTCGCTCATCACTGCTGGACAGATATTTGCAGAGTCGTCGAGGATGCTGTAAGACTTTCCATCCTTGGAATTTTATTTGGACTACCCAAATTTGCTTTTTCCTTTCGTTTTCAGGCTTTCTATTAATTGTTGATAAATACAGTATATTGAGCATTATTTCGGTTCATTTGCAGTGTAGGTAGTGAAAAACTGAAGACAGAAAAGAAATAAAGACCCTCAGATTACTGTTTTCTTTCCTCTCGGCCACCGCTGCGTGTCAAACACGATAAAATAAGTGGATCATGCCTCGCCCGATCAGGACCAAAAACACTACTTTTTCTATACACTTGCCCTTATGAAGTAGCCAATTCTTTGACACTCATTTCAGGCCAAGTTAACCACAGTTATGGACGAAATCTGTGATGACGACCAGGCGCGGTCTCCTTCTGAAACATGTCCAGTAAACTGGATAAAGAAGCAGGATGTTCCGATGTTCCTCAATGATGAACTTGAAACTTTTATCTCAGGACTTGACAGGAAGCAAGTATAATAGCCATGGATCGGGTTCAATAGAATAGTTGATCATGTAGTAGACAGATGTGTACCCAGTCGAACTTCCACGTTATATGAAGCATCCGTCTGCTGGGGCCAGAAGAATCCCTGGTAATGTTCAACAAAGCTTGAAAAATTATTCTCATTTCGCAATGTTTTAAAACAAATGACAATGTTACAAAATTTGGCCCTTCTAGTGTTTGGTTGTGAAGTAACACCCAAACAGAACTCCCAACCTTAATAACGGAAACAGTATAACAAGAATTTTGCGTGCGGTCTCAAGTCTGGCGCATCTCAATGGTTGGAAAAAAAAAAAAACAACTTGAAAATTATAATGCTCCCACGATGCAGTTGACTGAAGTGTCATAAGCGTCACGTCTCCTAACAGTGTCCTGGAATGAGCAGCGTGACGATCCTCCTGTATGGCTGATGGCACATAGCGAGTGAGCACCCTCTTTGAAAAAGTATTTATGTACTCAGCTCCTGAGCCAGTCCTCTCGCCCCAATGGAAATCTCTCACTGTGATCTAAACAAACGCTGAGTGGAAATATACGTGGTAAACCATTTGCAACACGTGGTATGGTGGAGGGATATAGTTCTGCTTGGGCCCAGCAATCTCTTTGGGCATCGCTAAGGCTCCCTGTTGGCCTGGCGCTGGTGCCGCAACCGCCGTCTGGCGGTAGAAGCAATTTTCTGCAGGACGTCGCTGTTAAAGATCTAACAACGCAAGACGAGCACAAGCAGTCCTCCTCCTTAACCCAACCACCCCCCTTGAAATAAAGAGGTGATGCGGAGGCAGGTGTTGGAAAGACATTTTCCTCCACATAATATGGAGGGAGAGGGGAACAGGTGTCTGGCTGAGTCCCCGTCCATTGGTGTGGTGGGAGACGTTCAAGAAATGTCGACCTGGGATGTCAGAATGTTTTGGACGGGCCACAGACCATTGTGAATCTGGAGCAGAGAATGGCGTTAGTGGTTCCTGCGGTGGCGCTAATCCGTGGCCAGGTTGGACCTGGTTGATGTGTCTATTGTAGCAGCCAACAGATCAGCAACTGCGATTCAAGCATAGCGCGTCCAGTGATGGAGGTGGGTTGCCACCACCAATGTCCTCTGGCGAACGTGAATGCCCAGATGGGATCCTATGGGGAGAAACACTGCGATCGGGAGCTCTGGGAGTGAGACGGGACCTCTAACAGTTGATTAAGATACAGATGACACCGACGAGGGCAGCTGTATTATCTCAAGGAGAGAGCCAGTAGGATGACAGAAAGAATGTGGAGGCACCATCCACCAAGTGGTGACAGTTCACCTTAACCATTTAGGTTTTGAAAGTACAAATGAAGCAGTCATTGAGACCATTGAAGACTGGATGAAAGGGTTGCTGTGTAGATGAGCACAATGCCTTTAAAGGCACAAAAGGAAGTAAATTCCAAAGAATGACTTTGGGCCCGTTATTTGTCACTATTTTCTTCAGAAAACCCACAAGGGCAAACAGCTGTGTTAAGGCTTGGATGGTTGAGAAAGCCATTGTAGATAGCATATGGAAGACGAAAGAATAACCGCTGTTGGCATCAGCTGTGATCACCTGGAAAGAACAAGAAAAGTATCAATAAAATTGAGGCGAAGTCGGGATCAAGGGTAAAAGATGTGGTAAGCCAAAGAAAAAAATCGGTGGGATGGTGACACCATTTTGCTTTGACATGTGGCGTAAGAGGTGACCACCTTCGAGAAGGTTGCATCCATCCCATGGCATTAGATGTGTTGTCTAGCCAACTGTTTGGTGAGGGTGATCCAACCTCAATGGCCCTCATGGAGGAGAGCCAGCACACAATGTTCAAAAGGGCTGAGTATCACTATATGTGCATGCCCATTGTCGCCTTGGAGAAGCAGAACATCATAATAGGTCGACAGCTCATAGGAGTGATACCAGTATTCCTGCATGTTGGAGTGTGCAAGGTGTACCTGGTCCAGTGGCTACACGTGCTGTATGAGACAGAGGAACTACGAGAGCATAGAGTCTCAGTGGTGTGCCAGCCTTTGAGCCATGCATCCAATGGAAACCTGGCTGCACCATCCAATGTATCATATTAATCAGTATGTAATCATACTTTGGGATTATTGTCTGTATGTGAATACTGGCCTACAGGATGACGAGAAACTAGATCAGCGTTTGAGATGTGTGCGTTACATTGGTGGTACTGCATATCAAATGAAAAGCCAGAAAGAAACAGAGCTGAACACTGTAGGCAACATGTCGTTTTGGTAAGGATCGTGACCGATGCTTTCAACAGAGACAAACAGAGGTTTACAGTCCATCAGAATTGTGAAACATCAACCGTAAACATAGTTACGAAACATTCTGGTGCCGAAAATTATTGTGAGCACCTCCATCTCGATTTGTCTGTAAATGCGCTAGGTGGTCTTCAAGGTTTTTGATACAAGAACTATGGGTCGCTCCAGCCCATCAACAATGTGGGAGAGCAGCACCCTGACACATCAGCTGTGAGAAACAATATCCTGGCAGGATCGTTTCCCATTAGGCAGTTAGGTCCGAGCAGGGACTGCTTCAAATAATGAAATGCTTTCTTGAAAGAGTAACGTTGTTTTGGAGTAATTGATGTATGGGCTCCGCTATAGAATCCATAAGTGGTATTTACTGCCTATGATAGTTAAGCTGCCAGCCGATGGCTTTTGTAGTCTGGTCCCTTCAACCCCCCACAAACCAGTTAAGTTTCGGAGACCTGACTTTGGTTGAGTCATGTCCTGCAGGGGGGTCTGGAAATTATAACATGGCTGTGATGTAGTGTGGTGTCTGCTGATTTCAGATGCAATGAATATGTTTCCTACATATTCTACCTGTTGGACAAAAAATACACATTTCTCTTGTCTAAACTAGAGCTTGGTCTTGGCAGAGATGTTTAGTAATGTGTTTATGTCTTTTTTCAGGTTTGAGGCGTCTTTGCCAGCGACAATAATATCGTCCAAATAATTTGAAACGTCCCCTTAGAAAAATTATACATGACTGTGCTTAAACTGACACACAATATTTTTTAGCGCAACGCCATCTGACTTTCAATAATCCCTACAAAAGCATGGCCCTGACTAAATTAACCTATACGTTTCACAAATCACTTACCTCACAAAAATCTTCGTTACTCAAACTACTGCAATACAGCGAGCGCCGCTAATGCCAGCTAAATAAAAGATTCAAACTACTGAAGGCACTAACTACTGATAGTCATAGTTAGCAAATGAAAGATTTTGATAGAGAACAAACAATGTATTTACCTTACTAGTGTTCAAAAGTCGTAATATATATAGCAGTTCATGACATCCATTCTTACAAATGTACTGTTTCTGATGGAAACACGTCCAGATCATCCGCTCTCAAAAATCCGCCATCTCACTTCCCCACATCCACCACTGCTGGCGGCTCACCTCCATTTGTGCAACGCTACACGCTGTTAACATCCAGCTGCCCAACACTACAATGGCAGACCACAATGCGAACTAGCCATAGACTGCACACAGCACAGCCAGTGATTTTCATACAGAGCACTACGTGGCGTTACCAATAAGAAAACCTAAACAGGCTACTTTCAAGTTTACTGTCCTGAAATGTCACAGATGAGGTGTTCCAGGTATCTCTGAAAATTCGCCATTGTACTTGCAATGCCAAATACGAGATACTTACATTGGATTAAGCCATGGGGTGTTGATCACCAGGACTTTCCTAGATTCTACATCCAATGGAAGTTCTGAGTATCTGTCATGCAAGACTACCTTTGCAAATGCCGTTTCTACAGCAGATTCCCCACAATATCTTCTGCCGTTGGCACTGGATAAGCATCAACCACTGATGGGTCGTTAACTGTAGTTGTAAGACGACTATAGATACGCAGAGCCCCTGAGTGTTTATCTATGATCACTCTGGATGTGGCCCATTGGCTATGAGTCACCAGTGTTTGAATTCCTTCATCGTGTAATTGCTGCATTTTTTGAGGGTCTCTCTCTCGGAGAGCAGATGGTATGCTTACGGCTTTACAGGAGTTTTCAAGTGCGTTTGGTAGCAGAATAAAGTGCACCTCGAAGTTCTTGTCTCCAGTGGATGGCTGGTGCAAGACTGACTCAAATTTGGGATGCAATTACGTGGTGTAAGGGCAGGTTGCTAAGGAACAAGCAGCTAATTCAGCATCAAGTTATTCTACCCATGAGCATTAGAGAGATTCAATCCAAATAGATTCGATGCCTCCATGGATGTGACCACAGGGTTTTGTGCAGGCAGGATAGCGGACCAATATTATACCCCAGCATTAAAGTACTCACTGACAGAGTTAAGATCATTGCTCATTGCTGAAACTTTATTATGGAATGTCGAAGGGGTGAAACATGTAGGATCCTATGTTCTGGCATGTGGCCCAGTCAGCATTAGTGGTGAAGGATACTGTGTAAATCGGGAGTTCCACTAGCACCCCATCGATAGCCTCGTTGATGGACGTCAGTGAGAGAGGACAGATTGCATTAACGACATGTCCGGCATCGTTTACGACGCTGGGATCGTGCCCAGTCGACTGACATTAGGATGGAGGATCGTCGGAATTCTGCCCTATGTTTTCATTTACCATAGAAAGAGCACTTGACTCGTCGGTAACGACACTGCTAACACTGGTGACTAACAAAACATTGTCTGCAAAGAGGCAACTGTTTGAACCGATGACCACCTGGTGGATCTTTGTTCGATTTGCCAGGCAGTCTCGTTGTGTCTAAGGGGGGGAGCAACCAAGGCAGAATCTAAGAAGAAGGCCGAAGAACGCACTGTTTGGTCAAAGACTCAAATTATGCCTAAACATGCCTCCAGGGAAGGGCCTTTAAGATTTAACAGGTCATGCCAGAGCCCTTAGTTTGGAGAATCGACCAAGGTTATGCTCCACACAAATTATGAAACGTGGGATTTCTCGCATTGTGCAGTGCGCAGTGAAAACGAAACTCGCGTAAAGTCTCCGAAGTCTTGATTTTCACTAGTGACATGATGCGGCGCTTAGCTTTTGCCAACAAAACTTTGTGTAAAGTGGCGGTGACATGTCAAAATGTTCCAGCAGATTTAATTTCAATGAGGCATATAGTAAAGGTGGCACTGGCCATGAGGAAAATACATTGTTGCGTACAACTCAAATACTGGAGGCTGAACAATGCTGCTATATGTGGATGATGGTTCAATCTTCCTGTTCAGTGTCTGGAAGGGCGAAGGTGTCTAGATTGTTCACATTGATAAGTCGGTCTGGGACAGATGATTCACGAATTCCTGAGACAGCACTGTTTTAAACGGAGTGGCATTGTATTCGGTAAGGTGGAGGATGGGGTCTTCATCCAGCAATACCGATTTAAGTTTTCTGGGCTTTCTGTAACTTATTGCAGGCAAATGCCAGGATGGTTACTACTATAAGATCAAGGATGACTATCTTTCCTCTCCCTGTCATTCTGCGCCTGTAAGTCAGCAAATAAACTATGTGATCAAAAGTATCCGGACACCCAAAAACCCACACGTTTTTCATATTAGGTGCATTGTGCTGCCACCTACTGTCAGGTACTCCATGTAAGCGACCTCTTTGGTGATTAGACATCGTGAGAGAACAGAATGGGGCGCTTCACGGAAATCACGGATTTCGAACGTGCTCAAGTGATTGGGTGTCAATTTTGTCATACGTCTGTACGCGAGATTTCCACACTCCTAAACATCCCTAGGTCCACTGTTTCCGATGTGATAGTGAAGTGAAAACGTGAAGGGACACGTACAGCACCAAAGCGTACAGGCCGATCACGTCTGTTGACTAGCAGAGACCGTCGATAGTTGAAGAGGGTCGTAATGTGTAATAGGCACACTTCTATCCAGACCATCACACAGGAATTCCAAAATTCATGTGGATACACTGCATGAACTATGACAGCCAGCCAGGAGATGAAAAAACCTGGATTCCATAGTCGAGCGGCTACTCATAAGCAACACATCACGCCTGTAAATGTCAAACGATGCCTCGCTTGGTGTAAGGAGCGTAAACATTAGATGATTCAACAGTGGGAAAACAGTATGTGGAGTGATGAATCACGGTACACAGTGTGGCGATCCCATGGCAGGATGTGGATATGGCGAATGCCAACAGTAAAATTCGGAGGCGGTGCTGTTATGGTGTGGTCGTGTTTTTGTGGCAGTATCACAGCACAGCACAGTATGATATTTTGAGCACCTTCTTGCTTCCCACTGTTGAAGAGCAATTCGGGGACGGCGACTGCTTCTTTCGAAACGATCGAACACCTGTTCATAATGCATGCCTGTGGTGGAGTGGTTACACTACAATAACATCCCTGCAATGGACTGGCCTGCACCGAGTCCTGACCTGAATCCTATAAAAAACCTTAGGGATGTTTTGTAACGCTGACTTCGTGGCAGACCTCACCGACCAACATCGATACCTCTCCTCAGTATAGTACTCCGAGAAGAATGAACTGCCATTCCCCAAGAAAGTTTCTAGCACCTGATTGAACGTATGTCTGCGAGAGTGGAAGCTGTCTTCAAGGCTAAGGGTGAACCAACACCATACTGAATTCCAGCATTACCGATGGAGGGCGGCACGAATTTGTAATTCATTTTCAGCCGGGTATTCGGATACTTTTGATCACATAGTGTATGTTGTAGGATTCCAGTATCATTTTGCTGGTCATGGTTATTCTTCGATTTCAGCGCTCAATTACCTAGCTGCCATTTATCTAGTTAATCTTAGGTAGCCCTATTGTTTTTCAATTGTATTTCCTGATATTCTGATAGAACGTAAATTGAATGAGAGTCTCTACCACTCTGTTTACAGCAGGAAGACACACATTGATTTATATCTCAGTCCGCAATATTTCCACCACCCAGTCCAAAGTAAAGCCGTTTTAAATACATTGGTATACAGTGGTACAATTATTTTTGCCAAGGTATGCTTGGAGATTACACGTCTGGAGGACTATTGCATTCGAGATATAAATTTAGCTCTCCCCAGGGAAAGAAATTGCGAAAGTTCTGTACAGTGCGTCATGCTTCCTGGTAGATTAAAACTGTGTGCCGGACCAGGACTTGAACCAGGACCTCTGCCACTGGAAAGAAGACAGGAAGAGACGGAGTAAAGATCGAATAGTGTCGAGGATGGGGAAGGAAGTCGGCCGTACTCTTTCCAGGGAACAATTCCAGCAATTTCTTCGCGAGATTTAGAAAAATCATGGAAAATTTAAATCTGGATGGCCAGAGCGTCGTCCTTCCGAATGCGAGTCCAGTTGTGACAAAGCAATTGAATATTTTTAATTTCCCTCTTGTTTTGCCATCTGCCGCCTTAAACTCGTTTCTTCACTTTTAACTAATTACCATTAACTTACGTGAGTATAATCTACATTTTCAACAAAGAGAAAAATTGGCCTTCAGTTTTAAAGAATTTAACACCAGATCTAATTTTGTGCTTAGTTTTATGTACGTAATTGATTTTCTAATTTATTTTGACTATTCCTAGTTAGTATCTTTTGTTATAGGGTAAAATGAGTAATTGCCCCGTAACTTAAATTCTGTTGTTGACTTATAAACACATATAAATTCTGTACTAACGATAAACATTTGTAGGAACAACTAATAGTATTCTTAAAGGATCTATTTTACTCCATTCGAAAACATGTTAGCAACGCCAACCCTTAATTAATTCCAAATGAATTGACGGTTTTGTCAAAAGTAATTTTTGCGTAACTATATTTGTTAATTTCATCATTTAAGCAAATAATTCGGCTTAACGCTTGGAGGAGAAGAAACTGTTAAAAAGAACCAATTTTGCGATATATTCAGTTAATTTAATAAGTTAAGTTTTAGTTGGAATTTCTTTAAATTAAACATTTAACAATGTGTAGTTTCAGTGCCTATTATTGTGAGGTGGTATAAGGGCCCGATTTTTGGTCCCAATCAGTCCATGGTCGAGTTTCAGATGAGAAACTTGTGTTAGTTAGTACAACAACAATGCATCAACTTAACTATGAAATACGCGAAAGACAATTATGCCGAGTGTTAAAACAATGACAGTGTCTTTTCCATACGTACCTGATTATTCCGAAAGAACTGTAAACTATGTGGTTATGTTTTTTACTGCTCATAGATATTCAACACTAAACTATTGTGGCAGTATGTGGATGTTTGCCTGCAACCTATAAATGAGGCTTATCGAAAGTTAAACAATGGTGCAGTGGCCATGTAACTGTTTAATATTGTGGGGTTGTGAAAAGTGAAAGTAAAGAACTATGAAACGCAACTGTGCACCAGTCATCTATATCATTTACAGTAGTCAATACTGCACTTCCACCACTATTTTTTCAGCCACTGTAGCAACGCAGTACGTCGACACCGAGGAAAATCAACGAAGAAATAAAGCAGGCGAACATCACACAGTGTAGTAACCACTGTGCCATTTCACTTGGTTTTGCCATTTGGAGACAAGTGTTCTACCAGCTGAATTACCAGAGCATGCTTACTAACCTGTCGTCACTGCTTTACTTCCGCCAGTACCTCATCTACTACCTTCCAAACTTCACACAAGTTCTCTCGCAAAACTTGTAGGGCTAGCAGTTCTGGGGGAAAAGGAATTGCAGAAACAAGGTTCAGCCACAGCTTGGGGATTGTTTCGAGAATGAAGGTGGGAGAGAAGGTACCGGCGGAAGTAAAGCTGTTAAGAGGTGTCGTCAGTCGTACTTGGGGACGTCAGTTGAAAGATCACTTGACAGCGGAAGGCGAAAGTCTTGTGTTCGAGTTTCGATCCGGCACACATGTCAATCGGGCAGGAAGTTTCATATTAGCACACACTGCTCTGCGCAGTGAAAGATACATTCTAGTCAATCATCTATGGGAAATCCTTAAGCTCTCCACTGCTATATCTAGCAGAAAAGGTTGGGTCCTTGGGAGAGCAGACGTAAGACCTATTTTTACTACCACCTGGGAAGATAAGAGAGATGTTGCGCCCGGTTAAAGACAGTATCCGAATTTACAATATTCAGTGAGAGTGTCAGTCCATCTATACCGTGTAAGCCAGCTTTAAAGACTATCATCGTGAACAAGTGGAGATTATCACATTGTAAGACCTAATGAGGAACAGAATAACGTGTTGATGACATTAAGCTCTTGCCCTCTTATACATACTGAGATTATGTTGTTAAGGAAGCAGTAGAAATTATAATGTGCGAGAAAAGCTTTAACCGTGACAGCGATGCGTGGAAGTGACCTGTTGACTCAGAAAATATTGAGAGGTATTCGTTGAATTTTTTTACGAGTGTCCTGGCGCCAGAATCGTAGATAATGGCACGACAGTCAGTTCCTCCTGACGGGGACGATGAATCGATGCAATAGTTCCATATTTAACAATCATATACAACCGTTCGCTCGACGAAAGATCCGAACCGAAAGACTGGAAAGTTGAGCAGGTCACACCAATATTCAAGAAAGGTAGTAGGAGTAATCCAATAAATTACAGGCCCATATCATTAACATCGATATGCAGCGGGATTTTGGAACATATACTGTGCTCGAACATTATGAATTACCTCGACACAGAGTCGACATGGATTTCAAAAACAGCGTTCTTGTGAAACACGACTAGGGATTTCATATTGATTCCATATTTCTGGATTTCCGGAACGCTTTTGACACTGTACCACTCAAGTGGCTTGTAGTGAAATTGCGTGCTTATGGAATATCGTCTCAGTTATGAGACTGGATTCGTTATTTGCTGTCAGAGAGGTCACAGTTCGTAGTAATTGTCGGAAAGTCATCGAGTAAAACAGACGTGATTTCTGGCGTTCCCCAAGGTAGTGTTATAGGCCCTTTGTTGTTCCTTGTCTATTTAAACGATTTGGGAGACAATCTGGGCAGCCATCTTACGTTGTTTGCAGATGAAACTGTCGTTTAGCGACTAATAAAGTCATCAGAAGATAAAAAAAAAACTGCAAAACGATTTAGAAAAGATATCTACATGGTGCGAAAATTGGCAATTGACCTTAAATAACGAAAAGTGTAAGGTCATCTACATGAGTACTAAAAGGAATCCGTTAACCGTCGGTTACACGATAAATCAGTCAGATCTGAAGGCCTTAAATTCATCTAAATACCTAGGAATTACAAATACGAGCAACTTAAATTGGAAGGAACACAGAGAAAATGTTGTGGGGAAGGCTAACCAGAGACTGCGTTTTGTTGGCTGGACACTTGGAAAATCTAACAGACCTACTAAAGAGACTGCCTACACTACGTTTGTTTGTTCGTCCTCTTTTAGAATACTGCTGCGCGGTGTGAGGTCCTTACCAGATAGGATTGACGGAGTACGTCGAAAAAATTGTGAGATGAGAAGCACGTTTTGTATTATCGCGAAATAAGGGTGAGAGTGTCACTGATATGATGCAGGATTTGGGATGGACATCGTTAAAACAAAAGCATTTTTCGTTGCAGCGGTATCTTCTCATGAAATTCCAATCAACAACTTTCTCCTCAGAGTGCGAAAATATTTTGTTAATACCGACCTACACAGGGAGAAACGACCACCATGATAAAATAAGGAAAATCAGAGGTCATACGCAAAGATGTTGGTGCTCTTTCCGTGCGCTATACGAGATTGGAATAATTGGGAATATTGTGAAGGTGTTTCAATGAACCCGCTGCCAGGCCCTTAAATGTGATATGCAGAGTATCCATGTAGACGTAGGTCTAGATGTGGATGTTGATTATCGAAAGCTGGAATTTTCATTGAGATCGGACTCGACAAATTAACCTAGAAAGTTTCCTATATGTCTGTAGCCTTGGACCAAAATAAGTGAAGCTAAAGCTGTACGTTGATACGACTGGAGGCCTATTACTGTGTTACAAAGTGAGTTACTCTGCGTTAACAGCGACACAGGAATTCTTACTTCTCGTGGTAAAGTCGAGGAGACCAGGGGAGCTTTGGGGCGCTGTAATGTTCCCTGCGAAACGACGCGTTTATGGCCCGCTTTAAATTCCTGTTGCCTACCTGACCAGTGTAGTCCAGGTGACTGCATAATAATGTTGTCTGGGGGACACCAAGAAGCGCAGCGGGATGGCTGGGTGCAGCCTGGTGGAGGGAGGGGCGAGGGGGGAGGGAGAGAGGAACGTTGAGAAGGCCTGGGTAAGCACTGACAATTCGCGCTACCCGAGCTTTCTGCATCGCACTCAGGTCTAAGAGAAGTAAACAGCGACCTGTGCGAATCTTGGGATCTACAATGTTTATGGCAAATAATCACGCTTCAAATGGTTCAAATGGCTCTGAGCACTATGGGTCTTAACATCTGAGGTCATCAGTCCCCTAGAACTTAGAACTACTTAAACCTAACTAACCTAAGGAAATCACACACATCCATGCCCGAGGCAGTTATTCGAACCTGCGACCGTAGCGTTCGCGCGGTTCCAGACTGTAGCGCCTAGAACCACTCGGCCACTCCGGCCTGCAAATACGCTTCCCTCTATTCGTCATTGGTCCGATTTCTAGCTTAGTACGCACCTGGGCCTAAGAAATCTTTACGGTGTGTATTTATTTGTACGAGTATGTGAGCGTGCTACAAAACAGTCTTATGTTACAAATAATGTCGTACGTTTATGAATGGTTGATGGTTCATTGTACAGTATACATTCAAAGGCCACGTATTATTTATTGTGAACCATTTCTCTAGTCATATGTATTCTTGGATTGTCGTTGCCCCAGCGCAATAAGTTAATATGACCAGAAGGTGCTTTAACTTGCAACGTGTTGCCTCCTGGGTAGTTAATAACTGAAGATGCTCGCTTCTGTCGAGCGAAACCAGTAAAAATGAAACATATGATACACGGCCGATGGCCGGGTTCTGCACAATAATTACGATGGTCGCTAAGTCAATGTGCAGATCACGTCTGCGTCTTTTTAGAAAATTTCTACCTCAATTTCCTGACAACGGTGGGTATTGATACTTATTTTAAACTACTCTGTCCTTAGTATTCCTTTTCTAGTTGGGAAAAAGATTAGGGTTCAACATCCAGTCGACGATCCACACATCAGGTAGAAAGCACGAACTGGGCACGATAAGAGCAAGAAATCGGCCGAAGAGCTTTAAACGAAGCCATCCATCCCGGCATTCTCATCGTGATATTTAAAAAAAAAAAAAAAAAAAACACAGTAAACGTAAATCTGGATAACGAGATGGGTCGTAATTCCGAATGAGGGCCCAGACTGCTTTCTTTTTCGGATACGTCACTGCATTTATATTTTAGTTCTTGTTTTTAGATTCTCTTTCATTGTTTAAGCTATTCATAAAATGTCAGTTTCTACACGGTTATTTGGATACAGTTTGTACTAGACGGTCACGTAAGTTTCCTTTTTAATAAATCAATTACTTAAGCTCTTACGTCTGTTTTATGTAACATTGTTATACACTTTCCTCGCAGTCAATATGAGTCTAAGACAGTAAGACGATAATATGATCGAGTCGAAATGTCAGACAAGTGCGGAAGTTATCGACAGAGAAGCGAGAAAAGCTAAACCTATATACAAGTACTTAGTGAATAGCACCAAACATGCGACACGAAGACGGAAAGTAGTAAATAAATAGGAAAAAACGACCCTACTGACGTATTACTCTACGAAGTGAACTGAGGAACTAGACAGAGGCCGCTACAACTTCTTTAAATAAAAGAAACATTATTAACATTCTTAGTTCTTTATTCTTCTTGTCTACATATTTCCAGCCCTCTGCCACACCCAAGGCGAATGACATGGCGGTGTGTAACGAAACTGCGCGAGAAACTGGGTGCTGTAATGGAGATTGGAATTCGAGTAATTCGTCTCCTTCAGCATGACAAAGCCGGGCAACACACGGGCGCGGCGACATCTGCAACAATCCGACGCCTTGGGTTCATTCGTAAAGTCCCGAGAAGGCACCATCCGACTCTCAGCTGTTCCCGAGCAAGCAGAGGTAAGGTTTCGGCTCCGTCGACAAACATTCTACGGTGACGGTATCAATAAAACGGTCGGGAGACAAGTGTCAGTCGCACGGTGACTATGCTGGCAAATAAGTACATAGACATGAAGGACAAAGCTTTAGAATGTTAACAACGTTTGTTTTATTGAAATGCTTCAAGATTTTTCGTTTTACAAATTCGAAGACGTTACTTTTCAGCACGCCGTCGTAACTTTGTGATATGACTATATACAGCCATGATCCATTTTAAAGTAATGCGGCATGGTGCATAGCAGTACAAGCAAGGAAGGTGATACTGGAGAATGTCTTCGCGGGCAGGTGCAACGAATTTTTGTTAACGTTATTAAATATACTGAAGATGAGAAGGAGAGGGAATGACAATACACACGTAACGATAATGGAATGTACAAGCAAAATACTGAAGTTGAGAAGTCCTTGGTTTCCATACTTATGTAGGAGACACACGGTGCTGAGATGAATGAGCCTAAAGACGAAAAAAACGAAGTCGCAAAAAATTATTCCTTTGACTATATGGATGAACGTGTCAGTAGGCAGCAGTGTCTGCGCATTTTAAATAATCCAAGGAAACACCAACTTTGAGAAAACTTCTACCACAAAGAGCTGCGCTTTAAGGCCGGCAAAGACATCCGCTTTTTGCTCTGTAAATGGCGGTCGTGTTCTGATACGCCATCAACCAGGCGAACTGCTGCTACAAACATGCACCTGTAAAGGATGAGCCATACACGCAAGCCGGTGTGGGCGGTATTATGCTGTGGGGGGATATTCTTCTGGGCTTCCATAGTAGCTGTGGTAGTGATGGAAGGCATCTTAACAGCAGCTTTAGGGGTTGTAGAGTGGACTTGGTAGATCAAGATTTACGTAGGAATCCGCGTGCGAAAACGTCATCCAACGACGCTACACAGCGTCGAAGTTATGGTGCCGGCGAATATAAATTATGTAAATGGAGGGAGATTCTGTGATGACGTTACAAACTTTCAAGGGTGAGACAGACGGGAAAATGCATAAGTTGCAGAAACGTTCCTTGGTTCGGGTACGAACGAGTCGAAAGTTACAAGTGAAAATCATTCTGGTACCTCTGGCATTGTTGTTGCTATGAATGTAGCGTTTGAAACTTGCAGAGGTGATAGTATAGACCAAAACAAGTGTCTAGTAAACCTGAGGAGCTATGACCACTCGTTTATTTTCTCTAAAATGGAACATATCTCCTCTATCGAACAAGTGCTCATAGCTTTTAAGGTATGCGTTTTAGAGCCCATGTCTACCAGACATTTTTACTTGTTTTGGTCCCTACTGCCACCTCTTGCCTACCCTGCATTCTTAGCAACAGCCGGCCGCAGTGGCCGTGCGGTTCTAGGCGCTACAGTCTGGAACCGAGCGACCGCTACCGTCGCAGGTTCGAATCCTGCCTCGGGCATGGATGCGTGTGATCTCATTAGGTTAGTTAGGTTTAATTAGTTCTAAGTTCTAGGCGACTGATGAGCTCAGAAGTTAAGTCGAATAGTGGTCAGAGCCATTTGAACCATCTTAGCAACACAGTAGCCGTACATGTATTCAACTTCAGAGGAGTCAGAACGGTTTTCGCTTATAATTTTCGACTCATTCATTTCTGGTACAAGTATCCTTACCTCAAATTGATACCTTTAACCTTCTCCATCATGCTGGAAAGTCTGTAGCGTCATCACGGAATTGTCCTGTATATACACACCACTTGGCACTTGGCACGTGGCACTTGCACTTATGATTTTGACACACTGATGTGTCGTTGGATGAAATTTCCGGACGTGCGTTCCTAAGTCCCCTCTACAACGTTTAGAAGGTGTAATGGGTATTACTGGAGATATTTTTATTTTTGTAAGTGGATCCTCAATGTGCACACACGCCAGTGTGTTGGTTGTTTTTTTCTCTGCAGCGAACAGTCTTCCAGAAACATGTCACCTAATTTACTGCCTTATATTTTCTGCATGGTCATAGCTGCACCACTTAATGAACTACGCCTGTCAGTATAGACTTGCGCCCATACGTCCACACTGCAACACTTGACATGCTACCTAGGGAAAATAAGCATTAATGGTTTGCTCTGGTCCAACATGTATATGGACATACTAACCAAACTAAAAACATATTATCTGTATAGTGGCTATAATTATTAGTCCGAAAGTGACCCAACTACTGATCTAACGTTGTTCAGTACACCGTTCCCCCCTGTATATATGTCATCAGTCTTCTGTCTGGTTTGACACAGCCTTCGACAAATTCCTGTCCTGTGCCAGCCTCATCTCAGAAGAGCACTTGTGGCTTATGTCCTGAATTATTTGTTGGATGCCTTACAGTCTTTGTCTTCCTCTGTTGTTTTCACCATCTGCAGCTCCGTCTAGTACCATGGAAGTTACAACTTCATGTGTTGGAAGATGTCCTATAATCCTGTCTCTTCTTTTTGTCAGTGTTTCCCATGTACTAGTATCCCTTTCCCTGTCGATTCTGCAGTGAACTTCGTCATTTCTTACTTTATCAATTCACCTAATTTTCAACATTCTTGGATAGCACCCCATCTCAAATGCTTCAACTCTCTTCCGTTCTGGTTTTCCCACAGTACATCATTCACTACCACACAGTGTTGTGCTCGAAAACATACTTTCTCGAAACTAACTACACGAACATTATTTTGGGCCATGCTTGGTGTCTTCCTCGACAGTGACAGCATCTCCCAGCACTAGAACTGTCCATATCACAAGGTCAAATTCGACCTACAGCGCTCACCGAAGTATGACAGTAGAGTCACGTTGATGTCTTGGCCACCAAATTTGCCTGGTCTGAACCCAATGGAATATATCTGGGACGTTATCGGACCGTTGCTCTGTGGACGCAGACCACCAGACCGTAATTTACAGGAATCGTATTACATATGCCTAGACGTTTGTTGCCACGTATCTTCGGAAACCTACGAAGAATTTTTAGAGTCCATGCCAAGCAGAATCAATGCTGTTTGTTTCCAAAGTAGAACCGACACGCTGTTCAACGGATGATTATAATGTTTAGGCTCATGGACACGCTTCTCATCCCATTCTGTGTACCAACGCTACACCTGGAGAAGAGAACGGAAGATATAGCCGGGGTGGCAGTGGCTTCGTTGTTTACCTCTGAGAAAGCGGAAGGGCAGCTAGTACAACACCCTACGCTCCTACAAGTGTAGCGCTGTCACGCTACGTGACTATATGCCAGTGCCTACTCTGTACAACAATTTAACATTGACCACCTTTTTTTGACAATATTTCGAGACACTTGTGCTGGGAGTGTAATATTTATGAATCCATGTTTCGTCTTAATAAATCACTGGCCGCTATAATTGTTACGCTTGATTTATTCGTGCAAAAGTAATGTAGTTTGTATTTTCGAAACTAGTTCGTCTCATGCAGAATTAATAACTCGTTTATTCTAAGTAACTAGAAATGAGTTTCATATGACCACGCTACATGTTTCTATTGATCCACCATCCAGTCGCAACTATCGCGTATCCGCTCCGATCGTAATTGATGAAATCCTTGGATCAACATGAGAAAACGTAGCGGCAGTCTGCTGCGGAGGCCCATATTCAACAGCGTGCCCTTAACAGTGTGCTCCGAAACACTTGTGTCTGAGACAGAACTGTACGCTGTCGTCAGATTTCTCATAGACCATCGCGTATTCTACTTTACAGAGCGAGCTTGCCTCCGACCTTCAGGTTCTATGAGGATAACTAGACTTCCAACACACTACTCGTTGTTTCACCGTCCTTCATCTACTTTTCATAGGTGTTAACGACATCAGCACGGGAACAGCTCGCCATTTTGACCGTCTCGTACATGGTCGCTCCTAGGTGCAGGGCCACAGCAATCTACCCTTTCTAAGAGTCACTTACGGCAGTGGATTTCCTCATTTACGAGATATTCGAAAACTGGATATTATCGGTTGGGGTATAGTATTTTTAGACATCTCTGCCCATTCATGATCACCATTCTTAGTACAGAAAAGAGCGGTTTGTACAATCGATGACGTCAATTTACGGACACCGTGCAGGATGTTGTCCAAAGGTTGTATAGTTTTTTTCTACCTTCAATTAAGGACGGTAGCAGCAATCATTCGACAGTCACCGCTTGACAATGGCGAGGAAAACTCGGCCGAAAGCTCGTGGATTTTAAACCACAGGACGCCGCTGGAAGCCCGACAAAATTTTATCTCTACCTTGTAGTCGATAATAGGAACTCATTTTTTTAACAAAGAGCAGCCATGACTCAGTAGACACGTATCAGCAGCTATTGCAGTGTGGCGACGCACACATTTTACGCGCTCCATTCTTTAATGAAGACACTTCTTAGATTGAGTGACTTTATTCCTGTTCATAACTCACCCCATGAAGTGATTCCGTTCTACTTTTCGGGCTGTCACCCGTATCTGTGTTGGAGAAATATTTCTCTATCTCCACAGTAGGCCTCTCCTACTGTGAAAACAATTAGTCCTTTGTCGTGGTGACAGGAGTTCATACTGTGGGTTACTGTAGTCCTCTAAAGAAAGGCTAGGCTTGGTTTCAAACACAGCCTCCGCTATTGGTGATTTCGCTGCGACACTAACCTCCCGTGTTACTTTGTCCGGTTGAAGAAACCTCGTCTAGGAAGCTTCTTCCTAGCAAAAAAACTGGAAAACGAACGTATTCAGACTTGGAGAAGAATGAAGCAGAGTAAAAGCAAAAATGTTTTTGACTGCATATAGATAATGCGCTCTCAGCCCCAGAAGTGCCTAGGCCTGTGTCACCGAAAAGATCAGTGTAATACTAATCTCTGTCAATTAAGGTCTGTCAGACTAACTGGAAAAGTGGAAGCAAATGTTAAAGTGTTCCACTGATACCATAGGGCTCAGTATTAGCGTCTGAATAAACTTGAACTGTTCAGAATGCTCCGTCTCTGGGACATTTCGTCCGGTTGTTGGGAATTTGTAACGCTCGTGATGCTGCAGTAGAACCAGCGGATAGAAGAGAATCGCATGCAGAGGCAGGAAAACAAAGAGCATAGCGTTAGCACATGTTGCTTATACACAGTCATTTGTTGATATCGGCTTACTTATGTATCTTATCAACAGCTTCGTACCATACAAGCATTTGCTGTAAACGAATAACTGCAACTGTAAAAGAATGGTAAAATGCATTGCGCGAAACATTTTCATTGCGTTTACCAGTAATACGAGGCGTGTTTTTTTTAAAGTAAGTACCGTTTTGAAATTAAAAAAAGATGTGCTAAGATATCTCAATAATTTTATTTTTACATGAAAGCCTGTACCTTAATCTACTTTTCCACATTATTTCCGTCAATATTGAGGCACTTCTCATAACGTTTTACCAGTTTTTGAATACCCTCCTCATAGAAGTCTGCTGTCTGACTTGTTAACCACTGCATCACCACTGTTTTGACTTCGTCATCGTCTTAAAGACGCTGACCGCCCAGGTGTTTCTTCAAGTGCAGGAACAGATGGTAGTCACTGGGCGCAAGATCAGTGTTGTACGGAGGATGAACTAGAGCTTCCCATCGAAAAGATGTGATGAGACCTTTGGTCTGATTCGCCACATGCAGACGGGCATTGTCTTCCAGCAGAACGATGCCCTTGCTCAACTTCCATAGACTGTTGCTTTGATTCTGGTTACGAGAAACACTAGGAAAGTCATCCCGCAAGGAGTAAATCGTAAAGCGTCTGTTTTCTCCCACCGTATTGTCCACTTCCTGCACAAAACTTTCATTAACGACCGAAGGACGCCCACTCCGTTGTTCATCATGCACATTTGTACGGCCATCTTTAAATGCTATCACCCACTTTCTTACCATTCCATCATTCATAATGTTTTCTCCGTAAAATGCACAGATCTCACGATGTATATCGATCGTTTTTAGGCCATTAGCACTAAGAAATCTTGTAACAGCCTGTACTTTACAGTCGGCGGGACTCACGATTATCGGAGGCATCTTAAACACGCAGTACACAACGTAAACATAGAAGAATCAGACTGTAATGGCGTCTGTGCGTAGATTAAGGTACAGGCTCTCATGTAAAAATAAAATTATTCAGCTATCTTAGCACGTCTTTTTTAATTTCAAAATGGTACTTACTTAAAAAACACGCCTCGGATATAGTGTCTGCTTTACATGTGAGAGAGTCTAGAAACCCGCTGAAATTTTTTCTGGAAATTCCATCTTTTCTATAGACAAACTTTCCATAGAACTTACAGTGCGTGTACTAATGAATCAGGCGAAAGAGTATCTCGACGCCTAAAAACTGAGATACCACCAGAATTATTGAGATCCTTGGAAATGGTAGCCATGACGAAACAGTTGCACCTGATGAGCTAGGTATATAGGAGAGGCGAATACCATCACACTTCAGACCGAAAAGTAGTTGCCTGAAAGTGGTGTTATAGCCGGCACATGAGGATGGGACGCAGCATCTCCGAGGTAGAGATGAAGTGGGGATTTTCGTGTACGACCATTTCACAAGTGTACTGTGAATATCAGGAATCCGGTAAAACACCAAATCTCCGACGTCTCTGTGGCCGGAGGTATATCTTGCAACAATGGGACTAACGACGGCTGAGGAGTCGTTGAGTGTGACAGACGTGCAATCCTTCCCCAAACTGCTGCAGATTTCAGTGTTGGGCCATCAACAAGTGTCCACGTGCGAACCATTCAAGAAAACATCATCGATATGGGCTTTCGGAGCCGAAGGCCCGCTCGTATACCCTTGAGGAATGCACGTCACAAAGCTTTACTCCTCGTCTGGGCCCATCAATACCAACACTAGACTGTTGGTGACTGGAAACATGTTGCCTGGTTGGACGAGTCTCATTTCAAATTGTATCGAGCGGATGGATGTGTACGGGTAAGGAGACAACGTCATGAATCCATGGATACTTCGTGTCAGCAGGGGACTTTTCAAGGTGATGGATACTCTGTAATGGTGTGGGGCGTATGCAGCTGGAGTGATGGGTGACCTCTGAAACGTCTATATACGACTCTGGCAGGTGACATGTACTTTTGATCATCTGCATCCATTCATGTCCACTGTGCTTTCCGATGGAATTGGGCAATTCGAGCAGGACAATGCGACACCACACACGTCAAAAATTGCTGCAGACTGGCTCGAGGAACACTCTTCTGAGTTTTTAAACACTTCCACTGGCCACCAAACTCCCCAGACATGAACATTATTGAGCATATCGGGGATGCCTTGCAATGTGCTGTTCAGAAGAGATCTCCACCCTCTCGTACCATTACGGATTTATGGACAGCCCTGCAGGATTCATGGTGTCAATGCCCTCCAGCACTACTTCGGGCATAAGTCCATGCCACGTCCCATTGCGGCACTTCTCCGTGCTCGCGGGGACCCTACACGATTTTAGGGAAGTGTACCAGTTTCTTTGGCTCTTCAGTGTGAAGGAAATGTATAGCTGATCCACTGATATGTTATGTTTAACTCCTTGAAGATGATTGTAGCAATAGAAATCGGAATAAAATAAACATAAAATTGTATAGGTGATGTTGTAAATATGCTTTTTCCAAATAAATTTAAATGTTAGGAAATCTTTTCTGAAGGTATTTGTCTCGAACGTGCCTGATATGGAAGTGAAACGTGGACGATAAGCAATTCAGACAAGAAAAGACTGCAGTGCTGGATATTATATGGGTAATCGAGTAACAAATAAGGAGGTTCTGAAGCGAATTGAGCAGAAAAGAAATTAAAGGCACAACTTGAATAAAAGAATGGATCGTTTGTTAGGAGACATTCCAACGCATCAAGGAATCTACGTCTGGTGTCGGAGGGAGATGTGTTCGGTAAAAAAGGAGACCATAGGATGAAACAGTAGGCAGGTTCAAAGGGGTGTAGATTGCTGTAGTTTTCTGGAAATAAAAAAGCTTGCACGGGATAGACTAGCCTCAACAGCTGCATAAAACCGGACTCAAGACAGCAACAACATATAAATTATATCATATTTAACTCCGTTATTAAGCTAGGAAAATTGCACTACAATATATGCTCATCCGGAAATAACAGTAGCATCAGTCCGGAGACTGGGCTGAACGTTACAGTGCTTTAGTAAGCACGCCCTGCATATGCCACGATATGATCTTATCGTCGCTCCTCTTTTTTTGTCCTACCTTCTTGCATCCATAAATGAAAATGATTTATTTTAAGTGGCCTGTAAACTTATCCGTTCCACATCATTTAATTACGTCGTGGAAATTATAAATGGAACTTGGAACTAACTAAGTAATGGCGTGACGCTGTAATTGCTACACGTATTACCTGGTTGATACGAGATAATAACCCGCAGTTCACCTTCTGCCGGTACTGTGTAAATATGTCCCCCATTTAAATCAAACAGTTGTACTGTTTTTTTTTTTTTTTTTTTTTTTTTTTTTTTTTTTTTTTTTTTTTTGTACGGAGGTAGGTTGTCAGACCTGTTCCGCCGGCTTTCTTCGATCTGTCTGGCTACATTGAATTTCTATGTTTTTTTGGTGAACCATAAAAATATCTTACAAAGGAAACACTCCTACGGGCTTAAAATCTTTCATTATCCCTGCTTTTAGTATTTCACCTTGACGTTATGATTTCTGCCAGTGTATCTAATCGTGTGGCTCATCTTAGTCCTTCACTAACGCCGTTTTTATTCTTTTGTCGAGGAAGATATCTAAAAGAACACAATCGTTCATCTGGGTGTGATATTTAGTTCAACAAGCAACGAAACAGGGTAGCTCTGTTTTAAAGAAGCACTTTAGTTTTCACCAATAGCTCACATATTTCTATCAGCGGCATGAAATAATCGTGAAATTCCCATTTCTCTGCCTCCGCGGCAGATATTTCACGATTATGTTCTCTTCGAATTGGTAATTACGTTTGGCTTTTACTATACACTTTACATTCCAACTACGTTTTCCACTCTCCTCCATCCTGAGTTCAACCATATGTAGCCCATTCATCGACTTCCACAACACGCTCTGGCGAGATGTAGGGAGTGTTGCTTCGAGGTCTGACGGTTAAGATTTTTGAACATTTATGTTAAGCCATTCAAACGATCTTTTGAGCATACACATCGCTTACCTCCTGAGCGAAGACCGGACAAGACTCACTCGGTGTTGAACATATACGTATTTATCAAATATTTTTAATCTTTGAAATCGAGCGCTAAGCTTTTGCAAGAGTTGGTTTTGTTAAATACAGTGTGCAGTCACATTAATGTGACTAAGCAATGTAGTAAGATCTACATCTATATCTATACTCCGCAAACCTCTGTGATGCGCATGGCAGAGATTACGTCCTATTGTAGCAGTTATTATGATTTCTTCTCGTCCCATTCACGAATGGAGCGCAGGAAGAATGATTGTTTGAATGCCTCTGTGTTCTAATCTTATTCTCACGGTCCTTATGTCCGCGATATGTAGGGGGCTGTAGTATATTCCTAGAGTCATCATTTAAAGCCTGTTTTTGAATCTTGCTTAATAGACTTCCTCGGGATAATTTACGTCTGTCTTCATGAGCGTTCCAGTTCACCACCTTCAGTATCTCTGTAACATTCTCCCACGGACCAAATAAACCGGTCACCATTCGTGCTGCCCTTCTCTGTATACGTTAAATATTTCCCCTTAGTCCTTTTTGGTGTGGGTTCCACACACTTGAACAATATTCTAGAACAAGCCACACGAGTGGTTTGTAGGCAATCTCCTTTGTTGACTAATTGCTTTTACCCCATATTCTACCAATAAACCGAAGTCTACTACTTTGTTTACTCACCACTGAGCCAACGTGATCATTCCATTTCATATCTCTGTGGTACACACTGATTTTGTATGAATTGGCCGGTCCAAAAGTGACTCATTGATATTATAGTCATAGCGTACTAAGTTTTTTAGCCGTCCGTTGTGCCGAGTGGCTCTAGGCGCTTCAGTCTGTAACCACGCGGCCGCTACGGTCGCAGGTTCGAATCCTGCCTCGGGCATGGATGTGTGTGATATTATTAGGTTAGTTAAGTTTAAGTGATTTTAAGTTCTAGGGGACTGATGACCACAGATGTTAAGTCCCATTGTGCCCAGAGCCATTTTACTAAATTTTTTTCATTTTGTGAAGTTCACAGTTTTACATTTACGAATATTTGAAGGAAGTTGCCAGTCTTTGCACAACTTTTAAATTTTATGAAGGTCGGCTGATTATTTATGGAGCTTCTTTCAGATAGCACTTCATTTTAGGAACTGCATCATCAGCAAAAAGTCTGATGTTAATGTTAATATTGTCTGTAAGGTGATTAATATACAACTTAAGCAGCAAGAGTGCCAACACACTTTCTGAGGCACACCTGAAATTACTTCTGTATCTGAAGACGACTCTCCATACAAAATAACAAGCTGCGTCCTCTCTGCCATAAAGTCGTCAGTCCAGTCACAAATTTCATTTGATACCCCGTATTATTGTACTTTCGAGAAAAAACGTAAGTGGTATACTGACTCAAATGCTTTTCGCAAATCAAGAAAACCTGCATCTACCTGAGTGCCTTGATCTGTTCTTGACAGCAAAATTCATCACAACTTCTTTTAATGCCTCCCAAGCATATTTTCATTTCCTCATAGCCGTTCGTCACTAACAAATCTTACCTGAAATGCGATGGAAACAGCTGTGTGACACGTTTCATTGTCCTGATATCCGGCAGTAGTTTTGAATAAATGTTTGATTGCTCCATGTGCGTCCGTAATTTACTTCAATGTTGAAAACAAAGTATAATGTTGCGAAATACTATTGCCACTACTGAAATTTCAATCTAAGTCGACTCACAGGCGCTGTTAGCTCTCGCAGTCACATAGCTCGACGAAATGTTTCTTGACGGTTTTTATGCGTTGCCTGGACAATTTGCACTCGACGGCGATTCTGTCACAGGTATTGAATGTTTGCCGAATGGTCCTTTTTAACATCGCCGTTCTAAGAGGTCATATGTAGCTACAGTGTCCATAATCTGAGATTTAAAGATTTTAGGCACTAATTTGATTCATTCTACAGTCATACTCATAAATTAAGGATAATGCTGTGGTGGGCGGTTTGAGGGTTTAAACCAACTTGGGGTACGACCATGCGGTGCATTTCACCAGTGGTTGTCGCACGGTAGCGCTGGCAGCAGTCCACATACGCAGAGGTGTGTTGGTGCAGGTCAAAGTACGGTGCAGCGTGTAAGTTTGAGAACGTTCTCAGACATGCTAATGGTGACTGTGTGTTGAAAATGACTCAAAGAACACATATTGATGACCCTATGAGGAGTAGAATACTAGGGCGACTGGAGGCTGGTCAAACACAGCAGGTCGTAGCACGGGCCCTTCGTGTGCCACAAAGTGTGATCTCAAGATTATGGCAACAAATCCAGCAGACGGGAAACGTGTCCAGGCGCTAGAATACGGGACGTCCTCAGTGTACAACACCACAAGAACAACAACATCGCACAATCAGTGCCCGCAGACGGCTACGGAGTACTGCAGGAAGCCTTGCTCGGGGCCTTACTGCAACCACTGGAACAGTTGTCTCCAGACACACAGTCTACAGCCCGGAGACCTGCAAGGTGCATTCCACTGGTCACAGGAGAGTCTCTAAAGGCTAGTTTCAAGAACAGAGTACATGGTCACTGGAACAGTGGTCCCAGGTTATGTTCACGGACGAGTCGAGGTGTAGCCTGAACAGTGATTCTCGCCAGTTTTCATCTGGCGTGAAACAGGAACCAGATACCAACCCCTTAATGTCCCTGATACGGACCTGTATGGAGGTCGTGGTTTGATGGTGCTGGGTGAGATTATGATTGGTGCACGTAGACCCCTGCATGTGTTTGACAGAGGAACACTTAACAGGTCAGGTGTATCGGGACGTCATTTTGCACCAGTAAGTCCGCATTTTCAGGAGTGCAGTGCGTCCCACCTTCCTCCTAATGGATGATAACGCACAGCTCCACCGAGCTGCCATCGTGGAGTAGTACCTTGCAACAGAAGATATCAGGTGAACCGAGTGGCCAGCCTGTGTTCCAGGCCTAAACCCCCTCGAGGACGTCTGGGATGCTCTCGGTCGACGTATCGCTGAACTTCTTCAAACCCCTACGACACTTCAGGAGCTCCTACAGGCACTGATGCAAGAATGGGAAGCTATACCCCAGCAGCTGCTCGACCACCTGATGCAGAGTATGCCAACCCGTTGTGCGGTCTGTGTACGTGATCAAATCCCATATTGATGTCGGGATACATCTGCAGGAAACAGTGGCGTTTTGTAGCGCATGTGTTTCTGGACGGTTTTCTCAGCTTCTCACCAATACCGTGGACTTACAGATCTGTGTTTTGTGTGTTCCCTATGAGCAGATGCTATTAGCGCCAGTTTTGTGTAGTGCCACGTTGTGTGGCACCACATTCTGCAATTATCCTTAATTTATGAGTGTAGTACTTTATATAGAAAACAAGGTTGTAGGATTCAGTTACGTTTCTAGGACCTATTACTAAATTCTATTTGCTATTTTTTTACACATAACAATTGTGTTGGCCATATCCTCAAGAACGTTGATGAATTTCTGTAAAAGTGCTCAAATGGCGCCGTATCTGCCAGACCAACGCTTCAGGTCTCGTGTGCTTAGCGCTGTCGTTGAATCACTAATGAAGCCAGCTTTTAAATCGTACCATAGTAGCGTGCTATGGCAAAACGAGTTGTTCTCAACTGTAACAAAATACAGGTCTGTTTCTTGATTAACCTCTACAGCGCCTTTAATGACTGACTTGATCCTCGGGTTCACACCATTGTACGAGGCTGTGCATAAAAGTAATGCCTTCGAATTTTTCATGTGAAAACTCTAGAAATTTTTAAAATAAGACACATGCGATTAACATTCTACAACTTTATTCTTCGTCTCTATATACACTACTGGCCATTAAAATTGCTACACCAGGAAGATGATAAACGGGTATTCATTAGGCAAATATATTATACTAGAACTGACATGTGATTACATTCTCACGCAATTTGGGTGCATAGATCCTGAGAAATCAGAACATAGAACAACAACCTCCGGCCATAATAACGGCCTTGATACGTCTGGGCATTGAGTCAAACAGAGCCTGAATAGCGTGTACACGTACAGCTGCCCTGCAGCTTCAACACGATACTACAGTTCATCTAGAGTAGTGACTGGCGTATTGTGGCGAGCCAGTTGCTGGGCCACCATTGACCAGACGTTTTCAATTGGTGAGAGATCTGGAGAATGTGCTGGCCAGGGCAGCAGTCGAACATTTTCTGTATCCAGAAAGGCCCGTACAGGACCTGCAACATGCGGTCGTGCATTATCCTGCTGAAATGTAGGGTTTCGCGGGGATCGAATGAAGGGTAGAGCCACGGGTCGTAACACATATGAAATGTGACGTCTACCGTTCAAAGTGCCGTCAGTGCGAACAAGAGGTGACTGAGGCGTGTAACCAATGGCACCCCATACCATCACGCCGGGTGATACGCCAGTATGCCGATGACGAATAGACGCTTCCAACTTGCGTTCACCGCGATGTCGCCAAACACGGATGCGACCATCATGATGCTGTAAACAGAACCTGGATTCATCCGAAAAAATGACGTTTTGCCATTCGTGTACCCAGGTTCGTCGTTGAGTACACCATCGCAGGCGCTCCTGACTATGATGCAGCGTCAAGGGTAACCGCAGCCATGGTCTCCGAGCTGATAGTGCATGCTGCTCCAAACGTCGTCGAACTGTTCGTGCAGATGGTTGTTGTCTTGCAAACGTCCCCATCTGTTGACTCAGGGATCGAGACGTGGCTGCACAATCCGTTATGGCCATGCGGATAAGATGCCTGTCATCTCGACTGCTAGTGATACGAGGCCGTTGGGATCCAGCACGGCGTTCCGTATTACCCTCCTGAACTCACCGATTCCATATTCTGCTAACAGTCATTGGATTTCGACCAACGCGAGCAGCAATGTCGCTATACGATAAACCGCAAACGCGATAGGCTACAATCCGACCTCTTTCAGAAACGTGATGGTACGCATTTCTCCTCCTTACACGAGGCATCACAACAACGTTTCACCGGGCAACACCGGTCAACTGCTGTTTGTGTATGAGAAATCGGTTGGAAACTTTCCTCATGTCAGCATGTTGTAGGTGTCGCCACCGGTGCCAACCTTGTGTGAATGCTGTGAAAAGCTAATTATTTGCATATCACAGCATCTTCTTCCTGTCAGTTAAATTTCGCGTCTGTAGCACGTCATCCTGGTGGCGTTGCAATTTTAATGGCCAGTAGTGTATTTGCATCCCTCAGCCGCTAGAGGAGTCCGAACTGTAACGTGTAACATGGCGGTGTGAAACATATTTACGTAGGTAGAGAAACAACGTGTTGCAATCGAGTTCCGAATTCAAAGAGTTCGTTCACACATGAAGCACCAACTCCTTCAGCATGACGATGCCACGTCTCACACGAGAGCTGCGATATCTACAACAATCCGACGTTTGGTGTTCACAGTTATCCATCATTCTCGATACTGTCCCCACTTAGCCTCATCAGAATTTCATCTGTTTCCGAAACTTAAAGAATACCTTCACTTTGATGGTGATGAGGCGGTGCAAGCAGAGGCGAGGTTGTATCTCCGTCAAACATTCTACAGTGACGGTATCAACAAACTGGTCTCTCGTTGTGAGGTGACTATCTTGAGAAATAAATATGTAGACATGAACAATTAAGGTGTATAATGTTTATAAAGTTTGTTTGATTTAAAATGTTTTATGAGTTTTCACTTAAAAATTCGGATGAATTACTTTTCAGCATGCCCTGGTATATACCACTTATAACGTATGCTCCGTCATTGCGACAATATTTTCTCACATCTAGTCCCAATTGTTGTATTGATTGTCATAATTCAGACAGATCTTCCTGTACTATGGCGAAGAGATAAAGGTGAATCTGATCTCGACCTAATTTAAACGCCTTGGCATAGTGATGGTCTGCCGTTACCTTCTTCCGACCTTTGAAATGGCTTACCCAGCCATTTTATGGCTGCCTAAGTTTAACGTCGACTCTGGATCACGATCAAACTTAGAAATTTTTTATGTCAATAAACATTCGCAGAGGTGAGACAAGTGGCAAGTGACCGATAAAAATCCTTACAATGACCGGGGATCGAACCACAGACCTCTGGATCCGTTGCCTGGCACTTCACTATTGACCCAACTAATTAAGTAATTTTCATATTCTCACCTATGAAGAATTTCCAGAAGTATGTTTGATTATTTTAACGTAGACAAAGATTTCACTTGACCGATTTTACTATTTTTATTTTTATTTTTTCGTATTATTTTAAGTTTTCCATTCTTTCCTTCGTGCATCGTGGTCCCCCAGCCTACTTATACCCTGCTGTTATCGCTTATAGCTGGACGGTACCCTTGATTATGCCGGGAATTATTTGCCGCAAGGGTAAACAACAAATTGCAGCCAGCCGCATTTCATGACAATACGGACAGGTCTCTACAATGGCGCGTACCGTTTCTGACCATCAGTTTGAGATGAGATGACTGACTAAATACACGATCGTGTTCGTCCCTTGTCAATAAGGAAGAAGAATGTGAAGTGCAGTAACAGCACAGAGCTCTGATTACAGTCAGAACATCATCAATGGCGTTGAAATCCCTGGGCTAGCAGGACAGAGCGGATTAGGTTATATTTGTGGAAAGGAGCCAAAATAAGTTACTATCAGTTGCACTCAACGTATAAACTTTATTTGTTAATACACACAATCACACAAGCAAGAATCAAAAACTCTCAAAGTTTTAACGAAAGACCTCCTCTGATTTAATTTAGATCGGGTGCAAGCCACATCTAAAATCGAAAGCACAAGGCCTAAGCAAGGAATAGAAGTACAGGAGTTCTTCTGGAGGTTTCACTTCTTTAGAAAAAAAAGATTACCTTCAATATAGACAGGCTGAAAGTCTTAGCTTAAATTTTTCCCGTAGAACTCGGCTGAAGGCCACATATTAATCAAGAACAGTGTTACGGCTTAAGACTGAGACAAACATTTTCAATGTTTAATATAGATAGTTTGAAAACTCGGCTGAAGGCCGCATATCAACAAAACAATTTAAGTGCTTGAGGCCTAGGAAGAAGAACTATCAATTTGAAAAAAGCTAAAGGCCTTACCTTAAAATATTTAGTGTAAAACTCGGCTGAAGGGCTCATACTGAAGAATAACTACCTTGTGACTTAAGGGCAAGAGAAGGACGTGAATTTTTAGTTTGAGAGAGATTAAAACTCGGCTGAAGGCCAAACACCACGCAGAAAACAATTTTACTGCTTAAGGCCTAAAGGGAAGAGCTAATTTTCAACTAAAATAGACCAAAGGCTTTATCCTAAAATGCTTCACATAAAACTCGGCTGAAGGCCACGTATGAATTCCAAACAATCTCACGGCTTAAAGCCCAGACAAAGAAATTTCCAATTTTTAATTTGTTGGATTACTCGGCTGAAGGCCACATAAAAACTAGAAAATATTTCTTACTGCTTAAGGCCTACACAAAATTTTTTAACTGTGATTTGAAAAGGCTGAAAACGCGGCTGAAGTCCATGTACCAACTTGAAACAAATTTACGGCGTAAGGCCTAGACAAAAGGAATATCCAATTTTAATTTTGAAAGGCTGAAACTCGGATGAAGACCACATACCAAACAAGAAACAAATTTTTTGTACGGCGTAAGGCCTAAGAAGAAAAGCCTGGCGATTTTAATAAGCTAAAACTCGGCTGAAGATCACACAGGGTACTTAAGACTAAAAAGGAAATCACTATGTAGATGATTCAAATGGCTCTCAGCACTATGGGACTTAACTGCTGTGGTCATCAGTCCCCTAGAACTTAGAACTACTTAAACCTAGCTAACCGGTCGGTCAGACGGTTCCAGACTGTAGTGCCTAGAACCGCTCGGCCACTTCAGCCGGCCATCACTATGTAAAACACAAGGAACGGCACTCAGAAGGTTCCGAGGGTCGGCCTGGGAAGGTAACATTACCGCATGTTTCGGTGAGACAGGCAGCCAGACCGACAATCTCTTAATTGGAAGGCAACCCAACCGAAAGCCAGCTGACGAACCAACCATTAAGTTTAGTTCTGCTCCACCCGACCAGCAAAACAACAACAAGATGTCAATAGCACAACGTTCTGGATACTGGTGCCCAATCCATCCAAGTTAGAATAAATGCCCAAAACTACCAACAATACCTCAGCTGTCGAACTACACCTCAGCCGCTGGATAGCATCAACACGACAAGGAAAATACACCGCCGAAAACTACGTCAACGACCAGGGCAGGTAACCGGAACCTCAACCGCCACGAGGCAGAAGATTCCACAGAGACACTTCATTAATGAAGGAATGAATTAAATTAAGTTAAACACCACTCAGGGAGACGGCTGCAATTCTAGCGGACCTCAATGAACACACATTGTTGCTCGCGGGAAGCAACAACCCGGATCAAACAAATAGATGTGATAGCAGTTGATGCTTGATAGTAGGTTAAGTGAGCACTCAACTTTAGTGTCCAGGATCGGTGGGCGACGAACTTCGTAACCCTCCCAAGAAGCGCCTCACAACTCCAACTGCCCGTGCATCCCGCCAGCGGCTCCAGCCTGACCACGCAGCGCGGAGACTTCGTCACTGTTCTGTCCCAACCGCCGACTGCCTCACACACGGAAACAGTCAAAAGACCAAATACACGTCGGCCGATGAGACGACCGACTGTACAACCGACCAACGGTCGTTCCCACTCCAGTCTCCTTCCGTCGGACAGTGCATATGTGTCCCCAGCGATCGGCATATACTGTCTTTCAGCACCTCACTGGCGCTCCGTCCTTGACGTTGCTCCATGCGCGACCGCACTCCCGGTCTGTCTCCAACTGAACTCCAGATACACGATGACCCGGAAATACTATCTGCTGCTCCAGAGATAGTACGACAGTGCACTTATCGATAAGTGCTGCTGCTGCCACTCACGGACAAGTGTGGCAGGAAGTTAGTGACGCCAATAAATGGAATAAGAAAACGAGCTGGTAGTACTGTAAATAGGGATGACAAACAATAAGTGGCATGAACACGAGCCGTGCACGTCTCAGGCCTATTCAAGTGGCATCACTTCGGCACCTTTGTTGGTGACTCACGAGTCCAGTACGAGATACCACTTGGCGCCCAAAGGTGAGACATGTGTATATCATCCCAGAAGAGGGTTTCATCGGACGCGCCTGTCAACACGCTCGCTTCGCAGCTAGGTTGTTGAGCCAGGAGCCGTCGTGGAACTCGGTGCCATCGTTGATGAGTTTCCACCATCTGTTCGATCTTCAGCGAGTTTCTCCAGTTTGTCGCAGTCAAAACTAAATGCGTTCATGTCGCGCTTTGCACAATCTTTAAAGCGTAGTACAAGTCTTTCACGGGGTTTCTTGGCAATAGTGTTGTCTCACTAAGTAGTGTCCATCGAGGACGAGAGTGGTCCATACAATACAGATGTCCTACCCACCGCAGCAGACATTCCTTGAGCCTGGCGGTGATATTTGATAGATTCGCCGCGTTCAGGACCACCTCGTTTGTCACGCGGTCCCTCATGTTATGCGAAGAATGTAGGCACTGAAGATGTAAGATCTTGGTCATTCGTTCTCGTTTGACGCTTGATGCCCAGGTCTTGGCACAATACAAGGGCGCTTCTTGATAGGGGAGCATTTTTTTTTTTTGTTGTCATCGTAAGGAATTTGTCGTCCTGTATTCCTGTGCAGAGCTTCCCGAAAGTGTTTGAGGCTTTGCCAATTCTCCTGTTTATTTCGTCGTCCAGAGAAAGATAGACACTAGCGAGCCGAAGTAGCATAATTTGTCGACTACGTTCAACAAGGAGCTATATAATCTTATGGCAGGCGTATCTGTGTGCCCTGGCGGCATAATAACTGTCTTCTTTACATTCACACGAATAGAGAAGAGGCTGCGTGCAGCAGCAAGTATGTCCATAAGCCACTAAGGTCGTCTTTAGTATGTGCTATGAATGTTGCAACGTCAGCGAATAAAAGGCTGCTTACAAGTAAGTCCTGAAGATAGCGCTTGGGCCTGAGTAACGAGATGTTGTAAAGTTTCCCGTGTGTCCTGGCATGTAGGTGGGTGTCCATGTCTGGTTCGTCGAAAGCAACTTTGAGAAGTAACGGGTAGAGCATACCAAACAATGTAGAGGCCATTGTTCGGCCTTGACGAACATGTGTTTGCACAACAGAGGGATCCTATGAGGTTCCTCAAATATCACCGCATTCTCCATATAGTCGTGAAAAGCCCTTATCTTCAAGAATTCTGGAGGATGCCCTGTCTTTACTAGTGAAAAATACAGCCCCTGCCTGCTGACTGCAGCAAATGCAATATTTAGGGCGATGAAGTCTATGAACAATGGTGTATTCTGCTTGCTGTATTTCTTTCTGATTTGGTGGAATGCGAAGGTCATATCAGAAGTAGATCGTTGAACGTGAAACGATCATCGACGCTCAGGGTACAGACACTCTTCAAGCTTCTCCAGTCTGCTCAGCACCATAAGGGGAAACGATTTTCCGACGTTACTCAGGAGTTTAATTCCGCGGCAGCAGCTGTAATCGA
This sequence comes from Schistocerca piceifrons, assembly GCF_021461385.2. Classification (NCBI taxonomy): domain Eukaryota; kingdom Metazoa; phylum Arthropoda; class Insecta; order Orthoptera; family Acrididae; genus Schistocerca; species Schistocerca piceifrons. The sequence goes on from NC_060140.1 coordinate 753,377,842, forward strand.
CGCAGTTCCACATCGGGCATGTTCTGCGGCACAGTATCCTCACCCAGCATTTCAATAAAAGGTTGAGACCACTGTGAGGAGCAGACGCTATGCGTATGATGTCTTTACCAAGGCATTTGCCGCATATAATCTGCGCAACATCTCTCTGAAGCCCTCCTTAATGGGCACGGCCTCCAGCTCCGGCAGGATGACAACTGAGAAATTTGTCGTATCAGTTCTGGGTTGATATTGACCGGACGTGACTAGGGACTGAAATAATGTTACACCCATAGTTGAAAGTGTCACAATCTCTGATGACTGTACCATCGGTCTCCTTAACTGGGGTAGCCTTCTTGGACAGGGCGGGGGGTTCTTGGCTGGCTCTGAGCACTATGGGACTCAACTGCTGAGGTCATTAGTCCCCTAGAACTTAGAACTAGTTAAACCTAACTAACCTAAGAACATCACAAACATCCATGCCCGAGGCAGGATTCGAACCTGCGACCGTAGCGGTCTTGCGGTTCCAGACTGCAGCGCCTTTAACCGCACGGCCACTTCGGCCGGCTGGGGGGGGGGGGGGGGGGGGTTCTTAATTGCCCGTTTGATACCCAAAAACACTCTGCCAACGTTTGCAGCGCCGACACACTCCAGTACACTTGCGCAAAGTTTCTGCCTGTATGCGTTAACACAGGTACGAACGGTCAATTCAGCGATTGCCTTATTTTGCTTGGATCCCTGCGGGTAGTATATCACGGTTTAGAGTGCCAATTGATATTTACCTGACGCTTAAAATGAAGAAGGGATTACAAGATGTCAATATTTTCGAGGAAACAATCTGGATTTCGCTTATGAAGTTAAAAATGTAGTGCCGGCATTAAAGGCAGGAAGTGATTAGATTTTCAGCCAATATTCAGCGATGGGTACGTTTGAGTCCCAGATGTCAACCTCTTTCCGATCTCTACCACCAAATATTTCCGCTCTTGCAGCGCCCTTAATTTTGCAAAGATTTATTTTCGGTTTGCTAGTTGTTTTAGCAAAGTGAATATTTTTAGGCCGAAGCAGACTTATGTCACTAATATCGATCAACAGCTCTCACTGATCTTGTCCGCTTCACGTGTGCGTAGGCAGTCCGGCCAAGCAGCAGAATCATATCCGATACGGGAGTGGTCTAGAATGCACTAACGATCCGTCCCCCTACGCTACGGTTTTCGCAAAACGGATTCTTTACTTGCGCAGTCGAGGTATACAGCTATCAGTGTCATTCGTCGACTGCTAGTTGACAAACGCAGAATCATAATGCATTCTGTTATCCCGATAGGGCTATCAGTGGTGCATAACAGAACCTTGTGAAGCCGGCCAGGGTGGCCGAGCGGTTCTAGGAACCGCGCGAGCGCTACGGTCGCAGGTTAGAATCCTGTCTCGGAAATGGATGTGTATGATGTCCTTAGGTTAGTTAGGTTTAAGTAGTTCTAAGTTCTAGGGGACTGATGACCTGAGCAGTTAATTCTCATAGTGATCAGAGCCATTTGAACCATTTTTGCTACCAAAAGCACCCATTAGGAGGCGTGCGCCAGCCTCCTCTTCGGGATAACAGTTGCCCCTTCGAACTGCCGCTTCGAAAACTCACCTGCAATCTAGTCATCTTGGTCCCAGTAAAAATTATCGACCCTCTTACCTCTGACCCAACACGTTCACTGACTCATGAAGAATTTATAACTGCACTGGAACACGACGTTACATAAACCTTCTTTTCTATAGATAATTTTGACCCCCCCCCCCCCCCCCCCAAATCGACGAGCATGCTCTACGGTTATTGTAACGATACTCAAATGTGCTACCAAAGGAATCTGACACCGTCCAGTTTGACTGAGACAGACCTTTGACCATTTAAATAAATAAGTGTAGGCCGATATGTGAAGACTGCCTCAACCTACAATATTTGATTGTGACTTACTCCATCAACAGTAGTATCTAATTTTTTGACCATTCTTTGTTGATCGTATAAGTGCGAAGGATTACCTTTCCTTCCTTTCACGTAAACTCCTTACTGACGAACCTGCTGTATGTCCTGTTACGATTTCAGTACTTACATTTATAAGAAGATAATTGTTTTGGGTTCAGATGTGCCTTATGAAGAGCAAACTTAATTATGCACCTTCAGTAGAGGGTGTGAAAACATTTGCAGCAGGTAAAGTGCTGTAAAATAAATTTGAAGAGCCTAATACTAACTGCTGGCTAAAGATATCTGCTCAGAGATTAATTTGTAATATGACCGTATCACGTTGAAATTTACCGCTGTTATGGTTGTTGCGATCAACCTTCCAAGGAGACTTTAAGTCTAAGTCATGTTGAGGCTCAGCTGTTGGGTGTGCTGTTTGGCTACCTCACTTACGACACGAAACATCAAAATGCTATATAAGTGGGTGCAGAACTCATGCATCAGTTAAACAATCTCCAGGGCATGGACACCTATTGTGCAACGGAAACACCGTTACATTGAGACAATAATTAGATATACAAATAACTGACTATATTTATTAATTAATTAAGGAGCGCCTAGTCGGGATTAATTATAGTAGACCTGCACTGAAAAATATCGATTTAATTTCATCGAAGTTATGTGTGAATCAATAAAAGTGACGGTTAAGCATTTACTGTCGTGCGGACAGCAGTTCTCTAAACAAAAAACAGCAAACGGTGGCTCTCTATAAGTTTAATTGCATCTGAATGTTCCACTAATACACTGGAGGATACCTCAGGTCTCGCTGGAAGACTTCTTTGGAAGTGCTACAAGCTTTCGCAATCTGCACAGCTGGCAAGTTAAAACTAAAGGAGCGCAATACTCACGTATTAACGCAATAAATAGAGCAACCCAAGTTACGCAGCAAATTCTGTCAATTGTAAGCTGCTCAGATAAACGGCAATGATAGCTCAGCGAACCTGCTCCAGAATGCACGGGTCAGAACTGAAAGAAAACGGCATAGGTGGCGGCACAGAAAGGCTGCCACTGTCGTCTCCTCGATCAGCAGAGAACGAGACGGCTTCCCTATGGCAAGCTCTGAAGCTGAATAGGCCTCTCAACCTACCTCTCAACTCCTTAAAAAATTCAGTAGGTAAGGAAGGACTTCCAGCCATTGCCACAGTGACCAGTGAGAAATTCGCTGTCTTTTTCCACAACGCGGGGGTACCCTTGCACAAATGTTTCATTCTTGGCTCAATGAATATGTTTCGAGGTGCAGAGGGCTGATATCGGCTCCCAATAACTTTCCACTCATTGGTCGAACCGTTCACTCCAAAGCACTGAGTGAGGAAAGATTCATATGATGGATTGTAAGATTTTGGAGCGAAGGTAACAAATTAGCCTATGATGGACTAGCGGCGAATTTGTGACACTTGCATGGAATGATGTGTGGAGAAGAAATGTGTTGACATTTGTAAAGAGCCCAGGTCACTACAGATAGTGGACAGGGTGTCCCTGTTCACCGCTGTCTGTGACGTATTCTGGAGAAGGGCAGAACCCATTTCCTGCACAAAGTATCCGGCCCTGCCCCAGTTCTGAAAATATCATTTCAAAGGACGAGCCTTTCCTACGAAATAATCGCAGCATTCACTTTGAGAATGTATGGGCGGACACTGAATACAACATCTTGGCAGCGGAAACACAGTCAAACAACATGCAATTAAATCCACACCTTCTCCCTCCGTTAGAAGACGAGCAAACTAGTATGAAACTTATAATAAAAAAAATTATTATAAAAAAATTTACTGGTCGTAGTTTTGTAACATTTCAATTTATGTTAAAACTAATTTCTAGAAGCGCATGTCGTGGACTACAGCAGGCCTACTGAGGATGCGGCTAGGCAGGCAACATTGCTCACGCACGCTCGCCGCATAGGTTGTAAGGTCTCGCGGTAAACTGGGATGGTCAGATGTCGTTATGAAGCGCAGCACGGCCGACTGGTAGATCAGGGAAAGTGCAATGTACTGCCTTCAGAGGAATGGCCACAGTTAGGTACGTCATAGGTTTACATAACAACATACAATGAATACGTTGCAGTACTCAAAAATTTAACTTCTTTCTACTTTGTCATTAGGAACCAAATTTTAAAATCATGCCTATTATTTAATGATGTACCAATACTCAAGTTTTGTAGTTCATGACATAACTGGGTTTTGAGGTTTGAATTTTTAATATGATTTTAATGGTGCTCCTGAAAACCAACTGCTGGTACTCACACACAACTTTCACATGCTAGATTTTGTAGGTACACTCAAAAGAGACACAGTTCAAAGAGACTGCGCATTTATTTTAAGATAAATATTCATAATTTGTTTTCAATGTTGATTACAAATTTCAAACTTAAATTTCCTTTAATTATTGCTTCATAAATGTGATCAATATAAACAAATTACATGTTCTGTAATATTAATGCCTAGAAGTATGCGAACACATCAAGACCACATCCTGAAAAAATTTCGTTCAGATTTTTTTATGTTTATGATAAAAGTTGGCAATGAGCTTAGATGAACAAACTTATGGAAAATGGATTTTAACATTTTCTCAAAAAATAAATATTACTGCGACACACATATCCAGTAAAATACGCTGGCATCATAACGATTTCGCTTCCTGCTTATATGAGGCGTATTCTTATAATTTCAAGATTGGGGTAGCCTTGAATTTTCTGAACGAAAATCTACTCCCAGTCTTCCTGAGGACGTGCATTTGTAGGGATATCCGGTTGTATGCCGATGCCTATTTCCTTGGAGCATGTTGATTGTAGTGAACAGGACTTCAGTGCATTCCCTAAAGTTATATTTACACAGTCAACAGGCAAAGTAGTTGACTTTTAGTGCCCAGTTGCCAGTTGTTTTACTTCAGTTTTCTTGAAGAATTTGCAACTTGTTTACCCCGGGTTGTGTTTAACTTCAGAGTAGAGATGTTTCTGTTTATTGGTGACAGACATCAAAAATTATCCGTGGCGTCTTTCAGTGTGCCACAGCTCCTTACGTATTCATTTTTTTAGACGTACTTGTAATTCGAACACAGATAAATCGTTTGGGATCTAAGAGTAAACACCTCAAACATATGAAACAGCATTTAAATTTTTTTAAAAAAATTAACTGAAATTTTAGGGTGAAGTCTCCCCTTAAAATGCAGAAGAACTGTTTTTAAAAGAATGAAGAGTAACAGGATGGTCGGCTCAGGAACTTCAAAGTAGTCAGATACATCAGCATCAACGAATCAGTCCGAAAGCCTAGTCTGTCTATTTATTGTATGCAATGATGTGTTGATAAGTTTAGTGTTCTATTAATCTGCTTCGAAACTTCGAACACAACGAAAAGATATAAATTACAACAACGTTACAACAGATTCCACGCAAAAAATTATCGACACTTGGAAGGTAAACAGCGAGAAGCCGATATAAAAAAAAATAGAGAACGCTTTTTAACGTTATGACTGAAGAAAGTATTCATCATATGGAAGGAGAGAAATAAGCGACTCATTAATTTTCCCAACAATTTCTCTATGAAAATTCGTTTTGGTTTTCAGGAGGAACACTCAACAAATGAATCTGCAGTAAGGTCTAGTTGCCATACTGCTTTACAGCTTGCAAAGGGTTTTGTTGACAGTGTGGAAACTGCGATTATGTAGATGTTAAGATGTACATGCTGCTTTTTTTACGCAACGAAGAGAACGAAGCCCTTTGACAGACTTCAACTTAAGAGTTTGTTTTCGAATTAGCTTCACTGAAAAAATGGTACCAGATACTGATCCTTTAGTGAAAAGCAAAATAAGTAATATTCTTTGACATTCTGTGTTTTTATTTTCCACGTTGAAATAGTATGATAACAAAATATAAATTATTCAATTGAAATTTCTTCCTAAAACGGCAGTTATTATAAGACTTACTTAACTGCCTCCCTTTCTTTGCAACATCAGAATAATAAAAGAGATGTTGAATTTCATTGTCAGTTCTAATTATGATGAATTTCATTGTCATTTTTCAATAATACACATTCTTACAAATAAATCTGACATGAAACTCGATACATGGTTGTTCGCTGCAATGGAGTGAGCGCGATATAGCTCACACAAGTAGCTGTGATGAATTGCTAGACTTCTTGATGTGTCTCTATCCATCAAATGGCGGTTGGCCGGGAAAGAGCCCCAGGTTCCGTGAAAGTGTCTCTCTATACAAATGTCACTCAGTGTCGGCTTCTTCTGCGGCTTGCGTACAAAGGTTGAATTCGTCAAGCACATCTATGTTGAGAACGGTGGTGGAGTCAGAAATTAACCACCTTACTTGTTAACAAGGTGACTTTTTATTTTGGCAAATTATATATGAAATCATTGTAAAATACTGTGAAATATTCACTTCGCTATTTTTTTTTCGATTTTCTTCCATGAAGGGCATACTACAGTCAGTCACTAACGCATGTACCTGCCCGCAAAATATACGGTTGTGGAAATCGTAAAAGGCATTGATATTTGTGGGATAATTAACATTGTCGGTTGGAATTCTTGCGCACAGTGTGTACGCAGTAGTACGGTATCCGATAACCAGTGCAGTCAAATGGTATCTCATCTCAGTAGAAAAGTATACAACAAGACGTCAGCGACTCAGGGGCCAGAAGGTGGAAGTCGGTATAAAGGCAGTCGGCTCCGTGCGGTGCTACTGTGTGCGTTCGCGCCTCCCCTGCACATAGGAAACCGACACCATCAGTGACAGTGCGTTTTGCGTAGATAAACCACGATTGTGACAGAGCCATGCGGAAAACAGTTATAATGTGATGAAAAAGCAATAACTGGTTCGTAGGAGAAGGTGTGACTCTCTAATCGTCAAATCGAGAAGCTGAACCATTCACGTACAGTGACTAATAATTTTGCCGGCCGAAGTGGCCGTGCGGTTAAAGGCGCTGCAGTCTGGAACCGCAGGACCGCTAAGGTCGCAGGTTCGAATCCTGCCTCGGGCGTGGATGTTTGTGATGTCCTTAGGTTAGTTAGGTTTAACTAGTTCTAAGTTCTAGGGGACTAATGACCTCAGCAGTTGAGTCCCATAGTGCTCAGAGCCATTTGAACCATTTTTGACCAATAATTTCGTAGATTCGGCGCATGATATTGACAAAACGGAAAATAAGGGCAAATCAGAAAATCATCTGAGCCATCGAAACGGTTACTTTTGCGCAAAGTAAGGGCTACAAACAGTTATTCTTCTCAACTGGCCACTGATTTAAAGTTGCGAGTAACTACCAGACGTGTACGACAAATTTTGTCAACTAACGGCACCTTGCATTCAAGAAAAGACAGAAGAAACCTGCTCTAACACCCATACACAAACAGGTTAGATCGGAGTTTGCTGGAAATGATATTTATGGTCCTGGGAATGGGATGAAGTGATTTTGAGAAGGTTAATTTAGATAGTTCGGATGGATTTCAACACAAAGAACAAAGTAGCCGGTAAGAAAGTTCAGAAATTTTTGTGGTGGAAATGTTATGTTGTGGACAGCATTCTGCACTAAACGTAAATCACGAATTTCTTGGGTGTACAGTGGAACTCTAACATGTACGCTGACATGCTAGAGACGGAATGGATTAGAATGTATGAGGTCCTAGGGGACGAAAGTTTAATGTTTCAACAACATAATGCCTCTGTGTAGATTTCTAAAAAACAAAAAAGTGCTTGTAGGATAAAGATATAGATGTCTTGCCCTAGCCTCTACGCAGCCTGGATTTGAGCTCCGTAGAAAACCTGTAGGGAGTACTTGCAAGGCGTGTTTATCTCAACTGAAGGCAATTTGAGGCGTATGTAAGTTGAAAAGAGCAATACGAGAAGAGTGGGTGACAATTCCCTTGTAAGAAGTACAAACCCTAACAAAATCAAATCCGAAAAGAATTTTTGATGATGATGATGATGATGATGTTCGGTTTGTGGGGCGCTCAACTGCGAGGTTATCAGCGCCCATACAAATTCCCAACCTTTGCTCAGGCCAATCTCGCCACTTTCTTGAATGATGATGAAATGATGAGGACAACGCAAACACCCAGTCATCTCGAGATGTTTTGAGGTGATTAGAAAGAACGGAGGTTGGACAGAGTTCTTACAGTGCAACAACACAACAGGACAATGAACGCCTTTATACCAATTTCCATTCAGGAAATTTAAACGCCTCATTTTGTACTCGTGTTATGGAAGAAACTGATTCTGTCACGATTGTTTAATAAATTCGACACATGTATGCTTTTGACATTGTATATTACCTTCTTGGGAACTCTGCCTTTATACTGATTTTCACTACTGTAGAATTTCAAGTTTGAGGTTTTCAAATTTTCATGTTCATTTGAGTTACAAGAACATGTGACCGGGCTGTAGTGTCTGATACCACAGTATATGCTTCCATTAACATCACATTAAAATGCAATGTGAATAAGAGCTGGTGTGAAGAATAAATCTCCGCTTGCAGCATTTGCTGTACCCTTCCAACCGAATCACCTTCACTCGCTGATTGTTCAGCAGATTTTATCGAAGTTATTCAAATTCCCGTTCAACGTTTTGTCAAACCACTTTTAACATTTCTTTTGCAGTAACTGTTTGAGGTGCTGCTGCATTTATAATTAATGATTCGGTCTCGCGTTCGCAAACGGCCTCGGTACATTCTCACATATAAAGCATACAAAGAGCAAGGCGCACATCAATAGGAAGTGTCTCTATTCAGCGACACCGCGGATGACCCGGTGTTTACGGGGCAGGTAGTCCCACTACGTAACCATCACCTGGGCCGCCTTTTACGCATCAGCGCGCACTGCTCTCCCCCGTGTGCGAGGACAGGGCGTTACGTGACCGGCGACAGCACAGCAGCACACGGTGGAAAGTCTTTTGACGCCGTCCTGGTCCGCGGCACGTATGCGGTGTTGATGGCTTCCAAAGGCGGGGTGCAGAGGGCAGGCACTCCCAGCCGAAGGGGAAAATAACGGCGGCGAAACGTAAAGGCGCTCTGCTTTGACGACACGCTGACAATGGAAAGATGCCCATCTTACCTTCTTGTGACACGCGGCCACCAACAACCGTTGCAGAAGCTATGGCAAATCAGAACAGTGGATGCACATTTGCTTTGTCACAGAAGACAAACCTCACGTTCAAATGTGTGTGAAATCTTATGGGATTTAACTGCCAAGGTCATCAGTTCAAATGTTCAACGTGTGTGAAATCTTATGGGACTTAACTGCTAAGGTCATCAGTCCCTAAGCTTACACACTACTTAACCTAAATTATCCTAAGGACAAAGACACACACCCATGCCCGAGGGAGGACTCGAACCTCCGCTGGGACCAGCCGCACAGTCCACGACTGCAGCGCCTAAGACCGCTCGGCTAATCCCGCGCGGCAAGGTCATCAGTCCCTAAGCTTACACACTACTTTACCTAAATTATCCTAAGTACAAACACACACACACACACACACACACACACACACACATGCCTGAGGGAGGACTCGAACCTCCGCCGGGACCAGCCGCACAGCCCATGACTGCAGCGCCCTAGACCGCTCGGCTAATCCCGCGCGGCGACAAACCTTACGTTGAAGCGAGAAGTCTGCCATCCGTAGATGGTAGTGATTCTCTGATAGAGAACTGTCAACAGGTTACTTGTGATGAGTTGTACAATAGACATCTCTCATCTGCTCTACAAGACAAATAACTGAAATCGTCTCAACAGCAGCTCTCTATAACGCCTTAAAATTAGTACCAGTACAGCCATATGAGAGTGCAATGAAACTTGCAAGGGCTTTCAAAGCAGCTGCAGTGAACGCATTAAATCACACAGGCATAACAAACTTGTAAAGCAACTGTCGTAGAATCGCTAGATAATTTAAAGATCTGCATTACAAATGGATGCCGTTGGCGCAAACTACGTAGGTGAAAGAAAAATTGGTTTGAAGGTTTTTCAAAGTGAAATGGTACAGTCAGCCCCTTTTCATAAGATTTGTCATTTAGAATTATTAACACATGAGTCACGCTGAATGTTATCGTTTCGATGTGGTTATGAACCTCGGAAGAAAGATGAGCGGGAAAATGTGCAATTCTCTATTATTCGACGAATCAATCATTTTGGAAGTTCTGCGGGGCACCAGATGTAAGTTGTGTGAGCGTTCAAACAAGGTAAATAAAAGACTTTTTATTACAACACGTTTTTAAAAATGACTAAAGAGTATTAAATAATTTCTCCTAGTACCAAAAAAAAAAAAAATGGTTCAAATGGCTCTGAGCACTATGAGACTTAACATCTGAGGTCATCAGTCCCCTAGAACTTAGAACTACTTAAACTTAACTAACCTAAGGACATGACACACATCCATGCCGGAGGGAAGATTCGAACCTGCGACCGTAACGGGCGCACGGTTCCAGACTGAAGCGCCTAGAACCGATCGTCTCCTAGTATACTAGCGATTCCTAACCACATACTGATAGTCCTGAATATTTGTGGCTCTGAATTTGTAATAGCTACAAAGACACGTGCAGAACTTAAAACGAAAAACGTGGGACACATGCAGTGAACAACACTAAGGAGGCGAGCTATTTATGCATTGACAACGTACTGCATGCGCTCTACGTTTTTCATTTTCAATTCTACAAGTATTCTCACAGCTAATTTTCGAGACTGTCTGTATTGGGTTAGGAAACTGTATGGGCCATGAGAAATTATTTTACACTTGTTATTCCATTTTAAAAACGTGTTATATTAAAATGCTTTTTATTTAAATAGTTATTTTCCACTTTATAGTCTTTTGTGTCAATTTTCTCAATATGTTTCAAACACTGCGATGAGTTTACAACAAACACTTCTGGTTAATTTCAGGATTATTTCATTTTCATTTCAAATAAAATGGCTCTGAGCACTATGGGACTTAACATCTTAGGTCATCAGTCCCCTAGAACTTAGAACTACTTAAACCTAACTAACCTAAGGACATCACACACATCTATGCCCGAGGCAGGATTCGAACCTGCGACCGTAGCGGTCGCGCCGTTCCAGACTGAAGCGCCTAGAACCGCTCGACCACACCGGCCGGCTTTTCATTTCAGTTGATCCAAACAATACACGGCTTATTCCTACGATTGTCTCACGAAAAGACCTCGAAGGTAAAAATGAGGGAGAACCGAGTTCATAAAGGGAATTAAACAGCAACTGATATTTCAAACAAGGCCAGCCTCGTGACCTCCAACCGGCTTCCCACTGGTCGAAAGAGAAACTGATCCCTCAAAGATGCTAAACCCCCCACCTGTCAAGCAAAGAGGTTTCTCACGAAATTTACATCGATTAATCGAAGCTGAGGATAGGAGATACAGGTAGAGTATTGGAAAGATAAATGTCGCGGTCTATTAAAAGCGAGATATAATGGGAAGAAATGAAAGGCAACTTTGGCATACAGTCAACCGCTCGTGACGAAGCAGGATAGGATAATTTTACTTCCCATCTTGTTTTTCCATCTGCCTTCTTAAATTCGTTGTTTCACTTTTAACTAATTACCGTTAACATACGTGAATATAAGATGCATTTTCATAAAAGAGATGGGTTGGCCCTCAGTTTTAAGGAGTATAACAACAGATCTGATTTTTTGCTAGGTTTTATGTATGTAATTGATTATCTAATTTATTTTGATAATTTCTAGTTAGTATGTTTTGTTATAGGGTGAAATCAGTAACTGTTTCGTAACTTAAATTCTACGTATAAACAAATATTAGTTCTGTTCTAATTATGAACATTAGGAAGACCAAACACTAGCATTCTTTATGTATTTATTTGGCTCTATACCAAAATATGTTAGCAAAGCTAGCACTTAATTAATTCCCAAGTAATTTTCAGTTTTGTCCAAAGTATTGTTTGCCTATTTACATTTGTTAATTTCATGATTTAAACAAATGATTCGGCCTAACTCTTGTAGTAGAAGAAACTGTCAAAAAGAACCAATGTTTCTATGTCTTCAGTTAACTTAATGAGTTAAGTTTTAATTGTAATTTCTGTAAATTAAACTTCGAACAATGTGTGGTTTCAGTACTATTATTATGAGGATATATAAGGGTCTGATGTTGGGTCCCGAGACAGTCAGTCCCTGGGCAAGTTTCAGACGATAAACCTGTGTTGATTAGAGCAACAACAATGTTTAACAGTGAAATAAGTGTTACACAATTAGGCCGTGTGTTAAAACAACGACAGTGTCAGCTTCTTTCTATTCTTCAAGAACTGTGAACTTTGTGGTTAGGTTTTTACTGCTCGTACATGTTCAACAGGAAAATATTGTAGCAGTATGTGGATGTTCGCCTGCAACCTATTAATGAGGCGTATCGAAAGTTAAACAATAGTGCACCGGCCATATGTAGCTGTGTATTATTGGGCGGTTGTGAACAGTGAAAGTGAAACGCAACTGTGCATCTGTCGGCTACATCATGTACAGTAGGCTGTAGTTGCACTCCCACCCCATAATTTTCAGCCAGTACGTCGACACCAAGGACAATCAACGAAGAAACAAAGCTGGTGAACGTCGTCACATGCTGTAGGTCTGATCTTTACCAAGTTCACAGTAGCCTATCCTGGTATTTTTGTTTAAAAGAGTAAATTGCCATTTAACTGGGTATTACTATCTTTATCTGTTGAACCACTATAATTCGGCTTTTATAACATTATCAAGTACAACGCTACACGTTGTTAGACCATTATTATGTCATATCTGTTAAGGCAGTCCAAAGCAGGTAAATAAGACTAGCACACGTCTTGACCTGTACTGCAGTGCTACATGACAGTGGCCGAATATCATTGAAAACTTTTCACTATTGTGCTATTTGGAGGGTAGCAGTGAACGCAGGGTAAGCTAGAGGAATACGTTTTCCCTTTACCCGCCAATGAGCGGTGGCTGATACTGGCTAATGGTCCTGTGCATGCCACCACTTTCCGAGAGGACGCAAATGGCTGAAATTTGTCAGCTGCCCAAAGCAGACGTTTCTGCTTTGGGCCTCCGCAGTAAGTGCCTCGTTCATGCACCCGAGCTGACTGTTGTTTAACGGCGACGCATGCTGGAATTTGCAACCGAACATCCTCTGAATGGCGACAGGTAGCCTATTCAGACGAATCACGGTTTGTGCTCCATCGGATAGATGAGCATTGGCGTCTATGGCCTGAAGTGTCAGAAAGCAAACACCTTACAACAGTTACGGCATTCTGTTAGTTAATCAATTCTGAGTGAACTGACCTGCCATATGGCACGATTACTGACAAAGGGCCAAGATCAAAACTACTGATTAATAAGCTAAAATCTTGCAAATTGAGTGTTGAATAACACGTAGGTGGTTTTTTGTTCTACTGATTTTTATTTGTAAGAACTAGTTTTCGGCTTATTAGGCCATCTTCAGATAACTACTGACTATTGTTTACAAGGAGCTTGCGTTCTTACGAACCAACAGACAACTAAACACATTACTAGAACATCTAAATTCATAATACAAAAACATACACTTCACCATGGAGCTAGGTGAAAAATCCATTAACTTTTTAGACCTTAACATAGATAGCACCACAAATATGCATAATTTCAAAATTTACAGAAAACCCACAACAACAGACACAGTAATACCCTCATGTTCACAACACACAATAACACACAAACATGCAGCCTTCCATTCCATGGTGCATCGCCTCACATCCATACCAATGTCAAAACAAAATTTCCAAACACAATAGACACCATTAAATATATTCAATATAACAATGACTATAACCCTGAATTAATTGACAAAATCCTGCACAAGAAACAAACCCGCAATAACAACCACACCAAAAACCAACCATATCTAGGTAAGTTATCAGACAAACTAGTCAAAACACTGAAACCCCAAAACTATAAAACATCATTTTATGTAAAAGATGCTACAGCTAATCTTCTATCAACAGCAACAGTGGGGTCTACAAAATAACCTGCACTGACTGCAATAAACTGTACTTTGGTCAAACGGGCCAGGCCATATCAACAAGGCTGACTGAACACAGAGATTAAATAAATCAGACTCCACGTTTGCTGAACATGTGCTCAAAGAAGGACACAAATATCTAATACACACAGAAGTGCTACATATAGCCACCGAAGGGAGAAAACTCAGCCTACTAGAAGCACTTGATATTAATAAACACTTAGCCCTAAATCCCCAGCTGGTTCTAAATGACCGATTGCAACTGAGCACATCACCACTCTTAAACTTTACAAAATGCAGTAAACCTGCTGCTAGCCACAGTGTCCCAATAGTAAACAAATTCAGACCCCAATATAATGTAATATCCTGTATGTGTTTACATTCCTAACTGTAACTCAACTGTAACAATGCAATATTTGGTATTTATTATTGCACAATTTATCTAATAACAAAATGTAACCCTCAAATAAAACATTGCTGTTGTAAAACCAACAATTAGTGTCCAGTGCAACTAGTCACAAGAAATACAAAAAAATTTTAATCTTTTAATAATGTGTATTCTAAAAAATTCTAATTGTTGTCATACATTGTACTGACAAACCATAAGATGGTTTATTAATTTAAAGAACAGTTTTACAGAAAAAAAGTCAAAAGACCTGTTTGACAATTCCAAAGACAATACTACAACTAAAGATCGTATGTAAGTTCGTTGTATCCTTCGCAGGAGAGCTTCTGTAAAGTTTGGAAGGTAGGAGACGAGGTACTGGCAGAAGTAAAGCTGTGAGTACCGGGCGTGAGTCGTGCTTCGGTAGCTCAGTTGGTAGAGCACTTGCCCGCGAAAGGCAAAGGTCCCGAGTTCGAGTCTCGGTCTGGTACACAGTTTTAATCTGCCAGTAAGTTTCATATCAGCGCACACTCCGCTGCAGAGTGAAAATCTCATTCTGGATACAAAAGTAATCTGTTCACGTATTCTAGTCTTTCTCTGCCCTGTACATTTATATCACTACACTCTCCATCGGGCGCCTGTGTAACTATTCCCCGATACCCGCGCATTTGTGTCCTGATGAGATTATTCCAATGAGTTCTATACTAACATTATTTTTAATACGTCTTTATTTCCAGCTTTATGCGGCAGTCTTTAACATTCGTCTGTAGGATCTAATATCAGATGCTTCAGTTTCTTTTTCTCCAATTTTTACAGTATCCCATATTTCACTTTCATAAAAATAGACGCTGCAGGCACACGTTTTCAACAGAGTGCTACTGTACCTTAATGTCTCATGGCAGCACAGTTCTTTTCTCGAAAATTTCTTAGCATCTTTTGTGGCGGTACAGGGCAGTAGGAGGAAAAGATGGAGTGGATTCATGTAGTTGGGTTAGCAGTAAAAAATTTTGTACTTTGTTTTTGAGCCATGAGTACTGTGGTTTGAAGAGATCCACCACAAATTCCTCTCCTGAGCCAACATTTTCATCTCAGAGTAGCATTTACAGTCTACGTCCTCAGTTATTTGCTCGTTGTATTTCAACTTCTGTCTTCCTCTACGGATTTTACTCTCCACAGCTCCCACTAATACCATCGCGGTATTTCCTGATGCCTTAACCACGCCCTATCAACCTGTACCTTCTTCTTGTCAGGGTTTCCCACATGTTCCTTTCTTCGCCGATTTTGTGCAGAATCTCCCAGTTTGTTACCTTCTCAGGCCACCTAATTTTCAATATTCTTCTGTAGCACCACATCTCGAATGTTTAGATTTTCTTCTGTTCCGGTTTTCACACAGTTTATGTTCCACTACCATACAATGCACAGAAAGTCTCAGAAATTCGTATATTCTCAGAAATTTCTTCTTCAAATTAAGGTCTATGTTTGACACTAGTAGATTTGGTTGCTGAAGAAAATTTCACAGGCTAATATCAGTAAAAACGAATTTTATTGGATGATCGGTTTCGACAGAGCATCGGATCTTATCCTTTAAAGAGACTTGTAACACTGGTGGATAATATGTTGTAATATTCCAATGTATCAATCTTGAATCTTTCTGTTTCTGTCAATGCTTCTTCGATGTATAGACTAAACAGTAGTGGCGAAAGACTACATCCCTGTCTTACATCCTTCTCATTCCGAGGACTTCGTTCTTGGTATTTCGCTCTCCTTGTTGTTCCCTCTGGGTTCTTGTACATACTGTAGATCTCCCGCCTTTCACAGTAGCTTACCCCTATTTTTATCAGAATTCTGAACATCTTGAACCACTTTACATTGTCGAATGCTTTTTTCTGGTCAACAAATCCTGTGAACGTGTCTTTATTTTTCTTCAGTATTGCTTCAATTATTAACCACAAGCTTTATTAAATCGTAAACAAATACATAACAAATGACTTTAGATCGTTTCAGTGTATCACAAGGAACACCTGACATTGGTTGGTTCCGGGCTTGTATCGTGGACACCGTTGCTTCAAATTTGTCTGTTATGACACATTCACCTGGATGCATTATACATGCGGACCGGTAAACAATCACTCCTCATGAGTATATATAATTTACATCATAACAACCACTAAATTGTTTACCTGAAACTACTCAATATTAATCACAAGACACAACAACATGTTACAACGTGTAATTGAAAAAAGTGTCACGATGATCTCTCCATTGGCAAAAAGATTCCGGAATAGTCCCCCATTTTCGGATATCCGGGAGGGACTGCCAAAGGGGAGCTGACCATGAGAAAAAGACTGAATAACGAACGAAAGGAAAACGTTCTAAGAGTCGGAGCGTGGGATGTCACATGCTTGAACGTGAAAGGGAAGCTAGAAAATGTGAAAAGGGAAATGCAAAACGTCAGTCTAGATGTAGTAGCGGTCAGTGAAGTGAAATGGAAAGAAGATAAGGAGTTCTGGTCAGATGAGTATAGGGTAATACCGAAGCAGCAGAAAATGGTATAACGAGAGTAGGACGTCGCAAGCTGAAGATGAAGAAATAAAGGAAGTATATGAGGAAACTGATAGGGTAATTAAGGGAGATGAAAATCTAATAGTCATAGAGGACTGGAATGCAATTGCAGCGGGAGGAATAGAAGAAAAGGTTACATTAGAATATGGGCATGGTACTAGGATTGCGAGAGGAGAAAGACTAATTGAGTTCTGTAATAAATTTCAGCTAGTAATCGCAAATACTCTGTTCAAGAGTCACAACAGAAGAAGGTATACTAGGAAAAGGCTCTGTGATACGGGAAGATTTCAATTAGATTACGCCATGGTCAAATAGATATTCTAATATCAGATACTGGACTGTAAGGCGTAGCCAGGAGCAGATATTGTCTCAGGCCAAAATGTAGCAGCGATGAAGAGTGGACTGAAGTTTAAGACATTAGCCATGAAAAATCAATACGCAAAGAAGTGAGATTCGGAAGTACTAAGGAATGACGAAATATGCTTGAAGTTGTCTAATGCTCTAGATTCAGTAGTAGGGAATGGCTCAGTACGCAGTACAGATGGAGAGGAATGGATATCTCTAAAAAAGGGGAATCGCAGAAGTTTGAAAGTAAAACATAGCCACAGAGAAGGTAACTACGAAGAAACCTGTGGTAACCGAGGAATTTATTCAGTTGATTGATGAAAGAAGCAAGTACAAAAATGTTCAGGAAAATTCAGGAATACAGCTTTGGAGAACTTAAGGTCAAATACGACAGAAGGGATGGATAACATTCCAACAGAATTTCTAAAATCATTGGGGGAAGCGGCAACAAAACGACTGTTCACGTTGGTGTGTAGAATGTATGAGTCTAGCGGCATAAAATATGACTTTCGGAAAAGCATCATCCACACAATTCCGAAGACGGCAAGAGCTGACAGGTGTGAGAAATATCACACAATCAACTTAACAGCTCATGCATCGAAGCTGCTTACAAGAATAATATACAGAAGAATGGAAAAGAAAATTGAGAATGCTCTATATGACGATTAGTTTGGCTTTAGGTAACGTAAAGGCATGAGAGAAGCAATTCTGGCGTTGTGGTTAATAATGGAAGCAAGACTAAAGATAAATCAAGACACGTTCATAGGATCCGCTTACCTGCAAAAAGCGTTCGTCAATGTAAAATGGTGCAAGATGTTCGAAATTCTGAAAAAAGTGGGGGTAAGCTGTAGGGAGAGACGGAGTCATATACAATATGTACAACAGCCAAGAGGGAATAATGAGAGTTCACTACCAAGAACGAATGCTCGTATTAAAAAGGGTGTGAGACAAGGATGTAGCCTTTCTCCACTACTGTTTAATCTGTACATCGGGGAAGCAATGATGGAAATAAAATAAGAGTTCAGGAGTGGAATTAAAATTCAAGGTGAAAGGGTATCAATGATACGATTCGCTTACGGCATTGCTATCCTGAGTGAAAGTGAAGAAGAATTACATGATCTGCTGAACGGAATGAGCAGTCTAATGAGTACACAGTATGGATTAAGAGTAAATCGAAGAAAGACGAAGCTAATGAGAAGTAGGAGATATGAGAACAACGAAAAACTTAATACAGGGATTGATGGTCACGAAGTAGATAAAGTTAAGGAATTCTGCTACCTACGCAGTAAAATAGCCAATGACGGACGGAGCAAGGAGGACATCAAAAGCAGACTAGCTATGGCAAAAAAGGCATTCCTGGCCAAGATAAGCCTACTAATATCAAATATCGGCCTTAATTTCTGAAAATGTACGGCTGGAGTACTGCACTGTATGGTAGTGAAACATGGACTGTGGGAAAAACGGAACAGAAGAGAATCGAAGCATTTGAGATGTGGTGCTACAGACGAATGCTGAAAATTATTTGGACTGATAAGGTAATGAAGAGGAAGTTCTACGCAGAATCGGAAAACACTGAGAAGGGACAGGATGATAGCACATCTGTTAAGACATAAGGGAATGACTTCCAAAACTGTAGAGGAAGACAGAGATTAGAGTACATCCAGAGTAACTTGTCCGTACAGAACATTCGGTTCGCTTATGACAGCGAACCGAGTGTTCTGTACGGACAAGTTACTCTGTAACTACAATATATGATCTGAAGATGGGCAGCTAGCCCGAAACCGGTAATTGAAAATAAAGAATAGCGATCGAAGACTGAAACGCCATATTTTATTTAATGAACGATCGCGGTATTCCCATTGAGACAATCATGTCCAGTTTTGATAATTAACAAAATTTTTACAGGACTTCGTAGGCTGGGAGCTCATCTCCCCCAGCAGGATTTAGTCAGCCATTACGCTGATGATTCATGTTATTAAATGTAAATGCAAGAGACTTCTCAATTTTGATTTCTCATTAATTTCGAAATTAATTTCAATTACCAAAATTGACAGCACTGAATGAGTTCAGTATGTTTCATTTTGGTCGCCTAACGGCAGACGAGATTCTCTCCAGTTTTGCCTTGCAAATAATGAACAAGAAATATTGAAAATCATTACATTCCGCAATATCTCAGTTAATCTTTATGTAATTTGGTACATAAATAACCAGTAGCCCCTGAGACCCATATTAGTAATTACAGTTTGCGTAACAATACGCATATTTTCTTTTCTAAATAGCAGCGCTCACGCAAACTATTTATTAGAAGGCGGTGAGTCGCGCGCTGTGTTTAAAAAATATTATATAGTACGTACTTCGGGCCAGCCGATGTCCGTACGAGTGTTATCGCGGTATAAGTTAATTAAAGTCTCATGCTAGCCCATAATATTTAAAGCCACCCCAACCAAAATCATAAAATATGCAATCATAAAAACAAAAATATACACTTAACTTTTCCAACAACAAACCTGACGTGCTCATTTCATATCGCTTTGCAAGTACGCCCAGCTATTTGAACGACATGAGCATGTCAAGCAGTACACTACTGACGCTTTATTCGAACATTGCCGATTTCTTTCTCCTACTCATATTTTTTTCTATTTACTGGTAGCTGTCATTCTAACACAAACTAGAAATTTTATATATATATATATATATATATATATATATATATATATATATATATATATATATATATATAACGGATGTCTGACCATACTTCCCTGAGGCACTCCTCTCGATACCCAAGTCTTTGATAAAAACTCGCCGTCGACGCCAATACACTGGGTTCTATTCAGAAGCTTTCGAGCCACTAACATCTGTAGAAACCTAATTCATATGCTCGTACCTTCATTAACTATCTGCAGTGGAGCATCGAGTCAAATGCTTTTCGGAAACCTAGAAATATCGGATCAGCGTGTTGTTCTTCATCCATAGTTCGTAGCACATTACCTAAAGAAACAAAAAGGAAGCTGAGTTTCGCATTGGCAGGGCTTTCTAAAATAGTGCTGATTCGTATACAGAAGCATTTCAGTCTCAAGCAAATTATATTCGAAGTCAGAGTATATTCACGAATTCTGCAACAAACCGATATTGAGCATATTGGTCTGTAATTTTGAGGGTCAACTCTTTTACCCTTCTCATATACAGGAGTCACCTGCGTTTTTTTCCCAGTCGCTTGGGTCTATGCCATAGCTTCAGGAAAGAGTCACGATGGTTTCGTCGCCAAGCACCAAGACCTTGGTAGGTTTTATCCTGCATTCTCATCAGTGGAAAAAAGATAAAAAAAACAGTTACAAATCTCGCAGAAATTCGGAGAGAAGCACCCATCTCTAGGAATACTCATATCATCTGCTTTACTGGCTCATTATTCATTATCATGCAATGTAAAATTTCCTTTTTCAACTGTAAAGAAAATTTCGCAATTTTTTTGTCCACATTTTTCATAATGTACCTTTCATAACCATATATTCCCCATTGAATATCATCTGACTCTGCATAATTCGTTGAATATATGTTGTTGTTGCCGTGGTCTTCAGTCCAGAGACCGGTTTGATGCAGCTCTCCATGCTACTCTATCCTGTGCAAGCTTCTTCATTCCTAGTACCTACTGCAACCTACATCCTTCCGAATCTGTTTACTGTATTCCTCTCTTGGTCTCCCTCTGCGAATTTTACCCTCCACGCTGCCCTCCATCACTAAATTGGTGGTCCCTTGATGCCTCAGAATATGCCCTACCAACCGATCCCTTCTTATAGTCAAGTTGTGCCACGAACTCCTCCCCAATTCTATCCAATACCTCCTCATTAATCATGTGATCTACCCATCTAATCTTCAGCATTCTTCTGTAGCACGACATTTCGAAAGCATCTATTCTCTTCTTGTCTAAACTATTTATCGTCCATGTTTCACTTCCATACATGGCTACACTCCACACTTTCAGAAACGACTTCCTGACACTCAAATCCATACTCGATGGTAACAAATTTCTCTTCTTCAGAAACTCTTTCCTTGCCATTGCCAGTCTACATTTTATATCCTCTCTACTTCGACCATCATAGTTATGTCTATAGAAAATCGGTTGTATTATGCCCATATGCCAGACCGGTAATCGAGCAAAGCTAGAATGATCGCAGAAGAGCTTCTGTGAAATTTGGAAGATAGGGAGACGAGCTGCTGCCAGAATTGAAGCTATGGGGACGGGACATGAGTCGTGCTTGGGTAGCTCTGATGGTAGAGCACTTGGTCGCGAAAGGCAAAGGTCCCGAGTTCGAATCTCTGTCGGGCACACAGTTTCCATCTGCCAGGAAGTTTCATATCAGCGCACACTCCGCTGCAGAGTGAAAATCTCTTTCTGAGGTTTCATTAGTCTGACCTGTTTATCTACACTAGTGTGTCAGCTGCTAATATTGACGACTGGTGAATGAGGACTTTGGAATGTAGGATGAAAGTGCTGTAATTGTGTTTGGAAGACAGTAGAAACTTTGCAGTTTTTACGCAAAATATAGAAGTGAATTACCTGCACATTTACCCATAATTTATCGCTGAGCCCTTGAATGAAAAACGCTTCCCGCCACCTGGTGAAAACGAAAGGTCCCAAGATAAGAAAAGGATAGAACTCCGACCCGTCGCATACTATTCAGCTCGAACCGTAACATAATTCTAGAACAGTTACGGCGTTTAAACATAATCGATGGAGAACTAGGAAGAAATCTTCTTCATGACAGCACTGATCTAGAAAACAATAATTCAAAATATAATATACTGAAAGTAATGGAGAAAAGGCTGATTTTTCTCGATTTTAGAAAAGCTGTCAATTTAGTATTAAAAGAATTCTCCCACTTCTCCCCTGATTTTTGCCTTGTACCGAGGACTAATTTCTATCTGAGAACTACCTGTTTCGTAAATACATGTTTAACATTATCTATTTGGCCCTGAGTGCTAAATCGGCTTGAAGTTCCATGAAAACTAATAGAGTATTAGTCCTAATTTTTATCCTAAGGAGAAAACTGTCCAATGGAAATATAATTTGTGAAGTTCAAAGCGACCGTTCAGAGTTTGCACTTTAACTAAACATTTCAAGCAATGCTCTCTCACGAAGTTAGAGATCATAGGAGGAGGATACACGTGATCGTCTGCAAGTTGTGGTGAAGTTTAAAGAATGAAGCAGCTGCATAATCTACCTTTATTTAACAGATGGAGCATACTCCTGAACTATATTCACATGGAACACACGTAATAATACTAATCCTGTGGTTTCATATGAGCAAATGATAATAACGTACCGATCACTGTTAGTCAGCAAGAATTTGTGGACTAAGGAAACGAAACATGGAAGTGCAGTTGTTCACACAAGATGATTAAAACTCACCGAGTATTCGAAAGCACAGCAGGAAGTCGTGTTTGAACCTCGTGCTCGCACAGGCTGGAATGGGATGGCCGCTTGGCCGAGCTAACGATGGCGGGAGGGGCCCCATGCCAGCCCCGTGTTCTTCTTCACTCTCTCCTGGGTTGCGCCGTACATTACAAAAATTTTAATACACGCTTAGATTATCCATACTCACCAATACTTAAACAGGACATCAACAATACAACAAGAATTTGCAGTAGCGATTAGCTGGTATAATCCAGCTTACTCTTCTTGTCGTGGAACCAGCGAATGTTGGCCCATAGGACATCAAAAGATACTCGACTCGCATTATAGACCATAATAATAGATGACTCACACAAAGAATATAATTACATAATGGAAAATGGCGGCCGGTTTCACGGCAAGGAACTGACTGTTGAAGCTTCTTACAACCTTACAACTTCCATTTGTTAACCATGGATTCTGCTGGCAGCAGCTTCTGCAGAATTAGTCTGTCACATTACCAGCGAGGTACACCGATACAGAAAATGGGAAGTCACTTCTTATAACATTCCTAACCAAGCAAAAACGTCACATGAAATTTTGTACCGTGGTTCATACATGCCAACGTGCAACAAGGAGCCATGATTGTAAAACCCTCTTCGTGGTTTCTCTGCTCTTTCTTGACGAGCTCTCTTTCTGGATGCTGTGAACACATGTGATAAACAACGCAGATGGTTATCCAAGACACAAAGTATCATCAACAACGATACTGCGCATGCCTGTTAGTAACTAGACATGTTTCACCTGGTTGCCTTGTGGCAATAGTTCTTCCTCCCCCTATTGTTCGTTCTCTCTTGCCTTATGTTGTGTTTCAATTCTGTATACAGCAGAAGTACTGTAGGCACACACTCTCAAGTACACAAATGGCCGTACATAGCAGGAAACAGCACAGCTAATAATAATGTTTACATATCACCCCACAGCTGGCTGCAAATGGGTACTTTCTTACTCCGTAACAATTGTCGTATCTCTTCCTCCTATGTTCCATAGGTCTCGTTGTTTAAGATAACTTAGTGCTTCCATCTCTCCCACATTCCTATCGTCGTACCAAATATTTTTCTTGGGGCTCCATCACATATGGTAACTCCACAAAACAACAGAAACAAGCAAACCATACAATGATACTGTACACAGGCAATCGATCCTTTCCGGTCTTACAACCTATCCTTACGCGGCCACGCAAACATAAAAATATGAAAAAGAACATTATGTCTCCCATTCACTTGCAGGTTCAACTCCCACATTATTCATTTCTGGCATTGTTACCGTATTCGCGGTTTGATTCACAGAATTTGTTTCAACCACGTGTGTAACTACGTCTGCTTGTCGCTCTCCAGACCTTTTAGACATGAAAAAATTCATTCCTCTGACTTTTCCACTGGTTGAATACATCAAACGAAACGCTTCTAGCATCTTTTTCTTACAGTTCTGTTGCACTTACGTAGCTGCAACCCTCGGCAAAGACAAATTCACATACCCTCTCCACACTCACGGTTAGAGTAATCACGATTACTTGATCCTCTCGTGGTCTCACGGTGACAGGACCTTCCGCAGGCGTAAATATTGTAATGCCTGAAATGCCCCCAACATGCACATCCTGAATATCTACAGGACTGCAGCTTTCTGCAACCTGGGTTCAGATGCACCCTGAACGCTTGCCGCTTGATCATTCTCAACCACACATTCTTTTGCATGACGTTCCCGCGGAGTAAGCTCACTGTGGTTGTTGACATCAGATTTCATGCCACGCTTTTACTCCTTTGTTCTGCCCCATGGTATTACCATCGGTTAAACAGTTAATTATAAAAAGAATCCCAGATGTATTTATTCCAATCTCCTCTCTGTGCATTTCCTCCTCTTTCTTTCTCTGTCCATCTTCTCATCTCCCTTCTCCCTGACCATCTCCTCCTCTTCCCATTCTCTGCCCATTTCTTTCCCTCCCTCTCTCTCTATTCATCTCCTCCTTTCCTTATCTTTGTCCATCTCCTCCTTCCCCCTCTTGGTCTGTCTCTCTTTCTCTCTCTTCCTTACCATCCCCACCCCAACAGGAGGGTGGTGATTCTTATCCCCGTAGTATTTCTGCCTACGTTGTAACAAATGTTTGCACCAAATTTGGTTGAAATTATTCCAGAGCTTTAGGATTAGCTTTTTACCCATCACTTTACCTGCGCGTGCACATGTCAAATATACACGCTAAGCCAAAAAATAAAATAAAGAATAGAATAAAAAGACGCTTCACGAAGGCTTTATCCGAATGAGACGGTAAGTGGTAGATTGATGTACATATAGAGACAACCAAATTACTACAATTTCAAAAAAAAATTGAAAGGATCAGTAACGCATTGTCCATCTGTGGTCCTTATGCAAGCAGTTGTTCGGCTTGGCAATGACTGACAGAGTTGTTGTTGGATGCCCTTCTGGGAAACATCGTAACAGATTCCATCCAGTTAGCGTGTTAGGTCCCGAACTATTGGAAGACCCTGCCCATAATGGGAAACCAACTTGTCACCCGTCATACGGCCCGCTATCCAGGAATGAGGGTCTGGGGTGCCAGTTCTATTCATAGCAGGACCGCTTTGATTATCATCCGCGGCACGCTTACAGCGCAACGGTACGTCGATAATATTCTACACCCCGTTTTGTTGGTCTTCGTGCTATCATGGGCTTGCTTTTCAGCAAGATAGTGCCCGCCTACACAGATGGCGAGAGTTTCTACTGCTCGCCTTCGTGCCTGTCAAACACTACTTTGGCCAGCAAGGTCGCCGGATCTCTCCCCAATTGAGAACGTTTGGAGCGTTATTGGTAGGGTACCTTGACGATTTAATTCTCCAATTGGACGTAATTTGGCAAGATACCCTCAGAATCACATCCAACAACTCTATCACTTAACTCCAAGCGGAATAAATAGATGTACAAGGGCCAGAGGTGGACCAACGCGCTACGACTTGCTCAGTTTGTGAAGCGTTTCCTCTTGGAAAAAAATCATCAAATTTTCCTGAAATTGTAATCATAATTTTGTACATGTACGTCACAGCTACCTATTCCCATCCCATTCCACATGTATTTAACATATTTCATATGTATTTGTACACATATTTCACAAGTGTCTCTAGTGAAATTCGCCCTGGGGCTTCATTTTCACGTATCTCAGTGTTTATGACGTCGTATCTTCTGAGTCTTGTGTCGTACGATGTTACTTATTTTACAGGTACATCCAGTGGTGTAAGTGGTGACTGTGGGAGAAATGTGTTGTGAATAGAGTTGGTGGTAAAGAAGTAATAAATAAAAACGTCGTACACGAAACGGCAGTTTTACTGCATGAAAATCGAAAATACAGTAAGCGATAAACATTTTTCATTTCATCATTTTGTCGGTCTTGTCAGCAACTGTCGCAAAGGCTTGATATTATGTGTTAAGTTTGTTGCAAGACACTAGGTGCTCTCACTCTCAAATACTGGATGAATAAAGTATGAGTATTAGTGCGTTGTGCGCTACACTTCTTATACACACCCACCTCCAACACTTTCATCAAGTAGTCTATGTGTTAATTCAGGATATAAGCAATCTCCATTCCAAATTTCATCCAAATCTGTCCAGCTATTCCACCGTGAAAGTGTAACTCAAATGTGTTAACACACACACACACACACACACACACACAGAGAGAGAGAGAGAGAGAGAGAGAGAGAGAGAGAGACTCACAAAATTTCCAAATTTCAACATAAATAAGATGAACTTCTTTCGTTTTTCTCTCATTTTCTTTAATATTGGCATCATATTTGCCGTTATGCGCTTCCATCTCTTCCATCTTGTTACCTAATTTAACCTGGCACACCGCACCTCAATCTTTGCTCCCTACACCTCGATCATAATAGCCAACTCCTAACTCGATTTAGCGGTAAATCATGACATCAGATTTTGAAATGCAGAGAGATCACGCTTACAGTTTCATCGGCCTCTGACGATATCTGCGTAGCTGATGCCTTCGGTTCTTGTCCCCTGTATACCCGGGGTTAGTGGGATCTGTTCCACCCCGCGAAGTTGGCACCTCAGACACACGGTTTTGGCCACACTATCTGCTCCTGTATAGTTTAAACGCCCGCTTTCCATAAACCGAACATTCCTGTTCTGTGAGGTATTTTCTCCCTCAATTTAATGGTCGTACCCTAACACTTTGAACGTAATCCATTTCTAAAACGTTTTCCACCGGCGATCATGTGCACCTATACATAACACGCAACTTGATAGCAGCGACAGAAAATTCTTAGTCAAATTATGAAGCACCTCTTGATAACAGAAGGAAAACTCTCTCCACTATACATACATGGACCTAGACACATCAAACAAATTTTGCAGCACCTGGGTTCCGAGAGTTTCGGAACCTTTACAGGAAACTGGAATAGAGATCACCATAAACATCATTTCCGTCCTTTTTTTTTTGCTCATTCCATGTTGTACCGACATACAGCGAGACCTTCAGAGAAGGTGCTCCAGATTGCTGTACACACCAGGACCTCCAATACCCAGCAGCACGTCCTCTTGCATTGATGCATGCCTTTATTCGCCGTGGCATACTACCCACAAGTTCATCAAGGCACTGTTGGTCGAGATTGTCCCACTCCGCAACGGCGATCCGGCGTAGATCTCTCAGGGTGGTTAGTGGGTTACGTCGTCCACAAACAGCCCTTTTCAATCCATCCCAGGCACGTTCGATAGGGTTCATGCTGGCCACTCTAGTCGAGCGATGTTGTTATCCTGAAGGAAGTCATTCAAAAGATGTGCACGATGGGGAAGCGAATTGTCATATATGAAGACGAGTGCGTCGCCAATATGCCGCCGATATGGTTGCACTATTGGTCAGATGATGGCATTCACGTATCGTACAGCCGTTACAGCGCCTTTCATGACCACCAGCGGCGGACGTCGGCCACGCACAATGTCACCCCAGAACAACAGTGAACCTCCACCTTGCTGCACTCGCTGGACAGTGTGACTAATGCGTTCGGCCTGCCCGGGATGCCTCCAAATACGTCTCCCATGATTGTCTGGTTGAAGGCACGTGCGACACTAATCGGTGAAGAGAACGTGACGCCAATCCTGAGCGGTTCATTCGGCGTATTGTTGGGCCCATCTGTACCGCGCTGCATCGTGCCGTGGTTGCAAAGATGGACCTAGCCATGGACGTTGGGAGTGAAGTTGCGCATCATGCGCACTGTTTGAGTGGCTGCACGGAAAGCTTTATTCAATATGGTGACGTTGCTGCCAGGGTTCCTCCGAGCCATAAGTCGTAGGTAGCGGTCATCCACTGTAATAGTAGCCCTTGGGCAGCCTCAGCGAGGCATGTAGTCGACACTTGCTGTCTCTGTAAATCCTCCATGGGCGACCAACATCGCTTTGGTTCACTCCGAGACGCCTGGACACGTCGCTTGTTGAGAGCCCTTCCTGGCACAAAGTAACAATGCGGACGCAATCGAACCGCGGTGTTAACCGTCTAGGCATGGTTGAACTACCAAAATGGATCAAATGGCTCTGAGCACTATGGGACTTAACATCTGAGGTCATCAGTCCCCTAGAACTTAGAAATACTTAAACCTAACTAACCTAAGGACATCACACACATCCACGCTCGAGGCAGGATTCGAACCTGCAACCGTAGCAGTCTCGCGGTTCCGTACTGAAGCGCCTAGAACCGCTCGGCCACTGCGGCCGGCGGTTGAACTACAGGTAACACGAGCCGTGTACCTCCTTCCTGGTGGAATCACTGGAACTGATCGGCTGTCGGACCACCTCCGTCTAATAGGCGCTACTCATGCACGATTGTTTACATCTTTGGGCGAGTTTAGTGACATCTCCGTACAGTCAAAGGTCTGTGATACAATATCCACAGTCAACGTCTATCTTAAGGAGATCTGGTAACCGGGGTGATGCAAAACTTTTTTTGATGTTTGTATTATTCACTGTTTAAATTACTACCTCTCCAGAAACACATTAAAATTTTTTCAAGAATACAACGCCTTTATGACGCTGCAACTTTAAATAGTGTAATCTTTTTGAACAAAGAAATTCAAATATGCCTGCAAGACAAATAGGAAAGATTTCATGTGTAATTTTAACATTCCTCAAAAGATCTGTAGTGTCTAACATATTCCACCAGGTTTTGCCGGATAAAATCAGTCCCTCCGATTTTTGTTGGGACTGCCTTTTGCCTCATACCAAGGACTTTTTGTAGCTGAAATTTGTCTATTGCACATACTCGTATACTGTGCTTAACATTATGTACCTGCACCCTGAATGCCAGATCATCTGAACTCCATGAATACTATACCGCTGATTTCTAGCCTAGGCAGAAAATTGCGCAACAGTAATTTAATTCGTGAACTCCACAACAAACAATCAGAATGTAAACTCAAGTAAACATTCGAAGTAAGTATCTGTCACACTTTACATGATGTTAGAGATTACAGTAGAAGGAGAGGCGTGCTGCTGTGCACGTCGTGGTGAAATTTAACGACCTTTGTAGCTGTATAACGAACATTTATTTAACATTAGGTTGCCCTTCATGGGGTGGGTGCACGCAACGACTGTGGTTGTATTGGGTTAGATAGAGCAGCAATCAGTCGTAGAATGAAGTTGCTTTAATATGACATTTATGGTCACAACGCAGATCAGGTTTCGACCTGCGTCAGGTCATTATCAACGCATTGCAGATTGTAGCAGTTTTTCGTGCTTATGTGAATGCTTATACAGTTGAACCTGGCACAGGTCGAAATCTCATCTGCGTTGTGACCATAAATGTCATATTAAAGCAACTTAATTCTACAACTGATTGCTGCTCTATCTAACCCAGTTTATTTAACAGATGCAGCATACTTCTGAAATTACATTTACATAGACTACATAAAAATAATATTCCTGTGGTTTAATATGAGCAAACGATCGTAACGTACTAATGATCAGTTGTCAGCAAGGATTGGTTGGATTAGAGAACTGCATCACCGACGCCCTCTTGTTTACAGACAAAAAATGATACTCACCCACTAATTGAAAGCTAAATTCACCACTTCCCCTTAATAAATGAATCGTCAACCCCAGTTCGTGATTCGCAGCAGCAAAAGGAAACATAGACATTATTAGGGCACACGGTACACTCAGTGAATCCTGACCGATTACTTGACATAAAATGACACTCATATCATCATTCGCAAGAATTCAACACTGCAGCTAATGAGTGAGTTTAATCATTATAGAAAATTCTACAGTAGCGGGGCATAGGGAGTATGAGCACAGTATATCAAATTGATATGCTGATAAATTTAATGTAACCCATTAAACTGTTGTTATGCTAATTGATTTATGATCGTCTGTGTTTACCTACTGTATTTCTAATTGACTCCATGGAGATAATCCGTTCTTCTGTGAAACCCACACCCTCCCCCCTCCCCTTACCACCCCTGTGGGAAAAAGAATGGTTTCTCCAGTTCAGTTGTGGCCCACTTTTCCTCTTCCCTGGGAAATCTACCAGTCTTCATCCCTCCTGGAAACCCTTGCCACTAGTGATATCAAATTAATTGACTAACTAATTTTAAAAAAAATGGGAAATAGTTCAATTGGGGTACCTCCACTCTGATGGCATCAGAAGCAGATACTGGTCAATATCCTTACTGTCTCGATTCCACAAACCCTGAAAATACTGAGGGCCTTTGATTGCTTGCTTGCATGTTTGGTGGGAAACTTCTCATCTAGTTGATTGACTGTGTGCAATTTGTAGGAAAAATACTTGTCATACATCTGAGGTCATGTATGCACTGCACAGGCACCCTCCTCCACCACCACAACCCATATCAGGCGAAAAAAGTTTTCGATTGCATATTTCCGTCGACCACAGGACAGATGTGCTGGGGAACACACCAGCTGGGACATGGCCTTTTCCACGCACGCTGGTCGGGAGAGAGCCCTGCACATGCGCCGGACTGGCTCATGCGGAAGTGACGCTAATCCTCGAATAAAGCATGTGGTAGCAGTTATTTGATATTTGACATCTGGGGAATTCCCACCAAGCCACAAGTGTTCTCTTTCAAGTGGTTACACCCTGTTTGTCTGTGAACCAATGTCTCCAAACGTTTAGATGGTTTATCCTTCCTCAGAATGCTATGTTCCTGTTGGCTAATGCTGGTTTCAACAGAAAAGTTCATGCAACTGAAATAAAGAAAAAGTTGGCAAATAGTCCATTTGGACTAACCTGTCAAGTCAATTACCAATTTACAGTAGTCGAATACATCACTTAAAACACAACCACCTTACGATGATCCTTCTTCATAATGAAACGTATTCCCTGCTTTTGAGAATCGCATACGAACGTTAAGCAAATCAAGTAATTAAATCTCTGCCACAAATAGACTGTAACAACACTAAATATATCTCAGGTCTTGCATGCATCATTTGAAAACACGAACATCCTCCTCCCTACTATGCTTCCACTAGACATGTCTGGCAAAGAAAACCGCCCATTGCACACACTAGTGCTTGCAAAGCACTCGGCATCCACCGACTGCCTGAGAGCCGTAGCTGCACTGACCACACCGGCAGTTGCGAGCTGATCTCCAGGTATCCACACACCAGATGCTCAGGGGCCAGGGAGACTCCTCTCACCGTGGCCGACTAGCGATATACCGATCAGTTTACGTGAGTGTGAATAATCGTCCAGTACAAAGACTCGTCCTCGTACAACATACGTTTACTCCTGTCACTGTTTTACTAGCAGACTGAACAGTTCACTATTCAACCGTACAGAGGGCACCAACGCCGGGACTTGTCCCGACCATAGCTTGCAAAAAGTGACAGGTCGGGAAATTCTCTGTAGCTGCCACTTGTGCGAGGCTTAGTATTGGCTTCTGGTCGGTTGCTGGCCAAGAACACTGCAAGACAAGCAGGTGTGGCTTCGACATATAGTTCTAATTGCGATTACGTCCAGACATAGACTCACCAATTAAAAAAAAATCATTTTACCCAATCTGGAAACAGGGGTGTCGTTTACCATATGCCTCGAATTTCTCACATAAAATGTAGACTGCTTGCTTTTATACCAGCTATTTTTGAAGAGAGTAGCAATCGGATCACAAACACATTTTCACATCGGTGAAGTTTCGTTATTTACTATGAAAATCCAGTACAACAGAACGACATAGGTTATATTTTCTCTACGTATTTTCTCATATTCTTATCAGCTGCATCACGGGACTAGAATATTATACTCAATTTTCGCCTCATGACACAGTGCTGAAAGTATGCTGTACTATCAGGTTAATACCACGTATCATTTTATAAATTCGGTAATATAGCTGTTTTTATTACGAAGGCCGCCACTCACTATGTTGGTAGAATATTGAAATTTCGTTGAAAGATCCCGCTGCAACGAAAAACGTCTGATTACCGCTCCTTTCTGCGAATCGTGTCAGTGGTACTCTAACCCTAGCTTCCATCCAATCGGCGGCACATCGTAGATATAAAATTGATTGGATGATTAATTAAACCGATCATGAGAACCCCTTTGCATGGTGAGTAATTTCTTATCTTGCAATCAGATTACACTAGTCAGGTAACACAAATGGGATTTTCTGGAGGGAGGAAGATGTTTTCAAAATTGGCTATGAGCACTATGGAACTTAATTTCTCAGATCATCAGTCCCCTAGAACTTAGAACTACTTAAACGTAACTAACCTAAGGACGTCACACACATCCATGCCCGAGGCAGGATTCGAACCTGCGACCGTAGCGGTCGCACGGTTCCAGACTGTAGCGCCTAGAACCGCTCGGCTACCCAGGCCGGCGAAGATGTTTTCAATGAACACTACTGAGAACCGACATTTGGAGCTGACTGCAGCAGGACTTTACTGCCGCCTACACACATTTTGTGTAAGGACCATGAAGATGAAATAAGAGAATTTAACGCAAATATACAGTCTTTCCTCCCTTCGCTTTATTTGCTAATGAAGTAGGAAGGGAAATAACTAGTAGTGGTACAGGATACACTTGGCCACACACTTTACGATAGCCTGCAATTTCATCTCTCAGTTCCCCTTTCGTTAGGGTATTGCTTACCTGCCATATTCTCACGAATCATCCAGTATTCGACATATCGCATCTGAATCCACCTGATTCAAGTCACAGACTCCTGCTAATTCTCTCGAAAGCCCATCACGTTCTGACAGCACTGTTACATTAGTTAGAAGGCTATATAGTCCTCCACCCATCACTGACTATACAGAGAGCTATCACATTGAGAAAAATAGCACACTAACTTACAGGAGGAGATTGGTCCACAGGTCCATTGGAGCAGGCGGGCAGCAACTGAAGTCGCTTCCATGGACCTGTGTTCAAAGTTTTGTCACCTGTGTTGGAGGGAGACCGTATCCCATAGACTATTAATTACAATAGAGGGTTCTTGTAACGTTCCTAGGAACTTTTAGACTTCGTTTGTTCCCTGTTACAAAAATGGTTCAAATGGCTCTAAGCACTATGGGACTTAACATCTGAGGTCATCAGTCCTCTAGACTTAGAACTACTTTAAACCTAACTAACCTAAGGACATCACACACATCCATGCCCGAGGCAGGATTCGAACCTGCGACCGTAGCAGCAGCGCGGTTCCGGACTGAAGCGTCTAGAACCGCTCGGCCACAGCGACCGGCTTTGCTCTTACGCATCGAAGCAGTATATAATTATAGCTGTGGGCACTGCCATAAATTATGTTTTTCTACCATGAATTTGATGTCTGTGTTAGGTGATAAACTGACATTCAATCGTTCCAATTCATTGGCTCTCACAGAAAGCTGGACATCACATGGTGTAAACTAAGCTCCTCCCACAATGTACAAGGTGGTAGACATAAAAGACCGAGACAGTGTTTCTTATTGACAAAAATGCGGAAGACATCGCAACATATGGAAACTAGAAGAGTTTTCGGCATTGTGAACCTTTTCCAAACAGCTTTGGGAAGATGATGTCCTTTACATTTCCACAATGACGGGGTAGTAGCGTCTTGGTGTTCCATTTCGAAGAAACCAACAGCGTTGATTCCTCATATAGGTGGTGCATATTGCACACAGGTGTATGATCACTGTTTTGATGTCCAGGTGGTGACCTCCAAATCTTCCATAGAGCCTAGATGGTATGTAGCATAAGTTGTCAATCCCACTGGTGGACGAATGGAATGATTTTTATATACTCATGTGATCACGTAAGTACCCTTGTCCATCCAAATTTTGTCATATTTTCATCAGTTTAAGGTATTTCCATGAACTTTCGTAAACTCACCGTGTTTTCTGTAATTTCAATACATTTTACCCAATTATTCGAGTTCCAGACCACCATTCTCAACAATTCATCACGTTAACAAAATGTCTCAAAGCAAAGACTTGCTATCTGCCAATGACATCGTAGTTTGGTTCTGAATTTCTGTACCATCGTTAAACCACCCTCTCCATTACTTTGTGGGAAAGAAGTGAAATCATGATCACTTGATGACAAGTGACACAAAATCGGTAAAATTACGAAAATTGATGGAAAACATGTATAAATTGAAGAAAAAAGACAAAATGCAGGAATATTGAAGGAGAATGTTGGAGTAGCCACATGAATGCTTGGTGCAGCAAAAATTCTTGCACTTGGAAACAAGTGTGAGACTACAAGAGGAATATGAGAAAAAGTCGACACTGAAGCTCGGCGAACCAGGAAAACAGTAACTAATCATGGACCATGATAAGGCGGCTGGAATAGTTTGTTTAAGTGGATGACCACCGAATGAAGGATAATAAAATTATATATGTCAGATCACAACCCCAGGTGTGACCCCAAACTCTTTACCGACCACCTTATAGATTTTTGTGTAAATTGTCTAGACATGCGACTACGAAAAACATGATGTCCTCCTTAGCTGAAGAGCACTGTAATACGAGCTTGGGGATTGCAGTATAGAACTACCAAGTGGTTCACATGTTTGACCCTCTGCAAGATTGATTGTTTTAAACTTTAACGAACAGTATTTAAAATGTGCTTCCCTATACTCTCTACCGAGCTCAACCATGCAGTGTTAGCCAACAAATAACTTACAGAATAATTTGTGCATTCCCGCTCAATTAAATTGATCGGCTTACGGCTGGGCGGCCATGGTGAGAAGGACCTCAGATATATAACAAGAGTTTTTCCCACAAATTGCAATATCCCACACAGTCAATCAATTTGATGAGATATTTCTAGTCGAATATGCAAGCGATCAATAAAAGGTGTGTCAATATTTCCGGGAAACCGAAGGTTTGTAGGCTTGAGGCAGTAAGGATATTGAGCTGTATCCACGTTGACCTGATAAGAGTGAAGGTGCCCTAACTGAGCTATTTCCCAATAATTTTTTAATTAATTAATCAATTAATTTGATATAAAAAGGGTGTCTGGGAGTGAGGCAGGTTTGAGGTTGTTCAAGAAGGGGGAAAAGTGGTTCATAACTGAACTGGAGAGACAGTCCCTTCTCCCACAAGGGTGTTGAGGAGAGGGGGAGGGGTGGATGTTTCTCAGATTATTTCCTGGGAGTCAATTAGCATATAAATAGGTAACCCCAGAGGGTCATAAATCAGTTAGCATAACCACAGGTTAATTGGTTACACAATCAATCTCATTTATTAGCATGTGAATATATCATTTTGATATAAAAAATACACTCGTGCTCTCTTTGCTGCACTACTTCCTAACTCGAAACTAAACTAACTCCCATCCAAAAATCACTATCACACGTATGCAGAAACAGCATGTCATAATTACTTGAACATGGGGCAGGAACTGATCCTGTGACTTGGGTCCTCTGCCTCTCTTTCCAAAATACAAGCTGACTTTCTTCAGTGTACGAGAACGAACAGATTTGGTGGCGCTGCACTAACCAATCACCAAGCTGTGTTTGGCAATAAGAGCAGGTGTCTCCTCCACGCAGTAGACGGGAAAAGAACGCTTGGTTCTTACGGTTTTTAATTTTCCCCTCCATTCAACAGATGATATTTTGAAGACAGCTTCCCAACGCTTTGATTCGTGTGGTCCAGTGGCATGGCCACACGTATAGAGACGCACAGCCGCATGTTGTGACAGAGTGGTGTGACAGAGCTGACTCCGAAGATTACATTCAACTTCCTTCCCACGCTGCTACTGCAAAGCTAAACCAAAAACGTCCACCTGAATTTGTCTAGTTGCTTGCATTAGAAATTACACCCACATTCATTGAAAACTAGCGATCATCCATGTTTGGGACAAGTAGCTATGGATACATGTTGCACTGATTATCAGTTGTAGTTAAGATGAGACTACACCCAGTTTATGCCCCCAGCATGCAAAACATGAGCAAACGCACGCAGAGGAAATACCGTATATTCTGCCAAACTTGATAAAGTAAAAGCACCAATTATGGGAGAACCGGACTGATTAATGTCTTTTAGCATCACATTGTTTTCTGTATGCTGCGGTGGAACTTTTACTGTTAGCAGTTATGTTTTGGCGATTCACATTTCAACAAAACGCCAACCTGTTATAAAGACTGAATTAATATAAGTTCTAATTTACAATACGTAAAATCGTGAAAGTGTTGGGCCACATGGATTGCCAGATGTCGTTGGAGATAGTCACATCATAAAAATACCTGCGAACGGAAATGTTCGAGGGATATGAAGTGAAAAGCTGCCTAGGTATGGGCCAGTCTCATCCTCACAGCTGTACCCTGCTAGCATTTTTGAACTCCACAGAAGCTCCCATGCATACATTGCACCATCAGGAGAAATCATATCGTGAAGACTGGCATAGTCACAACCTAGAGGCTGTCTCCAGTATGAATCAATCATTCTGCACTACCCTGTGTGTTGTCAAGAAGCTATTTCATGAATACTGACTCGATCCCAAAACCTTGTCTTCCACATTCAACAACTCTTCCGACTGAATTAGACATGACTGACGATCCTCCAAGTCTTCAAGCCTCTTCTTTCTTCTCACTTCAAGAATAAAACTTTTGAAGGAATGTGATTAATAGTGCTTGGACAGCTCAATCTGTAACAGTGTTTCCGTCAATGGAAAGAACGTAAGATGTGAGATGTAAATTGTGGATAATAAAAGCATTACGTCGAATGCACTTGTTCCGCCCTTCGACGAATATTACTGAAATTTTCGTTACCATATCAAGTTACACTCAGGCGTACTGACTCCTCCGCCTGCAAAGAACGTTTAACTGAAAGCGTCTACATTTTCAGGTTCACTGAAGTGACTAAAGTCATGGGCTACCTCCTAATATCGTGTCGGACCTCCTTTTGCCTGGCTTAGTGCAGCAACTCGACGTGGAATGGACTCAACTAGTCGTTGGAAGTTCCTCCGGAAATACTGAGCTATGCTACGTCTATAGCCGTCCATGACTGCGAAAGTGTTGCCCTTGCCGGATTTTGTGTACGAACTGATCTTTTGATTGTGTCCCATAATTGTTCAATGGGATACATGTCAGGAGATCTGGTCGCCACACCATTCGCTCGATATGTCCAGAAAGTTCCTCAAACCAATCGCGAACAATTGCGGCTTGGTGAGGTAACGCATTGTCATCATAAAAATTACATCGTCGTTTGGGAACATGAAGTCCATGAATGACTGCAAATGCTCTCCAAGTAGCCGAACATGACTATTCCCAATCAATGATCGGTTCAGTTGGACCAGAGGACCCAATCCATTCCATGTTAACACAGCCCGCAGCATTATGGAGCCGCCACCAGCTTGCACAGTGCCTTGTTGACAGTTTGGGTCCATGGCTCCGTGGGGTCTGGGCCACACTCGAAATCTATCATCAGCTCGTACCAACTGTAATCGGAGCTCATCTGACCGGGCCACGGTTTTCCAGTCTCTAGGGTCCAACCGGTATGGTCACGACACCAGGAGAGGCTTTGCAGGCTAAGTTGTGCTGTCGTCTGCTGCCCATTAAGGCCAAATCTTGCCACACTCTCCTAAAAGAAACTTCCGTCGTATGTCCTCGATGGATTTCTGTGGTTATTTAACGGAGTGTTTCTAGTCCGTTAGCAATGAATAAGCAAACGCTGCTGCTCTCGATCGTTAAGTGAAGACCGTCGGCCACTGTGTTGTCAGTGATGAGATGTAACGCCTGAAACTTAGAATCTTATGATTTTAAGGAGTACTAGAGGATAATGACTCGTTGGTTTCCCTGTGTCGCTAAAGTACGCACATTTCACCTGCTGTACTTGATTTCGAACATGATTCAAAGGGATGTCCAATTTTTTTTCTTCTGAATCGTAGTTTCTTGGCATTTACAATGAGGCGATGTATTAAGAACAAATTATTGTAATTATCACGTTGTGTCGCGTTAAGTATTTTAATGTTATTATTACTAAAATCATACTCATGTTAAAACTGAAAGCGATGGCAAGTAATACTTGTGTTGTGGACGGCGGGGTGGGGGTGGGGGTGGGCGAGGGACGAGGCCAGTGCCACCCTCTTCCCTAGAGCTGTTCCCTGAATCCGTGCCTTACTGGACTACTGAAGACATCGACCCAGTGTAAAGTACGTCAACGAGAACAGACAAAGCCTGCTGGTGGAGAGTAACAAAATGTTTTAAAATTTTACCTTGGTGCTGAGTTAAAGAC
Organism: Schistocerca piceifrons; assembly: GCF_021461385.2. Taxonomy (NCBI): domain Eukaryota; kingdom Metazoa; phylum Arthropoda; class Insecta; order Orthoptera; family Acrididae; genus Schistocerca; species Schistocerca piceifrons. The sequence goes on from NC_060140.1 coordinate 753,416,190, forward strand.
GTCTGATACCTCGCGAAAACCACCACAAAAAATTAATTTCACAGTGGAATGCACAGATATTCATCGTCGGACTGGTTGGTGGTGTGGGAAGTGCATGAGAGGGTGTGAGAAGACTCACATGTGTGGAGAGCCGTCCGTGGGGCGTACTTGGCGACGAGGAAACCGGCTCCCTATAAATTTCAATGGACCTTCACATTAATGGCCTGACCGCCACCAACAGACAACAGTTAACACGTGCGCCCCAGGGATGTTGCATCATCGCCACAAAGACACCATCACTGCCGTTGGCTGTGGGTACTGAAGCTAAATTTGCATCTGCGAAAGTGAATAAGCTTATTCCCTTTTTCAGGATAGTTTTGTCTTGTTCCATTGGTGGAAAGGTGAAACTACGTTCCCATGCCATCATTGAGGCCAACAGGGTGACAGACTATAGCTTCCACTTTTCACACTTCCTTGACACGTTTCAATTCACTGAATCGAGTACCCATTACCAAAGTCACTGCCCTGACCATGCTTAATGAATCGAATTCATCTCCTACTACAGTTACTTTCCGACGTTGTTTACACTTTTACAGTGGACAACATAAGGCGTGATAACAGATTAAGGTCAGAAGTGGATAGCACAACTCCACTTAAGAAAGTGTCGACTACACTCAGTTAAGCATCTATATTTTGATGAAAGACTAAAAAATCCATGCATATAATAAAATTATTGCACATATATATGTATGTACATACGTATGTTATGTTAGACTCCTCCTCCTAAACAACTGGACCGATATCTGCCAAGCTTGGTGCGTATGTCACTTGCTGATTGGAAATAATTGCTGTGGTATCGCTGTGGGGATAAAAACCACCTACCTGTAAAAGGAGTTAGGGTGGAAAAAATTGTGACACAGTACTCGCGTATATCCAAACTTTATTCATCCAGTATTTGAGGATGAGGGCAATTAGTAATTTGCCACAACCTTTACATATAATTTCAAACCTTCACGAAATTTTTTCGGTGACAACCCCCACAAAATGTGGAAAAGAAAGAAGTTGATCACTTATCACATTTTCGCTCTTCATGCAGTAAACTGCAACATCAGGCTTGACTTTTAATTAATTGTGTCTTTACTGCTCGCTGTATTCGTGACACATTTGCAGACAGTATATACGTGTGACCCTGGATGTAGCTGCAAAATTACGAGGGTCGTTCAATAAGTAATGCCCCACTTTTTTTCTGAGAACATATTTATTGTTAAGAGTCAGAATTTGGCGACAATATGCATCAACATAATTCATGTCCTGTCTCCATCACGTTCTATGGCCGTATGCCAATGTTGTGGAAGAGCATGAATTCCCTACTGCTAAAAGCACTTGACCTGTAGGCGTGGCCATTTTTTCACTTCATGACTGACACTCTCGTCGTCTTCAAAGTGTGTTCCCCGTAGAGGATCTTTAAGCAGCCCAAAGAGATGGAAGTCCGAGCGTGCCAGGTCTGGACTGTAGGTTGGATGAGGCAATGATGCCCAACCCAATTTGGTGATGTGTTCCCGAGTTCTCAGACTTGTGTGTGGACGAGCATTATCGTGTTGGAGCAAGATTTCGGCTGGATTCTTGTCCGATCGAACATATCGGAAACGGTTCTTGAATTTATTCCGAGTTTTCACGTATGCCCCTGAACTGACGGTTAACTCTCTTGGCATCGCATCCACGAGAATGACGCCATCACAATCCTTCCTTCTTGTTTCCGATGCAAAGTGGTGCACCCAGGTTTGGTCCCCCGTAACGATCCGTGATCGAAACCCTCTCCGATGGTCTCAAAACGCTCCAACAATTCAGATGAAATGGCCTTTCTTTCAATCTTGTGGACCGCTGAGATCATTCGTGGAACCCATCGTGACCACCTCTTTGAATATCCGAGAGTCTTGATCATTGCAGACGCACATCCAATGTTGACTGACAACTGTAGAGCCAATTATCGAGTTACGATGCGCCGGTCGGAACGTATAATGGCACCCGCACTATTCAGCGTGTCTGGAGCAGTGGCTGTGACAGGACATCGGAGCGTGGCAGACCATGGAGCTCTGTTTCTGCATTTTCTGAAGGTGTAACTTTCTTTACCCATCGCCCAACTGTACTCCTATCAACTGCAGCATCGCCTTACACTGCACACAAACATTTATGGATGTTCACCACCTGTTTTTTTTATCTGCACACAAGCACCAACAAGGACGTTCGTCTATGTACATTAATGGCCTTTTATAAAAAATGAGGGTGTTACTTATTGAACGACTCTCGTAGATCACTGTACGAAGCATAGATCAGAGGATATGTCATATATATCGAGGTGCGTAAAAACCAAGCTGCGGGGTGAAATTTGTTGGAGACACAGTAGACATATGTGCATATATACGTATGAGTGAAATGTGATAAATATATAAGGCAGCTGCGTACGTGGATAAATCTTCAGGTAAAAAGTTCCTGCAAAATCCCATCCAAATTTAGTGTACGTGTTACTTACTATCTGGAGAGAAGTAATGTGATGGTAAGATCCAGAGCAGATGGTCACAGACAAGGAGGAAGGAGGTGGACAGACAGACGGGGAGGAAGAAATGGACAGAGAAAGAAAAGGGGAGGAGATGGACAGGGAAAGGGGAGGAAGAGATGGACAGATATAGGGATGGAGGAGACAGACACAGGACAGAAGGGGAGGTGAAGACAAAGGGAGAGAGAGAGAGAGAGAGAGAGAGAGAGAGAGAGAGAGGGAGAGAGAGGGAGGAGAAAATGAACAGGGAAAGGAAAGAGTAGGAGATGCACAGGGAGAGGGGGTGAAGAAGAGAGGGACAGAAAAAGAAAGAGGCGGAGATGAGCAGAATGAAGGGACAGGAGCAGGTGGACAGGGAGAGCAGGGATCAGAAGTCGGAGAGAGAGAGAGACGGAGGAGATGCACCAAAGAGAACTTGAAGCGAATAAATACTCAGGCAATGCCGAGTACTCAGCTAGTACATCAATAATGAAGCACACACAACAGAATAAGATAATAACGCGCAGAAATGTGTGGAAAAATACCTGGATACGAAGTATTTTATTTGAGTAAGGACCGGAAGAGGATGCTTGATCAGTCAACAGAAATTATACACATAAGTAATCAAAGGAAAATTAAAAATGAAGAACTAAAACAGGAAAGAGAGATAATGTCTAATGATAGCACATGGCAATTTAAAACGTGGCACACTAACTTAGAAACGGTATTGAAGCGTTGATGGTTTGAATGTGCTCGTAAAAATTACGAATTGCCATCGTAATTCCGGATGATATGACTGTCGCTACTAGCGAACAACGAGACCATAAACTATTTCTCCAACTAAGTGCAAATATTTTATGAACCTACTGGTACTTGTAGATTCAGCTGAACTCTTTGAACATGGAGCGTGAACGGCTGGAACATTCTGTCTGGAGACAGACTGTCCCAGCTATGGTAACACGGTGTGACGGCAGAAGAACTCGGGACCCAATGAGGCTGAGTTTTGTCTTGTATCACTTGCAAATTCTAGGTTGGTCAACAAAACCAACATCTGGTGATGAGCCATAAAATTCATTACCTTCTCTGCGATGTGGGACCCCGCCACTCGAGTACGCCTGTCATCGCCCATAACAACGACCAGACACTAGAACGCATACCGTAATAACACCACTGCAATGCTCAGATTATGGTAATAGGTTGCCGTTGACAAGTAACGAACGCGTAGGAAACTGCCGAAGGCGATGCACCGCGCATGCGAACAGGGCATGGTCTGGCATTTGATATCCTCATTTATAGGACCATTTCCTTTCTCCTTTTTTTGTAAATTTTTATTATGATACAACCCACTACGGCTCTCTCCTGTGGCAGCCGCTTCATCTGATAGTAGCAATTCCAATCACCGTCCTCAATTTCTGGTTGGATATGTCTCTGCCTGACCTTACAGCTTTTGCACCCCCTAAGGCTGCATCTAGCGCTGCGAGAAGTTTTCTGTGCCCTGTCATCCTTTTTCTAGTTTTCCAAGCTTTATTTTCCTAGTCGATTCTGCGGAGAATCTCCTCCTCTATTATCTGTCCAATTTTATCGCCAAGCTCATTGTAACTACTCTTTATTACTTTTGCCTTTTATTTGGTATACTCTGAGTTAATTTTCTGCTTTCATTTGACTGTTCTGCAGATCTGTAATTTGTCGTCACATTCCCTGATAATACCGAAGTAATTAGCAAATCACTCTTTCGCCATGAATTTTAATTCCACAATAGAGCGTATCTTTTATTTCGGTCCTCGCTTCTTCGATGAACAGGCTGAACTAAAGGAGAGAATAGCATCATTCTTGCTTTACACCATTTTTAATCCGAGCACTTCTCTCTTGGTTTTCAGTTGTTATTGCTCCATCCTGGTCTTCATAGACTTGCGTGTTACCCATATAAAGATGGCAAACTAATGCTTCCGAATATTTTATTTAAAAATGGAAATATGGATTTTTAAATAAAACAAACGTCATTGACAATCTACGTCTTTAATCTTCATGTCTGCATATTTATTTCTTACCATAGTATCAGGCAACGAACACATTTCTCTTACTCAGAGACCTTTCTGCTGACACCGTCACTGTAGAACGTTTGACTTTGTTGATGGAGACACAACCTCACCTCTGCTCGTGCCGCTTCATCACTATCCGAGTGAAGTCCTCAAAGGTGTTCTTCAAGTTTCAGAAACAGATGAAAATCGGATCGGTCCAAATAGAGACTGTATTGAGCATAATCGATGGCGTTGTACCCAAGGCGTCAGATTGTCGCAGATGTCTTAGCGCTCGTGTGCCATTGTCATGCTGAAGGAGAGGGTGATTCATGTGTAGACGAACTCCTCGAATTCGAAAGTCGATTACAGCGCACTGTTCCTCACCCACCGACGTAGTCACGTTACACACAGCCATGTTACATGCTACGTTCGGAGTCCTCTAGTGGCAGATGGATGCAAATATGTAGACAGGAAGAATAAAGGCGTAGAAAGTTAGTAATATTTACTTTATTTTAAAAGCTATAAGAGTTTTCAAATAACAAATTCGAGAGGAGTTACTTTTCAGCACGCCCTCTTACTTTCTTAGAATTTCAAACATCTTGGAGCACTTTCTAGGTAGAAATATCCTACCTTGTCTCGTTTCTTTTCGTTTTGCCTTCATTGTGAAGTACAACGACAGAACTGCCTGTCTTGTTCTATCTTACCATCTATGGCCGTCCTCTCGCCCTCACTTCCGCCCTTAAGTACCTTGGCGTCACCCTCGACCGTCGCCTCTCCTGGACTCCCCATCTCCGGACAATCCAAGCCAAGGCACGCTCCCGACTCCGTCTCCTCAAGCTCCTTTCCGGCCATACGTGGGGTCTGGACCCTTCCACCATCCTCCACACCTATAATTCCCTCATCCGCCCTATCCTTTGCTACGCCCATCCGGCCTGGATCTCCGCCCCCCCTCCCTTTTATAAATCCCTTCAAATCCTTGAACACCATGCTCTCCGCCTCGCCTATCGCATCCGTCTCCCCTCCCCCAAGCGGATCCTGTATGATCTCATTCCGTTCCCCCACCTCCTCCTTTTCCTTGAAAGGATATGGATCCTGTACACCTCCTTCCTGCAAACTCGATCCTCCTCACCTGCTTGTCTCGCCCATCCTCTCCCACCCCCGCCCGCTGCTGCGCCTATAATCCCACGTCCAACCTGGTCTCCATCTCTCCACCCTCCTTACCCTCTCCCAAGGTGGCTTCCGCCAGCTCCCCCTCCCTGATGATGTCCTCCTCTCCTCCATTTACCCCTCCTATCAACTTTGATCCTGCCCCCCCCCCCACACTTCAGGTGTCCTTTCTTTAGGCACCCTCCCTCCCTTCTCTCGCCTTTTCCCCCCATCCCTCTTCCTCCATCCCTCTTCCCCCAGGCTTTCTCTCCCCCTTCCTCCTTTCCCCCTTTCTCCTTTGCCCATGGCATCTCTACTCTCCCCTCTCCCTCTCCCCCCCCCCTTCCTCATCCTCTCTTGGCAGGTCCCCGGACTCGCACACGCTACGTGGACTTTCGCGCGCCGGAGTTCATCGCCATTAGTGTCTCGTGTGTGCCGTCGTGTTTAGTGTTCAGTGTTCACCGTCGCACTCCATCGTTCACCTGTGCCATCGCCATCTTCAGTGTTTGTGCGTCGTATCAACAGTTTGCAATGTGGATTACCGTCGAGTGTGAACGGCTCCGTTTTTGTTTTTATGTGCCTACTGTTTTATTGCCCACCGTTCTGTAACATCTGTGTATTCTTCCTGTTTTTTTTTGTCTCATTGTGTATTCTCTGGCTGAAGAGCAGCGTAGAATGGTGCTGACAGCCTGCCTGTTGTACAGGTTTTAAAATAACAATAATGTAAAAAAAAGCCTGTCTTGTGACTTTACTTTCCTTGAAGCTAAACTGATCATATTCTAATAGATCCTTAGTTTTCTTTTAATTTCTCCTCCTTATTATACACACATCAAAAAAATTTTGCATCACCTCGGTTCGGAGAGTTCGGGAACCTGTAGATAAAATTGGAATAGAGATCAACATAACCATCATTTCTGCTTCCAGAATGAGATTTTCACTCTGCAGCCGAGCGTGCGCTGATATTAAAATTACTGACAGATTAAAACTGTGTGCCGGACCGATACTCGAACTCGGGACCTTCGCCTTTCGCAGGCAAGTAGGCAAGTGGGAGACGAGGTACTCCCGAAAGTAGAGCTGTGAGGACAGGGTGTGAGTCGTGCTTGGGTAGCTCAGATGGTAGAGCGCTTGCCCGCGAAAGGCAAAGGTCCCAAGTTCGAATCTCGGTCGTGCACACAGTTTTAATCTGCCAGGAAGTTTCATATCATTTTTGCTCTTTTGATTGTTCATGAAAACCACACATTGCATGCTGCACCATACAGCAAGGCATTCAGAGGTATGGTCCAGATTACTGTACACACCAGGACCTCTGATACCCAGTAGCACATCAACTTGCATTGAGGCATGCCTGTATTCGTAGTAGCATACTATCTACAAGTTCACCAAGGCACTGTTGGTCCAGATTGTCCCACTCCCCAATAGCGATTCGGCGTAGATCCCTCAGAGTGTGCCGGCCGCGGTGGTCTAGCGGTTCTAGGCGCGCAGTCCGGAACCGCGCGACTGCTACGGACGCAGGTTCGAATCCTGCCTCGGGCATGGATGTGTGTGATGTCCTTAGGTTAGTTAGGTTTAAGTAGTTCTAAGTTCTAGGGGACTGATGACCACAGATGTTAAGTCCCATAGTGCTCAGAGCAATTTGAACCATGTTTTTGAACCTCAGAGTGTTTGGTGTGTCACGTAGCCCATAAAAAGTCCTTTTCAATCCATCCCAGGCATGTTCGATGGGGTTCATGCTGGCCACTCTGGTCGAGTGATGTCGTTATCCTGAAAGAAGTCATTCAGAAGATGTGCACGGTGGGGAGGGGGTGGGGCGGGGGGGGGGGCCGAATTGGCGTCCATGAAGACAAATGCCTAGCCAATACGCCGCCGATATGGTTGCACTATCGGTCTGAGGATGGATTTCACGTATCGCACGGCCGTAACCACCAGCGGCGTATGTCGGCCCCACACCGCACAACGGCAGGGAACCTCCATCCTGCTGGACAGTGTGTCTAAGGCGATCAGCCTGACCGGGTTGCCTCCAAACACGTCCCTGACGATTGTCTGGTTGAAGGCAATACGACACTCATTGGTGAACAGAACGTGATGCCAAACCTGAGCGGTACATTCGGCATGTTGTTTGGCCTGTTTGTACCGCGCTGCATGATGTCGTGGTTGCAAAGATGGACCTCGCCATGGATGTCGGGAATGAAGTTGCGCATCATGCAGCCTATTGAGTACAGTGTGAATCGTAACACGACGTCCTGTGGCTGCGAAAAGCATTGATCGACATGGTGGCCTTGCTGTCAGGGTTCCTCCGAGCCATAATCCGTAGGTAGCGGTCATCCACTGCAGTAGTAGCCCTTGGGCGGCCGGAGCGAGGCATGTCATCATCAGTTCCTGTCTCTCTGTATCTCCTCCATGTCCGAAAAACATCGGTTTGGTTCACTCCGAGACGCCTGGAAGCTTCCCTTGTTGAGAGCCCTTCCTGGCACAAAGTAACAATGCGGTCGCAATCGAGCCGTGATATTTACCGTCTAGGCATGGCTGAACTACAGACAACATGAGCCGTGCACCTCCTTCCTGGTCGAATGACTGGAACTGATCGGCTGTCGGACCCCCTCCGTCTAATAGGCGCTGCTCATGTATGAATGTTTGGCCGTGTTATGTGACATCTGTGTACAGTCAAAGGGACTGTGTCTGTTATACGATATCCACTGTCAACATCTGTCTTCAGGAGTTCTGGTGACTGGGATGATGCAAAAGTTTTTTTGATGTGTGTGTTTGTCACCGACTTGGATACGTGAGATGCTAAGTTGATTCTACTATCGCCCTCACACTAATTATCTTTGATATCTTCAGGGTTATATGCATGATATTTTTCCGAAAGTCCGATTGTACGGATTTAGTCTCCCACATTCTGCACAGTAAGACGAATAATTATTTGACATCTTTATGCAGGATGAAACAGGAATGACGATGAGTCTATCATTTTCTCTCATCGGCGAGTGATAGGAGCTGCTGTACAATGTTGTGCATACATTTTTCTTCATAAGGAATAGTGCAGGCTATTTGCACTTCCAGTAGTGCTGTCTCGCCACCAATGCCAGAATGGCTTCAGAAGTTCTTCACGTTTTGAAGGCGTACATAAGGATTACTGAGAATATCTGGCATGCAGCTGGGAGTGAAGATGAATCTAGGCGATATGGTAGACGGTCAAGTGATCATCCAACATAATGCGTCACGAGTGCTCTCAGTATATTGTGGAGGTGAAGGGGGGAGGGGGGACAGGAAAAGAAACATAGTGCTCAACGTTCCTGACCACTGGACTGTGCTTCAGTACTGCCCATTAAATTCCAAACTTTTCTGCTGAGGCTTAAAGGCATTAAAACATTGTTCATTGAAAATCCGACAGATTAGTGAGATAGAGAGAGAAATGGAGATGGTATGAGTTGCAATATATGGGAGCAGGGTATGAGTTATATGAAAAGTATTCTTACAATTATAGAGATAATGAGTTGTACAAAAGAACAGAAACTGCTTAGTAACTTTGACGTAGAGCATCACCAGTAACTTTCAGTAGTCAGATATGTCGATTATCCGTTTAAGGCGTAACATTAACTAGAAAAAGGAAATGCTAAGAAGTAATTTTTGCAAATATAGAACGCAAGCATTGGAAACTAAGTTTTGGTAACAGCAGTACATCATCAAGAACTAATAGTCACGTGAAGTATTCTTGAATTCTGCTCGAATTTTTTATTTTCGCCTCGTGATCTGAACAAATAAGTTGCATCAGTTAAGAGAGTTGCTTCTTCAGTTACAAACCAGCACGTTTGGATGATAATACACGGTGGGGCAAATGAAAACGGCCCAGACGAGTGGACGCAATCGGACAGAATGTATGCGTATAACCGCACTCGTACGCCAAGTATATGCCCTTCATGTGATTCACACCGGTGCAGAACGTAGTGCTGACCGTGCTGTGGAGCAGTGCAAAAGAGATGATGACATTTACAGTGGAGCAGCGGGTATTCGCTGTGGAAAGTTACGTGACAACAAATATATGGAAACGGTGGGATCAGTTGTTTGATGAGAAGTTTATTGGTGTGAAACTGCCAGAGTGCGGTGCAACGCTTAGCCGTAAATAGGGTCTCACAGAATCTTTTTCGAACAAGTCAGAAAACATTCCGAAGCGTGCCGGCTCACAAGCAAATGTGGCCACAGTTCACCAGAAAATGCTTCGGAGTCCTGTCAAATCAACCCGACACCTGTCGCGAGAGATCGACATATCACGTCGATCATGCGGGCGAATACTCCACATGGGCCTGCACTTGCATCCATGTCGAGTTTCGGTCGTTCAGGTACTAAAACCAGCAGATGCTCCACAGCGCCTCCAGTTTTGTGAATTGTGGTTTACCGAGATAACAATAAAAGACTCGGACAAAGATCTATTCTTCATGTCTGACGAAGCGTGGTTTCACCTGAATAGTTATATGAACTCAAAGAATCACGGGTTCTGGGCAACAGAGAATCGGCATAACTTCCACGAAACACCATTGCATGATCAGAGGGTTGAGGTTTGGTGTGCAGTGGCTGCACTCTGCACTATTGGTCCCATCCTTTTTCATCAGATGCTGCGGCGCCTTGCACTGGTAACATTTTGGAACCATTTGTAGCAATAGTAACGGAAGAGGAAAAGACCTGCAGCTACTTCCAACATGATGGAGCAACTGCCCATACAGCCGTCCTAATTTTGGAGGACAGATACACAATCTTCATGTGTGACAGAGCTGTTAGCAGAGGTCAGTCTAGCCGTGGCCCTACCTGGCCACCCAGGTCACTTGATCTGTCAGAGAGCGATTACTTTGTGTGGGGAGCCCTCAGGTCTAACCTGAATCGCAACAACCTTCATAGTCTTCATGAACTGCGGCAAAACATTCGGATGAGATTGCAGAAATTCCAGTTGTCCAGCTACGATCCGTCTTCAGCAACTTGCTGACCAGGGCCCAAAAGTGCCAAGAGGGGAAAGTTGGTCACTTTCAGCATCTGCTGTAGCTAGGTTATCACTGTGTTTCCTTCCCTCTGATGTGTTTCCTTGTACCCTGAAACTCTGTTCTCGGGCCACTTTTACTTCCCCCACCCTGTATTTCGATGAGAGATTCTTCCCACACGCTCTTTAGTGACGACATAAAGGAGCATTTCACAACATAGTTCTTATACTGTCACTATCGCATTTTGAGTAAGGAGTGTAAGGATCTCGCCAGAAAGACGAATACTGAGGATTCTGCCTGGCTCAGTGTGAGAACAGAGTAGGCTGTTTTGTAAAGGAATTGCCATAGTTAATTATAAGTTTTCGTGTATGCTTTTTATTTTCTTTTGCTGTTTTGAAGCAAGTGTGCCATTTCTACGTAAGTCCTCTAGACAAAAAATCTTGTGGCATTGACGACTGAAGCTGGTGGTTATTTTCTAAACTCATCGAATAGACAAAGATGAATTCTCAGCGTCTGCTTTTTCTTCAACAGCTGTAAAAATTCAAGAGGTTAATTGTTCCTGCACTGCTCGCGTAGACATGCCTCATGAGAAAGCACTTCAAGGCAAAACAGCTGATTAAATGCGCAATTCAAGGACTAGTGTCTTATTTACAACTCTTTCTTAAACGGCATTTCGCTGTCTTCCTGCTTACGTAAGATTCGTGCACCGTTCCTCGAATTGAAGTGGTTCTAGTGAAAATGTTTACGTTGCCACTGGTATAAATCGAACGGCTGTCTCTTGAGATGCCGAGATGTCTTAGATTTGAGAAAAAATAAATATTTCGCACCAACATGTTTCTTCAGACGAGATGAAAACTGTTTGTAGTTTTGTATCGAATGGAATATATTAGGTGTTTTATATCATTGTAAGGCTTACAGTCGAAATTTAAGGCTCATACGGCTCACCAAATATCTCGCGATGTTATCATTATGGAAGAATAAGATTGTCGAGCATGTAAGGAAGCTTACAGATAATGAATCACTCCATGGATCACTTGTTAATCGAACAGGAAAAGGAGAGAATGCTAGTGTTAGTGAAGTGCCCATATTCTGCTGAGTATGGAGGCAGGTGTAGGTATAGATTTGTGACAGATATCGAAACGTATTGCTGTAATTGACGCACCAGTAAAACGAATTTCGTATCGAGTTACGTGGAGTAGGAAGCACAGTCTCATTGTATACGTGCCTTCGGTTGGAAAGTTGCCCCCTCTACTTCGGCTCTAACAGTGTCAATGTCTTGTATTTTTTACCGCTAATGACCAATACGTGCCCTTTTCTCGTTGCGTTGACCACCGGTGTTTTGGATCTGTGCTAGAACATATATGGCAACCTTGGTCTCTGCTTATGACTAAACAGTAGGAATAATCCACTTAATCAAAGGCCCATATCGTTAACGTTGATATGCAGCAGGATTTTGGAACACATATTGTGTTCGAACATTATGAATTAACTCGAAGAAAACGGTCTGTTGATACACACAATCAACATGGGTTTAGAAAACATCGTTTCTGTGAAACACAACTAGCTCTTTATTCACATGAAGTGTTGAGCGCTATTTATAAGGGTCTTCAGATCGATTCCGTATTTCTCGGTTTCCGGAAGACTATTGACACTGTACCACACAAGCGACTAGTAGTAAAATTGCGTGCTTATAGAATATCGTCTCAGTTATGTGACTGGATTTGTGATTTCCTGTCAGAGAGGTCACAGTTCGTAGTAACTGACCGAAAGCCATCGATTAAAACAGAAGTGATTTCTGGTGTTCCCCAAGGTTGTGTTATAGGCCCTTTGCTGTTCCTTATCAATATAAACGATTTGGGAGACAATCTGAGCAGCCGTCTTCGGTTGTTTGCAGATGACGCTGTCGTTTATGAACTAATAAAACCATCAGAAGATCAAAACAAATTGCAAAACGATTTAGAGAAGATATCTGAATAGTTCCAAAATTGGCAGTTGATCCTAAATAACGAAAAGTGTGAGGTCATCCACATGAGTGCTAAAAGGAACTCGTTAAGCTTAGGTTACACGATAAATCAGTCAAATCTAAAGGCCGTAAATTCTAATAAATACCTAGGGATTATAATTACGAACAACTCAAATTGGAAGGAACACATAGGAAATGTTGTAGGGAAGGCTAACTAAAGACTGCGTTTTATTGGCAGGACACTTAGAAAATGTAACAGATCTACTAAGGAGACTCCCTACACTACGCTTGGCCGTCCTCTTTTAGAATACTGCTGCGCAGTGCGAGATCCTTACCAGATAGGACTGACGGAATACATCGAAAAAGTTCAAAGAAAGGCAGCACGTTTTGTATTATCGCGAAATATGGGAGAGTGTGTCACTGAAATGATACAGAATTTGAGCTGGACATCATTAAAAGAGACGCGTTTTTCGTTGCGACGGAATCTTCTCACGAAATTCCAATCACCAACTTCCTCCTCCGAATGCGAAAATATTTTGTTGACACCGACTTACATAGGGAAAATAAGGGAAATCAGAGCTCGTACGGAAAGATATAGGTACTCGTTCTTTCCGTGCGCTACACGAGATTGGAATAATAGAGAATATTGTGAAGGTGGGTTCGATGAACCCTCTACCAGGCACTTAAATGTGATTTGCAGAGTATCCATGTAGATATAGATGTAGATGTACGTTTTCTCATTGTGTTTTCCTGTACCAGGTACTGGTCCTTAAATTGCTGTGCAAATAATGGTCTAATGCAGCGATCAGTTGTGTACTAAAATAAGATTAAAATAGACCATAGACGATAAATATCAGGTCCGTTGACACTGTGTTTGAGAAAGCGATGTTGAAGGTCGCAGGGTCTAACTCCTTCCTGGGCAGTGTGACATGGGACATTGTCATATTAGGTTGAGTTTTTCTACTATTTCTGAAACATAGAGTGCTCCATTCCACCGTCACATAATCAGACTCTATAATGCATCGACAGTGAATAAAAATAGGACACAATTAAATCTTGGAACAGTGTTTCGTCCTGTCTATCGTATGGACTGGCGAATAATATCGTGACAGACCTTCGGCAACACACGATCCGATGTTTCCTATGGGTGAGAAAACGGAGAGAACTTGACGGCTAGGGAAACTGCTGAATATTCTCTGTGGCGAGTTACAGCACGGGGAACATTCGGCCTTGCGTTATCTTGTCGAAAGATAACGTCAATGAGACTTCAAAGATGAGCGACCTTAATACGCCAGAAATGTGACGTCTTCTCTTCAGATTACCGCCTTTGCGAACCAGGAGTGATCGTGTTCTGTACCCAACAATAACCTAAGCAATAAGATGGATACTTCCATTGTGACGATGTACATAGAGCCACTCCTGTGTACAGTGTAGTCGTTGGGTCCACCGCTGCCGATGCATCTCTCTCTGCTGCAGGCTCAGCTGCCTATGAGGATACTTGTCTGGCTGCAAAGAAACTATATTCCTTACTCAGCGTATGTGATGCTACGATCCTACGCGACCGCGCGAACAATATACGTGTCCTCCAGTGCGCTAATTGCGTGACGTCTGTTGCTATGCTGCATAGCGTTGAATAATGCTGATGGGAAGCAAATCGGTCGGTGCGGTGCACGTGTACAGACAAAAAAAAAAAAAAAATGATCAAAATTTCAGGAAAATTGGATTATTTATTCAAGAGAAAGAGTTTGACAAACTGAGCAAATCAATAACGCATTGGTCCGCCTCTGGCCGTTTGAAAGCATATATTCGGCTTGTCACTGGTTAACAGAAGTGTTGGATGTCCTCCTGAGGGATAAATTGCTAAATTATATCCAGTTCGCGCGTTGGATCGTCAAAATATCGGGATTCTTGGAGAACGTTGTCCATAATCATCCAGACGTTCTCAGATGGGGAGAATTCGGCGACCTTTCTGGACAAGGTGTGTTTGACAAGCATAAAGAGAAACAGTAGAAACTCTTGGCGTTCTCGGGCGGGCGTTATCTTACTGAAATGTAAGTCTAGCATGGCTTGCCTGTGAAGTGCAACAATACGGAATGGCGAACTTCGTCGACGTACCGTTGTGCTTGAAACGGCGCGGTTCCCTTCTGTGGTTTTGCCTCCACCTGCCTGTAAACTCGTTGCAGCAACTCGCCGGTAGGAAAGCAGAGCAGAAACCAACCGTACTGCAACTCGCACCAGGCTACACACAACGTAACTATTCTAAGAAGCGGGAATAGGTTTTAATTCTGAATGAAAGGTGAAAATACTGACAAAACATCGGTGTATTCTTAAGCTGAGAATTACACGTTCGCTGGCAAGTCCGTGCTAATCCTAACACAGTCATGCACAAATCCTTTCATTCACGTTAGCAAGTTTATGGTAACGTATTTCCCGAAATCTGAACAGCTATTAAGCACGGATTCCTCTTAAATGAAAATGCTCGCCGTACTATTAAGTTTATGTGTCTAATGGACTCAAGTTTTTAGTCAACTATATGCACAATATGCCACGCGGAATTACTGTCTTTTTTCATACACATAATTACTTAAAAAATCCTCTTCCAGGTCAGGCACAACGAGTTGTGACTCCACAGAACATTGCAGCAGTTGAAGCCATAATGAAGGAAAACCGCCGAATGACACTGAATGACAATGCAGCATGTTTACAGATTAGTCATGGGTCAGCACACCACACTGTGCATGATGTCCTCCAGTTTCAAAAAGTGTCTGCTAGACAGTTGCCACAGCAGCTGCCTCCTGAAATGAGAGAACGACGTGTTGATGCTTGTGAAGAACTTCTTCGGCGCTGTGAACGAGAGGGTGATGGGTTCCTTGCAAGAACCGTTACTGGGGACGTAACCTGGGTTCACTTCCACCAACCGGAAAAGAAGAGAGCGAGCAAGGAATGGCGCCATTCCTCATCACCAAAACCAAAGAAGTTTCGAACAGAACCATCAGCAGGGAAGGTTATGCTGACTCTCTTTTGGGACGAAAAAGGCGTCATTTTGGAGCATTACATGCCTAGAGGGACCACTGTCACCAGTGAATCATACACAGATCTTCTAAAAAATCATCTCCAGCCATCAATTAAAGCAAAGCGACGTGGATTGCTGTCAGCAGGCGTCCTTTTGCTACATGACAATGCAAGGCTCCACACTGCCCGTACAACAGTTGCAACAATCACAAACCTGCATTTGAGTGTCTTCCTCATCCACCATACTAACTAGACCTTGCCCCTAGTGATTTCCATATGTTTGGACCACTCAAAGACGCAATGGAAGGAAAGAAGTTCCGTTCTGATGAAGAGGTACGCCATGCGGTGCTTGAGTGGTTGCGCGAACTACCAAAATAATTTTTTCTAGAGAATTTTATGCAGTCTGTAATCGCTAGAGGACTTGCATTGAGCTTGAGAGAGATTATGTTGAAAAGTGAAAGAGCTTTGTACCACTTCTGCACAATAAATAATATTTAAAATAATATATAAGGTTTTCATTTGACTCGCCCTCGTATAACGAAAGCGACTCAACGTCTCCTCTATAAGGTTTGTGCAATCTATATGTTTTATAATATTGTTGTTATTCCATCCTGAATAATATATAATAGAACATGTACATTGGCTAACGGAACGTAACTGAGGAGAACGCCAAATGTCGGAATAACTTTATACATTGCTTTACTTAGTTCTCATTTTGATTGTGTGAATTTGAGCTTTCATTCTGCTTTTAACTGAAAATAACCCCACTTTGAGTATTTTGATTATGTTGATACGAAAGAGCCAGGGTTTGATCTGGCACCATGATGCCCATACAAACGAGCTGCTCTCTCGTGGAGGTGCATGAACCCGTACTTTACGTACGACTTTAGTACCTCATTGTGAAATTATAATTATAACTGGCGAAATTTAAGGAAGATAAGCTTTTAGTGAATATCGAAGTATTCAACGCAGCTGATTAGAATCTTTCTCACACTCGTGGGGGTTTGTGACTATCAGAAAGAGGTCTGCTAAGAAAAAATACTTCTATCCCTCGTTCGAAAGTCTCATTACACCTCACATGTACGGACTGAGAGATAGTCTTCTAGCAAACTGTCGAAACAGAGAGGATGGATGCCACGAAAATCGAGGAAGGTTGGTGATGTGCCTCCTGGGTTCTCGTTACCATATGTAAATGAACAGGTGGAAGAACCAATCATAATATTTGAGAGAGGATGGATGCCTCGCAGGTCGAGGAAAGTTGGTGGACGCTTATGAGATTCCTGTTATCAGACGCGAATGAACAGGTGGAAGAACCGATCTTCATATTTTAGGATCCCAGGCCAGCGTTTACTCACATGAATCAATCATAAGAGTATAATCATTCTGCTGGATGCGACACAAAATAATTCTATTATCGATCGATAATCATTGACAGTTAGTATGTCTCTGCTGAGTAAGGGCGTTAAGGAAATTCCCCTGCAAAACAAACAACGGCTACCATATACAAATTGCCCTATGTAGTTAGTTTTAGTATCGATGTCGTGGGCGGGCCTCCACACTGTGATGCCATTAAGCGTATTTCATGTTTTCTGACCTTCAGTGATTGTCACTTGACCTCGGAATCAGAATGCCAAGTTAATAGTGCTACGTCACGTAACCGCGAAAGGTGCAGGCACTTTAATGAGTTGATTCACAACCATGGAAGAATGAGGTAGTTACAACTGAAAACAGTCGCAAGGACTGACTTTCTAGAAATTAGTGCCGGTGATATTTTCCGATGTGCCAGACGTGTACGTATTTATCCATTTCTAACACTCCGCGGAAAATCCAACCATTTGCGGTTTCACATTCGTCTATGCTCCTTGCAGGTGGACTGTGCCGTTCTCAGTCACCACATTTACCACCAAACTGGGTGCCACACTCTCACCTGAGTGCCTAGCAAACTATACCTCGCGGGTTATGAGCCCCCCTCCTGTCTGTGGACAGTGCTTCCGTCTCGTTGCCTCAGTCATGGCTCCCGACACTGCTAAGTGTTATGCAGGAGCCTGGAGCCATTCGCCCCCAAAACAAGTGTGCTCTCACTGATAACTGCATGTCTTCACAGTAAACGTGCTATCTACGTTCATGGTCACATCGTGTAAGATTAGAACCTGACGATTATATTCTGTGTTTCCATTATATTTGTTTCTTTATTCTGACAGTCGCCTGTACTTCACATCCTTACACATCTTTTATACGTGGAGTGTGTAGACACTGGGCGACACTGCTGATCGTAACTGTAATCTGTGTCGCCACGATGAATCCTGTTGCTGTTAGCCGTAGAGCGTCAGAAGTTTGATTCTCGTTAGAAACTCTAATCACGCCTAGTGTCATATAGACAATGGGATTGTCATTTTTTATTACATGCGTAACATATGGCAGTCGCAGTATTCATTTATCATAAAAAGCATAAGAAGACGAATAATTGTTTAAAATTTGAATCGGTATCGTGTCTAGTTAAAGATCACGTATCGAAACAACTCCGTCTGATAAAAGACGTGATTTTATCGTTTGTACGTATATTTCAGGCGAAATACGCACGTACGTACCGCAGAGGCGTAGGCAGTAGCTATTGTGTGCCTACTTTAACGATCGGCCACACATTTTTAGCAGAACGGCACGTGTCAACGGTAGTAGCCAACGACTACCTCACCAACAAGATACAATCGCTGACGCTGAAAATTACGGCTATCAAGTGCCTAGCAGCTCTGAAACACTACGTAGCGGCACGTGCAGTTCATAGAAAACAAAGAGATAGCGTTACGAGCGCGTGTTGGTGGAGGAAACGGGAAATCCGAGTATAGTGTTTGTTCGGAGTGAATAGGAGTTAAGACGTAAAACTCATAACCATACCTGCAGCGTGTAAGGCTCAACTGGAGAAAGTCAGAGGAGAAAACACCTCTCACTACATACAAAGTTTTTATTTTATCCATTTTGGTTGGAGAACACAGCAGCTGTTATCGCAAATTTCACTCTAGGAAAGACTGCAACCAGTCACAAGTTTTCTGGAAATGATTTTATTATACCATTACTAGTTTCGGGCCTCAGCACATCGTGAGATGGTAGCGGTGACTTCTTGAAAGTTTTACATTTGTGACCCAAAATATAACTAAGTTTTTGTGATGTATAGTTCACAAAAGATTTTTCATTTTACATTTGTATCCAAAAATTTAACCAAGCCTTTTAGATTACATTGTGTTACAAGTATACAGGGCGACAGTTATTGAAATATATGAAAAAAAACGTAAACTGGTTACAAACTAGGCATGCACACACTTTATTCAACATGTAAACGTCACTACAGATATTCGGATTTTGTTTATGACATGTTCGATATGCCTGCCACCATTGGCGATGATGTGGCGCAGACGAATAGCGAAATTCTGTATGACCCGCCGAATAGCCGGAACACCGATTTCGTCGATAACCTCCTGAATGGCTGATTTCAGCCCAGCAATTGTTTTGGGGTTAGTGATGCTCACCTTTCCTTAATATAGCCCCACAAAAAGGAGAATATAACGGGCAGTCGAGGCCCATGCCAGTGGTCTCTCGGTACCTCAGAGCCACAATGCGGTCCCCAAAGTGCTCCTCCAGGACAACAAACACTCTCTTGCTTCAATGGGGTTGAGCACCGTCTTGCACGAAACATATCTTGTCGAAATCGGGGTCGCTTTGGATAATGGGGATGAGATAATCTTCCAAAACCTTGACGTACCGTTCGGTAGTCACCGTGCCGTCAAGGAATTTCGCGCCGATTATTCCGTGACTGGACATTGCACACTGCACAGTCACCCGTTGAGGGTGTAGAGACTTTTCGAACGCGAAATGCGGGTTCTCAGTCCCCCAAAATGCTCCAGTTTTGCTTATTGGTGAGCCCATCAAAATGGAAGTTGGTTTCGTCGCTAAACTAAACCATTTAGCGCATACTAATTCCCATCATGAGCCGCGGGGAACCGTGCAGTTTGAACTTCCTAACGCAAATAGTTCAGAAGTTATGACGACTATATTTCTACAGTTCAGTAATTGTTGCCCTGTACATCCTCTGTACATTGTACATGCTTCCCCAAACGTCCTCCTTTACGTCCTATAAGACAGATGTTCGTTTTTCCACAGTCCACACTGATTCATGAACTAAAATAAAAGCAAGAGGACGGATACATTTGTTTACATCGGCTGCTGACATGAATTAAAAAAGATTTGATATAAGTGCAGAGATGTTACACTTCTGGAGTTACTTCAAATATACTTCAAAATACACTCATGTTCAGAAAAATCATAACACCTTGAACGACTAGAGATAGGGCGCTCGTATTCACAGAAAGTGTACATTAGTATGTTATGCAGAAATGATAAGCATTTCAGTCACCTCAGTTGATCGTGTGTCCTGTTGCCTAGTAGACACAGGGTCCACCAAGGGCCCCGATAACTTGTTCCATGTGTAGTGCCAGTGACATGTATAAGGCTGTAGTATAGCCATCCATGCTGCATTCACCTGATTCAAAAGTTTATCTGTGGTGGTTGGCATTGCGTCGCAGTGCTGCACCCATCGTTTCATCACATGCCAGACATTTTCGATTGGCGACAAGTCTCGTGGTCTGGCGGGCCAGGGTAAAAGGCTGACGTCGTGAAATTCCATGAAGGCTCTTGTTCGTACAGCAACATGAGGTCGTGCAGTGTCTTGCTGAAAAATGACATCTGCTGTATTATGCAGAAATTGTATGGCTGCGGGTTGCAGGATGTCATTGACGTAGGTCACACTGCTCACTGATAACAGTGACCCCGACACGCACCACCTGTAATTTGTGGTAGTACCCAACAGCGACCCACACTGTAAGGCGTGGAGTTGACGCTGTATGTCTTGTGTGAACGCTGTCACTGTGGTGCCACTCCCCCTGTCTGTGACGAACCAAAATGAGGCCTTCATTTCCAAACAGATAGAACCTGGATTCGTTCGAAAACACTATCTGACACCATTTCTGTCACAACAACACATTAGTCGAATGATGTAGTACTGTATTTGAAGGTGCCCAATCACTCACAATCAAATATTCTACAGCGGCAATGCTTTTACTGTATTTTTCTGTATGTCTATGTCCATACGTGTGTTGCAGATGGATCCAGTAAAACTGACCTTGTCCTGTTGCTGGTTGACCCATTATATCTGGAACTGTGTCTAGAGGATGATCCTACAGTACATCTGGGTAGGGTTCCAAGGCGGATTCATTACCGAGAATAAGCGCCGGCCGGGGTAGCCGAGCGGTTCTAGGCGCTACAGTCTGGAACCGCGCGACCGCTGCGGTCTCAGGTTCTAATCCTGCCTCGGGCATGGATGTGTGTGATGTCCTTAGGTTAGTTAGGTTTAAGTAGTTCTAAGTTCTAGGGGACTGATGACCTCAGAAGTTAAGTCCCATGGTGCTCAGAGCCATTTGAACCATTTTTTTGAACTAATGATAAGCACGACTGATGTAGGAAGTGCAGTTGAGGATACGTATGTTTTGAACTTAAAAAGACGTATGACGTCTGTTAATTGCCTAAGAGACAGAACAGCAGTCTCCAGACTTCGTTCTAGTTGGTTTCTAAGCAGCTTGAATGCTGGATGTACAGATGGTGCCTTCCTAGGACACCAGAACAGTGTAGAAGGAAGTAATTTCATCATTTTCAATTTTGTCACCATGGCCATTGGGGTAGGGAACTTGCAGAGTGGTTGTATGTCTCATATTGGACAAATATATTTCCTGCATTGGAGTATCAAGAGCATTGTATTCCACATGACTAATACTTCGGAAACCTTATAGCTTCAACCGTTGTGTTCATGCTCTATGATAATTTCTCTCCTGCCGGTACCTTCCTGATACTGACTCCAGACAGTGGAATAATGCTTCAGAATTGATAGCACTCCATCCATCTGGAGCACTATCATGTGTAAACCACACATGTCTTCCTAACTGCCTGTTGTATCACTGCCTGCATTTTCTCTGTATGTATGTGTGTATAGCTGTTAGCAGTGGATGGTTGCTGTTCGAATGCATCATTTGCTAACTGTTTGCCTATAAATTGTATTGCTGGGGGTGCACACTCTGTAGGTACAGGGAAGGGAAACTCTCAAAGTCCATGATGCTAAGTGCAGTCGACCCAATGTCAACTAACGAATGACTTTCTACTAGGATAAAAAAACACAAAAATCTACAGATTGTAGATGTCCTGACAAGGCTGTGGGGACATATCAGAGTTGGAACATGTAAACAAAAGTAGTCGAGCTCATCTGCTTAGCAGTTAAGAGCATATACGTATGGGAAAAAGAAAATATTAGCGCGGCAGCAGAAATCAACTGTGTACATATGTCAACTCCCTATGTAGAACTGTACCGGACTTTGGTTTCCATCAAGTTTGTTGCTACACGAGTCTGCAGACAAGCTCTCTAGTGTCCTATGGCAGTACACGGGTTTGTTTCCAAATTAAGAGATTCCAATCTGAACCAATCCCTAAGTCTCATATAGGTACACACGAGTGTTACCATACATTTCATAGCCCGCCTCAGCTGTGCAGTCTAGTGCATTGCTTCCCAGGTGGGAAAGCGTGCCGGACCCTGGCACGAATCCGTCCTGTGGATCAGTGTCGAGTTCCGGTGTGCCGGCCAGTCTGTGGATGGTTTTTAAGGCGGTTTCCCATCTGCCTCGGCGAATGCCGGCTGGTTCCCATATCCCAACGCAGTTACACTATGTTGGTGATTGCTGAGCAAACACTTTCTCCACATACACCTACACCATAATTACTCTACCACGCAAACAGTGGGGTTACACTTGTCTGGTGTGAGACATTCCCATGGAGGTCCACTGGGGACTGAACTGCACAATAACCCTGGGTTCGGTGTGGGGTGAGTGAACTGCTGTAGCCTGTTGTGGGGATGTGTACCACTGAGGCTACAGCAGGGACGAAGCCTCTCAATCGTTTCTAGGTCTCCAGTTCAATACAACACAATACAATACGTTTCATGATCGTCCTCTCCAAAATACATACTTGTAGACTATCGGGAAGAGGGGAATTCTTAGGATTTTTTTAGTAGGCTGGTGTATAGGACAAGCCAATATCCTTGTATAAAATCGAAAAACGCAATGGGTGTGCTGGTAATATGACCATATACATACAGAACAACATAAAAATATGAAAAAGACACACAATCGGTAATAATTGATGAAAACTTGGTATATGTATGACAAATTGATGGGAAAAACATAAAATTGAGAGGAATATGACGAAATACGTAAAATCACGAAAAACTTGCAAAATTACTTAAATTGACCGAGAATACATAAAACTGGAGAAAAAGTACCATGAAATGAGGGGAACTGAGGTGGATTGGGGGTACCTGGACACTCAAGACCGAGAAAAGCTTAACAATTATTCTCCAGCTGGTTTCACTTTTAGCCCTCCCCCTCCACCTATAAACTACATGGGTGTTTGTAACATGTACTCCAACAAAGGTGACATAAGTATTACACGGATGTGCCATACTAAAATAGCCAAAACATGTGTATCCCATTCCACGAATCTGTTCTGACACATGCGGTCGAATATAGATATTATTGAATTATGGCTGGCTCTCACAAACAACGTTATTCCTTAAGTATATAGGAGAAGAATCAATGTGTTTATCAGACTTAAGACATTCCCTAGAGTGTTCTGTAGAAGAGTGGACCAATGTCACATATCTCACCTACAATAGTGTGTGAGGGTGTAATCGAGAGATGTGGCGTTAGAACAAAGCTGCTTTTTTATCCTAAAAAGGAGCAAAAGTACCTAACATCATGTGAGGACTTGTTTGTGCAAGGGGAATGATACCAGAGCTGTGGTGATGATGCTGTAAACTAGAATAAGACCGTTACATCTCCTTTGGCTACTGATCATCGTGCATGCTCCCTGTCGCTTCTTCGTGTACATTTTCATGCAGAAAGATGTGGGTGTTACCACAATGTATCAGCTATCGAAAATACTCATGTCGTTTTTTCTTCACTCTATTTTGTAGTGACACATAGGTCAATCTGTCAGAACCAATACTACTACTACTACTAATTGCAAGTATGACTGAAGTGGGAAGTGTGATTGAGGGTACATACGTTTCTTTCTTAAAAGCATATATAAAGGCGGTTAACTGCCTAAGAGACAGAACAGCAGTCGCGAGACTTCGTTGTAGTTACCTTACAAGCAGCTTGAACGCTGGATGTACACTGATGGTGCCTTGCTAGCACACCAGAATAACGCAGAAGGAAGTAGTTTTAACATTTTAAAGTTTGTTGCCAAAGAAATTGGGGTATGAAGCTCATGGAGTGGTTGTACATCAGATGTTGGGCAAATACATCCTGTATTAGAGGATTAAGAATGTTGCTGTCTCATGACTAATGGCTCAGACCATCTGGCTTTAACAATATACCATTCTTAGGTACAAAACAGTATAGCCATCGGAGTGTCTGTTTATACTCTCTGATCATTTCTATCACACCAGTACCTTCCTGGCACCGACTTCCCAGAGTGGAATAATGCTTCAGAATCGATAGTAAAGTTGATTTACATGAAATGTTTCAAATTCCATATGTCTGGGGCACCATCACATATAAACCACACGTTTCTTCCTAACCATCTTTTATATCATCAAAACACTCTCATGTCTACTATACACCGATTAGAGGTGCTACCCTCCTTGACATGCATGCTTCTGGAGAAATCTTGTGCTTTTGGATGAGTGTCAAGGAAGGTTTGTGTTGCGGGGAAGATTGGTCAAAGACAATGAGGGAGGAATCTGTCGATCTCTGACTTTATCCTACAAACGTGAGAATACTCTGTGATGCCCATCCATTCAGGGATAGATGGCCAGGCGTAAACTCAGTTCTGCATTTTGATCGATGCACTGGAAATATGTAGATAATCTAATTGCTTTTGCATAGGACACATATGTTGATGTATATGACTGAATAGATGTATTGCACAGCGATCAATCTGCATTCGCAACCTAGTATATGGTACTTGAAGAGTAGAGGCGTAGTGATTTAGTGATTATGCAGAAACTGGGAAGCATTGTGGCATGTCAGTGGCTGGCATTGAAATTACAGAACAACAGGTATTCTTTGATATATATGAGCAAATAGACATATTGCAGTGTCATCCACCTGCATTAGCAATCTAGTATATGGTTTCTCCTAAGTGGTGCAGGGCTCTTTTAGCGATGATGCAAAAATTAGGAAGCAATCTGTTGTGCCACTCTCTGGCATTGAAATTACGGATCAACTGGTAAAATTGTTAAAATTGATCGCTCTATCAACTGCAGTATGTATTACTGTGTATCTCCCCATATCAACAGGATCTTTCCCATTGCGTCCATCCAGTGGTACGCTGTCGACTACTGCATAATGATTGACTGGCACCACGTGGTTCAGATGGTGGGAGCCTAGGCGGAACACTGGATACATGCTACTTGTTACTGTGGAGATTGGGATGAAATGTAGAGGCCATCCATTGCCTTCAGACAAATGTTTGGAAGCATTCCTCAACGCTGTAGAGTCATCCTATTTCGATATGCTACAATGTCCTCCACTTGTTTTAATTATTTTATTTTCTTTTTCACCAATAAGATAACAGTATTACTTATCACTTCTACTATCACAGATGTATTGTGGACAGCACCATGTGGCGATGGTCAGTACTGGAACAGTAATCATGTACATGTCTGCCAAATCAGGAAACAATTCTCTTGGAAATGGAACACCGATACACCTGCAGCCCCATTGCTGTGGAAGATGACATTAACTGTGTAGTTTATCACCTTCAAATAGATGTTGGAAACGCTGTACAATACTGCAGACTCTTCCAGTTTCCATTTGTTGAGATGTCTTCCACAATTTCATCAATGAGAAACATCGCCTCTGTGGTTTCTTTCTACCAATCTGTATGTTGTCGGAGCTGCATAGTTTACACAATGCGACGTTGAGCTTTCTGGGAAGTCAGAGTTTTGAAACATGTTAATGTTGGTTTAGCAGCTGACACAAACATCGAAGTCATGGTAGAAAAACATAGTATGTGGAGGTGTACAAAGCTGTAGCCGGACACTGCTTAGACGTGTTACAGCTGAAGAAACAATGCATTAAACTGCTTATGAAGGATCAATGCAGGAACCATCCCTTGTGATTGATAGTCTGTTGGATACAGTCGACAAAACCTTACACAGAACTCTGGAAGTGACTACAAGCACTGGCCACATTCTCCAGTGGAGAAATACATGTACGTGTAATTTGCTAGATGTGAACCTACAGATGGTATTTGTTTTTTCGATTTATTGGAAGAGAGAGGCACGGTAAAATCTTATAGTAGGTTCTATCACAATGACTCATATAACTGGTTAAAGTTTGGATGCACACAGTTCTCTAAAACTGCCCCAATTTTCCTCATAAAAGTGATAGAAATAGGTTGTATCTATTCTTGTGGATTCATGACTGTTTTTACTATTATTTTCATGATTGTGTGTTTAAAAAATATTTCTTACCTCAAGTCCTGTGTTATTTCATACTTTATAACTTGTAATTATAAAGAAGACACCACTTGAATTATAGCTCATTGTGGAACTTAGAAATGATAGCCTCCATTCCGACTTGTGAGTAGAGATATTTTTTCTTAACTCTGGTAATGGTTTCTAAAGAACAAGGACATTCGATGGTGATCAGTAGTTTTTGCAGCAAAATAATGGAAATTTTCTCTCTCAGTTTTACACAGGGTGGATGTGTGTAGGGGTTGTACAGCCTGCCTACTGAAATTTGGTCATATGTAATCTGCGGCGGTGCACTTGATTGTGAGTCTCAAAATAATTAGATGTGAGGTGTATCCTACAGCCGAATGTAAAATCTATACTGATTTTGCTCATAAAACTTAAAGAAAATGTATTTCGACTATTTTCGCGAAAAGAGGAGATTTATTTTCATCACAGTTGCGTTCACCTCTTTAATACATGCTGGATAATAAGCCGATCATTTACGTTAAATACAATCGTTACAGTGAATTGTTATCCTGCCTCAGACAGGAGGTCACTTGTGGTGGTGGTGCTGTGGAGGTGGTCCAGTGTGTGTGGTACTGGACACAGCTTCTCTCCGATCAACAGTGGAATGTGTAGCAGTGCGGCTTCATTTTTCTACTATTGTTTAGTTGGATTTACATGCTTTTGTATTTGCAAAGGATCGTCGCCTTAAGGCGTGTAGAGCGTTATTCATCCACCTGCGGATTGCTGGTAAGCTACAGAAAAACTATGGTTCCTCGGTGGTAGCAGCTGGCCGTTTGATAGAGTCTGCGTTCTCCTGTAGGTGGAGGGAGGTAAGAAGGTGGGATGATGGGAGGTAAAAGGGCCCCTAATTTTTGGCAGTTTGTGATCGCACATCAAGATGAACGCACTTTCAACTACCGCCCTGTACGCAATCTTTTGAGATGACAATTTTCCCCAGTATATTTGCTGCAATATGACCTGCTCATTACGAGTGCTGTTTTTTTTCTTCATGACGATTTCGGTGTGTAATTAGTACAGTGACGCATTTTTTCCATCAGTTGTGTAGAGTGTATTGGCTTCGATATCCTGGGCTGTAGGGTGATAGTCGAGCAGGCATCTGTAGCGATAGACATAATCCTCGGCTGTATGCTTACAGGCAAAGCACTTATTAAACTCTTCTCTGTCCAACACCAGCATCTCGTCAGTTAAATATATTTCCCACCAAAAAATAAGGGTAGTACCTTACACCCCAGACTTTTTCTCATCAGCTTGTACGTGAAGGGTAGAGTTCGAGTTATCTGACACTAGTTTTATGACATTGTCAATTTTTGAGCTGTATTGCAATTTCAGGCAGTCCTCGTGTAGCGCTATGCATATAGTTGTGTAAGTAGTGCTGATCTTTAAGAGTTATGTTATAATTATGACTGATATATATTCAGCTTCCCAATGAAAATACGTCAAGTATACTAGCCTAACCCTCTTCTGCTGCATCTGGGCAATTTCCGTGTATGTGTGTGTGTTTGTGCGGAGGAGGGCGGGGGGGCGGAGGCAGTGCACTTGGGCTTTCTGTTCACAAGCAGCAGGGTTCTAGTCGCAGAAAGGGCACCACCATTTTTAATTGCCCACCACCAATTCCAAGGTGCGGAATGGGGTGGGATGACAGCATAGCCCTTGGACTAAGAAATTACCACAAGAATCGAAATACTCGTCCAAAATTCGAAATTCCTACCAATAAGATAGGGGATGGTTGGGAGGGGCCAGGGTGTGGAGAGCCATGTGCAGGCTGTGAAAAACACATGACATCATGAGGGATGGGGTAGGTGTAGTTGGGCAGTAATTAATTGATTAAGTTAATTAATATGCACTCTATTTGATATCAAAATTGCGCTCATGCCACCCTTACGCTACTATTAATGAGAACCTCACCAAGATTTTTACATGTGAAAATAATTTTGTGTAAATAATATATAAGAGCGTTTATAGAACATCAAAAACATTCCCACAACAAATACAGCCTCATTCGCATCCTTTGATATGTTTAACTTCTATACAAATATACCAGTAAAAGAAACAATCTCAGTAATTAAAAACAACTTTCTGGGATATATTACGATCAGTCTACCAGCTGGTTGTACTTCTGTCCCTAGTGCTATCACATAAATGCTGCAATTTTAAAAACAAGTTTTATGAACAGTAAGACGGCCTTACGTGTTATGCACAGTTATGCATAGCACAGCCGTCAAAGTACAAGGCCTAAAATATAATATTCATACATAATGATCGGTGCGAAAACAACAGTAACAGCACAAAATAAAGAAACACTTTCAGCAGAAATCAATAGCATGACAAACCTTGGAATGAGTGTATTTGTCCAAAGGTTTGACTTCCAATTGTTTGTGAGTGTGTGTGGTTTTTGATGTATGTTACTATGGTTGTTCTCGTATGTACTATAACTCCATGTATACTCTTATTTTATGTAGTGTCCAGTACTGACCGTAATTATAGGACGAAATACTTGCAGCTTACGTCTCCACGTTTTTTACATCACTTTGAGATAATCCTGGCTGTGGCCGCCATTATTTTATTTTTCTTGAAGCTCGCCTTAATGTGGCTTGATACACGTGAAGTAGCATATGGTACAAAAGTGGAGTGAGGTACAAGCGACAGATGGTACAGTCCCGTGGGAGAGTCCATCAATTCTACTGAACTTTCTTCTGATTGGTCGGCACGTTCGGGTGCTAGGTCCAAAACGCCTAACTTCTCTTACTAATTGTTTATATACTTTACATTGTATTTAATCCAGTTTTTAGTGTGACACTCTCTCATGGGTACCCTACGAGAAGCACGAGAGGTAGCGCAGTGGCTATCATACTGGACTCGCATTCGGGAGTATGACGGTTCAGTCCCAGCGTCCGGCCATCCTGATTTAGGTTTTCCGTGATTTCCCTAAACCGCTCCTGGCAAATGCCGGGATGGTTCCTTTGAAAGGGCACGGCTGACTTCCTTCCTCGTCCTTCCCTAATCCTATGAGACCGATGACGTCGCTGTCTGATCTCCTTCCCCAAAAACAACCCAACCCAACCCTACGAGTCTATCGTTCTTGTTTATTAAATTTCACTGGATTTGAGAAACATAAGACTAACGATATTCGGGCGTTCTGCAGGGCCGGACACGCAGCTCTGTTTCGGGTGTTCTTCCTAGCCGGACACGTAGCTCTGTTTCGGGCGTTCTTCCTAGCCGGACACGTTGTAATACTCACTGTGTCTAGTGCGTACTGGAGAGCCGGACATGTGTATCATATTTCGGAATTTAGATGGAAAAGTTACTATACAATGAAGAAAGCTATGTCGAGTGTTGTTACCTCTGGATCAAGGGGGCCCGGGTTCGATTCCCGGCCGTGTTAGAGATTTTCTCTGCTCGGGCGCTGGATGTTTGTGTTGTCCTGACCATTCCATCATCATTCACGAAAAGCAGGCGAGATTGGACAGTGTTAAGACTGTGAAAGCGTACGGGGGCTGATGGCCGCGCAGTTGAGCGCCCCACGAACCAAACATCAAATGGTTCAAATGGCTCTAAGCACTATGGGACGTAACATCTGAGGTCATCAGTACCCTAGACACACACATCCATGCCAGAGGCAGGATTCGAACCTGCGACTGTAGCAGGCACGCGGTTCCGGACTGAAGCCCCTAGACCCACTCGGTCACAGCGGCCGGCACCAAACATCATCATCATCATCATCATCATCATCGAGTGTTGTAAAAGACAGTGTAAATGTGTGAAAATTTGAAGAATAACCAAACAGGACAAATAAATGTGAATTGTCGCCTACCATCATTGTCAGTACCACAGATACAGAAACTAACCTGGGCAAGTGGTATCCCGCAGAAAGTACAATCACAGGTTCGAATTGAGCCTAGCAGCTTCCGCCGAAGAAGATCCCACGACTGACGAGCTGTCTTCCGTGCTGGGGACACAGGTTTGTGGAAAGAATGGTCAGAGGCTCCTATTCAATCCCTTCAAATTCCTCCAGCTTCCAGGTCTGACTACCAAAGGGACACATAATTTACAACTTACAATCTTCTTATATGATTAACTAACGCATTAAAGTACCTGATTGGCCTCTTATTCGACTGGCTGGACTCTCTAATGTGCATCACCTACGGCGTGATGGTTACGGACGACCGTCGTCTTGTGTGTGGATCGGTGAAGAATGTTTGGCATTTGGTGCGCCAGTTGTTGGCTTTCCTCACACGCGTGACTCTGACGGGATAACTGCACAGTCACTGCCCTTTCCGGATGAGGTTTATTTTCCAACAGCAGAAACTAATTCTGTGACATGGATATGCGGCCACACCGTCCGCTCCTTTTTAGGTAACGGTGAGGAGATAGTCTTTGATTTTTGGCGCTACTGAAACCAACGACACTGTGCAATCGTAGGAAACCCAGGAACCAACAATAATTCTCAAATTTTCTCTGTAGCGCGTTCCATAACCGCCATTACCCACGACAGCAGAAGTTGAACCACGAATCCTTTTTGTTAGGATTGAACTGGCTACGGCGACCAGATAGCTACGAGAAGATGAACATCGACAATTCCGCAGCGACTAACACAGTGGAGAGCCTTCACGTCGTAACGAGGTGACCTCTTTTGTTTTTCTTTCTATTTAGTAGCCAACGAGGACCGCCTTTCGTTTATCTCCCACTTGATATTATGAGACATGTCGTAGCACAAGCTTTTGCAACACACTGGTGAAGATACAAAAAATTCTTTTCTCCTTTCCCTTGATGCATTCTAGGAGCTACAGTCTGGAACCGCGCGACCGCTACGGTCGCAAGTTCGAATCCTGCCTGGGGCATGGATGTGTGTGATGTCCTTAGGTTAGTTAGGTTTACGTAGTTCTAAGTTCTAGGGGACTGATGACCTTAGAAGCTAAGTCCCATAGTGCTCAGAGCAAAATTTCACATAATGTTGTTATGTCCTCAGGTTAGTTAGGTTTACGTAGACCTAAGTCTAGAGGACTGATGACCTCAGATGTTAAGTCCCCTAGTGCCATTTGAACCATCTTTGCAAGCAGTCACATTGTTTTTGAGGAAATGCTGTGTTCATTGGAGTTGTAGAATCTTTTGTGTTTTAATTTCCAGTTAATTCTGGAGTGTTAAAGCTTCATTCTGCTCGGACGTGGTACAGCAACAGAGGTTCCACATTCCAAAAAAAGATAGTCTCCGTTGCAATATTCATTGATTAATAACACGTTTCGCTCTCTTTGCGCACTATCAGATTAACTCAAAAAGGCGTAGGAGAACTCGTTAGTCAGAATTAATAGCCAGCTGGCCTCTGCTACCTTTTTAAGTTAATCTGATGACGCGCTAAGAGAGTGAAATGTTTTATTAATCAATGTATATTGCAACGCAGAGGGCCTCTTATTTGGAATCTGGTGTGTTGTATTTGTAGGTGTATCTGAGAATGAAATCCCAGTCGGAGGTTCGAGTCCTCCCTCGGGCATGGGTGGGTGTGTTGTCTACAGCGTAAGTTAGTTTAAGTTAGATTAAGGAGTGTGTTAGTTAGGGGACCGATGACCTAAGCAGTTTGGTCCCGTAAGATCTTACCACAAATTTACAAATTTTAGCCGCGCAGGATTAGCCGAGCGGTCTTAGGCGCAGCAGTCATGGACTGTGTGACTGATTCCGGCGGAGGTTCGAGTCCTCCCTCGGGTATGGGTGTGTGTGTTTGTCCTTAGGATAATTTCGGTTAAGTAGTGTGCAAGCTTAGGGACTGATGACCTTAGCAGTTAAGTCCCATAAGATTTCACACACATACACACATTTACATTTTTTTTTTTTACAAATTTCACAGAATGAAATACGCTCTAAATTATCTACTACAGCTAAATCAAGAAAATTTTTAAAATAAAATCCTGGTGGAAACGTCGTTGATCCTCTGTTTCATGTATTTTAACGAAGCATGTATACCTACAAAGCAGAACTATTGTGCAGAATAATTTGACGCTTTTGACGAATATTGTCACGCAACAGGACAGAAACAAAATTTTGTTGATAGGAATGACAGCTCTGGGCCAGGATGAGAGATCTTAGCCTTGCTCTCGGTCGTATAATCCGCATTTCGCTTCACCTGAAATTTTAGCATTTTTGTCCAAAAGAAAACTGGTCCTGAGCATGTGAACGACGAGACCGGGCCTTGCTGCCGGCTGCTTTTTGCTCACATAACAAGGTTAGAGTGTATAACAGGCGGCGTGCCGACACATGTTGCCCAAGGTCGCGCTCCTGGGGTGACCACATGAGGCTGGACTGGACGCTTTCGTGCGAGTGCACGGCATTCCTCCGACGCCAAGGTCACGCTGAAAACAGCAACTGTAGTTGTTGTGATCAGCCGTACATCACCCCGAACACGGCCAGGGCGTGCTGTTACGACGCGTCGCCTTGTCATCACGCAACCCAGTAGCGTTTTAACGATCGCCACATAATTTACTGCTTCGTGCAACGAAGCAACTTCATATTTACCAGTTTCAACAATCAATAAATGTTTCAGGAAGCTTTTTTTAAGTCACCCATCGTACCAGGAGCCGAAGATACTGCTAGCCGTCTGTGTAGGGCCCGTGAGACCGCGTCTGCAGCGCCATCTGCTTCCTGTAACGGCTGACGACGAACGTTAACACACAGTAACCCAAGTTCTGTACATCGGTATCTGTTTCAATCCCGTAAACACGAAGAGTTCTGTGCATACCAACTACAATTTGCGGACAGCATTGGTTTTCTGTTATCGTTTGAAGAAAACTGCTTGAGAATCGTATCGAATGCTTGTCGAAGCTTTTGGGCGAACGTGCTCTTGGGAAAACACAGCGTTTCGAGTGGTTCAAAAAATTTAAAAGTAGTGACTTTGACTTGAGAAACGACTAGCGCGGGAAAGCACAAAAACTTCGAACACAAAGAATTGCAGCCCTTATTGGATGAAGATGATAGTCAGACTTAACAGGAACTCGCGGAACAATTGAATGGTCCGCAGCTCGTGGTCGTGCGGTAGCGTTCTCGCTTCCCACGCCCGGGTTTCCGGGTTCGATTCCCGGCGGGGTCAGGGATTTTCTCTGCCTCGTGATGATTGGGTGTTGTGTGATGTCCTTAGGTTAGTTACGTTTAAGTTGTTCTAAGCTCTAGGGGACTGATGACCATAGATGTTATGTCCCATAGTGCTCAGAGCCAACAATTGAATGGGACACAGAAAATCGTTTCTCTTCGGTTGAAAGCTATGGGAATGTGGGAAAATGGGTTCGGTATGAACTGAATGAAAGACAGAAAACAGATCGAAAGACCACTTGTGAAATGCTGCTCGCCAGATACAAAAACAGTCGTTTCTCCACCGAATAGTGACAGGTTATGAAAAATGGATACATTTTGAGATTCCCAAGCGTCGTAAATCGTGGCTGAATGCAGGCAAACCATCGACATCCGTTGCAAGACCAAATCGCTTTGGAAAGACAGTGCTCTGTGTTTCTTGGGATCAGAAGGGTGTCGTCTATTATGAACTGCTAAAACCTGGTGAAACCGTTAATACTGATCGCTACCAACAGCAAATGATCGATTTAAATCTATCATTGCGTGAAAAAGACCGGAATATGTAAAAAGGCAACACAAAGTCATTTTTCTCCATGATGACTCCCCATCACACTCAGCAAGACGGGTCACGGAAACGATCGAGACGTTCAGTTGGGAAATACTAGGGCATGCGACTTACTCTCCCGACTTGGCTCCGTCCGATTATCATCTATTTGCACCACTGGGACACGCTCACGCAGAACAACACTTCAATTCGTATGAAAATATACGAAAATGGCTCGCAGATGGTTCGCTTCGAAAGATTAACCGGTTTCTTTCCTTCTCCCTTCCTTTCTTTCTTTTTTTGCGTGGCATTCATAGCCTGCCCTAGAGATGGGAGAAGTGTACAAATAGCAGTGGAGATTATTTTGAATTAAATTTTGTTTATCAGTTTCAAACAATAGACGTATAATTATTGCAAGCAAATTCCGATTTCATACTTCTACACCTGGTATGTAGTTCCTTCTTTAATGACGAGCACTATTACAGTGTTGTAATATCTTTTGTAGCATGTATGATTCGAAAAGCAAACAATGTACATGATGATACGGAGTAAAAACAAACAGTCTAAGCGATGATCCGCGTGTTTGTGACAGTGTGTGTAATGGGGAAGGCACGATGGCTTACAGCCTCAAACAAACACATCTACATTGGAAGAGAGGAAGGAAAATCATACACGAAAACATCAGCCAAAATATTCAGTAAACAAATGCACTTGTAAATGGGAATAAATTCACAAAACTCGTAATGCTTAGCATAAAAAATAAGTAACTGTTGCTGTTTTTCATAATTTTAATCATGAATCATACAGTTGCAGTCTTTCCTAAAACATCGAGTATGATGAATGAAATTAACCAAAAATCCTTACTTCCACCCCGGCCGGTGTGGCCGAGCGGTTCTAGGCGCTACAGTCTGGAACCGCGCGACCGCTACGGTCGCAGGTTCGAATCCTGCCTCGGGCATGGATGCGTGTGATGTCCTTAGGTTAGTTAGGTTTAAGTAGTTCTAAGTTCTAGGGGACTGATGACCTTAGAAGTTAGGTCCCATAGTGCTCAGAGCCATTTTACTTCCGCGGCATTAACGACAGTAGATAAGTACAGTGCAAACCTTACACAAAAAGCTTCCATGGTAACGCTAACGTGCTTGCCCAATTCGGAATTTGTCCTTGAGTCTTCAAACCCAACAGAAGACCATCATACCCCATCTTGTTTGTGGAAATGTTAAATTACGCATCCATGGAAATAAACTTAGGAAGTCACGTACTGGCGACCTGTAAAAGTTTCTTTCTTTTGCGCACCTACGTGGATGATGGACATGATTATTTACAATTATTTGCTACTTACCTGGATTGGTCTCTTTTGTTATTTGAGTCTTGTGATCTTACTCCTTTGCCAGTACTCCACTTCGTAAACTTATACCCATGTCTTGAGACGCTGCACACTGGTTTGGAATCAGGCTGTGACGTTAGTAAGTTTTGGCAGCAAGCCTTTCTGTTGGGAGGATTGTCTCTTGCCCGTCTCCTGGAGGGAGAGGGTATGGCTATTTTCTGATCGAGCGACTGACGTAGAGGAATGTAGCCGCGTGCAATTGTTAGAATGAGTCTCAGAAGCGCTCCAAGTGGAGTAACATTTTTCAGAAGTGGGGATTTCTTTTTGGAACATCGGAGAGGATTGTTCCTTCTAGGACGACGTGATGTACGCATCGCGGCTCGTTCCGGAACTATGAGGAGTGCGTGCCGAAACGGCATCGTGTGCTCATCACGTGGCGATAGAAGCGAAGTCCGACGTCCTAGCTTGAGCACAAACTCGCAGATTCTTCACAGTGGTGAACACATGATTCACCAATGATGAGCAGGTGTCTATAGTCAACATCTTTGCGGCTCTGGCCCAAAGGGAATTTTCGACTTTGGTTTACACCTTCAGTGGCATGTTCTTTCCACTTCAGGCAGCTGTAAATCAATTAATGCTTGTTGTATACCATGATAGTTTCGTGGTTCACAATCAGTCATGTCGGATAGTCGCTCAGATAGGGTTACATTGCTACACCAAGACAGAGTCGTCACATAGGGGATCCCATCCCTTAATGCAACTTTGCCAACAGATCATTAGTATTGAGGTAATTGTGGTCTAAAGGTGGTCTGAAGGACATTTATTGCACTTCTTTTTGTAAAACATTTCACATTTGTTCTATCACAAATTGCCAACTTAAGATTTACTGCTAGGGCCAGAAAACATTAACAAACGTTTAGATAGTCCGTCGTGAAGGGATTTCAGTATTGTTTCTCAAGGGTGTCTTTGTTTCGAGAGTCTTTCCGAGGCAGAAATTAATCTCAGGAAGTCCAAATTCCCACACTGCTAAATCCATTGACATTTTTTGAGTGTTCCAGCTGCTATCTATCTTTGTTTATGGTCTTCGGTATTTAAATATTTGATTTTGCATAACAAGGTCAACAAAATTTTTGCTTCAGTGTGTCAACTGGAATTTTCAACTGCTCTACGAAATATCCCCCCCCCCCCCACCCCCCGACCGATGGAGCTTGCCGTTGGTGGGAAGGCTTGCATGCCTCAGCGATACAAATAACCGTACCGTAGGTGCAACCACAACGGAGGAGTATCTGTTCAGAGGCCAGACAAACCACTGTTCCAGAAAAGGAGCTGCGGTAGTTGGAGGGGCAACAGTCTGGATGATTGACTGTTGCGGCCTTGTAACACTAACCAAAACGGCCTTGCTGTGATGGTACTGCGACAGGCTGCTGAAAGCAAGGGGAAACTGCAGACGTAATTTTTCCCGAGGGCATGCAGCTTTACTGTATGGTTAAATGATGATTGGGTAAAATATTCCGGAGGTAAAATAGTCTCCCCCTCCCCCCCCCCATTCGGATCTTCGGGCGGGGACTACTCAGGAGAACGCCCGTATCAGGAGAAACAAATCTTGCGGTCTACCAATTGGAATGTCAGATCCCTTAAACGGGTAGGTAGGTTAGAAAATTTAAAAATGGGAATTGATAGGTTAAAGTTAGATGTAATGGTAATTACTGAAGTTCGGTGGCAGGAGGAACAAGATTTCTGGTCAGGTGAATACAGGGTAATAAATAAAAACTCAAATAGAGGCTATGCAGAAGTTGGTTTAGTAATGAATAAAAAGATAGAAGCGCGTATAAGCTACTACGACCAACATAGTGAACGCATTATTGTAGCCAAGATAACACGAAGCCCATGCCTACCCCAGTAGTACAAGTTTTTTATGCAAACTACCTCCACAGATGCACAGATGACGAAAAGATTCAAGAAATTTATGATGAGGTAAAAGAAATTATTCAGATAGTGAAGGGAGACGAAAATTTAATAGTCATGGCGGACTGGAACTCGACAGTAGGAAAAGTAAGAGAAGAAAAAGTAGCAGGTGAATATGGAATGAGGATAAGGAATGAAAGAGGAAGCCGTCTGGTAGAATTTTACACAGAGCACAACTTAATCATAGCTAACACTTGGTTTAAGAATCATGAAAGAAGGTTGCATAACACAAGAGACATTGCATTTAACTGATGAAATGAGAAAATATAAAAATGCAGTAAATGAAGCAGGTAAAAAGGAGTACAAACGTCTCAAAAATGAGATCGTCAGGAAGTGTAAAGTGGCTAAGCAGGGATGGCTAGAGGACAAATGGAAGGATGTAGAGGCATATATCACTAGGGGTAAGATAGATACTGCCTACAGGAAAATTAAAGAGACTTTTGAGAAAAGAGAACCATTTGTATGAATATCAAAAGCTCAAATGGAAAACCAGTTCTAAGCAAAGAAGGGAAAGCAGAAAGATGGAAGGAGTAAATAGAGGGTCTATGAGCGGGCGATGTACTTGAGGGGAATGTTATGAAAATAGAAGAATACGTAGATGAAGATGAAATGGGACATGTGAAAACGCGTGAAGAGTTTGACAGAGCACTGAAAGACCTAAGTCGAAACAATGCCCAGGAGTAGACAACATTCCATTAGAACTACTGGTAGTCTTGGGAGAGCAAACCCTGATAAAACTCTACCATGTGGTAAGCAAGGTGTATGAGGCCGACGAAATAACCCCAAACTTCAAGAAGAATGTAATAATTCCAATCACAAAGAAAGCAGGTGTTGACAGGTGTGAAAATTATCGAACTATCAGTTTAATAAGTCACTGCCGGAAAATACGAGGGTAAGGTCTCCTAATTTTTTTATAAGTACATAAACCTGTTTACATCAGTTTACAGCTTGAACATTTAGCTATTTTTCGACATAATCGCCATTTATGTCGATTGCAGAGGCTGTGACAGTTTTTATATGCCCATCTCATACCAGCTCGCCGCCATGCTGTTCAGAAAGTTATGAACCTCTTCTTTCACCTCGTCGTCTTAGCTGACTCGCTTTCCGGCCAAATGTTCTTTTAACTTAGGGAACAGGTGATAGTCACTGGGTGCCAAGTCAGGACTGTAGGGTGGGTGGGTGATTATGTTACACTGAAACTGTTGCAGGAGAGCAACGCTTTGCCGAGTGATGTGTTGGGCGAGCATTGTCATGGAGAACATGAACGCTCTTTCTCAACATTCCTCTTCTCCAGTTCTGAATTCCCCGCTTGAGATTTTTCAGAGTCTCACAGTACCTGTCAGCGTTAATTGTGGTCCCACTGGGCATAAAGTCGACCAACAATGCTCCTTTCCGATCCCAAGGAACGGTTGTCATGACGTTACTGGCAGACCGTATTTGTATGAATTTCCGCGGCTTTGGCGAAGAAGGATGCCGCCACTGGCGTGATTGTTGCTTGGTCTCAGGTGTAAACCAATGTGCAGAGATCAACCAGGGTGATCTTCACACATGCTTTGCTCAACCTTCAACACTGTCTCCTCAGAAATTGACAGTCTCCCGCTCCTTTGTTCGTCGTGAATTTCGGTGCGACCAGCTGCCAACTCTCTACACCACTTACGAAAATTTTTGACATCCATGCACAACCCATCATACACTTCCGTCAATTGGCGATGGATTTCAATCGGTACAGTGCCCTTTGCGTTCAAAAACCGAATAACTACGCGCATCCAACGGGAGCTCCATTCTCAACGGCTGCCAATACAAGACTCAGCGCCTCAGTGCGGCGTGCGCATGTTTACACACAGCGCGTGAAGCACTCTTCATAACAGTGTGGCCAACTGCCACACAAACAGAGTTCAGTGCCTATAAAAAGGTAGGAGACCTTACTTTTGAGATTACCCTTGTACTAATGCGAACTCCTTAAAGACGAAAGGAAAATCTGGTAGAAGCGGACCTCGGGGAATATCAGTTTGGATTTCGTAGAAATGTCGAAACGCGTGAAGCAATATTAACCTTACTATTTATCTTAGAAAGTAGATTTAGGAAATAAAAACCTACGTTTCTAGCATTTTTAGGCTTAGAGAAAGCTTATGAGAATGTTGACTGGAATATTCTCTTTCGAACTCTGAAGATGACAGGGGCCCAAATACAGGGAGCGAAAGGCTATTTACAATTTGTACAGAAATGAGATGGCAGTTATAAGAGTCGAGGGGCATAAAAGAGAAGCAGTGGTTGGGAAGGGAGTGAGACAGGGTTGTAGCCTATCCCCGATGTTATTCAATCTGTATTCTGAGCAAGCAGTAAAGTAAACAAAAGAAAAATTTGGAGTAAGAATTAAAATCCATGGAGATGAAATAAAAACTTTGAGGTTTTCCGATGACATTGTAATTCTGTCAGACAGCAAATGACCTGGAAGAGCAGCTCAACGGCATGGACTGTGTCTTGAAAGGAGGATATAAGATGAATATCAACAAAAGCAATACGAGGATAATGGAATGTAGTCCAATTAAATCAGGTGATGCTGAGGGAATTAGATTAGAAAATGAGACACTTAAAATAGTAGGTGATTTTTGCTATTTGGGGAGCAAAAGAAACTGATGATGGTCGAATTTGAGAGGATATAAAATGTAGACTGTCAATGTCAAGGAAGAAGAGAAATTTGGTAACATCGAGTATCGATTTCAGTATCAGAAAGTCTTGACTGAAGGTATTTGTATGGAGTGTAGCAATGTATGGTAGTGAAACATGGACGATAAATAGTTTAGACAAGAAAAGAACAGACGCTTTCGAAATGTGGTGCTACAGAAGAAAGGTGAAGATTAGATGGAGGTACTGAATATAACTGGGTAGTAGAGGAATTTGTGGCACAACTGGATTAGAAGAAGGGATCGATTGTAGGACATGTTCTGAGGCATAAAGGGATCACCAATTTAGTATTGGTGGGCAGCGTCGAGGGTAAAAATCGTAGAGAGAGACCAAGAGATGGATACACTGAACAGATTGAGAAGGGTGTAGGTTGCAGTAGGCACAGTGGAATGAAGAATCTTGCACAGGATAGAGTAGCATGGAGAGCTGAATCAAACGAGTCTCTGGACTGAAGACCACAACAACAACAACTACTACGAAATATCTGCCTTGTGTAAATTGTTAACAACACTCAGTGCTACTGTATGACTGTGACATATTTCTTTACGTGTAGCAATGGATGTGATAAAGTTTCAGAAAATTTAGAGTATG
This sequence comes from Schistocerca piceifrons, assembly GCF_021461385.2. NCBI lineage: Eukaryota > Metazoa > Arthropoda > Insecta > Orthoptera > Acrididae > Schistocerca > Schistocerca piceifrons. Next base: position 753,456,546 of record NC_060140.1, read on the forward strand.
AAAAAATTTCCACTAGTTATCCGTACGAATTATAGAAAAGGGTCTCATGTGGTGAAAGAAATGGTGTATCTCCTTCCAGTACTTCTGACAACATTGTCTTTGCCTATTGACTTTTGCAACGAAAGAAGGATAAAATACTGAACCACCTGACTTTACACAGCATGGGTATCTCAGCTGGTTTTTCCGTCGCAAAAACTGTAAAATATTTAACCGTCTGACTTTACACATCATGATTATCTCAACTGGTAAAATATATTTCAGCTTGACTTCATTGGTATCCTCGACTACTCTTCAAGCTTCTAAGTTGAACAGAGAACTTCTAATACTCTATCAGCATTTCATTTGATGTACTAGGTTGTGAACATCATTTAAAGGCGGTTGAAATAATTCTCTAACCTATTTACACAAATCATTTCACAAAATATTTTACCATCTTTATTCCTTTTTATTGTTTTTGTTTTTAAGTCATTCTGCTAATTGTTTTGATGTGTCCCGCCACGACTTACTCCTCAACACTTCATCTCCGAGTAGCAACTGTACCGAATGTTTTGAATTATTTGTTGCATATAATCCAATATCTGTCTTTTCTTACGGTTTATACCTTCTATTAATATGGAAGTATTGCCTGATGCCTGAAAATCTCTCCTATCATCCTGTTTCTTCTTCTATAATGTTTTGCACTTGTTACTTTGCTTGCTGAATCTGCCGAGATCATCCTCCTTTCTTATCTTACAAGTGCATCTAATTTTCGACAATCGTTCCATAATTCTTCTTCATATTTTATCTCTCTTCCTTTTTGTGAAGTAGAAAAATTACAATTACGCATTGTTTTTGGAGAATCTCTTCTTCCGAAGTCATTTAGCAATAAATTTCAATTTGCTTTCTTATCATTTTACCTCAGTTTTCATCATTCCCACCGAAACATCATCATCTCTAGGTGAGTGCCTTTCTTTACTTATGGAGTGTCTTATGCAAAACACGTGGAATACTTCCGGAGTTTCATTATTTTTATTAGTGGCTTGTTTAATCAAAGTTCCACTGCTATACCGGGAGCTTCAATGAATCTGCTGGTTACTGGTCCAGAACACTGCAGCATACTTATCACATTCATCTCTGCGGCAACGATCGTTATGTGAGCCAGTAGAATATCTATTGTATTCATCTTCTTTGTGCACTGCTTTCTCTCAGCAGGCTCGTAAACGAAAGTAACATTAAGCCATCTTGGTGGTCCATTACTGACAAAATCTTGGCGGCACCTTAATGACATTTTCACGACTATTCTAGAAACCAGGAGAAAATGTGTCCGAGATGTTGCATCAGATCTCTGCTACGTCAGGGAAAAAAAAAGGAGTTGATCAGCTGATAGCGCACGAAGTTGGAGGAGCGTCTTCGAGAAGGTTCCTAGCCGCACGCGATGAGTGCCTATTGCATGTTCACCTGACATGACTCACAAAAAAAAAAAAAATAAATAAATAAATAAATACTTTCACTGCTCGTTCAAGACTGAGACGAACCTTTATGCGACGCAGATCTCATTGACAGAGGTGGCGAAAAAATGTTATGTTGTGCGCTGAACCTCCAATGTTTATAGAGGTATGTCTTACTACGTCATTCGAGGAATATCCCTTAGTGAATACGAAAGGGCCATCAAAGAAGACGACATGTGCTACTGGTGGTTCGACATTTTTCTTTAAAAAATAATTCATGACCCTTGACAGTGTTGATCTCGTGTAATCTCGTTTCATATACAGAAGAATCATTCCAACTTTTTCTATCTACTATAATCTACATTCGCAATACTAATTCTACCTGTCGGTCATTACTTCGTTTTTGATCAACTTACCCTTAAACTTAAGCCTGAACAATGAGTGTATCACTTATGTCATCTGAATGTTCTTTACTGCCAGGAATACATGCCCTATCATTTAAATCCTTTTTCATTAAACTCGTTTTTAGCTCGTTTTTAGATACGAAAGTTATGAATTAATTCACGCAATCCTGCCCTGCAAGCTTTCTTATGCGACTTCTTTTTCACGATTTCCTACATTCACAGTTTATACCCGGCTATAGCGACATGGTACTATTCTCTTCGGGATTTTGAACACGTTATTTTACTTTACACATTAAAAATCCACCAGAGACATGTCAATTTCATGAAACATCTCACTGTCTTTTTTGAATTATTCCTTTCACTGTTGTGGATAAATTTGTTCGAAAGTAATCTTAGATTCGTCACGTCGATTCTCTGATTGTCTATATCGCTCCCACAATTTTTTGATTTCTCTGTATCTCACTTCTTCTTTAGTTTTGTTATTCAGTTTACTATTCATCCCAGTAAGGTTAGAACCTAAATCTTTGTATGCACTTGTTGGTGGTTTGTGTTTTCGTATAAAATATGTTGCAGATCCGAAAACCACATTCCTCGCTTCTTGAATGTGTTTCCATAAACTGAGTGATATTATTAAAAATCGGGTCTGTCCTCTTATAGTTCAGACTGTGTGTCTACCTCTTCAGATGTGTTGGAGCTCCCAGAGCATTCACTTTTGTAACATTCCAGTCACCAACTCGCAATAGGTTAACTGTTAATTTTCTGTTTCAGAACCCCCGGAAGAATAGCCGACCATAGGGTCCAATGAATTGAAGCCATTGTACCTTCAAATTGACTGGACAGCGGACAACATTACATAGCGAACAAATCGTGACAGTAATTTCTATGAAAAATTTGATGAAAAATTTATCGTGTTTGTGGATGCAGATTAACGATAGCCCTCTCTAAATTAAAATCTCGAAAAACTATTGCTGGTCGCTTAATCAGGTGACCACTGTACGTATATTTTTTACCATAAACATCTGTGTCAACACAAAACTAACTGTGCTATTTTTAGGCTCAGTTAGAGTAAAGTAGACCATTCCCTTTATAATTTTTTGGTGCAGTGAACCACCATCCCCAAGAACTTTTGACGCAACGAAAATCAGCCTGCGTCGCATGTACAGCATAAACTAATAGTAATTTTAATCGAAACAGTAGTGTGACGAAGAAACTGTCAGTTCGATCCGTAAACGGCGCTATTTGTTCCTAATAAAAAGAATTATAAACATTGGTAGGCTGCTATTTTTACTTTAATGCAAAATCTCACAAAAAAAAAAAAAAAATCTGAAACTAGGGACTTTCACGCAGTCACAGAGCAGGATGGTTTTCGTATAACAGAACACTAAAGGTACTGTACGGTCTGAGATTCTTATGAAAGAGTGCAACGTACATCATTAAGGACTTTCGGTGATTTTGAGACACGTCGTACGAGGCAGCGTCAACGCATTGCGTCTTGACAAAACACTTAACCTGTTACTAAATTACAAGACGTCTATACAAGACTGCATTCCTGAAATTACATCCATGGCTGATCGGTATTGCGTAAGCTTTGTTCACACATTCTTGTAATTATATGCCAGCTTTAAATTAGATGCTACACAAAATGAAGAATCACGTTCAGGACGAACCCAATACCCATCCAACAATCCAGAACTGAGTTTTCTGTGGCATCTCCCAATTGCTTAAAGCGAATGCCGTGATGGTTTCTTACTCCAGTTGCATCTGAGCTTTTGCTTCGGATCTAATGATACCGCCGCAGAGATGACGTAAAAGCCCTAATCTTCTACATTTCCTAAAACTTAGACATAGCCCTATATACGATATACTAAATGATTCAGAACTTCTTCATCTAGATATTGATTATCGGTACGCATGCTGCAGCATACGTTACCTAATGTGCTCCAAACCGTCGCGAGTAAAACGAGACTCTTCCGGGGCTCATACCTCGGGTTGTATTTGTGGTAGAAAGGTAGGGTCAAGTGTTTTGGATAGTCCTTGGGCCAGGGACCATTTGTTTATTCAACATTAAGATCATCTTAGTGTCATTATTCTACAGTCGAGGGTCAAAGTATGAAGATTACACACTTCCTCCTGCGTAGGCAAATGAAGCAAATCGTTTTGTTCTTTTTTAATTTCCTGTGTTCTCTGCTGGGCCTTGAAGTTCTCAATTTATGGTACTCCAAAGGTAAAATACGCACATGATATCTTAAATGAGACGCAATCCAAATAATAAACAACTGCACCAAGTTGCACAAATTTTAACGTTATATTCTCTAAGAACTTGTAACTCCGCCTGCAACAGTTATCGAGTTGATTGAGTAGCTCGTTAACTGTTGTTGCCGGTCTCAAGACCGGATAAAGAGGAGGGTTGGCGTCAGGAAGGGCATCCGAGAAGAAAAAAACCCTGCCAAAACCAAAACAATGATGGATACTTCTCAAAGTAAATGTCCCGGAGTAATAGTCTCCCAATCGGATCTCCGGGGAAGACGCTTTGTGAAGAATCCAACAGATGAAGAGGGTGCGAAAGAAGGAATGAACTACAAAATCAGAGTCGTAACTTTAAACATTGGGACATTGAAGGGAAAGAGTCGAGAGATTGTAGACATCGTGCAAAGAAGGAAGGTAACATCCTGTGCTTACAAGAGACCAGGTGGAAGTGTGACAAGGCCAAACTATTGTTCTACAGCAGTGCAGACAAAGAGTCCAGAAACGGAGTAGCGATTATTGTGGATAAAGATCTAAAAGAGGAAGTTTGTGGAGTGGACAGAATCAATGATAGACTCATGAGTGTAAAACTTACTATAGGAGGAGACGTCATCACAGTTGTTAAGTGTGTATGCACACCAGACAGGTTGTTCGGAGGAAGAAAAGGACGAATTTTGGAAAATCCTAGATGGAGTAACAGTGGAAATACCAGACAATGAAAGAGTGATAATTGTGGGAGATTTAAATGGACATGTTGGTGAGAGGAGGAGTGGGGAAGACAGAGTTCATGGTGGATGGAGTTGTGGAGAAAGAAATGCAGCAGGGCACAAGACTGCAGAATACACTATCTTTTGACTTAATGACCGCCACTTCCTACTTCAATCGTAGAAGAGAACAGCTTATAACATACAGGAGCGGAGACCATAAAAGTCAGTTAGACTACTTGATGTCCAGAAGGAAACACATAAAGGAAATAAAGAATTCCAAGGTTGTATACACTGAAAGTGTGGCTGCGAAACACAAACTCGTAGTGGCCGATTATGAAATGGTAGTGGGGAAAAGACATAAATGTATCAAGAGAGGAGAACAAAGAATAAAGTGGAGGAAACTGAAATAAGAGGTGATTCGAGAAAAATTCAAGGAAACAGTACTATGAGAAGTGGAATTACCAGAGAATGTACAGGAGTGGTGGAGTTATAATAGCAGTGTAATTACAAAATCTGGAAAGAACGTGCTGGGTGTAACAACAGGAAAGGGATCACCATAAGATACGGAGGCAGAAAACGAGAGAAGAAAGAGACAAAAAACAATGGGACTTAACAGGAGGACGGGAGGATAGGGAAGCCTACAATACTGCAAAAAAGATGGCAAAAAGAGCAGTGGCAAAAGCAAAACCTGAGGCAATGGTAGAAGTGTATGAAGAGCTGGAAAGAAAACAGGACGGCAGGCAACTCCGAAATTTTGCTAAAGCAAGAGATAAGGCGACCAAGGACGTAACCTCAATGAGACAGATAAAGGATGAATCAGGTGTAGTATTACACGACCGTGAGAAAATCATGAATAGGTGGTGGGAGTACTCTGAAAGGCTATTGAACGAGTAAAATTTACGACAGAAGTATGAGGATGGAGATGAAGGAATAAACCAAAATATAAGTAGGGAAGAAGTAGTAGGGAAGAAGTCGAACACGCAATGAAGAAAATGAAAAATGGGAAGGCCGTAGTGGCAGACCAAATCCCTATAGAAACATGGAAATGTCTGGAAGAACAGGACACTGATGTTCTCTGGGATCTAATGCAGAAGATCTGGAAAGGACAAAGAATGCCGCATGCGTGGAGGAGCAGTACCCTGGTTTCCATATATAATGGGAAGGGGGATATCCAAAACTGTAGCAATTATAGAGGGATAAAACTGATGTCCCACACTATGAAGATCTGGGAAATGATAACTGAGAAGAGGTTGCGTTTAGAAACTGAAGTATGAAGAACAGTTTGGGTTTACGCCTGGAAGAGGAACAACCGACACAATATTTGCACTAAGGCAACTGATGGCGAGGCACAGAGAAATAAAAGCCGAACTGTATATGGCCTTTATCGATGTTGAGAAGGCATATGACAGAGTGCCGTGGCAAGAGGTATGGAGATGTCTGAGAAGTAAATGACTGCCAGAAAAATATATCATCGTGGTAGAAGACTTGTATGAAGGTGCAGTGACACAAGTCAGGCATTTGCAGTGAGAGTAGGGATCTGCTCTCAGCCCCTATCTCTTTGACCTTGTCATGGATGTACTAGTCAAAGATGTGAAAAAAGAGGCACCTTGGAGCATGATGTTTGCCGATGATGTTGTAATCTGTGGACCCACCCAGGAAGCACTTCAAGACAATCTTGAACAGTGGAGAAAAGCTCTAGAGGAAAGGGGAATGAGAATTAGCAGGGTGAAAACAGAGAGTACATGTGTACAAAGGATGCCAAAGACCTACATATTAACCTGACAGGAGAACAACTGACGCTGGTAAAGAAATTTAAATACCTAGTTTCTTACATCCAAAGTGATGGGAGGACTGGAGGCCGAAATCCGGCACAGGATAAATAGTCTATCGATGATCTGGAGGAAACTGAGCGGAGTACTGTGTGATAAGAAGGTTAACTGCAGAATGAAAGGAAAGCTTTACAAGTCTGTGGTGAGGCCTGCGATGCTGCATAGCGCAGTAACTTGGCCAATTTCAAAAGACCCAGAGAAAAAGACGGAAGTGGCAGAAATGAGAATGTTAAGGTGGATATGTGGGGTGACACTAAAGGATAGACCATGGAATAAGTACATCAGTGGAACAGTGAAAGTGGGGCCCATAGGGAAAAAGATCGAAGAAAGTAGGCTAAGATGGTATGGACATGCGCACAGAAGAGGGGAGTACAACGTGGAGAAAAGAATTGATGACCTAGAAATCAAAGGACCAAGGAGTAGAGGAAGACTGAAGCTGAGATGGAAAGACAAGATAGCAGAGGACCTACGGGAAAAAGGATGGCTCTGAGAAGAAGCACTGGATATACATTTATGGAAAATAAGAATCCGGCAAAGCTACGCCGTCCCAAAATGACGTGGGAAAAGGCTGAGATGATGATGACGATTCGCTAAGAATTTGTCTAGAACCTCCATCTTCCCCTTTCCAAAACGATATTTTAGTGCATGGCCGGTTCTTCATAAAACACCAAAAAAGCCTTTTTTACCATTTTTCATATCTAAACCGACCAGCGGATTCCAAGATGGCTGTTTATAGAAAATGGCTAAATTGTTTTTTATATATTTCTAAGATCTCGATCACAGACAGCCTTGAAAATGTTATTGATATTTTATTCGTTTCCGAGAGACAGATGTTCAAAATTATCCTACATCTGCACGTAAAATACGCACTTAATATCCGGTGTGAGACGAAAACACAGTTAATAATCGGAATAGTAAGGATGAATATACTGTAAAGTGTCTCTATTATCATCAGAAGGGTTTTGGTAAACGCAAGCAAAATTTTTGTGCACATGAAAACTGGTGTGACGTGTAAGTTGGTTCTGTATTATTTCAGTTTCACACCAGAAAAATATCAGAATTTTACTGACCCATAAATTCATAAGAGTACCATGAACTGCTGTAGCAGGAAAAAGAAGAGAACTAGAGCAAAAATGCTCCTACCGGAGCACAAGGCGAAAATGGTCATGTTTAAAAGACTCTGCTGAAAAGTGGAGTACCACTTGCAACGTTCCACCTCCCTCGTCACCTTTAAAAATTTTTCCAAAAATTTTGACATGCGTACGTATTCTCGCTTTTTTATGGTGGGGGTGAAGCAGACAGTGCAGTGGGAAAGAGACGGAAAACTAATAAATACTGCACGATAGTAGACTGTGGTTATTGTATGGAAAGAGCGTAGGAGACAACTGAAGAGTAGAGAAAGATGAGCGCACAATGGCAGTGGAACAGTGACAGAACTGTGCTAGTAAAAGTGTGAAAGAGTCAGTGTCAGTGGGAAAGGAATAAGGAGTAACTGGGAAGCGGATGAGAGCTAATAATCATGAGAGACAGAATGTCTGACAGTGATAATGAGAAACAGAGAGAGAGACAGACAGATAGAGGGAGAGACTGAGAAGTACAGCATCAAAGAAAATGAAGGAGATAGGAGAATTTTCTTGCTGGTAAGAAAATGACTGAAGTACTTAAAATATAAATGTGCACTTTGGGAATATTGTACAGCTATATACACAAACGTAATATCGCTTACGATCGTCTTTGGAACGCAAAAGAGTAACAATTCTATCCGGCATGTATCTGAAAAGTTCTTAGCAAGTTTTCGGAGGTGTGTGGCGCCAGACGTTCACACACAGGTCACGCTATTCCCATATACACTGAAGTGCCAAAGAAACCGGTATAGGTACGGATAATCAAATACAGAGATATGTAAACAGGCAAAATACGGCGCTGTCGCCGGCAACGCCTGTATAAGACAACAAATATCTCGCGCAGTTGTTAAATCTGTTACTGATGCTACAATGGCAGCTGATCAAGATTTAAGCGAGTATGAACGAAGTGTTGTAGTCGGCGCACGAACGATGGGACACAACATCTCCGAGGTAGCGTTGAAGTGGAGATTTTCCTGTGCGGCCACTTCGCGGGTCTACCTTGACATCGCTGCGACCGGAAAAAGATCCTAGAGGGACCACGACAACTGAAGAGAATCGTTCAACGTAACAGAAGTGGAACCCTTCCGCGAATTGCTGCAGATATCAATGCTGAGCCATTAACAAGTGTCAGCGTGCGAAATATTCAACCATACATCATCGATATGGGCTTTTGGAGCCGAAGACCCACTCGTGTAACCTTGATAACTGCACGACACAAAGCTTTACACATCGCCTGGGCCGTCAACACAGCTATTGGACTCTTGATGACTGGAAACACGTTGCCTGGTCGGACAAGCCTCGTTCCAAGTTGTATCGAGCGGATGGGCGTATACGGGTATGGCGACAACCTCATGAGTCTATGGACCCTGCATCTCAGTAGGGGACTGTTCAAGCTCGTGCAATATTTGTAATGGTGTAGGGCGCGCGCAGATGGATTGATACATCTAGATACGACTCTGACAGGTGATAAGTATGTAAGCATCCTGTCTGATCACCTGCATCCACTCATTTGCATTGTGCATTCCGACGGGTTTGGGCAATTCCAGCAGGACAATTCGACACCCCACACGTCCAGAATTGCTACAGAGTGCCTCCAGGAACACTCTTCTGAGTTTAAACACTTTCGCTGCCCACCAGACTCCCCAGGCATGAAAATTATTGAGCATATCTGGGATGCCTTGCAACGTGCTGTTCAGGAGAGCTTTCCACCCCCTTCTACTCTTAGAGGTTTGCTGACAGCCCAGCAGGATTCATGGTATCAGTTTCCTCCAGTACTACTTCATATATTAAGCAGACGTACCAGTTTCTTTGGCTCTTCAGCGCTGAAGAGCCTCTCCTGTGCCAACCTCTTCATCTCAGAGTAGCATTTGCTAGCTAAGTTCTCAGTTATTTGCTATATGAAATCCAATCTCTCTCTCCCTCTACGGTTTTTACCCTCTGCAACTCCCTCTAGTACCGTGGAAGTTATTCTCTGATGTCTTAACAGATGTCCTATCATCCTGACCCTTCTCCTTGTCGTTGTTTTCACACATATTCCTTTCCTCTCCGATTCTGCAGAGAACCTCCTCATTTATGACCTTATCAGTCCACCTAATTTTCTAGATTCGTCTGTAGCACTACATCTTAAATACTTCGATTCTCTACTGTTCCGGTTTTCTCACAGCCCTTGTTTCACTACCATACAATGCTGCGCTCTTAACGTACATTCTCAGAAATTTCGTCCTCAAATTAAGGCCTATGTTCGATACCACTGGACGTTTCTTGGAGCGGAATGCCCCTTTTGCCAGTGCTATTCTGCTTTTTATGTACTCCTTACTCCGTCATGGGTTATTTTGCCACCTAGGTAGCAGAATATACTTCGTGGCCATCAGTCCTGATGTTAAGTTTCTCTCTGTTTCGATTTCTGCTGCTTTTCATTACTTTCGCCTTTCTTCGATTTACTCTTAATCCATTTAATATACTCAGTAGACTCTTCATTCCATTCAACAGGTTCTGTAATTCTTCTTCACTGCCACTGAGTATAGCAAATGTCATCCACGAATTTCATCACTAATTTTAATTCCACCAGAGCCAATTGTCTAACACCCTCTTTAATGAGAGAACTTCGTGCTTGGTCTTCCACTCATATTATTTCCTCTCGGCTCTGGTAGATGTTGTATATTACTCGTCTCTCCCTTTTGCTTTCCCGTATTTTCCTCAGTATTTAGAACATCTTGCTCCATTTTACAATGTCGAACGCATGGAAAATTCGACCCATCCCTAAGATCGAAAACCCGCAACTGCCTAGTGATTACCGACCAATTAGCATACTGCCTGCTGTCTCCAAAGCACTTGAATAGATTGTCCATGACCAAATCACTGAACACTTACATGAATTCAGCCTGTATGACAAATTTCAGTCCGGTTTCCGTAAACATCACAGCAGAAACACTGCTCTAATTAAAGTAACTGATGACCTGAAATATGCCATCGACAATCGAAAGGCTACAATATTGACGCTACTGGACTTCAGCAAAGCTTTTGACACTGTTAACTTTGACATATTGCTCAGAAAAATGCAACAGCTTTATTTATCAGATAGTGCATTGAGATGGTTAGAAAGCTACTTAAAAGACAGACAGCAATGTGTTGTCTGCGTAAATGAAAAATCTTCCTGGAAACACGTTTCCTTGGGAGTACCACAAGCATCAGTCTTAGGACCACTTTTGTTTTCTTTATATGTCAACGATATTTCGTCGGTTCTGTCCTCCTGTAAATATCATTTCTATGCCGACGACCTCCAGCTCTACCTAAGCGTCAGACCTGAAGATGTAAGCACTGCAATCGCTCAGGTGAATAATGATCTGTCTTCAGTAGTGGCATGGGCGAAAAACCTGGGGCTTAAACTAAATGCAGAAAAGACGCAAGTAATCTTAATAGCCCATCAGAAATTAATTAGTTCAGATTTCCGCGAACAGCTACCTCCTATTCTGCTCGACGGTACTCCAATACCATATCAGAAAACAGTTAAGAACTTGGGTGTAACTTTGGATGAGCATCTCAACTGGGCGGAGAATACAGTCGCAGTGTGCCGAAAGACGTCTGCTTGTCTCTATGCTCTCAAAAAGTTTCGGAACATATTTCCACAGGACTTGAAACGCCAGCTCGTGCAAGCACTCGTTCTACCAAACCTCCACTATTGTGATGTAATTCAACAAGGCATGAGTAATGAAAACAAAAGACGGCTAGAACTAACCATGAATGCCTGTGTGCGTTACACCTGCAACATTCGCCGATATGATCATGTTAGTGCTTCATACTCCGAGCCAGGGTGGCTGCGGCAGCACAAAATGCGTGACTACCACACTCTATGTCTTCTTCACGAACTCCTCGTCGCGCAAGCTTCAGAGATTAAACACCTTTCATGTCATCATAATCGAAACACGAGGTCACTCTTATTTGGTATCCTAACTGTGCCCACTCACAAAACAAAAACTTTTGCAAACTTCTTCTCAGTTGCCGCTGTCCGCCTCTGGAACAAACTGCCCCTTACCTTGCGCAAAATTCAATCTCCTGCTGCTTTTAAGAAGAAGCTGAAGCATTTCCTACTATCATCCTCTTAACGTTCTCCACAAAATTAATGTACAAGGCCAATCCTCTCATCTGTCAAATAGCAAAGGTAGCGTCTCCTATCTTGCTCCTGAGATGCCTTCCTCTTCATCTATCTCTATTGGCCACGCAATCTTCTTTTCCTTTAGATATCTTTAATTATGTTTCATCATGTCTCTCTGTTCTTCTCCTCCCTTCACCATCGGTCTCCCTCATACTCCCTGCTGCTAGCACTCCTATCTAAAATCTGTCTCTTCAATAATGTCTAATTATAACAGTACTTATGATCTACGAATATAAACTCTATATGTATGTGTTTTTCCAGGTGTGCCTTTGTAATTGTTTATTTCACTTCTTGTACTAGATGTAGTTTAACATGCCTACTAAAACATATGAATGTAAAATAAGTAGAATGCCTGGTTAGATGTAAGAGAGGGCCTGATGGCCCTAATTTTGCCAGGTTAAATAAATAAATAAATAAATAAATTCCAGGTCGACAAATTCTACGAACGTGTCTTGATTTTTCTTTAGTCTTCCCTCCATTATCAACCGCGACATCAGAACTGCCGCTCGCGTGCTTTTACCTTTCCTAAAGCCGAACTGATTGTCATCTAACACCTCGTCAATTTTTTTCCATTCTTCTGTATATTACTATTGTCAGCAACTTGAATGGATGAGCTGTTAAGCTGATTGTGAGGTAATCCTCGTACTTGTCAGCTCTTGTAGTCTTCGGAATTGTATCAATGATGTTTTTCCGAAAGTCAGATGGTATGTCACCAGACTCATACATTATACTAAACAGCGTGAATACATACATTATACTGAACAACGTGAATAGTCGTTTTGTTGTCACTTCCACCAACTATTTTAGGAATTCTGATGGAATATTATCTCTCCCTTTGCCTTATTTAAGTCTTCGAAAGCTCTTTTAAATACTGATTCTAATACTGGTCCCCTGTCTCTCACCTATATAATCCGGTTTCTTCTTCTATCACGTCATCCGATAAATCTTCCCCGTCATAGAGGCCTTCAATGTAGTCCGTTCTCTCCTCTGCAGTTAACAGTGAAATTCCCATTGCATTTCAGTGTTATATCTGTGAACTTTGATTTACTCACGTGGTCACACGTCACCAAACATACGGCAACCAACATTGATTTCTGTATTGTAACTTCATCCTTTTAAATAGAAGAAAATGTACGAATAATTTACATGGAAATTTAAGAAATGTAATCAAAATTTCAAATTCCTAGAAGACGTGGAATATTTGTTTTGGCCCACGTTGCTGAAGTTCATCCTTTCATCTATACCTGAAAAATACTATTACCACTTCAACCACTCAGAATTCACCATCCGATGACTGACTCGTTTGAAAGTGTCGTCCCTTGAATTCCACTCCCTTAGTTTATTACATACAGTTTTTACATTATGGTGTACACGTGATATGTCAGATTACATACGACACTTAGCATTAACTGTGTTCTGGTGTTTTTATAGTGAGAATTAATGCGATATCTATTAGAAAATAATCAAGTATCAATATTACTCTTACGTCAGCAAAAAAAAGAGTATCGGAATCCTGAACGTCCTCTTTAGAATAGATTCATTCTCTTCAGTCGGACACACCTGTAATATCAACATCTGAGATATTTTTAGTTTCAAAAATAGAAGTTAGAAGTAAGGATAGATCTTGTAGATAGAAACTGAAGTTAGGTATTTGGAATTATAAGACCATGAATGAAGAATAGAGGCACGGAATACATTCAAATTTTTTTTCTTTGTCCTGTTGATATATGCACAGAGATAAAGTTGCAGAAACAACCACAAAAATAAAAGTCATGTTTACAGATAGCTAGAACCAAAATTTTTATTCATAGCAGTATTAGGATGGATAATAGTTTCAGTATGTTGTGTAAGTAGGCTGTTTAGGTTTTTACGTTGGTAACGTATCGTAGTGCTCTGTATGAAAATCACTAACTGTGCTGTGTGCAGTCTGTAGCTGGTTGGCATTGTGGGAATATTCGCTATTGTAGTATTGAGCAGTTGAATGTGAAAAGCGCGCAGCATTGCGCAGTTGGAAGTGAGCCGCCAGCAGTGGTGGATGTGGGGAGAGAGAGATGGCAGAATTTTGAGAGCGGACGATCTGGACGCTTGTCCATCAGAAAGAGTAAATTTGTAATACTGCATATCATGAACTGATATATATATGATGACTTTTGAACATTATTAAGGTAAATACATTGTTTGTTCTCTATCAAAATCATTCATTTGCTAACTATGCCTATCAGTAGTTAGTGCCTTCAGTAGTTGGAATCTTTTATTTAGCTGGCAGTATTGGGACTCGCTGTATTGCAGTAGTTCGAGTAACGAAGATTTTTGTAAGGTAAGTGATTCATGGAGGTATAAGTTATTGTTAGACAGGACCATGCTTTTGTAGGGATTATTGAAAGTCAGATTGCGTTGCGCTAAAATTATTGTGTGTCAGTTTAGTGATGATCAGAATAAGTAAGAGAGAAATGTCTGAGTACGTTCAGTTCTGTTTAGCTGTTTGAAAATCAAATAACGTAAGAGGTTTACCAGTACAGTAATTCAAAAATTTTTCTAAGGGAAGGTTTCAGTTCTATTATGGCGCAAAAATAATAAAAGAGTACTTTTTACTGAGAAAGATAGAGAAAGTGTATTAATTAATTTTTAAATCAAGTAAGTACTGATGTATGATAATACACTCCTGGAAATTGAAATAAGAACACCGTGAATTCATTGTCCCAGGAAGGGGAAACTTTATTGACACATTCCTGGGGTCAGATACATCACATGATCACACTGACAGAACCACAGGCACATAGACACAGGCAACAGAGCATGCACAATGTCGGCACTAGTACAGTGTATATCCACCTTTCGCAGCAATGCAGGCTGCTATTCTCCCACGGAGACGATCGTAGAGATGCTGAATGTAGTCCTGTGGAACGGCTTGCCATGCCATTTCCACCTGGCGCCTCAGTTGGACCAGCGTTCGTGCTGGACGTGCAGACCGCGTGAGACGACGCTTCATCCAGTCCCAAACATGCTCAATGGGGGACAGATCCGGAGATCTTGCTGGCCAGGGTAGTTGACTTACACCTTCTAGAGCACGTTGGGTGGCACGGGATACATGCGGACGTGCATTGTCCTGTTGGAACAGCAAGTTCCCTTGCCGGTCTAGGAATGGTAGAACGATGGGTTCGATGACGGTTTGGATGTACCGTGCACTATTCAGTGTCCCCTCGACGATCACCAGTGGTGTACGGCCAGTGTAGGAGATCGCTCCCCACACCATGATGCCGGGTGTTGGCCCTGTGTGCCTCGGTCGTATGCAGTCCTGATTGTGGCGCTCACCTGCACGGCGCCAAACACGCATACGACCATCATTGGCACCAAGGCAGAAGCGACTCTCATCGCTGAAGACGACACGTCTCCATTCGCCCCTCCATTCACGCCTGTCGCGACACCACTGGAGGCGGGCTGCACGATGTTGGGGCGTGAGCGGAAGACGGCCTAACGGTGTGCGGGACCGTAGCCCAGCTTCATGGAGACGGTTGCGAATGGTCCTCGCCGATACCCCAGGAGCAACAGTGTCCCTAATTTGCTGGGAAGTGGCGGTGCGGTCCCCTACGGCACTGCGTAGGATCCTACGGTCTTGGCGTGCATCCGTGCGTCGCTGCGGTCCGGTCCCAGGTCGACGGGCACGTGCACCTTCCGCCGACCACTGGCGACAACATCGATGTACTGTGGAGACCTCACGCCCCACGTGTTGAGCAATTCGGCGGTACGTCCACCCGGCCTCCCGCATGCCCATTATACGCCCTCGCTCAAACTCCGTCAACTGCACATACGGTTCACGTCCACGCTGTCGCGGCATGCTACCAGTGTTAAAGACTGCGATGGAGCTCCGTATGCCACGGCAAACTGGCTGACACTGACGGCGGCGGTGCACAAATGCTGCGCAGCTAGCGCCATTCGACGGCCAACACCGCGGTTCCTGGTGTGTCCGCTGTGCCGCGCGTGTGATCATTGCTTGTACAGCCCTCTCGCAGTGTCCGGAGCAAGTATGGTGGGTCTGACACACCGGTGTCAATGTGTTCTTTTTTCCATTTCCAGGAGTGTATTAAAGAGAATATCTCAAGTGCACTGATGTAACTTTTATGTCTCCCGTGCGAGACTGTAAGGAATATTTAGAGAAAGTGTTAAATGAAATGATCATACTGTTTAGCACACTATTTTAACCTATGAACAAATGAAGGTAATGAGGAAAGAAAAAACGAAATACTCTCGTAGAACGAATTTACTTTCTACAAGAACAGGGAATAAATGAGTGAAATAGCTATCAGGCTTACTTAAACTGAATATTTAGGAAGCACAGGGTGAACATTTAACCTCCATCAAAAATTCAAATACACAAGTGTAGCACAAATATTAGAAGGTTTTGTGCTGGCGGAAATGTTGTTGATAATTTGATTACTTGGATCGTGCAGTGGGAAAGACTGACGAAAAAAGCGATAAAAGTGGTGAAAGTGTAATTTATACGCCAGAGGGGGTGTTAACCGAAGATACGTCGCGTAATCTTCTCACTCTAATACAGACATAAAATGTATTTTTATGTCGATATTGCATAAAGAATATGTAGCTTTCATGTCTAGAAACCTGAAAACAAAGAGAAAATATGAAGACATTTTGCGCGGTCAAACCATGTGAAGACATTTTCGATAAACAGTTTGCCTTGTTATGACGGCAGCAGCGTGTCGCAGTAGGGAAGGGAAGCGTGGGAAAGATTCCCGTGTTTGGCAGTCTTCCAGACTCTGTTCCACTGTAACAAGGGAGAGCTACAAAGTTTCCGCAACTGCGCACCTGAAGAGCTGTTAATGGGGCGTAAAATGCCAGATACATCAGTGTCAGGGGATACACAGAGCACAGTGGTACACACAAACAAGCGTGTTGAAAGATTACGAGTATTTCTATTTTCGCGCGAAACACAATCTCATATTTCCTCACAATTGCTCAATAAAGGTGACTTCTGTCTATAAAACACTTCAAAGTGTAAAATTTATTAGAAATCAAGGCGTTCAAGACATGTAAAACTTAGCAGTGTTACTTCTTGTGTAAAGTGATCCTATTACAGATACGTTTATTCAAGGACGATAAGAATCAGACATTATATTGATGGTAAAAAGCTCTATTCGAATTATCTAGTGAATCGCATTCAAAACACTATTAATACTCGGTCCTATGCTCTCGAATTCAGTATTTCACTCAGGACTGATTATCATCAGTGTTTATATGGTTTGGTGCTACATTAATATTTCTGTTGGTCTGATGACATATCCATTAAGTGTTTCGTAGTTGCTGAACCATCTATAGAAGTAGAAGTTATCATCGATCATGATACTGTTAAAGTGATGATGATCACCAACGGCAGAATGATTGACAAAAAAGCTTGTAGAGCAGTTTCATTTGCTGAACTGGTACATTACTTAAAAGAGTACAAATATGGAACAGTTATAAGCTCAAATACATAGGAATTATGTTCTGCGAGTAGATAAATGCACAAGGTAATTATAAAACCGCAAAGATAGTTCTGCTTTAATGGCCGATTTAGGGGAATGTAAAAATTAAAAAAAAAATTTAAAAAAATATCTGACAAGGACCAGCAGCGTCAATCTCTGACATCATCACTTTAATTAACATCCAGTATAAACCGAGCAGTAGAGGCGTAACTGTAACTTGGATAATAAAATTTACGGAATAAAAATGAGAAGTGGCAGGCCGATAACAGATTGATATCTCTCACATCCTATTAAAATCAACATCTCCATCTACATGCATACTCTGCAAGCCACCGTATGGTGCGTGGTGGCGGGTACCTTGTACCACTACTAATCATTTCCTTTCCAGTTCCACTAGGAAATAAAACGAGAGAAAAACGGCTGCCTATATGCCTCCGTTTTAGCCCTAATTTCTCGTAAATTATCTGCGTGGTCCTTACGCGAAATGTATGTGGCGGCAGCAGAATCGTTCTGCTTTAGCTTCAAATGCTGGTTCTCTAAATTTTCTCAATAGTGTTCCTCGAAAGGAAAAATCTCCGTAATACATTCGTATTGTTCGAATCTATCTGCAACAAATCTAGCAGGCCCGCTTTGAATCGCTTCGCTGTCTCCCTTTAATCCGACCCGATGCGCATCCCCAACATTCGAACAATTCACAAAAACAGGTTGCACTAGCGTCCTATATGCGGTCTCCTTTACAGATGAACCACAATTTCCTAAAATTCTCGCAATAAATCGATTTCGACCATTCGTCTTCCCTACAACAATCCTCACACGCTCGTTCCATTTCATATCACTTAGCAGCATAACGCCTAGATATTTAACCGTCGTGATGGTGACAACCAGGACACTACTAATCCTATATCCGAACGTTAAGCGTATGCGTTTCCTACTCGTCCACATTTAGAACTAGTTACCATTCATCACACAAAATATAAATTTTTTCTTAGTCATCTTGTTTGCTTCTACAGTCACTCAACTGCACTTTACCGTACACTACAGCATGTTCAGCAAACAACCGCACAATGCTGCCCACCCTGTCCGACAGAACTTTTGTGTACACATAAAATAATAGCTCTCCCTATCGCACTTTCCTTGAGCACTCCTCACGATTTCCTTGTCCCTGATGAATTCTGGTTAAGAGGCTCCGGAACGCCCTATACTTGCAATGTTAAAATAACGCTTATAAATTACATCTTTCCTCACAAAGTATTAGAGGTAGGAAGTTGAACTTTTTACAGATTATTTATTGGAATATGGGCTACAACTTAACACAGGGATTTTACAAAATTGTAGTTCAGTTATTAAAGATGATTTTTTTCAATTGTAATGAAAATTCACAACATTTTTTTGCAATTTTTTATTTATATATTCAAAAATATACAGTTTTTTGGAAAAGGGCTGTGTTAAATTATGCAGAAGGTACTGTGTAACATTTACTGAAAGTTTGAAACAAATATGTTTGGAAGATCCCTAGAAAACATGTAATTAGTATGAGAAAATAAAAGTTTTGGGAATCGAGCGACAAAGATTGGATTAACTTTTTAGTGCATTCCAGGTCCATAGGATGGATTATCTTCATCCTCTGCAAACTCCTCCTCCAGCTTCCTCTTGTTCCTCCTCCTGTTTACTCTTGCTTGTACTTCTAGACTCTTTACAGCCCTGTCTGCAGCCCGAAGGCGTTCCTTGTCTAAAGCAAGCATCGCTCGTACCATGTTAGAACCTATCTTCATTCCCATATTTCTAAATACCTTGCACCCTACAATGTTGCCATCATTGAAAGTCGCAACAGCATCATACACACCAAAGTGAAGTGTTTCTATTCCAACAAATACAGTCTTGGGGATTCTCGACCATATAACACTATTTACACTTTCATTGGGGTTTTGAGTTTTTCCGTGAATACACTTTTTCAACAGTTCAGGTGCTGCTAAGTCTCCGAAAATAGGTTTTATCACCTCCATTATTGCATGAGGCAGACTATGCTTATGAGTGTACACTTCACCAGTTAGCAATCCTTTGTTATATTTACACCAACTGTCTTCTTCTTTGGGACACAAGCTATGTTGGGGATTTTCATCGGTTGAAGAAGTATGAAAAAAAAGAGCCCAAACAGCCTTCTTCATTTCGTCGACACTTTGTGTATTTTGCCTAATAGCCATTCCATAATAGTTCTGTATTTTGTCAATTACACTGTCAGTTAACCTTCCCTTCCCATCCAACCCTTTACCATCACTGAGTTATTGTTTTTTGTACGAAGCTTTCAGTCGCCGAAGTCTTGTTCCTATTCGCTTCTGTACGTGTCCAATACACTCAAATTTCTGCACTACAACATCATCACCATAGGGCTTCAGTCCTTGAACATGTTTGAAACTTTTAGAATCACCGTCACCAAGGTAATTAACATATCGCACATTATCACACGCCTCAGAACGCTGGAATATACTGGCAACACCAGCCACTTCTATTCCTCCACTACTGCCACTATAGTTAGCTTTGCAATTATTTTCATGTGTACCTTTATATTTTTGTGGACATCTACAATACTTTGATATTACTGCTACATCTAAAACTTTCCCTGTATACATACTGGTGGCAGATACTACACCATGAAGAGATGTGTGTCCCCGTTTATGCCAGGTACCATCGAACGCTGCAGTCAAATCTCTGTTACCATTATTTTCCATTACTGCCTCTTCCACAGCGTTCTTCATAGATTCTATACAGACATCTTCTACTTTAGACCCTATTAATTTATTATAGGTCGTAAACTTGGTTGGGGGATTTGGAAGATTCATGATGCCACAGAAAATTGCACCTGCAGTAGCACCCTTACCAACTGAACGCAAGGAATAAACAAATCTAATGTTGTTTTCGCAGATTTTGCTACAATTTTCTTCAGTTGCAGTTACTGCAACACTTTTCCAAAAGGTGGTCATGTATGAACACTTATCACATTTCAGTTGTGTTTCACTAGCAAGTCCTACGTGCTTTATTATGGAGGGTTCCAGACCAACTTCACTACAATGAATACATCTTACACAGTTTGAAAAAATTCCTTTGAGAACCTACATATCAAATATTTCATTCATATCCGATTCGCCCATAAAACATTCATAGTTTTCACTCATTGAACCAAGCTTCTTCTGTGAAGTATTTTCTTTCCCACTTTGACTGCTATGGGCGGGTGTACTTCAGAGGTTAGGTTCACTCACTTGGTTATCGTCTTTATTGTTTACAGTAATAACACATACCTTTGAATTTCCAACATTTCTCCTTTTCTTAAAAGCCTTCAGAGGATTTCTAATAACTTTACTTTTACTCATTACTATACTTCAACAAAACAGAGACTCAAGAAACAGAATTAATTACGAATATTTTCGAGATAACGACAGAGTAAATAAACATGAAACAATCGACAATCACACCAGCGATATATATTGAACCATCACAGGTTAGCCACAACACATACTTTATCTCACATCACTAAAATGTACCTGATGAACACGGACGTTAATAATAACACCATTTGACAGCAGTTTAACAGCGCCACAGTGGGTCACGCCCATGTAGAACACATTTCAAAAAAAATTTAAAAATAGTTGTAGTCTTCGGAATTGAATAAATTATATATCTATTAAAAGGTAATAGTCTGCAGATTCAGAAAACGCAAAAAAGTAAAAATTGAACTTTTCATGATTTTGAGCCTTTTCGGAGCCCCTTAACTGTCAGATCTTGGCGAAAGATCTTCAAAAAATCTTTGTTAAATCTTGTAACCCATAGTGTCCTTTCTTCCAGTATCTCGTGTAATAGAGTCAGAAAACCAGAATAAAAGAGCGATTAAAATCCGTCAGCTGATTGGATATAATTAAGATTCTAAAATGAAGAGCCAAAGAAACTGGTACACCTGTCTCATATCACGTAGGGCACCCTCGAGCACGCAGAAGTGCCGCCGCGCGACGTGGCATGGACTCGACCAATGTCTGAAGCAGTGCTGGACGGAACTGACACCATGAATCCTGCAGCACTGTCAATAAATCCGTAAGAGTACGAGGGGGTGGAGATCTCTTCTGAACAGCACGTTGCAACGCATCCCAGATATGCTCAATAACGTTTATGTCTGGTGAGTCTGGTGGGCAGCGGAAGTGTTTAAACTCCGAAGAATGTTCCTGGAGACACTCTGTAGCAATTCTGGACGTGTGGAGTGTCGCACTGCCTTGCTGGAATTTCCCAAGTCCGTCGGAATGCACATGAATAGATGCAGGTGATCGGACAGAATGCTTAAATACGTGTCACATATCAGAATCGTATCTAGACATATCAGAGATCCCATACCACTACAATTGCACACACCCCACACCATTACAGAGTCTCCCCCAGATTGATCAGTCCCCTGCTGACATGAGGGATCCATGGATTCATGAGGTTGTCTCCATACCTGTACACGTCTGTCCGCTCGAAACAATTTCAAACGTGACTCGTACGACTAGGCAACATGTTTCCAGACATCAACAGTCCAATGTCGGTTTTGACAGGCCCAGGCGAGATGTAAAGCTTTTTGCCGTCCAGTCATCAAGGATACACGAGTGGGCCTTCGGCTCCGAAAGCCTATATCGATGATATTTCGCTAAAGGGTGTGCACGCTGACACTTGTTGATGGCAGAGCATTGAAATCTGCAGCAGTTTTCGGAAAGGTTCCACTTCTGTCATGTTGAACGATTTCTTCAGTCGTCGTTGGTCCCGTTCTTGCAGGATCTTTTTCCGACCTCGGTGATCTCGGACATTTGATGTTTTACCGGATTCCTGATATTAATGGTACACTCGTGAAATGGTCATAAGGGAAAATCTCCTCTCCATGACTGTGCCGGAGATGATATGTCCCATCGCTTGTGCGCCGACTGTAAAACCACATTTAATCTGATCTAAATGCTAAATGTTGACAACCTGCCATTGTAGCAGCAATAACAGATCTAACAACTGACCAAGGCCCAAGTTGTCTCATACAGGCGTTGCCGATCGCAGCGCCGTATTCTGTCTGTTTACATATCTCTGTATTTGAATATGCATGTCTATACCAGTTTCTTTGGCGCTTCAGTGTATACAGCGTATGCGAAAGAATTTGCCTCCTCTTCTAGCAGAAAAAACACAGGTCATTCCCGGTTTCTGCACAAAAAAATACTCCTAAATATCTCTGACGTCAGTCAGTTGTAGAATTTTGAAACATGTTATGTCCTCGCTTGTTACAACCTTTCTGGAGACCGAAAATATTCTCGGTAGGAACCAACATGGGTTCCGAAACCCAGCTCACTCTGTTCGCCCACAAGACGCAGAAAGCAGTAGATACAGGAACCCGAGAAGATGCCGTTTTCCTTGGCTTCCGAAAGGCATTCGATACAGTTCTGCACTATCCCCTAATGAACAAAAGTTTGCGTGCTGAATATCAGACCAACTGTGTTACTGAGTTTCTAGCAAACACAACACATCACGTCATTATGAACAGAGAAAAGTCTTCAGACGTAAAAGAAACTTCACGCGCGCTCCAGGAGAGTGTTACAGGATCATCACTTTTCAGGATATATATAAATGACCTGGTAGATAACTTCGGAAATTCCATGAAGCTTGACGAGGATGATGCTAACGTATTCAGAGATGTCGTGACTGTGGAAAATTGTAGCGAACTGCAGGGAGACCTGCGGACGATCGACGCTTTGTGCTGGAAGTGGCTGCTGACCATCAACGTAAACAAATGTAACGAGTTGCGAATACATAGGCAGAAAAACACTTTATTGTCTGATTACAAAACTGTTGAACAAACACCGGAAGCAGTTACTTCCATAACATACGTAAGAGTGAGCATGCGGAGCGGTTTGAAATGGATCGAGCACATAAAATAAATCGCGAGTAAGACAGATGCCAGACTGAGAATGGTTGGAAAAATACGTGGGAAATGTAGTCCATCAACAAACGAAGTGGCCTACAAAACACTCGTTTGTCCAAACTTGAATACTGCTCTTCAGTACAGGTTTCGTACCAGATAGGATTGACAGAGGAATTGAATAAGATCCAAAGAATAACAGTGCCTTTCGTTCATTTTGAAGGTAAGAAAGCGTCGCACAGATGATCAGCCAACTCCAGTGGCAGACACTAAGGGAGACCCGTTCTACTTTATGGTGTGGTTTATCGTTTAAGTAACGAGAATGTATGTTCCTAGAAGAGTCAACAAATATATTACTTCCTCCTACGTACACCTCGTGAAGAGACCATGAAGATAACATTACTGAGACTATAACCCACTCAGAGGCTTATCAGCATTCGTTCTTTCCACATACTATTCAAGAGTGGAGCAGGATTGTGGCGGGGGGGGGGGGGGGGGGCAGCGGGAGGGGAGCCTGGGGGGCGTGGGGCAGGCATGACAGGATGGAGGGGGGGGGGGGGGAAAGTGACAGTGATACACAAATAATTCTCCGCCAGCACCATAAGGTGGATTGCAGAGCTTAGATGCAGGAGCAAAGGCAACTGCTTGGCCGCATCATGAAGCTGCTGCCCTCATTAGGGAATACGCAGTGGAACTCAGCCAAGCAACACTACAAGTTATCCCAAGAGTGAGATCCCCTGCTATACCTGCAGGACAGGACAGATAGTTTAATTTGTGGAAAGGGGTCAAAATGAGTGGCTGTCAGTTACACTCGAACATACTACTTTATTCATGTGACAAACATTACAAGAGTAAAGAAAACAAACCGGGCAAGCCAAACATTAATTTTAGAACTTAATTCTCGGAAAAATTATTTATTTAAAAGCGGCTGAAGGCCAATAACTTAAGACTCAAAAACAGGATTTTGAATTTAAAAGGGCGAAAGCCTTATCTTAAAGCATTTCTCTAAATTAGGATGAAGGCTCAAACAATCTCACGCCTTAATGGAAAAACAACTTTAATTAAAAACCGGCTAGAAGCCACACACACAAAAAAAAAACAAAGACAAATAAGAAAAGGCAGCACATCAAACGGCGCTCAGAAGTCTACATGGGTCGGCCTGGAATTCAAACACTAACAGTCGCTTAGGTGAGACAGGCAGTCGGACCAACAATTCTCAATCCGACGGCAGCCCAACCGAAAGACAGCCAACGGACGAAGCGACAGGATAACTTTCGCTCCAACCGACCAGCACACAACAGGGAGTTCAATGGAACAACGCTGAAGGTATCGGCGCCCACAACGAATTACACATTCAGCTGTCAAAGTACACGCAGTGCTGGACAGCCACAACACGAGGAGGAAAATACACCGCCTGAATTTACGTCAACGGCCAGGGCAGGTAACCGGAACGTTAACGGCCACAAGGCAGAAGATTTCGCTGGTGCACTTCAATTCAAAATAATCAGTTAAGTTAAACTCCACAGGAGGGTGACTAGAATTTCGCCAACTTGAAAACACACGTTGTTGCTCGCTTGACTGTGCCAAAAGCTCACAACGAAATTCAAACGACACAATGTGAACAGTTGGGGCTGGCTAGTGGATTAAGCGAAGACTCAACCTTCGTGTCCGGGATCGGTGAGCCACGGACCTCGTAGCAATGGGAACAGCACCACACACTCCGACCGCGTGTGGATGCCACTAGCGACCCCCGGCCAGGCACGCGTCACGGAGACTTCCTCGCTGCTCCACGCCAACCGACCAACTCCCAGGCTCGGAAACGGTGAAAGGACCAAATATACGACGGCCGATGAGACGACCAACTGATCGACCAACCAAAGGTCGTCCCGCTCCAATCTCCCTCTATGTCGGACAGTTCATGTGTGTCGCCAGCGCTCGGCGAGCACTAGCTTTCCGCGCCTCACCGGCGCTTCATCCCCGACTTCACTGCTGCTGCGTCTGGACTGCACTGCTGGTCCCTCTCCAACTGACTGCCAGACACACGACGACCCGGAAATACTATCGGTCGCTCCAGAGATGGTACGACAGTGAACGTATAGATGCGAGCTGCTGCTGCCGCTCACGGGCAAGTAAGGCAGGAAGTTAGTGGAATAAGAAAACGAAGCGGCAGTACCGTAATTGAAGATGACAAACAATAAATGGCATGAACACGAGCCGTGCACGGCTCAAAGAGTGCATAAACACACTTAAGTAGGCGGCGGGATATTCGGACATTACTTTGAACTGTACAACAGTTGTAATGTGATGTGTACGATAACGCTCGGAGGTGAATGTGTTAAAAATACGTATTTTTCAGTCGATACTTTGTTAGATGCTTGTTGCAGTTTTTACCAAGCGCTGTACTGTATTAACCTGGCAATGCACTGCATAATTCAGAAAATACATGACAACGTTTCAGAACATTAATTGTGTTCCATCTCGGAAACCATTCGGAATAGGTCAGATGTATACAACTACAACAAGTAAAACGATGTAATGTCAAAATAGACCCTGTTAACTGCTGTCTTCCCCTAAGAAGGCACACTCCTAAAATATAAAGAACTTCCGAAGAGCGACTGCGCAGTCAGTTCAGCATCGTGGGTCGGCACAGCTTGCTCCATGGAAGTCCATCTGCCGTTCTGGAGCCTGAAGATGATCCTTAAGGATTCAAACCGGTCACACCGATTAGAAGAAATTTGCGATAAAGACTATTTTTTAATTATATATATTTAATTATATTATATAAGATCGCTGATAATGTTTTCAAAAATATCACGGACTTCAACGGCACAATATAGGGACAGTTATCGATTACCTCCCGAGTCCATCCTAGGTTGTTAAAGTCTCCAAATTGACAATGAAATAATGTATGAAGAAGCATACATAAAATAACACCCCACAGTTGTGAGTAGTGCACAGAACATTAAATGACTAAATAACCGTACAAAACTATTATTTTTTTGTGGCTATGAATGATCTCCAGTCCGGTATTCTTGCCTCTTCCACCCAGACAACATTTACGGTAGTTCTGTTGGTAAGTGCTGGTCTCTTCCCCGTCCAGTTCCGCATTTGGTTTCTTTCTCGAAAGTATAACGGGCGATAAAAGAAACGTTTACGTTTTAGGGCGTTTCTGCAACGTACATACAACGTGGCACGACTCCGATGCGGTTAAATAAGCACCAATACGTAGTCAAGAGATTATTGTGGGATTCCTGTCTTTCCGACGTGCATGCGGTAAATGTCGAAACGTAAACTACGACGTGGTTGTTACCAAATGGGTCCACAACAGGATCAACTTGCCGTTATTCTTTCCTTGGCCGCTGGAGGACAAACATCCATTGGATAATGAAACATGTTTATGGGGCAGCATCTGTAAATTATGAAATTATATGAATTCCTGAAAGAAAAAATAAAATCGCAATCGCTCACTGATTGGTTAGTGTATCAGGCCTTGCCTGCTGATGAACGTACCCTTACTCGACAAGCAGACTGACCGTGAAAAATCTTACTTCAACTTTCCACCTTAAACAGCAGTGGCAAAACTGAATCGGACTTCATATTTAAAGATGCGGGTTCTGTGCGTTATACATGGCTCAAACACCAAGACGCGAACTGGAATGGGCCTGTTTTCTTTCAAAGATTTGCCAGTTACTAAAACCTAAGTCTACAGTACAAGACGTGACAAATGAGAATGATTAACGGGAAGGAGCTTCTTCCGTCAACAAAACTTCTATTGTTTAACGACTAAACATTTTCTTTCACACATCGATACCGTGCTCTTTTCATTCTTATTGAATCGTCTAATCTCCTTCTATCTTACACTTGGATATGTAATTTTTGCCGGCCGGAGTGGCCGTGCGGTTCTAGGCGCTACAGTCTGGAACTGCGCGACCGCTACGGTCGCAGGTTCGAATCCTGCCTCGGGCATGGATGTGTGTGATGTCCTTAGGTTAGTTAGGTTTAATTAGTTCTAAGCTCTAGGCGACTAATGACCTCAGAAGTTAAGTCGCATAGTGCTCAGAGCCATTTGAACCATTTTTTTTCTTGTAATTTTTGCTACGAAAGTCTGGATAAATAAAAAAAGAATATCACATTATTTTATTTCTTACACTTGACCATTCAGTTTACCATCTTCAGTTGAAAGTTTGTGTACACAGGAGTGCATTGTACCCACACAGACCTTCAACTGAAAACGACGGTTGACTCACTGGCCAGGGTAATTTTTTCTTTTGGTTTTGTCTGTTTAGTATTAAAGCCAGCTGTGGACAAGTTACGCTGTAACACGTGCCAGCACCCTGTGCTAGTACGGGGTATCAACGCCAAGTTTGCGCTACGCTACGCTTTTAACAACTTCATGAACAATGTGATACGTTTTTGAAAAGATCTTGAAGATGTGAGTGGATTACCGAACAAATAATATAGGTACTGTATAAAAACTACTCATAGATTCGTAACGGATTAAGTTAAAAGAAAGACAGTTAATATCTAAAGTAACTAAACAACATATGCTCGAGATATTTTATATTGTCCTTTTATATAAACTATTATTTAGGGTACTCTAGATAGATGGCACATCGAGTATATGCAGATTACACTAAATTTCAGTATCTTGGGGATAATTCATTTACTAGTCAAAAAAATGGTTCAAATGGCTCTGAGCACTATGGGACTTAACATCTATGGCCATCAGTCCCCTAGAACTTAGAACTACTTAAACCTAACTAACCTAAGGACAGCACACAACACCCAGCCATCACGAGGCAGAGAAAATCCCTGACCCCACGAGATGCGGGCATTTACGAGTCCCCGCTTGTGTTTCGTAACAATTTCCTAACGATGTGCCTTCTGCTACTCAGAAATACGTTACTCAGTAAACTAAACTATGTAGTAGGTCATTTATATAACTACTGAGTAGTAGCCGTCGTACGACATTTCCTTTCCGCGAACCAACGACGTTTCAAGTCCAAATCTCCATATAACTGTGTGAGGCACGGAAAACATTTTGGTTACTCTGTAAATATTGTTTCCTAGGTAAATATTTACATGCGTAGCTCACACACAGCAAAATGTAGCTGAATAATCTTTCACTATTGATACAATATTTTTATTTTGCTCCACTGCTTCTGCCTGTGAGCGCTAGAAAAGTTACAGTCCATTGTAAGTTGAGCAGTGTTGAGTAGAAGACCTATTTTGAAGAATGATTAGGAAATTTTCTTTATAAACGTGATATGAGACGCTAGAGTTGGAGTATGAATATTTTATACGCAATAATGGAGAGAGAAGTAAGGGATGTTGAAAGATTGAGGTAAGCACGCAAGCACGTACCATTGTTTTGTGTCAGTGAGGTTGCTCTGACAAGAAGATGAGATCTCTGTTGCTTGAAGTTATTTCTTAAAGTCACGTTACGTAAATACTATTGCGAAAATTCAGTAGACTCTTAAAGCATTACCTTTGGATACAGAGTTTCATTCAGATTCCTGCTGTATGCTGT
This sequence comes from Schistocerca piceifrons, assembly GCF_021461385.2. Classification (NCBI taxonomy): domain Eukaryota; kingdom Metazoa; phylum Arthropoda; class Insecta; order Orthoptera; family Acrididae; genus Schistocerca; species Schistocerca piceifrons. The sequence continues at coordinate 753,485,355 of NC_060140.1, forward strand.
GAGATGCTTCCGACATATCTGCAAAAACGTTTGTCAATACACGAGGTAAGCGAAAATACAGTTTTGGGCCGAGAATTTCTTTGTAAGTTCAGCAGCGCATTTATTTCAGAAGTCAGATTACAGACAGGATAGCAGTACATTCTTACAGGAGCCTTAGCTTCACTGCGTAGACACTGTTGAGAAACTCATATTAAGTATTTGTATAGCTCAGTATAGTCACAGTTTTGCATGGAACACGAGTTTAAGTTGGGAACTAGTTTGTTTGGTAATCATTTCTGAGAAGTTTTGGTAGACATTTTTTGGAAGATTCACTCAGGTAGATAGAAGTAGACAAGCGGTTAACTTACAACTGACTAAGAAATTTGACTCCCACATCGCTGAAAGAAATTACCGTCACACGTATTTAGTTGAGCACTGGGATATTCAAAAAAACTTTTTGAGTTACTGGTTATTCGTTCCTTACACCTTGAAGACAGGAACCGTTGTACCGCAACGGGCAACCTCTGTTCCGCAATGATCCCGATTCACACTTCCGTGTTTATGCCTCTGGGCGCCGCCCTTGAAGGCGTGGTGGAGCCTTCGTTGGCAACAGCAGCGTCACATAAACACGTGAACGATCATTCACGCTGGATGAGAACGGCCGTAGTAAACAAGGACCCCTTGCGACAGTGACAAAGGCAAAGGCCTGGAATAATCGAAGGAGAGCAGCTGGAGGCACTTTGGTGGCATTTCTGACAGTACGGAAACAGCCTCCTGTCACATAAGTATTATAGCTTGTGTAGTAAGAGGCTATAATCCTTATGTGACAGCTTGCTTGTGTAGTAACAGGAACGAACTATCAGTTTAATAACTCACAGCTGCAAAATACTAACGCGAATTCTTTACAGACGAATGGAAAAACTGGTAGAAGCCGACCTCGGGGAAGATCAGTTTGGATTCCGCAGAAATGTTACTGAGATGGGTCCCATACACATTTCAGCGCACAGTAAAGCACAGTGATAACGAAATTATGATATGAGGTTTTCGTTTAAGGTAAATGTAAATGTACATATCGTGTGACTAGGGCCTCCTGCCGGGTGCAAATCTTTCGATGTGACGCCACTTCGGTGACTTGCGCGTCGATGGGGATGAAATGATGATAATTAGGACAACACAACACCCAGTCCTTGAGCGGTGAAAATCTCAGACCCAGCCAGGAATCGAACCCGGGCCTTTAGAATTGACATTTTATCGCACTGACCTCTCAGCTACCGGGGAAGGACTTCGTTTATGGTAATATGGATAGATGCCAGTATTAAAATATCCTGAAAGCAAATCAGCAAAAAAGTGTGGATTAGGCACATATTTATGCTTTCAACAAGACACTGACCCTAAGCATACAACGGAAATTATTCGTTTGCGATTGTTGTGTCACTCCCAAGTTTCCAGCGCAGAGCGCAGACCTTATCCCACTTGAATATCTTTGGAGTACTTTTGAAATAATGGTCAGAAATATGCAGTACGACTGCTCTGAAACAATGTCTGCACGATTAATGGCAAAATATTGCCCCACAGAGTACCATAACCGGTTCATTCCGTGCCAAAGAGGTTAATAGAAGTGATATACGAGAGGAATACCTACAAAGCACTAACGGTGTCATTATATTAATACCCGTTGTATATTTCTTTTTTGTATGAATACTTTTACCGCCACTGTGTGACGTCAACCGGTACAGAAAATTCGATTACTTTTTGCAGAAGGCTAATTTAGTCAATTCTTTTGTTTGTACAGATTAGGATGGAAACCCCGTACTGTTAATTTTCCAAATAACACCTCTAGTTGTAAGCTTTAGTTCTTGTAAATACAGTTATTCTGCATGAACAAAGATGTATGAATAAATTTTTCAATGACTGTAGCTACAAACGCTTAAATTGGGAACCCTCTGGCGGCACGGGGCTGCAGGAAGAATAAAGGAATAGAATGTTAATAAAACTTTCTCTTTTAAAAAGCTCTAAGAGTTTTCATATAAAAATATTTGGAGCCATTACTTTTTATCACGCCCTCATATTAATTGGTTTTGAGCAGAAATAATGTTGCATTAATGCTTGGTTGCGTTAAAAAATTTCATTTTGTGGACGAAACTCTTTAAAAACAGTAAATCTGCCCCTCTATATACTGTGAAACTAAACACTTAGGATAATAACATTCAACCCCTAAACAAACAGCGACTAAATTAATGTTGAAGACACTGATCTGACGATGTCGTTGCTCCCACCTGCATACGCCAATAAGCTGCAGCTCCGCGACTTGCCTGACAGCTGTAGCTATATGCTACGAACTGCTGCGGGATAATGCGTGACGAAGTAAAGTAAGCGCATTTCTTCGTGGGGCAGAACAACAAAAAGGAGGACCAGGTAGTATAAGGAATCACAGTAGTGGAGCAAGCATAAAATGATACGTGGTTGTAAATTCTAAGAAATTAAACCGTTTAATGTAATGATAAATCGGACGTAAAATTTTTACAGAAAGATATTCTAATGCTCAAAAATCTGTAGACTAATAACACTACGTAGGTGATTCCAACTGGTTTCAAATACTTTACAGAAATTATCAATAGTGTCTGCAAATAACACGACCAGAAAATAATACAGTAAAATCGTTCTAGATATATTTATTTGAGAGAATGAAAGAGACAGTTTAATTGCGACCAGTGTTCATGGATGTAATAACCTACTTGATCGCATGATTCAGATGTCATCACAAAGGAGAGTTCCTTACAGTCTGAACAATTATGTGATGCCGAAACTTTATTCTTATAAACATGATTAAAAAATAACTATCTGTAAGAAACGACAGATTAATCCAAAAACAAGAAGATCTCACGCAAGTCTGTGAAACTGTATTTTGAATCCACAGATCTGCGACGTCTGTCAGGAAACAATGACCAGAACGTCCACAAACTATGAGTAGAACTTCAACAGCACACATATGCAGATCCAAGAAAACCTTCCTAACCAACCAAGTTGTCGCAACTCGAATTTTAGCAGCACAGCCTCTGACTGACTTTCGCAGGGCAAAGACTTTGAGCTACGCGAGAAACACCATGTGACCCAGATATCAAAAGAGCGTCATGTCAAGTCACGTCATGTCATTTCACCGGTATGTCAAGTGTATTCACACTGGACGTCACATCGCAACAGTTCGCTTACGCCAAGTACTGAACAGTGAAGGTGAGGTGATGAGGTACTATCTATGATTCAAAAAATCGGAGTACAATATCGGAAACGAGGAACTAACTGTACATTTATTAACAGCCGAAGCAAACTTCACAACGAATATACTTGAAAAATTTAAAATTTAGTGTGGAAAAGTGCTGAGGAATGAAAAACATTTCAAAATATGGACATTCATTTGCTAGCGAGAGTTTATAAAGATTAATGCATCAACACTATTCAAATAAATTCATAAACAGCTGTATTTTTCTTCTTTAACAGAGCTGACTTTTCGTTCCAAAAAAGTTATTTAATGAAAATTGCTTCAGCCAAATATGATCACCTTATTTATACAGAATGTAGGCATCTGCTGCTCTCTGTTATTATAAACCTAAATCACTTTTCGTCTTCAGCTGGCAGAACATTCATCGCAAAAATATTCAAGTCGTTACGGAACATTTGTAATTTGCCACGGAAATGAAGCAAAATAATAAAGATTAAGAAGCAAAATGGAGCGACATCTACTATGACTTGAGAGCGAGGTGAAAATAGGTTAACTTCCGACATCAGGTGACGACGACAGAGTTACCCCCTCTCTCCAGTTCCTCCACACCGTCACCCCCTTAACCAACGCCTTCGTCAAAATATTCTTGAGAAACCTTGACGGTGGCGTGACGTGACGTGATGTTCCGTGTCGTTAATGGTCTGTGTGAACTCAGTCATTTGAAATGCGTTTTGGAATGTCTTGATGTGACGTGACGTGACAGGAAGTGTGAACTGGCCATATTGATGACTGGAGGAGCTGCGACACTTTGCACGAAAACGGAAGACGAAAGGGCACCACGTTTGCGCGCTCAATGACAGGAGTCCGCGCGAATATCTGACGCCTTTCGAACTGACGTCAGACGTACAATAATTAACGCGGTTTTACAATTTGAGAACAGCAGATATTGTGTTTCAGAAACAAGCTGAAATGTCCAGCTCAAATCATTTTCAACAACTGTCAAATTACGGCCTGTGCATACTGATTATTGCAGTCTACAAAGATGATGGAGTGGTTTTAAATTCTTCTGTAGGTAAAGGATGGTATAATCGAGAACCGTAAAGAATCAGTTGACAAGCACCGTGTTTTTCAGTTTACGTCATCATTTTAAGCAAGTGCTGCCAGAACTATGTAATGTGATTTCTGGAGTAACCAAGTCAAGTAAGATGAAATTGTGTACGAACACATTTTATAAACAGTATACTCCCAAGGGAGACAAATACTTAAAATTAAATCCACATACGATATTCATGTTTTTCTCTGTGCTTTGCTTATTTTACTTATTTAATTGCACCATTTTTCAAGTTCTTTCCTTTTAACCTTACTGTTTTCTTATCGTCCGTATGACCCAAAATATTTGTAAATTTCGACTCTCGTTATTTAAATACCAAGGTAACTCCATGGAATTTAATGACTCTGCATAAGCAATACGCCGCTGACGGCCTTGCTGGAATTGTAACACCGCTTCCCGGTAGACCACAGATGCTAAGCGGTGTTGGGCTTGGCCAGCATTGGCATTCTGAGTCGGACAAGCACTGTTGGCAAGTGGAGTGTCATCAGCCGTTGTGAGGTCAATTGAGGAGCTACTTGATAGGCAAGTAGCGGTTCCGGTCATGAAAACTAACAACAGCCAATAGAGTGGTGTGCTGACCACATGCACCTCCCTATCTGCAAACAGTGACGTCTAAAGGCAGAGAATAACACTCCGGTCAGTCGGTACCGCTGGTTGGGCATTACTGGACCTATTTCCATGGAAAGTAGAAGCAACACTTGTGTAATAGATAACTACAGGAAAATTAAAGAGACCTTTCGAGAAAAGAGAACCACTTGTATGAATATCAAGTGCTCAGATAGAAACCCAGTTCTAAGCAAAGAAGGGAAAGCAGAAAGGTGGAGGGAGTATATAGAGGGTCTATACAAGGGCAATGTACTTGAGGACTATATTATGAAAATGTAAGAGGATGTAGATGAAGATGAAATGGGAGATACGATACTGCGTGAAGAGTTTGACAGAGCACTGTAAGACCTCAGTCGAAACAAGGCCCCGGGAGTAGACAACATTCCATTAGAACTACTGACGGCCTTGAGAGAGCCAGTCCTGACAAAACTCTATCATCTGGTGAGCAAGATGTATGAGACAGGCGAAATACCCTCAGACTTCAAGAAGAATATAATAATTCCGATCCCAAAGAAAGCAGGTGCTGACAGATGTGAAAATTACCGAACAATCAGTTTTATAAGTCACGGATGCAAAATATTAACGCATATTCTCTATAGACGAATGGAAAAACTGGTAGAAGATGACCTCCGGGAAGATCAGTTTGGATTCCGTAGAAATATTGGAATACGTGAGGCAATACTGACCCTACGACTTATCTTAGAAGCTAGATTAAGGAAAGGCAAACCTACGTTTCTAGCATTTGTAGACTTAGAGAAAGCTTTTGATAATGTTGACTGGAATACTCTCTTTCAAATTCTGAAGATGGCAGGGGTAAAATACAGGGAGCGAAAGGCTATTTACAATTTGTACAGAAACGAGATGGCAGTTATAATAGTCGAGGGGCGCGAAAGGGAAGCAGTGGTCGGAATGGGAGTGAGACAGGGTTGTAGCCTATCCCCGTTGTTATTCAATCTGTATTGTTTCCGTGAAGGAAACAAAAGAAAAATTCGGAGTATGTATTAAAATCCATGGAGAAGAAATAAAAACTTTGAGGTTTGTCGATGACATTGTAATTCTGTCAGAGACAACAAAGGACTTGGAAGAGCAGTTGAACGGAATGGACAGTGTCATGAAAGGAGGGTATAAGATGAACATCAACAAAAGCAAAACGAGGATAATGGAATGTAGTCGAATGAAGTCGGCTGATGCTGAAGGAATTAGTTTAGGAAATGAGACACTTAAAGTAGTAAAGGAATTTTGCTATTTGGGGGGCAAAATAACTGATGATGGTCGAAGTAGAGACGATATAAAATGTAGACTGGCAATGGCAAGCAAAGTGTTGCTGAAGAAGATAAATTTGTTAACATCGAGTATAGATTTAAGTGTCAGGAAGTCGTTTCTGAAAGTATTTGTATGGAGCGTAGCCATGTATGGAAGTGAAACATGGACGATTACTAGTTTGGACAAAAAGAGAATAGAAGCTTTCGAAATGTGGTGCTACAGAAGAATGGTGAAGATTAAATGGGTAGATCATATAACTAATGAGGAGGTATTGAATAGGATTGGGGAGAAGAGAAGTTTGTGGCACAAATTGACTAGAAGAAGGGATCGGTTGGTAGGACATGCTATGAGGCATCAAGGGATCACCAATTTAGTATTGAAGGGCAGCATGGAGGGTACAAATCGTAGAGGGAGACCAATAGATGAATACACTAAACAGTTCCAGAAGGATGTAGGTTGCAGTAGCTACTGGGAGATGAAGAAGCTTGCACAGGATAGAGTAGCATGGAGAGCTGCATCAAACCAGTCTCAGGACTGAAGACCACAACAACAACAACAGATATTTTAAAATATTTTAAGGAGTTGGTCATAAACTTTTATAGCTACATATGGAATGACTTAAATATTTCCACTCTAATGTCGTTTTTTTTTTAGTTTTCTGTTATATTTTATGCTTTACGCTGAACAATTAAAAAGGCCTCTACATTTGGAACAATGTGTCTGTTGCTTGCTTTTTCTCAATTGCTTCTGCTCAGTTTGAATTGTGACACCGTGGCGTTTAGATGACTGACTGCCGACTCATGAAGATTTGGAAGAATTACTAAATTTCTCAACAGACGATGGAACACTTTTTCGGCTCGAAGATCATGCAAGAAACTCATCTAAAAGCAAGTGTTCTGATGGCAGTCCACAGTCTGTACAAAATACAGAGAGGCGCACATGAAACCGCCCCTGCGCTGAAAGGAATATGAATGAGGAAAATCAACGTACATCATCGCTTTCATACATTTTTATTGTACAGTTTCATTATTCATTAACAGATTAAATAGCAGATTTACTTTTATTAGTTTAATAAGCCTATTTGAGAAAGGAATTTAAAGTCTATGTTCAAACTATTTTGCGTCAACATCCACGCAAAGTATTGAACGTCTACTAAGCATGTTAAGGAAAACAGTAATCTTCGAGGAATGTTGGAAATTTCTTCACATATGTTGTTTTTTAATGAGTCAAGTGTTCAGGGATTGTTGCGGTAGACTCTAACCTTTAGAGATCCCCAGAGGTAAAAGTCACATGGTGACAAGTCGGGAGAGTGGGGTGGCCACAAGCCCTTACTAATGGTCCTCTCTTCTGTAAAATCAGTATGTATACGAGCTAAGGAGAAATCCGACGTATAAGAAGTTGCCCCATCTTGCTGGAAATATGTACAAAATTTATCGTTTGGAATTAACAGAGCCGAAAATTCATTGTAGAGACGCAAGTAAACATGACAGTTTCATTGAAGAACAATGGCCTGATAATTTTGTTACCAGGTACAGCACACCGTACACCAATTTTTAAATCGTGTGACGCCTTTTGCAGTATGCCATGCAGATTCTCTGTAGCCCAGTGCTTTGTGTTTTGTAGATTAACGTAACGCCACACTTGAAACCAAGCTTCATCCGTCGAAAAAAGGAGGAACGGATCAAGATGTCCTCCAGCGACATTTTCCAGCAATCAATTACAGTAATGTGTACGCTTATCCTTGCCCGTTTCTTTTATTTGCAGAACGACACACACACGATAAGGCTTCATTTTTAAGCCATGAAGGATGCGATGACATGACCTGTGAGTTATTCCATATTGCTGTGATAATCGTCATATTCACTTGCAGGGACTTCTTTCAATGTGTGTCGTCACGTTTGCTACAACTTCATGTGTACGTACAGTCGGTGGATTATTTCTCTTTGAATTAACAACTCTGCCTGTCGAACACCACATTCTCACTAGATCCTTAATCGTTGATTTTGCAGGAATATTACTTTCAGGAAACTTTTCCTGAAAAGTTTCACGAACAACTTTAATGGATTCAGTCCGCGCGTAATCTTCAACAATTAACACACATTCTTCAATGGGGTAAGGCATGACAATGAAGTACACGGTTTATAACGACTACTTTCCGTATGAACTACTCACACGCTACTGCTGTTGGAAGGTGGCAAAGATACTGACAAGCTAGTAATGCTACACATGCGCGTTCGCATTCCGGTTGGGGCCGGTTTTATGTGTGCCATTCTGTAGTTTACAGTCTTTTCTCTCTAAAAATGGGAATGTGGAATGGAGGTTACACCTATGGTGACCAGACGTCCGGATTAATCCGGACACGTCCTCCTTTTTAGCTTTTTGTTCGGGGTCCGGGCGGATTTTTACAGTGTCTGGCTTTTTCACAAAGTTGAGCGTAATACAGTTAAATTTACAATTCGTCCCGTTCTATAGCTATTTTCTTTAATACTTTAACTATTCGCACAGCCTTCGTGATAAACACCCACGAAGGCGGTGTTAGTAGATGGCACCAGGATCGTCGATTTTATCGTTGATCGACCTATAAGCACAGTGGACTGATAAGAGGAATAGATTAAACCTTGAATCAGTGAAAGGTCTGTTGATGGTCCAACATAATTTAAAAGAAATTTCATGTGTGTAATTTTACAATTATCTGTTAAGTAAGCCTAAACTTCTGGAAAAAATTGGTTACTCCGAGAAGTATCAATAATTGTTAAGGAATGTATGTATGTTATGTCTATAAATAATAAACTCATTTATTAGAATTGAACGTATGTTTGATGGGGAATACTGCAGATGAGGATAACACCCGTCAGCTTTGGACAAGTCACATGAAAGTAGCCAATCAGGAGTGGCGTTTAGGCAGCCATCTTTGTTAAATCTTAAAACTACGCGTAAATATAAAAACAATTGATGCCACACTGTCACCACAATCAATGTTTTTAATTTAAAATACAGAAATATTGCTCTGGGAATCACCACCTGACCACCAGTAACAATTAATTACTAGTTTTACTGGTAATTCCCGGCAGTCACGTGACTTGTCCAAAGCTGGCGGGTGTTATCCTCATCAGTAGTTGACCCGTTTGATGTGTCCTCTTGTTTCTTCCTTTGTCCTCCTTTTTGAAGCTATTTGTCCTCCTTTTTAAACAATTGCATCTGGTCACCCTAGTTACACCAGTTAGCACAATGTAGCCAACTATCAGCTTTGAATATCGTCAAGGATATCCAATGAGCTTTCAGATATGCAGCCAGCAGAATAAATAACGTAAAAGGCTCATATGAAGTAGCATTTTGACCATTGCTTGAAAATGAAAAGCAGAGACGGAAAAAAATTGCAGCACCAAAAAATAATTAATCTAGAGAAATTTCGGGAATACATTTGTCTAGGTAACATATTTAAATGATGAACATTGCAAATTCACAAGTTATAATAAGCGTGAGATAAGCCATTGGAAATGTAAAATTCTGGTACATTAATAACCGATGTAACCGCCAGAATGTTGAATGCAAGCATGCAAAAGTGCATGCCTTGTGTAGTACAGGTTCCGGACGTCAATTTGTGGAATGTATTTCCATGCCTGTTGCAATTGATCGATCAACACAGGGACGTTCAATTTTGTTTGTGGATGTCGCTGGAATTGTCGTCTGGTGTTGTCCTATATGTGCCTGACTGGAGACAGATGTTGCGACCGAACAGGCCAAGGCAACATGCCCACACACTGTAGAGCACGATGTGTTACAACAACGTTATGGTGGCCGAGCGGTTCTAGGCGCTTCAGTTTGGAACTGCGTGACCGCTACGGTTGCAGGTTCGAATCCTGCCTCGGGCATGGATGTGTGTGATGTCCTTAGGTTAGTTAGGTTTAAGTAGTTTTAAGTTCTATGGGACTGATGACCTCAGATATTAAGTCCCATAGTGCTCAGAGCCATTTGAACCATTAATTTCACCGAACATTGTTTTCGCTTTTCTATATGCTGGATGAGTCCTCACGACGATAATTTTGTTTTCCAATTTCTTCACATATTTCCACTTATAAGGCATTTCAGTGTTGTATTGCTTGATCTCCCTTTAAGTTTTAATTACATAAGGTTTCTTCGTAGTTACCTTGCTTGTACATATGTTATTGCCGTATTTAGAGGTGTCCTTTCCTCTACTACTGAACTGCTAGCTATTCATTATCGCAATATCTATAGCTTCAGTAATTCCGTATCCCACTTCATTGCACATTGACTTTTTCTGACCAGTCTCTTAAACATCACCGTGCTCTTCATCGTTATTAAATTGTGATTGAACTCTGTATCTGTTCGTGTGGCCGCCTTGCAACCCAGTATCACATTTCGGAATCTCTACCTGACCACGATGTAATCTAACTGGAATCTTATTGTACATCCCTGTCTTTTGCCAATATACCTCTTCCTCTTGTGATTCTTGAAGTGAGTATACGCTATTACTAGTTGAAATTTACTGTAGAACTCTATTATTCGCTTCTGTCACTCCTAGTGCCAAGCCAACATTTTTCCGTAACCCTTTCCTCTACTACCTTCCCTATAACCCCATTTCAGTCCCCCATGACTATTACATTTTCGTCTCTTTTTACCCACTAAATTACCCGTTTAATATCCTCATATACATTTTCTATCTCATCATTTTCTGCGTTGGACGTCGGTATGTATGCCTAAACTATTTGAGGGAAGTGTTTATTTGCTGTCGATTCTGACGATAACAATCCTGCCAATGAACTGTTCACGATAACTCACTCTATGCCCTAACTTCATATTCACGACGAATTCTATTCCTGGTGTACCATTTTCTGATGCTGGTGATATTACCGTACACTCATCTGACCAGAAATCCTAGTGTTCTTTCTGTTTCATTTCACTGACCCCTGCTATACCTAGATTGAGTCGTTGCATTTCCCTTCGGATATTCTAGCTTTCCTACAAAGTTCAGACATCTGACATTACACGCCCCGACTCGCAGAACATTATGCTTTCGTTGGTTACTCAGTCTTTTCTCTTGGTTACCTCCCCCTTGGCAGTCCTCCCCCGAAGATGTGAATGAGGGACTAGTCCAGTATCTTTTGCCAATGGAGAAATCATCACGACTTTTTTTTTCAATTACAGGACATACGTCCTGTGGGTACACTTGATGTGCCTTCATTGTAGTGGTTTCTATGGCCTTCTGCATCCTCACGCCGTTGATCATTGGTTATTCTTCCGCCTTTTAGGGCAGTTCCCATACCAAGTGCGGGAGAATCCCATGAAACTCTGTACCTCCGCCCGCTCTGGTAAGGCCGTTGGCAGTATGAGGGTGACTTTTTATGCCGGAAGTCCTCGGCCGCCGTTGTTGATGATTTATAATCAAAATTTAAGCAGTGATAAACCTCGCTCCCAGTTACGAGAACGGTTTGATTTTTAGTCAAAGACGCTGCCCCCAGACCACAATGCGCGAAAGTTTCAAAAGTGGGATTAAATTCAAGATGAAATGATTTTTTAAGAATCATCTTATGTGTTTGATGTGAGCCGCTGCGATTTTTTCTAATGTGCTAACCTCTTCACCTCAGGATAGCAATTGCAGTGCAGCCTACGTCCTCAATTATTTGCTGGATGCATTCCATTCTTTGTGTCCACTTGTTGCCCTTTACAGCTCCCTCTAGTACCAAGTAAATTAATTCCTGATGTCTTCCTCCATTCCTCGCCTTCTAACATCCTTATTCCTTATTTTATAATTCCACCTAATTCTCTACGTTCTTCTGTAGCACTGCATCTAAAATGCTTCCAGTCTGTTCTGTTCTGGTTTCCCCACAATCCACGTGCCTCACCAAAGAAGTCTGAAGAATGAGGACTGAAAAAAGCTCTTTTGATGTTGTTGTGTACGTAAGTACTTTGACTGTGTCTGTGTAGAACGTCGGCTCTGTGAGTTACAGACGAAAGGACCAGAAAACAGACAGACGGAACTTTAAATCTACATCTACATCTACATCCATACTCCGCAAGCCACCTGACGGTGTGTAGCGGAGGGTACCCTGAGTACCTCTATCGGTTCTCCCTTCTATTACAGTCTCGTATTGTTCGTGGAAAGAAGGATTGTCGGTATGCTTCTGTGTGGGCTCTGATCTCTCTGATTTTATCTTCATGGTCTCTTCGCGAGATATACGTAGGAGGGAGCAACATACTGCTTGACTCTTCGGTGAAGGTATGTTCTCGAAACTTTAACAAAAGTCCGTACCGAGCTACTGAGCGTCTCTCCGGCAGAGTCTTCGACTGGAGTTTATCTATCATCTCCGTAACGCTTTCACGACTACTAAATGATCCTGTAACGAAGCACGCTGCTCTCCGTTGGATCTTCTCTATTTCTTCTCTCAACCCTATCTGGTACGGATCTCACACTGCTGAGCAGTATTCAAGCAGTGGGCGAACAAGCGTACTGTAACCTACTTCCTTTGTTTTCGGATTGCATTTCCTTAGGATTCTTCCAATGAATCCCAGTCTGGCATCTGCTTTACCGACGATCAACTTTATATGATCATTCCATTTTAAATCACTCCTAATGCGCACTCCCAGATAATGTATGGAATTAACTGCTTCCAGTTGCTGACCTGCTATTTTGTAGCTAAATGATAAGGGATCTATCTTTCTATGTATTCACAGCACATTACACTTGTCTACATTGAGATTTAATTGCCATTCCCTGCACCATGCGTCAATTCGCTGCAGATCTTCCTGCATTTCAGTACAATTTTCCATTGTTACAACCTCTCGAGACACCACAGCATCATCTGCAAAAACCCTCAGTGGACTTCCGATGTCATACACAAGGTCATTTATGTATATTGTGAATAGCAACGGTCCTATGACACTCCCATGCGGCACACCTGAAATCACTCTTACTTCGGAAGACTTCTCTCCATTGAGAATGACATGCTGCGTTCTGTTATCTAGGAACTCTTCAATTAAATAAAGAGCTTCGTTCCTCACATGATGATTGAGGTTAATTATTCACTAAAGTTATTTCATCTAACGATATTCAGAGGGACCATACACGTAAACTAATAACCAAGTATAAACAGTACACTGTCCACTGATGTTAATGAGACCACCTCTCATAAGGCTTTATAACTAATTTTTGTGGCGCTGACCGCTGCGAGGCGTGCAGGAAAAGAGTGATTGAGGTTCTGGCAGGTACAGGCAGGGATGTGGAGTCATAGCGACTCCAGTGCCGTGGAAAGATGCTCTAGGTTTCGGTGCTGACGATCCATGGCGCGAACCGTCTTGATCGAAATGGTCCCACAGATTCTCGGGTTTGTTTTATTCCAGCAAATCTGGTGAGCAGGGGAGTATGATAAATTAGTCTGGTGCTCTTCCAACCACGTACGTATGCTGCGAGCGGTGTGACACGTTGCATTCTTCTGCTGGTAGAAGCCATCGCTCCAAGGAAAAACCAGCTGCATGCTGGGGTGGACATGATGCTTTTGTTGATCAATTATGGCTTCCAGAATGACGAAATCACGCAGGGAATGCCACGAAGATATTTCCCAAAGCATGACGTTCCTTCCTCCCTCCTAGACCCATCCGACATTTGTTGCAGGTGTTAGCGTTCAGACGTTTAATGCTGTACAAGCCAATGGCCTTTAGTCAGATTGAGCATAAAATATGATTCATCTTTCGCCACTCAGTGAACGTCCAGCTACGTTCGTCGCCCACGAACAGCTGTTATCATGGGTGCATGAACCAGGCGACTGCTGCGGAGACCGATAAACAACATCGTTCGCTGAACGGTTGTTGAGAAGACACTGCTGGTAGATATCCCCTTGCTTCACCTATGTTACCGGGTGCTCAACAACTGCACGTCTATTCGCCCCTACACATCTCCGTAGCCGTCGTTCATCCGTGACATCTACGTCCATGTCCATGTCCTTTTGGACGTCAAATGAATCGTTCAGTTTCTGCGGTAGGACAACGATTGCAATGTTTTCGCGTGTGCCCGATATTCTTTATATGCCCTCTCCTGCTGGTGTTACTACCTGTCGTCTGTGGGCGGTTATTGCACGACGACATCGAACACAGGCGGTGGTCCATTAATGAGACTGGACCGCGTATAAAAATATATCTGTACGTGGATGAATATGAGTCATTGACACCCAGCTTCCGTATTTATACTGGTGAGGCGATACTTACCACGCGGTGTAAGTTCGTTATGATGCAATTTATGGAAAAGCACCTTATGGGATTTTTCGAGAAACAAATATCAGTTCTTAAAGGTGACTGGAATTGCTTTGTCCCTCAGTCATCATCAGGATTGAAATTATATCGTATTGAACGAAGTACAAAGATGATATTTCATGGTATTATATTATTAGAATATAATTATATGCCGCATAACATCAGTATCGCAGTCACGTGTCACTTTGCAGTGATGCGTTTCAGCTTGGCGACAGCCATGAGTGCTCTCTTGTTTACCACTATCGGTATCTCCAAATTCGCTTGCTTAGTGAATTCTCCATCTATTATGTGGTAACAAAAGCGAACTCGACGGCACTGCAACACTTAAAAGTGTTCGATCTTGAAATCCGAGTTCTGTGCTACGTATCCAAATTATGTAAGGCAATTATGAAGCATTGCTCTATATGGTCATATTACAGATGCTATGTAGTTATCTTCTTCCGATCACTGAGCAAATTTATCTAGCCATTTATAGGGGAACCTTCTGTGTAACGTGGTCTCCAGACCACTGTATAACTAGGCGTTTTTCGCATATAGAGAATTCTGCCAGAAGCGAAAAAACTGAGTATCGAAAAATACCAAGGTTCATTGAAGCCCTTACTCTGCGCATTTTTAATCTTTTACTAACCAACTTAACAACCGAGCTACAGACAGCGAAAGCATCCAACGGCATGAAAGAAGAAGAATACTTGCAGGAGACCCCCTTTCCAAATATGTGGGGAATACTATATT
Organism: Schistocerca piceifrons; assembly: GCF_021461385.2. Lineage (NCBI taxonomy): Eukaryota > Metazoa > Arthropoda > Insecta > Orthoptera > Acrididae > Schistocerca > Schistocerca piceifrons. Next base: position 753,500,528 of record NC_060140.1, read on the forward strand.
CGGCTAGGTACCAGATCATATTGGAATTGGGAACAATGAACTAGTGGTTTTAACAGCCAAAGAATTCTGCGCAAAGTTCTTTTGCACGCTAAATTCCAGCACTTGGTCACAGGATCACGGGGCTCGAAGTATGAGACAGTAAGCTGCAGTCAGTGGAACCATTACCACAACGACACTTTTCGTAGCCACTAAGACAAAAGTAGTGGCCTCTCAACAGGACTCTGTCCTTTGCCACACATATCCCTTTTACAGCCAGAGAAATCGACCCCCTGCATTGCTTGTGCATGTGACTGTGTCTGTACTATACTTTGGAAGAAAGGATCCTCATTGCTATTAAGAGGGCATTGAGCAACTTGTACTTCAGGTGACAATGAAAAACGTGAGATATCTAGGAAATTTTTACCAATTCGTCTAGCTTGTTACGGATGAATTCTGGGCTTGGTGATCGGTTTCAAACTATCGAAACATTTGATTTTTAGTGTCTTACACTAGCGATTATAATCCTGTGAATGGGCCCCCCCTATGGGTGCCTTGATAATATGAAATGGGGGGTGAGGAATGCGAGCTTAGTGAAAAGAAAAAAATACGAATTCAAAAGCTGTTCAAAAAACAAATTTAGTTGTTATTAGTGACTCCCTAGGGCCTGGCTTGTAGAGCAGAGTTTATGGTGGACGTGTGTAATTTTGGAAATGGAATTCTGAGTTCTTTTTCTATGTTTAGCTGAGATCTATATTTTGTCTTCAAAGCAGAAAATCAGGTTTTGGAAACGTAGGATGTTGAAAATAGTAATAATATAGGAAAGATTCATGTCTTCAGTGTAGAAAACTCTGCACTAAAACCCAGACCAAAATTCAAAGAGCAATTTATTACTAAACAGTTTTTCGATTTCATCACTTACCATGAAGTGTATGAAATTTGTTTTTGTGGTATGGCCTTATGGGACCAAACTGCTGAGGTCATCGGTACCTAAGCTTACTCACTATTTAATATAACTTAAACTAACCGTGACAAGGCGCCTAAGACCGCGCGGCTACCACGCGCGGCTCTGAAATTTGTTCTTCTGCATTTGAGAGACTTCCTAGAAGATTTTGAAATGGGTACCTAGCACGCCGGTAACATAGGAGGAAGTGGGGTAGTGCGATGAAAGTTATGATTGAAAACTGGGTCACGAATACTGATAGGTCAAGAAACGCTGCCTTAGACATTCGTTTACTCCTTTTGGAGGATTTTTATTAATTATTTTTTACTTCTCTTTATGCTGAATTGTAATTTACTGTAACAAAATAGTTCGAGGACGATGTCAAGAAGCAATGTAAACGTCTTTTTTCGTAAAAAGTAAACTCTGCAAAAAATTTAATCTCAAATCATTATTCAAACACCCACCCAGTCACCATAAAACAACAAAAATAAAATATTTATCAAACTCTGTCGAGAAGTTCATTGAACAACTGATTTTAGCTGATTAAACTTTCATTGCAACTGATGTCTATCCACATCAGTGTGAAGTGTGACCTCCACGGGCATGGAAGAAACGACCTCCGAATGTTATCTCGATGAATTTATTGCCATTTTACTAACAGAACGTGTCATACGAGAAGCACTGTTATAATAAATCAATCGTGGAAGTGACGAAAGTGACTTTCGTGATGAAAGTGATTCTGAAGCCGAATTTTGGTCAGTGTCCACTGAAAGAACGATCATTGGTTGAACACAACTTTCTCTAATAGAAGAGGCCTGCTAGTTGCCTATAACATTAGTTCACATTCCAAGGCTGTGGAAATAATGACTTAATCGATTAATGAATTATTGAGTGTACCTCAGAATACTTGTGCTGTACGTGAATTTAATTAAATGAATAGCATCTTCATCTAATTAAACTGTAAATAATGTCCTCCCACCCAGATCACTTTCAAATTTATCACTGAAGATTTTCCATGGCAGTTTTTACTTAGTCTCGAATTTTGGATGTGTTGAAACTAATATGGATTGAAGAAAGTGCATGACAGACACAAAATAAAATTCCTTTATTGTTTGAGACTCCAATTTTATCATAAAATGTTCTATATTCAGGCAGTTTCTCCATAAAATACTTGAGGATATGTGTGATTCTAGGGTACAGTTTGTCTGGCAGTTTAAGAGGTGTCCACTACTAGGGCTATGAGACTCACCGGACAAAAAAATTTGTCACCCCAGAGTGCAAGCACAGATGAACAGTTAAGCCTTTACAGATGGCGCAGCGAGCGAGTCACGTGCTCAACCGGGTGCGCACTGCCTCTACGTGAGAATATAGCAGAAGCGACCAGTGAGACATTAATGTTTCAAGCGGAGGTTGTACGTAAAGCTGGGTAAATGGAAGGAGTTGACAGAGTGGCAAAAAGGAGTGATCGCGTTCCGCTGAGCCCATGGCGATATAGTGTATGACGTTGCTGGATTTATGTTTCGCGGTGGACAGTTTGGCGTGTCTGCAAGCAGTGGTGTAACACATGAGGCCACGAAATAGGAAAGAGGTCCTGAGAGGGTCCGGAAAAGCTTTTCATGGCTTGTGAATCAAACTCGCTTCCAAACCAGACATGAATTGCTGCAGGCAATGAACGAAGGTCGATCAGACATTGCGGCGGGAACCATGTGAAAAAGGTCATTGCTCACATATACACATAAAGCTGCTAGTCTTCGATGTGCCAGAAATCATCGAACTCGGACAGTAGCTGACTGGCGGAGCGTATGCCGTCTGACGAATCGCTGTGCATATCCTTCCATATGAGCCCTAATTCCTCGTATCTTCGGGCGTGGTCCTTACGCGAAATGTATGTCGGTGGCAGTGGAATAGTTCTGAAGTCAGCTTCAAATGCCGAGTCTCCAAACTTTCTCAGTAGTGTTCCTCGAAAAGAAAGTATCCTTCCCTTGGGAGAATCCCATTTGAGTTCCCGAAGAATCTCCGTAACACTAGCGTATTGTGCGAACCTGACGGTAACAGATGTAGCGGCCAGCCTTTGAATTACTTCGATGTCTTCCTTTAATCCGAACTGGTATGGATCCCAAACACTCCAGCAGTACTCAAGAATAGGTCGCACTTGCGTCCTATATGCGGTCTCCTTTATACGTGAATCGTACTTTTCTTAAGTTCTCTCAGTAAACCAAAGTCGAGCATTCGCCTTCCCTCCCACCGTTCTGACATTCCCTTTCCGCTTCATATCGCTTTGCAACGTTACGCTCAGACACTTGAACGACGTGACTGTGTACCACAGGACACTACTAATTCTGTATCCGAACATTGAAGGTATTAAGTGAAGCCTGTAGCGATCAGTTAGGGATGACTAATTTTTTTCCAGTGAACTCATTGTATATATTTTGTACTTGAAATTATTTTTAATTTTGTGTCATTATAAAAATTATTCCTGGAGTATGATTATATTATTTACTGTGTGCCAGGGGACCTGATCGAGTTTCTAGATTGAAACGACCCATTAGGTGAGGAACCCCATTATTGATAACTTCCTGAATTTTTATGGCGGAAGTTATTTTTGCTCTAATGATGGAGAACGCAACTTTCCTCTCTAGGTCAAAGGGATGCACGTGGGTGACATTTGCTGATAATCTGCCACCCAAATGAGACGAAAACTCGTAAACAGACATCATTAGGCTGGTGGAAGCGTTCCGCTTTTGAGATAGTGCCGATTGTTCCATTCCCATTCAGTTGTGCCACATTTTTCCGCTGTTAGTCCTCATTTGGAATCCCCCCTCGGATATAAAGTATGTGATGCTGCTACTTATAAAACTAAACAGCCAAACTGCAATGAACTCTGTCTTCCTAGGAATTATCTGTTTCGAGGAAGATAATATGATTCTGTGAGAGCTTATAATAAATGCTATGACGGCTGCTGCAGATAACCCCAAGGCAATTGCCTACATAAACAGCAATTGTATTAATGTCACTGAGGCATGCAGAATTGTTCAACATATTCTGGGCTCGAATATAATAAGTTACCTACGCGCTGAAAAGCTTGTGTCCACGAGTCAGCATGGTTTTAAAGCGCAACGTTCGTGTGAAACTGAGCTTGCCCTTTTCTCGCATGATACACTGAGAATTATGGATGAAGAGGAACAGGCAGATTCCATACTCCTTTTTTTTTTTTTTTTTTTTTTTCATCAGTCTACTGACTGGTTTGATGCGGCCCGCCACGAATTCCTTTCCTGTGCTAACCACCTCTTCATCTCAGATTAGCACTTGCAACCTACGTCCTCAATTATTTGCTTGACGTATTCCAATCTCTGTCTTCCTCTACAGTTTTTGCCCTCTACAGCTCCCTCTAGTACCATGGAAGTCATTCCCTCATGTCTTAGCAGATGTCCTATCATCCTGTCCCTTCTCCTTATCAGTGTTTTCCACATATTCCTTTCCTCTCCGATTCTGCGTAGAACCTCCTCATTCCTTACCTTATCAGTCCACCTAATTTTCAACATTCGTCTATAGCACCACATCACAAGTGCTTCCTTCTCTTCTGTTCCGGTTTTCCCACAGTCCATGTTTCACTACCATACAATGCTGTACTCCAGACGTACATCCTCAGAAATTTCTTCCTCAAATTGAGGCAGGTATTTGATATTAGTAGACTTCTCTTGGCCAGATATGCCTTTTTTGCCATAGCGAGTCTGCTTTTGATGTCCTCCTTGCTCCGTCCGTCATTGATTATTTTACTGCCTAGGTAGCAGACTTCCTTAACTTCATTGACTTCGTGACCATCAATCTTGATGTTAAGTTTCTCGCTGTTCTCATTTCTACTAACTCTCATTACCTTCGTCTTTCTCCGATTTACTCTCAAACCATACTGTGTACTCATTAGACTGTTCATTCCGTTCAGTAGATCATTTAATTCTTCTTCACTTTCACTCAGGATAGCAATGTCATCAGCGAATCGTATCATTGATATCCTTTCACCTTGTATTTTAATTCCACTCCTGAACCTTTCTTTTATTTCTATCATTGCTTCCTCGATGTAAAGATTGAAGAGTAGGGGCGAAAGGCTACAGCCTTGTCTTACACCCTTCTTAATGCGAGCACTTCGTTCTTGATCGTCCACTCTTATTATTCCCTCTTGGTTGTTGTACATATTGTATATGACCCGTCTCTCCCTACCCGTCTCTCCCTATAGCTTACCCCTACTTTTTTCAGAATCTCGAACAGCTTGCACCATTTCATATTGTCGAACGCTTTTTCCAGGTCGACAAATCCTATGAAAGTGTCTTGGTTTTTGTTTAGCCTTGCTTCCATTATTAGCCGTAACGTCAGAATTGCCTCTCTCGTCCCTTTACTTTTCCTAAAGCCAAACTGATCGTCACCTAGCGCATTCTCAATTTTCTTTTCCATTCTTCTGTATATTATTCTTGTAAGCAGCTTCGATGCATGAGCTATTAAGTTGATTGTGCGATAATTCTCGCACTTGTCAGCTCTTGCTGTCTTCGAAATTGTGTGGATGATGCTTTTCCGAAAGTCAGATGGTATATCGCCAGACTCATATATTCTACACACCAACGTGAATAGTCGTTTTGTTGCCACTTACCCCAATGATTTTAGAAATTCTGATGGAATGTTATCTATCCCTTCTGCCTTATTGGACCGTAAGTCCTCCAAAGCTCTTTTAAATTCCGATTCTAATACTGGATCCCCTATCTCTTCTAAATCGACTCCTGTTTCTTCTTCTATCACATCAGACAAATCTTCACCCTCATAGAGGCTTTCAATGTATTCTTTCCACCTAACTGCTCTCTCCTCTGCACTTAACAGTCGAATTCCCGTTGCACTCTTAATGTTACCACCGTTGCTTTTAATGTCACCAAAGGTTTTTTTGACTTTCCTGTATGCTGAGTCTGTCCTTCCGACGATCATATCTTTTTCGATGTCTTCACATTTTTCCTGCAGCCATTTCGTCTTAGCTTCCCTGCACTTCCTATTTATTTCATTCCTCAGCGACTTGTATTTCTGTGTTCCTGATTTTCCCCGAACATGTTTGTACTTCCTCCTTTCATCAGTCAACTGAAGTATTTCTTCTGTTACCCATGGTTTCTTCGCAGCTACCTTCTATGTACCTATGTTTTCCTTCCCAACTTCTGTGATGGCCCTTTTTAGAGATGTCCATTCCTCGTCAACTGTACTGCCTACTGCGCTATTCCTTATTGGTGTATCTGTAGAAACGCGATGTATGTTGCAGCTGTTTGGGATCCTGCAATGAAGTGAGGACCAACGAGGTGGTCGCCAGTGATTCCGCACCATACATTTACAGTTCACGGTCGCTGGCGCTCTACCTGTCTGAGCCAGCGAGGATTGTCCACGGACCAGTAATGCATGTTCCGTAAATTCACTGCCCCGTGGTTTGTGAAACCCGCTTCATCGGTAAACAGGTAGAACTGCAACGCATTCTCTGTTAATGCCCATTGACAGAATTGCACTCGATGATTAAAGTCATCACCATGTAATTGCTGATGTAGCGACACATGAAACGGGTGAAAGCGGTGACGATGCAGTATGCGCATGACACTACTTTGACTCAGTCCACCGGCTCTCGCAATGTCCCGTGTACTCATGTGTGGGTTCATGGCAACAGCAGCTAACACACCAACTGCACCCGCTTCTCCTGTGACGGGCCTGTTACGGACCCGTTTGCGTGCTACGACCATACCTGTTGCATACAGTTGGCGGTAGCTGTTTTGCAATGTGCGGCACGTTGGATGCTCTCTGTCCGGGTACCGTTCTGCATACACCCTGCAGGCTTCAGCTGCGTTTCGTCGACACTCGCCATAGATGAGTATCATCTCCGCCTTTTCAGAGTTCGAATACACCATGGTCACAGTTCCTACAACACTACACTATCACAGACGTCTGGTAACACGGTGTACTACAGTTGGTCTGCGTGCGGAGAGGAATGCAGAATAACAATAGCAGCAAGCGCTACATGCGGACACTGCGACAGCTCGACCAAACCACAACAGTGCACTACAGCCACACTCGTAAACATGGTCGTCATCGTAAACATGTCCCTGCAGATGCTGCTCGCCGACCGTGGCCCGTGTTTGTTATAATATGCAACTGAACGTCGGAGGTTTCAAGCGTCAACTTTAGGTTAAAATATCTCCGGACGTAATTAACATTTTACGATGCAACAAACGGCACTGATTACGCATTTGTTTACATGTTCAGATGTGCTAACAAAACTAACGTGGTTCCATTTAAAAAAAACGTAGTTTGTGTTAAAAAACGTACTTCCGTGCATTTTTGTATGGTTTGTATTAAACATTTACACTAGCCCTCTCCTCACGTTCGGTCTGTGGAATCGGTTCGTCAGTATTTGATGTGGTTTGCGAAATATATTCAGCGGTAACGTTAGGTGACTCACCCTGTATATGACCTTGTGGATAAAATCGGATGTTCACTGAGGCTTATTGCGGATAATGCTGTAGTTTATCGTGAGGTTGTAACAATGGAGAATTGTACTGAAATGCGGGAGAATCTGAGAATCTGCAACGAGTCGACGCATGTTGCAGGGAATGGCAATTGAATCTCAATGTAGACAAGTGTAATGTGCTGCGGATACATAGAGAGAAAGATACTTTATCATTTAGCTACAATATAGCAGGTCAGCAACTGGAAGCAGTTAATTCCATAAATTATCTAGGGTAGGCATTAGGAGTGATTTAAAATGGAATGACCATATAAAATTAATTGTCGGTAAAGCAGATGCCAGACTGAGATCCATTGGAAGAATCCTAAGGAAATGCAATCCGAAAACAAAGGAAGTAGGTTACAGTACACTTGTTCGCCCACTGCTTGAATACTGCTCACCGGTGTAGCATCCGTACCAGATAGGGTTGAGAGAAGAGATAGAGAAGATCCAACGGAGAGCAGCGCGCTTCGTTACAGGATCATTTAGTAATCGCGAAAACGTTACGGAGCCGCCATTGGAAGACTCTGCAAGAGAAACCCTCAGTGGCCCGGTACGGGCTTTTGTTGAAGTTTCGAGAACATACCTTCGCCGAGGAATCTAGCAGTATATTGCTCCCTCCTACGTATACCTCGCGAAGAGACCATGAGGATAAAATCAGAGAGATTAGAGCGCACACAGAAGCATACCGACAATCTTTCTTTCACGAACAATACGAGATTGGAATAGAAGGGAGAACCGATAGAGGTACTCAAGGTAACCTCCGCCACACACCGTCAGGTGGCTTGTGGGGTATAGATGTAGATATAGATGACGTAGACGAAGTTTATAGTTGGTGTGATCAGCGGCATCGGGCTCTAAATGTAGCAAAATGTAAGTTAATGCGGATGAGTAGGAAAAACATATCCGTAATGTTCAGATGCAGTATTAATAGTGTCCTGGTTGACACAGTCAAGTCATTTAATTGACTGGGTGTCCAGTTGCAAAACGATATGAAATGGAACAAGTCTTTGTGGATTGTGGTAGGGAAGGCGAATGGTCGGCTATGGCTTATTGGAAGCATTTAAGGGAAAAGTGGTTCATCTGTAAACGAGACTGCATAAGGGACGCTTGTGCAATCTGTTCTTGAGCACTGCTCGAGTATTTAGGATCCGCTTCATGTCAAACTGAAAGAAGACATCGAAGCGATTCAGTGGCGGGCCGCTAAATTTGTTACCGGTAGGTTCAAACAACACGCAGGTGTTACGAAGGTACTTTGGGTACTCGGATGGGATTCCCTGGAGGATGGCGACGTTCCTTTCGAGGAACTCTATTGAGAAAATATAGTGAACCGGCCTTTGAAGCTGACTGCGGAATGACCCTACTGCCATCAACCTACAAGTTGTGTAAGGACCATGAAAATGCGAGACATTAGGGATCGTACGGAGGCATTTAGATATTCGTTTCTCCCTCTTTCTATCTGCGAGTGGATGGTTCAAATGGCTCTGAGCACTATGGGACTCAACAGCTGAGGTCATTAGTCCCCTAGAACTTAGAACCAGTTAAACCTAACTAACCTAAGGACATCACAAACATCCATGCCCGAGGCAGGATTCGAACCTGCGACCGCAGCGGTCTTGCGGTTCCAGACTGCAGCGCCTTTAACCGCACGGCCACTTCGGCCGGCTCTGCGAGTGGAAAAGGAAAGGAAACTGCAAGCAGTGGTACGGGGTACCCTTCCCCAGGCACTGTACGGTAGCTTCCATACAGGGTGTTACAAAAAGGTATGGCCAAACTTTCAGGAAACATTCCTCACACACAAAGAAAGAAAATATGTTATGTGGACATGTGTCCGGAAACGCTTACTTTCCATGTTAGAGCTCATTTCATTACTTCTCTTCAAATCACATAAATCATGGAATGGAAACACACAGCAACAGAACGTACCAGTGTGACTTCAAACACTTTGTTACAGGAAATGTTAAAAATGTCCTCCGTTAGCGAGGATACATGCATCCAGCCTCCGTCGCATGGAATCCCTGATGCGCTGATGCATCCCTGGAGAATGGCGTATTGTATCACAGCCGTCCACAATACGAGCACGAAGAGTCTCTACATTTGGTACCGGGGTTGCGTAGTCAAGAGCTTGCAAATGCCCCCATAAATGAAATTCAAGAGGGTTGAGGTCAGGAGAGCGTGGAGGCTATGGAATTGGTCTGCCTCTACCAATCCATCGGTCACCGAATCTGTTGTTGAGAAGCGTACGACCACTTCGACTGAAATGTGCAGGAGCTCCATCGTGCATGAACCACATGTTGTGTCGTACTTGTAAAGGCACATGTTCTAGCAGCACAGGTAGAGTATCTCGTAAGAAATCATGATAACGTGCTCCATTGAGCGTACAAACTGACGAAACTAAAATGAGCTCTATCATGGAAATTAAGCGTTTCCGGAAAGATGTCCACATAACATCTTTTCTTTATTTGTGTGTGAGGAATGTTTCCTGAAAGTTTGGCCATACCTTTTTGTAACACCCTGTATATGTGATACGGATGTAGAAGTGCGGAGTAAAGACTTTTGATACCAGCTTAACGTCCTCACCCAAGCTGTCACTCTCAGTACGCATTTCTATCAAATGCAAAGTCACCATTTGGCATCGCAGTGCTGCAGTTTTCCAAAGTACATTTCCATTACCAGCCAGGTTATCTAGAACGCAGGATAGTTAATTTGCGTGCATTTGAAAGAGTTTTTTGCTTTAGTTGCAGTAATAATAATAATTTTCTGTAGCTCAACGAGTTGGTGCTCGTCTTTCAACTGCACGCCACTTCGGCGACTTTCGCGTCCCTAAACTAACCCAGTAATCCTACCGTGGTAAGGCAACCTACAGCTTAACGTAGAATACGAAGAATGTGTCGTTTTCGGTGAATCTTCACGATGTTGAGAAGTGACGACTAGCTTAAAGACAGATTTAAAATATGCATAGTCTGACGGGATACGACCCCACGACCTTCCAGTTTCCAAGAAACGCTTTACTGCTATTGTGTTGGTGTGCATGTTTAATAAACACAACAGATACGCCTAATAGAGGCTTTTGTCATCAGTAATATGTTTCCCTTCACTGTTTACGATGCTGGGGCAACTTTCCGATTCCGCGACTGTCGAAATCACGTAGTTTTGAGGCGAAGAACTCGTTGAACCATGTCCGGAGCAGGTTTTCATCCGCGAAGGAAGGTGCTTGAAGCGGGTGAACAAAATGGGTGCGGAATGACTTCCGGACCCATCACCGGTATAGTGCAGTCATTGCTCTTAGAATGCTTCTGTAAGACGACTCATTTGTTGACAATAAATGTCAGCAGCGATGGTTACATCTCGAGAAAGCAATTCGCAGTGCACTATACGGTCGCTTTTCCACCATATGCATTAAATCATGTTTTGTGGATGCAACTCGCTGAGCTTTGTTATTTGGGCTTGAAGTATATTGCTATGCAAATATCACAAGATAATGGAATGATCACAGTTCACCACATCAGTGAGTTCTCAAGTACGGTGACTTGGATCGTTCTGAATTAACGCGTTCAAACAAACATTATCTAGGCCCGAGGATTTCCCCGAACTTCGAGAGTTACCAGTGTTAAACGATACTCCTTAAAACTAGTAAACCAGTTTCTTGCCGTGCTCTGTCAAATGGCATTATGTACGTACACGGCGCAAATTTTTGTGGCTGCCTACGCTGTTGTCTCCTCTCTACTGAACTCAAACAGAAGAATACGTTGAAAATGTTTCTATTTCTCTATTTGGCACTACACTTCCTAGCGTCCACAGCTCCACTCACTATCACCAGATGACGAAATGAGAACGCCGGCCGAAGTGGCCGCGCGGTTCTGGCGCTGCAGTCTGGAACCGCGAGACCGCTACGGTCGCAGGTTCGAATCCTGCTTCGGGAATGGATGTGTGTGATGTCCTTAGGTTAGTTAGGTTTAACTAGTTCTAAGTTCTAGGGGACTAATGACCTCAGCAGTTGAGTCCCATAGTGCTCAGAGCCATTTGAACCATTTTTTTGAAATGAGAATATGTAAAGTCTCATAGAAACAGTGAAGTACAAAAAACAATTGACAATCGATAGGTAAACCCGCAGCAACTGAAATACCAAGATGCAAAACAAAATCATTTCGAACTTATGCACCAACCTAGTACACACCCACCTACTTGAATAGTATTTGAAGTAGCAATGGATACACATCTAACAACGAGGGCGACAAGGCTATTCTATCTCCTGAACTTTGTTTAACATTGACATACATGAAATGACGCACATATGGATAACAGAATTTCAAAAAGGTAGATACCTAGAAAGCAGAACTCTTTTAAGTAACTTGGCACATGCTGACAATGCAGTGATCCTAGAAAATAGAGAAAGGGGTCTCCAGTTAGGAATTTGCTTACTGTAGCAAGTAAGTGCGAAATCAACAGAAAAAGCTAAGACAATGGCCTCATGGGGAAGTTCCATACTAGAGCCCAAACAATGGTAGATTAGAAGATTTTAGAAGAAGTAAACCACTTAGGCTACCTATGTAGTGAGGTGACATGTGGTTACAGTGAGATACAGAAACTAAGGTTAGTAAATTCAGCAGGCTATTTGGAACATTAACAGAAACCTTAAAAAAACCTGGAACACAGTTCAAATTAAATTCTACAAAACAGTTTCAGTCCCCACACTGCTCTATGGAAGCGACACCTGGGTGATGAGCAAAACCCAAGAAAGCAGTGTTGAAGCGCAAGAAATGAAATTCCTGTGACGAGTTGAAGATTTCACAATAGAAGACAGAAGAATCAAAATATTAAAGAACAAGTAAAATGTTTTAGTCCAAATGAAGAAATTCTAGATTATAGAAGAAACTGGATCCACGCATAGAAACAATGGGTAGTGAGAGACTCCCCTTAAGGGCTAGAAATTACAAACGCCACGCAATAAGAGACAGCGAAAGACCCAACAAAGACGAGTACTGTAACAGGAAATTTTACATAGTATCTGAAGAGAAGAAGAAAAAGAAGAAGAAGAAAAATGAACTCTTCTTGTCAGGTTGTGTGTTAAAATCTTTTTTTCTTATAAGAACCTCACAATATTCCACCTTAAAAAGTGGTCTTGGGTCTTGCAAATTTAGGGTACTGGGCTTTAATTGCGCACTGCCTTTATAACGGGAACGATGTACGTTACTTTTCAGTTAAACAGGACTATTAGTTTTATGCAAGAATCTTATTAGGTTTGGCCTAGGAAGAGGATTAATCCTGCAGCTTATTAAATGTAATATCTAATAGAGATTTCATCGTGATTTGGCGCGATATTCAAATTGTCTCGTATTTCTGAACAGGTAATGTGGTTATTCTAATACTTCTCATTTGTAAATTTATAAAGAGATGAACTAGTGGTATGGTAGAACCCTCATGTAGAAGTGCATTTTTAATTTTAATACTTCTGATTGGCGTCTTCCTTTTCATTTGCAGGCTGATCCAAGAGAGATTGGAAGGAAAAATAGGATTTATTCATTAACATTTTTGAAAATTAGGTGACTCATGTCTACACTCTTGTTACATAATTAAGAAACGTAACGGCATTTTTTTTATTAGGTTCCCTACTCCATCTCCTGTAACGACAGCGATTATCGAAACGTCATCAGAATGGTTTCATTATGCTTTGGACGACCTTTGTCTTATGCGGTATACATATATCTTTCAAGAAAAGGATTTAAGATTCATTTGTATTTTTGTGGGGTCTGAATTAAATGTCTCCATTTCGTTGTTTATGTAGGATGTTAATGAAAGTCTGTCATGTCTGTTATGGTCACATATTCACCTAGACTTTTGTAAACGTTGTACCTTTGGCGCTTAATGTCGTTGTAACAAAAAGTTTGAGTTAACGAAACATTTTCCGCAAGCTGTAGAAAACTTCCATAAATTTCGAGTCTCACCCAACTTACTGTACTGACAAGGGAACCTCCCCATCGCACCCTCCTCAGATTTAGTTATAACTTGGCACAGTGAATAGGCCTTGATAAACTGAACCCAAATCAATTGAGAAAACAGGAAGAAGTTGTGTGGAACTGTGAAAAAATAAGCAAAATATACAAACTGAGTAGTCCATGAGCTACATAGGCAACATCAAGGAATACGTCAGCTCGGAAGTGCCGTGGTCCCGTGGAAGCGTGAGCAGCTGCAGAAAGAGAGGTCCTTGGTTCAAGTCTTCCCACGTGTGAAAATTTTACTTTCTTTATTTTAGCATAGTTATTATCTGTCCGCTCGTTCATTGACGTCTCTGTTCACTGTAATAAGTTTAGTGTCTGTGTTTTGCGACCGCATCGCAAAACCGTGCGATTAGTAGACGAAAGAACGTGCCTCTCCAATCGGAACCGAAAACATTTTATCGCAAGGTCATAGGTCAACCGATTCCTCCACATGAAAACACATCTGATATATTCTATACGACACTGGTGACAGCATGTGCGTCACATGACAGGAATATGTTGTCGACCCACCTAACTTGTACACTTGGCGAATGGATAAAAAGATTCTTCTACCTTGCCCGATTTAGGTTTTCTTGTGGATGTGATAATCACTCCCAAAAAAGTGATGAAAACATAAGAGTTTGTCACATAAACTGAAAATAAAAAACTGAAGTTTTCACTCGATGGAAGATTTGAACCAAGGACCTTTCGTTCCACAGCTGCTCACGTTACCACGAGACCACAGCGCTCCTGTGGTCACCGTGTCCTTGATGTTGCTTATCTACCCATGAACTACTCAGTTTGTATATTTTGCTTATTTTTTCACAGTTCCACACAACTTCTTCCTGTTTTCTCAATTGACCTGTGTTCAGTTTTTCAAGGCCTATCCACTGCGCCAACTTATAACTAAATCTGAGGGGGGTGCGATGGGGAGGTTCCCTTGTGAGTATTTTGTGGGGCCGCACATCGTCTTGCAGAGATGCGAGTTCTGAGAATATTTCGGCTGCTAACTGCTAATACTTCAGTTTTCTTTATTCTCTATATTTGGCTACTGATCTGTGTGGTGTGTTTTCAGTCGGGAATATCATCGTCAAAACTTAAATAGCTCCATTTCTGTTCCACGCGATCTCTAACACGAGAATGGTCGTATCAGATGGACAATGCATATCTAACACGAGAATGGTCGTATCAGATGAACAATGCATATCTAACCTACCTACGAAGGAACGCCATCAGTATCCCAGCACAACATCTCAATAAATATGCGGCCACGCTCGTCATAGAAATGAAGACGTGTCCGATTTAGGCTGTGCCCTCGGCTGCATACCAGACGGCTCCGTTCAGTCCTCAGAACGATGCTGCAACTTGCCATCTGTAAGTGTATATACTGTCGGAAAATTGCAACCCTAAAAAATAATTAATGTAGAGAAATGAAATATCGGGAATACATATTTCTACGTAACACGTTTACGTGATTAACATTGCAAGATCACAAGTTAATGTAAACGCGAGGTAGGCCATTGCAAATGTGAAATGCAGGTACATTGATAAGCACTGTAACCAACAACATACTGAATGCAAGCATGCAAACATGCATGCATTGTGCTGTACATGTGCCGGATGTCAGTTTGTAGGATGGAGTTCCACACCTGTTACACTTAATAGGTGAATAAAGGGACAGTAAATGCTGGTTATGGATAACGATGCAGCTGTCGTTCGATAATCTCCAATATGTGCTCAATTTGAGACGGATCTGATGATCGAACGGACCAAGGCAATGTGTCGATACTCTGTACAACTGGTTTGCTTACAACAGCAGTATATGGGCGAGTGTTATCTTGTTGGAAAACACCCACTGGAATACTGTTTATCAATAGCAGCACAACTGGTCGAATCACGAGACTGACGAGAGTGTTCCTGCTGACATACAAAATCGCACCGTAGACCGTAACTCAAGATGTATAGGTCCAATGCGTCAAGCTCGCAGACATAATGTTTGCAGGCCCTCAAATGACCTTCTAACGAACACACTGTCATCAGAGGCAGAACCGGCTTTCATCAGAAAACGCAACAGACCTACAGCCCACCCTCCAATGAGCTCTCGCTCGACACCCCTATGACCGCAAATGGCGGTGGTTTGGGGTCAGCAGAATGGACGCTACAGGACATCTGGCTCGGAGCTGTGCTTGATGGAACCCATTTGTAACAGTTCGTTGTGTTACTGTGATGCTCAAATTGCTGCTGCAGATGCAGTACATTGCGTCAGAGCCATACGCCGAACGCGTAGTGGCATGTGGCCGTCCGGAGTCCCAACATTAAGTAACCACCGCTGCCAGCAATCATAAACAGTAGCTACATTCCTGGAAAGTCTGTCTAAAAATATGGTAGAAGGAACTTACATATTCTCGTGCCCGTATTACGCGACCAAATTCAAACTCAGTGAGGTGTTGATAATGGCGTCTTTGTCACCTTAAAGGGATTCTTGAATAACATCTACTCACCACGTCCAGTCTCAAAGGTAACTACCGCTCACGACCGTCGCAGCGTTTATTTAAAGCACATCTACACTACTGGCCATTAACATTGCTACACCAAGAAGAAATGCAGATGATAAACGGGTATTCATTGGACAAATATATTATACTAGAACTGACATGTGATTTCATTTTCTCGCAATTTGGGTGTATAGATCCTGAGAAATCACTACCCAGAACAACCACCTCTCGCCGTAATAAAGGCGTTGATACGCCTGGGCATTGAGTCAAACAGAGCTTGGATGGCGTGTACAGGTACAGCTGTCCATGCAGCTTCAACACGATACCACAGTTCGACAAGAGTAGTGAGTGACGTATTGTGACGAGCCAGTTGCTCGGCCACCATTGGCCAGACGTTTTCAATTGGTGAGAGATCTGGAGAATGTGCGGGGCAGGGCATCAGTCGAACATTGTCTCTATCCAGAAAGGCCCGTACAGGGCCTGCAACGTGCGGTCGTGCATTACCTTGCTGAAATGTAGGGTTTCGAAGGGATCGAATGACGAGCAGACCCACGGGTCGTAACATATCTGAAATGTAACGTCCACTGTACAAAGTGCCGTCTATGCGAACAAGAGGTGACCGAGACGTGTAATCAATGGCATTCATACCATCACGCCTGCTGATACGCCAGTATGGCGATGACGAATACACGCTTCCAATGTGCGTTCACCGCGATATGGCCAAACACGGATGCTCCTGTCCGTGATGCAGCGTCAAGGGTAACAGCAGCCTTGGTCTCCGAGCTGATAGTCCATGCGGCTGCAAACGTCGTCTAACTGTTCGTGCAGATGGTTCTTGTCTTGCAAACGTCCCCATCTGTTGACTCAGTAATCGAGACGTGGCTCCACGATCCGTTACAGCCATGCGGATAAGATGCCTGTCATCTTGACTGCTAGTGATACAAGGCCATTGGGATCCAGCACGGCGTTCCGTATTAGCCTCCTGAACCCACCGATTCCACATTCTGCTAACAGTCATTGGATCTCGACCAAAGCGAGCAGCAATGTCGCGATACGATAAACTGCAATCGCGATAGGCTACAATCCGACGTTTATCAAAGTCGGAAACATGGTGGTACGCATTTCTCCTCCTTACACGAGGCATCACAACAACGTTTCAGCAGGCAACGCCGGGCAACTGCTGTTCGTGTATTAGAAATCGGTTGGAAACCTTCCTCATGTCAGCACGTTGTAGGTGGCGCCACCGGCACCATCCTTGTGTGAATGCTCTGAAAAGTTAATCATTTGCATATCACAGCATCTCCTTCCTGTCAGTTGAATTTCGCGTCTGTAGCACTTCATCTTCGTGGTGTAGCAATTTTAATGGCCAGTAGTGTAATTTGCATCCTCAAGTAGCGCTATTAGCGCCATTCTTATGTGACAAAAGAAATTAAAATTACATCATCTTTTAGATGTGGAAAGACGCCTACTAAATTTCAATTATGTCGCACAACTTCTTGGTGCTGCGATTGTTTTCCGTCAGCGTAGAGAGATGTCTTAACCATTTCAAATTGTTCAAATGGCACTATGTACTATGGGACTTAACATCTGAGGAGGTCATCAGTCTCCTAGACTTAGAACTACTTAAATCTAACTAACCTAAGGAAATCACACACATCCATGCCCGAGGCAGGATTCGAACCTGCGACCGTAACAGCAGCGCGGTTCCGGACTGGAGCGCCTAGAACCACTCGGCCACAGGTACTGGCTTAACCATTTCCTCCAGACTCTGTAAGACATCAAGAATATTTTCGAATCCCAGGTGCCTGCCACAATTCTTGCTGTTAAGGTGAGATTGCAACTTGAAGCCTCGTCTGCTGTCGACATAGTTTCCTCCACCTGATAGATCTTTTATCCTCGCACTAAATATACACCGCATTTCTTCCCCCTTCAGGTACTCTACTCTTCTAAGACACCCTCTTTGGCTTCCAGATTCTTAAGAAGGACAGAACGGCAGGACCAGGTGATTTTACTGAAGCTCTGTCTCATTGTCTGCAGAAGGAAATGCATGAAGTCTGTTGGTAATAAGTAATGGTTAGCTTTTCCGCATGCTTAGCAGAGGGATCCATATTTGGCCACGGCCAGATACCATCACGTAGTGCCCCTCTTATACGTTCCCACAGAATGCCCAGACATTGTTACCCAAACCTTTATATATGCAGTCACCGTCTATCCCCTGCATAATCCTCTATGCATAAGAGATCTTTGAATTGTTGGCAAAAACGAAAGTTGAACCCTGGTTTATTTGGGTTGTAAATAAAATAAATGTCGTTTGGCACAGCCGTATGGTGGAAGTCGCTACGGCGACTTGCGTGTCCTGGAGACCAACGGCACCGGTTTTCCCCAAATTGTCATCCATCGAATAGCTGGTCCCAACGTTGCTTAACTTCGTGATCTGGTGGGAACCCATGTTAACAACGTGGTAAGGCCGTTTGCATTCGGAGAGTAAGCTGCAGCAGTGCAACTTGTTGAGTGGTCTTTCCACAGTCTCGTAAAGTCAACATTCACTTGCACGTGAAATGTATTCACAGTTGCGAATGTGGACGACTATCAGCTTTATAATGGAATTATGACAATGAAAATTTGTGTCCGACCAAGAGTCTACCCCGGAGTTCCCTCTTATCAAGAACAGTCACCATACGTTAGGCTACGAGTGCACACTTTACGGCCAGACCTAAGCTCCCACAAGTCGTCAACCATATTACTACAACCTGCATTCGTACATCCATTATGTATATTCCCATACAAGGGAGACATTTTAATTGAAAGACACTTGCCCTGTGGCGGCGGACATATACGGCATTGGAGTGTCCTTATTCAGTGGTACTACCCTATGCATGTCTGGCCGTGAATCGTGCATGGATTGCCTAATATAAGGCGATCGCTCTTGACAAGAGGGAAAGCTGAGTTCGAGACCCAGTCCAGCACATATTTCCATTCTCGTCACTCCGTTACACAGCTGATGGTTGTCCATATTCGCAACTGCGAATACATTTCATGTACAATATATCATAACAGCTGCAGTAACCGCAGTGCCTGTTTCTTCAGATTATTGCATCGTACTTCTCAACATTACACTAACTGCAATATCGTAAACATTCACCTGTCCATCGTTATCCTGTGAAGCTCCGCTGTTTCCGCAATGGTTGTTGTATTGTAGTCCATATAAATAGCTGACTAGTTCACGAGTTTCGACGTGGGTAATGATTTCCTCCCTGCGTCGGAGGCCGAAAAACATTTCAAAGTCCGAAGAACATCCCCCTCTCCTTTTTTTATTTTTTTTAAGCTGTAGAATCTCTATGAGCACTGTAGCATGGTTCTAGAAAGCCATATGCAATGCTGAACTCTGTGATACCACTCTCTCTTAAAAAGTACGCTGGTTACTCACATTCCAATACCTGTAACACCCCTCTACTTTTGATAAAGAGCCTCAGTTTAGCAAGCAAGAGAGAGACTGAATTTTCAGAACAAAAACAGTCTTGGCTATGATGTTATTTAACATCAATGACGCATTTCACCTTTTCGGGGCATTGTTAGATTGTGTAAAAGTAGCTGGATGTGTAACCCATCCGTTATAAAGCCATAATAAAATGGAAAGTAGACGCAACACTAACTGGATACATCGAAAGTGGTTGCTGTAGCATCCTGCCACCGTGGAACGGAAAAGTTCTGGAATACATTTTCTTAACTTTTGCCATATCCAACTGAACTGCTTTGAGGTGTTTATACGTCCTTGACCGCCTCTTCTGGTGCCTTTAGGCATGTCTGGGAAGATATGACGTGCACTTTCGTACCGACCTAAAGCTCGCAATCTTCATCTACTTATTATATCTTGTAGAGATGCTGAAAAACTACAAGTCTTCAGGCCTTCCTCCTTTCATTTGTGATTAATTCAAATCATGAGTACAGGTACGTTTAATGGACTATTATCTAAATACGAAACTAATAGGATGGCTATGACTTTTAAGTATGCTGACAGTGACTGCTTTCGTCGGTATTTGGTTGTACTTGGTAATTGGAGATGTCTTTGTTCTGTTGCCCCGTGCGGGACAGATTCGTTGCTCAGAGAGCTACCGCCGGGCCACCTTAATGTGTCACAGTTCTGGGAAGGCCCACCAGCCGGTACAATGAAGATTGCGAAGGGACTGGTCCGCGCTTTGACGTCGCGGGCGTGGCTTGCATAAGACCTGTGCCACTGTGGAGTCGCCCAGCAATCGGCAGTACCCTACTGGCAATCCACTATGGTGCTTTTTTTTTTACGACTTTCAGGTCTTATCGCACGACGGGACGGCACAATGGAAGTTGTTCGCTGTCGGGAGAAAAAATCTGCAGGTATTTTCGGACCGGTTTTCTAGCACCTTCTTTAAGGGGAGGTGGAGGTGCCTATGCTGCCCATGTTAAAATCACTAAGTTTGAGGAACATTTATGAGTAAACTACCAAATAGAAAAATTTGAATTTTTTTTACATATAGAGTGGTTTAGTATTCCAGTTATGACAGAGGGACTTTGGAGTATCTTTTCTAGTTTCCTTCCAATTATTTTTTTTATTAATGACCCAAATTTTTTTTACAAACAATTGCTTTATAATTAAACTGCAGTGAAACTACTGAACATATTGCCAAATGGCTGTGTTACATTGTAAGTTTGACCACTAGGAGTGCTGTATAAAAATTTCATCTCTCTAGCTTGAGTGGATTTTGAGAAAATGTTCCTTATATTCGAAAAATTCTAATTTACGGGAAATGGCTATCAAAGTTTCTCAATACATTCCTGCACTATAGGATGGATTATCAGGGTCTTCTTCTTCATCCTCCAAAAGCTTCCTCTTCCGTCTTCTTTTCTGGCCTGTTGTTCCATCATACTTCATATGCCTTTCTCTTCTTTCTGCTCCTCTTATCCTTTCTCTGTCAATTTTTCTTAGTGCTCGTACAGTGTTCACCCCAGCTGTAAATCATAATGCCTTCAGAACTTCACACTTCACACTGTTCCCTTGGTTGTATGTTGCTATTGCATCATAAATGCCAAAGTGCAGTGTTTTTATGCTTACAAACACCCTTTTAGCAATCACTTTCCAAATAAAATTGTTTACTCTCTCATTAGGATTCTGCATCTTTCCGTGTAGACATTTGTGTAACAATTCTGGCTGTGCTAAGTCATGAAAAATTGGTTTTATTGCATTTATCACAGCTGTTGGCAAACCATGTTTTTGATCATAGTCCTTTTTTGCATTATATTTGCACCAGGAATCTTTTGGGCACAGGCTGTGTTGAGGGTATTCATTGGAAGAGGCAGTATGAAGGAACAATGCCCACACTGCTTTTCGCATGTCACTAACATTACTAGTATTTTGCCTTATAGCATACCCATAGTATCTCATCAGTAAGCCTGCCTCTCCCTCCTGTTGTCTTTCCATCACTGAGCTTACTTGAACCCAAAATTTGTTTGAGCCTTCGAAGCCGTGCACCCATACGCTTTTGCACATGCCCAATGCATTCCAACATTTCAACTACAAATTAATTTTCATATGGTTCCAGTTCCTCTATAGTCTTGAAACCTTTTGAGTCACCATCCCCAAGGTAGTATTTGTACCTAACGTTGTATCTGGGAACTGAACGTTCAAAAATTTGTTTCACTCCATCCACTTCCATTGCTCCACTTGATCCACTGAAATTTGCCTCACAGGTTCCACTGTGCTCTCCTTTGATTTTATTTTTGCACCTACAATGTTTTGATAATATTGCAACATCTATCACTTTTGCACTATCACCACAAGTAGCAGTTACAACCCCATTGAGGGATTTATGACCCCTCTTTTGCCAGGAACCATCTAATGCCACTACCAAATACCTAGAACCACTGTTCATTTCTACAGATTCCTCCACTGCTTCCTTCATGGTTTTCAAAGCCACATCTTCAACAGAGGATCCTACCAGTTCACAGTAGTACCCAAATTTGCTTGGAGGCGATGGCAAGTTCATAATACCACAAAACAGTTTACCAGCAGCAGACCCTTTTCCAATGGATCGAAGACCATACACAAGTCGAACATTCACATCGAACACTCTAGATCGTCCATTTTCACCAAAGAGACTGGCATGTGAATTGTAGAAAGTCACTAGATACTTGCAACATGCACAGATTATCTTCATCTCACAAACTAAACCAAAGTGCTTTGTTATCTCTAGTCCCACTCCTACACTTGAACACATTTTGCACAGAACACTTTCTTTCAGCACAGAAGATAATAATCCAATATTCAGTACTTCGTTAATATCATCACTGTCACTAACATATTCACGAAATCTGTCACTTCCACCAGTCAGCTTCTTGCTAGAAGATGTCACAGGGCTATGGCCGGCCATGTGTTGCTTAGCAGAAGAACGAACTGTTTCAGTAATTGTAGTATCGCAACTTGGTATTAGTGTTAATTTTCTTTTCCCTACGTTCTTCCTCTTCTTATATACACGGTTACTAAAACGTGGCATCGTAACCAGAACAACGCTTTACTACCAACAACAGGCGCAACACTGAACTCATTCGAAACGGTAAACAGCAAAGAGACGATGTTCCGCGCTCTTAGCGCTTCATTTGTCACAGAAAACAATGTAGCCAACCCTTGCACACCCGCTGTATGCGTAACATAAGGCGCTGTATGCGTAACAGGCCGAGAAAATCCCAAGCAGTTCGCCAGGAAGTCACGAGAGGGTATTAGATGCATTCAGCGGCAGCCCATTTCCTCTGCAGGCGTGGGGGAAAATGGTAATAACTCCACTTCTAGGGCGAGTAGAACAATAATTCAAAGTTTACAGTAAAGAGGAATGTTCCAATTAATTTTCAGTAGCAAAAAAAAAATCGTAATTTTTTGGATTTGACCACCTCGGGCTCCCTTTCAGAGAATCGTTGCTGTTACGATTGTAAAAGGTTTTTTCCTCAGAGTTTGAAATAGGCCAGCAATGCTGGGTTCAAATGGCTCTGAGCACTATGGGACTTAACTTCTGAGGTCATCAGTCCCCTATAACTTAGCACTACTTAAACCTAACTAACCTAAGGACATCACACACATCCATGGCCCAAGGCAGGATTCGAAACTGCGACCGTAGCGGTCGCGCGGTTCCAGCCTGAAGCGCACAGAACCGCTCGGCCATTCCGGCCAGCGCATTGCTGGGTGCCCGACAGTGTGTCGCCAGCACAGCCGACATACTTCGAAGATTTTTGGGGTTCCACACCAAGCGATTTCCCGCACACGCTTAAAATAAGAGTCACGATTATAAATCAGACGGAGACGTCAGAAGACGTATTGGAGAGGGGAGGAGGGAGGGGGTGTTCGTAATTTTTATCGACAGGCCACTCTGTTGCTGGTTTAAAGCTCGGCAGTAAATGCTGTTATATATGAATTCTGGTCCATCTCAAACAGTTCCATACTAAAAAGTCAGACAGGAATGGCAGACAAAACTGAATTGGAATCTAGTAATTCGCGAAAGGCCATTGTTCACATCGACAGACAACGTTGCACGTGCTCGTTGCGTCAAACACCTCAGAAAGGGAATGGTGCATTAGCTGACTGCGTGCGTGTCGTCTTGGCTCCTTGTCAGTTAGGTTCGTTCTATGACCAATTTTCTTGCGCCGTGTTACACGCCACTCGTTGTAGATACATTGGACAGTCCGTGTCCAACAAATCGGACTACTTCATTCACGGTATGGTCATTGGTGCGTCACTCCTTTTCTCATTCTGTCATGTACCCACATCGACCCACATTACTTCTCTCACTCCATACAAGGATTGGCACATACACACCACTTCACTGTCATGACTTACATTAGCAGTTCTGCATCACACGACTACCTAGTACCGGTAGTATATCTATAGACCGCTACAAAGAGCACAGTGTGCTCTTTTAAGGAGGTGACCAATGCCAGGGAGCTTAGTTTCTACAGCAGGCTGTCGAAATAAAGTAGCAACTGTGATTGCAAATGCTGCTCTTTACCCAATGAATAAAGAAACTAATTCCTTTCTTCGATATTCCGGGCAACATCACAATTCGAGCGTTTGTGATGAACCGTGAGCGCTTTCGCTTCTTTCCTTGTAGCTAAGCAATGGTAAGCTCGCCAGGGGCACGCTTGCAGTCTGCCGCGACGACTTAACGCCGACCCATATCAGCTCGGTGGACAATGTTGCCGACCGATAACAAGATGATAACCATCCAGTTCGCTTGATGGTTATATAGGACAGGCAACTGCCGCAATTGCATACCACTTTGAGTGGAAGTTGTACTGGTACTTGAATTACGTAACCATTACGGCACCTCAACTCTACCTCTCGATACCAGCAATATTCTACTGGGTTTCTGTAAAACAGTTAACATATTTCTGTGACAACACTCAGATTTGATTTCATTAATGTAGAGGTACTTCGATACATCGATGTGTATATATTGCAATGATATTATTCTCATGTGTATTCTTTCTTCTGTCACTATGATCTTTGACGTACTTGTAACTCTGATTTTTGAGCGCGTAGCGGTTATTAGAGAGTCAAGCTTTGGTCGTCATGTTAAAAAGACGCAAATTGTAGTCAGTTTATGAAATGTGAACTTTTAACAGTGAAGTGATGTTTTGGAACGAGTTACGTGATATTGCAACAAAAGTAATAAAAGAGAAGTGTAACTTAAATTCGGAGTGCTGATTACTTTTTTACATCACCATTGTCCTAACTTGCAAAAGTTTGATCTTCAAGAATGGTTTACGAAACACATCTATAAAACTTTTGAATATCGCAGAATAATACCTAGGCCTCTCTGCGTTCGAACTTGGAATCATGACTACCTGGATTTTCGACGATTGAGCCATGAGTTCACAACGAGACGAGCGTGGGAAACACGAAAAGATGAGTACCTAGTTTATCCATTATTTCAGGAAACGACCTTATTAATGTGCTCTAATGACACCTGCCACATCATATAACTTTGTTGTTGCCCGAAAATGCAATATTTAGCAGCGTGAGCAACACTAAAATCATAATTAATTTTTGACCTTTGTTGTGGTAGGGTTGTTAGAAAGTCTATATCGTCAGCCTGTCAAATTATGTGGCTGAGAAACACGGTGCTCGAATTCGGTGGAAGATTGACTTGGTGTTACGTCTGCTGTTTGATAGCCATCCTACCAACACCGAAGCCACTCCACCCTATCCGCCTCCACCTCCAACCCAACACCCCACCCACCCCCAAGGGCTCCATCCTCGTCCTCTTCCCATACCAAATCTCCTCCTTTTCCCTTCCCTGTAACTTCCCACCCCCTTTCCCTTTCAATGTATAGACCCCAATACCAGCTACCTTTCTCTCCTTGTCACCACAGTCTCATCACCACCTCTTACCTGTCCACAGTCCTAATCATTACCACTCTCCTACCTCCCTCAATAGCTACCTTTCTTTTCATCGCAGTCGATCATCCCACGGCAAGTACTTTCTCCGTTTAAGTGACAGTTTTTAATGTCAAGTGATTCTTCGGCCATATTCACTGTTTTTCAAACGCTTTTTCGAGTGTGTAGTGTTCTTCAAGTGCTTTTAACTGTGCTGCCTGTCCACATTTTATCACTGTTTTTAAACTATTCTTGTAGGCACCATTAATTCTTAAATTCTCTCATTAACTTCACCTTTAAAAATTTTAAATTTATAGTAAATATGTCTCCTTCTAAATTCGAGAATGATGTCCACTGAGTGAAGAGCGTATTTGTTGTACCGCTACTAGCCACCCCCACGCCCATATGGAGCGAGAGGGGATGAACAATAAT
Organism: Schistocerca piceifrons; assembly: GCF_021461385.2. Classification (NCBI taxonomy): domain Eukaryota; kingdom Metazoa; phylum Arthropoda; class Insecta; order Orthoptera; family Acrididae; genus Schistocerca; species Schistocerca piceifrons. The sequence continues at coordinate 753,526,260 of NC_060140.1, forward strand.
AAAGGAAAAAGCCTCGGAAATTGCAGGGTGATCATAGTAATGTGCACACCGTAAGAGAGACTAGTTGGAGCAATCTGCTGTGGCGTGGGGGTTGTTACACTATCTGTTATACGTTTTAGTTGACCCCAGTGTTGCTAAGAGGCGATTACCGGTAGTTTTGTTTTGCTTCACATTTATTTCTCGACGTCACCTTTGAGCTCTGTGGATAGTTCATGAATGTTATGAGTCGTGTCTGTAATGTGTACCCAGCATAAAAAGGCAAGTTTAGTTTTCGTGTCTTAATTCTAGACGTCTGGGCGTTCTTGTTCGAACTATGTTTGTACATCATTATATGAATTTTAAAAAGCAAGATCGGACATTGCTGGGGGCTTCTGTCTGTATACACTAGTGATCAAAACTATCCGGACACCCCCATAAACATATTTTTTCCACGTTAGCGACCTCAGTAGTCATTAGACATAGTGAGAGAACAGAATGGTTCGCTCCGCGGAACTCATGGATGTCGAACGTGGTCACATGATTGGGTGTCACTTGTGTCATACGTCTGTACGCGAGATTTCCACACACCTAAACATCACTAGGTCCACTGTTCCCAATGTGATAGTGAAGTGGAAACGTGAAGGGACACGTGCAACACAAATGCGTACAGGGCGACCTCGTCTGTTGACTGTCAGAGACTGCCGACAATTGAAGTGGGTCGTAATGTGTAATAGGCAGACATCTGTCCAGACCATCACACAGGAATTCCAAACTGCATCAGGATCCTCTGCAAGTACTATGAAAATTAGGCGGGAGGTGACAGAAGTAGGATTTAATGGTCGAGTGGTTGCCCATAAGCCACACATCACGGCGGTAAAGGCCAAACGACGCCTCACTTGTTGTAAGGAGCGTAAACATTGGACCATTTAACAATGGAAAAACGTTGTGGAGTGACGAATCACGGTACACAATGTGGCGGTGCGATGAAAAGGTGTGGATATGGCGAATGCACGGTGAACGTCATCTGACAATGTGTGTAGTGCCAACTGTAAAATTCAACCGCAATGGTGTAATGGTGTGGTCGTGTTTTTCATGAAGGAGGCTGGCACCCCTTGTTGTTTTGCTTGGGACTATCACAGCACAGGCCTACATTGCTGTTTTAAGCACCTCCTTGCTTCCCACTCTTGAAGAGCAATTCAGGAATGGCGACTGCTTCTATAAACACGATCCATAACCTGTTCATAATGCACGGCCTGTGGCGGAGTGGTTACACGATAATAACATCCTTGTAGTGGACTGGCCTGCACAGAGTTCTTATCTGAATCTTATAGAACGCCTTTGGGATGTTTGGGGACGCCGACGTCGTGCCAGGCCTCACCTCAGCGCAGCACTTCGTGAAAAATAGGCTGCCATTCCCCAAGAAACGTTCTAGCACCTGATTGAAAGTTTGCCTGCAACAGTGGAAGCTGACATCAAAGCTGAGGGTGGGCCAACACCATACTGAATTTCAGCACTATCGATGGAGGGCGCCACGAAAGTGTAACTCATTTTCAGCCAGGTGTCTGGATACTTTTGATTACATGGTGTATTTTGTAAATATTCCCGTTTATTGTGTTCGAGCCAGATTGGCTATTTTAGGGCCGTTATTTGGGTTCGTTTGGGTACGCATCTTTAAATATATCATTGTTACTTGAAACCAGCTGGGTGTTGTTTCTTAGATTTATTTGTACATCTTTTATTGTTGCCAGTTTTCTTCATCGTGTCTTTTAATTGTGATTCATGGTCTGTTCTGAGCTGATAGTGAAAGATGTCTAAGAAGGTATTGATATGTAATTATTTATCTTTCTTAGATAATACTGTGCTTGTTAATCTATGGTGAAACAAACCCACCGGAATGATGTGAAGTTAAACATTTTGATACCTTCTATTAAACCGTTGTATTTCTAATTATGAAACTGTACAGTTTATTTCTTTGCGTTTATTAAATTTTCTCATAATTGCTAATTACCTGACAAAGAAATATTTGCAAAACCATTTTTCATAAAATAAATCGCCCTTTCGGGTTCAAAAGTTATTTTTGGGGAACCTGGTAGCTTACCATTCCCGGCCCGTCGCTAGCTACAACACTTCATATGAGATGTAATAATGACATCTACGTATACAGCTACATAATTACTTTCCAGTCCACACCTGAATGTTTGACAGAAGGTCACAAAAACATTTCAGACTATTTTCTAAACGTCTCACTCTCTAAAAATGAACATCTGAATTTTCCAGTGCGTTCTTCGGTTTCTCTTGTTCTACTACAGTGGTAATTTCTTCGTATGTATGTAGTAGTTAACAGAACCCTTTCGCATTCTGAGGAGAGTTGCTGATTGAAATTTCATGAAAAGATCTCGCCACAACAAAATCACTTCTGCCCCACCTTGCGTAACATTTGCGTGACAGTCCTACCCCTACTCGCGGCAATACAAAACGAGCTGCCTTTCATTGACGTCCTCCATTAATATACACTCCTGGAAATTGAAATAAGAACACCGTGAATTCATTGTCCCAGGGAGGGGAAACTTTATTGACACATTCCTGGGGTCAGATACATCACATGATCACACTGACAGAACCACAGGCACATAGACACAGGCAACAGAGCATGCACAATGTCGGCACTAGTACAGTGTATATCCACCTTTCGCAGCAATGCAGGCTGCTATTCTCCCATGGAGACGATCGTAGAGGTGCTGGATGTAGTCCTGTGGAACGGCTTGCCATGCCATTTCCACCTGGCGCCTCAGTTGGACCAGCGTTCGTGCTGGACGTGCAGACCGCGTGAGACGACGCTTCATCCAGTCCCAAACATGCTCAATGGGGGACAGATCCGGAGATCTTGCTGGCCAGGGTAGTTGACTTACACCTTCTAGAGCACGTTGGGTGGCACGGGATACATGCGGACGTGCATTGTCCTGTTGGAACAGCAAGTTCCCTTGCCGGTCTAGGAATGGTAGAACGATGGGTTCGATGACGGTTTGGATGTACCGTGCACTATTCAGTGTCCCCTCGACGATCACCAGTGGTGTACGGCCAGTGTAGGAGATCGCTCCCCACACCATGATGCCGGGTGTTGGCCCTGTGTGCCTCGGTCGTATGCAGTCCTGATTGTGGAGCTCACCTGCACGGCGCCAAACACGCATACGACCATCATTGGCACCAAGGCAGAAGCGACTCTCATCGCTGAAGACGACACGTCTCCATTCGTCCCTCCATTCACGCCTGTCGCGACACCACTGGAGGCGGGCTGCACGATGTTGGGGCGTGAGCGGAAGACGGCCTAACGGTGTGCGGGACCGTAGCCCAGCTTCATGGAGACGGTTGCGAATGGTCCTCGCCGATACCCCAGGAGCAACAGTGTCCCTAATTTGCTGGGAAGTGGCGGTGCGGTCCCCTACGGCACTGCGTAGGATCCTACGGTCTTGGCGTGCATCCGTGCGTCGCTGCGGTCCGGTCCCAGGTCGACGGGCACGTGCACCTTCCGCCGACCACTGGCGACAACATCGATGTCCTGTGGAGACCTCACGCCCCACGTGTTGAGCAATTCGGCGGTACGTCCACCCGGCCTCCCGCATGCCCACTATACGCCCTCGCTCAAAGTCCGTCAACTGCACATACGGTTCACGTCCACGCTGTCGCGGCATGCTAGCAGTGTTAAAGACTGCGATGGAGCTCCGTATGCCACGGCAAACTGGCTGACACTGACGGCGGCGGTGCACAAATGCTGCGCAGCTAGCGCCATTCGACGGCCAACACCGCGGTTCCTGGTGTGTCCGCTGTGCCGTGCGTGTGATCATTGCTTGTACAGCCCTCTCGCAGTGTCCGGAGCAAGTATGGTGGGTCTGACACACCGGTGTCAATGTGTTCTTTTTTCCATTTCCAGGAGTGTACATGGTTAGCATACCATAACTCCAGAAGCTTAGCATAGGCATCCCCTTCAGTAGATTTGTTGTATCTTGTAAGTGTGTACCACCTTCCCCACATTTTCTATGTGATAGTTCCAGTTTAAATTGGTCGTGATAGTAATTTGCACATTTTTAGCTGAATCGACAAATATGTGTGATTTGTCGAATAACCTAAATTTGAAGGACTTTTTTTCAAAAATGATTCAAATGGCTATAAGCACTAAGGGACTTAAAATCTGAGGTCATCAGTCACCTAGACTTAGAACTACTTAAACTTAACTCACCTAAGGACATCACACACATCCATGCCCGAGGCAGCGGTTCCGGACCGAAGCGCCTAGAACCGCTCTGCCAAAGCGGCCGGCGGACTTTTTCTTTTTCCTTTTGCTCATGAAGAAAACCCAACACTTTTTACTATTTAAGTTCAATTGCCACCTTTTATACCATGCAGACATCTTGCGTACGTCATTTTGCAATTCGTTCTGTTCTTCTGATGACTTAACTAGAGAATAATTGATTGCATCATTCGCAAACAATGTAAGAAGGTTGTTCAGATTGTCTCCTAAATCCTTCACACAGATTATAAGAACAGATGTGAGCTAATAACCCTTCCTTGGAGAACCTCAGGTATCACTTCTTTTCACCACACGGCTTCTCGTCAGGTAGTACGAACTGTGTCGAGCTGTGGTCTTCTGGTACGTAAAAGTATTGTGCGTAGAGAATTCGTGCGCAGGAACAGTGGTGATCTCACGGGCAATCAAGTCATCTAGCTTGTTTCTTTGGTAGCACAAAGTTTTTAAGTTTTAGGTTTGTCGTATGCCTGGACCATTGCCGAAAAATTTGTTACGTGATCGGCTATGCTCTTCTCAAAAGGAGCAGAACCCTCCGTAACATAATGTTTAGTTTCTAGGGTCAGAATTATTCCCGACCTTGAATCTTACTGAATTTGTGTGGTATTCGTGGGATAATCGCTTAGCAGATAAATTACTAATAATTATAGAGATTCAGACTGCTCTTGTTGAGAGGTAAGAAATAAGCCTCGCCGGCCGAAGTGGCCGTGCGGTTAAAGGCGCTGCAGTCTGGAACCGCCAGACCGCTACGGTCGCAGGTTCGAATCCTGCCTCGGGCATGGATGTTTGTGATGTCCTTAGGTTAGTTAGGTTTAACTAGTTCTAAGTTCTAGGGGACTAATGACCTCAGCAGTTGAGTCCCATAGTGCTCAGAGCCAAATAAGCCTCAGAAACCCATCAGTAATCTTACTGAATACATTACGCTCCAAACTAATGCAGTGTTTGTTTGTGAAGACCACACACACTTTTACGGTATTGTTGTCCTGACGTGTTTCAGTCTGTAAAGTTAATTACTTTTTATGTTTAACTTCAGTATTTTACCTGCCACTGTGTTTATCATTTGATCTGTATGTACCCTAAGGCTGCTTAGGTGTCCTTAGAAAACATATCGCACATAATTAATTCATTCTTCACGTTTGTTAATATTAGCATACGGCTGGCAGATTTCATATACTTTATTTCTTGATCGCTACTACTTATGCTTTTCAGCTCTGCTAAATCGTTTGAGTAGCATTATTTTTGTAAAAAGAAGAGTGGTAAAATTACATAACTTCGTCTCTCACGTTGTTTTGACCTTCGTTTTTAAGATGACTGACGCAGGTTTTTACTTGAGACAAAGAGACAACAAGTTGATACTTTGAAATGTTTTGTGAGCCACCCACGAAGACTAAGAAAATGAAAAACTAGATGGTGCAACTGGTTGGCACTCTGTCGGCAGTTGACATGACTCTATATTCGGGTCCCTGTCTGCCATATAACTTTAAAAGGTCAGAAATGAGAACAATTTGTTGAATATTCCGTTGTCGTCGTTTGGACACAACATGTACACACCTCTGAGATCGTACTGTTAATAGAAGAGACCATCATCCTACGTTTCTTCCAGGGTCTTGAGTTGAACCTGATCACTCTTAGATGCCTTAAAAAAAAGAAAAAAAGAAACAAAATACTCACTATGAAGTGATACGAATCAGAACACAATTCGCTCTCAGCGATGACGCGGGAGTATGGTGCAACACATTTGGCGAATTTTCTGCCATTGGTGCCCCGTACTTTTTTTATAATGTTGGCGGTACATTGTCCACATGTCCGCATATCCTCTCCTCCACCCCTTGTACACAACTACCACACCTAGTTAAGGTTCTAACTAGGTTGGTGTTGTAGTCTTCAGTCTGCAGACTGTTTTTAAGCAGGGCTCCATGGTACTTTATCCTGTGCAAGCTTCTTCATCTCCAGATAATTGCTGCAGTATAAATCTTTCTGAATTTGCTCAATATATTCGTCTCTCGGTCTCCTTCCACGACTTTCATCCTTCCACCTCCCCCACAACCACACATCTCTCCAATACTAAATTGATGATCCCGCGATTCCTAAAAATGTGTCTTATCAAATGGTCCCTTCTTCTAGTTAACTTGTACCACAAATTTATTTTCTCCCTAATTCTATTCACTATCTCCTCATTAGTTACGTGATCTACCCATCTGTGCTTCAATCTCTTGGATTTCTTGGTTCTCGGATACAATCGACTCCATTGGGATTTGTCTTCCGTATCATTCCTCTCTGGCGGCTGTTCCCGGCTTGACAAACAAAGGATAAAGGGTCCTATGACTTGTAGTTTGGTCTTTTTAAGCCCATCAATCCCTTAATCTGTCTACCTATTTAATCTTCAACTTTCTTATGTAGTTTCTATTCTTTTCTTCTATAAACCGTTTATCGTCCTTTTTTCACTTCCATATGTGGCTACACTCCACACAGATACCTTCCAAACAGACTTGCAGACAATTAAATTTATATTCGGCGTCAACAGATTTCTCTTTTTCAGAAACGCTTTTTCTTGTCATTGAAAGTCTACATTTTATATCTTCTCTAATTCGGTCATAATCAGTTACTTTGCTGCCCAAATAGCAGATCTCATCTACTACTTTAGGTGTCTTGTTTCCTGATCTAACTCCCTCAGCATCACCTAAATTAATTCTGCTACATTCCATTACCGTTGTTGTGCTTTTTCCTTTCAGCTTCTCTTCCACTTCTCTACCATAGTTACAATGTCATCGGAAAACTTTAAAGCCTTTATTTCCTTGCCTGAACTTTAATTCTCACTCAAATTTTCTTTGGTTTCCTTTACAGCTTCTCAGTGCATAGATTGAACAACATCGGGGATACGTTACATCGCTGTCTCACTACCTCCTCAACCACTGTTTCCCTTTCACATCCCTCGGCTCTTACTACTACCGTATGGTTTGTGTACAAGTTGAAAATAGCCTTTATAGCTACGACAAATTAAATTTCATGTAAGTGTACTTGATGCACGACTGTATCTGACATGGAGACGAAGTAACCTAGAAGTATTATCTCTGACGCCAAATGAGTAAATACTTTTTTATTCTTCGTAGCAAAAGTCGAATCAATAGATGCGGTCTGTAGCAATATATTGATTCTGGCTTTCGTAACTTGAAAATCCTTCCATTAAAACGACACTTCAGCGCCACATATGAATTATTAGCAGACCAAAAGCACGGCAGTGATCAGAGGGGCTTCTGAAATACGTCAGTGACGTCAAACGTCTTCAGAAATACCGAAATGCAGAATCTGCAGCGCGTTACGGTGTCTACCCATTGCCGTCGATTCAGTAACCAGTTCAAGTCCAGATAAGCCTAAGAACATTTTCTGGTATGTCCTACACTCAGTGTTTACTTGTATTGCTCGAAAGATGTTTACGTTTGCGTTTCTGGGGGAGAATTTAAGTATTAAAAAAGGAAAAAAAATACGTACCTGGTTGTTTCTTATAGACGTGGTTAATATTTTTCAGTGTTGCTTGAGGGGACTTCTGGACTGAATTTAACGATGAGAAAGTAATTTCGTGGATTCCGTCAAAGTCTAGTCGCATTCTTAACCAAAATAAATGAAAGAAGAATTGATGCAATTTTTACGCAAAAATTCTTCGTTTCATTATTTTATTTATGTATCTCATAAGTACAAAACAATGTTCCCAATAATGTTCATAATACTTACTTGTCCATTATAATTATCCGGGCTGTTATGCCGTGGTCGGTTGATGAATTCTGTGTCGATTCCCTACGTAACCACTGACTCGCTACTGAGTCAGTAGCGAGCCAGTGGGTGTGTTGGATATAGTGGGAATTAGTGAAGTTCGGTGGCGGGAGGAACAAGACTTCTGGTCAGGTGACTACAGGGTTATAAACACAAAATCAAATAGGGGTAATGCAGGAGTAGGTTTAATAATGAATAGGAAAATAGGAATGCGGGTAAGCTACTACAGACCTCACAGCGAACGCATTGTTGTGGCCAAGATAGATACGAAGCCCACACCTACTACAGTAGTACAAGTTTATATGCCAACTAGCTCTGCAGATGACGAAGAAATTGATGAAATGTATGATGAAATAAAACAAATTATTCAGATAGTGAAGGGAAACGAAAATTTAATAGTCATGGGTGACTGGAATTCGAGTGTAGCAAAAGGGAGAGAAGGAAACGTAGTAGGTGAATATGGATTGGGGCTAAGAAATGAAAGAGGAAGCCGCCTGGTAGAATTTTGCACAGAGCACAACATAATCGTAGCTAACACTTGGTTTAAGAATCATGAAAGAAGGTTGTACACATGGAAGAACCTTGGAGATACTAATAGGTATCAGATAGATTATATAATGGTAAGACAGAGATTTAGGAACGAGGTTTTAAATTGTAAGACATTTCCAGGGGCAGATGTGGACTCGGACCACAATCTATTGGTCAATTGGTCAATCTATTGTAGATTAAAACTGAAGAAACTGCAAAAAGGTGGGAATTTAAGGAGATGGGACCTGGATAAACTGAAAGAACCAGAGGTTGTACAGAGTTTCAGGGAGAGCATAAGGGAACAATTGACAGGAAAGAGGGAAAGAGCCGGCCGGAGTGGCCGTGCGGTTCTGGGCGCTACAGTCTGGAACCGAGCGACTCCTACGGTCGCAGGTTCGAATCCTGCCTCGGGCATGGATGTGTGTGTTGTCCTTAGGTTAGTTAGGTTTAATTAGTTCTAAGTTCTAGGCGACTGATGACCTCAGAAGTTAAGTCGCATAGTGCTCAGAGCCATTTGAACCATTTGGGGGAAAGAAATACAGTAGAAGAAGAATGGATAGCTTTGAGGGATGAAGTAGTGAAGGCAGCAGAGGATCAAGTAGGTAAAAAGACGAGGGCTAGTAGAAATCCTTGGGTAACAGAAGAAATATTGAATTTAATTGATGAAAGGAGAAAATATAAAAATGCAGTAAATGAAGCAGGCAAAAAGGAATACAAACGTCTCAAAAATGAGATCGACAGGAAGTGCAAAATGGCTAAGCAGGCATGGCTTGAGGACAAATGTAAGGATGTAGAGCCTTATCTCACTAGGGGTAAGGTAGATACTGCCTACAGGAAAATTAAAGAGACCTTTGGAGATAAGAGAACCACTTGTATGAACATCAAGAGCTCAGATGGAAACCCAGTTCTAAGCAAGGAAGGGAAAGCAGAAAGGTGGAAGGAGTATATAGAGGATCTACACAAGGGCGATGTACTTGAGGACAATATTATGGAAATGGGAGAGGATGTAGATGAAGATGAAATGGGAGATATGATACTGCGTGAAGAGTTTGACAGAGCAATGAAAGACCTGAGTCGGAACAAGGCCCCCGGAGTAGACAACATTCCATTGGAACTACTGACGGCCTAGGGAGAGCCAGTCCTGTCGAAACTCTGCCATCTGGTGAGCAAGATGTATGAAACAGGCGAAATACCCTCAGACTTCAAGAAGAGTATAATAATTCCAATCCCAAAAAAGCAGGTGTTGACAGATGTGAAAATTACCGACCAATCAGTTTAATAAGCCACAGCTGCAAAATAATAACACGAATTCTTTACAGACGAATTGGAAAAACTAGTAGAAGCCGACCTCGGAGAAGATCAGTTTGGATTCCTTAGAAACACTGGAACACGTGAGGCAATACTGACCTTACGACTTATCTTAGAAGAAAGATTAAGGAAAGGCAAACCTACGTTTCTAGCATTTGTAGACTTAGAGAAAGCTTTTGACAATGTTGACAGGAATACTCTCTTTCAAATTCTAAAGGTGGCAGGAGTAAAATACAGGGAGCGAAAGGCTATTTACAATTTGTACAGACACCAGATGGCAGTTGTAAGAGTCGAGGGACATGAAAGGGAAGCAGTGGTTGCGAAGGGAGTAAGACAGGGTTGTAGCCTCTCCCCGATGTTATTCAATCTGTATATTGAGCAAGCAGTAAAGGAAACAAAAGAAAAATTCGGAGTAGGTATTAAAATCAATGGAGAAGAAATAAAAACTTTGAGATTCACCGATGACATTGTAATTCTGTCAGAGACAGCAAAGGACTTGGAAGAGCAGTTGAATGGAATGGACAGTGTCTTGAAAGGAGGATATAATATGAACATCAACAAAAGCAAAACGAGGATAATGGAATGTAGTCGAATGAAGTCGGGTTATGCTGAGGGAATTAGATTAGGAAATGAGACACTTAAAGTAGTAAAGGAGTTTTGCTATTTGGGGAGCAAAATAACTGATGATGGTCGAAGTAGAGAGGATATAAAATGTAGACTGGCAATGGCAAGGAAAGCGTTTCTGAAGAAGAGAAATTTGTTAACATCGAGTACAGATTTAAGTGTCAGGAAGTCATTTCTGAAAGTATTTGTATGAAGTGTAGCCATGTATGGAAGTGAAACATGGACGATAAATAGTTTGGACAAGAAGAGAATAGAAGCTTTCAAAATGAGGTGCTACACAATAATGCTGAAGATTAGAAGGGTAGATCACAAAACTACTGAGGAAGTATTGAATAGAATTGGGGAGAAGAGAAGTTTGTGGCACAACTTGACCAGAATAAGGGATCGGTTGGTAGGACATGTTCTGAGGCATCAAGGGATCACCAATTTAGTATTGGAGGGCAGCGTGGAGGGTAAAAATCGTGGAGGGAGACCAAGAGATGAATACACTAAGCAGATTCAGAAGGATGTAGGTCGCAGTAGGTACTGGGAGATGAAGAAGCTTGCACAGGATAGAGTAGCATGGAGAGCTGCATCAAAGCAGTCTCAGGACTGAAGACCACAACAACAACAACAACAAATTAATAGAGAATCCTTTTCAAACAATGTTTCCTCCACTACACTGCAGGCCAGCTTCCATGTTTCTCAAAGCAGGTACGTTTGTGTAACAAACACTGACTGCTACTCTCACAAGCTAAAACTAATCTCTCCGTGGCCTCAGGAACAGACTAACCGAGAATATGGTTGTGTTGATACTACAGAGGTTGAGTACATTTTTCAAATCCACAAGTTCCTCTACATTTATGATCAAAACATCTTGAAGACCGTAATGGTAAATACGACAGTCCGCTCTCACAGTATTATCTAATAACTGAACTAATAATGACCCTCATGCCTGTAATGAACATCAGCTTTCCGACTCTATTATACAGATAGTGTTATTGACAGTCAATTGTTGAGAAAACTTTTAATATTACTCCTGTGTTTTTCAAATGATGCCCTGCTGATGCTTTCGGTAGTCAGTTGAAGGAGTCTGATATTTGATTCAGTATTTCTTGTTATTGAGCTCTGAAAAGAACTGTTTCTGCTATTTAGTTGATATGTCATTGCCAGGAGATCCTATGGATCCTGTTGCTCAATTAGCCACCCAGGGTGCACGTGAACAACATCTCAGGTGATAAACTTCTAAGTCGATTCGACCTGCCACGCAAGACGCTGACTACTCTCAACAGAATCCGTACCAGCCATGGCTGATGCACCGACGCTCTCTTTAAGTGGAAGAAGCTGCCTAATCCAGCCTGTGATTGTGGGGCTCCATACCAGACTGTTCACCACATTGTCAGTGAATGCAACATTCGAGCCCATCACGGTGCTGAAGAGGGCATCCTGCTAGCAACACCAGATGCAGTGCGCTCGAGCAAAGGACTGGATATTCAGTTGTAAAGCCCGACTTAAGATTCTTTTGTGTAAATATGCACATACGTATATGTAATTTAATTTTATGACATGTCTGTATTAGCCACACGCTAAATAATAATAAATGTGTTGTTCATGTAAATCCACTGGTACAGCGCTAGCTAAAGTTTACTAATTTCTCATAACTTTTGCAAAACATAATTATAGTATCAATTTCAGTCGAAACCAACAGTTAAATTTCTTTATGAATATTGAAAGCACTTTGTAAAACTTTGCCTAATTAGGCTGAGGACCGTTTGCTTTTACGTAAATTCAGTTTATTTATAAATAACAGAACTTTGGTTCAATTTCCGTTTGTCTGTTATTACTTCTACATCTACATCTACATCCATACTCCGCAAGCCACCTGACGGTGTGTGGCGGAGGGTACCTTGAGTACCCATCTATTCCAGTCTCGTATTGTTCGTGGAAAGAAGGATTGTCGGTATGCCTCTGTGTGGGCTCTAATCTCTCTGATTTTATCCTCATGGTCTCTTCGTGAGATATACGTAGGAGGGAGCAATATACTGCTTGGCTTCTCGGTGAAGGTATGTTCTCGAAACTTCAACAAAAGCCCGTACCGAGTTACTGAGCGTCTCTCCTGCAGAGTCTTCGACTGGAGTTTATCATCTCCGTAACGCTTTCGCGATTACTAAATGATCCTGTAACGAAGAGCGCTGCTCTCCGTTGGATCTTCTCTATCTCTTCTATCAACCCTATCTGGTACAGATCCCACACTGGGGAGCAGTATTCAAGCAGTGGGCGAACAAGTGTACTGTAACCTACATCCTTTGTTTTCGGATTGCATTGCCTTAGGATTCTTCCAATGAATCTCAGTCTGGCATCTGTTTTACCGACGATCAACTTTATATGATCATTCCATTTTAAATCATTCATAATGCCTACTCCCAGATAATTTATGGAATTAAGTGCTTCCAGTTGCTCGCCTGCTATATTGTAGCTAAATGATAAGGGACCTTTCTTTCTATGTATTCGCAGCGCATTACACTTGTCTACATTGAGACTCAATTGCCATTCCCTGCACCATGCGTAAAATTCGCTGCAGATCCTCCTGCATTTCAGTACAAATTTCCATTGTTACAGCCTCTCGATATACCACAGCATCATCCGCAAAAAGCCTCAGTGAACTTCCGATGTTATCCACAAGGTCATTTATGTATATTGTGAATAGCAAAGGTCCTATGACACTCCCCTGCGGCATACCTGAAATCACTCTTACTTCGGAAGACTTCTCTCCATTGAGAATGACATGCTGCGTTCTGTTATCTAGGAACTCTTCAATTCAATCACACAATTGGTCTGATAGTCCATAGGCTCTCACTTTTCTCATTAAACGACTGTCAAGAAACACGGCATCTACCTGGGAATCCGTATCTATGACCCTCTGAGTCTCGTGGACGAATAGAGCGAGCTGGGTTTCACACGATCGTCTTTTTCGAAACCCATGCTGATTCCTACAGAGTAGATTTCTAGTCTCCAGAAAAGTCTTTATACTCGAACATAATACGTGTTCCAAAATTCTACAACTGATCGACGTTAGGGATATAGGTCTATAGTTGTCCACATCTGTTCTACGTCCATTCTTGAAAACGGGGATGACCTGTGCCCTTTTCCAATCCTTTGGAACACTAAGCTCTTCTAGAGACCTACGGTACACCGCTGCAAGAAGGGGGGCAAGTTTCTTCGCGTACTCTGTGTAAAATCGAACTGGTATCCCATCAGGTCCAGCGGCCTTTGCTCTTTTGAGCGAATTTAATTGTTTCTCTATCCCTCTATCGTTTATTTCGATATCTATCATTTTGTCATCTGTGTGACAATCTAGAGAAGGAACTACAGTGCAGTCTTCCTCTGTGAAGCAGCTTTGGAAAAAGACGTTTAGTATTTCGGCCTTTAGTCTGTCATCCTCTGTTTCAGTACCATTTTGGTCACAGAGTGTCACTTCCTTTCAATAAAAATTACTATCATTAGCACTGAGTCACGGTCAAATATAATCTCTTTCGTAGGAGTAATATTATCGGTCGTTTGCTAATTTAGTGAGCCGGGAGTGTTATGACTTGAAGAAAGGTTAAATTTACTTTGATGGATCTCTTACTCAGGTGACACTCTGTGCTTATAGTCCATTTCTGAAGTCACTGGGATCTCCCGACAAACAATCCTGCTGTTGCTGCTTCTCTGATGATGATGATGTCCCATACTCCGAGCAGCGTAGGGGACGATGCGGGAGACCCGCACCGCCGTACTAGGCAAGGTCTTTGTAGAGGTGGTTTGCCATTGCCTTCCTCCGATGGGGATGAATGATGTTGAAGAAGACGACACAACAACACCCAGTCGTCGCAAGGCAGGAAAAATTCCTGACCTCGCCGGGAATCGAACCCAGGACCCCCGCGCGCGGGAAGCCAGAACGCTATCGCAAGACCACGAGCTGCGGACGCTGCTTCTCTACTGAAACCAAAAACATATTACCTGCCTCGTTTCATTCTGGTGGGTTCCACCTATCACGACACGTAGTGGTCAATTCCGCATTGCCGGCCGCAGTGGCCGAGCGGTTCTAGGCGCTTCAGTCTGCATCCGTGCGATCGCTACGGTCGCAGGTTCGAATCCTGCCTCGGGCATGGATGTGTGTGATGTTAAGTCCCATAGTGCTCAGAGCCATTTGAACCAATTCCGCATTACGTAGCGGTGTTGGGGTACTTTTGACCAGACATTGTCTCTGGAGTGGGGTAGTCAGTATAGATTTATGAATGGCAGGAGAGGTTCGCAGCGAGCTCACCGTGGGCCGCAACACGTCCGCGGGCGATGCAGCTGCCTACGCCCCAGGGGTCGGGCACACGCGGCGCTTTAGTGGCGATAAATCAGCGGCAAGTGGTGTCCGGTGCTGGTCGCGGCGGGCAGCGAGGGCAGCCGCCGTGGGGACGCGGGACAGACACAGACACAGAGGCAGAGGCAGAGGCAGACACAGACATGCACAGGGGACAGGTCAGCGCCAAGGCCGCGACCGCGCGCCAAGGCCGACGCCGACGCCGACGCCGACGCCGCCGCCGACCTGCCGGACCTCACCTTGCCTCACCGCACCTCACCACTCCTCGCACAGCCCGCTCCGTGCCGCGCTGGACATGCGTCACACCTGGCCTTGCGTGGTTTTCGTGAACTTTGTCCGGCATCGACTTCGTAGTCTACACCGAAGCGCCAAAGAAACTGCTATACGCATCCGTATTCAAACACAGACATATCTAGACAGGCAGAATGCGCGCTGCGGTCGGCAGCGCCTATGTAAGACAACAAGTGTCCGGTGCATTACTGGCTAGGAACTGAACATCTATGGTCTATAGAACGCTAACACGACAGTACTGGCGAGCCCCTGCAACACAGTTATTACTGGAAACCCAGATGTACGACTAGCCGAAAAACAGGCAACCGCAGGGAAACCGTACTGTACACAGCACGCAAACCAGCCACACACACCCCCCTACACAGTCCGTGTGCCGATCTATGACCGATCGCCCACTAATCCACAACGACCTTGAACTGTTGCAGGGACGCAGCAACTGCAGCAAGCGCCGCAACAAGCTCCAAAAAACGACAAAGGTAACGATGCACGATACCTCGAACTAACACAACCACACCTTGCATGCACTGTCGCAGATAGCAAGCCGCTACTGCCCTTACTACCCGTCCTACTGTCGCAGAGGTTTTTTTTCCCTTGGCGCTGGCCTTGACACTTTTTTTCCTCTGCTCTTACAACTGCTACCCTTCGATTTTCGATCACTTCTATCTCCTGATGGACCATGTTAATGAGTAGTCTTACCCAGACGCATGGATAACATCACAGCCTGCATCCTGTGACGCCTTGATTCAAAACTAACATGCATACGGAGGTGACAGTAGAACTTTTGTGTTGGTCACCACGTTGGTGCGGGCGTGGAGGGGCCCCATCCTTTGTGTTGTGTGTTGGTGCAGTTGTTAGATCGGTTACTGCTGCTACAGTGGCAGGTTATCAAGATTTCAGTGGGTTTGAACGTGAAGTTGTAGTCGGCGGACGAGCGATGGGACACAGCATCTCCGAGGTATCGATGAGGTGGGGATTTTCTCGTGCGACCATTACACGAGTGTACCATGAATATCAGGAATCCGGTAAAGCATCAACTCTCGAACATCTCTGTGACTGGAAAAAGACCATGCAAGAATGGTACCAACGACGAGTGAATAGAAACGTTCAACGTGGCAGAAGTGCAACCTTTCCGCCAATTGCTGCAGATTTCAATGCAGGACCATTAACCAACGTTTTCCTGCGAACCATTCAACGAAACCGAGATGGCCTTTCGGGCCCGAAGACTCACTCGTATGCCGGCCGCGGTGGCCGAGCCGTTCTAGGCGCTTCAGTCCGGAACCGCGCGACTGCTACGGTCGCAGGTTCGATCCTGCCTCGGGCATGGATGTATGTGATGTCCTTAGGTTGGTTAGGTTTAAGTATTTCTAAGCTCTAGGGGACTGATGACCTCAGATGTTAAGTCCCATAGTGCTCAGAGCCATTTGAACCATTTTTGAACCCGCTCGTGTACCCTTGACGTCTGCAAGACACAAAGCTTTACGTCTCGCCTGGGCCCGTCAACACCGACATTGGACGGTTGAGGACTGGAAACACGACGCCTGTTTGGACGAGTCTCGCTTCAAATTGTATCGAGCGAATGGATGTATACGGGTATGGAGACAACCTCAGGATTCTATTGACCCTGCGTTCAAGCAGGGGACTGATCAATCTGGTGGAGGTTCTGGAATGGTGTAAGGCGTGTGCCATTGGAGTGATATGGAACCCCTGAAACGTCTAGATACGACTCTGAAAGGTGACACGTTAGCAAGTATCCTGACCGATCACTTGCATGCATTCATGTCCATTGTGCATTCCGACGGACTTGGGCAATTCCAACAGGACAATGTGACACTCCACACGTCCAAAATTGCAAACACTTCCGCTGGCCACCAAACTCCTCAAACATGAACATTATTGAACATATGTAGGGTGCCTTGCCACGTGCTGTTCAGTAGAGATCTCCACTATGTCCACCCCCTAGTACTCTTATAGATTAATGGGCAGCCCAGCAGGAATCATGGTGCCAGTTCCCTCCAGCACTACTTCAGACGCTGGTCGAGTCCATGCCACCTGGTGTTGTGGCACTTCTGCGCGCTCGCGGAGGCCCTACACGATATTAGCTTGTTTGGCTCTTCGGTGTATTGGGTTTGTGCATATGTTCGAAGCGTTTTTATTTTCCATGTTGGTTCTCTGGTTATATAAAAATGGATTTATTTATCGATTTCCATGTTTTTATTTGTAGTTCACTATCTGAGTTTACCTATTATCATGTTGTCATTTGGGGATAATGAGTGGAAATGGAGTGCTGAGCGAAGAAATCTGAACATTTCCGACATATTCTTGTGTTTGAGTCCAGCAGAGAGGCGACAGCAACGCAGGCAGCCAGAAACACTTGCGCCGTGCTTGTAAATAATGCCACTGGACAGGGCACGGTAGAATAATGGTTATCTCGTTTTAAGGACGCTCGTTTTGACGTTAGTGACTCTCCATATCAAGGAAGATCTTCGCGGCTTGATGAAGATCGTTTCCATTAAGCGACAATGGTCCACCTCAATGTGCCCGAAAACTGGCAAACTTGAGACTATGCATGCAGCTGAGAAGGTTAAAAAATTGGGTGTATGGGTACCGCATACTCTTAACCAAAAATCACAAAACTTTGTTTGTGGCTATATGTACATCACTGATTGCTCGTCATCAATTGTCTCGTGAACAACAGCGACCATTCCTATCCTAGATTGTTACTATCACGAGAAATGATGTCTTTATGCTACCGTAAGTAAAAGAAAGGAACGGTTCACCTCATACAAAGCAGCAACCTGCGTGCATCCACAAAAAAAAAAGTTATGCCACGGTGTGGTGTACTACGATTTGCTTCCCAGAGGTGTAACCATCATTGCTGACATTTATTGTAAAATGTCTCAGACGTCTTGCAGATACAATCGAAGAACAACGACCAGGAAGACTCCTTGAAACGATGCTACTCCACGATAACGCCTGCCCGCATTCTGCTAGACTGACAAAAACCACTATACAGGAATAGGCTAGGAAAGTCGTTCAGCAGCAACCTTATTCATCTGATATTGCGTCCGCAGATTTTCACCTTTTCCGCTCTCTAGCGAAGAATGTTAAAGGAACTTCCTTTCTGTATGAAAATGCTCTCCGAATATGACTTTACGAGTTCTTGGGTTCAAACCACGTGATTTCTACAATCTTTGAATCGAAAAGTTACCCCAGAATTAGCAGACTATTGTAAACGGCGAATGAAAATATGTTATTGATGACTAAAATTTCAGTTATGTGTGTCTGTTGTGTTTATTAAATTTGTGGCTAAACGCTACGCACTTGTGCATCTACCTAATACCTGTTCAGAAATGTAATTCGTCGACCTTCTGATTGCTTCTATGCGTCCCCCTACAGTTTTTCCTCTTTGAAAGTCGTCAGTGTTTGTCCAGCCCAACGAAGTTCAGCAGCTGAAATAGACTAGAGGCCGTGCAAGAATGGACTCATCCACAATGTTCCACAAGGTATGCAGGAGACGTGTGAAGTTCGGATAGTGTTGGAAAGCGTTGTTCGCGGAATTGAGGTTGTGAATGCATGTCGTGAATCGTGCCTGGACAGCTGAGTTGGCATGAGCGCTGCTCTCGATATACAAGATCCCAGGTTCGAGTCGTGGTCCCACACAGGGTTTTAATCTACCGGCATGTCACATACTGGACTGTGTTGTTGCGATAGCTGCCTGTACCATGTCAATATTTCTACGCGAGCAATCTTGAATAATAGCTTCCTAAAAAGTGAAGTGGAACAGTGGTTAGCACAGTGGTCTCTCATTCGGGAGGACGACGGTTCAAATCCGCGTCCGACCTTCCTCATTTCAGTTTTTCCTGATTTCCCTAAATCGCTCCAGGAAAACGCCGGAAAGTTTCCTTTGAAAGGGCACTGCCAATTTCCTTCCACTTGCTT
This sequence comes from Schistocerca piceifrons, assembly GCF_021461385.2. Classification (NCBI taxonomy): domain Eukaryota; kingdom Metazoa; phylum Arthropoda; class Insecta; order Orthoptera; family Acrididae; genus Schistocerca; species Schistocerca piceifrons. The sequence goes on from NC_060140.1 coordinate 753,545,330, forward strand.
GAACCAATCCGTTCTTGTGCTCGGCCTCTAACACTCTCGCTGTCGTCGGGCAGTTCGAACCTAATCTTCCTTTCTGCATCTGAATAGGAGCAAATCTCCTAGGTACATGTTGTGAGGGTATCTGATAATTCAGTGTAGTTTCTCGAGACGCTGAGAATCGGATCATTTACTCATAGTTACCAAGATGCGAAGTATCGCGTATTTCATGTACGGATGTGATTCTGTCAATATAATCGTTTTGCCACAGTCGTATACTCTGTCGTAGATGTATCAATCAGGCAAATCTGTGTAAAAATCACTGTTACGTCTTATGTTTACTGGATATATACATCGTTTTAGGATTGTTTACGAAGCAGTCTATTCCAGTTACGATTTTCCACATTTTTACCAAAAATCCGTGCTACAGTGCTGTCAGTTATGTTCACATGTTCACATTATGAACTTGAAAGTTTATTAGAAGCATTTGTAAAACTAATTTCTGAATCTAATATAATTAAAAATACTCCAAATAATGTAATTACAGAAAAATATAAAAAGTTATAGAATTCAAATATTAATTTCTTTGTTGAATCCCATCTCTTGACGCGCGGGATTAGCCGAGCGGTCTAGGGCGCTGCAGTCATGGACTGTGCGGTTCGTCCCGGCGGAGGTTCGAGTCCTCCTTCGGGCATGGGTGTGTGTGTGTGTGTGTGTGTGTGTGTTTGTCCTTATTATAATTTAGGTTAAGTAGTGTGTAAGCTTAGGGACTGATGACCTTAGCAGCTAAGTCCCATAAGATTTGACACACATTTTAACTTTTTTTTCCATCTCTTTTTCTTGGCGCCGTCATCACTACGAAGTATTACTCTAAACATGAGAAGTTCATTGGGAGAGGATTAATGGAATTAAGATCTTTTATAATAGCAACAAGATGCCCTATTTAAACTTTCTTTTACACATAATTCACGGGATGCTAACAAGATGTTCTAATTAAATTATCTTTCATACATAATTCACGGAGTGGCAAATAATAAAATAAATTGGTCCTGAATATGTTTTTAAATTTTAATTTCTATATTATCTGAATGCCTGAATTTAATATTTAAATTTGACTGATTCACTGTAGCACCCGGGAAGTAGAGGCGTATTTCGGCAAAGACTATGCCTTTGCAGATTAAGAAGATAAGCGTATATTTGATTTTACAGTTGTAGTTGACATGTATCTAATTTAAAGCAGATTAATTGCGTAGAAGTTAAATCAATAAAGGAATTGTTGCTGGAATTATGTAGCAAGTTGAATATGCCAACAGCTGTAGTCTGCCAAGAACAACATACACACGCCCAGAAGTTCTCTGTTCTCTGCTGGATCACTTAGAAATATTTTTTCCTGTTCTTCGATTTTTGGGTTAACCACGAAAGAAGCGAATACAGCAGCCCTCCCATGCTGTATTTTTAATATAACAGTATCACTGTTGATTTTTCACTTTTCCTACTCTCATCTAAGACGACGAACAAATAAATAATTTTTTTCCTGTGTACAGTAACGTCTCACCTTTTTGATCAGTTACATTCCTAATACTACAACTGTTCCTAGTTCTTAGCGTGAATGTTAGACGAAAAATGTTTATAAGACTGATGCAGAAATTTACTTCATATATTTATTGGTTTAATTTACACTCTTCATAGGCCATTTCAAATTCACTGCTAAATAAACGCCTCCTTTAAATGTTTCCATACGATACAGTCGTCAGCTTTAGGCTCCTGTGTTTTCTGTCGTCATCTACGCATGGTTCATTCAGTCGTCACATCAGTCTTTCTTATGTCCATTAATAATCGGAAATGAAACTATGTCTTCTACATTAGTTTGTTTGTTGGTCCACTGGTTTGAATTTCTGTCCCTCCAATCAGTTCCCAAAATACAAGACTCAAGAGTTCGTAGACGACCCTTAGTGTTTTAATGTTTTGTTTTTGTATCGCAAGTCTGTCTCACTGTTATAAGACAAAACTATTAAGTGAGCCGTGTCGGATCGTTTTCCGTGCTGGTATATCTTTTCTTACTGGCACAATCCGTTTTCCTGTCACGCCACCAGCTGGCGCTTTCAGTCTTCTTGTAACTGTCTCTTTGCTCAGGAAGGAGTTGGATGCAGCTTGTTGACGGACGATGGTGCACTGACCTTATTTTTGGGTAAGGTGGTCCTGTTTATGGATTGTGGCTTATGTGCTCCAGTGCTGGACTTGCTCCAGTTAGGCTGCTTTGGCCACTGTTCTCCCTCACTCCATAATTAAGTTAATAAATTCGCCCCCATCTCTGTATGAGCTCTCTTTATGGGCGACATATTTGAGTATATTTGAACTGTGCTTTCATTTTTATTGCAGTTTGTTCAGCATTTCGCTGATTTTTGTCATTATCGCTTGGGTGTGAAATTAATTTGGTTTTAATGTTTCTAGGGCATCACATATATTTTTGACCACTGAGGTTGAATATCGACCCTGACCTTTAACGTGGCAACTACTCGCTTGTTCAACTTGTGCATGAATTATAACAATGACCACCTTCTTTATTTGAAGTTCGCTACCTAATGAGTGGTTCTCACATTGTTATGGTAGTGCTCTTTCTGTAACAGTAGAGAAGTCACAGCTGCCTGGTTGAAAGTTTACGAGTGCCTAAAGGGCATAACAAGTACAACGAATTTAAAAAGGCATTACTTTTCCTACAAAAAATGCAACTGCTTAAAAAAACTTGCCTTAAACTTCCTATTCTGTCAGGGCTACTTTATTGTAAGTTCGAACTTTCTGGTTTGTAGCCCTGAAATAAATCTCAAAGAGTTACTATTGATTTGTATGTAACTGATTTTTTAAATATATCTTGTTAAATAAAGGATTACTAACTATGGTGAAGCAAGAAATAGCTTTCCGTAAACTTTGCCAGTAAGTCTCTCCCTCACGTAAAGTTGTTGTTGTATCCTGTAGGGGTCCACTGAGATCTCAGCAATAAAGATTGATTCTGATTTTTGTCATACCCCAGTTAATATTTGCGAGACGAATTGATTGGTAGCTCTTGAAATTACAAAAGGACGATCAGAGACGGAAACAGTGGGAAACTGCTATTTTTTGCTGTAGCTCTTGATGCGAGAACGTCCCCAAAAACTTAAAAATAAATTGCTCTATAGGGCTTGCCAGATTTCCGACTGGCGTTGTAAAGCAGCTTTACAAGTTTGGGTATCCAAACGCTGTAACAAGTCGTCGGTATAATAAACTAGTGACGACAGGTGATTTTTTCCAATGCTGCAAAAAAATCAAGGTTGACAGGATCCAAATACGGAGACAGCTAGGAGGTGGCCGAACGCTGGCGTATCTCAATATCCCCAGAGGAAGAGAGATACTAATCACAGGATTTCTATAAGATTATTATTAATATTTCCACGTCACTCTATTTGTCTAACTCATCATTGTACACACATCAAAAAAAGTTTTGCATAACCCCAGTTCCCAGAACTCCTAAAGATAGACGTTGACTGTGGATATTGTATCACAGACATAGCCTCTTTGACTGTTCAGAGACGTCACTAAACCCGCCCAAAGATGTAAACAATCATGCATGAGTAGCGCCTATTAGACGGAGGTTGTCCGACAGCCGATCAGTTCCAGCCATCCAGCAGGAAGGAGGTACACGGCTCGTGTTATTTGTAGTTCAACCATGCCTAGACGGTCAATACCGCGGTTCGATCGCGTCCGCACTCTTACTTTGTGCCAGGAAGGGCTCTCAACAAGGGAAGTGTCCAGGCTTCTCGAAGTGAACCAGAGAGGTGTTCGGCCATGGGAGAGGTACAGAGAGACATGCCTCGCTCAGGCCGCCCAAGGGCTACTACTGCAGTGGATGACCACCACCTACGGATTATGGGTCGGAGGAACCCTGACAGCAACGCCACCATGTTGAATAATGCTTTTTGTTCAGCCACAGAATGCTGTGTTACGACTCAAAGTTTGCGCAATAGGCTGTATGATGCACAACTTCACTCCCAGCGTTCATGGCGAGGTCCATTTTTGCAACCACGACACCATGCAGCGCGATACAGATGGGCCCAACAACATGCCCAATGGACCGCTCAGGATTAGCATAACGTTGTCTTCACCGACAAATGTCGCTTATATCTTCAACCAAACAATCGTCGAAGACGTGTTTGGAGGCAAACCGATCAGGCTAAACGCCTTAGGTACACTGTCCAGAAAGCTCAGCAAAGTGGAGGTTACCTAATGTTTTGGGCGGCATTATGTGGCGCCGATGTATGCCGATGGTGGCCATGGAAGGCACCGTAACGGCTGTACGATACGTGAATGCCATCCTCCGAGCGATAATGCAACCATATCGGCAGCATAATGGCGAGGCATTCGTCTTCATAGACAACAATTCTCGAGCCCATCGTGTACATCTTGTGAATGACTTCCTTCACGATAACAACATCGCTCGACTATAGTGGCCAGCATGTTCTCCAGACATGAGCCCTGTCGAACATGCCTGGGATAGATTGAAAAGGAATGTTTATGGACGACGTGACCCACCAACCACTCTGAGAGACCTACGCTGAACCGCCGTTGAGAAGTGGGAAAATCTGGACCAGCAGTGCCTTGAAGATCTTGTGGATAGCATGCCACGAATACAGGCATGCATCAATGCAAGAGGACGTGATATTGGGTATTAGAGGTACCGGTGTGTACAGCAGTTTGGACCACCACCTCCGAAGGTCTCGCTGTATGGTGGTATAACATGCTATTTGTGACTTTCATGAGCAATAAAAAGGGCGGAAATGATGTTTACGTTGATTTCTATTCCAATTTTCTGTACAGGTTCCGGAACTCTCGGAACCAAGGTGATGCAAAACTTTTTTTAAGTGTGTACAAGGATGGGGAAATTGGATCGAGATACAGATTGTCACGAGACATTTAATTATTTAATTGTATGTGTTCTAGTGTTTACGTAGGTGGCGAGAGAGCAGGAGGCGGCGCGAATACAGCAGCGAATGAGTGTGGCATTGGCACTGAACAGACATCCGACCAAGCAACAAATAATTTCGTCTGAAACAAATGAATGTGACTGGATGGGAAATACAGTGAAGCTTAGTACTTACAATGAAGATATTTTGTAAATTCATTCGGAAGACTTCAAAAGGTACTGTAATAGCTCAAAGGTAGGGTTTTGTTAATACAGTTACTTCATTGTTTCTCCATCAATTAGCATTTGTCTGTTTCGCTTTCTCGAGCTTCTCAGTAAGAGAACTTTAACTGACAACAATTATTGCAGTAATGAGATCTATTAGCGCAAACGTTTTGTGGATGTTTCTAGAGCTTAAAGCAAGCATTGCACATGGTGTGCCGGCCGGAGTGGCCGTGCGGTTCTAGGCGCTACAGTCTGGAGCCGAGCGACCGCTACGGTCGCAGGTTCGAATCCTGCCTCGGGCTTGGATGTGTGTGATGTCCTTAGGTTAGTTAGGTTTAATTAGTTCTAAGTTCTAGGTGACTGATGACCTCAGAAGTTAAGTAGCATAGTGCTCAGAGCCATTTTGCACATGGCGTTGCCAGTTGTTTGAATCTATATGTTTTAACTAGCATAGCAGCATAGCAGCAGCACAGCATTTATCCTCTACGCAAACATGCAGGCCATTTATAATTTATGTGTGATACAATTTTGGCTACTTTTCAACAGTGACACGCTTTTCAGACAGGGCATTTATGGTAGTTATTTATATATGATATCTTTCTTGCAGCCTGATTGCTTGTATTATTACTAATATAACAGTTTGTCTCCGGTTTAGCACTGCTCACTAATTAGTACCACGAAGCTACAGTCGATAGACCCCCACACCAAAACACCACGAGCAACACAGGCTATCACCCATCAGAACATCCGAAGAATGGGAAACATACACAGCCAACCACCCCACCCGCTGACGACGCTCATTAGGAGCAATGCAGAATCGCGATCCATCTCTGAACATAATGTGACGCCATCGCGATTCATCGCTGAACATAATGTGACGCCATTCATCAGTAGACCATGCTTGCCGGACATGATATCACCGAAAACGCAGTCGATTGTGCGGTAACGTTACAACCATCCCACCCGCTGACGACGCTCATTAGGAGCAATGCAGAATCGCGATCCATCGCTGAACATAATGTGACGCCATTCATCAGTAGACCATGCTTGCCGGACATGACATCACCGAAAACGCAGTCGATTGTGCTGTAACGTTAACAGCAGTCTACACATGGAAAGCTAAGCCTCTAGTCCGACTGTTTTGGTGCGAGATGACACAGAACGTTACAGGGAGTCCATTACTTGCTGTTGGATGCTAGGGCCAGATGGGAAGCGGTTATTACGCGCTCGATGCAAACACTGTGGTCCTAACCTGGTTGACCGGAACCTTGACGACGAATATACCTACATTCATATGTCTATGCAGTACAACATCGCTTCTTGTCATATCCGAATGGCCCATAAACCTGGATATGGCACGATTAGAATAGCAGACCTCTGCCAGTCACAGTGAAGTACAATTCTAATCATTTCCACACCCGCCTATGTTGTGCACGTGTTCGAAGTTAAACTGACATCCGACCGTGTCTTCTAGGTGCTTCTCTTTTTGTGTGAAGCTTTGTAGCTGGACCTAGCATTTACTTTACAAAAATTTGCTAAAATTTACTTTCTACTTTAATTTTTATTTTTGTGTTTCCTTGTCATTAATAAAGTTTTCCTTTTGCTTTGTTTCAAGTGTTTGTGCCATTTTTTATAAGTTTGCAAAAACACGTGTACAGCCATGCTCTGAAAACCACTCTGAAGTGCCTGGAAATGGGTCTTTCTTATTGTACCGCGTTTTGGGGTTTCTTGCAAAATTATTGGAATGAGACAAGCTGGAAGAATGACTGCTGAAATGTATCTGTCCTTGCTGTAGTTAATTTACTCTTGTGTCCACAGTCTCTATCGGGTCATTAAGTAATATATTCCAAGATTTCTGAACCCCTTGTAATTGGGTCATAGCGGGATGGTTGGCGTCTACCCTGAAACGGCTGCCATCTCACGTTTTGCAGCATCCCCGTGACACTCTGCCGAAAATAAAAGCAAACTTTCATGCTGGCCCTCTTTGTGTACATTTGATATCTATAGTTTCTCCTACTCAATTCGATGTCCCACAGAAAAAAACCTTCTCTGAAGAACGCCAGCATTTTCACAATATTATCAATAACCTAATGTCTACTACTTGCTTGAGATATTATTGAAGCTATGTTATCATTCCGTTTCATTTGGCCATATGCTGTTAGACTCTGCTGTCTGTGTGAGTTGACCGATCACAGCTGTGATTCATTGACCCTGTAGTTATAGGATACTGAATATGACTCTAAGACATGAGATTATTTGCAGAATCTGTGAGAAGAGAAATACCTCGAAAAAAGTGACTGGAAGGGGGACAGGGTAATAGAATATGTGTAAAGAAATCAAGGGTTGACTTTCATGGCACTAAAAGGAACTGGAGATGACGAAAGCTGTAGATGAATACAGAAATTGGAATATGTCCATCAAATCCGACAGGTCGTCAATATACGTTATGAATACCAAGAGTCCAAACACACATACGTACGTAAGCATGAATTTATTTTTAAGTGTTCCGATGATACTCCATTGAGGAATAAAACATGCTGTGTCAGTCCTACCAAGAAATCGTCAAACCAGTCACAAATTTCTCTTAATACTCCAACTAATCAGATTTTCATTAATAATGATTGTGGTGCATCTTGTCCGTTCGTTGACCTGTATTTTACTGATCAAGTGAGAGGGTGTACGAAGATATTTGTGGTGGAGGACCTTTGTCTCGCGTCATTACGAATATTCGGTTAGACCGGCGATCTTAACTTAGAATACAGAGTGAGAAAGCAGGCTGACGCTCATTATGTTTCGTGTGGCCTGTGAAGGGCGTCGGCCACTGCATTGTCCGTGGTGAGAGGTAATGCCTGAAATTTGGTATTCTCGGCACACTCTTGACACTGTGGATCTCGGAATATTGAACTCCCTAACGATTTCCGAAATGGGAAGTCTCATGCGCCTCTCTCCAGTTAACATTCCACGATCGAAATCTGTTAATTCCCGTCGAGCAGCCATAATCACGTCGGAAACCTGTTCACGTGAATCACCTGAGTACAAATTACAGCTCCGCCCATTGTGTTGCCCGTTTATACATTGTGCACTCGATCTGTATACGTACAATCGCTATCCCATCACTTTTGCCATCCGGTGTACACCACGTGCTTTCTGTACAGTAATTATTTTCGCTTCTGTAAGCTTCCAGTAGGCTTTAGCAGCTGATTGAGGAAATCTGTTCATTGCAGTGTCAAGAAAGCTCGTGCTGTTATTCGTGCAAATTGTCTAACTGGTCCAGACGTTGATGGCGAATCCTAGCTCGCGTGAGGAATGTGCACAGGAAGAGGCCTGAGTTGTGGGAAAACCAGACTTGGATATTGCATCCTGACAATGCGCCAGTTCCGGCTTCATTTTCTGTCCGCAGCAATCTAGCTAATTATCACATTCCCGTTGTGTCCTATCCACCGTATTCTCCGGACCAAACCCGAACAGACTTCATCCCGATTCCCAAACTTAAAACCAAGTTGAAAGTACATCGTCCCCAAACCATGGAGCAGATTCAGGAGGAGGGAGGAGAAGTCAGCATGGCTTCGCGGAATGAAGGTAGTTTCTGCTTTTGTTTTTAGTAATTTGGAACTATCATGCGTTTAAAATATGCTTATACAGCATTCACTACAACAATACGACGACAAATTTTTCGATTTAGCAGTGGGCCCATATTCAACAACAACCAATACTTTCACATTCACAAGAGAGAATGTTAGGGGAAGGAAAGAATGAAGAAGAGGACAAGGGGTCATGACAAATATAACGTAGTTCCAATGAGGAAATGTCTCTGAATACCAAAATCTGTGTCATCACCAGAAAGGATGTTACGTTTCCCACATCTACCTGAAATTCATACTGCTCTGTTTTGTAATGTGTTTACCATATGTCTCCAAAAATAATTGACCGATTTACTTCACAATTTTACACGATACTCTAATGAACATTTAGACGGACATCGGCTATTTATTTTATGATATATTTAATGTAGCAATACATATGTAACATATAAATTGGAAACTTTATTACCAAGAGTCTTCAAAAGTTCTTGACCAACTTGCTTAAATTTTTACCGGGGAAATTTGCCCGACAGCCATGTGTTTTGAGAAGCTATTTTGTTTAGACAATCAGTGTTGGCATCTTAGTAATGCAATCTTAAGGCCTCTATGCACTCCATCAGACACTAGAGCCATCATAAGTGGATTCGTGAATTCGTATTTGGAGTGTTTACTTGACAACAAATCGGACAAGCAGGTTATATATGTTTTGAAAATAATCATCTACAGGTTTTGTACGAAACCCAACTGAGAGAAATAAAACACTGTGCTCTGAAAAATTCGCAGTCTTCTTTCCTTTATCGTTGTCAGTTTTAACTACGACAGAAAGCTATTTAAACCATGAGACAAATTGTTCCTATCATATACGACGCATGTCCACAAAGTAAGTTCCGTTTGGTTATATAAAACAAACGTGTACAGATACACAAAAAATATTTATTGTACAAAAATCTACACTGTTATACTACTTTTCTACATAGCTTCCGAAATTTTTTAGGCACTTGTCATAGCGTGGCACAAGTTTTTATATGCCTTCTTCATAGAAGGTTGCCAATTGTGTATTCAACCATGTGGTAACATGTTCTTTCAGCTCGTCATCATGGTTGAAGTGTTGACCACCAAGGACACATTGTAGGTGTAAAATGAGATGAAAGTCGCTAGGAGCTTGTGCTTGATATTCTCTTCATTTGGGTGAACCAGTTCATCAGTAACCACAGACGGGCGTCCACTTCATTCTTCATCGTGCACTTGATCACGTCCTTCATTGAACAATCTGACCCTTCTTCTAACCATTGAATCACTCATAGCATTTTGTCGGTAAACCTCGCAGATTTGCAGATGAATTTCCTTTGGTTTAACTTTCTTTGCATTTAGAAAACGAATCCCAGTTCTGATTTCACACGCGGCGGCATTTTCAATTCCGGCTGACAATATAAAGAAGCACTACAAAGCACACGTCGGCAGCAGCGATATGAAAATGGCGTACATGTCTTCTCCTTGAGTTAGAGTAACTGCCGCGCATGCTCGGAACTGCGATCGTAGCGCTGCCGGGGATAGAAATAGAAACATAACTTACTCTGTGGGCGACCCTCGTATATTCTTTCTCATTATATGTGTTATTAAACAAAATTTGTTTACGCAACTATGTGCTGTTTTGTTTTCTTCCTTGCAGTTCGTTTTCAGAGAAAACAAGAAAGTTTTATTTATGGGTTATCGGCTTACAGTTGGAATACTGTCACAATCTGAATTTGCAATAACCATACACAAGGCTCAAGGTCAGAGAAAGGGGAGGGGGAGGGACGAGGAGACGGACAGAGAGGTGAGGGAGGAAATGGGCATAGAGACGGTGAAGGAAGAGATGGACAGAGAGAGCTGGAAGGAGGAGATAATGAGAGACTGGGAGGGTGGGGAAAGGGGGGGGGGTGAGAAAATGGGCAAGGATGAGGAGTCAAGGAGATTAGACGTATATCCGTTTTCTACAGATACGGGGCGGACCCCGAGAACAGAGTTCGGAGGTACAGGGAAAGACAGCCGATGAAAGGAAATACAGTAGTAACCTGACTACAGTAGATGTTGGAAGTGACCTCCACTCACCTCTTGGCACTTGTGGGCCCTGATCAGCAAGTTGCTCAAGGCGGATCGGAGCTGGACTGCTGGAATTGCGGCTGTCTCTTCTGAAATGTTCTGCTGCAGTTCTTGAAGAATTGCGATACACCTTAAGCTTGAGGGCTCCTCACCCAAAGTAATCGCACACTGACAGGTCAGGTGACCTGGGTGGCCAAATAGGGCCGCGGCCAGACCGACCTTCGGAAACCGTTTTTCCCTGTCGTGTTTACATCTTAACGCCTGAAGCTCATTTGTCAGCGCAGTTAAATATGGCGGCTGGAAAACAGCTGATCCTTTTCCTGATTCAGTCAACACAATCGTTATTTCTGAGTGTAATTGTGCGTCAACGTTCGGCATGCTGTATCGGCAGTTGCTCCATCTTGTTGGAATTAAGTGTAGGTATTTCTTCCTCCATTAATGCGGCCACATATGGTTGTCCAATCGTATCCACTTGTCTGGGCCACATTAATTTCCTCCGCCCTGTATCTACATCTATACTCCCCAAACCAGCGTGATGTGCATGGCCGGGTACGTCCCATTGTACCAGTTATTAGGATTTCTTCATGTGCCATTCACTTACGAAGTGCGGGAACAGTGATTGCTTGAATGCCTCTCTGAGTGCAGTATTTATTCTGATCTTATCCTGACGATTCCTGTGTGATTCATACGTAGGGGTTGTAGTATATCCCTGGATTTATTATTTAAAGCCGGCTCTTAAAGCTTTGTTAATAGACATTCTCGGAATAGTTTCTGTCTGTCTTCAAGAGTCTGCCAGTCCAATTCCTTCAGTATCTCTGTGAACTCTCCCTCCTATTAAACAAACCTGACAATTTGTGGTGTCCTTCTCTGTATAGTTCTATATCCCTTGTTGGTCCTATCTAGTACGGGTCCAACGCGCCTGAACAGTATCCTAGAACCAGTCGCACGAGTGATTTGTAAACAATCTCTCTTGTAGACTGATTGCACTTGTCCAGTATTCTACCAATAAACCCAAGTATACCATCTGCTTTACCCACGACTGAACCTAGTGAACAAATTGTTACACCCAGGTATTAGTACAGGTCGACCGATTCTAGAGTGACTCATTGAAATTTTAGCCATTTTTTTCTTTGTGAACTGCCAAACTTTACATTTAGGAACATTTAGAGCAAGTTGCCAATCTCTGCACCAGTTTGAAACCTTATCAGAATCTGACTGAATGTTAATACAGGTTCTTTCAGACAGTACTTCATCATAGATAACAGCATCGTCTGCAAAAAGCCCGATTTTACTATTAATATTGTTTGCAAGGTCATTAACAGCAACGGTCCCAACACACTTCCCTGGGGCAAACCCGAAGTTTCTTCTACATCAGACGATGACTATTTGTCCAAGATGCTGCGTCCTCCCTACCAAAAACTCCTCAATCCAGACACAAATTTCACTTGATAGCCCATACGACCATACTTTTGACAATAACCGTCGATAAGGTTCTGAATCAAATGCTTTTCGGAAATCAAGAAACGCTGCTCTACTTGGTAGCCTCTATCCAAATCTTTCAGTACGTCAGGTGATAGAAGTGCGAGTTGGGTTTCACATGATCGATGTTAAATCCATTCTGGTTGGCATTGGGAAGGTCATTCCGTTCAAGATACCTCATTATGTTTAGCTCAGAATGTGTTCTGAAATTCTACGACAAATCGATGTCAAAGATATTGGACGGTAGTTTTGTGGATCACTTCTGCTACCCTTTTGTAGACGGGTTTGACCTGTGCTTTTTTCCAAGAACTGGGGCCGGTATTTTGTTCGAGGGATTCACAGCAGATTACATTTAGAAGAGGGGCTAACTAAGTCGCAAATTCAGTGTATAATCTGTCAGGGATTCCATCGGTGCCTGGGGTTTTGTTCAGTTGTAAAGATTTCACATACTCCTCAACGTCACTGTCAACAATACTTATTTCTTTCATCTTTTCAGTGGTACGAGGATTAAATTGGGACAGTTCTCCTGGGTTTTCCTTTCTGAAGGAACATTTGAAAACAGAGTTAAGCATTTCACCTTTTGCTTTGCTACCCTCAGTCTCAGTTTCTGTCTCATTCGCTAGGGACTGGGCACTAAGTTTATTGCTACTAGCAGCCTTTACATACGACAAGAATTTCTTAGGATTCTGCAAAAAATCAATTGACAATATACTTCTACGGTAGTCATTGAAGGCATTACGCTTTTCACTCTTGACAGCCACACGCATTTCATTCGGCATCTGTCTACCTACTGCCCTACGCTTTGTTTTACACGCATTGTGCAGTTATCTCTGTTTCTTTAGAGTGATTGTATACCGTGGAGGTACCCTCCCATTATGAAGTGTTCTACTGGTACATTGCTATCTAGTGAGTGGTCAACTATTCCTTTAGACTTTCATAGAGCCTCTACATGCTTCTGCCTGTGCTGGAAGTTTCGATGCCCTCATTGAGACATGACAGTAATGATTATTTTATGTAGTTTACTGAACACATATATCCTTCTGCTTGTGTTGGTTGACTTCATAGTTTGGTAATCATTGTCGCCACAACCGCGTCATGGTCACTGACAATAGTTTCGATGTACTTATTCAGCAATGCGAAGGACTATCGGGGTCACAAGGGCGGAATAAGACCCAGAAAAGTCGTTCGAATAAACGTTTTCTTGAGGTAAGTGTCTCACATTTATGGGTTTCACTAAATACAAAATAGAACAGTGTTACAGAAAGAAGAACAGTTTTGTGGACTTCCATAAAAATAGCAGAATTACGAAAAACTTGTGAGTAGGCTGTTTAGGTTTTTTATGTTGGGAATGCCACGTAGTGCGCTGTATGAAAATCGCTGACTGTACTGCGTGCAGTATGTGGCTGGCTGGACTCATTGTTCGAATATTGCCTTGTGTAGTGTTGAGCAGTTGGATGTGAACAGCGCGTAGAGTTGTGCAGTTGGAGGTGAGCCGCCAGCAGTGGTGGATGTGGAGAGAGAAAGATGCCAGAGTTTTTAGAGGTTACTGTGAGCGGACGATCTGGACGTGTGTCCGCCAGAAAAAGGAAATTTGTAAAGATAGATGACATGATGACTTTTGTACATTATTAAGGTAAATACATTGTTTGTTCTCTATAAAAATCTTTCAAATGGTTCAAATGGCTCTGGGCACTATGGGACTTAACATCTGTGGTCATCGGTCCCCTAGAACTTAGAACTCCCTAAGCCTAACTAACCTAAGGACATCACACACATTCATGCCCGAGGCAGGATTGGAACCTGCGACCGTAGCGGTCGCGCGGTTCCAGATTGAAGCGCCTAGAACCGCTCGGCCACTCTGGCCGCCAAAAATCTTTCATTTGCTAACTACGCCCATCAGTAGTTAGCGCCTTCAGTAGTTAGAATCTTTTATCTAGCTGGCAGTATTGGCGCTCGCTGTATTGCAGTAGTTCGAGTACCAAAGATTTTTGTGAGGTAAGCGATTCATGAAATGTATAGGTTATTGTTAGTAATGGCCATTCTTTTGTAGGGATTATTGAAAGTCAGATTGCGTTGCGCAAAAAATATTGTGTGCCAGTTTAGTGATGATCAGAATAAATAAAGAGAGAAATTTCTGAGTACGTTGAGTTTTACTCAGCTATTTCTGTATCAAATAACGCAAGAGTTTTTCCAGCAGTGTCGTTCATAATTTTTCTAAGGGGACGTTTCAAACTTTCTGGTAGTATTTTCAGACCTAATAGGAAGCAAACGTCATGTGGTACTTACATAAATATATTTATGAATTTCAGTTGTCAGTTTATAAATAAAATCCATCAAGGAATCTTTGTAAATGTGTTATTTCGAGGATAAAAAAAAACAGTATTTGAGCCCTGATGTAACATTTATGACACGTGGCCTTATATTTTGATTAGTCACCATTTTTTAAATTTACTATTTTAGCTTCATTCTGTTGCAAAACAACGTACCGACCGTCATTATAAGCTATTCGTTCAGTAAAACTAATCTTAGGACTGAGGAGGATACGAAGGAGCAGCAATATGAAGATGAATGACAGGCGGCCAGAGCGCGCTAGGACACAGACGTGACGAGCGAGCGTCGGGTGCAACGGCAGGCGGCACGGCCTGTGCGCATGGTCGCCGCTGAACCCATTCATTCGCGCGGGGGCCGCCGTCGCTCGGCTAGTAGTGCGGCGCAAGGCCAGCCCAGCAGACAGGCCGGCGGTCCCACACGGGGCGCCCACGTGGCTGCTACGCCTCCCACCTCATTGCCACGTGCCTGCCCTTGAAAACGACTCCATCTTACACCGATAACACTCCACTGTTGCCTTGCATTACGCACTTTCCTCCACTGCATTTCTCGTGAGTACATCGACAGGCATTCACATTCGGATGTGCTTGTTTCTATTGAAGTTTCTATAGAAAAGCATTTTCGTTTGCCACCAGTTGGTAAAATTACTCTTGAGCGGTTTCATTTGTTTCAATCTTCATCAGCTTTTGACACGGTACCACACAAGCGGCTCGTAGTGTAATTGCGTGCTTATGGAATATCTTAACAGTTATGTGACTGGATTTGTGATTTCCTGTCAGAGAGGTCACAGTTCTCAGTAACTGACGGAAAGTCATCGAGTGAAACAGAAGTGAATTCTGGCGTTCCCCAAGGTAGTGTTATAGGCCCTTTGCTGTTCCTTATCCATATAAACTATTTGGGAGACAATCTGAGCATCCGTCTTCGGTTGTTTGCAGATGACGCTGTCGTTTATCGACTAATAAAGTCATCATAAGATCAAAACAAACTGCAAAACGATTTATAAAAGATATCTGAACGGTGCGAAAAGTGGCAGTTAACCCTAAATAACGGAAAGTGTGAGATCATCCAAATGAGTGCTAAAAGGAATCCCTTAAATTTAGGTTACACGATAAATCAGTCTAATCTAAAAGCCGTAAATTCAACTACATACTTAGGTATTACAATTACGAACAACTTAAATTGGAAGGAACACATAGAAAATGTTGTGGGGAAGGCTAACCGAAGACTGCGTTTTATTGGCAGGACACTTAGAAAATGTAACAACCTACTAAGGAGACTGCCTACACTACGCTTGTCCGTTCTCTTTTAGAATACTGCTTCGCGGTATGGGATCCTTACCAGATAGGACTGACGGAATAAATCGAAAAAGTTCAAAGAAACTCAGCACGTTTTGTATTATTGCGAAATATGGGAGAGAGTGTCACTGAAATGATACAGGATTTGGGCTGGACATCATTAAAAGAAAGGCGTTTTTCGTTGCGACGGAATCTTGTCACGAAATTTCAATCACGAACTTTCTCCTCCGAATGCGAAAATATTTTCTTGACACAAACCTCACCACGATAAAATAAGTGAAATCAGAGCTCGTACGTAAAGATTGGAATAATAGAGAATTGTGAAGGTGGTTCGATGAACTCTCTGCCAAGCACTTAAATGTGATTTGCAGAGTATCCATGTAGATGTAGATGTAGATGTAATAAATCTGTTGGCTTGGCTTAAAAATGCATATTTCTCGTAGCAGACACTTTCATACACCAAAAGTAACAATCGCTAAACGCAGAACGAGGGAATATTGACCAGAAATGGGAGTCACCTGTGAACTGTCAGGAGTGTGTGTGTAACTTATCTAAGCTTTCCAAGATATTTTCAACATCTCGTTATGTTGCATTCCATGTTTTGTTATTGCTACATTTGGTATATGAAAGTTTCTCCTATGTGAAATATGTATTTATTAACCAACAGATTTTGTAACTTTTTTCCGGTTGACGACGACTGAAACAACCGAAACCGGTCAAGAATAAATGTAATTTATACAGCTGAAAGCATATAAAAATGCTTTTCTGTAAGTATCTCACAGCGCCAGCCATATACCTACACAAATTTTTAATTTTTTAAAATTATGTATCGTTGTTTTGACATAATAGATTTACCATCATCACTAGATTGTTCAATCGACAACTTATTTGGGTTTATTTATATGTATCACGTTCTTATATTAATAATTTTTATACTGGTACAGTCCGTATGCAACTGAATGAAGGTAACAATTGTTTTCCCTGACGTGTTTCTTCTCAGTTGTGTGTTCTGATCTTATTCTACGGGTGCTCTTGTGCTGCTCGGGAAGACGTTCTGGCACTAGCACTAATAAAAATTTTCAGTACAAAAATCAGATTGCACATACACCTTTTCACCATTGTAAACTATATACTGCACATTAAAATTGCTACACCAAGAATTGCAGATGATAAACGGGTATTCATTGGACAAATATATTTTACTAGAATGGACATATGATTACATTTTCACGCAATTTGGATGCATAGATCCTGACAAATCGGTACCCAGAACAACGGCCTTGATACGCCTGGGCATTGATTCAAACAGAGCTTGAATGGCGTGTACAGGCACAGCTGCCCATGCAGCTTCAACACGATACCACAGGATTAATTTATTAAGAGTAGTGACTGGCGTAGTGTGACGATCCAGTTGCTCGGCCACCATTGACCAGACGTTTTCAGTTGTTGAGAGATCTGGAAAATGTGCTGGCTAGGGCAGCAATCGAACATTTTCTGTATCCAGGACCTGCAACATGCGGTCGTGCATTATCCTGCTGAAATGTAGGGTTTCGCAGCGATAGAATGAAGAGTAGAGCCACGGGTCGTAACACATCTGAAATGTAACGTCCGCTGTTCAAAGTGCCGTCAATGCGAACAAGGGGTGACCGAGACGTGTAACCAATGGCACCCCATACCATCACGCCAGGTGATACGCCAGTATGGCAATGACGAATACACGCTTACAATGTGCGTTCACCGCGATGTCGCCAAACACGGATGCGACCATCATGATGTTGTAAACAGAACCTGGATTCATCCGAAAACATGACGTGTTGCCATTCGTGCACTCAGGTTCGTCGTTGAGTACACCATCGCAGGCGCTCCTGTCTATGATGCAGCGTCAAGGGTACCTGCAGCCGTGGTCTCCGAGCTGAAAGTCCATGCTACTGCAAACGTCGTCGAACTATTCGTGCAGATGGTTGTTGCCTTGCAAACGTCCTCATCTGTTGACTCAGGGATCGAGACGTGGCTGCACCATCCTTTACCGCCATGCGGATAAGATGCCTGTCATCTCGACTGCTAGTGACACGAGGCCGTTGGGATCCAGCACGGTGTTCCGTATAACCCTCCTTAACCCACCGATTTCATATTCTGCTAAGAGTCATTGGATCTCGACCAACGCGAGCAGTAATGTCGCGGTAAGATAAACTGCAATCGCGATAGGCTACAATCCGACCTTTATCAAAGTCGGAAACGTGATGGTACGCATTTCTCCTCTTTACACGAGGTATCATAACAACGTTTCACCAGGCAACGCCGGTCAATTGCTGTTTGTGCATGAGAAATCGGTTGGAAACTTTCCTCGTGTCAGCACGTCGTAGGTGTCGCCACCGGCGCCAACCTTGTGTGAATGCTCTGAAAAGCTAGTCATTTGCATGTCACAGAATCTCCTTCCTGTCGGTTAAATTTCGCGTCTGTCGCACGTCATTTTCATGGTGTATCAATTTTAATTGCCAGTAGTGTACTTAGTCGTGGAAGAGCGTGTGTGCCGTTTGAGAACAGTGCTGAAAATTGTTCTTAATGATGCAGGCCGTAAAGTAATAGCGCGTTTACAACAATATTGTCAGACGTAGCCAATAAATTGAGATGAAATCCCTCTGACAAAACAAAAATTGCCTTCATTCTGTTGCATCCGGACGGTCTTAATATATAAATCGTTAACCCAGTGCAGTACTGTTTGTGACAAGTGCAATACCCAGAAGGAAACGTCTGAATCACTCCAAAATAGTTGGATACGTAGCACAGTGGAACCATAATAACTTATTAAAATTTGAGAGAGGGGTTCGAGCATGAAGGCTCAGCAATGCCTTCCTTTGTGTGAAGGGACAGATCAGTGTTACGACACCTCCTGTCGGTGCACAGCCACCAAACAAAGTGGAAACGTACAAGTAAGCACCGTTACGTCTCGAACTTCCTTTTCATTAATTTCAAATAGTCCGATGAGATTAGTACAGATACATGCGGTAAATTTCAGGACTAACTCCGTTTCTCTTCACGTGGTTTAATCAGTCCATTGCATCCTCCTAGACCTCTAAGGCCAAAGTTAGAAAGAATCGAGCTCGCACGAGGACTTATAAGCAACCGTTCTTACCACGAAACATTCGAAAGTGGAAAGGGAGAAGGGGCAAATTGTAGTAGTACACTAAGAACTCGCTGCCACAAACCAGACTAGAAAGCTAATTAATATTGTAATATCGTCCAGTTCTGAGCTATGTTGAAAGTTTAAAGTCTCTAGGCCATTGGGAAGTTAGTTTAAAATCAACTGCAAAATTTGTGTGGAACAGATAGGAAAGTGACCTAATGAAATCGTGTTAAAACAGTATCTGGGGACCGCTGCAGATTTCCGGTTCTGCTTGCTTGCAGGCGAGTTTATAGTACATTGACTGAATCATGTTGACAAGCGAATACTAAAGCTGACACCGTACAAAAAACGAAAATCACTACAAAAATATCTAAATTGAATAGAATGTAGTACATATAGCGAAGAATTTAGATTTATGAACGTCCGTGCATAGTTTGGAAGGTTGAAATAGAAACATGTATCGACATATTTCGACTTTGTATATCGACTGTGGTACTTCAGTTGCTTCGGGATGTATTTCAAAGAAAGTATCGAAAAGTAGCGGAGTTCGCGAGATCAGTTGGTGGTAACTATCCCCCTCAAAAAACGTGTTATGTCATCGCGAAAAAGCGGCGTGGTTCTGAGTCCAAACAAATGGTAATAGTGCTGTGGATATTTTATGAAAGGTAAGACAAATGATACTGAAGCAAATGAAGAAAACTGATAAAGTACATAAATGTAATTCAAACGATCGATATGGAAAGAGGAGGATAATTTCAGGAAACATTTTGTAATAGCCGAAAACGTCTTTCTCGGTTGAATAGGTACATTCGCATTTCAAGCAAACAATCGTCTGTAGTTTGTATGCAAAAAGGTTCAAATGGCTCTTAGTACTATGGGACTTAACATATAAGGTCATTAGTCCCCTAGACTTAGAACTACTTAAATCTAACTAACCTAAGGACATCACACACATCCATGCCCGAGGCAGGATTCGAACCGGTGACCTTAGCAGCAGCGCGGTTCAGGACTGAAGCGCCTAGAACTGCTTTTTTTTCTCATTTTGTTAGGTATTGTTCGTTGTGTTTGGTCTGGGCGGACGTCACAAGACATCCGTTCAAGTTGATCGTTGATTCCTTGATTCAGTTTTTTTATTACAGAGAGCACGCAGCCCTCTGACCGAACACGCTGAGCTACTGTGGCGGCACTCCCCCACAGCGGCCGGCATGCAAAAAGGCGTAACATGTACCTCTACATCTACTTCTATACTCTGCAAACCACCGTGAGGTGCATGACAGTTGTACGCCCCATTCTGCCAGTTAGGATATCCTCCGGTTCCAGTCACATATGGAGCGCGGGAATAATTATTGTTTGAATACTTTCGTGCATCTAGTAATACTTCTAGTGTTATCCTCACAATCCCTATGTGAGCGATGCGTAGGGGGCTATAGTATATCCATAGAGATATCATTTAAACCCGGTTCTTCAAACTTTCTTAATATGCTTTCTCTGGATAGTTTACGTCTGTCTTTACGTCTGTCTTCAAGAGTCTCTCTGGCTTCCGGCGGCTATCTGATTTGGTGAAGACTGCCAGTCTCGCTAGCGGGATGAAAGCAGAGCTCACCATCTGCAGCATCGTCGACAGAACTGACTGCGGACCTTTGGTACAGAGCCGAGTGGAGGGTCTGAATCAGAGGCTGAGACGGTTCTGCGACCGTGTGGGCTGCAGATTCCTGGACTTGCGCCATAGGGTGGTGGGGTTTCGGGTTCCGCTGGATAGGTCAGGAGTCCACTACACGCAACAAGCGGCTACACGGGTAGCAGGGGTTGTGTGGCGTGGGCTAGGCGGTTTTTTAGGTTAGATGGCCTTGGGCAAGTACAGAAAGGGCAACAGCCTCAACGGGTGCGGGGCAAAGTCAGGACATGCGGGGACCAAGCAGCAATCGGTATTGTAATTGTCAACTGTCGAAGCTGCGTTGGTAAAGTACCAGAACTTCAAGCGCTGATAGAAAGCACCGAAGCTGAAATCGTTATAGGCACAGAAAGCTGGCTTAAGCCAGAGATAAATTCTGCCGTAATTTTTACAAAGGTACAGACGGTGTTTAGAAAGGATAGATTGCATGCAACCGGTGGTGGAGTGTTCGTCGCTGTTAGTAGTAGTTTATCCTGTAGTGAAGTAGAAGTGGATAGTTCCTGTGAATTATTATGGGTGGAGGTTACACTCAACAACCGAACTAGGTTAATAATTGGCTGCTTTTACCGACCTCCCGACTCAGCAGCATTAGTGGCAGAACAACTGAGAGAAAATTTGGAATACATTTCACATAAATTTTCTCATCATGTTATAGTCTTAGGTGGAAATTTCAATTTACCAGATACAGACTGGGACACTCAGATGTTTAGGACGGGTGGTAGGGACAGAGCATCGAGTGACATTATACTGGGTGCACTATCCGAAAATTACCTCGAGCAATTAAACAGAGAACCGACTCGTGGAGATAACATCTTGGACCTACTGATAACAAACAGACCCGAACTTTTCGACTCTGTATGTACAGAACAGGGAATCAGTGATCATAAGGCCGTTGCAGCATCCCTGAATATGGAAGTTAATAGGAATATAAAAAAAGGGAGGAAGGTTTATCTGTTTAGCAAGAGTAATAGAAGGCAGATTTCAGACTACCTAACAGATCAAAACGAAAATTTCTGTTCCGACACTGACAATGTTCAGTGTTTATGGAAAAAGTTCAAGGCAATCGTAAAATGCGTTTTAGACAGGTACGTGCCGAGTAAAACTGTGAGGGACGGGAAAAACCCACCGTGGTACAAGAACAAAGTTAGGAAACTACTGCGAAAGCAAAGAGAGCTCCACTCCAAATCTAAACGCAGAAAAAACCTCTCAGACAAACAGAAGCTAAACGATGTCAAAGTTAGCGTAAGGAGGGCTATGCGTGAAGCGTTCAGTGAATTCGAAAGTAAAATTCTATGTACCGACTTGACAGAAAATCCTAGGAAGTTCTGGTCTTACGTTAAATCAGTAAGTGGCTCGAAACAGCATATCCAGACACTACGGGATGATGATGGCATTGAAACAGAGGATGACACGCGTAAAGCTGAAATACTAAACACCTTTTTCCAAAGCTGTTTCACAGAGGAAGACCGCACTGCAGTTCCTTCTCTAATATCCTCGCACAAACGAAAAAATGGCTGACATCGAAATAAGTGTCCAAGGAATAGAAAAGCAACCGGAATCACTCAATAGAGGAAAGTCCACTGGACCTGACGGGATACCAATTAGATTCTACACAGAGTACGCGAAAGATCTTGCCCCCCTTCTAACAGCCGTGTACCGCAAGTCTCTAGGGGAACGGAGGGTTCCAAATGATTGGAAAAGAGCACAGATAGTCCCAGTCTTCAAGAAGGGTCGTCGAGCAGATGCGCAAAACTATTGACCTATATCTCTGACGTCGATCTGTTGTAGAATTTTAGAACATGTTTTTTGCTCGAGTATCATGTCGTTTTTGGAAACCCAGAATCTACTATGTAGGAATCAACATGGATTCCGGAAACAGCCATCGTGTGAGACCCAACTCACTTTATTTGTTCATGAGACCCAGAAAATATTAGATACAGGCTCCCAGGTAGATGCTATTTTTCTTGACTTCCGGAAGGCGTTCGATACAGTTCCGCACTGTCGCCTGATAAACAAAGTAAGAGCCTACGGAATATCAGACCAGCTGTGTGGCTGGATTGAAGAGTTTTTAGCAAACAGAACACAGCATGTTGTTATCAATGGAGAGACGTCTACAGACGTTAAAGTAACCTCTGGCGTGCCACAGGGGAGTGTTATGGGACCATTGCTTTTCACAATATATATAAATGACCTAGTAGATAGTGTCGGAAGTTCCATGCGGCTTTTCGCGGATGATGCTGTAGTATACAGAGAAGTTGCAGCATTAGAAAATTGTAGGGAAATGCAGGAAGATCTGCAGCGGATAGGCACTTGGTGCAGGGAGTGGCAACTGACCCTTAACATAGACACATGTAATGTATTGCGAATACAAAGAAAGAAGGATCCTTTATTGTATGATTATATGATAGCGGAACAAACACTGGTAGTAGTTACTTCTGTAAAATATCTGGGAGTATGCGTGCGGAACGATTTGAAGTGGAATGTTTATATAAAATTAATTGTTGGTAAGGCGGGTACCAGGTTGAGATTCATTGGGAGAGTGCTTAGAAAATGTAGTCCATCAACAAAGGAGGTGGCTTACAAAACACTCGTTCGACCTATACTTGAGTATTGCTCATCAGTGTGGGATCCGTACCAGATCGGTCTGACGGAGGAGATAGAGAAG
Source organism: Schistocerca piceifrons (assembly GCF_021461385.2). NCBI lineage: Eukaryota > Metazoa > Arthropoda > Insecta > Orthoptera > Acrididae > Schistocerca > Schistocerca piceifrons. Next base: position 753,568,690 of record NC_060140.1, read on the forward strand.
ATCCAAATAAGAGCCGCGCGTTTCGTCACAGGGTTATTTGGTAACCGTGATAGTGTTACGGAGATGTTTAATAAACTCAAGTGGCAGACTCTGCAAGAGAGGCGCTCTGCATCGCGGTGTAGCTTGCTCGCCAGGTTTCGAGAGGGTGCGTTTCTGGATGAGGTATCGAATATATTGCTTCCCCCTACTTATACCTCCCGAGGAGATCACGAATGTAAAATTAGAGAGATTAGAGCGCGCACGGAGGCTTTCAGACAGTCGTTCTTCCCGCGAACCATACGCGACTGGAACAGGAAAGGGAGGTAATGACAGTGGCACGTAAAGTGCCCTCCGCCACACACCGTTGGGTGGCTTGCGGAGTATAAATGTAGATGTAGATGTAGATGTAGATATCTACCAGCTCATTTCCTTCAGTATCTCTATGACACTCTCCGACGGATTAAACAAACTTGTGACCATGCGTGCTGCCCTTCTCTTTATACGTTCCATATCCCGTTACTCCCTGGTACGGGCTCTACACACTTGAGCAACATTCTAGAACCGGTCGCACGAGAGATTTGTAAGCAAACTCTTCTGTAGTGTGATTGCACTTCCCTAGTATTCTACCAATAAACCGAAGTCTACTACCTGCTTTACCCACGACTGAAATGTTACACCCAAGTATTTGTACGAATTGGCCGATCCCAACAGTGACTCCATTGAGGTGATAGTCATAGGATATTACATTTTTGCGTTTTGTGAAGTGCACAATTTTACATTTCTGAACAATTAAAGCAAGTTGCCAGACTTTGCATGAGTTTGAAATCTTATGAAAATCTGACTGACTGTTTATGCACGTTCTTTTAGTCAGTACTTCACCCTAGATAAGTGCATCATTTGCAAAAAGTCTGAGGTTACCATCAATATTGTTTGCAAGGTCATTTATATACAGCATGGTCAACAAGGGTCCCAACACGCTTCCCTGTTCATACTCGAAGTTACTTCTACATATAACGATGACTCTCCGTGCAAGATAACATTCTGCGTCCTCCGTACTAAAAATTCCTCAATCCAGCCACAAATTTCATTTGACACCCCATATGATCGTATTTTTCACAATAAGCAGAGTTGTGATACTAAGTTAAATGCTTTTCGGAAATCAAGAAATCCTGCATCTACTGGACTCTCTTAATACAAAGATTTCAGTATGTCATGTGAGAAAAGTGCGAGTTTGGTTTCACGTTGACTAACTGTTAATGCACAACGAAGAACTGAAGCTGAACATAGTACAACAGATTGTAAGCTTGAGAGCGAAGACTAAAGTAGGCATTCATGTTATCAACAGAAAATATCGTGAGTGAATGGAACAAGCACACAGCACATACTTTCGATATTTATGCTGCTGCCCACATATTTTCAGCGCAAAACTGATATCAAGGTAATTGGGGAGTAAGAATCGGTCGTGTTCATGTTCCCCTGTATACCTCACCGCAAAACCTTCAGGAAAAGAGGATAGTTTTTTGTTGTGCAACACATAGTCTTAAACGCGTCGTATAATAACGAATAACTGCAACTCCACAAAAATTACCTGTTATTAGTATTAGGCATGCTTTGATAGCAGTTTACAAGAACTCTTCACAGTCTGCGCTCTGTCTCAGCAGATGCTGCACGCCTTCGTGTCAGTGCCCATCCAACTCCGGAGAGCACTTCAGAATTGTGTCGGATTTGCTGGAATGCACCAGTGATTCGGACTATGAGCTCAGCTCTATTGTCAGTTGGAGTACCATAACTCCTAATCTTGATACGTTCACAAAGGTAGTAATCGAGAGGTCCCGATGTCAGGCAAAGCGTGTGTCACGCAACAGGTCTCCTTGTCCTATCCAGTGTTCCCAGCTGTGCTCTCGCGTCAGCACTTAAAAATGCTGCGTGGGACTCCACCGTGCTGAAACCAGGAGTCTGTGCGTACAGAAAGCAGACCAGATTAACCAGCTGTTCGCGAGGTGTGGTCTGCTGGAACTGTAAGTAAGATGCTCTAATTAACGTAGGTGGCAATATTACAGGTCTTAGAAGAAGATTATGTACAATGCCCCCCCCCCCCCCCCCCCCCATGTATATAGGGACCTTTCGTCGGTGCGACGTAACGACAACTTCATGCGGGTTCCTGCTGATGAAATACCTGCCATGTATAAAAGAGGCGTCATCTGTAAATAAAACATATGTGGGGGTCAACATCATTCACTCTTTGGTGTACGAACCATTGCACAAACTGTATACAATGTGGGTAACCAGTTTGTCCTAAAACCTGCACCCTTCGAGGATGCTAAGGACCTAGGTTGTGCTCCTGCAGTATTCATAAACCTTGAGTATGATGCAAGAAAAACGCGTCAGCAATTTATTTTTATTAAACCTACTATTTGTAAGTCTGACGAAATTGCGGTAAGAAATGTCCTTTATTTGGGGCGACTAGTTCCGCAGACGATGTTCATTGTCAGACCACCACCTTTATCGTAAGCCTTGAAACTTAATACAACCAATACTTTTGCAAGAAGACGTAATCGTCAGTCGTAAGTAACATGTATAAAATCATCTACATTATATTATCAGTTGTTGTTGCCACACGTCACCAGGAACAGGCGCATGAGCTCCGTCTCTGACCTTGTCATCAACAGAACATGAATCCTGGTCTTCATTCCTTACAGAGTTTCCCTGCATGCTCTCCTTCACACTGCGTTTCCCATAAGGTCAAAAGGAAGCAAACAGGAAGTCTTTCTCAATATTTTCATTAAATTATTACCTCTCCATTTGCTACAACAATCATTTAACCGACAAAGATAAAAATTGAAGCTCACTTGTTGATCTGAAAAAATTTGTACTTCCTGTCAGATCACTTTCGGCGTCTCAGGGCCATTCTCGGACGACGTCTACCTCTATGTTCAGTTTATAAGGTATATGAAAGTTGTTTAGGCTGAAAAAACTGCGCAAACGACAACTGTAAGGTCTCAGAGACAGCTACTCATGGCACATAATGAATAAACGACGCAATCTAGTCCAGATAACTATGCTGCTTTGCCCAAGGTCACTCAACAACCTACAAGAGATAATGAATCCCGCACAATGATAACCATTTTTCTCTGTCCATCTTGCGCCATATATTACTAATTCACTGATGTTACTTCACAGGTGAATAAGTCCCAAGCTTAACTCAAGGTCTGTCCCATATTGAAATGACGACTGGGTCGACTGCCAGGATACAGAAGGTAACTAACAACGACACGAAATCGGACACGAATTTTTACTGGTTTTCTAAAGAGACTCCGATGGCCGGACGATGATAAATCACGGCGAAACAAATTTCCAAAGACAGATCTCTGTCCTTGAAACACGAGTCGAAATGAGCAAATTTTGTGAGAAGGAAGGTGTCCGAGAAAGACGAACGGCTCTCTTTGAAATCAGTATTTGAATGAAAAATGCACGGATTTAGCAGCTGTGTGTGGTATATTCAATTAGATGAACCTTAAATGACAACTCATGCCTAGTTATTTTCTGTCTCTCTCGGCTACCTTGAAGCTCAAATGCAAAGACATAGTAGAAAAAAAAAAAAAAACCTCTGGACCGAACACGTAGATATCGTTTGCTGCCGTGAAATATTTGTCTTGTTATCGCGCAACTCTCTGAATGGAGCTGCAATCCTACATATTGCAGGTGGTGCTGAATTTCAAACTTCGAACGCCTCCGCTCATAAGCAGTACTGTACGTCGTCGACTAGAAGCGGGGAAAAAATAATTGAAAGTTGCAACAGGCGTGGTTCTCATTCGAAAAGTAATGCACGCACTTTGTAATAAGTATGAGTGTCCAACGCCAGACTGTAACTTACAACATCCATTTGATTTTCGTGCGCTTGGAAACCAGCCAGTGTTTGCGCTGGCAAACGACACGCGATGTATGAGCTGTGTGTAACACAACGAAAGCGTAGTGGAACTAAGTACACGACAGCTGAAGTGTCTCTATTTACAAGGCGAATGGTACATTCGACTTCTGCAATGTACAGAGCAAATTACGCAAGTAACAATTATAACACCAGGTACGCAATTACGAAAACTATAGCTAGTAGTTTTTTTTAAATAAAACGCCTACTCTTAGAACGGTCTTCGCCGTAAAATGATTTTCAAACTTCTTCACAACGACTAATTTAGAACTGTCGACGTTCCTTATTGCGGTGTTTGGAAGAACTAAATAGAAATATAGGGTGCGTTGTTTTACTGATAATTTTGATATGACATCGAAAATACACTACTGGCCATTAAAATTGCTACACCACGAAGAAATGCAGATAATAAACGGGTATTCATTGGACAAATGTATTATACTAGAACTGACATGGGATTACATTTTCACGCAATTTCGGTGCACAGATCCTGAGAAATCAGTGCCCAGAACAACTACTTCTGGCCGTAACAACGGCCTTGATACACCTGGGCATTGAGTCAAACAGAGCTTAGATGGCATGTACAGGTACAGCTGCCCATGCAGCTTCAACAATATACCACAGTTCATCAAGAGTAGTGACTGGCATATTGTGACGAGCCAGTTGCTCGGCCACCATTGGCCAGACGTTTTCAATTGGAGAGAGATCTGGAGAATGTGTTGGCCAGGGCAGCAGTCGAACATTTTCTGTATCCAGAAAGGCCTTTACAGGACCTGCAACATGCGGTCGTGCATTATCCTGCTGAAATGTAGGCTTTCGCAGGGATCGAATCAACGGTATAGCCACGGGTCATAACATATTTGAAATGTAACGTCCACTGTTCAAATTGACGTCAATGCGAACAAGAGGTGACCGAGACGTGTAACCAGTGGCACCCCATACCATCACGCCGGGTGATACGCCAGTATGGCGATGACGAATACACTCTTCCAATGTGCTTTGCCCGCGATGTCGCCAAACACGGATGCGACCGTCATGATGCTGAAAACAGAACCTGGATTCATCCGAAAAAATGACGTTTTACCATTCGTGTACCCAGGTTCGTCGTTGAGTACACCATCGCAGGCGCTCCTGTCTGTGATGCAGCGTCGAGGGTAACCACAGCCATGGTCTCCGAGCTGATAGTCCACGCTGCTGCAAACGTCGTTGAACTGTTCGTGGAGATAGTTATTGTCTTGCAAACGTCCCCATCTGTTGACTCAGGGATCGAGACGTGACTGCACGATCCGTTACAGCCATGCGGAGAAGATGCCTGTCATCGCGACTGCTAGTGACACGAGGCCGTTGGGATCCAGCACGTCGTTGCGCATTACCCTCCTGAACCCACCGATTCCATATTCTGCTAAGAGTCATTGGATCTCGACCAACTCGAGCAGTAGTGTCGCGATACGATAAACCCCAATCGCGATAGGCTACAATCGTACCTTTATCAAAGTCGGAAACGTGATGGTACTCATTTCTCCTCCTTACACGAGGCATCACCACAGCGTTTCACCAGGCAACGCCGGTCAATTGCTGTTTGAGTATGAGAAATCGGTTGGAAACTTTCCTCATGTCAGCACATTGTAGGTGTTGCCACCGGCGCCAGCCTTGTGTGAATGCTCTGAAAAGCTAATCATTTGCATATCACAGAAACTTCATCCTGTCGGTTATATTTCGCATCGTAGCACGTCATCTTCGTGGTGTAGCGTTTTTAATGGCCAATAGTGTATTTTTTTAACAACTAGATTCTCTGCACTATTCATCAGTCAAGGATGGCAATCAGATGAAATCATGGAACACGAAAAGAAGCACCATAGGTTTCAGGTCACTTGGGAAAGTAACTAAGGATGGGAATCTTGGATTATAATTTAGAAACGTATTAACGAATGTTATCGAGCCTCAGTACTGCTGATCTATCATGGGAAGAGCTGATAAAGTAGTACTACTTTCGGAAAAATAAAGTGTATCCATTCCCGAACTTACGTTACTCAGATAAAATACATTAACGATACAAGATTTTTCAGAGCTCTACATTATCATCAGGGTAAGTACTATGTACTTGTACTGACCATGTAATTAACAATAATTGTTGCAATTGTCGTCGTAGTGAAGCAATTTATAGAAATTAAGGAGTTCTGATGGAGGACGCAGACAGCCACGAACACTTTTTAAAAGGCTGAAGATGGGTATGATAGCTTGAAATTGGTTATGACAATAAAATATAGCTGTGGCTTGTGTTTCTTAGCTGCTAACAGTGACAAGACTCAGCACGGATAAAATAACAATTAACAGTAAGTTTAGTTGTGCACGCAGGTGAAAGTGTGCCGGCCGCGGTGGTCTAGCGGTTCTAGGCGCGCAGTCCGGAACCGCGCGACTGCTACGGTCGCAGGTTCGAATCCAGCCTCGGGCATGGATGTGTGTGATGTTAGTTAGGTTTAAGTAGTTCTAAGTTCTAGGGGACTGATGACCATAGTAGTTAAGTCTCATAGTGCTCAGAGCCATCTGAACCATTTTTAGGTGAAAGTGTAATGAAGATTTAGGGTATACCGCCCCGGCAACGATCAGGTTATTAGAGATGGGGAAGAAGCTCGAATCTAAAAAAAACAGAGCCTTTTGAAAAAGAAAAAGCTATAGTGGCATTCGCCGTAAACGATGTAGGTAAACCACTGTTGTTGTGGTCTTCAGTTCAGAGACTGGTTTGATGCAGCTCACCATGCCACTCTATCCTGTGCAAGCTCGTTCATCTCCCAGTACCTACTGCATCCTACATCCTTGTGAATCTGTTTAGTGTATTCATCTCTTGGTCTCCCCCTGTACGATTTTTACCCTCCACGCTGCCCTCCAATACCAAATTGGTGATCCCTTGAAGCCTCAGAATATGTCCTACCAACCGATCCCTTCTTCTAGTCAAGTTGTGCCACAAATTTCTCTTCTCCCCAGTTCTATTCAGTACCTCCCCATTAGTTACGTGATCTACCCATCTAGTGTTCGGCATTCTTCTGTAGCACCACATTTCGAAAGCTTCTATTCTCTTCTTGTCTAAACTATTTATCATCCACGTTTCACTTCCATACATGGCTTCACTCCATACAAATACTTTCAGAAACGACTTCCTGACACTTAACTCTATATTTGATATTAACAAATTTCTCTTCTTCAGAAACACTTTCCTTGCCATTGCCAGTCTACATTTAATATCCCCTCTGCTTCGACCACCATCAGTTATTTTGCTCTCAAAATAGCAAAACTCATTTACTACTTTAAGCGTCTCATTTCCTAGTCTAATTCCCCCAGCATCACCCGATTTAATTCGACTACATTCCATTATCCTCGTTTTGCTTTTGTTGATGTTCATCTCATAGTCTCCTTTAAAGACACTGTCCATTCCGTTCAACTGCTCCTCCAGGTCCTTTGCTGTCTCTGACAGAATTACACTGTCATCGGCGAACCTCAAAGTTTTTATTTCTTCTCCATGGATTTTAATTCCTACTCCGAATTTTTCTTTTGTTTCTTTTACTGCATGCTCAATATACGGATTGGATAACATCGGGGATAGGCTACAACCCTGTCTCACTCCCTTCCCAACCGCTTCTTCTTGTCGTCCGCAGCTCGTGGTCGTGCGGTAGCGTTCTCGCTTCCCACGCCCGGGTTCCCGGGTTCGATTCCCGGCGGGGTCAGGGATTTTCTCTGCCTCGTGATGACTGGGTGTTGTGTGCTGTCCTTAGGTTAGTTAGGTTTAAGTAGTTCTAAGTTCTAGGGGACTGATGACCATAGATGTTAAGTCCCACAGTGCTCAGAGCCATTTGAACCTTCCATGTCCCTCGACTCTTATAACTGCCATCTTGTTCCTGTACAAATTGTAAATAGCCTTTCGCTCCCTGTATTTTACCCCTGCCACCTTCAGAATTTGAAAGAGAGTATTCGAGTCAACATTGTCAAAACTTTCTCTAAGTCTACAAATGCTAGAAATTTAGGTTTGCCTTTCCTTAATGTTTCTTCGAAGATAAGTCGTAGGGTCAGTATTGCCTCACGTGTTCCAACATTTCTACGGCATTCAGAATGATCTTCCCCGAGGTTGGCCTCTACCAGTTTTTCCATTCGTCTGTAAAGAAATCTTGTTAGTATTTTGCAGCCGTGTCTTATTTAACTGATTTTCACATCTGTCAACACCTGCTTTCTTTGGAATTGGAATTATTATACTCTTCTTGAAGTCTGAGGGTATTTCGCCTGTGTCATACATCATGCTCACCAGTTGGTACAGTTTCGTCAGTGCTGGCTCTCCCAAGGCAATCAGTAATTCTAATGGGATGTTGTCTACTCCCGGGGCCTTGTTTCAATTTAGGTCTTTCAGTGCTCTGTCAAACTCTTCACGCGGTATCATATCTCCCATTTCATCTTCATCTACAAGGAACCAAAATTTCTGTAGATATACGGCGTCTTTAGCCCCGCGTCTTCCGAATGGGAGTCGAAAACCACTGCGCCTCTCCAGTCGGTTGTGACAGATTGGTAGCAGTCGCAGTAGTAATAGTGGTACACGGACGAGTCATAATAGTGTGACCGCCACCTATGTTCGACGCCAACGTACAATAACTACTCGCAGACGGCAAGTGGTAGCACTACTAGAGTGGAGGGTATATAAAACGCTTTGGGGATGACGGTGGTGGTGGGGGGGGAGGGGGCGGGGAGGGGGCGTGGGAGGGAACTTGGAAAACAGTACAGTCATTGTCGCAATGCAGAAACGGAGAGATTTATGTGACGTCCAAAAGGGCTTGATAACTGTCTTTCGGTTAAGGATGGAAGGATTTCCGAAACGGTCAAGTTTTCTAACTGTTCGCGTGCCGCCGGGATTGGCAAAGCGACGCTGTTTATAACTGGCGCTGAGGCGGTTGTGGTGCACCATGAGCCACAGATGACAAGGACGAACGACAGCTCCGGAGATGTGTACTGGCGAATAGATGTGTAATTGTTGAGCAACTGACAGCCTCATGAGCCAAGGGGCTACCAGCAACGTCGAGTCAACGACCGTTCTGTGAAAGTTGCTGCTTGTGGGATACCGCAGCAGGCAGGTCGTTCATGGTCCGATGCTGACTGCTGTTCTTCGATGATTCGATGACGAAGACTGGAATTTGCATGGCAATACCGCAACTGGACTCTCACTAAATGGCGACAGGTGGTCTTTTCGGATGAAACACGTTTTATACTCCTTTGGACAAATAGCCATTGGTGTACAGCGTGGAAGGTCTGATGGCAATCACGCTGCAACAATCGACCGAGCATTGTTATCTAGGGAACGTTTTCGTGGTACTCGTCATTCTGGAAGGCACTTTGGGTCAACACAAGTATGCATCTATCCTTGGGGACCATGTTAGCCTCTACATGTAGTTTGTGTTTCCTCGACACGATGGCACCTCCCAGCAGGACAGTGCTATGTGACCCACAGCTCGCACTATATGTGCGTGGCTAGAAAAGGACAGGATGGGTTTACCATACTCCCCTGGGCACGAGACTCCCCGGATTTAATCGCAGTCGAGAATCTGTGGGACCACCTCGATTGGCCTGCGTGCGGCATAAATCCTTAAGAGAGAAACCTCGGGCTGCTAGCCACGCTACTGGAGTCGTTGTGGCTCCACATTCCAGTAGGTACCTTCCCAAGCATCATTGGATCTCTTCCTGGACGTCTTGCAGCGGCCCTCGTTGTAAAAGTTGGTAATTCAAGATTTCGACGGGTGGTCTCATTAAGGGAGGGGTACAAACAACAAACGGGTCGGCTTGGAGCAGGAGAGGCACCACAAGACATTTTAATATCCACTGTCTATACCTTTACAAATAAATTCATAAAACTTCGTCAGCATGACCAGGAAGGATTCAGGATTCACACTCATAGCAAGCCGGCCGCTGTGGCCGAGCGGTTCTAGGCGCTTCAGTCCGGAACCGCGCTGCTGCTACGGTCGCAGGTTTGAATCCTGCCGCGGGCGTGGATGTGTGTGATGTTCTTAGGTTAGTTAGATTTAAGCAGTTCTAAGTATGGGGACTGGTGTCCTCAGATGTTAAGTCCCATTGTGCTTAGAGCCATTTCAACCATTTGAACTCATAGCAGTGGAAGTTCAAAAACATAACAAAATAAATTCATTTTACACGTGAAATTTAATCATTTTTTCACTTACGGTTAGCTGCATTTGTTGCTGGAGGTACACTTCTCTCCATAAGTAAAGTAAGAGAGATTCTTCGATGAATTTCCACAGCATACAAATCACACTTACAGGTGTATGAAACTCAAGAATTTATTTAATTTACGAAAAAATAAATGTACTGTTACATTTTAAACTTCATGTTTAGAAAAAAACTCAAATTTTATAGTTAATTATCCCAATTTTACTATAGTTTTTAATGGATTTGGAAAATTCTAGAGCGTAATACACCTGTAAGTATGGTTTCTATGCTGTGCAAAATTCATCGAAGAATCACTTTGACATACGAAGAAAACTGGATGTATAGCAACAAATGGAGCCAATAGTAAGTGAAAAAAACCGATGAAATTTCATATACAAAAGAAATGTATTTTGTTATATTTTTGAGCTTCCATTGCTATGAGTGCAAATCCTGAATGCTTCCTGGTCATGCTGGCAAAGTTTTATGAATTTATTTGTAAAAGTATAGACAGTGGAAATCAAAGTCTCCTGTGGTTCCTCTCCTCCTCCAAGCCGGCACGTTTGACGTTCTACCCCCGTTCATGCTACACTACCAGTGTAACAGCACTGGTAGTAGTAGGGCTGTATAAGGTCGCTGCTGATAGTGGATTCGCCTAGCTCGTTACAGCACTGGGCCATTAGTACGCAACGGCTGGTGGCAAGACGTGGGGTGACGAAGCATACAACATCAAAGCGACAAAATTGCAGTTTACTTGGATCGATATCAAGAACATGTGCCTGGAATAAGTATACTGATATGACGTTTAAATCATTAAGATGTTCATGAGAACTTACGTAGCATAACGTTTAAATCATTTCGCCATGAAATGAAACTAAATGTAAGCGTATAATCCTTATCTCTAAATCTTATTCGCTCTAATCTTGACATTAAACCGACACGATGCTGAAAGGAACAGTGACTGAATGTCTCGAAGCCTACGTGCTCGTTATCATTGTACTCTCTTCACTAGGGCCCAGGAGCTCTCCCAGAAAGTGTTCGAACCCTCAAAGGGCACTCCAAGATCTGGAACCGCGTCAGAGTGTAGCCTCTCCCAACTGAAGTGAAACAAAGGGAAAAGCGCTGAGGCGACAGAGGCACTGTTCTCGAGCCGTCATTCGCAATAAGTACGAGTTTGATGCCATGCAAAATACAGCCGTTAGAAAGCAACTGATCTCACTGAGATATGCGGTATTACTGATAAGTAGAATGGTCATAAACATTCAAATTTAAGCTTCTGATTGGTCTGTAGAGTAACGGAACGAAGACAGGGGAGGAGCATGACCCTGGGAACACCATTACACGTGTCAGGCCGCCGCCGGAATTTTGTTATTCAGGAGTGATGCTGTCTGACTCACTTCGTGTGCGGGCTAGACAGATTCGCAGAAAACTTGCTGCATGCATTTCCTCTCCCTGCAACGGTGTGTGGCACAGACTAGGAAAGTCTGTACTACTCTTCATCATTCTCCCACAAACCTACACTACTTAGCCTAACCAGCTATTTAATTGGATCTTAATGAATTTCTTTGGTTATTCCCTTAATAATGTAGCAGGAATACTATGTAGTAGGAATAGTTGTCGTTCTAAAAATAGAACTTCGAATAATGGTAGTGCTACAGACGATTATAGCCACGATGGTAACGGAATGGAATCAAAGCTAGAAGTAGACCGTCATTCTTCTTCTGCTGCAGTAAAGAACACCATAAGTGAAATGCCACCAGAGGAAAATTTCCACACAGCGTAGTACAATACCGATTCTAGAATGTCATTAGCACACTAGCAGTACAGTACGCAGAGAAAGACTGCGTGTCAAAAAATTTTTACCCATTTACGAGTAGTTAATCTATAATGAAAAATTGCAAATGTGAATTAAAACTGTAGGAATTAAGCAAATAATAAAACGGTAGTAAATGTGTCAACAAAACTTTCATCAGTTCTTGTTGTATTCTTTACACGTACGTAACGTTGGCTGCCAGGTTTTGTAAAAGGACATGGTTGGGATCCCAATTCGATAACGCAGTTTCTGTAAACTGCTGAAAACGAAAATTGGTATACTCCCTTCAAGATCCAGTTCCAGAGTAATTTCATCCGTTAAGTAAACGGAATGATCCCCCATCAATATGATATTGCTGCCAGGCTGAAGTCGTCCCAAGTGTAAAAGTAAAGGACTGAAAGCACAGGAGGAACACATTCGTAGAACATCAAGCGCCCTTTAGGAATTTAGACTTCGCCAGACATTTGTGGTTCTGTGAGATCTCGCTCCAGCAACATGTAACATTTACGTGGGCTGAATCCTATGATTTACAGCTAGCGTACTTGCAAGAATTTATAGATGATGCGGGTAGTGTTACTGAATTATTTTCTTATGTAAAATGTAAATAACCTATTTAAGAACTGGCAATAACTGTCGAAGCGTCCATATACACTGAAACAGCAAAGAATATGGTATAGGGATGCGTATTTAAATACAGAGATACGTAAACAGGCTTAATACGACGCAGCGGTTGGCAATCCCTATACAAGACAAAAAAAGTCTGGCGCAGTTTTTAGGTCGGTTACTGTTGCTGCAATGACAGATTGTCAAGATTAAGAACAGTTTGAACACGGTGGTATAGCGATGAAGTGGGGATTTTCCCGTACGACCATTTCACTAGTGTACCCTGAATATCAGGAATCAGGAAAAAATCAAATCTCCGACAACGCTGCGACCGGAAAAATATCCTGCAAAAAGGAGACCAACGACGGTTGAAGAGAATCGTTCAACGTGACACAAGTGCAACCTTTCCGCAAATTGCGGCAGATTTCAATACTGGGCCATCAACAAGTGTCATCACGCGAACCGTTCAACGAAATGTCATCGATATGGGATTTCGGGGCCGAAGGCCCATTCGTGTACCCTTAATGGCTGGACGACACAAAGCTTTTCGACCCGCCTGGGCCCCTCAACAACGACATTGAACTGTTGATGACCGGAAACATGTTGCCTGGTCGGACGAGTCTCGTTTCAAATTGTATAGATCGAATGGACGTGTACGGGTATAGAGATAACCTCTTGAATCCATCGATCCAGCATGTCAGCAGGGGACTGATCAAGCTTTTGGAGGCTCTGTAATGGTGTGGGGCGTGTACAGTTGGAGTAATATGGGACTTTTGATACGTCTAGATACGACTCTGACACGTGACACGTGCGTAAGCATCCTGTCTGATCACTTGCATCTATTGATGTCCATTGTGCATTCCGCCAGAATTGGGCAATTCGAGCTGGACAATGCGATACCCCACATGTCCAGAACTGCTACAAAGTTGCCGTTGCATGGCGACGACTTTGAACGTCGTGTACAGTTCTGCCACTGGGCACAAGAGAAATTACGGGACGATGACAGATTTTTTGCTCGCGTTCTATTTAGCGACGGAGCGTCATTCACCAACAGCGGTAACGTAAACCGGCATAATATGCACTACTGGGCAACGGAAAATCCACGATGGTTGCGACAACCACCGTGGCGGGTTAATGTATGGCATTATGGGAGGAAGGATAATTGGCCCCCATTTTATCGATGTCAATCTAAATGGTGCAATGTATGCTGATTTCCTACGTAATGTTCTACCGATGTTACTACAAGATGTTTCACTGCATGACAGAATCCCGATGTACTTCAAACATGATGAATGTCCGGCACATAGCTCGCGTGCGGTTGAAGCGGTATTGAATAGCATATTTCATGACAGGTGGATTGGTCGTCGAAGCACCGTATCATGGCCCGCACGTTCACCGGGTCTGACATCCCAGGATTTCTTTCTGTGGGGAACATTGAAGGATATTTGCTATCGTGATCCACCGACAACGCCTGACAACATGCGTCAACGCATTGTCAATGCATGTGCGAACATTACGGAAGGCGAACTACTCGCTGTTGAGAGGTATGCCGGTACATGTATTTCCAAATGCATTGAGGTTGACGGACATCATTTTGAGCATTTATTACGCTAATGTGGTATTTACAGGTAATCACGCTGTAACAGCATGTGTTCTCAAAAAAACCTACCTGTTACCAACTATTCGTCTAAAATTGTGAGCCATATGTTTGTGACTATTACAGCGCCATCTACCACAAAGCGAGATAAGTGGTCCACCTAAAACATTCATATTTCTTTACGTACTACACGAATATGTAATAAAAAAGTGGGGTTCCTGTTTAAAAAAAACGGAGTTGCTATCCGTTTGACGTGTGGCAGCGCCATCTAGCGGGCCAACCATAGCGCCATCTAGCGGGCCAACCATAGCGCAATCTGGTTCTCCCCTTCATGCTATACAAGTTTCGTCTGTGTAGTTTTTTCGTTTGACGCTTATTTCGTGAGATATTTGGCCCGGTCACGATCAATGGACCACCCTGTAGCTCCGTAATAACGAACTACAAATCATTGTGTGTCATGATCAAAGCCATTTCCTTGCTCTTCTGGAAAAACACTCATATTCTCATTCGCTATATATGGAGATGGGCATCAAGTACACAAATAATAAAATATTGCCTGCAGTCTTTTTTCTTATAATTTGTTACTACAGTGTCAGCCAATTCAACATATATGTTAGCTTCAAGACTTCTAAGGAATTCTTGTTACTACTTTAACAGAAACGGTTTTTGCTGCTTTTCCCTGTCCTTTAGGAATGATACGAAAATCTTGATTACCAACAAATGTCTTGATATGTAGACCAACAAAAACGCAACGTTTGCTACGGAAAACTATGTCAACGTATCTAGCACACAACTGAATGCCGCAGATTCCTTGAGACAAGCTGGTACAAACTAATCCACGCGAGCCAATATGATCAGCAAAGGTGGCATCAACACTATTGAGCGTATACACGTTGTTCCTATGTAATGTAGTATTGCCCCAAAGTTAACGGTAGATTTACGCCAGAATCTTCTTTGATAATGTTTCATACTATATCTACATCTACATCTACATTTATACTCCGCAAGCCACCCCACGGTGTGTGGCGAAGGGCACTTTACGTGCCACTGTCATTATCTCCCTTTCCTGTTCCAGTCGCGTATGGTTCGCGGGAAGAACGACTGCCGGAAAGCCTCCGTGCGCGCTCGAATCTCTCTAATTTTACATTCGTGATCTCCTCGGGATGTATAAGAAGGGGAAGCAATATATTCGATACCTCATCGAGAAACGCAACCCTCTCGAAACCTGGACAGCAAGCTACACCGCGATGCAGAGCGCCTCTCTTGCAGAGTCCGCCACTTGAGTTTTCTAAACATCTCCGTAACGCTATCATGCTTACCAAATAACCCTGTGACGAAACGCGCCGCTCTTCTTTGGATCTCCCCTATCTCCTCTGTCAACACGACCTGGTACTGGTCCCACACAGATGAGCAATACTCAAGTATAGGTCGAACGAGTGTTTTGTAAGCCACCTCCTTTGTTGATGGACTACATTTTCTAAGGACTCTCCCAATGAATCTCAACCAACAATTGATTTTATATGATCATTCCACTTCAAATTGTTCCATACGCATA
The DNA here is from genome assembly GCF_021461385.2 of Schistocerca piceifrons. Lineage (NCBI taxonomy): Eukaryota > Metazoa > Arthropoda > Insecta > Orthoptera > Acrididae > Schistocerca > Schistocerca piceifrons. The sequence continues at coordinate 753,584,351 of NC_060140.1, forward strand.
CTCCCAGATATTTTACAGAAGTAACTGCTACCAGTGTTTGTTCCGCTATCATATAATCATACAATAAAGGATCCTTCTTTCTATGTATTCGCAATACATTACACGTGTCTATGTTAAGGGTTAGTTGCCACTCCCTGCACCAAGTGCCTATCCGCTGCAGATCTTCCTGCGTTTCGCTGCAATTTTCTAATGCTGCAACTTCTCTGTATACTACAGCATCATCCGCGAAAAGCCGCATGGAACTTCCAACACTATCTACTAGGTCATTTATATATATTGTGAAAAGCAATGGTCCCATAACACTCCCCTGTGGCACGCCAGAGGTTACTTTAACGTCTGTAGACTTCTCTCCATTGAGAACAACATGCTGTATTCTGTTTGCTAAAAACTCTTCAATCCAGCCACACAGCTGGTCTGATACCGTAGGCTCTCACTTTGTTTATCAGGCGACAGAGCGGAACTGTATCAAACGCCTTCCGGAAGTCAAGGAAAATGGCATCTACCTGGGTGCCTGTATCTAATATTTTCTGGGTCTCATGAACAAATAAAGCGAGTTGGGTCTCACACGATCGCTGTTTCCGGAATCTATGTTGATTCCTACGCAGTAGATTTGGGTTTCCAGAAATGACATGATATGCGAGCAAAAAACATGTTCTAAATTTCTACAACAGATCGATGTCAGAGATATAGGCCTATAGTTCTGCGCATCAGCTCGACGACCCTTCTTGAAAACTGGAACTACTTGTGCTCTTTTCCACTCATTTGGAACCTTCCGTTCCTCTAGAGACTTGCGGTACACAGCTCTTAGAAGGGGGGCAAGGTCTTTCGCGTACTCTGTGTAGAAAAGAATTGGTATCCCTTCAGGTCCAGTGGATTTTCCTCTGTTGAGTGATTTCAGTTGCTTTTCTATTCCGTGGCCACTTATTTCGATGTCAGCCATTTTTTCGTCGTACGAGGATTTAGTGCGGTCTTCCTCTGTGAAACAGCTTTGGAAAAAGCTGTTTAGTATTTAAGCTTTACGCGTGTCATCCTCTGTTCCAATGCCATTATCATCCCAGAGTGTCTGGCTATGCTGTTTCGATCCACTTACTGATTTAACCTAAGACCAGAACTTCCTAGGATTTCCTGTCAAGTCGGTACATAGAATTTTACTTTCGAATTCACTGAACGCTTCACGCATAGCCCTCCTTACGCTAACTTGGACATCGTTTAGCTTCTGTTTGAGAGGTTTTGGCTGCGTTTAAACTTGCAGTGAAGCTCTCTTTGCTTTCGCAGTAGTTTCCTAACTTTGTTGTTGAACCACGGTGGGTTTTTCCCGTCCCTTACAGTTTTACTCGGCACGTATCTGTCTAAAACGCTACTCCAGCGACAGACGGTACGCAAACTTAATACATTTTCCTTGAAGACCCATCGAGAAGTCGGCTATTTTGAACCCTCGTATAGCTTAATATTCCAATTTAGTTGCACGTAGTAGTTCCATTTCCATGGCCAGAATCTGTGTCTTCTGGGAGATGTGCGCCTTGCAAGACAAACTACTCGACGTATTCGCCGCACATATATTTTGAAAAGTTTGTTGGCGGCCTGGAAAAAACTCAGCCCTGCTACATGATAATACACTCTAACACAAACATGTCAACGCTCCACGAAGAAATTATCCGAATGGGATGGAAATTCGTAGGCGTGATGTACAATTACAAACAAACAAATCATTACAATTTTCTGAAAAACTGGATGTTTTGTTCAAGAGAAAGAGATTCACAAGTTCCTGAAAAATCACAAAATCCTGAACTTACATTTCTGCAAAATAATCCCAACCAGAAAACGACAAGAGTTTTTACTGCTTGTCATCGTGTTTGTCAAACCCTGCCTTGGCCAGCAAGGTCATCGGATCTTTCCCAATTGAGAAAGTTTGGAGCATTGTAGGCAAGGCCTTCCAAACAGCTCGGATTTTGACTATCTAATGCACTATTTCGACAGATTTTGGCATGATATCCCTCAGGAGGATAGCCAAGAACACTGTCAGCCAATGCCAAGCCGAATAGCTGGTTACTTACGTACCAGCGGTGGACCGACGCGCTGTTGACTTGTTCAATTTCTGAAGCTCTTTGTCTTCAATAAATTGTTCAAATGGCTCTGAGCACTATGGGACTCAACATCTTAGGTCATCAGTCCCCTAGAACTTAGAACTACTTAAATCTAACTAACCTAAGGACATCACACACATCCATGCCCGAGGTAGGATTCGAACCTGCGACCGTAGCGGCCGCGCGGTTCCAGACTGTAGCGCCTAGAACCGCATGACCACAGCGGCCGGCCTTCAATAAATCATCCAGTTTTTCTGATATAGTACTCACTTGTATGTCTGTACATGAACAACAGAGCTACTGATTTCCGTCCCTGCGGATAATTCCTTTGGCGGTTCTTTTTCTTTGAGTGTATAAGTGTAAATAAGGGTCATCAACCTTGTTTCGACCCATAGGACACATAATAATTGTCACTTCTACTGCTTCCTAATAAAACCCTTCATTCAATCGAACTACTTTCACAAACGCTCTCAAATCTGACCGCTAGATTGGTAGCAACATACACCTTAAACAGCCACGGCTACCGTTTTCTAGAAAGTTCCACCGATGATCTCCTTCAAAACAAAACGAGATACGTCTACATTTACATCATTACTCTGCAATTTGCACTCAAGTGCCCGGCAAAGGATTTATCGAACCACCTTCAAGCTATTTCTCTGCCGTTCCACTCTCGAACAGCGCCGGGAAAAACGAATACTCAAATATTTCCATGCGAGCCCCGATTTCTCTAATTTTATGATGACCATTCCTCCCTATATAGATGGGTGCTAACAAAATATTTTCGCATCCACAAGAGGTAGTTGGTGATACAAATTTCATGGGAAAATCCTACCGCAACGTTGAAATTATTTATTTTAATGCTTGCCACCCCAGTTCGCGCATTATATCCGATGCACCTCTCCCCTATTTCACGATAATACAAAACGAGCTTCCCTTCTTTGAACTTCCTATCTGTTGCCGAATGGTCACCGCGCCGCAGTACTTCAGAAGAACACGGACAAGCGAAGCGTAAGCCGCCTCTTTAGTAGAGCTGTTGCATTTTATAAGTATTCTGATAATATATCGCAATATTTGGTTCTCTTTCCCAACAACATTATGTATGTCATCATTTAAATGTGAGTTATTCGTAATCGCAATCCCTAAGTATTTACTCAAATTCACACACTTTAGTTTTGTGTGATTTACCGTGTAACCGAAACTTAGTGGATTCCTTCTAGTAGTCATGTGGTGTCACCGCCAGACACCACACTTGCTAGGTGGTAGCCTTTAAATCGGCCGCGGTCCATTAGTATACGCCGGACCCGCGTGTTGCCACTGTCAGTGATAGCAGACCGAGCGCCACCACACGGCAGGTCTAGAGAGACTTACTAGCACTCGCCCGAGTTGTACAGCCGACGTTCATAGCTACAGTTCACTGACAAATACGCTCAATTGCCGAGACGATAGTTAGCCTAGCCTTCAGCTACATTTGCTACGACCTAGCAAGGCGCCATCACCATATATATTGAGATGATAATCCTGTATCAACAAGACCAATGTTCACCAATTGTGGATTAAAGTTAAGTATTTTAGCAGCTATGTACTTTTCTTTATAGCATTCATTACGTATCCTGTTTCAGACCTCACGCCAGCCTGCGTGAGTTTAAGCGCGTGCCTTTCAGCTTCCTCTCATTGTGTCTAGGCTGTCTTGCCTAGACACAACATATTTGGCGACGACGATTTAACGGTCGTATTGCTCTAATTTACTTGTGTCATGGCTTCGCCACAATCTCCAGATGTACTGTCCGAATTTTATCGCTTGCAGAATCAGCAGACGCAGGCGTTATAGGATGCCCTTGGACAGCTCGTCCAGGGTCAATGTGGAATGCAAAGCGATGCGGCAGCCGCCGCTCCGCCGCTACCGCAGCCACAAAACGCAGTTGTACCACCTTTTCGTCAATTCGATGCGTCGATGGAAAGCTGGACGGAGTGGTCACGCCAATTTGGATTCCATCTCGCCGCCTACAGAATTCAAGGTAATGAGCGGCAGCCTCACTTATTAGCGTGTGTAGGGGTGCAGACGTACCGTGTGATAGTGAAATTATTTCCCCGCCGCGACGTAGCAACTCTGTCCTACGAAGAAATTTTGTCTGCATTAGATGCATATTTCAAGGAATCAGTCAATGTCGTTGCAAAGAGGTATACTTTCTTTCGTACAAAACGTATGGCCGGTCAAACTAATCGGGAGTGGGTTGCAACTTTGCAAGGCCCTACTAGGGATTGTGCTTTTGAGTGTGAATGTGGCCTCCCTTATTTAGATACTATGGTGCGTGATGCAATTGCACAGAACGTTTCTGATGTTCGTATAAGGGAACAGATTTTGAAACTAGTTAATCCCTCCCTTCAACAAGTGATAGACATATTGGATCAGCAAGACACACCTGACATTGCTCAGGAATCATTTGAAACTTCGCCAGCCGTGTGTCACATTAACCGGCCCGCCGGGCGAGCTGCACGGAACTGTAAACAGCCCTCGCGCCCGTCCACGCAGCTGCCGCCACGATCTCAACCACGTGTCCCGCGGCAGCAAGCAAATGCAGTAAAATCATGCCCACGGTGTGCTACTAGACATTCGCGTGAGAATTTCCCGTCACGCCAAGCTATTTGCTTTTTCTGTAATAAAAAAGGATATGTTCAGAGTGTTTGCCAGAAAAAGCTCAGATCGGACATTCACAACCATTCCAGGCCCTTTGCTTCACGCCGGAATCGGAATCGAACCAAGAATACTCCGGCTCGTGAACTTTCGCCCATGGACATTCATGTAGTTAATACCACTCCGCCCAGTGCCACTCTCTCTAAAAGTGACTGTGTGTGTCCCACAAAAAGTGTGCGTCGACGTCGCCGGAAATCACGTCAATGAGCAAGTGATTCTGTACCAGTGTCTGTTGACGTTGCACGAGACAGTAGCTCTTGTCGTCAGCAGGACAATAAACTTTTTGTAGACTTGGACATTAATGGCAACGTGATCCCATTCCAGCTCGATACCGGAGCTGCAGATTCATTGATCAATAAAGACACGTACCAACAACTGGGCACACCTCCGTTGCGTGCCGCAAATGTTAAGCTAACTACATATTCAGGTCAGAATATCCCTGTGTTAGGACAGTGCAGCCTTCTTGCAACATACAAGGGACAAACAAAACTTGTGTCATTTTACGTTCTTCGTTCATCTTCTGCAGTGAACTTGTTTGGTTTAGATTTATTTCAGTTGTTTGTCTATAGTCAATCAGGTCCTATCAGTGAACAAGACTGTGCCTTCAGCCAGTGTTTCTAGTCTATGTGAGGAATTTGCAGACATTTTTGCACAGGGCCTTGGTTGCGCTAAGAACTATGAAGCACATTTGGAACTGAAAGTAAACGTGCAACCGAAATTTTGCAGAGCGCGCAATGTTCCCCACGCATTGCGTGATGAGGTCGCAAGAACATTAAATGATTTGGAATCACAAGGTGTGATAGAACGTGTGCAGGCTTCTCCCTGGGCATCACCCTTAGTAATTTTGCCAAAACCTTCCGGAAAATTGAGACTTTGTGTGGACTTCAAGGCAACAGTGAATCCACATTTAGTGATTGCAACTTATTCTTTACCCCGCCCGGAAGATCTTTTTGACAAACTGTGCCCGGGAAATATTTTTCGAAATTGGACCTAGCAGATGAGTACTTGCAACTACCAATGGACGACGAATCCCAGCGCGTCTTGGTGGTTAACACGCATCTGGGTTTGTACCGATTCAAAAGACTGCCATTCGGGTGTGCATCCGCCCCTGCATTGTTTCAGCAATATCTGCAAACTGTTTGTGCGTCGGTCCCTACTGCAGCAAACTAACTGGACGATATTGTGATCTCCGGAAAGACAGAAGAAGAACATTAAGCCAATCTCAGAACATTATTTCAGGTCTTGCGACAAAATGGTCTTCGCTTGCGGAAGGACAAATGTGTGTTTTTTGCTCGTGATTTACCATATCTGGAACATGTAATCAATGCCCAAGGCATACATCCCAGTCCCGAGCACCTCCGTGCCATACAAGACTTGCCTTTGCTGCAGAATTTGAAGCAACTACAGAGTGTGCTGGGTAAAATTCATTATTACAACCGATATATTCCCCATGCCTCTTCCATTTCAGCTCCGCTTCATCGCTTACGCCGTAAAGGTGTTCCTTTCCTCTGGACGACGGAATGCGAACGCGCCTTTCGCCAGTTGAAATCGGCGTTGCTTTCAAATACTTGCCTTACGCCATTCGATCCCCAGAAACCCCTTTTGTTGATGGTAGATGCATCGGATTTCGGGATCGGTGCTGTGCTTGCGCACCAAGATGGCTCGCATGATCGCCCTATTGCCTTTGCGTCCAAATTGCTCTCGTCTGCGCACAGAAATTATTCACAGATAGAGAAAGAAGCTTTGGCTCTCGTCTTTGGTGTTACTAACTTCCATGATATCTTGTATGGTCGTCACTTTTTTTTTTTTAAATCTTTATTCAATTCATTACATTATTCGTATAACCCACTACCTAACTACATTAGTGGGTCTTAATGCTGATACAGTACAATGCAGCTTTATTATTCTACACTACAGGTAATTCTATTATTATTATTATTCTAGTTTTACCGCTATGGAGTTCTAAGCTACTTAATCTAAGTCTAAGGAACTACATGCTACCTGCAGCGTTACAAGTGTGCCAGTGCTACTATAAACCTGCTAGGTGTTGGCCTGGCCCACTGAGCTAATCCCAGTGGACGTGCCCCTGGCACTGGGCTGGCCTTAACTTTGTGTCGCTGCAGTCTATTCTAGGTGTTATCCTATCTTCTACATCTAATCTAACTACATATGTCATAGTCGGTGTGCGTTCAATTTCGGTGTTTGTGTGCCCCCCTCCCTCCTAGTCCAGGGTAAGGCGGATTCCAGCCGTAAGGCGGCTGGCCCAGTCCCTGCCCGGCGGTACAGGAAGGGTGCACGAAGTCTAAATCGGTGAGGTATTTACCCGTTACTGATGATTGTCCCTTAAAAAGTTCTTGAGTACTTTCTTTGATATTTCATCAGTAAGTGTATTTAGAGTATTGAAGGTGTTTTCGTGCCTTAATATGTGGTACGTGTCGTTGTTCGGTAGCTGTTGTCGTAAATCACGGGCTACATCATCGAAGAGGCAGCACTCGTACACAACATGTTCTGGTGTACCTTGCGCAGCACCACAGTCACACCCTGGTGTAGCCTGCTTCCCAAACCGACATAGATATGTCGGGTATGGTCCATGTCCAGTAAGAAAGTGCAGCATTCCTCTCGTGGGTGTGAAAAATGTGAATTTTAACCTTTCCTCTATATCCGGTAGCAGTTCATAAGTTCTGCGTCCCGTGTCTCGTTGTTCCATTGATCCTGCCAGAGTTCAATCCCTCTCTTTTTGATAGCATACTTGTCCCCAGCGTAAACCCCAAGTATTTCCCTGATTTTGTCCCTGTTTTCCTTCCTCGCCCAGTACCAGGCGGCTTGCTCCCGAATTTTTATGTCCAGTGGACAGATCCCCATTAGCACTAAAAGTGCTCCTCCAGATGTTGTCCTGTAGGCCCCCGCTGAACGTAAAATCATGTTCCGCTGCACTCTTCTTACGGCCATGGCAGGCATGACCCTCGTGAGTCTGTGTGCCCAGACCCCTGATCCGTACCCTACTATGGAGGTCAGAATACTATTGTGGTATAATTTGATTAGGTTGGGTGGAAGGTGAAACCGCTTATGACCAATTCCTATGAGATTATTTAGTAAAACCAGTGATTTTTGGGATGCGGTATCAATGTGTGATGCAAAGTTCCACCTCTCGTCGATGATTACACCCAGGTATCGGGCCTCCCGGCGCCGAAGAACTGGGATGCCGTTGATTCTTACCGTGGGATTTCTGACCAGTTGGCCTTTAAGAAGTAAGTATGTTGATTTGTTGGGCGCAATCGTCATTTTACTTTTGTGGCACCATGATATTAATACAGTTACTGCTCTTTCCACTTTCTGCTCTAGATCCTCACGGCTTCGGCCGCCGACCAGCAAGAGGAGGTCGTCCGCGTATGCTATGACCTCTAGCACATCGTCACAGTTCTTTAGACCTTCAAGTAGTGGTTACATATTAATGTCCCAAAAGAGAGGTCCCAGGACAGAGTCCTGAGGACATCCTTTGGTCACTGTCTTCCTGACCATGCCGCTAGGGGCCGATAGCCAGACCTCCCTGTCTGCACAATAGCTCCTCAGACAGCCATATAGTAGCCCTGGACAGTTCTTCTTCCGCAAGCGGGAAAAGAGTGAGGGCCACCACAGGTTGTCGAAGGCGCCACTGATGTCAACCATGATGCCGACGACATACTTGTGTGGGGTGAAGCCACAGACCTCGGCAGCCAGGGCGATTGCGTCAGACGCAGAACACCCAGACCGAAAACCGAATTGTCTGTCGCTCATCCCACACAGCACGCGGTGTGCTGTCAGTCTGTTTGCCAGTAGCCTCTCAAAAAGTTTGCCCAGTATGTCTAGCAAGCAAATTGGTCTATAGGACTTAATTTCTGTGGGATCTTTGTCTGGGCCCTTTTTGATAACGATTACGTTTGCTTTCTTCCAAATTGCTGGGAATTTCCCGAGTTTTAGACACTCGTTATATAACTTAGTGAGAGGAGCTACGAGCTGGGGGGCAAGGAATTGCACCACCTCCGCAGTAATGCCGTCCAGTCCAGGAGCTTTTCCCTTTTTAAGGGCCTTAATCTGGGCAGCAACTTCCTCCTCAGAGAAGGGGTATGTTCTGATGTTGTTATTGTAGTCCCTTCGGTCTTCTCTTCTTATTCTTTTCTGTTCGTCTGTCTCATTTTCCTCCACATCGTCCGGTAACAGGACCTGAAGGAGGGCCTCAGCAGTTTCCTGCCACGTGCCCGTCATCCGGTCCCCGTCCCTGACGGTGGATAGCACCATGGGTGATCTTATTTTTTCTCGTACCAGTTTATATGGGACTCCCCAAGGGTCAGTAGCCAATTGGCTTTTCACATAGTTTTCCCAGCTTCTAAGTCTGACTGCCCTGAGCTCCTGTTGAAACTGCTCCTTACTTTCTCTGTAAATCTGTAACCATCTTTGTTTTTCTCCCCAGACGACACTCCGCTGGTAGTACCTCCGCGCCCTCCTTACAGCCTGGCGCATCTGTCCTAATTCAGCCGACCATGGTGTGGGGATGGCTCTCCTCCTGGTTGGTACAGCGGCTCGCACCGCCCTGGTAATCGCTTGTACCAGTTCTTCGGCGTACTCTTCCACGTTTTCGTCACCCTCCAGCAATGTCGGAATGTTGCACTCTTACACGAGGCGGTCCCAATTGGTCTTGTTGTAATTGAGCTGCAGCTCCCACCCCATGTCCCAGTGGCACTCCCTTTCTCCGATAGTGAATGTAATTAGGTTGTGGTCGCTGGTGGTTGCTCTGTCCCACACTTTCCAGTTGTTAATTTTTGTGGTGAGGTTTGGTGTTACTAATGTAACATCTATATTTGTGCCTTCTCCCCCGCCACCAGTATAGGTGGGGGGGGGGGGGGGGTTTCCCTTGTTGGTTTGCAACCACCAGTTGTAATGCCATTATTGTCTCTTCAGCTTTAGCCCCCGATCATCGTGTGTGCCACTGAACCATAGGGGGGACTTTGCATTTATATCTGCAGTCACTATCATCCTGCACCCCCGCAGTTCCGTGGTAACTTGTGTGAGTGTCTCCAAGAACTCGTCTATTTCTCTTCCATATTGGAAATATATGTTGGAGATGTAGATCACTCCCGCAGGTGTTTGCAGTTCCACGACATTGCAGTGTTCACCAGAAAACTGCGCTAGGACCGTAGCCCTGAATGATCTATTGATAATTACTATTGCAGCTTATGGTTCTGCTCCAGAGTGTATTATTTGCCGATTGGCAGCCATGAATGGGATCCACCCCGCTTGGGAGTACGGTTCCTGTAAACAGAGTACATCTAGACTCTTCTCTTCCACCACCCTCCGAAGTTCCTGCAAGACTAGTTTACTATTGTGTGTGTTTATCTGGCCTACGTTTAGTTGGTTCACGTGGGTAGTAAGTATGAATATGTGATTCTGGCCAGTTTTTGGACCAGTCGTGTGCTATTCTACCATTAGTTATTACTGATTGATGATATAGTTCCTCTATGTCAAACTTTTCGTTTCTTCTTTCAAAGACCTTTTTGACTAGATCTCGCAGGGCTCCGAAGTCAGTGGGGAGATTCATTGTCTTGAGCTGGATTCTATCCACAGCCTCCATTACTGGAAAGGTGACATCTCTGCCATATTCATGGCCGACACGTACCACATGTCTTAATGCCGTAGTGAGGATTGCCGGCTCCTCCAATCTGGAAAGTTGCAGTGCGAGCTCCAGGTTGGGGTATATTCGTTGGGGGTCTATTCCCATCCCTCCCAGAGTTGGTGAGTCAGGGGATGACTTTGTGCTGCTGACTTCGTTATACTGGACATATTCTGTGTTTACTGATTCTTTGCTTTGTGGACTTGAACTCCCAAGTACAGGATGCCTGCGTGGCCGAGAAGGTTCTTGGTTCGACCCAGGTCCCCAGCAAGGAGGAGAGGGAACCTCTTCTCCACATGGATCTATTTGTATGCATACGTCTTTCATTGTTATAACCATAGGTGGTTGTGTAAATTTTTGAATAAATTGTTTGAATTTGTTTGCCCTCAGAGCGTCCCTCAACCTCTTGCTAGGGGATTTCCTTTTTGGCTTCCTGAGTTCAGGTATGGCCTCAGCCATAGTCGATTCGCGAAATTAGTCTTTGCTCCAGCATCCTATACGTTGGGCAGATCCTTCCTGTGCTGTTGCAGGGTTTCCTTCCCCTTTTTATGCATGGGATGCAGGTTACATTCTTGCTACAATTTTTCCTTGTGTGGTCTTCTGCCCCACACCTGGAGCAGGCCGGCTTCCTTTCACAATGTTTGTGGACATGGTCCAGATCGCCACAGTTGTGGCATCGGGGAACTACGAGGTAATCTCTGACATTGATTGCGTGGAAACCTATGTATACCTTCCCCATAGCGGTGAGTTTGCGCCACATCTTGCCGGAGACCTCGGCGACGTGATGGACAACATCCCGCTCCCAAGGTCCCGTTTTAAAACGCAGCTTGAATTCGTTTTTGAAAGTTTCCCATTCGTTACGAACGGTCTACCCGACGGGAGGCCCTAGCCACACGACATTCCCATTCCCATCGTCAAAATTCTGATTATACAAGGTTTCGTATATATCACTTTCAGTCAGGGCTACAGGTACATCGTACAAAATGACCAGAGGATTTCTCTTTTTTGGTGGTTCGCATTTAATAGCCTTCTTTAATTTGGAATTGTGTTAATATTTTATCTCTGTCTTCCTCTGTGGCCAAATCTACGACTACTACATTTTTTGTAGCTTTTACTTTGTTGATTTTAATTTTGTCTCTTGCCGGGTCTATTGTAGTTGTAAAAATCTCCTGCACTATTTTGATGGTCTGACCAGGCAGGTGTCTTAAAAAGACTGCCGTGTCCGGTTTCTTGGAGACCTTGGCGATCGTTTCTTTGGTTGTTTGAGCCTTCGTGGCGGCTTGCGCCACCACTCCAGCCCATGTCTTAACTGGTTGTTGTCTCAATCTGGCGTTCTCTTTCTCCAGCTCCTCGAGACGCCCTTCGAGCTTTGCTTTTGCAATAGCCCAAGCAGCGAGCTCGTTATTTATTGCCAGGACCACAGCCTGGCTGATTTTTCCATTTTTGACACTGGAGTCTAAAATTTGACTTATGCGACAGTGATGGTCGTCACTTTACCATCATCACAGACCACAAACCTTTGACGTCACTTTTTCATCCGAACAAGCCTGTACCTCCACGTACAGCGCAGAAATTCATTCGCTGGTCTATTTTCCTCTCGCAGTACCGCTACGATATCTTGTATCGGTCCACTGCTAAGCACGGAAACGCCGATGCGTTGTCCCGTTTGCCTGTTGCTGATGATAGAGCATTCGATTCTTCCGAACTTGTTTGCATGTTCATTGATTCGGAAACCGATGACGTCGTCGAATCGTTTCCGATTGATTTTCGTCGTGTAGCTACAGCCACAGCTGCTGACCCTGTCCTTGCTACCGTTTTGCGTTTTGTTGCTACGCAATGGCCCTTGTCAAAGTCACGGATCGAGGATCCGTTGGTTCGCCGATTTTTTGCTCACAAGGAGAGACTTTTTGTTCGACGTGGTGTTTTGCTGTTGCGTTCTGATAATGATCAGTCCAGGGTCGTGGTCCCACGTTCGTTACAGTCCTCTATCTTACGGCTTCTCCACCAAGGACATTGGGGTATAGTGCGAACGAAACAACTTGCTCGTCAGCACTGTACTTGGTTCGGAATCGATGCTGCGATTACGGATATGTGCTCTTCTTGCATGGCGTGTGCCGAACACCAATCCGCACCACCGCGGAAATTCTTTGCATGGCCGAAAGCCACTTCCCCTTGGCAACGCATACACATAGATTTTGCTGGTCCATTTTGGAATGCTCGATGGTTGGTTGTGGTCGATTCATTCAGTAATTTTCCTTTTGTTGTCCGGATGTCTTCCACGACGTCATCTGCCACCATCCAAGCGTTATCCGCTATCTTTTGCATTGAAGGTCTTCCACAGACTATTGTTTCCGACAATGGCCCACAATTCATGTCCGCAGACTTTGTCATTCTGCAAGACCAATGGTATTCAACATCTGACATCCGCGCCGTTTTCGCCTCAGTCAAACGGTGCCGCTGAACGATTGGTCCGGACTTTCAAGTCACCGATGTTGAAGTTGAAAGAGTCACATTCTCGGGAGGACGCGTTATTGCTCAGCCCCGAGATGGTCGCTCGCCGGCTGAGTTGCACCATGGTCGTCCTCATCGAACTTTGATGTCTTTGCTGCATCCGCCGCATCAGGTTCCTGTGCGGCGGCAGACGCCTGCTTTTGCTCCAGGCGACGTTGTTTACTATCGCAACTATCGCGGTTCGCGGCGTTGGCTCTCAGGGCGCATTCTTCGCTGCCTCGGCCGCGCTATGTATCTGGTTTTGGGGCCTCTGGTGAGGTGCGTCGGCATCTCAATCAGCTGCGCCTCTGTCGTCGCACGGGTTCTGCCGCTCCCCGTCTGCTTTCAGCGACGGTGCCGTCCGGTCAGCGCCCTGGGGACCCATCTACTGGCTCGCCTCATCCCCAGGTGTTACCGACGCTGCCTTCCATTTTGCCCCATGGCGACGCGCCGCCGCCGCCGCCTGTTCTCCCGCCGGCGACGCCCGCAGTGGACGCTTCGCTGCAGCCGCCAGGCGCCTCCCTGGGTCACGCGCCGCCGATCGCTCCCCGTGACCAGCTGTCCTCCGACTTGGAACTCTTGCCAGCTCAGGACCAGATGTCGTCTTCGCCCGTCGGGTACCCCGACGCGATGGAGGTCGACCCTTCGGCCCATCTCTTTAAGGGCGTATACACCGCTTGTTGGCGTGCACCTTGGACTAGGTTTTCAGGCGTTTCCTAGCTCCCCTCGGACCGAATGGCCGGGTGCGGGTGGCACAGCCTCGCCTGTCGTTAGGCTCCCCACCTCGTCGCATACGTCAACATGGGGTCCTCCTCACGGCGGGCGGAAGCCTTATAACACAACCGTTCGCCGATTTGCCGGGGAGGAATGTGGTGTCACCGCCAGACACCACACATGCTAGGTGGTAGCCTTTAAATCGGCCGCGGTCCATTAGTATACGCCGGACCCGCGTGTTGCCACTGTCAGTGATAGCAGACCGAGCGCCACCACACGGCAGGTCTAGAGAGACTTACTAGCACTCGCCCCAGTTGTACAGCCGACGTTCATAGCTACAGTTCACTGACAAATACGCTCAATTGCCGAGACGATAGTTAGCATAGCCTTCAGCAAGGCGCCATCACCAAATTATATTGAGATGATAATCCTGTATCAACAAGACCAATGTTCACTAATTGTGGATTAAAGTTAAGTATTCCAGCAGCTACGTACTTTTCTTTATAGCATTCATTACGTATCCTCTTTCAAACCTCACGCCAGCCTGCGTGAGTTTAAGCGCGTGCCTTTCGGCTTCCTCTCATTGTGTCTAGGCTGTCTTGCCTAGACACAACAGTCATGTGGATGATTTTACGCTTTTCATTATTTGTAGTCCATTTCCACGTTTCCCACCATACAGATATCTTGTCTAAAGCGTTTTGCAATTGGTTTTGATCATCTGATGTCTTTACAGGACGGTAAACGACAGCATTATCGGCCAACAATCATGAGGGTGCTCAATTTGTACCCTAAAACGTTAATATACATCAAAACAGCAGAAGGCCTATAATACTTCCTTAGGAAAAGGCAGATATTACTGCCGTTTTACTCGATAACTTTGCTTCAGTTACTACGAACTGTGATCTTTCTGAAAGGAAATCACTAATGCAGTCGCGTAACTGAGTCAATACTGTGTGTGCACACAATTTCATTAGAAGTCGCTTTAGACGAACGGTGTGAAAAGTCTTCTGGAAGTCTAGAAATACGGAATCAATCTAACATCCCCTTTCAATAAAACTCATTACTTCATGAGAATAAAGAGATATTTGTGTTTGACAAGAATGATATTTTCTGAATCCTTGTCAGCTGTTTCTCAACAAATCGTATTGTTCGGGGTTCATAATGTTCGATCACAGGATATATTTCAAATCCTACTGTAAACCGCCGTCTCTGATAATGGTCCGTAATTTGGAGGATTACTCCTATTTCATTTCGTGAATATTAGTGTGACCTTTACAACATTCCAATCTTCAGGTGCGGAGCTTTCGACATGCGAGTGGTTGCATATAATTGCTATAGCTGCGGAGCTGTTGTATCAACATACTCTGACTCTGAACGCAACCTAACTGCTATACAGCCTGGGCTGGAGGCCTTGCTCTGTTTACTGATTTAAGTTGCTTCGCTACACTGAGGCGATCTATGTATATGTCACTCATGTTGAGAGTTCTCGATTCGAATTCTGGAATATTTAATTCGGTACTATGGTAAAGGAGTTTCTAAAAAAGGTGTTTAGTAACTCAGCTTTAGTGACATTGATGTCAGTAATGTTACCTTTTCTATCTCGCAGTGAAGGTGTTGATTGCGTCTTGCCGCTGATTCACTTTACATACGACCAGAATCTCTTCAATTTCTCTACCAAATTCAGAGACATTTTCGTTGCGGAAACTATTAAAAGCATCTGGCATTTAAGTTTGAGCTAAATTTTAAGCTTTTGTAAAACTTAATCAAACCTGGTGTTTTTTCTTTTAAATTTGGCATGCTTTTTTTGTTTCTTCTCCAACAGTGTTCTGACCATGAGGGATCTGTACCACTCTGGTCTACGCTTACATAAATTCGAAGGAGTGCAGACTGCCTCTTTGGAAGGCGTCAACAGAATTTTTTTTAGATTGATCTTTTGGATAGGGTGGATAGCAATGTGCGGCTGTTTGCTGATGATGCTGTGGTGTACGGGAAGGTGTCGTGGTTGAGTGACTGTAGGAGGATACAAGATGACTTGGACAGGATTTGTGATTGGTGTAAAGAATGGCAGCTAACTCTAAATATAGATAAATGTAAATTAATGCAGATGAATAGGGAAAAGAATGCCGTAATGTTTGAATACTCCATTAGAAGTGTAGCGCTTGACACAGTCACGCCGATTAAATATTTGGGCTTAACATTGCAGAGCGATATGAAGAAGGACAAGCATGTAATGGCAGTTGTGGGGAAGGCGGATAGACGTGGGTAGAATTTTGGGAATATATGGTTTATCTATAAAGGAGACCGCATATAAAACACTAATACGACCTATTCATGAGTACTGCTCGATCGTTTGGGATCCCTATCAGGTCGGATTGAGGGAGGACATAAAAGCAATTCAGAGGCGGGCTGCTAGATTTGTTACTGGTAGGTTTGATCATCACGCGAGTGTTACGGAAATGCTTCAGGAACTCGGGTGGGAGTCTCTAGAGGAAAAGGGGCGTTCTTTTCGTGAATCGCTACTGAGGAAATTTAGAGAACCAGCATTTGAGGCTGTCTGCAGTAAAATTTTACTGCCACCAGCTTACATTTCGCGGAAAGACCACAAAGATAAGATAAGAGAGATTAGGGCTCGTACAGAGGCATATAGGCAGTCATTTTTCCCTCGTTCTGTTTGGGAGTGGAACAGAGAGAGAAGATGCTAGTTGTGGTACGAGGTACCCTCCGTCACGCACCGTATGGTGTATTGCGGAGTATGTATGTAGATGTAGATGTAGCTTCTTTAAATAGATATCTTTTGTGTTTAGCTTCGTTGGATCTGGACGTTACGGTATTCAGGCTTGCTACTACGACGTTGTGGTTATTAATCCCAGTATTCGTAATGGAGCTCCTTATTTGCTCAGGATTAGTCGTCGCTAAGAGCTCAAGTAAGGTTTCGCAACCATTCACACTTCGAGTGGGTCCCTGAACTACGATTTCGGACGATGTTTTATGCCTACCACCGACTTTATACATGTAATTTCGCCAAAGTATCGAGAATAGATTGAAGTCAACTTCAGCTGCAATTGTTTCAGTGGGGTCTCTATTTGAAATGAGACTCAATTGTTCTTTCAACTGTTCAGCACCATATCAAGTGAGGGGGATGGAGGGGGGGATGTAAACGAATCAGCAGTTAATACATTCCGGTTGTCAAGTATAACATCTACCCGTACTAACTCAAGGAACTATTAGCTTCAACATAATTTATGTTAAGTAGTGTGTAAACTTAGGGACCGATGACCTTAGCAGTTAAGTCCCATAAGATTTCATACACAATTGAACATTTGGTTCTAAGCGCTACAGTCTGGAACCGCGCGACCGCTACGGTCGCAGGTTCGAATCCTGCCTCGGGCATGGATGTGTGTGCTATCCTTAGGTTAGTTAGGTTTAAGTAGTTCTGAGTTCTAGGGGACTTATGACCTCAGCAGTTAAGTCCCATAGTGCTCAGAGCCATTTCACTACATGGTGAAGTATTCTGACAACAATAAAAACTGTACAGCCGGTTAATTTTAATCTAGCCTTTCTGATCACACTTAGGTCTTGTGAAAAAGTTTCGGCTAGAAGGATTTGAGCTTCATTGGTTTCTATTAGGAGCAGGTCTAAATATAAAAAAGCAAAAAAAAAAAAAACACCTTTAAATATTCACAGGAAAAATGGAATCTATTAAATGGCTCTGAGCACTATGGGACTTAACATCTGAGGTCATCAGTCCCCTAGAACTTAGAACTACTTAAACCTTACTAACCTAGGACATCACACACGTCCATGCCCGAGGCAGGATTCGTACTTGCGACCGTAGCGGTAGAGCGGTTAAATGCTGAATATTCAAATGATCAAATGTGTGTGAAATCTTATGGGACTTAAGGGGATACGGAATCGGATTTTGGGTTAAAAAATCGAATTTTTTTTTATTGGCGTATTATATTCTGCCATGTTTCCTCTTTAAAATGACGTATCATACATAGCTCTACTACAATTATAACTATTTTATTTTTATATATTTGTGAGATCGGGTATTGCGCTTTAGTTATACACGTCTCTCGTGGCTGACCATGAACTTTTTGGCAGTACCTTTAAAGTGACATGAATTCAAATATCCCGGTTTCCAGCGACTATTTATACACTAGTTGCCCGAAAATGTTTCTCTCTGGTTTCCTCAAGTTACTCTTTGACTTTGTGGCGGGACTGTTTTGTAAACAGTGTGATATAAGAAAGTAGTTGTTGTTGAGTTATTTCGTATTTAGTGCTTCATTTTTCGCAGTGAAAATGCCTAGAGCTAAAGCAAAAGTATTTAAAAAGCGTGTGAACTGGCAAAAGAAAAGAAATAATGATTCATTAGCAAAGCAAAGCAGTTCATCATCATCACTGTTGGAAAATGTGAATCCACTTATTACTGATTTGCCGAACGAACTTACACCAAATGAAAACAGTGCTTCTCATAAAAAACTAAGAGATTTGGAAGAGAAATATAATTTACTTGATAGAGGGAATGAAGTTTTTGAACTCATTGATACGAATATATTGTGTGAAGCTCTTGAAAACAGTTTGTGCTGCAAAAAATGTCATGGAAACGTTTCTCTGAAAGTAGAATCCCATGTTGGCCTGGCTGCCCAGTTTAATTTAATATGCAGTGTTTGTAAATACAGCTGTAAGTTTCCAAGTTCGGTTTCAGTAACTGTAAATAATGGATACAAGAAAACTGAACTTTATAGTGTAAATATTAGGTTAGTTTATGGATTGCGAGCAATTGGTAAGGGCAAAGCAGCTGGTGATATGCTATGTGGTGTTCTAAATCTTCCAAGTGCACCTTCAAAGTTTGAAGCTTACAATTATGTACTAGGATCTGCAGTTGAAGATGTAGCACAGAAGTCAATGCAGGTTGCTGTGGAAGAAGCAGTGGAAGAAAATGACGGCAGTCGTGACCTCACAGTGGCGTTTGATGGCACGTGGCAGAAAAGGGGCCACACCTCCAACAATGGTGTTGTAACAGCAACTAGTGTTGATACTGGCAAGGTTATTGATGTTGCAATAATGTCTAAATACTGTAGGTGCACAGGCAGGCTGAAAAATGAACACAGTGATGACTGTATTGCTAATTATTATGGTAGTAGTGGTGGCATGGAGGTTGCTGGGGTGAAGAAAATTTTTCATCGCTCTTCACAGTGGTATAATGTTCGCTATGTCAAATATCTGGGAGATGGTGACTCTAAAGCATTCAAAGAAGTTTTGGAAAGCAAACCATATGGGAACAGTGTAAATATAAGCAAACTTGAATGTATAGGACATGTGCAGAAGAGAATGGGTGCCAGGCTGAGAAGGTTAAAATCAGTTATGAAAGGGAAAAAACTAGATGATGGGAAAACCTTGGATGGCAGAGGAAGATTGACTGATTCCATAATAGACCACATTCAGAACTGCTATGGCCTTGCAATCAGGCAAAATACAGGCAATCTTGAAGAAATGAGGAGAGCTATATAGGCTTTATATTTCCACACCGCATCCACGGATGAGCATCCACAACATGGTTTGTGCCCCAAAGGTGAAAACAGCTGGTGTAAATACAATAGGGGACTAACAACAGGAGAGAAATACATTCACCACCACAGTCTACCATCAGCCATCATGGCAGAAATAAAGCCCATTTTCAGAGATCTGGCTGACAGAAGTCTTCTGATGAAATGTCTTCACGGAAAAACGCAGAACCCCAACGAGTGCTTGAATAGTGTGATATGGCATCGTCTCCCAAAAACAGTGTTTGTCGGAATTAATACACTACATTTTGGTGTGTATGATGCTGTGGCAACCTTCAATCTTGGAAATATAACTAAATGCCAGGTCCTTCAAAAATTGGGTACGTGTGTTGGTTCCCGTACGGTACGTGCTATGTTCATTTTAGATCAGCACAGACTAAGGCATGCTGATAATATAATCAAGACATTAGTGAAAAAAGCAAGACAGGTGCAGAGGGGTGCCAAAAGAAGACTTGAAGATGATTATGAAGACTGTGAAGGGGGTATTAGCTACGGATCAGGAATGTTTTAATCTTCTTTCTCCGTTTCCCGTAAGTTTACTTTTTACTTCATCTAGGAACATTATCTCAGGTACTGGTCAACCTAGAAGTCTGAAATTTTTATGACGTAGTGACATAGGTCCCTATTACATACTGAAACAACGATTTTTTAATTACTTGATTTACAAAAGACTTAGGGGTGATAGTCTAGTAAAAAGCGATGGAAAAAATTTACTTAAAAATAAATGTACAATATCTCTGTAAGAAAATACTTTGACAATAAACTGTTGTTTCAGTATTGTTGTAACATATGAATGCACATACAGTAAAATTTTTACCTCTCTGTCTCCAGTAGTTTGTGAGAAAATGTTCCCTATAGTAGGCATATATTAACATTGCGGGGATAGGTGATTCCGTATCCCCTTAACTGCTAAGGTCATCAGTCCCTAAGCTTACCCACTACTTAACCTAAATTATCCTAAGGACAAACACACACAAACAGTCGCCCGAGGGAGGACTCGAAACTCCGCCGGGACCTGCGGCACAATCCATGACTGCAGCGCCTCAGACCGGACGGGCCTAGAACCGCTCGGCCACACCGGCCGGCATGAAATCTATATATATCAAATAGATTCTGTCTTATTCATTAAACACTAACTCTGACCATACTGTCACGTGAGATCTCTGATCACTGAACACATGCTCGCATAGTAAATGGCAGTACTTGCCCAAAATATCGAGAAATGACTGACTCGAATTTCACAACCACACACACAGACATACTTCCTGTGAGAAAGCTTTATAGATCACTATCAGTCTCTCCGGAATTCATGAACTTTTATTTATTTATTTATTTATCTTCTTTCTCTATGTCTGACTGGTTTGATGCTGCCCGCCACGAATTCCTCTCCTGTGCCAAGCTCTTCATCTCAGAGTAGCACTTGCAACCTACGTCCTCATTTATTTGCCAGATGTATTTCAATCTCTGTCTTCTTCTACAGTTTTTACCCTCTACTGCTCCCTCTAGCAGCATGGAAATTTTTTCCTTACGTCTTAACAGATGTCCTATCGTTTTGTCCCTTATTTTTGTCAATTTTATCTTGTTTCCCATACATTTCTTTCCTCTCCGATTCTGCGCAGAACCTCCGCATTCCTTATCAGTCCACCTGATCTTTACAGTCTTCTGTAACACCACATCTCACATGCTTCGATTCGCTTCCTCCGGTTTCCCCACAGTCCACGTTTCACTATCATACAATGTTGTGCTCCAAACGTTCATTCTCAGAAATTTCTTCCTCAAATTAAGGCCTATGATTTATACTAGTAGAGTTGCCTTTACTTGTCTGCTTATGATGTTCTCCTTGCTCCATCCGTCATCAGTTATTTTGCTGCCTAGGGAGGAGAATTCCTTAACTTCACCTACTTCGTGACCATCAATCCTGATGTTAAGTTTCTCGCTGTTCTTATTTCTGCTACATCTCATTACTTCCGGCCTTGTTCTATTCACACTTAATCCACATTCTGTACTCATAAAACTGTTCATTCTCTTCCGCAGATTCTCCAATTCTTCTTCAGTAGCAATGGCATCAGCAAAAGTTATCATTGATACCCTTTTGTCCTTAATTTTAATCTACTTCTGAACCTTTCTTTTATTATCATCATTGCTTCTTCGATGTATAGACTAAACCATAGGGGAGAAGGTCTACGTCCCTGTATTATACCCTTTTTAATCCCAGCACTTCGTTCTGGGTTCTTATTATTCCCTCTTGGCTCTTGTACCTGTTTTATATTACCCTTGTCTTCCTGTAGCTTATCCCTCTCTTTCTCAGAGTTTCGAACATCTTACACCACATGACATTATCGAAAGCTTTTTCAAAGTCGACAAAACCTATGAAAGTATCTTGATTTTTTTGTCTCTTCCACTAACAGCCGCAACGTCAGAACTGCCTCTCTGGCGCCTTTGCCTTTCCTAAAACCAAACTGGTCGTCATGTACACATCGAAAATTATATTTTCCATTCTTCCGTATATTATTCCCGTCAGGCGCATGTATGCACGAGCCTTTATGCTGATTAAGCGATTATTCTAGCGCTTGTCAGCTCTTGCTATCTCCGGAATCGTGGGTGATATTTTTACGAAAGTTAAATGGTATATCGCCAGACTCATACATTCTACTCACCAATACGATTAGTTGTTTTGCTGTCACTTCCCCCAATTATTTTAGAAATTCTGAAGCAAGGTTTCCATCCCTTCTGCCTCATTCGATCGTAAGTCTTCCAAATTTCGTTTAAATTCTGGTTCCAATACCGGATCCCCTATCTCTGCTGTATCAACTCCTGTTTCTTCTACTATCACATCAAACAAATATTTCCTCTCACAGGGGCCTTATGCACTCTTCCTACCTATCCGCTCTCTCCCCTGCGTTTTACTCTTAATGTTACCTTCTTTGTTTTAATTTCACCCAAGATTATTTTGACATTTCTATATACTGATTCAGTCCTCCCGGCAATCATTTCTTTTTCTATTTCTTCACGTTTTTCGTACAACCATTTCGTGCTAGCTTCCCTGCAGTTCCTGTATATTTCATTCCTCAACGACTTATATTTCCGTATTTCCGAATTTCAATGAACATTTTTGTATTTCCATCTTTCATCTATCAACTGAAGTTTTTCTCCTTTTTCCCATGGTTTCTTCGAAGTTACCTTCTTTGCACCCACGTTTCCTTTTCCAACTTCTGTCATTGCCCTTTTTAGAGTTACATACCTCTTCAACTGAAATGCCTACTGAGCTATTCCTTATCACAGTATTTATAGCCTTCGAGAACTTCAAGCGTATCCCTTCATTTCTTGGTACATCCATATTCAACTTCTTTGCCTAGTGATTCTTTCTGACTGGTATCAAATGTGAGTTTGTATCTAGGTACGCCTTAAGTCTAGTATCTGATTTCGGAATCTATGCCTGGTCATGATGTAATCTAACTGGAATCTTGCCATCCCTCCCGGACTTTTTCAAGTATACCTCCTCACCTTGTGACTCCTGAACGGCGAATTCGCTACTTCTAGCTGAAATTTATTGCAAAACTCAGTTTTTCTCCTGTCTCATTCCTTGTCGCAAGCCAGTATCTTTCCGTAAATCCTACAACCCCATTCCAATCCCCCATGACTACTACATTTTAATTCCCTTTTACGTACTGAATTACCTGTTAAGGATTATCATGTACTTTCTATACCTCTTCATCTTCGGCTTGCGACGTCGGCGTATATAGCTGAACTACCGTAGTTGGTGTTGGTTCGCTGTCGATTCTGATTAGAGCAAACCTGTCTCAGGACTGTTCACAGTAACTCTCTGTCCTACCTTTCTGCTCATAACCAATCCTATTCCCCTTCTACCATTTTCCGCTGCCGTTGATATTACCTTATAGTCATCAGACCATAAATCCTGCTCTTCTTTCGATTCACTTCACTGAACCCCACAACATCTAGGTTGAATGTAGCTTCCCTATCACCTTCAAACCTCTGACATTTCACGCCCCGGCGTGTAGGACGTTATCCGTTCGTTTGTTATTCCAACTTTTTCCTAAATTCACCTCCCCCTTGGCAGCCCGCTCCTGGAGATCAAAATACAGAACTATTCAGGAATCTTTGGCCAATGCAGAGATTATTCAATAACATGCCACATGTCCTATTGGTGCACATTATGTGTCTTTAATGCAGTCGTTTCCATTTCCATCGGTACCCTCATGAAGCTGATCATTGCTAATTCTTCCGCCTTTAGTGACAGTTTCCCACTCCAAGGGCAAGAGACTGCCCTGAAACTCTATTCGCTCCTCCGCCCCCTTCAAAAATCCCGCTGGCAAAATGAGGGTACTTCTTACCCCGGAAGTCTTCGGCTGCCATTGCTGATGATTTTTATTCAAAATTTAAGTTGTGGCGACGTTCGAGCCCGGGACCAAGGACGTCTTGATTCTTAGTGAAAGACGCTAGCTCTACTTTACAGGTACTATGAACGTTCTTAAATATTTTCTCGACCCCATGTCCTCGATGTGTTTTCTTCACCTCAAGGGGTACCAAACGTCTCATCGAATCCGTGAACTCCAAGTAGTTCCACGAAACTGTTTTGCATTTAGGTCTCTCAGCCAACCAAACACATTAACAGAATGCGAGCAAATTTAGAGACCAGTGTTGAAATACAACAGTTCGTACCGTTTAGAAATGATGAGAATAAGCCACACCAGGGCACATATCGAGCCACATAAACAGTGTTTCTTTCATTCTCATTACTCGAATAGGAAAGGGGAGTATGTCCCTGATAATAGTTGAAACACGTATGTAACATAGCAGCGATGGCGAGGCATTGTAGCATCTGTGACCAGAGAGTATGCGCTTGACCGCGCGAGTGTTGCGAGCGGTTCTCAGTCTGTGAGTAGTCAGTCAGTCTGTCGTTGCGAGTCTGTCAGTAAGTCGTTGCGAGTCTGTAGCTCTGTCTAGTTGAGAGCAGTACTCGGTCTGTAGTCGTCATGCAGAGCGGTCGGTCAGTAGTAGCAGCCCAGGGCGGTTGTGTGATGTAGGCGGTCGGCAACACTGGTCAAGATGAGGAATAAGGTATACTGTTAATTAATATAATCATTAGATAATGAAAAATTTTATTTATTGTAATTATTCTCCAACAAGTCTCCCAATAATAATTTTTTATTTCAAAAGCATTTTCTCAAAAATTTAATTTTTTATTGAACTCAAGATTTCGTTGCACTTCCCATTTCATTCCACTTCTTTTGAAGAAAAATTCCACTAAAATCACAAAAAAAGAGAATATTATTATTTGCAATGCAGTTCCTCCAAGCGGTGCGCAACAACAAGAGCAGATATGTGACATCCATTTATTCTGAGGTAAGACTTTAATTCTGATTGTTTTACACAGGGCCAAAGACCGATATTTCGGTTTAATTGAATTTTCTTGTCACTGAATGGACTTTAATTTTTTGAAGGATTGATATTTGAGTCAGATTGCGTATTTCACATTTTTGTTGCCATTGTCAGTACATTTCATTGTGGGCAGGTTATGCATAGCGCAATGTCCATTAGCATTCATAATTAAATATTGTCGTGTTTCTTTCTTTCAAATTTTTATGGGGAGGTTACACTTGGCTCCCATTTCTATTAAGTATTGCTATATTTTCTTTAAAATTGCGGTGGGGAGGTTACACTTGGCGACACCCAGTCCAGGATCGTATTTCGTTGAGAGTCTTTTGAACAACAGTCAGATATCTGCTCTTGTTTGCTTAGATATAATTAGGATTTAGCGCAACGCTTTTAATAATATTGTGACTTTTTTTCTACAGGTCAACGGCAATTTGCTGCTTTGTTGTATTTGTGTGTTGCTTTTGCATTGTGCTTATTTGTTTTGTGAAAAATTTTGACTATTGTAAAAATGCCGCGAAAGACTGTGAATAGTGTATCGCGAAGTATTGTGAATGAAATTATCGACTTAAACAACGTGACCGATAGTAATTGTGATACGCAACGTAATGATGACAATCCTGCGTTCACTAACAATCAGTGCATTCCAACCACTAATGATGACTTTCACCTTAATGATGAACAAACGAACTCAATTGTCTCGTCTGTTAACTTGACGACAATTGATGACGCAGAATGCTCTATGGTAATGAGCGCTGCAGAGCTTAACACACCCGATTTGGAAAATTCAAGTAACGTACAGGCAAATTTGTCTAATGAAAGTGGTCAGTGTACCGAAAATACGACGGACTCGAGTGAGAAACGTTTTTGTAAATTACAGAATGACCAAATGGTCATACAAAGCGCAACAATTCCATATACACGATCAAACAGCACAGTTGATGGAGTGGGTAATGTTACTTTGGATCAATTTATGGCAATAATGCTACAGTTTGGGAACGAACTTATTGAAAATTTCAAACAACTTAGGGAAGATAACAAACAAAAGAACGAAAAACTAGACAAACTTAGTGAGAAACTTGATGAGCAGAACAAACGACTGCAAGAAGAAAACAAACAATTTAGAGAACGGAACAAACAATTTTCTGAAAGTATTAAACAGCCGAGAGAAAAACACGATAATGTTAATGAACAGAACAAACAAGTTAGGGAAGAGATTACAGCTGTTACCGTTAAATGTCAGGACAGTAAAGAACAATTACATGCGGATACTAAGGCTTGTGCTAATAACAGTAATGAAGAAGTTGGCACTGTTGCACAAGGCTTAGATAATTCAAATGCAACACAGATCCACGAAATTAATGTAGTCACTGAACAATGCCCTAAAAACGCAGTACAGATTCGCAACGAAGTTAATTTAGAGTCACTGGAAGTTTCACACACTCCGAATACGGAAGTCAATAATAAAAGTGAACGACAGAACAACCAAAATGTCGAAAGTTCTGAAGTAACAGAATTAAAAACTATTTCAGTCACCAATATGCCACAACAGACGCCACTTTATGAACATGTGTCAGAGTCACGCAGCGCGTATAATGCGAGTAATTTACAGAGACTACGAGACGTAAAATCCGAAAAGCCACGCGACTTAAAATCTGAAAAGCTACGTAACTTGAAGTACGAAATCACACAGACAAACAGACTTTCACACAAACCTGAACGTATTATCAAATTCAATGACGAGAACGTAGATTACGAGAAATTTTTATCCGCAGGAAAATGTAAGGAATTTAATAATGACAGCGCACAGATGCACGATTTGCACTGTATACGACAATTTATCTTTGTACATTCACCGCTATTGCCTGTAATGCAGAAGCTAGCTTTGAACCAGATGCGACAATTTATTTTTGTATTTACAACAGCACTGCCTGTAATGAAGAAATTTGAATTAGCACGGATACAACAATTTGCCTTTGAAATTTTACCGCTATTGCCTATAACACAAAAGCTAAAATTTATTTGCAGTGCGTAATAGACCTCAGGGGATTCATTACGCTTTAATGAATATGTGCCGTAGCGAGCATAGGGCCCCGAGCTGTAGTAGTGCTGTTTCATCTTTAGTTTTCTGCACTGCTGCCTTTTCTTCTACTATCCTTTATATCTATCAAAACTGCTCTTTAACTATTGCTCTATCTAGGATTAAGAATATGTAATGAAAACCCGATGTGACAAATTTTTACTGAAAGTGACAACATTCTTTAGGCACTCCAAAACCAGCGTAATTTTAATTACAGATAAAATCGTAATCATCAGTATGTGTAAAATTAACAGCAAACGCATTTTTTTTGTAACAATAGACGTTTTTCACCGCAACAGCATGAAAGTCAACCGCTTAGCATACGTAACTAACAATGCAGTCTACAAGGTCAACCTAACTTTAATGTTTCGCCGCGTGCATGTATAGTCTCAGCTCCAACAAATAGTAACGCATGGCAGCAAAGAAATAACTACGTACAGACAACACACTATTTCAACTCGTATCACAATGCGCCGTATAGAAATTACTATCATGACAGACGTAAAAAAAAAAAAAAAAAAAAAAAAAAAATGATGAGCACAATTTTCAGCGTACATTTAATAACAGTCGATCTTATGAGCAGCAACAACATCAGCAACAACAAGTAATCATGAATGAAGCAGACAATAGGTGTCATCCATAGCGTAACACGTCAGTAAGAAATAACAGAACAGTTCTTATAGTCTAAATACCACAGCATCCTCCCGTAAATAATAGCACGTACGACAGAATTTGACCAGACACAGTACAGGTTTCATATTCCAGTAACGTAAGCAATAATTTTGACACGCAGAATCTTCTTCACGAAAATGTTATTAATTTTGACGCCATCCGACACACGTTTGCATTAAAGACAGAATTACGACGTATGTAGACGACATTCTTATCGCAGAAGCTAACTGGTCCGAACACAATCTGATTCTTGAACAACTGTTACAAACTTTTCATGCACAAGGACTTACAGTTAACCTCAGTAAATCGCATTTTGGCAAAACTTCCATAAAATTTCTTGGACACGTAATTTCAGCAGAAGGCATTGCGCCTGATCCAGAAAAACTTCAAGCTCTACGTGACATTACTGTTCCTACGACGAAGAAGCAATTACGCAGTTTTTTGGGCTTAATTAACTTTTTTCGTAAATTTATTCATCATTCTGCTTTAGACACGCCTAGACTATGCCAATTAACAGGTAAAAACAGTATTTGGTCTTGGGATAAGCAAGCACACTCTGAATTCATGAACCTGAAACATGCTTTGTTGAATGCACCACTTTTATCGCACCCAGATCTTACTAGAAATTTTTTCATTACCACCGACAGTTCCAACACCGCTTTAGGCGTACACATTTTCCAGGAAATAGAAGAAGATGGCTCTACAGTAATTAAAAACATCGCATTTGCAAGTCGCATTTTGTCACCTGCTGAGCGAAATTATTCTGTTACAGAACTTGAAACATTATGTGTTGTATGGGCTTTTACGAGATTTCGGCACTTTCTTTATGGCAGACATACCACCGTCTACACAGACCACAGAGCGATACAATTTTTACTTTCAGCTAAATTTACTCACGACAGATTAAGTAGATGGAAACTGTATTTACAGGAATTTAATTTTACAATAGTTCACATTCCCGGCACACAAAATGTTATAGCAGACGCACTATCGCGTTCTCTCGGCAACAATCAGCAAGACGTAGCAACCCACTTCTGCAAAGCAAATTTCAGTGTCATGTACATTCAGCAAGTTGCATTTGAAAACTTTATTTCATCGTCATTACAGGACATAGCGCAAGAACAAAATAAAGACAATGTGCGGAAAGAAATTAAACACCTTTGGCTAGATAAGAATAATGTTACGATTAGAAACCACTACACTGTACGCAATGACATTTTGTTTCGCCGCTCTCATCCTGACAGCAACAATTGGTTATTATGCATACCTGACGAACTGGTCAACAAATTAATTTGGTACACTCATTTAAGTTACGCACATTACGGAGCAAGAAAATGTTTTCTTATACTGAGACAGAACTGTTATTTTGCCAACATGGAGAAACGTATACGACGAGTTTTAGCGTCTTGTAAAATTTGCCAGAAAGCTAAATCAGACACCACTTCACATATTCCTCCATTATATCCCATTATACCTGTTAAATTAAGACATATGGCCGCTGTAGATATTTTTGGTCCAATTCCCAGAACTAACAGAGGTTTTTGCTACATCTTTGTCGCTGTTGAGCTCACTTCAAAATTTGTTACTTTCACTCCGTTACGCAAAGCTACTGCTAAAACTGTTTCGAAAGCATTTGTGAAACATTTTCTATTTCATGTAGGGCATGTAATGAAAGTAATTTCTGACAATGGATCTCAATTTCGTAGTAGCGTATGGACACGCATGTTACGAGCTAGAAACATTTCTCCGATCTATATATCCAAGTACCACGCTTCTTCGAACCCCTGTGAAAGATTAATGAAGGAAATTGGTAAGCTGTGCCAAATATACTGCCACAAAAGACATATTGATTGGGATACACACATACTCTCATTCCAAGATGTAATTAATTCCATTCCAAATGAATCCACTATGCTATCTCCGACTGTTATACTGAAAAACGTTGAACCACCGAACAAAATTAAAGAATTAATAGAATTTCCCAAAAGTCGTCGCCTACGACACCACGAAATAATTAACATTGCGCTGAAGAACATCAAACGTGCCGCAGAGCGCCGGAGAAGACAGCAAAAACAGGTTTGTAGACGCCGAGACTTTCACGTTGGACAGAAGATACTAGTACGTACACACTATTTATCCAGCAAATTAAAAGGTAAGTGCAGTAAATTTGAACTTCTATACGCAGGTCCATATCGGATTCGCAGCATCCCTCACCCCAATGTTGCACACGTCGAAACTTTGAGAACCAGAAAATCGAAAGGCAATCACCATATATCAAACATTAAACCGTTTATTGAGTGAAACCACTGTATGATTCAACACACTATGATGCCATTTACTAATGCAATTATTTCACGTGACTAATTATTGATGATTATCGTATTTTTTCTTGGCAAGTGCCCGGCAAGGTAAGGTTAGCAGGTCGCTCTTCTTGTCGTTACACATCAGACCGTGCATATTTTTCCAGATGAATTGACACATTTACGACTATTTCTGCAATTATATTTATGTGACTACCTATTGATGATTATCGTATTTTTTCTTGGCAAGTGCCCGGCAAGGTAAGGTTAGCAGGTCGCTTTTCTTGTCGTTACACATCAGACCGTGCACATTTTCCATTTTTTTGTGTATGTGACTGTACTCCAGTTTTGTTTGTATGGACTATGAAATAGTTAAGATATAACGCCCACCAGTCGACTTTGACATTTTTTTTGCCTTATGACATCTCAACATCGTGACTGTTTCACATTTTTTTTTTTTGCTGCTGCATTGTATTATTCTGTGTATATTTTTGCATCTGAACACGGTCAACGTCTTTAACATATTACGTTTTCTGTCATGTTATGCTGTATGGTTAATTCTGTCACCATAAACCAGTCATTATTTAGTGGGTATATGATTTAAATGCAGGACATTAATCTTTGTTCATCAATTTCAGAAAGGAATGATGATTCTAAGAAATAAATTTAACATAAATGGGAATTTCACCTACGGAATAAACGAAAGGAGATGCAATAACTTTATGAGGAAGAGTAAATGGATCAGGATTAACAAATATTAACAAGAATATACTATACTCATCACAGAATAGCAGTCTTAACTAATTTTTTCTTGCAGAATACAAGGTGATTGATGCAGGCTGTCAGAGAGAACTACACATCTTAGTTTTAGTGATGAAATATGCTAGAGATAAGGAATAGTTATGTAATGAGTAACGAAGTGATTTTTTGCAGATGATAATGAGTACTGATGAATAATGATGAAGGATATGATGTTATGAATAATGAAGTTTTTCTTTACAGATGATGATAATAGTGAAGTTATGATGATATGGATAATGAAGTTTTTTTTTTTACAGATGAGGATAATGTTGAAGTAATGTATTTATGCTACGTAGTTATTTAAGTATTTGTTGCAGTTTGCTTTGACAGCAGGTGTTACATTGCATAGTAGGATGACTGAAAGTTTTGGAAAGGACAGCTATGGAACACATTTTTATACACACTTCACTGCCTGTTAATTCGAAGTTCACTACTTTTCAGCATAGTGTGCGTTTCTTCTTTCAGGTCAATAATCCGTTTTTGTATTTTTTTTCAGGAGAAGTTTTTCATGACACTTACTAAACCTGTTACTTATTATACCTGTTCTAGTACTTGCATTTTTATATTTTTACCCATTTGTGTCTATCGTTTATAAATGTGATCACATGTACTGCCTTGTTACATAATCTTGCTACAGCTGACTCATGACGAATGACGTTACCTATCCTCATTTGCAGCAATAGGTCAAAAGCAAATAGTGTTATGCCTCACCAATTAATTATCGATCCCAACGCAATGCATTGCTAAAAGAGGTATTACCAGTCCCACATAATGTCACTAGTTTATGATAATTCTGAATAATACTGATTAGCTCTGAATAGTATGTCACTTCAGTAATGACTTCTTAATGAGACTATATTCAAAATGATGCTTTGTCACTAACTAATAACTGCCACTGTTTATTGTAATGATACCACTTATAATGCCTGTGATTACTAATGATTTGCCTGTAATTAACTGATTTTAATAATGACTTTGTAATGGTCTGAATACTACTGAAGGAGGAACACTGTTTATTGTAATGATACCACTTATAATGCCTGTGATTACTAATGATTTGCCTGTAATTAACTGATTTTAATAATGACTTTGTAATGGTCTGAATACTACTGAAGGAGGAACACTGTTTATTGTAATGTTACCACTTATAATGCCTGTGATTACTAATGATTTGACTGTAATTAACTGATTTTAATAATGACTCTGTAATGATCTGAATACTACTGAAGGAGGAACACTGTTTATTGTAATGATACTACTTATAAGGCCTGTGATTATTAATGATTTGACTGTAATTAACTGATTTTTAATAATGACTTCGTAATAATCTGAATAATACTGAATGATGATTCTATTCAATACTTGCTGGCCACTGAGTGCCAATTATTAATGTCACTCCACGAATTGTGATTAATTATGCCATTGATTAGCTCTTGTTTCCAATGTTGATACTTTGTAACCAGAAAAGAATGTGACTGTTTAATAATGCTTTGTAATTAGGAGAAGGCTAATAATTCTTACTATATTGGAATTTCAAATGATTAATTAACGATGCCATACTTTGTTATTGGAAATGAATGTGACTGTTTCATAATGCTTTGTAATTAGGAAAAGACTAGTGATTCTTAATAGATTGGAATGACACATAATTAATTAACTATGGTACTGTTTAATAATGCTTTGTAATTAATTAAGGCTAATAATTCTTACTATATTGAAATGACAAATGATTAATTGATTAACTGTAATTAGACAAATGATTAATTAACGACAAATGATTAATTAACTGTAATTAGACAAATGATCAATTAACGACAAATGATTAATTAACTGTAATTAGGAAAAGGCTAATGATTATTGGAATGACAAATGATTAATTAACTGTAATTAGGAAAAGGTTAATGATTCTTAATTATACTCTGTAACTGAAAAGAATGCGATTATTTCATAATGCTTTGTAACCAGGAAAAGAAGGCTACTGATTCTATGTACAACAATTAACGAACATTTTTCTGTAATACTACATACTTGGTACAGAAATGTTCAATAACTGGGCTATGAATGCCACAAACTACTAATTAAGTCTGTAATTGTCAATATTATGTGACTTGATGTCCTTCACCTCATAAGCTGACTACCCTGAATTACTGCAATGTCCATTTGTCCTGTTTATCCTAGTGATCATGGAGCACTATCTTTGGTTTTGCACTAATTCTACGTTGGTGTGCCTTGTAAGAGTGTGGTGTTGACACGACATGCTGTCCACCACCATGAGCGATGAAGACATTATTATGGTCCCACTGTTTGGTGTACCTAATGTACTGCCAAAATGAAAACATGGAACATTACTACGACAGTTCAGTGTCTTGGCTACACTGATAAATTCTGATGGGAAAAGAACTTCAAGTTGTGTCACTTGGTGTTGTACTTCTGTGGAAAGATATGGACTTTCAGAGCAGCTGTGTGCAATCTAAAGTGCTACAACCATGATGCAATCCTTCCCTTTCCTATCCTGATTCTTGTCACATAAAGAAAAAATTTTGGTAACATCATTTATGTTCATAGGTTATACATTTTTCGATTCGCTGAACTCCAATGCGAGTACACTTATGTCACTTGTCAACATAATATTTTTGCCAGTCTGTTCATTTGTTCTGAATATGCTAAAGAATTTTTTCAGTGCCTGTGCACTTTGTTATCTGTCAAATAATTTGTATATACTTTTCTGATTTGCTACTATGTTTTGTACTCACATTTTGTCTTTGTCTGATATATTTTGTACTTAGTGCGTGTGCACAACATATACTTTATGTACTACATATAATTATTCTTGCCAATCTGTTTATTTGTTCTGCATCTGATTTGCTACTATGTTTTGTACTCACATTTGTCTTTGTCTGATATATTTTGTACTTAGTGCGTGTGCACAACATTTACTTTATGTACTACATCTAATTATTCTTGCCAGTCTGTTTATTTGTTCTGCATATGCTAAAGAATTTTTTCAGTGCCTGTGCACTTTATCTGTCAAATAATTTGTATATACTTTTCTGATTTGCTACTATGTTTTGTACTCACATTTTGTCTTTGTCTGATATATTTTGTACTTAGTGCGTGTGCACAACATTTAAATATTCTGTAACTTGTAGAATTTTGTTAATTAAAGAAAAATTTTGCCGCGCTTGGCAAGTCCAAATGACTCACCATCGCTGCCAAATTTTTGCCCCCCCAGTGGAGGGTTATGAAACACGTATGTAACATAGCAGCGATGGCGAGGCATTGTAGCATCTGTGACCAGAGAGTATGCGCTTGACCGCGCGAGTGTTGCGAGCGGTTCTCAGTCTGTGAGTAGTCAGTCAGTCTGTCGTTGCGAGTCTGTCAGTAAGTCGTTGCGAGTCTGTAGCTCTGTCTAGTTGAGAGCAGTACTCGGTCTGTAGTCGTCATGCAGAGCGGTCGGTCAGTAGTAGCAGCCCAGGGCGGTTGTGTGATGTAGGCGGTCGGCAACACTGGTCAAGATGAGGAATAAGGTATACTGTTAATTAATATAATCATTAGATAATGAAAAATTTTATTTATTGTAATTATTCTCCAACAAGTCTCCCAATAATAATTTTTTATTTCAAAAGCATTTTCTCAAAAATTTAATTTTTTATTGAACTCAAGATTTCGTTGCACTTCCCATTTCATTCCACTTCTTTTGAAGAAAAATTCCACTAAAATCACAAAAAAAGAGAATATTATTATTTGCAATGCAGTTCCTCCAAGCGGTGCGCAACAACAAGAGCAGATATGTGACATCCATTTATTCTGAGGTAAGACTTTAATTCTGATTGTTTTACACAGGGCCAAAGACCGATATTTCGGTTTAATTGAATTTTCTTGTCACTGAATGGACTTTAATTTTTTGAAGGATTGATATTTGAGTCAGATTGCGTATTTCACATTTTTGTTGCCATTGTCAGTACATTTCATTGTGGGCAGGTTATGCATAGCGCAATGTCCATTAGCATTCATAATTAAATATTGTCGTGTTTCTTTCTTTCAAATTTTTATGGGGAGGTTACACTTGGCTCCCATTTCTATTAAGTATTGCTATATTTTCTTTAAAATTGCGGTGGGGAGGTTACATAGTACATTGGAGGGCAGTGTGGAGGGTAAAAGTCGTAGAGGGAGACCAAGAGATGAATACACTAAGCAGATTCAGAAGGATGTAGGTTGCAGTAAGTACTGGGAGATGAAGAAGCTTGCACAGGATAGAGTAACATGGAGAGCTGCATCAAATCAGTTTTAGGACTGAAGACCACAACTACAACAACAATAGTACAAAGTACGCTCCACTACGCATTGTACGATGGATTTCTGAAAAGTAGCTTGTATGGATATCTGTTTCTTAATACTTGATAATTATATATCGCAATAATGAGCAACCAGTTGCATGAAATAAATATAATTTCTTAACCAGTTTCGGGCACTTATTACCTTCCTTCAGAAGGCTGTGCGGGAAATATACTACAAACAAGCAGAAGTCAGATAAAAATATTAAAATTAAGGATGAAAAGTTAAAAAATTTTAAAAATTTGAAGATAAAAAATGGTGCATTCTTATACACGTCGCGTTATTTGCGGAAGTCAACTGTCAGCTCCATAGAGCAAACTGCCGTGGTCATAAAAAATGCAATACAATGAGTAGTACAGTTCTGAATCCATTAATACAACAAGAGCTTGTAAATAAACATTTGGCTCTTAGTGAATATGCGAAAATGATATAAAGAAGCCAAACAAAAAGTGCAGACTCCATACCAGAACTTGATGCAATTCTCGTCCTACGTTGGTGTCCGTATTTCCTGCTGCCTCACCATTGGTATCTCCATATCAATTCAGCGACGTGTTCTAAAACGTACCATACGATTGGTATAAATGCTGTTGGGTACAATTGTTTCACAAAGTATTGTGGTTTCATTGTAATATAATTATGCCCGCGCTTCTTTTTCTCTATAGTCACTTTCCGATACTTAATATTAGCTAACGACTGAAAACTCTCTCTACACTTGCTCCAGTCAGAAGTACCAGCCACATGATGCGCTTGGCATTTTATTTTTATTGATATGTTCCCTACTAGCATACTACTGACTTCACTGCAGCTGCTTGGGATTAGTTCCCAAATTTCCCATCCATAGCGCCTTTTGTGGTTGATATTAAATTATTTTAATTATCATTAGATCTTTTATATTACTTATTACGCTGCTTATGTCTACTTATAGTTTCACTTATGTCTTACGAATACTATAGTTGTGTACGGTTTTGTTTTATTATTTTGTTGTACTTTCACTCCACCCTGAGACCAACTTTAAGATATGTGTATCATTAGCTGATTAGTTTCAGTCCTGGCTTGATGTTTGCACTTGTTTGGCTTCTTTATACCATTTTTGTACAGTTACTATGAACCAAATTAAGCATATTATGTTACTTATTGCTCTAGTACTTTTAGGACCACAACATTTTGCTGTACGCATCTTATTGTTGACACTTACAGATAATGCGATGGGTATAAATGTGTACTACTTTTTATCTATAAATTTTTTAAACATTTTAAAATCTTTTCGTCAGTAATTTTAATATTTCTATCAGACGTCTACTTATTTGTGGTGTCTTTCCCTGCGTAGTCTTCTGAAATTTAATTTCTTAACCAGTTTCGGGCACTTATTACCTTCCCTCAGAAGGCTGTGCGGAAAATATACCACAAACAAGCAGAAGTCAGATATTAAATTTCTTTTATACAACTGGCTGCTGACTACTGCGATATAGACAACTATTGTTACTGGTGTTGGATAGAACTCGTCATAAATATTATATTTCAATTAACGGCAGTTTTAGCTACTACGCAATGTTTCTCAGGTCGTCGGTGATACGTTGTTATCACAGGACAAGAAGGAACCTAATTGTGTGTGCGTGTGCGAGTGTGTGTGTGTGTGTGTGTGTGTGTGTGTGTGTGTGGAGGGGAGAGGGGAGAGAGTGAGATCTGAAACCCTCACCTCCCTAATCGAATGCAGTATCTCAAGCCACTGCTCAAAAACTTCTGTCAGAAACCAACAGTTTCGTTGTGGAAATGAACTGTCTCGTTGGACGGTTACTTTGGGAGACCTACGCTGAACGAAAGTGCTAGAGTGGTGGTTAAATAATCCGTCGTGTAAAAGAACTGAATACTTTACTGATGCCATAGCCACAAACGTTTTGTAACGCTAGTGTTTATTATTATACTGCACCGAACTACGAATTAGGATGAAGTAGAAGCCCAATTTAAATGTGAGATTGTAGAGAAGAGCCGGATTCCGAATGCGGTGCAGGATCTGGCACGGCATTCATACGCCACGGATCTCCAGTGGCTGCTTTTCCAGGTCAGGTCGATAAACGAGCAGGGGGACGACCTCGTAAAGGTCATTCACTTTGTGGGAAACCCTGGAGATTGAGGTCGGCGGCCAATTACGCGGCTGATGGCGGCCATTAGGGTGGTTTTTTAGCCGCCGAACTCCGGCATCGGACGGGGGGAAGGAATGTGGCACCGGGCTGCCGCGCTGCCCCCGTCATCGCCGTCGGCTGCTCCAGTTCTTTTGTTACGCCCTGATCGCACCCGCAGCAAGCCGCCTTCGGGGACGGGTGGCGCCTCGCCTGGCTCCCGCAAGGCACTGCTGCTACCTGAAGAGTGTTCAGAGGCCGAAACATCGTGTCCGCCGCCCATCGAAGACGTCATCGCAAAATATACCTGCGATTTAGGTCGTGTTTTCGTCCGTCAGGTGCTAGCTATTGTGGCCTTTTACAGTTGCTCTCTTTTACTGACGAAGTTCCTAACTTCTCGTTGTCTATCCTAGGTGTCTTCATCCCTGGCTGATAAGTAAACACACGTTTTGGAACACCAATGCAGCCTACTCTATTTGATTTATCCATTTTGTGTTATAGTTCTGCATACAATCACTTACATTTCGTATTTGTAATACTGTAATTTGCTACTGGTTTAGCCTACTAAGGACCACACGAAATAACATACGTCTTCTTTCTTTTCTCCTTCCTTTTTTTCCTATGATTTTCTCTTTTTTCTTTTGTTCATATTGGGCCACTATTTCTCTTGTTTTTGCTCCCGGAAGTCCTTGGAACTTTTTTATTTTTGCCCTGAGCTTCCTCTTGCTCCTATTTCTTCGTCCGTTATTTCCATTTCTTTCAAGTATGCTTTAACTTCGTTGATCCACATCACTGACATTTTTAGGTTTCTGTCAAAAAAGTTAAAAGTCCTTTTTGTTTTCCTCTATTCATTTATCCTTTTTAGGTATACGTAAGATACACCTCTTCTCTTCCTTATTGTGTCAGATATTGGATATTGCTTCTATTTCTTTATAAAATTCTTTATTACTTCCTAATTTATATTTCCCTTTCTCACCTTTTGCACCCAACACTTCCCTGATTGTTTTCTTTCCTTCCTTTGCACTTCACTTAATTGTTTAGCTGTATTTAACGAAAGGTGATCTGAATCATAGCGACATTCTGGCTTAATAACAATGTTGTCGCTCCAGAGTTTTGCATTTATGCAAATAGATTTCTTTTATGGAGGTATTTTGTTAGTCCAAAAGCCATTTGGGTTTACTTTGCGCTTGTGAAGTCAGAGTCTTTATTCAAAGTATTTGGTTGTGTTATTTCATTTAAAAATTTAAGTTCTGTAGTCTCTTTTAGTCCTCCATAATCAGCTTCAATGTAGCTTGGTGCCTCCTTCGCGTCTGTCGCATACTTTTTTTTTTTTTTAAATATACATATCCCTGCTTTTGATCCTGTCTCTTCTAGGAGATTCATCTGTATGATGATGGCAAGATCGTCTGTAAAAGTCAATCAATCACATTAAAATTATCCCATTTTTCCTCAGTTGTCGTACTTTTAATTCCTTCTTCTTCTGTTCTTTCCTCTACTCCATAATTACCTTTTCAAGTACACGACTGAACTGTAGTGGGGGCAGTACATCTTCTCTTGTCCCAGTTCCGATTTCAAAACCCTGGAATTTCACCTAAAAATTTAATTGTTGATTTTGTTTGGTGTGTCTTCTATGATTGCCATTGATCTGTTGTCAGATCCAAACTCATTTAAGGTGCTGAATAATGTTTTCGTATCAAGTGAATCACATGCCTTTTTTGAAGACTACGATGTTATATAAATGCTTTCCGATCTCATTCTTCTACAACAGTTAATAAATTTCTGTGCAGCCTTTCATTCTTCTCATTCCTACCAGCTGTAAATGCTGTTTCTCTCACTACCATGCAACAGATTTAGAAGAGAGCGCTTTTTTGTATTTCTGATATCACCCGGAAGCTCAATTCTCAGCGACCTAAATATTTCGTTTCTAATGAGACAAGTGCTATTTTCTATTTTCTTGAGGACATATTCATTACAGAATATGACTCGACTGAATAAGTGACGTTCTTTCCGATTTGTTTCTCTGGGCTTTCCACTATTGCAATGTTTCCGCATGAAATACTGCGAAAAATGTATATACTGTAGAACCACGAAAAGTGTATCTCATTCTCAGTCATTTTACTTACGCTGGATGCTCCGTAGGACACGCTGTGTCGTCTTCTGCATAGTCGACTGAAATGTTTCGCATAAAACACAGAGACCGTTTGTACGTACGTAAAACTTCAGGAGAGCTGCTGAATGCTGAATTTTACCGCAAGGTCTTTTAGTTGACCTATGGTGTATATTAAAAGCATCGGTACCGTACCGTACTGCAACTACTATTTAAAACATTATCGACTTCAGTGTTCAAATGGTTCAAATGGTTCTGAGCACTATGAGACTTAACATCTGAGGTCACCAGTCCCCTAGAACTTAGAACTACTTAAACCTAACTTACCTAAGGACATCACACACATCCATGCCCGAGGTAGGATTCGAACCTACGACCGTAGCGGTCGCGTGGTTCCAGACTGAAGCGCCTAGAACCGCTCGGTCACAACGGCCGGCGACTTGAGTGTCTTAATGCGTTGTCTTAATTCATTTAAACCATTCACTCAGTTGTGAACTGTTAATCATGCATCGCTGCAGTTCAGTGTAACTGTATTACGTCTTGTATACTGCTTTGGGTTGCAGGTTAGATTAGACCATCTACAGTAAATTTTTTGATGACGAGACGACTTGCGTCTTAATCTTGTTTTAATATTGCTCTCTCTCTTTCTCTCTCTCTCTGTCCATCTGTACATTGCCGTGCGATGTGTTACAGAGTTAATGCACTAGATTCATATTCGGGAGGAAGGTGGCTCAAATCCCCGTCCGCCCATCAAATTTTTTGTTTTCCTTTATTTCCATAAATCACTTAAGGTGAATGCTGGGACGGTTCCTTGGAAGGAAGTGCGTGATTGCTTCCTCATCTTCTGTAATGCCAGTTTCTGCTCCGTCTCTTCCCTTCCTTCCTTTCTTTCTCTCTCTCTCTTTCTCTCTCTGTCGCTCTCTCTCTCTCTCTCTCTCTCTCTCTCTCTCTCTCTCTCTCTCTCTCTCTCTCTCTGCAAGGTTCGTTCTTATTTGCTACTAACAGTTTAGCCAGTGGCACTCAAGTTGACTTCCATGGCTGTAATACACTGCCCAGCCACATTAACGTGACCGACTGTCAAAAGTCTAAATAACGACCTTTTGCAGCGCGGACCGCTACAAGACGTGCAAAAAGACAGTCAGTGAGGTTCTGGAAGGTACCTACAGGGATGTGGAATCATGGTGACTCCAGTGCCGTTGCCAGATGCGCTAGGTTTCTCTGTTGAGGATCAGTGGCGTGAACAGCCCGATCCAGGTGGTGCCACAGATTCTCGATTGGATTTAAATCCGGCAAGTTTGGTGGCCAGGGGAGTACAGCAAACTCACCCTAGTGATGTTCGAACCACTCACGTACACTGCGAGCTGAGTGGCACATTGCATTGTACTGCTTTTAGATGCTACGGTGCCGAGGAAATAAACAGTGCATGTAGGAGTACACATGATCCCCAAGGATATATGCATATTTTTGTTGATCCATTGTACCTTCCAGAATGACGAGATCACCGAGGGGATGCCACGAAAACATTATCCAGACCATAACGCTTCCTCCTTGGGCCTAGACACTTCCGATAGTTGTTACAGATTGTCTGACTTCTTTCCGGTGGAGCATAAAACGAGATTAATCTGGAAAGGCCACCTGTCGCCACTCAATGGACGTCCAGTTACGTTTTTTGCGTTTGTACCAAATAAATTAACAAACGACGGAGCTCATCCTCCTTGCTACACAAAACGGGTTAGAACACTGTTGCAGAAACAACGAAACAAACATGCCAAATTTAAACAGACGCAAAATCCCCAAGATTGGTGAGCTTTTACAAAGCTCGAAATTTAGCGTGGACTTCAATGCGAGATGCTTATAACAGTTTCCACAACGAAACTTCGTCTCGAAACTTGTCAGAAAATCCAAAGAGATTCTGGTCGTATGTAAAGTTTGTTAGCGGCAAGAAACAATCAATGCCTTCTCTGCGAAATAGCAATGGAGATACTATCGAAGACAGTGGTGCCAAAGCAGAGTTACTAAACACAGCCTCCCGAAATGCCTTAAAAAAAGAAGACGAAGTAAATATTCCAGAATTATAATCGAGAACAGCTGCCAACATGAATAACGTAGAAGAAAATGTCTTCGGAGTAGTGAAGCAACTTAAATCACTTAATAAAAGCAAATCTTCT
Source organism: Schistocerca piceifrons (assembly GCF_021461385.2). Lineage (NCBI taxonomy): Eukaryota > Metazoa > Arthropoda > Insecta > Orthoptera > Acrididae > Schistocerca > Schistocerca piceifrons. The sequence continues at coordinate 753,625,516 of NC_060140.1, forward strand.
CATCCAGACTGTATACCGATTAGGTTCCTTTCAGAGTATGCTGATGCATTAGCTCCATACTTGACGATCATATAGAACGGTTTGCTCGACGAAAGATGGGTACCCAAAGACTGGAAAGTTGCACAGGTCACACCAATATTCAAGGAAGGTAGTAGGAGTAATCCCATAAATACAGGCCGATATCGTTAACGGCGATATGCAGCAGCATTTTAGAACATATATTGTGTTCGAACATTATGAATTACGCCGAAGAAAACGGTCTATCGACACACAGTCAATATGGGTTTAGAAAACATCGTTCCGATGAAACACAACTAGCTTTTTATTCACATAAAGTGTTGAGTGCAGTTGACAAGGGATTTCAGATCGATTCCGTATTTCTGTATTTCCGGAAGGCTTTTGACACTGTATCACACAAGCGACTCATATGAAATTGCGTGCTTATGGAATATATCCTCAGTTACGTGAATGGATTTGTGATTTCCTGTCAGAGATGTCACAGTTCTTAGTAATTGACGGAAAGTCATCGAGTACAACAGAAGTGATTTCTGACCTTCCCCAAGGTAGTGTTATAGGCCCTTTGCTATTCCTTATCTATATAAACGATTTTGAAGATGATCTGAGCAGTCGTCTTCGGTTGTTTGCAGATGTCGCCGTCGTTTATCGACTAATAAAGTCATCAGAAGATCAAAACAAACTGCAAAACGAATTAGAATAGATATGTGAATTGTGCGAAAAGGGGCAGTTGACCCTGAATAACGAAAAGTGTGAGGTCATCCACGTGAGTGCTAAAAGGAACTCGTTAGACTTCGGTTACACGATAAATCAGTCTAATCTAAAAACCGTAAATTCAACTAAATACCTAGCTAGGTATTACAATTACGAACAACTTAAATTGGAAGGAACACACAGAAAATGTTGTGGGGAAGGCTAATCAAAGACTGCGTTTTATTGGCAGGACACTTAGAATATGTAAGAGCCCTACCAAGGAGACTGCCTACACTAAACTTGTCCGTTCTCTTTTAGAATACTGCTGCACTGTGTAGGATCGTTACGAGATAGGACTGACGGAGTACATCGCAAAAGTTCCAAGAAATGCAGCACGTTTTGTATTTTCGCCAAATATGGCAGTGTTTGACTGAAATGATACGGGATTTGGGCTGGACATCATTAAAAGAAAGTCGTTTTTCGTTGCGACGGAATCTCCTCTCCAACTTTCTCCGCCGAACGCGAAAATATTTTGCTGACACCGACCTACTTAGGAAGGAACGATCACCAAGATAAAATAAGGGAAATCAGAGTTCATAAGGAAAGATGTAGGTGTTTATTCTTTCCGCCTGCTATACGAGATTGGAATAATAGAGAATTGTGAAGATGGTTCGATGAACCCTCTGCCAGGCACTTAAATATGATTTGTAGAGTATCCATGTAGATGTAGATGAAATTCCAGCCTACGTCGCCGATGAATAGCGGTCAGCATGAATGCATGAGCCAGGCATGTGCTGAGGTAGCTCAAACCCAGCACCGTGGGCTGAGCGACCGCTAAGGAGGCATTGTTGGCAGCTTCTTGGTCCATCTGAGCGGTCAGTTGCTCAACAGTTGCGCGTCTATTTGCCCGTACACGTCTTTTCAAGCGTCGCGCACCCCTCTCAGCTACTGCCCTGGTGCACCACAACTGTCTCGACCCCGGTTTTAGACGGCTATATTTTGCCATGCGTGATATACTTTAACCTTGGGGACGCGCAAAATGTTTGAAAGTTTAGCCGTTACGAAATTGTTTCTACCCTTGGCCAGAAAGTCAATGATCATGCCCTTTTGCACGATACGGTAACGACTGCACTCTTCTTCACGTCCACCTACCCCTCCCCCGCTCCTCCCTCCCCTCTCCCCCGCCCACCTTATACGCCTTATGTACCCTCCTTCGCTAGTACCGCCGTCTGCCGTCTGTGAGCGGTTATTGCACTTAAACATCGAGCATGCGTGGCGGTTATCCTAATGTGACTGGACTGTATATTTAGAGTATGTGAAAAGTACCAAACTACAGTTCATTGGGATTCCACATTAAAATGTAGGTTTCACGGTAGCTTTGGCAGCACATCTGTTGGCGAGTTTGAGAAAATAATCATTCCACAACAATGGAGCGTTACCTAGCAAGTCATACTCATTCCAATCATTTTAGAACGATTAATTTTTTATTATAAATATATCTAGCCTTGCTGTGTAAAACAATGAATTCGTTCTGCTGTAATTCTACGCAAAAACTGGTTTCTTGGTTCGAAATTCTATGGCAGTGTATCTCCGAGAGCTGAAACAATTTAAAAGAATCTATAGGCATTTAACTAGAAAAGAGGCATCTTGAAATTTGAATGTGTTTTGTAAAAGTTTTCCGAGATTAGGGACCTAAAAATGAGTTCCATTATTGAAACTCGTTCTATGATTTTATTTTTATTGTGGTTGTTACGTGAAGTGATGTATTCCAATAAGACTCAAACTAATAGTAGAAATATATTTCCAAGGAGCACTATTTATTGTTTTTGATAATATGGATAATCGAATATAGTAGAATTTTATCACTTTGACCATCCACTTCAGTATTACAAAGGGAAGAATATAAGCCAACCTATGTTTCTACAGAGGCTGTTTAATACAATGAACAGCAGACTAGCCAGCAAAAAATGCAGTTAGTAGCCAAAAATGAGTGGAACCAAAAATCTCTTGTACAGATTACCTTGTGAAAATAAAGTAAAAGTCAATTTTTTCTTTGAAGGGGAATTGATTGACATTTTAAAAATAAAGTTGTAAGACATATTCCACCTTACAGCTTTTCATTCAGAGACAGGCATGATTTGCAAATTTAACTGTATTTATAGAAGCTACTGATCCTGCTGCAATGGCTGCATAGTGTGTATGCTAAAGACCAAATTAGACAGTGCAGAATTTTCACGTTTCGTGCAAGACACCTAACTATCCTATGTCCTCTTCATCCTCACCGAAGTGTCAGGGATTATCTTGTTAAATACCAATTGTACATATTTTTCATTACATAGATTTCTTCAAGTATTTCATAATGCATTTAAAAATTACAAATTAGAGAAAACGCGCACACAAGATATATTCGCAGATGGTAAATACGGCAATAGTTAAAAATTACGGTAAGATGGGATTTTAATAATGAGTGCTAACAATAATGGGAATGAGGTAAACGGATGGAAGAGGGAGAGAAAGGGGAACGTGATGACACATGGTTAATGAATACGAGGTGCTATCCAAAAGATCCCTAAATTTGCATGACCTGCGGTTACAAACGGTAGTACAACGAAATGCTGCTAGGATCAGCATAATAGGTTTTTCGCTCTAAGTCAGAGGCTTCCAACCCGCTGACCAAAGCAAATATCAGTGTGTCAATGAGGCCCAAGATGAGAGCACCTATCACACGACCGGTAAAAAAGTAAAATAAAAAATCTCTTTCATGAAACTTCGTTTTTGTAAAGTTATCATAAACTGAGTATTTTCAATCTGAAACTTCCGGCTCACGAAGCTATTCTCTCATTTATTGCTCAGCGGCTAGTATGTTACGTAAGGCTCAAAAATACTCATCTTCTTCCATAGTGACCCAGGTAAGCTGAAAGAATGGATACCCCTGATCTAAGTAAACATGTTTATTGTTAGAGGGCAGTTTTCCATTGTGACGTTTCCTTGTGTTCGAGATTTTGCAATGATCGACCTGAGAGAAAACGGTTGCAGTACCAATTTGTTTTAAACTTGGCATGACAGCCGCAGAAACGAACAGAATGTTGGTACAACCATTCGGTAATGACGCTTTGCTCGAGACACAAACGTATGGTTGGCTCAAACGTTTCCAAAATGCCAGACCTCGTTTGATGACGATGAACGTTCGGCTCGAGCACGTAACGTCGTTACACCAAAAAATGTCAGTGATGTTCGGAATGATAATTTGAAAGATCATAGGCAGACCATCCACGACATCTGTAATATCGTGAGATTGTCATATGTCACAAGTCAGCGGATTTAGTTAGAAAAATTTAACACGAGAAAAATTGCTGCGAAGTTCGCACCACGACTGCTGGTTAACGAATAGAAAGAGCATTGCCTGAATGTCTGCAGGGGACGGAAAGAACTGCTTTGGACTGGGTCAGATTATGTTTCTAGGGTCGTCTTACGTGACGAAAGTTGGGTTTACGAATATGACCCTGAAACTAAACAAAAGCCATCCCTGTGAAAGAATCCCATGGAAGCCCAAGTTCATAGAAACGTCAAACCCTTATTGATCTGTTTCTTCGATTCTGATGGGATTATCCACAAGAGTTTGTACTTCCTGGTCTTAAGGCGGCTGAGGGAGGATGTGAGGAGGGCACGTTTAGAGAAATGGTGCTGGACTGAGAAGTGGCGCTGGAGTGACTCAGTGCTTCACCTCGACAATGCAAGGCTACATACAACTTTCATCGTGGCAGTGTTTTGGCCAAAAAGCAACTCGGTGGCTCTTCCTCATCCACTGTATTCACCTGACTTGGCTCCGTGCGATTTCTTCCTCTTCCCCAAGGTTCACATGGCTCTGAGCACTATGGGACTTAACATCTGAGGTCATCACTCCCCTAGAACTTAGAACTACTTAAACCTAACTAACCTAAGGACATCACACACATCCATGCCCGAAGCAAGATTCGAACCTGTGACCGTAGCGGTCGCGCGGTACCAGACTGAAGCGCCTAGAACCGCTCGGCCATTCCGGCAGGCCTTTCCCAAGGTGAAAATGAAGTGGAAGGGACGAAGAATTGACACGAGAGACGGGATCTTAGCGAATTGGCAAATGGTTCTGAACATACTGACTGAAGAAGTCTTTCAGGATGCATTCCATTCGTGGCAGAAGCGCTGGAACTGGTGTCTGAACTTCCAAGGGTTCTAGTTTGAAGATGAAGTTGGTGAATAAAATCTGGTATGATGAGATTTTATTTAATTTAGATTTCGGAAACTTTTGGGTGGCGTGACTCTCAGAGGAAGGAAAAGAGAAAGCTGCATAACTGGGAGAAGATAGGAGCCTTGGCTTTGCTATCTGATAGATGGAAAGTTGGCCTTATATGTTAATTTTTCAGAGAATCGTTATGATGCAGACAGAAGAAGTGAAGCAACGTCTCCCTAAAAGCAGCACGGAACTGAAAAGTGCTCAAAGTGCAGTATAGCTTTTTCTAGAGACAGACAGGAGCGAAAGCGAAGATTTGTCGAGTGTTTTTGTTTTGTGCATGGGCACGTCAATGATTCTACATAAGTCATAAGTGAGACCTAGTGTTTCGATTGTGATGGTTTGAAAAGTGTTTAATCTTTGATGTGAGATGAAGGGGTGTTTTTCTAACTGAAGCAGATGCAGTATAAATCGTGTGGTAGTTACGTAACTTGTCTGACCACAACCAGTGCAACCGGGTGTCTGAAGCACTGACATGGTCAGATCGATGGACGTTGCAGATGTAACGCAGCCAAGCATTCATGGTTAGTTCTAAACATCTTGTGTTTTCACTACTCATGCCATGATGAATTACGCCACAGTAGCAGAGATTCGGTAGAACAAGTGCTTGGACGAGTTTGCGTTTCGCATCCTTCTCCTAAACGTTTTGAGGACATAGAGGCAAGCGGAAGTTATCTGGCACAGTGCGACAATTTTCTGTGCCCAGTTGAGATGATCATCCAAAGACACTGTTTCTCATATGGTAATTGCAACGCACCTTTCTTCATTGACAGAGTAAAACATTGAAAAAATGTTTCGTTGTTATAAAAACGTCTGCAATACAGTTAAGAATGGTTTTCCACAGAAAAACAGGTACGTCAGAAGTGCGATGGCACGATGCAGTTACCATTCCTAACATATATCAAGTAAAAATGAAATATCATGAACAATCTCGTCAAATGTTCTTCACCATATATATGCCATCTCATTTACCTTCTGCTTTTGATGCATCAAGCCCTGGTGGCTATTGTACGTCTTCATTGTTTGAAAGCATACCTTCACCGAGAAAATACCATACTGACTTCCACGTAAAAAATGTGGTAACGAGCATTAGATCGGACGTCATGAAGTAAGGATATGCAGTTTCGACTTTGTGTGAAAATAATAATTATTTAAACAACACGACAGGATACATACAGCTTTCGGCCACACTGCTCTCAAGCAATGAGTGCATGCAACTGACACATAGGCCTATATGTGAAACACAGAAGAAACTCAAACAACAATTTAATTTGATCAAGTACAGGATTCTCAAATGACTTGCAGACACATTTCAAATGAAATTAAGTTTGGTATTCATTAAATAGTTCAATATACACACAGCCCTGGAAGTACCACTCCTGTCAAGTCGTCTGTAACAGCAGATGTGACGTACCAGATTAAGAATTCCGTTTTATAAAATACTTTGTTTCAAAAATATGAACGTGTCACAGAGAATATCTTTTTAACATCTCGCTTACTACTGATTCTTTGGCTTTAAATATATTACAAGTTTATGATACATTTCTCTTTGCATAGTTATTGGTTCATCTAAAAAAGTTATCAAAAAAGTGAAAAATTAACACACCTATTACAAGACACGGTTCATATTGAAATATAGTCGACCTGAATAGGAGACAATTATTCGTGGAATTCTGAACTTATTAATGTTTGCTGGAATACGAAGATTACTTGTTACTTTTTTAGATTTAATTTAAGCACGAGATGTTTCACCAATTTTGTCACTGAAGACAGACCATCATTCACCTGGAAGATTACAATTTTTATATGTTCAGGTCTGACACTTCGGTAAAGTTGTTGGCCGTCTGAATAGAAATGATATCACAGAAGGACGTAATGCCTTTCTCATACTAGGGAAACAAAACCGAACCTAAGACTGACTCCTGTGGCATTCCTGAGAGAACATGCTGCCAGGACATGATTTTTCTTCCCGCAGACAATGTATTACTATCTCTTTTTCAAGTCGTTTTCAAGGTACATGAACGCACTATCCCAGAAATTTGTCTGGCGCATTTTTATGGGCAGTTCGTAAAGCTTACAGCAGCACAAGCTTTACTAAAGCCTACTGGTGTCAATTTGGTGACGATACTGTTGTTGATGGCATATTTTCGATGACATATTTCAAGTCATCGTGCACTGATATTTGTCATATGGGCTGAATTCGCACAAGTGCTCAGTGATTTGGTCGTGAACAATATATTCCAGGCCTTTGGTAACAGTAGGCAATATACTAATTGGTTAGTAGTCACTAGCCGATTGCCGTTGATACTACCCATCTTCTAGCCTTCCTTTATGGAGGGAAACACGTCGTGTCGTCGAGACTACTTCCTTTGGTGGCGGAAATGTGTCTCTGGTGTTGTTTGTTTACTGGGAGCGCTTCTGCGAAAGGACCTGTGTGTGGCTGGTGGCCAGGCGGATCTGTTGATGCACGACGTTGATGGGGAGACATGTCACAGATCATATCGTCGCCCGTTACTCAGATTGCGCTGGCACTCCATGACGTCGGCTGCATTGATACTCTTGTTATGGCTGCAGTACAACTACCCCTGGTGTTCCGCCACGATTTTTCATTTGGTTGTTGCGTTGCTTTCTTTGCATCCTGTTCACTTGGGCGACAAGCTAGAAGCTGAAATTTGACAACTGTGACCGCTGCCAAAACGAAAAAAACTTGCTCATACATTATATACTGACGTCGGCTCCCGCTGAACAAATGTTCAGGTTAACAGAGCAGTTAGCCTTAATTCTCCGTCGGCTTTGTTCTGTTTGTATTTAAAATGCCCTTCATAATTTTCTCCCCATCGCCTATGCTCTCTCTCTCTTTCTCTCTCTCTCTCTCTCTCTCTCTCTCTCTCTCTCTCTGTGTGTGTGTGTGTGTGTGTGTGTGTGTGTGTGTGTGCTTACGCATCAATCTATCTTATACTGCGAAATTTTTGGAAAAAGAAGTAATTGTCGATCCATTTATATTTTCTGAAGTATTATAAATTACTTCTCGATTGAATAGAAGTGTAGCACTTAGTATGTAAATGAATATACACTCCTGGAAATGGAAATAAGAACACCGTGAATTCATTGTCCCAGGAAGGGGAAACTTTATTGACACATTCCTGGGATCAGATACATCACATGATCACACTGACAGAACCACAGGCACATAGACACAGGCAACAGAGCATGCACAATGTCGGCACTAGTACAGTGTATATCCACCTTTCGCAGCAATGCAGGCTGCTATTCTCCCATGGAGACGATCGTAGAGATGCTGGATGTAGTCCTGTGGAACGGCTTGCCATGCCATTTCCACCTGGCGCCTCAGTTGGACCAGCGTTCGTGCTGGACGTGCAGACCGCGTGAGACGACGCTTCATCCAGTCCCAAACATGCTCAATGGGGGACAGATCCGGAGATCTTGCTGGCCAGGGTAGTTGACTTACACCTTCTAGAGCACGTTGGGTGGCACGGGATACATGCGGACGTGCATTGTCCTGTTGGAACAGCAAGTTCCCTTGCCGGTCTAGGAATGGTAGAACGATGGGTTCGATGACGGTTTGGATGTACCGTGCACTATTCAGTGTCCCCTCGACGATCACCAGTGGTGTACGGCCAGTGTAGGAGATCGCTCCCCACACCATGATGCCGGGTGTTGGCCCTGTGTGCCTCGGTCGTATGCAGTCCTGATTGTGGAGCTCACCTGCACGGCGCCAAACACGCATACGACCATCATTGGCACCAAGGCAGAAGCGACTCTCATCGCTGAAGACGACACGTCTCCATTCGTCCCTCCATTCACGCCTGTCGCGACACCACTGGAGGCGGGCTGCACGATGTTGGGGCGTGAGCGGAAGACGGCCTAACGGTGTGCGGGACCGTAGCCCAGCTTCATGGAGACGGTTGCAATGGTCCTCGCCGATACCCCAGGAGCAACAGTGTCCCTAATTTGCTGGGAAGTGGCGGTGCGGTCCCCTACGGCACTGCGTAGGATCCTACGGTCTTGGCGTGCATCCGTGCGTCGCTGCGGTCCGGTCCCAGGTCGACGGGCACGTGCACCTTCCGCCGACCACTGGCGACAACATCGATGTACTGTGGAGACCTCACGCCCCACGTGTTGAGCAATTCGGCGGTACGTCCACCCGGCCTCCCGCATGCCCACTATACGCCCTCGCTCAAAGTCCGTCAACTGCACATACGGTTCACGTCCACGCTGTCGCGGCATGCTACCAGTGTTAAAGACTGCGATGGAGCTCCGTATGCCACGGCAAACTGGCTGACACTGACGGCGGCGGTGCACAAATGCTGCGCAGCTAGCGCCATTCGACGGCCAGCACCGCGGTTCCTGGTGTGTCCGCTGTGCTGTGCGTGTGATCATTGCTTGTACAGCCCTCTCGCTGTGTCCGGAGCAAGTATGGTGGGTCTGACACACCGGTATCAATGTGTTCTTTTTCCATTTCCAGGAGTGTAGAAGAAATTATGCAGAAGGTAAGTTAAATACATCAAGAAGTTGTAAGTAGGCTGTTTAGGTTTTTATGTTGGTAACGCCACGCAGCGCTCTGTATGAAAATCACTGACTGTGCTGTGTGCAGTCTGTCGCTGGTTGGCATTGTTGGAATTTCCGCTATTGTAGTGTTGGGCAGTTGGATGCGAACAGCGTGTAGCGTTGTGCAGTTGGAGGTGAGCCGCCAGCAGTGGTGGATGTGGAGAGAGAGGTGGCAAACTTTTAAGAGCGGACCATCTGGACGTGTGTCCATCAGAAAGAGTATATTTGTAATACTGGATATCATGAACTGATATATATATATATATATATATATATATATATATATATATATATATATGAACATTATTAAGGTAAATACATTGTTTGTTCTCTAATAAAGTCTTTCCTTTGCTGACTATGCCTATCAGTAGCTAGTGTCTTCAGTAGTTAGAATCTTTTATTTAGGTGACAGTATTGGCGCTCGCTGTATTGCAGTAGTTGGAGTAACGAAGATTTTTGTGAGGTAAGTGATTTTGTAGGGATTATTGAAGGTCAGATTGCGTTGCGCTGAAAATATTGGGTGTCAGTTTAGTGTTGATCACAATAAGTAAAGAGAGAAATGTGCGAGTACGCTCAGTTTTGCTCAGCAGTTTGAAAATCAAATAACGTAAGAGGTTTTCCAGCACTGTCATTTATAAAGTTTTTTCTAAGGGGATGTTACAAAGTGAACTCACATTTTTTTACCACCGAACCTGTTACCCCTCTCGTGTTTAACTGTGGAAGGACAGATGACCTAGTTGTTACTATCAACGGAGTACATAACGACGCTAATATAAACCGAAATGAGTATCGTTCTCTTGCTGCGAAAAATATGTTATGTAATTGTGTAATGTTGTAACGTCATCACGGGATCACGCTGTATATACATACATTTATAGACATCGTTGCCTCTAATTTTGACGCCAGCAGCGTCGTGGATAACGTTTCTGGACATGGGTTCCTAGGCAATTGTATGCTAAGTGCCCTCTACCAACTCTAGAGGAGTGTAATACGAATTGGGAAACACATTGACAGAAAAAAATATCACAACACAAAAAACCAATTAGAGTAATGAAATTTCGGGACTGCATTTGTTTAGGTAACATATTTTTAAAGGATTAACACTGCAAGAGTATAATGTAGGTATGCAATGAATTAGCCACTCAATGTGAAATGCTGATAAATTAGTGACCTATGTACCCGCCAGATTGTTGAAAGCAAGCTTGCAAACGTTCATGCATTGTGTTGTACAGGTGCTGGACATCGGCTTGTGGGATGAAGTTCCATGCCCGTTGCACTTGGCCGCTTAGTATAGGGACAGTTAATGTTGTTTGTGGATGACGCTGGAGTTGTCGTCCGATGATGTCCCATATGTGCTGGATTGGGGACAGATTTTGTGGTGGAGCAGGCGAAGGCAATATGACGACACCTTGTAAGACATGTTGGGTTACAACTGAGGTATGTGTGTGTGTGTGTGTGTGCTGTCCTTAGGTTAGTTAGGTTTAAGTAGTTCTAAGTTCTAGGGGACTGATGACCATAGATGTTAAGTCCCATAGTCCTCAGAGCCTGAGGTATGTGGTCGAGCGTTATCCTGATGGAAAACACTCCCTGTTTTGCTGTTCATGAATGGTAGCGTAACATGTGGAATCATTAGATTGACGCTCAGTTTTGCAGTCAGAGTGTGTGCAACAATCATACGAGTGCTCCTGGTGTTATATGAAATCGCACCCCAGACTATAACTCCATCTGTGCGTGCCTGGCACGCAGACAGATTGGTTGCGGGCTGAGCAGAAACAGCTGCCTTCAGAAAACGCAACAGACGTCCATCCTGCCCTCCAATGAGCTCTCGCTCGACACCACTGAACTCGTAAATGGTGTTGGTTTGTGGTCAATGGAATGAACGTTACCGGGAGTCTGTTTGGAAGGTGCCCTTGAAGTTACCGATTTGTAACACAGTTCGTTGTGTCTCGTGTGTAGTGGCAACTGCTCCTCAAATTGTTGGTGAAGATACAGTTCGATGCGCCAGAGCCAAACGCCGAACACGATGGTCGTCTCTCACGGTAGTGCCGCGTGGCCGCCTGGAGCCCCGTCATCCTGCGACCGTACATTGCCGTGACCACCGTTGCTAGTAATCATGTACTGTGGCGACATTCATGCCAAGTCTTTCAGCAATATGGCAGAAAGGACATCGAGCTTCTCTCAACCGTGTTAAAAGACCTGGTTAAAACTCAGTGAGATGTTGACTATGGCGTCTTTGTCGCCTTAAAGGCATTCGTAACTAACATTAGCTCACCACCTCCAGTCTCAAAAGTGATCGTTACGGCGTGTATTTAAAGCAAAGCTGATTTGTATCCTGCGACTGGCCCAGAATTTGAACGGACATCATCTTCCATATTTAGAAACACGTCTAGCAACTTTCGTTTATGTCGCACAACTCCTTCTTGGTGTTACGATTTTCTTTCCGGCAGTCTATATTTCTACTATCCCTCGTAACGGTTGATGGGAACTGAGTCTTGTATCATAAGCAATTATAAATGAAGCAGCCTCTGACTGCGAGGATGGTTTACAATTTCTTTAATGAATAATCGACTTGGGGACTGCCGGCCCATATTCAGATGCACCTGCGCACATGGCTCAAGTAGCAAAAGTTTAATTGTGATCACAGTGTAGTTGCCCAATTCGTTATAATTTCCTTGTTTAACACATGGTCTTATTATTCATAATCATAGACAAAATATTACTACAATAATATTTGCTATCAGACGTGTTAAATGTCATCAGTATGTAGTTACATCAACATTCCAGACAATGGAAATTTTTTTTCGTAATATTTGGTCTTGACTGTGGGTAGGTTCTGACTTCAGTACCCGATTTTATGACCGGTAACGTACAGACCTCCTGTACTACAAATTCTGTTGTATATGCATTATGCAATTTTTGAAAAGTTTGCTGTGTGTGCAGATACACCTTAAGATGGGGCTGGTAATCGGTTATCCATTAAAAAAGTTATAATCCTTGCAGTCACAAGCTTATTTATTTATAACCGCTAACAATACATATTCTTTTGCTATTGTGGTCATTGTGTTCAAAACATTTTAATGAACGTGTATAAGTTGGCTTTACTTTTGTCACTGTCTGGTATCTGCAGTACAGCTTACATTACAATAACGTTTGCGCCGTTTGCAAGTAATGAGGATTTCTTTAAACTGGCGTCCTTTATGGGGAACGAAAAACTGGTTTTACGACTAAACTGAAAATTTTGAAGTATGATTTATTTCGCTCTTTGTTAAAATTATTTATTTTACTGCTACTATTAATTTGTTGATTTTCATTGTTAATAGTGTTTTGACTAAGTTTATCGTTTGTTTACTGGGGGATTGTACTTCATGAGAAAAGTTATACCTATAGTAGAGTGTGCAACTCGATACGTCGTGGCTTCACATATTTGAGTTCATTTTGCAACCTACTGGTTATATAATTTCGTGCATTGTGTTACATTATTGTGAAATACAGTTTTTTCGGCGCATATGATCTCTGCGTTGGGTAGAGCCTACCATCACAGTACTTGTGATAAGACCTGACGGACTCAGTGAAGAGCTACTCATGTCTCTCACAGTCATCCGAGTAAAGGACACGATTATATGCTAAAGTTCCCGCAATACGAAGGAATATGGTGAACATCGACCTTTGTTAAAGCTGTTACATTTCAGATTAATCTTAAAATGCGCCACCTGTTTCTTGTTTCAATATCGCCTTCTAAAACTATGTGCTAGCGTTAACGTATTCCAGTGCGTAAAAGAATCCCGCTTAGAAATGTCACGGTGCACAGTTAAGTCATACATCATGTTTCTTTGGTGGAATAAAGTTTCCAAGTTATAGTTTTTCCGTATGTCGGTATCACTGACGAACCATTCATAGCATGGATGGTTATAGCCGCCCCGACAGGCTTCATAGCATGTTATAGCGTAAATATGTCATTTAAATTCCAGGGCAAAATTCTTTCCTGGCCTGCATCTTAACGAATGCGTGTGGTATTCCAGTTCCTGAGACCTGCTGAGCTTCAGACTGCTCTTTTAGAGAGGGGAGAAATGTCCTTTAGAAACTCATTAATAACACTACTGAATCCATGACACTCAAATGTGAAGCAGTGCTTGTTGTCTGTGATGACCACACACACTATTAAGGGACGGTTGCTTCCCTTGTTTGTAAGATGTTCCACGGGTGTGGGAATTTTCCTCTCGTTTATTGAGCTACATAGTTTAGGAAGTAGCTACAAAAGTATTTTGTACTCCGCAAAGAAAGTATATCTTTATACGTATACTATCAGTTACATTAAGAACTTGTCTTTGTAATATGATAGTTCGTCTTAATCTCATTTTGTTTCAACAGGGTCTTCGCTGTTTCCCGATTCACCTCGACAATATAAAATCCTCCAAATAAAATCGTCATTTCTTGCTTGCAGAAGCATCTATTTGTTAATAAATTAATCCTATTGTTCAAATTTCGGTTATCTGTTGCAGAATTTCTTTGTTTTCCTTTACAATTCTGTTTTCCTTAGTTATTTTAGTAAGTAAATAAAACATATGTCTTAGTTAATTTATAAGCTAGATACCTATTTTCTCAAGATTATCCTTATAACTCTAGTAATTTTCCTGGGACTGTTACTATTATTTCACCAGTGTGTAGATAAAGACTTCTCAGGCACCATTAAAAGAGTTGTCATACATAATCAATAAATTTTAAAAATTTTTTAGTATTTTTGAAGCTTGTCTCTGTGGGTAGACTGGTGCGACTGTGGCGGTACGATGTTCTATTGCCTATCGCCTCTCCCTATCAGACAGGAAGTTACACGCACCTGCTGATTTTCTGCCCCGGACCGTAAAAGCGATAGGCTTCTTCTCTCTGCAGGTGTTTGGTAGTCTAACGGTTCAATAGCTCAGTAGTAACCAACGTCACTGCGCACTATTGTACGCGATGTGAAGCTGTGAAGCTGCCTGAGATCACCAACCGAAAGGCCACGGAGCGGGGCTATCTGTCCTGCTTCTGAACTCGTGCATTGAACTGTAGTGTGCGTCCGCAGTTATACATAGGTCCCAGGAGACTACGTGACAGAGGGAGGGATCGAACCGTAGATGCAGCCTTGCCCGGTGGGGGGGCAATCTCTTGGACTCCTGTTTAAGTGCGAACTCTACGTATTGGGGAGAACTGGTAATGCTGTGCCATTGCTTGGCTTCAGCTATCATACAAATGTAACGGCCAATATCTGTAAAGGAAAGTCGCCATTTTCATCATTTTCTACATTAAACTAATGGAGACTGTAAAATTTACTCTGCCCTCTCCATTTGATAGTCCCATGAAGATAACTCCTGGTTGATACTGACTGACTGGAAAATTAATGTACGGCCACAAAACTATTGGTTTACACTACTGGCCAATAAAATTGCTACACGTCGAAGATGATGTGCAACAGACGGGAAATTTAACCGACAGGGTGATATGCAAATGATTAGCTTTTCAGAGCATTCACACAAGGTTGGCTCCGGTGGCGACACATATCACGTGCTGACATGAGGAAAGTTTCAAACCGATTTCTCATACACAAACAGCAGTTGACCGGCGTTGCCTGGAGAAACGTTGTTGTAATGCTTCGTATAAGAAGGGAGTAATGCGTACCATCACATTTCCGACATTGATAAAGGTCGGATTATAGCCCATCGCGATTGCGGTTTATCGTATCGCGACATTGCTGCTCGCGTTGGTCGAGATCCAATGACTGTTAGCAGAATATGGAATCGCTGGGTTCAGGAGGGTAATATGGAACGCCGTGCTGGATCCCAACGGCCTCGTATCACTAGCAGTCGAGATGACAGGCATCTTATCCGCATGGCTGTAATGGATCGTGCAGCCACGTCTCGATCCCTGAGTCAAAAGATGGAGACGTTTGCAACACAACAACCATCTGCACGAACAGTTCGACGACGTTGGCAGCAGCATGGACTATCAGCTCGGAGACCATGGCTGCGGTTACCCTTGAAGCAGGATCACAGACATGAGCGCCTGCGATGGTGTACTCAACGACGAACCTGGGTACACGAATGGCAACACGTAATTTTTTCGGATGAATCCAGGTTCTGTTTACAGCATCATGATGGTCGCATCCGTGTTCGGCGACATCGCGGTGAACGCACATTGGAAGCGTGTATTCGTCATCGCCATACTGGCGTATCACCCGGCGTGATGGTATGGGATGACATTGGTTACACGTCTCGGTCACCTCTTGTTCGCATTGACGGCACTTTGAACAGTGGACATTACATTTCAGATGTGTTACGACCCGTGGTTCTACCCTTAATTCGATCCCTACGAAACCCTACACTTCAGCAGGATAATGCACGACCGCATGTTGCAGGTCCTGTACGGGCCTTTCAGGATACAGAAAATGTTCGACTGCTGCCCTGGCCAGCACATTCTCTAGATCTCTCACCAATTGAAAACGTCTGGTCAATGGTGGCCGAGCAACTGGCTCGTCATAATAAGCCAGTCACTACTCTTGATGAACTGTGGTATCGTGTTGAAGCTGCATGGGCAGCTGTACCTGTACACGCCATTCAAGCTCTGTTTGACTCGATGCCCAGCCGTATCAAGGCCTTTATTACGGCCAGAGGTGGTTGTTCTGGGTACTGATTTCTCAGCATCTATGCACCCAAATTGCGTGAAAATGTAATCACATGTCAGTTCTAGTATAATATATTTGTCCAATGACTACCCGTTTATCATCTGCATTTCTTCTTGGTGTAGCAATTTTAATGGCCAGTACTGTAATTTGATGAATTATTTGTTAATAATCCGACTGGTCTCAGATTATTACCTATGAGTTCGGAAATTTGTAGGCAGCTGGAATCGTGGTGAAATTATCGAAATAATTTTATTTAGGTATATTTCTTTGTCATGTGGACTGTCTGGTGCAGCCGAAGTGACCGCGCCATGCGCTTTTTATGTCCTCAAAAAGTATCTGTGCTACATTTGCCTATCACGGAGAGAATTTCATGCTGTTTATTTCTTTGTCATTGTTTCTTAAACATTTTTGTTTTTTAAAATTGCTTCAGTGGAATTTTTTGGTAAAAAGATAAGTAAAAAGTTGCATAAATTCGTTATATTATTTTTACCTTATCTTTTAAGGCTATTACTGCTGTTGCATGTACTGAGAGAAAGAAACAGTAAGTTTATACTTTGAAAGGTTCGGTGAGAAGTCCACGAAGAATAATCAAATACAATAACAGTGCAACTAGCTACCCAGCAAAACATAGGACTCCAGCTTCGAGCCCTGGAGTGACACACAGCTTTAAATCATCAGAAATGTGCACATATGTAGAAGGTTTCGTTGTTGTCCTTTGTACTCTACACGTGTGCTCCTCTCAGGAACTACCTTCCTACATTGCACTCAGGCTCGTGAGTTGAATCTGATCACCTCCATGGCACGTTTAAGGCACTGGGTGTAAAGCGAATGTGATCCGGAACACAGTCCTAACCATTTCATTTATCTGTTAGCGGCCGGTATTTCTGGAGCTTGGATATCACTGACATAGTGTAATAACTATTCTGCAATTGGAAGCTTTCAGTTTGTTATCTTTCCTTGGTCGTAGGTGGTCCAGGTGTTACAGCGATGAAATGTAACTGTGATGGCGATATGCTTTGTCCAGTACGTATACCGCGCACTGTGACACCTCTATGAAGTCTCGAACCTGTTAGTCTCCTACAGCTTGTATGAGTTCCACAAATCCTTTTCTTCACTTCGTGTGCAAACATTCCAAACGTAGTTTAGATACTATCTAGATAAGAAAATTAAATCGCATATCACAGTACTTGCTCAACGGCTGTATCTGACATGGGGGTGACATGACCTAGAAGAATTACCTCTTAGTGAATGATGTGCAAATACTTTTTTGTTTTTAACCGTGAAGTCGAGTCCATAGATGCCCTGCTAAAACAATGCCTTGATTGCTGTACATAAAAATTAAAAATCCTCCCATTAAACCGACATCGGAGTTAATTGTGTAAATTGCGAGCTGAACAAAAAGTATTGGTGCAAGAATTCATTCCGTATCCAGTGCGGACATGATCGGAAATACCTCTGAAAGGATACGCCAACGAAATTCAACTTATCTATCCACGCCGACATGGCGAATCTACCACACATTACGAATCCAGTGAATTGCCGTCCACGTAGAAGACATAGGCTAGAGCGTCAATCAACCGCGATTTCAGGCTAAAACGCCTGAACTACTCTTATGGCTGTGCCTCTCAAAAGGTCTTAACACTTGTAACTCTGGATAATAATAATATACAGGTTTGAATATGGAATATATTAAGTACTTATTCTTGTTGATAGGGTCAAGTGGTGCCCACTTTGTACACTATGTGATCAAAAGTAATCGGACACCCCCAAAAACATACGTTCTTCATAGCATGTGCATTGTGCTGCAACCCACTGCCTGGTACTCCATATCAGCGACCTCAGTAGTCGTTAGACATCGTGAGAGAATGGATTGGGGCACTTCACGGAACTCACGGACTTCGAACGTGGTCTGGTGACTGGGTCTCACTTGTGTCATATGTCTGTATGTGAGATTTCCATACTCTTAAGCACCGCTAGGACCACTGTTTCCGATGTGATAGTTAAGTGGAAACGTGAAGGGCCACGTACAGCACAAAAGCGTGCAGGCCGACCTTGGCTGTCGACTTGCAGAGACCGCCGACAGTTGAAGATCGTCGTAATGTGTAATAGGCAGACATCCATCCAGACCATACACAAGAATTCCAAACTGCATCAGGATCCACCGCAAGTACTATGAAAATTAGGCGGGAGGTGAGAAAACTTGGATTTCAAGATCGAGCGGCTGCTCATAAATCACACATTACGCCGGTAAATGTCAAACGACACCTCCCTAGGTGTAAGGAGCGTAAACATTGGACGATTGAAGAGTGGGAAAACGTTGTGTGGAGTAACGAATCAAGGTACACAATGTGGCGATCCGATGGCAGAGTGCTGGTACGGCGAATGCCCTGTGAACGTCATCTGCCAGCATGTGTACTGCCAACAGTAAAATTCCGAGGATGTGGTGTTATGGCGTGCTCGTGTTTTTCATGGGTGGACCAGCACCCTTTGTCGTTTTGCTTGTCACGATCACAGCACAGGCCTACATTGATGTTTTAAGCACCTTCTTGCTTCCCACTGTTGAAGAGCAATTCGGCGATGGTGACGGCATCTTTCAACACGGTCGAACACCTGTTCATAATGCAGGGCCTTTGGCGGAGCGGCTACACGACAATAACACCCCTGTTTGGGACTGGCCTGCACAGAGTCCTGACCTCAATCCTCTAGAACACATTTGCGATGTTTTGGAACGCTGACTTCGTGCCAGGCCGCACTGATCGACATCGGTACCTCTCCTCAGTGCAGCACTCCGTGAAGAATGGTCTTCCATTCCCCAAGAAACCTTCTAGCATCTGATTGAACGTATGCCTGCGAGAGTGGAAGCTGTCATAAAAGCTAAGGGTGGGCCAACACCATATTGAATTCCAGCATTACCGATGGAGGGCGCCACGAACTTAAAAGTCATTTTCAGGCAGGTTCAAAAATGGTTCAAAGGGCTCTGAGCACTATGGGACTTAACTTCTGAGGTCATGAGTCCCCTAGAACATAGAACTACTTAAACCTAACTAACGTAAGGATATCACACACATCCAACCCTAAGGCAGGATTCAAACCTGCGACCGTAGCGGTCGCGCTGTTCCAGACTGTAGCACCTAGAACCGCTCGGCCAACCCGGCCAGCCAGTGTTCTACAAAAATTGTTGCTTGGATACATAAATACACATGCAAACAAAAGCAGCCACAGCAAGGCACCATTCCGGCACCACTGACGAATCTTACTTTTCACAACCTGAAAATTATCCATGGTTAATAGTAGTATATGTATTACTGATAACGTGGGACAGCTGTGTATGACTGAGCAGTTTCATTTTCAGTAAAATGGATAATCAGTGAACAGACAAAGTGAAATTTTGGTAACAGACGTGCTCAAAATAGCCTCATACAAAGACTGCATCGAGATAAAAAGTAAATAAATGATTGAGAAGGGCAGAAACGAGAAGCAGTAATACTGAATTAATACTAACTTCAAGTTAATCAAACACTGAAACTAAACGACGTGGGATTCACAATACACGTGAAACATGAATCGCATCGAATTTCTAGCAATTACAGAAACAAGTTTTCTAAACCCGTCATCCTGTAATGCATTGAATAATGTACTGTGCAAGAAAGTGCGCAATACAACGGATTGAGTATCTACTACATGATCGTGTAATCAGCTTCCAAATTGCGCAAAACAAACACTCTCTGAGCCTCTGTAATACCTCGCCCCTAAATACCAGATCCCGTTCACAATGCAACAACAATTGAGCACACAAAGCAACACGAATATAAATGTGCGAATACAAATATCGAACGGCTGAAATGTGTAAAACGTTGCCTATTAACGATCACAGCAAATAACAGGAACGGTCTCACAAAGTATCCAACTGCTACTGCCAAATCAGCAATGCTTCAACCTCATCGCCGCGACATCCACAACAAAGTGTGATTTTAAATCATCTCGGCACCAAGCTCCGACTTGGCTGAATGCATTCGGAACTCGCCAGAAGTGATGATGATGATGATGTTCGGTTTGTGGGGCGGTCAACTGCGCGGTCATCAGCGTCCGTACAAAGTCTCAATTTTTCCACAGTCCAATCTATCGATTGCTATGAATGATGATGATGAAAACACAAACATCCAGTCCCCGAGCAGAGAAAATAGCCAACCCGGTCGGGAATAGAACCCGGGACCCCATGATCCAGAAGTAGCAACGCTAGCCACTAGACCAGGAGCTGCTGACTTCGCCAAGTAAAACACACTGCCACAGTAGTGTCTCATAGAGATGTATAATTTGCCCTACTTAGTGGTATTACTTGCAGAATATCTTTGTCAAAAGTTTGCAAAGACTATTTTGCGATTTGAAGAACACGAAACTGTGAAGAAACTGCACGTGGGCGTTTAACGGCATCGTTCGTAGCTAGTTTGGTAGTATTCTAAGTCAAAATGAAAGTAAAATAAATATTAGAAAGATGCATTTTTGTACAAGCGACATTTGTTTTGTTTTCGTGAAACAAAATAAATTTTCAGTTATTTTTTTAGTATGTACATAACATTTGTATCTTGTATGTTGATGTTTCTCTTCCTATTTCTGTGGTATATTCTTTTGTAGCGTCCAGAAGTGAATTGTGTGAATTGTGTTACTTATGCAAGACGATCAAATGATTATCAAATTTCTCTCTATCTGCAGAATAAGAAACATCGGCAACGATACATTCACAAAGACCACATTGCAGTGGACGTCTCATGACACTCATTCATCGTTGATCCATTCACTTTTTTTTTTAACAGAGGGCCGCTAACCCTCTGATTGATCACACTGAATTACCGTGCGGTCATTTTGGCTATCCGTGCAGGACTCACGACCAGCTCAACCTTTCAGATGCCGTCAACCATGCTTCTACTATCCGTACTATACTACTGGCCATTAAAATTACTACACCACGAAGATGTGCTACAGACTCGATATTTAACCGACAGGAAGAAGATGCTGTGATACGCAAATGATTAGCTTTTTAGAGCATTCACACAAGGTTGGCGCCGGTGGTGACACCTACAACGTGCTGACATGAGCAAAGTTTCCAACCGATTTCTCATACGCACATAGCAGTTGACTGGCGTTGCCTGGTGAAACGGTGTTGTGATGCCTCGTGTAAGGAGGAGAAATGCGTGCCGTCACGTTTCCCACTTTGATAAAGGTCGGATTGTAGCCTATCGCGATTGCGGTTTATCGTATCGTGACATTGCTGCTCGCGTTGGTCGAGATCCAGCAGAAGATGGATTAGCAGAATATGGAATCGGTGGGTTCAGGAACGCCGTGCTGGATCCCAACAGCCTCGTATCACTAGTAGTCGAGATGACAGGCATCTTATCCGCATGGCTGTAATGGATCGTGCAGCCACGTCTCGATCCCTGAGTCAACAGATGGGGACGTTTGCAACACAACAACCATCTGCACGAACAGTTCGACGACGTTGGCAGCAGCAGGGACTATCAGCTCGGAGACCATGGCTGCGGTTACCCTTGACGCTGCATCACGGACAGGAGCGCCTGCGATGGTGTACTTAACGACGAACCTGGGTGCACGAATGGCAAAACGTCATTTTTTCGGATGAATCCAGGTTTTGTTTACAGCACCATGATGGTCGCATCCGTGTTTGGCGACATCGCGGTGAACGCACATTGGAAGTGTGTATTCGTCATCGCCATACTGGCGTATCACCCGGCGTGATGGTATGGGGTGCCATTGGTTACACGTCTCGGTCACCTCTTGTTCGCATTGACGGCACTTTGAACAGTGGACGTTACATTTCAGATGAGTTACGACACGTGGCTCTACCCTTCACTCCATCCCTGCGGAACCCTACATTTCAGCAGGATAATGCACGACCGCATGTTGCAGGTCCTGTATGGGCCTTTCAGGATACAGAAAATGTTCGACTGCTGCCCTGGTCAGCACATTCTCCAGATCTCTCACAAATTGAAAACGTCTGGTCAATGGTGGCCGAGCAACTGGCTCGTCACAGTACGTCAGTCACTACTCTTGATTAACTGTGGTATCGTGTTGAAGCTGCATGGACAGCTGTACCTGTATACACCATCCAAGCTCTGTTTGACTCAATGCCCAGGTGTATCAAGGCCGTTATTACGGCCAGAGGTGGTTGTTCTGGGTACTGATTTCTCAGGATCTATGCACCCAAACTGCGTGAAAATGTAATCACATGTCAGTTCTAGTATCATCTGCATTTCTTCTTGGTGTAGCAATTTTAATGGCCAGTAGTGTAGTACATTCCTTATGTATATTTTTATACATGTGACACAAGTCTTACTTGAAAGTCCCGGTGTCGGCGGGTGAATACGATATTACAGTCTGTGTTGTTCTGAATCAGGAGAGAGGTTACTTTGGAGATGCATGCGTGGGTGAACGCTGAGCTTCAATGGATGTCGTAGGAAGCCCGCACCGGACAAATGTAACGAAGAATAGGGAACAAAATGGGATAAGAAATGTTAATGCGGACGATCGTGAGAATCGGAAAATTCCGGGTTCGAGTCCCACCTCGTTATGAATTTTCACAGCTAATGTTTGTTCTTATAAATTTAATGATTTCGTGCTGCATGTCCAAAGGAACCTTGCATCGTAATTTAAAAGAACATAGTCACTGCATTCTCGCATTTATTCGCCGACACCAGGCAAGCGACTTTCAAGTAAAATGTCTCTCTGGTATAGGAATAGGCGTAGTGGGTGTACGAGTACAGTCTGTAGACGCATGGCTGAGGACAGATGAAAAGTTTGGGTCTGGCCGTGACTCGTCCACGGGTAGCCAAATGGAAGGCGACCGCTTGCTGTAAGTGGGCGATCCGGGTTCGAGTCGCAGTATGACGCAAGGTTTCATTATCGTCATTCCTTTCTACAGCTGATGGTTGTGTGTATTCGCAATTGCGAATACATTTAATGTATTTCAGAATGACTATAATCGCCGCTGTGCGTGCTCGTTTGAACATGCACGAATGTCTAAAGGCACCTTGCATCGTAATTTAGAATAAAAGAGACACTGCAATATTGTATATAACGCATTACAGTGTAGTTACCGTGCCTACAGAGCAGGTCACACACAGAAAACCCCTCAATTAAGACGTCGTAGTGAACTGAGAAAATAATTATTCATCAGCAAGAATTTGTATAAGTTGCTGTTTAGCAGACAAATCAGCTAGAAGAAAAGTACTGGTCTTAAACGTATAACAGCGTTTCGTAATAGATAAATGCTCAAAATACAACGTGATTACCACTGAAATCTCTTTACAACAATAAGGGCAACATAATGCATTAACCATTCCTTTTTTTATGCTACTCAATACAAAACCGTTTTTCATTATGAAAAAATTAATAACATCCTTCATTACTCCTCGCTATATACATATCTGAATCCAACTCATGTAACATTAAATAACGAAAAATCCCACAACACCCAAACCTGCTGTCTATGTGATAACAATTTCTGGTCATTTTTACCCTTGGTTTAAGACTATAGTCCTAGATTGTAGTTCAGTAATGAGCTACACAACACCTTGTCCTTATTCTCTTCTCTGAATGTACACGTATCATTCAAATATGGTTGATAAACCTCCTGGTGTTATTCCTTTCTGAAAGAAAACAAGTATGCAAGTGCAAACAAAATTCATTAACACAATACCAGATTATAATAACTGTATAACAAAAATGAAGAATCATTCATTTTAGAGCGCCATGCAAGAAGAGACGCAAAAACTACCTTTATATCAGAACACCTAACAAGCAAAGATTTCTTCTTATTCTTCATTTCCCTCTTTAGCCAGTATACTCAACTGACAAACGAAGACATCTCCATATGCAGCCACTTCACTAGGCCCTGTGGCGTTAGGTGCCAGCAAGTTCGCAACATATGCCCTAAATACAAGAAGGAAGATAAGAAAACTTCTACAGACTCACACACGCACACACACACATACGCACGCAAGCATAAACACACACACACACAAGGAAAGGGATAGACAGAGAAACCCTGCAGTTGTCTAGTTTAAAAGTAACTGCTGTCTTCAGATCATATCCGGAAAAAAATCACGAAGGGAAATTGTTATTAATAAAGGAAATAAATCCCCTGTACCGAATCTTATTTTAAAAGCTCTAAATTTTGATCTTAAGATGGCAGTAACCGAAACGATGTTATAAATAAAGACTTATATTAAGTGATACAGGTGGTTTCGTTCACTGAGTATTCATACTGATTGCGGACGCAAACAGGAAATTTATTTCTTTTATAAATAACAATTTCCTTCCGTGACTTTTTTTTCCGGATCTGATTTGAAAACAGCAGTTACTTTTAACCTCGACAACTGCAGGGTCTCTCTCTCTCTCTCTCTCTCTCTCTCTCTCTCTTTCCCTCTCTCTCTCTTTCTATGTGTGTTTGTGTGTGTGTGTGTGTGTGTGTGTGTGTGTGTGTGCAGGAGTTTTATCTTCCATCTTGTGCTTAGGGCATATTAAGCGACCTAGGCGGTTTTATTCACTAAAAACTAAGAAAATTTGTGACTTTACATACAAAGACGCTCTACATAACTCGAGGACTGAGCAAAAGGTTGTCTTACAAAACGACACTGCAGAAAATTATAAGAATAACACAGGAGAACGTATTTTCTTAAAAATGTTTTCTAATAAATATATTGTTTATTTTGGTGTCTGGCGAGGAAGTTCTCCATACGACACTATTGGTTACATGGTTACCTATTCAAGCGGTTTCTTAGCTGCTCCTTATTTTTAACCAGTTCAAGTTTGTTACCGAGAGAGAATGAGGAACAGCATTAACAGTTGATGTCCTCGTGTGGAAGTATCTAGAACACTGCCCTAGGAAAACGAAAGGTTCCATTCAATCAAAGGGCTTTACGCAATTCCAAAATTTTCCCTCATAATCTGCAAGAAAATTCCAGGGCAGCCGGTGTTGTTGTCCTTTCCCGCTCCCCTCTCCACTCGCCCATTACATCACCACACAGACTGACGCTGGTCGTTATATGGTCGTTTGTTTGTCTTCCGGAAAATGCCACAGCTGTGAACGGCTGAAGTGGGTGTGATCAGTGCAAAATAAATGTCTCCCCTTTCAACGGAAGTAAGTTTTACGCGTTTAAAGAAAAATTTCTCTAACTTACACAAAGTTTCAGTGACAAACCTGCGAGACAGATGCTTAATAAAATCTAAATATTATTGCGCGTGATTTCTGTCTAACTGATTTAATCCTTTTCTATTCAGCAAGCTATTATCTGAACATGGGTACTTCTCTCTTTTATGCACAATCTTTTCCACGAAGTAGAAAGTTATGGCGATTTTAGTATTTAGTGGCCTCAAGGATTGGATTTAACTAATAACTATCACAACTTGCTGTTCCCGTACGTTGAAGTCCTAGATTTCAGACTCGAATGAATTATCCATCAAATATGGGGTTTAATACAAAACTCTAAGATTATGCACAATGAATAAATACATAAATTCTTCTTCGAGTCCAAAATTTGCATCTGACTGCGTAAGCTCACCTAATCCAGCGAACAAGGTGGAACAGTGGTTAGTACCCTGGACTCGCATTCGGGAGGAAGACTGTTGAAATCTCCGTCTGTGCATCCTGATATAGGTTTTCCATTATTTTCCCTAATAGTTCCAGTAAAATGCTAAGATAGTTCCTTTGAGGGGGAGAGGCCGATTACATTCCCTGTCCTTCCTAATATGAACTTATGCTCCGTCTCTACTGACCTCTAGGTAGATAGGACCTAAAACATTAATCTTAGTTGCATTCTTCATTCCTCACGTAATTCGTACAGTTCCACCGTTCCAGACGAATGTTGTGGTTTACCCCAGCAGTATCTTACAAGACTGACAGACAGCACCGGTTCGAGGTCAAAGCTTCCTTCAGATATCAACCAGTGTTCTATGTTTCCCATCCACAAAATTCGATGCCTTGGGTATCTGCATGAACAGTACTGCATCCATGTAGTTCTTAGTGAGACAGAAAGGATTGTGACTGGCTGCTAACTACTTCGTTCTATCAATAAAAACCTGCACGCAGCAGGAGCACCCGACTTCAGAATCACGTGTCTTTGTAACACATCTCACTTTACATAAAAGAAAACTGGAATGAAATCATTTCAAATTAAATCATTGACTAGTCAGTCAAATACTCTCATCAGTTAAAAGAAAAACGGAGACTGCTAAACATTAATCTTTCGAGTGTATTCCGAAACCACAATCATTGTGCCTCTTAAAAATTAACTGTTAACTAAACCAGACGATATTACGGATCAGTGTTAGTCTGGCCTGGAGCAACAAGAGATCAACAGCTTCTCAAAGGAACACAAGCCAACCACGTCGCCGCTCTTGCCTCTTCCGACCAGGTACTGCGTGACGATCTGTCGCTAAACATGAAACAGTTTTCCAGAACAGAAAATACAATGATTATCTTCCACTAATTCCATTCCACAGCGATTATTTTTACACCATCGACGTAGCATATTCGCTACAAAAATGGGAAATAAAAATTTACATGTACGCCGATATAGTGCGTTTACCTCAGGAAAATCTTGCAAGATAGACAGCACCGGGTTCTACATCCTAACTTTCTTCGGATATCAACCAGTTTTTTATGCTTCTCATCCACAAAAGTCGATGCGTCGGGAATATGCATGAGAAATTCCGCATCCATGTAGCTCTTAATGAAGCGGAACGGACTGTGACTGGCTACTCACTACTCCAGTCTATCAATAATGCCCTTCCCAAGTTTCTCCTTGGTTTCCCTTACTACTGTCTCCATCTAAATACTGAAAAACATCGGTGGTAGGCGACAGCACTTCTCACTCTTTTCTTAACCACTGCATCCTTTCCGTGTCTTTCGACTCCTGCGACTGCAGTCTTGTTTCTGTAAAAGTTGTAAACAACTTGTCGCACTCTGTGATTTACCCCTTCTGTCTTCAAAATTTCATAGAATATTGTCCAATCACCATTGCCAAAAGCTTGAAACGGTACAGTAGTTTCCGCTCTATAAGCAGCAGGTTTCGCTGCTGGCTCGCAGCGGGAAATAGAAACAGAGGCGACTCTGCAGCTAATTTTATTATACGACGCGGCCGGCCGCGGATGCAACAGAACCCATGTGGACGGGTGGAAAGAAATGTGTCAGGCTTCATAATACGTATTTATATGTGTCGTGTATTATGCATTTCTTGTACGTGAATGTGAATCTGCACATGAACTTTCCTAATCCTCCTCACACCTTTCCGTAAAGCGTGGCCAAATCTTCGTTGGGAGGTAGTTCTGTAGTATAGTAGTGCCAACCTTACTCCTGGGTAGGGGATCAGAGAGACAGCACAGGCAGGTAAAAGTCAAAGACTTTCCCAACGAGTTGGACTTTCCAGTGTCACAAGGTTTGGGGTGGAGAGGTTGGTCACGGTCATGTGGTTCGACCACCCCCTCCACCGGGGCCCAGGAAGACCTCCGCGTGCCCGCCATATTCGTGGAGTGTTACAGAAGACGGGTAAGCGAGCAGACGTGCCCTCAGTGCGTCTGTCTCAATGTTCACGCATGGAAGAGAGGTATTTGAATTCTTTTATTTCCAGCTTCGGATTGTGTAAGGAAATGAATGATCTCGTTAATTTAGGAAATTTGACCCCCAGTGTTAATGTATCTGGTCCCCAGTTTGCCTGTTATCCTCCTCACGTAGTGGATGTCCTGTGTAGAATATTGGGAGGCTTTGGTGGTATACATTTGGCCAACGCAATTCCGTCTTGCCCGTAGAAAAGTGCGTGCGGATTCCTATATAATGTACCCGAGCTATAAGTTGTAAAATTGTAATATCTGTAAACTGGAACAATTGTTGCAATCGCTGTAAAATCGGGTGATAATATTTAAAATAAATACGTAATCAATTGTCATCAATCTTTAACACACCTTAAAAATCACAAAGAAGTCAAGTTAAAGGAATTCATTTAAAATAAAAGCTATAGAATGCAGGGACCCACACATCAGCGTGTGAGTCCTCCAGCCCCTTGCCTAGTATCGTACAGAAAGGGCACGCTCTCTAGGTAGCGCTCTCAAGCTCCCCTCCCCAGTTATCCGTTGCGCAATTTTGATTCAGGGCTTGACGACATCAACTTTCATCTGGTTTCCCTAGGCAAGGAGGTATGACGGTAAACTTTCAAGCTTTCTGTAAGTCTATAAATGCTTTAAATATACGACTGTCTTTAAAACTGCAAAGTGTCAAGATTTTCAAAAGCAAACGTATGTTTAGTTGTCTTTAATCAATCTTCTAAGATAAGTCTTAGCGTCAGTGTTGCTACCCACTCGTATTTTTCTGTCTCTCGCTGGAAAAAAAATTGATCTCTCCCAAGGTCGGCGTCTAACACTTTTTCCATTCTTCTGTAAATTAATTAGTATCAACATTTTGCTAGCATGACTTACTTCACTGACGGTTCGATAATACAGAGGAGTCCAAAAAAATGTATCCAATGTTTAAAAGTCCATAACTGGCAAACAAATTGACGGAGTTGTCTCATCTTTGGTAGTGTAATAGTTTCTACTTCCGGCAATTGCCACACAAGCGTTGTATTGCGTTGTTTTGTATTGTCGGATGACAATCGCCAGATTGTCAGTGTTTTGTTCTTAGTTGCACCTAGTTACTGGAGCAAACATGGCTGGCGCAAGGCTTACATTCGATGAAAGGAAGTTAGTTTTGAAGTGATATATTAAGTACGAAAACATTAATGAGGTTCAACGGCAATGGCGAAATGAGTATCAAACAGAGCCACCGACACGTTTAACGATTCGTCGCATTCGAGACAAATTTGAAGCCGAAGGCTGTGTTAAGACGTACACAAAGAACGATCTGGACGACCTGTAACAGTAACAAGTCCAGCTAACCCCCGTCGTGTGCTACAACAATTCACTCGCTCACCACAGAAGTCTGTGAGACAGTGTGCCCGTGAAACTGGAGTGAGCCGCTCAAGTGTTGGGCGAATTTTGAAGACAGCAAAGAGGAAGTGCTACATCCCACGATTGCTACAGGCTATGAACGGGGACGACCCAGATCGTAGAATGGAGTACTGCGAGTGGTTTACTAACATGGTGCGCAGCGATGAAGAGTTTGCAGAGATGATTGTGTGGTCTGATGAGGCAGAGTCCAAACTCAAAGGTACAGTAAATCGCCACAATTGCATCTACTGGATCGCCAAAAATTCAAACGTCCATATAGACAAAGCCGTGAATTTGCCAGGAGTAAATGTGTGGCGTGGGTTGTCTTACCGGGGCTTGATTGGGCGATTCTTCTTTGACGGCACAGTTACCGGTGAGGTGTATCTTCAGAAGCTTCAGACATGCATTTTACCTGCCATCTGAGACTTGTATGGAGACGGAAGAGTTTACTTTGAACAAGATGGTGTTCCAGCCCATTACCAAAATCGTGTTAGGGCGTATCTCGACGAAAATCTACCAGGAAGATGGATAAGCCGTAGAGGTGCTGCGGAGTATCCACCTCGTTCCCCAGTCCTAACTCCTGTGGACTTTTACCTATGGGGAACACTGAAGGATGTCGTTTATCGACAAAAGCCCCGCACGTTGGATGAACTTCGAGAATCCATCGTGCATTCATGAGCAAATATCCAACTGAGCACGTTGCAGTCAGTAGTTCGAGCTGCAGTTCGGCGGCATCGTTTGTATGTGGATGTTAATGGTGACCG
This sequence comes from Schistocerca piceifrons, assembly GCF_021461385.2. Lineage (NCBI taxonomy): Eukaryota > Metazoa > Arthropoda > Insecta > Orthoptera > Acrididae > Schistocerca > Schistocerca piceifrons. Next base: position 753,655,475 of record NC_060140.1, read on the forward strand.
TTTCGAACATTTACAGTGATATCTTTAAGTTGGACTTTAAGCTACACGTTCACCAAAAATGAGACAACTCTGTCAATTAGTTTGCAAGTTATGGACTTTTAAATAGTGGATACTTTTTTTTGGACCCCTCTGTATTCACACCTGTCAGAATCTTGCTTGTTTGAAATTGGAATTATTACGTTCTTCTTGTAGACGGAGGTTATTACCTCTTTCCCACAAATCTTGCACCCTAGGTGGAAAAGTTTTGGAGTGGTAGGCTGTCTCTGTGCTTGTATAGGAATGTCGTCTACCCCAGGGGTCTTGTTTCCACTACCGTCTTTCAATCATCTGTCAGATTCTCCTCGTTGTATGTCATCTCCCATCTCATCATCACCTATTTCTATAACATTGTCCTCAAGCTTGTTACTCTCTATATACTCCTCCAATCTTCTTAGAGTATTACTAGTATTTTGTCAGAGGAGCTTACGTGTTTCTGATTCAGCTGATTATGGTGGGGTCGCAGTGATTTTATCGTGCCACCGACGGACACTTCTGCCATTATTCGTGGCATCAATATACCGGGTGATCAAAAAGTCAGTTTAAATTTGAAAACTGAATAAATCACGGAATAATGTAGATAGAGAGGTACAAATTGACACACATACTTGGAATGATATGCGGTTTTATTAGAACCAAAAAATACAAAATTTCAAAAAATGTTCCATAGATGGCGCTTCATCTGATCACAATAGCAATAATTAGCTTAACAAAGTAAGACAAAGCAAAGATGATGTTCTTTACAGGAAATGCTCAATATGTCCACCATCATTCCTCAACAATAGCTGTAGTCGAGGAATAATGTTGTGAACAGCACTGTAAAGCATGTCCGGAGTTATGGTGAGGCATTGGCGTCGAATGTTGTCTTTCAGCATCCCTAGAGATGTCGGTCTATCACGATACGCTTGTGACTTCAGGTAACCCCAAAGCCAATAATCGCACAGACTGAGATCTGGGGACCTGGGAGGCCAAGCATGACGAAAGTGGCGGCTGAGCACACGATCATCACCAAACGACGCACGCAAGAGATCATTCACGAGTAGCAAATATGGGGTGGAGCGCCATCCTGCATAAACATCGTACGTTCTAGCAGGAGTTTATCAGCCAGGCTGAGAATGATGGGATTCTGTAACATATCGGCGTACCTCTCACCCGTCACGGTAGCAGTTACAAAACCAGAATTATGCATTTCCTCGAAGAAAAAAGGCCCGGTAACGGCAGATGTGATAAATCCAACCCACACAGTGATTTTCTCATCGTGCAATGGAGTTTCCACGACAGTTCTAGGATTTTCGGTAGCCCAAATTCTGCAGTTGTGGGCGTTGACAGACACTCGGAGCGTGAAATGAGCTTCGTCGGTCCACAACACGTTACTCAACCAATCGTCATCTTCCGCCATCTTTTGATACGCCCACACTGCTGATGCCCTCCACATCACTAAATCGCCAGGTAACAGTTCATGATGCCGATGGATTTTGTACGGATAGCATCGGAGGGTACACCTCAGTGCCAACCAAACAGTAATGTATGGAATGCCGGTGTGACGTGCGACTGCACGAGCGCTGACTTCCCCATGCGTAGACGAACCCGATACAGTCTACATTTCTTCCTGAACTGTTTCAGCAGCATTACGACTTGTGCTCGGTCAACCACTACGGGGTCAATCGTCTAAACAACCCGTGGCTTCGAACTTCGAAATCATTCTCGCCATAGCTGCACTTGTCAACGGACCTTTACCCGTTCGAATCCCTTTCCTATGGCGATAGGATCGTAACGCTGAACTAGCACATTCCCCATTCTGATAATACAGCTTCACTAAAAGCGCCTTTTCAGGTAACGTCAACATGCTGCGACTGCTGGCGCAACTGATTCTCTCTCTCATTACAGCTTCTTTTATACACGATTCTCATGCGCAGTCACTGACGTTTTGCTGTCCAGCGCCATCTGTCGGACATTTTGTGAACTTTGTTTTTTTTTTTGGTTCTAACAAAACCGTATGTCATTCCAAGCATTTGTGTCAATTTTTACCTCTCTATCTACATTATTCCGTGGTTTATTAAGTTTTCAAATTTATATTGACTTTTTGATCACCCGGTAGCTGTACTACTCTTTAAGTTAAACTGTGTTTTGATGGCCGCAGCAAGCCGCCGACTAAGTGCTGTGACTACACCAACTCCTCCCGACACTTACAAAGCTACACTCGCCAGAGCTTTTGGAGAGCTGCAGAGAGCGTAGTGCCAGGAGGCGGTGCGTGTGGTGCGTGGGAGGCGAGACGGTGTGTGGCTGGCCCAGACCCAGGCTGACAACGAGGCGCCGAACGCCTGCGGGCACGCTGCCCTGGCACGTCGAGCGGCGCTGGCCGTGCTGCCAAAGGCTGACGAGGTCTGGGTGAGTGACACGGCTCAAACGGGGGCTGGCGCTGTCCAGAGGGCGGTCTGTCCCAAGGCGAGGTAGCCGTCTGCTGGTACAGGCGCGGGTCTGAATCTCCTGCAGGACAGCCAGCTAGTACAACCAGAGTTTCCCCCGGCGTATACAGTGCTCCAATAGCTTACGTGAAAGCAGACGAGTGACATAGTCGACAACCGACGATACTTTATCAGGTGACCACCCTGTCATTTTCAACGCAAAACTGCAGAAAATAAGGGCCGTGCAGAGGAATTTACTATTTCGCTTAACAGAGCAATTTCGCAAAGATAACACAGAGGTACACTGTAAACATTTAAGACGCCACACAACCAAAGATGACCGACGCTGGAAGTTACCGATGGTCAAGAGTACTAAACAACGAGTGAGGTAGCATTCCACGCAGAATTTAATCACATACCTCACATTTATGTATACAAGGTTACTTGCTAATATAGTTTCAACTGCTTCCTTCACAACGCTATCCCAATAGCTGGAAGTGCATGCCTTATTCTCTATTTTGTTATATTCCATAAGATGCAATCGAATTTTGTAACATTATGAATTTTTCAAAGTACCTCATCACATTAACTTTAATAACGAAAACTTTTGCTACAACGTCAATGAAACAGGCTTTGAAGTTACATACATCCACATATACTAAAGCTGGTTTCTGAAATAACGTTTTTGGAAAGTAAACTGTACTCAGTGTGCTGTCAGAGTACACTACAGGCCATTAAAATTGCTACAGCAAGAAGAAATGCAGATGACAAACAGGTATTCATTGGACACACATATTACACTAGAACTCACATGTGATTATATTTGCACACAATTTGGGTGCGCAGATCCTCAGAAATCACTACCCAGAACAACCACCTCTGGCCGTTAAAATGGCCTTGATACGCTTGGGCATTGAGTCAAACAGTGCTTGGATGCCGTGTACAGGTACAGCTGCCCATGTAGCTTCAACACGATACCACAGTTCATCAAGAGTAGTGACGCGTATTGTGACGAGCCAGTTGCTCGGCCACCATTGACCAGATGTTTTCAGTTGGTGAGAAATCTGGAGAATGTGCTGGCCAGGGCAGCAGTCGAACATTTTCTGTATCCAGAAAGGTCAGTACAGGACCTGCAACATGCGGTCGTGCATTATCCTGCTGAACTGTAGCTTTTCGCAGGGATCGAATCAACGGTATAGCCACGGGTCATAACATATTTGAAATGTAATGTCCACTGTTCAAAGTGCCGTCAATGCGAACAAGAGGTGACCGAGACGTGTAACCAATGGCACTCCATACCATCACGCCGGGTGATACGCCAGTATGGCGATGAGGAATACACGCTTCCAATGTGCGTTCACCGCGATGTCGCCAAACACGGATGCGACCATCATGGTGCTGTAAACAGAACCTGGATTCATCCGAAAAAATGACGTTTTCCCATTCGTGCACCCAGGTTCGTCGTTGAGTACACCATCGCAGGCGCACCTGTCTGTGATGCAGCGTCAAGGTTAACCGCAGCCATGGTCTCCGAGCTGATAGTCCATCCTGCTGCCAACGTCGTCGAACTGTTCGTGCAGATGGTTGTTGTGTTGCAAACGTCCCCATCTGTTGACTCAGGGATCGAGACGTGGCTGCACGATCCATTACAGCCATGCGGATAAGATGCCTGTCATCTCGACTGCTAGTGATACGAGGCCGTTGGGATCCAGCACGGCGTTCTGTATTACCCTCCTGAACCAACCGATTCCATATTCTGCTAGAATTCATTGGATCTCGACCAACGCGAGCAGCAATGTCGCGATACGATAAACCGCAATCGCGATAGGCTACAATCCGACATTTATCAAAGTCGGAGACGTTATGGTACGCATTTCTCGTCCTTACACGAGGCATCACAACAACGTTTCACCAGGCAACGCCGTTCAACTGCAGTTTGCGTATGAGAAATCGGTTGGAAACCCTCCTCATGTTAGCACGTCGTAGGTGTCGCCACCGGCGCCAACCTTGTGTGAATGCTCTGAAAAGCTTTTCATTTACATATCACAGAATCTTCTTCCTGTCGGTTAAGTTACGCGTCTGTAGCACGTCATCTTCGTGGTGTAGCAATTTTAATGGCCAGTAGTGTATTTTCAACATATCTAATTAAAATATTTAAGCGTTCATTATTAGTCTACTTATTTATTTTATGTTGTAAATTGTTATTTTACTTTCTACATTCATTTTTGTTTTTATCTGCTTACTGTCTCACGTAAGTGTATTTTGTTAATGAAAAATAATAAGTAACTCACTATTATGATATAAAGTCATCACAATAATGATAATCTGTAAATAAATGCTTAAAACCTAACGTTTTATCACAGCATGCCTAGGTGACCTTCCAAATGTCTTGATTTGTATCAGGCATATTTTGGTAATGTGATAAGCCTTGGCGAAGAGAACTGATTATGCACTGGAGAGTGCAGCTTGACTATATTTTTTCTCAAGTGGACATTGACAATACAATCATTCAACAGAACTGTATGTGAGAATCTTTTCGTAAAGTTCTTCCAACACCGATAGCCATATACGTCTTACGATTCCAGCTGTGCCGTCGAGCCCTTTGGGATCACCAGGTGAATAAATTCCTTGTACTTGGGCATGATGGTCAAAATGGTTTTTTCGCCCTGACCATCCGCCTTTTCATAATTTTGAAAAAAACTAGTGATGACTTTGGGCCTAGAATTCGAGAATCACGTTTTGAAGCCACAAATGCCCTTATGACAGCATCAAAACCTGGTTAAATAAATGTCTGAACAGGTCAAAAGTTATTTGAAAGATGATTTCTTTCCTTGCGAGGGTGAAAAATCTGCATTAATGTTAGAGTCTTGGGACTGTCTGTATTAAAGAACCGTATAGAGCATCGTACCTGAGGACAAGTAACTTGTTAATCTGATGGTCCCATGAGCTCGACGGCAGGGCACAGTTACAGTCGTACGATGCTTGCAGCGTTCGAAGTTGGAAGAACTTTGTGAGAAGATTTTCTGATCTAGTTCAGTTGAATGATTATTATATCAATTTCCACTTGAGGAACAATATAAGCACTCTGCAGTCACCAGTACTTAATCAATCCTCTTCGACAAGATTCACAAACGTATGAATTGTACTTGATACAAATCAGGATTTGAAATCCTGCTGAACTTTCTGTGATACTGTGTTCTCTGTCGTGCATATTATGTGAAGAAATTTCATTCACTTCATTCGTTTGGTGTAATGAAACGCTATGTTTTAAGGATTTATTTACAGGCTACCATTATTGTAACGATTTTGTATCATAATAATGAGTTACCTATTATTTTCAGTTAACAAATTAAAAAAGCACATAACAAGAATAAAAATGAATGTAAAAGTAAAATAGCAATTTAAAACATAAAACAAATTTAAGTAAAATAAGTAACTTGAATAGCAACAAATATTTAGCTATTTTAATTAGGTATGTTGAAAACACTGACAGCACACAATGTACGGCTTTATTTCCCAGAAATAATATTTCAGAAACCAGCTTTATTTCTCAAGCATGTGTGTAGCTTGAAAGCTTCAATTTATGTTGTAATAAATGTAATGGTATTTTACAAAACTTAAGATTATTACAAAATTCGGTCACACAGTTTTCAAGAATGTTAATAACAGATAAACTTTCATACCATAAACATTTTTATATATCGTCCTTTCGAAGATATTACCTCCAAATCTCATACACCAATTACCTTTCAAAGTATGATTTACCCTCTAAAAGTGATATTGGTCACAAACAACAAGTATTTTAGTAATTTGCTCCCTCTACACACCCTCCAAGTATCGTCAAGATCGTCTTATGATACTTCGGAATGTTCCCATATGAGTGACTGACACATGAAAGTAGATATTGCATCAATACCACAAAGAGATTTTAGACATTCAGGAACAAACTTTGAACGCTTTCTGTTTAGAAATTTTACGCCAAGAATGATTTTTACAACGCGAAATATAAACTTACAGTATATTTTAAAAGAGCTTGTAACATAAAAATATTACCATCGATGAATAGCCAAGATTCCACTTACCACTTGTTCCTGCGACATATCCGGACAGAATGTGTAATTTCTATGCATTACACTTCGTTACCCAAATACTGTGCAGTCACTTATAGAAGCAAAGACAAGAAACACTTTGGCGCCTCCTCCTGTGCCCTCCCCTTTCCTCGACTAAGTTCCCTGTACCGGTTCATCAACTGATTTTAATAATGTACCACTTATTCAGAAGGAATGCTGGTCCAAATGTCACCAGATTTTTCTGGCGATAACAGACTTTCTGAATTTCTAATGTCGTCCCCCACCGACCAGAGATGCTATGTCTGGAAGTTGAAGCTGATGTCCTTCGCCAACCGATCCGGTTCCTGGACGTCTGACGCGCTTGGTTCTCTTTGTACATCAAGCTGTCCTAACAAGGGCCAATAAATACACTGCACAACGATACTCAGCAAATGGTTGCCAGTGTGCGCCTGTCTTCGCTATCTAAAAGCCGTCTTACAGAGCGTACAGTCCATCACGTTCGGCTGCTAGAAACTTGTTTCTTCGTTTATAAGTCCTTCCACGGTAGAAATTATACCAATTTAATTCCAATACTGTCATGTGACCTAAGCACCAATTCAAATATATCTACCTCTGTGTCGTACTAACTTCTCACTGAGTTACATTAACTACATTAAACAGACTACTTCCTGTATGTCATCCTGGTCCTTATGTCTTCCTTGTTCATGTTATTGCTTTTCCTTTCTTTGATAACTGATGTCATTTAGTGATGTTTTTGATTTTCCCAACGTCTCCTACTTGTTTACATGTTGCATTATCTGAGTATGTACTATATCCCTCACCTTCAACATTTGGTATTTAATTTGTCATTTGATTGTTGTATTTCGCTCTACTGCTCCTTCTTGGATTACATATTTCACCATACATTTGTTTCTTTTCTCTTATGGCTTATCAACTACCCCTTCATTCAGTACTTCAACTAGCTAACTTCTGCTCTGCATCCAGTTTACAATCGTACACACACTGCTGTGCCCCATAGGTACAGCTTCCGATTTTTTTTTTCAATAAAACTGTACGTGTTATATTACTTTCATGCTGTAAACAAAGGTTTATCACTAATACCTCCGTCTCCGAAACAGTCCAAGTTTTGACTGCTAAATAAAAGTCTCACAGACCATTCGAAAGCCATATAAACTTTTCCCCCACCTCCTATCTCTCGAAGGCTCTACAACACTTAAAATGAAGTGATTCATAAAACGTCTAAAATCGAAGAAGGTGTTTGAGACTTACACATTGGTCTGGCATTTTTCAAGTCATCTTACCTCAAGCATGGTTAGGGTGCCTGCCTTACACATAAGCTCTTCCTGGATTAATTGTTTAGCAAGACCACTGATAAGAGCAAGGAAATAGAAAATTTATTTTATGAACTAGTCCATTTATCTTCATAGTATGATTTACGGTTTAAAACGTAGACTATTGTTTTGACAAGCTCCCTGTTTATCGATAAGACTCTGAACACTAAAACCTAGCTACTACATTTTACACAGAAATATGTACGTGTAAAAGAGGCTTGCTGTAATATTCATATCACTGTATGAGCCATTGACGAGTTGTTCGGTAATGGAGGGGAGTGGAGGAGGATGTCGTCCGGTCAACATCGAGTTCATTAGAGGCGGATCAAAGGCTCGAATTTTGTCAAGGATGGGGAAGAAACCGGCAGTGCCATGTGAAAGGAACCATCCCGTCATTTGCTTGGAGCTGTTTAGGGAATCAAGGATGGGGAAGGAAATCGGCCGTGCCCTATGAAAGGAACCATTGCGGCGTGTGCCTGGAGTGGTTTAGGGATGTCACGGAAAACCTAAATCTGGATGGCCAGACGTGGGTTTCAACCGTCGTCCTCCCGGTTGAGAGTCAAGCGCTGCCTCGCTCGGTTCTACTGCATGACAGAAGTCTCAGTCAAATTGTATTATTATTGTTATTATTATCATCATAGTGGCTCATAGCACGATGGAAGCCCTTATAGTTCATGCCATTTGGCCTTCCTTTGAAGTGTAAAACCGTTCTTATGTTGTTGATAATGGAAAATAGTCGACAGTGGGACCGATATGTGGCTTACGCCTTCCAGGTGGCACCAAGCAGACCGCCGTGCTTAACGTCGCTGTCCAACGAATGTAGCAACAATGACGCAGTGTCTCATTCAATGATAAACTGTGGAGTGATTTGGAATATAATCGATGGCATAGCTGCGTAGTCTAGCGGTCACGAACTATAAGTCACCACCATCCTCCCACTTTCTGTATCTCCTGCCAAAGCTAAAGATAAGAGTACTGGGACAACAGTGATACGGAGCCACTCTGCATTGTTGCCAGATGTATCCAAGATGGCGGCACTGACGTCATCCAAGATTGAGTCATGTAGACTTGGCAACAGTGCATCATGTCACCAAATATGGCGGCCATGACGTCATTAAAGATGGCGGCTTTGGTGGGAAGTTTGAATTTTGGTGGGAAGAAGGTCAATTGGCTACCTCCACAAACCTAACCAACCTCCCCCACAAAAATGATGGCAAGTTTAATTTTCAACAGGATAATGTGTCACACCCCTGTTTTCTATACTAAGCAAAGAAAATCGTGGGAAGATAGCTCACTTGGCCTACCTCCACTAACCTAAGTCAACCGAACGCCACTTCCTCCTACAAACTGGCGCCAAGTTTGAATTTAGTTGGAAACAAACCTCACTTGGGGTTTCGCTGCTAAGGTAAAAAAGGACACTTGTACTATTCTCACTCGCCCGAACGCGGCCTCCCCCTAAGGATTTGTGGGAAAAAAGGACTTGTCTTTATTATTTAAACTATTTCATGCAGATGTATTCCCCACTGGGTCCACAGCCCAACTGACTTGGTACACATCACCACCAGCAGAGGGCACTCTCATGACGTCAGGTGATGACACAAGTACCATAATCTAAGATGGCGGCACCCAGTGTGTTCACCACAAGATTGGGACTACAACTGACATAGTACACATCGTCGTCGCCAGAGGGCGCTACCATGACATCAGCTGTTGGTGCAAGTACCGTTATTCAAGATGGCTGCATACACTTTGTTCGCCATGTGCTCTAGGACACAGCCACTGCAAGATCCCATTACGTAAAACAAGATCGTCGCTCGCAGTACGCCAAACACACGTCACCCCTGCAGTCAAGCACTGACAGAGAGAGAGAGAGAGAGAGAGAGAGAGAGAGATGCTTTAATGCTCTCTCTCTCTCACGCGTCTATAACAGCGTGTGCCATGCGTGTAGAGCCTGCGGGCGCCACCAATAGTCTTCTAGAAGTGTGCTAGCGAATGTAAGTGATCACATGTGACACCCACATTGCGCATCTAATGTATCAATTACCTAAGTACTTAATTCCAATTCAATTTTAATCATATTCCATAAATGAATGTACTACTTGGATATTCAATTATAAAATGAGAATTTTCACGTTTTCCCACTAGGAGAGCAGTGTTCATTCATGACATAGCACCCCCCCCCCCCCACACACACCCCTATATGCTGCACACCTATTGGCTACTGCATTAGTCACGTGATTCTACGTCATAGAACCCCAGATGGTGGTCAGTAGAGGGAAAATGGCCCGAAAATGACTCAGGTTGCGCTGGGTTGCTGGGGAGAGTAAGGAAAGAGTGCACTCTATTTATTTTTGAACATTTGATTTAAGGATGGAGTACATTTATCACACTAATATAAAACACACGCTCTAACATGCTTGGGGCCATCTCACGCAGCCCACAGTCCTGCAAATTGCTTCTAAATAATGCTCTCCAGACACGCAAACAACTCCTAAATTAAACAAATAATTTAAATACACTCTTGCAGACTATTCCTAAATAATGCAGCACAGTGATGTGTAGACACGCTCAGTACTCATAAACTGTCCAATTAGCGTATGGTACAGCCTACAGGTCCACTCGCAAAATAATGCAATCAACGGACGCAAGCACCGCCCCTCCCCCCCCCCCCCCCCCCCCACACACACCCACCCTGTCCAATGGTCAGCGAAGTGACGAGGCCATCAGCCCTCAAACCACACACAGACCCCCACTTGGGTCCCGCGAGCATGAAGCGGCCACATCCCTTTCATAGTTGATTTTTGAGAAATTCCTATCCGAAGACGTGTTCACCTAGACATAGGTCCTGGCGCGACCGACCTGGGACGCACGCGCTGTCACATTCGCGAGCTGCCGACAAACGCGGGTGAAAGTTGCATCTTGGCGCCGTTGATGACGTGTCTGGACAGGAACGAAGACTTAACTTACAGACCGCAGACGCTCCATGCTTGGCCGCGCGCGTCGGTTCATCGCTACCCTCGCTCTAACTGCGGCCCGCTGAAGACACTGCAGAAATCCATTCCAGAATAACACAACCTGATTTCTCCTTAGCGATTCTAATGAACCATGCCTGATGTGTAGTTGACGCTTTGTCGCGCATAGCTACTTACCATTGCAAGCGCATCTAGCAACGTTCTCAATCTTATACTGAAGCCACATTGCTCTCTAAAGTAAAAGCCAAGTCGAACTTTAGTAAATTGCATGTTCCCACAGAACTGCGCTTTTGTAGGAGTTGTCATGTTGTCTCAGCTTGTATGCACCAAAATTCTTGCCCTAACAGAATCTCTTCGAAAATAACGCACAAAAACGTCGAATGCAGTCTTCCTCATGCACCTAACGTGGTACCCAGCCAATCACGTGCTACCCTTCCTGCTCTCAACATACTCAAATGTTCTCACCTCTATGTAGATGCTCCTATATGCAGGCACAAAAGATGTGAATGAATGGAGTATTATGATTGGCTGTTATCGAATTTACTCGCTCAAATACTGATACCGCCGATATCGAAGCACTGTCCACCTCTTTTCCTTCCGCAGACGAGACTTTCAGCGGTTATTTTACACAGATCGCCATATTGCACTGACAGTTAAATCATACAAACTACCATACATATCGTCAGATACGGAAAGACACTTACGTTAGGACACACAGTCATCCTTTCTACTCTTGCCACAACATAAAACATAGTAACTTTACAATGCAGTATATACACATTTTACACAATGTAAGCCACAGTAACTCTACAATACAGTATATACACATTATACACAAACAGTGCTGTTATCTTTGTACAGCACCTAAAAAGATTATCGAATGCTTACGCTCACACAGGCTATATGTCACTGTGTTCCGCAGTCCTAGGAAAGCACCATTCACCTTTTTTTTCTATATACAGACTTGACATTCAGCCGCAATAAACTATTTTACACTGATTGCCATATTGCACCGACAACTAAACCTCGCAAAGTGCCATACATATCGTCAAATACGTAAAGACACCTACTCATTTACACTGTGCTCCCACTCACGCCAGAAGCTTGAATATTAGTGCGTGAATACGATCTCCAACTCAGCAATACATCAACGCATACTGTGTCGATGCACTAAACATACAATTCGTATCCTACGCAATACAAAATCACCCCATTTACATCAGAAAGACCTCAGTGAATCGAAGTCACTCTCAGAATTGATGTGCAAAGACAGGCTCGTTTCCCCCTCGTTACAAATGGACTACTGTACCTGTTCCGGACCTGCCTGCTTGCTGGCGTTTCTACACCCATCTCTAGACTCTGGGATTACACGAACAGAGGTATTTCCACATTGTCGGCCATAATATTATATGATTTTCGCCGTACTTCTCTATATCAAGCACACAGCAGTAGCCACCCGATCGCTCACGCAACATAATTCCGAAGATAAGAGACTGAAAATTATTTCTCTACAATCCCGAAACTTTAGCTAGGTGGAGCGTGCTCTATACCACTGAGTAACTAGAAACAAACAGATGGAAATTGATATTTCCACCTGCAAATACCAATCTCGCTCATGTAACAGACTCCAAATCATCCCTGTACCTTACAAACCAACTGAGGTCTTTCTCATGTCTAGAGAACAGGCAAACGTGTCTTCCACGTACCACATGCACAATAGATCTTCCCTCAACTAAGTAAATGCCCGAAATGTGCACAAGCAGTCAACTGAACAATTTACATGTGAGGGAATATCAGTCCAGCGCAAACGCACTTCCATACACAATCTTTTCAAATTTACACTTGATCACGAAAGCTGCCCAACACGTACTAAGTATTAGTTCTCTATTCGATCGCCTACAGACGTCAAAGTTAACGCGTGTACACTCCTACACTCCAACAGGCCTCTCCATTGGGCAGCTGCTGCCGTTAATGGGGAATGTGAATCATTCCCACCACAGCCCATGCATATACAGAATTATTCCAGAAAACCAGTCACATATATGTTTTAGCAGTAGACTTACAATTAAATGTTACGATCGCGGTCTCAACTGAATGTCATTCGACAATGAGCGAAGTACTGGAAATACACCCTGCTGTCGACAGTGGCTCTGGAAATAGAAAAATCTGTATGTTCCGTATGACTGGACATACTCTTCCCTTTGCTATCACAGTACTCCAAGTCAAATCCACACCCTCCTTACGAGTGGACATTGCCATTTCGTTTCCACAAACACATACTTTATAAACCTGATGCTCAAATGTGAACATATCACGCATTCCCTACTACTACTAACTATAAAACTTCGTCAATAGATGATTGCCTGCGATTAGCATTGGAGATCACTGTTTAAATCGAAATAAATACTATGATGATGAAAAGTAGACACGAATGAATCATTTGGCAGTGGTTAAGTGATATGTTTTGTGTTACTTACATGTAGCTGGTGTCTCTACATAATTTTCACATTAAATTTATCGTATTTTTTACAAAAATATTTCGTACTTCATACGTTAACTACACTCCTGGAAATTGAAATAAGAACACCGTGAATTCATTGTCCCAGGAAGGGGAAACTTTATTGACACGTTCCTGGGGTCAGATACATCACATGATCACACTGAAAGAACCACAGGCACATAGACACAGGCAACAGAGCATGCACAATGTCGGCACTAGTACAGTGTATATCCACCTTTCGCAGCAATGCAGGCTGCTATTCTCCCATGGAGACGATCGTAGGGATGCTGGATGTAGTCCTGTGGAACGGCTTGCCATGCCATTTCCACCTGGCGCCTCAGTTGGACCAGCGTTCGTGCTGGACGTGCAGACCGCGTGAGACGACGCTTCATCCAGTCCCAAACATGCTCAATGGGGGACAGATCTGGAGATCTTGCTGGCCAGGGTAGTTGACTTACACCTTCTAGAGCACGTTGGGTGGCACGGGATACATGCGGACGTGCATTGTCCTGTTGGAACAGCAAGTTCCCTTGCCGGTCTAGGAATGGTAGAACGATGGGTTCGATGACGGTTTGGATGTACCGTGCACTATTCAGTGTCCCCTCGACGATCACCAGTGGTGTACGGCCAGTGTAGGAGATCGCTCCCCACACCATGATGCCGGGTGTTGGCCCTGTGTGCCTCGGTCGTATGCAGTCCTGATTGTGGCGCTCACCTGCACGGCGCCAAACACGCATACGACCATCATTGGCACCAAGGCAGAAGCGACTCTCATCGCTGAAGACGACACGTCTCCATTCGTCCCTCCAGTCACGCCTGTCGCGACACCACTGGAGGCGGGCTGCACGATGTTGGGGCGTGAGCGGAAGACGGCCTAACGGTGTGCGGGACCGTAGCCCAGCTTCATGGAGACGGTTGCCAATGGTCCTCGCCGATAGCCCAGGAGCAACAGTGTCCCTAATTTGCTGGGAAGTGGCGGTGCGGTCCCCTACGGCACTGCGTAGGATCCTACGGTCTTGGCGTGCATCCGTGCATCGCTGCGGTCCGGTCCCAGGTCGACGGGCACGTGCACCTTCCGCCGACCACTGGCGACAACATCGATGTACTGTAGAGACCTCACGCCCCACGTGTTGAGCAATTCAGCGGTACGTCCACCCGGCCTCCCGCATGCCCACTATACGCGCTCGCTCAACGGCCGTCAACTGCACATACGGTTCACGTCCACGCTGTCGCGGCGTGCTACCAGTGTTAAAGACTGCGATGGAGCTCCGTATGCCACGGCAAACTGGCTGACACTGACGGCGGCGGTGCACAAATGCTGCGCAGCTAGCGCCATTCGACGGCCAACACCGCGGTTCCTGGTGTGTCCGCTGTGCCGTGCGTGTGATCATTGCTTGTACAGCCCTCTCGCAGTGTCCGGAGCAAGTATGGTGGGTCTGACACACCGGTGTCAATGTGTTCTTTTTTCCATTTCCAGGAGTGTATATATTAATCACAGTGCTAATTATTGGTGCGTCCACATTACATCTTTGATAAAGCAGTGGAACTTTAGATGTTAGTAACTTCAGAAGCACATGTGTTCTGTTTTCCAATGTAAACACGTTCGATGTTGTTAGTGTATGTAATCTGAATTTACTAACGTCTGAAGTGTCACTGAGCACTTTGATCGAGCGCTATCTAACTGATACCCAGTAATCCCATATCTGTGGGATATTCTGAAATACGGCATGGCTACAGGACGTCCAACTCCAGCTCGTCGCCATGTTCCGTAGTCTGCGAAAAGTGCGACTATTGCCGTGAGGAGCATGGGAGCCTTTTGTGCAATGACTGCATGACGAGTGTTGATGTGGTGGTGTCAGGATAACAATGTGTGAAGAGGAGTACGCTCGGGTTCATTCAGAAGGACTGCAGACGAGGTGATGTTAGGGTTTTCCCACTGAGTCTGACAGACTGTTGACAACAGCTTCAGACAGAGGTTATAGGCAGTACCAGAGTGAGCAGTTGGAAACAGATTTCTGAGAGCAGGACTGAGATTTCGAGTTGCCATGCATCGTTTACTACTGAACCATGGCACAAACAAGAAAGACTTGCATGACGCACACCGTCCACTGAATAAATAAGCGGAAAACTCGTATAAAGAATACAAAACTTCGACCAAGTTTGTGCTTCTTTGTTATTTTTTGGTGGTGTCCTAGAGCTATTATCAGATGGACTTGGCATTGCCTGTCTAGCCAACAGGATGCTGCATATTAGTGGAACAAGATGGCGGAGCCGTTGCAGCCTTGCACCAACGTGGAGCAGCACTGTGTCATTAGATATCTGTTAGTTGAAGGACTAAATCCAGCTGAAAGTCACCGTCTGACGCCAGTGCAATATGGTGGAAGCAATGCAGAATACAAATGTACGAGTGGGTAGGTAAATTCAAACGGGATGTAACAAGTACTGATGATTTACCACGCCCAGCACGCTCTATCTGTGCAAACACGAAGAAAAATGTTGCGAGAGTTGACGAGCTGATACGGGAAAACAGGCGCACTACGGGGAGTAATATTGCAGCAACGATGAACATTTGAGTTGGTTCAGCTGCAATATTTTTCATAACCTGTTGATGTTTAGGAAAGTGTGCGTGAGGTGGGTTCCAAAACATTTGAAATCAGAAGTGAAAGAAAAGTGCATAGATGTGTGAAGGAAGCTGTTGCGAAAGCGCAAGGCTGAAGGGGCGGGATTTCTTCGCCGTACTGTAACGGGAGCTGAAACTTGGGCACATTTTTACGAATCTAAACGAAAGCGGGTTTCAAAGAAATAGCGACTATTTCGAGAAAAAAAATAAGTGTTCCGTTCCAGTCTTCTTTAATAATTCAGATTTTTTTATTCAGAGTCCCTTGTAGATCGATAAAATGAGATCCTGAAAGTCGTTCTGTGGTGTTCTTCGATGGGTCTCCTTTCTGTTTGTAGTGTTCAGATCGACGCCAACGTGTTCGTAGGCACCCTTGTGACAGGTCACTGGACGAAACAATTCTCGATACGACTACCTCTCCATCTCCTGCAGTCATGTATTAGTTAATTGTTGATAGCAGGCTGAATGTTTGCCTGTAAGTAGAGTGACAAAAGCCGTTGCAATATCTTTAAAGACAAGGGTATCGAATTGAATATTCCAGCAAGATAACGTAAGTCCACACACCGGGATTCACACCACATACGCGTTAAGGAATGTACGGACCCTTGACTGGCTAGGATACGATGGAAAAATGTATACTCTCATACCAGCATCCACCCAGCAATCTTCATGAAGTGACACAGCACGCGTTTCAGGTATGGTAAGACATTCGTAAAGTTAACATTCTGGGGCTGTTTACTTCCATGTCACAACAAATACAAGAGTGTACGAGTATTAGTGCCCTGATATTTATCTTATTCATGGGCGTCAGTTCCAAGTGGAATGGAAGCGTATTCTTTTAATACCTGGTATGTGATAAACATCACAAAGTTGAAAAACATGGCACTTCTGCTTCACTGTGTAACGAATTCCATCTCCGTCTGTGAGCGTCTCTGGATTCCTGAACATATGAGTAATATGTTACTCTTTAGCTACCAGAACTTGTAGTAGTAGACAGACACAAAGAGGGAGTCAACGGGGACTTGCTGAATCCAGAATGAATTGTATTTCAGATGCTCCCTGGGTTGAATGACGGTAGACAATTATTTTGGAAATGATTCATAGTGAGAAGACATATTTTTAAAAAAAGGTAACATGAATATATTTCTTCTTTGATGCAAGCACTAGCCCAGTAATTATTGTAGTGTAACGATGACAGTTTGTTCAGCAATAGGTGCGTTTTGGTATACAAAATGAATTGTTGATGATGATTTCAGAATCTAATTACTATTCGTCACCCTCCCCCTTTCCAGTTAAAAGCATATTATCAGAAACGAAACGACTACATTTTGTAACTTAAATACAGTTTCTTCTGGTAAACCTTCCGGGATGTAAGGTCGTGGTCCATGAAACTCTACAGCTCCTAACGCTTCGTCCAGAGCTGCGCTGGCAAGACTCGTTAGGAGCTGAAGAGTTTCAGGGACTCACCGGAGGAGAAACACCCCTCTGAAGATGTCCAGCGCAGCTCTGGACGAAACGTTAGGAGCTGAAGAGTTTCATGGACCACGACCTTACATCCCGGAAGGTTTACCAGAAGATACACTCCTGGAAATGGAAAAAAGAACACATTGACACCGGTGTGTCAGACCCACCATACTTGCTCCGGACACTGCGAGAGGGCTGTACAAGCAATGATCACACGCACGGCACAGCGGACACACCAGGAACCGCGGTGTTGGCCGTCGAATGGCGCTAGCTGCGCAGCATTTGTGCACCGCCGCCGTCAGTGTCAGCCAGTTTGCCGTGGCATACGGAGCTCCATCGCAGTCTTTAACACTGCTAGCATGCTGCGACAGCGTGGACGTGAAACGTATGTGCAGTTGACGGACTTTGAGCGAGGGCGTATAGTGGGCATGCGGGAGGCCGGGTGGACGTACCGCCGAATTGCTCAACACGTGGGGCGTGAGGTCTCCACAGTACATCGATGTTGTCGCCAGTGGTCGGCGGAAGGTGCACGTGCCCGTCGACCTGGGACCGGACCGCAGCGACGCACGGATGCACGCCAAGACCGTAGGATCCTACGCAGTGCCGTAGAGGACCGCACCGCCACTTCCCAGCAAATTAGGGACACTGTTGCTCCTGGGGTATCGGCGAGGACCATTGGCAACCGTCTCCATGAAGCTGGGCTACGGTCCCGCACACCGTTAGGCCGTCTTCCGCTCACGCCCCAACATCGTGCAGCCCGCCTCCAGTGGTGTCGCGACAAGCGTGAATGGAGGGACGAATGGAGACGTGTCGTCTTCAGCGATGAGAGTCGCTTCTGCCTTGGTGCCAATGATGGTCGTATGCGTGTTTGGCGCCGTGCAGGTAAGCGCCACAATCAGGACTGCATACGACCGAGGCACACAGGGCCAACACCCGGCATCCTGGTGTGGGGAGCGATCTCCTACACTGGCCGTACACCACTGATGATCGTCGAGGGGACACTGAATAGTGCACGGTACATCCAAACCGTCATCGAACCCATCGTTCTACCATTCCTAGACCGGCAAGGGAACTTGCTGTTCCAACAGGACAATGCACGTCCGCATGTATCCCGTGCCACCCAACGTGCTCTAGAAGGTGTAAGTCAACTACCCTGGCCAGCAAGATCTCCGGATCTGTCCCCCATTGAGCATGTTTGGGACTGGATGAAGCGTCGTCTCACGCGGTCTGCACGTCCAGCACGAACGCTGGTCCAACTGAGGCGCCAGGTGGAAATGGCATGGCAAGCCGTTCCACAGGACTACATCCAGCATCTCTACGATCGTCTCCATGGGAGAATAGCAGCCTGCATTGCTGCGAAAGGTGGATATACACTGTACTAGTGCCGACATTATGCATGCTCTGTTGCTTGTGTCTATGTGCCTGTGGTTCTGTCAGTGTGATCATGTGATGTATCTGACCCCAGGAATGTGTCAATTAAGTTTCCCCTTCCTGGGACAATGAATTCACGGTGTTCTTATTTCAATTTCCAGGAGTGTATGTCATCCGGTCGTGAAAGCCTTCATACTTAAATACAGTTTGTCTGCTTAAGTATGCATAATGTATGACAACGCGAGGAATATCATAGTTTTATCTTAGTGCAAGTAGCTTGTCAGTTATTGAAAGGATGTTAATATTATTTCACTTTAACCTTTTTCATTCGTTTGTAAACATGTAATTAAAGTATATCCTCACTGCCTGAATGCAAATCATAACATTACTGCACTGTCACGCCTTGCTCTATTGCGTGGACTGTTAGCTGCATTTCTGGAAGGATAACAAAACTCTCATTTGTCAGAGCAGCCAAAAGTAAGTAGTAAGACAATTAGCCGCGCAACTCATTCCAGGTACTTGAAGTTTACTTCATATCCTTACAACTGAACGAGACAGAGCAGAGCTGAGCTATCCGTTGTAGGAAAGAAACGATGTTGTAGAGCCTAAACAAACTTTGAGAGATGGTATTAGGAAACTGTATTCATTTGTGACATTTTAACAGAAAACGATATCTTTCTAACAGGGTACTAGTGAGAATTAGCCAACGTATTGTGATTGTTTGAATGAGTAAGCCATTTTTTTGTATTTAATATAAATTATGGATACATTCAGTTTAGAATAATTAGTGTCAGACACTTAGAAATTTACGTAATTCGTATTTAAAAAAAGAGCAGCAAAGACTATTCTACATCACGGTACATAGCAACAAGTAATCGAAATTCAAAAGTCACAGAGTCTTGAACTACAAAAATCTTAGTTTACAAGTTTTAGGCTGACTGATATCAGCTTGATCGTGATTAAGCTAATCACTTCACTTTTCACATTAGCACGCAATCTCTGCTCACGTCGTTTTATGAAACGTGCATGATCTAATGTTAATAAGAATCCAAAAGGTTGTCCACTACAACTCAAAGACTGTGCCAAAGGCCACTCAGAAGGCCACGCAGACAAATTATCTGCTTTTTATTAAATTTAAATAAATCAATAAATGTTGAGAAAAGCCAAAGAACAGTGCTTGGTGAGAGTTATATGTGTGATTAAATTTACGTTCTGTCAGTTACAGTTGGAGCTTCCCCTAAAATATCGAAGTGGCGTCAAATCGAGGGGCATGCACCAGGCCACTAAATTTTTTTATACGAACTAAGGCGTTAAGGGCATCAGATTTGAGAGCAAAGACGTTAGATGAGCGAACAAGAAACTGTCATAGCGGAAAAAAACTCAAATGATTGTTGTTGTGGTCTCCATGCTCTCCATGCTACTCTCTCCTATGCAAGTCTCTTCATCTACGAACAACTACTGCAACCTACATCCTTCTGATCTGCTTACAGTATTCAAGTCTTGGTGTCTCTCTACGATTTTTACCGTCCCCTCTCCCTTCCGGCATCAAATTGGTGATCCCTTGATTCTTCAGAACATCTCCCACCAAACAATCCCTTCTTCAAGTCGACTTGTGCCACAAAGTCTTCTGCTCCCCAATTCTGTTCAGTACCTCGTCATTAGTTACGTGATCTACCCATCTAATCTTCAGTATTGCCGGCCGGTGTGGCCGTGAGGTTAAAGGCACTTCAGTCTGGAACCGCGTGACCGCTACGGTCGCAGGTTCGAATCCTGCCTCGGGCTTGGGTGTGTGTGATGTCCTTAGGTTAGTTAGGTTTATGTAGTTCTAAGTTCTAGGGGACTGATGACCACAGCAGTTAAGTCCCATAGTGCTCAGAGCCATTTTCTTCAGTATTCTTCTGTAGCAACACATTTCAAAAGCTTCTATTGTCTTCTTGTCAAAACTATTTATCGTCCATGTTTCACTTCCATACATGGCTACACTCCATACAAATACCTTCAGAAAATACTTCCTGACACTTAAATCTGTACTCAATGTTAACAAATTTCTCTTCTTCAGAAACGCTTTTCTTGCTATTCACAGTCTACATTTTATATCCTCTCTACTTCGACCATCATCAGTTATTTTGCTCCTCAAATAGCAAAACCCATCTACTACTTTAAGTGTTTCTCTTCCTTCTCTAATTCCCTCATCATCACCTAATTTGATTCGGCTTCATTCCATTATACTCGTTTTTCTTTTTTTATGTTCATCTTACATCCTCCTCTCAAGACTCTGTCCATGTCGTTCAGCTGTTCTTCCAGGTCCTTTGTTGTCTCTGACAGAACTATAGTGTTGTCGGCAAACCTCAAAGTTTTAGTTTCCTATACATTTTAATTCCTATTCCAAATATATTTTTTGTTTCCTTCACTGCTTGCTCGATATACAGATTGAATGACATCGAGGACAGGTTACAACCCTGTCTCACTAACTGCTACCCTTTCGTGCCCCTTAGTTCTAATAACTGCCATCTGGTTTCTGTACAAATTGTAAATAGGCTTTCACTCCCTGTATTTTATCCTTCCCACCTTCATAATTAGAAAGAGAGCGTTCTAGTCAACATTTGCAAAAGCTTTCTCTAAGTCTACAAATGCTAGAAACCAAGGTTTGCCTTTCTTTAACCCATCTTCTAACAAGGGAACCTCCCATCGCACCCCCCTCAGATTTAGTTATAAGTTGGCACAGTGGATAGGCCTTGATAAACTGAACACAGATCAATCGAGAAAACAGGAAGAAGTTGTGTGGAACTGTGGAAAAAAGAAGCAAAATATACAAACTGAGTAGTCCATGTGCAACATAGGCAATATCACGGATAGTGTGAGCTCAGGAGCGCCGTGCTCCCGTGGTTAGCGTGAGCAGCTGCGGAACGAGAGGTCCTGGCTTCAAGTCTTCCCTCACGTGAAAAGTTTATTTTCTTTAATTTCGCAAGGTTATGATCTGTCCGTTCGTTCATTGACGTCTCTGTTCAGTGTAATATGTTTAGTGTCGGTGTTTTGGGACCTCACTATAATAATTTTAGAGTCTGTGTTTTGCGACCGCACCGCAAAACCGTGCGATTAGTAGACGAAAGGACGTGCCTGTCCAATGGGAACCGAAAACATTTGATCGCAAGGTCATAGGTCAACCGATTCCTCAACAGGAAAATATGTCTGATATATTCTACACGACACTGGTGACGGCATATACGTCACATGACAGGAATATGTTGTCGACCCACCTAACTTGTACACTTGATGAATGGGTAAAAAGATTCTACTACCTTGCCCGATTTGGGTTTTCTTGTGGATGTGATAATCACTCCCAAAAAAGTGATGAATGCAACAGTTTCATAGTCGCACAGTTTTCCCTGTGCTCTGTCAAAACAAATGTTTTACCGTTTTCAATTTTTCCGTGTGTAGACCGTCAAATCCTGCATATGTCCAAGCAAATCTAAACATCTCCTGGAATTTTGGAGATCGAAGTTGATTATGTGTGAATGCCTGAACTTTGATAGTTGTCTGAAAATAAAAAATTTAACTTCTCACTCGAGGGAATACTTAAACCAAGGACCGCTCGTTCCACAGCTGCTCACGATAACCACGGGACCACGGTGCTCCTGAGCTCACACAGTCCTTGATGTTACCTATCTTACGCATGGACTACTCAGTTTGTATATTTTGCTTATTTTTTTCATAGCTCCACACAACTTCTTCCTGTTTTCTCGATTGATCTGTGTTCTTTTTCAAGGCCTTTCCACTGTGCCGACTTATAACTAAATCTGAGGGGGGTGCTATGGGGAGATTCCCTTGTAAGATAAATTGTAGAGACAGTATTGCCTCGCGTGTTCCAACATTTCTAAAGAATCCCAACTAATCTTCCCCGAAGTCGGCTTCCACCAGTTCTTCCATTCGTCTGTAAAGAATTCGCGTTAGTATTTTGCAGCCGTGATTTATTAAAGTGATAGTTCGGTAATTTTTACGTCTGTCAACATCTGATTTCTTTGGAATTGGAATAATTATATAATCATATTCTTCTTGAAGTCTGAGGGTACTTCGCCTGTCTTACACGTCTTTCTCACCAGATGGAAGAGTTTTGATGTGACTCCCAAGGCTATCAGTAGTTCTAATGGAGTGTTGTGTACTCCCGAAGCCTTGTTTCGACTTAGGTCTTCCAGTGCTCAATCATATTCTTCATGCAGTAACATATCTCTCATTTCATCTTCATTTACATCCTCTTCCATTTGCGTAATTTTGCCCTCAAGTACATTAGCCTTGTATAGATTGTATACTCCTTCTAACTTTCTGCTTTCCCTTCTTTGCTTAGGACTGGTTTTGTATCTGAGCTCGTGATATCCATACAAATGGTTCCCTTTTCTCCAAAGTCTCTTTAGTTTTCCTTGAGAGGAGGCAAGAGCCCCCTCTCATATTTCTATCTTACTCTGAGTAATTCGATTTTCCTCTCTAATTGCATGTGGTGAAAAGTTGCTATTCCTTCACACGCGGACTTCACACGCAGCGTCTCTCGTGACTCGGGTGGTCCGGTGACAGGCAAGCACTGCTGAGCTTGAAAGGGTTAAGCTGACGGGTGTGAGGGAGTCGAGTGGATGCTTTCCAGACGCCGACATTTTCATAAGAGCGGGAGCGACACGCCCAGATGGGCCGGAAGGGGCGGCTGGGCTAGAGATTTACTTCGCAGAAACTTAGTGAAAACCGTTTCTGGCGGGCTACCAGCGAGGCGTGGGAATGACTTGTGTTCCCAGGCAGTCTTGGCGGGCAAATTACCGCGTTTTCTGCAAAATCGTAACTGTGATTAGCTTGCTCAGGGCACAGCTCCGTGATGTAGCAAAATCAGCGGAGAAATTGGCGCCAAGAATCTCCATTGGTGGAATGGTAGTGCTTCGGCAATAGAGTGGAATTTTCCGACGGTTTTCGAGTTGCTGATTGGAACGTATAACCTCGGCCACTGTCGTGGGGGCGGGAATGTTCGGTATTCGGTTTGTACGGGTGCTCTTGAGAGGGTCGGCTCTCGCCTTTCAGTCGGAGTAGGTTACAAGACTGAGTTCTCGCTGCTCTGGACAGCCTGCCTTCCGTTGGCTGTCTAATATACTTTTATTTAATTGTAACTGTTTGACGAAGTTGCTGAAGTTTCGACTTCAATGTAACTTTCCGAGTACAGTTGGCAATTGAGCGTTTTGCGTACAAGCGGCCTATGTTGTCTGTCTTGAGCAGTTTTGGCTAAAGTTGACTGTCTCGGAGTTACTGTGTGACTTCGCTTGTTAAAATCAATCACTGTACCATCAGTGATTGTGTGGCGGGCTTTCTTCGTCTCCCTCAGAGGCGCATTTGTATTGATAGGAAGTCTTTAGTTTGGAACAACCTGACCAGGATAATTTGTTTCGGGCTATACTCGCAACATTATCATCACCATGACGGGACGTCGAAGCAACCAGCCATCGCTTCTAGTACGCCAGATTGTGTCCTTGCAGTTAAGAAGACAGCTTGGTAACGTATGTCCGCAGCATCAGGAGATTAGGGAATTTGCTCTATGATAATCAGAGCTCAGCAGAGCGCGCCTGTTCCCATCTTCTCTTGCGTGTCCCTGTCTTGGATGTTCATTGCCTGAGTTGTCACTACTGTAGCAGCAATTAATGTTGGGTTGGCTCAGTGTTTCTCTTAAGATTTGAGTTGCAACGAATTGGCTCCACATACCACTTCTTCATAAATGTCACAATCTAGTTTATGGACAACTTCACCTTCACAGCATTTATTTGAGTATCCAATTTGTTCCAGTTTGATGTATTGTAAATGTTTCATAAGTTTTGTCTATGATTTTGAGTTTAGTCATAATAAATCAAATTGTTTTTTGGACAGAACTTTCATTCTGTTAATCGGTTGAGCAACCTTTTCATTTCTCACTATGTTAATGAAACTATCTTTTATTTAATTAATTTCAATCAAATTAAATTATTGCAGGTGTCAAACTCTTTTCTACTCCACTTGCAGGGTCGATTACAGTCAGTTCGTGTTTCTTCTTAATCAATGTGCAACAGCAAAAGTCGGAGTTGGAATAAGGGGGGGGGGGGGGGGGGCTTAGATCATCATTTACATATGAAGGTTCTAGAAGAATTTAGTGTTAAATACAATGCTAGCCCCGCCTCGCATCCTGTGGGCAGTATCTGTCTTAACTCTAGTGATATATGCTTCTACATACTTATATTTGTTCTCTAACCATCCCTGCTTAGCGATTTTGCGCTTCCTGTCGATCTCATTTTTCAGACGTTTATATACCTTTTCGTCTGCTCCATTTACTACATTTTTTATTTTTTATTCTTTCATCAGTTAAATTCAACATCTCTTCTGTTGCCCAAGGGTTTCACCAAGCCCTCTTCGTTTTACCTATTTGATCCTCTGCTACCTTCACTATTTCGTCTCGCAAAGCTACCCGTTCTTCTGCTACTGTATTTATTTACCCTGTTCTTGTCAATCGTTTCCTAATGCTCCCTCTGAAACTCTCTGCAATATCTGATTCTTTCGGTTTATCCAGGTCTCATCTCCTTAAATTCTCACCTTTTTGCAGTTTCTTCAGTTTTAATCTCTAAAACGTAATCAATAAATTGTGGTCAGAGTCCACATCTGCCCCTGGAAATGTCTTACTATTTAAAAGCTGGTTCGTAAATCTCTATCTGACGATTATATAATCTATCTGAAACCTTCTAGCGTCTCGAGGCCTCTTCCACGTATACAATCTTCTTTCGTGATTCTTAAACTAACTGTTAGCTATGATTAAGTTATTCTCTGTGCAAAATTCTACCGCGCGGCTTCCTCTTTCGTTCCTTACCCCCATTCCGTATTCACGTACTTATTTTCCTTCTCTTCCATTTTCTGCTACCGAATTCCAGTCCCCCATAACTATTAAATTTTAGCCTCGCTCAGCTTTCTGAATATTTCTTTTATATAATCATACATTTCTTCATCATCTTCGGAGCTAGTTGGCACATACTGTGGTAGGTATGGGCTTCATGGGTATCTCGGCTACAATAGTGCGTTCACTATGCTGTTCGGTGTAGCTTATTCGCGTTCCTATTTTTTATTCATTATTAAGCCTACTCCAGCATTACACTTATTTGATTTTGTATTTACAACCCTGTATTCACCTGACCAAAAGTCTTGTTCCTCCTGCCACCGAACTTCACTAAATGCCACTACATCTAACTTTAACCTATCCATTTCTATTTTAAAATTTTCTAACCTAGCTTCCCCATTAAGTGATCTGACATTCCACGCTCCGATCCGTAGAACGCCAGTTTAGTTTCTCCTGATAAAGACATCCCCCTGAGTAGTCCCCACCCGGAGATCCGGACGATGGAATATTTTACCTCCAAAATATTTTACCCAAGAGGACGCTATCAGATTTAACCATACATTAAAGCTGCATGCCCTCGGGAGAAATTGCGTCTGTAGTTTCCTCTTGCTTTCAACCTTTCGGAGTATCAGCACAACAAGGCCGTTTTGGTTGATGTTACAAGGCCAGATCAGTCAAGCATCCAGACTGTTGCTCCTGCAACTACTGAAGAGGTTTCAGCCCCTCTTCAGGACCCTCACGTTTGTCTGGCCTCTCAGCAGATACCCCTCCATTGTGGTTGCACTTACGGTACAGCTATCTGTATCGCTGACGCACGTAAGCCTCCCCACCAACAGCAAGGTCCACGGTTCATATCTAACTCGAAAACATAGGGCATCAGCACATGTACCTCAAATGACCGTTCATACCCTCCCATAATGTTGAAGTTCCTCCTACGGCTTCTTACAGTTATCTATCTAGTGCCACGAACATAATCCTACTATCCAACCCCACGTAGTTCTGTATTCGAGCATTATATAAGCTAACTGAATCGGACACTTATTGAACACTCAATGACGTTGTTTGACAGATGGCACGAAACGATATTCTCATTAATTTTGAGCCGTAACTTGTTGAGAAGGCATTCTGCGCACTAGTTGGGGGTTTAGTAACCGTTTCAGGCATTTAGCAAAGACTGTTATGGTTCTATTCGAGAATATGAATCTATTGTCTTTAATCATTGCACCACTTCATTCGAACGGGTGTCTTGTGATAAGTTTAGGTATGCTCTCCTTGCAGAGGTCTCCCGATAGTCGGAGTGGCCAGCTCCGATGTTGTGGCGACGTTTCTGCTGGGTGGATAGGCCACACGAACGGCGGTTAGCAGAGTCATAGCCGCCGTTGGCAGATTTACCGCCAATGAATATTCAGTTGCAGTCGACCGTCAGCGACTCTAATAACTCGGCCACTGCACACACACACACACACACACACACACACACACACACACACACACTGCCGACGGCAAACTGCCGCAAGCAATCAAGTGCTCGAAATCGGGATTCCGTATCTCTCTGGTAATCTGATGAAATCTTATCTGGTGATCAACCGTGTGGTGGCTTGGCCTGTCCAACGTTTCGATGAGTTTCGTACTCATCATCGACAAGCGAAAGTGATGGGTACGAAATTCATCACTTTCGCCTGAAGATGATCAGTACGAAACTCATCGAAACATTGCGACAAGACGACGCCATCACTCGGCTGATCGTCCGAGAAGAGTTCATCACTGGAATACGTCGAGAAAGCCAGCAATCACATATCTCTCGTAATTTGTTTTTCTACATTTTATATCACAGTAACACGTTCTTTACTTGAGAAAGGAATTCTGTTCACTTTAGACGTACCACTGGCGCCCAGCTGTGTCCAGAGAGAATCCGAACGTCTTTGTGTATGAGTGTTAACGAGACACATACCGAGGCATTACACACACGCTATGGAACGTAGCCGCTAAACAAGGTGGCGCACGATCGTGCCTAGATTAAGACGATAGTGTCGTATTCTGGAGGAACTGAGTTCGATTTCCCGTCAGATCATCCTGATATACTCAGTGACTCCCCCCCCCCTCCCCCCCCACAACCCACCGTTACGACAACCTCCTCGTTGCCGGGACCTAAACTATATTCTTACCAACAATACAACCGATTTATCGAATATCATATTCTAGTATCTAAGAGTGAAATGCAAGTGAATTGTGTAGAACAAAACCTAAGACTACACAGCAGGATCCAAAGAGAAAGTCTAATTTCAGTATAAATCCGAAGATTGACTTCACACAGGTCTCCACGCAAGTCTATCCTGTGCAAGTACTTACATCTATGCATAACTACAGCAACCTGTTTTAATTTGAGCTCATTTACTGTATAAGAGTATTGGTCACTCAAAAATTTTAACCCCCACCTCTACTTTTATTAATATTAAATATTATAAAACTCTAAAATAACTCAGATTATACAGAATAAGGAATTAAGGGGTTTTGTAGGACAAAAGGGAATTTACGTGTATCAGATGGTTAGAAACAGCACTGGCGTTGAACCTAGAGCTCATTATGGGACGCATGTAGAATTTTGAAAAAAGAAAAATCCAGACATGGAAGCAATGCATTACGAGAAACGTGACTGCCACGTCAGGTAGCAAAATAAAGACAATGAGGAGGAGAAAATAGCTTTAAGAGTATGTAATAGGATGGCTATTCGGAAAGTAAGGCCCGACCGGTCACGAGATGGAAACCACTGTCTAAAACCAGAAAGTTTTATTTTCATCTGTTACCTACACCTTCTCGCTCCTTCTCTACATAACTGCCGCTCCGACTTGCAAATTCATCGTAGCATTGTACCATCTTTTTTAATAGCCCATAGAATACATAGAAGGCAGCCGCCCACGCTTCCGCCATACTCTACGCTTGTCTACAGCTCGTTGTCTGTGCCAGAATGCTGTCTTCACAGCCAGCGGTCCACGTGAGCAGAGATGAAACTCAGAGGGAGACAATTACTGGCTGTATTGTGGGTGATCAAACACTTCCCATCGTAAACGCTGCAGGAACATCTTCATTGGCCCTGCAGAGTGTGGACAAGAAATGTAATGAAGAAGGAAACACACAGCAGTTATGTTATGTGGGCTGCATGACGTCAGGCGAAATTTCTCACCAGGCCCTCAAACTTGGCGGGAGACACTATTTATCTAGGCATCTTTACATACTTCCTGTGCGCTCATAACTGAAGAGACTGACGTGACGCGATCGGCCGGTATACTAAAGGTACTGCACAGCACATCTGTGCAAAGCTTCATCAGATTATCATTGTGGTTCCTATTTCGCACCCGACTGGACCTTACTTTCCGAATAACCCTCGAACATACTAAACATACGAAAATTATTAATAATCATTTCGTATTTGTTACTGGAAAATGGTGTTTGTTAAGGTCAGTAATAGCTTCAATGGAATATCAGAGACGAGGCATTACAAATAATATCAGTAACATGAACATAACCTTCAATAAACCTAAACAAGTAATCTCCACTATAAAATATCTCGAACCAAAAATTTATAGTGACTATGATATGATATCAACAGAATTAAGCAGTGTTCTTCTGAATTTGAAATCATATTAAGTGATTAATTGAATTCACCATATATCACTTGAACATTTCCCGACTGGTCGAAATATGCTGAAGTTAAACCATCCTATAAGAAATGACACAAAGAATTAAAGTCAAATTTCCCTCCATTTTCACTTTTACCAGCATTCTCGAAGATTTTGGAAAATGTAATATGGAACTTGAGCCTTAACAATCTAATTCCAAACAATATATTCTCAGAGTCACAGTTTGGATTTCTGAGGAGTTCCGTTATGGAGAGAACATATGTATCATCAGACAATAAATTGCATGATGCCTCTGATTTGTCAAAGATATTTCATTGCCCAAATAGCAAAATACTTTAGAATAAATTAAAGTATTGTAGAGTCACAGAAATAGACCAAAACTGTTGAAATCACATATGATTAATAGGAAACAAAGAGTGTCAATAGGCAGGAGAGCTATATTAAGTTATTAGTCATCAACAGACTTTTTTCCACTTTAGCGCGGGGTCGGTCTTGTTACCATCGATTTGACAATGTCAGTGTCAGAGGGTGGCCGGATGGCCTTTCTTTCGCCACCCCGTACTCCCCCCCCCTCCCCCAGGACGGAATTACTGTACCCCAGCTGTCTGCATCTAGTGTAAGCCTTGAAATACTGTGAAATTTTTCAGATGTCTGCGAGCTGTGTAACTTAGGCAGGACGTGCGGATCAACCGGTGTTCATCTAGCAGGATGTGGAAAACCACCTAAAAACCACATTGAGGCTGGCCGGCACACCGGCCTTCGTCGTTAATCCACCAGGCTGATTCGATCTGGGGCTGGCGCGCCTACCCGAGTCCAGGAAGCAGCGCATTAGCAGCCTCGGCTAACCTGGCGGGTCCCACAATTTTCCTTCTTGGGGCCCATATACACTCCTGGAAATTGAAATAAGAACACCGTGAATTCATTGTCCCAGGAAGGGGAAACTTTATTGACACATTCCTGGGGTCAGATACATCACATGATCACACTGACAGAACCACAGGCACATAGACACAGGCAACAGAGCATGCACAATGTCGGCACTAGTACAGTGTATATCCACCTTTCGCAGCAATGCAGGCTGCTATTCTCCCATGGAGACGATCGTAGAGATGCTGGATGTAGTCCTGTGGAACGGCTTGCCATGCCATTTCCACCTGGCGCCTCAGTTGAACCAGCGTTCGTGCTGGACGTGCAGACCGCGTGAGACGACGCTTCATCCAGTCCCAAACATGCTCAATGGGGGACAGATCCGGAGATCTTGCTGGCCAGGGTAGTTGACTTACACCTTCTAGAGCACGTTGGATGGCACGGGATACATGCGGACGTGCGTTGTCCTGTTGGAACAGCAAGTTCCCTTGCCGGTCTAGGAATGGTAGAACGATGGGTTCGATGACGGTTTGGATGTACCGTGCACTATTCAGTGTCCCCTCGACGATCACCAGTGGTGTACGGCCAGTGTAGGAGATCGCTCCCCACACCATGATGCCGGGTGTTGGCCCTGTGTGCCTCGGTCGTATGCAGTCCTGATTGTGGCGCTCACCTGCACGGCGCCAAACACGCATACGACCATCATTGGCACCAAGGCAGAAGCGACTCTCATCGCTGAAGACGACACGTCTCCATTCGTCCCTCCATTCACGCCTGTCGCGACACCACTGGAGGCGGGCTGCACGATGTTGGGGCGTGAGCGGAAGACGGCCTAACGGTGTGCGGGACCGTAGCCCAGCTTCATGGAGACGGTTGCGAATGGTCCTCGCCGATACCCCAGGAGCAACAGTGTCCCTAATTTGCTTGGAAGTGGCGGTGCGGTCCCCTACGGCACTGCGTAGGATCCTACGGTCTTGGCGTGCATCCGTGCGTCGCTGCGATCTGGTCCCAGGTCGACGGGCACGTGCACCTTCGGCCGACCACTGGCGACAACATCGATGTACTGTGGAGACCTCACGCCCCACGTGTTGAGCAATTCGGCGGTACGTCCACCCGGCCTCCCGCATGCCCACTATACGCCCTCGCTCAAAGTCCGTCAACTGCACATACGGTTCACGTCCACGCTGTCGCGGCATGCTACCAGTGTTAAAGACTGCGATGGAGCTCCGTATGCCACGGCAAACTGGCTGACACTGACGGCGGCGGTGCACAAATGCTGCGCAGCTAGCGCCATTCGACGGCCAACACCGCGGTTCCTGGTGTGTCCGCTGTGCCGTGCTTGTGATCATTGCTTGTACAGCCCTCTCGCAGTGTCCGGAGCAAGTATGGTGGGTCTGACACACCGGTGTCAATGTGTTCTTTTTTCCATTTCCAGGAGTGTATTTTCTGATGTATGTTAATGACCTTTCGTCACTAACATTTCCGACTACTTTGTTTGCTTTATTTTCGGATGATACAAATACTCTAATAAATAGCAGACCAAGTATAATTTTAGAATGAGCGATTCATGATATTTTTGTTTGAAGCGAATAAATAGTTTCTAGCTCAGTACAGGTCGCCAAAGGACGATTAGACACTCTGTATTGCCATCTAGCCCAGCAGAAGTCTAAAACATGACATAACCAGATAGGTTGATATTATTAAAATCTTATTATTGTTGTTGTTGTAGTTGTCTGTCCTGAGACTGGTTTGATGCAGCTCTCCATGCTACTCCATCCTGTGCAAGCTTCTTCATCTCCCAGTACTTACTGCAACCTACATCGTTCTGAATCTGCTTAGTTTATTCGTCTCTTGGTCTCCCTCTACGATTTTTACCCTCCACGCTGCCCTCCAACGCTAAATTTGTGATCCCTTGATGCCTCAGAACATGTTCTGCCAACCGGTCCCTTCTTCTTGTCAAGTTGTGCCACGAATTTCTCTTCTCCCCAATTCTATTCAATACCTCCTCATTAGTCATGTATCTCATTATTACATTATTTACTGAATCTATTATCAGGTTCTAGTCTCTATTACCAAGTTGTAATCCCAAAATTTTAATAATCTTATTATTACATTATTTATTATTAAAATTTTGGGATTACAACTTGGTAATAGAGACTAGAACCTGATAAAAGATTCAAATGAGACGAACACACTACAGTAACGCAGAAACACCTAAACACCATTTATTTGCAATATTAGTTTTATCAGGCGCGGGTGTTTTGAAATTTAGAGAAAGGCGGCATACTTGGTTGCATTCAATAATGTCGTAATAGCATCACACTTTCGGGTTACACATTAAGCCAAACTAATATTTCCGAGTACAAAAGCATATAATACGAATTATTTGTGGTGTGAATTCAACGTCCTGCTGAGGCCTCTCCACGGATATGTGACTACTAACGATAGGTTCCCAGCATACACAGGTGTCCAAACCGCTACTTCCCCATCCTATGTCTAATTCTCCATATAGTCATACAAACTGTTAACAAATGTCCGTACGATCGTGTTCTGCACGCAAGATGGCATTTCGGTCAACGGACAACCAGGACAACGATGACGTCAGGACACCTATCAAATGGGTTAATATTTGCCGGGTAGTCCCACATCCACAATCGTTGTTTACACAGTCACAGACAGCGCAGTATGGCACAGAGAAGGCGCCTAGCAGACTGCCTACGGTGAAGGGCATTAGGAAGAATGGAAGCAGCGAGTCGCAAACTGAAGTGGCCCGATGGCATAATGTGAATCGTTCTGTTGCTTCTCTGTTGTGGCGACGGATTATAGAGACCGAAACTGTATCTCGATGACCAGGGCAAGGCCGACCATGTGTTGCATCAGAAACAGAGGACCGGATTTTGGCTGTAAGGGGATGCTGGTGTCGAATTAGTACTGCACGGCAACTTTCATCTGACCTCGTAGCATCCACTGGACGTGTTGTATCAAGGAAAACGATGTACAGAAGGCTTCGGCAGAGTAGCCTTTATTGTCAGAGATCTGCTGTATGTGTACCTCTGACACATCTTCACAGAAGGCAACGTCTAGGGTGGGGTCTTCAACGTGCCATCTGGAATGTCGAACAATAGGCCAGTGGTCTCTCCAAAGATGAGTCCCAATTTGGTCTGGAGAGTGATCCACGGCAGATTCGCATCTGGAGGGTACGTGGAACACGATTTCGGGACAGAACCATTGTGGGAAAGTGACAAATATCGAAGAGGATCTCTCAAGATTTTTTTTTTTTTTTTTTTTTTTTTTACTTCTCGAACACCTTTTCGTGAACGTATACAGGTTCAAATGCTGTCAGGTATCGTGACGAGATCTTGGGAACTCAAATGTGGCTGTTTTTTTGAAGTGCTGTGGGCCCAGGCTTCATTTTGATGCAAGATAATGCTCGATCTCATAGGGAACAGGTGGCTGATGTTTTCTTGGAAGTGGAAGTTATCGCACACATGACGTGGCTTGCTCGCTCTTCCGATTTTAATCCCATAGACCACATCTGGGGTGCGCTAGGAAGACGGGCTGCACCGAGTCAGTATCCATCAAACACTCTTCAAAACTTGCGGGTGGCTCTGCAGGAAGAATGGGAGTTATTGCCTCGACGTAATATTGATGACACCATCAGCAGCATGCCCCGTCGTTGTTAAGCCTGTGTTGCTGCCAGAGATGATCACGCTCTATACCAAATACATTAACCAGTTGTCGGAATGCGTGTGCAAATCCGATAAGTTGAGAAAAATGAAGAACATGTTTGTCTACCGTTATGCACGTTGCAACTGTTTACTTTCTTTATTCTTTATTCTTTAAATTTTTTCTACTTTACTAACACCTGTTTATACCGTTTCCTAGCAAAACAAATGCAACGTTACAAAATTTCCGTTTGTTGCTTTAATTTTTGCGCTTCAGTCTGCAACCGCGCGACCAATACAGTCGCAGGTTCGAATCCTGCCTCGGGCATGGATGTGTGTGAAGTCCTTAGGTTAGTTACGTTTAAGTAGTTCTAAGTTCTAGAGGACTGATGACCTCAGATGTTAAGACCCATAGTGCTCAGAGCCATTTGAACCATATTTTTTTAAATTTTGGACACCAGTGCATTACTCTTCCAGGAAATTTGTCTTAAATAATATGTGTTTCCTCATGTTATCAGCTTAATTCATGGAAACATCTATAGTTCAGAATAATTTACGTAACAGTTTAAGGTTAATTTAAACAAGAAAAGTATTAATTTTTCAGCAACACTTGTACTCAACAAACTGATGGCAACTATAAAAGTACACCTAAGAGAGTGTGCTGAAATTAATGCCTCCGAACTTTTTACGTAAAAAAGCTTAGAGCTTTTTTTACAGAAAACAAACTTCATTAACATTCTAGATCTTCATTCTTCATGTCTACATCTTTGCAGCCCTCTGCCGTTAAAGGACTCAGTATTGTAGCGTGTGACGTGGCGGTGTTACATGTAACTATGATGGTGCGTTTGAAACAGCGTGTAGTAATCGAATTAAGAATTCGAAGAGTTTATCGACACACGGAGCAGCCTCTCCTTCAAAATGAGAATGCGAGATGAAACAGGAGAGCCGTGACGTTTGCAACTATCCGACTCCTTGGGTCCACTGTTATCGGTCGTTCTCCACACAGTATCGTCTTGGCACCAGCTGTTTCCAGAGCTTAAAGAACATCTTAGAGGACTTCACTTGGGTAGTGAGAAAGCAGTGCAAGCAGAGGCGAAGTTGTGGCTCCGTCAACAAAGTCAGACATTTTACGGTGATGTTTGGACGAATGTGTTCGTCGGCGGGGTGACTACACTGAGAAATAAATGTGAAGACCTGAAGAATAAAGATGTAGAATACTAATGTTTTGGTGGTCTTCAGTCCTGAGACTGGTTTGATGCAGCGCTCCATGCTACTCTATTCTGTGCCAGCTTCTTCATCTCCCAGTACCTACTGCGACCTACATCCTTTTGAATCTGCTTAGTGTATTCATCTCTTGGTCTCCCTCTACGATCTTTAGCCTCCATGCTGCCCTCCACTACTAAATTGGTGATGCCTTGATGCCTCAAAACATGTCCTACCAACCGATCCCTTCTTCTAGTCAAGTTGTGCCACAAACTCCTCTACTCCCCAATCCTATTCAATACCTCCTCATTGGTTATGGGATCCACCCATCTAATCTTCAGCATTCTTCTGTAGCACCACATTTCGAAAGATTCTAATCTCTTCTTGTCCAAACTATTTATCGTCCATGTTTCACTTCCATACATGGCTACACTCCATACTAATACTTTCAGAAACGACTTCCTGACATTTAAATCATTACTTGATGTTAACAAACTTCTCTTCTTCAGAAACGCTTTCCTTGCCATTGCCAGTCTACATTTTATATCCTCTCTACTTCGACCATCATCAGTTATTTTGCTCCCCAAATAGCAAAACTCCTTTACTACTTTAAGAGAATATTAATAACTTTCGTTTCATTTACAGTGCCTTAGAAAAAGTTTCATGTAAAAAATTCGGAGGCATTTCTTTTCAGCACGGCCTCGTACTAATAAAGTACAATATAAGAGCAGGCTAAATGATTTATTGGTGCCCAACTACTACTACTACGTTGACGAATTTCTTAGCAGAACCAACTGTTGGGTATATTATTAATAATATAACAATATGTAGGCGTTACGTAAAATGTGGCTTACGTATATCTTCTGTGAAGAAATGCAACAATCTGTGTACTGCGTATGTAAGTGCGAAACTTGAGTCCCTCCTGGAGTACAAGAAAAAATAAAAAAATAAAAACCCTTGCGGGAGGGCGAGGTCTGCGACGACAGGTGAAATACGCCTGGTTGCATTCCCATAAGTTCTTTCAGTATTATCGGTAAGTGTTGTGATCTTTTTCATGTTAGGTAATGCGCAGCTACCTACGAGAGCTATACATTTCAGTATAATATACCGTTACGTTTTGGTGACAAACATCGTATTCATTCTTAAATGATAGTATGTTCCTAATTGATTCTTATTTCATAACTTTGAGGATCTTTTCAGTTAAGAACTATGGAAATAGTTTTACCAAATCATTTATATTCTAGATGGGTACATGCTTATTCATAAATACCACATGGGTTCAAAAGACGACTGGGTGAGAACTAGACGGCATAGAGAAAACAGACTCATATCAGCGTACACAGGATCTCTGCAAATTCTTAACGAATATTAAAAATAATGCTCTCAATATAGGCAGCATCTGAGACATAACAAACGTCAATATGTGCGTCCAATTCACTTACGTCGCTCACAGGAATTGCCCACTAAGGCACGAAAGCAACCGACTTTGCCTGTCTGTTCATTAGGTTGCCTATCTGCAGGCATGAACTAATTCGATGCGCAGTATGGATCGGATAATTTGTCTACATGTTCTGATATGTGTACTACTTTACGCCACGACACCTACTACGTATCGAAGCTTGGCAAGTGCTCAGTCCACTGATATTTGCAATTCTTCTCTATGTATTTTAGTTTTCACGTAGTCGTCTTATGAAACCATCGAGGTACTTAATGAATAAACCTGTAGTATGTAGCTATTTTTGTTTTCATGTCATATTCTACATCCCTGAGGCTCTGAACACATTGGATCTATTGAATGAAAAATGTACGCCGACGTAACCGGAAAGTAATGTCCTCGAATTTTTTTATGTGAAAAATTTTAAAGGTTTTTAAATAAAACAAACATTAACATTCCACCTCTTTATTCTTCGTGTCTTACATACTTATTTCTCAACATAGTCACCCTTACGACGAACACGTTTCTCCCAAATAAAGACCAATTTGTTTATATCGTCATTGTAGAATACTTGACATTGTTGACGGAGCCACAATCTCACCTCTGCTTCCACCGTCTCATCAGTATCGGAGTGAAGTCCTTGTTTTATTTTAATGTCTTTGAGAGTTTTCCCAAAAAACGGAAAAATGAAAAAGTCGGAGGTATTAGTTTCCCCCACGCCCTCGTATTTGTATTTTAATTATCTATCTATCCCACTACACCAAACTAAATATTCACTGCAACCTGATGTGCCTTATCAGCCTATTATTATTTTATCAAACAGTTTCATACATTCCTTTCCTTCTTGACTCGCTCCTTGATATCTTCATTTATTATCCCATCAACGCAGCTAGTCTTCAGAACATTTCTGCAATATCAAATTTCCTAAATTTCTTTGCTTATGTTGTTTGCTTATGTTGTCATTAACATATCTCAAAAGCTTCTATTCTCCTCTTTTGCTGTTTCTCATATTCGTTTCAATTCGTTGTAAGGATATGGCAGTGAAGTCCCATGCTTCTTCACAGAGCGTAGGGGTATGATGCGGGAGACCCGCACCGCCGTACTAGGCACGGTCCTAATGGAGGTGGTTTGCCGTTGCCTTCCTCCGACTGTAGTGGGGATGAATTATGTTGATGAAGCGAGAAGGACACCGAGAGACCACGAGCGGCGGACTGTAAGACTATGCTCCTGACAAAATATCTAATCGATGGTAGCATATTTCTCTTGGAAAAGCTTTCCTTGCTATTGTTTACACTCTACACCCACGTTGTTTCTGCCTTCCTCGTTTGCTTTGCTGTTCAAATAGCACAACTCATCTATTACTACTGCTGCTCTTCCTGTCATCACCTGACTTACGTCGAATACACTCCTTTACTCTTGCTTTTCTGGTAGATATGGTGATCAGCTGCGCCTACCGTTGTCGCTTTATGCAACTCGCATTTATATATCTGGCGTTCAGAACTACGACCGCGTTTTTTGTATTCTCTAGATCGCTACGTGCAAACTTTTAGGCCAGAAAAAATGAACAAGACCTTTTTGTAGGAAATTTAATACGGTTAAATTTAGAACTGGGACATGTTTTCGCTGGAGGTGACGGATATCGTGTTATTCGAGAAAAACGTACAAAAGTGCCCTTCAAACACGCAGCCATTCCCACACTCAGCCCCCAGCGCTCAAGATTTCTAGTATGTTGTTCATGGGACTCCCTCTTGCCACTGTACAAAAACTCGGGACTCCATGAATTGTTTCCTACACTCGGCCTTTTTTTGTCTTCATTGAGTGGCCTTATTACTCCACCGGCTTAGTCAACCACTTACAGGTCGTAAAACTGACGTTTGTCTAAATTTTCCCTAACAGTTTTGTAAATTTTGAAAGCATAAAATAGGCAATTACAGCGTTGCATTCGAGAGCCCTTCTGACTATGAAAC
This sequence comes from Schistocerca piceifrons, assembly GCF_021461385.2. Lineage (NCBI taxonomy): Eukaryota > Metazoa > Arthropoda > Insecta > Orthoptera > Acrididae > Schistocerca > Schistocerca piceifrons. Next base: position 753,693,896 of record NC_060140.1, read on the forward strand.
TACTGTGCCTGTGAGAGTTAAGTTTGAATCGAATCGTCGTCGTAGTTAGTTTTAGCGTAGTGCTTACAAAAGCCATTTTTATTTCATTGCCATCACGAGCATGGTTAAATTTCCAACGTTATTGAAGTAGCCGACTCTGCTGGTATCGTAATAGCCCAATCAACAAAGAACAAAAAGGTCGAATATCGCGAATAGTTCATGTAGTCGGAAATTTTTGCACAATGATAGGAGACAGGGATATGAACAACATAAAAGAAATACTGACTGGTGAGGGGAGGTGGTGTGTTTGAAGATCACTTTAAAAAGTTTTTCGTGAATAACTCGAAAACTATTGCCACCAGCGAAATCGTATCCCGCTACAAAATTTAGCTACATCAGTTTTAGTACAAAAAGATCCTATTGATTTTGTCTATATGGCTAATAGTTGATTTTCGAAGGCCAGATATAGAACAGCATGTTGCATAAAACGACATGGGTGGGGGCAGCTGAATCACCCTATTCGTGTATCACCTGAACTCTTTTCAAGAGTATCCATACCGCTCAACTTTTCTTCCAAGTTCTTTGATGTCTCTGACTAAACTACAAAGTCGTGGGAAAACAGTTAAGTTTTTATTTCTTCTCCATGACCTTCAAACACTTCTCAGAATTTATGGTTTGTTTCCTCTGTTGCTTCCTCAATGCACAGATTCAGTAAAATGGGGGATATTCTACAGCCTTTTGTTATCTTCTTCTCAAATACGGACTCCAACTGATTTTCTGACTTAGAGGCAATAACTGCTGTCACTTATGCCTCACAGTATTGCCTAACCACTTGAAATATTTACATTGAAGTTCGTTGCTTTCTTTTAAGAGTGAAACTGTATCACGTCAGTCTATTCTTGATGAAGGTCGTGGAAATTGGATTTAAGTGTAGGAGATACTAATGTTCGTATTACGATCAAGCGGAAGTATTAGAAGCAGAAGAGGGAACCGGGTACTGGACATGAAACCACTTACGAGCGTTCACACGAATGTTATCCTAATACAGACACTGAGCAACATTGCAGCGGACCTATTAGAGGTGTTTGAAAAGTCCATGCAAAAATAAAAACTACTTACGTGTTTGCGGTAAACCTTTTTCATTTTTCGACAAAGTCTCCTTTTGGATTTATACACTTCGTCCAACACTGTTCTAATTTGTTGATCTCTTCCGAATAATAGGAATTGTCCAAGTCTGCAAAACAGCTATTAGTTGCTGCAATCACCTCCTCGTTTTTGAACAAAATCTTTGTGCCGCCAGCCATTTCTGTAAATTGGGGAACAAATAGTAGTCCAAGGGAGCCAAGTTTGGAGAATAGGGGGGATGTGAAACGAGTTGGAATTCTATTTCTATTAATTTTGCGACCCCAACTGCTGAAGTGTGTGCTGGTGCATTGTCGTGAAGAAAAATGTCTTTTTTGGTGTCCAGTCGCCGGCGTTTCTCTTGCTACTCGGTTTTCAAATGCTCCAATAACTATTAATAATATGTACCTGTAATAGTTTCACGCTTTTGCAGATACTCGATGAGGATTATCCCTTGCGAATCCCGAAAGACAGTCGCCATAACCTTTCCGGCCGAAGCAGTGGTCTTCGCCTTTTTTGGTGCAGATTCTCCCTTGGTAACCCATTGTTTAGAATGTTGTTTGGTCTCAGGAATATAGTAATGTATCCACGTTTCATTCACTGTAACGAAACGACGCTTAAAGTCCTGCGGATTCTTCCTGAACAGCTGCAAACTATCCTTGGAACACTTCACACAATTCCGTTTTTGGTCAAGCTTGAGCAATCGCGGGACCCATCTTGCGGATAGCTTTCTCGTGTCCAAATGTTTAGGCAAAATATTATGTACCCATTCATTCGAGATGCCCACAGCAGTAGCAATCTTACGCACCTTAAGTCTTCTGTCATCCATCACTACATCATAGATTTTATCAATGATTTCTGGAGTCGTAACCGACACAGGGCGTCCAGAACGTTCAGCATCACTTGTGCCCATGTGGCCACTCCGAAAATTTTGAAACCACTTATAAACTGTTCTGTTCGAAGATGCAGAGTCACCGTAATGTTTATCAAGCTTCTCTTTTGTGTCCTGAGGTGTTTTTCCTTCCATAAAGTAATGTTTAATCACCACACGAAATTCTTTTTCGTCCATTTTTTGACAATCACTCGACTTCTTTGATTCACACGAATGCCAAACACACAGAAATAGACCAAAATGGCTGAAACTTGGTGTGCGTTCCTTCCAAAGATGCTACTAACTATACATTACCTGACACGCACCGCTGATGCCATCTCTCGGACCTCTCGGACTTTGCACGGACTTTTCAAACACCCCTCGTACAAGGACACTAATTACCTCAGAGATAGGTGACACTTCCAGTTCCGGTCATGTTGTCTTCTTAATTTATTTGCAGCAAAAGTTGGGCCGGCACAGTTGCCAGTGGAAGACATAAACTGGCGACTATGGAAACCGCACTCTGAATAACCATTATCGCCGAAGAGAAGCAGCATCAGAATACTGGTTGCTGAAATAGTGCTGCCGCGATATTAATCACCTAACAATGTACAGAGATGACAGGACACCTGATCTGAATTTATTCGAAAATTCTTCTAATGAAAAGTAATCTTCATAGAGGTGTTGATATTCTATCAGAGATCCATTGGAAATAACTCATAAACAAGAGCTCCAAAGGTATTACCCTTTTCAAGTGTTTAAAAGAAACCAGTGCAAACATGTTACTCCTAAAATTTATAGCACAGTTTCTGAAACATCCTGTAGGAGCTACTATGGATAAGTTGTTTGATAATTAGATAAAATTTTAAAATATTTTTATATTGTTTTCTATCGTATATTAGTTTGTAACAAAGAACAAGTTCGAGTGATAACTAACAGTCATTTGCTGTACGTATTGCCACAGGATGCCTCAAACCAACTCCCACAGACATCATTTACCCCATCATAGGCATAGCACCACCCACTATCCGCAGAAAAGTAGCCGCCGAGATCGAAAGATCAAAACAAAAGAATGATCCTCGACACCCGACGCATATGCACCGAAAACAACGTGTTCGGCTGAAATCCCGCAGTAGTTTCATTGAAACTACTGAAGAGCTCGCCACCAAGCCCGTCGCAAGGCGGCTATCTGTCTGGGAAGAAATGGTGCCACACTCCACAATGGAACTACTTGAGGAGGGATCCGCAGGATTTCAACTAACTTTTTCAACTTGGAGGTCATTAAACCGGCTGCGCACTGGAGTAACTGGGTGCAAATCAAACCTATTTAAATGGGGTTACAGTGATAGCGATAGGTGTGAATGCGGAGCAATACAGGACTTGGACCACCTACTGATCTGCCCAGATATGTCTATTACATGCACAAAGATGGTATTTTGAAAGTCAATGACAAAGCAATCTACGTTGCTAATTACTGGGAAGGGAAGATGTAATTGGTGCATCCGGACACGGAAGAAGAAGAAGAATTTGCTTGTGTATGTAACCTGTGCAGCAGTCAGTGTCAGATCGGGGACCGTCAGAATCCGCTTGCCTGATTTAAACCACCTGAAGTGATCGCATTAGTGATACATTAGGCTACACGAACAATGTAAGCACACTGTGAAGTCAATCGCCTTGTCCGATCGAATGAGATAACGCTCCGGGACACTCTCGTGGATCTTGATAGTGGGACGAGAACGTGTTGTTTGGCGACATTCCTGACAGCGGCCGTACACCGTCTTCCACGCTGGCAGCTGCTCGTCGCGCTGACGACCACGCCGCGGTCCGGACCCAGCCGAAAGGGGGGCCGCTAGACTATCCATGTCGGAGGTCCACCTCCGCCGTCGACGCGGGACGTGGATGTGGGTCGTTCATCGTCTCGCCTTGATCTGTCACTGGCCTATGATTCTTCTTCCTGTCACACGAATCGGCCTCCGCGCCGGTAATTCTATCGACTGTTACGTGTTGCAGCTCCAAGGCCACCCGGAACGAACTGGCACCGATCCTCGGCTCACGAGATGCCATCTGATCGTCGGCTGCTCTACTAACGAGTGACTGTTCCCCACTGCAGCAGGACTTATCGCGTGCTGGCGCAGAGATGACATAATTTCTTCAGCGTCTCGAGAAATGTGGAATGAAAATCTTAAATGTGAAGGCCACGTTCCTCTTCCCCGAGAAAAGGTGAAGCTTGCGACTTGAAGACAATGACCCTCCCAAGATTCGAAAATGAATGTTCACCGTATGTAGTACCGTTAAGCAAATGAGAACCAATTGGAAGTGTCAGTGTCTCGTACACGACAAGCCAGAGTACTTTCCAGAACATTGTTTTATAACTGATAAAGGTAAACATGCGTTTTTAGTTTTTGTAGATTTAGAGAAAAGTTCTGACCACGTTGTCTGCCTGATTCTTTGTTATCTCCGAAGGCGGCTGGGATAAAATACAGTTACCTACAACTTGTACAGACACTACACCCCATTTATGAGAGTCGATGGATATGAAAGGGAAACAGCAGTTAAGAACGTAGTTTGTACTCAGTGTTATTCAATCTCTCCAATCAGCCGTCTGTTAAATAAAGCAATGAGAACCAGGGACACGTAATAAAATCATTGTGTGAGAGAACAGTCACACATTGCCTTGCGATACGAAGTTACTAGCTGGATGTTCTTAACTTTGCCGGAGTGAAATACGTAGCTAGTGAGTTCTGGAGTGAAATTCTTGAATCCCTCTTCCCTGTGGCAGGCGAGTTGATGTGTTGCCGAAAGCCTGCGTGGTCTTGGCGCTTTGAACAAGGAACAATGTAAGACCCCCTGTTGGGCTGTTGGTTTGCAGGACTGCTCAGCCGAGAACTGGCCACGTTCTGTTATGCGCGAGCCGGCACAGGCCTTGGAAATTAAGACACAGCGACAACAGGTCCAGTGAGTATAGCTGGCATGATGAATATGCGCATACATTAGGCTGATGCAAACACGCAAAACCGCCATTTTGCCATATCCAGTGTGGGAAAATTTCAGGATCTTACATTCCTGTTGTTGTCAGCCAAACAAATGGGTCGTCAGCTGTGGTGCGAGTGTCTGAACCAATGTGTGGCGACACAGGTTTTATTTTATTATGAGTCAACAGTCTTGTGACTGGTTTGATACGGCAACCAATGACCCCCTCTCCTGTGCCAACCTTTTCATCTCAGACTAGCAGTCTACGTCCTCAGTTATATCCTGGATGTATCCGTGCCTCTGTCTTGCTCTACAGTTTTTATCCTCTGCAGCTCCCTCTAGTACCATGGAAGTCATTCCCTGACGCCTTATCAGATATCCTATCATCCTGTCCCTCTCACTGTTTTCCACATATTCCTTTCTTCGCAGATTCTGCAGAGAACCTTCTTATTCCTTGCCTTATCAGTCCACCTAATTTTCAGCATCCTACTATAGTACCACATCTCACATGCTTCTATTCTCAACTATTCCGGTTTTCCCACAGTCAGTGACTCACTGCCATACGACGCTATGCTCACAGCGTACATTCTCGGAAATTTCTTGCTCAAATAAATACCTATTTCTGATACTAGTAGACTTCTATTATCCAGGAATGCCCTTTCTGAAAGCGCTAGTCTGCTTTCTATGTCGTCCTTGCTTTTTCGGTCATGGGATATTTAGCTGCCTAGGTAGAAGAATTTCTTACCTTCATCTACTTCGCGGTGACCAATTTTTATGTTAAGTGTTTCGCTGTTCTAATTTCTGCTACTTCCTGTTACTTTTGTCTTTGTCTGATTCACCGTCATTCCATATTCTGTACTCATTAGGCTGTTCATTCCATTCGACAGATCCTGTAATTCTTCACTGAAAATACTGCTAATCAATGTCTGGTTAAATAATAGACATACAGTAAGCTATGGTGCAGAAGTTTAAGCAGGCTTCCCCTGCGTTATGGCGTATTCAGGGATGTTCTTGCTTGTCACTGTGGCGAAAAGTCATGAATCCTTCCCTCTAAGTCGCGAACTTTGCGAACATAGAGGAGACGGGAGACGGCGTGGAGATGTGCGGCCGAGATGTCGGACAGAGGCGCCTGGTCGCAGCCTTGTATAATTTTATTGAGTCTTTTGAGTAAGTTCGGTTTTTAATATTAGCTCTGCTTTAGCTCTCAGTAGCTCACAATTTGCAATGCCTATTCTGCAACGTGTCTTGTTCGCTCACTGATTTCACTTATCTGTAACTTAGATCAGTTTTAAAATGTGTTTGTGAGTCTCTCAGATATGGACAGCCAGTGGCAGTTCTGTAGCAATCCTCAATTTGTTTTGAGGTATGTACCACTTGTTAAGAGAACTCTTTAACCCAAGTGACTTGACTCAAGTAATCATTTGTTATACTTTTGCACACATCTACGTGCATGCTATTGTGAAATAGACTTTGTTAAACTCATTTTGAAGTCATATTTTTCTTTGAATTTTTCTTTTAGGTTCAAGTAAGCAGTCAGCATTACATCAGTACGTGAACATATATTCAGTTTTTGTTAACTAATTGCAAATTATCTAACTGTCGTACGTACTTGAGAAAAGAATCAATAGATTAAAGTTCAGCATTGTTTTCTTTTTTTTTGTCCTACTGCGTTCCAGGTCACGTGATTCTAATTAAAATAGAAATATGATCGATTTCTTTTGCGTAACTGAATTTTGCTCTCAGTGTGGTGGTATTACATTGCAGAACAGGCGCACCTACTTGGAACATTTAATATACGCCGGCCGGGGTGGCAGAGCGGTTCTAGGAGCTACAGTCTGGAACCGCGCGACCGCTACGGTCGCCGGTTCGAATCCTGCCTCGGGCATGGATGTGTGTAATGTCCTTAGGTTAGTTAGGTTTAAGTAGTTCTAAGTTCTAGAGGACTGATGACCTCAGAAGTTAAGTCCCTTAGTGCTCAGAGCCATTTGAACCATTTAATATACGAGATAGAAAATTTACGTAATTTGCATTGCCAGAGATTAATGAGAATTGCTCTCATTTATATTTAACACAATATTGAGACTACAGAAAATGTAATATAAAGTAACTAGCAATTTGTTGGATTAATGTTATACGAGGTGCACGGTAGCTGTTACAGCATTTCTGTACTGAGTATGTACGCGTGGTAGGCAGTTTGCACCATCAACTGCCAAGCCCCAGCACATCAGCACACACACACACACACACACACACACACACACACACACACATACACACACACGCACACACACACCCGGTAGAGACAAATATTTCAATTGTAATTCTGACAGACTACAATGTCAATGAAAATAAAACTAAGACAGTGTACTGTAGTCGAATTAAATCAGACGACGCGAAGCGCTTTAGTAAAACAGATATCAGAAGAGGAGGATGAATTTTGCTATTTGGTCTGAAAAATAACTGACAATGGCAGCAGTAGATAACATATAAAATGCAGACTGGTAATAGCACGAAAAGTGTTTCTGAAAACGATGTAGATTTAGGTTTAAGAAAGAAATTTCTGAAGGTATTTGTCTTGAATGTAGCGAAAGTGAAACTATAGAAACTTCAGCAAGAAGAGATTAGCATGTTTCGAATTTTCATGCTACAGAAGAATGCTGAAGATTTGGAGTATAGCCGGCCGCGGTGGCCGAGCGGTTCTAGGCGCTTCAGTCCGGAACCGCGCGACTGCTACGGTCGCAGGTTCGAATCCTGCCTCGGGCATGGATGTTTGTGATGTCCTTAGGTTAGTTAGGTTTAAGTAGTTCTAAGTTCTAGGGGACTGATGACCTCAGATGTAAAGTCTCATAGTGCTCAGAGCCATTTGGAGTATAGTACGGATACCTAATGACGATATACTGAATCAAATTTATGGGTTCTGCACCAAGACAACGCACTGGCTCATACCGCATTGTCTATTAAGAAATTCCTATCGATGTTCAGCATCCCAGTGTTAGACTATAGCGATGCCTCTTCTCTTAGTCGCCTTCTCCTTGTTTGTCCCGGCTTCTTGAGATCTCTTGATGAAGAGACAGGATATAATAAGTTCCTTAGGGATACAATGAAATAACTGAACAGTTTGTGATTTAACTTTTGAAACTGCCGATTTATTGGCGTTTATGGAAAGAAAAACACTCTCATACTCTCATGCAGTCAACAACATTCGTGTAACTTCTCTGTGTGTAATGGGACTTAGTGCGTCGCAAATCGTTCTGATAAATTACTTATGCTGCATTAAAGTGTTGCTAGGCAACGTAATCAACAAGGTGTTACGTGTCTCAATTAGAACTGAACCTCGATACTTTAAATTACCTTTCGGTTCATTTTTGTCAAAATCAGTACTTGTCTCAAAATTAACCTTCAACTCAATGCATTAAGTCCAAGCGCATTGGCAAATATGTATGCTATTTACAGGACAGATTACGCACTGGCGTGTAACATATTTTAAATCGAGCGCACAAGTTTCAGTTTTCCCTAATGGGCTAAGTGACTCTTTTGTAATAACGCGATCTCACGTAAACTCTAACTGGAACTGGATTTGTGTCCATACGAGTCAAAATCATAAAAAATAAAATTCGCCGTACGGGTAAACTAACTGTACACGCGCAATTTTCCACTCTTGAGTGATAACTCGTCCCAGAGTAAAAGCCTTACATAAATTCACCCTTCTTTCATGCATACAAAATTCAAAACACCTTTATTAAACAGATAAATTATGGCATGCAATTACTAACTGAACATTTCCGACTCTGAATAAACGTCAAGAAGTTGTATTTCACAATGAATAAAATTTATCGCCTGAGAGAAATTATTAGTTTGCTAAAACGGATTCAGATTACAGTCAACTCGTGTCTGGACGATGATGTCACGAATCGATACTTGCTTGGAATGAACGAAATACCTTTACTGAAAAAATACTGTCCGTTGAGTGATTTGCTGACTTTTACGACAGGTTTGGTACCCTTTGCATTGCTACACGACCACCCACCTCATTCGCCTGACCTAGCACCGGATCACTTTTAACTGTTTTCCAGTGTCAAATCTGCATTAAAAGGAACAAGATTTACGTCCGGTGAAGTAGTGAAAGAGAAAGCGGCATCCGTCATGAAGGAGCGCGCGGAGGAACACTGCCAGCACTGTTCCCATCAATGGAAAATTCGCATGGAGCTCTGTAGGTTTAGAGGAGAGGAGTATATTGAAGGTGACAATAACTAAATATGTATGTTTTCGAAATAAAATGTTTTACAGTGATAATCCCCAGTGGGTAAGAGATATAAACGGACTGACTGCCAAATAGGAGGAACAAAGTTAGAACAGGTGGACGGCTTCAACTACTTAGGATGCATATTCTCACAAGATGGCAACGTAGTGAAAGAACTGGAAGCGAGGTGTAGCAAAGCTAATGCAGTGAGCGCTAAGCTACGAACTACTCTCTTGTACCAAGACTAAGTTATCTGTGCACCGTTCAACCTTTCGACCAACTTTGTTGTATGGGAGCGAAAGCTGGGTGGATTCAGGTTTCCTTATCAATAAGGTTGAGGTTACGGATATGAAAGTAGCTAGGATGATTGCAGGTGCTAGTAGATGGGAACAATGGCAGGAGGGTGTCCACCCACAATGAGGAAATCAAAGAAAAACTGGGAATGAACTCTATAGATGCAGCAGTCAGGACGAACAGGCTTAGATGGTGGGGTCATGTTACACGCATGGGAGAAGCAAGGTTACCCAAGAGACTCATGGGTTCAACAGTAGAGGGTAGGAGAAGTCGGGGTAGACCAAGGAGAAGGTACCTGGATTCGGTTAAGAATGATTTTGAAGTAATAGGCTTAACATCAGAAGAGGCACCAATGTTAGCACTGAATAGGGGATCATGGAGCAATTTTATAAGGGGAACTATGCTCCAGACTGAACGCTGAAAGGCTTAATCAGTCTTAAATGATAATGAGATGATGATGATGATGATGATGAATCCCGTTATTTTATAGTCACACCTCATATGTATGATTATGGAAAATCAAATGGTGTTCCTGGAGTACCAACGTGGAGTTGGGATTGCCAATTCGAATTCGAACAGTGGAAAAAATGTATGCTACGAGCATTTAGCCAGGAAGAGAATGAGATACGTAACAAATCTCAGCTGCCACTTCAGTTTATCCATTGAGGAGAAGAGAATAGTAAACCTGGCACCGGCGCATATCCTACACCTCGGGAATAACACAATGGAGGACCCAGAATTTTTCCCCCCCATCCATCAGGCTACTCACCATTAGCAGTGTCACATGATTTAATTGTGCAAATCGTTATGAAGATTATGAGATTTAATAAAGTACATTGATACACATCTCCACAAACAGTAAATCACCAAATATTGTCCCACGACGAAAAAGTATGGTGACAAAAATTTGATTCATGATAACACAGATTGTTAAGCGACCGATAGTTTCTGAAGTGGTTCCATAACATGTGTAAAATCGTAATGCAAGACCCGTTAAATCGAAATGATCAGATGACACCAAGAAATGTGATACATAACAGTACTAGGTCATTCTCAATAGCTGACTAACGTAATTTCCTCTTCATTTACCCTTTTATTTGAATTTGCGTGCCTTAAGTAAATAAGAGGATGCTGAAAGCAGATTGGGAAGAGGCGACATATTTGAACAGTTCTCGGGTGTCCGACCGGGTAGCGTCGTAATTTCTCCACAATATTTCGGCAGACGTACACGCTGCCATCTTCAGATGGTTCCTGACGAATGCTGTGCTGTTCCTCTCGGTGCCCTATATATACTAGCCGTTACCCCCTCCACCGTTACTCTCCTGGTGTCTTTGGTGCGGCCGGCGCAGCGGCTACTGGAGGTGGTGGGGGAAGCGGCGCCTGGGTCTGAACTGGGGTCTGCAGTCTCCCTGCTGCCGCCGTCGGGGGCGGTCCTCAATCTCTGGGACCGCATCTTTCTCTCCAGGCTGAGTGCAGGGTTCCAAGTCTGACTAAGTTGAAGGCCGCTGTCTTTATTAATCAGATCGTCCTGTAGTCGGATTTCGATGGCCTCTTCAGTAACTCAGTCCCAGAACTAGGACTGACAGAGTATTTTTGTTTTTTCATAGTCCATAGTATGGCCTGTCTTTATACAACGGCCAGCCACGGCTGATTTAGTGGCCACTGCTGCAATCTCATCAGAACTAAGACTGGAGTATGGTGGCGTTCTGATCGGCGGACAGCGACCTCTTTATACCGTTCCCAGCTACAGTCACTCTTTGATTACGGACACCTGTGCATCAGAGAGCACACTTCAAAGACTCAACACTAGCCAGTAAAATGCCTTGCATATAAGGTACTGGAGCGTTCATATCAGTCCCAAACAAGGCGTTACTGGTTGAAGCGAGTGAACCACCGTTAAAGTTGGAACCAGGATTCATGTGCAAGAAATTCCTCCTGACAGCCCATTGATGGGAAAAATCTGGAGATTAAAATCCAACTGTGTGTGCATAAGATATTGGATAAAAAAGCAACTTCCACACGTCGTGGCTGAATATTTGGAGATGCCGGCACTAAGGTGCTAAGTGTGGAAAAGTCATCCTCTGCCACACAATAACAGGCCATACGAAATGTCGACTCTGCCTGTGCGAGCTCTAGTGTAACGTGTTAAAACCAGTGTTCAAGAAACGCAACGGCAGTGGTATTTCAGTCTCACTGCCGTGATGCTTCCGTGGTGTATACAGATGGGTCCAAGTCTAGTGAAGATTCTGGTAATGGTTATTGGGTACCCTGAAGCAAACAACAAGGCTTATACAAGCTGGATCCACACTTCAGTATTATGACAGCAGAGCTGATTCCCATTATGGAAGCTCTACTATTCGCACAGGCGACCACAGAAGACACAAAAGTCGTCATCTCTGACAGTACTGTACGTCAGCCCTCCAACTGATTAGAAAGCATCATAAAAGTTGTACCAAGCACATTGTTGAAGGAATTGTCGACCTTGTGTTTCGGGTGCAGAGGAACTGGCGCAACACCGTGATGGTATGCATGAAAAGCCAATCTGGGATGCTTGGAAATGAACAATCTGATGCCCTAGAAAAGCAGTCATCTCTGAATAGCGTTATTGCGAGCACAATAAACTTCCCCTCACAGGTATGATACTACCCACGCTCAGAGAGCGGTTGTCCTGCGACAGATAAGAAGAATTGACGCGGATATTTCAGATCAACGGTAGTAACTGCGCACTAGTTCGTCCCACAATTGCAGGACTGCTACAAACGTCAATGAGCCTCTATCGATGCAACCTCGTGTTCTGCTACTAATAGATCTTCACAAATATTCAGTTCTCGATATGGAACTTTTGAAACAGTTTTCGCAGGATGTAGACAGGACATTGTTGACTTATATATATAATCGTAAACATGGACTGAACTCGGAATATCCCAACAGACACGTGCAGAAACAGCTTCAAATTTTAAGTTCCAAGGAGAAATTTCTGAAACCTACAGAATTAACACATGAGTTCGGGAGGGCGATTGGCTTCCACCGATTCCTTTCAGTCTGGTCTGAGACAAGATCATGAGGGAGTGAGATGAGGAATTACAAGAGGAAAACATCGAAAGAATCCATCTTGGAGAAGGAAAAGGAAGTTTCGAGGTGAAATGTCTCCCTTTTCCTGTCGATACTGGAATAATTTCTAAGGACAAAACGGATGCAAGGATAATGACAGAAACAGTTGTAATTAAAACGGGATTATAAATATCGTATGAGAAAGCGGAATACATTGAACATAAACACAACAGATAAAAATGTGTACGATCGCATCATGGAAACAATAAAATAGTTGATAAGTTTCAGTATTTGGGGAGTGCGTACAATGGAATAGGTTAGGTAAAACGGCTAGTAAAGAAAGGGCGAAGAAAATGGAACTAGCATACAAACTCACCCGAAAATTACATAACGAAAGATCATTATCGTTCTAGGTAAAAATTAACACAATGCTACAGTATTTAAACCAGAGGCACTATACGGATCTGAATGTCTAACACTGAATGAAAGAGGTAAACAAGAAGAACTGCAAAAGAAACAAAGGACAAATACTCAGAAAAATTTTAGGACCACAAAAGAACCAAGATAACAACTGGACTAAAAGAAGAAATGAAGATTTATAGGGAAACACGAAAACACTCACAGACACAATAAGGAAGAGGAGATTAAAGTTTTACTGGCATATTTACAGAATTAAAGACAGTAGGCTAAGGAAGAACGTTTTTTAATTTCAGTTACAAATTAGCAAGTATACGGGATGGCTGGAAAAGGAAAGAAGAGATTTAAGAATACTTGATATCACAGAAGACACCGTACAGGACAGGGAACATTTCAGACTAATGATCAGTACTGCTGAATTTTCTATCCAACAACAAAAACCACAACCTAACAGAGCGATCAGACGCAGGTTATCAGCCAACATACGAAGAAGTTCTGGAAAAAAAATTGTGCCTTTGTCTTAGATTCTAAGTGATCTATAAATGGGCAAACCCTGTAATTAAAAATCACACTGTTTACCTTTATTGACCCATTAATGCATAGCAAAGTAGCAATGGACAACGAGAGGAGTGGTTGGCTGAGGATTACACAAAACAAAAATTGTGGTGGCCAGGGGGAAGCGAGGAGATAGGGAAGTGAATTTCGCTGGGCATCACTTTCCTACATACGAGGATCAATCAGAAATTACTTTCTTCTACTTTTTGTAATGTGCTTTACAAGGAAAGAAAATGCTACATAGATAAGAAAACAGCTATAATATTCACTGTTAATTTGTTACTTTTAAATATAATGATAATTTTTGTCCACAGTATTCTTCCACCTTGAAAGAATTTACAGTAGCTTAAACGCTTGTCTGATTTTCTCTGTCTGAGTGAATCTTCCTAAAATTATCAACCAAAACTTCTCAAAAACAATAACCAAACAAACTACTTTCTAACTTCAACTCGTGCACTGTGCAGAAGTATGACTATACTGAATTATACCAAGACATCATATGATACGCTCAAAACTGCCTACAAATTGAGGTGAACCCTGAATGACTTCTGGAATAAATGCGGAGCTGAACACAGAAAGAAATTCTCGGGTCTAAATTGTATTTACATTTATCTCCTGTGTTGAGAAACATTTTGCAGGTTTCTCGAAAGCAGCGCACAGCATACAGCAACAAAGCATCATTAAAAACTACGACTGAAAACTCGGTACCACAAAGTGCAGTAGGCGTAGATGCATAACAAACTGAATGAGGGTGGGAATTTTAAATGGTTTCGGAATGATCTCTGACGAACTTCAAATGAAACTCCCTATTCAAACTAATGCTATGAAAATCAACTGAATGTTCACAATAGTATTTACGTAACACGACCTTAAGAAAGAGCACTCTCATCTTCCCATCAGAGCAATCCATATAACAACACATTATCAGAGCTTCGGTACTACACAAAGCAATGCTACGCGCTAGCGTGCATACCTCAGTCTCTCCACATTCCAGAAAAACTCAAAAATATCTCCTCAGCTTCTCTCTCCATAATCGTTCCAAAAACATTCGTAGTCCAATTCCATCAATCTCGTATCACAGTCGTAAACAAAATGTCCTGATTATTCTTCAAAATATTTTTGCTACTCAACACTTCTCAACTTATAAAGCATGTAACTTTTTTTTAGCACTCTAGGCAGAGAGTGTAGTATCACAAAGATATTATGGAAAATTCAAAGATTAGTCAGCTTATTGATTTTGCTCTTTGTGAGCTACGTAAGAGAATTTACGGAGTAACCATATTAATATGCTTACCTCACAAGAAGAGCACGTGTAAATGTTCGGTAAAAATCATAGTCCTGGTCCCTCAGCCAAAGGCGAACACTATTTTTCAAGATCTCCGCACCTTCTAAGTGATGCCCCGGATGAACTTTAACTGAGACGAACTGAAGCGCAGCAACAGACTGGAAGCCGTTGTTTTCCTCGACTCTTTCTTTTTCTGGACGGCCAAATTTTCGGTCCGATGCGTATACAAATCTTATATTAGCTTAGTTTTTCAATAACATGGCCATGACACTACCTTTACCGATGAACAGCTGGTGACACAATTTATCTGTAGTAAGCCAGTGGTTGTCACGGATAGTTTGGCCGACTCGCTGGATGTTGTGTGACTTCACTGCAGTCGCTGGCCAAACCGCACCGCTCCGCATTGCATCAGTCGACTGCTTCACCCTTCAGCTTCTCTAAGACGAAAGAGAACTCCCGCAAAGAACTTGTGACGTCACACTAGTCAGCTTGTCCACCACAACTGCGAACGCTCTGCTCACTGCAGGACCCATGGGAAATCAACATGCAACCCAGTGAAGGAGTCAGCTTTGTCGAGTGATATCGGGAGCTTGCATGCGTTTCAAAGAGCAGACAAGACTTATTAAAGTCATCTGCAATACTTACTAGCCGGAGACAGCAGCTGACATTCCTGAGACATTCAGTGTGACACGCACAGAAGTATGCTCCACAGTCAGTCTTTATCGCGGGATTCGCTACGAGCTCAGCGTCGAATACTGCTGATGTCCATTGTAGCACCTCTACACAACTTTTCACTCTTTCATGAAATACGATTTGGCGTTTCACCTTTTGCACTAGAGATTTCAGTCACAGAACGTTCTCTTACACGTATGTCATTGTTGACCATTTTCTAAATTTGTACAGTCTTGTCGTCTGTTGACATAGATTACGGGTACTGAAGTAAGGTGTTGAAGGTTTGTAAAAGTGCAGCAAATTCGTCTATCGTACATCACCAATTCAATGGAGGAGAAAAATACATTGGGCGCTACTTTCTGACTGACCTTTCGTATGTATAAGCTGACGGGAAAAAAATTGCCTCACAAAAAAATAATTATCGTAGAGAAATAAAGTTTTGGGAATATATTTGCCTAGATAACATGTTCAAGTGATTAAAATTGCAAGATCACAGGATGAAATAAACGAGAGATAAGCCATTGCAAACTTGAAATATCGGTATATTAATGACCATTGTAACCACCAGAACGTTGAATGCAAGCGTGCAAACGTGCATGCACTTTGTTAGATGAGTTCCGTACGCCAGTGTGTGGGACGAAGCTCCTTATTTGTAGCATTTGGTCTATCGATATAGTGACCGTTAATGCAGTCTGTAGATGACGCTGGAGTTTTCGTCCGATGATGTCCTTTATGCGCTCGACTGGAAACGGATCTGGTGATAGAAAAGCCAAGGTAACACGTCAACACTTTGTAGAGCATGTTGGGTTACAACAGCAGTATGTGGGTGAGCGTTATCCTGTTGGAAAACATCTATGAAAAACTGTTCATGAACGGCAGCACCAGATTGAGGTATAAATTTACAATCAGTGCGTGTGAGATAACCACGAGAGCTCCTGCTGTCATACGAAGTCACACGCCCGGCCATAACGACAGATTTAAGTCCATTGTATCTAGCACACAGACAGGTTGGTTGCTGGCCCTCAACTGGACGCCTCGTAATACAGCTGTCACTGCCACCGAGGCAGAACCAGCTATCATCAGAAAAGCCAGCAACCTCCACCCTGCCCTCAAATGGTTCAAATGGCTCTGAGCACTATGGGACTTAAGATCTGAGGTCATCAGTCCCCTAGAACTTAGAACTACTTAAACGTAACTAACCTAAGGACATCACACACATCCATGCCCGAGGCAGGATTCGAACCTGCGACCGTAGCGGTCGCGCGGTTCCAGCCTGTAGCGCCTAGAACCGCTCGGCCACTCTGGCCGGCCACCCTGCCCTCCAATGAACTCTTGCTTGACAGCATTGAGGTGTTTTGGGATCAGTGGGATGCACGCTACAGGACAGCTGGCTCGGAGCTATCCATGAAGTAACCGATTTGTAACAGTTCTTTTTGTCACTGTGGTACCAACTGCTGCTGAAATTCTGCTGCAGATGCTGTACGATGCGCCAGAGACTCGCGTCGAACACGATGGTCGTCCCTTTCGGCAATGCCGCCTGGTTTTCCTGCGAACGTGCATTCTTGTGGCCACCGCTGCCAGCAATGATGTACAAGGGCTGCATTTCTGCCAATTCTTCCTACGACATCACAGAAGAAACATCCAGCTTCGGGTAGCCCTATTACACGACTTCGTTCAAACTCAAGTGTTGGTAATGGCGCCTCTGTCGCCTTACAGGCATTTGTCGACTAACATCAACTCACCTCATCCATTTTCAAAGGTAACTAACGCTCCAGACCAGTACAGCGTGTATTTAAAGCAAACCTGATTTGCATCCTCATAATGGCGCTATGAGAGCAACTCATATCCGACTGGGACAAAACTTTCAGATCTAGAGACACGCCTACCAACTTTTGTTCATGTTGCACAACTTCTTCTTGGTGTTCCGATTTTTTTTTCTGTCAATGTAGTTACATCACTGCACATGGAACTGGAAGACTAGTTCCTCGTAGAAGAGCAGAGTACAAATTTCTCGAGACCAAAGTATCTGTTCAACAAATTTTCTCAAACAATAAGTGTCAACCCTTACGATAAAAGAGTATAAATGTCTTAGTTATGAACTGCTGTCCAGCAAAAGGTCTTAAATAATGCACTTTTGCAGCTGCTATTGTCTAGTATGTGGATCTTATATCAAAAGGAATGACCATTATCGGAAACCGAGCTGAAGTTCTAATTTCGGTGATACGGAGAAGTAAAATTGCTTTTTTCTATTCAAAGGAACCATTCCGAATTTTCCTTGAGGGGTTAAATGAAATCACACAGGAAACTTAAATGAAGAGTGGTCGGACTAGGGGTTGAACCACTGTGCTAAACGTGTCGAGCGTGGTGGAATGGGGTCATATCGCACGGTGGACGAAAATCAAATGCACAAGAGTGTAATCCGCAAAACTATTCCCTGTACACAGCAGTATTAAGTTTATGTTGCTATGAATGAAAGGAAAGTGAGAAAAACGTTGCTTCCATGCAACCATCCGAGAGCTGGAAGACTGTAATATAGTAACTCAACAGGAAGCTGCAGTGAGATCAGAAAACAATGTTTGAGCGCAGTAAACAGAAACAGTAAGGACCGTAGCATTCTTCTCCAATCTCGCCTAATTATGGATAAACAGATGTAATTCAGAATCTTGTACTAAACCTAACCTCTAGTTTCAGTGCTGGGGAATTACTGTGTCGCATTATCCGACTATACTGTTCGCAAGAGGAGAATTGTGAACTCGTCTGGTCAACAGAAAACAGTCGATGTTGTTCTCGCTCATGCATATAGACGTTAATCTAAACGGCAGCGCGACTTCCTGGCTGACCCGGTTTATTCATCTCCAATTCAACTGACCAAGCTCTTTCCTTCGCTGTAGCTCTGGGTAGCCGCTCTTTCTTCTTATGTTAGGTATACGCGACTCTGAGAGCACAAGAGGTATAATTAGAAACAAAATTTTTAGAAATAGAATTTTGTTTCCCATTCTTTGATATATTCTTGTTTTCATTTAAAAGAGTTGTTTTCTTTTTCTTCAGGACAGGATCGCATTCCTTCCCTCGGTTTTCACTGTTTCCTTCACTTGTCTATAAATCAAGCGAGGACGCTGATTTGAATCACATCACTGCTATCATTTCATTGAGGTAGTCTTGCGTTCGCTGATTGTTTGCAGGTACATCGAAGAAAAGTGGGGCATAATCAGAAATTTGATGCTAGTCACCATGAATAAATATGATACACGTGTTTTAGCCATACGACAGAAAGCTGCGTCAAACTAATTTTCAGACTGAAGATTAAGAAGTCTTTCGCGACGGCAGTATTGTACAGATCATTTTCAGACTTCTTACCGAGTCAGTTCAGGATAAACTCTCGAGCTTTCGACGATTACCTTCATCGTCTTCGCTAAGAGCAAATGACTGTCAAAACTGCAGCTGTGGTCGCCTTTTATATAGCCCATTGACTGATTGTCGCATATGGTGTCAACATCAGCGCTGGTGTATGTATGTAGCGTATATATTGCGACGAATATGTCTGGCTCTTATCTGTATCGAGAGTTTGATTCCATGCACTGCTAGCGTTATATCTGCTGTCATGGTTGAAGTTCTTCTCGTACATTCTTGTTTCTATATCCTATCTAGTCACAGAATCCCCATATGGAGGAGCCTGGGACAACACTTTTGTTTCCTCAAACGATATTTTGCGTTTGTTTCAGAGGCTGTCCTCAGTAACTGCAGATTTATCCAGTTCTCGATTATTGATATGCCGTTGATGTTTTGAACAGCGGTCGGAAACAGCACTGATGGACTGACCGATGCTATTACTATCGCATTCTCAAGTCATCTGAAGTACGTGTTCCGAAAGGACGGCTACGTGTCACGTGACATCAAGTAAGCATTCTCTAACAAAAAGAAATGGATAAATGTTGAACAATCACGTGATGAGCCACGAGGCATTTCTTCCTTTCTACTGTCCTACATCCAGCGAAATAGGCAGAGCCCTGGAAGACGAGGTATAAGTTCTACATTCCGACAACCTAAGAAGGTAATGGAGATTTGCTAGCTGCTTCTCGACAATAATTGTCCCTTACCTTACATACTGAGAAAAGTTCATAACTTTGTATCTTATCTGTCTGATCACCTATGTTTTGATTGCTCTTCTTTCCCTATCGTCCTCGAACCTACAAATACCGCTTTCCCGCCCCTGGCTACTAGCCTCCAGTACTTGGACAACATACCACACACAGTATTAAATACACCAATTACAGCAAGCGCCATAGAACAAGTACATCACAAAAAACGCAACACTTCCCGCAGTCACAACTACATCACTTATTGACACCATAGAGAATGCTCCCTCTCCCATCTCATCACTCTTGTAACCCTTCACTCCACTATCCTCTTCATAAGTTATCCTCAACAATGGAAAACATGCAAAATCCTACTTTTCCTTAAACCCCAAAACCTTCTACTGATACCTCCTCCCACCACACCGTCTACCTCAACTCATTGTTTAGCAAGGTCTTCTAATCCATCCTCTCCTGGTTTATCCATCAACATTTGAGCTAATACCACCTTCTTCCTATTAACCACTGTGGCTTCTGTCCCAGTTTCTCCTCTGATGACGAATTCCTGCACCTCACCTGTCTCCTACACAACCAACTCAACTCTCATAAAGCCGCAGTTTTTTCTCGTTTGAGCAAAAAATCTCTGTGAACCTGTATGGCATTCCTTTTCAAATTCCAGACGTACGCACTTCCAGTTAACCATGTCTGCTGTATTTCATCCAGTCTAATCGCCCGTCCTTTGTTACTATTAACAAAATCAGTTTCCGTGCCTTCCATTTTACTACAGGAGTGGCTCAAGTCTCTATTCTCTCTCCTCTCATTTATCTCCACTACAACGCTGGTGTGCCAAAACCACCACCAACAGTCCACCTCCTTCAGTATGCTGATGAGACCACTTTACCTTCCCTTTACCATTCCTTTACTCTTCCTTTCCCCTCCCTTTACTCTCCCTTTACCATACACTGCAGAAATCCCAACCATCCCTCCAAATTCACATCAGTAAGTTTAATTTCTGGTGTAAGCAATGGCTCCTCAAGATCAACCCCTCCAAAACCTAAGCAATAATTATAAGACAAAGCACCTGCACCTTCTGCCTCCATGACTTCTACCTTACCATTTACAACCATCTTACCCAGCTAACTAACACACTAAAATACAGTGGAGTAATCCTGGACCAACAATTAATGTGAAACCCTCACCTACTAACCATCCAGCAGAAAGCCCACAATAGACTAAAACTACAAAAACTACTAACAGCCAGACTTGGGGCTTACAGCACTCCACTAATCTCCACACCTACAAAACCTTGGTCTGACCTATCCTTTGTTATGCAAATGTTGTAAGGAACTCCACCCCACCAAAGTTCTATAAATCCCTTTAAATCCTCGAACGACATGCACTCCATCTCGCTTTCTGCAACTGTTTACTTTCCTCCACCTGGATTCTTTATTTTTTTCACCAAATTCCAACCCCTCCTCACACACATCAAACACCTACACACCACCTATACTGTCAGCAAGCTAGTTTCCAGTGACCCCAATGTCTCCCCTCTGAACACCAACCCTGATATGCTGCTGTGCCCTCACAAATACATCCCTCTGTCTTACATCTACACACACTGCATATCCTACCCCAATGCAACTTCAACAAAGTCCCAATCCCAGACAATGAGATTCGCCCCTTATTTATCCCTCCTACCAACTTTACCTCATGTCAGGTCTCCTCTTGCCTTTCCCTCTCCATCCAACCCCATCCCTTTCCTGTTGCAACCACTACCGTACCCCACGACACACTGTTCCTCAACATATACCATTCTGACCGACTGTATTTCCCACTATCCCCCTTAGCTCCTACCTCTCATCTTTTTAGCTTTCTTATGTAACAGATTCCTATCTTCCTACCTACACCTCTTAACTCTATAAAATATACTTTCTCCTCCAGCAATACCTCTCACACTTGTTCAGGTCCTTCAGATTTTACGAAAAAGTGCAGTGTGACGTGTTTTAAAATGTTTATATTTTGTTGTTTTTAACTAATCATCTTTGATTTTTATTTTAAAATAGATAACAGCCCCAAATTTTGTTTGTATTTCTCGTTCCTAAATTTTTAATTCACCTGGTTGAAGAGCGGAGAACTGTGAGCGCGGGGGATGAAATAACAATAAAAATCCAGTTTAGACAGTCAGTTGCTCCTGACGTCGTACAACAACAACAATTAAAATTAATTAATAATCTACCAGCACACATCCAAACAGCTACACTAACTGACTTGTAAGCCGGCGAAGGAGAACTGAATGACACTCGTCGATGTGTACAACACTGCCAATTCCTTAATAACTTGCCACAGAATTAGGTTTATCTACGATGCATCTTCACCGATTGAAATGTGGTAATCAAAATCGCAGGTGGCCACAAGGTGGACTTTGCTTGCAGAGACGCCTCTTCCGCAGATCCTCCGCCAGTGGGTACGTGCGGCCTCGCATGGGATCACGTGATGCCGGGCACCTCGCAAAGTGCTGCGCGGTAGCCAAGGCCGTCCCGCCGACTCAGCGCGCCGGGGATCCGTGGCTATTTATAGAGCGGCCTGACGAGAAACTCGTGTTCCACTCTGACACGCCCGCCATAACTAACAATAGTCGCGCGGCAGAAACACAATTAGGGGCTCCGGTTACGCGAGCCCGTCCGCTAGCAGCCTTTCCTCCGCCTTGCGTCACCGCGATGACGAAAACCAGATCCGCAGGCAGCCCAAAGCAATTTTCTTTTGCGTTATTGCCGAGCTCGGCCGGATCTGATTCTGTATGCAATCATCTTCCACATTGCTGCCCGCTCTTTTATTCTCCTTGCCGTTCCACTCGACCTGCGGAGCGTGCCGGAAAGACCGTCTATTTATCTCAATATGCACTCTTAATTTTTACTACCACCTTCCATATTGCACAATAAAGTTATGGAAATAACAATAGTTACGTGGCTTATTGGTGGTATCTCATCGAAATCTTATTACAGCGGAGATTGTTTGGTTTGAATGGTCATCCACTTTCAGCTGATAAGGCAAAGCTGTACAAAACCGAAAGCTGTTTTTGAATGCATTTCTTTACAAGGGTTAATTACCCAACCAGTTACGGCGGCGAACTACAGTTTAAATTCGATTGAAAACCACGGTGCAACTTGTCATTTTTATTGCTAACAACCAGACAACTACAGTCACTGAAGATGGGAGATGTAGTGACCCTTTCGCAATATTCACCATTATCGGGGTGAAACATAAATAAAAATGACTGTATGTGACTCAAAATGAACTGCAAACATCGATTTATCTCCGAAGGTAGTAACACTCACTGTAAAAATATACAATATAGATCGATAGATGCAGAAAAGACATTATTTTTATTGTATGAGATTATAATGTTTAAGTAATTAAAAGAAGTATTATTATCTTTGCAAGAGTATAAAACACAATGCAGTGCTCATTCTTCTGTCTAGTCTGTTTTGTTCTGTTTGTTCTGGTGTTAGCTGGAATAAGGTACGCATGCTATTGTGTTGCGCTAGCATTTGTTTCCGTCGTAAGGTAATTGCAAATATTTAATGGTGTAAACTGTGTCCTAGTAAGAATATATTAATACAAAGTGATCTCTGTGTGTTATTTCAAGAACCTACGCCACATTTATCCTATGAAAAGAATATTTAATGAAAGTTATTTAGCATGTTTCCAGCTGCTGCGGAGCGCGTAACAGTGATCTCTGACTGTTAACAACTAGCCGCCATTACGCGGTACCTTTAAAAATGTTTTTTTACAGCACAATGTCTGATAGCCGGAGCGGAAGAAATTATGTAAAAATATTCAGTGAGATTAATTGAAGGGATCCAGTGAAATAATTTTATTAAAACTTGTCTATTTTCTGTGATAGCAATAATTTCAGATCAGTGAACTGGAGCTGAGTAATACTACGCTATTGCATTCACAGTAATTTGTAGGGAGCCTGGCGCTCGATAGAACCAGATATAATACGTAATTGGCAACCTACGAAATTCATTATTTTGCTTATTATATCTCTTTTGTATTTTTTGAAAGCTAAACGTAAAAACGAACTTCACTAAAAATCAGTAACAGATCACGATAAATCAAAGGACAAACAAATTTACTAGGAGAGTCTTTCCTCTAAATAAATAATTACACATTATTTTTTTAAGAGATATAATAGAGACCTGCCATACAACACAGTCCGCGAATTTAAATACCTGGGAATGGTTTTCATCGGGAAGTCATCTCGTGAAATAAAGATCAATGCTAGGATCCAGGCAGAAACTGTTCCTTCTATAACCTAACGTAACTTCTTTAGTCTCTATGTCTCTCGAGACGATTGAGTATTCGGCTATATAAAACACTGATCCAAAACATGGTACTTTATGGCTGTGAGGCTTGAAGTATCACGAAGCAGGACTTTCATAAACTTCTTGTATCTGATAGAAATATACTGCGGAAGATCTTTGGTCGAATGTTGACTCGAATACGGATAAATAGAAGTTCAGATACAAACATGAGCTAGATGAGCTGTAGAGAGATGCCCCTATAGCGGGAATCATAAGATGCTATCTATTAAAGCGGGTTGAACGTGCGGCTTGGATGAAAGGCGACAGGTGGCCAAATAGAAGCTCCTGGATTTCTTCCCCACAGATAGCGGACTCCTGGGAAGGCCAAGAAATAGGCGGAGGGACGGCTTCCATGAACGCCTGCAATAGTCAGCGATAGTTGTGAATGAATGGTAAACGACAGGGATGGATGGACGACGATCGAGAAGGAAACATGTAGCAGCATGCGGTCAGTTAGGCCAGATCGCATAAAAGTTTCCCTGAACATTTGTTAGAAGTCATTAAAAGTGTTTGAAGGCACACTTAAAGCTATTGCAAGCAAAAGTTATCAGTCAGAGAAAGCCACAACCTAGGTTTCAAACAAAGATGCAGTTTATCATCTGTCTTTATTTCCTTTTTTTTCTGAGTAAAGGAAATCATCTTGGGATGGATAATCTTTTAACGTTAAAAATTCCGACTGTGTACAGACGATGTTTACTACAAATGCCCAGGTAGTTACTATGAACACTAAAAAGAATCTATAAAGAAGAGCTTATTAATTACAGATAATTTCTGTTTCATACAACTTCCAGAAATGTGGTAGTTAAATAATGGTGATTTTGTGGGAGAAACGAAATTAGGACCGAAATTGCAGTGAATGGAAAAGTTTTAGGACAAGTAAAAAATTTAAAAAAATTTAGGAAGCAATATTTCACACGAAGTAAATGATTTTCATTATAGAACACAGAAATTTAACACAGTGAATAGTATTATTAGATGAAACTTATAAAACACAGTTGTATAGGACTAACACATTGATATAATGAAAGAACACACTGCGCACATGCTCACACCTAAACGTTCTCGACTTTGTAACACTGATGTATAAATCTATTTACAACACTACGTAGCCCCACACCAGGAAATATACTTTACGACATTTTGTTTCTCCCCTTTGACGTTTTGAAATCTTCTATATCAGAGACAGCCTTAGATAGCTGGCCATTAAAACTGCTACGCTAGGGAGGATACCAAACTAAATTTTACGTATTATGCGTGTACGCTATAGTTGGAAGAATACACAGTCATATTTGGACGTGACTTTTGATATACTGGATACGAAATTTGCTACACAGAGTTAATCCTAGATTGTGCATAAAGAAGCGGATCACATGACTCCCAAATAATCACTGGTTGCTGTAAGATTCGTTAAGAGACTGAGAGCAAACATACGGACCGATTTAACGTGGAACAATATAAAACTAATCCAAAGAAGAGCATTCTGAGTAAACGAAAGGTACACGTCACCATGGTGAATGAGAAAATTGTGACCAACGCTACCAGAGGGTGTCCGCAAGAAGCATTTCGGCCCCTACTACTATGGAACCTAATGGTGAACCAACTCAACGAAGAGTTCAGTACTAGAGGTTGCTATACACAGAACGATTTAGTCATAATAACACTTGAGAAATTTGCTAGTACCGTTAGAAAAAGTGTACGATGTGGACTGGACATTGTGCGAAACTGGTGCAGATAATAGGATTAAGGGTTGGCCCAAGAAAAGTGTTTAAGAGGAAGCATATCTAGGACGTGTACTGAAGTCCCATGCTCTTGGACAAAATTCTACCATTTTAGGTTAACCTTTCTATAACTGTATCTACATCTACATCTACACAGATACTCCGCAAGTCACCGTACGGTGAGTGGCGGAGGGTACCGTGTACCACTACTTGTCAAAGGTCGGCCTGTATGCTTTTGTGCTGTACGTGTCCCTTCACGTTCCACTTCACTATCACAGCGGAATCTGTGGACCAAGGGATGTTTAGGAGTGTTGAAATCTCGCGTACAGACGTATGACACAAGTGACACCAAGTTACCTGACCACGTTCGAAGTCCATGAGTTCCCCGGAGCGCCCCATTCTGCTCTCTCACGACGTCTAATGACTACTGATGTCGCTGATATGGAGTACCTAGCAGTAGGTGGCAGCAGAATGCACCTAATCTGAAAAACGTATGTTTTTGAGGGCTGTCCGGATCCTTTTAATCACATAGTGTATGTTAGCGGCATCAGAATCATTCGGCAATCAGCTTCAAATGCTGCTGCTCCAAATTTTCTCAATAGTGTTTCTCGAAACGAACGTCGCCTTCCCTCCAAGGATTCCCATTTGAGTTCCCAAGCATCTCTGTAACACTTACGGGTCATTCGAACCTACCGGTAACAAATTTAGTAGCTCGTCTATGAATTGCTTCGATGTCTTCCTTCAGTCCGACCTGGTACTCAAGAACAGGTCACGCGAGCGTCCTATATGTAGTCTCCTTTAGAAATGAATCGCTCTTTCCTGAAATTCTCCCAATAAACCGAAGTCGACCATTGGCCTTCCCTACCACAGATCTCAAATGCTCGTTCCATTTCATATCGCTTTGCAACGTTACGCCCAGATATTTAAACGACGTGATTGTGCGAAGTGGGACACTAGTAATACTGTATCCGAACATTTGTAAGACGTGTATATTTCTATTGCCTATTGTCAAACCACAATTTATGAAAGATGTTTATATTTTATTAATAGGATTAAGTAGGAATAATTAATATTTGTCATGTTGGAAATAATTGTGATAGCAGGGAATGTCTGCACCAAAGTATTGTTGGCAGCAGAGACCGCGTATGGGTACATTTTAAGAAAAGAGCGGGAAAGACCGCGCATTGATACATTTTGTTATGGTAGCAGGGATTGTCTGCACCAGAAAGCATTGTTGGCGGGGGAGACCGAACTTAAGCGTTCGTAGGAAGTCAGTAGTAAGCGAGAAGTGAAGCGAGTCGGTAGTAGGTCTGAAGTAAGCGGTTGAGAGCAGCGGTGTGCCTGCCAGCCACTAGCTATGATTTACGAGAGATTATAAACGGATGTACAGAGACATCAGCTAACTATTATCATAAGAGGAACTAATATTATTGAATTATTTTTTTGAGAAACTCAAGACTACTGAAGGTATGTTTGCGCAATACTAGTTGTAAGATTATTGTAAAAAGTAAGTCCCTTTTGAACGTTTGTAAAATCATTTCATTCAGAATATAATTAATCTTAGCCAGCAATATTGCATTACTGATTATAATCCATCCCAAAAACCATCAAAGTAAAAGTTTGCAAAATTTTATTGTTGTCAAGAAAAAGTTTAACTATGAATTACGTAACGTCAGTCAAATTAATTAAAGAATAACGTCAGCTTTGCTGTTAAAAAATAACGTCAGATTTGGTAATAAATACAGCCACTTATTATGACAGCCCACCAGCAGATAATGCAGTATAGCAAAACAGAGTAAGTATATTCATGTCGCAGTTCGTTGTAACAGACAGATGGCGATCCAGGAACAGTAAAAAAGGTAAGGAACAGTTTTGGGTTATTGCAGATAACGACTGACGGCCACGGCGACGACACATTCTATGTTACGTCGAAATAACCAGAAAATCACTTTTAATAAGCAGCAATTAAATTTGTTTGCGAAACTTGAGAAAGAGAATAAATTTCAAAGGGAAGATTTCATTTGTTGTTATTAAGTAAGAGATAGAAATCCTAAGGTAAGGTTTCATAGGTTATTGTAGAAGGGAAGGTTGCATAACAAAAGAGATATAGAGGAGACGGGAAGGTTTCACATTACAGGTTTGATCTTCCTACTGATCCACATCAACTTACATTTTTCAACATTTAAGACTAGCTGCCATTCATTACACAACTGGAAATTTTGTCCAAGTCGTCTTGCATCTTCCTGCAGTCCCTTACTGTACACCACGGTATCATCAGCAAAGAATCGGTGATTGATGCCCACCCTGCCCGCCAAATCATTTACGTATGTAGAGAAAAACAGTGAACGTGTTACACTTGCTTGGGGCACTGCTAACGATACCCTTGTCTCTGATGAACACTCGTCGTCGAGCACAACATATTGGTTTCTATTATTTAAGAAGTCTTTGAGCCACTCACATATCTGTGAACCTATTCCAAATACTCGTACCTTCATTAACAGCCTGCTATGGGGAACCGTGCCAAGTGGTTTCCGGAAATCTAGAAATATGGAATCTGCCTGTTGCCCTTCATCAATAATTCGCAGTATATCACGTGAGAAAAGGGAAATATGAGTTTTGCACTAGCGATGATTTCTAAAACCATGCTGATTCGGAGATATAAGCTTCTCAGTCTCAAGAAATTTCTTTGTATTTGAAATGAGAATATGTTCAAGGATTCTGCAGCAAGCAGACGTTAAGGACATACGTCTGTAATTTAGCGGTAGTGTTCTTTTACTCTTCTTGTATACTGGAGTCACTTGCGCTTTACCGTGACTGTTTCTGAGGTCGAATGAAACAACAAATTTACTGTTATCAGTCATTATTTATACCCACAACATGTTTAGAAGGTAAGTACCTTCACCATTATGTGGATTTACATATGTTAGGACGATATATATATATATATATATATATATATATGTGTGTGTGTGTGTGTGTGTGTGTGTGTTATGTTACAGCTTATGGGTAACCTGTGGCAGTCTCTCCATTGATTCAGCTGGTGTTTCTACGCACTACCTTTGTTTACAAATGGTGACAGTTTACATGACAGAGAAAGGAGCTGGTGATCAATGAGGAAGTGCCATAGATTACCCCAAAGTCGTAACACAAAAAACACACACACACACACACACACACACACACACACAAACACGCACACACACACACACACACACACACACACACACACACACACACACACACACACACACGTGTCGTACTAACAGATGTAAATCCAACTGATGACGGAGGTTTAAATCTCCTAAACGCGTTGTGAATATAAATAAACAGTGTCTGGTAACAGTAAAATTGCCGGCCGCGGTGGTCTAGCGGTTCTAGGCGCTCAGTCCGGAACCGCGCGACTGCTACGGTCGCAGGTTCGAATCCTGCCTCGGGCATGGATGTGTGTGATGTCCTTACGTTAGTTAGGTTTAAGTAGTTCTAAGTTCTAGGGGCCTGATGACCACAGATGTTAAGTCCCATAGTGCTCAGAGCCATTTGAACCATTTTTGAACAGTAAAATTGTTGTTTCACTCGAAAACTCTGCCAATAAAGGGGACAGTGAAGTATGTAGGGGTAACCCTGGATTGGAAACTGTCTTGCAATGCAAGAATAAGGAATATATGGTGCAAAGGCGTAAATACTCTTATGTGCGCTAGATGCGTATCTCGTAAAACCTGGGGTCCAAACCCTACGAGCATGTACAGAATATACACCATCGCCGACGAAGGCGGTATTTGGTAAGGAGGGCTATAAGGGGAGTTGAGAGGCCCAAAAAAGAAACTAGGAGTAGCGTCTTTGATTCACAATCAAAACGTCTTCGGTCCCGGGCTCGAATGCCGCCGCTGCTTAAATTTTGATTAATAATCAGCATTGGCAGCCAAAGACCTCCGGTATAAGACGTCACCCACATTCTGCCAACGGCCTTTTCAAAAAGGGCGGAGGAGCGGACAGAGGTTCAGGGCACTCTCTTGTCCTACGGGAAGGAAACTAAATGATCAAGAACATGAGAATCCAGAAGGCAATGGAAACCACTGCATTAAAGACACTTAATGCGTATCCACAGGACATGTGGCTTGCAGTTGAAGAAGTGTGATGATGGTCTCTCCAGTGGCAAAAGATTCCGGACTAGTCCCCCATTCGGATCACAGGGAGGGAACTGCAGAGGGGGAGATGAGCATGAGAAAAAGATCGAATAATCAACGGAAGGTTAATATTCTATGAATCGAGGCGTGGAATGTCAGAAACTTGAACCTGGTAGGGAAACTAGAAAATCTGAAAAGGGAAATGCAAAGGTTCGCTCTAGATATATTATGCGTCAGTGAAGTGAAGTGGAAGTGAAATGGAAAGAAGACAAGGATTTCTGGCCAGATGAGTATAGTATCAATAACAGCAGAAAATGTTATAACGAGAGTAGGATTCGTTATGAATAGAAAGGTATGGCTGAGAGTGTGTTACTGTGAACAGTTCAGCGACAGGCTTGTTCTTATCAGAATCGACAGCAAACCAACACCGACAACAGTAGTTCAGGTATACATGCCGAAGTCGCAAGCTGAAGAGATATAGAAAGTGTATGAGGATATTGAAAGGGTAATACAGTAAAAAAGGGGGATGAAAATCTAATACTCATGGGGGACTGAAGTGCAGTAGTAGGGGAAGGTGCAGAAGAAAAGGTCCCAGGAGAATATCGGCAAGGAATGAGAGAGGAGAAAGACTAATTGAGTTCTGTAACAAGTTTCAGCTAGTAACAGCGAATACTCTGTTCAAGAATCACAAGAGGAGGAGGTATACTTGGAAAAGGCTGGGTGGTACGGGGAGATTTCGGTTAGATTATATCATGGTCAGACAGAGATTCAGCAATCAGATACTGGATAGTGTGGTGTACCCGGGAGTAGATCTAGACTCAAATCACAATTTAGTAGTGCTAAAGAGTAGACTGAAGTTTAAGAGATTAGTCAGGAAGAATATATATGTAAAGAAGTGGGATACGGAAGTACTAAGGAATGACGAGATACGTTTGAAGTTCTCTAACGCTATAGACACATCAATAAGCAATAGCTTAGTAGGCAGTACAGTTGAAGAGGAATGGACATCTCTAGAAAGGGCCATCACAGAAGTTGGGAAGGAAAATATAGGTACAAAGAAGGTAACTGAGAAACCATTGGTAACAGAAGAAATATTTCAATTGATAGATAAAGGAGGAAGTACAAAAATGTTCCGGGAAACTCAGGAATACAGAAATACAAGACGCTGAGGAATGAAATAAGTAAGAAGTACAGGGAAGCTAAGACGAAATGGTTGCAGGAAAAATGTGAAGACATCGAAAGACAAATGATTCTCTGAAGGACAGACTCAGCATACAGGAAAGTCAAAACAACCTTCGGTGACATTGAAAGCAAGGGTGGTAACATTAAGAGTGCAACAGGGATTCCACTGTTATATGCAGAGGAGAGAACGAATAGGTGTAAAGAATACATTGAAAGCCTCTATGAAGCGGAAGATTTGTTTGATGTGATAGAAGAAGAAACAGGAGTCGATTTAGAAGAGATAGGAGATCCAGTATTAGAATCAGAATTTAAAAGGGCTTTGGAGGACTGAAGGTCAAATAAGGCAGAAGGGATAGATAATACTCCATCAGAATTTCTTAAGTCATTTGGGGAAGTGGCGGCAACACAACTGTTCACTTTGGTGTGTAGAATGTATGAGTCTGGTAACATACCATCTGACTTTCGGAAAAGCATCATCCACACAATTCCGAAGACGGCAAGAACTGACAAGTGCGAGAATTATCGTACTATCAGCTTAACAGCTCATGCCTCCAAGTTGCTTAAAAGAATAATATACAGAAGAATGGAAAAGAAAATTGGGGATGCGCTAGATGACGATCCGTTTGTCTTTAGGAAAAATAAAGGCACAAGAGAGGCAATTATGACGTCGCGGTTAATAATGGAAGCAAGACTAAAGAAAAATCAAGACACATTCATAGGATTTGTCGAAAAGCGTTCGACAATGTTGAATGGTACAAGATGTTCGAAATTCTGTAAAAAGTAGGAGTAAGCTATAGAGAGAGACGTGTCATATACAATATGTACAACAGCTAAGTGGGAATAATAAGAGTGGACTATCAAGAACGAAGTGCTCGTATTAAGAAGGGTGTAAGACAAGGATGTAGCCTTTTGCTCCTACTGTTCAGTCTGTACGTCGAGGAAGCAATGATGGAAATAAAAGAAAGGTTCAGGAGTGGATTTAAAATTCAGTGCGACAGGATATCAACGGTACGATTCGCTGATGACATTGCTATCCTGAGTGAAAGTGAAGAAGAATTACATGATCCGCGGAACGGAACGAACAGTCTGATGAGTACAGATTATGGACTGAGAGTAAATCGAAGATAGACGAAGGTAATGAGAAGTAGTAGATATGAGAACAGCGAGAAACTTAACATCAGGATTGATGGTCACAAAGTAGATGAAGTTAAGGAATTCTGCTACCTAGGCAGTAAAATAACAAATGACGAAAGGAACAAGGAGGACATCAAAAGCAGACTAGCTACGGCAAAAAAGGCAATCCTGGCCAAGAGAAGTCAACTAATATCAAATATCGACCTTAATTTGAGGAAGATATTTCTGAGTGTGTACGTCTGGAGTTCAGCACTGTATGGTAGTGAAACATGGACTGTGGGAAAACTGGAACAGAGGAGAATCGCAACATTTCAAATGTGATGCTACAGACGAATGTTGAAAATTAGCTGGACTGATAAGGTAAGGAATGAGGAAGTTCTACGCAGAATCGGAGAGGAAAGGAATATGTGGCAAACACTGATAAGGAGAAGGGACAGGACGATAGGACATCTTCTGAGACACGAGGGAATGACTTTCATGGTATTAGCTGTAGAGGGCAAAAGCTGTAAAGTAAGAAGAGATTGAAATACATCCAACAAATAATTGAGTAGGTAGGTTTCAAGTGCTACTCTGAGATGAAGAGGTTGGCACAGGGGAGGAATTCTTGGCGGGCCACATCAAACCATTCAGAAGACAGATGACAAAAAAAAATGATAAGCTAGAACAGAAGTTGTCTGCTATGTGGCTTGGAAAGGTCAAGAGACTGGCCTTCTTACACATAAGAGTAGGAATTAGCAGCACGTCCACTGCCTGTGTGAAGACGATACGGGACATACACCCACCACATCCTTTGATTAAAATGGAGGTAGAAGCAGGGGCATACAGGTTAAAAACTGTAAATAACTGAAAATCTTTAGGAAATCATGAATCTAACAGCAATATAGTGAATGTGGTAGATGCCAGCTGATTATATAACAACGTCCAGCTACTTCAATAACCCTTTCAAGGTAGCAATACTGGTATTAGAGAACAGTGGAAGAACGAACCTTGATACCGCTCAGGAGAAGAATTCTGGTTTACTGAAGGGGCGAAAGTAGACGAAAGTGCTGGGGCCAGGGTAAAAGGTGTGAAACCGTGGTTAGAGAGCTCAGTCTGTCTATGGAATCCCGGCCACGGTATTCCAGATGGAAACATCCGCTATCATAGTCCGCGGGTAGAAGAATTGCGTAAGAACTACAAGGATCGTGGCTTCTGAATTATTTCAGACAGCCAAGTAGTTCTGAAATTTCTATCAGCACTTGCAGCGAGATTAAAGATCATTGCATAATGCCACGACGCCCTTGCGCGACTACGAAAAGGGAACAAGGTAAATCTGCTAAACCTCAGCGCATCTAATTCAGTTGATACACTACTGGCCATTAAAATTGCTACACCAGGAAGAAATGCAAATGAAAAACGGGCATTCACTGGACAAATATATTATACTAGAACTGACATGTGATTACATTTTCACGCAATTTGTGTGCATAGATCCTGAGAAATCAGTACCCAGAACAACCACCTCTGGCCGTAATAACGGCCTTGATACGCCTGGGCATTGAGTCAAACAGAACTTGGACGGCGTGTACAGCCGCCCATGCAGCTTCAATACGATACCACATTTCATCAAGAGTAGTGACTGGCGTATTGTGACGAGAGATCTGGCGAATGTGCTGGCCAGGGCAGTGGTCGAACACTTTCTGTATCCAGAAAGGCCCATACAGGACCTGCAACATGCGGTCGTGCATTATCCTGCTGAAATGAAGGGTTTCACAGGGATCGAATGAGGGGTAGAGCCACGGGTCGTAACACATCTGAATGTAACGTCCACTGTTCAAAGTGCCGTCAATGTGAACATGAGGTGACCGAGACGTGTAACCAATGGCACCCCATACCATCACGCCGGGTGATACGCCAGTATGGCGATGACGATTACACGCTTCCAATGTGCGTTCACCGCGATGTCGCCAAAACTGGTGCGACCATCATGATGCCTTAAACAGGACCTTGATTCATCCGAAAAAAATGACGTTTTGTCATTCGTGCACCCAGGTTCGTCTCTGAGTACACCATCGCAGGCGCTGCTGTCTGTGATGCAACGTCAAAGGTAACCGCAGCCATGGTCTTCGAGCTGATAATCAATGCTGCTGCAAACGTTGTCAAACTGTTCGTGCAGATGGTTGTTGTCTTGCAGACGTCCGCATCTATTGACTTAGGGATCGAGACGTGGCTGCACGATCCGTTACAGCCACGCGGTGAAGATGCCTGTCATCTCGACTGCTAGTGATACGAGGTCATTTGATCCAGCACGGTGTTCCGTATTACCCTCCTGAACCCACCGATTCCATATTTTGCTAACAGTCATTGGATCTCGAGCAACGCGAGCAGCAATGTCGCAGTACAATAAACCGCAATCGCGATAGGCTTCCCAGCTGTTTGTACACAATGGTGTCCGTGAATGCGCTGAATCAGCTGAGAACGCGATCGAGAGCATAGGCTGGGAGGAGAGGTCTTGGAGGCGAACCTTGCGATGAATGGCGATATCCCATTGTAATAATGCAAATAGGACCGCGGCGCTCAAGGCAAGTGGCGTCGACGGAGCAGTTCCGCCATCGCCGCCCAGGAATCTGGGGCACGCGGCCGCAGCCACTGCTACCCTTGGGCCGGCACACTCGTCGCCCACGGCAGTGCATGCGGTTTAGCGCTTCGGTAACCAGATTATGGTTGATGCTTAATTATCGCAACACCGGAGAAATTGCAAACAGTAGAAGCTCTCTCTATATCTGCATCTTTACTCCGTAAACAACCTTATGATGTTTGTGGCAGGGTGTACTAAGTTTACCCCTACTACTTCCCCAGTTTCCTGCTCTACTGGTCAAAAATGCGCGGGACGAATGATGGTTGGTAAGCTTCCACATGTGCTCGAATCTTTACAGTCACAGTCTTTCCGCGAGATATACAGAGCAGACTGAATTTTTCTTGGAACGTACGCTCTCGGAATTTGACAGTACACCACACCGTGATACTCAACGCCTCCTTTGCTACTGGAGTTGCATGAACATTTTCACGATTATTAAACAAACCTGTGTCGAAACACGCTGCTCTTGTTTGGATTTTCTGCATTTTCGTTAATATTTCTATTGGGTATCGATTCAATCTGTCGAGCAATACTCAAGTACCTGTCGTTGCGCAAGCCAAGTCCTTCGTTGGCGGATTACACTTACTGTGCGTTCTTCCAATGTATCTACATCTGACATCTGCACTTCATATCATCAGTAATATGTGGTCGTCCCACTTTAAATCGCTCCGTGCATATACTTTGAGCCATTTAATGGATGTTACAGCATCCAGTAATTTTTCGGAAATAATGTGAACACGCAATAATGGGTATATCCACATCTTTACACACAATCGAGGATTAACTACCTGTCCCGGCACCAAGCGTCAATCCTCTGCAGGTCTTCCTGAATTTCGCTACAATTTTCTATCGTTGTGGCTTCAATGTTGTCGACTATGTTGTTTACGTATATATTGTGTACAGAAATCATCATATAAGGCTTCGTTGAGGTTAGCCCTCTGTAACTTTTACGTCTGAAGATTTCTTTGTGTTAAGAAAGACATAGTCTGTTCTAGGAAATCTCCAAGCCAGCCACAAAACTGGCCTCATGATGCGTATGATCATATTGTTTTCACTATCCGACCAGAGCCGAACTGTGTGGACCACCTTCCGGAAGCCAAGGAACAGGATATTAACTCACGTCTCTTGACGAACAGAAGGAGCTGGGTTTGTGGAATCCTACGGAGGTTTCTCGCGTACCGAAAGGCCATAACACCTGAGCATTTCTAAATTATAGTACCACCTAATGTCAAGGACAAGGGCATCTAGTTGTGTGCTTCTGTTCCACTAATCTTCTTGAAAACGGGAGCGATCTGTGCACTTTTACTTGTCGCTAGAAACGCCTCATTCATACAGTGTCAAACGACAGACTGCTGCTAGAACAGTTCTTTTGCGTTCTCCATGTAGGTATCCCATCAGGTTCAATCGCCTTTATTAACTTTCGTGATTTTAGCCTATTTTCTGTTCCGTGGTCATTTATTTCGTTGTCTTTCATTTCGGTTTTTTGCCATGATTTTTCCTCCAAACACGCTCATGTCAGTCTGTTCTGACACTTTATGCGACATTTTAGCTGTAAGTTAGCTCCCAAAGGCGACGAAAACACAAACCCTTTCCGAAAACCACGCACTCGAGGAAACACCGCATACGGTTACGTCGCCCTAGCGTGGAATTCGTGACAGGGATAATCGGTCATTGGCCCATAATATGACAAGTCGATCAGTTTACCGATATCATTTTTAGACATTTGTAAACATCTAAACGGAAACGGGGTGGAAAACTACAATACTGATAGACATAGCTTTTATTAAACTGTAGCACATATATTTCTGTTTGTTAATATAATCAGCAACCAATTGCACAAAGCAAATTTTATTCCTTTATCGGCTTCAGGCTCCTAATGCCCATCTTCAGAATATGATAACCATCACTTTATTTGCGACCGTCAATTATGCTGCTTATTTAAAGTCATTAAAATTCATATCGTGCAAATGGTTGCTAATTACTTCAACGAATTGGTGACAGACAATGGCCACACTTTATGTCTCTGACTGCGGCACGAAGCAGTTCTGTAGCATGCAGCCGATTTTTGATCACCATAGTCACCACCTGTATGTATTACAGGTCGGCCTTCAGTGTAACTATTAACTGAAACCTCTATAGCTTTCCGGCCGTGGTGGCCGAGCGGTTCTAAACGCTTCAGTCCGGAACCGTGCGACTGCTACGGTCGCAGGTTCGACTCATTTCTCGGGTATGGATGTGTGTGATGTCCTTAGGTTAGTTAGGTTTAAATAGTTCTAAGTTCTAGGGGACTGATGACCTCAGATCTTAAGTCCCATAGTGCTCAGAGCCATTTTGAACCTCTATAGCTTGCGTACAAGGAAATGTTCTGGGTGGTTCCGTAACTATGACTGGATAACATAACAGACTGAAACTATACAGATTAACATTACGCAGCTATTACATCAGAATCCTTACGAATGCAATCCTCATTCTTATTTTTCACTTCCAATAACGTTACAATTGCTTACGTGCTCTCCAGCCATTATTAGTACTGCTCAGTTTTCGTTTTTCTTCATTTTTTTGACTGATACGCACAATGTAACGGTGGCAATACATCACTTATAACAAGTGATGTGCTAAAGGCGTTCACCACTAATCTCGTAATCGGATAGTATTTGTTTCTTTCCCTTTGTTGCAGGCATTGTCTGGCATTCACCCGCTACCAACGATAACTGCCGTTCATTCCACCAACTATAACCAGTACCACCCGCCTTGCTAAGTACACTGCGTCGCGGCATATATATTTAGGTATAGAGCTTCATAAAAGCCTCGCTTTCGAAACTCACTCGATGTTGGCGCTTTGTAGCTCACTACCTTTTGTGTCTTATTTGTATATGGGGTTTGCCATTCAATCAGTACTCCGAGAAACAGTATTCTGCAAGAAATAAATATGCCCACGTGCATGATTTTTATCACATTCTGCTTAGGGCGAACAGACAAATGAGTTGTGGAAACAGTACTTGAATGTAGACAAGACAAAATTTTGAGTCAAGTATTTGTGTACTCCATAACCTTTTTCCACTTTGAAAATAATGTACATTTAGCCGACGCTCTAAAAATCACATCATATACCACCTACTGTTTTTCAGTGATAGTTCAAGTACAAAACGCATCAAGCGAATCAAAATAACTCACTGCTTTAGGCAGTACAAATATTCCGTAATTTAATCAATGAAGTAACAAGGTAACGTTGTGTTTAACCTGTATTTAAAAGAATTCGTTAACAAGAAAGTACCCTCCAGTACTACATGTGTGGTATTTGTGGACGTTTTCACTGTATGTGTCCATAGATATTACAACATTCTAATATATTGAGAGGTGGCATGAACCCCCTCTCATATTTCTATCTTACGATTTTCCTCTCTAATTGCATGCAGCGAAAAGTCGCTATTCCTTCACAGGCGGACTTCCCACGCAGCGTCTCTCGTCACCTGGGTGGTCCGGTGACAGGCGGGCACTGCTGATCTGGAAAGGGTTAAGCCGACGGGTGTGAGGAAGTCCAGTGAATGTTTTGCAGTCGCCGAGATTGTCAAAAGACACGCCCGGAGGGGTCTGAAGTAGCAGCTGGGCTAGAGGTTCCGTTACTTCGCAGAAACTTAGCGAAAACACTTTCTGGCGGGCTACCAGCGAGGCGTGGTAACGACTTGTGTACCCAGGCAGTTGTGGCGGAAAAATTCCCGCGCTTTCTGCAAAATAGTAACTGTGATTGGCTTGCTCAGGACATAGCTCCGTGACGTAGCAAAGTCAGCGCAGAAATTGGCCCCAAGAATTTCCATTGGTGGAATGGTAGTGCTCCGGCAGTAGAGTGGAATTTTCCGCCGGTTTTCGAGTTGCTGATTGGAACGTTTAACCACGGCCACTGTCGTGGGGGCGGGAATGTTGTGTGTTCGGCCTGTACGGGTGCTCTAGGTAGTCGGCTCTCGCTTTTCAGTCGAGGACGTCGAAGCAACCAGCCATCGCCTCCGGTACGCCAGATCGTGTTCTGGCAGTTAAGAAGACAGTTTGGTAATGTATGTCCACAGCACCGGCAGGTAGGGATTTTCCTAGGTGATAATCAGAGCTCAGCAGAGCGCGCCTGTTCATCTTTTTCTAATTTTGTTCTGTCTTGGGTAGCAGCAATTAATGTGGGGTTAGCTGTGTGCCTCTCTTAAGATTTGAGTGGCAAGGAATTGGCTCCACATACCACTTCGTCATAAACCTCACAATCTAGTTTAGGGACAACTTCACCTTCACGGTGTTTGTTTGAGTATCCAATTTGAGCCAATTTGATGTATTGTAAATGTTTCATGTGTTTTTGTTTATTATTTTGTGTTTAGTCTTAATAAATCGTATTGTTATTTTGGACAGAACTTTCATTCTGTTAATCGGTAGAGCAACCCTATCATTCCTCACTATGTTAATGAAACCTTCGTTTATTTAACTTATTTACCAAATTAAATTATTGCAGGTGCCAAACTCTCTTCTACTCCACTGGCAGGGTTGATTAGGGTCAGTTCGCGTATTTTTTTTAATCCTTGTGCAACAACAAAAGTCGGAGTTAGAATAGGGGGGCTTAGAGCATCATTTACATATGTAGATTCTAGAAGAATTTAGTGTTAAATACACTGCTAGCCCCGGCACCTCGCAATATGAGCATAGGTTTTCGCGGCCGAAGTGAATTTCAGTAAAATCAGTTTGGGATTATAATCAATCTAATATTCTTAGTAATTTTTAAGAGTTTATAAACATCGAGATTAAAATGAGTTATTATCTTGATGATAGAAGAAAACAAACCGTAAGTGTCTAACTGCAGAATGAAGCAATATTGTAGCAAAAAGCAGTAAGCACAAACAAGAAGCAGTCAAAACGATGAAACTTACTTGTAATAGCAACCAGTATGCAAAATAATGTTACTGATGTTACTGAAAATTGCAGGTAGGGCAAAACCTTTCTTCAAAAGTCTAGACACTGCAGGAAACTTCACGGTAGAGAAGAAGGTGACGGACCTCAAATTTATCACAGATTCAAACAAAACACCGAGATTACCCGACCTTTAAACGCACGAACTGCCCCAGGTAAAAGCTGATACTGTGAAGCTGCTATGAAATGAGTGGAATATTATCTGCTGCAGATGAATGGCAACTGCCGCATTTGCTACGAGGAAATTTATGGAAGGGGGTAAAAAAAAAAACAAATTTTAATGTTTCCTCTTTCCTAATTGCGTGATGTAGACGAGAATACTTGACTGACGTTTAAAATTGTATATAATTTCTGCATCAGGCGGTAGTGGACTTTTTCACCTCAAGAGCTGCGTGTGTGCAAGGTCTTTCGAAGAATCTAGAAATAGTTTCTCTCGCACGTTTAACACCTAAAATAATTTACCGCTCACTTATAGTATTACAAGAAAAGGAATTGAGTGCAAAATAAAATGAAAGTAGCCATAATTTCATGTTGTTCGAAAAATGAGAATTATGCGGAACGTGCGATTACCGCTTACTACAGTACCAGTAAAAATTGAGGTCCGTAGTCACTATCTGACCTTTAGACTAAATCTCCTTTTGGTATACTATGATAAATAATGCCTGAGAAAAAAACGTTATCATTCAGTGACTCAGTGATTTCTCATACGCACTACTTCGATGAGACTGCAGTTCTTGTCTGATGTATTATAAACAAACAAGTCTGCCATTTCTTTTTAAAGAATCCTTTCTTGTAGCCATCCAACGCTTAAGCGGTTTCATGTTATCCACTGTGCTTCACCTCAGCGCTTCTAGTTAAATGTATTACAAAGCCAACTATACTTCTTCTTCTGGGTAGCGTCCTTTTTTATTCTAACTTTCCTGTTAATTAGTCCAGAGTATCTTTGCCTGAACTCAGTTGATTAAAAATATTCGAAGTTGATATAGTCAGTCTAAGAGTGTCGACAAATAAATACGCAGGAAGCGCTTCTACAGAAAATTTAATAAATTGACTACTTCCTGAGCTGCTTTGTTGAGATATTGGTCTGCTGAATAACTAAGCACCACGAATAGAAATCGAGCACTGTTAATAGGAGCACACAGAGCCAGAGATTTGTGCCCTTTCACTGCCACCGGCGTCCTAATGTCTGTTACTAACGAACGTTCCCTCAAGCGAAACGCACTTGAGTTCAATTATTCAATACATCCGTGTTTAGCATAATTACAGTGATGGCTTCAATTTGTAACCTGAAGGGAAAATACCAACTATTGATCTCGACGTAGAGAGTAGCTAGTTGCGTTATCTGTGTGTGTGTCAAGTTATTCCTGCCACACACGGGTAATAGACTTTATCCCCTCACAGAGTGGGTATTCTAGTTTTTTCCGCTGGATGAATTTCATCGTATTGAGGAAGCACATATTAGTTCTTGTAACATTCTGCAGAATATGAGGATTTGGTGTGAGCACTACATCTTCTTTTCCTTTGTCCGTATCTTTTGACTGCTTTGATAAGGCCAACCCCTCTTCTGCCACTATCTTCCACAACTCCGACGCTTATGTGACAAAGTTGTCAATCTTAAAGCAACTGATAACAATAACAATTACGACAAAGTGCATATTTCAGAATAAACGGCTGCTGTCTCCATCCGCAGAGCGTGATGGCTGTTGAGATTGAGTCTAGAAGTGACCACAGTGAAATCAGTCGTTTCTACAAGTAGTAGTTTGGGAAATTTAAAGTCAGTTATGTCTCGATTGTGTCATTCACAGACGCGTGCAGGGAAAGGTCACATAGTGTTACAAAAGATCACATAGTGTTACAAGCTAGATCAAATTGGCAGCTCTGTCGCTCCCTGTTCCCCTGCCCCATGCTTCTGCTTATAGCAGAAAATTCAGTGGAGTTACGTTCTTGCTTATTTGTGGTACGGAGACAAACAGCGGACTCGCTGAAAGATGTAATCACTGGCAGTAACCTGAGCTACGGCTCAACCAGTGTTCCTACGTATTCGCGTAACTCACTGCAGTGACAGCAGATTCTTCAAAGAACAATGGGATATATATTGTCTCGTCCGAAATTAGTCACAAGACATTGACCTTGGGTGAATCTTGCAAATTTGCTATGGTTCTTGGAGAGAAACGGCATCGCTACACGTACAACCATTTTCTCGGTCAAAACTTCTGTAGAGGCTCTCACTCTGTAGTTCCTATTACTGATCCGTGCGTAGGGATTGAAGGGTAGAAAAGCAAGAGAAGGATAAAATGGAGGGGCTTCAGTCTAGGTACAGGGGTTGGTAAGTGCGTGAGAGTAAAAAGCGTAATGGCGCATAGAGAGCACGATCAGAGAGAAACGGCCAGTCAGTCAGTCTCTAGCTTTTAGACTGGCAACACATTGGAGTGGAAGTGAAGCTGTTCATCTCCAAATTTACTGCAAATAAGCCTCGAACTGACGCCACAACCAGCTTCAGCAGCGTGGAGCGTTCTTGCACTGCTCAATGACGTTTGGATATGGGAGGAAGATTTACATTAAAGCAGTTTGTAACCTGAATCACCCTTCCGTATTAGTAGTGACCGCCACAGCACGAGGTGCTGACGCCACCAGGCTGTTTACTGTCTCACTGAATGTGTAAAAGTGCCTAGATTACGATCTGCTTTACTGTGATCCATTAGGTTGGTGCGTAAGTTCGTAGAGTTTTTGTTTTGCATGTTGGTATTCCAGTAGGAGTTTATTTATCGATTGTCCATTCTTATATGTAGTTCACTCTTGCTATTCGCGTTGACATATTGTCATTTTGTCATTTTAAGATAGGAAGTGGACTGCGGACGCTAGAAAATGGAGTGGAGAAATCGTAACATTTGCGACATATCCTTCCGTTGGAGTTCAGTAGAGGGGTGACAGCAGCGGAAGCAGCTCGAAACATTTGTGCCGTGCATGAAAATAACGCCACTGGACACAGCACGACAAGATAATTTTTTTCTCGTTTTAAGGAGGATCGTATTGTCATTAGTGACTCTCCACGTTCAGGACGATCTTCGGGGTTTGATGACGATCGTTTAAACACGTTAATCCATAATGGTCTACGTCACTGTACTCAATAACTGAAAAATGCGATGAACTGTGAACATTCCATCATTGTGTGAGGTTTCCATGTAGTAGAGAACGTTCAAAAATCGGGTGTACAGGTAGTGTTTGCTCTAAGCCTAAATCACAAAAATCTGCGGGTGGCCATGTTGCGTCAATTGGTTCGTGAACAACACCGACCATTCCTATCTTGTATCGTTACTGGTGACGAAAAATTGTGCCTTTATGCTAACGTAAAGAAAAGAAAGGAATGGTTGAGTCCAAACAAAGCGGCAACTCTCTGTACAAACACATGTTCGCATCCATAAATGGCAATGTTATGCATCTGGTGGAATAGCAACGGTACGATGTGCAACCGATTACTTTCCCTCCGTGTAACCATCACCGCTGACGTTTATTCCAAGAACAACTACCAGGAAGACTGCGTGAAGTGACGCTACTCCATGATAACGTTATAAAGGAGTCCGATTGAGAAGGCCTTCCGCATCCATCTTATTCATCTGATCTTGCACTGTCAGATTTTCACCTTGTCCGCTCTTTATCGAACAACCTTCAACGAACTTTTTTCCAGATGAAAATACGCTGTGAACATAGCTCGACGACATCTTTGCCTCAAAAGCGCGTGATTTGTACAGTCACTGAGTCGAAAACTACCGCAGCATTGACATACTGTTTCAAACTTTGGAAGAATGCTACGAACTTGTGAACCAACCTAATAGAACATTTGTGGAATTCACTCTTTGTGAGTTTCAGAACAGTTACTGACCTTAGATACACAAATTTTTCCAAATTTCAAAAGTTATCTGAGTGTTAGTACCGTTGAGTCTAATTATAAAAAGACTGTTTGGGATTATTAATACTAGCATTCGAATTTCTAATCACCTATAAAGTAAAAGAAAGACTGCACTTCTTAGACTGCTTAATGTGAACCGAAAATATGCTTATTGAAAGAATGACTAGCATTGTATTCCATTCGTTTTGAAGCCTTTCTGAAGTAATTTCTACAAAGCGTGAAAACTGTGTAACAGATTTGTGATTTAAGAATTCTGCAAACAAGTGTTTTCATCTCTTGTTGTTTTGAGATGGCCCTTCTTATTCTAGAAATATAACTGCTCATTATTCGAACAGG
Source organism: Schistocerca piceifrons (assembly GCF_021461385.2). Classification (NCBI taxonomy): domain Eukaryota; kingdom Metazoa; phylum Arthropoda; class Insecta; order Orthoptera; family Acrididae; genus Schistocerca; species Schistocerca piceifrons. The sequence continues at coordinate 753,737,748 of NC_060140.1, forward strand.
TAGTTCAAAATTACTTGACATTAGCTCTGTTGGATATAGCTGTACCACCAACTGCGAATCGTCAAATATTTCTGTCCTTCAGACAGGGTCTTCAGTAGGTGAATGGGTATGGTAAGAGAGATATTCTTTGAAAGCTAGACAATTCAGTTAGCAAATGTTATTATAAGGGATAAATCTGATAGTCTGTTAACGTCTCATACTTAAGTTGTTTATTGTGACCGGTTTTGCGAGTCTCTAGGGAGAGTCGTGTTTTGTGGATCTATCCTCGCCTGAGATAAATGTTACAAGGATTCAATTATGTAATATATTTCTAAAGTTTAAAATTATTAATACTTACTTTAAAGTTATATGTCTGATTTGGACTGGCGAACATATTTTTATCTGGTTGTAAATAATGACAACTGCTAAACGAGTTCATGTGCAGAGAATGCTTTGGAACCTATACTCTCCTCTACCAAATAATATCCTATGTTGCAGCCAAAACTAGGGGTCCAATACCTTAAAATGTGTTAGTTACGCATCATAAACACAAATCCTGTATAAAAGAAACACTGACGTGGTATTGCCTTAATACAGTAACGGGGTAGTATATGAGGCACCCGCATGGCTAGACACTATATTTAGTTAGTGTATAGAAGCGTGAATTTGTATTAACATTTTAAAATAAATGGCGAATCTGGAAAATATAAATTGTAATTTGTGGGCAAATAGCTGTACTGAAATGGACACGAGAACAGTAGCAGTACGAGACGAGTGAACTGGGGAAGTTCAAAATGGTGAATAGATTGTGGCCACCCTGCTAAGCAGACTAAGAACGCCGTGATGCCACTGCACTTTAAGGAACTTAGTAGCCAATAACAAATCCATAACCAGTGCCACAGACACTCAAAACACAACAGAAATAAAAGAAGAACCTCTATACGAAGTGGGCGAAGGAGAGTTGAGTAAAGGAGTGACTTTGGGCAAGGCCCTGAAACACAGTTAAGAATAAATGATCTATTAAAAATTTAGACATGGAAATGTCTAATCGAAATCGGCTACTGAGTAGCAGATTGAGGCCCACAGTAGCAAGGTGTATAATCAGAGCAGTTAAAATTGAGGACGAGAGTAGTAAAATAAACAGTAAAATTGATATCCAGAGCAGTAAAACAGACATCCAATGTAGAAAAATTGATTCTTTAGACAAAAGGTAGGAGTTCTGAATGAGTAAACTAAAAATATTGAAGCAGAAATGGATGATGTCAATACAAGTATTGCACCCTCACATAGACACACCAATATAGCGGCGGTGGCTTCACTTTTGTGGCGTAGGTGCATCGTCCCTTATTCTAACCTCATTGATTGCGGCACGCGGACCGGACCAGGGGTGAGTGCTTGGCCAGCTTGCAGAGAGGGCAGTTCTGGCTCGTGGTCGGGTGCAGGGACTTTATTGATACACGGTGGTCGAGTGGGCGTTGTGGACTTTGAAACGTCCCCTTAGAAAAAGTATACATCACTGTGCTTAAACTGACACACAATATTTTTTTTAGCGCAATGCAATCTGACTTTCAGTAATCCCTGTAAGAGAATGGCCCTGACTAATTTAACCTATACGTTTCACAAATCACTTACCTCACAAAAATCTTCGTTACTCGAACTACTGCAATACAGCGAGCGCCACTACTGCCAGCTAAATAAAAGATTCAAACTACGGAAGGCACTAACTACTGATAGGCATAGTTAGCAAATGAAAGATTTTAATAGAGAACAAACAATATGTTTACCTTAATAGTCATAATATATATAGCAGTTCATGACATCCATTCTTAAAAATGTACTGTTTCTGATGGACACACCTCCAGATTCTAAAAAATCCGCCATCTCACTTCCCCACATCCACCACTGCTAGCGCCTCGCCTCCAACTGCGCAACGCTACGCGCTGTTAACATCCAGCTGCCCAACACTACAATGGCAGACAACAATGCAAACTAGCCTACTTACATAGCCCCCATGCTCTCCACAAAAAATTTTACAAATTGTTTTGGGCACTGGCCAATACATATTTGTTAAAATTTTTTCACAATTACAATAACAAAGAAATGAAATGCACACACTTATTGATACAATGTTGGTCAAAAGCTAAAATTTTCTCACAGTCCATAAAGACAGTCCTGATCATTCATCACAGTAAATTGCAGTGATTTTTTTTTCTCAAAGTCTGAGCAGTAAAAGAAAATGCACATGGAAGTAGTGGATTTCCATGCAGTCTTGAAGAAGTAGTGTTGTCCTTCCAACAGAAAGACAGTGCTGACTCTTGACATGCAGACAGGTAATGGGCCACAACAGAGCAAACCCACAGCAGAGTCAGTCGAAGTTTTGAAGAATACTGGTAGGTAGGTCATCACAGAGCAGACTAACTGTAGTCCTGGTAGAGATTATGGTATTGGTGGGCCACCAGAGGTGCAGGCCCACTGCAGTCCTTGTAGTAATTATGGTATTGGTGAGTCATCATAGGTGTAAACCCACTGTAGTCCTTGTAGAGATGGCGAGCAGCCATCTGCTGCGACTTTGCAGGTGCACAATCACCATCGAAGAGTCTTGCAGACAATATAGCAAGTCCATAAACATCCACTTGTGTACTCACAAAACTTTTTGGAATGTCCTTAGAACCAGCAATGCTGTTAATCAGTCCATTGCTGAATTATTAACACACGTCTGAACACTAACAGTCCCCACTTCTCACATATTTTGCATATACTATGACCATCAGAAATTTGATGAACTGGTGTCAATTACAATTTTATAACATGAGAATACAATAACAAAGGTACAAAATACACCATTAAAGAATGTAACAATACAAATAACATTTGTAGTAATAGGGGCTTTACAAAAGAATAGAAATAAACATATACATCAGTGTTACAGGAATTGTGACATAAGTAAATATATAAAAGATCAGAATAACTTTTGAAACATCAACTTCACACATGAGCATTAAAACAAAACAGAATAAATAATGTCTAAACATCTTTACAAGGTAAATAACATATTATCAGAAAAATTCTACAACATAACTCTCAGCAGATAAACACATAAAGACAGGAAGAACACAAATACCCATGGGTACACAAACACATAGTGGGATAACACAAGGAAAGGACAGGGTTTGTTTTACTGCAGTATTTTGCAAACAAAACTTTCTTTACTTCTTGGAGATCTCCCTTCGTTGTTCCTTATTTCAAAAATTGCTATCTATACCTGTTTTCTGTACTTTTTTCGCAAAACTTCTCAATGCATTTCTTCCAATTCATCGCAACTCATTCTCTTATGTAGTCTACCCCTCTTAAGCTAACTTAAATCTACTGAGCTCAGATATATATACCAAGGGACGAGGCAGTGCAGCAGCACATAACAAATTAACACAAACAGCAATGATAAAAAATGCAAATGGGCAAAGCAAACGCAATATTACAACTAATATAAGGCAATGTGCAGCAACAAGAAAAATAAATCAGTAGTAAAAAAAATCAGTAGTAAAACTGGCTTAACAGAGTAATACAAAGGGAAATTTAGTAGCTCTATGCCTGGCAAACAGCAGCAACAAATGCAACAACTAATATCTAAACATGACAAAGCTCAAGCAGAAAAAATAGTACACTAAAGACAACAATGCAGATAAGGGAGATGTCTATTCAGATCTTAATGTCTATATAATTAAAGTGGTGCACCAAAAAAACTTATTCTACAAAACAGTAGCAAGTACTTGAAAAAAAAATTATGTATGCAGTTACTGTTATTAGTCCCTTCTTATTGTTCTTTCATTTCCAAGTGCTCCTTTTTCGAAGAATGTGGATCATAAAATTATTATTTAATAGATCTGTTGACAGAAAGTTTTCACATTAGCAAATGCATTTAATTTTATTTTATAAAACCAATGATGCAACACACCTGGAAACCAGATATCAAATGAAATAAGCAACTATGAAAAGCAAAGCATAAAAATGTCATTCAATAGTCATGTGACATTTCATAAGTTAGCAGATATTCTCTCAACTCTCGTAGAAAGATGCTTGTCATAATCAGGTGCGCAGATGTAAGTATCTTTCCAAGTAATGAGCGTATCGTATTTGCGATGCTTTCTACAAAGGAATGTCAATAGCGAGGTTAATGTCCTCTTTTTTTCTCCACCTAATTGCTTTCTTTTGTCAGACGACTATCTCTCAGCTGGGTGCCCAAAAAGCATTACATCAAGGTCACTTACCTTTCTTACTGAAATATTTACGACAACAGTTTCCGCTACAGTGGCAGTCTCATATAAAAAAATTTCACAGGTTGAGAATTTGCGTTACAAATGTGTAGAAACAGAATCCTGTAGATATAATAGGGTCCAAAAAATTTTCGCCGGTGTTGTGATACATTCACGCATTTACACACATTTCATAACTCTTAAAGTACGATTCTTTGTTTCCAACATCCTTTTTCACAAACCAGAGTCCCTAACTTCTAATCATTATTCATATACATATAAACACGTATACATATTCGTCAACACTTCTTCAATACTTCATCATAATAAATACATATCATAATAAACATTCCTCAGTCAACTCTCAAAAACGTCGTAGCTTTCTGGAATAATGTCAAAACCTAAAAAATTCTCTGCTCATTTCAATAGTGTCATCTACCTCAAACGTACTTGAAAAATCATGATCCCATACCAAATACGACATTCCAAGCTCTCATAGTATTACAATGGTTCCCAAAAAAAAGAGCAGTTCACACAGTACAGACAAAATACAATTTCATAAGTGTGAAATTATCCAGCTGTGTAATTGCGTAAACATGTGTCACTGACATTAAAAAAATTTTGTTTCTCTGTTAAATAATCAGATAGCTATGTAATTCAGTGTTAGAGAAATATGGTACCAATGTGTAAAGTTGTATAAGCAAATACCACATTAGTTAGGGCTCCTTGTGCTTGCCAAACTCAATGTACACAAAGTAAGCGTGTACCCCCCTGAGGATTAATGTAATTATACCCTCAGGTGTTACAGATTACAGCAATGGAATGAAATGTATCACGGAAAACCTTTGTATCATTGCAATTCAAAAATCTTTAAAAATAAATGTCTTAAGTACAAAATTAATCACTCAAATACGTGTACTGTAGCGCTAAACTGTGCGTCTTGTTGTAAGATAATCTCTGTGGAAGTGTCTTAGTTATCGTCCTCTGTAAGCAGAGTTCTGCTGAAATCAATGTACTTACGTCATCATAAACGAAAGTGAAATGCTTTGCGTATAGATAGCATAGTTATTACGTACCTTACCGTGATCAAGAAAGTACTATAATGTAGCGTATTGCTGTGCTACTAATAAGGCTGTCGCATTGTAGCTATACCACAAAAGTTACTACTAAAACATGTTTTACTTTCCAGAAGAATTCAGAAAAACTGTGCAGATATAAAACAGAAACACCGCAAAAGCAACATTGTAAATGGTCACTCATTAGCAGCGTCGTGATAAAATCGTGTAGCTGTCACATAAACTAACCACTGTGTCTTCTGGTATCTCACAGAAAGTACTTTAATTCCAGAATGTATTTTCAAGTAAACCAAAATGTTGCATTAAAATCTCATTAGCAGTGCCAGTATATGTTATAAGTATGTAAGCCTGATAGTCATTACATAATCGTGCAACTAACAAGCAAGAATGTACAAATAACAACACTGTGTCGTCTGTTCACTATAACGATGCATTCGTAATTTCTGTTTAAAAATGTTCCATAGGTTCTAGGCTGAATAGTTCACTTCAAAACATTGTTGCATGTTAACAGTTTCTCAGTGTGACAAATTGTACTAGTAGCGTGAAGTGAAAAGTTTTATGGCAAAGACTAAGTTAAAAAACAGATTATCTTTCAATAAACTGTTTTACATGTGAAATGTGGTGTAAACCTTTACTCTTCCTAGTACGCAGAGCCCCAACGTCAACGGAATTATCATGTGGTATATGGTACATCGGTAAAGAATGCTCAAATTTTTCTCAAGGTTGGCGTCTATGTTATTTTCCTCTGAGCCAGCCGGTGCACGTGGCTGCCTGCGAAGCGAGACATTGTCTGCTATCTCTTTGTTGGCGTGCGTCGTTATTGGGATTAGGAGGTCTAACTTCTACAAATTCACCTTCTCGAGAGGGCCCAGCCCTGTTTGAATCTCGCCAGTTCTGACGAAATTCAGGTCTGTTGTTAAGATTATATCGTCTGTCGTCATGTCGGTAGTTCCTGTAGTTTATTTCTTGCCGGTCACGTGGTGGGGAATTTCTTCCTGAATCGTAACTGCACGCTGAACTGTTGCGTCTGAAGTTATTCTGTCTCCCTTGATAATAATTGTTTTTAATTTTTTCATATTGTCTGTTTCTATGATTATCTCTGTCATATTCATTACTACGGAAATGCGATCTTTCTCTGTAACTAATATTCTGCCAACAGTTGTCATATGGGTGGTGTCGGTTTTGGTCACGATCTGCGTTGTGAGAATAGCCTTGTCGTGTCCAGTTATTATTTCTGTCATCGCGGAATTGCGGCGGATGTGACCAGTAATTGTTGTGTTCTTGTTTTCGCGTCCCATGATTGTCAGTGTCAATTAACAATTCTTGTAACAGCCTCTGAAAAGCTTCATTGTCGTCTTTGAAACGTCCTCCCAAAATAATATGTCGTAAATGTTCAGGCAATTTGATTAAGCAAATGCGGATCAGTTCTGAGGGGCTGTATGGATTTGACAGGTACTGATTCTTGTGCAACATGTCTTCAAAATATTTCACAAGACTGGAAAATTCAGATTGTTCGAAATGTTTCATTATTATGATGCCATGTTTTACTCAGTCTTGTGTAGCTTGAGACCAATATGCTGAGAGGAACGCATGATAAAATTCTGCTTCACTGTGACACTCGTGAATGACCGATCGCATTCTTTCAGCTGGTTCATTCTCTAAGTAGCCACACACAAATTCTAATCTGTGCTCTAATGACCAGTTGGGAGGCAAACAATGAGAGAATTGATGGAGCCACGTTTGTGGATGAATGTCGTTGCCAGAATTCTTAAATGTTTTGAATTTACGTGTAGTAATGAACAGCTTATAGTCAAAATCATCGTGTTGGGGAGTAGCATATCGGTCATTGTTACGTCGTGTCGGCGCTTCCATCTCAAAATTCGGTGCACCTTGCCGATTTCTTTCATAATTTCCGAATTGCCCTGTGTTATTATTTTGTGGCTTTTCCGTATTTCTAAGTCCCTCTTCCCGTGTTGGAGCGCGAGTGTGCTGTGAAATATGTAATTTTTTTATTACTTGTGCCAACTGATCTTGTACTTCCCGTATTTCTTTTTTGTGTTGCGTTTTAATTTGATTCTGATTTTGTTAGAATTTCTTAATTTGTTCATACTCTTCTGTGTCAGTGATGGCTACAGGTCTTGTGTCATTCAGATCATCATCTACCTTTGCAGTTAAGTTAGTGAACTGATCTGAATGTTCGGCTACTTTCTCCGAGAGTGTACTTATTTCCTCAGTGTGTTTTTCTGAACCAAATTCCAGAGTGCCCATTTGTGTTGAAATCGTATGTACGGTGTCCTTTAAGTTTTCCTTAGTTTTTGCAAGTTGCGTAACCAAATCGGTAGATGCAACTGAGTCAATTTTAGCTTGCAAGGTCTCATGATTTTCATGAACAATAGTTTGCAGTTCTTTTATGGCTAATTCGTGATTCGGTAATGTATTTTCATGCCGCGAAAAAGTAGGTTGGAAATGCTCACAAATTTGTGTTTTTACGTCATTACAGACTTTTTGACATTTCGATTCGATTTTATATAACTCAGTAGTTAAATCTTCACGTGTTTGTTCAAGCGTATGTTTCACTGAGTCTAACTTTTGAAGCTTTTGTTCCAATGTGTCTAACTTTTGAAGCTTTTGCTGTGTTTGTCTCTGATTTTGTTCCATTGTGTCTAACTGTTGCTGCGCTTGTCTCTGATTTTGTTTCATTTGTTGCATTAATTGCAATAATAATGTATTAGTGTCTGGAATCTGTTCCTCTATGCTTTTCGGCAGTGCATTTGCACCGGCAACATTCAAATTTTGACAAGCAGAAAATGTGTCTTGACTTATTGGAGAAGACGGTGAGGGCGCAAAACCTGAATCTACAGTATTTGCAAGATTGTGTCCTGTCATTTCGGATTCCTGAGGCGAGCTGTTGTCCACCGATCGATAGATAATGCTTCCCTGTTCACTAATTGTTTCACTGCCTACACCATTATTTGCAGCCCACACCATTTCCCTATGCACAATTACCAAACTACTACTTTGAACATTAGTTAATTCATTACTCGGCGACGCTAACACACTGCTTTCGTCTTCACTGTCATTTCTCAGTTACTTTGGAGCCTAATATTACGTTTTTCACACGCCATTATTGTCACAATATTTCACACGATAACACAGAGAACCACAATTTGAAGAGCAAAATAAGAAAACACATTAACATAGCATTGAAAATAATATCTCGTTAATTGCAAGCGCAGCTGCGAAACACTTTGTGCAAATCTACATGCATGCCACAACTGTTTTACTGTACAAGAATGAAAAACTACAACTACAAGGGAAATTCTCTCTACAATTACGCGCTAGCAATAAACAAAGGCTGCACTAATTACAGAAAATACAAGAAAAAATCAGAAGATTCCAATGAGGTATCCTCGGCTAAAGGTCGACATATGAAACGTCCCCTTTGAAAAATTATATATGACTGTGCTTAAACTGACACGCAATATTTTTTTTGCGCAACGCAATCCGACTTTCAGTAATCCCTATAAGATAATGGCCCTGACTAAATTAACCTATACGTTTCACAAACCACTTACCTCACAAAAATCTTCGTTACTCGAACTACTGCAATACAGCAAGCGCCACTGCTGCCAGCTAAATAAAAGATTCAAACTACGGAAGGCACTAACTACTGATAGTCATAGTTAGCAAATGAAAGATTTTAATAGAGAACAAACACTGTATTTACCTTAATAGTCATAATATATATAGCAGTTCATGACATCCAGTCTTACAAATGTACTATTTCTGATGGACACACCTCCAGATTCTCAAAAATCCGCCATCTCACTACCCCACATCCACCACTGCTGGCGCCTCGCCTCCAACTGCGCAACGCTACACGCTGTTAACATCCAGCTGCCCAACACTACAATGGCAGACAACAATGCAAACTAGCCACAGACTGCACACAGCACAGCCAGTGATTTTCATACAGAGCTCTACGTGGCGTTACCAATAAGAAAACCTAAATAGCCTACTTAAAACTTTGATTTCGGAGTCACAAGGAGACCTTTTGATGTGACTCGGACTGTTTACCAAACGTGGATAGTTTTAATTACTGGTTGCGGAGTTGTCTCTACTATATAGAGAGTGTTCTATTATTACATGTAGCAATCAGCCAAGGCAGTTTAGATAGCTCGTTGCTGAATTAGTGCCTGCTCTATTGTAGGTGGTCTTTCACCAAAACTGTGTGGTTGCTGGTAGCACGTTATTACGGGTTGTGGTCACCCGACGTGGATTTGCATTTTTGGTTTGTGACGTTGAGCAGTGCTGAGCTTAGAGGAACCACGGCCGAAGATATTCGGGTGCTGTTTTTTGTTGCCTGGTGCACGTAAGATATCAGGGCAATGTATTTTGAAGCCATTGGGCAGCCCTTCGATAGCGTCGTTGGTTATAGGTGGATGTACTTCGTTTTGTTGGCTGAAGGCGTTTGATGGTGGTCTTTCAAACTACGCATTCTTTCATATGCTGGCTGTGTGCAGTCCGGAACAAATGATGACGCGGATGGGAAACTGAATTGTGCTCCTGAGTGAGCGTTTCCTTGTTAACTCGTTGTTGATATTTGGGAGACGCTTGTTTGCAGTGTGTGCCAAAGCTGGTGCAATCCACGAGTTAAGATTGTTAGTTTAATTCTATGTTATGTCAGTGGTATTTTTAAGTTCCATCTCGTTGGATTACGGCAAGAAAAGGATTGCCTTCCTTGTAAGAGGAGGACGCTATTCGGCCACACACTAATGGAACGTCTCAACTTCCTTGAAAACTCCGCTACACCTATGACGTAGATTTTTCTCAATGATCAGCCCATACACTAACACAGATCTGCATAGAGGCATATGTCCCATCACGGATGGAGAGGACAGTCAGATTGGGCAACTCGCATAAAGGCGTTTAAGTTTCAGATAAAGCGTATCAAAGTGATTCATAAAGTCGTGGCCGATGCCCTCAACCGTATGTTCGAAGTACAGGATAAAGTTTATCCTGAATGTGTCCTGGTATCCGAATCCGAACAGATACACCTGCTTAATACTATATTATCTGAGTTTGCGAATCATTTTTAAGGGACTGAAAAGTGTAAGAAACTGAATGTTGAAATACAGGAGACAAAATGGTGACTTAACCGAGGAGACATATGCTATCCATATTGTAAGTAGGCTGTCTATGTTTCCTTATTGGCAAAGTTACGTAGCGGTCTGTATGAAAATCACTGGTTGTGCTGTGTGCAGTCTGCGGCTAGTTTGCATTGTTGTCTGCCATTGTAGTGTTGGGCAGCGGCAGCTGGATGTGAACAGCGCGTAGTGTTGCGCAGTTGGAGGTGAGCCGCCAGCAGTGATGGATGTGGGGAGAGAGATGGCGGAGTTTTGAAATTTTTAAGACTGCCATGAACTGCTATATATAATATGACTATTACAGCGTTCGTTCTCTATTAAAATCTTTCATTTGCTAACCATGCCGATCAGTTGTTAGTGCCTTCCTTAGTTTGAATCTTTTATTTAGCTGGCAGTAGTGGCGCTCACTGTATTGCAGTAGTTCGAGTAACGAAGATTTTTGTGAGGTAAGTGATTTGTGAAACGTATAGGTTAATATTAGACAGGGCCATTCTTTTGTAGGGATTATTGAAAGTCAGATTGCTTTGCGCTAAAAAATATTGTGTGTGAGTTAAAGCACAGTCATGTATAATTTTTCTAAGGGGACGTTTCATATCTCGACCCTATGCCGAGGATACATCACTGGAATCTTCTGATTTTTTCTTGTAGTTTGTGTAATTTCTGTAGCTTTTGTTTATTGCTGGCGCGTAATTATAGAGAGAATTTCCTTTGTAGTTGTAGTTTTTCATTGTTGTACAGTAAAACAGGTGTGGCATGCATGTAGATTTGCACCAAGTATTTCGCAGCTGCGCTTGCAATTAAGTAGACATTATATCCATTGCTATGTTATTTTATTTTGCTCTTCAAATTGTGCTTTTCTGTGTTATCGTGTGAAATATTGTGACAATAATGGCGTGTGAAAAACGTAATACTAGGCTCCAAAGTAAACTGAGAAATGACAGTGAAGACGAAAGCAGTGTGTTAGCGCCACCGAGTAATGAATTAACTGATGTTCAAAGTAGTAATTTGGTAATTGTGCATAGGGAAATGGAGCGGGCTGCAAACAATGGTGTAGAAAGTGAAACAATTAGTGAACAGGGAAGCATTATCGATCGATCGGTCGGCAACAGCTCGCCTCAGGAATCTGAAATGACAGGAAACAATCTCAGAAATACTGTAGATTCAGGTTTGGGGTCCTCACCGTTTTCTCAAACGAGTCGAGACACATTTTCTGCTTGTCAAAATGTGAATGTTGCCGGTGAAAATGCACTGCCAAAACGCATAGAGAAACAGATTCCAGACACTAATACATTATTATTGCAATTAATGCAACAAATGGAAGAAAATCAGAGACAAATGGGACAAAATCTTCAAAAGTTGGACACAATGGAACAAAATCTTCAAAAGTTAGACACAGTGGAACAAAATCTTAAAAAGTTAGACAGAGTGGAACAAAATCTTAAAAAGTTAGACACAATGGAACAACACCAGAGACAAACACGGCAACAGTTAGACGCAATGGAAGTAAATCTTCACACCACGCTTGAACAAACACGTGAAGATTTAACTACTGAGTTACATAACATCGAATCGAAATGTCAAAAAGTCTGTAATGACGTAAAAACACAAATTTGTGAGCATTTCCAACCTATTTTTTCGCGTCATGAAAATGCATTACAGAATCACAAAGCAGCCATAAAAGAACTGCAAACTATTGTTCATGAAAATCATGAGACCTTGCAAGCTAAATTTGAATCAGTTGCATCTACCGATTCGGTTAGGCAACTTGCAAAAACTCAGGAAAACTTAAAGGACACAGTAGATACTCTGGAACTTGGTTCAGAAAAACACACTGAGGAAATAAGTACACTATCGGAGAAAGTAGCCGAACTTTCGGATCAGTTCACTAATTTATCTACAAAGGTAGATGATAATCTGAATGACACAAAACCGGTAGTCTTTAATGACACAGAAGAGTGCGAACAAATTAGGAAATTCAGACAAAATCAGAATCGAATTAATATGCAACGCCAGAGAGAGATCCGCGAAGTACAAGATCAGCTGACACAGGTAATACAAGAATTACGTATTTCAGAGGACACTCTTGCCCCAATACCTGTAGAGGGACATAGAAATATGGAAAAGCCACAAAATTATAACACAGCGCATTTCGGAAATTATGAAAGAAATTGGCAAGGCACATTGGATTTTGAGATGGAACCGCCGACACGATGTAACAATGACCGATATGCTACTCGCCGACATGATGATTTTGACTATAAGCTGTTCATTACTACACGTAAATTCAAAACGTTTAAGAATTCTGCCAACGACATTCATCCACAAGCATGGCTCCATCAATTCTCTCATTGTTTTCCTCCCAACTGGTCGTTAGAACACAGATTAGAATTTATGTGTGGCTACTTAGAGAATGAACCAGCCGTAAGAATGCGATCGGTCATTCACGATTGTCACAGTGAAGGAGAATTTTACCATGCCTTCCTCTCAGCGTATTGGTCTCAAGCTACACAAGACCGAGTAAAACATAGCATCATAATGACGAAACATTTCGAACAATCTGAATTCTCCAGTCTTGTGAAATTTTTTGAAGACATGTTGCATAAGAACCAATATCTTTCAAACCCATACAGCCCTTCAGAACTCATCCGCATTTGCTTAATGAAATTGCCTGAACATTTAAGAAATATTACTTTGGCAGGGCGTTGCAAAGACGACATTGAAGCTTTTCAAGGACTCTTACAAGAATTAGAAATTGACACAGACAGTCGCAGGATGCAAAAACAGGAAAACAATCACTACAGGTCACATCCGTCACAATTCTGTGACGACAGAAGCAATAACTGGACACGACAAGCCTATTCTTACAACGTAAATCGTGACCAAAACAGACACCACCCGTATGACAACCACTGGCAGAGTAATAGTTACAGAGAGAGATCGAATTTCCATAGTAATGAATATGACAGAGACAATCATAGAAACAGACAATTTGGCAACCAGAACTATTATTATCACGGGAGACAGAATAACTTCAGATGCAACGGTCCACCGTGCAGTGATAATTCAGGGAGAAATTCTCCACCACTTAACCGACAAGAAAGAATCTATGGAATCTACCGACATGACGACAGACGATAAGATCGTAACGACAGAGGTGAATTGCATCAGAACTGGCGGGATTCACACAGAGCAGGGCCCTCTCGACAAGACGAATTTGGAGAAGTTAGACCTCCAAATCCCAATAACGACTCGCGCCAACAAAGGAACAGAAAATGACTCTCACCGCAGGCAGCCGCATGCGGCAGCTGGCTCAGAGAAAAATAACATAAGACGTTAGCCTTGAGAAAAATTTTAGCATTCTTTACCGACATATACAACATGATAATCGCTTTGAAGTTGAAACTCTGTGCACTAGGAAGAGTAAAGGTTTACACAACATTTCACATGTAGAACCGTTTATTGAAAGATAATCTGCTTTTTAACTTTGTCTTTGCCATATAACTTTTCACTTTACATTACCAGTATGCTTTGTCAGACTTAGAATCTATTAACATGCAACAATGTTTGAAGTTAAATATCCAGGCTAGAACCTAGGGAACATTTTTAAACAGAAATTACGAATGCATTGTTATAGTGAACAGACGTCACAGTGTTATTGTGTGTGTACATTCTTGCTTGTTAGTTACACGATTACATAACGACTATAAGGCTCACATACTTAGAACATGTACTGGTACTGCTAATGAGATTTTAATGCAACACTTTGGTTTACTTGAAAATACATTCTGGATTTAAAGTACTTTCAGTGAGATACCAGATGACACAGTGGTTAGTTTATGTGACAGCTACACGATTTTATCACGACGCTACTAATGAGTGACAATTTACAATGTTGCTTTTGCAGTGTTTCTGTTTTATATCTGCACAGTTTTCTGTTTTATTCTGGAAAGTAAAACATGTTTTACTAGTAACTTTTGTGGTATAGCTACAATGAGACTGCCTTTTCCATAGCACAACAATACGTCACAGCACAGTACTTTCTTCATCACGGCAATAAGCGTAATAAGTAAGATATCTATGCGCAAAGCATTTCACTTTTGTTTATCATGAGGTAAGTACATTGACTTCTGGAGAACTTAGCTTTCGGAGGACGATAACTACGACACTTCCACAGAGATTATCTTACAGCAAGACGCACGTTTAGCGCTACAGTACACGTATTTGAGTGATTAATATTGTACTTAAAACATTTACTTTTAAAGATTTTTGAATTACAAAGAAAGTTTTCCGTGATACATTTCATTCCATTGCTGTAATCTGTAACACCTGAGGGTATAATTACATTAATCCTCAGGGGGGTACACGCTTACTTTGTGTACCATGTGTTTGGCAAGCACAAGGAGCCCTAGCTAATATGGTATTTGCTTATACAACTTTACACATCGGTACCATATTTCTCTAACACACAAATTACACAGCTATCTGATCATTTAACTGAGAGATAAACATTTTTTTACTACATCAGTGACACATGTTTACGCAATTACACAGTTGGGTAACTTCACACTTACGAAATTGTATTTTGTCTGTACTTTGTGGACTGTTCATATTTTTTCGGAACCATTGTGATATTATGAGAGCTTTGAATGATATATTTGGTATGGGATCACAATTTGTAAAGTACGTTTGAGGCAGAGGACACTTTTGACATGAGCAGAGAATTTTGTTTAGGTTTTGAAATTATTGGAGAAAGCTACGACGATTTTGAGAGTTGACTGAGGTGTTATGATGTTATTATTACGATGACTATGTGTATTATGCTGTTGCGCTATCTTTATGATCAGTAAGCTGATGCTATATGAGTTATTTGATTATGCTACGTATCTGTTATGATGAAATATTGCAGAAGTGTCGGCGAATAAGGTAAGGAATAATGAGTAGTGGTTAGGGACTCTGTCTTTCTAGTTGAGAGATTTTCTATACTACTTTATGAAATGTCATATGGCTAATGAATGATGTTTCATGCCTTCCTTTGTACATATTTGCTCATTTTCTTTAATATCTAGTTTCTAGCTGCACAGCAGCATTGGTTAAAATAAAATTTTATAGATGTACTAATATAAATATTTTCTGTCTACAGATCGAGTAAATAATAATTTTTTCAAAAAATGAGGGAGCACAAAAAGACATTTACCTTCACAGGAACTGCATACATAATTTACTTTTCAAGTACTTAGTAATTTTTTGTAGAATTAGTTTTTGTGGTGCACCACTTTAATTACTTAGACATTAAGATGTGATTATACATTTCCCCTATCTGCATTGTTATCTTTAGTGTACTATTTTTTCTGCTTGAGCTATGTCATGTTTAGGTATTTCATTTTCTGCTGCTGTTTGCCAGGCATAGTGTTACTGAATTTGACTTTGTGTTACTCTGCTAAGCCAGTTTACTACTGATTTATTTTTCTTGTTTGCTGCTCTTTGCCTTATTTTAGTTGTAATTTATGCTGCTTGCTTTGCCTTTTGTATTTTTTATCATTGCTGTTTGTGTTAATTGTTTTTTTGCTGCTGCATTGCCTCGTTCCATAGTTTAGTATCTGAGCTCAGTAGATTTAAGTTAGCTTAACAGGGGTAGACTATATAAGAGAATGAGTTGCGATGAATTAGAGGAAATGCATTGAGAGGTTTTACGAAGAAAGTACTGAAAGCAGGTATAGATAGCACTTTTGAAATAATGAAGAATGAAGGGAGATCTCCAAGAACCAAAGAAAGTTTTGTTTGCAAAATACTGCAGTAAAGCAAACCCTGCCCTTTCCTCTTGTTTTATTCTGCTATGTGTTTGTGTACTCTTGTATATTTGTGTTTTTCCTGTCTTTATGTGTTTAGCTGATATGAGTTACGTTGTAGAATTTTTCTAATACTAGGTTATTTACTCTGTAAAGATGTTTAGATATTATTTATCTGTTCTGTTTTGTTGCTCATATGTGAAGTTGTTGTTTCCAAAGCTATTCTGATCTTTTATGTATTTACGTATGTCATACTTCCTGTAACACTGATGTATATGTTATTTCGATTCTTTTGTAAAGCCTGTGTTACTACAAATGTTATCTGTATCGTTATGTTCTTTAATGATGTATTTTGTACCTTTGTAATTGTATTCTCATGTTATAAAATTGTAATTGACACCAGTTTATCAAACTACGTAACTTGTAAGCATTCATTTCACTGCACACATTTCCGTTGGTCATAGTATATGGACAATATGTGAGAAGTAGGGACTGTTAGTGTTTGCACATGTGTTAATAATTCAGCAAGGGACTGGATAACAGCATTGCTGGTTCTAAGGACATTTCAAAAAAATTTTTTGTGAGTGCACAAGTGGTGGTTTATGGACTTGCTATATTCTCCGCAAGACTCCTCGATGGTGATTGTGCACCTGCACAGTCGCAGCAGATGGCTGCTCGCCATCTCTACAAGGACTACAGTGGGTCTACACCTTTGCTGACTCACCAGTACCATTATTTCTACAAGGACTGCAGTGGGTCTGCACCTCTGGTTGCCCACCAATACCATATTCTCTACCAGGACTACAGTGGTTCTACTCTGTGATGACCTACGTACCAATATTCTTCAAAACTTCGACTGACTCTGCTGTGGGTTTGCTCTAATGTGGACCAATACCTGTCTGCATGTCAAGAGTCAGCACTGTCTTTCCGTTGGAAGGACAACACTACTTCTTCAAGACTGCATGGAAATCCACTACTTCCGTGTGCATTTTCTTGTCATTGCTCAGACTTTGAGAACAACACTACTATTTTACTGTGATCAACGATCAGGACTGTCTTTATGGACTCTGAGAAAATTTTAGCTTTTGACCAACATTGTATTAATAAGTGTGTGCATTTGATATCTTTCTTACTGTAATTATGAAAAATTTTATCAAATCATTATTGGCCACTGCCCAAAACAATTTGTAAAATTTTTTGTGGGGAGCATGGGGGCTATGTAAGTAGGCTGTTTATGTTTCCTTATTGGCAAAGTTACGTAGCGGTCTGTATGAAAATCACTGGCTGTGCTGTGTGCAGTCTGTGGCTAGTTTGCATTGTTGTCTGCCATTGTAGTGTTGGGCAGCGGCAGCTGGATGTGAACAGCGCGTAGCGTTGCGCAATTGGAGGTGAGCCGCCAGCAGTGATGGATGTGGGGAGAGAGAGGCGGAGTTTTGAAATTTTTAAGACTGTCATGAACTGCTATATATAATATGACTATTAAGGTAAATACAGTGTTTGTTCTCTATTAAAATCTTTCATTCGCTAACCATGCCTATCAGTAGTTAGTGCCTTTCTTAGTTTGAATCTTTTATTTAGCTGGCAGTAGTGGCGCTCACTGTATTGCAGTAGTTCGAGTAACGAAGATTTTTGTGAGGTAAGTGATTTGTGAAACGTATAGGTTAATATTAGACAGGGCCATTCTTTTGTAGGGATTATTGAAAGTCAGATTGCGTTGCGCTAAAAAATATTGTCTGTGAGTTAAAGCACAGTCTTGTACAATTTTTCTAAGGGGACGTTTTGGCAAGACGGGAACCTAAGCTGGTGGTCCAAAAGGAACGGTTTGGTACATTATTTAGTATTTTCATTTATTTCTGTATCCAGGAATTTGGGAGTCTACAGAACGAGATATAAGGTTAGGGAGAATTTCATCTGGCCAGGAATGACACTGATGTTAAGGAAACCGTGGGGAAATGTTTGACATGTGCGATAAGCAAACCTGCTGCGCAGAATACCAAAGTAGGGCACCTGACTTCTAAACCGGCTGAGAGGCCAATGGATAGGATATATGTCGATTTTGTAGGCCTTATGCCCAGTTCGAAGGCTAGAAACCACTGTATTTCGTCGCCGCTGATGCGTGGTTCTTCCTGACGAAGCTACCAAGGACCAGTCAGCTATGATTTCCGTGTAGCAAACTTTCGGTAACTTTGATCCGAATAGGTGGTGGTTTCCGATAATACGACTACTGTAACCTCCAAACAAGTTAAGATATTTTGCTTCGGAACAAGGGTGAGTTGTCATAGAACTACCCATAACTGTCCCAACCCATCATATGCTGAGATAATGAACCATAATTTGTGCACTGCACTGACTGCCTACCATCACAACAATCTGACGAAATGGGATGAGACATTGAATTGGTTGATGTATTCCTTTAACACAGTTAGGCATGACCCCCCCCCCCCCCCCTCCGAGAACCCCAGCGAACTCGATGTTCGCTCAATTTTCATCTAAATAAACCATAGGAAGACGATGTCTTTCTGCCAGAAAGGATCCCACAGAATGATATTAAAGAACATCGGAGAAAGGCACCCAGTAAAATAAGATCGACGCATAATAAGCGGAAGGATCGGTACTATAGAGACAGGCCCTGTCAGGTGGGGGATACAGTCTTGCTTAGGAACTTCACCGCCATGATTAGAGCCAATGAGAAGGTGTCAGCCAAGGCTCAAGGATCCCTTTACGACCCGACGTTCCATCACACCAGTAGAGAGCGAGGGCACTAGAAGAGTCCAACCTCACGTCTCACAATTGAGACCCTCTCCCAATTAAATCTGCTATGAGTAACCTTGGAGAAGATTGGAGGGGGAGGTTGTCCCGATTTATTTGTCCACCGAGGTGATTTGAACTCCCGCCCCGTTTCGCCATTCTGTACGGGCGCTGGCGACCTTCGGCACACGGTCGGAGGCGAGTGGAAGGATCCTTTGATAGCTTTCGGAATGGGAAAGTCTGGCTGGTGCACAGGTGCAGGGCCTGTGTTGATACACGTTGACAGTGTGTCCATTGTGGACCTTTGTTTCGGAGTCACAAGCAGACCTGTTCCTGTGAAGCGGACTGTTCACCAACGTGGCGGAATTCTGATAGCTCGTTGTGGAATTGTGTCTACTCAGTAACGAGTGTTTCGTCATACGAGTTGCGATTAGTCAAGGTAGTTTAATAGCTCTTTGCAGAATTTGTGCTGCTCTCCTGCTGGTGCTCCTTCGCCAAAGTGGTTATGCTAGTGGTAGCTCGTTATTACGGGTTATGGTCAGCCAACGTGGTTTTGTATTTTTGGTTTGTGTCGCTGAGCAGTGCTGAGATTAGTGGAAGCACTGGCCGCTGGTATTAGGGTGACGTTTGTCGTCGTCTGGTGCACGTAGGACATGAGGGCATTGTATGTTGAGACCAATAGGGCACCATTGGTTACATGTGGATGTGCTTCGTTTATTGGCTGAAGGCGTTTGATGGAGTTCTTTCAAACTTTCCATAGTTTCGTACGTTGGTAGTGCGCGCTCCTGAACAATCGAAGATCCAGATGGGATTTTCAATTGTGCTCCTATGTGTGTTTCCTTGTTAACTCGTTGTTACAATTTTGGAGACGCTTGTTCGCTGTGTGTATGAAGCGATGGTGCAATTCACGAGTTTTGACTGTTGGTTTAATATCTTTTCCCGTCAGTGCTATGTTTGAGTTTGATCTCGTTGAATTGCGGCGAGAAAGGGTTTGCCTTCCTTGTAAGGAGAGGATACTGTAGGGATAGACAGACAAACGACGGCGACTGAAGCCAGTCACCGGAAGGACCGAGTACATAAGCCTAATCCCTTCATTATTTTAGGTGGTTGATTCATTTATGATGCGAAAAATTGGCGGTGGACTCCGAGCGCGCAACATAAGGTGAAGTTTCAAATGGAGTGAAATTGTTTTGGTTGTATTGGACCATGACGTGAGCTGTGGCGCTACGGAATCCGAGGGAGCTTCCAGAGACAGTGTCAACTGCATTAATTGTTGTTTGGTGTTATATAACTTGAATGGTTTGGAAAGTCTGTGATATTGTTGTCCTAATTTGTGCTGTGGTGACTTTGTATTGCATTATGAATGACTGAGGAAAACAAAGCTTAGGTACCTTAGTTGGCTTTAGGGCAATTAAGAGTTTTTTGTACTCAACCATAACTGAGTAGAACGCTGCAGTTGAGTGCCGTTGTGATACGTTTCACTAACACGTGACAAGGATATTCACCACGTTATACGCCTTGTGTCTTAGTGCCACAGGGCTAAGCCCCGCCAAGTGTTAATATCTAAATTAACCTAAGCTAATGCCAGTGGAAATGAAAGGGTCCGACTCGCTAGTTGTAAATTGTATCAACTAAGTGAACTTAATGCTTTTGCTTTAAGTGATATAGTTACCGAGACTAAGCAATTGCAGGAGAGCTGTAGTTGGGCAGTAGTTTGGGTATAGTATATCAGTGGCCACTGGACTGGTAGCGGTAGAAGTTACAGCCGCTAACTTGAGGTTTGCTGGTGCAGGTCTCAAAAACCAGTGTCGTGTGTGCGTGAACCCTGTGAAATGAGACGCTCTTGTATAGTGAAGTCTGTCATTTTAATGTTCACTTACTGAAAGGTTTTTTTGAACGCGGCGCCACACGATAGTGAAGCTTAAATGGATCTTATAATCACTATTAAAAGAACCTGTTTTGGGTATTATAATTGTTAAAACTACTTAGTTGTGCCTTTTATCGTAGATTTATAATGTTAAGTTTGGATTTGCAGAGTTTCTTCGAGTCACTCCATTTTTAAGGCTGGTCATTTTATGGTTTCACGGTTGGATTCCTTTAAGGGCGGGTATAACGGCTATATGTACAAATTGATGGTTCGTGACTAGTTATTTAGGTTTGGTGTTACAGAGCGAGGTCTTGCCTCCAACTGCTTCCCCTACAGGGACCCACACAGAGGCGCTGTTCCTGTCACCAACGTCTCGTGCCCCTGGGGCGTGGAGCTACGGCACCTGGCGCTTAGTGTCCATCAGTACATCGCTGGGCCTCGATGTAAGGGTTGGAGTTTCTGTGGAATTGGAATTTACAAAGCAGAAATACAACGAAGCAGGAATAATACACGCAATTTCAATCAGCTCGACCCATCCTCGATTAAGAACCCAGCACACCACTTTCCATGTTCCTTGGTATTTTCTTGATATGTCAATATGGTTACTGTAATTACATTCGACTGATTAAGTGTATTTTGTGCTACATGCACAGCTTGTTAAAATATAATATTCTCTGAAATATCGTGATAAGAAACAACTACAGGTCATGCAGCACAGCTAGAGAACAGTTTTATCCTGCTGTAAATGCTCCAAACACCGAATACTTAATCGTAACATTTTACTTTTATATTTATATCTCATAGAGATATTACTTAGTTGCATTTAGTACTTGGATGATAATGAAGGTGAAGGTGGCTCATTGCACAGACTTCAAGATTCAAGAAGCATCGGAGATCCATGCTGCCAGCGGTCACTAAGCATCAGTTAGAACAGGGCAAGAAATGGACACATTGATCTCAATACCATCCCAGTTGCGATCAGAAAGTTTGAGAACTGTTGACCACTGTAAACCATTATTATTATGGTACGGAACTCTGCTGTCTGTGAATAAATGCTTACATCTACACTACTGCCCATTAAAATTGCTACACCACGAATATGACGTGCTACAGACTCGGAATTTAACCAACAGGAAGAAGGTGCTGTGATTTGCATATAATTAGCTTTTCAGAGCATTTACACAAGATTGGCGCCGGTAGTGACACCTACAACGTGCTGACATGTGGGAAGTATCCAACCGATTTCTCATACACAAACAGCAGTTGACCGGCGTTGCCTGGTGAAACGTTGTTGTGAAGCCTCGTGTAAGGAGGAGAAATGAGTACCATCACATTTCCGACTCTGATACAGGTCAGATTGTAGCCTATCGCGATTGCCGTTTATCGTATCGCGACATTGCTGCTCGCATTGGTCGAGATCCAATGACTGTTGGCAGAATATGGAATCGGTGGGTTCAGGAGAGTAATACGGAACGCCGTGCTGGATCCCAACGGCCTCGCATCCATAGCGGTCGAGATGACAGGCATCTTATCCGCATGGCTGTAACGGATCGTGCAGCCACGTCTCGATCCCTGAGTCAGCAGATGGGGACGTTTGCAAGACAACAGCCATCTGCTAGAATAGTTCGATGACGTTTGCAGCAACATGGACTATCAGCTCGGAGACCATGGCTGCGGTTACCCTTGACACTGCATCACAGACAGCAGCGCCTGCGATGGTGTATTCAACGACGAACCTGGGTGCACGAATGGCAAAACGTCATTTTTTCGGATCAATCCCGGTTCTGTTTACAGCATCAAGATGGTCGCATCCGTGTTTGGCGACAAGGCGGTGAACGCACATTGGAAGCATGTATTCGTTATCGCCGTACTGGCGTATCACCCGGCGTGATGGTATGGGGTGCCACTGGTTACACGTCTCGGTCACCTCTTGCTCGCATTGACGGAACTTTGAACAGTGGACGTTACATTTTGAGATGTGTTACGACCCGTGGCTCTACCCATCTTTCGATCCCTGCAAAACCCTACATTTCAGCAGCATAATGTACGACCGATGGTTGCAGGCCCAATACGGGCCTTTCTGGAAACAGGAAATGTTCGACAGCTGCCCTGGGCAGCTCATTCTGCGGATCTCTCACCAATTGAAAACATCTGGTCAATGGTGGCCGAGCAACTGGCTCGTCACAATACGCCAGTCACTACTCTTGATGAACTGTGACGTCGTGTTAAAGCTGCGTGGGGGGCTGTACCTGTACACGCCGTCCAAGTTCTGTTTGATTCAATGCTCAGGCGTATCAAGGCCGTTATTACGGCCAGAGGTGGTTGTTCTGGGTACTGATTTCTCAGGATCTATGCACCCAAATTGCTTGAAAATGTAATCACATGTCGGTTCTAGTATAATACATTTGTCAAATGAATGCCCGTTTATCATCTGCATTTATTCTTGGTGTAGCAATTTTAATGGCCAGTAGTGTATCTTGGTCCCTAAACGAAACAGCTGTCAGACAGTGAGAGCCACTGGCTGAAAATACAATTATGCTGTTATACGTCCAGATCACCAGGACTGTTAAAACCAGAATAAAAACATGTTGTGACACTGCAACTCATGACAGCTTCCCACCTTCTCACCTTCCTCCCCTACAAGTAAAGACACTAAATGAGCCTTAGCACAGTGTCAAATAACAAAATCGAGGCTCCACTTAAGTAAAATCAGATTTAATAATCAATATTAAGAATAAAAACTGGAAAGGGATTTTTTGCTTTTCCACTGAGGACCTACTTTCCAGGCAGGATACGTGATGGGCAGTCAGAAAGAGATAAACATTTGGCCATGCTCTGAGAAAAGTCTAACCTGCTCTGTGAGCAGCAATTCTTTGGCCACCTCTCTGTCACCAGTCACCACCTTACACAAGGTGGATGACTCCCGGCCTAAATGTTGCAAGAGGCCTCCTCATTGGCTAACCCAAATAAACGGCAGATTTATGGAAGACAAGATGACAGTTTCTGGGACGTACATGCGTGGAGGAAACCACAATTACTAAACCAGCAAATGGCCTACAGAGTGGGACAGAAACTTATGGGCGTTTCACGGCTCCAAGCTAAGGAGTGTGAGGATGGGTAACAGAGAGAAGTGGCATAGTGGTCAGCACTCTGTACTCGCATTCGGGAGGGCGACGGTTCAAACCCGTGTCCAGTCATCCTGATTTAGGTTTTCCGTGATTTCCCTAAATCGTTTCAGACAACTGCCAGGATAGTTCCTTTGAAAGGGCACGGCCGATTTCCTTCCCCATCCTTCATTAATCGGAGCTTGTGCTCCATCTCTAATGACCTTGTTGTTGATGGAACATTAAACACTAAACTTCCCCTCCTCCATGTGTAACGACTGATTAATTTTATAAAAGTATTACATGGTGGGGAGAGCACGAAATTTTCACTCTGAAGCAGAGGCTGCACTGATACGAAACTTCCTGGCAGATTAAAATTGTGTGCAGGGGTAACATTCGAACTCTAGACCTTTGCCTTTCGCGGAAAAGTGATCTATCAGCTGGAAGATAGGAGATGAGGCACTGGCAGAAGTAAGGCTGTGAGGATGGGTCATGAGTCGTGCTAGCTTTAAATATCCCCAGGCTGTTACTCATACCTACGCAATATCCTTTCTTCGAGAGGTGTTAGCCCTGCAAGTTTCGCTGGAGAGCTGTGACTTTTGGACGGTAGGAGATGAGGTATTGGCGGAAGTAATGATGTGAGGAAGGGCCGTGAGTCGTGCTTGGTTAGGGCCATTGCCCGTGAATGACAAGTTTTAAACTGCCAGCAAGTTTCAGTTGGATGGTATTTTGTAGAGTCATTGCCAACAGCACTCTAGAATTGTGCAGATCTGCAGAATACAGCATGAACTCTGATATCCTTAGAGAACAGAGAGGTCACTTAATATGAATTATCGGTAGATAACAGATTTCTTAGCTGGCTTCGGTGGAGTTGAATCTTCAACTGATGTGTCGCAGTCTGTGAGCAGAGCACGTGGCCACTTCACGCTTCAGAAAGCTGCATGATGAGAGATAGCAGCTTTGGTGAGCAAGCTGCGCGAATGCTCGTGCATTTGCCGGCACGCTGTTACGGCTTGGTGCATTACGGAATCCAATGCTTCCGCGAGTGTCTTCAGGCTCATCACGAATCAATCTGATAAATTAGTTGCTTATTATTTCTTTCTTTTGGCAGACACCACTAATAAGTGAGCGAGCACCGCGGATTTAACAGTAGATTGCAGCTTTATCCCATCCAGGGAACTTATCCGACTTCGCCCAAGTATTCAAGTGCTATAGTTATAGTAACTCGCATTAGTAGCTAATACTTTCTTCATTCTCTGCACTGATTGTGATTGAACAAATCCAACAATAATTCGTTATTCATTTATGTCAACAGATTGTATTGTAACAAACAAGGCAAATGTAGACCACTGTTTCATGTCGTAGTTATATGAACGCGCTGTTTACTATCTTGAATGAGTTACAGCACCCAGGTATCATATTTGCTAGAGCCGCCAATGCCTCATTAATCATCTGTCGTGCTACCACTTTTCATTAAATTCATGTGAGTCTGTGGGGAGCTTTCTGACTATCGTCGAGGTCAAGGAATGTCGATCATTATGTCATCGAAATTGGAAAGTCGACGGCTCAGCTGCAATCTCACACAGAGAAGCAGCCATGTAACAGTTATAGCTTTTTATCTTCTTGGTTGACTTTCGACTAAGATTCCGCACAGCATTAATTCATTTTGTTTTTCGTGTCAGAATTACATGACATACTTAGTATTTAGCGTTATTCACGGAATAATGTTTGTTGTCGGCAAGTCCTAGCTCTCATGTGATTGTGTTTGTACTACAATGAGGCGACAAACGTTATCGGATACCTCCTAATGTCATGTCGGACCCCCTTCTTCCCAACGCTCGGCGCCAACTACACGTGGCACGGGGTCAGAAAGTTGTTGGAAATCCACTGCAGAAATATTGAGCCATGCTGCCCCCACCCATAATTGCGAAAGTGTTGCCGGTGCAGGCTTTTGTGCACGAACTGACCCCTCGATTAAGACCCATAAATGTTCGATGCGGTTCATGTTGGGCGATCTGGGTTGACGAATCATTCACTCGTACTGTCCCGATGTTCTACAAACCAGTCGCGATCAATTATGGGCCGGTGACATGGCGCATCATTGTTTAGGAACATGAAGTCCATGAATGGCTGCAAATGGTCTCCAAGTATCTGAACATAAACGTTTCCATTCAACGATTGATCAGCTGGACCAGAGGATCCAGGCCATTCCACGTAAAGACTGCCCATGCCATTATGACGCTACTACCAGGTTGCACAATGCCTTATTGACAACTTGGGTCCATGGGTTCCTGGGATCTGTGCCACACTCGAACTCTACCATCATTTCTTACCAAATGAAATCGGTACCCATCTGACAAGGCCACGGTTCTCCAGTCGTAAAGGGTCCAACCGATGGCGTCAAAAGCACAGGAGAGGCGCTGCATGTTATGTCGTTCTGTTAGCGAAGGCGTCGCTGCGGTCATCTAATGCCATAGCCCACTGACATCAAATTTCGCCACACAGTCCTGAGAGATACGTTCGCCGTACGTCCCACATTGTTTTCTGTGGTTTTTTCACGCACTGTTGCTTCTGTGTTAGCATTGACAACTCTACGCAAACGCCGCTTCTCTCGAGCTGCGTTGTCCACGATGAGAGGTAATACCAGAAATTAGGCGTTCACGGCACGCTCATAATACAGTGGATATCGGAATATTAGCTTCCCGAACGATTTCCGAAATGGAATGTCCCATGCCTCTAGCCCCAACTACCATTCCGAGTTCAGAGTCTGTTAATTTTCGTCCTGCGGCTATAATCACGTCGGAAAACTTTTCAGGTGAATCACATGAGTACAAACAACAGCTCCGGCAATGACCTGCCCTTTTACATCTTGTATACGCGATACTATCGCCATCTGTATATGAGCATATCGCAGTTCCATGACATTTGTCACCTCGATGTACTGTTGCACACAGAAACAGATGTTAGATGATTCATGACACTCCCCATTAACATACAACATTTTCAACTTAAGAACGCATTTGTCATCGTTCCGGACTGACTGGATTTCGATATTCCAGTGATAAATTGATTTATAGCTTTTGTAGTACGAAAACGCTGGTTATAAAGTCGTACTAAATGTTTATTTTATAGGAACTAAGTGGTTTTTGTTGTCGATCATGTCTGATGTATTCCAAATGTAGTATGCTTACCTGGGGATGGTGTTGGTGTCTGTGTAGTTGACGACCAGATTTGTTGTCCGCAGGTTTCTCACTCTTTATTAGATAGTGACTTGTCATTGTGCGGGGCGACATGGAACTGGCTTGAGACATACGGTAACAATACCTGTCGTTCAGCTGAGAGCGACGCCATTGTGATTCGTATGAAAGGGCAATGTAGACGCAAATGATCCTCTAGGTCATCAAAAACATTTTCTATGCAAGCAAGGGAGACGAAACACAAGCTCTGGTTAATATTAGGGAAAGATTCGCATGTGCTGATGATCCGCGTCTTTTATTTCAGTAAATATTCTCTCACACAGTTGTTCACGCTACACAAATACACTCATGAGCCCCTAGTTAGGTATTTGAGTATTTTTCACGATATCTGATGAGAACTGATCAAAATGTTACACAAACGATCAAACTTGTAAGACTGGGTAGGGGAGTACGGTGTGAGGTGGAACGTTCCTTCGCTGCGCTTTTGTGTCACCGATGCATTAGAGCTGCTTTGCATAATACCTGGCAACGCAACGTTAAACTCGACGTGGCTAGAGAAAGTTGGTTTGTACGTCAGCATGAAATTCCTCTCACTCTGTGTCACAAGAAGGAAGAGACGAACACATTGGAAACTGACTCTTGCACAGGAATGGCAACTCCAAGTATAACTCTTGTGTACGTAAATTGCTATGCAGCATTAATAGATGTTCCCCAATGAAACCTGTGAGCATATGGCTCGAACGTTAATATAAAAAAAGTTAGTTTCTCAAAAGTATTTAAATATTGTGTGCTAGTAAAGAATTACTACACAAAAAGGTGAGAACAAACACCAGTAGCTAGGTGTTTTCCTATAATGGATCGTATAGTTCCTAGTGGAGAAGAATCACTAATGTGTTACAAACCGTTCATGTTGTATTTCAAAACTAGTAATTCCGAAAATAAAGTCAAAACCTTGTTGACTGTACTTGGAAGAGAACGTGGGAAGTTTGTCAAGAAAGATGATGATGTAGTTATCAACGAAAATTACCTAGTGTTTAATAAAAGCATATATATAGCAAGCGTGACAGAGAAACTCGATACAGTCATGTCAAAAGGAAATACGTTTTAGAATGAGCGTGAATCAGTATCACAAACATGCAAAGAAATTCGTGCTTTTACTACTTCTTGCAGCGAAATCAGGAGTTTCTACAACAGTGCTTTATCACATGATACTTATTTCTGTCAGAACATTGACATCATGGTTTCTTTGTGTATCTTTTGTTCTCAGTCACACATAATTTATTTCTTTTACAATGTATCTTTCCGGAACTACTAAAGAATGCACTTGTTAGAGCCCTTTTAAATGAAAGTATAAGGACAGATATGAGCTACTGTCGAACATTCTTCTCTGACATTTGGAAAGTGTAGCGTTCTTCAGTATTCATGAGTATGCCTGCGGATATAAGACTCTAAATCATTCCATCACAATCCGGGTTCCAGAAGAATTTTTCCTCTGAAACTACTGTCTTTCATTTCGCCAGTAACCTATTAAACGGGTGAATTAGCGACTTTCATATACTGACATTTTTGTCTAACGAAATCTGCCTACGCAAATCACAACATCCTTTTGTATGAACTTAACGTTCACCACTTTCACAGAGCAATGAACTATTGATTCATTTCGATATTCAGCCCACTCTTGTTCTCGCTTTCTATGCATGACTTGCGTCTTATAATAATAAATATGAAATCACTTTGCTTATGTTTAAGTACCGTAATAGAACTCAGAAGAACGAACAAAAGGAATGAGAAATGCAATTTTCAGAAGAGTGACTACTAAAAAGAAGGAAAAGAAACACTCTTGGTCTCAGCCGTGGTTATGTCAACACGCAGTACTGGAGAGGTTTCTTATCAGACTTCCCTGCATGCTGGAACAGAAAGAAGTCAAACAGCAGCAAAAGAACAGAGAACTGCAATTAGATAATGTTAAAAGTAACAAGTGTGGGAAACAGTTTCATAGCGTCATATATTGTCTCAGATTGAAGGCTTCAGATACGCACATCTAAAACGACATGTTAAAGCCATTAAAGTACACGGCATTCTCAGTCACGGTTGACAGTAGCTGGTGACAAATCTATTGCACAATAAGTTTGCCTCCTTTGCAATTCGAGTGGAGGCTTAAATTCAGAGTTTAATTTCCAGTCTAGACAAGCTTTTCGGTAAAGGTGTGTGCTGTTCAGGCGCAACGTCATTTATATGCTGCTTGAGTTTGTTCCAGTATTACCAAACTTATAAGAGGCTATTGTTTCCAACTCATATAACATTCCTATTTTTCTGTTAGTATCACATTTTCCCCCGACAGACTGTGTATCAAAAACTCTTACGTAACGTTAATACTTAATACTTTGTGCGTAGCATGTGATGACATTTCTCATCAGTATTATTGTTATTCATATTACGTATAATTCTCCTCTGAATAGTACTTCTGATCACAAGCTTTTGCCCAACCGAACTTTTTGGGAAATAATTCCTATAGGCTTTTGAAACGAGGTCATAGCTTCCCTTATCGTCAGCTAGTGCTTTTCCATTCTATAAAAATCTAGTCACGGAAGATGCTGGCACAGAAGAAACATTTAGTGAGGATCACGTAGAGACTAACACCAAAAATTACTAATCGAAACTTGGTTTTCAGCGAATGTTAGAGCGTCGAGGGGCACATTTGTATTTGTTTGGTTAATGTTTTTTGCGCTAGTATCAACTTACATGTTGAATTAAGTGTGTTTTTTTTTAAAAAAAAGCTAATCGTTTACTTTTTATAACTGCATTCAATAGCTCTTGAGAAGACAGTTACATTGATTTAAAGTTGGTTAATGTTGACTTTGAAACCTGTCGTAAAAAAACTGGAGAAATGTCCTAGAATGTGAGAGGACGATGGCATCAAACGGCACTTGCCGTGCAAACACTGCCAAGCAGGGGTCTCGGACTAGGCTTTGTAGTTCTATAGCGTAATGAAGGCCTGTGCTACGAGAATAGAGCTTTATTTCCCCTTGAACCTACTTACGACCTAGATGCAGGTTCAAATGGTTGAAATGGCTCTGAGCACTATGGGACTTAACTTCTGAGGTCATCAGTCCCCTAGAACCTAAAACTACTCAAATCTAACTAACCTAGGGACATCACCCACACCCATGCCCGAGGCAGGATTCGAACCTGCGACCGTAGTGGTCGCGCGGTTCCAGACTGTAGCGCCTAGAACCGCTAGGCCACCCCGGCCGGCCTAGATGCAGGTTCAGCTAGCATGTTGTATATGGAAATGCGACATAGGACAGAATCTAGCGTACTACAAAGTGCTTGGGAAAGTTGTTTCACATTCGTGTATCCTCCGAGATATACGTGAGCGGAAACATAGGAATCAACAGTTCATTCTTCAAGATTAAACAGGTCTTATACGCTACAAAAAGCAGTACTATATTAAATATCTAAATATTAGAAGGAACATTTGACATATCTTTCCCTGTACGTCACTGTGTGTGTCTTAGAGGTAAAATAGATGCTGTCTGACAACTGTCTCTACCTACATTGTTCTGAATTATGTCGTATGGGATACATTCGTTGAACTAAACTTTTATTAAGAATACTTAGGTGAGCACTTGTACATTGCAAGATAAATATACTTCTTGACGAAACATCGTTTCATGCTGAACGTAAGCGCGTCGTGACAGTGTTACCAACTATGTACGATACACGCTGTCGATTTATTTGACATGGCAAAGCAATTTCGTACACATGTAAATGAAATGAGAAATTTACTAACAATGATTTGATTTGGTAACCATCCAAATCGTGTAACATAAATTTTGTTTTCCAAAAAAAGAAAAAAAAACATTATCCTTTACTTAAGTATGTGTTCAAACTGTTGACCATGAACTGAAAGGCACATTGGGAATGGCCGTTCGAAAGAACGATGAACAGATGTAATTACAGTGGATGGTATGGTAGAGTATGCATTGGCGATTCGACGAGACATATCGTCTCACGTAGTTGGGGCTTCAACTCAGACTGCAGCTCTATGAGTGCTCCCTAAAGAAAGAAATAAAGAGGAGCCAAATCGGGGGACCTTGCAGGCCATTTGGCAACAGAATTTTCACCTATCCAACATCCAGGTAAGTTCTAATTCAGTATTTGCGTTGCAACACGGGAGGTGTGAGCTGGACAACCGTCGTGTTGCAGCCACTTACACTGTCAAATACCCTGTGGTTCTTCTTCTAGAAGAACCGGCAGAATGTTAGTGGGAAAGTGTACTTACAAATGTCCATTTAGAACGCCTGAGATGAGGTAAGGCCCCAAAATGTAATTTCCTGTGACGCTGCACGATGTGTAGTCGCTCCACGGCCGTTATGTTGCACCCGACGGAGGTAGTGTGGATTTTTGGCTGCCCAGTAGTGTATATTATGCAAATTTACATAACTTGGTTAGTAAAGATTAGTAAACGTTGCTTCATCGCTAAAGAGCACATGTTGGAGAAACGTAGGGTCGTCTCTCAGTTGTTGTAGGGTAAACCGACAGAATTCTGTACGAAGTTCAAAATCATAGTCCTCGAGTGCCTCATGTAGTGACATGTGACAGGGATGAAAATTCTGTCGATGCAGGATGCGAATGACACTCGCCTGGCTGATTCCACATACCTTGGCAATATGTCGCGTACCACTGTGCGGATTCATTAGCGTCGTAGCCAGAACGGCTTCTTCGTGTTCTCTGTTAGGTGCAATCTCCTTTCTTGTACTCTTTTCGACGTTACAGCAACCTTTCCGCACTAGCGTCTTAATAATTGTCCAACTGTCTGGCAGGTCGGACACTGGCGATCCGGATTGATAGCCCCATACCGCTCTACTGTTTATACGGCATCTCTTTTACATTCACCATATGAAAGTAGTAGATCCAACATCTCATTAGTGGAAATGTCTGCAAGCAACTGATGTTGAAACAGAAATGAGCAGCTTGCAATGCAGACAAGTAAACAGACAAACGTGTGGACGGTTCTGACACAACTTAGTAGGAGAGTTCTGCTTGGTGGTGTTTACTCCTAATGCCAACGCCGGACACTGTGATCTCAAATTTAAGGACATTTCTCGGATCTTTTTGCGAGAGCTTTCGAAGTCAACGTCAAAAAACTTTATATCACTGTAATTGTCTTTTCAAGAGCTGTCGAATGCTGTTATATCACTCTAACATTTGCTGAAAACGACGTTTCGTGAAGTGTAATCGTTCGCGAAATAAAAAGGGTGTTATGTCTTACTTGACTCATCCTTTGTATTTATATAGACTATGGTGGTTCTCTCGAGAACCTAGTAACCAGCTAAAAACCATTTCAAGAAAATTTGACACGTTTGCTCGTAATCTACATACACAGATAGTAATTTAATTCCTGCGCTGTAGTTACAGTAAAGTGGTGCTACGTGACTAGAGTACCACAGCAGTACATGTAGAACTAACCTGTTTAACCGCTGGATCTATTCGAAAGAGCAACTGAGACTGGTGTGGTCGCTTTCAAAGATATTTGTTGACACAGCAGCTCCGACAAAATTCGGCTGCAACAGAGGAGTAAGGAGTATCGTTGTGACATCTCCTAACGCCCTACGTGACTAGAGAACTGCACATGGAAGCTTCTTGGGCAAGTCCAGTGGTTAAAGACAGGGCTCTGACGTAGACGACCTGTTAGTATGACTTTACTGAGACATTTACAGCAACAGATCGAATGTAGTGTTGGCAGGGATATTTAGTGTTACCTGAGCAATGGCGGAGGAGTTGGCTGAGCAGAAAAATCACGCTTCCTGTCAAAACAGTAGGACGGCCGTGTCAGGAAACTACATCACGAGAGGTGAAGCCAAGGCAGCTGTATGAAACCTACGAAAAATTAATCTCTTACTTCGTTGCTTTTGACTCATAGCTTATAAAAGGAGATTTGTGCTACTCGAAAACATTGTATTGGTTATAGTTCACAATTCGATGGGTAGTCATGTTTAAAATACATATGGTGAAAGCAAAGCGTCGCTTCAACGAATTGTAACTCGTACAGCAAATTTTTAGAACTGCTGAGTTCATCTGAGTGTACTTATTAAGTTCACTGAAGTCTTAATCATAAATGAATGCTTCCAATAGTGATGTTTGAAGCTACTTGTAGCGAACAGAATCTCTGCTCGCTTTTCTGATCAGTAGGTACTCGCTCGAATTAGCAGTCCGTCACTGCAATTCAGTGCAACGAGCAAGTGCAATTAAAAGTGACAGTCCATCCATCTTTCAGTCCCTCTGTGCAACCGTAGTTTCCTCCTACATGACGTTACACACTGTTGGAATATTTTTCCGCCGTGTCTTTCCTGCGAGGTATGCTACACTGCTCAGGTACATCATTATGACATTTGCCATCGACTTTGCGTAGCTCACGTAGTGCGTGTCGTAAGCTGTCGTGCTGAGTGTGCAAAGTGTGCTCTACGCCGCCTGCACGCACATTACTCGCTGATGTCACGGATGAAACGAGGCACTTACTGAGAGTACAGAGAAATATGTCTTGCAAGTGGAGATGAAAGTGTTTCTGAAGTTACCGAGAGAACAAAAGTAGCAAAGTTTCGAACGCATCACCTGAAAACAGCTGTCCTTCGTAAGACACTATAACGAAATGCGGAAGCCCTGTACCAAGTGTCCCAGGGCAATCGGAATGGTGGTGAGGTACAAATGGGAAAGTCTTGTACGAAGTGTCCCAGGGCAACCGATAATATATTGAAGTACAAATGAGCTCCTTTCGCATTTTAAGGCTAATGGGATAGTTCAGTTAGTTCTACCCCATAATGGTATCCGAAACCAATGCTTGTTCTAATGCCTCATCCGTCCGACAGTTCCTTCCTATTTCCGGAAATAGAAAGAACGTACACTACCATCGTGCAACTAGTTCGTCTGAAGGGCGACGTGCGTGATGCCTGTGAAAAAAAAGGCGCGAACAGGATGTGAGATCAGCTTTCAGACTGTATCTAAGAGTCTCATGCAAAAATTGCGCTGTACGTCATTTTAAACAGAGAGAAATCTTCAGGTGTAAATGTAAGATCGGGCTGGATCACAGAAGTGTTATGTAGAATGAATATCGTTCTCTATCTACACTGTGCAACAGATTTAAAGGGGCCCTTCTTCGAAATCCTATACTTGCCACCAACTGCGACGAATATGATTGAAATTACGCTAAAAACTGCCAACAACTTTCCTCTGTAATGGTGCAAAAGCGTGGCGCCCTGTGACGTTACCCTCCGGCACGGCCACACTTCAAAGAGCATTGTGTCGACACTTGCAAAGACGGTCACAGCTCAGAAGCTCAGGAGAGCTGTAATATGGATTAATGATGCAACAATGGCACCAAATTTCCCCACGATTCTGCCCAACTCCACCGTGGACGTGTCCCACAATGAGAAGGTCATCACAGCTCCTCTTCCGGCATTTCACCCCCCCCCCCTCTTCTTTGCTTTTTTCCTTGACGACTCTGCGTGCAGGTGGGAACCGCGACCCCACAGATGAAATGACTTGGTTTTCTTATGGGTGACGGAAGGAAAGCTTTCAGAAACACCTTCGCTCAGAATCGACCATAAGAGGCAACAGAGAGCAGCATAATGGGCGTCAATGAAACCATTCCTGTCCCTGGAGGGTTGATGTCCACATATTTCACGATCGGAAACGACAGTTCGCAGTGCGATGAGAAACAGGAATGAGCTCTTAACATCCTTTGAACTGGTGACACCCTAATACGTTTCGATCCTTCCCTAAGGATACTGTGGGCCTGCATCCTCATTGTAGGTGATCGCACCACTTTTGACTGCAGCACGTCCTCTATTTTCACTCTCGTGTACAGGTTGGAACCACTAGGAACGGATTAAAGCTATTCGATGAAATCTGAACGTGATCCGAAGCACTAAACGGTACCTATGCTTTTCCAGTCCTCCTATTTCCCGTCCTTCTGTGGCGCGATCACGCTTGAGTGTAACGTTAATACGTGCGTGAATAAAACGGTAAAGTACCCCTCAATGACCCCTCGATTCGGCAGCACCCTCGGTTCTACTCACGCAAGTTTACTGAGCACATTATAAGTGTACCTGGCAGAATATTGCACTCCTGCGTGACAGCACTACAGGGGGGCGGAAAGCAGGAGAATCGAGAAAGCATAAGGACTATTCACTCCGAATCAAGTTCAAATTTCGTCGAATGGTTTTGAACGGACCTTAGTGGTTCAAAACTGCACTAGAGGGGAAAAATTGTGGCCGCAGTGCACTACAATGGGATTTGATCATGTACAATGTGCTTGAAGTCCAAAGCTGTCCTTAGAGAAAGGCTGAAACGTGCGAGCGTGTCAAAAAATGCCGCACGGACGTCGGAAAGACACGAATGCCACACCAACTCCTTGCCTACATGTCCACGGTTGTATACCGGCATCAGAGTCGCGCTACGTTGCATATACGCCCCAGCAACGCCCCTTACGTATAAATACGTTAGAACGGTATAAAGTAGTAGCGAAAAGGAGGAAGACCTTGTAACCTCCCAACCGAAAAATATATAATTATAACATTCACATTTAGTGTAACCTTCCAAAAGTTTATTATTAAGTAACCTCGCAATAATAACCTGACTAATCTCCCAGTAAAAAGTGTGACTCATATATAACCTTTCAATAATTAACTGACTGTGCATCTCAACTGGTAAATTTGGACGTCAGCAGTGATAACAGTATCATTCTATTTTACAATAACAATGGGAACGTAATATTACTAATATTAAAGAACATAGTTCACAATATTTATCTGCAACCATACTAATTGTACTGCAGTACTTTTAAAATTAATAGAAATTAATCTTACTGGAGAAACTAAGTACCCATGAATATGTTAAGAGAAAAACCAATCATAGCATATGACCATATATAGTACCTAATCTTACTTACAAGCATTACAAACTACTGTCTTTATTACTTTATATGTACACGGCCCACAAACATATCTCTTGCATTTAATGCACACTTCATTTGTCTTGTTTCTGCATTTCCTCGTTTGGCATAGTTTTCTTACTTTCGCAGGAATTTCCGATCCTTTTGTGTCTTCATCACCATTGTCCTTTTCTTCCTTTTCTTTTCCATCCCTTGGCATCCTCTCCTGATTTCTGGTTTCCGTATAGGCTCTACGTAATTCTTCTGCTAGATTTAGGATGAAATTCCTCCTACTTATTTTGATCCCTGTCACTAGCTTGACAATGATCCATGCGATGATGGCTGCTAAATCAAGGATATTGTGCAATACGTGTACAGGCCATCGACGAGTACCAGAGCGGACAGAATATTTGGTTCAAATGGCTCTGAGCACTATGGGACTTAACTTCTGAGGTCATCAGTCCCCTAGAACTTAGAACTACTTAAACCTAACTAACCTAAGGACATCACACACATCCATGCCCGAGGCAGGATTCGAACCTGCGACCGCAGCGGTCGCGCGGTTCCAGACTTAGCGCCTAGAACCACTCGGCCACTACGGCCGCACAGAATATTTCCTCGTCATCTGGTCCAAGACATCTACAGCAAATTCTTTGCTATTGTAGAAGCTCACTGTTTCGGGAAGGTGTTTCGAATTATTTTGTATTTCAACATCTGTGCGCATGGTGCTACACAAAAGAACATTTTTGTTCTTTTTCCCTTGGTAAACAGAGTACCATCTTCACTTTTCAAGAGAACAGACGTAGAAAGTGGAGTTTTCATTTTTTATAGTGTTCGGAATTTCTTTTCTTGCGCGGTTGATAGTGCCGACAAGACTAGTTTTCTCTTTTTCCAGTCTCTCCCGAAGTGTGACCGTAGTGAAAAAATTATCAGTAGTCACATTTCGCTCCTTATTGCGATATGGAGCTACCAACTTCATTACTACGTGTTCTGGAAGTTTCCATTCCGAATTTATCAGGCTTATTCGGCATATATTGCAAATACGGACACCTGGATCTGCTGCGCAAAATATGTTCGTCCACAGTGATATTTGATCCAGGTATGTAATTCAACTGACAGGTTTCTAGAAAATGGTTCCAAGTATTTGATATAAGTGCAAACTTTCCGTTTTTCAAACATTCCGACCGTGTATTTTTTCCATCAAAACGCAAATATTTCGAAATTTCGCGAAACCTGTTTCTGCTCAAGTGTCAGTGAAAAATGGGGCTCCCCACTTTTTCCACCACAGCTCATCTACTTCAATACATCTGGCACCTAGTGCTCCACGAACATATAACAAAGCAACAAATGCATCTAATTCTTCTATATGCAAACTCCTGGAATCATTTCCAAGAATCCGCTGTGCCTCTGCTTCTGTACATTTCTTTATGTGTTTCAATATTGATTGATCAACTAAAAGGCGTCAGGCACTCGAAACATTATCATTTGAGAGCTGCCGCTTTGCGTGTAGAGTAGGTCCCCCTGTCTCTTTCAATATATTCTGCTGACCTGCTACGGTCGCAGGTTCGAATCCTTCATCGGGCATGGATGTGTGTGATGTCCTTAGGTTAGTTAGGTTTAGGTAGTTCTAAGTTCTAGGGGACTGATGACCACAGCAGTTGAGTCCCATAGCGCTCAGAGCCATTTGAACCATTTTTATTCTGCTGACCTATCCTACCTGGAGTAGTAACACCGAAGTCTGCTACAGTCCACTCCATGATCCCGTCCTTCCCCAGGAGGTTTGAGCCAGGTTCTGGAAGTGAACCCTCACTTCGTTCTCCTCTTCTACATCGATTCTGTATTGGTCCACTTACAGGAGGTGCAGTTCTTTTTTTACCCAGGGTAGGTCCTTCTCTAGCATAGTTCATATTACAGCTTGGTCCTGGTTCAGCAACTGCGTGAGGAAAGAGACAATAAGAAGGCTACACCTCATTATAAAGATAACATACCACACAATAAAATAGCAGTAATAGAAGTAGCAGTAGAAGTGTCAGCTCTATTATAATAGTGATCATTATTCATATAGTAACAATAATAATAATAACAATAATAATAATAAATATACAAGTGAATGTAAATTACCTTCATTTTCAGTCTCGGAGCTGCCACTCTCCACATTAGCTACAGGTTGGTAATCTGCATCTGTAAAATCTTCCACAAGGTTCTCAACTTCGGGATCATTTTCAGCATCCGGTTCATACAAAAGTGTGACAATTTCTACATCTGAAAGCAGCCGTGGCCGTGGTTTGTATCGCTGTGACATCTGAGCCATGTCTACAGCTCTGAGACCAGTACTCAAATAATCAGTCTTGCTTATGCAAAACCCAATAGTAAACAATAAATGACATATTGCATTGTTGAGCTTTTAAATTCAAACAATGCAAATAAACTTCAGTTACCAACATATTTAGTACATTGTTGACGTGTGCTAAGAATAAATCCAGGGAGTGACGCACAACAATCTTTAAATAATCTGTTTTCAAATATACATGTAATGTGGTCAAAGTGACCACTTGGCGGTTTTAAGTATAAGTGGTCATTAAAAGAAAACTAATGAAGATAAAATAAATATTGGACTATTTATATGATCTACATAAACATGGGAAAGTCATTAACTCACAACACCATAGATTAGATTGGCCGAATAATAACATCTTAAAATATAAAATGTTTTCAAATTGACCACTCGGCGGTCCTAGTGTTAATACCTGGGAGTATGCGTACGCAGCAGTTTAAAGTCGAATGGCAAGATCAGACAGAATCGAGTTCACATGGAGGCTAACCAAAAATCATTGTTACTCAACGTTCCAGTTGATTCAGCACAGCAAAGCTTTTGGCTCTACTGGCAGTGGTTTCAATATAATAGCCGAAACCCGTCGTGAACAAAAACAAAGAATTTCTTAGCAACTGAATCGACCATTCATTAAATGAGTACACATATGGGAATCAATATCGTTCTCCAGACATGGAGAAAATAATAACAATTTCCCTTCCCAGGTCCATTCACGACTGTAACGGGAACGGAGGGAAGGGACAGTGGTACTAAGTATGCAATTCGTCACACACCATAAGCTGACTTGCACAGTTTAGACGTAGACACGAGCGTAGTTTCTCCACTGTCTGCAAAGGAAACTGTTCAATGGCGAATGGTTCTCTATTTTCTACTTCTGAAAGGGTTTTGTTAATGGTTCCCAGCCGTACCGTAGCCAGCGAGATAAAGTGAATCAAATAAAAATCCTACATCCCTGATTCTGAGGCCGGTATGTGGTGGGAGCAATTGTTTTCACAGAGGTTGGAAGAAGATGCGCGGACCGATATTCAATTGTTCCCAGTCGCTAGCAACGTGCTCTGTGCTCGGTACTGTACTAGTACACTGAGGTTCTTGTAGCAATATTGTTCCGTCGTCAAAATTGTCATTAATATTAGGAACAGTGAAATGTTGGATGGCGATAAGTTTGGCTTTGGGAAAGGTACAAGCATTGAGAAGCAGTTATGACTTCCTCTTGATAATGCAAGAGTTTTACAAACTTCCAAAAAACGACGCCGTAAAATAGAGCAATATATAAGAAACTCTTAGGAAAGTACGTTAAACTGCATAGGAAGACTGATGATGTAAAAGTATCCGTAAGAAACAAGAGGGAAATGTAGAATTGGAAGATCAGAACGAACTCCTTAGATTAGAGAGGTTACAGCACAGGAACGTAGTATTTCAATTCTACTGTTTAATCTCTATCCCGAAGAAGCAATGACGGAATTAAACGAAGCGTTCGACGGTGAGATTACAGTTTACAGCGAAAGGATGTCAATGGTAAGATTCGCTGATGATATTGCTACGCGTAGATAAAGTGCAGAAAAATTGAGGTGCCCGTTGAATGGAATGAACAGTTTCATGAGCTCACACTATGGACTCAGAGGAAACCGAAGAAAGGCGAAAGTAATGAGAAGTAACCGAAATGAGGTTAATGACGTTCATAAATACTGGAAACCATGGCAAAGACGAAATGAAAGGTTTCTGCTGCCTTTAAAGCAAGAAGGACTTAAAACGGGGACTATCAGAGGAACAGACAGCTTTCCTAGTTAAATAAAGTCTACTAGTATCAAAGATTGGCGTTAATTTGAAGAACAAAATTCATCAGAATTTAAGTTTGGACCACAGAATTGTAGGGGAAAACATTAGACATTAGGGGGAGGGGGGGGGGGGGGGGGAGAAGAAACGGCAAAGTTGAAGGATCGAAACGTATGAGATGATGTGCTGGAAAAAATGTTGAAAATCGGGAGATACAAGGATCACACTAATGGGACATGTGTTAAGAAATCAGGCAATAGCTTCCATGCTGTTAGAGTGAGATGTAGGCAGCCAAGACAGAAACTATAATACACCTAAAGGCAGAGGCTGTTAGGCGTAAGTACTACTCTGAGAGTAAGAGGTTGGAACAGGACAGGAAACATTGGAGACTGTATCATCAAATCAGTCACAAGACCGATAACAAAAAAATGAAAAAGTTAGAATAAGTGAAGGAATTTAAAAATGTAGTTTCGTCTATGATTCTGTAGACTCCCATGATTAGAGTGTCTTCTGAAAGCTACTATCTACACTCACGCTCATAAATTAAGGGTAACTGCAGAATGTGGTGCCACACAACGTAGCACTAAACAAAACTGGCGCTAATAACATACGCACATAGGGAACACACACGACACAGAACTGTAAGTTCATGGTATTGGTGATAAGTTGAGAAAACCGCCCCGAAACACATGTGCTACAAAACGCCACTGTTTCCTGCGCATGTACACCGAAATCAATATGAGAT
Source organism: Schistocerca piceifrons (assembly GCF_021461385.2). Classification (NCBI taxonomy): domain Eukaryota; kingdom Metazoa; phylum Arthropoda; class Insecta; order Orthoptera; family Acrididae; genus Schistocerca; species Schistocerca piceifrons. Next base: position 753,778,684 of record NC_060140.1, read on the forward strand.
ATGATCACCACACACACTTACACAGGCTGCACAACGGGTTGGCATACTCTGGATCAGGTGGTCGAGCAGCTGTTGGGGTATAGCCTCCCATTCTTGCACCAGTGCCTGTCAGAGCTCCTGAAGTGTCCTAGGGGTTTGAATACGTGCAGTGATACGTTGACGGAGAGCATCACAGACGTACTCGATGGGGTTTAGGTCTGGAGAACAGGCAGGCCACTCCATTCGTCTGATATCTTCTGCTTCAAGATACTCCTCCACGATGGCAGCTCGATGGGGCCGTGCGTTATCATCCATCAGGGGAAGGTGGGACCCACTACACCCCGGAAAAGGCGGACATACTGGTGTAAAATGACGTCCTGATAGACCTGACCTGTTACAGTTTCTCTGTCAAAGACATGCAGGGGTGTACGTGCACCAATCATAATCCCACCCCACACCATCAAAACACGACCTCCATACAGGCCACTTTCAAGGACGTTAAGGGGTTGGCATCTGGTTCCTGGTTCACGCCAGATGAAAACTTGGCGAGAATCACTGTTCAAACTATACCTGGACTCGTCCATGAACAGAACCTGGCACCACTGTTCCAATGACTGTGTTCGGGACGCCAGGCTTTAAGGGCACTCCTGTGACCAGGGGTCACTGGAATGCAACTTGCAGGTCTCCGGGCGAATAAACCGTGTCTGTTCAGCCGTCTGTAGACTGTGTGTCTAGAGACAACTGTTTCAGTGGCTGCGGTAAGGTCCGGAGCAAGGCTCCTGCAGTACTCTGTGGCCATCAGCGGGCACTGATGGTGAGATATCGGTCTTCTTGTGGCGTTGTACACTGTGGACGTCCCGTACTGTAGGGCCTGGACACGTTTCCTGTCTGCTGGGTCGTTGCCACAACTTGAGATCACACTTCGTTGCACAAGGAGGGCTTGTGCTACGACCTGCTGTCTTTGACCAGCCTCCAGTCGTCCTAGTATTCTATCCCTCATAACGTCATCAATATGTGTTCTTTGAGCCATTTTCAACACACTGCCACCATTAGCACATCTGAAAACGTCTGCACACTTACTCGCTGCATCGTAGTCTGACGAACACCAACACACCTCTGTGTATGTGGACTGCTGCCAGCGCCACCGTGCGACGACCGCAGGTCAAATGCACCTCATGGTCATACCCCGAGGTGATTCGAAGCCGCAAACTGCCCACCAGAGCGTTATTTCACCATCTATCAGCATTATCCTTAATTTATGAGCATGAGTGTAGGTTGGTGGAGCCGCAAAAGTTGTGGGTACTCTCTGTCTATCGAAAGAGTTACCTGGAGTGAGCAATTACTTGTCTCGCGTAACTCAGAATCTAAGATCGCACGATAAATGTATGAGTTGATACAAATGGAGGGTGAGGTAAGTGCTCAGAAAAGCTTAAGCGAAGCCATAGGAGTGCATAACAACACGATGAGCAAGTATATCTTGGGCCAGAAGATTCCAAGGGCGTCGCGTAGTCAAACAGCTTGCAAGCACCTGTACGAAACGGCTTTCGACGTGAAAGTTAGGTGTTGCCTGTCTATGAGCTGGTCAGGTGCTCTACAAAAGAAAAGGGGGAAGAGAGGGGAGTAGGTCGCGGCGGTAGGCGGACCTGTCGCGAATGTCGCAGCGCCCACCTGGCAGCCGGCCGGCGGCGGCGGCGTTATGCAAGGAAGAGGCGAGGGCAGCCCAGCCACGCACGTTACACGTCCTGCCTCCCCGCGATAAACTCCTGTTCTAGTAGAGCGCGGCACTGACTGTGGTCGAGGCTGGCATTCCACAGCTGGCGGCGCTGGCTGCCAGCCTTACATTACGGCCTCGACCTTGCCTCCTGACTCGGTCGCTAGAATGTGCGCTCTCAAAACGTGCTGCAGACGCTACTCCGGGCACATGGCGTACATCATCACATCACTGCAAAAAGAGTCCCAATTGTTCCCGGTGTAGGAAAATATTGGGAGTGGTTCCTTAGTTCTGAAGAGAGCCACAGTTAACCACCATACTAGTAAGTGGGACCAGATGTATGTTTTTCTTATTTTGACGTAATGTACCCGGTTGTATGTAATGACACTTTTTATTATTACCAGATGAGCTTGTTACCTCATGCCCCTTGTTTTGGTGGCAAAACCAAGAGAATAAGATGAAACTCAAATTTATTTTATGGACTCCACCTAGAAGTCGGCATTGTATAATTTTTTTTTTTTTTTTTTTTTTTTTGTGATATGACCCCTCTTCGGTCTTTGGCAATAGTGGTGCCACTAAGCCGGCCGCTGTCGCCGAGTGTTTGTAAGCGCTTCTATCCTGAACCGCGCGACTGGTACGTTCGCAGGTTCGAATCCTGCCACAGTCATGGATGTATCTGCTGTCCTTAGGTTAGTTAGGTTTAAGTAGTTCTAAGTTCTAGGGAACTGCCGACCGACGTGGCCGAGCGATTCTAGGCGCTACAGTCTGGAGCCGCGCGACCGCTACGGTCGCAGGTTCGAATCCTGCCTCGGGCATGGATGTGTGTGGTGTCCTTAGGTTAGTTAGAATTAAGTAGTTCCAAGTTCTAGGGGACTGATGACCTCAGAAGTTAAGTCCCGTAGTGCTCAGAGCCTTTTGAACCATTTTTTTTTCCTAGGGAACTGATGACATCAGATGTTAAGTCCATGGTGCTCAGAGCCATTTGAACCATTTTTGATGCCACTAATAAACATTTTTTTCATACTGAGGAACATAGTAGGATACATCTTGAGAAACTAAGTAACTATGTAAGTAGGCTGTTTATGTTTTCTTATTGGCAACATTACGTAGCGCTCTGTATGAAAATCACTGGCTGTGCTGTGTGCAGTCTGTGGCTAGTTTCCATTGTTGTCTGCCGTTGTAGTGTTGGGCAGCTGGATGTGAACAAAATGGCTCTGAGCACTATGCGACTCAACATCTTAGGTCATAAGTCCCCTAGAACTTAGAACTACTTAAACCTAACTAACCTAAGGACATCACACACACCCATGCCCGAGGCAGGATTCGAACCTGCGACCGTAGCAGTCCCGCGGTTCCGGATTGCAGCGCCAGAACCGCTAGACCACCGCGGCCGGCTGGATGTGAACAGCGCGTAGTGTTGCGCAGTTGGAGGTGAGCCGCCAGCAGTGGTAGATATGGGGAGAGAGATGGCGGAGTTTTGAAATTTGTAAGACTGGATGTCATGAACTGCTATATATATTATGACTATTAAGGTAAATACACTGTTTTTTCTCTATCAAAATCTTTCATTTGCTAACTATGCCTATCAGTAGTTAGTGCCTTCAGTAGTTTGAATCTTTTATTTAGCTGGCAGTAGTGGCGCTCGCTGTATTGCTGTAGTGCGAGTAACGAAGATTTTTGGTGAGGTAAGTGATTTGTGAAAGGTATAGGTTAATGATAGTCAGTGCCATTCTTTTGTAGAGATTTTTGAAAGTCAGATTGCGTTGCGCTAAAAAAATATTGTGTGTCAGTTTAAGGACAGTCCTGTACAATTTTTCTAAGGGGACGTTCATATGTCGACCCTTAGCCGAGGATACCTCACTGGAATCTTCTGATTTTTTCTTGTAGTTTGTGTAATTAGTGTAGCTATTGTTTATTGCTAGCGCGTAATTGTAGAGAGAATCTCCTTTGTAGTTGCAGTCTTTCATTGTTGTTGTGGTATGCATGTAGATTTGCACAAAGTATTTCGCAGCTGCGCTTGCAATTAAGTAGATATTATTTTCAGTGCTATGTTAATGTGTTTTCTTATTTTACTCTTCAAATTGTGCTTTTCTGTGTTATCGTGTGAAATATTGTGACAATTATGGCGTGTGAAAATCGTAACACTAGGCTCCAAAGTAAACTGAGAAATAATAGTGACGACGAGCGTAGCTTATCAGCACCACTGTGTAATGAATTAACAGGCATTCAAAGTAGTAATTTGGTAATCGTGCATAGGGAAATGGAGTGGGCGGCAAATAATGGTGTAGACAGTGAAACAGTTAGTGAACAGGGAAGCATTATCGTTCGATCGGTCGGCAACAGCTCGCCTCAGGATTCCGAAATGACAGGACACAATCTTGCAGATGCTGTAGATTCAGGTTTTGCGTCCTCACCGTTTTCTCAAATAAATCAAGACACATTTTTTGCTTTTCAAAAAGCGAATATTGCCGGTTCAAATGCACTGCCGAATAGCACTGAGGAACATGTTTCAGACACCAGTGCATTGTTATTACAGTTAATGCAACAAATGGGACAAAGGCTACAAAAGTTAGACACAATGGAACAAAATCTTCAAAAGTTAGACACAATGGAACAACACCAGAGACAAACACAGCAACAGTTAGACGCAATGGAACAAAATCTTCACACCACGCTTGAACAAACACGTGAAGATTTAACTATTGAGTTACATAAAATCGAATCGAAATGTCAAAAAGTCTGTAACGACGTAAAAACACAAATTTTGAACATTTCCAACCTATTTTTTCGCGTCATGAAAATGCATTACAGATCACGAAACAGCCATAAAAGAACTGCAAACTGTTGTTCATGAAAATCACGACACCTTGCAAGCTAAAATTGACTCAGTTGCATCTACCGATTCCGTTACGCAACTTGCAAAAACTCAGGAAAACTTAAAGGTCACAGTAGATAGGATTTCAACACAAATGGACACTCTGAAACTTGGTTCAGAAAAACACACAGAGGAAATAATTTCACTAACGGATAAAGTAGCCGAACTTTCAAATCAATTCACTAACTTATCTACAAAGGTAGATGATGATCTGAATGACACAAGACCTGTAGCCTTCACGGACACTGAAGAGTATGAACAAATTAGAAAATTGAAACAAAATCAAAATCAAATCAATACACAGTACAAAGGAGAAATCCGGGAAGTACAAGATCAGTTGGCACAAGTAATACAAGAACTACATATTTCAGAGGACACTCGCGCTCCAGTACGGGAAGAGGGACATAGAAATACGGAACAACCACAAAATAATAACACAGGACACTTCGGAAATTATGAAAGAGATTGGCAAGGCGCATTGGATTTTAAGATGGAACCGCCGAAACGAAGTAAGAATGAGCGATGTGCGACTCGCCGACACGATGATTTTGACTATAAGCTGTTCATTACTACACGTAAATTCAAAACATTTAAGAATTCTGACAAAGACATTCATCCACAAGCATGGCTTCATCAATTCTCTCGTTGTTTTCCTCCCAACTGGTCATTGGAGCACAGATTAGAATTTATGTGTGGCTATTTAGAGAATGAACCAGCTGTAAGAATGCGATCGGTCATTCACGATAGCCACTGTGAAGGAGAATTTTATCATGCCTTCCTCTCAGCGTATTGGTTTCAAGCTACACAAGACCGAGTAAAACATAGCATCATAATGATGAAACGTTTCGAACAATCCGAATTTTCCAGTCTTATGTAATATTTTGAAGACATGTTGCATTAGAATCAGTATCTTTCAAACCCATACAGCCCCTCAGAACTCATCTGCATTTGCTTAATCAAATTGCCTGAACATTTACGACATACTATTTTAGCAGGACATTGCAAAGACGACATTGAAGCTTTTCAGGGTCTGTTACAAGAACTGGAAATTGACACTGACAATCACGAAACGAGAAAACAGGAGCACAACAATTACAGGTCACATCTGTCACAATTCCGCAATGACAGAAATAATACACGACAAGGTTATTCTTACAACGTAAATCGTGACCAAAACAGACACCACCCGTATGACAACCGTTGGCAGAGTAGTAATACTTACAGGGAAAGATCACCTCTCCGCAGTAATGACTATCACAGAAACAATCAGAGAAACAGACAATATGGGAACCAAAATAATTATTATCAATGGAGAAAGAATAACTTTAGATGCAACGCTTCAGCGCGCAGTTACGATTCAGGGAGAAATTCTCCACCACGTGACCGACAAGAAAGAAACTATGGAATCTACCGACATGACGACAGACGATATGATCGTAACGACAGACCTGAATTGCATCAGAACTGGTGGGATTCAAACAGAGCAGGGCCCTCTCGACAAGGTGAATTTGTAGAAGTTAGGTCTCCAAATCCCAATAACGACGCGCGCCAACAACGACACAATAGGGCTGCCACAAAACGTACTTATGAAACTGACGACGCAGCTGCCGTAGCTAGTAATTACGTAAAAATGGAAGACATTAGGGACATCTTACTCCAGGAACACGACGTAAAACATAACAACATTGCATATCCTGTGATTCACATTACAGTAAATGAAGTAAAATTTACGGCAGTACTTGACTCTGGCAGTCCCATTTCAGTAATTAGTGAAACATCCTTTAGCAAATGCAACAAATCGAACGATTGCCCCACACTTCCGTTACGTAAGATTAAATTACAAGGTGCAATCTTTGGAAAAAGTGTAGATGTAAGCCAACCAACTTAGAATTCGGTTGTCAAAGCCACAGCTTCTCTATGAACTTTCTTATTGTCCCATTATTGTCGACGGAAATTATATTGGGAGTAGACTTTTTGAATGAATACAAAGCAATCTTAAACTTTCACGATGCTGAAATAAGTTTAGAGAAAGAAGGTAAGTCAAAAGCTTTGAAATTTGAAGATTGGCTCTCAAACCATGACGAGAAAATTAATCGGCTTAACCTTCTATTAGTCAACAGTTCGGAATTTTCTACGGAACTAGACACTAACAATCACTGTGCAAGTACTGACAGGGATGATATCGACGGCATATTTGAAACTAATGAGTTAATTCAGAATAAAATTCAAACAATTGACAATTGTAGTGACAGTGATAGGCAGGACCTTTTTGAGATTTTACTCACAAAACAGGAACAATCAAGGGATTTCAATACCAATTTCGTGTCCGTGAGCATACTAAATTTTGTGTTAGACCATACGTAATTCCGGCAAATTATAGGGACCGTGTTGGAACAGAAATACAATCTATGCTTGACGAGGGCATTATTGAGCCTGCAGTAAGCTCATACAACTATCCATTACATGTTGTTGAGAAGAAAAATGGATCGATCAGACTTGTCTTAGATTCGAGACAAATCAATACTATCATCATTCCTGAAACAGACAGGCCGCAAACGTAGGAAGAACGTCTTCAAAATTTTAATAGTGTAAAAGTGTTGTCTTCTATTGATCTAAGATCCAGCTTTTATCAGATCGAACTTCATCCAGAATGTAGAAAATACACAGCTTTCCTTTGTTTCGGCGTTTGTTATGTTTCGGAAACTTCCTTTTGGTTTGAACATTTCTTCGGCAGCATTCATTCGCAGGCTAAATTCCATATTACCTGAGTTCTTAAAACGTCACATCACCTTATATGTGGACGATATTCTGATAGCAGAAGCCTCATGGGAACAACACAATCGCATCCTCAACAGCGTGTTACATATTTTTGCAGACTCTGGAATTACAGTTAACTTGGAAAAGTCTGAATTTGGTAGGACAAAGGTGAAGATTTTGGGACATATTATTTCTTCTGAAGGCATTCAGCCGGATCCTGAAAAGTTAGAAGCAATCAGAGGCATTCCAGTTCCATCCACAAAAAAACAAGTCTGCAGTTTTCTAGGTCTCGTAAATTTTTACCGTCGTTTTCTGAATATGCAAATTCTTGTTACACCAAAACTTTGTTCTCTCACTGGAAAAAATACTATTTGGAACTGGGACGAACAAGCACAGTTGGAATTCAATTCTTTGAAAGAAGCGTTACTTAACGCGTCAATACCAGCTCATCCAGATCTGTCACAAGTTTTCTGCCTTAGCACAAATTCTTCTAAAGTCGGTCTTGGTGCCCATTTATTTCAAGAAGCCATAGAGAATGACACTACTGTTCAAAAAACCATTGCTTTTGCTAGCCGAGTGCTAACAAAATCTGAAAAAAATTATTCCGTTACTGAATTAGAAGCTTTAGCTATCGTTTGGGCATTTAACAAATTCCGTTTCTTTCTTTCTGGTAAGCACGTAAAAGTATACAGTGATCATCGTGCATTACAATTTCTTATGTCTTCAAAATTAAATCATGACAGGTTAAAACGTTGGGCATTGTTTCTGCAGGAATTCCACTTCACAATAGTCTACATTCACGCCAAGGAGAACATTGTTGCGGACGCACTGGCACGCGCACCGGCTGGGCTTGAGAAAAGTAACACAGAAGGCAATCTCGAGAAAAATTTCAGTATTCTTTATATTCAGAAAGTCGCCTTTGAAAACTTCATCACCACATCTTTAAAGGACATTGCTCATGAACAAGATAAAGATCCGATTTGGAAAGACATCAAAAGTAAATGGCACGAAAAGACACACACACAGATTCGGCATTATTATCTGGTTAGAAACAACATACTGTTCAAACGCTGCACTGTTGATGACAAGCTATGGGTACTTTGCATTCCAGATGATTTTGTTAATAAGCTCATTTGGTACATTCATTTCAGCTACGTACATTTTGGTCCACGAAAATGTTATCATATTCTTCGGACGACTTGTTATTTTAACAATATGGAAAAGAGAATTCGAAGAGTCATGTCTATTTGTAAACTTTGTCAAAAGGCGAAACCATCTACTACCTCCCATCGTGCTCCGCTGTTTCCTATCATTCCTTCTAAATTAAAAGAATTTGCTGCTGTTGATCTCTTGGGACCGCTTGTCAGAACATCTAATGGAGTTTCGTACGTTCTAGTCGCTGTTGAACTTACTTCAAAATTTGTTTCTTTCACTCCGTTACATAAAGCCACTGGACGGTCTGTATCCAACGCCTTTGTTAAAAATTTCTTACGTGAAGTTGGACACGTTAGTAAAGTCATTTCAGATAACGGACCGCAATTCAGATCTGCTGTTTGGTCACGCATGCTTCGAAATCATAAAATCAAACCTGTTTTTATTTCATTGTACTCACCGCATTGTAACTCCTCAGAACGGATTATGAAAGAAATCAATAAGCTTTGCAGACTTTATTGTCACAGAAAGCATCAGCATTGGGACAGATATTTACACTTATTTCAAAACGTGTTGAATGAAATGCCTCATGACTCCACTACTTTACCACCTACTCTTGTACTGAAGAATGAAGAACCACCGAACAGAATCAGAGAGCTTGTACCTTTCCGGAATACACGTAAACTTCGACACAAAGACATATTTGATTTGGCTATTATAAATATAAAATCTGCAGCAGACAAAAGGAGAAAACTACACGGTAAAGCAAATGCAAAGAAATTATATATTGGTCAGAAAGTTCTCATTAAACCTCATTCATTGTCACGTGAGAAGAAACACTTGAGTCACAAATTCTTTCTAGTTTACAATGGACCTTACAGAAGCCGACGTATACCACATGATAATTGCGTTGAAGTTGAAACTCCGTGTACTAGGAAGAGTAAAGGTTTACACCACATTTCACATGTAAAACCGTTTATTGAAAGATAATCTGCTTTTTAACTTTGTCTTTGCCATATAACTTTTCACTTTACATTACTAGTATGCTTTGTCAGACTTAGAATCTGTTAATATGCAACAATGTTTGAAGTTAAATATCCAGTCAAGAACCAAGAGAACTTATTTAAACAGAAATTACGAATGCATTGTTATTGTGAACAGACGGCACAGTGTTATTGTGTGTGTACATTCTTGCTTGTTAGTTGCACGATTATGTAACGACTATAAGGCTCACATACTTAGAACATTTACCAGTACTGCTAATGAGATTTTAATGCTACATTTTGGTTTACTTGAAAATACATTCTGGATTTAAAGTACTTTCTGTGAGATACCAGATGACACAGTGGTTAGTTTATGTGACAGCTACACGATTTTATCACGACGCTACTAATGAGTGACAATTTACAATGTTGTTTTTGCGGTGTATGTGTTTTATATCTGCACAGGTTTTCTGAATTCTTCTGGAAAGTAAAACGTGTTTTAGTAGTAACTTTTGTGGTATAGCTACAATGAGACAGCCTTTTTCGTAGCACAACAATACATTACATTATAGTACTTTCTTCATCACGGCAATAAGCATAATAACTACGATATCTATACGCAAAGCATCTCACTTTTGTTTATGGTGAGGTGAGTACATTAATTTCAGCAGAACTTTGCTTACAGGGGACGATAACTACGACACTTCAACAGAATTATCTTACAGCAAGACGCACATTTAGCGCTACAGGACTCGCATTTCAGTGATTAATTTTGTACTTAAAACATTTATTTTTAATCATTTTTGAATTACAAAGAAAGTTTTCCGTGATACATTTCATTCCATTGCTGTAATCTGTAACACCTGAGGGTATAATTACATTAATCCTCAAGGGGGTACACGCTTACTTTGTGTACCATGTGTTTGGCAAGCACAAGGAGCCCTAGCTAATATGGTATCTGCTTATACAACTTTACACTTCGGTACCATATTTATCTAACACATAAATTACACAGCTATCTGATCATTTAACTGAGAGACAAACATTTTTTTTACTACATCAGTGACACATGTTTACGCAATTACACAGTTGGATAATTTCATACTTATGAAATTGTATTTTGTCTGTACTTTGCGAACTGTTCATATTTTTTCGGAACCATTGTGATACTATGAGGGCTTTGAATGATATATTTGATATGGGATCATGATTTTTATAGTACATTTGAGGTAGATGACACTATTTAAATGAGCAGAGAATTTTATTTAGGTTTTGAAATAACTGCAGAAAGCTACGACGTTTTCAAGATTTGACTGAGGTGTTATGATGTTATTATTACGACGACGATGTGTATTATGCTGCTGAGGTATGTTTATGATCAATAAGATGATGCTACCATATATGATGAATTTGATTATGCTATGTATTTCTTATGATGAAATATTGAAGAAGTGTCGACGAATATGTATATGTGTAATAAAGTAAGGAGTAATGAACAGTGGTTAGGGTCTCTGATATGTGAAAAAGGATGTTGGAAACCAAGAATCGTACTTTAAGAATTATGAAATGTGCATACATGCGTGAATGTATTACAATGCTGTCGAAAATTTTTTGGACAGTGTTATATTTATAGGATTTTGTTTCAACACTTTTCTACTGTAATTTCTCGACTTGTGAAATGTTATTTGTATATGAGACTGTCACTGTAGTGCAAACTGGTGTCGTAAATATTTCGGTAAGAAAGTTAAGTGACCACCTGCACGTAATGCGTCATGGGCACCCAGCTGCGCGACAATCGCCTGGAAAAAAGCCATTTTTGTGTTCCTTGCAGAGGCACAGGTGAAAAAAAAGGGGGGGCCATCATTCTCACTATTGACATTCCTTTGTAGAATGCATCGCAAATACGACGCGCTCAAACTTGAAAACATATGATAACACTGTGGAGCTCTTAATTTATTATATTTACTCAAATGTCTAACGAAATGACGAGAAATATGTTATGTCTATACACCTGCTTATGACTACTGTCTTTCTAGTTGAGAGATTTTTTTTACTACCTTATGAAATGCCATATTGGTAATGAATGATGTTTCATGCCTTCCTTTGCACATATTTGCTCATTTTCTTTAATATCTAGTTTCTAGCTGCACTGCAGCATTGGTTATTATAAAATTTAATATATGTACTAATATCACTATTTTCTGTCTACAGACCCACTAAAGAATACGTTTCTCATATACTTTCTTAGAAAAGAGAGCACAAATAGACATTTCCCTTCACAGGAATTGCATAAATAATTTTTTTAATGACTTGGTAACTTTCTTGTAGAGTAAGTTTTTGTGATGCATCAACCTAGTGTTAAGATGTGACATAGGTATTAGACATGGCCATTTTTAGTGTAATATTTTTTCTGCTTGAGCTATGTCATGTTTAGATATAACTTATTGCATTTGCTGCTGCTGTTTGCCAGGCATAGTGCTACTAAATTTCACTTTACATTACTCCGTTAAGCCAGTTTTACTACGAATTTATTTTTCTTGTTTGCTGCGCATTGCCTTATATTAGTTGTAATATTGCATTTGCTTTGCTAATTTATGCTGCTTGCTTTGCCATTTGTATTTTTTATCATTGCTGTTTGTGTTAATTGTTTTGTGCTGCTGTATTGCCTCGTTCCTTAGTTTAGCATCTGAGCTCAGTAGATTTAAGTTAGCTTAAGATGGGGTAGGCTATATGAGAGAACGAGTTGTGATGAATTGGAAGAAATGCATTGAGAAGCAATAAGAAAATGGTTTGGCCAAAAAAAGTATTTTGAAAGAGGATATGAGCAAAAAGGTAGGGTTTAGGGACAACAGGTTTAGGTAGGATTTTCTTGGATATAAATGATGAGGTAAGATAATAGAAAATAAATAATGAGGTGAGAAATATGTGAACATAAAAATACAGAAAGCATGCTTGGATAGGATTTTTTTGGTGGAAACAAATGTTGAAATAAAACGAAAGATCTATGGAATGAAGTTTTAGGTTGGACTGCAGTACCAAATGTTACACTGAAAACAAACCCTGCCCTTTCCTCTTGTGTTATTCTGCTATGTGTTTCTGTACTCTTGTATATTTGTGTTTTTCCTGTCTTTATGTGTTTAGCTGATATGAGTTATGTTGTGGAATTTTTCTAATAATATGTTATTTTCTTTGTAAAAATGTTTAGACATTATTTATTCTGTTTTGCTTTAATGTTCATGTGTGAAGTTGATGTTTCAAAAGTTATTCTGATCTTTTATGTATGAACTTATGTTATAATTCCTGTAACACTGATGTATATGTTATTTTGATTCTTTTGTAAAGCCTGTACTACAAATGTTATCTGTATTGTTATGTTCTTTAATGGTGTATTTTGTACCTTTGTAATTTTATTCTTACGTTATAAAATTGTAATTGACACCAGTTCATCAAATTAAGTAACTTGTAAGTTCCATTTCACTGCACACGTTTCTGTTGGTCGTAGTATATGGACAATATGTGAGAAGTAGGGACTGTTAGTGTTTTCACATGTGTTAAAAATTCAGCAAGGGACTGGATAACAGCATTGCTGGTTCTAAGGACAATTCCAAAAACTTTGTGAGTGCACAAGTGGTGGTTATGGACTTGCTATATTGTCTGCAAGACTCTTCAATGGTGATTGTGCACCTGCGCAGTCGCAGCAGATGGCTGCTGGCCATCTCTATTACGACTACAGTGGGTCTACACCTTTGCTGACTCACCAATACCGTTATTTCTACAAGGACTGCAGTGGGTCTGCACCTCTGGTAGCCCACCAATACCACAATCTCTACCAGGACTACAGTGGGTCTGCACCTCTGATGGCCCACCAATACCGTAATCTCTACCAGGACTACAGTGGGTCTACTCTGTGATGACCTACCTACCAATATTCTTCAAAGATTCGACTGATTCTGCAGTGGGTTTGCTCTGTTGTGGCCCATTACCTGTCTGTATGTCAAGAGTCAGCACTGTCTTTTCGTTGGAAGGACAACACTACTTCTTCAAGACTGCATGGAAATCCACTACTTCCGTGTGCATTTTTTCTACTGCTCAGACTTTGAGAAAAACACTGCTATTTTACTGTGATGAACGATCAGGACTGTCTTTATGGACTGTGAGAAAATTCTAGCTTTTGACCAACATTGTATCAATAAGTGTGCGCATTTGATATCTTTGTTATTGTAATTATGAAAAATTTTATCAAATCGTTATTGGCCACTGCCCAAAACAATTTGTAAATTTTTTTGTGGGGAACATGGGGGCTATGTAAGTAGGCTGTTTATGGTTTCTTATTGGCAACGTTACATAGCGCTCTGTATGAAACTCACTGGCTGTGCTGTGTGCAGTCTGTGGCTAGTTTCCATTGTTGTCTGCCATTGTAGTGTTGGGCAGCTGGATGTGAACAGCGCGTAGAGAGAGAGATGGCGGAGTTTTGACATTTGTAAGACTGGATGTCATGAACTGCTATATATATATATATTATGACTATTAAGGTAAATACATTGTTTGTTCTCTATCAAAATCTTTCATTTGCTAACTATGCCTATCAGTAGTTAGTGCCTTCTGTAGTTTGAATCTTTTATTTAGCTGGCAGTAGTGGCGCTCGCTGTATTGCAGTAGTGCGAGTAACGAAGATTTTTGTGAGGAAAGTGATTTGTGAAAGGTATAGGTTAATGTTAGTCAGGGCCATTCTTTTGTAGAGATTTTTGAAAGTCAGATTGCGTTGCGCTAAAAAATATTGTGTGTCAGTTTAAGGACAGTCATGTATAATTGATCAAAGGGGACGTTTCAACTGGTCTGTAGAAAACAAACTAATGATAGTAGCACACAGAACAGTGTATATTATATATAAGCCTACAGGCTTTCGTGGCCGTTGCCAGTGAAGTTAAAATCTTCTGGGTTATTAGGCCGCGTCATGTTTCTTCTAGCAGTAGTGGACATCAAAAGAACCTGAGGAAGATCCCAGCAGAGGGGTCGATACGTCGAACATTTTAGAAGAAACATGACGCGGCCTAATAACCCAGAAGATTTTAACTTCAGTGTATATTATATTTGAAGGAACATTATCAAGAATGAGAAACCCCTGAATCAGAATACATGACCACCCTATGAAAAGAAAAGAAGTGTAAAGTTATCTTGGAAAAGCAAAACTTTCATGCACATCTGTATATTATCTGCCAGATAGGTATTAAAATCCTAAAGAAAATAGCAAAAATTTCCAATAGAAGTTTTTCAGCTGCCACTAATAGGATTAAGAACGTACCGCAAAAAAGTCTTACTCGCTATCGGGAGCAATGGGTCTAACGTCTGGATCATAGAGCAAGACAGGTATGGACAGCATAGGCTCTGCGGCGAACCAAGAGAAAAGTACTCTTTCGCCCGACAGGTCCGTGAAGATCAACGTCGACTGAGACGCTGCTGGTGATAATAGGGTTGCTACCTCTAGATCTAGCAATAAGAAAGAGAGATATACAATATTGGCTCTTAAAGGGCTAATATGACAGTCTACAGTAGATAATAGGCACAAGATGAACATCGATTGAGGAAATAAAGGCATGCATTGATTGAGAATGGCAAAAAATCTGAGACAGGGCAGAAACAGGGACGAGAACCTTACATAAAAGGACAATAAGCATGTAACACTTCCTCCTGGCCAGGGGAGCAATGTGAGCTATGCACTACCTGTCGGAACATGGTCAGTGTCCCAGCTGCCTACTAAAAATGCGGCAACGCACCACAGACGCGGTATCCTGGATCACATCGTCTTGGAATATGCCGTTAGGCCAGATGTTACAGTTCAGGACAGGAACGCAATACAACCGTCTATAACACAATAAGAAATGAGAAACTGTGAGATAAGCTGCACTCGCTGGCAGCTAATATATCAGCTTATGAACGGTAAGCCTACATGGCTGAGAGAAACCAAGAAGAGGCCATACATCGTGATAACGAGAGAACATACGCCTGCAACAGCCTTTCGGAAGCACTGAGGAGACGAGCCTCGGAGAGGGCCAGGAAGGATGTCCTGAGAACCTGACAGCTTTCTTTCAGTGTCTGTACCTTGAGTGGCACAGCAGCGTAGCCACTGTGAATCCTCAGTTGTACATTAGCGCACTGGGGGCCAACAATCCAGACAATGAGATATCCTGCTTGTTTCTGATACCAAGAATAGCATAATAGTGTAGTGTTCTGTAGTGGAGTGCTGTGTAGTGTAGTACTGTACAGCTGTATAGTTCAGAATTACAAAATTGTGATCTGCCATTGCCACATAGTGTAGCAGGTCATTAGCGTGCGCCTTCTGGATACAGGATGAAGAGATATCTGTGCGCCAGATGGCCAAATGGCAGTATGTATGTATTTATTTTTTTATTAATTTTGTAAATTGTAGATATTCTATATAGATTTTTCCCATAAAGATTATAACACTTATACGGGGTGTTCAAAAAGTCTGTCCGCAGTGCCTATAATTGTTTGCTGCGCGTACCGTATGCCGCAGTGAATATGCCGAAATGAAACTCAGTGAATTACAAGTTATTAATTTATTGAATATTCATTTTTACTTACAAATTTTCACATTAAATGTTGAAAGTGTCCCCCCTGTTGTTGAATACACAATTCAGTTCATCTAATCATGTTTCCAAACACAAGCTGTAACATTTCTTCTGTAACAGAAGCAGTGAAAGTGGATATTGCCGTTTTCAATTCATCGGTGGATTTGGACGGTTTTTATAGACAGTTGTCTACGCTACACCCCAGAAGAAAAAGTCAGGTGGTGTTAGGTCAGGCGATCGTGGAGGCCAAAGTCCCTGTGAAGTTATGCGATCACCAAAAACATCAGTAAGCAGTGACATTGAAACGCGAGCTGTATGCGCGGTTGCACCATCTTGTTGAAAATAACCGTTCAGTATTTCACTTAACACAATTTCTCCTATGAATGTGTACAGAATATCACTGCAGTATCGTTGTGCGTTTATTGTTTCGTTGAAAAATATGGACCCAAATCCGACGTCTTGAAATTGCAATCCAAACTCCTATTTTCACAGAATGAAGTGGTTCCTCATGAATACGTAATGGATTTGCGATACTCCACATACAAGAATTTTGCGAGTTCATGTACCCGGATCAATGAAACCTCACCTCATCAGTGAAAACCGTTTCATTAAGAATATCCCTTCGATTTTGTTGAACGAAATTTTTGAACCATTGACAATTATGCAGTCTCTTCCCACGATCAGTATTTTTCAGTTCTTGCACGACTGTCACTTTGTATGGGAAAAGTTCTAATTGTGTCCTTACAGTTGTGTGGGCCGTTCGACACTAACATCGATTTCTTGGGCGAATTTTCTTACTGACTTGTTTGGACTCATGGACATTTTACCGGAAATATCGAGTAGTTTATCCTCAGACAAAACGCTTGGACGACCACTTGTCGTTGCATCTGTCACTGAACCCGTACTTCGAAATTTGTTAGTCAAATCTAGCACAGTATCGCGATGTGGGAGCGTTGTTTCCGGGAAAACTGAATTAAATGTTTGACGAACAGAAACTGTGTATTTGCCGCCAGCTTTGAACACTTGTTCGACTAAAAACACACGTTCTTCAATAGTTAGCATTTTAACAGTGACAAAAACGAAACAAACGAACAAAGGAACTAAATTTAAACGTTCACGACAACACGTGACGACACACACCAACGATGCTACTGACGCTGGCTGAGATAAACGAAACAGTGGAATGTTGGGAGAGTCCACTTGAAGGGAAGTAACCCAAGCAGGCGAACAATCATACGGCACGCGTGGCTAACAATCACACGGCACTGCGTAGAGATTTTTTGAACACCCCGTACTAACAGATATGAAATTATTTTACAACATTATGTTCTACATTGACGAAAAAAAAGATCTCTACAGTAAAAAAACATCATTGTAGACTAGTAAAACTCTGGAAACGGCCGGCTGCAGTGGCCGAGCGGTTCTAGGCGCTACAGTCTGGAACCGCGCGGCCGCTACGGCCGCAGGTTCGAATCCTGCCTCGGGCATGGATGTGTCTAAGATTGGTGGACGTATGTTCTTATTTGATTTTTGCTATTATTTTGGATAGGAAGTGCTCCGCAGCGTGAAACGACGTCATGAACCAACAAAAGCTGCCACGCAAACAGTGATTCGTATTAGCTACTTATCGTAACACTGTCTGAACGAGCGCCGTCTGTCACCTACACAATGTTGATATGAACACTGCTCGCATATATTGAAACAAGTCGGACAGAAGCCCTCGGCAACACAACTCGAGAAAGTCATGCCCACGACTCCCACAATAAGTCCTGCACTATCCCCAAAACTCTTTGATGAGTGTGGAATTTCAGCTTTGATGTTACGATTTTAGTCTTCATAGTAACAGTGCCAAAACTGTAGGTATGCAGTTACAGGGTCATTGCCAAGATTCGTCATTCTACTGCTACGAGTAAAGCTTCGTCTGCTGCCTCAAGATGTTCCTGTTGAAGGAATAGAATGTAACTGTATGGGCGACAGGCAATATTCAAGGTCCAGCATAACAAGTGTGGAGAGAAACACTACGGACGATATTGTTCAAGGTCCAGCACTACAACAGTTCCGTGTGAGGAGGAAACAATATTTATTACGCCACGTCTTCGATGCGCTAGTTCCATTTGTACTTACAACGAGAAGTTGCAGGATGTGACATATTTCCTCGTCTTTTGTTACAGTTCTGAAACTCCCTAAGCCGACAGATTACAGCAGTCGGACCGCCTACTGCGTCGGATCATTGTGAAAATTCATACAAGATACTAAATTTATTTTCTTGCATAATATTACCGTACAATTAGAAACATTACACTGCAAACAAGACATGAGATGAACTGGATAACGTTCTTAGAGTTTCACGCAGCTGCTTTGCTGATATCTGGTTGTGAGATCACCAGAGCATAAGATAGAGCATTAGCGGTATGGAGAGACATGTGGACAAATAGAGGAGGTGCGCTTCAGTCGTTTACGAGACAGGATAGGTTATCGCGCTGTTTTCGCCACGTGTCTCGCTGGAGACGGCGGTACTTATAGCGCCGGATATAGACATACAGTCTATTTCTCGGAAAAGGGCTGGGAAAAGTACGACCGCAGCAAACATAATTTTACTG
Source organism: Schistocerca piceifrons (assembly GCF_021461385.2). Classification (NCBI taxonomy): domain Eukaryota; kingdom Metazoa; phylum Arthropoda; class Insecta; order Orthoptera; family Acrididae; genus Schistocerca; species Schistocerca piceifrons. The sequence continues at coordinate 753,797,331 of NC_060140.1, forward strand.
GAAGAACTCTCTGGTATGTTTCAGTTTTACGTAATTTTCCAAGTCCTTTTACTGTTACCAGCCGGAGGTTCATAGACACGTCAGACTCCAAAACTTGTGTATTACCTATTATCGAACTCATGCATCTCTAACGTATATAAAGGGAGGTTCAGAGAGAGCGCCTGTTTTGAAACGGCTGGTTAATTATTGTTTGTCGGTTGGTGACACTGTTTTGATTCATTGCTATTATCAGGAATTTTCCGATTGTTGACTCAGTTCGAATTTCCAGAATTCGGTGTCTAATCATGAGGCAGTTCACTTGTGCGCCATGTGTGCTGATCGTGAAAACATTTTATCACTGTGGAGAAAGTTATGCAGCAAGCGTCAGGCGATTTCAGACGAATCTAGGGCGTATTGAGGCATCAAATGAATCAGAAGTTAACAGACTTATGAAAAAGTTCTTTGAGATGGGTTGAACAGTAAACCGTAAAAGTCCTTGGCGTCGTCATTCTGGCCAAAGTGGGCAGAACGTTGCGGTTGTTCGTGACAGTGCGGCTGTTAGTCCAATGAATTCTCCAATGCGGAGAATTCTCCGGTATGATTTCCGTTACCACCCTTCTAAAATACAGCTGACGCAGCAGCTGAAAGTGACGGAACACCGGAAGAGACGACAGTTTGTTGACTGGGTCCCGAGAGCACGACAGGACGACGACAGCTTCGCGTACAAAATCATCTTCAGTGATGAAGCTCATTTCCACTTAAATGGTTTTGTGAACGAGACAAACTGCCGCATCTAGGGGTTAGAAAATCCTTGCATTATCCAACAAAGGTAAAAACATCCACAACCAGTGACAGTTTGGTGCGGCTTTTGGTCGGGAGGGGTGATCGGCCCGTATTTTTTTGAAGGTGAGGCATACATTTTGTGCAAAGCTAATAATCAGTGGTCATCAAGGTCATGTGACTTAAATCGTTGTGACTTTTTCGTTTGGGGTCATTTAAGTCGGTGGTGTATGCCAATAAACGCAGAAACATCCACGACTTGAAGGAGTTGTCAGCGAAATGGATGTGGAAACTTGCGCAGTCATAATGCGTTTCCTCTCTCCCACATATATCCTTTACCGTCTCATTAATTCTCACTTCTCCTCATCCTCCCTGAATACCTCCAAAACTCCTACACTATTCACAAATTACTCCACCCATTGTCTCCTCTTTGATCACCAATTCTGGTATGCAGCCACACCTTCAGAAACACGTCTTACCGTCCTTGCACCTATACACACTCCACGTCCTGTCCCAACGCAACTCCAACCAACTCCCACTCCCAGACAATGAGCGCCACCCCCATATTTATCTTTCTTACCAATATTTACTCTTTCCTACCTGTGGCACTACCCATCACGGCTCCTCTCGTCCTTTCCCTATCCAAACACTCATTTCCCTCTCCAAAATCACACACACACACAGTGATGGATTTCCAGCTTAATGGGACAGAAGTAAGAGCTTCAGTTAGTCATGTAATTGAAAAGATGCTAAGTTTCAAACAAATGTGGTTCATTGTGTTTAGTAAGTCTTGCTACATCAATGCAAAAAACGAAACGAAAGAAAAATTTGGAGAAGGAATTAAAGTTCTGAGAGGAAGAAATACAAACTCTGAAGCTTGCCAGAGACACTTTAATTCTGTCAGACACAGCAAAGGACTTGGTGGAGCAGCTGAACGGAATGGACAGTTTCTTGAAAGAAGGATGTAAGATGAACGTCAACAAAAGCGATACAAGGGTAAAGGAATGTACTGGAATTAACAAGTAATGGATTTGATGAGTATTACTATTTGGGCAATAAAATAAATTACGATGGCCGAAGTAGGGTGATATAAAATGTACACAGGCAATAGAAAGGGAAGTGTTCTTGAAGATGAGAAATTTGTTATCATCAAATATAAATTTAAGTGTTGGGAAGTCTTTTCTAAAGACTGGAATGTAGAGGTGTGCGGAAGTGAATCACGGACGGCCGATACACAGTGAAGGCAGCAAGAGAATCGAAGCTTTAGAAACGTGATGCCACAGAAGAACGCTTAAGATTATATGAATAAATCACGTACCTGTTGAGGAGGCACTGAACAGATTTGGGAAGAAAATAAATTTGTGGCGCAATCTGACTAAAAGAAGGGATCGGTTGATAGGACACGTTGTGAGACACCAAGCGATAGTCAGCTTAATATTTTAGGGAATTTTGGGGGTAAAAATTTCAGAAGAAGACAAAGAGACGAGTACAGTTGGCAGATTCAGAGGGATGTGAGTTTTAGTAGGTATTGGAAGATGAAGAGTATTGAACAGGATATAATGACGTGGAGAACTGCATCAAATCAGTCTTCAGACTGAAGATCACACCACCACCACAACCACCACCACCACCAACAACAAGAACAACAAACACAACAACAGTTACTAATACTACTACTACTGCAAAATGATAGTGGTGAAATATCTCAGAGTGCTGTAAAACTATAACTGACAATGAACCCATTCAGAGGTAAGTGGTTGAAATAAATGGTATCTTTAACATACTGAAGCAATATTGTATTTCTTGTTCAGGTGTGGCACCGGTGAAATCTGAGCACACGCGGATCCAAGGTAGTGGAGACGGAGGGGGCCGAGAAGGTCATGAACCTCTCCCCCCCTTTTCTAACAATAGCCGCTTCACTACAATCGCTTACATTTTTTACTTAAATCATTTCCTAAATTACTCTGCCAACTTTCGGAGAACAAACTAGCATGAAATCTAAGCATTCTAGAAAATTATAAGCTGCTTTAACACAATACCAGTTGCTTGCTCGAGTACGTGGATGGTCTCGCTGCCTGATGGGCTGTAAAAACCTTTCCAGGGTAACGTTTCCTTCTAATATAAAAGTCCTCTAGTACGCTGATGATTTACGTATTTACGTTTCATCCCTATGGGTTATTTATTGTCACTTAACGACGCAATGACAGCACTCCATGCATGGTCACTAGAAACGGAACTCATGCTACCAAAAGATGTATCACAAAGAAGGAGCTGACATCGACAACAGATATGACTGTTGCTGCATAGCTCGAGTAGTAAACCATGTGTCAGATTCCTAGAACTGTGTCTAAACAGGAGATTATCGTGGTCCGACACATAGAATAAGTAACGTTAAAAAGCGGGGGAGAGCTGTATATCCTCGGATCCATCTCACACACACACAGGCGGGATCTGCGCCAGATACTCTCCTGATCCTCTACACACCATTAACACGCTCTGTGCTAGACAGTGCGAATAAATCTTACGGGAGCTTGCCAAACTCCGTAAGACAAACTGGACCAGCTACAACACAGAACAATGAGAACATGTTTCGGTGCCTTGTCGACATCACCGACCAACGTACTCCCTGTCGAAGGAAAACAAAGTACAATCCACATTCGGCAACAGTTATTTGCAAAAAAAAGTCTTAGTAAAACGACACTCGGACCCCAAAAACCAGACGACCAGGAAAATACTACTGCTAGGTCAGCTCCTATAAAAAAAGCAAGAACCTGTAACGAACCAGTGAGACCTCACAATGGTAAGCCTACATTTCCCCAAAGTTGGCTACATCTCCTCACTTTACAGTGAATTTTACATACGTTACTGATTTTTTGCATTGTTGCTTCAGTGATGTCTGGGCATGATGGCGGATGCATTTGCAGCTACAAGACAACAGTTAAAATCATATTTTAATAATGTTAAAGTACATTACATTGATTCCAAGAGCCCAAACCCGGTTTCACTTTGTAACCTCCCCACAAAAAATAATAAAAATGAATAAAATGAATATTATTGGGTTATGATTCTGATTTTAGTGTAACCTCAGAACAAAATTGGTTCTTTCACATTTAACCTCCATACAAAATTTGTTTCCCATTTAATGTACGCACAAAATTCTTTTCTCATTTAATGTCAGTTCGAAACAGAAAAATTCCTAAACCTCGTAATAAAAAATAAATTCAGTAACCTGGTAAATTTTGGGCGACAGCACTGCTGCGTCATGGCCCTGTAAGATCATTCTGAATAAAAAAAGGAAAATTCTTACCTCAATAAAAACGGCGAATATATCTGCTCTTATATAAAATTTTTCCGGCACAGCTCTGTGCAATGCTGGCAGATAGATTTGTCATTTATGAAAGGAAGCAACTGATTTTTCTTTTGCAACAATAGGAATGATCATGGATTGGAGAAATTAGTAAATTCTTTAAATTGAAATGAATGCTTGTTAAAAATTACTTTATATCACAAAGATTATTATTAGGACATTTTTAAAACATTTACTTGGGAGTTCACATAATATTACTAGATATGCGCGAGGCTGCTTTTTTACCTTATACAATAATACTCAGACTCCGGCGTCGCAGCACCGCGACCGGCCCAGCCAACACGATACACTATACCAGACCAGAGCAGACTCCAGACAAGCGCAGACAAGCGCAGACTAGCGACAACTTACTGCTACAGCTACACAGTTCCTACTCAGTCAACACTGCTCTCTGGTCAGCGATTCTGTTATACCTTGCATATCGCAGGCAGCGCATGAGCAATACATCGAAATTACATCTGCTCGGAGCTCTTACATAACATTACATCTGCATTACATCTGCTCGGACCTCTTACAACATGCCAACAGCACGTAAGTTAAACACTGGAAGTATTTAAATGAAACTGTTGGAAACTCTAGCAACGAAATAGCAGATAACAAAACATTCGCAGAAAAACGGAGTAAGGCATACGCAATTATCTGGAATATGTAAGTAGGCTGTTTATGTTTTCTCTATGTAAGTAGGCTGTTTATGTTTTCTCTATGTAAGTAGGCTGTTTATGTTTTCTCTATGTAAGTAGGCTGTTTATGTTTTCTCTATGTAAGTAGGCTGTTTATGTTTTCTCTATGTAAGTAGGGTGTTTATGTTTTCTTATTGGCAACGTTACGTAGCGCTCAATATGAAAATCACTGGCTGTGCTGTGTGCAGTCTGTGGCTAGTTTGCATTGTTGTCTGCCATTGTAGTGTTGGGCAGCGGCAGCTGGCTGTGAACAGCGCGTAGCGTTGGGCAGTTGGAGGTGAGCCGCCAGCAGTGGTGGATGTGGGGAGAGAGATGGCGGAGATTTGTAATTTGTCATGAACTGATATATATATTATGACTTGTGATGATATTAAGGTAAATACATTGTTTGTTCTCTATTAATATCTTTCATTTGCTAACTATCCCTATCAGTAGTTAGTGCCTTCAGTAGTTTGAATCTTTTATTTAGCTGGCAGTAGTGGCGCTCGCTGTATTGCAGTAGCTTGAGCAGCGAAGATTTTTGTGAGGTAAGTGATTTGTGAAAGGTATAGGTTAATGTTAGTCAGGGCCCATTCTTTTGTACGAATTATTGAAAGTCAGATTGCGTTGCGCTAACAAAATATTGTGTGTCAGGTTAAGCACAGTCATGTAGAAATGTTCAAAGGGTACGTTTCAAATATATACAACAAGAAATCGCTGTTCATCAAAGCCAAACTTTGTCACTGGCAGATAGTCGTTTTTATAAAAGTACGCTATGCAACGAAGACGCTGTCATTAACAACCAACGTCAAAGACGTCGAGAAAATATAAAGACGTATACTGAGAAAAATATTTGGCCCGTATACTGAGAAAAATATTTGGCCCCAAGATTCAAGATAGTATCTGGGTACGCAAAAGCTCGGAAGAACCGTATTCGCTGACTGAGCGGTTCACCTCACTTGCACAGAAAAGATGTATGTAATTTTACGGTCATGTACCACGAATGGAAGATTCTATCTTCACCAAGAAAGTCTTCCACGTCATCAACGGAACCCGACAATATAAAATACGGTAGACATTCAAAGAAACCTCACAGAAATCTGTATTGACACAATGACACGTACAGGGACTACATACAGGCAGAAAGTCAATACACATAACTTCAAACCCGAAAACAGGGAAGAAGGAATTTGAAAGTTGAAACTACGGGGATGTAAGAAAGAAGACAGACCGAAAATGAAAGGATGAGGAAGTTTTGGGAAAAGAAGAAGTGCTAATTAGCGGCTCCGCATCCTCTTTAGAAATATAGGCCTATTAATGAGTGTTGGTGCATATAAAAACAATGATACTGTTTTGAAGCTAATCTGAAACAGAAGCTTATGACTAGTCCTGATTTATCAATGTTACTGCCACTCAGCTTTGGATACACTGTTTTAGAAAAAGTCCATTTTCAGACAGTGGGTAATAATTTTTTCTTTCGGACCTACTATGACACAAGTATCGTGTGCAAAAGGAATCACTTATGCTTAGTCAATGTCAAGTGCAATGTGAAATAGGAGTGGACCCAAAATTGAAGTGGGCCCAAAAGTGTACAGTTCGGCACTCCCTTAATGATTCAAGGTTGTTTGAATTGTGCATCACAAATTATTACATTCTATTTGTTAAGTATGACTCAAGCCATCTATTCGTAAAGCCAATAATTCCATAAACTTTTTCTCAGAGAGTAGTATCATTTACGCAATCAAAGGCATTGGAAAGGGCACAGGATATACCAACTGGCAATATTTTATTATTTAAGGCTTGTAATATTGATGAATTAAAAATGAGAATATCGGCAAGCTTTACTGAGGAGGGTGGTGAGGGGGGTGACAAGGGGGGGGGGGGGTACAGAGACGTTGACAAACTGTTTCTTGAAGTAGACTTATTTTAAAAATTTACATTTGACATGCATTTGTGTACTAACTAGGGCATATTTTATATTGAACTCAGTGACGGCACGAAACCACATAATCGTCAGTAAGGCATGCGGTCTGAGGCTTCGAGTCCTCCCTCGGGCATGAGTGTGTATGTTGTCCTTAGCGTAAGTTAATTTATGTTAGGTTAAGTAGTGTGTAGTTTTAGGGGCTGATGAACTCAGCAGTTTTATCCCAAAGGCCTTACCACAAATCTCCATTTTTTTAAAAAATCTTTAGTCTTTCGGAAACAGTTCGTTTGTGAACTCATTTTTACAGTGTACTGTTTGATTCTCCTATCAACCGCTCGAGTAGCCGCGCGCTTTAACGCGACCGCTACCGTGATTGGATGTGTGCCGGCGTCGTATGGTGCCACCCGGACGATTCGGTGTGCCGACCAGCCTGGACGTGGATTTTGGGCAGTTTTCCACATCAAACTTGGTGAATACAGGAATTTTTCCCATGTTCCGCCTCAAATTACCGACATGCAAACATTTTGAGCATTTTCTCACAATTGAATCAGCAGCTTTGATACACATTATGTAAATTGAAGTTGGAGGGGGATGAAAGGAATGGAAATGAAAGGAATTCATGATGTGAACTGCGTCGCGACCTCATGCGGAGTCAGCCGCGACGAGAGATATGTGTGCCGGACCAGATAGATGGAGCTAGGAGGTAATGTGTGTCGGCCGAGGAGTGTGCCCAGACATTCCACGCAATTGTAGTAAATACTGTGTCTGGGTGACGCAGCGGTTAACGTAAGTGCTTAGTAAGCAGGAGATCCTTGAGTCAGATCCCAGTCCAGCACACATTTTCAGTAGCCACTGCTGACTCCGCGTAAAGTCACGGTGGACATGACATCACTAATTCCTTCCTTCCATCTTCAGTTTACATTTGATGAATGGAGTGCTGCACGAGGTACTACTGAGTTGCCTACCCAATACCCAGACATTAGTCCCATGAATTCTCCAGTCTGGGGTGTAAAAAAAAGATTTATTCCGGGAAGGTTCGCGATGTTGAGAATTTGATGGAACGTATCCAATAAGAACTTGAAAACCCACAGTCCCCGTATATTGGGGACAAAATTTGTAAATCTGTGTTGAGAGGATGCAATTTTTGCTTAGAACAGCGTGGAAACCACTTTGAGCATCTTTTGTTCACGTATTTCTGTGTTATTTACAAACATATATATTTTAATTTGTTTAATTTATTGAATTAAAAGCATTTTTGACAACTGGCTTATGGCATACTCAGTATTTCTCGTCGCTGAGCACACTTGTAGAACGCGAAACGTGCGTGGTAGAACGTAAATTACGTCTATTCAGTTTCACACGGAGGTAACCTCAAAACAATCGGGAAGGAAAAACTGTTTTCTACATCTACATCTACATCCATACTCCGCAAGCCACCTGACGGTGTGTGGCGGAGGGTACCTTGAGTACTTCTATCGGTTCTCCCTTCTATTCCAGTCTCGTATTGTTCGTGGAAAGAAGGATTGTCGGTATGCCTCTGTGTGGGCTCTAATCTCTCTGATTTTATCCTCATGGTCTCTACGCGAGATATACGTAGGAGGGAGCAATGTACTGCTTGACTCGACTCCTCGGTGAAGGTATGTTCCCGAAACTTCAACAAAAGCCCGTACCGAGCTACTGAGTGTCTCTCCTGCAGAGTCTTCCACTGGAGTTTATCTGTAATCTCCGTAACGCTTTCGCGATTACTACATGATCCTGTAACGAAGCGCGCTGCTCTCCGTTGGATCTTCTCTATCTCTTCTATCAACCCTCTCTGGTACGTATCCCACACTGCTGAGCAGTATTCAAGCAGTGGGCGAACAAGTGTACTGTAACCTACTTCCTTTGTTTTCGGATTGCATTTCCTTAGGATTCTTCCAATGAATCTCAGTCTGGCATCTGCTTTACCGACAATCAACTTTATATGATCATGCCATTTTAAATCACTCCTAATGCGTACTCCCGGATAATTTATGGAATTAACTGCTTCCAGTTGCTGACCTGCTATATTGTAGCTAAATGATATGAGATCTTTCTTTCTATGTATTCGCAGCACATTAAACTTGTCTACACTGAGATTCAATTGCCATTCCCTGCACCATGCGTCAGTTCGTTGCCGATCCTCCTGCATTTCAGTACAATTTTCCATTGTTACAATCTCTCGATATACTACAGCATCATCCGCAAAAAGCCTCAGTGAACTTCCGATGCCATCCACAAGGTCATTTATGTATATTGTGAATAGCAATGGCCCTACGACACTCCCCTGCGCCACACCTGAAATCACTCTTACTTCAGAAGACTTCTCTCCATTGAGAATGACATGCTGCGTTCTGTTATCTAGGAACTCTTCGGTCCAATCACACAATTGGTCTGATAGTCCATATGCGGAAGCCAAGAAACACTGCATCTACCTGGGAACCCGTGTCTATGGCCCTCTGAGTCTCGTGGACGAATAGCGCGAGCTGGGTTTCACACGATCGTCTTTTTCGAAACCCATGTTGATTTCTACAGAGAAGATTTCTAGTTTCCAGAAAAGTCATTATACTCGAACATCATACGTGTTCCAAAATTCTACAACTGATCGACGTTAGAGATATAGGTCTATAGTTGTGCACATCTTTAATACGAAGATACGAAGTGCAACAGTTTTCCGTTGTTGAGAACGGCTCCCGCTACGGTGCTCGTAACTAATTCCTGCAGTGGCGTCAGTCCCCGTGCTCTGCACCTGCTGACCCAGTTCCCGCCACGTAACCTGCTGACGTCACGAGCGGCTGCATAACGCGGCGATCCGCGCAGCAGACGGGACGAGCCGCTTCTCCGTTACCCATCGCGACGTGTGTACAGTTTTAACGGATATGTAGCGGCGAGCCGGAGAGAGAGAAAGAAAAAGGACGAGCGCGCGAGGGAAAAACCTCCCTAGGTGGGGACGTTATATAATAGGTGCTGTGGCAACGGCTAATCGGCGCCGTCTGTTACTTCGTACCGCGAGCTAGCGGCGCCAGACGAGGATATGTAAATGACTGGCGCCGGAGTAGGAGAGGGAAGGCGAAAAAGTGGGGGAGAGGCGCTGGAGGAGAGAGAGAGGGACGGGGAGAGCGAGCGGCGGGGAACGGCAGAGGTAATATGACGAAAGAGCGCGATTTTAAAACCGCACAGGGAGAAATAAAAAGCGATGTATGCAGCAGTAGGGAAGCAAATGAGGCGTGCCGGTCGACCTTCGCGCGGCTGCTGGCTGTCGCTCGTGCCTTCACCGCGCCGATTGCCGGAAACATTCATCAGGAGCACGCGACCCACGCGAGGAGAGGATAGACTGGGGCCAGCTCAGCCGAAAAGCCCCGCGCGGCCCGCGTCACGGCTGCTGCCAGTAGCTGCTACTGGTAGGTTGTAGTGGGCTGGATGCCGCTGCCCGCGTGCGACTGTTACGCACTGCGAGGCCGAGCGCACAGTCACAGGCACGCAGTGGGCGTCGCCCGCCCGGAACTGACACAGGCGGAAGTTGCGAGACCGAAGGGATGCCGACGCTGCAGGGGCCGCCGTGGACGATCTGTCTTGCGCAGGCTGACAGCTCCCTGCTTTAACATTAAGGGGAGGTTCACTATCTTTGGCCCGAAAAAAGCATGTTCGTTGAGAATTTTTTCCTCGGGATGTGTTTTAGATATCAATGTCAAATTTGTTCAAAATGTTTATCGATATTTCCTCTACAAACTGGAATTTTGTCGACCGGAAATGTACACTCCTGGAAATTGAAATAAGAACACCGTGAATTCATTGTCCCAGGAAGGGGAAACTTTATTGACACATTCCTGGGGTCAGATACATCACATGATCACACTGACAGAACCACAGGCACATAGACACAGGCAACAGAGCATGCACAATGTCGGCACTAGTACAGTGTATATCCACCTTTCGCAGCAATGCAGGCTGCTATTCTCCCATGGAGACGATCGTAGAGATGCTGGATGTAGTCGTGTGGAACGGCTTGCCATGCCATTTCCACCTGGCGCCTCAGCTGGACCAGCGTTCGTGCTGGACGTGCAGACCGCGTGAGACGACGCTTCATCCAGTCCCAAACATGCTCAATGGGGGACAGATCCGGAGATCTTGCTGTCCAGGGTAGTTGACTTACACCTTCTAGAGCACGTTGGGTGGCACGGGATACATGCGGACGTGCATTGTCCTGTTGGAACAGCAAGTTCCCTTGCCGGTCTAGGAATGGTAGAACGATGGGTTCGATGACGGTTTGGATGTACCGTGCACTATTCAGTGTCCCCTCGACGATCACCAGTGGTGTACGGCCAGTGTAGGAGATCGCTCCCCACACCATGATGCCGGGTGTTGGCCCTGTGTGCCTCGGTCGTATGCAGTCCCGATTGTGGTGCTCACCTGCACGGCGCCAAACACGCATACGACCATCATTGGCACCAAGGCAGAAGCGACTCTCATCGCTGAAGACGACACGTCTCCATTCGTCCCTCCATTCACGCCTGTCGCGACACCACTGGAGGCGGGCTGCACGATGTTGGGGCGTGAGCGGAAGACGGCCTAACGCTGTGCGGGACCGTAGCCCAGCTTCATGGAGACGGTTGCGAATGGTCCTCGCCGATACCCCAGGAGCAACAGTGTCCCTAATTTGCTGGGAAGTGGCGGTGCGGTCCCCTACGGCACTGCGTAGGATCCTACGGTCTTGGCGTGCATCCGTGCGTCGCTGCGGTCCGGTCCCAGGTCGACGGGCACGTGCACCTTCCGCCGACCACTGGCGACAACATCGATGTACTGTGGAGACCTCACGCCCCACGTGTTGAGCAATTCGGCGGTACGTCCACCCGGCCTCCCGCATGCCCACTATACGCCCTCGCTCAAAGTCCGTCAACTGCACATACGGTTCACGTCCACGCTATCGCGGCATGCTACCAGTGTTAAAGACTGCGATGGAGCTCCGTATGCCACGGCAAACTGGCTGACACTGACGGCGGCGGTGCACAAATGCTGCGCAGCTAGCGCCATTCGACGGCCAACACCGCGGTTCCTGGTGTGTCCGCTGTGCCGTGTGTGTGATCATTGCTTGTACAGCCCTCTCGCAGTGTCCGGAGCAAGTATGGTGGGTCTGACACACCGGTGTCAATGTGTTCTTTTTTCCATTTCCAGGAGTGTAGAAGAGCAAAGCCGGAAGTGCCGTCGGAACGAAACAAAATTCCGATGTAGACCTCCACTCGCGATATGTCACAGGTCAACCGGCTCGTCTGAAATCAAAACTGAGTTGACGTTAGCGAGGTATATGAGATTCTTTAGGAGTTGTACCTCGCTTAAGTTATTTGGACCATAGGAAACAAAATGGCGCCCATTTGGAGAAAATCGGTTTTTTTAATCGATTTTTCGAATTCGTTCGAAAAGGAAAAAGTATTTATAGTTGATGGATCGGAATAAAAGTGATACAACTCCTAGACAACCTACACTACTGGCCCTTAAAATTGCCACACTACGAAGATGACATGCTACAGACGCGACATTTAACCAACAGGAAGAAAATGTTGTGATATGCAAACGATTAGCTTTTCAGAGCATTCACACAAGGTTGGCGCCGATGGCGACACCTACAACGTGCTGACATGAGGAAAGTTTCCAACCGATTTCTCATACACAAACAGCAGTTGACCGGCGTTGCCTGGTGAAACGTTGTTGTGTTGCCTCGTGTAAGGAGGAGAAATGCTTACCATCACGTTTCCGACTTTGGTGAAGGTCGGATTGTAGCCTATCGTGATTGCGGTTTATCGTATCGCGACGTTGCTGCTCGCGTTGGTCGAGATCCAATGACTGTTAGCAGAATATGGCATCAGTGGGTTCAGGAGGGTAACACGGAACGCCGTGCTCGATCCCAACGGCCTCGTATCACTAGCAGTCGAGATGACAGGCATCTTATCCGCACGGCTGTAACGGATCGTGCAGCCACGTCTCGATCCCTGAGTCAACAGATAGGGACATTTGCATGACAACAACCATCTGCACTAATAGTTCGACGACGTTTGCAGCAGCATGGACTATCAGCTCGGGGACTATGGCTGCGGCCACCCTTGACGCTGCATCACAGAGAGTGAGCGCCTGCGACGGTGTACTCAACGATGAACCTGGGTGCACGAATGGCAAAACGTCATTTTTTCGGATGAATCCAGGTTCTGTTTACAGCATCATGATGGTCGCATCCGTGTTTGGTGACATCGCTCTCAACGCACATTGGAAGCGTGTATTCGTCATCGCCATACTGGCGTATCACTCGGCGTGATGGTATGGGGTGCCATTGGTTACACGTCTCGGTCACCTCTTGTTCGCATTGACGGAACTTTGAACAGTGGACGTTACGTTTTGAGATGTGTTACGACCCGCGGCTCTACCCTTCATTCGATCCCTGCGAAACCCTTCATTTCAGCAGGATAATGCACGACCACATGTTGCAGGTCCTGTGCAGGTCTTTCTGGATACAGAAAATGTTCGACTGCTGCCCTGCCAGCACATTCTCCAGATATCTCATCAGTTGAAAACGTCTGGTTAATGGTGGCCGAGCCACTGGCTCGTCACAATACGCCAGTCACTACTCTTGATGAGTTGTGGTATCGTGTTGAAGCTGCATGGGCAGCTGTACCTGTATACGCCATCCAGGCTCTGTTTGACTCAATGCCCAGGGGTATCAAGGCCGTTAATACGGCCGGAGGTGGTTGTTCTGGGTACTAATTTCTCAAGATCTATGCACCCAAATTGCGTGAAAATGTAATTACATGTCAGTTCTAGTATAATATATTTGTCCAATGAATACCCGTTTATCATCTGCATTTCTTCTTGGTGTAGCAATTTTAATGGAAACAAAGATTCGTGCCAATCGGTTCAGTATATTTGAAGTTACCATATCAAGCTATAAGAGAACGTCATTTCGAGAAAAACTCGTTTGAAGGTTTGACTAAAGATAAATGCAATATTATGCAACGTACGTTCAATCTGCTATTCCGGGCACATAAACTAATCCTTCCTCTTCCTCATAGAGGGCGTTCTGCTCGATCTGGGCCATCCTGCGCTGCTCCAGAGCCGCTCGTACGACCATCCTGTGGTCGTCCGAATGCTTGGCGAACTGCGTCGTATAGAGTCCCAGGGTGACGTTCATCGTTGATATGGTCATCACAATTACTGAATACCCTTCGTTGAAGCTGCTCACTGCCAGGAATGTCACAATCTCCATAGTCTTCGCACCAGAATGCAAATGCTTGGGGACAAACTTCCAAACATACGCGTCCAAACTTTCATTTGAATTTTGTGTGTTTCCTCCCAAGCACCGGTACAATAACTCGTCCTCCGAAAGATGAAAACTAGTGCGTGAAGCAGGCCGATTTCAGGCAGGTGCATTATTTTGTTCAACCATGAATAACAAACATTTCCGTTCCGCATTCGGAAAAACCGTTTCAGGGGTGGATTCCAAACACTTTTATGGATCCAAAAATGCAATTTAAGAAAATCGACTTTTTGAACCAAAAGATGGTAAACCTCCCCTTAACATCAGTTGCAGAGCAGAAGTGGAAAACGTTCAAAGTCCAAAATCTCACATTCGTCAGGAGGGGGGGAAAAATAGCTCCCTGCGAAAAGGAATTTCGCTCTGAGTGTTCCTTACATACTTAATAATGTATGTAGACAGCATACTCACTTCAGAAATCGAGAATCGCCACCATTTTTGCCTGCTATCGACACTGACACTGGCAGCATATCAGTCCCGGGAAATTCAAGACTTTCTAGAATGTATAAGTTTTGATGAGTGAGTTTGCGAATATCAAAATATCTGACATAAATGGCATAAACTCCATTGACTCAGAAGCTTACATTTATAACACCACCAGGGAACTGTAGTCCTTTGTATGCGACATACATTTCAACTCGATACGTATATCCGCTTCTGAGAAGAAAAGGGGTCTTAGCAGACGGACAGAGAGACATTCGGATACGAAATGACAGAAAGAATATGTTTTTCATGTTACATAATTACAAATTAACATTTGCCGGACTTTTTTCCTTTACTTGTACTGTGAACCTTGCTTCTTGCCAAATTTAATGATTCTAGGTCAACGGTAAGTACCCTATACGTCTTGAAGAGTGAGTTTGCGTATATTTCGACTTCATTGACTTCAGGGCTAACATTTATTACACCGCTATGGTTCTATGCACCTTAGTACGTGATATAAGTTTCAACATGATACGTGTACCTGTTTCTGATAAAACAGAGGTCTTAACAGACGGACAGACCGACAGATGTGATAGAAAAAATATGTTCTTCTTTCTGTATAATTGCATATAACACTTTTCGGTTTTTTTCCCCATTACTTGTACTGTGAAACCTTGCTTAATGCCATATTTCATGACTGTATGTCAACTGTAAGTACTCTATAGGTTTTGAAGATTGAGTTTCAGTATCTTAAGATTACACTGACATAAAAGTTTACATTTATTACACCATTAAGTAACTATAGGCTTTATTATGTGACACAGATTTCAACTTGATAAGTCTACTCGCTCCTAAGAAAAACGGTTTTTAGCAATCAGACAACAGACAGACAGACAGACAGACGGAACGACGGACAAAAATTTACCCTATAAGGGTCCCGTTTTTACCTGTCGAGACACGAAACCCTCAAACACTGTATGTACATAACTTACTTGCATTCAAAAAATTGAGAGGCTCTTCTGATTCCACAGTATTATGCTGATCACCTCATCGCAGCAACAAATAATGAGGTAAATTAGAAAATAAATAATTTATTAACAACGTTCTGTATGACACACCAGGGAACTGACTGGTTGTAAGCTCCAATACGAAAGCGTTTCTGCATGATGCCATCTTGCTTTGAGCTTTAATTGTTTTATTTTACTATTGCAGTTTGGCATGGAGCCATTTTCAAGCGCCTACGAAACATAATACGACGTAATGAGAACAATGTAAAGTGGGATTAACAGTACGTACAACCAGTTCTGTTAGCCTGTTGATATTCATATAGTTACAAGATCTTGACTTAAAGGTTTACGTTGGGCAGAGATAAAAACGTAATATGTACATCGAAGAACAACTATTCAGTGATACTAGTCAATATTCCATTTTATGTATTGCAGTTCTGGGTGGACTGTATATAACCACACATATAAAAGTCTGCACTTACAATAAATTAGGGTAAATGTGCAAAACAAATGAACAAATTTTTATTTCTGATGTCTGTTCATTGAGTACGTATTATGGCCGTTCCCTGAAAGCACTATAAATTTCATTTTCTTCGAGAGTATCCATTAAGCTGCCTTTCTCTGTCATTTGTAGTACCTATAAAGATTTCTCGATGCTGCTGCTTTTATAACTGTAGTTCTGTAGGTGTGCACTGAATGAAGACTTACATTTATCGCTTATGTTTGTATGATCTCTGAATCTCACTAGAAACATCTACCTGTTTGCCCCACATAGAAATTTCCACATTCTCCATGACTCTACAGAAGCTGTGGGCCATATTAAAAGAATGTAAGGAAGTATTTGTTTCAAGAGCAATTAATACTGAGGTACTACGTAGTAACTGTGGCAACACAGGTACAGAAATACAACAGTAATGTTTAACTATTGAACCTGTAGTCAACAAAAACTATTTCTCATACCATTTACATTTTCTGTAGGAGTAGAGCAAAATTAAATTCAAAGTAAAAGTGTTGGCTTCCCACACAAGTCTGTGCCTACGATCAAATGTCAAAAATATTAGTGTAGATCTCCTTGTGCTCCTGACGGAGATATGGCAACATAGTCAACAGGTCTTTATGTGTTGTAAATGGTAAGAGGGGTTCGTCTTTCGGATGAAGTAAGTCGTGCCATATATCAGCCATGGCCTTTCCTCTTTCTAATACACTGTAAAGTTTCCATCCTTCTTTTCCAGAGTTATAATTACTAATTTATATTTGAGATGAGAGACGAGACACTTTGATCATCGAGATCTTACATGTCTGCACTGACGACAAAGCTGGAGCAGTATGTTTAAACCAAAATAGTCATTTGCATGCTGCAGAATTATAAGGAATGGGATCACAGCTTTAAACGGCTCAGTAATCTCGTGTAAGTCTTACATAACAAATGTCTTACCTAGCTTTCTTTGTTTTTCTACAGTTGCAAAATTTCAGTCGCATCTCAAATAGCTGTACTCTCTCTCCAACAGCTTGTATGTTACCTCTTACATCTATCGCAGACGCAAGGTACCTGGAACATCATTGGGAAACTCTGCTTTGCAATAAGACCATCCACCATTTAGTAATGCCTGCTTAAAACGTTTCGTCCGCG
This sequence comes from Schistocerca piceifrons, assembly GCF_021461385.2. NCBI lineage: Eukaryota > Metazoa > Arthropoda > Insecta > Orthoptera > Acrididae > Schistocerca > Schistocerca piceifrons. The sequence goes on from NC_060140.1 coordinate 753,814,415, forward strand.
ATTTGGTACTTGACATGCAGGTATCGAGAACACAATAGCACTGACAATAAATTTTCTCAAAAAATTGTACTTAGAACGTTTAATGTTCTCATTCTTCACTTGATAATTGCAAAGGGACTTACTATTTACTAAACCAAACAACTGCTGTTGTATTAGAGGTATGTCGATACGGTACGGAGATATATTCGTGTGGACCAAGGGGTATGCTGAAATTGCGAGGACTGAGAAAGCAAAGCAAAGAGCACAACGAAAAATGAAATACAAGACCGATGTATTAATCCTGCAAGACGCAAGTAAAAGAAACGGGACGGCTCTGCTGCATACGTAACGATACAGTGGCCTTATGTAACGGCAACAAGCCTTAGAAAATATTGCACAACCTGGTTGACAAGAGACTAGTCCATCATAACGTATGAAATAGACATCGTCACATTACATGTACTCGTTCTTGACAAAAATAAAGTGAAACCTGCCCAGCCAGAGTGGCAACGCGTTCTTAGAATCCTCCATCGAATGTATTAACACTTTCGGCAACAGCTGTAACAGACACTCATAATTTACTTCTGGAATTCTTGTTAAAAGTTGGGATTAAGTTGTAACCGTTAAGTTGTGTGTGTTCATGTGTGTGTATATGTGTGTGCGTGTGTGTGTGTTTTTGTGTGTGTGTGTGTGAAGCTATTATACTTAAATACGTATTATCAACCATGTCAATGAAATTCTTGTCCTGAATTCCTGAGAGACTACAGAAAGGATGTACTCATTCCTTCAATGTCAAGGCCACCCTATATTTATGCTGCGTAAAGCTGAAGGTTGCTTGCCTTGTGAACGGTACACCTCTTTTTTCCTTTTTTCTTACAGTTTCGGAAGGAAAGATGATGCAGTGATTCCAACAGAGGGAACAAATGCTTGTACCACATCAAGTATGTAAAAATGAATAAAGCTACCCCCATGCAAAGGTTTGTTTTGACTGCTATGATAACTGGTCATGAAATTTTAACTACCACATACATAAAACAAAGTTGCAAGTAAAAGAAGTTAATGATAAGTTTTTCTTTGTTTTCAAGTGTGTCTACAAACGTGGTATACACTTACAACCAGGCGCCACAGTATCTTAACCAACCGCTAGACGAGACAAAATGACGTGACCCACTGATAAAGAGGGGTTGCTGCGACGACTTCTTGAAGCCTCAGGATGTGCCCTAACAAATGATAGCTTCCGCTTAACCAGTTCGATTCAACAACTTCTCATTAATTATTCAATCAACCCATCTAATCTCTAGCATTCTTCTGCATCACCATATTTCAAAAGCTTCTAGTCCCTCCTTATTTGAACTGTTTATCCTCCACGTTTCACTTACGTAGAGTACCTTTCAGAAATAAATTCCTAAATTTAAATTTATTAAAATCATTATTTTTTCTGTGACACAGACTCTAAATGATTTATAAACGAAAGCATGGGGGTAGTAGGCTGTAACGTACATGTTCTATATTGAAATCGTGCACTTAGCAAATTTCGATAATAACTCATAATCATGCATGGAGGAACATCACATTGTTGGAATATATATCCATACAGTGCCATGCATGAATAACACACTACACTACTCGCACTAACACATGGAATTACCGTGCAATATTTCGAATTACATGTTTGATTTTACAAATAACAGTTATCAGATTGAAACTTCCTGGCAGATTAAAACTGTGTGCCGGACCGAGACTCGAACTCGGGAGTTCCCAAGTTCGAGTCTCGGTCCGGCACACAGTTTTAATCTGATAGGAAATTTCATATCAGCGCACACTCCACTGCAGAGTGAAAATCTCATTCTGGAGTTATCAGATTCTTTTACTTTAAGCGTGTATGTCCAGACGTCATACTCCGTAATTACATTAGGAATAGTCCCGGTGGAGGTTCGAGGGCTCCCTCGGGCATGGGTGTGTGTGTGTTTGTCCTTAGGATAATTTAGGTTAAGTAGTGTGTAAGCTTAGGGACTGATGAGCTTAGCAGTTAAGTCCCATAGGATTTCACATACATTTACACATACACATTACGAATAAATCAACATCACAAACGTTATAACCTCACGGCAGGAATTGGTAACTCTACCGTAAGTATTACGGCTCCACAGCATCTATTACGATGTTGTCAAATATACACATATACCCAAACATTGAGAATTCTCGATAGCAAATACATAGAGCACATTACACATATTACTGGTATGCCAGACTTATTTGATGCATCGTATAAACGATAATCAGTGATTATAGACCACTCAAAGGCATACAGATAGACGTAATACAATATTTTACGCAGTACATCAAAAGAAATGTATGAAGTAGGTAAAAATGGCATAAAATATTAAAAGATGAACAATCTATTAATTTCTGGCGCGCCAGACTAGACGAATGTGTCATATAGTAGGTCATCAGTGCCTGCAGATACACAGAAACCAACCTCCTGACACTTTGTACAGAAGAGTTACCTGTTGTTGTTGTGGTCTTCAGTCCTGAGACTGGTTTGATGCAGATCTCTATGCTGCTCTATCCTGTGCAAACAAAGCAAAGCAAAAGTAAAAATTTTGTAATATTTTGAAACTATATTATCGCTGCAAACCATCAGAATCCTTTTACACGTAATGTAATATAAACTTCATTCTTTTCTACTTGACGCTGCGTTCCCGTGTTGTTTGGAGTACAGATGGTAAAAAACCTATTGTGATGATGTTGTGAGTGACTGCGGCGTTCGTTGACCATTCCAGTGGTTGGTTTTGGGAGTATTTTGGACATGGATGGATTCGTACAGAGCATTGATTAGCAAGACTATTTTAACCCTGTCTTGTGAGCATTATAGCTTTGGCACGAGGGGCGTTCAATAAGTAGTGCAACAATTTTCTTCTGAAATCGGGTTGGCTTTATACAGGATTCCAATACATTACATTATTCCCCACTCTCTGATCTACAAAACTGTATTTTTCAATATACGACGTCCTTACACCACGTTCCTGGGAGGCCTTTTGTGTCTGCACTGCACCAATCTACTGGTCGATGTAGGAGCCAACGTGATGCTGCATCAGTAACCTCACCTTCATCCACGTATTGCTTCCCACGGAGTACAACCGTCATTGAGCCACTGAGATTTAAATCGGAAGGAGCGAGATCCGGACTGTAGGGTGGACAGGGAAGCTTTGCGAGCCCCTTTCGTATGCGCAGACTTGCGTTAGGCCTTGCGTTGTCCAGTTGAGCAGCGAAGGCTTCGACTGCGATCCATCGATCAACACGAATGAGAGTATCTGCATCTTCCAACACTGCAGGAGTCGCAGCTGCGTGCGGCTGGTCGGGACGCGGGACATCGGACAGATTTTCGCCACTTGTTACGATGATGACAGACGCCTCGCCCAACAACTCAGCGTGCTTTGTTCACTGCCAGGTCTCCGTAGACATTCTGCAAGCCACTGTGAATATCTGCAATGCTCTGGTTTTCCACCTAAATAAACTCAATGACAGGTCTTGCCTGGAAAGCACCTCATTAAAGAAGCCATTTTGAAGTCTGCGTATAGCGTCACTTTTCGGAACTTCTTGGATGTGTCGGAGCTGAAGTGGGAATATTTCACGATGTCCCGCAACAAAATCTGCTTTTCTTCAAGCTATATGGGCCGAGTAAGAAGTGTATTGCATCACTTATTAAACGCCCTCGTAATATATGTGTGTACAGCCTTGCATAAATATAAACCGTGTCCGTGATCAAAAGACTCCGACGTCTATGGAGCAATACGTCATGTGATTTGTCTCACGCTGCGCACAGTTAAGAGAGTGAGTGGACTCTGGCCGCAGACACGAGTTGGGCTCCGCAGGACGCCACGGAATCTCCATGGACAGGAAGAGGAGACGCGTTTCAGCTTATTAATGATATCGTGTGAAGTTATCGAACGAAAATGACCAAGATGTTCTAGTTTCGTGATTTTTATGACACCAATATGTGACTGAAAATATATTTTTATTTAGCCGTTTCATGAATTTTATTCTATACGTCTATGAGTTGCTGATGAAGGGAATTTAGCGCTGTCAATATATTCTACAGATAGGTTCTAATATTTTATTCGTATGTGGGGTGAAAACGTCTTGCAATCCATGAACTGGAAACTATTTAGCACTATTTTTCAAAATTTTCATAAGCAGCTCTTCCTTAAATTAGAGTCAACTTGTTATTTCTCAAATTATTCGTATCACCCGCGTAGGAAAAAAAAAAATTATCATCTAGCTACGTAACTTACGAGAAGTCTTTAAATACACATGCGCCGTTGTTATGACACCGGTTTTTGTTTTTATCAACACCGAATGAGACATTATCATATTTTAATTCAGTTAAAAGTGCGTTGTGATTTGATGCAGTCAAATTACTTTCAATAGACACAGTAAATGTTAGCAGCTTTTAAGTTTATTGTACAATCCATTAGGCATGTTCTCGCTGTTTGCGTAAATAGTTTTCTCAGTTTTGTGTGTATATTTAAGAAAATGTAGTTTCCAAACTATTTGAAAATGCTAGCTACAGTGAAATTGGACGGAAAGGGTTAGATTCATTTCAGAAAACGGTAATAACGAAGTGTGCATAAATGCAACGGCAACATAACGGTAAACAACCATTACAGAACACGCAGTAAATTAATAAACTGTTAGTGGGAAGATAGATACATTAACTTGCAATAGCCTCAAGGACATACGAAGGCATACTGACAAGTAATACCTCCAAATCTACATCTACCTCTACATCCATACTCCGCAAGCCAGCTGACGGTGTGTGGCGGAGGGTACTTTGAGTACCTCTATCGGTTCTCCCCTGTTATTCTATTCTCAACATCTGTTGTAGTGTTACGTGTCATGCATTTTACCCGGTCGACTTTGCAGCTTCGCTGGCGTGAGTTGCAACCCTATGCCGCTAGAGGGCTCCGAACTTCAGCGTGTAACATGGTGGTGTGTAACGTAACTACGTCGGTGCGAAAGAAACAGCATGCTGTAATCGAGTTTCTTAGCCGCGTTGGGTAGCCGCGTGGTCTAGGGCGTCTTGTCACAGTCCGCGCGACTCCCTCCGTAGGAAGTTCGAGTCCTCCCTCGGGCATGTGTTTGTGTGTAGGCTCAAATGCCTCTGAGCACTATGGGACTTAACATCTGAGTTCATCAGTCCCCTAGGACTTAGAACTACTTAAACCTAACAAACCTAAGGACGTCACACACACCCATGCCCGAGGCAGGATTCGAATCTGCGACCGTAGCAGTCGCACAGTTCCAGACTGAAGCGCCTAGAACCGCTCGGCCACAACGGCCGACATGTGTGTGTCGTCCTTAAGATAGGTTAGTTTAAGTCCACTAAGTAGTGTGTAAGCTTAGGGACCGATGACCTCGGCAGTTTGGTCCCATAAGATCTTACAACAATTTTCCAATTTCCGAGTTTCTTACCATAAAAATCGTGCCGAAGACTTCGTACACAAATGTAGCGCCCTCACATTCAGCATGATAACGCTAATCACACAAGAGTGCTGTGACATCTGCAACGATCCGACGCCTTGGGTCCATTGTCATTGATCGTCCTCCATAAATCGACATGGCTCCATCTCCTTTTCACGTGTTTCCAAAACTTAAAGAGCACCTTCGAAAACTTCACTTTGACAGTGCGAAGCGGTACAAGCAGAGGTGAGGTTGTGGCTCCGTCAACAAAGTAAAATGCTCTGAAATGACCCTGTCAGCAATGTGGTCTCTCGTTGGGAGTAACTATGTTCACAAATAAATACGTAGACACGAAGAATAATGATGTTAATAAAGTTCGTTTTATTTTAAAAGCTTTTGAAGTTTCTACCTAAAGTATTCGGAGGATTTACATATCAGTACGCACTCATAAAAATTGTAATCAGGCAGCGGAAAAGGTATCTCACATTTTCGCATTTTGTCGCTCAGAACTTTGATACTGATGAGATTCTCAAAGGAACCCATATACACATCAGTTGGATGAAAAATAAAAGTTCAAAGCGCAGTGCTCATCTGCGAGTGTTTCTCTGTTCGTTCCTTGAGTCACAGGCTGCGTCACACATGTGATCAACCCGACTGAGCGCCGAAGGAGTGAGAATTGGCACGAAATGAATGGGCCCCTTACGTCAGAGTAATTAAGAGACTAAGGCGATAGCAGCATTCTTATTCTTCACGGAGCCTGGTAGTTCCAGAGCCAGACGGCCTGTCCCTGACCCACACACAGCGCGTGGTCTGCCTGGGGCGCTACACACGCAATATGCCCCTCCCCCCCTTCCCACCAACTGTCTGCACTAAACATTTTGTGCTCAGTCAGCGCCGATACACTTCGCGACAGAACACTTACTGTTTCTACGACTGTCTGGAGCAGAACGGACAGCATCTGTCATAACTAGAGAGAATCGAAAGAAAACAAGACCACATAGAAGATACAGATTTTACAAAGAAAATCACACAGGTACCCAGCCACAGAAGGACTCTTAAAATCAAGAGAAGCACAGAAATAAAGGCACAAACACTGATTTAGATACGATCGGTAACCACAGTGAAGGAGACAGGCATCAAATGAGAAGGACATTCTGCGCAATTATGTGTTGTTTTGTTGCGGTCTTCAGCCTGAAAACTGGTCTGAAGCAATTCTCCACGCTAGTATATTTTGCGCAAGCCTCTTCAGCTGTGCTTAGTTACTGCAACCTACAACCATTTAGATCTAGTTACTGTAGTTGACTCTTGGTCTCCCTTACAATTTTTGCTCCTCAAACTTCTTTACTTTAACAAACTGACCATTCCTTGATGCCTCAGGATGAGTCCTATCTACCGATCCCATCTTTTAGTCAAGCTGTGCTACAAATCTCTTAGTTTCCCAGTTCAGTTCTTTCTCATTACTTACTCGATCTACCCTTCTAATCTTCACCATTCTTCTGTAGCATCACATTGCAAATTCTTCTAGTCTCTTATTGCCCGAACTGCTTATTCTTCACTTTTCACTTACGTGCAATGCTACACTCCAGAAAATTACCTTCTGAAAAGGTTTCCTAATATTTAAACGTGTCTGTGAGCTTAAAAAATTTCTGTGTTTCAAAAATGCATTTCGTGCGGTAGCCAGTCTGTATTTTATTTCCTCTCTACTTCGTCCGTAGTCGATTATTTTGCAGCCCAAGTAGAAAAACTTTTCTACTGCATTTCGTGTCTCACTTCCTAATCTAATTTCTTCAGCATCAGCTGATTTATTTCGACTACTTTCCGGCACTCTTGTTTTACTCTCATGTTGTAACCGCTTTTCGAGACACAATCCAATCCATGCAACTGCTACTACAAATATTTTCCTATCTCTGAGAGAATAACAAGATCATCGGTGAACTTCAATGTTTTTATTTATTCTCCCAGAGTTTTAATTCCCTCTGAATTCTTACTTGGTTTCTTTCACTGCTTGCTTAATGTACAGACTGAACAAAATCGGGGATAAATTACAGCCCTGTCTCACTCCTTTCTCAACCACTGCATCCCCTTTGTATCCTACGGAAATTATAGTTGCACTCTGCTTTCTGTACGAGTCGTAAATAACCTTTCGCTGCCTGTGTTTTACTCATACTACCCTCAGAACTAGAAAAATGTATTCCAGTCAACATTGTCAGAATCTTTCTCTAAATGCCAGAAGTTAGAAACGTAGGTTTGCTTTTCTTGAGCCAAAGATATGTCGTACAGTGAGTTCCACCTCGTTTATTCATAAATTTGTCCAGAAACCCAACTGATTTTCCCCGAGGTCGGCATCTACCTGCTTTTCCATTCTTCTGAAAATAACTCGTGTCAATATTTTGCAAGCGTGACTTGTTAAACAGGTCAGCACTTGCCTTATTTCGAATTCTTCTGTAAGTTTGAACGTTACACCTGTCTTATATATCTTGAACAACAATTCTGTCATTGCTGCCTCGTCAGGAGACGTCACTAAAGCTGACTTGATATCGTCTCCTGCAAGGGCCTTGTTCAAAATCAAATCTTTCGTTGCTCTAATTCTTCTCTCGGTATAGTGACCGCCAATTCATCTTCATTTACTTACTTTTTGCCTTCTATAACATTATCTTCAAGTTCTTTTCCCTTCTGTAGCCCATATATGTTTTCCTTTCACTTTTCAGGTTTTCCTTCTCTGCTTAGTGCTGGTCTCCTCACCGGAGCTCTCAACATTCATGCAGATGTTTCTTTTTTCTCCAACGGCTTCTATAGGACAGGGTGGGTGGCGTATACTGAAATACTCGGAAGATATTCCCAAACAACTTCTGAAAACTTGTTAGGCTACTGGTTCATCCGGCATAGACACTTGCTCCGTTTCTTATAATGTTGTCGTTATCGCTTTCCTCATCTTTTCCATCAAGTCGTTGCTAAGTGAGAAAATACGTAATTATTTTCCAAATACTTCGCAGAGTTCAAATCGTGTGGCATATACGTGAGCGACATTACGCAACAAGATATTATGAATGTGTCTGATAGAAAACGTGCATCCTGTAGCGCTTAAAGACCGGTCCTGGTAGATTTATTGCGTTACACAGCTGTTAAGGGGATCGCTTCAGCCCTAATAATGGCATTGTTCTTCGCGAGGTTCAGGCGTACGCATGCAAATGTACTTTCTTACACTAGATCATAATCGACTTCTTTTGCAGGTGAGCGGTTGCAGCAACGTCACGACGATTCGAAAATATCATTTATTGCTTGGTGCCTTTCGACAACGCTGTTCTACTCTACAAAAGAAATTGACTTTCCAAGCGGCTTCACGTCAAGGACTCTGCTATTTCCCCGTGTCGCAACAGCCGAGGCAGCAGTTTACGCAAAAAGCTCAGGCACGCATTGAACCTTCAGAGTGAAAGTTCGCATAGTAGATCCGAGCAGTTAATGGCTTGTGAAGACGACACGTCAGAGAGGTATTTCTCAGTCACCCCTTTTGAGTAAGCGACACGATCTTCAAACGAAAATTGAGGGTAGTGGAGTTGATGAGGGCTGTACTGGCGTGCTGGCAAACACGTACACTGCTCACTGGCGCCAGCAGCCTTCGACGGAGCAAGTTCGTACACTGTTTTTAGTTGCGTCACTGCGGCAGACGTAAAATTACGTTGCGATGCTGGCGGCGGTACTACTGTTCCATTAACAAATTAAAACTAATTCCTACTGAGAGATGAAACGATTTATTATCTTCTCTTTTGCTAAGAACCATACATGAAAAAGAAATGAAAGATACTGTGCTTATGATCACAACACGAAAATACAAATTCAGGCCAAGGTCGCTGTAAAGACTAAGACGTGGACAGGTGCTATTCAGTAAACTAATGCAAAGAGTTTGCAAAAGGAACCATTGTGGGGCAAATTCTTATCGTGAAAACTGTTCCCCATAATCAGTTCGCTGTGTTTAAGAAGTCAATCTCATACGATGATTCCTGCGAATTTTGGAACCCTCAGCTAATGCTAATAATGTAGGGAACATAAAGCAATTGATACGGAAGTTGAAAATGATGACACACCCGTATAGACGCGCGTCAGTAGCACATCGCTTCCGGGATTTGGGGAAGCGCGCAGGCCCCGGACTGAATCTGTCCGTCGGATTAACGACGATATTCCGTGTGCCGGCCAGTTTGAATGTGGTTTTTAGACGGTTTCCCACATTCGACTACTTGAATACCGGGCTGGCAGATATGCCCCGCCGCAGTTACACGTTTAAGAAATGTTTCGAGAACATTCTGAAGGTAAATGTCATCAACATTTCGCGGCCCTGTCAGCAACTGTGTGAATACTAATTTTAATTTTAATAATTAACAGCCTCAGTTGCACTGTTTGCCTAGAATGTACCTAGGTTTCAGTCAGGATAACCCAACCTTCTTCAGAATAACAGTAACTATCGTCTTTCCATAGTGATATCCACATGTCCACTATGGAAAGACGGTAGTTACTGTTATTCTGAGTATGGTTGGGTTATCCCGACTGAAACCTAGGTAAATTCTAGGTAAACAGTGCAACTGAGGCTTTTAATTACTAAAATTAAAATTAGCATTCTGAAGAGATAATACTAGACACAGACAGATGGCGTGTACAAATTATTCCCGGGAGAATAGGGTTGGCGACACAAAGGGCTTCCAGCCACACCCTAACACTAACAGTGCCAAATTCAAACAAACAAGCCGATTCCGTGAAGATACTGGAGAAGGCCAGAAAAACGAGGAAGGGAGAAGGGAGTTGAATATGACGTAACCCTATGCTACCCGAGACGTTTAAGTAGAAGCCAGTGTACCTACAACGAAGCTTATTACTCGATTCCTTTACTTATACTTACAGAGTATGAAATCAAGACACTTCCACAGGATGTGCGGACTTAGAAAAAGAGTCCAACGACGTAAAATGGTAGAATTTGTTCGAAATCCTCAGAAAAATAAGCGTAAGCTATAGCGAATGAAGTATAGTGAGGATGGAAAACCAAGAGAGAAAAGCTCAGATCAAAAGAGGCGCAAAGCACAATATAGCCTTTCTCCCCTACAGCTCGACCTGCACGACCAAGAAGCAATGAGGGAAATAAAAGATTTCTCAAGAAGTTAAGGAAATAAAATATATTTTCAGGAGTGAGATTAAAATTTTGGGTGAGAGGATACCAATGATAAGATCGGCCACTAACATTACAGCCCCCAATGAAAGTGAAGAAGAAATACAAGAGCCGTTGAACGGAATTAACGGTTTACTGATCACAGAATATGGACTGGTAGTAAACGAAACAAAGACGAAATTAATGAGAAGTAGGAGAACGAATGTTAGCGAGAAACTTAAGATCCGATTTGCTGATCATGTAGTGAGCGAGGTGAAGCAGTTTTGCTACATTGGAAGAAAAATAACGCATGATCGACGAAATAGCAACGATATAAGAAGTAAATTATAACACTGAAAGCATTTCTCGCTAAGGGTTATCTGCTAGTATCCCTCATAGGCCTCATTTTAAGGAAGAAATTTCTCGAATGCACACCTGGAGTAATGCGTTATAGACTGTGGAAAAACTGTTAAAGAAGTTTTAACAATTAGTATGTCATGTGACAAGATATTAGACATTAAGTGGCCAGGATAACAAATGTGGAAGCTCTTCAGTAAACCATCGAGGAGCCGAGGATACGGAAAAACTGGCTAGAAAAAGAGGCAGGACGACATGACATGTATTAAGAATCCATAGAACGATTTCCAAAACACTAGAAGATGCCACAGAGGCAGAAACTATAGTGGAAGATAGAGACCGTAATACTTCAAACAAATGCTTGGAAACGTTGTTCCAAGTGCTATTCTGAGATGAGGAGTTTGGCACAGGGCCGGATGTCATAGTTGCCCACATCAGATCAGGCGGAAGAATGATGAAAAACTACGTATTCAGATGAAGGTATACTTTCTAGCCAAATTTTCATTTAGGGGTTTCAGCCAAAGAAAGAGCAAGAAATATAATGTAACATAACGTTGTTATACACAGAACATGAGAGAGCACAGACCATAATCAACTGCTGTTTGCCGTGGCTGCCGCCACCGAAAGAGTGGTATGAACGCGTACTTCGCGCTGACCGCTTCAGCAAGAAGGAAAGACGTATGTACATCGCTCGTCGTTCCTTAAAACATAGAGTGGCTACTGTAGACATTCTAAAAATATCAACTTGACTCAGGATTAATGGAAAGACAGTTACTGTGCATATGGATCTGGTTTAATTGCTAAGCTGACAACAGACACATTATGATTTAGTGAAAGGCTTGTCATACATCAAACATATAACACCATACTTACGACCTGGGTACTGTTTATTTAGTTGGTCGTTCCGAGTGGAAATTTGGCTGGTCCGGTTTACACAGATATTCATGTTCTGTGTACGACTGTGTGGCAAAGTTCATGATGATTTCAGAATTCGACAAGAGCAGACGTAACTTAATCAGATCTGCAAGAAACAGGCGTTGAGGGAAGGGAGTGCTTGCTGGAATTTCAATTTGCCTGGTGATTAGCGCAGGCCCAGAAGGTGACTCATCCAAATACACTCCTGGAAATGGAAAAAAGAACACATTGACACCGGTGTGTCAGACCCACCATACTTGCTCCGGACACTGCGAGAGGGCTGTACAAGCAATGATCACACGCACGGCACAGCGGACATACCAGGAACCGCGGTGTTGGCCGTCGAATGGCGCTAGCTGCGCAGCATTTGTGCACCGCCGCCGTCAGTGTCAGCCAGTTTGCCGTGGCATACGGAGCTCCATCGCAGTCTTTAACACTGGTAGCATGCCGCGACAACGTGGACGTGAACCGTATGTGCAGTTGACGGACTTTGAGCGAGGGCGTATAGTGGGCATGCGGGAGGCCGGGTGGACGTACCGCCGAATTGCTCAACACGTGGGGCGTGAGGTCTCCACAGTACATCGATGTTGTCGCCAGTGGTCGGCGGAAGGTGCACGTGCCCGTCGACCTGGGACCGGACCGCAGCGACGCACGGATGCACGCCAAGACCGTAGGACCCTACGCAGTGCCGGAGGGGACCGCACCGCCACTTCCCAGCAAATTAGGGACACTGTTGCCCCTGGGGTATCGGCGAGGACCATTCGCAACCGTCTCCATGAAGCTGGACTGCGGTCCCGCACACCGTTAGGCCGTCTTCCGCTCACGCCCCAACATCGTGCAGCCCGCCTCCAGTGGTGTCGCGACAGGCGTGAATAGAGGGACGAATGGAGACGTGTCGTCTTCAGCAATGAGAGTCGCTTCTGCCTTGGTGCCAATGATGGTCGTATGCGTGTTTGGCGCCGTGCAGGTGAGCGCCACAATCAGGACTGCATACGACCGAGGCACACAGGGCCAACACCCGGCATCATGGTGTGGGGAGCGATCTCCTACACTGGCCGTACACCACTGGTGATCGTCGAGGGGACACTAAATAGTGCACGGTACATCCAAACCGTCATCGAACCCATCGTTCTACCATTCCTAGACCGGCAAGGGAACTTGCTGTTCCAACAGGACAATGCACGTCCGCATGTATCCCGTGCCACCCAACGTGCTCTAGAAGGTGTAAGTCAACTACCCTGGCCAGCAAGATCTCCGGATCTGTCCCCCATTGAGCATGTTTGGGACTGGATGAAGCGTCGTCTCACGCAGTCTGCACGTCCAGCACGAACGCTGGTCCATCTGAGGCGCCAGGTGGAAATGGCATGGCAAGCCGTTCCACAGGACTACATCCAGCATCTCTACGATCGTCTCCATGGGAGAATAGCAGCCTGCATTGCTGCGAAAGGTGGATATACACTGTACTAGTGCCGACATTGTGCATGCTCTGTTGCCTGTGTCTATGTGCCTGTGGTTCTGTCAGTGTGATGATGTGATGTATCTGACCCCAGGAATGTGTCAATAAAGTTTCCCCTTCCTGGGACAATGAATTCACGGTGTTCTTATTTCAATTTCCAGGAGTGTATAATGTGACGGGAACTGATGGCTCTAAAGTTGTGGGTTACCCCCCCCCCCCCCCCCCATATTAGAGATGTTTGATTCCTGATTCCTGCCAAAACGTCATCTGTTAGGGTACTGCCTGTCAGGTTGCTGTGAATGAAATTTATGTTGGGCAGTGTGGTATCAGTGTGTCTCTACATCAAATCCAAATATTCATATGGGAAGACCTTTCCTCATGACGAGCTGAAATATCCTTGATCAGAATGTTCAACTCTAGGGACTTGTATGTTCTCCTGAAGCATTGTCTAAGCGAGTTGTTGTGGTGGTGCATACGTAAAACGGAGTGAGTCTAGGAAGTGAAGAGATTAGTTCTTGGTGGTTCACTTGGAAAATTAGGTGTTTTTTTCAACTATTTCTGGCAGGACACTAAGCCAAAATCAGCCAAGTGCCCAAGAAACAGGTGAACATTATACCTAGTCAAATAATTGCTGTTGGTACATCAGGTTACAAACATATGTGCAATGTTACAGAACTTCCCCACTACATGACAGTGACTTCTATGTGGAAATTCCGCTTTTCTTTCTAACAGCAGCCTACAGAAATAACACTTAACTGAGTATTTCGGTAGATCATCACTCTCCTGCGAACTCTTTACTGGAACACTGGTGTCATAAATCTGATCAGGTTTAAGCTCAGAGAGTAATTATCTTGCAAGATTATCCCTTGTACGAATCGAAATGGTTAAGACTATAGTTATATGTGCGTACAACTTGATAGACCATCTCAAATGTTATATGCATATCTGTGAAGGTTCTATGGGAGACACAGCGATCACTCTGAAAGTGTGTCATAGGAGCTACAAGGCACTCGGAGCCAGTGCATACTACAAAATGACAATGTTTTTAACTGCGGTAATGCCTGTTCCTTTGTAGAGCGATCTATAAGATGCCTTGTCAAACTCTCATTCATAAAAAATGAGATAAGACATCTAGGATAAAAATATCATGCAAAATTATGTGCACTTGACTGGGAGGAAAGTGTTTTTGATCCGTACAGAGTGTTTATTCATCCCCTTGGAGAAAAGGAAGAAAATCACATGTTTGGGGTGATGAGAGACTACTTTGTAAAAGTAGAGGAGTCTGATGACTTAATGGTTAACTTTATTACCCTACACATCATGGCCCTTGTGGTGGCTTGATTTCATGTTCCCTCTTCATGCTGTAAATGTGAACTGATATACCTAGATTGCACCTTTCAAATTTAGGTACTTCCTGAAGTTTAGTGGGTAAACTGATATCGTCGTAGCTATGATCGTGGTGGTAATTTCCTATGGGACCAAACTGCTGAAATCATTGGTCCCTAGGCTTACACACTACTTAATCTAACTTAAACTAAACTACGCCAAGGACAACGAACACACCCATGCCCAAAGGAGGACTCGAACCTCCGATGGAGGGAGCAGTGTGAACTGTGGAACAGGACCTCAGACCGCTCGGTGTCATTGCTATAATACCCACGATTATTGTCACTCACATTGTAGCTAGTCACACTCTGAGCATGTTTGCTGTAATTTCATTTACAAGCAAGAAATTACCGAGCAAAGCAAAATTCGTCGTCTTTATTCTGGACAGTAAAACAGACCTATAAGCAGCTATATCCTGGGGAAATATGGTACAACTAGACCCCCCTACCCCCACCCCCCTCACACACACACACATTTAATGGATCATAAATAAGAGCGTGGACATTCTAGAAGAGTATACAACTGACTGGCTTACTAGACCTCCTGTCCTGTGTATCACAAGATTGGCAAAGTATGATACATGAGGTGAAGTCTCAGAATCACTCAGCATAGGCATCTCAGAGCATCATCCCATCACCCCCACTCTCCCATATACAGACCATAGTTTCCTTTCTCACACCATTACCATCTTGTTTCTGAGGGTATAACGTTTCAGAGTATAAAAAAAAAAATGGTTCAAATGGTTCTGAGCACTATGGGACTTAACATCTCAGGTCATCAGTCCCCTAGAACTTAGAACTACTTAAACCTAACTAACCTATGGACATCACACACATCCATGTCCGAGGCAGGATTCGAACCTGCGACCGTAGTGGTCACGCGGTTCCAGACTGAAGCGCCTATAACCCCTCGGCTCAGAGTATAAAACTGCGTAGCAATTAATGGTGAGATAACAGTAGATTTTGCGAAGCTTACTTTGCCAAGCCGGCCGGAGTGGCCGTGCGATTCTAGGCGCTACAGTCTGGAACCGCGCGACCGCTACGGTCGCAGGTTCGAATCCTGCCTCGGGCATGGATGTGTGTGATGTCCTTAGGTTAGTTAGGTTTAAGTAGTTCTAAGTTCTAGGGGACTGATGACCACAGTAGTTGAGTCCCATAGTGCTTGTCAAACGGGGAGACATGCCTTCAGGAAAAGAAAGTTGATAACCTGCAGTAGAATTATCAAGATGGGTATATAGGATCCCGATCTAAAATAACCCTACAGCCACAGAGAATTATAAGTTGGCATGGTACTAACCTGGTGATGCTGCCCCAAACCAATAGGAAGGACAAGAAACCTGCTGTTAGCCTATTATTAGTATAAGCAGGGGAGGTTGATGGCTGGGATGTGTGAGACAGTGCATGATGGAGTGACAGTTGATGCCAAAGTGAGCGAGAATGTCATCGATATTGGCGAGGCAGTCGCGTCTTTCCAGGACTCAGCAACATCCGCTGAGGTGCTTCCGTCTCCAGTCCCTACCTTGCTAGTTGAAATGCTTCTGCGATGGTAAAATAGGGAGATACATAGATATTATTTGTGAGACTGTAAAGATTCCGAAAACATGATGGATATATGCATATGTAAATTATTTTTTGTAGTTGCACAGAGCTTCATCAGCTTCTTTGTTAGTCCATTCCACTCTCATTTCATCATCTAGTGGCTGAAATTAAGATATTTTGTTAATTATAGCCCTGAGCTCGACGTCTGTACCCGCGTTACTCATTTCACATCGTTATCAAAACTCCCTAAAAACAAACCAGCATCTCTTAAGGCTATGTGGATGTGTAAAATATTCCATTGGAAAATTATGGCTTAGAGAATGCCAGTTGGTAGACTGGCAGAGCACTTGTACCACATCATGGGGCTGTTAGCTATCTAGTGAAGGTGAGAGATGAAAGTCATGGTCTTGGTGAGTAATTAAACCTTGCTTGCTTCCGTGAAAAGTAGAAGAAGTCTGATTCCTGTGTGACCCTTCACTTTTAAGTTTTTATACTGTTTTAGTCCTTGTGTGATTTCTACGGAAATTGTAAGGAACTACACGGAACAGGTGTATTCACTGCCAGGTTTTACAGTCCACTAATCGAAACATAGAAACTTCGATAGTGCAGTCAGATAGCTACAGGATTTTATCTTTAATGAAAGAGTAGTGATGACTGTAACCTTGCATTGTTGATCAGGAAGAGAATGAAGACCCATGTAACGAGTGCTTTAATACTGTAGCAGTGCCATGAATTGATTCAGATCTAACGATAAATCCTTCCTTAACCGATCATTGGTAAATTGAGCCCTGTATTGGTTCGTATCGACAGAAGGTTACCCTCTTTCGTATCTTTGACTCTGTCATGTCGCTGGAAGTACCATGACGTCCGCTACATTTTGAGGTCCATTTTCTGTAGTTAGAAACTTGACTACAGCACGCTATTTCGCTCGCACCGACATTCATACGTTACGCCGCCACGTTACACTCTAGAATACGGAGCCCTCTACTGGTAGACGATTGCAACTTGCGCCCACGAAGCGAGAAAGAATACCGAGTAATATACATGACATGCAATGCTTCAACCTATATTGCGAACAGAATTTAAAAAAAAGTCGACGCATTACTTTTCAGCACACCCTCATAGTTACTACACATATGCTCATAAATTAAGCATAATGCTGATACATGGTGAAACAACGCTCTGGGGGGGGGGGGGGGCGGTGGGCGGGCTTAAATCACCTCGGGGGTATAACCATGCGGTGAATTTGACCTGTGGCCGTCGCACGGTGGTGCTGGCAGAAGTCCATACACGCAGAGGTGTGTTGGTGCATTTAGAGTACGGTGCAGCTAGTAAGTGTGCAGACGTTTTCAGACGTGCTAATGGTGACTGTGCGTTGAAAATGGCTCAAAGAACACATGTTGACGACGTTATGAGGGGTAGAATGCTAGGGCGACTGGAGGCTGGTTAAACACACAGGTCGTAGCACAGGCCCTCCGTGTGCCACAAAGTGTGATCTCAAGATTATGGCAACGATTCCAGCAAACAGGAAACGTGTCCAGGCGCTAGAGTACGGGACGTCCACAGTAAACAACACCACAAGAAGACCGATGTCTCACCATCAGTGTGTCGTGTGATGTCCTTAGGTTGGTTAGGTTTAAGTAGTTCTAAATTCTAGGGCAGTGATGATCATAGTGCTCAAAGCCATTTGAACCATTTTGAACCATCAGTGCCCGCAGACGGCCACGGAGTACTGCAGGTAGCCTTGCTGGGGAATATACAGCATCCACTGGAACAGTTGTCTCCAGACACACAGTCTACAGACGACTGAACAGACATGGATTATTCGCCCGGAGACCTGAAAGGTGAATTCCACTGACCCCCGGTCACAGGAGAGCCTGTAAAGCCTCGTGTCAAGAACACAGTACATGGTCATTGGAACAGTAGTCTCAGGTTATTTCACGGACGAGTCCAGATATAGTCTGAACAGTAATTCTGACCAGGTTTTCATCTGAGGTGAACCAGGAACCAGGGATCTGTATGGAGGTCGTAGTTTGATGGTGTGGAGTGGGATTATGATTGGTGCACCTCTGCATGTCTTTGACAGACGAACTGTAACAGGTCAGGTGTATCGGGACGTCATTTTGCACAAGTATGTCCGCCTTTTCAGGAGTGCAGTGAGTACCACCTTCCTCCTGATTGATGATAACACACGGCCCCACCGAGCTGCCATCGTGGAGGAATACCTTGAAACAGAAGATGTCAGGTGAATGGAGTGGCCTGCCTGTTCTCCAGACCTAAACCCCATCGAGCACGTCTCGGATGCTCTCGGTCGACGTATCACTGTACGTCTTCAAACCCCTACAACACTTCAGGAGCTCCGACAGGCATTGGTGCAAGAATGGGAGGCTATACCCCAGCAGCTGCGCGACCACCTGATCCAGAGTATGCCAACCCGTTGTGCGGCCTGTGTACGTGAGCATGGTGATCATATCCATATTGATGTCGGGGTACATGCCCATGAAACAGTGGCGTTTTTTAGCACAAGTGTTTCGGGACGGTTTTCTCGACTTGTCACCAATACCGTGGACTTACAGATACGTGTAGTGTGTGTTCCCTATGAGCCTATGCTATTAGCGCGAGTTTTATGTAGTGCTACGTTGTGTGGCACCACATTCTGAAATTATCCTTAATTTATGAGCATGAGTTTATATATGGCCAGTGTACTGAGTGTACCTTGTAATTTTCAAATTTGCCAGGTATATGTCTAGTCTTGGCAACAGAGGCCGGTTAATTCTTGTAAATGGCGTTTACTAACTAACAAACATTGTAATAAATGCAGGTCTGGAACGTGATTAATGCCTTGTATGTCATCTTAAGCCTCGCGGCAAACACTTAGCTTTTTATTGCTTTGGTGCAGTATAGGATTCAAGGAATTAAATAATGTGTTAATGTACCTTACACTCGCCAAAATCCTAAGATCTGTGCAGCCACAGCGCAACTTGGAATATGAATAGAAATTACCAACATAAAAGAAAATATTTTACTGGTATATGGCTTCAAGCCTTTGTTCCAGAAAACCAAATTCTGAATTCTTCAAACTAAACCCATAATTCTAACGAGTGCAAGCCATCTAATTTATACAAAATGAATGTGCATTACTCAGTAAGGTGCAAACAAGTGGACAACGCTAACACCAATATAATGAGTGTATTAATGTGTACAAAAAGGTGGTCATGCCAGGAGTATCTCCTTCTCATTTCGACAACTATGATTTTTGCTCAAGCTTCAAGTGTAAAATACTTTTTATATGCTAAGTTTTTAAAACGAAGCAAAAACCCGTACCTGTGATTAACAAGGGCAGATAGTGCAGATAGTCTCTAAAGGTGACTTATTTCATGTTGCAGGACAGACATCCAGATCATTCCTCTTAGCGGACGATCAGTCATAAATGTTTGTTTCAGAACACAGATTTCGGTAAAATCCGTAATTTATTTGTGGTTTCCTAAAATAAGATTTCCTCTGGTGTTCTGTATTGAAAACTATTGATTGCATTTTCGCAGGTTACTGCAAAGATGTTTTGTCAGCGGACACCAGGAAAGAGACCAAAAATTCTGACGTTGTCTGAAATGTTTCACTGTCTTTGCTTGTTATTGCTCGTGTAACAGCTAATATAGGAGATAAAATATGTTGCTACGAAAAGAGCCCTGAAATACTTTTTAGGGATGCTGTGCAGTGACTTTCTTTGGATCATTAATTTTCAACAAAACGAAATACATTACGTTCTTATTATTCTGGATCTGGCTTTCTATTAAAGGAACATTGTTTAGTTACTGTAACTCGCTATAAAGTTCAACATGTCTTCCTTACTTTACTGTTATTGAAAAGGTTACTGAAAATTATTTCGTTATTAATACTGTTGTTACAGTACGCAATGTTTGTTCAACATCAAAATTTTGCAGTGGATTTTTGTTAACAGGAAAACACCAGTAAGTAACACGACTAACACGAGAACATGAGACTATTATCAGAGAAAAAATGTTTTTACAATAATGTTTGCCAGACCAGAACTACGCACAGCAAGATTTCTTTTATGTCATGAAGGTAAATCATCTTTTTGCACTGTTAATAATATAACATCATCCGCAGCCCGCGTCAACCTGTAAAACACATCATAAAATCTGCTGCTCTGCCCTGCAAGCCCGAAAGCTGGAAGAAATAATTTTAGTTCGCTATTACCTGTCCGCTTCTTTGCGGTATGATTGGTTTCATTTAATGCAGTGTGAATGCGCCGCGGCAGCGGCTCGTTCGTTCGTAGCGCAGCTCTGCGCCACGAATAGTATTTAAATAGCTGAAAATGTCTTAAAAGGATGGGATAAAATACCAGGCAAGCTTATTACAAATCATTATGCACGTTTTCACTAAGTAACTCTATTCAAAATGTGGTGTCACCGCCAGACACCACACTTGCTAGGTAGCCTTTTAAATCGGCCGCGGTCCGCTAGTATACGTCGGACCCGCGTGTCGCCACTATCAGTGATTGCAGACCGAGCGCCGCCACACAGCAGGTCTAGAGAGACTTACTAGCACTCGCCCCAGTGGTACAGCCGGCGTTGCTAGCCATGGTTCACTGAGAATTACGCTCTCATTTGCTCTACGACCTAGCAAGGCGCCATTTATCCTTTGCTATGTATCTAATGATGCATATACTGTATCAACAAGACCAATGTTCACCAATTGTGGATTAAAGTTAAGTATTCCAGCAGCTACGTACTTTTCTTTATAGCATTCTTAACGTACCCTGTTTCAGACCTCACGCCAGCCTGCGTGAGTTTAAACGCGTGCCTTTCGGTTACCCGTCACTGTGCACTGGCTGTCTTGTCAGTCCACAACACAAAACATTTAGACCCATTAAATTCTTACACACCTTTACAAATCAATTCCTAATAGTGTCCTTCTCTCAATATTGACAAAAGAATGCTACACAAGCATACAATATAGCGTCACAGGCTCTTCCTGCTCTTGTAACTCCAAGAAGACGACAGAGAATTTAATGCTCCGTCACTACTATTTATAGATTGACATATTCTCATCTTTGTTTGACATTTAATAAGTATCGTCTGTGGTGGTTTCAGTACTCTCTGACAGATATTATCTTTAAAAAAATCGGTACATAATTCTATATAAGTATAAAACATGACACATAATGGTTTCCATTTATTACATAAAGATCATACAATCATGGTCCATGCAGAAATAAAATTACAATGATCCAGTTCAATTATTTTTTTCTTTTTTTTACCACATGTAATATGTGTTTTGCCAGGAGACGTTACAATTGTTACGTTATAGCTCGTGATCAGCTGTTTCGCCATGATGAATTCCCGTATGTGTAGCGTGATTTTATAATTGAGATAGATAGATAGAGAGAGAAAGAGAGAGATATATGGAGAGGGAGGGCGAGGGAGAGGGCGACAGGAAGGAAGCTGGATGGAGGTAGTGTGGGCGAAAGGGATCATGTTACTTCGAACGTCTTTCTTCGCTAGTTGTCGTAGCTGGAGGCGAGAGTAACTTTCCAAGAGTTAGCCAAGGACTAGATGTCACACGACATTCACTCTTCATTCTAAATAAATATTTTAAATTAAAGGATTCTGAGACCATACGTACTGTGGACAGTCCACGCAAAACATTACGTGTGTCGCAACAACGTTAAAGATTCCATCTGTGACAATCTGCGTCTGAATCACGGGGACCCATGTTCGACTCCCGGCCAGTTTGGGGATTTTCTCTGACCGGAGACTGGGTGTTCGTGTTGTCCTCATCATTTCATCATCATTCATGAACATGGCGAGATTGGGCTGTGTAAAGATTGGGACTCTGTACGGGCGCTGATGACCGCGCAGTTGAGCGCCCCACAAACCAAACATCATCATCATCTGGGGCAAACATTGTTCGTGCCAGCACCAGAATTCAAATCGACCTGAGTCTGCTGAAAAACTTTTTTTATTTGATATGTATTATAAATATCAACTATTACTGCACAGAATCTCAGTTTGTTCAACATTCCAGAAGTAAATTACGGTGCAATAATTGTTACAAAGACGCATAAGCCCGCTTTTGTAGCTTCATCGTATTTATCTGATCCAAACAGATCTTCACTGTAATTGTACACTACAGTTATCTTGTTTATGCGCCACTGCAGACTGCGCTAGATCTCAAGGTTTTGACATACTCTGGAGCAGGTCGGAGTGGCCGAGCGGTTCTAGGCGCTACAGTCTGGAACCGCGCGACCGCTACGGTCGCAGGTTAAAATCCTGCTTCGGGCATGGATGTAAGTGATGTCCTTAGGTTAGTTAGGTTTAAGTAGTTCTAAGTTCTAGGGGACTGATGACCTCAGAAGTTAAGTCCCATAGTGCTCAGAGCCATTTGAACCATACTCTGGAAAAAATGAAAAAGTGTTTCAGATAGGAAGAAACAGTGTCTGCCAATATAATGATTGTCTTGTTCATCAACCTCATTCGCAACGGAGAGTATTTTTGTGCTGACAGCATAAGTCGCGGAAGTGGTAATGGAATCCATCGACCTCGCCGTGAAAACAGCCGCGTCATTGCTATTACAGCGCACACAGTCTGGTGAAAAATTACTGCGATAAACTGCACATTTACCACGGCACTTAGGTGGCTCTGAGTCACGCTAAACTCCTACCCGCTACCTACTGTTTCTGCACTTCTTTTCTTTGCCGTCGCGCACCATAGACGTAAACAGTAACTCACAGACTGCTAAAGGCAGAAATGTACTTTTTGCAAAGCACGTCGTCCCCTGTAGTTCTGCTGAATTAGCTGTGACATCCTTTTAAACATCGTAGCTTGATTTTCGAAATCATGCTTTCACACAGAAACATACATTAGACGTTACTGGTCAGTTCATACATCAGTAGCTTTTATTACTTGTTTACAAATTATGTGACATCTTTTGCATATGCAAACGCTATAGTCAAAATTTCTCTGTGCATGCAGTCAATTTGTGTGGATCTTAAGTCATAGACCGGGCTCAGAACCCAAAACCTCGTCTATCCGCTGCAGTGCTATTCCTTTCTTCCATCAGTGCTAAGAGATCTGTACTAATTAAGAAACCAGAAATCACAAAAATTCTGTAGCACTAGGTGTTATTATCGACTATTTCTCTCACACAGTAGTAATCATTTCTCCGTGCACAGTATTTTTTATGTTAATCAGCAACAGCAGACAATTCAATCACTTGTTGAGGTGGCTTCTTTGACTCGGAGTGTAACATACGATCCCTGTGGTTTCTTCCGTTTCTGCTCACATTGAGCTTCCCGTTGCCAGTTCAGTGGGGTTGTCTTTCTCAAGTCTCTGTCCCATCTGTCTGGTGGCCTTCTGCGTGACCTTTTTTGGTAAACTGGGTTCCAATCTAGTAGTTGTTTTGACCACCTGCCATCTTTTCTTCGAGCGACAGGACCGGTGCAATTACATTTCAAGGTATTTACTCTTTCCATTATGTCACTGGCCTTTTCTGTCGGCCTGATATCAGCTGCTTCCTTTCTGGGTTTTTTTCCTTTTTTTTGTGTAGTCCTACATTGCTCTTCCCATTACTCTTTGGGCTGCTGTCAGGGTTCTGACAATGAACTCATTTAATATCTATGTCTCACAGCCGTACGTTATTACTGGCGGTATACATGGGTCAAAAAGTGTTTTCTTCCGCTCGGCCGTCATCTTTGACTTCAAAAAAGAGAAGTATCCTCCATAATATTGCCAGCCTAAATTAATACGTCGAAATATTTCTGTTCTTAGGTCTCCTTTCATATTTAGCAGTTGGTCTAGACAGATGTATTCTATGACCTTTTGTATTTGCGTGCTTCTAACATATTTCCCTCCAGTGTCTTTTCGTTCATTATGATCTTGGTTTTATCATAGATCATTTTTAAGCCAACATCTGAGTAGACTGACGCAAGTTCACTAACCAGTATTTGAAGATCTTCCACACTAATTGCAAATAGAACAATATCATCGACGAACCTCAGGTTATTGACTCTCTTTGCCAGGATATGGGTTCCTTTTGTTTTCCAGTCGACTCTAGACATTTCTTTTTCGAGGACTGCTGAAAATAGTTTTAGAGATACAGAATCACCTTGTTTTACTCCCTTTTCAGTTGGAAATTTATTGGTTATTCAACTGCACTCACGAAAGCTGTGGAGGTTTTGTAAATGTTGTATAAAACTCTACTATAAGCCTGTGTTATTCCTTGATGTGTTATACCCTCAAACACAGCTGAGTCACTGATCGAATCGTATGCTTTTACAGAATCTATCACGACAAGGCAAAGAGGTAAATGGTATTCATTTGTTCTACTAATTGATCGCGTAAAATGAGGATATGATCAACCGTACTAAACCCCAAGCGGAACACAAGTTGCTCAACGAGTTGGATACGGTCAGCTGTAGTGTTCAGTCCAATAGCCAAATTCTAGTAAAAACTTTGTATTATGTGGGCAGGAGTCTGATAGGGAGGTAGCTCTTTATATCTTTAGCACTACATTTCTTATGTATTACATTTAGTTTGGATTTATTGCAGTCTCTTTGTAATTTTTCACTGTGCAAACAATTTGAAAATATTCCATCTAAATGGTTTATAGGTTCGTCACATATCCGCTTTTAAGTATCGATTGAGAGGTCATCACTGCCTAGAACGGTTTCTTTCTTCATCTATCCTACAGCACGTTTGACTTCTTAGGTGGTGTTTGGGAAACAGAGGCATCCAATTCGTCCAGGATTATGATATCATCACTGATTTTTCTGCACAGGTTACTATCAAAATTCTTAATGTATTCGAGTACTTCTTTCTTATCTATCGCTATTAACTGATTCTTTCCAATTATAAGCTTCCGCTTGGCTATTCTTCAACCAGATTTATTTTCAAGACTGTCTTTCAGCGTGTCTTCTTCATCCTTCTTGACGTCGTCTTTCATACTCTTTCTGATAGCCCTAAATTCCACCTTACCGTGATACGTGATATATGACTTAACTGTCAAGGTTAGAAGGAACTGTTAACTGACATTGAGAGTAACACCAAACAAAAAGAAATCGTACCAGGTCACTAACAGAATACGTAAAACTGAAAAAAAGTACTCTTGAGATAAAAATGACAAGCATTACACGGGAAAGGAAAAAGGTCTTATCGAACTTTTAAATAGTGTACTCAATTTAAAAAAAAAAAACAAGGGTCGCATCCCAGTAAACGAGGATTCTAAGTTTGGTTTTTGGATTCCGTACCTCAGTAGGTAAAAACGGACGCGTTGTTACGTCTGTTACGAGCCCTTTTCCTCAGGAGCGGGTAGAGGTACTAATCTGAAGTTTATGTCAAATACTAAGGTCTACAGTCCTCTTGGCGCTGTAGTAAAGTCAAACTCCTGAGGCAGAGCAGTCAAAACACACGTCAATCTATGCCATGTGTTTGTTACATTAGGATTGTTATTTTTTAGGTAGATCCGCCCACATATCTGAGTGGTCGGCGCGGCTGACTGCCATTTGGCGATGCGGGTTCGATAACCGGTACTACTATGTGGCAGAACTGGTGTGTGCTGCCAACTGAGGAGCTGCTTGACCAATTAGGAGCGGTTGCAAGGTCAAGAAACCCAATAACGACCGGGGGAGGGGTGTGCGGACCATAAGTACCTCCATACCGCCATTGGTAGATGATGTCACAGCAGACGGTCGGGCCCGATTTGCCCGTCAGGCAGCATACCTTCACCTTCACCTTTACCTACCTACTTCTTAGGTAGATACGGTGTAGAAAAACCTACTCTATGTGTGAGACCCTGGTCCGACGCAAAGAGGACCTGATAGTCCTAATCAGATGAGATTAAAAACATAACTTTTTATTTTTCTCCCTTCTCGGGTACGAGCTTGTCTTCATTGTTCCAAACATCATAAAACTGGCAGTAGATGACCGGAGCCTTGTAATGTGGTCCGACAAGCCGCGGTTTTACTCCTATCCAATGACGCAGGAAGTCGCGAGTCAGCGGTGCCCGCTCGCATCGATCAGTCGGTAGCGGTAGTGGGGCACAATCTTTGGTTGTTCTCCACGCGACGAGCTTTGACCGGTCCGAGAGTGACAGTGGGAATCTGCGGGCCATTTGGAAGAAGCACTTGCGGGGCCCGAGGCCGGTTCACCTACGCAATTTGGCTGCGATAGTAAACGACTTTTGCGGAACACAGATCTCATCCCGTTCAGACGTTGTTTTGGGTTGGCTGCAGTTGCGGTGGGACGCTGTAAATTGGTCTGTATCGAGCGTGTAGTCATTTTGAGCGGCACTTCGCTACCGATTCTTCAAGTACTTTTCGGTAAGACTCTTTCGCTGGTTTATCCGCCTTGTTTTGTTAAAGTCATAGTGCTGCGACTAGTTTCTCCTTCCCGGAAGGTCTGCTATGTTTCCTGTTAATGGGGCTTCGCTGCGAAAGAACTGATGTTTATCTTAACGGAAGACGTTAGTCGCAACCGTTCGTGAAATGTGTGAAAGTTGCGTAGTCTGTGTTACACAGCTAGTGGAGCTACATCAGTCAGAACCACCAGTTAAAATTGGTCTTATTTCGAGTGCCTTATGTGGACCCTGTTGAGAGAGGAACTGTGTGTTGTTCTTCCCTTTAAATGTAGTGAAGTCTAATTTCATCAGAGTGCCTTTTCACTGTAATCACTATAATTAACTATATGTAAAACATTTTAGTGGTGTTTTAAGTTGATCTTCTCTAAGATTTTCTATGGTACATTTTGTTAAATAAGAATGTGCTTTTCCACTGTAGTTGTTACAGGCAGCGTAGTAAACCAAGTTTGATGCCTGAGATTTGGTTGCTTTTTTTTTTTTTTGTCATCAGTCTTCTGACTGGTTTGATGCGGCCCGCCACGAATTCCTTTCCTGTGCTAACCTCTTCATCTCAGAGTAGCACTTGCAACCTAAGTCCTCAATTATTTGCTGGATGTATTCCAATCTCTGTCTTCCTCTACAGATTTTGCCCTCTACAGCTCCCTCTAGTAGCACGGAAATCATTCTCTCATGTCTTAACAGATATCCTGTCATGCTGTCCCTTCTCCTTACCAGTGTTTTCCACATATTCCTTTCCTCTCCGATTGTGCACAAAACCTCCTCAATCCTTACCTTATCAGTCCACTTAACTTTAAACATTCGTCTCTAGCACCACATCTCAAATGGTTCGATTCTCTTCTGTTCCGGTTTTCCAAAGTCCGTGTTTCACTACCATACAATGCTGTTGACCATCAATCCTGACGTTAAATTTCTAGCTGTTCTCATTTCTACTACTTCTCATTACCTTCGTCTTTCTTCGATTTACTCTCAGTCCATATCCATAAGCTGTACTCATTAGACTGTTCATTGCGTCCTTCACTTTCACTCAAGACAGCAATGTCATCAGAAAATCGTATCATTGATATCCTTTCATCTTGAATTGTAATTCCACTCCTGAAGATTTCTTTTATTTACGTCATTGCTACCTCAATGTATAGACTAGGGGCGAAAGGCTACATTCTTGTCTTACTCCCTTTTTAATACGAGCACTTCCTTCTTGGTCGTCCACTCTTATTACTCCCTCTTGGCTGCTGTACATATTGTATATACCCGTCTCTCCCTACAGCTTACCCCTATTTTTTCAGAATTTCGAACATCTTGCAACATTTTAAATTGTCGAGTGCTTTTTCCAAATCGACAAATTCTATGAATGTGTCTTGATTTTTCTTTAGACATGCTTCCATTATTAACCGCAACGACAGAATTGCCTCTCTCTTGCCTTTACCTTTCCTAAAGCCAAACTGATCGTCATCTAGCGCAAGCTCAATTTTCTTTTCCATTCTAGTATATACTATTCTCGTAAGCAACTTGGATGCATGAGCTGTTAAGCTGATGGTGCGATAATTCCCGCACTTGTCAACTCTTGCCGTCTTCGGAATTGTATGGATAATGCTTTTCAGAAAGTCTGATCGTATGTCGCCAGAATAATACATTCTACACACCAACGTGATCGTCGATTTGTTGCCAATTCCACCAACGATTTTAGAAATTCTGATGGAACATAATCCATCCCATCTGCCTTATTTGGCCGTAAGTCCTCCAAAGCTCTTTTAAATTCCGATTCTAACACTGGATCCCCTATCTCTTCTAAATCGACTATTGTTTCATCTTCTATAACATCAGACAAATCTTCCACCTCATAGAGGCTTTCAATGTATTCTTTAAACCAATCCATTCTCTTCTCTGCATTTAGCAGTGGAATCCCCGTTGCATTCTTAATGTTACCACCCTTCCTTTCAATGTCAACGAAGGTTGTTTCGACTTTCCTGTTTGCTGAGTCTGTCCTTCCGACGATCATTTCTCTTTTGATGTCTTCACGTTTTTCCTGCGGATATTTCATCTTATCTTCCATGTGCTTCCTATTTATTTCATTCCTCAGCGACTTTTATTTCTGTATTTCTCAGTTTCCCGGAACATTTTTGTACCTCCTCCTTTCATCGATCAATTGAAGTATTTCTTCTGTTACCAATTGTTTCACAGTTACCTTCTTTGGACCTATGTTTTCCTTTCCAACTTCTGTGATGACCCTTTTTAGAGATGTCCATTCCTCTTCAACTGTACTGCCTACTAACCTATTCCTTATTGATGTGTCTATAGCGTTAGAGAACTTCAAGAGTATCTCGTTATTCCCTAGTACTTCCGTATCCAACTTCTTTGAGTATTGATTCTTCCTGACTAATGTCTTAAACATCACCCTACTCTTCATGACTACTATATTGTGGTCTCAGTCTATATCTACTCCTGGGTAGCCGGCCGGAGTGGCCGTGCGGTTCTGGGCGCTTCAGTCTGGAACCGAGCGACCGCCACGGTCGCAGGTTCGAATCCTGCCTCGGTCATGGATGTGTGTGATGTCCTTAGGTTAGTTAGGTTTAATTAGTTCTAAGTTCTAGGCGACTGATGACCTCAGAAGTTAAGTCGCATAGTGCTCAGAGCCATTTGAACCATTTTTACTCCTGGGTACACCTAACAGTCCAGCATCTGAGTTAGGAATCTCTGTCTGACCATGAAATCTTCCTGTATCACCCGGCATTTTCCAAGTATACCTCCTGCTCTTGTGATTCTTGAACAGGGTATACGGTATTACTAGCTGAAACTTGTTACAGAACTCAATTAATCTTTCTCCTCTCTCATTCCTTGCCAATATTCTCCTGGAACATTTTCTTCTATTCTTTCCCCTACTACTGCACTACATTCCCCCATGAGTATTATATTTTCATCCCCTATATTGTCCTTTCAATATCCTCATACCCTTCCTCTATCTCTTCATCTTCAGCTTGCGACGTCGACATGTATAAAGAACAAGCCTGTCGCTGAACTGTTCACAGTAACACACTCTCTGCCTTACCTTCCTATTCATAACGAATCCTACTCCCTTTATAACATTTTCTGCTGTTGTTGATATTACCCTATATTCATCGGACCAGAAATCTTTGTCTTCTTTCCACTTCAATTCACTGACCCCTACTGTATCTAAATTGGCCCTTTACATTTCCCTTTTCAGATTTTTTAGTTTCCCTACCACGTTCAAGCTTCTGACATTCCACACTCTGACTCGTAGAACGTTATCCTTTCGTTGATTATTCAATCTTTTTCTCATGGTAACCTCTCCCTTGGCAGTCCCCTCCCGGAGATCTGAACGGGGGACTATTCCGGAATCTTTTGCCGATGGAGAGATCATCATGACACTTCTTCAATTACAGGCCACATGTCCTGTGGATACACGTTACGTGTCTTTAATGCAGTGGTCTCCATTGCCTTCTGCATCCTCATGTCGTTGATCATTGCTGATTCTTCCGCCTTTACGGTCAAAAAAATTTATGTGAAATCTTATGGGACTTAATTGCTAAGGTCATCAGTCCCTAAACTTACACACTACTTAACCTAAATTATCCTAAGGACAAACGCACACACCGATGCACGAGGGTGGACTCGAACCTCCACCGGGACCAGCCGCACAGCCTATGACAGCAGCGCCTGAGACCGATCGGCTAATCCCGCGCGGCCTTTAGGATCAGTTTCCCGCCCCTAGGACAATAGAGTGCCCTGAATCTCTGCCCGATCCTCCACCCTCTTTAACAAGGCCGTTGGCAGTGTGATAGTCACTTCTTATGCCGGTAGTCTTCGGCCGCCAATGCTGATTATTAACTAAAATTCACGCAGCGGCGAAATTCAAACACAGGACCTACAACGTCTTGATTATGAATCAAAATCACTACCCCTAAACCACGCGTAGCTATTTCAAATTGAGAGGTTTACATTATTAAACGTGGCCCGATCTGTTACTTATTGTAATGTCTTACTGCAAAATGTGTTAGAAGTCAGCGAGTTCGAATTTTCTTCCATTTCAAAATAGTGTTTAATGATTGTCATTACTGCTTAATTGGTATAAGTCAATCTTTTACAATTAATTTTGGGCGCATGTAACCCGTATTAGTTTCTCATTCCCTTAATCAGGTGGCTACAAAGTTGTTAAGTAATTTGTTGCTTATTATCATATTCGCTAATTCGGCAGAAACTTTTCTTTGTTTCTTCATATTTAACTCTTAATTGGTAACAAATAGATCAAAAAAAGTTCCCGGGACTGCTGAGGATAGACGTTGACCCCTCATTGATGATATAGTATCACAGACACAGTCCCTATGACTGTTCAGAGATGTCACTAAACACGCCCAAAGATGTAAATAACCAAGCATGAGCAGCGCCTATTAGAAGGAGGGGATCCGACAGCCGATCAGTTCCAGTCATTCCACCAGGAGGGAGGTACATGGCTCGTGTAGTTAGTAGTTCAACCAAGCCTAGACAGTCAATACCGCTGTTCGATCGCGTCCCCATTTGTGCCAGGAGAGGAAGTGTCCAGGCACCTCGGAGTGAAAGAAAGCGATGTAGTTCGGACATGGAGGAGATACAGAGAGACAGGAACTGTCGATGACATGCCTCGCTCAGGCTGCCCAGTGCTAGTACTGTAGTGGATGACCGCTACTTACGGGTTATGGCTCGGAGGAACTCTGACAGCAACGCCATGTTGAATAATGCTTTTCGTGCGTCCCCAGGACGTCGTGTTACGACTCGAATTGTGCGTAGTAGGTTAAATGATGCACAGCTTCATTTCCGACGTCCTCGGCAAGGTCATCTTTGTGACCACGACATCATGCAGCGTGGTACATATGGGCCCAACAACATTCCAAATGGACCGGTCAGGATTGGCATCACGTTCTCTTCACCGATGAGTGCCGCATGTACCTTAAACCAGACAATCGTCCGAGACGTGTTTGGAGGCAACACCATCAGCATTGCCTCTCTCGTGCCTTTACGTTTCCTAAAGCCAAACTGATCGTCATCTAACGCAGCCTCAATTTTCTTTTCCATTCTTCTGTATATTATTCTCGTAAGCAACTGTCCATCGAGTGCACCAAGGTGGAGATTCCCTGCTGTTTTGGGGTGTCAATATGTGGGGTCGACGTACGCCGCTGGTGGTGATGGAAGGCGCCGTAACGGCTTTACGAAACGCGAACGCCGTCCTCTGACCGTTAGCGCAACCACATCGGCAGCATATTGGCGAGGTATTCGTCTTCATGGACGACAATTCGATCCCTCATCTTGTGAATGACTTCCTTCAGGATAACGACATCGCTCAACTAAGGTGACCAGAGTGTTCTCCAGACATGAACCCCATCGAACATGCCTGGGATAGATTTAAAAGGGCTGTTTATGGACGACGTGACCCACCAACCACTCTGAGGGATCTACGCTGAATCGCCGTTGAGGACTGGGACAGGCTGGACCAACAGAGCCTTGATGAACTTGTGGATAGTATGCCACGACGAATCCAGGCATACATCAAAGCAAGACGATGTGCTACTGGGTATTAGAGGTACCGGTGTGTACAGCAATCTGGACCACCACTCCAAAGGTCTCGCTGTATGGTGGTACAGCATGCGATGTGTGGTTTTCATGAGCAATAAAAAGGGCGGAAATGATGTTTATGTTGGTCTCTGTTCCAATTTTCTGTACAGGTTCCGGAACTCTCGGAACCGAGGCGATGCAAAACTTTTTTTGATGTGTGTGTAATGTAATACGTGCCGCCTTTTGTAAATCAGTACGCTGTCACTAGTTTTCTAAATTTAGTTCTTAATCTGCCGTAGTTCACATTGTACGAGACCTGCCCCATCCACCAGCACACCAGCGCGTGGCGATTTCAAGCCGCCCACCCCGTCTGTCGGTTTATCCCGCTTGTCGCGTTGCTGGTTTGTATCTGTATAACTTCTCCTGATTCTGAACTTATGTCACCAATGGACGTGACGCATTGCTTGTTTTGCTACTGTTAATCGTTACCAAATTTGCTGCGAACATTTAAGACTTTATATTTAAAAGCCAATCGAAAAATGTTGTAAATGTTATTTTGATTATTAATATACAGCTTGGCTGACTTTAGATGCGTGTTAATGTTTGACGGATTGCTTAATTTATTAATTTTTAAAAGATCTTTTGTTGACGTTGACTGTTAATCTCATTTCCTGGTCAATATACGACAAGTTTTTTTTTATTTCTTACTTGTTTTGAAAGGTTATTTCTCTCGCGTTATAAGGTTGTTGACTTTTATTTAAATGAAAGATTATGTATGTTTTCAACTGTGAACTCTGCTTTCTTGCCTTCTGGCCTAGCCCTACCGCTCAACGGTGTATTATGCTCCTCTAGGGTAACTATAACAGTTTGGAGAGCACCGATGGTCCAATGAGATGTTCAACCTGCTGTGTGTTGAGGGCGTAGTTCTGGCAGGAGGTGGTTTTGTGATGATTTGGTGGTCTTGTTCGTACCACCACTTGCGTCCTCCGCTCTTCGCAGAACATCTGTTTCAGCAAGTGTCCTTTCTTCTATGTCTTGGAGTGTGCTGCCGTATTCCAAGTTCCGAGCAGTCATATTTAAAGGGCTGTGCGCATATGCTCCTGGTTTGACGAAAATCCAGGCACGTTATGATATCTCAACAGGCACTCTAAATCACCCGATCTTAGTTAACTTCTTAGACTGCTTGCAACAGCAGATGAAACTGAGCAACCAGCATCCCAGAAATTTGGTAGCTTCAGGGAGCGGCTGCATTTGAATGTCTTGTACCTGAAAAGACTTGTGAACTTTATTCCTCGGGTACTTGATACCATTATCAAGGCTAAGGTTCCATTGCGCGGTATTAGCTTGATGTCTCCTGGAGTTTTTTTTCCGTTTACTTGTGATACACGTTACACAGTTGGCATCTTAATTTTTCCGTAGCGCCTCGGCTGAGAAATGTAGAGCAAATGTCAGGTAGGCAATGATTCGAGTCGATCCCGTTGGCCTTGAATGCCAACGCAGCGACCAGCAGCTGGTCTGATGCGCCATCGCCGTTGGCTGACTGCTGAGACCTTTTCTAATTTTCACTTAATACTGACACTTAGGTGAAATCAAAAGCGAAGGTGATAACATTAAGTCTACAATGGGAATTCCGCTGTTAAACGCAGAAGAGAGAACAGATAGGCGAAGATTGTACACAGAAGGCTTCTATGAGGGAGAAAATTTGTTTGATAACGTGATAACGCGATAGAAGAAGAAATTGGGATCGATATGGAAGACGAAGGGGATATAGTGTTAGAGTCCGGATTTAAAAGAGCTCTGGAAGACTTGAGATTCTATAAGCTAGAAAGGAGCGGAAAGGACACATAAAATTCCATCGGAATTTCTAAAATCATTGGTCAAATTGACAACTAAACGACTGTTCATGCTGATGTGTAGGATCTATGAGACATTTTAGGATAAATATCACCGGCAAAATTTCTAAAAAAAAAATGGTTCAAATGGCTCTGAGCACTATGGGACTCAACTGCTGAGGTCATTAGTCCCCTAGAACTTAGAACTAGTTAAACCTAACTAACCTAAGGACATCACAAACATCCGTGCCCGAGGCAGGGTTCGAACCTGCGACCGTAGCGGTCTTGCGGTTCCAGACTGCAGCGCCTTTAACCGCACGGCCACTTCAGCCGGCCAAAATTTCTAAGATAGCAAAGGAAAGTACGCGTGAAAACTGCCGATAAGTCAGAAGAACAGCTCACACATCCAAGCTGCTGTCAAGAATAATACACTGAAGAATGGAAAAGAGAACTGAGGATCTGTTAGATGGCGATCAGTTTCGCTTTAGGAATGGTAAAGGCACCAGAAATTCATGTTCAGACGTTGCGCTTGATAATGGAAACAAGGCTGAAGGAAATTCAAGACATGTTCAAAAAATTCTTCGACCTAGAAAAATTGTCCCTGTTAGTAAAAGTGCGCAAGATGTTCGAAATTCTGGGAAAAACAGGAGTAGGGAGTCGGATTACAATTAAGAGTGAAAGAATATCAATGATGAGATTCGATGACTGCATTTCCGTCCTGAGTTGATGTGAAGAAGAATTACAAGATCCTTATACAATGGACTGAGCATAAACCGGAAAAAGATATATGTAATGAGACGAAGCAGAAATGAAAAACAATTTCAGATGTGTGTGAATTCCTAAGTGAGGTCATAGGTGCCTACTCTTACACACTACTTAAACTAAGTTATGTTAAGAACAAACACACACCCATGCCCGAGGGAGGACTCGAACCTCTGGCGGGAATGGGCGCGCAATCCGTAACATGGAGCCTCAAACTGCGCGGCGAAACAGCGAGGCAAGCAGAAATGAGATTAGGGAGAAATTTAACATCAAAACTGATGATGACTAACTAAAGCAGTTCAGGAATTTTGCCTCCTTGAAAGCAAAATAAACCATGACCGACGAAACAGGGAGGACATAAAAAGCAGACTAGCACAAGCAAAATCGGCATTCCTGGGCAAGAGAGTCTACTGGTATCAAACATAGACCTTCATCTGAGAAAGAAATTTATGAGAATATACATTTGGAGCACAGCATTTTATGGCAGTGATTTATGGACAGGGGGTAACCGGAAACCAGAAAAGAAGAGAATCCAAGCATTAGAAATGTGTGCTACAGAAGAACATAAAAATTAGCTGGACTGATATGATAAGAAAAGATGACGTTCTCTGCAGAATCTGTGAAGGAACAAACATATGGAAAGCACTGACAAGAAGAAGGGACAGAATGGTAGGACACATGTTAAGGAATCAGGATGTAACCTCCATGGCACTAAAGGGAGCTGTAGAGGGTTAAAAACTGTAGGGGAAGACACAGAATTGAATACATCGAAGAAATAATTGTGGACGTAGAGTGCACGTGCTACTCTGATGTGATGAAGTTGTCGCAGGACAGCAATTCTGGCAGGCCGCATCAAACCAGTCAGAAAACTGAAGAGAAGACACTTGGCAACGAATGTGAAAGTACATACATCCCTGACTGCAAGGCTGCAAAAGAATGTAGGCGTGAAGACGAATAATTACGCTTATGTCGCCCTATAGTGTCAAGTGTAACAAGATTCATCGCAATCGTCGCTAGCAGATGAGGACCATATAGCTAAGCAGTGGCAAGGGGAAACATAACACACATCACCACAAAGTGAAATTAGACACAGAGCAATGATCCTTCTTACACCGATACTACCTGCAATGTGATGAACGTTTTCATCCTTCAAGCTGATTTGTTGACATAATTTTCGTCGCAGTCTCTTCCGTAGACCACCCACTACTTGTGTGGGTGTCATACGAAGGATCAGATGACACAACAACCTGAAAATGTGGCAGGCGGGAATAGTGCCAATCCAAGGAATGGCGGCCACATATTGACGAGAACTTTGATAAGATAATCTGTGTATAACCATGTATAGTTGTCCGGTGAACGTCAAGCTAAACCTCATAAGAAACAGGGCTGCAGAATCTCTTCAAGTTACAGTCATATTTTCAGAAACTGGTGTCGTGGTCTCTGCTCTAGGGTTAGCTACCAGCTCAAATGGTTCAAATGGCTCTGAGCACTATGGGACTTAATTTCTGAGGTCATCAGTTCCCTAGAACTTAGTAATACTTAAACCTAACTAATCTAAGGACGTCACACACATCCATGGCCCAAGGCAGGATTCGAAACTGCGACCGTAGCGGTCGCGCGGTTCCAGACTGTAGCGCCTAGAACCGCCCGGCCACACCAGCCGACTACCAGCTCAGATAGTGACTAAGTGTGGCATGTGTCTTCAGAGAGAATGGGTATAATTCACAGAGCAACAGTCTGTATCTTCAGTCCGATTGGGATTCCGTGTTGCTTAAGACGCTGCAGTCGTATTTTGTCGGAGCGGGTATCCACTTTCTCTTTAGTAACTCAAGCACCTGTTTTAAGTAATTCTGTTTCGTTAGTAATTTCTGGCGAATGCCGACAGCAATGGAATGAATTTAATCTGAATATAGTCTTTTTGAGAGCTAACACTCAACCTGTAGTGATGCTGATGTTAACGATACTAGTGCTAAACCCTTACATTTTCATCTATGTAATGTTAAAGATGATATTTATTCTGTGTTTGTACCTTACCCTCCGAAACTAACGTCTTTTTCAATGCTGAATAGGATAGTCAGTGAAAGTCTGAAGACGGCCTTGTAAGCCTAAGACGGGCTAAGGAAATAAATTAATACTGTAGAATCAACAAGATGTCGTTGTAACCCATTTCATCACGTATCTGATGTTAACGATACTAGTGCTAAACCCTTACATTTTCATCTATGTAATGTTAAAGATGATATTTATTCTGTGTTTGTACCTTACCCTCCGAAACTAACGTCTTTTTCAATGCTGAATAGGATAGTCAGTGAAAGTCTGAAGACGGCCTTGTAAGCCTAAGACGGGCTAAGGAAATAAATTAATACTGTAGAATCAACAAGATGTCGTTGTAACCCATTTCATCACGTATCTACGTAAAAATAAACTGCCACTGCCATATCGGATAAGTACCACACGTTTTTTCTACGCTGATACCGTCTATTACTCTATGGATTGCTTTTCGTTTGTGACACTGGGATGATAGTTTAAATCTAGCTGGAGGTAAATTACTCATTACGCAAGACAGACCCTCCTTACACAGCTTCCCGTGACTCTTCGTCTCGAAACACTCCTGTGAACTCGTCGGATGATTTCAGTAGTTTGATCATGTCACGGTTTGCCCTTCCTAGCGTAATATATCAGCACCACACTACGGTGATCCCAAACGACACTCAATATCAGCTTACTTGATGACGGTTTTGTCTTCGCTTTTTTCGGCGCTGATGAATCCACGTGTTTGGACTGTTTGCTTTGTTCCTTTGTCTTGGGATCATTTTGACACCGAGAAGTCTTCGTGCTTAGTCATGTGGAGTGACATAGCTGCACGATTGGCCTCCTTTGTCGGGTTCAAGAGTCATGCGACATGTTATAAATTTACCTATGCCTAGTTTTACGCGCTGAAAGGAAATTATTTTTCGTTCTTAAGTATTAATTACACGTTAGTGTTGGTAATGGGGACGGAATTGGGAATGTGCGAGGGGGGATAGTGGTGGTGGAGCGGTGGGAGGGGGGAGAACGCACTAGCTAACATCTGCTTTCATTCACGGTTAATAGCCGTGCAGGGTAGCCCAGCGGTCTAGGGCGTATTGTCACGGTCCGCGCGGCTTGCCTCGTCGGAGCTTCGAGTCCTCCCTCGAGCATGGGTGTGTGTGTCGTCCTTAGCGTAAGTTACTTTAAGTGAGATTACACAGTCGGCTCTCAGCCGTGCTAGCGTGCGGAGCTGCTCCGCGCGCCGTCCGACGCTCCGCTCTCGGCGGTGTTTACTTCCGCGTCGCGGTGTTTGTGTCTATCGAGTCCAGTACTAACGTACACCATGGCGCACTCGTACCGCCGTGCAACGATCAAAGTAACGTTTCAGGCCGAACATCCAAGACCCCGAGCTTTCGAAGTCGAACAGTTCATACGTGAAGATCTACGTTTGAACCCCCAGGACGTCATCGGCATACATTTTTCCATCACTGGAAGTGTTGTCTACATCAAGATGTCGACGGAGGAAATTTGCAATGACATCATTCACCGTCATGCCACCGGACTGAAATTTAAACACTCTGATGGACATATGGGTGCTGTCACAGTCGCCCATGCTGGATTCGGTCTCCGGACATTGCGGGTGTTTGAGCTCCCGTTCGAGGTGCCTCAGGATGTGGTCATTGCCGCTTTCCAACCATATGGCACCGTCTTGGGTCACGTCGCGGAGAAGTGGCAAACATTTACGACCTACCCGGTATTAAATGGCGTCCGGCAAATAAAAATTGAGCTGACGAAACATGTCCCATCGTACCTGCTGATTGGCGGTGTGAGGGCCATCGTCATACATCGTCATGTATGATGGACAGCCACGAACGTGCGCAGGATGTGGCCAGGAGGGACATGTACGTTCCGAATGCTTACACCGCCGTTTAATACAGACGCCGTTACGTGAAGAGACCCAGGCTTCGACGGTCACGTCTTTACCCATCACATACGCCAAGGTTGCACAGGACCCCGTCGTACCAATCTCGATTGCGCCAGCAGCATCGTCAACGCCACCCGCCGCCGCACAACGCGCCGAGAACACAAGCACGGCGTCGCCTCCAGTGCTCGCTTCAGGACCGTCCGGTTTGCTGACCGAAACCGATGTTCCTGTTGGAACCATGGACGTCGACCTCGGTGTCGTGCCGACGTCTGCCTTTGTCCAGACGGGTTCGGCGTCAGACGACGGGCGACCACATTCTGATTCAGAAGGCCACATCAGAAAACAGCGGTCGCCTCGCAAACACAGGAAACGACGACGAACGCCTTCCGATGACGCCCATTCTCAGACGGCCCTGATGTCTGACGGTGATCTCCCACATTGCGTCCAGTCACGCGATGTGGCAGCAACAGGCGCCCCTCCTGTGACGCCTACTCTCCCAGCCAGGGACGTGTCCTCGCCGTTGTCAACGACTGATGACGGCGGTCCCCCTGCCACTCATGTTGCGGAATCCACAACGCCCGTTCCGGAAGTACGTGACCATCACATATCCACGTCGTCAGCTTCCTGGGCCGATGACGTTGAAGAAGAAGTGGAACAGACTGCCAGCGTGTCTGCACAGGGGTACACCTCGGCGACACTGGGGCTGGCGCCCCGCCGGTAATAATCACCACGGCGGGACCACCGGCGGGTTTCCACCTGCCGGCTACTTCTACCGCCCGTTCTGCAAATGCTGAGGATGGCCGTACACAACAATATCGTATCGCCACGATGAATCTTGCCACCATTCGTGCCCCCCATAAACTGGCCATGTTCAGAGACACTATTTACTCTGCGGATGTGGATATAGCACTCTTACAAGAGGTGTTTGTGGCTGACTTCCTAGTTCCCACCGGATACAACGCCCATGTTTCCCCCGCATCTGATACCGGTAGCGGCGTCGCCATCCTGCTACGCGACGGACTCCCTGCAGAGGACGTCATCTACCTCCCCACTG
This sequence comes from Schistocerca piceifrons, assembly GCF_021461385.2. Classification (NCBI taxonomy): domain Eukaryota; kingdom Metazoa; phylum Arthropoda; class Insecta; order Orthoptera; family Acrididae; genus Schistocerca; species Schistocerca piceifrons. The sequence continues at coordinate 753,854,140 of NC_060140.1, forward strand.
CGCGAGGTATGGCCTTCACACCGTTCGGCGTGCGTATTATTAATATCTACGCTCCGTCCGGCACTGGCCGCCGTCATGACCGACAAACTTTTTTGCCGAAAGCGTCACACCCCTCTTCACCGGTCCGCAGGACGATTTGGTACTCGGTGGGGATTTTAACTCGACACAAGAGCCCACGGACCAACTCCCGCGACATTTCCCTTGTGTATCTCTCTCAGTGGTCATCGACCGTCTCCGACTTGTTGACTCATGGAAGAAGCTCCACGGAATTCAACCGGGCTATACATTCTACACTTCTCACTCGTCAAGCCGCATAGATCGCATCTACCTTACCCGCTCCCTTGCTGATGGCACACGTCATGCGGAAGTCTGGCCCTTGGCCTTTTCAGACCATGATGCGTACCTCTGTGACGTCACTCTCGCCCGACAGCAAGTGTGGCATAGTCGTGGTCTGTGGAAACTCAATGTCGCTCACCTGACCTCCTCAGACTGTCGCCGTATGGTCGGAGAAGCGTGGGCACGCTGCCACCATCGTCGAGAAGCCTATAACTCCACCTTATCATGGTGGCTCTCCTGTGCAAAGCCGACCCTCAGGAAGACTCTGATGAGTTATGGGAAGGAATTAAAGGCGTGGCAAACTAATACCCTGCACTTCTACTACACCATTCTACGTGACTGTACGACGATGCCTTTCTCGCCAGCCCGGCGGTCGATGGTCCATCGCACGAAGGCGCAGATCTCCTTGATCATGCGGCGTAACTTGGAAGGCACTGTAGTCCGTTCTCGAGCTTCTAATCGAATCCCTCAAGAACGTCCATCGATGTACCACCTCCTTCAGGAAAGACAACGACGACGACGAGCTCTGATCCAAGTCTTCACTGATGTGGAAGGGCGCCGGCACGACACCCAACAAAGCATCGGTCGTGCTCTCCATGCTCATTTTGCCGGGCTATACGCAGCCATACCGCATTCTGCAGCACTGATCACAGAAGTCGCTCAGCTTACTACGAACACTCTTCCAGAGGATGCAGTGCATGACCTCCAAGACGACGTAACCACAGATGAAGTGGTAGACGCTATCAAGGCGGGTTCCGATAACAGATCTCCTGGACCTGACGGTATACCCATCGAATTTTATAAAAGTTTTCACTATTTGTTGACTTCCACGTGGACGGCAATCGCACAAAAGCTGATGTCACCGATGACAGTGGTCCCGAGCGCCTTTCTAGAAGGAATTATTATCCCCGTACATAAACCGCGCGGGTTATCGAGGGTCCAGGACTATCGACCAATTACTTTGCTCAACAGCGACATGAAAATATTCACACGGCTACTGGCATTGCGACTCAAGAAGGTCGCACGTTACGTTACATCCTGCGACAACAATATCCGTACGGCCCTTTGCCGTTACCGAGACATGATAGCATTAGCGCATCATCAGCGTCTCCCTGGCGGCTTGGCTTCACTGGACTTTAGCCAGGCTTTCGACCGTGTTGACCACTTCTATTTACGGACAGTTCTGCATCATATGGGTTTTCCTGGCGTTATTGTCACAGTGGTTATGCGCCTGTTGAGTAGTGCAACCTCTAAAATCATGTACAATGGTCGTCTTACACCTTCCCTGGTCATCGCACGATCTGTACGACAAGGATGGCCTGTTTCCACGATTTTGTATGCTTTCGCCTTGGAACCCCTGCTCCAGGGCATGCGCCAACGTTTGGAAGGCATGGCTGTGCAAGGCCACCGTTTTTGTTGCACAGCCTACGCAGACGACATAGTACTATATCTGCGCAGTGAAGATGAAGTACGAGCAGCACTGACATGGGTGTCGACTTACGGCGAAGCGTCAGGGAGCTGCCTCAACGTGTCAAAATCCAAGGTCCTGCTCATTGGTGAGGGCTTGCCGGAGAGATGCGCTGCCCCCCTTAGTGTCGCCGCCACCATACGGTGTCTTGGACTTGATTTCACATCAGACCTGCGCCGCTCAGCGACTATCAATGGTAGACGCTTGCTACAGACAATCAGAGCAAATCTCGCAGATCACCGGCTACGAGCTCTCGACGTTATCCAACGCGCGCAATACGTGAACATGTATCATGCATCCCGTATACCACACGTGGCTCAAGTACTACCAGTCCCAAATCTCCTGGCGCGACGACTGTTGATGGCTTTCGGCTCCTTCGTCAGCTCGGGGATGTTATTCAAGGTGCAGTATGAATCCCTTGCACTGAAACGAGATCGTGGCGGGGTGGGACTCATCCACGAACCGACTCGTGTCAAGGCACTATACGTCAGCTCCCAACTAAAACTTCAGCATCGTTGCCCGCAGAGCCTTACTAGCCTCCTGCTTCACAACTTTGCACCGGCCTCCTTGTCCGCCCCGGTACTTGTATCGACCATTCCAACCCCCTTTTATTACATCCAACGATTTTTCCTGGAGTTCAGTTATATCTTCCCGTCCTTACCGCTTACATGTTTGTACCTCACGAAAACAGTCTCCGAATTGTTACAGCAGTGCCGCCCGTCCAACCCCATCGAACGTAAGTATCCACAGTACGTGTGGTGACACATATGGAAGGCGATCCATGCGCATTTTCTCGAATCGGACGTTCAATCAGCGTGGTACATCACCGTGAATGGCAAACAATTTAACCGAGATCGTCTGCACCGCATCCATCTCGCCGATTCATCCCTCTGCACCCACTGTGGCGTGGATGACACGGATGTCCACCGGTTCCACTGTGGCACAGCGCTAGACGTCTGGACACTTGCGCGGCGAATTTTGGCGTTTCTTACTCGCCAGACACCGGCTCAGATCGACGTCCACATGCTTTTGTACCCCGATAAGACCTTCTACCCCTCCGCCAAAACTAACTCTGTGAATTGGATCTGTGGCCACACGATCCGCTATCTTTTTACTTCTGGCGACAAGTCTACGCTAGGATATTGGACTTATCTCAACGAACGACACTGCGTCCTGATACGCAACCCACGCTATAAACAATATTTTTCCAATTTCTTACGGAGCACTTTCGATGACCCACCTAGTAGCTGGAACGTCCAAGCCCTGAGAAGCTGAAAACTGTATAAACCGAACCGAACTGAATAGATCTGCTACCCAGAACCCACGCCTACGCCATGAGAAGACACGTTTCGACGAGCTGGCATGCTGTGGGCGAATACACTTCAGGAGCTCCTGTAAGAACTGGACTTTAACTACAAGTCGCACGACGACTTAAAAAACTTTTCCTTCTTTATTCCTCATTCTTTGTTCTTAAAGGAAAAAGAAATTTGATTTTGGCTTTGAGAAACTTTTTTTGTTCCAAAAGATTGCTTCTTCGCCAACAAGACGAAGGAGACTCATTTTGTTTACTGGAAGGAGAAACCAGTATAATTGGAGTCTTTGTTCTCTTTAGAGAAAAAAAAGAAAAAAGGAGGTCCTTGGTTCAAGTAAAAAAAAAAAGGGGGGTCTTGTCACGGTCCGCGCGGCTTGCCTCGTCGGAGCTTCGAGTCCTCCCTCGAGCATGGGTGTGTGTGTCGCCCTTAGCGTAAGTTATTTTAAGTGAGATTAAGTAGTGTGTAAGCTCTTTTTTTTTTTTGGTCATCAGTCTACTGACTGCTTTGATGCGGCCCGCCACGAATTCCTTTCCTGTGCTAACCTCTTCATCTCAGAGTAGCACTTGCAACCTACGTCCTCAATTATATGCTTGACGTATTCCAATCTCTGTCTTCCTCTACAGTTTTTGCCCTCTACAGCTCCCTCTGGTACCATGGAAGTCATTCCCTCATGTCTTAGCAGATGTCCTATCATCCTGCCCCTTCTCTTTATCAGTGTTTTCCACATATTCCTTTCCTCTCCGATTCTGCGTAGAACCTCCTCATTCCTTACCTTATCAGTCTACCTAATTTTCAACATTCGTCTATAGCACCACATCTCAAATGCTTCGATTCTCTTCTGTTCCGGTTTTCCTACAGTCCATGTTTCACTACCATACAATGCTGTACTCCAGACGCACATCCTCAGAAATTTCTTCCTCAAATTAAGGCCGGTATTTGATATTAGTAGACTTCTCTTGGCCAGAAATGCCTTTTTGGCCATAGCGAGTGTGCTTTTGATGTCCTCCTTGCTCCGTCCGTCACTGGTTATTTTACTGCCGAGGTAGAAGAATTCCTTAACTTCATTGACTTCGTGACCATCAACCCTGATGTTAAGTTTCTCGCTGTTCTCATTTCTACTACTTCTCATTACCTTCGCCTTTCTCCGATTTACTCTCAAACCATACTGTGTACTCATTAGACTGTTCATTCCGTTCAGCAGATGATTTAATTCTTCTTCACTTTCACTCAGGATAGCAATATCATCAGCGAATCGTATCATTGATATCCTTTCAGCCTGTATTTTAATTCCACTCCTGCACCTTTCTTTTATTTCCATCATTGCTTCCTCGATGTACAGATCGAAGAGTAGGGGCGAAAGGCCACAGCCTTGTCTTACACCCTTCTTAATACGAGCACTTCGTTCTTGATCGTCTACTCTTATTATTCCCTCTTGGTTGTTGTACATATTGTATATGACCCGTCTCTCCCTATAGCTTACCCCTACTTTTTTCAGAATCTCGAACAGCTTGCACCATTTTATATTGTCGAACGCTTTTTCCAGGTCGACAAATCCTATGAAAGTGTCTTCATTTTTCTTTAGCCTTGCTTCCATTATTAGCCGTAACGTCAGAATTGCCTCTCTCGTCCCTTTACTTTTCCTAAAGCCAAACTGATCGTCACCTAGCGCATTCTCAATTTTCTTTTCCATTCTTCTGTATATTATTCTTGTAAGCAGCTTCGATGCATGAGCTGTTAAGCTGATTGTGCGATAATTCTCGCACTTGTCAGCTCTTGCCGTCTTCGGAATTGTGTGGATGATGCTTTTCCGAAAGTCAGATGGTATATCGCCAGACTCATTTATTCTACTTCCCCCAATGATTTTAGAAATTCTGATGGAATGTTATCTATCCCTTCTGCCTTATTGGACCGTAAGTCCTCCAAAGCTCTTTTAAAATCCGATTCTAATACTGGATCCCCTATCTCTTCTAAGTCGACTCCTGTTTCTTCTTCTATCACATCAGACAAATCTTCACCCTCATAGAGGCTTTCAATGTATTCTTTCCACCTAACTGCTCTCTCCTCTGCACTTAACAGTCGAATTCCCGTTGCACTCTTAATGTTACCACCGTTGCTTTTAATGTCACCAAAGGTTGTTTTGACTTCCTGTATGCTGAGTCTGTCCTTCCGACCATCATATCTTTTTCGATGTCTTCACATTTTTCCTGCAGCCATTTCGTCTTAGCTTCCCTGCACTTCCTATTTATTTCATTCCTCAGCGACTTGTATATCTGTAGTCCTGATTTTCCCGGAACATGTTTGTACTTCCTCCTTTCATCAATCAACTGAAGTATTTCTTCTGTTACCCATGGTTTCTTCGCAGCTACCTTCTTTGTACCTATGTTTTCTTTCCCAACTTCAGTGATGGCCCTTTTTAGAGATGTCCATTCCTCTTCAACTGTACTGCCTACTGCGCTCTTCCGTATTGCTGTATCTATAGCGTTAGAGAACTTCAAACATATCTCGTCATTCCTTAGTACCTCCGTATCCCACTTCTTTGCGTATTGATTCTTCCTGACTAATATCTTGAACTTCAGCCTACTCTTCATGACTACTATATTGTGATCTGAGTCTATATCTGCTCCTGCGCACGCCTTACAATCCAGTATCTGATTTCGGAATCTCTGTCTGACCATGATGTAATCTAATTGAAATCTTCCCGTATCTCCCGGCCTTTTCCAAGTATACCTCCTCCTCTTGTGATTCTTGAACAGGGTATTCGCTATTACTAGCTGAAACTTGTTACACAACTCAATTAGTCTTTCTCCTCTCTCATTCCTTGTCCCAAGCCCATATTCTCCTGTAACCTTTTCTTCTACTCCTTCCCCTACAACTGCATTCCAGTCGCCCATGACTATTAGATTTTCGTCCCCCTTTACATACTGCATTACCCTTTCAAAATCCTCATACACTTTCTCTATCTGTCCATCTTCAGCTTGCGACGTCGGCATGTATACCTAAACTATCGTTGTCGGTGTTGGTCTGCTGTCGATTCTGATTAGAACAACCCGGTCACTGAACTGTTCACAGTAACACACCCTCTGCCCTACCTTCCTATTCGTAACGAATCCTGCACCTGTTATACCATTTTCTGCTGCTGTTGATATTACCCGATACTCATCTGACCGGAAATCCTTGTCTTCCTTCCACTTCACTTCACTGACCCCTACTATATCTAGATTGATCCTTTGCATTTCCCTTTTCAGATTTTCTAGTTTCTCTACCTCGTTCAAGTTTCTGACATACCACGCCCCGACTCGTAGAACGTTATCCTTTCGTTGATTATTCAATCTTTTTGTCATGGTAACCTCCCCCTTGGCAGTCCCCTCCCGGAGATCCGAATGGGGGAATATTCCGGAATCTTTTGCCAATGGAGAGATCATCATGACACTTCTTCAATTACAGGCCACATGTCCTGTGGATACACTTTACGTGTGCAGCATAGTCAGCAGTGACATCAGTGGGTGGTACCCACAGTTCCTGCTACGTGCCATCGTCTCGACACGTAATCACTGGGTATAATATTGTATAATTTATGTTCAACTCGATGTTTATTACGTTACATGTTTCCCGCTATTCTGTTGTACTCTCGGTGTGGCCGAGCGGTTCTAGGCGCTTCAGTCTGGAACCGCGCGACCGCTACGGTCGCAGGTTCGAATCCTGCCTCGGGCATGGATGTGTGTGATGACCTTAGGTTAGTTCGGTTTAAGTAGTTCTAAGTTCTAGGGGACTGATATATATAGTTAAGGCTCACCGGCCATTTGACCATCTTTTACTGTGCAGATGCACAAACACTGCCCGAACTCTTACCGGAATCGGCAAAAAGCCGCGAGTAACTAGTATAATGGGCAGGGGCACTACGAATACAGCGCGGGCCAATACGTTGGGAATGTGGGTCTCACGGGAGGTGTGTCAAAGATAAATTCCCGTAGTCGCATTATCCTCTGTATCCTCGGTGGCTCAGATGGATAGAGCATCTGCCATGTAAGCATGAGATCCCGGGTTCGAGTCCCGGTCGGAGCACACATTTTCAACGGTCCCCGTTGACTTATATCAACGCCTGTATGCAGCTAGTGGTATTCATTTCATTGCATATACATAAGTTTATGAAACTTCCTATCAGATTAAACTGTGTGCCGGACCGAGCCTCGAACTCGGGACCTTTGGCTTTCGCGGGCAAGTGCTCTACCAACTGACCTATCCAAGCACGACTCACGCCCCGTCCTCACAGCTTTATTTCTGTCAGTACCTCGCCTCCTACCTTCCAAACTTTACAGAAGCTCTCCTGCGAACCCTGCAGAACGAGCACTCCTGAAAGAAAGGATATTGCGGAGACATGGCTTAGCTTGGAGGATGTTTCCAGAATGAGATTTTCACTCTGCAGCGGAGTGTGCGCTGATATGAAACTTCCTGGGAGATTGAAACTGTGTGCCGGACCGAGACTCGAACTCGGGAGTTCGAGTCTCGGTCCGGCACACAGTTTTAATCTTCCAGGAAGTTTCATATCAGCTCACACTCCGCTGCAGAGTGAAAATCTCATTACGTAAGTTTATGTGGAGGGTCAAGTACCAGTCAGTGCAGGTCATTATGTATTTTGCTACAACTTTTTGCCTTGAGTATGATCCTGTGAACACCCTCATCGGAGTCCCGAAGTTGCGAATGTAGTGGTCCCATGAGATTTCGTTCGGATACTCCCTTAGCTAATTGTCTCCGTTAAGAACACCATGCTGTGTTATGACCTAATCTCATACTCGTCTGATATACATCGTTCATTATACAGCATTGCAGAACTGTATCGAACGCGTTTCGGAGGTCAATGAACGCGACATCAACTTGGGCGCTGTTGTACGTGACGGTAGAGAACAAACAGGATAAGCTGGGTTTCACACGAGTGTTGTTTTCAGAATCCATGTTAAATCCTACACAGGAGATATTACGTCTCAATAAAAGTGATATTAAGCTAACACAAAAGGGTTTCTAAATTTTTACAACCGACTGACATTTACCATAAACGCATACTGTTGTAGACGGTGATCTAAACGTAAAGATGAAAGTAGTTTAGGCATGATGTGTCAAAAAAACTGCTACAGTACAGTACAGCATAGAGCAGAAAGATATACGCATTGAGACGAACAGAAATGACACTTTTATTCAAAGACAATCGTTCTACTGAAGTCACCGCGAGGCATGATGGGTACAATGCTCCCATTCTGGCCACAAGTTTCGTGACGGGTTCTTGTGGTAGGGCGTTTCCTTCTTCCAGCACCGTGGTTGACAACTGGGAGGAGGCCGTAGGTGCATGTGAATACGTTGCATTACGTGTCCCCAACGCATCTCACACGTGCTCGATGGCACTTCAGTCAGGGAACGCGCAGGTCAGTCCGTTCGCCGAATGTCCTGTCGTTCCCAGAGCTTCTGCACCTGCGCCGTTCGATGCTGTCGAGCATTGTCAGCTGCAAAAAATATACCTACGGCCGAAAGCACCCCTGAAACGGTGCAGGTGGGGAAGGAGTACCGTGTCAATGACGTTGAACCGTGAGTGTACAGTGTTCAAAAATTTGAGAGAAGTACCAGGTGCAACATTATGCCTCCCCACCTCATAGCACGTGCACCAAGCGATAATGTTCGACAATGTTCCAGGTTGCGTTAACTGTTCGCACCTCACGCCATACGAGAGTAAGTACAGAATCACGACGCAGGCTTAATGCGCTCTCGTCCAGTCCGCACGCCCTTAGCACCATCACAAACGGTGCCCCCAATACGTGGGCGTAAACGGAATGCAAAGTACTCGTCGTCGGGCAAAGACCACCAGCGTGCCACTAAGGAACATGAGACTGCGTGCCTTGCAGACCTGTTAAAAAGTCGTTGCGATTGCGTCCACTGTTTGACATGGGTCCCTTCTTGCCTGTTGCAAAATGTACCGGTCATCAGCTGCTGTAGTTGTCCGTGGTCAACCACCTCTTCTCTTTCGAGCAGCAATCCCTCTCTGCGGCTTGGAAGACTTCCCTTGGATGTGAAACAACGCTCTAAGCAGTACCAAATTCTCGTATTACACCCGTCACACTTCATTCTTCTTCAAATATCCGGATGATTCTTCCCCTTGTGAAGTCATCTAGATGTAGTCTCCGGGGCATGTTGTAGTGAAGTACAGCACCACAGTGCACTATAACTGCTCGCTCGTAGACACAGACAGCTTTTCTTGTTCCTTCAACCGTACCGTTTTGCAGGACCAGGTCCATTTGGCGTTGTAGTGACGCTGACCTCACGCCATTTAACGTCCAGCTACCTGTGCACGACTGGAAGGCGTCTGGTAAAAATACTACCGCACTTTCATTCATTTCCACCAAGTAGTTAGTATGTTAAGTTACTTTATATACCTATTTCGTCAGTTAAGTTCCGCAGACTGGAAATGCCTTGCGCATTTCCAACTATTTTCGTAATTCTGAATCAAACGATTCTGCACCTACGAGTGACAACAATAGCCGCCACGGTAATACATGTTCTCCCCAACAGTAACCGACAGACACTGCCACGCTGACTGAATGTACATGAAATAGTATTCTAAGGCAGCAGGCAGATTCTGTATTGGTAGATTTCCGCAATGCATTTCAACAGTGCCGCACTGCTGTCTGATAACAAAAACACGAGCATACAGAACAGGTTCCCAGATATGTGAGTGGCTCGATGACTTTTTAAGTAACAGAACCTGATACGCTCTCCTTGACGGTGAATGTTCATCAGAGACAACGGTATCGGAAAAGGTTCCCCGGGATAGGTGCGACAGGACCGCAATTATTCTCTATAAACACTTAAAAAAGTACATGTATAGACAAACAAATGTTTAAAAGTGGTTCAAATGGCTCTAAGCACTATGGGACTTAACACAGGAGATCATCAGTCCCCTAGACTTAGAACTAGTTAAACCTAACGAACCGAAGGACACCACACACATCCATGCCCGAGGCAGGATTCGAAACTGCAACCGTAGCAACAGCGCAGTTCCGGACTGAAGCGCCTAGAACCGCTCGACCACAGCGACCGGCAACAAACGATTACAATTTCAGAAAAATTTGATGCTTTATTCAAGAGAAAGAGTTTCAAAAATTGAGCTATTCAAAGACGCATCGGTCCAACTCTGGCCGTTATGCAAGCAGTTACTCACTTGTCACTAATTGACACAGTTGTTCTCTGTCCTCTTGAGAGATATCGTGCCAGATTCTGTCCAACAGGCGCGTTAGATCATCAAAACACCAAGATGGCTCGGGAGCCTCGCCCATAATCCTCCAGACGTTCTCAAAAACATTACAAAGAACGAAACTTGTCTAGATTGAAGGGGGAAACCAGATGGCGCTATGGTTGGCGGGTTAGATGGCGCTGCCATAGCTCAAACGGGTGTCAACTGCGTTTCTCTAAATAGGAACCCCCATTTTTATTACATATTCGTGTAATGCGTAAATAAATATGAATGTTTTAGCTGGACTACTTTTTTCGCTTTGTTATAGATGGCGCTGTAATAGTCACAAACATAAGGCTCACAATTTTAGACGAACAGCTGGTAACAGGTAATTTTTTTTTAATTAAAATACAGAACGTAGGTAGGATTGAACATTTGATTTCGGTTTTGCAATGTGATACATGTACCTTTGTGAACTTACCATTTCTCAGAACGCATGCTGTTACAGCGTGATTACCTGTAAATACCACATTAATGCAATAAATGCTCAAAATCATGTCCGTCAACCAAAATGCATTTGGCAGTATGTGTAGCGACATTCCTCTCAACAGTGAGTAGTTCGCCTTCCGTAATGTTCGCACATGCATTGACAATGCGCTGAAGCATGTAGTCAGGCGTGGATCACGATAGCAAATATTCTTCAACTTTCCGCGCAGAAAGAAATCCAGGGACGTCAGATCCGGTGAACGTGAGGGCCATGGTATGGTGCTTCGACGACCAATCCACCTGTCATGAAATATGCTATTCAATACCGCTTCAGCCGCAAGCGAGCTATGTGCAGGACATCCATCGTGTTGGAAGTACATCGCCATTCTGTCATGCAGTGAAACATCTTGTAGTATCATCAGTATAACATTACGTAGGAAATCAGCATACATTGCACCGTTTAGATTGCAATCGATGAAATGGGGGCCAATTATCCTTCCTCCCATATTGCCGCACCATACATTAACCCGCCAAGGTCGCTGATGTTCCACTTGTCGCAGCCATCGTGGATTTTCCGTTGCCCAATAGTGCATATTATGCCGGTTTACGTTACCGCTGTTGGTGAATGACGCTTCGTCGCTAAATAGAACGCGTGCAAAAATCTGTCATCTTCCTGTAATTTCTCTTGTGCCCAGCGTCAGAACTGTACACGACGTTCAAAGTCGCCGCCATGCAATTCATGGTGCATAGAAATATGGTACGGATGCAATCGAAGTTGATGTAGCATTTTTGAGATTCCCGATTCTTGCGCAATTTGTCTGCTACTGATGTGCGGAATAGCCGCGACAGCAGCTAAAACACCTACTTGGGCATCATCATTTGTTTCAGGTCGTGGTTGACGTTTCACATGTGGCTGAAGACTTCCTGTTTTCTTAAATAACGTAACTATCCGGCGAACGGTCCGGACACTTGGATGATGTCGTCCAGGATACCGAGCAGCATACATAGCACACGCCCGTTGGGCATTTTGATCACAATATCCATACCTCAACATGATATCGACCTATTCTGCAATTGGTAAACGGCCCATTTTAACACGGGTAATGTATCACGAAGCAAATATCGTCCGCACTGGCGGAATTGTTACGTGATACCACGTACTTACACGTTTGTGACTATTACAGCGCCATCTATCAGAAAGAAAAAAAAGTGGTCCAACTAAAACATTCATATTTCTTTACGCACTACACGAATATGTAATAAAAATGGGGGTTCCTATTTAGAAAAACGCAGTTGATATCCATTTGAACTATGGCAGCGCCATCTAGCGGGCCACCCATAGCGCCATCTGGTTTCCCCCTTCAAGCTAGACAAGTTTCGTTTTTTGTAGTTTTTCCGTTTGACGCTTTTTTCGTGAAATATTTGGCCCGGTCACGATCAATGGACCATCCTGTATACGCTAATTACATGACGTGTGCGTGTACATGTAATGCCACATACCTCCACAAACCCACCAACTGACTATCGGAGTCCTGATACGCAGAATCAGCGAAGTATTTCGTTCGAAAGACGGGAAAAAAACTATTAAGCAAATTGTCCTGATGTTTAGGTTCGTCAGTGTATAGAAAGTCGCTTCTCCATTTCTCTGTTTGCAATGGGAACAGAAAAGGAAATGACTAGTTGTGGAACAGGGTACCCACCGCCATGCACCGCACGCTCGTACGGACAAGAGAACCTAATTCACCTGTCGGAAGTAGACTTGGCCACTGTTTCTATGTTGCGATACAGTGTATCGATACGTGGAACTGTTTCAGTGTTTCGGAACGGCTGTGGTTCACTGTTTCGAAACAGTGGTGTTTCATTCCGCCCCTGTCTCGGATAACCGGACCAGATTCGATTTCGAGCCAGACTCAGAAACTGCATCGTTGTTTCAAAATAAGGCTGTTTCAGTCCACCTGTGCTTGGAATGGACTAATTGTATCGAAACAGTGATGTTTCATTCCGCTCTTTGTCGGACGAGTTTCGGGCTCGGCACAGGTACTGAAACACAACATACCACTTCGTGAAACACTTTCAAGAGTGTCGAAATCTTTTTGACAAGCAATAGCATGAAGCTTAAGATTTCCGAAAACAAAGCTTCGTTTCTTGCTGACTGTCCTATTCCGAAATGGCGTAACATCTGCTTTATAAACACTAACCAAACAATAAAACAACGCATACAAAATAATAAATATGTGAAAATCATTCAATTAAATTACACTTTTTTATAACATACGCTTCTCTGTTCATGTACAGTAATCACATTAAGAAACGCAAGTAAGCCTGCAACATTTTGAATAAAAAAAGGCTTAGAGGGAGAGTTATTAGACGTATACATAAATTTGATGTAGGTATAATTGCAAGAACTCTGTTTGACATGTCACTGATAGCGTAATGGTGAACGGGAAGTGCTGGGAAGGGTGATTTTATAGTAACGGTTCGAAACACCTTGAAAGACAAAATTTTTTTCTGTTATATTTTGTTATTTATTCGAATTATTTGGCATTATTTGTGAGTCTATAGTCACTGTGCCTATTATCCACAATGATTCACTTTGTGCGCATGGAAATTAGCAGGATGGGTATATTACCCATACTAATGGAAAGTGGGAATCCCAGTAGCATATCCGTTGTTTCTGCAGTTTGCTCCCACCTCCAATTCCGCTCGTGGTGGTTCTTCTGTGTTCAGCTATGGCTGTCCTCAGCCAATTGAAAAGTATGAAAGTCACACGACCCGAAAGCAGCGCATTTGCTGCATGAAATACGAAACTGCCAAGACGCCTAAGTGATAGTTTCATACTTTCTGCGATATGATTAGCGCTCTCGCACCTGATTTGTGTTTATATGGACATGCTTATACAGTAGACATTCAAGATGATAAAAATATGTAGGTTTATTAAATTACAAAACACAAACTGTTTCACTGTTTCGAAACAGCGTATCGAAACATTACATTGTACTGTTTCATTTGTTTCGAAACAGTGACGTGTTTCAGTTTGCCCATCTCTAGCTCGGAAGACTACACACTCGACAAGGAACTGCAGTTCGGCGACAGAGGCGCCACAAGCGGATGTCCGGGCGGTGCTGCCGTGCGTAGCCTGGGGGGAAGGCGCGGGACGGCAGGCGGTGACAATGACAGCAAGGCTGCAGCAGCGGCAGCAGCAGCCGGCAGCTGCGCGCCGCGCGGAAGGTCAGCCGGCCGGCCACGCCTTGCTGCGGGCGCCGCGCAGCCGCGGCCTTGGCGCCCGGGGGTAGTGCCGGCTGCTGGCGGCCGTCGTCCAGCTACCGGCCGTGGTCTCGGGAGTCCGATGCGGCGCAGCCAGCGATCTGCAGCTCTTCAACTGTCTCACCCGTTATCGGTCTGTCTCAAACGTTCTGTAAAATGAAGAAACCGCACGGCAGTTGCCTAACCCACTATCTTTTATTGTCTACACGACTGGTTGCGGAACACGTAAAGTTCCATCATCTGGTGTAAACTGGAATAACAAAAATATGCTGCCAACGAGAACAGGAGGGTATCCCCAAGTCTGAAATATCAGATACGGGACTTGAAAGAGAACGATCAGTCAGAACATAATGGCCACCGATCTGCTGTCGATACAAAGCCTTTCATCTACATCTACATGTACATTTATACTCCGCAAGCCACCCAACGGTGTGTGGCGGAGGGCACTTTACGTGCCACTGTCATTACCTCCCTTTCCTGTTCCAGTCGCGTATGGTTCGCGGGAAGAATGACTTCCGGAAAGCCTCCGTGCGCGCTCGAATCTCTCTAATTCTACACTCGTGATCTCCTCGGCAGGTATAAGAAGGGGGAAGCAATATATTCGATACCTCATCCAGAAACGCATCCTCTCGAAACCTGGACAGCAAGCTACACCGCGATGCAGAGCGCCTCTCTTGCAGAGTCTGCCACTTGAGTTTGCTAAACATCTCCGTAAAGCTATCACGCTTACCATATAACCCTGTACGAAACGCGCCGCTCTTCTTTGGATCTTCTCTATCTCCTCTGTCAACCCGACTTGGTACGGATCCCACACCGATGAGCAATACTCAAGTATAGGTCGAACGAGTGTTTTGTAAGCCACCTCCTTTGTTGATGGACTACATTTTCTAAGGACTCTCCCACTGAATCTCAACCTGGCACCCGCCTTACCAACAATTAATTTTATATGATCATTCCACTTCAAATCGTTCCGTACGCATACTCCCAGATATTTTACAGAAGTAACTGCTACCAGTGTTTGTTCCGCTATCATATAATCATACAATAAAGGATCCTTCTTTCTATGTATTCGCAATACGTTACATTTATCTATGTGAAGAGTCAGTTGCCACTCCCTGCACCAAGTGCCTATCCGGTGCTGATCTTCCTGCATTTCGCTGCAATTTTCTAATGCTGGAGCTTCTCTGTATACTACAGCATTATCCGCGAAAAGCTGCATGGCGATAGCAGCGTCACCTGGCAAGTAATGACTGCTATAATCCGTCTATCATAAGAATAAACCTAACGTAAACATTGCACTATGTATTCTTCCACGTTTGCTGGAACCTCATTGGATTTCCGTTTTACGTGGGACTGCAGCCAAGCAGTCTGGAGTAGTGTCAAGTAGGACAATAAGGGTGTCTTTTGTGCTGTGCGTTACGCGCACATCGACTTAGCGGTAATACGGTGCAACAGCTTTACCGGTGCATTTAACTCGGACGGCACTGGCCGTTCAGCTGGTACAGCTAACCTGCAGTGACGTGGCCAGGTGCAGTTCACACGTAAAAAGAGACGAGCAGAGAGGCAATACGGCTTCAAATGCCATTTAATTTTTAAGCAGGATGAAATAATACATTGCGGATCTCCCACAATAAGCTCCTTGGACGAAAACCGCAACACGATATATTTTTAGCTAACGTACCACTGAAATCGTAATTAAATACGAGAATGATGAACATTCCTGACTTAACCATAGGGTAATTTTTCTGCATAAGCTGTATGTAACGTAAAAGAGTATTGAAAGATTTCACCGTATAGTTAAATTGGTTCAAATGGCTCTGAGCACTATGGGACGTAACATCTGTGGTCATCAGTCCCCTAGAACTTAGAACTACTTAAACCTAACTAACCTAAGGACATCACACACATCCATGCCCGAGGCAGGATTCGAACCTGCGACCGTAGCAGTCGCGCGGTTCCGGACTGAGCGCCTAGAACCGCTAGACCACCGCGGCCGGCTATAGTTAAATATTGAAGCCACTGACGGTATTACTTACAGTCAGTCGTCTGATAATGTCTTAGCTCCTTCCTTATCCGAATCTGAGAAATACATTTCAGTTCTGGAAGTATCACCTGCTACGTTGATAACGCGCCTATCAACAACAGAATCCACGAAGCCAACCAGGCGCAGAATTTTCTCTTCTTCTATTACGACGAGCCGTTCAATATCCCGCCAGCATACGGCAGTGACGTGTCAAAAAGCTCCGTGTCTTAGTTCCAGTACGTCTGGCAGCTTAACAGTCTTGTTACTTCTGGGGCCAACCCCGCAGCTTGGCTCCAGATCAGTTCTGTTGGGTTCGTATTGTAATGGTACAGTAGCTAATGTAAAAATGCAGCATTTGTATGATGTGCCCTATGCTGCGAAAAATGACTGTTTTTCATGTTTCTACGGTACTTATCTACCTCTGTGGTATAAAACGATGGACACAGTCCAAATAAAGAGGTTTTGGTTTTTCATTTTTGGCTTCAAATATTAAATTGTTATGTTTTCTTAATTTAAACAACTTTTATGAACAGTCTTTCATTTGTATTTGAAATGGAAAGACGCATTTCGTGTCCAATATGTAATTAGAAACAAGAAAATCTGAATTATTCATAAAAATGATGATGAGTTTTATAATTAAGAGATGTAGATATTTCAAGTTTAACGAGGAAAAATATTGTAATGGGGAGATTTGTACCAACACACGAATTACCGCATTTGGTTACGTTACAGACTGCGCTACACATTCAATGTAAGTAAGTTCGTTTATCAACTGCATTACACACAATGCTGGGGAAACTTCAGATGCGATTATCTCCTTAAATTTATGAAAAACATTAAGAACAGCCTATTTCTCGGCCTTTTTAACCGTGTTCCACGCGCGTGTTTCAGTACGGAACAGAAATCATCCTCAGGCATTTTTATATTGCACATTAGCAGCGCAACAATCAGAGCACAACTCTGCACAGACTGTGACTGTACACGATTTCTTAAATGAAAACTACGTAGCTAAAGCGTGATTAAGAAAAACGTTGATGGCTGTTAATACATTTGAATATCTTAAAGTTTCATGTAACGTAACTTAGTAATAAGATATCTAATACATAAGTAGGACCTACTTCCAAGAGCGTAACAACACCAGTGTACGTGTGCTACGGGTTCTGACCAATCATTGCGTTTGTGTTTGTTTACATCAGGTTTATTCTTACGATGAACGGTTATAGGCAGACACGCGATCTGTGTATGTAGTATCAGTGAGCGAGCTGGGACGTGTGTACAATGGGGAAGGCGTGTTATGTATCTAAGTATGACAGAGGGCATACTGTAATGGCCCGTAGGTTCGGCACGAGGATTTCGGAAACTTCACGACTTGTCGGGTGTTCGAGGAGTGCTGTGGTGAGTGTCTTCAGCACGTGGCGAAATTAAGGTGAAACCATTTCCAGACGTTCAAATGGCTCTGAGCACTATGGGACTTAACACGCGCGGTTCCGGACTGAAGTGCCTAGAACCTCTCGGCCACCGCGGCCGGCTCTAGACGTCGTGGGATTGAGTGGCCAGCCCTTGTTATAGATTCGGACGTCGTAGGCTGGGCAGACTGATAAAAGAGGAAAGGCGGCGAACTGTGGCGGATCTAACATTAGACTCAACTTCTGGGCAGAGTCCAACTGGGTCTCATCACGCAGTGCACCGAACACTCCTAACGATGGGCCTCCGCAGCCGACTAGCTGTGCATGTGCCAATGTTAGCACTACGACATCGGCAACTACGACTAAATGGTCACGTGACCGCAATGGTGCAGTGGCAGAGCGTTGCACGTTCTTATGAATCGCGATACCTTCTTCATCACCTCGATGAGAGGTGAACAGATCCTTGACACCTATGCTGCGGGACGGATAATAGCTGGCGGTGGCTCTATTATGCCCTGAAGGACATTCACGTGGGCATTCATAGTCCAATGGACATCGTGCAAGGCACCGTGACTGCCAAGGAGTATTGCACACTGGTTGCGAACCACGAACACCAGTTAGTGACGGCCCTGTTTACCGACAACATCCAATTTTTCAACAAGATACTGCGCTATGTCGCAAGAGCAGGAGTGTGACAGAGTGGTTCGAGCAGCATAGTGACGAGTTACAGTTGATCTGCTGGTCCCCCAGCTCTTCAGGTCTGAACCAGATCCAACACATTTGGTTCAAAATGGTTCAAATGGCTCTGAGCACTATGGGACTAAACTTCTGAAGTCGTCAGTCCCCTAGAATTTAGAACTACTTAAACCTAACTAACCTAAGGACATCACACACATCCATGCCCGAGGCAGGATTCGAACCTGCGACCGTAGCGGTCGCGCAGTTCCGAACTGTAGCGCCTGGAACCGCTCGGCCACCCCGACCGGCCAACACATTTGGGATATGATTAAATGAGGCGTCAGAGCTCATCGTCCCGCTCCCCGGAATTTTAAGGGAGTTGGGTGATTTGCGTGTGCAGATGTGGTGCCAACTCCATCCAGCGAACTACCAAGACCTCATTGATTCCATTCCACGATGCGTCACCGATCTTATCCGCTCGACAGGTGGACACACCGACTACTAGGTAGGTGTTCATAAGGCTCTGGCTGATCCGCATGTTTTCGACACAATTAATGAACGCACAGACCTGTACCGCAAAAATATTTTGGTTAGCTATGAGATTATTCAGGAATTTGTTTAACTTACAGGTCGTCCTCCCTCTTAATGTTGGGATGGTTCCGTCTCCCTTCTGCTGTTACTTCCTGTGTTTGCAGTTTGAACAATTCACCAATCTCATAGCCGTTCCATGCCGCGCCTGCGTTATGAGTCGGCTTCAGTATTCACGGCTAGAATGTACTATTACGTAGTTTTCCTGTTTGTGTTCCGGTCATTCAGCACAGGGGAACGATTTTTATGTACTGTAAGAAACCCCACGCAATACATGATTACTCTCCACCTCCTTGTAATTGCATTTTACTTGTTTGATTGTTTTGGTAACTTTTGATGTCCAGTCTCGATATCCGTTTCTTCGGATTTTTGTATGGTCTTTTTTATCCTTTTGACACGGAGCCTTTGGTTCCTGACAACATTGGGGTCAGGACGACCTCAGACAGTTATTTTATTTGTAAGTAAGATCCTATTCTCTATTTTAATTTAGAAATCTTAACGACATACATGGAAGAACCCTGGAGATACTAAAAGGTATCAGATAGATTATATAATGGTAAGACAGAGATTTAGGAACCAGGTTTTAAATTGTAAGACATTTCCAGGGGCAGATGTGGACTCTGACCACAATCTATTGATTATGACCTGTAGATTAAAAGTGAAGAAACTGCAAAAAGGTGGGAATTTAAGGAGATGGGACCTGGATAAACTGAAAGAACCAGAGGTTGTACAGAGTTTCAGGGAGAGCATAAGGGAACAATTGAAAGGAATGGGGGAAAGAAATACAGTAGAAGAAGAATGGGTAGCTCTGAGGGATGAAGTAGTGAAGGCAGCAGACGATCAAGTAGGTAAAAAGAAGAGGGTTAGTAGAAATCCTTGGGTAACAGAAGAAATATTGAATTTAATTGATGAAAGGAGAAAATATAAAAATGCAGTAAATGAAGCAGGCAAAAAGGAATACAAACGTCTCAAAAATGAGATCGACAGGAAGTGCAAAATGGCTAAGCAGGGATGGCTAGAAGACAAATGTAAGGATGTAGAGGCTTATCTCACCAGGGGTAAGATAGATACTGGCTACAGGAAAATTAAAGAGACCTTTGGAGATAAGAGAACCACATGTATAAACATCAAGAGCTCAGATGGAAACCCAGTTCTAAGCAAAGAAGGGAAATCAGAAAGGTGGAAGGAGTATATAGAGGGTCTATACAAGCGTGATGCACTTGAGGACAATATTATGGAAATGGAAGAGGATGTAGATGAAGATGAAATGGGAGATACGATACTGCGTGAAGAGTTTGACAGAGCACTGAAGGACCTGAGTCGAAACAAGGTCCCCGGAGTAGACAACATTCCATTGGAACTACTGACGGCCTTGGGAGAGCCAGTCCTGACAAAACTCTACCATCTGGTGAGCAAGATGTATGAAACAGGCGAAATACCCTCAGACTTAAAGAAGAATATAATAATTTCAATCCCAAAGAAAGCAGGTGTTGACAGATGTGAAAATTACCGAACTATCAGTTTAATAAGCCACAGCTGCAAAGTACTAACACGAATTCTTTACAGACGAATGGAAAAACTAGTAGAAGCCGACCTCGGGGAAGATCAGTTTGGATTGCGTAGAAATACTGGAACACGTGAGGCAATACTGACCTTACGACTTATCTTAGAAGAAAGATTAAGGAAAGGCAAACCTACGTTTCTAGCATTTGTAGACTTACAGAAAGCTTTTGACAATGTTGACTGGAATATTCTCTTTAAAATTCTAAAGGTGGCAAGGGTAAAATACAGGGAGCGAAAGGCTATTTACAACTTGTACAGAAACCAGATGGCAGTTATAAGAGTTGAGGGACATGAAAGGGAAGCAGTGGTTGGGAAGGGAGTAAGACAGGGTTGTAGCCTCTCCCCGATGTTATTCAATCTGTATATTGAGCAACCAGTAAAGGTAACAAAAGAAAAATTTGGAGTAGGTATTAAAATCCATGGAGAAGAAATAAAAACTTTGAGGTTCGCCGATGACATTGTAATTCTGTCAGAGACAGCAAAGGACTTGGAAGAGCAGTTGAACGGAATGGATGGTGTCTTGAAGGGAGGATATAAGATGAACATCAACAAAAGCAAAACGAGGATAATGGAATGTAGTCGAGTTAAGTCGGGTGATGCTGATGGTATTAGATTAGGAAATAAGACACTTAAAGTAGTAAAGGAGTTTTGCTATTTGGGGAGCAAAATAACTGATGATGGACGAAGTAGAGAGGATATAAAATGTAGACTGGCAATGGCAAGGAAAGCGTTTCTGAAGAAGAGAAATTTGTTAACATCGAGTATAGATTTAAGTGTCCGGAAGTTATTTCTGAAAGTATTTGTATGGAGTGTAGCCATGTATGGAAGTGAAACATGGACGGTAAATAGTTTGGACAAGAAGAGAATAGAAGCTTTTGAAATGTGGTGCTACAGAAGAATGCTGAAGATTAGATGGGTAGATCACATAACTAATGAGGAAGTATTGAATAGGATTGGGGAGAAGAGAAGTTTGTGGCACAACTTGACCAGAAGAAGGGATCGGTTGGTAGGACATGTTCTGAGGCATCAAAGGATCACCAATTTAGTATTGGACGGCAGCGTGGAGGGTAAAAATCATAGGGGGAGACCAAGAGATGAATACACTAAGCAGATTCAGAAGGATGTAGGTTGCAGTAGGTACTGGGAGATGAAGAAGCTTGCACAGGATAGAGTAGCGTGGAGAGCTGCATCAAACCAGTCTCAGGACTGAAGACCACAACAACAACAACGACATAGTTCCTCACCTGATATTTCAGACTGGAGGAACCTCTCCCATTCTCGTGTAACAGAAAATTTTCATTATTACAGCTTGCACCAGATGATGGCTGCCCTGTAAAGACGAACTCTTTGCATCTCAAACGTTGCCTGTCTCAGTTCAGTTACTGTTGGAGATTAAATTAGAACCGAGTACATTGGATAGAACATTAGTCCCTCCCGTGAGTCATCACGCTAATGATCTGCATTTATTGTTAAATTTTATTTGATGCCATTTACAAATAACTTGCCACTTGATGAGTAACGCAAGTTATCAATTTATAAAGCAGCGACGATTGCAATAATCATTTACTTAAAAATTATGACCGGTGTCGGCCTTCATGCTGACCATCATCAGATCTAACGCACCGGTGGTCCACGAAACAGCTGCCTGCAGTCACAGTCACAGTCAGTGTTGTGATTTCACGCAGCTGTTTCATTCACCGCCAGCTGCAGCCATATAGTGTGTTAGACCTGAAGATAGACAGCATAAATGCCGAAACCAGTCATCACTAAATGAATAATTATTGCCATCTTGACTTTTTTTATTAACTAATGACTTACAATAGATGGCTGTTAGATCTCCAAACCATGTTATCTGAAACTAAGATAGGTTCTTATTTTTACATGTAACTCCGCCTCAGGCGTTGACAATGGGCTTAAGGGGAGATGGAACGTCGTACACTGACAATGCTAAATTTTGTTATTAGACTTCGCTGTATTTCAGAAACACACACACACACACACACACACACACAGATACACACAAACGCGCGCGCAGCAGCTGTCTGTGATTCTGTTGCTCATTAACGTAAATGTACTCTCTGACTCTTCCTATTCATCTTCTGAACAGAGCAATAAACACAGGCTGCTTTATTTTTATTAATCTTACACCCACAACCAAGTGTTATAAGACCACTACCATTTGCGACTTCGTAACTCTCATGAGTCTCATCTCGGATCTCGCACAAAAAAAGAAAAAAATGTGAAATGTAGGATGACCTTCAACAAAACAAAATGCACCCGACTGCACATAAACTGCTGAAAATACTCAAAACTTACCGATTACCCGAATGTAGAAAAATCAGTTAATGCGTTCAAATCCATTAAACTTCTAAAAATATCTGTACGGAGCAGCTTCAGGGCGAACGAACGCATGAAACTATTTATAAAAATGGCATGTGTGAGACTTAAAGGAAGAACCCTAAGGAGACGCAGTCCACTGACGAAGGATGTAGCTTACAAAAGTTTCGTACGACCGACACTTGAGCATCCTTCGTCAATGTGGGACCGACTTCGGTAAATTATGTCCCAGGAGTAGCTCGACAAAGATATCAACCATGTACGTAACGCTACAGTTCACGCCACGTTGAATTTATATGAGGTAAAGGCTAACGAAGGTATATTTTTAACTATGGAAAATTTTTATTTTTGGGTAACATTTTTCCTTCTTGGAGCAGTTCAGAAAAGAAGTGTACACTAGTGGTCCGACAACCGTCGCTTTGAACTGGACTGAACAAGGTATGGCAAGGTATAGCACACACATATTTTAAAGTGCCATTTACTTCCAGGATTTCATAATTTTTAGAGAGAAATTCTTTGAACAGAGAGGAAAGTACGAAAAGTATCAGAAACTTAACATTAAAATTCGTAATAACGAAATAAACGAAGTTAAGGAATTCTGCTAGCTTGGAAGCAAAATAACTCTTGACAGATGAAGCAAGGAGGACAAAAGAAGCAGACCTAACACAGGTAAAATTGGCATTCCTAGTCAAGAGAAGACCACTGGTATCAATCATAGGCCTTCATTTGGGGAATAAATAGCTGAAGATGTGTGGTTGGAACACAGAATTGAATGGTAGTGAATCACGGACAGCTCGAAACCCGGCACAGAAGTGAATCAAAGCGTTTGAGATGTCGTGCCACGGAAGAATGTTGGAAATCAGCTGTCCTGATAAGGACTGAGAAGGTTCTCCATATAAATGGCGAAGGAAGGAACATATGGAAAACAATGACAAGAATAAGGCGCAGGATGACAGGACATGTTTTAAGATATGAGGTAACAACCTCCGTGGTGCTAGAGGGAGCTGTCGAGGGTACGAATTGCAGGTGAGGACAGAAACTGGAACTGATCCAGCAAATAATTGAGGTCGTAACGTGCAAGCGCTATTCTGAACTGACGAAGTTGACGCAAAGCTGTCAGAAGACTGATGACTGTGTTACTCGCTGGCATGTAGTTTACATTTGTTCACAACAACAAACCCTGTAAACTTATTTTCTTTACTTTTGAAACATTTACTTCAAAATTTCGTGCTTCATTCCGTCACTCTTTACAACTGCAACATTCTACCTTTTATTTATTTAGTCTCACTATTAGATCTACCACAAGAAGTTGTCGTTTGAATTCAGTGAGAAACGATTCGTATTATTCACTAACTGCTCGTTATAAGCGATAGTAGACAGACTAACGTGTTCACTCTAATCACCGAGACTATGCCATATCGTAGGTTGTAAATGTTTACAATCCGTCTTACCAGAAGAGCGTGTTACTATTTGTCCACGGTTTCCTTTAGCCGTTTTCATTTATCAAATGCAATAAGAAACTTAAACAAAATCTCAGGTGATTTGTTGTACTTGAATTTATCCCTTAAATGTTTTATCAGCTTTCATGCGTGCTGCTGAGTCACAATTAGTTGTTGCTATGTTTCAACACAGTTATTTGTTGTTGTGGTCTTCAGTCCAGAGACCGGTTTGATGCAACTCTCCATGCTACTCTATCCTGTGCAAGCTTCTTCATCTCCCAGTACCTACTGCAACCTACATCCTTCTGAATCCGTTTAGTGTATTCATCTCTTGGTCTTCCTCTTCGATTTTCACCATCCGCACTGCCCTCCAATACTAAACTGGTGATCCCTTGATGCCTCAGAATATGTCCTACCAACCGATCCCTTCTTCTAGTCAAGTTGTGCCACAAATTTCTCTTCTCCCCAATTATATTCAATACCTCCTCATCAGTTATGTGATCTATCCATCTAATCTTCAGCATTCCTCTGTAGCACCACATCTCGAAAGATTCTGTTCTCTTTTTCGGTTAAACTATTTATCGTCCACGTTTCACTTCCATGCATGGCTACACTCCACACAAATACATTCAGAAAAGACTTCCTGACACTTAAATCTATACTCGATATTAACAAATTTCTCTTTCTCAGAAACGCTTTCCTTTCCACTACCAGTCTACATTTTATATCCTCTCTACTTAGACCATCATAAGTTATTTAGCTCCCCAAATTGCAAAACTCATTTACTACTTTAAGCGTCTCATTACCTAATCTAATTCCCTGAACATCACCCGATTTAATTCGCCTACATTTCATTATCCTCGTTTTGCTTTTGTTGATGTTCATCTTATATCCTCCTCTCAAGGGACTGTCCATTCCGTTCAGTTGTCTTCGAGGTCCTTTGCTGTCTCTGACAGACTTGCAATGTCATCGGCGAACCTCAAAGTTTTAATTTATTTTCCATGGACATTAATTCGTACTCCGAAATTTTCTTTTGTTTCCTTTACTGCTTGCTCAATATACAGATTGAATAACATCAGGGATAGGCTACAACCCTGTCTTACTTCCTTCCCAACCACTGCTTCCCTTTCATGCCCCTCGACTTTTATAACTGCCATCTGGTTTCTGTACAAATTGTAAATAGCCATTCGCTCCTTGTATTTTACCCCTGCCAATTTCAGAATTTGAAAGAGAGTATTCCAGACAACATTTTCAAAAGCTTTCTGTAAGTCTACAAATGCTAGAAACGTAGGTTTGCCTTTCCTTAATCTATTTTCTAAGATAAGTAGTGGGGTCGATATTGCCTCATGTGTTGCAACATTTCTACGGAAGTAGTATCGTATTGGATATCAGATACAGAACTTACAGTGACCGTTCACACCCCAAGCTAGCTAAATTCAGACCATGTTGTTGGTTCATACATCGAGGCACTTACTTCTTCCACTTCATTTGACGAACAATCCACATGTAACATTACGATGCTATTCGCTTGTAATAATAGGCCCACCAGCATAGCCGCCACCCTGCGTCGCTTTTGTGGCGAGTTCCATTGACCCTCTGACTGGCGCCTCGCTAGTCACCTGTCCTTACGTCGCTTTGCTCATTCCAGTGTATCGCGGCAGACGCAGTCCTGTTTCCGTCAAGGTCAGCTGCAACTCAGTTGCAGTACCTGTTCGGCGGATGCAAGTCAGCAGGCGGATACGTTAGCGAAAATTACGACTTTGCATGTATAAATTTTCATTAGAATAAATAAGCACCGCAGTTAACGTCAAATTTCAAAGAGACACCGATCACATATTGTAATAACTATAAAGACCTTTGACATTCAGCGCAGTATAATACGTCACTACCTGGTGAAGTAATATCAGCATTATGTACTGTGACAAATTGACTGCTAGACCCAAACAATAATGATGTTCCAAGACTTTACTTTTCTGCACTTTGTGGAAGATAAGCCGGTCGCTGTGGCCGAGCGGTTCTAGGCGTTTTAGTCCGGAACCGCGCTGCTGCTACGGTCGCAGATTCGAATCCTGCCTCGGGCATGGATGTGTATGATGTCCTTAGGTTAGTTAGGTTTAAATAGTTCTAAGTCTAGGGGACTAATGACCTGAGATGTTAAGTCCCATAGTGCTAGAGCTATTTGAACCATTTTTTGTGGAAGATAACTCATGACTCCCATGTGTATGTAATTCTCAACCTATTTTCAAAAGTCACACAACGAAAATGCAGAGCATCTCCCTCATATGTCGCATCAGCCAAGGACTTGTCACTTTAGAAAGTGCTACGGCGATGTTTAAAACGTGTATGTGCTTATATCGCACACAAAAATACACACATCAGAAAAAGCTTTGCATCATCTCGGTTCCGACTGTTCCGGAACCTGTACAGAAAACTGGAATAGAGATCAACATAAACATCATTTCACCCCCTTCTATTGCTCATGAAAACCACATATTGGATGTTGCGTCACCATACAGCGAGACCTTCGGAGGTGGTGGTCCACATTGCTTTACGCACCGGTACCTCTCAGTAGCACGTCCTCTTGCATTGATGCCTGCTTGTACTCGTCGTGGCATACTATCCACAAGTTCATCAAGGCGCTGTTGGTCCAGATTGTCCCACTCAAAAATGGTTCAAATGGTTCTGAGCACTATGCGACTTAACTTCTGAGGTCATCAGTCGCCTAGAACTTAGAACTAATTAAACCAAACTAACCTAAGGACATCACACACATCCATGCCCGAGGCAGGATTCGAACCTGCGACCGTAGCGGTCACGCGGTTCCAGACTGAAGCGTCTAAACCGCACGGCCATACCGGCCGGCTGTCCCACTCCTCAACGGCGTTTCGGCGTAGATCCCTCAGAGTGGTTGGTGGGTCACGTCGTCCATAAACAGCCTTTTTCAATCTGTCCCGAGCATGTTGGATAGAGTTCATCTCTGGAGAACATGTTGCCCACTCAAGTCGAGCGATGTCGTTACCCTGAAGGAAGTCATTCACATGATGTGCACGATGGGGGCGCGAATTGTCGTCCATGAAGACGAATGCCTCGCCAATATGCTGCCGATATGGTTGCAGTATCGGTCGGAGGATGGCATTCACGTAAGGTACAGCTCTTACGGCGCCTTCCATGACCACCAAAGGCGTACGTCGGCCCCACATAATGCCGCCCCAAAACGGCAGGTAATCTCTACCTTTCTGCACTCGCTGGACAGTTTGCCTAAGGCGTTCAGATGACCGGGCTGTCTCCAAACACGTCTCCGATGATTGTGTGGTTGAAGGCACATGCGACACTCATCGGTGAAGAGAACGTTGACGCCAATGGTGACCGGTCCATTTGGCATGTTGTTGGGCCCATCTGTTCTACGCTGCATGGTGTCGTGGTTGCAAAGATGGACCTCGCCATGGAGGTCGGGAGGGATGTTGTACATCATGCAGCCTATTGCGCACAGTTTGAGCCGAAACACGGCGTCCTGTGGCTGCACAAAAAGCATTATTCAATATGCTGACGTTGCTGTGAGGGTTCCTCGGAGCTATAATCCGTAGGTAACGGTCATCAACTACAGTAGTAGCCCTTGGACGGCCTGAGCGAGGCATGTCATCGACAGTTCCTGTCTCTCTGTATCTCCTCCATGACCGAACAACATCGCTTTGTTTCATTCAGAGACGCCTGGACACTTCCCCTGTTGAGAGCCGTTCCTGGCACAAAGTAACAATGCGGACGCGATCGAACCGCGGTCTTTACCGTCTAGGTGTACCTGAACTGCAGACAACACGAGCCGTGTACCTCCATCCCGGTGGACTGACTAGAACTGATCGGCTGTCGGAGCCGCTCCGTCTAATAGACGCTTCTCATGCTTAGTTGTTCACATCTTTGGGCGGGTTTAGTGACCTCTCTGAACAGTCAAACGGACTATTTCTGTGATACAATATGCACAGACAATGTCTTTCTTCAGGAGTTCTGGGAACCGTGGTGATACAAATTTTTTTTTGATATGTGTAGGTTTCGGAAGAAATTACCGGGAAAACGAATTAATGACCTTATGGTACAGTGTGAGCACGAGCGCGCGCGCACACACACACACACACACACACACACACACACACACACACACACACACCCATAAACACACACACACACACACACAAACACACACACACACACACAGACACGCACACACGCACGCCATTTTAGATTGAAAAAATGCGAAATTTTTTGTTGGATGGCGTGTAATATTTCCGCGTCTGCCCCTGCACTTTCGTGAAGTTCTGATAGGTGGCGACGCCACACATAGGCTTCAAAGAGGCATCCACAACTGAGGGCCGTTCCAAGCAGCTGTCATTGAGTGTCTTTCGGCAGAAACAATATCATCGTGGTTATTCATAGGCTCTTGCAGAATGCGAATGGAGACCTGACAGTAACAGAAGCACGGCGAGTCGTTGGGCGAGGTTTCTGCCTTGACCGCAACAAGGTCGCTCAAACCTGTGGGATCTCCCGTGTGCCAGCTGGTCGCACACAGATGTGATCCCCGCAATGTTGAAACGGGCGGACACTCTCAGTCGAGGTGATCGACGGACCGTAGTGAAAGACCTCGCTGCTCAACAGGACGTCTCTGTCGGGAGAAATGACACATTTGTCCACCAGTTGGGATACTCAGAGGTGTGTGTGTGCCCGCTGGCTTTCACGCTGCCTAACAGAAGATAGCAAAAAGCAACGAAAGACCATCTGTGGGGAACTGCTTGCGAGTTACTAGGTTGAGAGCAACAATTTTTTCTCGAGCATCGTCACAGCCGGTGAAAGGTGCGTTCGTCATTGCGAACCGGAAATAAAATGGCAAGCCGTGGAATGGCGCCACACCGCCTTCCCTCGTATGAAAAAGTTTAAAGCTGCATCCTCAGCCGGTGTAGTCATGGCAATAGTGTTCTGGGACTGAAGGACTATTCTGTGTCCTCCCTCACGATGCGACAATCAACTCTTAAGTGTATTGTGCTACCTCAGGAAATTAAAGACAGGACTTCAGCGCGTTCGTCGCCACAAAAATGAAAACAAACTGGGATAATGTCGTGGCTCCTGGACCACCACCTCTGAAGGTCTCGCTGTATGGTGGTATAACATGCAAAGTGTGGTTTTCATGAGCAATAAAAACAGCAGAAGTTATGTTTATGTTCATCTCTATTCCAATTTCCTGTACAGGTTCCGGAACTATCGGAACCGAGGCGATGAAAAACTTTTTTTTCATGTGTGTAGATCCATTCGAAAGTGAGTGTACTGTCGTAAAGCATGCGTTTCACGCGAAAGAGAAGTTCATCGGCACCAAATCTGAGTTGCCCATGAGAGAGGGAAACCACAACGGTCGTTGCAGAACTGTACACGAAGTTAGTCTCTCACGTAAGTGTTATCTGTCAAAATCATGTCGTAACGTGCTATTTGACCAGTAGTCAGCTAATGTATTGATTTGTTGCTCGATCACCAGACAGCATCACAATAGATCCTCGAAGTAATATAATGTAACAGAAAAAACGATTTTATGTAAGTCTTTTATTAAGTGTGAGAGGATACGCTCCGCCGGTCGCGGTGGCCGTGCGGTTCTAGGCGCTTCAGTCCGGAACCGCGTGACTGCTACGGTCGCAGGTTCGAATCCTGCCTCGGGCATGGATGTGTGTGGTGTCCTTAGGTTAGTTAGGTTTAAGTAGTTCTAAGTTCTAGGGGACTGATGACATCCGATGTTGAGTCCCATAGTGCTCAGAGCCATTTGAACCATTTGATACGCTCCAAGAACAATCTGGTAAAATCTCCGTTCAATTTCTAGGCGAACTGAGTTGTTGGTCACCAGAAATTATGAGTCTACTACACACTTCACGGCAACAAACTCTAAGTAACACTGAAAGTTTGTCAAAATAAAAAATAAATAAGAAACTGAATACGAGTTTTGAAGCATATTAAACTTTTATAATAACATTTCAGTGTTCAATGATTGGTAAAATATTCATGTTCAGTAGCTAGCTGTAACAATTCTGATATGTATTTGGAAACCATATCAAAATTTCTATTTAAGATTACTACCTAAAGTGAGTCCAGCTAGTATATACAGCATACGGCTATTTCTCTGAAATACCCTTGACTGACGAGAAGTTATCGCCATTAACAAATTTTTCGCACTTGAATTTTTTTACGACTTTAGTCGTCCTACTTTTTAGGAGTTAACATGACTTTCATCTGTGACACCGTTGTGTTCTGAGCAAGGTCATAAGGGATGAGAAAGACACACCGAGGAATAATAACCGTGTTAGAAAAATTGCTACGTAAACCAAGAGAGCTTCATCACAGATTCAAGAGAAGTCACCCTAGTTAAGAAACGAAAGCTAAACGAATCGTAAATGAGCGAAAGTTAAATTTTATCCACCGATCTGAGTAAAAATCCAAAGCGATTTTGCTCTTACGTAAACCAGTATTCGGTTCGAAATCCTCTGTTCATTCAGTTAACGGCAATACTGGCACCGAAACTGAGGATTACAGAGATAAGTCTAAAATACTGAATTCGGTCTTCCGACATTGTTTCACAAGGAAGATCGTAACACGATTGAAACGCTGTCTGATAGCGTGGTAAGACTAGTCCCCTGACTTGAGTAAAACCTGTATCCCTATGTTGTGAAGATACACACCACCAGCAAGAATTGTCACTCTCCCTGTTCTGTGCAAGAATGTCTGAATGCTAAAGAATCGATTTGGTCCCGTGATTAATGACAGTTACATAATTTACGTTAAATAATCGCCCCCAAAAATGTGACTAAGTGCAGGATATTCAAATGGGCTTCTATAATTACTGAAATGATAACGGAATGTAGAATCATAATGAGTTTTTTTTGATTTAAAGAACAAATAAATCCAAGCTTCAAGTATGATGACAACATGTGGCTATTCAAATACATCACAAGTACGACAAGCTTCCATGAATAATTAGTTGGAGAAGTTGAAGTGAGGGCCTATCAAACGATTGTAGTCGCTTTTCGTCTACTATGAGAGAGCTGGTTATGTTAACATATTACTAATTCGCTCATTTATGGTACATTGATCGAGTAACAGAACTCATCTATACAATCCCACATGTAAATCAGATCTGCTGTGAATACCATGTGAGCAGGCGTTTTGCTGAGAGCGTCGTACTGGAGCTGCCATGTTACCAAACACCGAGCTCGATTCATGTGGAGTCAGCTCCCAGCGACGGGCAGCACTGCAGGCTGCAATTACGATTGCTGATGACCCTGACGAGCTGCGGCCATTGTCGATGTTCTGATCTACAAAGACCCTGTCAGGATTACCAAGACAGTAAATACTTTTAACTCGACCAATCTCTGGTCTCTGCTTCGCATTCTTCTATAGCACCACACCTCAAATGCTTTTATTCTCTTCTGTTTCGGTTTTCCCACAGTCTCAATTTCACTACTATACAATGCCATGCTCCAAACGTGCGTTCTCAGAAATTTCTTCCTGAAATTAAGACCTATGTTTGATACTAGAAGACTTCGCACAGGGATACCCTTTTTACCAGTGCTAGTCTGCTTTTTGTGTCCTCCTTGCTCTGTCTATCATGGGTTATTCTTTTCTTTTCTTTCTTTTCATAACTTACCTACTTCGTGATCATCAATCCTGCTGTTGAGGTTCACGCTGTTCTCCTTTCCGCTACTTCTCTTTACTTTCCTCTTTCTTCAATTGACTCTCAGTGCATATTCTGTACTCATTGGATCGTTCATTCCTTTCAGCAGATCCTGTAATTTTTCTCTTTCACCGAAAACATTAGTGTCATCAGGGAATCTTACCACTGACGCCCTTTCACCGTGAATTTTAATTCCACTGTTGAACCTTTCTTTCATTTCCGAAACTGCTTCTTCCGTTGTTACTATTCGCTCTTGGCTCTTGCACATATTGCATATTAACCGTCTTTCCCTACAGCTTACCCAAATTTTTCTTAGAATTTCGAACATCTTGCACCATTTTACATCGTCGAACGTTTTTTCCTGGTCGACAAATCCTATGAACGTGTCTTCATTTTTTTTCTAATCTTGCTTTCATTATCAACCGCAACGTCAGAACTGCGTCTCTGGTGCCCTCATCTTTCCTAAGGCCAAACTGATCGTCATCCAGCACATCCTCAGTATTCTTTCCCGTTCTTCTGTGTATTGCTCTTGTCAGCAATTTGGATGCGTGAGCTGTGAAGCTGATTGTGTGATGATTCCCTCACTTGTCGGATCTTGCAATCATCGGAGTTATGTGGATGATGTTTTTCGAAAATTCAGATGGTAGATCGCCATACGCCATACTCAAGCAACCTTCACACCAACGTGGAAAGTCGTTTTGTTGCCACTTCCGAAATGCATTTTAGAAATTCTGAGGGAATGTTATCTATTCCTTCTGCCTTATTCGATCGTATGTCCTCCAAAGTTCTTTCAAATTCTGATTCTAATATTGCATCCTCTATCTCTTCTATATTGGCTCCTGTTTCTTCTTCCATCATGTCATCAGAGAAGACTTCCCCCTTATAGAGGGTTTCAGTGTACTCTCTCCACCTACCCGGCCTCTCCTCTGGATTTATCAGTGGAGCTCCCATTGCTGAGAGTTACCGCCCCTGCTTTTAAGTTCACCGAAGTTTGTTTTGACTTTTCTATGGGCAGAGTCAATCCTCCCGACGGTTATTTGTTTTTCGATTTCTCCACATTTATCATGCAGTCATTTCGCCTTTGCTTCCCTGCACTTCCTGTTCATTTCATTCCTAAGTGATTTGTATTTCTGTATTCCTGAATTTCCCTGAAAATTTTTGTACTTCCTGCTTCCATCGATCAACTGAAGTATATCTTCGCAGTGGTTTCTTCGCAGTTACCTTGTTAGTACAGATGTTTTTCTTTCAAAATTCTATGACTGCCCTTTCTAGAGACTGCCATTGCCACTGGATCACAACATTAATTTCCCAGGATTACAGACGATATATTACATCAGTCTTACGAGAAACAAGTCTGTGCAGGGACTTATCGGATGCACAAATATCGTCTGAAACATTCGGTGAACGTACCGATATCTAAATGACAAACACAGTAATGCACCTCGTGTGCGTGGAGAGAGACACAGAAAGATTTCGGCCTGTGGAATGTAGTGAGAACTGAGTGAGATTCCTTTCACGCCAGGTATTGGTACAAAATGGGACAAACACGACAGAGATGGCAGTGATGTTAACGTACGGCATCCAAAGACAAACCGTGAGAAGAAAATGTGCAAAGTAACGACAAAGCTTGTTCGTAGGATCACTCGTCAGTCAGTACAGTGACAGTGACAACCATCTATAGAATGTCTTCGGGGTCATTTTGCCGCGCCATTTTAGGGCAAAAAACATGATTTTCACGATTTCCTCCGTCTTTGTCAGGTGCGTTAATTGCTTATTCATTTTGCCGCGCCATTTTAGGGCAAAAAACATGATTTTCACGATTTCCTCCGTCTTTGTCAGGTGCGTTAATTGCTTATTCTTATTACAAATTACGGGTGGGCCGAGCTCGCAACGGGTCAGATCCACTCTTTAGCCAAAAATGTACATAATTTTAAATTGTAAACAAAAAATTGAAGACATCTTATTTTATTTAATGCAATATGTAGTAGATAATTTAATTGTTTAAAACAATAAAGGTAGACGAAATTTTTCATAATTCTGGAGGCAGGTGGATTTTCACAACAGGAAAAACGCATACGGATAACGATGTCGTCGCGATTTTGTGGTAGTGTATGACACTGATCATGCATATACTAAAGGCGAAAAAACTATTCCCTTGACGAGGCCGTAGTAAACTCACAGAGTCATCTGTCAATTTTTGGAATATATTATATGCTTACCATAGAGGCGATGGTTTGATAATGGACCTCATGTCCAAAACTAGTCACCGCAAATTGAAGATACTTCTCGGTTCAGTTTCGATAGAACAGAAATAACTTATTTATGGCAGAATCTATGTTACTAACGATATACACCGTAAATCTCTAGAAGCTGCAGAAAATAAGAGGTTCCTGAATGAAAAAGTCAGTGGCGATCAGAAATTCGATCACCTGAGTAAAATAATAATCAACTTGTTGCAGTATTGTGAGGTGATAGAAGACATTGCTTTTCTCAGCACTTTTTCGAAGCAAACTCTTGTTTGTGAGGCACAGTCTCTATTTTACACCATAAACAGGTCGGGGTACTTGGGGGTTTCTGTGAACCATGAATCTTCAGGCATCTTGTCCAGAAGCGACAGACTATTTTTTTCTGTCGTTAGGGCTGTAATTTCATCTTACCTGTTACTACATCTCACAGCTCTTACATGTGCGTGAAAGGCACCAAGGACAGTACACGTGGAAAAACCAGAAGCCCTATGCAACTTAGGAGACAGTAATACCAGATCCTCTCATTTACGACCTTGCATAGCTGAGCTATACGGATTTGCACTCACTGTCACAAGGAGAGAGTCACAAGATAATAAACTCTGAGAGTCGTAATGTATCTGTTCAGAAAAGGACTCTTCGATAGTCTACTGCTCCGTGCATGTGCGTAAGGGAACGGCGTAATGAGCGACAGTGGGACGAGGTATCGAGGAGCTGGTCGGCTGTTGTTTCTTGTAATTGTGAAACACGGGATGTGATTACCTATAAAAACGTATCGGGATCATTGTACTTGGCAGCTCGAAGGAAAAGTTATTAGAAATGCCTTGTCCCTTCTAACCCTTTACGAGAACCAGGACCGCAGCTGAAGACATCTTCAACACAGAAGTTTAGCAGAACGTCGTTCTCCTCCCTCACAAAGGGAACAGTCTTATCACTGAAACATCCTGCCGTAAACTTTGCTTTGGTGTAATCACCTAGGCAAACATCGAGAGACATCGCATGACTATTAAGAGAATAATTTTTTATGAATGCATTACAGCCGGTAATAGGTGTTCGAACAACGCTCTCTGCGACTGCAAGACTGTATCTGTCAGTTATTCCGCCGAACACGGTACACCAGTTTCCGCGAGTGCTGTGCTATGCTGTAGTGCGCCGACTAGTCACCCAGTTCGCCTTCACCTCTGTTCTCGGAATGTAATTCACTAATCGTGCTTCGTTCAGCTGATGATGCTTCGACAACGTGCACGGCCTTCGCGTTCTTCGGAAACAAAATGCCGTCTAAGGCAACGTGAGCTGATCAATCGGTAGGAAATCACATTCACGCACACACACACACACACACACACACACACACACACACACACACACACACACACAAGTTAGTCCACTCCGGATTTACTCGGAAATATTAAGCACACCACTGTGCAACTGGACGAAGGACAAACGCATAGTGCCATACGTTTCTTTAGTTATCTTGTTACATCTTGTCGTCAGAATGTGTTACGGCTCAGTCCGGAACTATCGCCGAGCAACAAGGCTTTGTATCGCACTGTATCAGATATGCCATCGAAGTTTTTTTGATGCGGCCTCCTTGCATAGAATCCTCTCGCTGTTCGGACCGCGCCAATCGAACTCGAGCTTTCGAGGATTGTCACCCTTTTTTTCGGCTGGAGATTCCTGCCAGGAGCGAAGTCTGCTCTTTGATGCTGGCGTTCATGTTTGTCACTGATCGAGTGTCACCGCTTGGAATTTAACTTCTGTCGGCTGTGTCGTGTTATTTGCAGGGCGGGATTTGCATGAGCAAATGTAGAAAATGGGCAGTGTGGCATGGAGCCCGAACTCCTGCAACGAGCCGCGACTGAGGGTAACTGAGGCCACCCCCACCACCACTTATTCCCTTATTGTACTCCTTTGGCGTCGGTCAGTCTCAAGTGCTCGCCTGCAGGCACCTGTTATATTATAACCTCTGTCTCTTCTAAGACAGTTACTGTACATGTGTATTCATAAAGCTTCTTGTATTACGGTTATATCACAAATTGAGTCCGCCTTGGTGCAAAACACCTTGTTATTCGTTTATTTCTTTCTTATCCCAAACTAGTTTCGGCCACAAATATCACCATCATCAGTGTTTTTTTTTTAATCTAAAACATTCAACTTTTGCAGAACATCTAATGAACAAAAACCATAACCCCACTAATATCGAAAACGACCTACGCATTCTGAGAAACAGCAACAGTCTATACCGACAACTAACAATAGAAGAAAATTGCCGCATACAAAAGGCTATAGTCGAAAGGAAAATTGTAATAAAATAAAACACAACACCCTGCAACAACACACTCTTTACTGTTCTGAGAGAACTGACCAAGGACACAGAACAGGAAGCACACACACGCAAAAGAACGACTTCCCCATCACACACGGAGACATAAATAATGAACAGAAGTCATCGTAATTCACGCTACAGATTTTCATAGCCTTTCTCGCCACTTGCGATACGGCTCTCGCGGCACACGCGAACAGCAAGATGGCGTAACATTCTGGATCAGAGAGAAAGTGCTAAAGTTTTGTTTTTCTGTGTAAAAAAGCAGCCACACACCATCCAACGAACGTGAGTACACGAATAGCTAAGCAACAACTAAATACACACCAAAATAACTGGATTCCACAACACTATCACAACCACACGTATATACTGCTGACATACGAATTTCACCCTCGCTTATTTGTTTACTAACAGCCGCTCACATGGTTGCAGATGACATGCTGTTCGCTAAGTAAAAAGACGGCAACAGAAAAAAGAGCACAGAAAATACGTCACAAACAGCGCCAATAATTGCTGAAAACATGATGTAGCTTACAATATATAAGGTAGTGTGAAAATATCAATATAAAACTATATTTCAAAAGACGATTTGTAAAAATGTAGTAATGTTTTGCTGTGTTTGTACGAAACTAGTTTGTGATAATAAAGAAATAAACGAATAACAAGGTGTTTTGCATCAAGGCGGACTCAATTTGTGATATTACTGTTTTTCTACGCAAACACGGACCAAATGGAAGAGTTCCAAGATAATATTATAGTTTCTTTTATTATCGAATCCCAGAAGGTAAATGCTTGGGAGAGAATCTTCGTCTTTTCAAAGTTGATCTCACGCTCCTTCCTAATTTTATGTTCAGGTACTGGTGATTTATCAAGATATCATATATTAGCTGTCCGCCTGCTTAGCTGAGGGGTAACGTGTTTGCTTACCATGCAGCGGGCCAAGGTTCGATTCCCGGCCAGGCTGGAGATTTTCTCCTCTCGTGGACTGGGTGTTGTGTTGTCCTCATCATCATTTCATACTCATCAACAGCACCAAGCCTCTCAGTGTGGCGTCGACTGGAATAAGACTTGCACTCAGCGGTCGAGCTTCCCTGGGCGGCGCCTCCCGGCCAACAATGCCACAAGATCATTTCCTTTTCATTTCATCAGCCGTCTGTGATCACTGCAGTACTCGGATACAGTGCTGATCGTCTGCTCTAAGTAATTTTCGCCATATTCACATGGCACACTGTTGCATCGGGCACTGTAATAACAAATGCAGGCTATCTTTCACTGGGTCAGCAAATCATTAATTTTCCGCGAATGCTGGAATACTAGGCTAATATGATATTTACGTAATATGCACTCAGTTTTGCTTGAAACACTCCGTGGATTGGAAGAAATGCTGTTAGTTTGTCTTCCTCCATTGTGCTGCATGGGTTGGTGTTATATCCGTTTTTCCTGAACTACCCACTTGATTACTGTGTCCATTTATCTGGACTCTGTATAATAAAGTGCTCAAGACAGAATTCTTTTGAGATGGCGGACGGAAACTGCGCTCATTTAAATAAAGATCTGCATGAGTCAACAATCTCTACACAGATGACTCAATTGTCCACCCAATTTGTGTTCAGCCAGCATGTGAAATAATGACATCATGGCGTCCGGTTCCATAGTAAATGTAATGTCCGCATGTATGAAATTCACGTGTTTTAAGAACTGACTCATTGTGTCAATTTCGTGAGACCAGATTACAAACTTATCACCCAGATACCTATAAAGCGAAGATGGGCCGAGAAGAGCAGACTGTAAAGCTAGTTCTTTGAAATCATAAAAAAAATTAGTAATAGCTGGTGAGAAGAACCCATAGCCGCATCATCAGTCATTTCGTAATATCTTCCACTTTATAGAATATAGACGACACGTCAAGTTCTAAAATCTCGGTAAATCAATAATAGCGAAGCACGGCCTTAGGAAGAACGCGAGATCAACTTTGGAAAAACGAAGCCCCTTTCCCAGGCGTCAACGTACTGCAATTTCCTAATAAAA
Organism: Schistocerca piceifrons; assembly: GCF_021461385.2. NCBI lineage: Eukaryota > Metazoa > Arthropoda > Insecta > Orthoptera > Acrididae > Schistocerca > Schistocerca piceifrons. The sequence continues at coordinate 753,892,544 of NC_060140.1, forward strand.
GAAGCGGTAGGAAACGCATGTGCAGTAGCAGTTTTAACAGAGACCGAGGTTTGAGTTGTGCCTGGTGACGAGCAGTTGAGGAGGAAATACAACCAAGAATTATTATTTATTGTTGATTTTTATTATGTGTCTATCTTGACAAGTAATGAAAAAGTTATTAATTTCCTATATTCACAGATATTTCATTTATTAATTTTGTAGTAGTACGTAAGAATCTGTTGAATCCCTGCCAACTGTATTTCTTACACACCGTTTTATTTGTGGAATTTTTGCGAAACTGGCATTTTATTTTTTTTTTCATGTTAATATTTTAACCCTTTCGGTCACGAATTATTTTTTTCCTGAAAAAATCATGACTTTGGTATCCAATTCTTCAAATTAAATTATAATTTATCAGAAGTACACTCCTGGAAATTGAAATAAAAACACCATGAATTCATTGTCCCAGGAAGGGGAAACTTTATTGACACATTCCTGGGGTCAGATACATCACATGATCACACTGACAGAACCACAGGCATATAGACACAGGCAACAGAGCATGCACAATGTCGGCACTAGTACAGTGTATATCCACCTTTCGCAGCAATGCAGGCTGCTATTCTCCCATGGAGACGATCGTAGAGATGCTGGATGTAGTCCTGTGGAACGGCTTGCCATGCCATTTCCACCTGGCGTCTCAGTTGGACCAGCGTTCGTGCTGGACGTGCAGACCGCATGAGACGACGCTTCATCCAGTCCCAAACATGCTCAATGGGGGACAGATCCGGAGATCTTGCTGGCCAGGAGAGTTGACTTACACCTTCTAGAGCACGTTGGGTGGCACGGGATACATGCGGACGTGCATTGTCCTGTTGGAACAGCAAGTTCCCTTGCCGGTCTAGGAATGGTAGAACGATGGGTTCGATGACGGTTTGGATGTACCGTGCACTATTCAGTGTCCCCTCGACGATCACCAGTGGTGTACGACCAGTGTAGGAGATCGCTCCCCACACCATGATGCCGGATGTTGGCCCTGTGTGCCTCGGTCGTATGCAGTCCTGATTGTGGGGCTCACCTGCACGGCGCCAAACACGCATACGACCATCATTGGCACCAAGGCAGAAGCGACTCTCATCGCTGAAGACGACACGTCTCCATTCGTCCCTCCATTCACGCCTGTCGCGACACCACTGGAGGCGGGCTGCACGATGTTGGGGCGTGAGCGGAAGACGGCCTAACGGTGTGCGGGACCGTAGCCCAGCTTCATGGAGACGGCTGCGAATGGTCCTCGCCGATACCCCAGGAGCAACAGTGTCCCTAATTTGCTGGGAAGTGGCGGTGCGGTCCCCTACGGCACTGCGTAGGATCCTACGGTCTTGGCGTGCATCCGTGCGTCGCTGCGGTCCGGTCCCAGGTCGACGGGCACGTGCACCTTCCGCCGACCACTGGCGACAACATCGATGTGCTGTGGAGACCTCACGCCCCACGTGTTGAGCAATTCGGCGGTACGTCCACCCGGCCTCCCGCATGCCCACTATACGCCCTCGCTCAAAGTCCGTCAACTGCACATACGGTTCACGTCCACGCTGTCGCGGCATGCTACCAGTGTTAAAGACTGCGATGGAGCTCCGTATGCCACGGCAAACTGGCTGACACTGACGGCGGCGGTGCACAAATGCTGCGCAGCTAGCGCCATTCGACGGCCAACACCGCGGTTCCTGATGTGTCCGCTGTGCCGTGCGTGTGATCATTGCTTGTACATCCCTCTCGCAGTGTCCGGAGCAAGTATGGTGGGTCTGACACACCGGTGTCAATGTGTTCTTTTTTCCATTTCCAGGAGTGTATATAACATTCCGAGGTGCCTCCCAAGGGGGGTTACAACGCGTTCCCAAATGAGGACATTGTGTTCAAGTGGGTGCAGTATAAGTTGAAAAGTCAAAGTATTTTATTTGAATTTATTTCACCAAAATACATTAATTACACAAAGCTTAGTTAATGATTTATATATGCTATGATTCTTCACTTGTGAAGAATGAAAATCTAAGAAACAGTCTTTTTTTCTACCCACACATAAGTGAATGTTACTTTTTACACAATAAAATTTGGTTTTGCCTTTGCAACCAGGTTTCTTGCACCTGTCAAATGATTTTTTTGTCACTGACCCTCTGGAAGATGCTCAACGTAGTCCAAACGAACTTCAGCTTCTGGAAGAATTTCTGCAAGGGCTCGTTTCGAAGTACTTGAACTCGCACTAGTGGGACGCCGCCTTTTCCTGGCAGCTGGCTTATCTATTTTTTTCAGTACTTTGGCCACACTTGCCCTAAAGTGAAGCAAATCAAGGGTCTTATTTTTAGGACCACGTAATTCTGATGCGTTTCTCTTGTACTCAGTCCACGCATTTACATACGCAATATCAATTGTATGAGCAAACATGCGTCCACTTTCAGGTTTCAAAACTGGCTATAAACAGTCGAAAATGGCTGTCGAAAATCGTGTTCGGTTTCGAAAGCAGCTAACTGCATGTTGTCATCGGGTCCAATAGGCGTGGCCGTCACCCTGCCATGTCCGGATACAAAACACGTGAACAGGCATCAGGCTTACCAGTCTGCACATTCAAATCTACCTTTCAGTCTTTACGATAGAATTGATATTTTTATTATTCAGCTTTACGTTGGTTGCGCTGTAACAAGTTCGTACGCAACAATAACATTTTTTCTGGCAATGCATTGTCGTTTGGATGGGACGAGTGTTTCGTGAGTAACTCAGTGTCACTTATCATGCAGTTAGCGGTCTTTACGTCTAGGCTGCTCAGCTAACAATATACCGTATGGTATGAAACGTCTAACATTACCTCCGTCATTGTCCTATTGTTCAAAATTATCGCGAGGGTCATCGGATAGATCGTCAATTTCAGATGAATTAAGGAGCTCTATAACTTCTTCTTCTGTAAGTGCCCTTCGTTTATCTTGGACACGGGGCATTGTGAAATCACCGTAAGATGACTAAAGAGACAGCGAAATAATGACCTAAATTTCTATGCTATTACAACCCTTCAGTCACAATGTACTCATTTGGAGACACGTATAAAATTATAAACATGTCACCTTTCGTTCTGAAAGACGCCTTTAGTGTTAATCTTCAAGAATGCACCTTTCTACGCACAAATATTTTTTTTACCTAAACTCAGAAGATATTAACCAACCGATGGGAGGTACAAAGATTACTGGGAAGTGTCCATGTGACTGTGCCCATTCATTATTGTATTGTGGTTCCACAGATTGACATGGGATGCCGTTATTGTTCTCAAATAACCTCTCTGCTTGTGACAATCTGAGAACAACAGTTACAAATGGCAAAATTTAACGAATTTTATATATTAAGCATTTATTTAGTATGTCCTTATATGAGGACGCCATGACTGAAAGGGTTAAGTAACGTAATATTTAAATAAGTGCTACACTTCCTACACTACTGGCCATTAAAATTGCTACACCACGAAGATGACGTGCTACAGACGAGAAATTTAACCGACAGGAAGAAGATGCTGTGATACGCCAATGATCAGCTTTTCAGAGCATTTACACAAGGTTGGCGGCGGTGGCGACACCTACAACGTGCTGACATGAGGAAAGATTCCAACCGATTTCTCATACACAAACAACACCTCACCGGCGTTGCCAGGTGAAACGTTGTTGTGATGCTTCGTGTAAGGAGGAGAAATGTGTACCATAACGTTTCCGACTTTGATGAAGGTCGGATTGTAGCCTATCGCGATTGCAGTTTATCGTATCGCGACATTGCTGCTCGCGTTGGTCGAGATCCAATGACTGTTAGCAGAATACGGAATCATTGCGTTCAGGAGGGTAATCCGGAACGTCGTACTGGATCCCAACGGCTTAGAATCACTAGCAGTCGAGATGACAGGCATCTTATCCGCATGGCTGTAACGGATAATGCAGCCACATCTCGATCCCTGAGTCAACAGATGGGGACGTTTGCAGGACAACAACCATCTGCACGAACAGTTCGAGGACGTTTGCAGCAGCATGGACTATCAGCTCGGAGACCATGGCTGCGCTTACCCTTGACGCTGCATCACACACAGGAGCACCTGCGATGGTGTACTCAACGAAGAACCTGGGTGAATGAATGGCAAAACGTTATTTTTTCGGATGAATCCAGGTTCTGTTTACAGCACATGATGGTCGCATCCTTGTTTGGCGACATCGCGGTGAACGCACATTGAAAGCGTGTATTCGTCATCGCCATAGTGGCGTATCACTCGGCGTGATGGTATGGGTTGCCATTGGTTACACGTTTCGGTCACCTCTTGTTCACATTGACGGCACTTTGAACAGTGGACGTTACATTTGAGATGTGGCACGACCGGTGGCTCTACCCTTCATTAGATCCCTGCGAAACCCTACATTTCAGTAGGATAATGCACGACCGCATGTTGCAGGTCCTGTATGGGCCTTTCTGGATACAGACAACGTTCGACTGCTGCCCTGGCCAGCATATTCTCCAGATCTCTCACCAACTGAAAACGTTTGGTCAATGGTGGCCGAGCAACTGGCTCGTCACAATACGCCACTCACTACTCTTGATGAACTGTGGTATCGTGTTGAAGCTGCATGGGCAGCTGTACCTGTACATGCCATCCAAGCTCTGTTTGACTCAATGCCCAGGCGTTTCAAGGCCGTTATTACGGCCAGAGGTGATTGTTCTCGGTACTGATTTCTCAGGACCTATGCACCCAAATTGCGTGTAAATGTAATCAAAATGGCTCTGAGCACTATGGGACTCAACTGCTGAGGTCATTAGTCCCCTAGAACTTAGAACTAGTTAAACCTAACTAACCTAAGGACATCACACACATCCATGCCCGAGGCAGGATTCGTACCTGCGGCCGTAGCGGTCTCGCGGTTCCAGACAGCAGCGCCAGAACCGCGCGGCCACTTCGGCCGGCTAAATGTAATCACATGTCAGTTCTAGTATACTATATTTGTCCAATGAATACCCGTTTATCATCTGCATTTCTTCTTGGTGTCGCAATTTTAATGGCCAGTAGTGTATGTTTTTAGGTAACTGGCTCCGATGCTGTGGCGTTAAGTTTGACTGTGTTTCTGTGGTATAAGCATCAATAATAATGTCAACGTAACACAACACTGCAAATGTATCCGTCAGAGTCGTCCCCACGACACAGATTCACACTTGACAGTCTGATATGGTGTTTGAAAATATATGAAGCCTGCCAGTAGTGGCCGATAATACACTCGTGAGCACCTAACAAAATATGACGCCCTGGTACAGTTTTTGAAGGTGACATCTTACTTACAAGGATCTGTTGTGTCTCTGAAAGCACTGGACAGCTGTTCAGGACTTTAACCACTAGATTGCCACCTAAAACACACTGCGATTAATTGAAGTTTCATCGAAGCCACGCACCTCTTTCTACAGCTCAGTGAGATTAAGACCAGGAGACAAGCAGTTCGGTGGGCCATGCTGACGTACCTATGTGCAGGGGCGTTACTCAATTCAGTCTGAAATCATTAATGAGAGATGACACGGGTCGCACTAAGGTGTGAATGGTCTATGCGAAGCTATACAAATTCAAATGGCTCTAAGCACTATGGGACTTAACATCTCAGGTCATCAGTTCCCTAGACCTAGAACTACTTAAACCTAACTAACCTAAGGACATTACACACATCCATTCCCGAGGCAGGATCAGAACCTGCGACCGTAGCAGCAGCGCGGTTCCGGACTGAGATGTTATACATCGCAGAGTAGCTACCCTTATCGATCACCAGTAAGGCAACGGCATCCGTGTCAAGGGTAGATTTCATACCATGTAAATATCTTCCACGTGAAAGTACCTCCACCACATGTATGAACATTAGCCTGTTAGCAACTGTATTAACCTAGTATATCTACTGAGTAACTTACGTGAACCAAGACACATCAGTTCAGATGAATCTGATCCATCCTTAGAGGCCGGCAGCGGTGGCCGAGCGGTTCTAGGCGCTTCATTCCGGAACCGCGCGACTGCTACGGTCGTAGGTTCGAATCCTGCCTCGGGCATGGATGTGTGTGATGTCCTTAGGTTAGTTAGGTTTAAGTAGTTCTAAGTTCTAGGGGACTGATGACCGCAGATGTTAAGTCCCATAGTGCTCAGAGCCATTTGAACCATTTTGAACCATCCTTAGATCGTCCAATGCTGTTGTTTACATGCCCTTGTTAGTCTCTGTGCCATGCAATGTACGGTGATGAAAGGAACATCTTGAGTGTCTCTTCCCGGTTGTTGTTGGCTGTGTGTCTTCCCACAGATTACTGTTCTCAGGCAATTAACTGGTAAGTGAGTCTCTGCACTGTGATTCACTTACCCTCTGTTACTATGGCGGTAGACAGCGGCGACCCCTGTTGTGGAAACAGAAGTTTGGCTGGGCGGTGAGGAATATCCCATTGATCAGGCATTCGTTGTGTGGCTGCGACTAAGTGAATCGTAATTACGCGTCATGATCATTCAGCACTCTGCTACCTCGCCGGCGTTCACTACGAAACCTGACGATATCGCAGTCTCGTAAGGCGCCGAATTTTGCCACTAACTGTGACTACAGGACCGCTTCCATCCAGCTTGAGCAGTTTTCTCTGCTGTGATTGCTCATGAACGTATTTGATATTCGCGTTGCCGACGAGAGATACTGTACAACAATTATGCAACGGTTGCTTCTGATTCCCTGATATGCAGATAATATCGGTATTATATTCTGAACCAAATAAAAATCCTTGCAAATGTTGGTATAGCTTCAGAGAATACCCTGAATGAATAGACGTATCTGAGTCACGCTATTTTTCTGATAAGACTTTCACTAAGTGTTCTCTCACGTTACCTAGATATTTCAACCATTACAAATATGTATACCACTTCATACATAAATATACCTCACTGTTGCTTACTATTTGAGCTATTTTCCTTACACACATTAATTATCAACCTAATTGTGTCTAAGAGTTTTGTACGTTAATAAGCACAGTACAGGACATGTAACTGTAACATCCCTCTGAAGTGCTTTTGAGTGCAATATTTCAATAGAACCTTGTTTTTATTACGACATTACTGAATACTATACTGGTGCAGAGTGCTCCTGCCAGGATTACCGGGAGAATGAGCATCCGGAGGGGCTTGTAAATAAGACAGGAGGTTAAAAGTCAGTACTCAACGTCCATTCTAGTGAACCAAGCACAGCAGAGATGTATATCCAGACTGAAGCAACAAGACCTTGTACCAAGACCAGGATTCGAACTCGGGTTTCCCGCTCACTAGTCAGATGCGCTAAACACTATGCCACCCTGTCACAGTGGCTTTGCACAACTGTACGGAGCACCCTAACACGCTTCCCTTCTCAACCCAAATTCCCATTCACCCCTCAGCCCAAAGAGGTTCTCCAATAGAACAGCACCTCAGCATCGAACGAAACGGGGAAACATGTCTAAAACATTGGCAAGGGAGCTTTAATCAGCTGAAGCGAAATGGCTCCAGAGACCTTTCCAAGTCTCAAACAGCTGTGGTGTATGTATGTAGCCTGAAGTGACGAAGGAAAATTTGTACTCTGGCTGGGGTTCGAACCCGGGTCTCCTGGTCATAGCAGATGCACTAACCATTGTGGTCGCACACAATTGTACTGACTACTATAGCATCCCTGGCTCTGCACTGCAAATTCCCACTCACGCATCAACCCCCTTAGTACTCTCCCTAAACTATAGCAGCTTCGCAAAGGCTCTGTACCTGTATTGGAATAGCACCTCCGCATCGAACGAAACGGAGCATGAGACCTTGATACAAATCTTCATTCGTCCCTTCAGTCTGCATATATGATACTTGGAATTGTCTCTGGAATCACTTAGTTTGATTTGACAGTTGGGTGTATTCTGGGGATGTACAATAGAACATGAGTCAGTCCGGGTGGCCATGGAAGGTGTCATTTTTCAATGGAATGAAGTCCGAGGACCATCAAGAGAGAGCGGAGAGCTGGGGTCAGAGAGCTAGTCCGTCTGTTGTCCGAAGCTGCAGTCACGTCTCGCACTAGGACACGACTTACCTCCTCGACATCGTTCCTCTAGTGGCGCGTGTAGACTTGTCAGTCAGCGTATTTGCGAGTACAAACATCGTCTGCTGATGCGGTGCTTCTATTTCGCACGCAGACCACAGTAGCAAGTACGTTGTTACTGAGACCGCCAAGTGAAGTGGAAAATTTTTTAAACTGATTCCCGGTACCCCCTAGACCAGGTTCGTCCAAGAATTGCGACCGGCGGGCGCGCCCGCGGCCGCCAGGCATTGTAGTTCAGCGCCCCGTCCGCGACCGTGTGTCGCTAGTGTCGCCATAGGAGCGAGAGAGCCAGCTGCGGAGCGAGTGAGACTGCACACCACTGCTCTGCGCTCGACTGTCTCGCGATCAGATCTAACGCAAACAAAATATTCTATTTTAGAATTAATTTTATGTAAGGGATGTAGAGTCTCATTCTTACTGTTAGTAGTTACTAGTAAGTATTTTTTGTTATACTTCGTGCTACAATTTTTTTTATCCCTTTTCAGAGTTCAGAAATCGGATCCTTAGTATGCTGTTTTGTACGTAATATTTTTAACTGACCAAGTTTGAAAACTTATTAAAATAGAATTAAGGTTATAAAGCTCCTTAATTCTTACAGTCAACATTGTTAAAGAAGACAATTAACATTTTACACGTTTTTCTTTTTCGAGGAAACGATTTTGTCTAAGCTTGGTACAATATTCTGTGAGACTGCTAACCTCGAAGAATTGGTCAAATTTTTAACGCCAAGGAATGAACGGTTCTTAGTTTTAGCAAGCTTTAAAAGAGAGAAAAAGCGCTCACAAACCAAACATTGAGAGAACTTTGGCCGCGTGCTTGTGCAATAGAGGATATTTATCTCGTGGAAGACAGCTGTAAAAGTCATCCAAAGTTTTAAACATAATAAAGCGGTCCTTCAGGCGTATATGGCGCTGTAGGTCAATCAGCTCTAGTTGAAGCACTTGTGAGACGTCCTCTGCCCGAAGGGAAAACGGGCCAACAAATACATCTATCGGCTGGCGTTCGGGCGGTCCGCACGGCCAGCTAAGCGACACGGTTCGGCCACTGCAGCAACACACGAATTCGCCCGGGGCGCTGGCCGCGGGCGATCGCGGGCGCTGGCGCCACAGGAGCACAGTTTGGACGAGCCTGCCCTAGACTGACGATGCACTGCACAATACTTATTTGTCATACTGTTTGTATGAGACAGGCGAAATACCCTCAGACTTCAAAAAGAATGTAATAATTCCAATCCCAAAGAAAGCAGGTGTTGACAGATGTGAAAATTACCGAACTATCAGTTTAATAAGTCACAGCTGCAAAATACTAACACGAATTCTTTACAGACGAATGGAAAAACTAGTAGAAGCCAACCTCGGGGAATATAAGTTTGGATTCCGTAGAAATACTGGAACACGTGAGGCAATACTGACCCTACGAATTATCTTAGAAGCTAGATTAAGAAAAGGCAAACCTACGTTTCTAACATTTCTAGACTTACAGAAAGCTTTCTACAGTGTTGACTGGAATACTCTCTTCCAAATTCTGAAGATGGCAGGGGTTAAACAGAAGGAGCGAAAGGCTATTTACAATCAGTACAGAAACCAGATGGCTGTTATAAGAGTCGAGGGACATGAAAGGGAAACAGTGGTTGGGAAGGGAGGTTGTAGCCTCTAACCGATGTTATTCAATCTGTATATTGAGCAAGCAGTAAAGGAAACAAAAGAAAAATTCGGAGTAGGTATTAAAATCCATGGAGAAGAAATAAAAACTTTAAGGTTCGCCGATGTCATTGTAATTCTGTCAGAGACAGCAAAGGACTTGTAAGAGCAGAAGAACGCAATGGACAGGAGGTTATAAGATGAACATCAACAAAAGCAGAAAGAGGATAATGGAATGTAGTCGAATTAAGTCGGGTGATGCTGTGGAAATTAGTTTAGTAAATGGGACACTTAAAGTAGTAAAGGAGTTTTGCTATTTGGGGAGAAAAATAACTGATGATGGTCGAATTAGAGAGGATATAAAATGAAGACTGTCAATGGCAAGGAAAGCGTTTCTGGAGAAGAGAAATTTGTTAACATCGAGTATAGATTTAAGTGTCAGGAAGTCGTTTCTGAAAGTATTTGTATGGAGTAAAGCCATGTATGGAAGCGAAACGTGGACGATAAATAGTTTGGACAAGAAGAGAATAGAAGCTTTCTAAATGTGGTGCTTAGAAGAATACTGAAGATTAGATGGGTAGATCACATAACTAATGAGGAGGTATTGAATAGAATTGGGGAGAAGAGGAGTTTGTGGCACAACTTCACTGGAAGAAGGAATCGGTTGGTAGGACACGTTCTGAGGCATCAAGGGATCACCAATTTAGTATTGGAGGGCAGCGTGGAGGGTAAAAATCGTAGCGGGAGACCAAGAGATGAATACACTAAGCAGATTCAGAAGGATGTAGACTGCAGTACGTACTGGGAGATGAAGCAGCTTGCACAGGATAGAGTAGCATGGAGAGCTGCATCAAACCAGTCTCAGAACAACAACAACTTACTGTATCTGACGACTAAAAGAATTTTTACTTGTTTTATTGAATTAGTACAGCGATGACTAATTTAATATATGTCAAATGCCGGCCAGAATGGGCCGAGCGGTTCTAGGCGCCACAGCCTGGAACCGCGCGACCGGTACGGTCGCAGGTTCGAATCCTGCCTCGGGCATGGATGTGTGTGATATTCTTAGGATAGTTAGGTTTAAGTAGTTCTAAGTTCTAGGGGACTGATGACCTCAGAAGTTAAGTCCCATAGTGCTCAGAGCCCTTTGAACCATTTTTATATGTCAAATACAGTACATCGAGTTTAACAGTAGTATCACAAACGACCAGCGATACATTTCCGTGCTTATAAATTTACTGAGGCCAACCAGCTAAAGATGAATGATAAGAATTCGGATACGAAAAGGACGTCTAGGGATAAAATTATCTTTTAGTCAAAATTGTATAACCACCATTGAAAAAACTACACTCAGAAAGACTTTTCAAAGTGAGGCACAACGGTCAGGTTCAATGTAATGATTAGGTAGAGCGCGTCTTGTATAGCAGTACGATTAATCTAGACATGTCACTGGCAGCGTTTCATGGCAGTTATTTAGCCAGGCCGGAAACAATTATTTTATGTCAGGTAGCACGTACGTCATGAGAAATTGTGCTGCCGAAGTTTTTACTGCAATTAATAATCACGCGTGGAAAATTGAGACGTATAATGAGTAACTCGTATAGTTCTAACCGATAGTTTCGCACGTAATTGGAATGGCGGGGAACAGAACATAATAATAATGTGACGAACGACGATATTTATCTCGGCACGTGAGAACGTGATATAAATCGAAAGGCCCTCGCGTTCTTTTTGCTACAACTTGACAGCGTTTCCCGATCTGCCCTAAGCGCTCCCGGCCGCCGGTGCAGAACGACTGAGGAAACAGCTGTAGCACCGGACGTACCGGCACGCGGTTCACCGTGCCGGAATGCAATTCCCCGAGCGACGCGATCGCGGTACGCCAGGTGACGTCACACCGGCGGCACTCGCAGCCGACAAGACAAGGATGCCGCACTGGGCCGGCCTTGGGTTGTTGACTGCGGGTCAAAGCCGAGCTGCCGAGGACCTGGATGGCCACCAGCCGTGAGAGCAGGCCGGCCACGCCCGTGGCGGGGCGCAGCGCGGGCGGAAGGTGAACGCGTCGCCGTGCTGGCCGAGTTGCTGCAAGGGTCGCCGCTACCTAGCGCGCTCTCGCTGCCGGACAGCATAAAGTCACCACTCGCATCCATCCGTATTATCATCAGCATTGCGACGCAGCCACCCGATCCGTCTCTAGCCATTTCTTATTATTAGTATTGCGAGGTGCCGGGGCTAGCAGTATATTTAACACTAAATTCTTCTAGAATCTTCATATGGAAGTGATGCTCTAAGCCCCCCCCCCCTTTTCTAACTCCGACTTTTGATGTTGCACATGGATTAAGAAGAAACGCGAACTGAGTGTAGTCGACCCTCCAAGTGGAGTAGAAAACAGTTTGGCACCTGCAAAAATTTAATTTGATAGAAATCAATTCTGATACAGGAAAGTTTCATTAACGTAATGAGAAATGAAAGGGTTGGTTTACAGATCCACAGAATGAAACTTCTGTCCGAAATAACAATTTGATTTATTATGCCTGCCGGAGTGGCCGTGCAGTTCTACGCGCTACAGTCTGGAACCGAGCGACCGCTACGGTCGCAGGTTCGAATCCTGCCTCGGGCATGGATGTTTGTGATGTCCTTAGGTTAGTTAGGTTTAATTAGTTCTGAGTTCTAGGCGACTGATGACCTCAGAAGTCGCATAGCGCTCAGAGCCATTTGATTTATTATGACTAAACTCAAAATAATAAACAAAACTCATGAAACATTTACAATACGTCAAATTGGACACTCAAATGCTGTGAAGGTGGAGTTGTCCATAAACTAGATTGTGACGTTTATGACCAAGTGGTATGTGGAGCCAATTCCTTGCAACTCAAATTTTAAGAGAATCACCCAGGCAACCCAACATTAACTGCTGCTGCAGTATTGAGAACTCAGACAATGAACACAAAAGACAGAACCACGTTAGAAAAGACGGAAACAGGCGCGCTCTGCTGAGCTATGATTCTCAGATAGCAAAAATTCCTTGATTTGCCGGTGCTGTGGACATACTTTTCCAAGCTGCCTTCTCAACTTCACGGACACGATCTGGCATAGCGGAGGCGATGGCTGGTTGCTTCGACGTCCCGTCGTGTTGATGATAATGTCGCGAGTATAGCCCGAAACAAATTATCCTGGTCTGGTTGTTGCAGACTAAAGACTTCGTAACAACACAAATACGATTCTGAGGGAGGCGAAGAAGGCTCGTTACACAATCACTGACGATACAGTGAGTGATTTTAACAAGCGAAGTCACACAGTAACTCCGATACAGTCAACTTTTGCCAAAACTGCTCAAGGCTGACAACATAGGCCGCTTGTACGCAGAGCGCTCAATTGCCAAGTGTACTCGGAAAGTTACATTGAAGTCGGAACTTCAGCAAGTTCATCAAATAGTTGCAATTAAATGAAAGTATAGTAGCCAACGGAAGGCAGGCTGTCCAGAACAGCGAGAGCTCAGTCTTGGAACCTACTCCGACCGAAAGGCGAGAGCCGACTCTCTCAAGATTACCCGTACAAGCCGAACACAGAACATTCCCTCCCCCACGACAGTGGCCGTGGTTAAACGTTCCAATCAGCAACTCGAAAATGGGCTGAAAATTCCACTCTATTGCCGAAGCACTACCATTCCACCAATGGAGATTCTTGGCGCCAATTTCTGCGCCGATTTTGCTACGTCACAGAGCTATGCCCGGAGCAAGCCAATTACATTTACAATTTGGCAGAAAACGCGGGAATTTGCCCGACAAGACTGCCTGGGAACACAAGTCATTCCCACGCCTCGCTGGTAGCCCACCAGAAAGTGTTTTCACTAAGTTTCTGCGAAGTAACAGAATCTCTAGCCCAGCCGCTCTTTCTGGCCCCTCTGGGCGTGTCGCTCCCGCTCTTATGACAATGTCGGCGTCTGGAAAGCATCCACTCGACTCCCTCACACCCATCGGCTTAACCCTTTCAAGATCAGCAGAATCCGCGTGTCACCGGACAACCTGGGTGACGAGAGACGCTGCGTGGTAAGTCCGCGTATGAAGGAATAGCAACTTTTCACCACATGCAATTAGAGAGGAATATCGCTTTACTCAGAGTAAGATAGAAATATGAGAGGTGGCTCATGCCACCTCTCAGTATCAACTTAATGACATCTTCGCGGAAGGTCTCACAGCCAGGTACATTCAATTTAACAGCTGACAAACACAATATACAGGGTCCGCCACTGATCTTGACCAGGCCAAATATCTCACGAAATAAGCGTCAAACGGAAAAACTACGAAGAACGAAACTTGTCTAGATTGAAGGAGGAAACCAGATGGCACTGTGGTTGGCCCGCTGGATGGCGCTGCCGTAGGTCAAGCGGATATCACCTACGTTTTTTAAATAGGAACCCCCATTTTTTGTTACATATTCGTGTAGTACGTAAAGAAATATGAATGTTTCAGTTTGACCACTTTTTTCGCTTTATGATAGATGGCGCTGTAATAGTCATGGTAACAGGTAGATTTTTTAAATTAAAATACAGAATGTAGGTACGTTTGAACATTTTATTTCGGTTGTTCCGATGTGATACATGTACCTTTGTGAGCGTATCATTTCTGAGAACGCATGCTGTTACAGCTTGATTACCTGTAAATACCACATTAATGCAATAAATGCTCAGAATGATGACTGTCAGCCTCAATGCATGTAGCAATACGTGTAACGACATTCCTCTCAATAGCGAGTAGTTCGCCTTCCGTATTGTTCGCACATGCATTGACAATTCGCTGACGCATGTTGTCAGGCGTTGTCGGTGGATCTTTCCCCACAGAAAGAAATCTGGGGACGTCAGATCCGGTGAACGTGCAGGCCATGGTATGGTGCTTCGACGACCAATCCACCTGTCATGAAATATGCTATTCAATACCGCTTCAACCGCACGCGAGCTATGTGCCCGACATCCATCATGTTGGAAGTACATCGCCATTCTGTCATGCAGTCAAACATCTTGTAGTAACATCAGTAGGACATTACGTAGGAAATCAGCACACACTGCACCATTTAGATTGCCTTCGATAAAATAGGGGCCAATTATGCTTCCTCCCATAATGCCGCACCATACATTAACCCGCCAAGGTCGCTGATGTTCCACTTGTCGCAAAAACATCGTGGGCTTTCCGTTGCCCAATAGTGCATATTATGCCGGTTTACGTTACCACTGGTGTCGGAGTCCTAGGAGCACCATGTTCTGCATCCTTCCTATACAAGCTTACTGCCACGACAACCCGCTCCAACTCCCTATCTCCTCTCCTCGAGATCAGCACTTAACAGCTGCACATCTTCGCAGAGCAAAGATGACCCAACTGGTCTCCGGACAGTGCAGCATGTCTGACGAAGCTGCAAGCATAACTAAAGGAAACAAATATTTCATGCGCGTCCTAATACATCCGTGATAAGAAAATAACATATAAAATTGTATATACACACCTTTCACACCGACTACTATGTCACTCAATGCAGTGATCTGTTATCTAAATATATTTGGGAGCACCTGTAATATAAGTAAGAATAATCATGGAACATCCAAAGTCAAGATTATAAACAGAACATCCCACAGGTGCACATACAGTACCTCGTTGAGCAAGGCGCACCAGTATAACGTCATGTACCACACAATAAAACCATACTTGTGGCAAACCATCACAAAAGCTTCTTTTGTGAGTGTTTACCACAAGTGTGATTTTATTATACGATGTATGACGTTACACTGGTAAGAAACTTTTGTCAGTGTTTACAAGTACCGCATTATTATAATTATGTTATAAAACGTTGCACTGGTGCATCTTCTTCAACGAGATACGTGGACCTCTTACATGTTCTATTTATAACCTTGACGTTGGATTTTCCATAGTTGTTCTTATCTATATTACAGTGGCTCCAAAATGTGTTTATAACTAGATGATAGTGCACTACATTGTTACACAATGGTTGATGTATGTAGGTGGTATGTGGTATGTAATACAAGTATTTAGAAGAAGAAAAAGTTCGTTGTAACGAATATCGATTATTAGACCATCTACATACTATAAAATTGTACCATTTTATCAGGTCTGAAGATGGCAATTTACATTGTCAAAAATACTTAAATATGTATGTATGGAGAAGGTAAAATTTAACCTTATAAGAGGCTAACATTTTTCTAATTATTAGATTTTATATACGCACGCACTGCGTCCATCCCCATACAAACACACACACACACACACACACAAAAGCAGAGCGAGAGATAGAAATAAAGACATGTCCACCAACACCGCCGTGTTTACGTCCGAGATACAGCGAGAAGAGCTAACCGAGACCTCATTATTCTTACAAGAAGAACTCTGTTACAAGCTACACTTCCAACTACACGCGGATGCACTGCATCAAATACAGACCGACACTTTTGTTTCATAAAAATCTTCGCTTACTATTACTGCGACAGCATTTGTTCACAGTGTATTGTTTGTGGATATACGTTTCATCTGAATAAACTACGTCCCATCATAATTTTGGAACTTAATTTTTTCTTTAAAAATGTAATGTAGTGTGTCGTTTTTTTAAACTAATTAGTTACAAATTTCGTAGATCATTTGAACGACTCCTTCATCGAAATGTTGTGGAACGAGTTATTTTACAGGAAACGTATTGTGATTAATGTTAACACTAATGAATACCTTTTTCAGTCCTGTGACATATTTGTGCATAAATAGTGTAATTTATTTTACACGGTACCAGTTTTTAAATAAAAATTCGTCCTTGGGATAGAAGGAGTTGTTCAAAAGGAATTAGTTTAACATGGATTTAAAACGTCGTTTGCTACCTATCAGAAATTTTATGTTGTTGTACAAATGCCCAAAATTGTTGCTGCTGCATATTGAACTCCATTGTGTATCACTGACAGCTTAACGATCCGTAAGGTCATTTTTCCGTCCAGTGTTGTAATATGGACATAATCGTTCTCTCAAACAGTGATGGATTATTTATGACAAATTTTATTAGCGAATATACGTATTGTGAGGGCGCTGTTAAAATGTCTAGTTCCTTGCAGAAGTGCCTACATAATGTCCGCGAATGAACATTACATGTTACTCTTACTGCTCGCTTTTGTGCAAGCAGTATCTTCATTACTGGTGAGTGGAAATATGCAAAACATATTATGTGGTCAATTTGTTTGTTTCCAACACTAGCAATTATACGAATTGCAGAAGTAGCTGGACTTAATTATTTGTGTAGCGGAATAACATGCTTCTTCCAGTTCAAGTTTTCAACGATATGTGCACCCAAAGCTCTGGCGCATCCTTGTCTGTTAGTTAACTAATACTCAAGTGGTACATGAGTTGTTGTCCAGGACCAAATATATTGTGTTTCTTGAAACTAAGAGTCCATTTTTGGAGAAGTACTCAATAATTCTTTGAACTATCTCGGCTGTTCCTTTCTCTCTAATATCATTTATTATAACAGTAGTGTGGTCTGCGGAAAGTATCAATTCTGCTTGAGGTATATTGAGTGGAAGGTCATTCACATGTTTAAGGAATAGGAGTGGACCCAAAATTGAACCTTGTGGGACTTCCTTCGTGATTTCTTCATAGTCAGAAGTTTTCTATCTTTCTAGCACTGTATTATTCAGCAGAAAGTTTTGTATTGTGTTTGTTAGGTATGATGCAAATCAGTTGTGTGAAAAGCCATCATTTCCATAAAACTACAGTTTTTCTAAGAATATTACATGAACTACGGCTCCTAAGCAGTCAAACGCCTTGTAAAGATTAAAAAAAAACAGCAAGCTCAGATATTTTATTATTTATGGCTTGTAACAGTTGGTGAATGAATGTTTAAACAGCCTTCTCAGTCGATCATACCTCCCGCAATCCAAACTGTGATATGAGAAGTAAACTGTTGCTACTTAAAAGTGACAACTCTTCAGTCCATTACTTTACTCGAATATTCTGGAAAAAGGTGCCAGTAAGGACATTGAACGACGATTATTTAAGACTTTACTGTCATCATTCTTATAAAGAGCTTTAATGTCCATATTTTAATCTGTCTGGAAAAAATTCCTATGCTGTGTGGCTTGCAAAGATGACAGCTTGTTTATTCTGTCACTTTTAAAACAAAGTCACATACGAAGCATGATTTTTCTCACAGTTTCTCGAAACACAATTGTGTGTGTGTGGGGGGGGGGGGGGGTAGTTTTCACAAAGTTTCTATTTTTTTATTGGTCAGAACATCGCCGAAATTGCTACCTAATAACGCACATATCCACGTCGTCACTGGGATGTTTATTGTGTACACTTTGCTGCTAGATGCTTACATCTCATTCCCCTGAGTATCGTTCCCTCCTGCTGCCGCCATATCATCGTCGAGTTGCTCACCTTTAACATTTTACACGCATGTTCCGTCGCCTTCTCTGCCGGAACTTACACACCCTTAAAAACTCAAACCGGCCGTCACATTAAGCCACAGCAAGTCAAAATATTCCGCAATGCATTTCATTTCTAATCGCGTCATTCACACTGGCCGTCATACGACAGTCCCATAATGTCACGTCATGTGAAGGTTTCTCAAGAAGAAAGTTTTGGTGGCGTCACCGTCTTCTACCATCGCAAGTTAACCTATGATTACTGAATATAGTTCCCTATTGTTGCAACCATAACACGAGAGGCTTGCTTACCTTTAACATTTTGCTTTCACGTTCCGTCGGCTTCTCTGTCGAAATTCTCACCCCTTAAACTTCTAGCCATCAATAAACTTTATGACGTTAACAACAAGCTGTTATGATTGCTCACAAAGGCATTTTCCGCAATCAGTTTCCACACTCGTAAGTGGAGGTAACCACGCACACTGCTTTAAGTGGAGCGTGGCTGTACCAAGTCATGTGATCAAATTACTACCATGTCGGGTAATAAACTATATGCACGGCCTTCCTGTCTCACACATTCTCTCACCTTTCCTTTATTAACTTACTGTTTGACCCAATTTACTGCATAAGCCTCATGAGCTTTCAGCTGCTTTTATTCGTGTGTTGCGTAGTTGAGCGCAATATTCATAACATGTATCAATTGCAGGCACAGCTAGACTCTCGGAAATCTACCTGAAAGATTGGATGTTCAACTTCAGCCGATTTTTCTCTATGTAATGTGCATTTTACTGTAATGTTGAAGATATTTTGAACATTCTACCATGAGCAAAGCATGTTTCCTTCTTTTTTCTTACTACGTACACGCTTTGCCTTAGTTCTGATGTCGGTGCCTGTCTTTTTCGGGACAATTGATATTTTAATGCTGTTTTTCATCTTTAGTTTTGTTTTTAGTCGCTTTGGCTTCTATGTTATCGAAATCTCTTTGAACTGCATCAGCAACATGCACTGTTCCACCACTGTTTATGATTCATTCGGCTGTTCTCCCATTTTGACTTTTGTGATATTTTATTTGTGTTTTGGCGCAGAAATGAAGACAGCGGGACAGGTGAATGTAGACAGGTGTGTTGCGAATAAAGTTCATAGTTTTTCTGACAAACTGTGGTCATAACTACCATTAACAAAACTGAAGATGAGAAACTGCATTTGAATATGTCCGGTATTGAAAAAGTCAGACACAGTCATGAACATCAACAAAAGAATTTATGGCTGAAGAAAAAAATAAGGATGGAATGCCGGTAAAGAGAATCCGAAACGGTATGATAACCATGGTCAACCTGCGTAGTAATTACTTCTAAACACTGTTTCTAAACCTGGTGTGAAAGATCCTGCTGCGCTTCAACAACACGATGAAGATCGCCGGAAAGCTGATCTGTATATTTACTCTGTGCTATAGCGTATGAAGCAAAAATTTAAGAGAGGAATCAGACATTTCTGCTAATTGTGGGAACATGAGTTCCGTTAACTCTGACAGCTTAAGTAATCTGACCAACATTAGTCATATATGCCTAGGTGATTTTACTCGGGTTTCATGAAAGAATACCGTATTTTCTATGTTCTGTGCTTTGGTCACCTGCATATTCACTCGTCAAGGTAATTACATTCGTCGTTCTCCTAACGTCCCTTTATGGTCTTCTTACAGTGTTTCTGTCCTATTGTTATTCTCAGTTCCTCACACGTGTGACACACACATCTGTAAGTATCTTTCAATTCCTTCGTTGATTCACAATACATCGTGAAACTTTCCCTTAATTTCATGATTGATTTCGAGTTATAATTTTTGATCCCAATGTACTAGACATTATTTAGTTTTTGATTAATAGTGGACATATCACCATCCTGGTCTTTCCTTTTACGGGGGTATCACTTCTCGTATTCTCGTGTGATCCATTCACGGAACCAAAATGTTTCTAAGAGTACAGATTATCACTTCGAAGAAGCTCAGTCTAGGGAAAGTCCAGGATGTAATGAAAGCATACCAATTTCATATTCAGCTAGAGCAGGGGCAGAAGGAAAGACAATTGGTTTTTAGGGCCCATGTACAACGAGGTAACTAGAGGTGGAGCACAAGTTTCGATTGGAAAAGGTTAGGGAAAGAAATTGGTCTTTTAAAAGCAACAACAGTTTATGTCAAGAGTTTAAAGAAAACGTTTCACCTGGACTCCCAGAAGATATTAGAACCGCCTTCCTCCCGACTATGGCTCTAGTATGTCCACTACTATATCTGGGGCAAGAAAGCGCATTGGTTATTGTGAGTAGGCATTCGGCAATAGCTATATCCGAAATAAATGCACATTCCATGTCCACTATTTCTGCTACTATTAGGAATCAGAATAAGGAAAACTGTAATAACAATGAATGTCACATGGGTCAAACACATACCTCATTAATAATTTCTCAGGTTTTTGGTCCAAATACTAATTTTAGTTTCAATGTTTGTTATTTCAGTAATCACAATCTGGACCAAATAACTTTTTAGTGTTTTTCTTTCCGTTTTGGTCAACAAGCAACCGCTTCTCATTTATATTCCTTCTCACACAATCTTTTCGTTTTGTTCTACAACCTTTAATTTTTTCTACACGTCCCTTTATTATTTCTTCAGAACGCTCCACAACATCTCTTACTGTTTCTGGGTTGAAATCTTTCTAGATTTAAAAATTTCTTCCTGTGAATATATCATCCTGCTGCTTATTCTGATATGACTGACATTTCTGCGAATGCCTGGCCGTTTTCTGTACGCTCTTTCTTTCGTCTCAGTTTTATTAGTGGTCCTTAATATTTTTTTTTTTAGTTTTCATTCGAATTTCTTGTTTTCTGCTAATGTTGCAGGTACGTCAACACTTACATTACATCTGCATTTACTTTAAAAAGCTCATATATTTTCCCAATGAACCTTGCTTTTGATACTGTAAGAGGTTCATGGATTAGATTTGAAATTTAAGTCTTAACAGTAAGTTCTCGGATTACTTTATCTGCACTTTCACCTTGAAATGCCTTCTTGTATTTGTTAGTTATGTCTTTAGGGTTTACTAGCCTGTAAAGAGCTGTAGTTTTCAAGCTGAATATCTATACCGATGAGGATAGAGGCTCCTTCATAAACGTTCAAATGTCATAATTAATTGAAACCCTCGGTTGCCGACAGGTGTTGTTGACATACCTCGATGGGGACAGCTGCTCGGTCATCAATGGTATCTGTTCTTTCGAGAACAGTTACTATCCTCATATATATAGTTAAAGGCTATCCAGCCATTGACCTTCGACTGTGCGAATGCGCACAGGTTGCTCGAACTCTTACGGAAATCGTCACTTAGAGTGCGCTAGTAATGAGTGGAAGGGCAAATATCTATTAGGTACATTACATATGTAGATTGTGGACAGTTGGGTATGTGAGTGTCACGGGAAGCGTGCAAGGGATAAGTCCCTGCAGTCACACTATTCATCTGTGTCCTCGGTGTCTCAGATAGATAGAGCGCCTGCCATGTGAGCAGGAGATCCCGGGTTCGGGTCCCGGTCGGGGCACACATTTTCAGATGTATATCAACAACACCTGTAGGCAGCTGAGGGTTTCAATTAATTATCATTTACTCTAGAGAAGCTGCACGGTCATAAATGGTATCTGTTCTGTCGAGAACAGTTACTATCTTCATATATATGTTTGAATGTCACTCGAGAGTTTTTAGTTCCGTTCAGCAGAATTTAAAGTGAATGCTTCGTCGACAACTGTTAGGAGACGTACACCACCCATACAAAAAGTTCGGAGATTGATTGTAATCCTGGCTTACAAGTAACGTCAGCGGAATAACAATTGTGGTAGCTTGAACTTTAAACGAAAGATGTGAATTCGACCAATCAGTTGTGAGCAGGTAATGTTAAGTAGTGAACTTGCGGTCCTAGTGTACCAACGTTGGAGAAACATTTCTAAATCAAGTGCTCAAGATATACTTCAGAGTGGTTTGAAGAAGAGAAAAATGTGTACAAAGTTTGTCCCACACACCTTGACTCCCGACGCGTCGATGCCTGTCGCAAGTTGACTGAAATGCAAAACGGGGACAGTCATTTTCTGGAAATAAATCATCACGGACAGTAAGAGTTGGCGTTAGCAGTACGAATCTGTCACAAAATTCACGTGAACGATCAACGCTATGACAAAGCAACAGGAATTCAAGCCAATATGTCGCGCGTGTTGAACAGCATCCCAAATGACGATTTCTCTGAGAGTTTAACTTGGTTTTATGAACGTTCTAAGGGATGTACTCAACTGAAGCGAGATTTTGTAGAACACCTGAAGCGCTTAAGCCTCTTTGTTAACTTCTGTCTATTGCTCACGGATCTAGTCTCGAAACTTTTTAGAATGACGGGAGTCGCATCACTCTCCTTTGTTGTTATTGAAGAATTTTTGTTCCCTTTCTGACGGGATAAATGTATCTGGGCCAAAATTTCTTATTAAATTCATTTCATTAATCCACAAACATGCGAAATCCACATAAATTGTTACTCCCCAAGTTTTACCTTCAGTTATACCAAAATAGTGAAATAAAAATATTTGTCAGATGTTGCGTTACGCTATGGTAACCACCCTGTAGTAGTATTAAGAATTTCGCTCACGGGAGTTGATTCTTGTGCGGCTCACCTTGTACACAGGCAGCTGACCTACAAATTTCGAGGCGTAAGTTATGGTCCTTTTACTACTTACTTAATGCCTACTGTGTAACCGGTGTTGACAGTTACAAATGGCCGAACACTGTAATTCTAGTGTGTATTGCTGATGAGGTGTATCAAACGACCGAAAGAGAAAAAGAATACCGCCTAATTTACTCTCTGGCAGAGTGCCACGAATTCGCCTTACTAATCTCCGGGCAGAGGGATAACGAATCGTGTAGCGCGTATCATGTTTCACTTACGGCGTTTTAACTGTAAAGTAAGTAGGAAACAACAGAAGCTGAAACAACAGAAGTTGCGGAATCATCTTGAGTACTACTCTTCAGTGCATAGAACGTGAATTTCTGTGAGGCTCATTTAGATATATACGAAGGTTGTACCTAAATCTGTACGCCGTCGGAGCACGACTTCGGCCTCAAAACAGCGATTCTCGTTTTCCAGTGGCTGCTGGACTGTATCCTTGCGGACTTTTCCCTGGCAACTGCACATGGCAACACACTCCTCTGCAGGAGAGCGGCGTGGTGTGCCGCGGTGCTCGATGGGCGCGGTCGCCGATGTTACGCAATTATCGAAGTTCAAGGCGAGTGCAGCACTGGGTCCCCTGCAGCGCTCGCTCGCGGTGGGCGCACGTCCAAAATTACCGTGCGGGCCGGTCCGTGCACCCCGGACCCGCACAGCATTGCTCAGGCGCGGGGCGCTGTGAAGACTCGAGCGACCAATTCGCCGCTCGTCCCAAACCTACTACGCGCTGGTAATTCACCTCCCTAGTCTGCAAGCCCACTTTCAACCTGTACATACGGAACCGAATGTTATGGCGTAACACTGCATATTATATACATTGTTAGTAGAGAGGGGAGAAACGAAAGGGAAGGGAAGAGGCTGTTGATGTTAGCTGCATCGGGACATCACGCGAAATCTGTGGCGACGAGTGAAAATGTGCGCAGGGCCGGGATTCGAACCCGGGAACTCAAGCTTACTTGGCAGATGCGTTAACCAATGCGCCACCCTGACATAGTGTTTACCGCAAAATCGCGGACTATCTCGCCACGCCTCCCGGCCGACCCACACTTAGGGCTTTCCATGTCCTCCATTGCTCGCTACTTGGAGATTGCCGCGTGAAGTCAGATGTAATGGCACATCGCTACTGAAACCGGTGGATTCGTTGCCCATCGAGGCGAATCAGGTAAATGAATGCGTGGTGTCTGTTCATTTGGAGATTTGTGCCTCATACAGCAGCTGTCCCCCCCCATGAACCATGGACCTTGCCGTTGGTGGGGAGTCTTGCGTGCCTCAGCGATACAGATAGCCGTACCGTAGGTGCAACCACAACGGAGGGGTATCTGTTGAGAGGCCAGACAAACGTGTGGTTCCTGAAGAGGGGCAGCAGCCTTTTCAGTAGTTGCAAGGGCAACAGTCTGGATGATTGACTGATCTGGCCTTGTAACAATAACCAAAACGGCCTTGCTGTGCTGGTACTGCGAACGGCTGAAAGCAAGGGGAAACTACAGCCGTAATTTTTCCCGAGGGCATGCAGCTTTACTGTATGATTACATGATGATGGCGTCCTCTTGGGTAAAATATTCCGGAGGTAAAATAGTCCCCCATTCGGATCTCCGGGTGGGGACTACTCAAGAGGATGTCGTTATCAGGAGAAAGAAAACTGGCGTTCTACGGATCGGAGCGTGGAATGTCAGATCCCTTAATCGGGCAGGTAGGTTAGAAAATTTAAAAAGGGAAATGGATAGGTTGAAGTTGGATATAGTGGGAATTAGTGAAGTTCGGTGGCAGGAGGAACAAGACTTCTGGTCAGGTGACTACAGGGTTATAAACACAAAGTCAAATAGGGGTAATGCAGGAGTAGGTTTAATAATGAGTAGGAAAATAGGAATGCGGGTAAGCTACTACAAACAGCATAGTGAACGCATTATTGTGGCCAAGATAGACATGAAGCCCACACCTACTACAGTAGTACAAGTATATATGCCAACTAGCTCTGCAGATGACGAAGAAATAGAAGAAATGTATGATGAAATAAAAGAAATTATTCAGATTGTGAAGGGAGACGAAAATTTAATAGTCATGGGTGACTGGAATTCGAGTGTAGGAAAAGGGAGAGAAGGAAACATAGTAGGTGAATATGGATTGGGGGACAGAAATGAAAGAGGAAGCCGCCTGGTAGAATTTTGCACAGAGCACAACATAATCATAGCTAACACTTAGTTTAAGAATCATGAAAGAAGGTTGTATACATGGAAGAACCCTGGAGATACTAAAAGGTATCAGATAGATTATATAATGGTAAGACAGAGATTTAGGAACCAGGTTTTAAATTGTAAGACATTTCCAGGGGCAGATGTGGACTCTGACCACAATCTGTTGGTTATGACCTGTAGATTAAAACTGAAGAAACTGCAAAAAGGTGGGAATTTAAGGAGATGGGACCTGGATAAACTAAAACAACCAGAGGTTGTACAGAGATTCAGGGAGAGCATAAGGGAGCAATTGACAGGAATGGGGGAAGTAAATACAGTAGAAGAAGAATGGGTAGCTTTGAGGGATGAAGTAGTGAAGGCAGCAGAGGATCAAGTAGGTAAAAAGACGAGGGCTAGTAGAAATCCTTGGGTAACAGAAGAAATACTGAATTTAATTGATGAAAGGAGAAAATATAAAAATGCAGAAAGTGAAACAGGCAAAAAGGAATACAAACGTCTCAAAAATGAGATCGACAGGAAGTGCAAAATGGCTAAGCAGGGATGGCTAGAGGACAAATGTAAGGATGTAGAGGCCTATCTCACTAGGGGTAAGATAGATACCGCCTACAGGAAAATTAAAGAGACCTTTGGAGATAAGAGAACGACTTGTATGAATATCAAGAGCTCAGATGGAAACCCAGTTCTAAGCAAAGAAGGGAAAGCAGAAAGGTGGAAGGAGTATATAGAGGGTCTATACAAGGACGATGTACTTGAGGAGAATATTATGGAAATGGAAGAGGATGTAGATGAAGATGAAATGGGAGATATGATACTGCGTGAAGAGTTTGACAGAGCACTGAAAGACCTGAGTCGAAACAAGGCCCCCGGAGTAGACAATATTCCATTGGAACTACTGACGGCCGTGGGAGAGCCAGTCCTGACAAAACTCTACCATCTGGTGAGCAAGATGTATGAAACAGGCGAAATACCCTCAGACTTCAAGAAGAATATAATAATTCCAATCCCAAAGAAAGCAGGTGTTGACAGATGTGAAAATTACCGAACTATCAGCTTAATAAGTCACAGCTGCAAAATACTAACACGAATTCTTTACAGACGAATGGAAAAACTAGTAGAAGCCAACCTCGGGGAAGATCAGTTTGGATTCCGCAGAAACACTGGAACACGTGAGGCAATACTGACCTTACGACTTATCTTAGAAGAAAGATTAAGGAAAGGCAAACCTACGTTTCTAGCATTTGTAGACTTAGAGAAAGCTTTTGACAATGTTGACTGGAATACTCTCTTTCAAATTCTAAAGGTGGCAGGGGTAAAATACAGGGAGCGAAAGGCTATTTACAATTTGTACAGAAACCAGATGGCAGTTATAAGAGTCGAGGGACATGAAAGGGAAGCAGTGGTTGGGAAGGGAGTAAGACAGGGTTGTAGCCTCTCCCCGATGTTGTTCAATCTGTATATTGAGCAAGCAGTAAAGGAAACAAAAGAAAAATTCGGAGTAGGTATTAAAATTCATGGAGAAGAAATAAAAACTTTGAGGTTCGCCGATGACATTGTAATTCTGTCAGAGACAGCAAAGGACTTGGAAGAGCAGTTGAATGGAATGGACAGTGTCTTGGAAGGAGGATATAAGATGAACATCAACAAAAGCAAAACAAGGATAATGGAATGTAGTCTAATTAAGTCGGGTGATGCTGAGGGAATTAGATTAGGAAATGAGGCACTTAAAGTAGTAAAGGAGTTTTGCTATTTGGGGAGCAAAATAACTGATGATGGTCGAAGTAGAGAGGATATAAAATGTAGGCTGGCAATGGCAAGGAAAGCGTTTCTGAAGAAGAGAAATTTGTTAACATCCAGTATTGATTTAAGTGTCAGGAAGTCATTTCTGAAAGTATTCGTATTGAGTGTAGCCATGTATGTAAGTGAAACATGGACGATAAATAGTTTGGACAAGAAGAGAATAGAAGCTTTTGAAATGTGGTGCTACAGAAGAATGCTGAAGATTAGATGGGTAGATCACATAACTAATGAGGAAGTATTGAATAGGATCGGGGAGAAGAGAAGTTTGTGGCACAACTTGACCAGAAGAAGGGATCGGTTGGTAGGACATGTTCTGAGGCATCAAGGGATCACCAATTTAGTATTGGAGGGCAGCGTGGAGGGTAAAAATCGTAGAGGGAGACCAAGAGATGAATACACTAAGCAGATACAAAAGGATGTAGGTTGCAGTAGGTACTGGGAGATGAAAAAGCTTGCACAGGATAGAGTAGCATGGAGAGCTGCATCAAACCAGTCTCAGGACTGAAGACCACAACAACAACAACACAGCAGCTGTTGACAAAGTTTATTCAAAAAATAACGTTTACGTGAATTAAGTTGTGCCTAACTATACCTCAAACGATGTCTGGGCCAGCTGCGCAATTGCGAGGGGTACTCGTAAAGATCTGTTTGAGAGTTACACAACAAATTTTTGCTTTGCTGGCCAGTATGTCCCTGCAGTTTTCGTACACACTGAAATACTTGCGTCGCAGTGCTGAAGAACGCTACTAGGGCAGCCAGCACAAAAATGATGCAACCCATTCATAAAGTGGAGAACGAGTGGTAACGTATTTTCTGCGTTTTAAGAGAAACGACGCTACAACATGTTGTTGTTGGTGGTGGTGAGGTGGTGTAGTCTTCAGTCTGAAGACTGATTTGATGCAGCTCTCCATGCTACTCTATCCTGTGCAAGCCCCTACAGCCTCGAATAACTACTTTACACTACATTAATTTGAACCTGCTAACTTTATTCGTCTCTCTGTATAATTTTTACCCCGACTTCCTCCTTAGTAGACGAATCCCTCATGTCTTAAATTGGCTCCTATTAACAGAATCCTCCTCTTAGTCATTTATGCCACTAATTTGACTATCCCCATTTCCTTTCAGCACGTCTTCGTTAGTTATACGATTTGCCCATCTAATCTTCAGCATTATTTTGTAGCTTTTGTAAGGTTTTCATATGTTTTCTGTCATTGTAAATGATTAGCTTGACACTGTAGGCCACGCGGTATTAGCCGAGCGGTCTGGGGCGCTGCAGTCATGGACTGTGCGGCTGGTCCCGGCGGAGGTTCGAGTCCTCCCTCGGGCAAGGGTGTGTTTGTTTGTCCTTAGGATAATTTAGGTTAAGTAGTGTGTAAGCTTAGAGACTGATGACCTTAGCAGTTAAGTCCCATAAGATTTTGCACACGTGACTCTGTGCAGCGATCAAATGGCTCTGAGCACTAACATCTGTGGTCATCAGTCCCCTATAACTTAGAACTACTTAAACCTAACTAACCTAAGGACATCACACACATCCATGCCCAAGGCAGGATTCGAACCTGCGACCGTAGCAGTCGCACGGTTCTGTACTGAAGCGCCTAGAACCGCTTGGTCACCGCGGCCGGCTGTAGCGATCAGTTGGATTTCTAGAGAAGGAGATTTGATACACGTGAATCCGAGATAAAAGGTCTGGAATTATTTATTAAGGAGATGAGAACTTGTTTGTAAAGATATCTTGTTGGTTATATGGACGGATAAGATTTTTGGAGGAATTTTTCTATGTAACCAATCCATGCCGAAGAATGAAATGTTTGTTTGTCAGAGCTATCAATTGAAGGATACCTTTGTTCCTCAGATACCTAGTAACATTTCTGGTTAGTGTTGATTTGACCTCTTTGTTTTAATTATGTCACAAATAAAGCAGTTCGTTGGAATATCTGTAATTTTTGTATTCATAGAATTTCGTTATTGTTTAGGTCTTCTTATATGTACAGTCTTTTATGGCAATAATCAGAGTTTGATCTTTTAAGAACGATTTTGTTTAAAGTCAAATCCTGCTCTATCTTTCCCCGTAAAGTTTTGAATATTTTGTTGTGTGTGCAATGTACCATACTCCACAAGACGCCACAGACTGTTTCCGACTTGCAAAAAAACGATTTTGTTGCGAGTAGCTTTTTTTTTCTTAACTGTTGCATCTGCTGATTTCTATTTGCTTCCGATAACGTCAGTACACCAGATACAAAACAACATTCTGAGGTAAGTTACTTTTACTTCGGGATATATCTCACTTTACGTTCTCATGAGGAAATAGTACGCAAGCAGAATTATTAGGTGTTGTGCTAAGCAAGCAGATTAATTTACAGTGAACATTGGAGGTAATCTAAAACAGATTTTTTTTTCTTCTGAGTAGAGTACTATTTTATTTTTGTGGGCATTAAAAGTCCGGAATTGCACTTCATGTCACGCAACTTGCGTAATGTTCTTCAGTATTGAGTTTCATTTAAATAGTTTGCACTGCGTATATAATTAATTACTTCTGACGTTTAAGTAGACTACTTTTCATTACTTAAAATTTCGTATGTCGCTATGTTTAAAGTTTTGTTTCACGGCACTGTTTACATACGCAACGCAGATCGTCCACGTTTCACCTCCATACAAGGATGCACTCCAGACAAATACTATCAGAAAAGACTTCCTGATACTTAAACTGGAATTCGACGTTAACAAGTTTCTCTTCTTCAGAAACGCTTTTCTTGCTGTTTCCAGCCAACTTTTTATTTCAACCATCGTCTGTATTTTACTGTCCAAACAGCAAAACTCACCTACAGCTTTTATGTCTCATTTCCTAATCTAATTCCCTCAACATAGCATGATTTATTTCGACTAAATTCCATTACGCTTATTTTGTTTTGTTGATGTACATCTTACATCCTCCTTTCAAGACACCGTCCATTCCGTTCAGCTTCTCTTCAGAGTCCACTGCTGTCCCCAGTATAGCAACAATATCATCGACAAACCTCAAGATCTCATTTCTTTTCCGTGAACTCTAACTCCTCCAATTTTTCTTTGGTTTCCATTGTTCAGCCTACTGACTGAATAACATGGATGACAGGCTAGAATCCTGTTTTAGTCCCTTTTCCACCACTGCTTTCCATTCGTGACCCTCAGCTCTTATAAACGTCTTCTGGTATTGTACAAGTTTTAAATAGCCCTTCGCTCCCTGTATTTTACAACTGCTACTTTCTGAATTGCAAAGAGAGTACTTTGGTGAACATTGTCAAAAGTTTTCTCTAAGTCTACAAATCATACAAACGTAGGTCTGCCTTTCCTTAACCTATCATCTAAGTGAAGTCGTGGAGTCAGTATTGCCTCGCTTGTTACTACATTTCTCCGGAAACCTAATTGATTTTCCCCGTGCTCGGCTTCTACAATTTTTCTTCCATTCTTCTGTAAATAATTTATGTTAGTATTTTGCTATCATGACTTATTAAAATAATAGTCCGGTAATACACACACCTATCAGCAACTGCTTCCTGCTTAAAATTATTACATTCGTTTTGACTTCTGAGGGCATTTCGTCTGTCTCACACGTTTTATACATCAAACGGAATAGATTTGTCATGCCTGCCTCTCCCAAGGACGTCAATAGTTCTCAGGGAATGTATTCTACTCCAGGGGTCTTTCTTCGTCTCAGATCTTTCAGTGCTCTGCCAAATTCTTCTCGCAGTATCGTACTTTTCATCTTATTTTCATCTACTTGCTCTTACTTTTTTTAAAATGTTACCTTCATTTCCCTTGCATAGCCTTTCTACATATTCCACCATTCGGCTTTCCATTCTTCGCTTAGTACTTGTTTCCCATGTGAGGTTTTGTTATTCATTTGATGCATTTTTGTATTTTCTTCTTTCTTCAATTACGGTTGTCTGTTTGATCCTCTGGTGCTGCACTATTTCATGTACCAAAGCTACGCATTGGTCTTGTGCACTATTCATTTCCACAGATTCAATCAATCGCTGTCTAATCATCTACCCTTCAAAACTTTGGTTGTTTAAAATTATCCAAATCTCACCTTTCGCAAGTTTTGTTCAATTTTGAACCATAACGAATAAATTTTGTTCGGAGTCAACATCTGGCCCTCGACATGTCTACAGTTTAAATTCTGGCTCCAGTTTCTTTGTCTTATTATTATATAATCAATCTGAAACATTCCAGTGTCTCCAGGACTCTTGCACGTAAGCATCCTTCTTTCATGGTTACTAAACCAATTGATTAAACTGCGTTGTGTTCAAAATTCTACCCTGCGGCTTCCTCTTTCACTCCTTTTCCCCAGTTCACCTTCACCTACTTCTTTTCTTTTTATCCCTTTTCTGCTACCAAATTCCAGTCCCCCATCACAATTAAACTTACGTCTTTTATCTCATCATAATTTTTTTCAGTTACTTCATTCTCTGCGTTGCTAGTTGGCATATAACCTGTAGTGAGTGTCAGCTCCGTATATATCTTGGCTCGCATGATGTGTTCAGTACGTTGCTCATTGTAGCATACGTGCATTCCTACTTTCTTATTGACTATTAGACCTACCCCTGGATGACTGCTAATTTATTTTGTATTTATAACCTGGACAGAAATGCTGTTCTTTCTTCCATCGAAATTCACTAATTCCCACTGCACCTAACTTCAGCCTGTCCATTTCCTTTTTAAATTTTCCAATCTACCTGCCCGATCAAGGGATCTCACATACCTTGTTTCGACTCGTAGGGCGGCAGCTTTTCCTGGTAACGGCGTCCTCCTGAGTAATCCTCGCCCGGAGATCCGGATGGGGGACTATTTTACCACCGGAATATTTTATCCAAACGGATGGAATCATTATTTTACTATACAGTAGACCTGCATGCTCTCGGGAAAGGAGTGTAGCTTTCCCCATTTTTTCAGCCGTTCGAAGTACCAGCACAGCAGGACCATGTTGGCTGATTTTGCAACCACAGATTATTAAATCATCCTGCGTTCTGCACCTGTAGCTACAGAAAAGGCTGCTGCCATTCTTCAGGAATCACACTTTTGTCTTTGCATCTTCACAGATAGCTCCCCACTGTGGTTTCATCTATGGTACAGCTGTCTGTAGTGGTGAGGTACGCAGGCACCTCGACAAAGTCCGTGGTTCATAGGAAGGGGTGGAGGACGAGCGGACTCTACAACAGTCCTATATTGGTGAAGCAGTGCGGTACCATTATATGACTGGGTGGTTAGTTGAAGACGCTTCTAGTGTAGTTAAACATGTCTGGTTGTTAGAGAACGATGTGGCCCAGTATCTCTCTGTAAATAACATGGAAACGTAAGACCAGTGTATTACAATGGAGGCGATAGTGGAGATATCAGTCCTGGATCAAATTTCGCCATCTTTTATATTTTCAAAACGAACCCACTGGATTCCGTAACTGCCCACACTCTTTCAAAACACCCACGGGACCGAGGCAGCAGTGGATACGTCCAGCTGTCAGACCAGCCCAGATGATTTCCTTAGGTGCCAGTTCACACAGACGAGTGCTGAGTGTACCATTATGACATTCAGAGACAACGGAGCGAACCAACCAGAGAAAACATGTAGATTCACCACTACCGAAAGAGGCCTGACCCAACAGTCAACTTGCAGGGTGGTACTGAGTGTTTTCTGCTATTACCATGGCGTTCTGCAAAATATTTTCTCCCAAGCGGCAGACTATCACAACAGCGTACTACAGGTATCTGCTGACGAGATCGGGGGAGGCTGTCACGATAAAGTGCAGTGGGAAGTATTTCGAACATAGTGTTTCTGAAACCTCCTCTCAGATAAGACTTGTGCGAGACAGAGATTCTAACTCGGGACCTTTGCTTTTCTAGTGCAAGTGCTCTCCCAACTGAGCTACCCAACCACAACTCACGACCTCTCCTCACAGATTTACTTCCGGCCGCGCACACTCCGCTGCGGAGTGAACATTTCATTCTGTAAACATTCCCCTGCTGTGCCTGAGTCATGTCTTCGCAATATCCTTCCTTGCAGGAATGCAAGTCCCCCAAGTTCCACAAGCGAATTTCTATGAAGTTTGAAAGGTAGGAGACGAGGTATTGGCGGACGTAAAGTTGCGAGGATGCTTCGTGAGTCATGGTTTGCAATCTCATTTGGTAGACAACTTGTTCGCGAAAAGCAAAGGTACCGAGTTAGAGTCTAGGTCCGGCACACAGTTTTAATCTTCTAGGAAGTTTCATATCAGCCCACACTCCACTGCTGAGGGAAAACTTCATTCTAGAGTGTTTTTGCTCCACAGCAACATTCCACCTTATTCGGCACAGAACGATCGTACACGCTGCTTCTTTTGGCTATGAAATTATGCCTCCCCCCCAATGTTCTCTCGGCACAGCACCCACTGACATCTTCCTCTTCATTCATACAAACCAGTCATTACGTGGCATGCAGTCTACAGTATGACGGTGTGGTGATTTTTGAGGTGAAACGTTTCCCAAACAGCCTAAATGCAGACTTTTACAATCAAGGTTTCTGCAGTCACCCACGTTGCGAAACAATGTGTGGCATTGAAGGGTGAACATGCAGAGAAGGACCAACAGCTTCGTCAAGTTCCGTGATCGATGCTTGATATTTTCCAGATGATAAGAAAAGCCTTAAAAATCATGGATCGGACACCTTTGTCTAATCAGTGTACACGGTGTCATGGGTAAAAGTGCAGGTATTTTTATTGGTGACTGCGGACAGTGTGCTGAACAGCATTGCATCAGTATTTACTCGATTTGCAGACTAAAAATTATGGCTATTAATAATATTATGATTTTAGGTTCGTTAGTACATCCAAGTACACATGGCAAGACCAAGTCATTAATGTTTATTTTCCCCTGCGCAATATATCTGGTAGTGAAGTGCAGAAGTGTGGAGACGTGGATGCATAACGGGTAGTCTATACTGACTGGTGTAATCCACTTAGCGGCGCCGTTACGACCATGCAGAACACATCAGCTAGTAAATTATGTGACATGTTACGGGAAGACTGTTAGACACGCAGGAAAATACAACTAACACACGGAAGTGGGTACGTTTTAAGGTAACAATGATCCCTAACACCCTGTGTAATCAATATGAGAACTTCCAGTGTCTCCAGGTCTCTTCCGCATCAACAACTTTCTCTCATAGTTCTTAAACCAAGTGTTAGGAATGATTCAGTTGTGCTGTGGGCCACGTTCTACCACTCTTAGCCTATAGAGAGAAGATAGATTTTAAATGGGACATAAATGTTATGTTTTGAGTATGACACGGCGGAAAGCCGTAGCTAAATTTTGACTTTTAGCGATGCAAAAGATGACTTCCAAAGGAGTGTCCACAAGTTCTGTAGACTTTGGTACTCTGCTTTGTGGTCCGAATCTAATGAATTTACTTCCCTTAGCTGGTCTAAAGTGAACTGTAGGCGAGATTCAAAAAGCGTTACTGAATGTTTGTTCCTCTGCTTGCAATCGTATGCCGTCATTTTTTAACATTACCTTCCAACTAAATCAGGAATTTTACTCCATCTAAACAGCATCTGCATGTTGGCAGGACTAGAAACCTAAAGAGGGCGCGGGTAAATCTGCAAGACTTGTTCATCCAAGTGTCAGGGGAAGGGTGCCGGGCTGGAGGGGGTTGCACATGCCCTAATATATTTACGAAAAGATCCATCGGTCAAATGCCGTTAGCGAATGAATGTATTATTCACCTGGTATGAGCAATGTTGGCATATACATTATAATTATAAAGAAAATAAAATAAATGTTCATTGTAATAAATACGTTATCTGTGAACTGTAGCCTCACAACAATCCGAATTCAAAATAAAAGTTGATAATCAGATAATAAAGCAGTGTATTCCGGTTATACAGCATAAGTGCAGGTCACTTGCGTGGGAAATTCCTTTCTCAAACATTAAACTATTCAAACCACGTGCAAACATTTAAAGTCCGAAGCACTATTTCTCCATTAACCATAAAGTGAAATGTTGTTCATTATAGCAGGTAATCGCTGCTTAGCGAGCAATCAGACTTAATCCGTGCAACTAATACGAACGGCTGCAAAATAATCTCTAAGTCCATCGGGGTGTTTAAATCCGATAAATACAGGCAGACATACGTATCCGAGTAATGCACAGTTATTAACGGGAGCACTGTCACACTCTAAATATCAGACGACAATATGAATCACTGGTCAGGACCTTTTGTCAACAATACGCGTTGCACACTCTAACATTTGTCAGCATTTATTCGCAGTATAGTTACTCGTCCGAAGAATCAAATTTTCTGCCAAATTGAGTTCAATAGCATTTCCAGTCTTCCTAATGCCTGAATTTCAAAGACTTTTTCAGAAGCTTAACAGAAAAATAAAAAAATACGATTTCCCTGACAAAAAACTACGGAACTGAAACGAGAAGAGGAAAGAGGCTTAACGACATGTTGGCAGTGAGTGCAGTAGAAGTCGACTCTCAGTTCGAAATGGAGAAAGACTGACAGAGAAATCGCCTGCAGCCTCTTTTGCAAGGAACATCCGAGTATTTGCCCCATGTGTCTTAGGAAAACCATGGTATGACTAGATGGCGACTTGAACTTTTTTTTTTTTGGTCATCAGTCTACTGTCTGGTTTGATTCGGCCCCCCACGAATTCCATTCCTCTGCTAACCTCTTCATCTCAGAGTAGCACTTGCAACCTACGTCCTCAATTATTTGCTTGACGTATTCCAATCTCTGTCTTCCTCTACAGTTTTTGACCTCTACAGCTCCCTCTAGTACCATGGAAATCATTCCCTCATGTCTTAACAGATGTCCTATCATCCTGCCCCTTCTCCTTATCCGTGTTTTCCACATATTCCTTTCCTCTCCGATTCTGCGTAGAACCTCCTCATTCCTTACCTTATCAGTCCACCTAATTTTCAACATTCGTCTATAGCACCACATCTCAAATGCTTCGATTCTCTTCTGTTCCGGTTTTCCCACAGTCCATGTTTCACTACCATACAATTCTGTACTCCAGACGTACATCCTCAGAAATTTCTTCCTCAAATTAAGGCCGGTATTTGATATTAGTAGACTTCTCTTGGTCAGAAATGCCTTTTTTGCCATAGCGAGTCTGCTTTTGATGTCCTCCTTGCTCCGTCCGTCATTGGTTATTTTACTGTCTAGGTAGCAGAGTTCCTTAACTTCATTGACTTCGTGACCATCAATCCTGATGATAAGTTTCTCGCTGTTCTCATTTCTACTACTTCTCATTACCTTCGTCTTTCTCCGATTTACTCTCAAATCATACTGTGTACTCATTAGACTGTTCATTCAGTTCAGCAGATCATTTAATTCTTCTTCACTTTCACTCAGGATAGCAATGTCATCAGCGAATCGTATCATTGATATCCTTTCACCTTGTATTTTAATTCCACTCCTGAACCTTTCTTTTATTGCCATCATTGCTTCCTCGATGTTCAGATTGAAGAGTAGGGGCGAAAGGCTACAGCCTTGTCTTACACCCTTCTTAATACGAGCACTTCGTTCTTGATCGTCCACTCTTATTATTCCCTCTTGGTTGTTGTACATATTGTATATGATCCGTCTCTCCCTATAGCTTACCCCTCCTTTTTCAGAATCTCGAACAGCTTGCACCATTTTATATTGTCGAACGCTTTTTCCAAGTCGACAAATCCTATGAAAGTCTCTTGATTTTTCTTTAGCCTTGCTTCCATTATTAGCCGTAACGTCAGAATTGCCTCTCTCGACCCTTTACTTTTCCTAAAGCCAAACTGATTGTCACCTAGCGGATTCTCAATTTTCTTTTCCATTTTTCTGTATATTATTCTTGTAAGTAGCTTCGATGCATGAGCTGTTAAGCTGATTCTACGATAATTCTCGCACTTGTCAGCTCTTGCCGTCTTCGGAATTGTGTGGATGATGCTTTTCCGAAAGTCAGATGGTATATCGCCAGACTCATATATTCTACACACCAACGTGAATAGTCGTTTTGTTGCCACTTCCCCCAATGATTTTAGAAATTCTGATGGAATGTTATCTATCCCTTCGGCCTTATTGGACCGTAAGTCCTCCAAAGCTCTTTTAAATTCCGATTCTAACACTGGATCCCCTATCTCTTCTAAATCGACTCCTTTTTCTTCTTCTATCACATCAGACAAATCTTCACCCTCATAGAGGCTTTCAATGTATTCTTTCCACCTATCTGCTCTCTCCTCTGCATTTAACAGTGAAATTCCCGTTGCACTCTTAATGTTACCACCGTTGCTTTTAATGTCACCAAAGGTTGTTTTGACTTTCCTGTATGCTGAGTCTGTCCTTCCGACAATCATATCTTTTTCGATGTCTTCACATTTTTCCTGCAGCCATTTCGTCTTAGCTTCCCTGCACTTCCTACTTATTTCATTCCTCAGCGACTTGTATTTCTGTATTCCTGATTTTCCCGGAACATGTTTGTACTTCCTCCTTTCATCAATAAACTGAAGTACTTCTTCTGTTACCCATGGTTTCTTCGCAGCTACCTTCTTTGTACCTATGTTTTCCTTCCCAACTTGTGTGATGGCCCTTTTTAGAGATGTCCATTCCTCTTCAACTGTACTGCCTACTGCTCTATTCCTTATTGCTGTATCTATAGCGTTAGAGAACTTCAAACGTATTTCGTCATTCCTTAGTACTTCCGTATCCCACTTCTTTGCGTATTGATTCTTCCTGACTAATGTCTTGAACTTCAGCCTACTCTTCATCACTACTATATTGTGATCTGAGTCTATATCTGCTCCTGGGTAGGCCTTACGATCCAGTATCTGATTTCGGAATCTCTGTCTGACCATGATGTAATCTAATTGAAATCTTCCCGTATCTCCCGGCCTTTTCCAAATATATCTCCTCCTCTCGTGATTCTTGAACAGGGTATTCGCTTTTACTAGCTGAAACTTGTTACAGAACTCAATTAGGCTTTCTCCTCTTTCATTCCTTGTCCCAAGCCCATATTCTCCTGTAACTTTTTCTTCTACTCCTTCCCCTATAACTGCATTCCAGTCACCCATGACTATTAGATTTTCGTCCCCCTTTACATACTGCATTACCCTTTCAATATCCTCATACACTTTCTCTAGCTGTTCATCTTCAGCTTGCGACGTCGGCATGTATACCTGAACTATCGGTGTCGGTGTTGATCTGCAGTCGATTCTGATTAGAACAACCCCGTCACTGAACTGTTCACAGTAACACACCCTCAGCCCTATCTTCCTATTCATAACGAATCCTACACCTGTTATACCATTTTCTGCTGCTGTTAATACTACCCGATACTCATCTGACCAGAAATCCTTGTCTTCCTTCCACTTCACTTCACTGACCCCTACCATATCTAGATTGAGCCTTTGCATTTCCCTTCTCAGATTTTCTAGTTTCCCTACCACGTTCAAGCTTCTGACATTCCACGCCCCGACTCGTAGATCGTTATCCTTTCGTAGATCATTCAATCTTTTTCTCATGGTAACCTCCCCCTTGGCAGTCCCCTCCCGGAGATCCGAATGGGGGACTATTCCGGAATCTTTTGCCAATGGAGAGATCATCATGACACTTCTTCAATTATAGGGCCAAATGTCCTGTGGATACACGTTACGTGTCTTTAATTCAGTGGTTTCCATTGCCTTCTGCATCCTCATGTCGTTGATCATTGCTGATTCTTCCGCCTTTAGGGGCAATTTCCCACCCCTAGGACAAGAGAGCGCCCTGAACCTCTATCCGCTCCTCCATAATACTAATATGAAAGTGAAAATATCCTATCTGCGCCCACATACACAAGAAGAAATGATCCACGTAATAAAATAAGAGTAATAAGAGCTCACACAGAAATATTAGTGTTCCTCTTCCCAGCAAGTTTGTGGAAAGGTAGACAATCAGTCTGAAGGCAATTCGATGAACCCTCTGCAAAGCACTTATGTGTGAATTATAGAGTAATCATGTAGGTGTAGACGTAGACCTGTCGTTGCAGTTGCATCACTTCGCTCTTCCCGTGAAAAATGAAAAACATGAGTTCGAATGACAAGATAGTGATGTGATTTTAATGGACGACTGTAACAATTTTAATCAAAGGTCCCTGTGCCATGTGCCGAACACGATGGTCTTCCCTCTCGGTAGTACCACTATCGATTTCTCTTCGGCGTCGATATGTACGCATATGTGGTGTTATATTAAGTACGGTAGTTCCAAAAAGCATTTCTGAATCAAGAGAAAACGAGATAGCGTTACGAAGACGTCACTGAACTCACATTCAGCAGGACGAGCTTCAAATTCCAGTTCAGATATCCACATTTGGTTTATCGAGTTTTCCGTAATTGATTTCAGATTTAAGTCAGGATAGTTCCAGAAAAAATATTTGATATCCTATTCACTTTTTCTGCTGAGCGCTATCTCTCTCCTCTGTAAGACACATAAACGCGAATTGCAAAGAAGTCAGTTACATGTAGATGTGATGTTAAAGTCCAACTTATTTTCCCAAACGAATAGAAATTACGTGAAAAGGCAGTAAACTGACAACGGTAGTCAATAGTTGTCACAAAAATATGTGCTTAAAGACGCTAGTACCTCGTAATGTCAACAAAGTGGGAAGGTAATACTTTCTAATCATGGAATTATCGAAGGCTATAGGGTAAGAAGGAAAAGAAAGAAAATGTGCAGCATCGTTTTACTCCAGTGGTACTTTGAGAACGGGAAGTGGTAATCAACACTAACGAAAAAATGACCGTAACACCAAAAAATAACTAATGTAGAGTAATGAAATTTTGGAAATACTTTTATTTAGGGAAGATATTTAAGTGATTAACACTGCAAGGTCACAGGTTACTGTAAGCGCGAGATAAGTCATAGCAAAAGTAAGTGCATTAGTAGCCGACGTCACCTTCACACCGTAGAAAGCACGCATTCAAACACTTATTCATTATATTTTACAGGTACCCAATGTCAGTTTGTGGGATTGACTTCCGTGCTTGCTGCACTTGGTCGGTCAATACACCAACGCTATAGTTTTCGTCAGATGATGTCCCATACGAGGTCGATTGGAGACGAATTAGGTGATCGAGCCGGCCGTGGCAGCATTTCGACGCTCTGTAGAGCATGTTGGGTTACAACAGCGGTATGTGGGCGAGCGTTATCCTGTTGGAAAACATCTCCTGGAATGCTGTTCATGAATGGCAGCAGGACACGTCGAATCACCAGGTTAAAAAATTGCAGTCAGGGTGCGTGGGTTAACCAGGAGAGTTCTCCTACTCTCATACGGAATAGCGCCCCAGACCGTAACTCCAGCTGTAGGCGCAGTGCGTCTAGCACACGGAGAGGATGGATGCAGCCCTCAACTGGTCTACTTCTAACCCACACACGACCGTCACTGCCACCGAGACAGAACCGGCTTTCGCCAGATAGCACAACACACCTCCACCCTGCCCTCCAGTGAGATCTCACTTGACACCACTGAAGTCGCAAATGGCGGTGCAGCGGTGTCTATGGAACGCACGGTACAGAGCGTCTGGCCGGTAGCCTTCCTTGAAGTAATCTATTTTTAACAGTTCGTTGTGTCATTGTGGAGCCACCTGCAGCCGAAATTGCTGCTGCAGATGCAGTATTATGCGCCAGAGCTATGCGCCGAACACGATGGTCTTCCCTCTCGGTAGTACCACTGGCCATCTGGAGTCCGGTCTTCTTGCGAGCGTACATTTTATGACAACTGCGGCCAGCAATGATGTACAGTGGCTACATTGCTGCTAAATATTTCTGAGGTATCGGAGAAGGAAGATCCAATTTCTCGTAGCCCAATTATACTACCTCGTTCAAGCTCAGTCAGGTGTTAACAATGGCGTTGTTGTCGCGTTAAAGGCACTCTTGACTCACATCAACTCTCCACGTCCAATTTCAGAATAACGCCCACGACCGTTACAGCTTGTACTTAAAGCAATCTTGATTTGCATCCTCATAGCAGCACTACTAACGCCATTCTGGCGCGAAGTTTGAATTGCAGTCATCTTTCAGACGTAGAAACACGCCTACCAATTTTAGTTTATGTCATATAACTCCTTCTTGGTGTTGCAATTTTTTTCTTCTCGTCAGTGTATGATGAGTCGCGTTTCACGCCGGGTGCGCCGATGGGCGTTGCTATCAGATGTCCTATTCCTGTTTCCGTTTCCTGATACAGCAAACATACTTCGTCTTCACGCACTATTTCCATTTTCTTTCAATCTCTTCCAGTAAGGGATAGAATGGACATGTGGTGGGCTCATTGCCCTTTGGTGCCTTAGCTTCTCTTCCATTATATTGCTTTGGATCATTTTATTTAGATATACTGAATATATGCATTTAGTCAATCCATCCGCTTCTTCATTTTCTGCTTGGGTGGGTATGAATCGACTTTGCGAGTTACCCTAGTGGTGAGGGAAACCTCTTTAAAACCTCAGCAAGTGCGTACTATGTGTACAGTAGGCTGTGTCCTCGCGTTGCCAGGAATTTATTTATTTCACTTTAATAGCCTTTCACTCTCCTCGCTCTATCCACCTCCTCTTCCCCCTCTCTTTGACCATTTCCTTCTCCCCTGTGTCTCTGTCCATCTCTCCCTCTCCTCTCTCACTCTCCTTCACCTCCTCCCCGTTTCTCTATCCACCTCTTCTCCCCTCTCTCTATGCGTCACCCTGTCTCTGTCCACCTCCCCCTCCCCTTTCTCTATCCACCTCGCCTTTCCCTTCCTGTCTCATCCCACTCCTCTTCATTCCCCTCTCTCCATCTCTTCTTGCTCTCTCGTTCATCTCCTCCGTTCCTGTCGGTCTTTCCATATCCTCTCCTCCCCATTCATCTCCTCTGCCCCCATCTCTGTCCGTCTGCTTATCCCACATCTTTCTGTCCACTACTTCCTTACCTGTGGTATTCAGCCTTGTGCCTCGATGTTCGTCCAGAAACATGTTAATAAAATTACTGTCTCGCTTCAGTGGTCATTCTCGTGACCTGGTTGACACAGTGGACAGCATAAATAAGAGACACACTTCATACCTTTAAAAGTATTTGAAGTTACTTAAATACAGGAAATAAATAGCAGTGGGCCGTTCAAGAACATTTTTACATCAACGCTTCCCATATACAACACACCCTCCTCTAGCTGTATCGGGGAATCTTAATTCCACAGTATTTTTATGCAAAGAATATGTCGTGTACCTAACAAATTTGATGGAAATTACGCGATGTATTTCGGAATTAAGCTTCATTGTCATCCACTTTTCATTGCCACCCCGATGGTCTATTATGCTTCTTTCCAGATAGTAAACTTCAGAATGAAAAATGAAGAAAAACGCAGGACAATTAAAGTTCCATCATCTGGTGTAAAAAATGAAATCATTTAATTACCTGAAGTCCTCCTGACCCTAGTGTTGTCATGGAATCATAGGTTCCGTGTCAAAAGAGTAAAGGGGACAAAAATTCCATAACAGTCCCGCCTTCTCCACCCCCATCCGCCCAATCCCGCGCAACTGGGAACAAAAACAGGAAATCTATGTGTTACATAGGTTTCATGTTTGTATTCCCGGTCGCAGAACACGGGTGGGGGGGGGGGGTGGGGGGACCGTTACGGAATTTTTGTCCTTTTTTCTCTTTTGACAATGAACCTATGGTTCCAGACAACATTGGGTTGAGAAGCACTTCATATGATTAAATAACTTTATTTTTTTTACACCAGATGATTGTAAATATTTCGACACCGATCGTGTACCCATTAAAATATTGTAGATTAAGCAACTGCTTTACTTTTTCAGAAGGGTACTTGTACAGTTGCGGCTGCCCCTAAGAAGAAACTCCGCATTCTTTAAAGAATCTAATTTTCTTGCGTAAAAGAGCTTTGAACTTCTGATTAGTTTACAAATGAGTTAATGTGATAAATATTAGACGTCTAGTATGTAGACGAAAAACTGTTTAGAAGAC
Source organism: Schistocerca piceifrons (assembly GCF_021461385.2). Lineage (NCBI taxonomy): Eukaryota > Metazoa > Arthropoda > Insecta > Orthoptera > Acrididae > Schistocerca > Schistocerca piceifrons. Next base: position 753,935,387 of record NC_060140.1, read on the forward strand.
CGAATAAATTATGTTCAAAGTTTGTTGTAAGTCAGTAACTGTTCTCATTATCAAACACTGGATGAAAAAAGTCTGGGCAGTTTGCACTCTATCAAGATAATCTAGTTTTTCCCGCATCTCAGTGCTTCTGAGCCCAATTCTCCTGAAATATGTGTCGTACGTTGATATACTGTTGCAGGTGCATTTAGTGGTATATGTCGATGCTATCGACAAAAATGTGTTACAAATGGGGTTAATAGTTAAGAAATAATAAATTAAAACGTCATGCCTGGTGAGGCACTTTTTCTGCTTGAACAGTGAAAAATGTAATAAGCGATAAACATTTTTTCTTTCGTCGTTTTGTAGAGGATGTCAGAGAGAAAAAGGTTCGTAAGGGTTTCAGATTATGTGTAAAGTTTGTTGTGAATCATTAAGTAAGTGCTCTCAATCGCAAGTTGTAGATGAATATAGCCTGGGTGTTTTCGCTCATTTAGTTACACTTGTACTTCACCCTCACACTCGCCCTCACCCCTTTCTGAGGTAAGCGGATCTTATCCTCACAGGGCTCTGTCCAGATAGCAAGTTAAATGATCTAGTGGTTTGGGAGGAGATGTCGAACGCACATACATCCATTTTTATCTTATACGCAGGAGGAATGGCCATTATTCAGAGATATGACAGTAACGATCATTTGAAGCAAAACGTATAGTGAACGAGGGCTGTAAAATGGATACCTTAAGAGCTATAAACATTGGTCAGTAGATGAGGTGTATCTCACAGCAGCGAATACAAGCGTGTGCTCATAGCACTTTAGAATCCCATCTTTACAGAACATTTTTTTCTTGTTTTGGTCCATACTACCACCTAACAAAATATGAAAAATAAAGAGCATGCAATAGAAGAGATTTGTTTCACAGTACTGAAGATGAGGAAGTGCTCATAGCTCTTAAGGTACGCATTTTAGTGCGCGCGTTTATTGAAGTTTTTGCCTTGAATTATCGTAACTGTAATATCCCTGAACATTCACCATTCTTCCTTAGACACCCTTTACAGGTATTCCGTGTCATCTTGTTTCCTCTTTTAAATATTTGTGTAGCCTTGTTTGGTTAATTCCTTTGCAGGGCGTGTTTTCCTCTGTAATATTCATACTTTCATAAATGATTTTTGGTGAATGGACATACACTACTGGCGATTAAAATTGCTACACCAATAAGAAATGCAGATGATAAACGGGTATTCATTGGGCAAATGTATTATACTACAACTGACATGTGATTACTTTATCATGCAATTTGGGTGCATAGATGCTGAGAAATTAGTACCCAGAACAAACACCTCTGGCCGTAATAACGACCTTGATACGCTTGGGCATTGCGTCAAACAGAGCTTGGATGGCGTGTACAGGTACAGCTGCCCAAGCAGCTTCAACACGATGCCACAGTTCATCAAGCGTAATGACTGGCGTATTGTGTCAACCCAGTTGCTCGGCCACCATTGACCAGACGTTTTCAATTGGTGAAAGATCTGGAGAATGTGCTGGTCAGGGCAGCAGTCGAACATTTTCTGTATCCAGAAAGGCCCGTACAGGACCTGCAACATGCGGTCGTGCATTATCCTGCTGGAATGTAGGGTTTCGCAGGGATCGAATGAAGGGTAGAGCCACGGGTTGTAACACATCTGAAATGTAACGTCCAGTATTCAAAGTGCCGTCAGTGCGAACAAGAGGTGACCGAGACGTGTAACCAATGGCACCCCAAACCATCACGCCGGGTGATACGCCACTATGGCGATGACGAATACACGCTTCCAATGTGCGTTCACAGCGATGTCACCAAACACGGATGCGACCATCGTGATGCTGTAAACAGCACCTGGATTCATCCGAAAAAATGACGTTTTGCCATTCGTGCACTCAGGTTCGTCGCTGAGTACACCAGCGCAGGCGCTCCTGTCTGTGATGCAGAGTCAAGGGTAACCGCAGCCATGGTCTTCGAGCTGATAGTCCATGCTGCTGCAAACGTCGCCGAACTGTTCGTGCAGATGGTTGTTGTCTTGCAAACGTCCGCATCTGTTGACTCAGGGATCGAGACGTGGCTGCACGGTCCGTTACAGCCATGCGGATAAGATGCCTGTCTTCTCGACTGCTAGTGATACGAGGCCGTTGGGATATAGCACGGCGTTTCGTATTACCCTCCTGGACCCACCGATTACATATTCTGCTAACAGTCATTGGATCTCGATCAACGCGAGCAGCAATGTCGCGATACGATAAACCGCAATCGCTATAGGCTACAATCTGACCTTTTTCGAAGTCGGAAACGTGATGGTACGCATTTCTCCTCCTTACACGAGGCATCACAACAACGTTTCACCAGGCAACGCCAATCAACTGCTGTTTGTGTATGAGAAATCGGTTGGAAACTGTCCTCTTGTCAGTATGTTGTAGGTGTCGCCACCGGCGCCAACCTTGTGTGAATGCTCTGAAAAACTAATCATTTGCATATCACAACATCTTCTTCCTCTCGGTTAAATTTCGCGTCTGTAGCACGTCATCTTCACGGTGTAGCAATTTTAATGACCAGTAGTGTAGTCATACTGCGCACAGTTAAATTCTGGTGGCTTGTTTTCCAAAAGCTATCCGCTGAGAATTTTAATTATTTATTTTTCTTAGTTGCAGTCTTATGCTCTAAACTGTATACTGGGTCCTTTTAAGGAAGAAATCGGTGTGTTTGCTCATCCTTCGTTCGAACCTTACAGATATGTAAAACTTCGTTCTTTGGTGAGGCATGACTTTCAGCGACTGTTTTGATCGAAATCTGCACTGTTGCTGCATATTCAGTGGGAGATCTTCCACAAATTTAGGAGCTTATCCTTATTGGTTTCATTCGCTCCGCCCTTAATAGTCGCAGCTTAGCTGACAAGCTAGTGGGGTGAGCGGAGCACATGGCGGTCCAGGATTGCAGCTGTGCTTTCCGACGGCGGGCGTGTGGATCGCGTTCCGCTGTAGCTGGTGGTATCTCGGGAAGAGGGTCCTTTTCCACCGCGGCTTAAGGACTGGCGCTGCAAACTACCAAATGTGGCAGAGATCTACTCTACGTGCCGCCATGGGTCCGCAGTCTCCGTGTTTACGTCTCTCCGTCAATACCCGGTGAGAATCTTGAAGTTGTTGGTTACATTTAGCAGCGCACCAGCGTTGTTGTCACTACAGCTACGACACGTTACAACAGCAGAGCGTCTTGTCAGGTGCGCCAAGTAGAGCAATGTTCGGTAACTGGGCGGACCTCTGAAAGAAGTCGATAAGCGCTGATTATCCATGTCGAGATAGCATATCTCAGCTTTATTTTAAGTGTCTCGTTTCCTAATATATTTTTTTCAGCTCCGTACGATTTGATTTGACTAAATTCCATTAACTATCCTTTGCTTTTGTTAATGTTCATGTTATATCCTTTCAAGATACTGTCCGTTCAGCTGGTCTTCAGTCCTGAGACTGGTTTGATGCAGCTCTCCATGCTACTCTATCCTGTGCAAGCTTCTTCATCTTCCACAACGTACTGCAGCCTACATCCTTCTGAATCTGCTTAGAGTATTCATCTCTTGGTCTCCCTCTACGATTTTTGCCCTCCACGCTGCCCTCCAATACTAAATTGGTGATCCCTTGATGCCTCATAATATCTCCTACCAACCGACCCCTTCTTCTAGTCAGGTTGTGCCACAAACTCCTCTTCTCCCCAATCCTATTCAGTACCTCCTCATTAATTACGTGATCTACCCATCTAATCTTCAGCATTCTTCTGTAGCACCACATTTAGATAGCTTCTATTCTCTTCTTGTCTAAACTATTTATAGTCCATGTTTCACTTCCATACATGGCTACACTCCATACAAATACTTTCAGAAACGGCATCCTGACACTTAATTCTATACTCGATGTTAACAAATTTCCCTTCTTCAGAAACGCTTTCCTCGCCATTGACAGTCTTCATTTTATATCCTCTCTACTTCGACCATCATCAGTTATTTTTCTCCCCAAATTGCAAAACTCCTTTGCTACTTTAAGTGTCTCATTTCCTAATCTAATTCCCTCAGCATCACCCGACTTAATTCGACTGCATTCCATTATCCTCGTTTTGCTTTTGTTGATGTTCATCTTATATCCTCCTTTCAGGATATTGTCCATTCCGTTCAACTGCTCTTTCAAGTCCTTTGCTGTCTCTGACAGAATTACAACGTCATCAGCGAACCTTAAAATTTTTTATTTCTTCTCCATGGATTTAAATACCTACTCCGAATTTTTCTTTTGTTTCCTTTACTGCTTGCTCAGTATACAGATTGAACAACATCGGGGAGATGCTACAACGCTGTCTCACTCCCTTCCCAACCACTGCTTCCCTTTCATGTCCCTCGAATCTTATAACTGCCATCTGGTTTCTGTACAAATTGTAAATAGCCTTTCGCTCCCTGTATTTTACCCCTGCCACCTTCAGAATTTGAAAGAGAGTATTCCAGTCAACATTGTCAAAAGGTTTTTCTAAGTCTAATGTTATTGTGTTTTTTGTAATAATAGTCTTGTGTATTATTTGGCAACGATTGATTTGGGCTGCTGGGCAGCGTTCTTGTGGAGTGTTACAGGTTCTACCACTCAGTGCGAAACGCTTGCAATACCGAACATTTTGTAAAGATTTCACCTTCAGATTTGTCATTATAGTCGTAGTATACGCACAAGTTTCATTTCCTAATTTATTATTACAATTGTTGCATACGTCTTTTCTTAAAACACTGTTTAAACTGACTTAATTGTCACAACATACGCCCAGTTAAGATTCAGCTTGGTGTTACTGTGATTTTGTGAACCTTATTTAACGCTCTGCTAAAAGCTTTTAAGATTTGATTGATTTTATTTAATTCCTATACCATAAAGATTGTGTAACTTTACTCTCCACTGCTCACTGTAGTAAGGAATATTTAGTAAATTTCGTCATACCTAAGTCTTTGCCCCGCAGTGCTCTTAATTTGGAAACTGGTAACTATACTTTTTTTTAGGGTCAATCGTTTCAAGTTTGCTGATTTATATGCAATTTTATAATCTTACTAAACTGTAATTCAAACGTGCATTAACGAATGATGTTCGATCCCCATTTCTCCAGGAGTTCCTTGTAGAGACGTACTGAGGCGTCTCATTATCCCTGCAGAGCTTTTACTTTGTTTATATATTGGTCGTTCCTTTGATTTAGCTCCTTCACCACTGATCTGTGACAGCAGTAGGGCGTACCAATGATCATACTATCACCTCGAACTGTTTACCAGCATTATTTCTGGTCTCTCAAATAAATAACAGCGAGTATCTTACCTTCCTACTACCACACTGTTCAATCGCTCGCATAGTATTTCCAAAGTGTTTTTTGAAACTTAAAACGAAGTATATTTCATTGATCCTAATAAATAGCTACTCACGTCGGGTCTACGAACAGCCCAGTCTATCGATGCCACCAAATTGTCTGCCAATACGCATTTACTTCATAGACAGGGGCATTGGCAGGCGCATAGAGGAAACGTGTGATTCCAGAACTATGCCGCATTGTAGGAACAATGATTGCTATTGCTTAAAACGCTTCATAAAGAGCCACGTTATTTTTGCCGTCGATAAAAGCTAATGATACGACCAGAAGCAGGAAAAACAGATCCAAAGTACATCCAACGTACACTAAATTTCTCGGCTGCTTCAGGAGAATGGGACAAATATCATTCAGCAGTCACATGTTATGTTCGCAGAAGGCCGTCTGCATCCTACGTCATTTACCCTAACCACTCCATGAAACACTCTTTCATTGATAAATGAAGAGTTGACACGCATTTGATTTTGTGATAAGTAGCGTCCGCCGCGGTACAACGATCAGCACTGAGTCTTGCAGGTGATCTCTGAACTTCAGCTGCAGTGGACGTCCTCTGCAACAGTTCGCAACCGTGTATGATGATTGGCGGAAGAGTCCGATCGTTAGGATTTGGCCTTGCCTGATGTTTTCATTTGTTATTTTGCGCCGGCCGGACTGGTCGAGCTGTTCTAGGCGCTACAGTCTGGAACCGAGCGACCGCTATGGTCGCAGGTTCGAATCCTGCCTCGGGCATGGATGTGTGTGATGTCCTTAGGTTAGTTAGGTTTAATTAGTTCTAAGTTCTAGGCGACTCATGACCTCAGAAGTTAAGTCGCATAGTGCTCAGAGCCATTTTTTGTTATTTTGCATTTTGCTAGGGTTGCTTCATTAAGTCAGAATGAAGTCTGAAAAATTACGAAGCCTCACACTAAATAAAATCAATAATCTCAATATACTACCGCCAACAATGAAAGACAAAGGTGCGACGTAACCAGTAACACATCAGTTAGAAATGGCCCAAGAACAGTCCCAGTCGAAAGAATGCCCAGGAAATGGTAGTCGTATCAGAGGTACGTTAGGTCTTAGGGAGCGCATAGAACAGGACGAAGTAAGGGCAATCCAGGCTTGTATATCGTTAAATGAATTAGGCTGAAATCAGCACAACCTTATCAGGTTGTACACAGTTCTACATGCGAGTGAATTAGGTAAATCCTTGTCCATAAGTTACCTCAGATTCCTTGAACTGTGTATTTATTCCTCGTGTTTGGAAACGAGCAAATGTCACACTTGTCTACAAAAACGGGAGTGGAATGCACTTGTAGTATTTCATGTATAATTCACATCTGTTTGTAGAAGAGTCCTATAACATATAATCAGTTCAAGCACTACGACCCTTCTACTTTTTTGGAGGGGGCATCATTAATCCTCTGACTGGTGTGATGCAACTAGTCACGACTTCTTCTTACCAGGGAATAAATCTCCCTATGGAACACACTAGGTGGTCTGGAAACAGCGACCGTGTGAAACTTAAGTCGCCCTCATTAAATCCGCACGGTGCTGGATAAAGGAAACTAGGTTATCTCGAACTTCCCAGCCCTCCGAAAAGCTTTTTATTCAGTACCTAATCGACGTCTTCAAAGAACAAGTTAAGAAATATTTTCCTATGGGATGTCTGACCAAGTTTACAGCTGGCTCTAAAATTTTCTAACAAGAAAGGCTCATAAATAGAACGTCATTTACGGACGTTGAAGTAATAACTGTGGTCTCAAACGGACTATACTGTGGTTGTAAATGCTATATATTAATGACTTAGTGAAGAAAATTGGTCTCAGTCTCAAACGTTTCGTAGATAATGCAGGTAATTCCGAGGAAATTATATCCGGAAGAAATTGCACTGATATCCAGTTCTTCTGTATGGACAAAGTATCAGCCTGGTGCAAAGCCTGGCAACTGTCTCTCAGTGTAGAGAAATGCTACCTTTTTTGTCTCACTGAGCGTAAAAATGCCGTGTACTTTGACTACAGAAGTAATCAAACTAAAGTCAGTCGTGTCACACAAATACTTTGGAGTAACAAAGTGTGAAAATACGGAAGTTTCATGCACATCGTTGTGAGTCAAGCTAGTGGCAGGCTGTCACGGGGCAAACATTGGGAAACTATTGTTTCTCTTCTTTCCTGACAATCAGGTTGGAGATAGTGATATATAAATGTTAAAACTTACACCTTACAAATAATCTTTATTAGTCAAGATAGCAAGACGTATTTATAACCATATTAACTAGTTTCGCCTTAAACAGGTTACCATCCTCAGGTCAGATAAGACACTGCTATGTCTAATCATCAGCCGGCAGGCGACTCATTTTCATCAATAAACTGCATACGAGGTGGTTGTAACTAAAATGCAGCTACTCAGGAAGACCCGTTGTGGCTTGTAATTGTCGTGTGGCAGCGAAACTTCGTAGATTTTCTAATGCGTTAATGCGAAACGGATTTATGCTGGAAAAAATTAGTTCCAGTTCTGGTGAGCTGGTGCAAATCTGGCGCTGTGAATGCATGAAACATTTGCAGAAATGTTACCATATGTAATGGATTAGGAACTGGACGCGGGAAGCAAAGGTCAGACAAATGATGAAGGCATAACGTTAATTTTATTATTAAATGCTGCTCACGCAGTTTGTTCAATATGATCACTGGAGGTGTCGACGAGATGCTGCATCTGTAAAACGACGTGATTAATAGTTGCTCGCAGCAGTTGCGGTGGAATCTGAGCAATATTTTCCTGTATACTGGCCTTCAGGCCAGGTAGAGACCGAACATGTCCCTGATAAACGCGTTCTTTTAGATATCCAGATATTCCCAGAGGCAAAAGTCACATCTATTAGGTCAGGTTATCGTGCGGGCCATGCACCTAGAAAACCTCTGGAGACATGTTCGCGCAAGGCTGAATTAAGCAGATATTTCACTGGCCGAACGACATAAGGTGTTCCCTCATCTTGAAAGAAAACAGTGGTTTCCTCACAACTGCGCTCTTCCAAAGCAGGAATCACATGCTGTACAAGGTCTCGGTAGCGCGCAGGCGTCTCGGTACACCTGACAGGCCCTCTGATTTACTCTCTTCAAAGAAGAACGGACCGAGAATAAAGATGCTTGTGAATCCACACCACAGAGTCACATTCGGCGAGCGCAACTGCTCATCGTGTAGAACACGCATTTTAACAGTTCCCCAAATTCAGCAGCTTTGTTTATTCGCTGCATTCTGTAGTATAAAATGAGCTTCGTCACTCCGTAGAAACCAAACCGCAAATACAGAATGTTGGTGCGGAGCATGAGGTTTCATCCGCTGCCCCGTTTTGATCTTGTAGCGTACCAGTGTAATGAAAGTCGGAAAACTTTCCGTTCTGTGTACAGTGGGATGGACAATTCTCGTTATACTGCATGGGCTCCACAACTACCGAGGTCACGTGCTGCATGGTCAGTTACAGCAACAGCAACCTTGTCAATAACTACTACCGGGATAACGCGCTTCCTCTTCCAAACCCCACACCAAGCTCACCCGTGTTTTCGAATTTCTTTACTGTCTACTTCAGACCATTTATAGAGACATCGGCCTCTCCTCAGACCTTTCAGTGTCCAGAAATAGATTTGCACACCTGGTGGCCAAAACTGTAACTAATTTTTTTCAGTTTAAGTGCTTAAAAACTCTGGTTTTGAATGCTGTTAATCACGTTTATGTAATTTACTGATGACAATGTCTCCTACCGGCCCGATGATTATCCACAGCAGTGTCTGCTGTATTTGATCTGAAGACGGATAGCTGTTTTGGTCGGCCGACCAGGGTGGCCGAGCGGTTGTAGGCGCTACAGTTTGGAACTGCGCGACCGCTACGGTCGGAGGTTCGAATTCTGCCTCGGGCATGGATGTGAGTGGTGTCCTTAGTTTAGTTAGGTTTAATTAGTTCTAAGTTCTAGGGGACTGATGACCTTAGAAGTTAAGTCCCATAGTGCTCAGAGCCATTTGAACCATTTTTTTGTTTTGGCCGAAACTAGTTATCATTTTCATAAATCTTTTTTCGACCTCGACTAATAAAGAATTACTAATAAGAATCCATAACGTTTAAAACTGTTTGTTTCCAAATGAGACTCTATGCAAGACATTTATACGGCCTGTAGTTCAATACCTCTGTGATGCATCCGTTCTACTGGTACGTCACGTCGGACTGATAGAAGACAACGAGCTGATACATACAAAGACGAGCGGTACAAAAGTCAACAGGCCAGTCTGGCTCGTGGGACAGTGTAACAGAAATTCTGAAAAATCTTATCTGTTAGACACCATCTTATCTGTTAGACACCATCTAAAGTGAATCTTCTCACAGAATTTCAAGAGTCCTGAAGAACAAAAATTACTGGTGTTTTTATTAGACCCTAGCTCATGTCGTTTTCTTCGATGAAGTTCAAAGCAAGAAACAACATTGTACCCAATAACAAATGCTCTCTCTGATTACGATGCACAGAGAGGATAAATAAGATAACGCTTTACAATATAGACATTCCTCGGTGAATACTTACTAACTCCGGGGAAACGTATTTAAGAATACTTTAAAAAAGATATCCTGGGATGAAATGTATAATGAACCAAATGCTGACATAAGAGTCAATATGTTCCGTGCTAAATTCATGTCATTACTTGAAAACAGCTTATCGTACAAGATAATCAAGGACACTAAACAGCTATATGAGAAACCATGAATCGCTAGAAGGATTACAGTATCTCGTGAAAGAAAAGGTATCTGTTGGCATGAACGAGTAAAAAGCCGTCAGTAGTTGTACACTACAAAAACTACTAAATATTAATAAGAAAAGTTATTAAAAATCAAGGAACATACGCATTACGTCAGACATCAGTAACTCTGAAAGCAGACTTAAGTCTGAGTGGAATATAGTGTAATGATAGACATGACAACAGACCACTGAACAAGATAATACCACTACTGGCCTGAATGGTAGCGCTACGAGTAATCGTTCAAAGGTAGCAGATAGGTTTAATAATTATTTCTTAAACCCACTAGAAAATACAGGAACAAACAGTTCAAGAGGAAATTCACTGTAATATGTTGTAAACAACTCTGTCCATTCCATTCATCTGCTCTTCGAAGACTTTTGTTGTCTCTGACACAATTACAATGTCATCGACTAACCTCCATGTTTTTATTTCATCTCTCGTAATTAAAGTTGTGGGAGAAGCAATAAAGACTTTCAGGTTTGCCGATGACGTTCTAATTGTATCAGAGACAGCAAAGGACTTGCAAGATCAGCTGAACGGAATGGACAGTATCTTGAAAGGATATAACATGAACATTAACAAAAGCAAAGGAAGGTTAAAGGAATGTAGCCAAATTAAATCGTACGGAACTGAAGAAATTATATTAGGAAATGAGACACTTAAAATAAAGCTGAGTTATGCTGTTTCGACACCAAAATAATTGACGATGGACGAAGTAGAGATGATATAACATGTAGACTGGCAGTGGCAAGAAATGAGTTTCTGGAGAAGAGAAATTTGTTACCATCAGATGTAAATTTAAGTGTTAGGAAGTCTTTTCTGAAGTATGGAATTGAAACGTGGAAGATAAACAGTTCGGAGAAGAAGAAAATTGAAGCATTTAAAATTTTTTGCTACAGGAAAATGCTGAAGATTAAATGGATAGACCGTATAACCAATGAGGAGGTACTGTTAGAAGGTACTGAATATAACTGGGGAGCAAAGAAATTTGTGTCATAGCTTCACAAAAGGAAGGCATCGGTTGATACTACACATTCTGAGACGTCAAGGGATCACCATTTTAGTATAGGGGGAAGTATGCGGAGTAAAAATTGTGGATGGAGGCTAAGAGATGAACACAGTAAGCAGGTTCAAACGCGTGTAGACTGTAGTAGTTATTCTAAGATGAAGAGGCTTGAACAGGACAGAGTAGCGTAGTAAACTGTATCAAACCCGTCTCCGAACTGAAGACCACAACAACAATAACAATTCTGAAAAATCACTTGACGTGAAATTGTCACCTGAATATCTCACGAAATTCTCCAGAATTTAAGAAAACTGTATATTTTCACACGAATAAAAAATCATCTGGATTTCATGGTCTTACCAGCAGAGCACTAAAGACTTGGTTGAATTCCTGTGTTTCTGAAATATGTAATTAATCACTAACTCAGGACTTTTTCTCATAGAGTTTGAAATATGCCATTGTTAACCCCCTCTACAAGGAAGGTAACAGGAGAGATGTAAGTAACTACCGATTCGTTTCACTATTGACATTATTTTACAAAACTTTTGAGAACCTGGTGTATTCTCTAATAGCATGTAATCACAGCAATAGTATTTGTCTGTTTTTAGTAAATCAAAGTTTAGATTGCAGAATAGCTGCACAACCGAGAATGCCATTTACATGTGTACTCACCAAATTTTGCAAGATTAAACAACAAAATTGCACTGGTTGGTGTTTTCTGTGTCCTGCCTAAGGAATTCAGCTGTGTGAATCACAATATTAGTCCAGACTAGCTGAAGTTATACTTCATCTACATCTACGTGATTACTCCGCTATTCAAAATAAAGTGCCTGGCAGAGGGTTCAATGGACCACCCTCAAGCTGTCTCTACCTCTCCACTCCTGAACGGCGGGCGGAAGAAACGAGAACTTAAATTTTTCTGTGCGAGCCCTGATTTCTCTTATTTTATCGTGACGATCATTTCTCCCTACGTAGGAAGGTGCCAACAAAATGTTTTCGCAATCGGAGGAGAAAACTGGTGATTGAAATTTCATGAGAAGACCCCGTCGCCTTTGTTTTAATGATTGCCATTCCAATTCATGTATCATGTCTGTGGCATTATCTCCCACATTTCGCGGTAATACATAACGAGCTGCCTTTTTTTGAACCTTTTCAATGTCATCCGTCAGTCCCACCTGATCCGGACAAGCGTGGTATAAGCAGTCTCTTTAGTAGACCCGTTGCACCTTCTAAGTGTTCTGCCAATGAATCGCAGTCTTTTGTTTGCTCTACCCACATTATCTATGTGATCGTTCAAAAATGGTTCAAATGGCTCTGAGCACTATGGGACTTAACTTCTGAGGTCATCAGTCCCCTAGACTTAGAACTACTTAATCGTAACTAAACTAAGGATATCACACACATCCATGCCTAAGGCAGGATTCGAACCTGTGACCGTAGCGGTCGCGCCGTTCCAGACTGTAGCGCCTAGAAACCCCTCGGCCATCCTGGCAGGCTGTGATCATTCCAATAAAAGTATTTACTTAATTTACAGCCATCAGATTTGTGTGACTTATCGCGTAATCGAAATTTAGCGGATTCCTTTTAGCACTCGCGTGAATAACTTCAAACTTTTTTTATTCATGGTCAGTTGCCACTTTTAGCACCAGACAAATATCTTATCTAAATCATTTTACAATTCGTTCTGGTTATCTGATGGCTTTACAAGACGGAAAAATGACAGCATCATCTGCAAACAATCTTAGGCGGCTACTCAGATTGTCTGCTATGTCGTTAGTATAGATCAGGGACATTAGAGGGCATATAACACTTCCTTGGGAAACGCCAGATATTACTTCTGTTTTACTCGATGACTTTACGTCTATTACTACTAACTGTGACCTTTCTGACAGGAAATAACCAATCGTCGCACAACTGAGGCGATATTCCACAGGCACGCTGTTTGGTTAGAGGGCGCTTGTAAGGAATGGTGTCGAAATCCTTCTGGAAATCTAAAAATATGGAATCATTTTTACATCCCATTTCGATAGCAGTCATTGCTTCATGAGTATAAAGAGCTAGTTGTGTTTCGGAAGACGATATTTTCTGAATTCATACTGACTATGTGTCAGTAAATCGTTTCCTTCGAGGTACTTCATATGTTCCAAAACCCTAACGCAAATCGACGTTAGTAATGTGGGGCTGTAATTCAGCGGATTACTCCTGCTTCGCTTTTTGGGTATTGGTGTGACTTGAGCAATTTTCCAGTCTTTAGGTACGGATCTTTCTTTGAGCGAGCGGTTGTATATAATGGCTAAATATGGAGCTATCGTGTCATCATATTCTGAGAGGAACCTGACTGGTATACAATCTGGACCGGAGGCATTGGCTTTATTAAGTGACTTAAGCTACTTTGTTAGAGGGAAGATATCTACTTCTATATTTCTCATGTTGGCAGTTGTTCTTGATTGGAATTCAGGAATTTCGGAAAAAACGTGTTTAATAACTCTGCTTTAGTCGCACTGTCATCAGTGACTTCATCGTTTTTATCGCGCAGTGAAAGTACTGACTGCGTCTTGCCCCTGGTGTGTTTTATGTATGACCAGAATCTCTTTCGGTTTTATGCCGCATTTCGAGACATAATTTCGCTGTGGAAATTATTAAAAGCATCTCGCATTGAAATACGCGCTATATTTCGAACTTCTGCAAAACTTTGCCAGTCTTGGGTATTTTGCGTTCTTTTAAATTTGGCATCGAATTTGGTTTTTAACTGATGATATAGCTCTCCATGCATAACGGCAAATGTAACCAGTAGAATGCATAAAGCTGTACTATGTAATTTAGCCAAAGTAATCAGGGAATATACTTCTGACTGGGGAGAAATCACTTTTGTTGCTGCACAAGGCACAGTCTTAGGTCCACTATTGTTCCTCACCTATGTAAACGATCTTTCGTCTAACGTAAAACCAACAGTATTAGTTCTTTTGCAGATGACAAGTGTTGTAATCGATCTAAGCTTACATAGAGCAAGGGAAGGAAAGGTAAATACAGTTATTAAAAGTATTATTGAGTAATTTTCTGCGAATGATCTCACTCTGTGTCAGAAATGTGCAACATACTCAAATCTGCATTTGCAAATGTTCTACACGAATTATAATTCGACATACCTTGCGTACTTTCATTCAGTAAAGTCATACGGAATAATGTACTGCGGTAATTCATCTTTAAGAAAATGTTAAATAACAATGAAATCCAGACCTATGGATTCTCACAGGCGTTGAGAAACACCAACGAGGAGAATTGAAAATGTGCGCCCCGACCGGGGCTAGAACGCGGGATCTCCCGCTTACATGGCAGACGCTCTATCCTCTGAGCCACCGAGGACACAGACGACAGTGCGACTGCAGGGACTTATCTCTGGCACTATCCCCGTGAGACCCACATTTCCAACTTACTGTCCACACACTACGTTTGTAGTGCCCCTGCCCACTATACTCATTACTCGCGGCTGTCACTCTAACGAATCCCGTAAGAGTTCGGGCAATGTGAGTGCATCCGCACTGAAGATCATTGGCTGGTATGTCTTATCTATTTGAAGATGGTATCTGTTCTTTCGCACAGTAGGCATTTTTTTTAAAAAAGAATCCATTCCGGTTCAAAAGGAAATCTGATGCAGATAATTACAAATACAGTAGAAAAAGATATCCATTGCTCCACATTAAGATGGCCTTTAACACAAACCGTGATACACAGCTCTGCAAACAATTTTTTTTCGTTACTACGCAATATAAAATGTATGACCGACCGCAAAGAAAAATTGTTTTCGAAATGAAAAGGGTGGTTAGGACTTTCTAAATCACATCCGAATATAATAAAGAAACTGATATGAAACACGAAATGACTCTTTCCACATCATTACTGTACATCGTACAAATGAACGATTACTGAGTAGCACCACCGTTTCACGTGCCAGAACAGCCAAGTGGACGGCAAATGAATTATTACAGTCTCTTTAGAAATCTTCTCGCTTGTCAGTAGTCAACAGCACTTTTAGCTACTTGCTTTGAAGCTTCCTGTTCATAGTTTCACCGCTTTACATCAGCAGGCAGTTTCTTTTTCCAAGAATATTGACTGTAGAAGGTCAAACCGCAGAGCTTCATGTGTGTTTGTACCAAGGAAGATCAGTTTTTTACTACTTTTTAAACTGAAATCACTGTTCGTTCCTGGAATAACAGAAAATATAGCTCGTACCCTTCACCACAGTTATGTGAGAACACTGAAATGTCCATTCCTGGAATTTAAGTGCACGCACCGCTGCTAGGAAACGGTAAATGTAACACATTATCCAGCCCTTAGTACTTTGTGTAAAACGGATGTATAGTGTTAACATCTTGATACTCTGTGGTACAACAGACATAATCACTTCGTTCCAGGAATTCGCATGTTGGAAGAAAATACATCGATGGAATTTCTTAGTCTTGTAGTCTTGCAGACCCTTTAATTTCCTGTATAATAGCTTTTGTTCTGTCGTATTAAGAAAGGCGTGAGATTTGTAAGAAAAATACATACGAAGGACAGCTGCACTGCTCCTTTAATTACATAATTGTTAAAGGTGTCAAGGCATAACAAGGTGGCATTTTGATACGTAGTCCAGTAGCGCTATCTAAAGTAACTTTGTTTTTTGTTCACGACAGACTCGACGATTCCAACTCCTAATAATAGCTATTTACTCCGTCTCGAGCTCCACAGCAGTTGCCTTGACGATTGAGTGTAATTATAAACGCATTAGCCTAGAGTACGACATGTCACATTGAGTTCGTGGAGCAGTTCTACAAACAGGGCGTTACCGTGTATAGTACCAAAGACCTTTCTGACCAAAAATTTTATACACTGTTTTTGTTTGTATTCTTTTTAATACAGGAAGAAGAAGCAATCCACAGAATATTTTCTGTGGCGTTTACTAAACTTGCAAGTTAGGGAACTCAAAGTAGTAGCATCTGATCCTTGTGGCGTTTCATTGGCAGAACATGGACATCCAAAAAAATCTTCGCTTCTCACTTTCAGTAGCACAACTAATGCTACCGACGAAAGTGCCACTAAAGCGGAGTTCCGAAACAGGATATATTTTCAGGAGGGGAGGGGGGGGGGTGCCCCACAGCTCTTACATATTTTAAAATGTCACGTTACAACCTCGACCAGAAGGTAAAATACTTTATCTGTACAACCAGGTTCAAACGTCTGATCATCAGGTTAAGAAAAATATTCACAGCTTCATGTTACGTGATATATAAAATCGTTATCATCAGTTATAAAACCGTGAATAATACATTGTTATCACATCATAACATAAATTACGTCGACAATATATATACGAAAGCGATGATGGTCAGACTAACGAAACTAGTTTTGTGAACAAGCTATTTGACCAGCAGCCCCAGGCGGTAATATATTTTCCAGTTGCAAATCACGGTTGGCCGAAATTACTGCACGTGGGAAGATGTAATGAATATTCCCGAATACCAATCAAGAACAGCTACTAACATGGATAATGTGGAAAAGATACCCTCATGTAGCACAGCAATTTAAATCACTCAGAGTTAGTCATCTGGTCCAGATCGAATACCATTTAGGTTTGTATTAGAGTAAACTATACTCATGAAATACTCCATTTCTAGCAGCCACACACAACTGCTTCCTCGGCGAGAGATCAGTGTCTAAAAACTGGAAAGTTGCGAAAGTCACGCCAATACGCAATAAAGGTAACATGATCAATCAGCTGAATTATAGATCCATATAACTGACATCGATTTCCAGTAGGATTTGAAACTTATACTTTTCCGAACATTATGAAATACCCTGAAGATATCTGTGAACACTTGAAATGAAATGATCGTATGGCACTGACGGCCGGGAGTCCCCACCTGCAGAAGTTCGGCCGCCGAGTTGCAAGTTTTTTAGTGGACGCCATATTGAGCGATTTCCTTGGCGATAATGATGAAATGATGATGACACCACAACACCCGATCCCCGAGTGGAGAAAGTCTCCGACCTATCGGATATTTATTAACTAAAGCCTATCCACAGTTGCTCTCAACAACCGTGACGAAGATTGACGGATGACATGTAAGGGGAGCTGGTATCGTGTTGTTGTAAAATAGGGGAGAGGGTTTCACGAATATGATACGCAGGTTGAAGTAGCAATCATTAAGGCAAAGGAGTTTCATGTTTACCTTTTCATTAAATTTAAGTTACCTACTTTCTACCCCAGATGCGAAAATCTTATGTTGATTCCCACTTACAAAGGGAGAAATACCAGGGTAACAAAATACATTACATCTCGCACAGAAAGATTTGGGTGCTCGTTTTCAACATGTGCTGCTTGACTGAAACAGTCAAGAACAGTCTGAGCGTGGTTCTATGAACATTGACCAAGGAGTTTAGTGTGAATCGCCGCGCGGAGTGGCCCCGCGGTTAGAGGCGCCATATCACGGATTGCGCGGCCCCTCCCGCCGGAGGTTAGAGTCCTCCATCGGGCATGGGTATGTGTGTTGTTCTTAGCATAAGTTAGTTTAATTTATTTTAAGTAGTGCGTAAGACTAGGTTCCGATGACCTCAGCAGTTTGGTCCCTTAGGAATTCACACACATTTGAACATTTTTTTAATGTGAATCGCAGAGTAGTCTTGTAGATGTAGCTGTAGGCCCCGGTAAGTGTTTTCTGCAAAATTATCGTGTATCCAGTAAAATTTTATTGCTAAGAAAGAGAACGACACAATGCCATTAAATGCACTGTGGAAGTTTTTCCTCTGCGTAACGTTTTGGTCACTGTGAACTGTAATCACATGGAAAGTTAAAAGTACATCACACCCGTTCGAGAGCAGATTAAAGTAAGAGAGAAACAAAGGAGAACCTCATGTGATTTTCCGTTTAATGAGTCTGAGAGATGAGTGAAACATCACGGCTCATGAAAAGACTCCATGGGTATCGTCACCACAGTTTGATCTCTAATGGGTTATGTAATTTATACTCTCATATATCAATGAAATTATATTATCGGCATGTGAATAACCTTTGTTACTCTCCTGCCAGCTACATTTATTTCTACTGACGATCACCGATTCTACAGAGCATTGTAGTGCCAATAATAGGGCGGCTGAGATCAGGACAGTCACAACTACAGCAGACAAAATGGCCAATCTTTGGGTACAAAAGGACACTTCTTCAGAAACACATACTTTTTAACAGGCCTCTATCTCTTTGTGTTGCCACTGTCCGTTCTCTACAGTAAAGTGCATTAATAGGATGTTCTTCCCTCCATTCTTCATCCTTCTGCGTTCTTTGGTATTAGGCAAGAAAATGAAACACAACTTAAGAAAGCATCCGCATCTATTTCATTTAGTTGAAAGCATGTTAATGAGAACTCTCGCGTTAGCTGACTACTTTCAGTTCGTGCTTCCAATATCTTGTTGATTACTCTATGGAGCTTTTGCAATAGTCCGCAAGATTACCCTATGCATCACAAAGACAGTAAAATTTTTTTTTTAAGTTGTTATATATTTTAACAATTGACCAGAGAAACGAGTGAATACTATGCTTCATTCTCGCTCGCCGCGCCAACATGCCTGGACGCCAGAAGGGAAGGCGAGGAGAACAAGTTGCCGCGATCGTTAGCCTCCTGGGCCAAGCGCTCGGATAGGACAGCAAGCAGAAGAAAAAGAAACCTGTACAGTGCTTCCGCTGTCAGAAGCTGGGGCACTTCGCCGCGGATTGCACAGGAGTACTCGCGTGTTTGAAGTGTGCAAAGCCGCACCTCACACGCGAGTGTACGAAGCCCAGGGAAGCCGCTGATACATGTTCCAACTGCTGCGGTTCTCACGCCGCCAACCACCGTGGCTGCAGTTACCTCAAGAGCTGTGGCCGCGAGAAGGAGCGGCACACACACCGACGGCGTATAACCGCGTAAGAAGAGGTGACAAGGAATCAAGAAGCGGTAAATACTCTGCACGCGCATCACGCCACTGGCACTTCTGCCGCTGCTGTCGCGAGTGGAGGACCGTGCTGCTGCAATCCCTACAGCATTCACAAGATCGACGATGCTGTCGCCAACGCAGTTGCCGCTCTCAAATCTGCCATGGCAGGTGAGAGGGCTGCACTTCGGGCCGAGGTGGACGAGGTACGCCTCCAGCTCGCGCAGCTCCGCGAGTTGCTGGCCTGCAAGTCTCGCAAGGGGCGAGAAGTTACGACTGCCACCATCGCCACGCAGACGGACGCTCTCCCGGCTCCTGCGGTAACGCAGGGCGCTGTGGGGTGCCCACGGAGGTGGCAAATGAGATGTCTGTCCCCTCCTCGAAAGAGGAGGGCCAGCGGAAACAAGATTCCGAGCCAGCTTCGCCAGCAATACGAGATGACGAGGCCAAAGGCATCGAAACGCCCGCCCGCCCTTCCGAGGTCAAGGCGGGACTGCCGCTGCTGGGAGATGAAGTCACAACTGCTGCGCCCATCCAAGAACGGGACACAGAAGAGGTATAGTCCACGCGCCGCCAGCAGAGACAGAGATCACTGCGCCAGAACTGCTGAAGATGGTCGCAAAATCATTGCGTGACAAGACGTCCGCGCATCACAATACCCCGTACCCTTTTACCGCCTCCAATGTTCCTAAACCACCTCTACCCCATAAGCCTTATGATTTCGGCTGGGCAATTGCAAATCTGACCGCCGTCGTTCCTAAGAGGGTCTTGGACCTTATAAACCGCTTCCTTATTTTTACCGACTATGACTGGCAGCGTATAATCGCTGCTATTCCGAGAGTTAAGCAGAAGAAGAACAAACATTCCTCTTCCTCTCGCCGCTAGTTTCCTAGCACCCATTGTATTTTACCCTGTCGAGCTCAGACAAGTTTTAGCAAACCCTTTTTAATCCCAATCAAATTTTACCTTATACTCATAGAGTAAATGTCAATTGACAACAGACTCCGATATCGTAGACCACCTCAGGGGAGGTTGTCAATACCAGAGAGCTGTAAGCAATACTATGCTTATTTGAAACTGATGTAATACACCAGACATTTGTTACGGTACAAGCTGCAAAATGGTCAGTGACGAGGGACGCACCTTCATATGTTACTGTTGTTTTTCTTGTGGTCGTTAATCCGAAGACTGATTCGATGTTCATCACGATGATATTCTATCCTCTGAGCAGATAATGCAGTATAGATTCAAGTGAAACTTTTTGGTGTAATCAGGCCTTGGGTGTCTTCTAGAATTTTCATCCCACGTACTTCGCTCCCTTACCAAACTGACGATGCCCTTATCCCCTAGGAAGTGTGCTGTCCAGCTGGCGCATATTTTACTCAAGCTGTCAGAAATTCGTTTTTGTCAACTTCGTTTAGCACTTTCTCGTTAGTTCTCCAATCGAAACATTTAATATACAGCATTCTCCTGTAGCATCACGTTTCAAGGGTCTATTCCATTTTTGTCTGAACCGTATACTGTCCGCCTTTCACTTTCGTAGAAGGCCACACTCTAAATATCTTCACAACAGATTTCCTAAAATTTAAAATAATATTCTGTGTTAACAAATATCTTTTTTCATAAATGGTTGTGTTGCTATTATAAGTTTATGAGTGCATCGTATATCATCTCTGAAATTCTGTAGCTAACGAGGGGTTCGTAGTGGTAGGGTGCTAGGTTCCCAAAAAAACTACGTACGAACCAGAAAAATTTACTTATTTAAAAATGGTACTGCGAGTATTTCTACATTTCTGTTGCAGCTTCTTAGTAATTCTGAGAAATTTCAATTAATACAGACAAACGCACAGTACAGTTTTAGAATTTGACATTGAACGATCTAACTGAAGACAGTGAAATATTTATTTCACGTCATTCTGGTGGCTCTGTTTCAACACATATTAGCAACCAAAATATTAACTAAAACAGAGAAAAACGTTTACATTAGCAGGTGTTGATAACCAGTAACCTAACCAGAATGGGTAACGATAAAAGAATTGCGAGTAAGTTCAAGACACAACGTCAAGCTGGTTCAACTAACAGTAATAAAGTTAACCCTTAGTATACAAGCCTGCCCAATTATATTCCTAAATCTCAAACCCAATAAAAAGGAATATCTGTAACATAAACATACGGAAGGCCTAAGCAATGCATGCAGCTTGCCTTTTTCAAATGCATATAAAAGTTTGGTTCAAATGGCTTTGAGCACTACGGGACTTAACTTCTGAGGTCATGAGTCCCCTAGAACTTAGAACTACTTTAACCTAACCAACCTAAGGACATCACACAGACATCCATGCCCGAGGCAGGATTCGAACCTGCGACTGTAGCGCTCACGCGGTTCCAGACTGTAGCGCCTAGAACCGCTCTGCCACCCCTATAGAATTTTATGAATATAATCTGAATCAGAACCTTCATATGACTTCAGCTAACACCGGAAAATTCAATGTGCCTTGTTTATGAGTACATGTTACAGGTGCAACTAATAATACTGATGAATTCTTCACAGACACAAAGGCAAAAGACAGAAATCAACATGAAGCAAAACAAAATTTGCGAACTAAACTACTGGTAAACAAACGCCTCTTGGCACCACTGGGGTCACCTGAAGCATAGAATACGCAGAATAATATCCCAGAATAATGACACAGCGAATCATTACAACTAACTTCTCATACCGTCTACATATTATAAGGTTCATCCAAATGAAACCTGATCCGTGCGTCTACCTTTGCCTTACACGTAAAGTGACACCATGTAACTGCGGTTATGGTGGCGCCTTCTATTGGTAGAAAGACTGACGCGTGCGCACCGTTTGATGTTGCATAGTGCCAATGTGGTTTCACCCCGAAGAGAAGGTGGTAACACTAGCTATCGTCCACTACCGAACACGCATGCGAGTAAGCGGGAAGGAGGAGTGATTCGATTTTTGGCGGCGGAGGGAGGTGGAGGCCGTGAAATGTACCGACGGATGGAGGCTGTGTATGCTGAGTACAGTCTGAGTCGTTCAGATGTTAAGGAATGGCGCGAACAATTCCTTGAGGGACGCGAGTCACTGGAAGACGATGCTCGTTCTGTACAGGCTCATCGTGTCATCACATCGGAAATGGTTGGGGAAGTGAATGATTGAGTCTTGGGCAACCGCAGAATCACCGTGGACGAGATCCATCAGTTACTGGGTATTAGCATGGGCACCGCTCACCCCATAATGCGTCGACACTTGAACTTTCAAAAAATCTGTGAGCAGTGGGTTCCCCGACACCTGGCCGCCTAACAGCGCAATACTCGAATAGCGCTGTCTTTGAGTCATCTGTGACATTATCATGACGAGGAATACGGCTTTCTGTCGCATATCGTCACAGGTGACGGAACATGGTATCACCATTTTGAACTGGAAAACCTGGATCCGACGGAAGCCTACTGACTTCTTCAAGGATGGAATCGACCGGCTAGTGTCACAATGGGATAAATGTGCCAACAGTTTTGGTGACTATTTTTGAGTATGTGTACTGTGAATAACTACATTTTTGAGTTAATAAAATCGTTACCGTTAGTTTACTTTAGTGACCGGTTTCATTTGAGTACCCCTTACACGATACTCACCAAGCAAGTCTGTATGCCTCAGTCGTTCTACTTAGTTTCCAATTTCCTTAGATAGGCGACAGCAGACGTAATAGCAATGCCGTCTTACCAGTAGATTCGAATGTCATGTTTGACAGGCACGTACATTGACAGACTGGCATTGTAGACTTTCGCTGAAAGTGACTCATAGAGCTCACGTCCCACACAACCAGCAGCAGCTGCCGTTGGATGGCTCTTCTCATGCTATCGGTCGGCAACAACTGAGGCAGACCTGATCCAGGGCAGCGGAAGTCTACGCGGCAGACCGCGGACGTTTTCCCAAGCGGGGCTCTAAACAGGCCGTTGCTTAGCAACAGGCACAGATGCTAACTCAAGTTTTCGATTACATATCTAAAGTGCACACGGTTTAATCGCTAATTCGCTATTCGTTTTTTCTGCTGCGCAAAAATTAAAAATATATAGCTTTTAGTATCTTGTTTCCTGATTTAATTCTCTCAGCATCGACTGATTTAATTCGAGTACTTTCCACTACTCTTGTTTTACTTCTGTTGCTGTTGATCTCTTTTCAAGACACTATCCATTCCTATCCATTCCGCTAAACTTCTTGTCAAGTAATTTTACACCTTTTCAGAATTACAATGTTCTTAGCAAACAAAATACACTGAAGAGCCAAAGAAACTGGTGCACCTCCTTAATATCGTGTAGGGTCCCGGTGAGCACGCAGAAATGCCGAAGCACGACGTGGCATGGACGCGAGTAAAGTCTGTAGTAGTGCTGCAGTGAACTGACACAATGAATCCTGCAGGGCTTTCCATAAATCTGTATGAGTACGAAGGGGTGGAGATTTCTTCTGAACAGCACGCTGCAAGGAATCGCAGATGTGCTGAACATTGTTCATATCTGGGGAGTTTGGTGGGCAGCGGAAGTGTTTAAACTCATAAGAGTGTTCCTGGAGACACATTGTAGCAATCGAGAACTTGTGGGATGTCGCATTGTCCTGCTGGAATTGCCCAAGTCCGTCGGAATGCACAATGGACATGAATGCATGTAGGTTTTCAAACAGGATGCATACGTACGTGTCACCTGTCAGAGTCGTATCTACATGTATCAGGGGTTGCATATCACTCCAACTGCACACAATATTACAGAGCCTCCATCAGTATGAACAGTCCCCTGCTGACTTGCAGGGTCCCTGGATTCATGAGGTAGTTTCCACACCCGTACACGTCCATCCGCTTCATAAAATCTGAGTCGTGAGGTTCTAGGCGCTGGGTCCGGAGCCGCGCTGCTGCTACGGTCGCAGGTTTGAATCCGGCCTCGGGCATGGATGTGTCTGATGTCCTTAGGTTAGTTAGGTTTAATTAGTTCTAAGTTCTAGGGGACTGATGACCACAGCAGTTGAGTCCCATAGTGCTCAGAGCCATTTGAACCATAAAATCTGACACGAGACTCGTCCGAACAGGCAACATGTTTCCAGTCTTCAGTAGTCCAATGCCGGTGTTGGTGGGCGCAGGCGAGGAGTAAAGCCTTGTCGTGCAGTCATCAAATGATACAAGAGTGGGCTTTCGGCTCCGAAAGCACTTATCGATGACGTTTCGTTGAATGGTTCGCACGCTGGCACTTGTTGATGACTCAGCATTGAAATCTGCAGCAGTTTGCGGAAGGGTTGCACTTCTGTCACGTTGAACGATTCTATTCACTTGTCGTCGCTCCCGTTCTTGCAGGACCTTTTTCCGGCCTTAGCGACGTCGGCGATCTGATGTTTTACCTCGTTCCTGATATTCACGGTACACTCGTGAAATGGTCGTACGGGAAATTCCCCACTTCATCGCTACCTCGGAGATGTCGTGTCCAGTCGCTCGTGCACCATCTATAGCCCCACATTCAAACACCCTCAAATGTTGATAACCAGCCATGGTAGCAGCAGCAACCAATCTAACAACTGCGCCAGACACTTATCTTACATAGGCGTTGCAATGTTTTAAGGAGTGAAGATACAAGATTTGCAACAAAGATACATATTGTAATGACTATGGTCTTTCCGGTTGTGATGTATGGATGTGAAACTGGACCACTGGAAAGGCGATACGGCGAAGAATAGACTCCATTGAATTGTAATTTTGGCGGAAACTTCTTAGAGTCCCATGGTCTGCAAAATGAACGAATAGGTCAGTATTACAGCAAATAAAACCAGAGTGCTCCAGGCAAGGTCTGACATTAAAACAACAGCTGACCTACTTTGGACACATCATGAGAAGACATGTTTCATTGGAAAAAGCACTAATTCTAGGGAAGATCTAAGGCATTAGAAGATGACGTCAGAGGATGAGGTGGATCGATGACATCACTGAAGTACGTTACAACCTGGAAAGTCTTCGGAAGAAAGTGCAGGACAGAAGAAATTGGCGTTCTGAGGTTCATAGGGTTCAGGAGAGTTGGAACCGATTAAACGAATAGAGGGAGAGAGTCCACTGGTACTGATGCAAGCTTCATGTTTTATGTTGTTACTCTTTTAGTGAGTTGTGCTCTTAAGAGATTTGTTTTAAAACTTTCTTACTGGTTTTCATTTTATGTCCATGTCTATAATATGAAGTTGATTTGTGCCTGTGTCTGAGCTAGTAGGAACTTTAAAATAAAATTTCGTATGTTGCAGTGGAGCATATAATAATTATTATTATTATTATGCTTGTTATTATTAGTATTGCTATGTAGATACATAGTAAAGAAGCCTGGAAGGGGGTCTTGCTGCATAGTCCCACGAACCGGCTATCAGGTGCCTCTGTTGACAACTGATTCAAAACAAAGAGCCATAATGCCGTACCGAGCGAGGTTCGCACACTGGACTCGCATTCGGGAGGACGACAGTTCAATCCCACGTCCGGCCATTCTGATTGAGGTTTTCCGTGATTACCCTAAATCGCTTCAGGCAAATGCCGGGATGGTTCCTTTGAAAGGGCACGGCCGACTTGCTTCCCCATCCTTCCCTAATCCGATGATCCGATGACCTCGCAGTCTGGTGACCACCCAAATAAACCGAACCCATGTTGCCGTACTATTTAATTTCTGAATTCAGTGAAGGTATCTTTTTCCTTTTCTTATAGCAGCTAGCCAACTAGTTAAATTTGTTTGCTTATACTGTAATTTTGGGACGTTTGAGCGACGTCTTGGGTGGGCCCGACCCTTAATGGCATTGCCCCATATTCTATTGATACCTATTGTTGTGCCTTCCTCTGCTGCACTGTTCGACGATAGTTAATTTAAAGACTTTGTATTTACTGTAGGTGGCCATTCAACGGCGTTGAATGTTAATGGATTTTTAAACTGATTGTCAAGAGTATCCTTTAATTTTTTAAAATATTAGTTTGCTTGTTACTGCAAGCTGTTTTACCTGATTTATTAATTTGGCGCAAGAAAGCGTAGTACATAAATATCTAGGTTGTAAAATCCCCTTAGTGGCATGTATTTTCTACTCCAATTCTGCTTATTATTGGTTGAAGCCGGTTGCTGTAAGGCTAACTGCACGTGGCTGTTGATGGCGATTCCTTTTGATTAAAGAAGCCAAAATAAATATTTTCTGAAACTGCCTCGAGGCGATTTCAGACTGTAACTTGTAACTAGCCTTTGTCAGCGAATTCTCACTTAAAATTATTTTTGTCGAAAATGGTTCATATGGCTCTGAGCACCGTGGGACTTAACATCTGAGGACATCGGTCCCCTAGAACTTAGAACTACTTAAACCTAACTAACCTAAGGACATCACACACATCCATGCCCGAGGCAGGATTCGAACCTGCGACCGCAACGGTCGCGCGGTTCCAGACTGTAGCGCCTAGAACCGCTCGCCCACTCCGGCCGGCAGTTTTTGTCATCCTGAGTGGATCTCAACTATATCTCAGTCTGGTATTCTGTGTATGTTTAGTACAATTTTTAAGCATCCCACTTAATGTGAACTTATATTTGCTTGTTAATGGTAAATATTATTTAAAATATTATACACGAATTTGCCATAAGCCATTGAATTTTTCTGTATTTTTTATTTTATTGTTTTTAAATATTGTCATAAGGCTTTATTAAGCTTGTATTTCTCTGTGGTGGTAAAAGAACAGGAAACAACCACCTTTCCTCAGTGGACAATTGTAACACTTATTCTGCCATGCTAGGCGCATTCTCGATAACAATAAGACCTTCCACGTCGTTTACTATTTATGTGGTGACTCTTAACATGAACAAACTGGTGCTTTTATTGGCCCAGCGCCTCACCAGTCACCTAGCCAGCTCCCTACCTCTTCATAAATCCTAACCGTACTATAACTCTCTCCTTTGCATATATACACAGATAGAATGAGAAGTATCCTCTGTTATGAGGACAGAAGTTGAACGTCGCTACTCTTGCGGCACTTGAGTTTGCTTTGTCATCTCAATAGCAGTAGAAATTTATGTTCAACGACAACGATGTGAATTACTGGTAGTAGCGATCTTTCCGAAACTCAAAGGCGCGCGTAGGAAGACAATTGCTCGACACAGCCAATTTGTTGAGAAGATATACCGGAGAACTGCACAGTGGTCGGTCAGGGTGACAATAAAGAGACCGTAGGCAGGCAGCGTGGGCCAGCCGCTGCCAGAAGCCTGTCGGGGCGGCGGCGGCAGTCATAAACAGGCGAGTCGCGGGTCAGGCGGTGCGGGTTTAGCGTCCAGCCAAGTCGAGGCGAGCTGTGACTCAGGTCAACCCGGAACGGAGGCTGCCGTGACCGGCTTCAGGAACCCTATGCGTGGCTCTTTGACGTCTTTATAGGAACCACACACATTTTTACATTACTAAGGGCAGTGGGAGGGAAGAGGACAAATGTCTCTACCCCAAAGTGTCTTACCAATGCCATTATCACTGTACACGTTCTCTTGGGACTATTACGAATATCTCTATCACGGAAGAAGGTGGCGAAGTGATTATGATATTTGGAATCGAGAAAGGGAAGAGGGGTTGGTATCTCCTTCGGTGGTCCCGATTAACTGTTAGTAAGACTTCTCGAGATGGTTGCGAGCTAATGGAAAGACGTCACGATTAGAAGAGATACTATAAGATTCTACAGAGATTTTGCTAAGGACCTTGCTCTCTTTCCAACAGCAGTTTATCGTAGATCGCTGGAGCAACGAAAGGTACCTAGAGGTTGGAAAAAAACCTTGGTCTCTCCAGTTTTCAAGAAGTGCCTGATAGGCCCATGTCGTTGATGTCAAACTGTTGTAGAATTATGGAACATGTTTCATGCTCTCGAATGATGACGTTTTTAGAGAACGGAAATCTCCTCTATAAAAATTAACACCCATACCACAAACAGAGACCCTGCGAAACTCAGCTCTCTCTGTTACGGCATGAGATCTATAATGCTGTACACAACGGCTCTGAGGTAAAGCTTGTGTTGCTTGATATCAGGAAGACATTCGATACCGTCTCACACCACATTTAGTGAAAAAATACGAGCTTGTCGTGTATAGGAGCAGATGCGCGACTGGATTCAACACTTCCTTAACGGAACAAAATAGACAAACGTAAACATAGTTCCCGGAGTAACTCAAGGAACGGTGATAGGAACGTTACTGTTTGGACTGTATGTAAATGATACAGTACAAGGCTTCGGAAGCTCTTTAGGACTATATGAATGCATGGTGTCTGTTCTTTCGGACACGCCCGAATTCATATAACTGATACCACTAGCTGGACTATGGGTCCACCTACTTCAGTGCGGATGCGCTGATACGTCCGACTTTCTGTGGGAATCCCTGAGTAGGGAACGGGAGTAAAATGGACAGGGATGGTGGATAGGTGACGCTCGGAGGGAATGTGAATCGGCCGTGAGGCGTGCCGAGGTAGTCCGCGGAGACGCGATAACCCTGTGTCACGGATGGCGCAGTGATTAACGCCCCTGCCTAGTAAGTAGGAGATCCCGGGTTCGAGTCCCGTTCTGGTGCCCATTTCATTCGTCGCCGCTGACTCCGCCTAATGTCCCACTGCTACTGACAACAGTGATCCCCTTCAATTTACATCTACTCTTCAAGACAGTTCGCAGATGGTGCGGTTGTGTATAAGAAAACAGCAATGCCAGAAGACAGAGGATTGAAGAACGGTGCAGGCTTCAGCAGTTTAACCTGAACGTAAATAAACGCAACCTATTGCGTATACGCAGAACAAGAATTAAACTACTGTACACTGTCGATAACAAACAGCTGGAAACAATATCTACTGTAAGATATCTAGGAGTAGCTATTCAGAACGATCTTGAGTTGAATGACAACATAAAAGAGCAGTAGATACCGGACAGATTTATTGGAATAATCTTTAAAAAAAACTTTAACTCATCCACAAAGAAAGTAGCACACAAGGCGCTTGTTCGACCAGTTCTTTATTATTGTTTTATCTGGGATCGTTGCCAGATATGGCTAGAGGTTGAGAAGATCCAACGAAGAGCGAGATTGCTTAGTTGCCGTCAGAGCGTTGTATAAATGTTCACCGAACTCTAGTGGCCGACGTTACAACATAGGCGACGTGCGTCCCGCAGAGGTTTATTATTTGAAGTTTCGAGAGAGCACGTTCCGGGAAGAGTCGGACAACATATTACTTCCTCCCACACACATCTCGGGAAACGAACACGTTGAAGAAACGCTAGAAACCAGAGCTAATACAGAGGCTTAGAGACATTCTTCCCACGGACCCTTCGCGAGTGAAGCAGGTATGGGGGATCAGTTAGCAGTACCAGAAGTACCCTCCGCTACAAACCGTTAGGTGGCTTGCGGACTACGATGTATATGTAAATGTAGGTGAATTGTTGCGACTTACCTTCGTGGTCCCTCATAAAGGTGCACAACCACTATATCTGTATGCTGTACTGGCGTCATTGGAGAAATGCTTAAAGGAGAACAATTCGGTTACATATGCATGTACAGTGCTATTAGAAATGATTGAAGCGATTTCATGAATTCACTGTAGCTCCATTCATTGACATATGGTCACGACACACTACAGATACGTAGAAAAACTCATAAAGTTTTGTTCGGCTGAAGCCGCACTTCAGGTTTCTGCCGCCAGAGCGCTCGAGAGCGCAGTGAGACAAAATGGCGACAGGAGCCGAGAAAGCGTATGTCGTGCTTGAAATGCACTCACATCAGTCAGTCATAACAGTGCAACGACACTTCAGGACGAAGTTCAACAGAGATCCACCAACTGCTAACTCCATTCGGCGATGTTATGCGCAGTTTAAAGCTTCTGGATGCCTCTGTAAGGGGAAATCAACGGGTCGGCCTGCAGTGAGCGAAGAAACGTTTGAACGCGTGCGGGCAAGTTTCACGCGTAGGCCGCGGAAGTCGACGAATAAAGCAAGCAGGGAGCTAAACGTACCACAGCCGACAGTTTGGAATATCTTACGGAAAAGGCTAAAGCAGAAGCCTTACCGTTTACAATTGCTACAAGCCCTGACACCCATGACAAAGTCGAACGCTTTGAATTCTCGGCGCGGTTGCAACAGCTCATGGAAGAGGACGCGTTCAGCGCGAAACTTGTTTTCAGTGATGAAGCAACATTTTTTCTTAATGGTGAAGTGAACAGACACAATGTGCGAATCTGGGCGGTAGAGAATCCTCACGCATTCGTGCAGCACATTCGCAATTCACCAAAAGTTAACGTGTTTTGTGCAATCTCACGGTTTAAAGTTTACGGCCCCTTTTTCTTCTGCGAAAAAAAGTTTCAGGACACGTTTATCTGGACATGCTGGAAAATTGGCTCGTGCCACAACTGGAGACCGACAGCGCCGACTTCATCTTTCAACAGGATGGTGCTCCACCGCACTTCCATCATGATGTTCGGCATTTCTTAAACAGGAGATTGGAAAACCGATGGATCGGTCGTGGTGGAGATAATGATCAGCAATTTATGTCTTGGCCTCCACGCTCTCCCGACTTAACCCCATGCGATTTCTTTCTGTGGGGTTATGTAAAAGATTCAGTGTTTAAACCTCCTCTACCAAGAAACGTGCCAGAACTGCGAGCTCGCATCAACGATGCTTTCGAAATCATTGATGGGGACATGCTGCGCCGAGTGTGGGAGGAACTTGATTATCGGCTTGATGTCTGCCGAATCACTAAAGGGGCACATATCGAACATTTGTGAATGCCTAAAAAAGGTTTTTGAGTTTTTGTATGTGTGTGCAAAGCAGTGTGAAAATATCTCAAATAATAAAGTTATTGTAGAGCTGTGAAATCGCTTCAATCATTTGTAATAACCCTGTACTTACACTGAACCCCGATTTGGGGTCGCTCTTCTCTCCGCGAGATTCGTACCAATCAATTCCACTCTTCCTCCCTTGCAGGTGTAGCGAGTGTGGGTTGAAAATAGCGTTCCCTTCATGTGTGTGACTTTCACTGATGAGCTATAATGGAAACGCCACCAATAAAAAAAGGATTCCATTTATTTTACACGGACTGATGTACGGTCCTTTTGAACTTCTAACCTTGTGCTAGACTCTCGTTTCTTTGCATACACTAATCATCACTCCAGCTGCATATGACACAAAAATCACTCGCGGTGTGTCATAATTCCAAATTTCGTGCTCTGTAATTCCATGATGTCCAGCTCATAACGTGTTCTAGAACAAATTGGCGAGACCGACTGACCCGTTACTATGCAGAACAACCTTTGAGCCATTTTGGGGTGTTTATGTCTGGATAGCATGCCGGGAAATGTTTTATAAAAATTTTCTTTTAAAGCGAGTAACAGAATTAATAAAGGAAATTTGTAAGGAGATTTATGCCATGATCGATAGCTGCGGTTGTTCCTTATTTCCGTTTGGCGCTCAAACCGCAATCGAATACCGCAGCCTCGGTATGCTTCCAAACAGTTCTTCCCATGAGGGCGATCGGTCCTCACCTGACCATCTTCCACAAGAGATGACGCGTGTAAAGTTATGATGACGAGTCGAAAGTCGTGCTTCGGTATCTCACATGATTACCCCGGAGTTCCTGCTTTTGCTCCAGACATTACGCACCCCCCTTGCAAAACACCTCACACTCATCTAGTTTCGAGGACAGGCTTTAGAGTACCTCTTTCAAAACGGTCCTCGACATCTGGAATGGGTTTTGAGCCCACAGTACTTTCGCAGGATATCTCCACAGCGTCTTTATTAACCGCCTGCCCTCCCCTCCTGCCCCCAAAGTTGGAGTAAAAAAGACAGTAGAGCACTGGCCTACGAAAGGCAAAGGTCCCGAGTTGGAATCTCGGTGTACAGTTTTAATCTGCCACCAAGAAGTTCCATACCAGCGCGCACTCCGCTGCAGATAGAAAATGTCGTTCTAGATGACGCCTGTGTTCACCTAATTGTGGGAATGACCAATCGCTCCCTCCTTAACCGCTGCCCTGTTCATCTCTCTTAATAATAATCCTTCATATACACTTCCAAATTTAATAACACTACCAATGAAATGTTCAAAAAATAAAAACAGTCCACATCGTCGTGAAGGAAACCATCACAAACTCAAAGTTCTACCTCCGGCAGCTAAATTAGCGCTCCACCTCCAGTTACGTTAACATCGACAAGACACTCATCCTGTTTTCCTCTGAACTGCACCCAGTAGCTTCGGTACTACATTTTATTAAGCATAGTTCGTAGAAGACGGCGGTTACCATAATAGTTAATATAATTTTTATTTGTAGAGTAAACGTTATTTGTTTTTGGGTTAAGATTTCGAATGGTCATATTGTGGTTGTAGTACTGTACAAACAGACCTTGTACTGCCACTATTATTTTATTCCTTCTGCGTAAAAACATGAAACGGGCGAAACCGGTAATCTAGAACCGAATGTGATTCTGTGGAAGTTTTTTAACACATAACCCAGTTGCTGCGTTATGAGGTAACAGAAAAATTCGTCGCTCTTTTATTAAAGATTTGAGTAATACAAAGAACATTTAACTGCTATTTCTGGACCCAACATTAATGGCTGGTAAGAACGTTTCTATTGGCCAGAACTCACGTAGGCAGATGAAGTAGCTTTCGGTCACCGTCGTGCGTCCTGAGGAGCTTTTGCGTAGCACCTATTAAATAGGGAAGAGGGGCTATTTTTTACTTAGACGTCTGGAAATGATATATTTTAGCGGAAAGATAAAAAGACGGTTACGTGGACTAGAAATGATTTGAGAGCTGGCAGATAAACAAGAAAAGACGCGAAAACAAAAAAAAAAAAAAACAAAAAAAAAACAGGTTTATAACTGTAAAGTTAAAGGTATCACATACGGTATATCATGAGTGAGTTTATAAGTTTCTCGAATAGTCAGGAAAAAATCAACTTCCGAATACGTTTTGTACACATTGTGCGTACTAGACAAGTCCATGAAGACCACTGAATTTACAAAGAATAGCCGGCCGGAGTGGCCATGCTATTCTAGGCGCTACAGTCTGGAATCGAGGGACCGCTATGGTCGCAGGTTCGAATCCTGCCTCGGGCATGCATGTGTGTGATGTCCTTAGGCTAGTTAGGTTTAATTAGTTCTAAGTTCTAGGCGACTGATGACCTCAGAAGTTAAGTCGCATAGTGCTCAGAGCCATTTGAGCCATCTACAAAGAATAAAAGGGAGATGACAACACTATCAACATAAAGCAGGTTTCTTCCGTCTACACGTTCTATTAACAAATGACATAGAACGTTTCGTTTTACTACTTATTTCATTTAAGTCAGCTTAAATTGAATAGCGCGGTAGAGAACATGAACTATAAAATTTACAAATATAACTTTGAATCGTAGGCTTTGAAGACATAACGAATGTGCAATATTTATTTATTTTTTTCTTGACTATGATATCTAACTCAAATTTCAGTTAAATATACTCGTGAGACCGGCACGAGTAGCTACGAACGAAATTTAATAAGTACTGAAGCAGTAATGAACGCACAAAGGAAATACAGCTGCTAGCCACTTGATGAGTTTCCCTCGTCTGGCCCTTTAGCCACTACTACTAGTCTAGTATTTATTATTTTTTAATTTTAATAGTAATTTACCGGGTGATCAAAAAGTCGGTATAAATTTGAAAACTTAATATACCACAGAATAATGTAGATAGAGAGGTAAAAATCGACACACATGCTTGGAATGACATGGGGTTTTATTAGAACAAAAAAAAAAGAAGTGTTGCTAGACGTGTGAAAGATCTGTTGCGCGCGTCGTTTGGTGATGATCGTGCGCTCAGCCGCCACTTTCGTCATGCTTGGCCTCCCAGGTCCCCAGACCTCAGTCCGTGCCATTATTGGCTTTGGGGTTACCTAAAGTCGCAAGTGTATGGTGATCGACCGACATCTCTAGGGATGCTGAAAGACAACATCCGACGCCAATGCCTCACCATAACTCCGGACATGCTTTACTGTGCTGTTCACAACATTATTCCTCGACTACAGCTATTGTTGAGGAATGATGGTGGACAAATTGAGCATTTCCTGTAAAGAACATCATCTTTGCTTTGTCTTACTTTGTTATGCTAATTATTGCTATTCTGATCAGATGAAGTGCCATCTGTCGGACATTGTTTGAACTTTTGTATTTTTTTGGTTCTAATAAAACCCCATGTCATTCCAAGCATGTGTGTCAATTTGTACCTCTCTGTCTACATTATTCTGTGATTTATTCAGTTTTCAAATTTTTACTGACTTTTTGGTCACCCAGCGTATTTAATGGATCTCACTAGTCTAACATCTGCTTCAGACCGCACTAGCGATTATACCTCTCTAAGGCTCTCGAGTACCTGAAATGTATGACGAATTTTATTCATAAACAATCTAACGTCAATTAATGCGGCGTTAAATGTGCTCCCTTTTTCTTGTGGCCCTTATGCTTCGCTCTTCGGAGCTCTATATCCTTGCAATAGAAAACAGCAGCGTGTGACACTTATTTCTTACCGTAACGAATACTTTATCCATCCGAAACACTTTGTAAATTGTTTTAGTATTGGATGTATGAATACAACTAAACCAGGCAGTTTGTGTTTTTATTTAGTGTTCAGTTACTCGTACCTGTCTCGCGTCACTTCGGCTCATATTCAGATGGGTTGCCTTTAACAAGAATTGTATTTCGTTTTCTTGTGCTGCGTGTCTATCAAAGGACGCTTTTTTATTATCAAAACGAGAAATAAAAATGTGTTTTTACTCTTCGCCGTAGTCAAAGAAAGCTGATTCACTATGAGTGAGGTCCATAAGTGATGAATACTTTCTTAGTTACACTATTACTATATGACATTATCGAGTATTTACAAACACTCGTTGATTTTTCCTTGTTTGATGACCACAGTCAGTATATACTTTTTAAATTAAATCATTGCACCAGTTTGACTGTTTTTACTATCTTTTTACTTAACTCTCACTATTTAGGCTGTAGAACCCTCTTCTAGTGAAAGGTAAAACACGTCGGTGAGTATCAGACATGTCTGAATGACGTATGGGGTGGAAATATGTACCAGTCGTCTCGTCATAGTCGCCCTGAAGAATAACTTTGCAAAGACTGTCGAAATATTACTTTTGCTTCATTTTAGTGTCTCATAATGTTAGCAGAAACATGTAACAGGACGATGGAGACGAGGTTAGTGAAGTTGCAGGAAATAATTCGTCATATAGATAGACGTGTCTACAATCAGAGGGTCTAGCTATGCCACCAGACTTATATCAATTATTGGGAACTTAGATACCGAATAAATTCAAATTTGATGGGGATGATTTTACATAACAGGGGAGAGAGAGAGAGAGAGAGAGAGAGAGAGAGAGAGAGAGAGAGAGAGAGAGAAATACAGACGTAAAGATAGACATATATAGACATAGAAATATGGACACACAGAGGGGGAGGGAGGGGGACGGAAGGACGGTTAAAGCAGGTCACGGAGAAATAAAGAAAGGTAAAAAAACGTGAATGATTAGACGTAAGTTTCACAATGGGTTCCTAGTTTTGGAACAATATAAAACTCATGTATTTAGGTAAAAGAAAATTTGAATTTTATCATTGTCTTTCCAAATAGTGGAAATGATAAACTTCAAGAGGTCATTGACGTAAATAAATATTTGTGAGTTAAAGACATTTAAAAATTGTATGAATGATGTAGTATCTGAATATCGATGGTGTGTGTATGAGTAGTGAATATTCTTTACTTGATTTCTAGTTTTATTAGTTGAAACTTTTTGCTATATTTGATACATTTTGTAAAAAATATTTGTGTATGGAGTGGAGGGTGATGATTATTTGGGTATGTTATAGTGTTGTAAAATACATGCTAATTAATGGGTATGATGTTGCTATACGGCCACTGAAGGAAGGAACAGAAAGATCAGACTTTTGTTGAGATATCAAGAAATAATTTCCATGAAACTGGAAGATGATGTAGAACAAAACTTATAGTGGATGACACAGATTTGAGCATATCCAACAAATGATTGAGGACGGTGAGTACAAAGTGCTACTGTGAGCTGAAGAGAGTGGCACGGTAGAGAAAGTCGGGGCGGGCTGCATGAAACCAGTCAGAAGATTGATGCCCAAAAACAATCATTTACGACATCTGGCCAAGCTGTAAGAATGCGAGGAGTAGTTATAAAGATTTAATTTAAAGTTTATTAACTAAATTTTGTTTTGAAACTTCCTGGGAGATTGAAACTGTGCCGGGCTGAGATTCGAACTCGGGATCTTTGCTTTTCTTTTATTTTTTTCCCCTCATTGTTCTCGGCATTTGGTCTGGGCGGTCGTTACGTGACATCCCTTCAAGTTCATATTCGAATACTTCGTTCAATCAGCTGAGATACTCAAGCACGACTCACAAGCCGTCCTCATACCTTTGCTTCCACCAGTACTTCATTTCCTATTTTACAGATTAGACAGAAGTTCTCCAGCGATCTTAGCGGAAGTAGCACTCACGGAAGGAAGCATGCTACGTAGACATGACTTAGCCACATCCTGGGGGCTGTTACCAGAGTTAATTTTTCACTTCAAAGGGGACTGCGCGCTCGTATGAAACCTCGTTATTACGGCGACCGCTCATGACAAACGGGAAATTGGGGTTCGAATCTCGGTCCGGCAGAAATTTTCGTTTGTCACAAGCAGCTGTCGCTAAAAAATATTCATTGGTGAGAGTACGTTTCAAGATTGTGTGAAATTTGGAAGGTACGGTATGAGGTACTGGCGGAAGTAAAGCTGTGAGGACGGCTCATCGGTCGTGTTTGGGTAGCTCAGATGGTAGAGTAGTTGCTAGTGAAAGGTAAAGGTCCCGAGTCTCGGTCTGGCACATGGTTGTAATCTGTCAGGAAGTTTCATACCAGCGCACACTCCGCTGTAGAGTGAATAATTAATTCTGGAAATTTTTGCTTTGTTTCCCAGAAGATATCTGCAGTCTTGTTACCCACTGAAAGCTCGCGCTACAGTAGAGTGCCAGTAGAGGAACCAGTGCAAAATGATGAGGCCATTCGTAAGATAAAGTACTGCTCACTGATTGTTTTTTTTTTTGCGTTTGAAGGGGAATATCGCTGCAGCAGTCTGCACCAACGTATGATGAAGTGGGTGGGTGCTGGAGATGCTTCCAGTGGTGAAAGAATTCTGAGTGACAAAGGACGGCCCCTTCCACCGGTGGTTCGAGTCCTCTCTCGGGCATGGCTGTGTGTGTTGTCCTTAGCGTAAGTTAGTTTAAGTAGTGTGTAAGCCTAGAGACCGATGACCTCAGCCGTTTGGTCCTCTAGGAATTCACACGCATTTGAATATTTTTGTGACAAAGGAAAAGAGGTAGTTCATCTCTCTGTGAAGAACCAGGAATTTCAAGACAAGGCCATGGCCCTTGATGACCAGTGCATCGCAATCCAGACGATAGTGGAAAAGGCATCTACTTTCAACATCTTGACCAACGTTTTGAGCATGACGAATTTCACCGACCACTGGGCTTCCTCGTTTTCCATAGTCTGTTCAAAACGGTCGCTGGACCGAAGCAGCTGCTGAA
Source organism: Schistocerca piceifrons (assembly GCF_021461385.2). Taxonomy (NCBI): domain Eukaryota; kingdom Metazoa; phylum Arthropoda; class Insecta; order Orthoptera; family Acrididae; genus Schistocerca; species Schistocerca piceifrons. The sequence continues at coordinate 753,973,074 of NC_060140.1, forward strand.
GTGTGGCAACTGTGCCAGGCCATTCAGATGCTGTCTTTATCCGCTGCCTAACCTCCGTAGGCGGATGCTCGGTGTTTCTCTGTGACACCTATGCGAAAGATCTAATCAAACAGTGCAATCACGCGGATTCACCGCGACTACCAACCAGTCATTGGGAGTGAGATTTTCACGGCATTGCCAAGGTGTGGTACTAAGGTGATCAAAAATTTTCTGAGGGCGTTGTTGCAGCGTATATGCGACGTAACGCGACCCCGATGCCAGTCATAAGCACGGACTTAATGTGGCATTTGCATCTTTCCTACAAGAGTGCGGTAAATGCGGAAACGTGAGTTACGCCGACGTTATTACCAAATGTTTTCACATGGTAAAATGTGCTTTTATTCTTTTCTTGTTTGCCGAAGGTTACGCACTGGTAGACACTAATAGCAGAATGAATAATATGCACGGGAAGCATTACTGTGGAAAGCCACCCTTGTGGATTGGTGCGCCAAGTTCCGTGCTGGTCGCGATTCGACAAATGACACCAGTCACGCGGAAACTACGCCAATTCAAGTGAGAAACATCTGAAGCCCGCCCTATAGTCCTGTTATCTCACCAAGTGATTATCACACCTTCAATCTCTTAAAACAGGCCTTGAACAGTCGACGATTCCTGTCGGACGAGGAAGTGCAGCAGGCAGTCACAGACTTCTTCACACACTGGGACATGGTGTTTAACCAAAGACATATCTTCAAACTGGTGCGTCAGTGGGGTGATTGCCTAAATGCTCACGACGATTTTACCCGAGTGGCACAGCGATTCTGGAGTCAATGGCCTTCGAACGGAAATGTTCCGATCACCCCTCTGCATTACTCATATGGGGACAACTGTCACAGGAGCTGTCTACCGAAATAACTTGACGAGCTTACAGAGAGCTGCGGAGACGACGCATCCAATTTTTCTGCTCCACTGCATCGACCTAGCTCATTTTGCAACGGACGATGGAAACATGCCAGTTCCTTAGGTTGTCAAAGTTTGCCACACTGTCCGTGATCTACTGGTCCGATTGCCTTTATCTTTATTTCAATGAAAACAGCCAATGTGTGATAGACATCTCCACCAGTACACGAAAGCTACGTTTGGAAAAACAGTGGCGCATTGAAGGGTGAATATTCAGAGAGAGACTCGCACCAACTTTCGCGGTAATCGCTTAATTTTTTCGATGTACGACGTCTGTCCAGAAAGTACCAGACATTTTTGTCTATCGTGGCGGTGGGCGGGGCTACAGCCGCCATCTTGGTGCCATGACATTCCTACGCTCAGTACGCGTCCAGCTGTGGTATCGTGCGGTCGGTGTCTCTGGTGCTTTGCCTTATGTGACGTGTCAAAATATGCCGTGCAACAGAAAATATCGATATTTGTGTGGTGTGATCTGTAATTAGGTTTTTGTCGGAAAAAATCGGCAAAACAAATGAAACTTAAGGCGACCGAAAAAAAAAAACTGGGCTGGCAACTTAGGACTAAAGTTTAGTTTTTCACAACACACGTCCACACACAGCCAATCGTATCCGTGAGCTCCTGCTGGGCTGTGGATGGGAGATGTTTGATTATCCAAAATACAGCCCGGATTTGGCGACGAGAGACTACCACCTCGCCCCAGCAGTAAAGACATGACTCGCTACACAGCGATTCGATACCGACACCGAAATGCATGTCAGTACAAACAAAGTGGTTGCAAGCGCAGGCGGGTAATTTCTACGGAGAAGGTATCCAAAAACTTGTGCCATGGTACCACAAGTGTGATTTGAATAGCGATTATGTGGAAAGATAGCTTAGGAGTGTACCTTTAAAATGCATATAAAATGTGTTTTTTTCCATATTAATTGTTTTATTTCGAAACATCTGTTACTTTCTGGATAGCTCTCGTAATAAATATACTTTATGAACATTCCTAGCAGGTTACACGTATCCCCTGCGTAGAAAGTGCGGCAAAAAGAATTGCACGACTTCGAAACCGTGCATAATGGCTAGGAAATGGTGCAGAGTAGTCGCAGTAGTGGCAATCAACTACTGCGCATCTGCCACTGTCATTGTCAGGTATGGCTTGGTTCGGTGAGCATCATGCGTACGCAGTCGAGGAGTTTATTAAAAATGGCGGATCACCATAGCGATACAAAAGTGTTTCTACGTCCACTTTTTGCTTGGTCGACATGACTCTGGTCTGGATAGAAACAATTTCTGTTTCGAAAACAGGATCGCTAAACGTGGCTTTAGTAAGGCATTCGACTCACACGGGAACCTCCCCATCGCACCCCCCTCAGATTTAGTTATAAGTTGGCACAGTGGAGAGGCCTTGAAAAAATGAACACAGATCAATCGAGAAAACAGGAAGAAGTTGTGTGGAACTATGAAAAAAATAAGCAAAATATACAAACTGAGTAGTCCATGCGCAAGATAGGCAACATCAAGGACAGTGTGAGCTAGGGAGCGCTGTGTCCACGTGGTTAGCGTGAGCGGCTGCGGAACGATAGGTACTTGGTTCAAGTCTTCCGTCGAGTGAAAAATTTAATTTTTTATTTTCAGACAATTATTATCTGTCCGTCCGTTATGTTTTCATCATTTTTTTGGGAGTGGTTATCACATCCACAAGAAAACCTAAATCGGGCAAGGTAGAAGAATCATTTTACCCATTCCCCAAGTGTACAAGTTAGGTGGCTCAACAACATATTCCTGTCATGTGACGCACATGCCGTCACCAGTGTCGTATAGAATATAGACGTGTTTTCCTGTGGAGGAATCGGTTTACCTATGACCTTGCGATCAAATGTTTTCAGTTCCCATTGGAGAGGCATGTCCTTTCGTCTACTAATCGCACCGTTTAGCGGTGCGGTCGCAAAACACAGACACTAAACTTATTACAGTGAATAGAAACGTCAATGAACGAACGGACAGATCATAACTTTGCGAAGATAAAAAAAGTAAACTTTTCAATCGAGGGAGGACTTGAATCAAGGACCTCTCGTTCCGCAGCCGCTCAAGCTAACCACGGGGCCACGGCGCTCCTTAGCTCACACTGTCCTTGATGTTGCCTTTCTTGCGCATGGACTACTCAGTTTGTATATTTTGCTTATTTTTTTCATAGTTGCACACAACTTCTTGCTGTTTTCTCGATTGATCTGTGTTCAGTTTTTCAAGGCCTATCCACTATGCCAACTTATAACTAAATCTGAGGGGGGTGCGATGGGGAGGTTCCCTTGCGCTCAGCACGAAAACACTTATCGGATCGAAGTGTTCAAAAAATCCTTCATTCACATTTGAAGATACATCTTGTATCCTTATAACGTTGTGATGACTTTAGAACTGAGTGACAGAGACATTGAAACCCATACGAGACTGTGGATCATGGGGTCCCGGTTCGATTCCCGGCCGGGTTGGGGATTTTCTCTGCCCGTGGTGTGGGCGTTTGTGTTGTCCTTATCATTTCATCATCATCATCATCATCATTTGTTACAGCGTCTAGATTGGATGGTGAAAAAAATGGACTATGTAGGGATTGCGACTTTGTGCGGGCGCTGATGACCCCGCAGTTGAGCGCCCCACAAACGAAACATTACCACCATACGAGACTGTGCCAAGACATTCTTCTTAACAGACGAAGGCAATGTTCATCTTTCGGGTTTAGGAAATAGTCAAAACTGCAGATAATGTTCTGAAAACAACCCCCGAGGACTAAACCAACGTCCACTTCACATCCGCAAAGCAACAGTGTAGCGTGCAGTTTTTCATTTCGGTGTGTTGCGTTACTACTGTTTTTGAAGAAGACGGTGTGACAGTTGCAGTGTTTTTCATTTCGGTGTGTTGGGTTCCTACTTTTTTGAAGAAGATCTTGTGTCAGTTACAGTAAACAGTGATAGTTACTGCGTAATATTGGAATAAAATCTCCCCAGCCAAAAGCGGACGATATTGTTAATCAACACGAAGCGGAAAGCGTTTGGTGTCAGCAAGACTTGCAACATTCCACACATAGCGTCGTTCACTTTAAATCCTGAAAGATACGTTTCCTGGGCGTATGGTTTCAAATGGCTCTGAGCACTATGGGACTTAACATCTATGGTCATGAGTCGTATGGTTTCCTTATAAGGTCGTAACATGTTTCCTGAAGTTCACCCGACTTGACACCCTCTGACTAATGCCTGTGGGGATACCTAAAAACCAAGGCTTCTCAGTATCGCTACAGCTCTTAAGAAAGCGCTAACAACCGAAGATACTGCCGTTCAGTCAGTACATCAACAACGGAGGCCGTCTTTTTAGTGACGTAATGCTGAAAGCCCGTTAATGTGAATTGTTACTGTATATGGCATTTCTTGTACTTTTTTTTCCTTCTTAACTGTCCCTTTGGCCAGGGAGACCGTATGAGTTCTCTACATTCCTACACCAATAAAATATATTCCTGGCATTCGTGGTCCATTTCCCTTTTTTTTTTTCAGGCTCGTCGCCTCCCGCTCCCTGCTGATACCCTTCCATCCTGTCTGTGGCCTTCCATGGCCCCATCTACCTAGCACGGATCCTCAGAATGCTACTAGTCTTTCCTCTTCCATTCTAATTAGGTGTCCTGCCCACATCAATCTTCCTTTCATTATCCTTTGGCCAATAAGTGCGCCAGTTCCTGATTTTTTAATATCTTCCATCCATGTGACTGGATGTCAGTCTTGTGTCCAGATATTTTCCTTAATATCTTTCTCTCTGCGACTAGCAGTTTTTGTTCTTCGCTTCTTCTTAATGTAAATGTTTCAGAACTGTAAGGACCAACCGAGATAAATTACTTTAAAACTTCTCTTAACTACTCTAATGCACAGCACCTCCCATGCTCTATTTGCCGCTGCGATCCTCCCCTTAGCCTCAGTTTCCATTCTATTCTGCTCGTTAAAATGCTTCTCAGATACTTAAATGTGCCTATTCTTTCAAAAATTACTCAATCAGCTGCCAGTGGAGTACCATCATTGGATACCTTTCTCGCGACTATTCTACTACTTCTTCTCCTTGTTCTTCTTCTTCTCCTCCTCCTCCTGAAAATCCTAGCTTGTTATCGCATCACCATCTCTTCCTCGTCCTTCTCACACTCCTTCTTGCAATTGGATTGCATTCCATTGCTTGCCGAAGGATTCTCTGCGATAACATACCCAATACATGCTCTTCCCAATTCTTCGGTCTTTGGATTACTTTTTCAGTTGATGGCTGTACCCATAGTTTTTTTCCCTATTTCTTCTGTTATTATTCTTTCTTCACTTGTGCAGTTTTTCACTGATCTAAGTAGCTTCATAACTGAGGTTGAGGTTCCTTAGGTCTTTTGAAGTTAATATCACTCTTTCTGGTCCATACAGTACTGTCAGTAGTGCCATGACTTCGTAAAATTTTATTTGGGTTTCTCTTCTTCATCATGCCATTATGTTTTGATAGGTTTCACATTCTTCAACCATTGTCACTTCGTACGTACAGGAAACGAGACACCTGTGCTGTTATGTTACCACTTTAGCGTCCACTGTTTCGCTCGCTTAGACTGTATGGCCTGCAGAGATGTTTTTGCTTTTATTTAATCGAAATTTTCTGTTGCTCACAAATTGCAAATCCTTATAAGCTTTCCACTCTAATTAATACCATAGAAGCATCGTCCTTTCCGAATAAACTTCTGACCAAAAAGCGATTCTGCTAGCTGGAGTCCAAAGTTTTTGATTTCTTGTGGAGATATTTCCATAGCAACTTTCACCCCCTACCAAATATTTCTCTGTATCTAACCGAGAAATGAAATACCAACTTTCATAGAATCACCTTTACAATTTTTTAATACAACGAAATATTTTCCTAAAAATTTTCATCCCCTATTTCGCTCCTTTAGGGGTTTAATTTTAAAAAACATTGAAACACGTGTTTTTTCATTTTTAACCGAGAAGTCAAATAATAATTTTCATAAATGTAGCTTTAGAAATACTGTACTAGTTATTTAGTAATGATTTACTTTCAAAAAAGTTTCATCCACTGTTTTGCGCCCTTAGTGGTTGAATTTCGGAAACTCTGAAACACGTATTTTTAATTTCTGACTGAGAAACGAGATACCAGTGTTCGTAGTTTTAGCTTCAACATTGCCTTAATGACAACATACTTTCAAAAAGCATTTCACCCCTATTTCACCCCCTTAGGAGTGAAATTTCGAACAATCACTTCTTAAACGAAGCCTACAGTATAAGATGCACACCCTCTCCAAATTACAGGTTTCTATACTTCGGGGATTCGGTGACTCCCCTATTCTGCGCTCATAGGCAGCACATCGTGCTTGGTACACGCGGCGCTCGGGGACCACAGCGCAGCTAAGACACCTGAGCATCGGCTTATAACCTACTATAATGCTCAGTTGCGAATGTTCTGCCAACAGGATTGCTTAACTTATTTCAGCTTGGTTTAATTTTTGGAGCTCTGTCTATTTTTTCCTAAAATTAAATTAAAAAGTGTAAGAAATAAAGCGTCTTGGGCCTAAGACCAGTTCTGACTTCAAAATGCTCTGACATTTCTATGGTGATCCTTATGTTATGTTATGTTAACCGGCGACCTAGAAACGACGGAGAGGCTCCGTCCCGGCCGCAGCCGCAGTGGTCCGCAACCCCACGACGACTACCGCAGTCCACTTCACCCCTCCGCCACCCCACACCGAACCCATTGTTATCGTGCGGTTAGGCCCCCAGTGGGTCCCCCAGGGAACGTCTCACACCAGACGAGTGTAACCCCTATCATTGCGTGGTAGAGTAATGGTGGTGTACGCGTACGTGGAGAACTTGTTTGCGCAGCAGTCGCCGACATAGTGTAGCTGAGGCGAAATAAAGGGAACCAGCCCGCATTTGCCGAGGCAGGTGGAAAACCGCCTAAAAACCATCCACAGACTGGCTGACTCACCGCACCTCGAGAAAAATCCACCGGACGAATTCGAGCCGGGGACCGGCGGTCCTTCCCGCACGGAAAACCGAGCGGGCTATGGTGATCCTTACTCTGTAATAGTTGTCTGCTTAGCCCGTCTGTACAGATCTATTAACTCTTGTGTAAACAAATTCATTCAAGACATGGTTGACCGTGCGCCCACGTAGGCTGTTGTAGGCTTTTTCGTGTACTTTATTTTAATAAAAAAAAATTTGCTGGTGTCTCATAAGATTTTTTTTTATTCATTCCCAAAATAGGGGTGTTCTATTTGTCGCACACAGGTCTTAGTGAAATAAAAATAAACTGAGTCTATCTTTTCGGTGATATGCGTTCACTACGGCCTTGGTAGACGAAACGAACATCACTGAAGTCGAGAAGAGTTTGCCAATCAGATTGCTGGTAGCGCGCCTCAGGAATTCCATTACCTCTCGCCGCCGGCAATTACGTCCTGGCGCACGCCGTCGCCGCCGCCGCCTCCGCCTCCGCGCGCCGTGCGCGCGCGCGCGCGCGCGCTATCCCTCCCCGGCCTGCCGTGTTGCAAGCGCAAAGGCGGCGCCCTGTGTTCTCCGCGGATTTAAAAGATATTCGCTTCGGCTCCGGCGGCGGCATTCGCGATTTCGCAGCGCTCCGCCGTGCATACGTAAGAAGCCGACACAGAAGGCGCGTTTCCTGTACGTACCGTTCCCTGTCGCTCGGCATGCTCGACGGGCTCCGCTAACGGTTTAGAGCTTACCTCCAGGAGAGTGATCGGTATACCGTCAATGTGGGGACTGCTTGACGTTCGAATTCCTACGATAGTGTATACTGCGTCATGCCACATATCTTCTTCTCATCCATTCAAACACATCTGGACACAAGGGACTGTTATTTGAAGGAAGGACGAGGCAACACGAAGGTAATGATTAATTTCGCCTCAAAAACGTGCTATAGTAGCTTACCTACTAAGATTACATTAGTCACAAACTATAAGTGTTCACTAAATAATGCGAAAACATTTTTCCATTGAAAAATGCTAAGTTTGTTGTGGGACAACGAGGAATATTCCTGCTTCAGCTTCTCTAGTTTCATGAAGTTCTAATACACTACTGACGGTTAAAATTGCTACACCACGAAGATGACGTGTTACAGACGCGAAATTTAACCGACAAGAAAAAGATGTTATGATACGCAATTGATTAGCTTTACAGAGCATTCACACAAGTTTGGCGCCGGTGGCGACACCTACAACGTCCTGACATGAGATAAATTTCCAACCGATGTTTCATACTCTAACAGCGGTTGACCGGCGTTGCCTGGTGAAACGTTGTTGTGATGCCTCGTGTAAGAAATGCGTACCATAAGGCTTCCGACTTTGATAAAGGTTGGATTGTAGCGTATCGCGATTGCGTTATCGTATCGCGACGTTGCTGCTCGCGTTGGTCGGCTGTTAGCAGAATATGGAATCGGTGGGTTCAGAGGGTAACACAGAACGCTGTGCTGGATCCCAACGGTCTCGTATCAGTAGCAGTCGAGATAACAGGCATATTATCCACCTCGCTGTAACGGATCGAGCAGCCACGTCTCGATCCCTGAGCCAACAGATGGGGACGTTTGCAAGACAATAACCATCTGCACGAACAGTTCGACGACGTTGGCAGCAGCATGGACTATCAGCTCGGAGGCCATGGCTGCGGTTACCCTTGACGCTGCATCACTGCATCACAGACAGGAGCCCCTGCGATGGTGTACTCAACGACGAACCTGGGTGCACGAATGACAAAACGTCTTTTTTTCGGATGAATCCAGGTTCTGTTTACAACATCATGATGGTCGCATCCGTGTTTGGCGACATCGCGGTGAACGCACATTGGAAGCGTGTATTCGTCTTCGCCATTTCGCCATACTAGCGTATCACCCGGCGTGATGGTACGGGGTGCTATTGGTTACACGTCTCGGTCACCTCTTGTTCGCATTGACGTCACTTTGAACAGTGGACGTTACATTTCAGATGTGTTACGACCCGTGGCTCTACCCTTCATTCGATCCCTTCGATACCCTACATTTCAGCAGGTTAATGCACGACTGCCTGTTGCAGGTCCTGGCCAGCGCATTCTCCAGATCTCTCACCAATTGAAAACGTCTGGTCAATGGTGGCCGAGCAACTGGCTCATCACAATACGCCAGTCACTACTCTTGATGAACTGTGATATCGTGTTGAAGCTGCGGGGCAACTGTACCTGTACACGCCATCCAAGCTCTTTTTGACTCAATGCTCAGGCGTATCAAGGCCGTTATTACGGCCAGGGGTGGTTGTTCTGGGTACTGATTTCTCAGGATCTATGCACCCAAATTGCGTGAAAATGTAATCACATGTCAGTTCTGGTATAATATATTTGTCCAATGAATACCCGCTTATCATCTGCATTTTAATGGCCAGTAGTGTAGGTGCCGGCAGTTCGCGTACCCTTCAAAATGACGTCTGTAACGGAGGTGTGTTCCAAACAGAGAACTGTAATTGAGTTTCTTTTGGCGGAAAAACAGACCATCGCAATATTCGTAGGCACTTGTAGAATATCTACGGAGATCTGGCAGTGAACAAAAGCATGGTGAGTCGTTGGGCGGTGCGCTGTCCTTATCACAAGGCCGCACGGACCTCTCCGATCTCTCGCGTGCCGACCGCTGCAATGCTGGGACGTGCGGACACACCCCCTTGAGGCGGTCAACGGATCACAAACACACACATCGCTGCACAAATGGACGTCTCTGTTAGTAGTGCTGACACACTCGTCCGTGAGTGCGCTGGGTTCCTCGTGGCCTAGAGGAAGACCACAAAGCGCAACGAAGGATCATCTGTGCTGAACTTCTTTCTTTACAAATCTGATCGTAACAAGTTTTTGTCGAATGTCGTCACATGCGATGAAACATGGATGCATCACTTCGAACTCGAAACACAAGGCAAGCCATGCAGTTGCACCTTATCATCTCTTCTCCAAAGAAAAAGTTACGACGCATGCGCAGCTGCGGTCTTTCGGGCCTCTGAACTGGTTATTCTGTCTGATATCCTCCCTCATAGTGCAATGATCAACTCTGAAGTATGTTGTGCTACCCACAGAAAACTGAAGAAACGGCTTGAGCGTATTCGTCGCCACAAAAAATGAGCTGCTTCGCCATGACAACGCAAGTTCCCATACAAGTCTGCGCACCCAAGAGGAGCTGATAAAACCTTCGTTGGACTGTTCTTCCACATCAGGCCTACAGCCTGTATCCCGCACCCTCTAACTTTCGTCAGTCTGGCCCAGTGAAGGATGCACTCAGTGGCAAGCAGTTCTCTTATGATGGGAGGTTACTGGTAAAGCAAGACGTTATCTCAGATGTCCATCAGTGGAATGGTACCACGCGGACATACAGGACGTCCTAGTAAGGCGGCGTAAGCCGGTTGCTGTGGTCGAGCCGTTCTAGGCGCTTCGGTCCGGAACAGCACAGCTGCTATGGTCGCAGGTTCGTATCCTGCCTCGGGCATGGATGAATCTGATGTCCTTAGGTTAGTTGGGTTTAAGTTGTTCTAAGTGACTGATGGCCTCAGATGTTAAGTCCCATAGTACTTAGTGCCATCTTTTGAAGGCGGCGTAAGGCCGACGCAATGAACGAGGATTACGTTGATAAACAACGTTTTGCAGCAAAAAGAATCAGAAATAGTCTGTCGTATTGGAAACCTGAACAAAAGCAACCTGCTTTCAGAAAAAAATTGGTTACTCTACCAATAGAACACCCCTTCTACACAGTGAGTGCATTTACCGCATCCAGTCATCGCCAACACTATTTCTTTTGGTATTGGACCATATGGTGAAGAGAGTGATGGGAGGATGGAAGAGAGGTGTACAATGGGGGATGTGGGATAGGCTCGAAGATCTAGATTTTCGCAGACGACATTTGCTTAATGACACAACTATATCGAGATATCGAAGAGAACCTGGCCAGATTACAGAGAATGGCAGAAGTTGCAGGCCTCAAGAAATGTTCGCAGAACTAAAGAAATGCTGGTGAATTCGACCATCACGAATAAGCTGGCCTTAATGGAGAGGACGTAGAACAGGTCCAATCTTTCCTCTGTCTCGGAACTATAGTCACGACTACAGGAGGCGCTGAGGAGGACGTCCGTAGTTGCATCCGCAAAGCAAATGGAGCATTTGTACAGCTGTACCCTGTCTGGAGAAATAGGAACATCTCAAAGGAGACTAAACTCCGGCTTTTCAATGGCAATGTGAAGGCTGTTCTGTTGTATGGTTGCGAAACTTGGAAGGTGACTAACCACATCAAAAACCAGCTCCAAGTGTTTATCAACCGCTGTCTCCGGCGTATTTTAAATCTGAGATGGCCAGATATAATGACAAATGAAGGTCTTTGGAGGGAGACAAACCAGCAACCAGTCAATATACAAATCAAAGAAAATGGAACTGGATTGGGCATACATTGAGGAAACCAGATGCTGCTACTGAAAGGATGGCTTTGGATTGGAACCCTCAAGGAGCTAGAAAATGTGGTTGCCCCAAACAGAATTTGAAAAGGACGATCGAGAGAGAAGCTGTAGAGGATAGGAAAACCTGGAGTGAAGTGTAGAGACTTGCTAAAAATCGTACCAGGTTGAGGAATTTCGTCACGGCCCTATGTTCCAGAGGGAACAACAGGAACTAAGCAAGTCATTGGTACAGTGACGAAAATCTGAAGTGTTACACGTTCTAACACCAGTCAGACATTTAGCAAGCATCTAATAAACACGTAAACTTTCTTTCCGCTCAGAAGTGGTGTCAGTCATCAATGTCGACAAGATGTACGATCCTACGACGTAGAATACTTCTTTTATCCGTCATAGCATGTAAAACATCGCTCTTTGAATGTGTAGTCGTATATATCGTGGGTAGGAAACTAAATGTGACATTCTTAGCAAAGTCGAAAAACTGTAGAAAATGTAGGTTTTTCATGGAGCTTATTGGTTTGTGTCCACAGACGGAGAGCCAGTGATGCTGCGATTATGTCAGGGTTTGTAGTGCAGCTGAAAGGGAAAATGGTAAACCCTCAGTCATCCAGTGCGTGATGATATGCAGGGTGACAGATGAAAGGTCCCCTTGGAAAAATTGTGAATGACTGTGCTGGTAAACTTCTACGTTAGTTGATTTTCAAACAACTGAGCAAAACTCAACGTTCTCAAACTGTTTTCTCTTTACTTATTCTGATCATCACTAAACTGACACACAATATGTTTAGTGCAACGCAATCTGACTTTCAATAAGCCCTACAAAAGAATGGCCCTGACTAACAATAACCTATACCTTTCCATAAATCACTTACTTCACAATAATATTCGTTTCTCGAACTACTGCAATACAGCGAGCGCTAATACTGACAGCTAAATAAAGGATTGTAACTACTGAAGGCGCTAACTACTGATAGGCATAGTTAGTAAATGAAAGATTTTGATAGAGAAACAACAATGTATTTACCTTAATAGCGTTCAAAAGTCATTATATATATATGATTTTGTGACATCCAATTAAACAAATTTCCTTTTTCTGACGGACACACGTCCAGATCGTCCGCTCAAAACTGTGGCATCTCTATATCCCCTCATCCACCACTGTTGGTGGCTCACCTCCAATTGCCCAACGCTATGGCCTACGCGTTGTTCACATCCAATTGCCCAACACTACACAAGCGAATATTCCAATAATGAGATAGGTGGAAAAATTACATTGAAAGCCTCTTTGAGGGTGAAGATTTGTCTGATGTGATAGAAGAAGAAACAGCAGTCGATTTAGAAGAGATAGGGGATCCAGTATTAGAATCGGAATTTAAAAGAGCTTTGGAGGACTTACGGTCAAATAAGGCAGAAGGGATAGATAACATTCCATCATAATTTCTAAAATCATTGGGGGAAGTGGCAACAAAACGACTATTCACGTTGGTGTGTAGAATATATGAGTCTGGCGATATACCATCTGACTTTCGGAAAAGCATCATCCACACAATTCCGAAGACGGCAAGAGCTGACAAGTGCGAGAATTATCGCACAATCAGCTTAACAGCTCATGCATCGAAGCTGCTTACAAGAATAATATACAGAAGAATGGAAAAGAAAATTGAGAATGCGCTAGGTGACGATCAGTTTGGCTTCAGGAAAAGTAAAGGTACGAGAGAGGCAATTCTGACGTTACGGCTAATAATGGAAGCAAGACACTTTCATAGGATTTGTCGACCTTGAAAAAGCGTTCAATATAAAATGGTGCAAGCTGTTCGAGATTCTGAAAAAGGAGGGGTAAGCTATAGGGAGAGACGGGTCATATACAATATGAACAACAACCAAGAGGGAATAATAGGAGTGGACGATCAAGAACGAAGTGCTCGTATTAAGAAGGGTGAAGACAAGGCTGTAGCCTTTCGCCCCTACTCTTCAATCTGTACATCGAGGAAGCAATGATGGAAACAAAAGAAAGGTTCAGGAGTGGAATTAAAATACAAGGTGAAAGGATATCAATGATACGATTCGCTGATGACATTGCTATCCCAAGTGAAGAAGAATTAAATGATGTGCTGAACGGAATGAACAGTCTAAAGAGTACACAGTATGGTTTGAGAGTAAATCGGAGAAAGACGAAGGTAATGAGAAGTAGTAGAAATGAGAACAGCGAGAAACTTAACATCAGGATTGATGGTCACGAAGTCAATGAAGTTAAGGAATTCTGCTACCTAGGCAGTAAAATAACCAGTGACGGACGGAGCAAGGAGGACATCAAAAGCAGACTCGCTATGGCAAAAAAGGCATTTCTGGCCAAGAGAAGTCTACTAATATCAAATACCGGCCTTAATTTGAGGAAGAAATTTCTGAGGATGTACGTCTGGAGTACACCATTGTATGGTAGTGAAACATGGACTGTGGGAAAACCGGAACAGAAGAGAATCGAAGCATTTGAGATGTGGTGCTATAGACGAATGTTGAAAATTAGGTGGACTGATAAGGTAAGGAATGAGGAGGTTCTACGCAGAATCGGAGAGGAATGGAATATGTGGGAATCACTCATAATGAGAAGGGACAGGATGATAAGACATCTGCTAAGACATGAGGGAATGACTTCCATGGTACCAGAGGGAGCTGTAGAGGGCAAAAACTGTAGAGGAAGACAGAGATTGGAATACGTCAAGCAAATAATTGAGGACGTAGGTTGCAAGTGCTACTCTGAGATGAAGAGGTTAGCGCAGGAAAGGAATTCATGGCGGGCTGCATCAAACCAGTCAGTAGACTGATCACCAAAAAAAAGAGCTCAACCAGCCACAGACTGCAAACAGCGCAGTCAGCGATTTTCATACAGAGCGTTACCAACACAAAAACCTAAACATCCTACTTAAACAGGGAATGTTAGACATTCTAGATTTCTGCAAGAATTTCCCTCAGGGAGGATTTCTCGTTTTCATGTGTCTCCATAGGGCTTCCCACCCTACTTCCTCAGACTGCGGAGGAGCCACAGTGCTTGCTGTTCACAGACATGCGGTCACCATGGGTCCGCAGAGAACGCTAGCCGTGAAGCCCCGCTGAAGCTACACTGAAGAGCCAAATGGTCGCACGAAGCTTCGTATGAAGCATTTTTATTTGGATAAAAGCGTATGGGCCCTGAAGATGACAAAATAAATTGCCGAAACTAGTTGCTCTCAGAATAAAATAAAATATCTTAAAGTATACGGCTGTTGGTGAAGAGTATACATTGAAAATGAATGGATGCAGGTGATCAGACAGGACGCTTATGTACGTGTCACTTGTCAGTCGTATATAGACGTATCAATGGTCCCATATCACTCGAACTGCACACGCCCCCACCATTACAGAGCCTCCACCAGCTTAAACACTCCCCCGCTGACATGCAGGTTCCATGGATTCATGTGGTTGTCTCCATATCCGAACACGTCCATCTGCTCAATATAATTTGAAACGAGACTTTCCGACCAGGCAACATTTTTCCAGCCATCAATAATCGAATGTGAAGCCCGTATCGATGATATTTCGTTCAATCGTTCGCACGCCCACACTTGTTGATAGCCCACGACTGAAATCTGCAGCAATTTGTGGAAGGGCTGCATTTCTGTAAGGTTGAACGATTCTCTTCCGTCGTCGTTGGTTCCGTTCTGCAGGACCTTTTTCCGGCCGTGGTGATGTCGGAGATTTGATGTTTTACGGTATTCCTGTTAACCACGGTACACTCGTGAAATGGCCGCACGAGAAAGTCCCCCCTTCATCGCTGCCTCGGAGACGCTGTGTCCCATCGCTAGTGCGCCGACTATAGCCTTACGTTCAAACTCCCTTTAATCTTGATAACCTGCCATTGCAGCAGAAGTAATCGATTTAACTGATCCAGACACTTCTACAGGTGTTGCCGGCCGCAGCGCCGTATTCTGCCTATATACATACCTCTGTATTGGAATACACATGCCTGTACCAATTTCTTTGGTGCTTCAGCGTATAAGGTTCCATAATCCTGACAAGGTAAGCAAAATGGAAGATTGCTGTTTTAGTTTTATTGGATTCTTAGCTGAAATTTCCCGATCGGGTAAGCCACTCGTAAGGTTCCATTAGATCTTAAGGATCACCGCCGTATCTAAGTGGCCGGAGCGAATGACGGCCGTGCGTGGGACAGGGGTTCAATTAACAGTACTGCTAGAGGTTTTTTCGTGGTGGCTGGACTGGAACAGGCTGCTCTCATCTTGGTGATGCTAACTGCGGACTTATCTGACAGAGTAGTTGCTGCTCCAGGTCACGAAAACCGACGGCTGGGGTTGTATTCACCCCACGCTCCGCCATACCGAATCCATTCTCGGAGGATGATATGGCTGTCAGTCAGTGCCGATGAGCTCGCCAAGGCCTGTGGTTGGAGTTATCATTAGATTTTACACTTCTGTTAAAACTGTTCTCGAGAGATTAAGCCTACGGAAAAGTTATGAATTTGAAAGTGTGCAACTTGCATCGGACATCATTAATGTAACTGGATATCTCATTATAGGAATGACCAGTGCAATGTACATGTGAGCTCAGGCTGTGTAACATACAAACTTAAATATTTTTGAAAACGACAAAAAGGTGATAGCTCGTTGACTGCATATTTTAAGCACGTAAGTTCAGCTTGTGAAGACAGACAGCTTAATTCTGAATCAAAGAATGCACTGCATGTACACTCATGCTCATAAATTAAGGACAATGCTGATACACGGTGAAACAACGCTCTGGTGGGTGGTTTGCAGGTTTAAATCATCTCGGGGCATGACCATGCGGTGCATTTGACCTGCAGTCGTCGCACGGTGGCTCTGGCAGCAGTCCACATACGCAGAGGTGTGTTGGTGCATGTCAGAGTACGGTGCAGAAGTTTTCAGACGTGCTAATGTTAACTGTGTGTTGAAAATGGCTCAAAGAACGCATACTGATGACGTTATGAGGGGTAGAATACTAGGCCGATTGGAGGCTGGTCAGATACAGCAGGTCGTAGCACGGGTCCTCCGTGTGCCACAAAGTGTGATCTCAAGATTATGGCAACGATTCCAGCAGACAGGAAACGTGTCCAGGCGCTACAGTAAGGGACGTCCACAGTGTACAACACCACAAGCAGATCGATATCTCACCATCATTGCCTACAGACAGCCACGGAGAACTGCAGGTAACCTTGCTCGAGACCTTACAGCAGCCACTGGAACAGTTGTCTCCAGACGCACAGTCTACAGACGACTGAATAGACATGGTTTATTCGCCTGGAGACCTGCAAGGTGCATTACACTGACCCCTGGTCACAGGAGAGCCCGTAAAGCCTGGTGTCAAGAACACAGTTCATGGTCATTGGAACAGTGGTCCCAGGTTATGTTCACTGACGGGTCCAGGTGTAGTCCGAACAACCCGGGTATAGGCTGAACAGTGATTCTCAGCGGGTTTTCATCCGGCGTGAACCAAGAACCAGATACCAACTCCTTAATGTCCTTGGAAGGGACCTGTATGAAGGTCGTGGTTTGATGGTGTGGGGTGGGATTATGACTGGTGCAGGTACACCCCTGGATATCTTTGACAGAGGAACTGTAACAGGTCAGGTGTGTCGGGACGTCATTTTGCACCGCCTTTTCAGGGGTGCAGTGGGTACCACCTTCCCCCTAATGGATGATAACACACTTCCTCACCGAGCTGCCGTCGTGGAGGAGAACCTTGAAACAGAAGATATCAGGCGAATGGAGTGGCCTGCCCGTTCTCCAGACCTAAACCCCATCGAGCACGTCTGGGATGCTCTCGGTCAACGTATCACTGCACGTCTTCAAACCCCTACGACACTTCAGTGGCGCCGACAGGCACTGGTGCAAGAATGAGAGGCTATACCCCAGCAGCTGCACGACCACCTGATCCAGAGTATGCCAACCCATACTGATGTCGGGGTACATGCGCAGGAAACAGTGGCGTTTCCTAGCACATGTGTTTCGGGACGGTTTTCTCAACTTATCACCAATACCGTGGACGTACAGATCTGTGTCGTGTATGTTCCCTATGTGCCTATGGTATTAGTGCCAGTTTTGTGTAGTGCCACGTTGTGTGGCACCACATTCTGCAATTATCCTTAATTTATAAGCAAGAGTGTGGTTACTGTAGGTACTGCTCACTGACTCACCGCCGCCACTGTATCCACACACTGTATATAAGATTAGGCAAGCACATTTTCTCTGGTGTTTCCGCAGATATTTGCAATAACATCTTCTTCTTTTACCTCCACGTACAGAAGGGATTTCTAATAGGTAAAGCATCGTGGATTTAGCTTTACGTAACAGCAAATTTTTCTCTATCCCCTTTTCCGTTTCAGCCATACGATTTTGGAACAAACTTCCAAACTACTTGTAGTCTGCATCTTATCACTCAGGAGGAGATTGTATCTTTATCTATTACCATCGCCATAGCTTCTGTCTAAGCGTATCCTAGCTGAAAGCCCGACGGAGAATCAGTGTATCTGTCACATTGCAAATTCTCTATACTTACTTCTTCCCTTTCCATTTCTGTTTGCTTCTTTGCATCTCATCAGCTAATCGAGCCCTATTATTTCTCGCCCTTCCTCGGAACAGTCGAATTTCTTTCCTTATTGATTATATCTGCACTGTTGTGACATATTTCCGTGAAACGTAAAAACCCACATTCGACGAGAAGATAAAGAGGAAAATGCTCAGGATGCAAAATCCCAAGTGTATGAGAGAGTGAATTTAACTGAATCAAAACTAACTGTAATGCAGACACACTCATAAGACCCAATGCTGGAATAAATGTATGCAACAGAATGATTAACGCTATGGAAAGATAGTGACCATAGCAATGAAACTTAACTTTGGGAACATACGTTTTACCATTGAGAAATATTAAATATAATCAAGGAAGCAACATGTACTCGAATCAGACATGATCTAAGCGATCTCTTTAGCTTATTACGAACGGCATGAAAATGAAAAAGTATTAAAGGAGTCACGAAATCGGGAGAGTTACATTGAACATTAACTATGAGAAGTAGATGTGTGACCTATCAGTTGGCAAAGTTCCTCGGGCGGGGTGAGAATTACCTCATAATCATACCTAAAATTGTGAAATTTAACTCTATCTGCCTACACATCATTTACAGTGGTTGTGTGTCTGGCCAGATGAATGAAGAATCTCATGCAACTTAGACCGCGCTGGCGATGTTAGCTAAATGAATTCTAAATCGTTTCTCGACTATTTCACGACCGTTCTAAAATGCTGAAGGTGTAAGTTATGCTCACAATGATCGCCATGCGATGCTGTGTCTGACTGCCATCAAGTAAATTGCTAGAACCGTTCTGTCGAGGACTCGAACATTGGACCCTTTCTGCTAAAGTAGAATGTTGTACTAGTTGGGTGCGAAGCCTGCAAAGTACCGATACGTTGAGCGACAAGTTAAGAAAGGAAGTCCTAATTTATAGGCAGTAAAGAACTGACAACATCCTTATTCCCCGTCTAGAATCTCGGGAGCGAATCCTCTTACAGTTATATCGTGCCACGAATGGTGTAGTTCAAAATTGTTAAGGCTTTCATAGCCACTTGGTGACCAATTGCCTGTTCGCTTCAGTCTCGGTTCTTCGGCCGAATTTTGTTTGATATTTTTTCTAACGTTTCGCCAGAACGAGTGACTGCCATTGTCAAAGCCTTACCCTTCATTGGTGGTGGTGGGCTAGAGTCGAACTCCGCGGATTGTATGCAGCTGGCGCGCCAACGTCCAAGGGCTTTTCCGTGGTCATTTCCACTGCGATTCTCCCCTTACCAACTGCAACGGTTGTTCGCTGCTCCACTGGAATCCAAGATCTGTTCACCTTGAGGCTTTCTGATTTCGTGTTGAAGCTACTGTTATGTTTCTATATGTATATAGCTTCACTGAACAAGCAAATATTTAGCTTCTCTTTACAAAAAGAACTTCCATGGCGGCGAATTTTACTAAGTGGTCAGTCTATACAGCGAGAACTCCGCCACGACCAATTTCTCTACTTGCTGCAATGCCGCTTATGTTCCGTGATCCTGGTGCTGACTGACTGTTAAGTCATTCCAACATATATTTTTCCACATGTACGTGGTATACCGCGTATTTCCGACATTGCAAGTGAGCCCCTTTCGTCCTTTGCTGATCTGAGACACACTTCGATCTTCTTTGTCTGTTTATAAATAGCCTTTACACCGTATATGCGCAATATACGGCCGATTCTGTCCGACACTCTGGGATGTATGGGAGAAAGGCCGTAACCGACATTTCTTTTTCCCATGTCTCACTTTCCTCAGTGTTTGATTCTGCGACACTCTTTCTGATGTAACTGGTGGAGTACCCATTACTCCTCAGAACGCCGGCCGGTGTGGTCGAGCGGTTCTAGGCTCTACAGTCTGGAACCGCGCGACCGTTACGGTCGCAGGTTCGAATCCTGCCTCGAGCATGGATGTATGTGACGTCCTTAGGTTATTTAGGTTTAAGTAGTTCTAAGTTCTAGGGAACTGATGACCCCAGAAGTTAAGTCCCATAGTTGTCAGAGCCATTTGAACCAGCTACTCAGAACGCTTTCCAGATGTTGCATCTGGCGTCTGAACTGCTGAGTCTCAGGCATTCTTCTTGCTCGTTACGAGCGTGTTACTCACGCCTCGTTTCCGGCTCTGGTGGTCGTATGATAGTTGGTGCAGGTATCGATCTGTGTGTTTCGGTTTTCGTTACAAGCTGCGCCCAATGCTTTCTCCATCCCTCGTGACCAGCACAACTAGAAAGGGTAGCTGTTGTCTGACGCAGATCCGATGCAGCTGATTACACTGAATACGAATTGGTAAATCAAGACGTCTTTTCTTCCGGCGGACATAAGAACTGCGGCCGCGAGTTCAAGTACCGTCCACTACCAGAAATGGCGGGAGAAGCTTTGAGAGTGCCAGCCGCTCGTTGTGGCAAAACGTCACAAAAACTATCAAACGAAAGTCGGCCAAAGAAGCCAAGGCAATAGCCAAGAGGAAATTTGTAAATGGTGTAGTTGTTCCTTAGTGACAAAATCTCCTCCCAGCAGAGGCGAGACGTTATAATTCAATAATCTCGATACCCTACCCACTTTTCTGAAAACAATTCGCACTACATATTATGTTCTGCTGACGAGAGCCGCGCGGGATGGCCGCGTGGTCTTGGGCGCCTTGCCAGGGTTCAAGCGACACTCCCCCGTCAGATGTTCGAGTCCTCCTTCGGACATGGGTGTGTGTTTTGTCCTTACTATAATTTAGTTTAACTTAGTTTAAGTAAGATTAAGTAATATGTAAGCCCAGGGACCGATGACCTCAGCAGTTTGGTCCCATCGGAACTTGCCATAAACTTGCAAATTTGTTGACGCGACATCCACGTCACCAATCGGTGCCCTCTCGAGCAGCAGCTAGACTCCCCTCGAAAGCCATGGGAAAATGCTAAAAAAAATCGAGCTCAAGGCTGACCATCAACTTCCTGGTTTCTTCCGAACCTGTAACAAGTCAGAGCTCCTTTCACTGTGTTTCTGGACGGCTGGGATATGTTTATCAACTGAATGCACTTTTATTAACATACCCTTATGCCAACCTCCTGCAGCCAAAGTTCTGTTGTCCAGAACAAATGCTTCCAGCTCGGGTTACTATAAGCGGATACGCGCAATAAACTTTACAGTGGCACAAGAACGGCAAGTAAATGGTGTGTAACGGAGGCCTCGACACTGCGCTTTTTTTTGCGCATCGTGGTGGGACCTAACATCCCAGAGATGTTCGGGCTCACATGCGGTTCCTCTTCGTCGAAATGTCTTGGCTCAAACTCGTCTAGGGGCAGAGCCGCACGTGTCGCACTACACGCCCTAAATTAGACACTTGTGACCCTTTGGTTAAATTGTCTGGCGGATGTCAAGTTTGCGAATTACGAAGTTAATATAAGATACAATAATAGTAATAATGATATCGGGAACTAGATTAACGACCCATAAATGATGTAGGCCACACAGTTGCGATTTGGTTAGAATACTGTTTATCCAGAAAGCAAACTAGTAGCGGAAGTGGTCGTATTTAGAGTTACTAGTACAGTCTAGCGCATATCCATTTGACACAGTTCGATCATTCAGTCTCATCGCGAAATACAAGTCTAATATTTCACCTCGTTATCTTGACGAAAAGTAGTTCACACCAGGCGCGCGGCTGCTCACTGCTAAGAGACTAAGTCCCACGATACCACACAACGTGAAATTTTCTAAGTCGTTTCACTTCATAGCTGCATAAAGACCAACTGTCCACTTTCGCGTCTCAATCCGAACTGAACCCTTTGGTGTCTCCAGCCGAACTGCCCGCTTTCGCGTCTACATCAGCACTCCGTTCCTGGCCGCGTTTCCCGAGCGCCGAATATCCTCGCTTAACTGACTAAGGCGGTTCCCTTTAATGAAGCCGTCCATCTCATTGGCTACAGGTTATTCTACATTATTTTACATTTAAACATATTTAAATACTCAAAGCTTGACCACATTCATGTTCTAAATAAAGTAACAATAATATCCATTGCATAATAAACCTTAAATTCTTTTACATAAAACCAATACAATTTCCTTCTTAACTTTGAATGTCACGGGCAATAGTCTTGCACCAATGTGCTTTCAGATAAATGAATGAAGAACAAAGGTAACTATTTTGCACTAAATTTTACAACAAATATTCTATTACCTAATGATTCAATAAGGTGTTATGCTATCATCGTTCAGTGTGTTTCGCGTGGAGAAAATGATGACCTGATGCTTAAATGAAAATAATGATAATTTCAATTTACTAATCTTTTAAACAAATGAAGTTACAGAATTGATATTTACGATATTTGTCATTTTAATGATGCGCTTCTATATGAAATGTCGATCGTTTAGATCGACTAAGGCACTCAGATTTTAGCATTCAGGTCTTTGTTACAAAACTTGTGAATTTCATTTTAACAGTAAATCCTAAACTATTATAGATACGCTCAATATTAAAGTTTTATTGGGATCACCATGAAAATTTATCAAGGATGGTAGATTGAAATTACTGTGGCTTGATTCCCAGCACTACTGCAGAATTAAATAGTTTTCATAAATATTTCCCTAAATGGCCGATCTTAGGTCCTGCATATTTAACACCGCTACGTCTCCTTGGCCACAAAAGTTTCTGCTGGGTTTTCCTATGACGTAGGTTCTCGTCTGTGTCACTCGCACACTACAGCGCTTAGGCCTCAATAGACAATAGAAGCCTGTGAGTTTCCCCATCTCGTGGTGACTCTGCGCCATTTGTAGCATGCGGTCCTGGACGACGGGGCTCGTTTCACAGTTCTTGTAGGCTGACTGTTTCGGCCATATATTTAAATGAGAGTGGCCACGTAAAGTGTTGCCGCACGGTTGCAGACGTTTGTGAGACCAAGCCC
This sequence comes from Schistocerca piceifrons, assembly GCF_021461385.2. Taxonomy (NCBI): domain Eukaryota; kingdom Metazoa; phylum Arthropoda; class Insecta; order Orthoptera; family Acrididae; genus Schistocerca; species Schistocerca piceifrons. Next base: position 753,995,957 of record NC_060140.1, read on the forward strand.
TCCTGCACTCGGGGGGCGAGTGTGTCACAGCGTACTTTGAAGATCGATCCAGCCGTCCGAAAATATCTGGAAGGTGTTTGAGTACAATGTCCTTTCGTAATCGGCAGCGGTAGAATCTACGCAATATGAACACTTTTGGAAGCTACTTAGGCATTCAGGTAGCGAACACGCTGCAGAGGATCGAAGCGGCGTAGAGAGCTGTGACCGATCATCATGCGGGTAATTTTCAAAACGTGACGAAAGTTGACCGCCGATGTACAGCGCGTTGATGACGTAAAAGCGATTCCAAGACAGCGGAAATGGTGGACACATGGCAGGGGCGCCAGAACTTTCGGGGGTGGGCCGCGCCGTGGATTTGCGCACATTCATCTCATATTACCAGCTGCTATGGCATGAGGCGTGGTGGTGTCGATATCCTTGCGACCTCCGCCCGACAACGAACCAGCAGCAGGAGGTCATCTGCATATGCGCGACACTGGAATGTGTAACCGCGTAAGGAGAGTACAGACAATGGCGTCCTCAGCAGTCTTATGAGCGGCTCCAGCGCCACTGCATAAAGGACCGACCGTTAATAGGTATCGAACCCGCCACATGCCCATTGACCTGGCCCAACGAAGGCGTGCTGCTAAAGAGCCGCCGAAGGACATCGATGAACCGGGCAGGGAAGCCCAGCCGTTGTAATACAGAGCAGTGGAAGACATGGAGCACTCTGTCAAACGCGTTGTTAAAATTTACGGCAACAATCATGGCCTCTGCCAGTGCAGTCAGGTCACGATAGTCTCCAGTTGCTATCGGGACGTTAACTGTGCCACTTGGAATAGATCGCGCTATGGAGAGGACACGTGGTAAGAGGAGTCTGCAGCGCGCTGCCAATAACCGAGCAAAAAACTTGTAATCAGTATTTAATAAGGTGATGGCACGGTAGTGGTCCATAGTAATTCCAGGCGTCGGTTTATGAGCGGGAACAATAATGTCCACGACAAAAGCTGGCGGAGTCGCAGCTGCAGACGCGATCAATTCATTACACATCTCCGTCCATAATGTAGACATGAGACCATAAAACGTGCGATATAATTCAACAGTGAGTCCGTCGATACCTGGTGATTTGCACAGTGAACCCCCGAAGATAGCGATATTGACTTCCTCGGTATTGAAAGGTTCCATTAACGTAACCCCCTCCTCAAATGTGAGAGTCCGCGGAACGTCCACAGCGGTAGTATCGTAGTCCGGGATGGCTCCTTCATTGGCACAATAGACCCTGCGAATATGTTCGAGAAAGCTATCGTCTACGTCCACTTAGCAGGTGACCCTCTGAGCGTAATGATCTAAGAGTTCGACGACTAAATTTTGTCTGCAGTGTCTGCGATCATACATGATGCATGGAGGGATTCTCTTCGCCACACCAAATCTGGTCTGCGGGTGCGAACCACAGCCCCCTGACGTTTCTGTCGAGTAATCATTAGCAGCTTCGTCTTAATCATGCTGCATTCTGTTCGTACCTCCGAGGATGGTGGTTGGCCATCAAGGTCACAAAGAGCGCTGAAGCAGAAGTCTGTAGAGTGCTGTGCCAAGTAGCCACGTCCCTGCTGTAAATGATGAACGTGTACCGAGGCATTGGTTTGGTATGTTCCAGCCACCACTCCAACACGGATGCGTAGGATCGGAGACACTGTTCGCATCTAGTCCACGTTTCACGTTAGCGACAATCATGATGCTGCAGATGCCGAGTGTGGAGTTCCCCTGATGCTCGACTCCTCCAAACCTGTTGTGGAAGGAGCAATGCACAGACAGTGGTCACAGAACACCAAAGGTCTGCGCTCTACATCAAGCAACGCATCAACCGGCCTATGCGAGACATAAATGTGGTCTAACTGACGAGCCGAATGGCTCATGTGAAAAGTGAAGCCTTGGTCGTCTCCGCGCTGTATCTTCCAGGAATCCTGTAGGGCTAGATCACTAAGAATAAGCCGCAACTCCTGGCATGGTCTAGAATTCGGGTATTGACCTTTACGGCCGAGTAAGCAGTTAAATTCCACTCCAAAGAGAAGATGTTCATGTAGACACAAGAACAATGAGGCAATCTCCTCAGCACAAAATCGTGCTCTTTAACTCCGACGTCCAGCACTAGAAGGCGCCTAGACATTAATTATCAGTTCATTGGAGATAAATTCTGCCGAAATTTTTACAGAGGAGCAAACCGTGTTCAGAAAGGATAGATTAAATAAAGTAGATGGTGGTGTGTTTGTGTCTGTTGGTAATGGCTTATCTTGTAGTGAAGTTGAAATAGATAGTTCCTGCGAATTACTATGGTTAGAGGCTATACTCAACAGCCGTACCAAAATAATAATTGACTCCTTCTATCGACCCACCGACTCAGATGATATAATAGCTTAACGGTTCAAAGAAAACTCGAAACTCATTACAAATAAGTACCCCACTCATACAGCTATAATCGGGGGAGACTTCAATCTGCCCTCGATTTGTTGGCGAAAATACATGTTAAAAGCCGGTGGAAGACAGAAAACATCTTCCAAATTTGTACTAAATGCTTTCTCTGGGAATTACTATGAACAATTAGTTCATGAGCCCATATGAATTGTAAATTGTTGCGAAAACACACTTGACCTCTTAGCTACAAATAATCCCGATCTAATAGAGAGTGTCATGACGGATACAGGCATTAGTGAATACAAGGTCATTGTAGCGAGGCTCAAAACCATATCAACCGAAACCACTAAAAATAAACGCAAAATATATCTATTTAAAACAGCAGATAAAAATTCGCTAGATGCCTTCGTAAGGGAGAGTCTCCATTCCTTCCAAGATAATTATGTAAGAGTAGACCAGATATGGCTCAAATTCAAAGATACAGAGTCGACACAGATTCATATAGCATAAGTTAATAAGAGACGGGACTGATCTACTATGGTACACAAAACACGTCAGAACACTGTTGCAGAAGCAACGAAAAAGCATGCCAGATTCAGAAAAACGCAAAATCCCCAAGACTGGCTAAGTTTCACGGAAGTTCGAAATTTAGTGCGGACGTCAATGCGAGATGCTTTTAATAGCTTCCACAATGAAACATTGTCTCAAAAAAGGGTAGAAAACCCAAAGAGGTTCTGGTCGTATGTAAAGTACACCAATGGCAAAAAACAGTCAATACCGTAACTGCGCGATAGCGATGGAAATGTTACCGATGATGGTGCCACTAAAGCGGAGTTACTAAATAGAGTTTTCCGTAATTCCTTCACGAAAGAAGACGAAGTTAATATTCGAGAATTCGAAACCAGAACAGCTGTTAGCATGAGTGATACAAATGTTGATATCTTAGGTGTTGCGAAACAACTCAAATCATTTAAGAAAGGCATCTTCCGGTCCAGATGGTATACCAATTGGATTCCTTTCTGAGTATGCAGACACAATAGCGCCTTTCCTAGCAATCATATACAATAGCTCACTTGACGAAAGGTCTGCTGCTAAAGACTGGAAAGTAGCACAGGTCACACTAATATTCAAGAAAGGAAATAGGAATAACCCATGTAATTGCAGACCCATATCACTGACCTCAGTTTGCAGTAGGATTTTGGACCGTATGCTGCACTGGAACATTATGAATCACCTTGAAGAAAATTTCTTATTGATACATAACCAACACTGATTCAAAAAATATAATTCTTGTGCAACGCACTTACCTCTTTATTGCCATGAAATAATGAGTGCTGTCAACAAGGGATCTCATATCGATACCATATTCCTAGATTCCCAGAAGGCTTTTGATACCGTTCCTCACAAGCGGTATTAATCAAATTGCGTGCTTATGGAGTATCTCCTCATTTGTGTGACTGGATTGATGATTTCCTCTCAGAGAGGTCACAGTTCGTAGTGATGGAAGGTAAATCATCCAGTAGAACAGAAGTGATATCTGCTAGGTAGTGTCATAGGCCCTCTGCTGTTCCTGAATTACGTAAATGATCTAGGTGATAGTCTGAGCAGCCGCCTTAGATTGTTTGCAGATGACGCTGTAATTTACCGTCTAGTAAAATCATCGGATGATCAACTGCAATTACCAAATGATCTAGAGAGAATGTCTGTATGGTGTGAAAAGTGGCAATTGGCACTAAACAAAGAAAAGTGAGAGGTCATCCACATGGGTACTAAAAGATATCCTATAAATTTTGGGTATACGATGAATCGCACAAATGTAAGGGCTGTCAATTCCACTATATACCTAGGAATTATAATTACGAGCACCTTAAATTGGAAATACCACATAGATAATAGTGTGGGGAAGGCGATACAAAGACTCCGCTTTGTTGGCAGAACACTTAGAAGATGTGTCAAACCCACTAAAGAGACAGTCTACACTACACTTGTCCGTCTTCTGCTGGAATACTGCTGCGCGGTGTGGGATCCTTACCAGGTAGGATTGACGGAAGACATCGAAAAAGTGCAAAGAAGGGCAGCTCGTTTCGTGTAATCGCACCATAGGAGTGAGTCACTGATATGATACGCTAGTTGGGTGGCAGTCACTGGAACAAAGGCGGTCTTCTTTGCGGCGAGATCTATGTATTAAGGAAATTTCTTTCACCAACTTTCTCTGCCGGATGCCAAAATATTTTGTTGACACTCGCCAAGGTAGGCAGAAATGAATGGTTCAAATGGCTCTGAGCACTATGGGACTTAACAGCTGTGGTCATCAGTCCCCTAGAACTTAGAACTACTTAAACCTAACTATCCTAAGGACGTCACACACAGCCATGCCCGAGGCAGGATTCGAACCTGAGACCGTAGCAGTCGCGCGGTTCCGGACTGAGCGCCTGAACCGCTAGACCACCGCGGCCGGCCGGCAGAAATGATCATCATCATAAAATAAGAGATATCAGAGCTCGAACGGAAAAATTTAGGTGTTCCTTTTTCTCATGCTCCATTCGAGAGTGGAATGGTAGAGAAGTAATATGAAAATGGTTCGATGAACCCTCTGCCATGCACTTAAGTGTGAATTGCAGAGTAACCATGTAGATGTAGATGTAGAATGACATGCATGGAGGGAGTCGTAAAAGCCATACCTCCGGTAGAAGGGAGATAGACGATGTTGTCAATCAGGGTGCCTCCACGTACATATACCGCCACTCCACGGCGAAGGTTGTCCGCATGTGAGGCAAAGAAGTATAATCCTCCTATCTGGGGTAGCGCTGCTGAAAGCACCTCATGTATATTGTAATATCTAGCTCCATAGCCCGTGTCATTTCTTTCAGAAGATGGATGTTGACCAGCATTTGGATGCCGTTGACATTCAGTGTCGTGACACGGTAAGCGCGAAGCTGCGACCTACCACGGCGTGGGGCTGCAGGTCGGTGCTGTAAAGGTTCGGGGGACACCTGGCAGCAGAAGCTGCCGGCGCCCCTCGCACAGAACAGTAGTTGACACCAGCAGGTCGCCTCCCCTAACGGTGCAGACTCTTGTTTGGGATCTGCTGCTTCTTCAAAATCCTCGCTCCAAGCCCGCGGTGACTCCGTCGCCGTGGTATCCGGATGTTCAACGGCTGACGACATTGCCAGATCGGCTGGTGTAGATCCTTCTTTGGTAGTGACTTCAGAAGCAGAAAAATTCCGTTCTGTCTATGCGAGAGCCACTGAGGGCCGACGTTTCGCCGACGCACTGACGACGCCGTCGTCCACGGTCTCAGACGCCGAAACTGTAATTTCCTCGACAGGTAGTGTATCATTTGGACAGGGCTACGAGTCCCGTTCCGACACCGTACGGCTCGTCCTTTTGCGTCGTTGAGGGGAGCGTTGTTTACGCAATCGTCCTTCCGTGTCCGAAGACGGGAGGGAGTCGCGCCAGTCAAGCAGAAAGGCCGCCGTTGAGACATCCAGAGAGTGGACCAAGGAGTTGAGACCTGGTAGTCGGGGGAAGATAGGATTCGGTTACGATGGTGGACGGGGCCGTAGCCAGTTACTATTGGTTGCCTTCTATAGTTATACACATATATTTGAAAACAGCAATTCCATACTCAACAATAAATGAAAGAACCACGCGTTAGTAATGAAGAAATGAACAACTGTGTACAATAACAGTGTTTTCAGAGCGTTACAATTTAGAAATCACTGTAAAATACAGATACAAGAGATAATGTTTTAAAAACAAGCCACTGTGATCACGGCTGAAAGCCTTGTACGCGAAGAATGGGAGTAAATTAAGAATGTTTAAGAACTCGCTGCAATTTACAACTTACAAATATTAAAATATTACAGGTAAGTAGCCACAAACACAGCAGAAGGCATCAGATGTCAGACGTGGCAGTAAATAAGGTTTTAAGGCTTACTGCTAAAATTACCGATACTAAATTAAAATTTTAAGGCAAATAGCCACAATTACTGCTGAAAGCCTTACATGTCAGGAACGGCAATCACATTAAAAATTTTTAGAAACCTGCCGTAAAACATCAAATACAATAGCAAAGGTTAATTTAAAAAAAAAAAAAAACGAGCAACTGATCACCAAACGGGTGAAATAAAATGATGGTAAATCTTGTAAGACAACCCTTACACTTAAAATACAGATACAAGAGATAATGTTTTAAAAACAAGTCACTGTTATCACGGCTGAAGGTCTTATACACCAAGAATGGTAGTAAATTAAGAATGTTTAAAAACTCGCTGCATTTTACAACTTACAAATATTACAGTATTACAGGTAAGTAGCCACAAACACAGCAGAAGGCATCTTAACCTTTAACGTAGACATTACAAGGTATTTTAATAAATAATACAATAATAAAACACAAGGACCAGTCACAGACGGTGCTTCAGGAATCTACTCTGAGAACAGACACTTTCGCGAGCGATGAGATAGGCTGCCAAGAGTTGCATCACTTCACAGGATGGTAACTCAGATTAGTGGCAGTCCAACGACTGACTAATGATAACTTGCTGAAGCTACCTGACGTCCGACTAACCAAATACTACAATGGAACAATACTCCAAAGCCGAAACCGGCGGTCTGCACTACGTCCCCAGAATGCAGTGTTTAGAGCGCCCGGAACGAGAAAGGAATCACTACCACCAGAGTCTAAAAAAATCACCAATCGGCCTATAATCAAGATAGCTGTTCGCCGGCACCTGTGGTCTAGCTGTTCTAGGCGCTTCAGTCCGGAACCGCGCTGTTGCTACGGCCGCATGTTAGAATCCTGCCTCGGGCATGGATGCGTGTGATGCCCTTAGGTTAGTTAGGTTTACGTAGTTCTAAGTCTAGGGGACTGATGACCTCAGATGTTAAGTCACATAGTGCTCAGAGCCATTCTCAAAGGAAGTTGTTCAAACTACACGCCTTACCGGACAGCAGTGGCGGGAAAAGCACACTGCCGTTACATACACCAACCCCCAGGGCAGGTAACTGGTGCGTTAACGGCCACGAGGAAGGAAAAATACCGCTGGCTGAACTTAACAAATTGTAACAAGCTGAAATCAGTAAATAGTAATAACACGTCGAGGAAAGCTAATCAGATCAACCTTCCTTAAGCACTCCACTCGCTGCTCTTCGCCTCGGCGACACTACGAGCAGCAACACGACCCAAGTCATTGGAAAATCGCGAGATATCACAATGGTGGAGGTTTCTCTACTTGAATTCAAGTGCACTCATCTTAAAGCTTGCAGGATCCAGTTTACGACGAGGTCGTGCACCCTCGTGACCACAGCCCTTCCATCCGGCAGTCCATGCGTGCCGCTAGTGGTCCCGGCGTGTTCTCCACTGCGCGGACCTGACGCCTCCTGAGTTCCCAACTGAACTCCCGACTCACACGATCCGGAAGAACCACGACGTCGCCCCAAAGGGCAGCAGTTACTACATATCGATAATCGCCGCTGCTGCCACTAGCGGACAAGCAACGGTTGCGAAATGGAGTGGCGCCAGTCAACACGAGAAGAAGAGAAACAACCGCAACCATGCCAACTAAACGATACCGTCTGGCCTCCAACAGAGGGCGGAAACCTTAAAAGGTAGCAACGCGAGCCGCAGCACTGCTCAGGAGTCACGTTCGACATCAGGGTCGGCCCAGGCGCAGTCGGAGCAATCAACGGAGCTGAGGGCATGGCTGAAGTCACATCGTCAGTCACCTCATCTGCAACATTTTCCGGAAGGAGCGGGCCACAATCCATCAGCTGTTCACGTGATTCCGAGAGCCGCCGGTCGGCCCGCGGCACCTTAAGTGTCGTCGCATATGTGATCGGAAGTACCGTAGACGACGAGTGAAGTACCACTCCTCCAGTTGGTAGCTGCGTCATCTGTCGCTGCAGACACTGTCCGTTGTACATGATTACGGCTCGACATCCGCTAATGGTCAGATAAGACGGGATATGGCTGCGCAGATCAATCGTGATCTGACACACCCCGTTAAGGACAGGGTATGTGCGGAAGTGGGCCCAGCGTTCTGCAGTATGGTCATGAACAGCGCCTTATGGTCGGAAAGCCACTATGACGTGATCTGCAGGTAACTCGAACGGCAGTTCAAACACGCGAATAGTTCTAACGCCTAGTCCCGCATGTTCGACTTTGACCACGCCGCCTGATGGAAACTTGAGTCCCTGTTTGGTCGCGTTCAAAAAGCGATCGCACGCAGCGTCATTGAACATTTTAACGTAAACGACGTGGCCGAAAATAGAGGGGTGGATAACCAGATTGTGATTGCGGGGTCTTCGCCTCTTGACAGAAGGAACGTTCCACATCTGAGTCTCTCGGCCGTGCAAATTTCGGGCAAAAGTTGAAACTTAAGAGTCGATTTCCTGAACTTATTTGGAATGATCGCAGTGAGTGAAGCCCGCGTGCAGGCCAAGTCGGAATGTAAACAAACAAGAGTTCACACGCTCTGCAGACGGAAGTACGGCACGTCCACTCCGGGCGGCCACCTAAGCCAGACTGTCACTTAACCACTATAAACTCTAACATCCAGCACGTAAGCACAGATACATTCCGTACCTAACAGACGCGTGAAATTTGTCTTGCTATTTTTTTGGAACTGCCATAGCTGTGCACTTTACTTCTTACACATTATGTTTGAATGACTTTCTAAAGGTGTGCAAAGTTTGAAGTAAATCTGTGACCCCAACGTCGTGACCTCGCCTTCTGTGTATGATAAGACTTAAAAAAAATGGCTCTGAGCACTATGGGACTTAACATCTCAGGTCATCAGTCCCCTAGAACTTAGAACTACTTAAACCTAACTAACCTAAGGACATCACACACATCCATGCCCGAGGCAGGATTCGAACCTGCGACCGTAGCGGTCACGCGGTTCCAGACTGTAGCGCCTAGAACCGCTCGACCATCGCGGCCGGCGATAAGACTTAAAAAGGAATAGTGGCACACAAAGACATCTCCTCGACCGAAAAACTTTGAATGAGCAAATTAGAGTTCAAAACAACGTCGACCTGCTTTCTTGACTGTGGGCGTATCATGCATAAAGAATTTGTTTTTGTAGAACAAACTGTCAACCAAGTGTTTTCCAAAACTGTCGATGAAAGGCTCAAGGGAATGGTTAAACGACTTAGACCAGTCATTCACCAAACCTGAGTCCTTGTGACTTCTTTCTTTATCGTTTTGGGGCTCTGGAGGACATAGAAAAGAATGTGACTGACCTATTAAAGGTCCTACCAACCGAAGCCTTTTAGCACTGCTAACAATACGGGGAACAACGACTCTGACGGTGTATGCCTGCCGAAGGGAACTACTTTGAAGGCCGGCCACTGTGACCGAGCGGTTCTAGGCGCTTCAGTCCTGAACCACGCGGCTGCTACGGTCGCAGGTTCGAATCCTGCCTCGAGCATGGTTGTGTGGTGTCCTTAAGTTGGTTAGGTTTACGTAGTTCTAATTCTAGGTGACTGATGACCTCAGATTTTAATTCCCATAGTGCCTAGAGCTATCTGAACCATTCTGAGCTACTTTGAAGGGGACAGTGTTTTTTTTTTAATAAAATCTTTGGTGGGTGAAGTATCAGTTTCATTCTTTTTGTCACATACCTCGTATTTGGCCTGACACGACCTTAAAAAGCTAGACACGTCCGGCCAAAGCCGGACGCCGTGCATCCCTGCATCTGTTGACATAGATGGAGTGTCAACTATGAAGTAGATTTCAGACAGCCCGTGTTGACTTTAAAATACAGAGTGATTGAGGAGGAATGTCACGTGATTTGTTAGGTGATCCTACATGTGAAAATAAACCGAAAAAATTCTTATTAACATGTGTCCGATTTTCGATCTTTATAGAACTGGAGCAGGTAAACAAGTTGAAGACTACACAGTCCATGAATGAATATAAAGAAAAGTGTGAGTATTTCTTGCAAAAATGCTGTGTAGGCGCAGTGGTAGAAAAAACATTGGTGGGGCAGCTGACGGGTCCATCCTATAAGAGATGTTCGATAAGTCGGCCATCTATCTCAGAGCATTCGTCAACACGTTCGTGGGTGAGCTGCATTGCACATCGATCATCATCTCGGTAGTGTTTATGATACCAGCTTGTAAATGTAGCGTCGTCTGTAAATACAGTGTACTGAACGATGTCTCTGTGAACGGCCAGTCCCAATCATTCACAAAATTGTTACTGCTTACAGAGTCTCCTGGATGCAGACGTTACACGGGCTGAATATGGAATGGGCACAGGCCCTCGTAATGTAAAGTACGCTGTACTCGTGTTTGTGCAATACTGAGGTGACTACTGATGTACCGTGTATTGGTCGTGGGACTCCGTTGTACCGTTGCAATAATGTCTGCCCTTTCCTAAACCGACTGGACAGCCTCTCCTTCTGATTCTAAATGTGCACTGTGTTGTGTTCCGGATTGACCTAATGTTTAAAAAACCCTGGGAAATACACCAGCACAGGGGGTTCGTCGTTCAGGGAATAGTCTCTGGTATACAGTCACAGCAGCAGGGTCGTTACAATTACAATACTCGTACACGAACAATATGTCTGCGCAACCTTATTGTGTGAACGTATGTGGAATGTTGGTATTCACAGACATAATGGTCTTGCTCTATTGAACAACACTCAAGCACGACAAACACACGGCCTCACTACTGCTCACTGGTCCAACCCGCGACCGCCCACTGCGTATGCTTGGAGCCGTTGCCTCGGTGCGACGTCACAGTGGTGCCACCAGTTGGATAACCCCCGTACCTCTTGTAGGATGGATCAGTGATCTGTCCCTAAAAACTTTAACTCCGTCCGAACACGCCTTGGAAGGCCCAAGGGTGCCGACCGGCCGCTATGTCATCCTCAGCCCACACGCGTCACTGGAGGCGGATATGGAGGGGCACGTGGTCAGCACACCGTTCTCCAGGCCGCATGTCAGTTTACGAGACCGGAGCCGCTACTGCTCAATCAAGTAGCTCCTCAGTTTGCCTCACAAGGGCTGAGTGCACCCCGCTTGCCAACAGCGCTCGGCAGACCGGATGGTCACCCATCCGAGTGCTAGCCCAGCCCGACAGCGCTTAACTTCGGTGATCTGACGGGATCCGGTGTTACCACTCCGGCAAGGCCGTTGACACTCATCTGTCCCACCATTATTTTTTCTAGCATAGCATCTACACAATATTTTGGTAAGTAATATTCACATTTTTCTATATACCCATTCGTGGCAACGGCCTTGCCGCAGTGGATACACCGGTTCCCGCGCGATCACCGAAGTTAAGCACTGTTGGGCGTGGCCGGCGCTTAGATGTGTGACCATCCAGCCGACATGCGCTGTTGCCATTTTTCGGGGTGCACACAACCTCGTGATGCTAATAGAGGAGCTACTCGACCGAATAGTAGCGGCTTCGGTCAAGAATACCATCATAACGACCGGGAGAGCGGTGTGTTGACCCCACGACCCTCCTATCCGCATCCTCCTCTGAAGATGACACGGCGGTCGGGTGGTCCCGGTAGGCCACTCGTGGCCTGACGACGGAGTGCTATATATTCATTCACGGACGTGTGTAGTGTTCAACCCGTTCCAGTTCCGTAACGATCGAAAACCGAACATTTATTGATACGACCTCCTACATTAATTTTCACATGTTGAATCACCTCATAAATAATGTGACGTTTCTCCTGCACCATTCTATATATTGTCATCTACAGATATTCTCCAACAGCAGTTTGTGTAGGTTGAAGGTCGTCGCAGGTGTGTAGCCGGCCGGCTATTGCGCGAGCACGCAGCCACTTCCGGCTCTCCCAAGGTGGCGGCGCGGCGCGGGGCGCTGCGGTTTGCGCGCTGGCGGCCGGCGGCCCGGCCCGGCCGATGCGCGAGTGCAGCCGCCGCCAACGCAGCAGCAGCCGCCGCCGCCGCCGCAAGTCGGTCAAGGTCGCCCCAGAGCGGCACCCAAGGCCGCGCCGCACGGCGCATGCGCGCGGCTGCCCCGGGCCTGTGCCGTTTTCTCGTTGCATAACCGCGGCGGCGTCTCGCGGGCGCTACCGCCCGTGGGGAGCGAAAGTACGCGAACGATGCACCTGCACAGGCAGCGCGCCGTGTTCCCACGCTTAACGAGAACACAACTGTGCAAAGTTGTTTCTCACTCTCGCGTATACTCTGAATGCAGAGCGGCTTTACTTAGCATTTCAAGTAGCCGTCTCCGGATTGCCTCTCAGCAACTTAATCCAGTCGAGTCTTGTTTCGCTCACAATGCTGTTTCTGCAATCAGTTCTGAAATCTGTTACTGAACATCATACACATCAATGAATTTCGTTTATGAAACTACACGTTGTTGTTGTTGTGGTCTTCAGTCCTGAGACTGGTTTTAATGAAGCTCTCCATGCTACCCTATCCTGTGCAAGCTTCTTCATCTCCCAGTACCTACTGCAACCTACTTCCTTCTGAATCTGCTTAGTGTATACATCTCTTGGTCTCCCTCTACGATTTTTACCATCCACTCTGCCCTCCAATACCAAATTGGTGATCCCTTGATGCCCCAGAACTTCCCCTACCAACCGATCCCTTCTTCTAGTCAAGTTGTGCCACAAACTCCTCTACTCCCCAATTCTATTCAGTACCTCCTCATTAGTTGTATGGTCTACCCATCTAATCTTCAGCATTCTTCTATAGCACCACATATCGAAAGCTTCTATTCTCTTCTTGTCCAAACTATTTATCGTCCATGTTTCACTTCCATACATGCCTACACTCCATACAAATACTTTCAGACAAGACTTCCTGACACTTAAATCTATACTCGATGTTAACAAATTTCTCTTCTTCAGAAACACTTTCCTTGCCATTGCCGGTCTACATTTTATATCCTCTCTACTTCGACAATCATCAGTTATTTTGCCCCCCAAACAACAAAACTCCTTTACTGCTTGAAGTGTCTCATTTCCTAATCTAATTCCCTCAGCATCACCCGACTTCATTCGACTGCATTCCATTATCCTCGTTTTGCTTTCATTGATATTCATCTTATATCCTCCTTTCAAGACACTGCCCATTCCGTTCAACTGCTCTTCAAGTCCTTTGCTGTTTCTGACAGAATTACGATATCATCGGCGAACCTCAAAAAATGGTTCAAATGGCTCTGAGCACTATGGGACTCAACTGCTGAGGTCATTAGTCCCCTAGAACTTAGAACTAGTTAAACCTAACTAACCTAAGGACACCACAAACATCCATGCCCGAGGCAGGATTCGAGCCTGCGACCGTAGCGGTCTTGCGGTTCCAGACTGCAGCGCCTTTAACCGCACGGCCACTTCGGCCGGCGGCGAACCTCAAAGTTTTTATTTATTCTACATGGATTTTAATACCTACTCCGAATTTTTCTTTTGTTTCCTTCACTGCTTGCTCAATATACAGATTGAATAACATCGGGGAGAGGCTACAACCTTGTCTCACTCCCTTCCCAACCACTGCTTCCCTTTTATGTCCCTCGACTCTTATAACTGCCATCTGCTTTCTGTACAAATTGTAAATAGTCTTTCGCTCCCTGTATTTTACTCCTGCCATCTTCAGAATTTGAAAGAGAGTATTCCAGTCAACATTGTCAAAAGCTTTCTCTAAGTCTACAAATGCTAGAGACGTAGGTTTGCCTTTTCTTAAACTAGCTTCTAAGGTAAGTCGTAGGGTCAGTATTGCCTCACGTGTTCCAATATTTCTACGGAATCCAAACTAATGTTCCCCGATGTTGGCTTCTACACGTTATACAAATATAAAACATTTTTTTCGTGGTAGACATAGTGGCTATTGTTGGCACACCGAGGCATTGAAATAGGTGGAAAACATAGTAATAAAATCTGTACACCTAGCTTGTTGATATTGTCAGTTAGGGGATGCGCGATCTTCTTGTAGGGACTGAAAACCCATGATGTCAAGGTCGCACATGAAATCTTCATTTGGACTGATAACTAGTTTATGATATTAGAACGTAGGCTTCCGCGGCCGGTGTCATAGTGATTAAAATTCTTCTAGGTATTACGCCGTGTCATTGCTAAAAACTAACAACAATAATAAACTAAAAGCGACGTTTCGGCCGAATTGAAACGGATTCGTGCCCTGAGGAAGGCCGTTGCAATTCGGCCGAAACGTCGGTTTTAGTTTATTATTGTTGTTAGTTTTTAGCAATGACGCGGCATAATACCCAGAAGAATTTTAATAACTAGTTTATGGTCTGAAGATGGCTAGATTGTTAGCCGAAACCAATAATCAGTCCAAATGAAGAGTATTTCATGTGCGATTCTAACTTCGTGGTTTTCAACCCCAACACAGAAAATTCCGTATAGGCTTACTGTTTTATAGCGTTTTTGCTATGTCACTGTACAGGTCGGAGTTCAAATGGTCTGAGCACTATGGGACTTAACTTCTGAGGTCATCAGTCCCCTAGAACTTAGAACTACTTAAATCTAATTAAACTAAGGACATTACACACATCCATGCCGGAGGCAGGATTCGAACCTCCGACCGTAGCGGTCGCGCGGTTCCAGTCTGAAGCGCCTAGAACCACTCGGCCGCTGGGCTTTAATTGTCATATAAACCTGCACTCTGATGTGAAAGCGCCATAATCAAATTGTATGTGCTTTTTTGTGTATGGCGTCAGAATGAAATATCTCTCACATATTCAACAGTTGTCAGATTTCTTCACCCTTGTGTGTCCTGCAGTCCTTACACGGTTGCACACCAACCCTTGACTTCTACTGTTCTCATTATTTCCACTCAGCTGCCACTTCCTTTAATGTCATCCACAATCTGGTCTCTCTTCGTTGAAGCGTATCGTATAGAGATGTGTTATTTAGTTTTTATTACTTTTACGAAGAAAGCATCAACCAGTAGGAAACTCTTATATTACCAAATGTATACAGGATCTTCGGAGATGCCCCTTATAAGCCTCTAGGGCTCGTAGAGGCGAGTGAGTACATAATATTCTAAATAGGAACCCATCGGCGTTTGAAAATATGTTCCCCAGGTAGGCATGTAACAGGTTAGTCATGTTGGGGGTTGGTTACGTTGGATCGGTTGATGTCATTTGACGTCTGTCCTGCCTCTCTGATCCGGTTCGAGCCTCTTTCACGTGTTTGTAAGAGTTAGGGCACTATGGTTGATTACACGTTTGCGGACTACACCGGCGTGATCCTTCTGAATGGTTAAGCTCGCGGTAATGGAAGAGCTCCTTGTCGCCTTTATTAAGATTGTTCTCCACTACGTCCGACTCTATAACATACCCTTTTCGCCACCACTACAGAACGGCTTCGAAAACGAGTACCTTCACCTTCAGAAGGCGTGGTTATGGTACTCCAAGGAGACGCCATACTCCCGAATTGGAAGAGGCCGTACTGCAATACACTGAAGAGAACCCGTCAACGAGCACACGAGCAGTTTCTTTGGCTATTAACGAGTGGAACCGTAAAACAAATGATGTACTGGGTTACGCTTCATCAGTTACTTGTAAAAGTGGTTGCATCAACAGCAAGTTTTTTTAAACATTGATGATGCTCAATAGCCACCAGGGCCTGATACATCAGAAGTCATGACGTTCAATGGGTTAAGAATTCAAACGACGGTGTTTCAAAACGGTAGAATGTTTGATTGAATCTGGATATCTATAATATTACTAACTACGTCGTACCATCGCATTTGCATCGTGTCTTTCCCGAGGCAAACCTTCATTCATGGATTACATACTTTTATCAAAATTTAAATATTTCTTCCCTTTATCGGCCAGAAAGGAAAGATACGTTACGTTCTTCTCATTTGTCTTCCACACACTAATTCTGCCAATGCATTCCCCGTCAAACAATTCCATCATGATATAGGACCAAGCCAATTCTTGTTTCTTTTTCTTAAAATTTCCAAAAGTCTTCAATCCCCTATTTTTGCAGCATCCCTTCATTAGTCACTCTCTGTTCCCCTCCACACCAACATCTCAAACGCTTCCAACCTCCTTGCGTCCTTTTTTCTCACAACAAGATTCAGTTCCACAGAGCGCCACGATTCAGACAAAATACTTTTTTCGTCTTTTTCTTGCCCGTTTATTTGGATTTCCATGTAATAAGATCCTCTTTCTTTTGAATTCTTCCTTAGCTGATACAATTCTAACTTGGACCTCCAGAGGATACGTTAGATTTTCCGTTATTATGCGTGTTACGTGGTTGAAAGCTATCACTTGGCTACCTGTAATCTGTCCTATCTTAATATTAGCTCAATATATGTTTCTATTTGATTTTGATACAAGTTTCTTCACAAGACTCTTAAGTAACTATAGCATTTTGATTGCGGTATTTTCACTTCCTGCTAATATCACTCTATCATACGCATATCTTACACTTGCTATTATTTTTCCCACAACACTAACTCACATTTCCAGCTGCGCAGTCATGTCCTCTACGTAGAGTAAGTTCACGTAGTACGAATATCATTTACTTTTGAAGTTGTATCTTCAAACTGAATTCATCCTTAGCTCTAAAACACATTTTATCTTGTTCAGCTGACAATAAGTATTTGTATTTTTTAGTAAAATTGAAGACTTATCCGCGAAAATATATTTTAAGAAATTGCACTATGAAGTTAATATGGAATGTTAGGATACTATGCAATGAAGTGATACAAATAAAGATAACCAAGTAAATTTGGATGAAAACATAATTAGTGTAGCCTGAAACTGTCAGGGAGGAAACGTTGGCCTTAATGTAATTTATTAAACAAAAATTTTTAAAGTAAAAAACTTTTAATGCCTAGAGAGCAGTTTTCACTATACAATTAAAGAACGACGACAAATTTCGTTTGTTTTCTACAGCCATCATCAGATAGTTCAGATCGTAAAAAGGTGGTAAACACTGACTGTAGAACATCAGCATCATCATCATTAGCTGTAGTCCAGCAATGACATGCGTTCCTATTGAGGGCCAACAAGACTGTGATAGTATGTAGTCAACAACTTCATCGTGAACAACCCGGGATGTAAACCATAACTTGCAAGATTTTGGTAATAAAGAAGGAAAGTGGCCAGCTGCATTATTAAAAATTAGTAATAATCATGGGCATGTGATGCAGTTTCTACTAACGCAACTGACCATTTTAGCGTCAATTTTCGAGATTGCTTGACTACAGCTAATGATGTTTACAATTCATGCATTTTGAACGATCTGAATTTGTTACTAGAAAACAGCTGTAAGTAGTCATCGTGCTTTAGTTGTCCTCGTGTGTGGTGAAAATAGAGGTCTAGGCATTAAATGTTAATTATATTAATTTTTATTTAATAAAAATCATAATTAATGTACACAAAATAAAATTCTGAGACTGCTCTTAATTTAAACTCTTATAAGAATTACTTACGAGTTGCAGAAAAATGTAACTTGACTTCAGAAAAATCCATTAAACAGTAAACACAGATTGAAGAACATCATCATGAGCTGTAGTCCTGCAATGACATGAGTTTGGTTTATATGCCAACAAGACTATAACACTATTTTGTCAATAGCTTCATCTTGAGCGAGGCGGTTTATGAACAACAGTTTTGAAAGATTTGGTTCAAATGGGTCTGAGCACTATGGTACTTAAATTTGAGGTCATCAGTCCCCTAGAACTTATAACTACTTAAACCTAACTAACCGAAGGACATCACACACAACCATGCCCGATTCAGGATTCGAACTTGCGACCGTAGCGGTCGCGCGGTTCCAGACTGTAACGCCTAGAACCGCTCGGCCACCCCGGCCGGCTTTGCAAGATTTCGGTAGTAAAGAAGGAAAATGTAAAGTTCTCAAGCAATTACTTGCTTATATAGAAGGGGTGATTCATTTTACTTTCATCAATTTACAGAAGTCACAAATGTAATATTCGTTCTCAGCACACAAATTAGAAGTATTCCATATTCCGCGACCATACCATAATACCCGAAGTTCATCTGTATGTTGAATATGTGTATTTGCAAATTTTGTTGACATGTTTTGTATATACTATCACAATGAAGCAACTCCTGCATATTAAATACACACACATTTCAAAGATGACACCTGGAGAGAGGAAAAAAATCTAGTGTGGACGACGTGTTAATGAAAGTAATGAATATGAACTGGAGGAGCGCACAATCTGTAGTCAGGTGGTAGTTGGACGAAGAAAAATCTTTGTTACATTCTAGGACGGAGGTTCCGTACCTGGCGGTAACTACCACTCAACTTCACCCCGCACCCTCTCCCTACGGAGTGTAAAATGAAATTTTGTGGTGGGTAAAAACAAATGGATTTGATTTTGTTTCGGTTACCAAACCAAATTAATTTTAAAACCTCTTGAGTATTATCGCTATTTTGTAAAAATTTAGTATTGTTTGTGTAAGTTACCAATAAAACGAAAGTATAAATAAAATTTTCCCAATTCCTCACATAATCCATCCTCTACACACGTATTTGCACTTTATACCATGCATCTACGGCAGTAAAATTGAGACATATACGCTTAAACGTCTCATGGAAATGTTTTTCCAAGGCCGGCCGATGTGGCATTGCGGTTCTAGGCGCTTCAGTCTGGAACCGCGCGACCTCTAAGGTCGCAGGTTCGAATTCTGCCTCGGGCATGGATGTGATGTCCTTAGGTTAGTTAGGTTTAAGTAGTTATGAGTTCTAGGAGGCTGATGACCTCAGAAGTTAAGTACCATAGTGCTGAGAGCCATTTGAATCATTTTTTGTTTTTTCTAAGTTGTAGGTAGTTTGTGAAATGGATCACAAATTACTTCACTCCACACTTCGCAACAGATAAACTACGTAATTGACAGTAACTATGTAATGGCTGTTAAACTGCTTTAGGGACTACGTAGTATAATCATCATTATCATCATCATCAGTGGCAATCGTCAGACAAAAAAGCATTGACAGCCTGAAGTCTTCCAATTCAGTGGAAAAGAGTCCAGCAATGAAGTGATTTACAAACAGAAAGTGCAGTGCGTACATCTTCACTTGGTTCATTTTAAATGGGGATACATATTGTGGTTGAAGTAAATGGCGCTAGGGAGAAGACTGGTGCAGGCGAACCACGTTTTTTTGGAAGTGTCTATCCTTATTACGGATAGTTAGCTTTCTTTTCCGGAAGATATAATAGATAGCCCTTTCGATGCCGCGACAATTCCTTCATCATTCCACAAAAAAGTGGTCGTTAGAATTGGTACCAATTACCTCATTGACTCAATAACCTACAGAAACTAAATATCAGTTATGTTTGGTATTTTTAAAAAAAGGGAGTGTTAAAAGAACATGACGGGGAAAGGAAGAGCTAACTAGGTACCTCTGTTCTAGGGGATAAGAAATGACAGCCTGAAGGGATGTGGTTGGTCATTTTAGAAGGCATGCTGTGACAATGTGCATATGTATGGCTAAAAACCACAGAAAAGTCTAGAGGAGGCATTTGTTTCCTAGTGGGTGTCGAATGGCTGAAGATGATACAATGATGATGATTATGATCACGTAGGTTCAGGTAAACCTGTGTCCGGCTTCGAGACCTTTTCCTAATACTTGGAAATTTCGTCTCTTTTACCAAAAAGATTACGAAGTATTCTCATGATGTACTGAAGTACGTTGGATCAATGTTGTATCTGATTAACAACGGATATGGAATATATAATAAGTAAGGTGTGCGAGTGGTTGTTTGTATGATTCCCTGGAAACTCTTGAAAACGTGATGTGACAGAAAAGCTATGACTTCCAGTTCCTGTAGAAAATAATTTTGATTCTTTTTAATAAATCACCTATTAGGGCAGAATGTCTAAATATTGTTTGGCGTTATTCATATCGTTCCCGCAAGCACTATGAAGACGGAACTGAAGTAATACTTGTGGACGAGCAAACATTAGTTCCATGGTTGTACCGCAAATAGAACGAGAGGACACCTTGAAGTATGACACAATAAGAATTCCCCTATGCCACGTAATTTGCTGAGTATAGATTTGATGTTGATGATATTAAGTAAATTAAGGAAAATGATACCTCTTGCGTGACCAAAGTTTCCACTACGTGTAGCCGAGACCCCTGTTAGCACGGCTACCAGAGAGGGCTGCAGAAGGCGGTTGCAGTGTTATTGCAGCGAATAGCAGCGAAAAGCCAAGGGCGAGCGGCGAAGCAGTATTTTTAAACGACCGCGTCACGAGCCGGCATTCTAACAAACTGTGAGGACTCGCAGTTCCCATCCCAGCATAATCCATAAAGCGCTGTTGCAGTTGTTCTTCTTGTAGTCGTCTCCTCGCTGTTTCGCTGTCTTCGGTCTTCGATGCGATGATCAATTTTCCTGCTTTCTTTCTCACTTTCGGAACAGTTTTGCAAAATATTCTGCGAAATTTTTTTATAAAACTGGTGTGACAAGAGACGGCGCGAAGTGTTGGAAGTGAAGCACGGGAAATTTTTCTATCTGCCTAATTCCAGTTCGTTAACATTAGAGATATAAAATGGATAAATAGAATTATTTTCTGCGTGGTTCAAAAATTGGTTCTGCACGCTCTCTCGGATGTGTTTCTTGTGATTATTTCCTTAGAATATCCCTGAAAATCGTAATAGTTACTTCAGACAAATGATTCCGGTTCTAGCAACACGCCTCTGTTCGCAAGATTTAAAGACATACTTTGTTAGAATTTGACGTTCCTCTTTCCGCAGATGGAATTCTATACGCTGACGCTTGCGGTTACTAGTAAATTAACATGGCTGGTATACAAAATTGCTTGTATTCTACATCAGGATAGCTGATGAAATCTCGTTCATTTTCAAGAGACAGAACTCAAACGTGACGACGAGTAATCTAACACTGGAATCTAAAATAAAGTCATAAGAAAAAGTTACACCACAAATACGCGTAATGTTGCACATTATTGTTTTTGTTCATGTTGCAGAGATCTTCATTCAAAAAGATATGTTGATGTAGCTTCCCAAGCAAGGGTCTTCATTTGTGTGAGACTATTTCAACCTAAGTGCTTTTGATTACTATAATCTATTACCTGCTATTTATTATTACTATTGTTACTATTTGTGGTAGCAGCTGCAATAGTACAAGTGCTGCCAGTATTAATTTCATTAGTTCATAGTTATTATTATTTACTTACATTGTCACTTCAGAAAATCATATCATTTTAATGCTATTTGTTACACTACAATTGTTATTTCTTGGTTAACTATGACATAAGAAAAGGCACTGTATGTGTGAAACCCTGGTCCGACGTAAGAGAGGGTCTGATGGTCATAGTCAGATCGGGTTAGGTAAATAAATAAATAACCAGATCTTGGTCTCCCTTTGCTGTTTTTACCACTTGCAAGTCCCTCCATTACCAAACTGATGATTCCTTGATGCCTCTGGATGTATCCTAGCATTCGACCCCTTCCTTTAGTCAAGTTAAAAGTTGAAAAAACAGTGTCGCTCAGATGTACAAATAGGCATACTTCAGTAGTGTAGCACGATTTTCAGGCCATACAGCTAGTCAATTGGCAGAAAACTTTGGATCTGAAGTATTAAATACATGTGAAACAGAAACAAAAATTAAAATGGAATAAGCGAAAACCAACCAGAACGCGAAGTAAGGACAGGATACGACACTCTGTCCCACCATTACGTAGTATATGTGACACGTAACATGGACGACAGTAAGATTATAATGCCGAAAATGTGTCGGTCATTGTAAACAAGAGTGAGCTAACAGCATGTTAGCAGATATTACATGGCAGAGGAAGCAATGATTAGAATACAGAGATTACCCTACTATCAATGCATCGTATACTGAAGATAATACAGGATTACAAAAAATGAAAATTCTACTTCATGTATGTCAAACAAGAGTGTGAATTAATAAAATCTCTTGCTTCCAGTTGTGTCAGTTGGATAAAATGCGCGTGACGGGCCTGGAAGGCCGACAAGATTTTATTAATCATACCGCCGTGAAACCATGCTTTGATACAAGAGTACGTATTATATGTGGAAATATGGGAGTGTATACATTAAGATAGTGTGCCACAGACCTAGTGTCGTGAATACGTAACATCGACAAAATCGAGAAATACGAGGTGCATTCAAGTCCTAAGGCCTCCGATTTTTTTTTTCTAATTAACTACTCACCCGTAATCGATGAAACTGGCGTTACTTCTCGACGTAATCGCTCTGCAGACGTACACATTTTTCACAACGCTGACGCCATGATTCCATGGCAGCGGCGAAGGCTTCATTAGGAGTCTGTTTTGACCACTGGAAAATCGCTGAGGCAATAGCAGAACGGCTGGTGAATGTGCGGCCACGGAGAGTGTCTTTCATGGTTGGAAAAAGCCAAAAGTCACTAGGAGCCAGGTCAGGTGAGTAGGGAGCATGAGGAATCACTTCAAAGTTGTTATCACGAAGAAACTGTTGCGTAACGTCAGCTCGATGTGCGGGTGCGTTGTCTTGGTGAAACAGCACACGCGCAGCCCTTCCCGGACGTTTTTGTTGCAGTGCAGGAAGGAATTTGTTCTTCAAAACATTTTCGTAGGATGCACCTGTTACCGTAGTGCCCTTTGGAACGCAATGGGTAAGGATTACGCCCTCGCTGTCCCAGAACATGGACACCATCATTTTTTCAGCACTGGCGGTTACCCGAAATTTTTTTGGTGGCGGTGAATCTGTGTGCTTCCATTGAGCTGACTGGCGCTTTGTTTCTGGATTGAAAAATGGCATCCACGTCTCATCTATTGTCACAACCGATGAAAAGAAAGTCCCATTCATGCTGTCGTTGAGCGTCAACATTGCTTGGCAACATGCCACACGGGCAGCCATGTGGTCGTCCGTCAGCATTCGTGGTACCCACCTGGATGACACTTTTCGCATTTTCAGGTCGTCATGCAGGATTGTGTGCACAGAACCCACAGAAATCCCAACTCTGGAGGTGACCTGTTCAACAGTCATTCGGCGATCCCTCAAAACAATTCTCTCCACTCTCTCGATCATGTCGTCAGACCGGCTTTTGCGAGCCTGAAGTTGTTTCGGTTTGTTGTCACACGATGTTCTGCCTTCATTAAACTGTCACACCCACGAACGCACTTTCGACACATCCATAACTCCATCACCACATGTCTCCTTCAACTGTCGATGAATTTCAATTGGTTTCACACCACGCAAATCCAGAAAACGAATGATTGCACGCTGTTCAAGTAAGGAAAACGTCGCCATTTTAAGTACACTCCTGGAAATTGAAATAAGAACACCGTGAATTCATTGTCCCAGGAAGGGGAAACTTTATTGACACATTCCTGGGGTCAGATACATCACATGATCACACTGACAGAACCACAGGCACATAAACACAGGCAACAGAGCATGCACAATGTCGGCACTAGTACAGTGTATATCCACCTTTCGCATCAATGCAGGCTGCTATTCTCCCATGGAGACGATCGTAGAGATGCTGGAATTAGTCCTGTGGAACGGCTTGCCATGCCATTTCCACCTGGCGCCTCAGTTGGACCAGCGTTCGTGCTGGACGTGCAGACCGCGTGAGACGACGCTTCATCCAGTCCCAAACATGCTCAATGGGGGACAGATCCGGAGATCTTGCTGGCCAGGGTAGTTGACTTACACCTTCTAGAGCACGTTGGGTGGCACGGGATACATGCGGACGTGCATTGTCCTGTTGGAACAGCAAGTTCCCTTGCCGGTCTAGGAATGGTAGAACGATGGGTTCGATGACGGTTTGGATGTACCGTGCACTATTCAGTGTCCCCTCGACTATCACCAGTGGTGTATGGCCAGTGTAGGAGATCGCTCCCCACACCATGATGCCGGGTGTTGGCCCTGTGTGCCTCGGTCGTATGCAGTCCTGATTGTGGCGCTCACCTGCACGGCGCCAAACACGCATACGACCATCATTGGCACCAAGGCAGAAGCGACTCTCATCGCTGAAGACGACACGTCTCCATTCGTCCCTCCATTCACGCCTGTCGCGACACCACTGGAGGCGGGCTGCACGATGTTGGGGCGTGAGCGGAAGACGGCCTAACGGTGTGCGGGACCGTAGCCCAGCTTCATGGAGACGGTTGCGAATGGTCCTCGCCGATACCCCAGGAGCAACAGTGTCCCTAATTTGCTGGGAAGTGGCGGTGCGGTCCCCTACGGCACTGCGTAGGATCCTACGGTCTTGGCGTGCATCCGTGCGTCGCTGCGGTCCGGTCCCAGGTCGACGGGCACGTGCACCTTCCGCCGACCACTGGCGACAACATCGATGAACTGTGGAGACCTCACGCCCCACGTGTTGAGCAATTCGGCGGTACGTCCACCCGGCCTCCCGCATGCCCACTATACGCCCTCGCTCAAAGTCCGTCAACTGCACATACGGTTCACGTCCACGCTGTCGCGGCATGCTACCAGTGTTAAAGACTGCGATGGAGCTCCGTATGCCACGGCAAACTGGCTGACACTGACGGCGGCGGTGCACAAATGCTGCGCAGCTAGCGCTATTTGACGGCCAACACAGCGGTTCCTGGTGTGTCCGCTGTGCCGTGCGTGTGATCATTGCTTGTACAGCCCTCTCGCAGTGTCCGGAGCAAGTATGGTGGGTCTGACACACCGGTGTCAATGTGTTCTTTTTTCCATTTCCAGGAGTGTATTTAAAACAGTTCTCATTCTCGCCGCTGGCGGTAAAATTCGATCTTCCGTACGGTGCTGTCATCTCTGGGACGTATTGCCAATGAATGCGGCCTCATTTTAAAACAATGCGCATGTTTCTATCTCTTTCCATTCCGAAGAAAAAAAATCGGAGGCCTTAGAACTTGAATGCACCTCGTATATGGTAGAACCTGATATGACATATAAGGATACTCAGAGCTAACAAAAACAACATCTAGTTAATAGTATAGAATTAAGAAGAAAATGAAATCAGATACTGAAGGAAAACTGGCAACAAAACCAATACATTATTATAAGAGGTCTTGAGAGTACTATACAACAATGACTCGACTAAACATAACAGTGGAACGATTAGTACTATGATAAACAGGTTTCTGATGACATGACGTGAAATCAAGCACTGAATACGTGTAAAGAGTAAAGAAGAAACACTAAAAATACTTTGCAAACAAGGTGAATCAATATAAGGAAAGAGTAATTGTTTTTGTAGTAACCAGATTGGTCTACTACTTTTAGTATTTTTATATTTGATTTGTACGCCTATATATATATATATATATATATATATATATATATATATATATATATATATATATGTATATATATATATATATATATATAAGGGGAAAACTTTTCTTTTCGAACGTCACAAACATATCATATTACATTAATATGTAACGTTGTGTTGACACCTTTAATGCGAAAGAGAGACGATTGAGTATCCAAGCCGGGGGAATGATCCTTTCACTAGCCATTGAAGGCTAAGGGTTCTTTAAATCAAAAACCGAACAAACTGCCATGAGCTCATCAAGTTTCGACTTACTCGGATTAGTTACAAATAAGGAAAGAAAGGTATATACTGAAGCACCAAAGAAACTGTTATAGGCATGCGTATTCAATTACAGAGATAAGATAACAAATGTCTGGCGCATTTGTTACATCGGTTGCGGCTGCTACAATGGGAGGTTATCAATATTTCAGTGAGCCATGGAACAAAGCATCTCCGAGGTAGTGATGAACTGGGGATTTTCCCGTACGACCTTTTCACCAGTGTACTGTGAATATCAGGAACAAGTTAAAGCATATCACCAACATCGCTGCGGCCGGAAAAAGGTCCTGCAAGAACAGGACCAACTACGACTGAAGAGAATCGTTCAACGAGACAGGAGTGTAATCCTTCAGGAAATTGCTGCAGATTTCAATAAATGCTGGGCCATCAACATGTGTCAGCGTACGAACCATTCAAAGAAACATCATCGATATGGGCTTCGGAGCAGACGGCCCACACGTGTACCCTTGATGATTGCGCGACACAAGGCTTTACACCTCGCCTGGGCCCTTCAACACCGACATTGGACTGTTGATGACTCGTTTCTAATTGAATCGAGCGGATTGACGTGTACGGGTATGGAGATAACGTTAAAATCCATGGGCCTTGCGTGTTAGCAGGGGAGTGTTCAAGCTGGTGGAGGCTCTAATGGTGTGGGACGTGTGCAGCTGTAGTGATGTGGGACCCCCTGATACGTCTAGATACTACTCTGACAGGTGACACGTACGTAAGCATTCTGTCTGGCCACCTGCATCCATTCATGTTCATTGTGCATTCCGACGGACTTGGGCAATTCCAGCAGCCAATACGAAACCCCACACGTCCAGAACTGCTACAGAGTGGCTCCAGTATTTACATTCTTCCGAGTGTAAACATTTCCGCTGGTCACCAATCTCTCCAGACACGAACAAGCATATCTGGCACTCCTTGCAACTTGCTACTCAGAAGAGATCTCTACCCCCTCGTACTATTACGGATTTATGGATAGCCCACCAGGACTCAAAGTGTCAATTCCCTCCAGCACTACTTCAGACATTCGTCGAGTCTATGTCACGTCGTGTTGCGATACTTCTGCGTGCTTGCGGGGGCCGTACACGACATTAGGTAAGTGTACCAGTTTCTTTGGCTCTTCAGTGTAATACGGTTGACTGATACGCATCTGGTTATATTGATGCTAGAGGTTCTGTACTTACAAATCTTCCTGCATGAAGTCAATTAAGATTTTGATGCTCCAGTACTTTATATGATTAGAAGTGTTATCTTGATGTCAGTACATCGATCGTAATCTGTAAGTATTGTCAAATTCCCTTTGAAGTTTAGAGGATTGATTTTCGCATAAAGTAAATTCAGCTCATTCATGAGAGCGTCACCTTTTCATTCCACTTCGCCCAGCCCGAAAACCGACTGCTGTGCGTTGTCAACAAAGTTTCATTCGCATAGTAATTGGGCACCCGCACGCGATATTTTGTGGAACAGCCACACAAAAGGGGCCAAAGAGCCGCAACTGCGTCTCGAGCCGCGGTTTGCCGACCGCTACCGCAGACGGCTTAGGGCAAATGCAGGAATGGTTCATTTGAAAACGACGTGGCCCATTGTCTTCCCCATTCTTCCTCAATCCGACCTTGTGTTCCATCGCGAACGACCTCGTCATCCACAGGATATGAACCCTTGTGATCTTCTTCTAATGTGGCAATGACACTTCAGGCAGACGGACCAGAGCAGGGTGATAGGAGAGAGTGAGAAGAAGATGCGTCGAGAAGCACACGGGCAGAGGCTGCGCCGCTGGTGAGGCCATCACCAGGATTAGACGGCCGAAGGACGAGCCAGCGCAGCGCTGCGCGTTGCGTCTGGTGCCGCGCGGTCGGTAGCTCCAGGGGCCACGCAGAGGCGCGACGCCTGCGTGCTCACGTGGTGCAGTCCCCAGTGGCAGCGACCCACTGCTGCACTTGCAGGTATTTGTGAGGGACGATTAAAGAGTTTCCGTTCGAAGGTCGTACAGTCCACACTTGATATGCCAATCAGGCAAATTCGCCATGAACATCGAGACAAGCATCCCACCTACGCTCCAGGATGAAGATACCCATTTCGTAAGACACCGTGTGCTGCTGCGTGAAGAACTCCGTGCTTCACGTCCACGTGCGACAGGAATTTTCGACCCTTCAAAACCATTTTTAAGGGACCGAAGTCGTGATAATCGCATGGGGAGAGGTTACGAATATAGGACGGATCCTTGAGTGTCTCACACTTGTCCGTAGAGGAGGAGGCTGGCCTTTCAGATAGACCAGCGTCTTGTGCGTCGCTACACGGGACTTGGCCGATCATTCCACAGCCGTGGTCTTCGACAGATATGCTGCCCCATACACTTCCTTCATTCTCCGATGAATGTCTGCGACTCATCATAAAAGCCAGTTCAATGCGATCAGAAAAATGTTCATTGATTCGTTTAATACTAAATCAAAAACTACTCTTAGCGTTACCCCTGAGCAGCGAAGTTGCCGTGGTAGTTTCCTGTTCACTTCAGGGTGCTTTATAAATGTGTGTCCCCTTGCCTCTCACATATCGAAGTGTTTTTTCCAATTACAGTAACTGTTCAAACGTCTGACCTTCAATTTAATTACACTTATTAATACTTTCTTCGAACGACTGTGCTCAGGAGAGAAGCACAAGCGTTTCTAACGCTTTCTACTGCGTTTTTACGGTTTGTTGTCGTTTTTCGATAAATCTGATCTTTTAGATAATCCCACAGAAAAAAATCCAGAGCAGTCAAATCTGGAGACCTAAGAGGCCAAGCAGTGGGGGCACACCTACACATCCACCGACCATTGCAAAAAAAAGTGGCTCAAATGGCTCTGAGCACTATAGGACTTAACATCTGAGGTCATCAGTCCCCTAGAACTTAGAACTACTTATACCTAACTAACCTAAGGACATCACACACATCCATGCCGCAGGCAGGATTCGAACCTGTGACCGTAGCGGTCAAGCGGTTCCAGACTGAAGCACCTAGAACCGCTCGGTCACAACGGCCGGTTCCGACCTTTGCAAACACGGTCTAGTACATCCCTTGCAATTGAGTAATGTACTGGGCAATCGTCATACTGTAATCACATACATTGTCGAACGTCCAAGACAACATCCTCAAGTATTACTGATAGTTGCTGGACTAAAAAATGTCCATATTTGATCCCTTTCAAAGTGCCGCCAATAAAACAACAACAACCAACGAGTTTGTTCGCTATGAGCCCACACCAAACGTTCCCTGGCCAATGACGTTGAAGTTCAACTTGACGTAACCTGTGGGGATTTTCTGCACTCGAGTAAAGCATGGTATGCCGATTAGCGCTGCAGTGGTTTGTGAATGTAAACTCATCGTAAAATAGTACTCTGGCAAAGAAATCAGGGTTAATCTAAATTTGTTGAAGTGCCGATTCACAAAATGGTATTCGATTGTGGAAAGCATCGCCATGAAGTTCTTGATGCAGTGATATGTGATACGCATGATACAACGATGCAATATGTTGACAATACTACCTACGGAAATTCATCAGTGGGGTGCTGGTACAGTTATTTCATTGCCTTCTCCTGTAACGGTTTTTCTTTGTTCCCTTTTTGCGGTGTTTAAGCTGACACCAGACATGAACAAAAGTGAGATCTGAGCTCACTGCACTGCCTTTAATCACAGGTCATAGTTCGCTACATAGCCATAGTATCCCGTCGAGCAGTCCCCTTTCCGTTTAATCAAAGGAATTCTATTGAGAATGGGGTTTCCCATTGAAACTTGTGAAAGAATTGCCCGCCCTGTCGCTGCAGAGTGCGGGTAGTAGGGGGTTAATTCAAGTGTGATCGGATAGCAGTTTGAAACATACGATTTTCTACCCATTCTGATTTTTCCGATTAAAGCGCCATTTGTCGTGGAACGAGAAAAAAATGTTTTAGAGAGAACTTTCGTATTTATTCCGTAGAATCTGAATCTCAATAAAAACTGTGGTTCTCATTTAAGACTTCAAAGCTGCCCCCACCTCAGACACGGGGTAAGGTAGGGGGATCGAGTTTGGCATCATTGGATGTCCCCCACCGACACGAATTAGAAACTGCTAGGATCCGATATATAGTTTTCGGGATATTTCATTGTCTTCAGGTAAATTGAACACTTTGCAAACGCTGCAGCAGCGCCCTGAAAAGTAAATCCCGTTGTGGCCCCGTATAGTAGAACGAGACTCTTAAAAAGCTTTTAGTACTTCATCGACAATACTCCGTACAGTAGCACATAGATACATTTATACAAAATTTACGAATTTTTGTGTGGCACAATGAAGGACGTAGTCCCAGAAATAAAGTAAACTAGTTTCAATACGCCAGTTCTGACCAAGGTTTTCGGGAGGTTTCCTCGCTTCACAGGCACATATCAGAACTGGTTGGCCCTTCCCATTTATGCCTAAATGGGAAGCCCTTCTACCTCATTTGTGAGGGATGATATTGGCCGAAGAGAATCACGACTCTGTAATCTAAAACAGCCCACTCTACGTCTTGGTGCGAAGGAAGAAAAGTGAAAAAGAGAATCTTCAGCATCATCACCTCTTACTGCTTATATATTCTGCACATGATGCGAAAGTGTTCACGTAAACGTATACAATGCACCTACACGTGCATTAGGCTTTCATAACTTTTCTTCTGTGACACACTTCCCCAGAAGAAAATTAAAAATAGTCCCCCTCTCCCCCCAGTCTGAGTACGGTTTTCGGGAGGTTCCCCTTGATTGTGATGCACATGCTGGGTCAGGAAGTACCCTCGCAATTGTTCCCAGTTGTGACTCTCTTTGCCTGACTACCAGCGTGTCTACAAAATTTTAATGTTTGTGTAGGGTAGTGGTACCCAACGTCTCTCTCACCGTTACCGCCGGCCGGGGTGGCCGAGCGGTTCTAGGCGATACAGTCTGGAACCGCGCTACCACTACGGTCGCAGGTTCGAATTCTACCTCGGGCATGGATGTGTGTGATGTCCTTAGGTTAGTTAGGTTTAAGTAGTTCTAAGTTCTAGGGGACTGATGACCTCAGAAGTTAAGTCCCATAGTGCTCAGAGCTATTTGACCGTTACCCCTTACAGCAATCAGATGCCAGCCGCTGTAGCCGAGCGGTTCTAGGCGCTTCAGTCCGGAACCACGCAGCTGCTACGGTCGCAGGTTGGAATCCTGCCTCGGGCATGGATGTGTGTAATGTCCTTAGGTTAGTTAGGTTTAAGTAGCTCTAAGTTCTAGGGGACTGATGAGCTCAGAAGTTAGGTCACACGGTGCTCTGAGCCATTT
Organism: Schistocerca piceifrons; assembly: GCF_021461385.2. Classification (NCBI taxonomy): domain Eukaryota; kingdom Metazoa; phylum Arthropoda; class Insecta; order Orthoptera; family Acrididae; genus Schistocerca; species Schistocerca piceifrons. The sequence goes on from NC_060140.1 coordinate 754,027,153, forward strand.
GAACCATCTGAGCAATCAGATATAAGGCTGTTATCCGCTGGCCCCCTCCCCGCCCCTTCCCCCGTCACCACACCACCACCACCGACATGAGTTGTGCTTCAATTCCATTTAGCTCCTTGTCCTTGTCCTGGTTCTTTCACATCTATAAATCTTGAATGCCATGATCTTTTCCCATGTGCAGTGTTCGGGTTGTGTGTGTGAGTTTGAATGAATGATGTAGCAATTCTTTGTATACTTCGAGTGCTACTTACAGCTTCTTCTCATAAGTGAAAGCTAACTATCCACAGGGAGGGTAGCCATTGTTGCAAAACATGCTTCCTTTGCACCAGTCCTGACTCTAGCGACAATCGTTTCACACACATCCTGCTCCCCAAGTTTAAAATCAACCAAAATACTTACTTTTGGTATATCACTTGATTGCTGGGCACCTTATCACTGAACTAAGGTGTTTTGTTTCTGACCCCTTCCAATAATAAATAATAATAATTATTAATAATACTGTGTGCAGCACTACGGTAACGATTATGTAATTACTATTGTGTTGTACTGTTAATTAATTCTTTTGTCCGTTTAAAAATTAGTAATGAAGCATTTCTGGTTCATTGCAGGAGCTACCTACAAGATAGAGAAGAAATTGTCGTGAGATATTTAGCATTTGGTAGGCTTCTTAGTGTTATTGTCACAGATCCGCTTCTGCCCATTAAGTTAGCCCTGTCATTCTGTGTCGGAATTAACTGATATTTTCCCTAGGTTTAAAGTGGCCATTTATTCCTCTGAACACTGAGGTGTGCACGGAGAGCAGATCTCAGTGGTGCAGTTGGCCTGTTCTTGCTCAGTGAGTGCGTCTGATTATAAGATTTTTATTACGTGAGTTTTATAACCTGTATATGAAATGTATTCGCAGTTGCATAGTTCCCTCTTGACCCGAGCGGTCCCCTTAACCGCTTTAGCTATTCGTCCACGAATCACTGCCAGCCCAAACTGACATGTGTCGTCGTTCCTTAGTCACAACCTGTACTCCTACACACATGATGCAATTCCCTGTCAGAGGAGGACGTTTCAATTGAAAGCCGCTGCATGGTATCGACGGATAAATACGATACTGCGGTGCCTGTGTTGTCAAGAAGAACGATGTAGTGTTCTTTCGGACATGCATGCAGGGCACACAGGTCCTGCAATATGGCATTTATCCGCCGATACCAGACAGGTGTTTTCAATTAAAATGTCCTCCCCTGTAGAGGAATTATATAATTCGTGTGCGAGTACAGGTTGTGACGCAGGAACGACGACGTATGTCGGTTTGGGCCTTCTCGTAAGTCGTACACGTATAGCCAAAGAGGTTAAGGCGACCGCTAGTGTAAACCGAGCACAAATTTTTGCTGTTGTTATTCCCTTATACAGCTGACAGTAGTTCGTATTCGAAACTGCGAATACATTTCATGTATTTCATAACAGCTGTAATCGCCGTAGTGGCTGTTCCTTCGCACATGACCGAGCGAGGTGGCGCAGTGGTTAGACACTGGACTCGCATTCGGGAGGATGACGGTTCAATCCCGCGTCCGGCCATCCTGATTTTTGTTTTCCGTGATTTCCCTAAATCACTCCAGGCAAATGCCGGGATGGTTCCTCTGAAAGGGCACGGCCGACTTCCTTCCCCATCCTTCCCTAATCCGATGAGACCGATGACCACGCTGTGTGGTCTCCTTCCCCAAAAACAAGCAACCAACCTTCGCACATGGATGCATTTCCGACAGAACATTGCAGTGTTCTTCTAAACGACATAGGCACTACAATATCGTATTATAACTTGTCCTAGCCGATGCTGTTCCTTTTGCTTCATTCTGTTCGAGTAGACTTCCGTCTTCAGCATTGTTTTTTATAAGTTTCGCCCTAGCTGTATTTGTCTTGTATCAGATTTTCCAGGACTCGCTGCTTTATTACTCAAAAATTGCCGTGAGATATATGCACTGTTATGTTAACTTCTTCTTTTTCTTATCTACTGGGCTTAAATTATTTATCAGTGTTGCGAAAGTCTGTTTTAAATATATTTCTGGGCACGTGCAACGTAGTGCGTAATCCTGTGAAATTTCGAAGACATGCCCATTTTTGTAGAACAGTTGTTGTCTGCTGTTATATGTGTTCTGTTTATATGTTTTAGAAGCACCAGAGACTGAACTGATTGGCCAGCGTCCTGTAGAATGACTCGTCAGGTACTGTGAATTAGTATCCGGTTTAATCCCTATGAACACTAGGTTGACTGCAAAATGAAGCTAAAAGGACACTTACTTGCATTTATAACTGCATTGTAAACTTTTGGGCAACCATCTGTATTTTAACGCCGCATCTCCTGAACAATATTTCTTGCAGTGATACAATTTCGTTGGCATATTCAGCGGCATATGTGGATACTGTTTGGGAAATGTGTTGCGAATAGAGTTAGTAGCAAAGAAGTAAGAAGTTTAAACGTCGTGCGTGATGCGGCAGTTTTTTTACACATCCCAGTGTTTATGACATCGTATCTACTGAACTATGTGTCGTACAGTGATATTGTTTTTCAGGTACATTTAGTGATAAATGTGAATGCTGTCTGAAAAATGTTTCGTGAATATTGTATGCACAATGTGTCACGAATATTGTTAGTATCGAAGAAGTAACAAATTAATACGTCATGCCTGACGTGGCAGTTTAGTGACATGAACATGGAAACTGTAGTAAACGATAAAATTTCTCCTTGCAACATTTTGAAGGAGATTTCAGCGAGAAAAAGTTTCCTAAGTGTTCGAAATTATTTGTAAAGATTTTGCATGTCACTTGGTGTTCTCGTTCTAAAATGATGAACAAGTGTGTGTGTTTGCACGTCGAGGGGTCCACTTCTTTTCATCCCCCACCTCTTTGAGAGGTAGGTGGTTCTTTCCCCACAGCGATTCTTTCCAGACCGTGAGTCTCATGTGTCCCAAATTTGGTAGAAATTGGTTCAGTGGTTTAGGAGTGGCTGGGGATCATTTACATACATTTTTATAATATGTGTGGAATAATGGGCTCTTTTGCAATGTATCTGCATGTATTTAATCTTTCACAAACTATCTATCAGACCATAAAGACCTGTTAAATTTGTAAACCAAAACGGCGTCACCTAATGTGAGCACGCATCCATTTTTGTGGGTGTGGCACCTTTTCTAACCAAATACTGCATAAAGGCTTAACTAACCATGGAACAAAGCAGCAGTTTAAATAAGTACCGACTTAGTAGAAAAATAATTCATTTATTTAACATTAAACCAAACTAGAGGAAAAAAATGGTAACAACAAAAAATAAACGATGTAGGGTAATGAAATTTGGGGAATACATTTGACTAGGTAATATTTGTAAGCGATTAGCATTACAAAATCACAGATTAACGTAAGCGTGAGATAAGCTACTGCAAATGTGAAACGATGGTACATTAATAACCACTGTAACGGCCAGAATGTTGCATATAACCATACAAACGTGCATACATTGTGTTGCACAGGCGCCGCATGTCACTTTGTAGGATGGAGTTCCATGCCAGTTGCACTTGGTCGGTCTAAACAGGGACAGTCAATGCTGTTAGGGGATGAGGCTGTAGTTGTTCTATAATAATGTCGCATATGTGCTCGATTGGAGACAGATCTGGTGGTCAGTCCGGCTAGAGCAACAAATAGACACTCTGTAGAGCATGTTGGGTTACAACAGCGGTTTGTGAAATAGCGTAATCCTGTTGGAGAACACCCCCCCCTGGAATGCTGTTCATGATAGGCAGCATAACAGATTGAAACATCAAACTGACGTACAATTTTGCAGTCAGGCTGCGTGGGATACTTCGGAAGTGTCCCCGCTGTCATAGTAAATGGCACCCCACACCATAACCCAGGAGTAGGGGTCCAGTGTGTCTAGCATGCAGACAGGTTGGTTACATGCCCACAACTAGCTTCCCCCTAACCACGACACGGCTGTCACCGGCACCGAGGCAGAACCACCATTCATCAGAAAACACAAAAGACCTGCACCCTGTCCTCCAACGAGCTCTCGCTGAAGTCGCAAATGGCGGTGGTTTGGGGTCATTGGAATGCATGCTACGGAGCTTCTTGTCGGAGCTGTCCTTGAAGTAACCGATAATTTATAGTTTGTTGTGTCACTGTGGTGTCAACTGCTTCTTAGATTGGTTTTGCAGGTGCAGTACGATGCGCCAGTCATACGCCAAACGCGACGGTCTTCCCTCTCGTTAGTGTCACGTGGCCATCCTGAGCGTGATATTTTTGAGACCGTACATTCTCGTGACCACCGCTGCCAGCAATGATCTACAGAGGTTACATTTTTGCCAAGACTTTTTGCACTATCGTAGGAGGAACATCCAGCTTCTCGTAACCCTATTACACGCCCTCATACGAACGAAGTGAGGTGTTGATAATGGCGTCATTGTCGCCTTAAAGGCGTTGTTGACGGACATCAACTCACCACGTCCAGTCTCACAGATAACTAACTCTCACGACCGTTACAGCATGTATTAAAAGCAAACCTGATTTGCATCCTCGTAGTGGCTCTACCAGCGTCACTTCTATCCGACTGGCGCGAAATTTGTATGGACATCATCTTTCAGTTGTAGAAGCACTACTACCAGCTTTTGTTTACGTCGTACAACACCTTCTTGGTGTAGCGCTGTTTTCTGCCAGTGTATGTACTGCATATCCGACCCTCAGTCTAACTGAGAAACATGATGACAATTAGTTATGTAGAATGTGTCGTAACGGAGGTTGTAAGATGTCCACTTTCGCGGAAACGTCTTTTCAGTCGCGTACGTGCGCACTATATATAGAGTAGAGATGGGCGAACTCGTTCATCCTTGGGAACTAGTTCACTACTGATCGTTCTTTTTTGGGAACCATTCATTTGTGCTTGGTATATGGTTCTTATGAAAAACTGAAAACTAGTAGTGTAGGTGACTGAAGGATGGAGGGCACTTTCCTACCACCTGGAGTACAGAGTTTTTATTCATAACAGAATTCTTATACACTTTTAGAAGTAATTTCTGTGATTCTGCAGAACCTCTCGTTTAGCCAACCGTAGCCTTGTGTGATGATTGCAGGGAAATAATATAGGGTGGCGCGCGGAAAACCGGCCCCGAGTACGGACTGTTCGCCAATTACGGACGATGTGTTGCCAGTTACGAGCAGATACAACAAACAGACAAACATGTAATAATTAGATAGTGAAGAAATAACAAACTAATGCTAGCAACAACTGCGAAACAATCGATGACGATGTGTAGAGAGCTGGAGAAGGGAACATGAAAATCTCACGCGACGCGCATGGGCTATAGCTCATGTAGTCTTGTAAACCTGTTGGTGGCTGTTTCCCAACTTAATAGACCACAAGTGTCTTGTATAAAATTCTTCGTTTCGACTTCCACTACATAGCTATGCTACGCTGTAAACAATAATCGTTTATGCCCTATATACAGGGTGAGTCACCTAACATTACCGCTGGATATATTTCGTAAACCTCATCAAATACTGACGAATCGATTCCACAGACCGAACGTGAGGAGAGAGGCTAGTGTAATTGGTTAATACAAACAATAAAAAACTGCACGGAAGTGTGTTTTTTAACACAAACCTACGTTTTTTTTAAATGGAACCCCGTTAGTCTTGTTAGCACACCTGAACATATAAACAAATACGTAATCAGTGCCGTTTGTTGCATTGTAAAATGTTAATTACATCCGGAGATATTGTAACCTAAAGTTGACGCTTGAGTACCACTCCTCCGCTGTTCGATCGTGTGTATCGGAGAGCACCGAATTACATAGGGATCCAAAGGCAACGGTGATGGACCTTAGGTACAGAAGAGACTGGAAGAGCACATTACGTCTACAAGCTAAAACCTTTTTATTGGTCTTTTTCACTGACGCACATGTACATTACCATGAGGGGTGAGGTACACGCACGCACGTGTTTTCCGTTTTCGATTACGGAATGGAATAGAGTGTGTCCCGACATGTCAGGCCAATAGATGTTCAATGTGGCGGCAATCATTTGCTGCACACAATTGCAATCTCTGGCGTAATGAATGTCGTAGACGCCGCAGTACATCTGGTGTAATGTCGCCGCAGGCTGCCACAATACGTTGTTTCATACCCTCTGGGGTTGTAGGCACATCACGGTACACATTCTCCTTTAACGTACCCCACAGAGAGAAGTCCCTGCAGATGCTGCTCGCCGACCGTGGCCTGTGTTTGTTACAACACGCAACTGAACGTCGGAGGTTTCAATCGTCAACTTTAGGTTACAATATCTCCGGATGTAATTAACATTTTACAATGCAACGAACGGCACTGATTACGTATTTGTTTATATGTTCAGATGTGCTAACAAAACTAACATGGTTCCATTTGAAAAAACGTAGGTTTGTGTTAAAAAACATACTTCCGTGCATTTTTGTATGGTTTGTATTAAACAATTACACTAGCCCCTCTCCTCACGTTCGGTCTGTGGAATCGTTTCGTCAGTATTTGATGGGGTTTACGAAATATATCCAGCGATAACGGTAGGTGACTCACCCTGTATACTTCACGTTGTCTCTGAGTTCGTATGGGAAGTAGAGACTTCATGGAAGCACAAAATAAAATGTGGTTTTCCCATACTTGCGTCACACGCTTAGTAAAAATTAGGTTTTTACGTTGCATTATTAAATTTAATGCAGCAATAATAATAATAATTAAATTCGCAGTAATAAAGTTTTTGGTTTGAAAGCTCCTTGTGAACAAATGCTTTTGAGATAATAAGTAAATACGATTTTATGGCAATCTATGTCTTTTCAAATGAAGAGGCACCGGTTTTCCTACTAAGCCAAAATGACTCACAACCCACTTTTTTTTCAAATAAACGAAACTAGCAGGTAATGCAAATTGGAAACAACCAAACTTAAAAATGATTAGAGCCTTCCTAAATGTAATGTTTTGTATATGAAAGATACACGAAAATCGTTTTATGTGAGTTTTCGTACACTAAAAATTAAGCAAATTATTGAAAGTTAGCTGCTAAATCAAGTCGATGAAACCAAAAAATATATGAATAACAAAACAACTTTTCTGCTGTTCATAGATATAATGAAGTGAGCTGATATGCCCTTTTGTTACCTGAAAAGACGTACCTATTGCATACAACGTAATTTTTATGTAATTTACGTAACTATAAAATTCTTTTTGATTACCGGTCGTGGACGCTGAATAGCCAGAACCAAGTGCAAGAACAGATTGTAACACATGTAACATAGGCGAGCGCAGTGAACTAAACGAGCAACTGGATACTGAACTAACTAGGAGCAGTCGGCAGTGGAACTGAGACAGGTGGTCATGCGAAGAACGACAAGTGCAGCCGAGGGAGACCGAGACTGAAACGAGCACGCGATCGAGGCTGGAACGAGAACTGCCGAAGTGACCGCCGCGACCGAAGTGAACTAGTGAACTATGAACCGATCGTTCCTCGTTCCCGGGAACTATAAGTAGACCGCCGCGACCGAAGTGAACTATGAACCGATCGTTCCTCGTTCCCGGGAACTATAAGTAGACCGCCGCGACCGAAGTGACGTATGAACCGATCGTTCCTCGTTCCCGGGAACTATAAGTAGACCGCCGCGACCAAAGTGAACTATGAACCGATAGTTCCTTGGAATTCATTTCTCGGTCCTTTTGTTCATCTTGATGAACCGTTCCTTTGCACCCGTTCATTCGCGAACTATCCATCTCTAATATAGAGTGTTTCCGTAAGAGTGTGCAAAAATTTAACAGTTCTTAGAGGCGACTCCACTGGACAATTTGAGGTAGGGATGGGGTTGGAGAAGCCAGTTTAATGAGATAATAGGAATAAAATCACATTACTGTGTACTTTTGTATTTATATTGTCTTACTGCAAATACTGTCACTGACACAATGAACGTACCATTTGTATTGTTTCTGACAAAATATGCTGAAACTGACTGCCATCAACCTGAACGTAAGGATGACATCAGCGAACGAGATTCTGAAGCATCCTGAGAAATAAAATATCCCTGGTGTGTTTGAATATATCACAGGCAGCTACAATTCTGGCAACTAATTCTATCTCCGTATCCATTGGGGTCCCATACACAAGTGACCTTAGATATCCCCTTAGGAAATAATCAGGGCCATTCTCGTCAGGTGACGTCGCACTCCATGGAACAGAGCCTCCCCTTCCAATTCAGCGATCAGGAAATACTGTACCGGTACTGCTTCGTCGCACTGTACTGTACGTCTCAGAATATCACTGAGTAATGAATGGGTCTGCCGATGATTCATAACATGTTCTGTCATGAGACGATGTAAATATCATACAGTAGAACCACCTTATGTACAAAGCCTGCATAATGACTTTCTGGTAATCGGGGTCATCCTCTTTCTTTCCTCGCAGGAAATAAAAATTATACAAATAAATAAACAGCACAGCACGTGTAAACTTGTACGCATGTTTGTTGTAAATAAGCTGGAAAACAGTAATCCTAGACAAAGCGGTAGATAATTTTACTACCATATTCCTTAAGCTGGTTTCTCCGATCCCCAGTTACCTATCTCAAATTGTTCAGTGGAGCATCCTCTATGTCCAGTTACGTTTTTGCACTCTCTTACGGAAACACACTGTATAAGTCATTCGTTAACTCAAAGATCATTCGACCCCAGCCGAACGTGCCTGTTAGAGTGATATGTCTTTGCAAAAGAATCGACAGCTATCTCTGAGGGACATAAACAAGCTTCTACCAGAGGTGGCAAATCAGAGTGCCACGCGCGTATTTTTCGCTTTCGTCGCCTAGTGGAACTCCGCAAAAGCGCTCTCGTCTTTGCCAAGACATCGAACGGACGTGAATAAGACCCTTGTCTTCTGTCTTGGAGACGGGAGCGTTCAACTAACAACTTTCAGCACTAAAGTGAGTTCGCAAGAAACGACGTGTTTCTCGGTCGCATTTACGTCTTTGGAATTTCCGCTTGCTTTAAGGTTATGCAAAATTTTGTTCCTTTTAGCATTGGGTTTTGAATTCGAACTTGTCGTGAGCAACGTTACGTTTTCGTTCTCTCTTGTGATCTCAACTGAACACCTGGTGGTCGGGATCTATTTCTAATTTAGCTGTCCGTGAATTCAAGCGACTCACAGTTTCTCTTACTCGCAGTATCAGATTTCGGAAGCTTGTAATCTTCATTTAAATTTTCTTTATGCTGCCATGTCCACAACGAATATTAAACGGCTATATCTGAATGTGGTCTTTTTCAAATACTATACTGCAAGGTTTATAGTTTAAAGTAGCAACCAGTCACAATTATGGTTTAAAAATTATTGAAATCAAGTTATAACAGTCCTTTCTTTTTTATTAGAAATCCACCTTAAGATGGCTGTTACAGGTTTCCTTGCTTTTGTAGTTTTTATGGGTTTCGTGCTCTAAAATAAACGAAAAGTTTTTAGTTCAAAATTCAGTACATTTATGACAGATGCTCTTTTGCCAGTTCTGTTTTTCACAGATATATCCACGAAATGTTTTTAAAGTTAGTAAATCTAGAAAACTTACGTAAATGTATATTTCTGTGCTATATTAGTCGTTTATTTGTGTTACGTGTTTGAAGATAAGAGATTTTTGTATGTGCAGTACGTGAGTGCTGTTGAATTCACTGGAAACTCGTAGAACACACATCATTCTATATTTTATTGCAGCACACAGAGAATTTACAAAATGTGCCTAGCTTCAAACAAATAACAAGAACAGTAGGTTCAGCGATGTTAGAGAAGTATAACTAAAGCTTTGAAGTTACCGTGATAAAAAAATCGTGTTTTAATCCTCCAATTAATCTTATCCATTCGTATATCAACCTTTTGCTGTTTGATTTCACCATATGATCGTAGTATTTAAATGTTGACTCCCTAGGTGGATTGATCTCACGGTAATCTACATGTCATTTCAAGCCAGAGATGACGGTTCCAAGTTCACTACATTTTGACGCCCAACGTGGGGCTTCGATTTGATTTTATTTTCACCTTTGTCCTAGTGTGGGGACTACTAAATTTTCAGACACGTCTCAGGAAGAATTAAATTCCGATAGCTTGATTGGATTACGCTAATCTCATTGTTTCTGATGTCAGGTGCACGGATGGTGCGTTTTTGAGTGCTGAGAGCGCTTTAGGTGAGCAACATGAGGCAGACAAGCGGGTTTAGAACGTTTAGTCTGTTGTAGTCAACATCCTGTTTCTCGTTTACATTGTTCTGTTCATCGCTAAGATCGTAAATATCAACGTTGTATTGTCTGTCTCAACACGTTCTGTGGAGTATTTTTGGTTTTCAGTTACATTTTACGCATGGAAACCGACACTCCAAATGAAAAGAATTAGGGAAGGCAGTGAGGAAGCGCATGACATGTCTGTGGGTACTAGTCAAAATCAGAGGACACAGGACACGAGCAGGCCGAGTGAGGAAAGTTTGGGAGAGAGTGATGAAACATCAGGCACGTCCATCGGGAGAGTCCGCTAGAAGTACGACAGGCTAGCCGAGGAATGTTCGGGGTTGAGAGAGCAAACACAAGACACGTCTGTGAGGAATACTGATTAGATTCTCGCGAGATTAGAAAACAGCATACTTCACTTAACCAGCATGAGGGAGAGGAATAAAATATAATTCGAAAGATTGGATGCCGAGATAAGCTTTCAAGTCAGAAGATTGATGGGCAAATCGGTGAAGGAGGCACCAATTGGGGACCAAGACCAACGAGACGGTTCCCGGGTTCGATTCCCGGCGGGGTCAGGGGTTTTCTCTGCCTCGTGATGACTGGGTGTTGTGTGATGTCCTTAGGTTAGTTAGGTTTAATTAGTGCTAAGTTCTAGGGGACTGGTGACCGTAGATGTTAAGTCCCATAGTGCTCAGAGCCATTTGAACCATTTTCAACCAACGAGACAGGGACGAAGACCAGCAGCCCGGACGAAGTGAGAAAAGCGTGTGAGGTGAAGGCTGACAACCTAGAAACGCGTGTACAAGAAGACATCTGACATCTCCGTGAAGATGGATGAAGAAAGTAAATCGTCCAAGGAGACAAAAACAATACAGTCAGTTCTCGAGCAACAAGTGTCTGCAATACAATGAGATGTCCTGGTAACAGAGGTCACGCCAGTGAATTTGCAGGCTGTATTCCAGACGCACGTGGTGGACATATCACTCCCGAAGTTTGGTCAAAAGTGCAGTATCCACGCGAGGGTACGCCTAAAGAATTTAGATGAGTATCCGCGTGAGAAAGGAATGGTGGTACGCAACGCTTTACTTGTGCAGCAACGCTCGATCAGGAGGAGGCTGCGTTGTATGACCTAACAGTTTGCGAGAACAGTAGTTACAAGAATTACGGCTCCAAATTTCTGGCAACGTACGGGAACCTGGCCCCAAAAGCAAGTGCAAAAATTATCATAAATCGGTGACAGTATGCGCCATAGTCACGTCAATCCATGGCAACATACGCTAGTCAGCTGACGTAGAAGTTTCCCGACTGCGGTAACGCTTCACGTAAAAACTGGAGAAAAGAACGTTTCGGCCACGGTTGCAATGGCCTTCTCCTGTGTCTACTGGTGTGTTTTATCTGTGCAAAGTTACTTACATTTTGTCACTACTTCTCACTGAGCGTGACACTGCGATACTATTTTTAAAAAGTGTGGTGTCACCGCCAGACACCACACTTGCTAGGTGGTAGCCTTTAAATCGGTCGCTGTCCGTTAGTATACGTCGGACCCGCGTGTCGTCACTATCAGTGATTGCAGACCGAGCGCCGCCACACGGCAGGTCTAGTCTACAGAGACTCCCTAGCATTCACCCAGTTGTACAGCCGACTTTGCTAGCGATGGTTCACTGTCTACATACGCTCTCATTTGCCGAGACGACAGTTTAGCATAGCCTTCAGCTACGTCATTTGCTACGACCTAGCAAGGCGCCAAATTCAGTTACTAGACGTCATATCTCAAGAATGTATTCTGAACATAATATTGTGAATCATGTACCGACAAGAGCGACGTTCATCATTAATGGACTAAAGTTAAGTTTCAAACCAATTACGTCCACTTTCTGAATGCTAATTGCTTGTCATGTTCCAGACCTCACGTCAGTATAGTCCTTCCCTCCTCACACCAGCCTGCGTGAGCCAAAACGCGTGCATTTCGGCCTCCACTCGTAACACGGTGATGCTCTTCTGCCAACACAACCAAAAGATCGTTGTTATAATTGGCCCCTTAAGCAGGAAACTTAGTGTAATTGGTTACTACAATGGAGGGAATGGGAACCTGCTCTTATCTATTGCTTCTTGCAACATTTCTCATGACTGGTGGTCATCAGCAGGTCACCTCGAGGCACGGGCTCCTGCTTTCCTCCTGGCAGACGCAGGGCGCGCCGCGACAGTTACTCTCCGGTAGCGCTTCCGTCGCGTGTTGTCGGGCTGGCAGCCAGGTTGGGCACGCCACCCTCTCTATTCAAGTTGTTGGAACGTTTTAATATTTAGATGGCTTCTCTGATCTTTCGTTTTACCAAACCCGGCTCTTTCATATCTCATTTCCTTGTCGCAGTCTTGCTAGTGTTCAGCCACTGCGCATTTGCTGTGTTGCTCTAGCGCAGGGCTTAACTACTGGCCGGTTTTGAGCGCGAGTACTCGCGTCTGCTCAGGCACGTGCTCGTGAGCAGGTGCAAGGTCGCGGAGTAGGGAGGGAGGGGAGGGAGGGGAAATGCGCGCGCACGTTTGAATGTGATCTCGCGTTCTTAGCAGATTTAACTAGCCATCTGAATGCTTTGAACATTTCACTACAAGGTAAAGATCTGCCAATTACTCATTTCGTAGATCGAATACGAGCTTTTAAAATGAAATTGACACTTTGGGTGAGTCAGCTGGAAACAGCAAACCTAGCTCATTTTCCTAAATTATCATCCATGCAAGATGTTCACAAAGACTGTGAACGTTATTCACATAGTTTAGTTGATCAGCCCTTTCAAGATCAGACAGCAATAGACAGTGATTTTGATCTGTTCTCTCCATATTCAGCGAATATTTAAGAGATTCGTCCTGAGCTGCAGCAAGAAATTATTGACCTGCAGTGGGACAGAGAATACAGAGACAAATTTCGGAACAAGAAAAACATTTTGGGACTTCAGACACTTCCCTCAGGACAGATTTCCTCGTTTGCACAAATTGGCGGCTACAATAATATCAGTGGTCGGTTCCACGTATGTTTGTGAACAACTGTCCTCTGCAATGAAATGTAACAAGACGCGCCTGAGAAACGCATTGTCTGATCGAAATTTAAACTGCACGCTGCGCCTAAATTGCACAAGAACAATTACTCCGAACATAGACGCAATTGTAAAGGGCAAAAAGTACAAGATAACTGAGAATCCCACACTTCAGTGACACCTTTTATCGTGTAACAGTTCACAAATTAACGCGAATGTAGAGGCATACACTAAGCTAATAAAATTATGTGGCATGTGTACATTCTCCTTTATTTGTTTCATTTGTCGCAGTAATAATTCGTGAGTGATATCCCCGCAGGTGGCCGCGGATTTACATTGACTGACGGCAGCTGTTGTGTGCCCCACGTGACTTGCCCCACTCTCAGCTCTGGTCCGGTAGTGGGGGTAGCGTGCTCGCGCTGCTCCGTGCTCGCGCCTTGCAGCTCACAGCTTGCTCCGCGAGCACGTATGTTGTGAAGCCCTGCTCTAGCGTCTAGACGAATGTTTAGCGCTCGTGTTCCCGTATGCGAGTTTCATGGGCCTGCCGATCTCAACGATGTATACTTTTCCACACTGACACTCCACATTGTACGCATCTGCAGTGTGTATGGAATCTACCATGTCCTACGTGGAGCCCAGCACATCGTGGATCTTGCGGCTGCTGTAGAAGACAGATGGACACCAATCCGTAGAAGGTGTTTACCAATCCGGTCAGTGGCAGTTTTCACATAGGGTAATGACGCTGTTGATGTCTAACTTATCTTGCTTTCTTTTTTTTCGTTACCATCCTTCTCAGTTCATATGCTACGTTTTGAGCGTAAGTTAGACGAAGCGCATGGATAGCCAAAGAACGGATAACAGAGATCTTCTGCGCTGGGTGGTAGTTGGATTTGGCGTGCAAATACATGCCGTATATAGAGACTTCCGACACTGTAGTGACTTAGTGTTGCCTCCGTTTGTAGTTCCGGTGGGAGACTTGAACGACAAAATGACAGATGAGGAATGGTGTAGCGCCATGTCTTTGAACGACATTGAAGAGCACAAGAAACAAATGACGGCACACGCTAGCGCAAGAGTGAAAGGCAGAATGGGTCCAATAACGAACGAAGGAGTGAGGAAGGGAATATGCGAGAGCGGGACAGACGACGCGGTCCACGCCAGGGAGAGCAAAGTGGGATCGAAGCGCCGGACCACAGATCCCGCTTGAACTGCATGCAAGCATCACATAATGAAAGCGGGCGAAAGAGTAATGGAGTAATAGAGGTTCCCCATCACTGGCCCACCTCAGGCAGAGGTGCGTGAGATCGCACAAGTGAATGACGAAAGACGATGAGATAGAGCATGGGACGCCTCATCAGAGGAGGGACATAGAAATGCAACGTCAGGTACTGGCAGTCGCAAGTGCAAGACGACATTGGCCAGTACTGTGATGAACCAGACTTGCCTGAAAACTACCACTGAGATAAGCACGGAAGGAATAAAGATGAGAGCATGTCTGGATTCCGGGTCGAAAATGACGGCACTTTCGACGCCTTTTTACCCGGAAACTATTGGAGGTCATCAGTCCCCTAGAACTTAGAACTACTTAAATCTAACTAACCTAAGGACATCACACACATCCATGCCTGAGGCAGGATTCGAACCTGCGACCGTAGCGGACACGCGGATCCAAACTGAAGCGCTTAGAACCGCACGGCCACACCGGCCGGCTAAACTATTGGAAAGTGGTAGAAAATTATCTGAGATATCCTTAAAGGATTCTCGCTTTTGTGGGGAAAAGGAGGTAGGAAACTAGTCTTGGTGTCACTAAGTGAGCGGGAAAATGGCTTCCAGGTGAATACAATTCTCTTAGGTAGGTTTTCACTTAATTTTATAATCGGTAATTACTTATTTTCGAGCAGAGTACTAGAACTGTGGTTAACTTGTTCAAAGATCCGGTTGCATAGGATGTAGAGGATACTTTGGGTACAATTCATTTAATAAAATGTAAGGAGGACAAAGGAATGTTCATATATGGGCCACGCGATCTAAAAGGTGATTTATTAGAGGTAATAGGGGTTCCAGATGAAGTTATTTCGATGTCTACAGGTCGCTATGATAATACCACGCACATAGCCGACGAAAGGGAATCTGCCGGACATGATACGGCTGCTCGTGGGTTAGAGACCCCTGCGCATGTACTTTTTGGATACAGAAGACCAGAGACCGTTAATGAGTACGCTTCCGTCACACCCCACGCTGCCCATCCGAGTACGGAAGACAGGCTCCAAAAGGAACATAACAGTATGCAGAGAAATACCATATTAAAAAGCAGTGACGACAAGCAAAATGGTTCAAATGGCTCTGAGCAATATGCTACTTAACTTCTAAGGTCATCAGTCGCCTAGAACTTAGAACTAATTAAACCTAAGTAACCTAAGGACATCACACACATCCATGCCCGAGGCAGGATTCGAACCTGCGACCATAGCGGTCGCTCGGTTCCAGACTGTAGCGCCTAGAACCGCACGGCCACTCAGACCGGCGACGACAAGCAAGCCGAGACAGCAATAATGGTTGAAGAAGAAGCCCCACAACGACTGAGAAGTTAATGTGCCGCGGAAAATACGAAAGAGATTGCGAATTGGTTGAGAAGTACTGTAAAGTGCCCCGGGAAAGTGTAGTATACGTCCATTAGCCAGTATTGCAGGATAATGTTGATCCGTCCACGGTTGAAAAATCTGCAAAGCCAGATGGTGGTCAGAGGACCGGTGGTGTTTCCATGTGTCAAAATGGCGGAAGAAGCCGATGACGTCTCACTTGGAAGCAGGGGACTCTGCAGACAGCACCTAAAGTTTATGCTGCTTACAACATGCGCGACGTTGGGATATACAGGGTTATTACAAATGATTGAAGCGATTTCACAGCTCTACAATAACTTTATTATTTGAGATATTTTCACAATGCTTTGCACACAGTTACAAAAACTCAAAAAGTTTTTTTACGCATTCACAAATGTTCGATATGTGCCCCTTTAGTGATTCGGCAGACATCAAGCCGATAATCAAGTTCCTCCCACACTCGGCACAGCATGCCCCCATCAATGAGTTCGAAAGTATCGTTGATGCGAGCTCGCAGTTCTGGCACATTTCTTGGTAGAGGAGGTTTAAACACTGAATCTTTCACATAACCCCACAGAAAGAAATTGCATGGGGTTAAGTCGGGAGAGCGTGGAGGCCATGACATGAATTGCTCATCATGATCTCCACCTCGACCGATCCATCAGTTTTCCAATCTCCTGTTTAAGAAATGCCGAACGTCATGATGGAAGTGCTGTGGAGCACCATCCTGTGGTACGTTTAGCTCCCTGCTTGCTTTATTCGTCGACTTCCGCGGGCTACGCGTGAAACTTGCCCGCACGCGTTCAACTGTTTCTTCGCTCACTGCAGGCCGACCCGTTGATTTCCCCTTACAGAGGCATCCAGAAGCTTTAAACTGCGCATACCATCGCCGAATGGAGTTAGCAGTTGGTGGCTATTTGTTGAACTTCGTCCTGAAGTGTCGTTGCACTGTTATGACTGACTGATGTGAGTGCATTTCAAGCACGACATACGCTTTCTCGGCTCCTGTCGCCATTTTGTCTCACTGCGCTCTCGAGCGCTCTGGCGGCAGAAACCTGAAGTGCGGCTTCAGCCGAACAAAACTTTATGAGTTTTTCTACATATCTGTAGTGTGTTGTGACCATATGTCAATGACTGGAGCTACAGTGAATTTATGAAATCGCTTCAATCATTTGTAATAGCCCTGTATAACTCCCACAGCCTGGGGACGATGACAACACGTTTTTTTTTTTTTGTAATTAGTGCGCATTTATTGTGCTTAGATGGTCATTTGTGTGTGTGTGTGTGTGTGTGTGTGTGTGTGTGTGTGTACTGTGGGACACTAGGTGTGTATGTGGAGAGGTGAAATGACGGTCGCATGTCTGTGAGCGTTGGTTCCGTGCGTCGATGTATCGCTTGGTGCGAGGCTGAGAGGACTACCTGCATTCGACAGCATGAAACTTACAGTTTCGAGGGGTTAGAACGCATCTGACACGAGTGCAGTGCCATTTCCATGTACTTGTAAAAGTTTCATCATACTGATGTACACTCTGCCAAAATGTAAGGCGGCTAGTGTGTGTGGTGAGAACCGCACAGGCACCGAAATTTGATTCAGATTTCTGTTGTAGAGTACAGAGATGCACCACAAGTACGTCGCAGACAGAGGAGAAAACACTTTAATTGCTCGATTATACGAAGTGCAAGCACTTCCTTTTTTTTTAAGAAAAATGGAGACCTTTTTAAGATTCTATGGGTATTGTATATGGTTCAAATGATTCAAATGGCTCTGAGCACTATGGGACTTAACATCTTAGGTCATCAGTCCCCTAGAACTTATAACTACTTAAACCTAACTAACCTAAGGACATCACACACATGCATGCCCGAGGCAGGATTCGAACCTGCGACCGTAGCAGTCCCGCGGTTTCGGACTGAAGCGCCTAGAACCGCGGCCAGCTATTGTATTTGTATAGTATTCTTCTGTGTGACAGATGAACAGCATTACTGCGCATGATTTAATTTTTGTTATCGCACGTTTTAGTTCCATACCAATTTTGTATGCCTTATGTACATCTTTGACGTTATCACTAACTTGAATATGATTTGTTTCTCTCATGTACAGCTCACTTGTTTTGACCTTCGTTTATTTGCGCATATCTTGGATCGATTTATCAAGGGCAACCATTTGAGTAAAGAGTCGAATGAGTTTAACACTTCACGGCACAATTAAAAATGTGACATCCCAACAAAATCCCACATTAGTGAGTAAAGTGTTCTTATTGTTATTAGGGAGTAAATATTTTTTTTTTTAATGCTTGCATAATGGCCCAGGTGAACATAGATGAATCACTTTGTCGTGATTCTCAGACTTCTGTATTAAAAGCTTAGGGGCCATGCCAAAACGCTGTCAAATAGCTCTGCCGGTAGATACTTTCCCCGCTTGCCAGCGTCAGCAGTCCAGTAGGAGAGGACCTCATACAGCGACAATTGAGATGCGGTCATGGAGACATTCTGCGCACACAAGGGTGTAGGCCTGGGGGTGCCCTAGGTTCTTTTAAAGGTAGACATCCTGCGAAGGTCCTGGCGGACAGTGAGAAATGTGCCGATAATTAGTGGGCCCCTGCAGGCACTGAGACATAGTGCATACATAAATTGAGCAAGAATTCACACGTAGACATGTGTGAAACTCCTGGCATATTGCAGCAGTTTCTGCCTTCCTTAAAAAGTGAGATAAGTGCAGATAATTCATGGATGCCTACAGGCACTGAGATAGAACCTAGACACAAAAGCTCCAGGATGGCATACAGGAGGCACGTGAAACTGTGGAACTGCAGAAGAAGAACCAGTCAGCTTAAAGAAATATTTGGTGCACAGTAAGAAGGTTGCTTATAAATCATGAAAACCAGAAGATTCTTAGACGAAGCACAAATATAACACTAGCCAGGCCTCATGCAGAGACGGCCGTTATAGAGAAGCGTTGTGTGGTTGATTTCACAGCAACAAAGAAATACGAAAAAATATAGAAATAATGTGCTGGATTGATTGCTACCAACACTGTAAATACCGTAGACAGTGAAAACTGGAGAAAAACAGTTCCCGAGTCACACACCAGCCCATGCAAGGTAGAAAATTTCTGCCCTGAATTACGAGATGTGATCAGGAACCGGCGATCAGTCACTGGGTGACATTGCATTAGAGTCCACCAATGACGATACCGAGACGAATCAATGAGCTGTGGGGGGTTCAGAGAAGTCAAGAGACAGTTGGGGAGACAGTGCGGAAAGCAAGAAGACATGGAGGCTCTTCCACCCATCGTCTACTTAGTTTGCTGACTTTTTGATCTTTACTCCCATCCAAAAGTTTACCGTCACATAGTGACTGATTCGATCCCTATTCCATGTTAAATAGACGAATCCTTATGGTCCAGTGCTTGGGATGGGAGCACTTACCGGCCGTAGAGGCCGAGCGGTCCTAGGGGCTTCAGTCCGGAACCGCGCTGCTGCTACGGTCGCACGTTCGAATCCTGCCTCGGGCGTGAATGCGTGTGATGTCCTTAGGTTAGTTAGGTTTAAGTAGTTCTAAGTCTAAGGATTGAACACCTCAGATATTAAGTCCTATAGTGCTCAGAGCCATTTGAACCATTTTTTGAACGAAGTACTTGCCTGAACCTTACGATTACCTTCCTAACACACTGCTTCGGCTACATTCCCCATGGCGAGCAGTGAACGTGGAGACCAGTCTAGAGCCTCGCTGAAAAGCTATGGAACACCAATGAGAGCTACCAACTCGCCAGCGCACAGGTACGAGGCGATGGACCATACCGACCCATCGTCTGCTGCCGTCATCATCACATGACAAATGACTCATAGTCAAATCAGCGCTGAGTTTTGTATTTTGCGTAAATGGTATTGTAATAAAAGCAAACGTTTCATATTTCAATCCCCTAATTAATATCTTCCACTCGCATAGCAATGCCTTATTCTCGTAATCTTCGGCTGTTTAATATCTTCCACTCGCATAGCAATGCCTTATTCTCGTAATCTTCGGCTGTTTGATTTCACTGTATGATCATAGTAGTTATTTAATTATTGACTCCCAAAATGGGGTGATTTCATTAGTAAACTGCTTGTCATCTCATGCCGTAGATGAGAGTAGTGAGCTCACTGTATTTTGATTTGCAGTATGAGTGTTTGATCTGATTTCATTCTCAAGTTTTTACTGGTGGCAGGACTTCAGCTTCCTGTTTATTCTTTTACTGAGTTTCCTAATGGTCATATAAGCTGCTTTCTTTGTGGATCTTAGACTGTGAAAAATGTGTCAGTGGAGTGGGATTCATTTTTATGCAGTCCTGTGATTCATATTTATTTAAAAGGGATTAACGTTTGTTAAGTAACTTACAAAGTTTTGCTTAGAATCTTGCGGTGAGGTCTGTTTCCAGTTCTGTAAAATTATTGGTCTGAAAAACGTCTGTCGTTTTGTCAGTGTATTCTGTACTTGTCTCAGTGAGTACAGAATTCCCTCTATCAGCCTTCATCATGAGATCTTTGGCACCAATTAATTATCCTTTATGCGTTTGAGAGTTTTGTGTTCATTGTATTATTTTCTGAAAATTTATGTTTACTTTTGTGAGTTTGTTAGCTCTGTATGCCAAGGTTGTTTCCTCATTACACTCTTGTTTCACAGTGTCACGTAGAAGTCTTTTAGTAGCTTTAGGTCTTTCGTGCTCTTGCTGCTGGGCTTGAGAGCAGTATTATGATTGAAGCCCTTTTTTAACAGGAAAAGTTCGTTAGAATTGGAAGAGATATGTTGTGTTTTACAGAATATGTGCTGCTGCTGCTGTTCTCCATTTATTTCAGGTCCATTTACTCTGCGTTTAATGAGTGATCCACAGTTTTTCTTATGCCTAGATATGAGGGTATTTTTTGTTGTTATTTACCAAGAGCACAATCCATGTGGTGGGCTACATATATAGGCTGTACAGGTGAGAGGCTGTATCCTAATTGTAAATGCAATTTGTACATTGATTTCTTTAGTTTTTCTTTCTTCTTATATTCTAAATTGACTTCAGTTTTTAATCAAATAGCTTGACGTTTAGCTTTGCTAACTTAGATTTTTTGTCTGGGAGCTGACTTTAACATAATTTGCGATCACTTTCTCTGACAGAAATCTTTTGTTGGTTTTTATGTTTAGAATTGCATTCGTTACTTTATTCTTACTAGATACTAGAAGGTTTCAGATAGATTATGTAATGGTTAGACAGAGATTTAGGAACCGGGTTTTAAATTTCAAGACATTTCTAGGGGCAGATGTGGACCCTCACCACAATCTGTTGGTTATGAACTGTAGATTAAAAATGAAGAAACTGCAAAAAGGTGGGAATTTGAGGAGATGGGACCTGGATAAACTGAAAGAGCCAGAGGTTGTCAGGAGATTCAGGGAGAGCGTAAGGGAACAATTGACAGGAATGGGGGAAAGAAATACAGTAGAAGAAGAATGGGTTGCTTTGAGGACTGAAATAGTGAAGGCAGTAGAGGATCATGTAGGTAAAAAGACGAGGGCTAATAGAAATCCTTGGATAACAGAAGAAATACTGCATTTAAATGATGAAAGGGGGAAATAAAAATTGCAGTAAGTGAAGCTGGCAAAAAGCAATACAAACGCCTCAAAAATGAGATTGACAGGAAGTGCAAAATGGCTAAGCAGGGATGGCTAGAGGACAAATGATGTAGAGGATGTAGAGGCTTATCCCACGAGGGGTAAGATAGATACTGCCTACAGGAAAATTAAAGAGGCCTTTGGAGAAAAGAGAACCACTTGTATGAATATCAAGAGCTCAGATGGAAACCTAGTTCTACGCAAAGAAGGGAAAGCAGAAAGGTGGAAGGAGTATATAGAGGATCTATACAGGGGCGATGTTCTTGAGGACAATATTATGGAAATGGAAGAGGATGTAGATGAAGATGAAATGGGATATATGATACTGCGTGAAGAGTTTGACAGAGCATTGAAAGACCTAAGTCAAAACAAGGCCCCGGGAGTAGACAACATTCCATTAGAACTACTGACGGCCTTGGGAGAGCCAGTCGTGACAAAACTCTACCATCTGGTGAGCAAGATGTATGAGACAGGCGAAATTCCCTTCTTAGAATTCAAGAAGAATATAATAATTCCAATCCCAAAGAAAGCAGGTGTTGGCACATGTGAAAATTACCGAACTATCAGTTTAATAAGTCACAGCTGCAAAATACTAACCCGAATTCTTTACAGACGAATGGAAAAACTGGTAGAAGCCGACCTCGGGGAAGATCAGATTTAAGTGTCAGGAGGTCGTTTCTGAAAGTATTTGTAATTAGTGTAGCCATGTATGGAAGTGAAACGTGGACGATAAATGGTTTAGACAAGAAGAGAATAGAAGCTTTCGAAATGTGGTGCTACGGAAGAATGCTCAATTTTAGATGGGTAGATCACATAACTAATCAGGAGTATTGAATAGAATTGGGGAGTAGAGGAGTTTGTGGCACAACTTGACTAGAAGAAGGGATCGGTTGGTAGGACATGTTCTGAGACATCAAGGGATCACCAATTTAGAACTGGAGGGCAACGTGGAGGGTAAAAGTCGTAGAGTGAGACCAAGAGATGAATACCCTAAGCAGATTCAGAAGGATGTAGGTTGCAGTAAGTACTGGGAGATGAAGAAGCTTGCACAGGATAGAGTAGCATGGAGAGCTGCATCAAACCAGTCCCACGACAGAAGACCACAACAACAACAACAGCAACTTTATTCTTAGAATGTTTGAAAACAGTTAACATTCTCAGTAGCTGGCTAGGGAACTCAACGGACCTTGTGGAAAGCAGACATTCTGAGTACTGTGACTGTTGAACAATTATAAGGTTAATGATTTAAAACAGAAATCAATTATTTTTTCATATGTTTCGTCTTCACGAATTTATTATCTTACAATTTTTCCTTTGTTTACGAATTTCAATACGTGCTCAATATCTGTATATGTGAATGCTGAAGATCTGTTTTTATGAAAACGTGTCCCATTCACTTCCCTTGAAATTAACCCGAGGATAATAGAGCATAAATGTGTAGCCTTTGCAGTTACCTTCCGGAAGAATTTTATAGCACCAAAGGGCAAAGTCCTCGCTGCAGCTGTGGCGCCATCATCGTAACACACGGGGGCGTTTAATAAGTAATGCAACACATTTTTGCTGAAAGCAGGTTGGTTGCATGTTGGGTTCCAATACACCATATTATTACCCGCTTTTTAGGCTACAAAACCGTATTTTTCAACAAATAATGGCCTCATGCTGCCACTCTACTGATCGATGTCGCTGCCAGCGTCTTGCTGCCTCACTAACCTCCCCATCACTCACGCACTGCTTCCCACTGGGCCAGACAGACGGAAGTCGGAAGGTACGAAACAGGGCTGGAGGTTGGATACGGAAGCTTTGTGGGTTCCTCTCGTGTGCGAAGACTTGTGTGAGGCCTTTAGTTGTCATGGGAAAGGAAAACTTAGTTAATATTTTAGTGGCGACGAACACGCTGAAGTCGTTTCTACAAATTTCTGAGGGCAGCTCAACACACTTCAGTTGACCGTTGCACAATGAGGGAGGACATCAGACTAAAGCCTCCAGAGTCCCGCGAAACCGTCGCCAAGGCTTTATCAGATGAGTCTGCGGCTCTGAACTTTTTCTTCGGTGGAAAGGTGGTGTGGTGCCAGGCCATGGATTACCGTCTTTTTTCCGGTTCGAAGTGAAGAACCCATGTTTCTTCGCCTTTAACGATGTTCGACCAAAAATTATCATGATCAGCCTCGTAGCGTGCAAGCAATTCCACACATGTCGCCCTTTGTTGCCCTCTATGGTCTGATGTTAAGCGGCGAGGAAGCGAAAGACACACGTCTTGGATTACCTAAGCTGGTGGACGAGTGTGTCGGCACTACCAATAGAGACGTCCAGTTGAACTTCGAAGCGGCTGACTGTGATCCTTCGATCACATCGAATGTCATTGTTGCTTGTTGCAACACTGCAGGAGTCATAACTGCATGCGGCCGGCAGCCACGCTTGAGACAGGACAGGTTTACGCGACCTTGTTGCGATGAGGGAAGACACCTCGCCCAACGACTCACCCTGCTTTTGCTCAGTGCCAGGTCTCCGTAGACATTCTGCAAGCGCCAATGAATATACTCAATTGCCTGGTCTTCCATCAAAGAAACTCAATGACAGCTCTCTGCCCAGAACGCACTTTCGTCACACACGCTATTTTGAAGACGACGTATAGCGTGGCCACCTGTCGAAACTTCGTGAAACTATAGAAGCTGATCCAGGATTACTCCACGATGTCCCACATAAAACTCTACATTTTTTCAAGCGAAATTGGTTGATAAAAATGTGTTGCATAATTACTGTACTCCCTTCGTATATTCAATTTCTCATAAGATAAATTCCCTCACAAAGTTTATGCATATGTTTTCGATAAACCTTGCAAATTCATCTGGATCAGCAAAAGAGCGCCCCGGAGTAAAGGCCAGTTGTATGTAATTTCTTTTGTTAATTTTTGGAACAAGTGTTGCTGTTCTATCTGATATTCCTTAAATATCTCTAATATTGCTTTCAAAGTTCTTGTGTACTAGAAGATATTCACCTGAATTTTCTTCCCACTCCGTCCCTCAGTAATAAAACATATATTGTGAATTAAAGTATATTTTTCTTAATTTATTTTATTAACGTTCCGATAATCTTGCTGTACCTAGTTACAGGAGTTGTTCTGCAAAAGCTATCAACTACCTGTGGATCTTTAAGTTGTGAAATTGAAGGTCCCTAAATGACATGTGCCAGAAACAATGGGTTTTTAAGGTCCTTTTACTAGGAGTAGTGAAGTGTCATTCTATGCGTATGTTTTACTGATCGTGAGCAGATGAAATTTGATCATAGCGGAAAAACTTAGTAGACAATCCCACCCACACAATTGTGACACACTGTGCGCATAGCTTACGGAACGTGTGTCCACAATGTGGCCATCATATCACGTACAAAGTCACCAAATACGCTGATCGCATCGGTAATCCACTTTTTGGCACCCTTTATGCTTATCCCAAATGTTAGTCGTTTCCATCGTTGACATCAATCTCGAAACGATACTACTATTGAATCCCAACGCTCTGGATAATCCCTCCCTCTTTTCTGCAGAACAAAATATGAAAGATTTTATTCTCACCAAGGGGAGGATGCAGAGCAGCTGATATATGATGGCTTGCTTTTTAGTTACTGTTAGAATTGTAGGAAGCAGACACGAAAAGAATATTTATCGACAGCTTTTATCCCCCAGTGTCCGACATCTCTTTAGTCATAAAATGAGCGGCATACATAGATAGAAATATGCATTCATAGTAAATGGTCTGTTTAAGTTCCGAATCGTAAAGCTGTAGTCATACTTACTTAACGAAGGTGATGCTTTAGAGAGTGTTTCTCCATAACCATTTACCTACTCCACAGTCCACCTAGGAAGTACGAATTTAACTACTCTTCACTCACAGCCAACTCTGAAAATATTTAAGAAGTAGTCAACAATAAACTCTACATATTGTCCAGACTGTTAGTTTTCTATAAAACTCTTCTGCAGAAGTCATCACTTATCGTGTCAAATATTTAGTTTCTGTTGCACGTAATCTTCATCTGGATGACGATGTACACGTACCAGACTCGGAGCTTTATGAACACATTTCTAGTTCCCGGCGTGAATGGGGACTTTATTCTTTGCTGTAATGACTCTTGCGTTACCACGAAGTGACCCTGGAAGAAGTAACCTCTTGTTTAAATATATCAAATATTATCATTGTTTTTCGCCAAGTATATATTTTAAGAGATAAAATATTTCGCCTTCTGCCTAGCATTACACGTAAGGCATGACGACTTCCTACGGCCGTTGGCGGATCACGTATTGGCATGGACTGGTATGGGTTGAAAATTTTGTTTATTTCAAGCAGGCTTCGGTATCTGTGATGTGACACTGATTGTATGTCACCTTTTAATCTCACTCTTAAGAATCGTTAAATTAATCGAAGGAATCGGAATGTCTTCAATGGCGGGAGTTCATAAATTTTATACCGTTATGGACTGTAGTAGCTGCCTTATTCCTTTTGGGAAAGTCTGGTTTGCGCCCGGCCAGAAATACGTGAGACTGTCCGTCCATAACGGACATGGTCGGCTCTGACACAACTGCCGCCATATCGGGTGCCGCAAAGAGAACTGTGGAAGAAAGCCGAAAACGAGCTCATAATACTAAATGAAACAAGGAAAAGGTAGCACAGTTTTCCGAAATTTCCTCTTTCACGGTAACTTAGCCAAAAAATTTTAACCTGAAAAAATTGGAAATTTGTGGTAAGGTCTTATGGGACCAGACCGGTGAGGTCATCGGTCCCTATGCTTACACACTACTTAATCTAACTTAAACTAACTTACGCTAAGAACAACACACTCACCTATGCCGGAGGGATGACTCGAACCTCCGACGGGGGGAGCCGCACGAACCGTGACAAGACGCCTAAGAGAGCGCGGCTACCCCGCGCGGCGTAGGGCCTGAGGTAGATGTTTGATGACATTCTTTTCCAGTGATAACTGCTTAATAAGCTCCGACATCTTCCTTATTTTTTGGATTTTGGGGAAACAAGTTAGTTTATAAACTGCAAAATATTTCAGAAGTTAAAAATTTAGCCTGCGATAGTATTACTGTAACAAAGCAAATAAATTCTCTGTAAGAATGAACGTCTCGATAAATATTTTAGGCAGTTTCGCAGGAATATTAGATCAAAAATAGCACTCGAAAAATAATTAAATATCCCAAATATGTCTGCTTGAGTAAGATTATTTATTCGTCCTTCCTAATTAGTACCGCTGGAACTTACAGTTACAACATATGATTCCTCTCAGTGAATTTATTTTATTTTATTTTGTTAACTGTATGACCATAGTGACGTCTACGAAAGTGAAACGTGGAATTCCGGCGTGGCCTGCTGTAACAAATAAAGTAAGACTGACGAAGGAAATCCTTTTCTGACAGTCTTGTGGCGAGAATCGACTTGCACGGTGGTATACGTTTGATGGGTAGGAGAAACTGCGACGCCCAATAAGCATTCTTCAGTCGGTCACTGAACTTTCTCTCATCAGTGTATTAAATAATAACATTCTGTAGCTCACTGGCTGGGTAGAAGTCTTTGACTTGGACGCCACTTTGACGAAGCACAAGTCCCTAATCTAGCCCAGTTATCCAACCCTGGAAAGGGGACCTACAGTTTAACCTGGAACCCTAACCACATGTAGTTCCCGGCGACTCATCACACAGATCAGAGGTGAAGGCAAAATTAAAATTTCCGATATCCGATCTGAATTCGATCAGTCGCACGCTTTACAACTAGACCAGCACGCCCAGAAAGGTAAAATCGATCTATGTTTCACCTCTGGCAGTAGCCACAGCTCTAAGCTGGCTGGGCTTTCAGTGGAAATGAGCTATGGGTATACGAGTATTTCGTGCTGCTTCAAATCTGTCAGAATTCATCAATGTTACTGGCAGCTCGTGACTAGATGGTTTTAGAGGATGAGAGAACTGGGCAAGGCAAAAATAGAACACCCTCTGTATCGAGGTAGGTCAGCGCCGCACAGGCTACATTTGGTCCTGTGTTATATTTTTTAAAGAAAACGTCTCGGAGACCTTGAAGATAGGACACGACCACCAGCCCAAACACATCTGAAATAGAGCACATATGTCCAAATGACCAGCAATGGAAACAGAGGTGGTCTGGTTGTGTACCTGGCCGAGAGGTTCTGGGTGCTTCAGTCTGGAACTGCACTGCTGCTCCGGCCGCAGGTTCGAATCCTGCCTCGGGCGTGGATGTATGTGATGTCCTTAGGTTGGTTAGGTTTAGGTAGTTCTAAGTCTAGGGGACTGATGACCTCAGATGTCAAGTCCCATAGTGCTTAGAGCCATTTGATTTCATTTTTGGTTGTGTACCTAGTGGCTCTCAATAACGTCACGCCAGGTGCTGGGTCCGTATGACGATGAAAAAAATACACACCCCGATTCTGTCGTAATGCGGTAACAGAGTGATGTATTTGATGTCCAAAAGGTTATGATCATTGGCTTTCGTGCCATGGGTGGATGCATTTGCGAAACGGCTAAGTTTGTAAACAGTTCGTGTGCTACTGCGCTTAAAGTATGCCATGCATGACAAAATGCGGTATCCATAAACGGCTTCGAGGCAACTGTGGTGCACCACGAACCGTAGATGAGAGTGGTGAACGACGGCTGAGGTGACGTGTTTGGGCGTACAGGTTTTCAACTGTTGAGCAACTGACTGCTCGCATGAACCAAGCAGCTACCAATTGTGTCCCCTCAGTGACCGTTCAGCGGTCGTTGCTGGGTTTTTTGCCTCCGCAGCAGGCACCTGTTCCATGCACCCATGTTGACTGTTGTTCATTGGCGGCCAAGACTGAAGTTTGCACTCCAGTACCACAGCAGAACGTGCGAGTGGTGACAGATGACCTTTCGAGATGAATCACATTTTATGCTTCATCGGCAAATGTCTGTCTCAACGCAAACAGCATGTAACTATCGCTGGAAGTGTTCAGAGAGCTTTATGGTCTGGAGAATGTTTTCGTGCCATTCCCTGGTGATTTCGCCATTGTGGAAGACCCAACGGATCAATACAACAGACCATGTCCACCCCTACATGCAGTTTGTTTTAACTCGGCGCAGTGGCATCTGCCACCATGACAATGCCATATGCCACACAGCTCGCATTGTACGCCCGCGGTTCGAAGGAGGACCTGAAAGAGTTCACGGTGCTTCCAGGATTTAAACCTAACTGGCAATCTTTACGGTGGACCCACAACGAGTAGTCGGTTTTGACCAGAAAATTGTTCGTGCGAAACGGGTTCTGAATGATGTCGCGCCGTTGTGCGGACGGGCAGTACGGAGCCAGCCTACGCACGTCGTTAGGGGCCGTGTGGGAAAGCTGGCCGGTGCCCGCGGCGTTATCATGCGGCGCGGTTCGCGCGCATGCTCGCCCGCTGCCAACTGCGCGTGGCGCCCCTGCCCGCCCCGCGGCACGACCCGTCCCGTCGCGGCACGCATCGCCGCCTCTGCTCGCTATGAAGGGTCACGGGGCAGTTCATTGTTTGTATGCCCGGGACCGAGCGCCGTGGACAGCGAGGTACCAACCGTGTCCGTCCTGCAGTGGCGCGACTTTCGAACTCGCATCTCCACTCGGAAAATGCTCAGGAAGCAAAGACAATTGCACTCGCAGTACAAGAAAGATCGGGAGAATAAGGACAGGTAAAAGTTACTAGAGATTCGTGCTGCTGTAAAAAAGAGCGATGCGCGAGGCATACAACCACTACCACCGTCATACCTTAGCAAAAGATCTTGCTGAAAACCCAAGGAAATTCTAGTCTTATGTAAAATCGGTAAGCAGGTCGAAGGCTTCCATCCAGTCACTCACTGATCAGTCTGGCCTGGCAACAGAAGACAAGAAACTAAAGATGAAATTTTAAATTCAGTATTTGAGAAATGTTTCACGGATGCCGGTCGTACAAGCGTACCGCCGTTTGATTCTTGTACAGATTCCCGTATGGAGGAGTTAGTGATAGACATCCCTGGGGTTGTGAAGAAGCTGAATAGGTTGAAAATAAATAAATCGCCAGGTCCTGATGGGATTCCAATTCGGTTTTACAGAGAGTACTCTACTGTATTGGCTCCTTACTTAGCTTGCATTTATCGCGAATCTCTTGCCTGACGTAAAGTCCTGAGCGACTGGAAAAAAGCACAGGTGACGCCTGTATATAAGAAGGGTAGAAGGACGGATCCTCAAAATTACAGACCAATATCCTTAACATCGGTTTGTTGCAGGATTCTCGAACATATTATCAGTTCGAATATAATGAATTTCCCTGATACAGAGATGTTGCTGTCCATGCATCAGCACGGCTTTAGAAAGCATCGCTCCTGCGAAACGCAACTCGCCCTTTTTTCACACGATATCTTGCGAACCATGGATGAAGGGTATCAGACAGATGCCATATTCCTCGACTTCCGGAAAACGTTTGACTCGGTGCCCCACTGCAGACTCCTAACTAAGGTACGAGCATATGGGATTGGTTCCCAAATATATGAGTGGCTCGAAGACTTCTTAAGTAATAGAACCGAGTACGTTGCCCTCGATGGTGAGTGTTCATCGGAGGTGAGGGTATCATCTGGAGTGCCACAGGGAAGTGTGGTAGATCCGCTGTTGTTTTCTATCTACATAAATGATCTTTTGGATAGGGTGGATAGCAATGTCCGGCTGTTTGCTGATGATGCTGTGGTGTACAGGAAGGTGTCGTCGTTGAGTGACTGTAGGAGGATACAAGATGACTTGGACAGAAATTGTGATAGATGTAAAGAATGGCAGCTAACTCTAAATATAGATAAATGTAAATTAATGCGGATGGATAGGAAAAAGAATACCGTAAAATTTTGAATACTCCTTTAGTAGTGTAGCGCTTGACACAGTCACGTCGATTAAATATTTGAGCGTAACATTGCTGACCTATATGAAGTGGGACAAGCATGTAATGGTATTTGTGAGGAAGGCGGATAGTCGTCTTCCGTTCATTGGTAGAATTTTGGGAAGATGGGTTCATCTGTAAAGGAGACCGCTTATAAAACACTAATACGACCTATTCTTGAGTACTGCTAGAGCGTTTGGGATCCCTATCAGGTCGGATTGAGGGAGGACATAGAAGCAATTCAGAGGCGGGCTGCCAGATTTGTTACTGGTAGGTTTGATCATCACGCGAGTGTTACGGAAATCCTAAGGAACTCTGGTGGGAGTCTCTGGAGGAAAGGAGGCGTTCTTTTCGTGAATCTCAACTGAGAAAATTTAGAGAACCAGCATTTGAGGCTGACTACAGTGCAGTTTTACTGCAGCCAACTTATATTTCGTGGAAAAACCACAAAGATAAGATAGGAGAGATTAGGGCTCGTACAGATGCATGACGTTCTGTTTGGGAGTGGAACAGGGAGAGAAGATGCTAGTTGTGGTACGAGGTATCCTCCGCCACGTACCGTATGGTGGATTGCGGAGTATGTAAGTAGATGAAGGCGTAGAACAACACTGTGCTCTGGCACTGAGAGACTGATTTTCACCAATTCGACTCAGAATAAAGATAATTCCTTACTACTGTCGGACAATATTAAGGAATGGATAGTGGAAGTAGATGATGAGATGGAAGATAAGATACTGCGAGAAGAATTTAAGAAAGTACTGAAAGATCTGACTCAGAACAAAGCACCTGGAGCAGTCGACGCTCCCTCAGAAACACTGAGATCGACAAGAAAAGACACCATGGCAAAATATTCCACTGGGCATGCAAGATAGATGGAACAAGCGAAATACCCACAGATTTCAGGGTAAATGTAATAATTACAGTTCCAGAGAAAGCAGGTGCTGACAGGTGTGAAGAGCATAAAAAATCATTTTAATGCAGCCCACTATTTACTGACAATGTAAACAATTTGAAATATTCCCTGACATATGAAACATCCCCTTACAAAAAATATGAATGACTGTGCTAGTAAACCTCTTACATTATTTGATTTCCAAACAGCTGAGCAACACTGAACTTACTCAGACATTTCTCTCTTTACTTATTCTGATCATCACTAAACTGACACACAATAGTTTTAGCGAAACGCAGTCTCACTTTCAATAATCCCTACAAATGAATGGCCGTGACTAACAATAACCTATACCTTTCATGAATCACTTACCTCACAAAAATCTTCGTTACTCGAACTACTGCAATACAGCGATCACCAATACTGCCAACTAAATAAAAGACTATAACTACCGAAGGACTAATTACTGGTAGGCACAGTTAGGAAATGAAAGATTTTGATAGAGAACAAACAATGTATTTACCTTAATAATGTTCAATAGTCATCGTATATAACTATCAATTAATGACAACCATCTTCACAAATTTCCTTTTTGTGGCGGACACACGTCCGGATCGTCCGCTTATAGTAACCTCTCATAACTCTGGCATCCCTATCTCCACATCCACCACTGCTGGCGGCTCACCTCCAACTGCGCAGTGCTATGCGCTGTTCCCATCCAACTGCCCCCAAAAAAACTTTTTTTTTTTTTGGTCATCATTCTACTGACTGGTTTGATGCGGGCCGCCACGAATTCCTTTCCTGTGCTAACCTCTTCATCTCAGAGTAGCACTTGCAACCTACGTCCTCAATTATTTGCTTGACGTATTCCAATCTCTGTCTTCCTCTACAGTTTTTGCCCACTACAGCTCCCTCTAGTACCATGGAAGTCATTCCCTCATGTCTTAGCAGATGTCCTATCATCCTGTCCCTTCTCCTTATCAGTGTTTTCCACATATTCCGTTCCTCTCCGATTCTGTGTAGAACCTCCTCATTCCTTACCTTATCAGTCCACCTAATTTTCAACATTCGTCTCTAGCACCACATCTCAAATGCTTCGATTCTCTTCTGTTCCGGTTTTCCCACAGTCCATGTTTCACTACAATACAATGCTGTACTCCAGACATACATCCTCAGAAATTTCTTCCTCAAATTAAGGCCGGTATTTGATATTAGTAGACTTCTCTTGGCCAGAAATGCCTTTTTTGCCATAGCGAGTCTGCTTTTGATGTCCTTCTTGCTCCGTCCGTCATTGGTTATTTTACTTCCTAGGTAGCAGAATTCCTTAACTTCACTGACTTCGTGACCATCAATCCTGATGTTAAGTTTCTCGCTGTTCTCATTTCTACTACTTCTCATTACCTTCGTCTTTCTCCGATTTACTCTCATACCATACTGTGTACTCATTAGACTGTTCATTCCGTTCAGCACATCATTTAAT
The DNA here is from genome assembly GCF_021461385.2 of Schistocerca piceifrons. Lineage (NCBI taxonomy): Eukaryota > Metazoa > Arthropoda > Insecta > Orthoptera > Acrididae > Schistocerca > Schistocerca piceifrons. The sequence goes on from NC_060140.1 coordinate 754,059,918, forward strand.
TCTTCTTCACTTAGGATAGCAATGTCATCAGCGAATCGTATCATTGATATCCTGTCACCTTGTATTTTAATTCCACTCCTGAACCTTTCTTTTGTTTCCATCATTGCTTCCTCGCTGTACAGATTGAAGAGTAGGGGCGAAAGGCTACAGCCTTGTCTTACACCCTTCTTAATACGAGCACTTCGTTCTTGATCGTCCACTCCTATTATTCCCTCCTGGTTGTTGTACATATTGTATATGGCCCGTCTCTCCCTATAGCTTACCCCTACTTTTTTCAGAATCTCGAACAGCTTGCACCATTTTATATTGTCGAACACTTTTACCAGGTCGACAAATCCTATGAAAGTGTCTTGATTTTTCTTAAGCCTTGCTTCCATTATTAGCCGTTACGTCAGAAATGCCTCTCTCGTCCCTTTACTTTCCCTAAAGCCAAACTGATCGTCACCTGGCGCCTTCTCAATTTTCTTTTCCATTCTTCTGTATATTATTCTTGTAAGCAGCTTCGATGCATGAGCTGTTAAGCTGATTGTGCGATAATTCTCGCACTTGTCAGCCTTTGCCGTCTTCGGAATTGTGTGGATGATGCTTTTCCGAAAGTCAGATGGTATATCGCCAGACTCATATATTCTACACACCAACGTCATATTAGAAATTCTGATGGAACGTTATCTAACCCTTCTGCCTTATTTGACCGTAAGTCCTCCAAAGCTCTTTTAAATTCCTTTTCTAATACTGGATCCCCTATCTCTTCTTAATCGACTCCTGTTTCTTTTTCTATAACATCAGACAAATCTTCACCCTCATAGAGACTTTCAGTGTATTCTTTCCACATATCTGCTCTCTCCTCTGCATTTAACAGTGGAATTCCCGTTGCACTCTTAATGTTACCACCGTTGCTCTTAATGTCACCAAAGGTTGTTTTGACTTTCCTGTATGCTGAGTCTGTCCTTCCGACAGTCATATCTTTTTCGATGTCTTCACATTTTTCCTGCTGACATTTCGTCTTAGCTTCCCTGCACTTCCTATTTATTTCATTCCTCAGCGACTTGTATTTCTGTATTCCTGATTTTCCCCGAACATGTTTGTACTTCCTCCTTTCATCAGTCAACTGAAGTATGTCTTCTGTTACCCATGGTTACTTCGCAGCTACCTTCTTTGTACCTATGTTTTCCATCCCAACTTCTGTGATGGCCCTTTTTAGAGATGTCGATTCCTCTTCAACTGTACTGCCTACTGCGCTATTCCTTATTGCTGTATCTATAGCGTTAGAGAACGTATCTCGTCATTCCTTAGTACTTCCGTATCCCACTTCTTTGAGTATTGATTCTTCCTGACTAATGTCTTGAACTTCAGCCTACTCTTCATCACTACTATATTGTCATCTGAGTCTATATCTGCTCCTGGGTATGCCATAAAATCCAGTATCTGATTTCGGAATCTCTGTCTGACCATGATGTAATCTAAATGAAATCTTCTCGTATATCCCGGCCTTTTCCAAGTATACCTCATGATTCTTGAACAGGGTATTCGCTATTACTAGCTGAAACTTGTTACAGAACTCAATTAGTCTTTCTCCTCTTTCTTTCCTTGTCCCAAGCCCATATTCTCCTGTAACCTTTTCTTCTACTCCTTCCCCTACAACTGCATTCCAGTCGCCCATGACTATTAGATTTTCGTCCCCCTTTACATACTGCATTACCCTTTCAATATCCTCATACACTTTCTCTATCTGTTCATCTTCAGTTTGCGACGTCGGCATGTATACCTGAACTATCGTTGTCGGTGTTGGTCTGCTGTCGATTCTGATCAGAACAACCCGGTCACTGAACTGTTCACAGTAACACACCCTCTGCCCTACCTTCCTATTCATAACGAATCCTACACGTGTTATACCATTTTCTGCTGCTGTTGATATTACCCGATACTCATCTGACCAGAAATCCTTGTCTTCCTTCCACTTCACTTCACTGACCCCTACTGTATCTAGATTGAGCCTTTGCATTTCCCTTTTCAGATTTTCTAGTTTCCCTACCACATTCAAGCTTCTGACATTCCACGCCCCAAGTCGTAGAACGTTATCCTTTCGTAGATTATTCAATCCTTTTCTTATGGTAACCCCCCCCTTGGCAGTCCCCTCCCGGTGATCCGAATGGGGGACTATTCCGGAATCTTTTGCCAATGGAGAGATCATCATGACACTTCTTCAATTACAGGCCACATGTCCTGTGGATACACGTTACGTGTTAAAATACAGAAGCGAATATTACAACAATGAGTCCAACCAGCCACAGACTGCACACAGCACAGTCAGTTATTTTCATACAGAGCTCTACGTGGCATTACCAACATAAAAACCTAAACAGTGTACATCATCTGTTAATTCTTTTGTGGGACGAACTTCCACCTTATAGTACGGACTTCCCATAGCCACGTGCTACCTATTGTTCAGACATAGAATTTAACATTGTCTACTTGCCCATGAGTGCCAAATCCTATGAAGTTGCATAAATATGAAGTGAGTCCTAGCCTTAGTTTCCATCCCCAGGATAAAAGGGCATGGAGGTCTAACTACTGACCTTCCGATCGGCTGATCAGATTTACTCTATACTAACTTGTGCTGTACAGTGGAGCCACTCATACCTTACATACCGCCAACAGTGCGTAACGATTGTAACAAAAAGGTCACAATGGAGGCGAAACCTGCACCCCCTTGGCAACGGCACAATCGGCTGCTGAATGTGAGGACTGGACCCCAAGACGTAAAGAGAGATTTTCTCGAACTTCGCCCACTGCACTTTATTATAATAGCAGTTTAATATAAACAGTGAATGATTAAATTCGACAATTACATAAGTCAGTCACGGCAGCCATTAAACGGGATTCATTAAACTACCGTAAGTGAATATATTTTTGCTTACAAGTTAATTTAAAAATATACTGAGGCAGCAATGAAAGCCAGTCAAGGAAAATTTAAAATTAATGAATTACTCAGAGCAAGCACCATTCAAATGGAAAACTGCCACTCTGTGTAGCTACACGAAGTTCTTTGGTTTACAAATAAATTTAGTAAGGTTGAATCATAGCCAATTAAATAACATTTTGAAATTAGTAATCGAATGTCTCAGAAAGCTATAAAAGTTAAAGACTATACCAGATATAAAAATCATCATGGCGATCTTGTAGGCCGATATTAGCAATTCAAAATTTAATCAATAGCAAAAACAATTAACTAGAAAACAAATGCAGGATAACAAGAACTTAGATGAGCTCAACGGCTTGGATTAATTACGCAAGTCCAATGATAATAAATAAAAGTAGAGACTGCAGAAATCAATTAACTCATTAAAGCATCCCTCGAAAATTTAGTTAATTCTGGCTTAATAAGTTATGGGCTACAAATCCGTTACGAAACGAATATGCGCTTACAATGACACCACAATTGGTGGTGTGTTCAATGGATTACATAGAAGAATTTATTCCTCGGTTTACAGCTTAATCCATTAGGGCTCATACTCCTCACAGGCGTCATAACAATCACGGGCCACTGGTACATACACGATACCCGGAACCCCGTTCTAGAACCAGTAAGATGTCGGATGAGAACCCAAGTGACACTGGCGTAACACAAAGAAGTAGGGAATACAATAAAATTTAACGAACAGAATACTGCAGTTACGTAAATAACCTAGTATCGCACAACGAACAGTCAGAAATACGCCACAGCTTGACTGAGCTTTGAGACAAAGGCGAGAGCCCGTACTCGAATCCAAGCTACTTAAAGGGTTGTTTAGAATGGTAAACTCCACTGCACGTATGTGGTAAGAACGCCCGCTAAATGTCGCCCAGACGACCGTTGAACAATTATCAAGTGCATAGCAGTACCTACATGAAATGAATTAGCTGAAACAGTCTGCCGTTAGAAGACAGCCGTTAGCGAACCAAAACAAATTTTTAGTGCACTTAGCGCATTCATGGAATAGTATTACATCCCATTCGACACAGCCATAGCATACAGCTGACAATAGACAGAATATCATCTTTACTCGAAATTATTTCAGAACTTACCATCCAAATTTTTTCAAAAGAATTTGCCACTGCAAAAATTTTATCGTCCCTTTAAACAAAACAGTACTTCACTTACAGTACTGGATACCTTAACAAACGATCCAGTAATTACTGCAGCACAACCCTGAATAAGGCACAAGGTTTATCACAATATTATCGCTTAACCTAGCGCACTAATGCCCAGCTATTAATACCAGGATACCCAGCCTGCCAGATCCTTAAGCGAATCATGAAGGTTACTTAATGTTTCTCACGATAAACATTAATTATATATTTATTTATTTTATTTATTTCATTAACAGTACAGAGTAACCCACCACTTTGAAATGTAAGGTGGGTCGGATGCCTCTAAATCTAACAGCAAAGACTTCTCATTGTTACATTCTTATTGGTATACAGTTGTGCAAGATGGCAAGAACTATGCCCCTACATGAAGTCAGTAAAGATCACCTAACTCACGTTGAGCGAACAGTAGGGCTGAAAAAAATGACTGACAAGGCACAATGCATCTTGTAGAGGGTATAGTATGGACGCATTGGAATAATTAATGTCGGGTGATGGTTTTAAAGTAATTCACACGACATGAAAACTTTGTGGAAACGAGTCGATTTACTGGACACTAGTTTACCCCAGGGAAGTATTTAGAGTTGACTGTGGCCGGCTGGGGAACAGCGAAGGGAAGTGACAATAGGCAGCTTAGGGCGGCTCAAGCTCTGAGAAAGCAGTAACGGGGCGTGGCCTCCAGCCACCTTAAGATGAGTGACAGTGAGTGGGTGGTTGAACCCGACTCCATGCTGGTGTACCTGGAAACAGACGGAGAACTTGTATGCCTGTTGATAAATGTCCGTCATCCCGTTTTCTGTGAAACATGTGAGAAAGCCACGCAAAGCTACGGTGGTGCGGTCAACAGAGGTCAAAATATGCGTGTTTGTGACTGTAGCAACTTCACACTGAATTCACGGTCCGCAGAGTCTGAAGCAAATCAGGTGAAGAGCGACAGAATGAAATACGCCGGCCTCCGTTGGGAACGTAGGACCAAGGCATTTGAAGTACTCTCCTGGGAGTCAGAATTCCGGAGAACTTGGTGTTGTGCAGACGCTGACCTTGATGGGTGGCCTGGGAGGAGCTAAAATTAGAAGAAGTTGAGAGGAAGGGAAATTTTGTGGGAATTTGTTCACTTCCAGAGCAGGCATTGGTCAGCACTGGGAAGCGACACATAATTAATGCGACTTGCGTTGCAATTGGCGTAAGTGATTTTTCTGGAGGGGAAACCGAGGCGAACAGCGGACTGGGAGAAGTCCCCGTAGAGATCTTCCATTCCCAGCTTGCCTAGAGTGCGGATGTGACGTTCTTGACTCAGCTTGCCTGAGAAAGAGTGAGCATCTCTGCAGTTTAGGACTTAGCAAAGGGAACGATTGAGCTTGGAGATAGGAAGTTTTGGTTCAGCTATGTACTGAGCAAGATAACTAGGAGTGAATAGACGAGTGCAGCCTTGCAGCACCATGAGGTCGGCCGACGTCCACACAACGACGCCGCTCTGCCACGCTCTATTTGGTGATATTGCGCCCGCTCTGGCCACTGATTAATTTGTTGGATCACGTCAGCAAAGTTTCCACGGGGGTTTCATGGGCCGTGTATTGTAGAATTCTTCTCACACTTCGCATTACGCCTGGGTCAGTTGCTAGGAATTACTTTTAAGTTATAGTGCTTTCTCCACAGAAACACAGTTTATTACCATTACCTGATAGGAGAGTCTTGTAATTTGATGATTGAAGGTTGGGAGTTAAAATAAATTTGTGCTAATCGACTGCATCTGTTTTCAATCAAGTAGTTGAAATCCCAAGTCACTTTCTTAATTAATTTTAGGTTCAACGTTTGCATCTGGTGTTCAATAGTTGAATATAACATCAATGTGCATCCCTTTTAATTAAAAGTGATCAATTCTGAATAAATTAATGTAAACACTGCCACCGCAGTTCAATCAGGAGTCACAGGGCCATATTACTTTTTGTGTTATCCGATATTGCGGCAGTTTTGCACTCTTTGTTGATCTGTTAGTCAATTACTAGGGGTGATTCAAATGGTTCAAATGGCTCTGAGCACTATGGGACTTAACATCTCCGGTCATCAGTCCCCTAGAACTTAGAACTACTTAAACCTAACTAACCTAAGGACAGCACACAACACCCAGTCATCACGAGGCAGAGAAAATCCTTGACCCCGCCGGGAATCGAACCCGGGAACTCGGGCGTGGGAAGCGAGAACGCTACCGCATGACCACGAGCAGCGGACAGTTGGGGTGAACACACGCCAAAACCAGCTAAGTAACGGGTGGGGTGTTACAGTTGTTAATGCTTTTTTTTAAATAATGTAAAGAATATAAACACGAATACAGGCACAGCGTTTAGAACGCTTGTAATTTCAGTTAATCTCTTAATAGGTGTCAGGTACCGGCAGATTCCGTTGAACAGAACAGCCGTTAACGTGCATGCTTCCCCGATTTGAATGTTTCCTACCACAGCCACAGATCTTGCTGAACTCGCAAAACAAATCATTGTTTGCACATTCGTCACTTGCAAAACAGAATCACAAGACCCTCTTAAGCAAGGTGGCAGTTACAATTGATTAAATTCAACTGACTTCTAGTAACGTAACGTAAGTCTCACTTTTAATAAACAAAAGCCACCTGCTACCTTACACTGATCGAAAGACTGGTGAGTAGTACACAGTACCAAGAGTTACACTTTCAGTTTTGTTCACCAAACGGATTTTCTCGCAACTTCGTTTTTCACCATCCAGTAATTTATACTAGGCCAGGAAAACTTAATTCCCGAAACCGTTCCCTCCGCCAATAGTAGCAACTGCAGAATCAGCTACTGGCCTCGTGAAAGACATAACGACGGGCTATTTCCGTCCTCTCGCTGGTAGCTCCCACACATCAAGCAGTTCCTCTCTCCGGGACCACTACACCAGTACTGCCACACTGTCCAACTGTCCACCGCGCTTTGGCCTCCGATATGTTAAATCTAAAAATGAGCGCCAAACTCTAACAAGGGAATCTTCCCATCCCACCCCCATCATATTTAGTTATAAGCTGGCACAGTGGATAGGCCTTTGAAAAACTGAACACAGATCAATCGAGAAAACAGGAAGAAGTTGTGTGGAACTATGAAAAAAATAAGCAAAATATACAAACTGAGTAGTCCATGCGCATGATAGGCAACATCAAGGAGAGCGTGAGCTCAGCAGCGCCGTGGCCCAGTAGCCGACACGGTAGCTCAGCGTGTTTGGTCGGAGGGCTAGCTGCCCTCTGTAATAAAAAAACTGAGTTAATCGACCAACAACGAACTTAAACGGATGTCTTACGACGTCCGCCCCGACCAGATAAAACAAACAAAACGAGATTTAACAAAAAAAAAAAAAAAAGTGGTTAGCGTGAGCAGCTGCGAAACGAGAGGTCCTTGGTTCAAGTCTTCCCTCGACTGAAAAGTTTGCCTTCTTTACTTTCGCAAAGTTCTGATCTATCCGTTCGTTGATTGACGTCTCTGTTCACGGTAATAAGTTTAGTGTCTGTGTTTTGCGACCGCACAGCAAAACCGTGCGGTTAGTAGACGAAATGACGTGTCTCTCCAATGGGAACCGAAAACATTTGGTCGCAAGGTCAACCGATTCCTCCACAGGAAAACACGTCTGATATATTATATACGACACTGGTGACGGCATGTGCGTCACATGAAAGGAATATGTTTTCGATCCACCTAACTTGTACACTTGGCGAATGGGTAAAAAGATTCTTCTACCTTTCCCGATTTAGGTTTTCTTGTGGATGTGATAATCACTCCCAAAAAGGTGATGAAAACATAAGAGTTTGTCACATAAACTGCAACAAATGAATGCAACAGTTTCACAGTCGCATCGGACCGACAGATGGACAGATAATAATTGTCTGAAAATAAAAAATTAAAATTTTAACTCGAGGGAAGACTTGAACCAAGAATCTCTCGTTGCGGAGCAGCTCACGCTAACCACGGGACCACGGCGCTCCTGAGCTCACAGTGTGCTTGATGTTGCCTATATTGCTCATTGGACTACTCAGTTTGTATATTTTGCTTATTTTTTTCATAGTTCCACACAACTTCTTCATGTTTTCTAGATTGATCTGTGTTCAGTTTTGCAAGGCCTATCCACTGTGCCAACTTCTAACTAAATCTGAGCGGGTGCGATGCGGAGGTTCCCTTTTAAGTTAAAGATCCTCGCAGCGGGCCGCCATGATCAATAGCGGGCTGGTATCGCCGGGCCGCGGTCCAGGCGTGGTGCCAGCAACTCATGCAAGTAGGGACAGCTCAGGAGGGATTTAATATCATTTGTCCCACAAGGATCAGCACTAGGCCCATTACTCTTCTCATTATATGTTAATTATGTGTCAACTAGTCTTTCCCACTGCATATATCACCCATAAGCTGATGATATGAATTATACCTAAATGCATGTGCAACAAACCTGTGAACAGCCATCCAGTATGTAAATGCCGACCTATTTATCCCACTAGTGTTGGCGCAGACCATACTTTTGAAACTTAGCCCATCTACTACCGAAGTAATCTTATTTGCTTACAGAAATCTTATTATCCCTCAGTTTAGAAACTCTCTTCCACCATTGATCCTACAAGCGATCTTAGTTTGTCACAGAAATATTATTACCCCTCACTCCTGAGACTGTCGTCCACAATTAATCCTGAACGGCACAGAAACAATTCACGTTTAGAATGGTGCAAACTAGGGTCATACACTAATTTTCGTTTATTTTGTTATCCCTACACAGAACCTGAAGATGACCCATGAAGACGAAACGTGCTGTTACTTAAAGAATAAGTTGCAGTCAAGACTGTTTTCAATTCCAACGGAAATAACCTTTGCTTCTTCTGCAAATAAGATAATATGGACTACCTTTTATATCGGATTGGACATGCAACTTGTCTGTAAGAAGGTGTCAGCGTTACTTTACTCACCACAGAAATATACATATTATTTCCTTTAGATCTTGAAAAGAAGCTCATCGAGACACTAATACTCCCCACACTTGACTGTGGTGATGCCGTTCTCCGAAAACTTTCTCACGAAACCTAACGCAGGCTAGAGCGGGCGATGAATGCTTGTGTACGATACATTTGTGACGTACGCTTTCTGACCACATCACAGCAGCCTATGAACAGCTATCATGGCTATGTGTCGATAAGCGCAGTGACTATCATAGTCTATGTTTGCTCTATCGTCTTCTGAATCATTGTACTCCCCCTTATTTGTCTTCAAGTTTTACTCTACTGTCTGAACAGCACAGCAGACATAACCAAATAAAATTCTGCCTCTATAGCATCACATAGCACTGCCAAGTTCTCTAAACAATTTCCTGCGTCAGGAACCCGACATTGTGACAAACTTCCTCAGAATGTCAGAGAAATTAAACTCATTTCAAATTTCAAAAGAGAGCTAATGGTCCACCTTCTATCGCAATAGCCATCTCTTCTACATTCTGTACAGCTCATTCTCGTCAGTCCCTCTCCCCCCTACCCCTTGCCTGCAGGATTCTCCGTTTATGTTCTGTTCTTTCCTTACAGCCACAGCCAATGTTACTTCAATCGTCTCCTTGTACTTTATCTATTCCACTTCTGCTAATACTAAATATGGCTTCAAATGTGCTAAGGTAATCTATCAGTCTAAATGCCCTTTATTGTTATTATCATTATTATTACTGGTGCCAGTTATTATTATCATTATTGTTATAATTATTGTTTTTGGGAAAGTTTTGTAATATCTTTGGTAATGTTGCTCCTGATCAGATGTTAGAGAGGGCCTTAGTGCCCTAATTTGGTCAGGCCAAATAAGAAATAAATAAATATTTCCAAGTAACTCTTGTAAGTAGGCTTTAGGTTTTTATGTTGGTAATGCCACGTAGCGCTCTGTATGAAAATCACTGGCTGTGATGTGTGCAGTCTGTGGCTGCTTGGCAGTGTTGGAATATTCGCTATTGTATTGTTGGGCAGTGATTACCTACCTACCAATATTCTTCAAACCTTCGACTGACTCAGCTGTGGGTTTGCTCTGTTGTGGCCCATTACCTGTCTGCATGTCGAGAGTTAGCACTGTCTTTCTATTGGAAGGACAACACTACTTCCTCAAGACTGCATGGAAATCCACTACTTCCGTGTGCATTTTCTTTTACTTCGAGAAAAAAAAACTGCAATTACTACTGTGAGGAATGATCAGGACTGTCTTTATGGACAGTGAGAAAGTTTTTGCTTTTGACCAACGTTGTATCGATAAGTATGTGCATTTGATATATTTGTTAGCATTAATATAAAATAATTTTTAACAAATATGTATTGGCCAATGCCCAAAACAATTTGTAAATTTTTTTGTGGGAAGCATGGGGGCTATGAAAGTAAGCTGTTTAGGTTTTTATGTTGGTAACGCCGCGTAGCGCTCTGTATGAAAATCACTGACTGTGCTGTGTGCAGTCTATGGCTGGTTGGCATTGTTGGAATATTCGCTATCGTAGTGTTGGGCAGTTGGATGTGAACAACGCGTAGCGTTGCACAGTTGAAGGTGAGCTGGCAGCAGTGGTGGATGTGGGAAGAGAGATGGCAGAGTTTTGAGAGTGGACGATCTGGACGTGTGTCCGTCAGGAAACGAAATTTGAGAGACTGGATGTCATGATCTGATATATATATATATATATATATATTATGGCTTTTGAACACTATTAAGGTAAATACCTTGGTTGTTCTCTATCAAAATCTTTCATTTGCTAATTATGCCTATCAGTAGTTAGTGTCTTCAGTAGTTAGAATCTTTTGTTTAGCTGGCAGTATTGGCGCTCGCTGTACTGCAGTAGTTCAAGTAACGAAGATTTTTGTGAGGTAAGTGATTCATGAAAGGTATAGGTTATATTGTTAGTCACGACCATTCTTTTGTAGGGATTATTGAAAGTCAGACTGCGTTTCGCTGAAAATATTGTGTTTCAGTTTAGTGTTGATCAGAATAAGTAAAGAGAGAAATGTCTGAGTACGTTCAGTTTTGCTCAGCTGTTTGAAAATCAAATAAGTTAGAGGTTTACCATCACAGTAATTCATATATTTTTCTAAGGGGATGTTTCACTCTATCTTACGGCGTACGCAAGGTTAGAGACCACAGGAGGAAAGATTGCAGATCGTGGGAAAGCGTAACAAACTAAATATCTACGTCAAGAAATATTTATTCATACAGAATGAGTGTACTCGTGAACTGCATCTAACGTGGAACACACATAAAATCCCAACGCAATGGTTCTTTACAAGGAGGCTGTAATAGCGTAACGACAATCATTATCCAGCAAGGACTGGGTCGCCTAAGGGACGCAACAAGGACGCGCTATTGCTTACTCACAAACATCCAACTCACAGAATAATCCACAACAAATGTCACAATTTTCCGGTAATGATTGAATCGTCAGAGTCGATTGGTGACTCGTACCGAAAAGAATCGTGAAAGTTAACTAGGCACAGGATGCAAGAAGTGAATCGTGGCCGATTAAAGAACAAGTTCGGTTGCATTTGTATCTCAGTAAAAGGGCAGCGGAAAAATCAGTCGTGAGAATCCCGCACCGCTCATAACGGCAGAGGTTAATCGTTATAGAGAATGCTATCTTAAAACTGACCTGACTCCCTTCCTAAACCGCCACTCAAGTGCGCACGGAAGCAGCACATCATACTTACGTGACCACGGAGCAGCGACTGGCTGACACTGTGAAAAATCCAATCTCACTCGTCACTGCGTACAGAGATCTAACCATCTTGGAGCAGGCAGATTCACTAATTACCTAGATACATTTGCTGATGATACCTGGCGTCCCATCCAGTCAGAAGACAAGAGGACGTCACCGCACGTTTAAAATGCTTGGGCAGACGATCGTCACGACTGACTGGCTTGAAAATCAGTTCTTCTGTCCGACATTTATTGGTAGAGTTCGATGCACAGTAATGAGGAGTTTCCACTGGCAACCACTTAAGTCAGGATTTATGCAAAGCGAAAGTGTTGCTGTCCTGCGAAGAGGCCAAGAAACGCAGTTAGAAAGTCAAGTCATCGAGTCTGCTAAAGATGGCGGACCAATCGTCTGTTAAAGATGGCGGACCAATAGTGGTGGTTACCATTCGTCAGTCTTTGGTGAAGTTAAGGAGTATATTTTTCAGAAGAGATTCCTTATTCAATATTCACTGGTCTGTGGTACTGTTTTGCTGCTCGACATAAATGATTTATAAACGGAGCAAGAAGACGCAAGGAAGTGGTCGGATAACCAAGGTTAGGACTCTAATAAATCTAACTTGCCATGAACTGGAACACCTGCAAATATTTCTTGTGATAACTAAACCAGAGAAACTTGACATTCTGCTTAACTTAATTTGTCTTGACACACTGAGAATGTGGTTGGAGTTTTTTATTTCAGTTTATTATCCTTATTAACGACCAACGGCCTCGCCGCAACCGTAATTCTCGTCAGATCACCAAAGTTAAGCTGTGTCCGGCTGGACTAGCACGTGCATGGGTGACCACCCGGTCTGCTGAGCGCTGCCGAGCGCTGCCTCAGCGTTTGGGAGATAAACTGAGGAGGTAGTTGATTGAGAAATAGCTTCTCCGGTCTCGTAAAATGACATACGGCTGTAAGAGCTGTGTGTTGACAACAAGCCTCTCCGTATCGGCATCCAGTGATGCCCGTGGTCTGAGGATGACACGGCGGCCGGTCGGTACCATTGGGTCTTCATGGCCTGTTCGGGCGGAGTTTAGTTTTTTTTTTAATTAACCAGAAGATATCAGACATAACGAATGTACCTAAAATCCGCGATGGCAGGTATGGGTACGAAGCTCGATACAGTGATGGAACATAAAGTGACCCACCTGTTAGAGCCAAAGCATTTTGATCAGTCGGCGACAACACAAGATATAAAATTGAATACATGTAACAATACTACGCTACTGGCCTATAAAATTGCTACACCAACAAGGAATGCAGATGACAAACGGGTATTCATTGGACAAATATGTTATACTAGAACTGACGTGTGATTACGTTTTCACGCAGTTTGGGTGCATAGATCCTGAGAAATCAGTACCCAGAACAACCACCTCTGGCCATAATAACGGCGTTTATACGCCTGGGCATTGAGTCAGAGCTTGGATGGCGTGTATAGGTACAGCTGCCCATGCAGCTTCAACACGATACCACAGTTCATCAAGAGTAGTGACTGGCGTATTGTGACGAGCCAGTTGCTCGGCCACCATTGATAAGACGTTTTCAGTTGGTAAGAGATCTGGAGAATGTGCTGGCCAGGGCAGCAGTCGAACATTTTCTGTATCCAGAAAGGCCCGTACAGGACCTGCAACATGCGGTCGTGCATTATCCTGCTGAAATGCAGGGTTTCTCAGGGATCGAATGAAGGGTAGAGCCACGGGTCGTAACACATCTGAAATGTAACGGCCACTGTTCAAAGTGCCGTCAATGCGAACAAGAGGTGACCGAGACGTGTAGCCAATGGCATCCCATACCATCACGCCGGGTGATACGCCAGTATGGCGATGATGAATACACGCTTCCAATGTGCGTTCTCCGCGATGTCGCCAAACACGGATGCGACCATCATGATGCTGTAAACAGAACCTGGATTCATCCCAAAAACTGACATTTGCCATTCGTGCACCCAGGTTCGTCGTTGAGTACACCATCGCAGGCGCTCCTGTCTGTGATGCAGCGTCAAGGGTAACCGCAGCCATAGTCTCCGAGCTGATAGTCCATGCTGCTGCAAACATCGTCGAACTGTTCGCGCAGACGGTTGTCGTCTTGCAAATGTCCTCATCTGTTGACTAAGGGATCGAGACGTGGCAGCACGATCCGTTACGGCCATGCGGGTAAGATACCTGTCATCTCGACTGCTAGTGATACGAGGCCGTTGGGATCCAGCACGAATTTCCGTGTTATCCTCCTGAACCCACCGATTCCATATTCTGCTAACAGTCATTGGATCTCGACCACCCCGAGCAACAATGTCGCGGTACGATAAACAGGAATCGCGATAGGCTACAATCCGATCATTATCGAAGTCGGAAACGTGATGGTACGCATTTCTCCTCCTTACACGAGGCATCACAACAACGTTTCACCAGCCAACGCCGGTTAACTGCTGTTTGTGTATGAGAAATCGGTTGGAATCTTTCCTTGTGTCAGCACGTTGTAGGTGTCTCCACCGGCGCCAACCTTGTGTGAACTGCTCTGAAAAGCTAATCACTTGCATATCACAGCATCTTCTTCCTGTCGGTTAAATTTCTCGTCTGCAGCATGTCATCTTCGTCGTGTAGCAATTTTAATGGCCAATAGTGTTTTAAGTAAGAGAATAACGCCGTATGGAACTTCATATATTATTAGCTGCTGTGAAGACCTCGACGAAAACTTGGACGAATCGTACGAAAAATACTAATAGCTATCTCATGCTGATTAAATCCATCCAGCATATTCAAAACAGTTGTCACTAAATAAATACTCTTACTGACGGGAAATGATCGGATCTCTGTTACTGAATAATTTAATCCATGATTACATGGCTCCTTGAAAAGAAACGTTGTATAAATGGTCTCATTTTAATGATGGGATGGTGTGCGAATGAATACAGAAAGATTTTGTATCAGTTGTTAATTGCTGCAATCCAAATACATAATCATATTAAATGAAGAACATCGCAGGTTCGATTCCTTATAGAGCATATATTCTCAGCGACAGTGTTTATTAAAATTAAGAAATAACCAGCCATCAATCGCTAACGATCTGTTTGTTACACGTCTATCTAGATTTCAACCTCTGTATGGCTACCATCAGTTCTCATAACATTCATGAATACATTACAATAAGACACATGCACGATTCAGAACATATCATCGTTCTGTAAGCTTTGAACGAGAGTGGTGGATATACTAACGTATCGGTAAGGTACAAGTCAAATTATCATTGTGGCTCCTCTACACAAATAACGCATACTGAACTACCTGTGTCAATGTTTCATTCAGTTGTCTTATTATAATGTATTCTTATATGTTTTTAGCACTGATGATAGCTACACTGTGGCGATACATCCGGCAGACATCCAGCGGGGAATGGAGAATCTAGCTAGATTTGCAATAACGGATTTTTATCGAGTGACTGCTGTACATTTCTCAATTTTATGAAGTACATAGTTAAAGTTGCGTGAACAATGAGGCATATATGCCACCGAAAGACAAGAACTTGGCTAACAAAGAACTTATGAAATCGACAGAAATAGGAGGAATCGTTAGAACGAATTATGGCCAACATTAACCTAAACTGGATGTTCCACAGTATCACTCACAATGGCTCAGTACAGACGTGAGTACCTTGCAACAAAATGGCATCCCAAGCAACGCATTGCAGCGTTTATTATCAACCTGTGTCTTTCTCCGTCATTGTACCCCAGAGCAGCCATACTTCCCATTTGCATCAAACACAGAGTAGAAAAGAACCTTCCGTTCTTCAGTCTGACAAAGATCGTGCTGCTACCGCACCAGCTGTATTGGGTTCCTACTGGTCAAGCTTTACTGCTCACCACAGAGCGTTGTCAAGCCAGTCCACCACAACTAAGAAATAACTGACTACACCGCAATATACCGATCAGTGTGCACAGACCACAGTAGAAAAACTGCTCACAAGACATCATAAGCGTAAAACATGAGAAATTGAGAAATTGGAAGTTGACAAATAAAACAGGTAACATCCAACTTATAGCAAAAAATGATGCGAATTTTATGACGCACACAAACAACTGTAACATTTACAATTGTCGAATTACGACGCCGATATTTTTCTTAAACGCATAGTGAAGCAAAATCCTGACCAAATTCCCTGTCCACATAACAACGTGAAGACTCTTCCATTGCACTTTGCCTGCCGAACATCAAACTTAACAAAAATAAACGTTGCACATACGTTCCTCTGATTTCCTGTAGCAAGTCGGCAAGAGCCAACAAGAGTGGTTTTCCAGTCGACAAGGTTGTAAATACTGGAACTGTCTTCATTCGAAGATCGTTCTACAAATGTTAAATATTCTACACGTAGCGAATACCTTGAATATTGGGAATGATGACGACGATATTGCTCTTGTTCTTTTAAGTTAGTCACATAATACTTATCTAAATTTCGTCTTCGATTAAGAAGGAAGTAAGATTACGGTTTAACGTGTCATCAACTTCGAAGTCCTTAGAGACCAGCTTTCATATTAGATTGTGAAACTTCTCTTGTGTTCAGTTGCTGAGCGGGAATACATTATCGCGTAAGAAACAATGATATACTGTAGATATACCGTACTGCTTGAGAACTGCCGTATTTTCGATTTTTACGCGTTTTTTGTAGAAAAACTAGAATTGAAGTAAGCCTACATATATAGTTTATTCCCTACAGTTTATTCCAGTGACTGTAAAACGAATTGAAATTATACTCGTACCTTCGAAGAGTTTAGCAGAAACTGCCATTAGTAATGCAGGATGCACTTGCAAATATGTTATTGAATTTATCTGACTGACCTCCGTTTCGACATTAATAGCTGCATTTATAGAGCGGCGGAGGAGGACTGTGTTTCAGAAACACCCTCAGATGTTTAAGCTTCTTTGTGGGATTAAGGAAATAGGTACTCCATTACTTCTGCAACTGGAAATAAAATCTACGAACTGATAGTTCTTAACCTGACAGCAAGAAGGGAAGTGAGATACGTTTATTTCCTTGGAGAATGTCCTTGATATAACCGACAATTAATGATTATTTTTTCGTCAGTTAAGATATATTTACTTTACAGAGGAGGTGGTCATTGGTAACAACGCTCGTAATTCTATCTACAGAGATGTAATATGGGGAATCACTGTTCATTCGGTAAGTATTATACCATTAAAGGGTATACATCCTATGATGTTATTCGTCTACACAGGTCAGGAACTACCTTTTAGCATTGTGGCTGGAATTGCTGAAAAGTTTTGCTTTTGTATGTGTTACATCAGTGAAATATGTGTCTTTACTGTAAGTAGGTAACATTTGTTGATTATTCAAATAAGTTCAAAATGGCTGGTTCAAATGGCTCTGAGCACTATAGGACTCAACTGCTGAGATCAATAGTCCCATAGGACTTAGAACTAGTTAAACCTAACTAATCTAAGGACATC
Source organism: Schistocerca piceifrons (assembly GCF_021461385.2). Lineage (NCBI taxonomy): Eukaryota > Metazoa > Arthropoda > Insecta > Orthoptera > Acrididae > Schistocerca > Schistocerca piceifrons. The sequence continues at coordinate 754,077,224 of NC_060140.1, forward strand.
ACAAACATCCATGCCCGAGGCAGGATTCGAACCTGCGACCGGAGCGGTCGTGCGGTTCCAGACTGCAGCGCCTTTAACCGCACGGCCACTTCGGCTGGCTTATTCAAATAAGTGAGGAACACTGTGAGGTAATGTTGATTGATATTAGTATATTGTCAAAGCCTTAACAAGCATTCAGGGGTTGATAACAGTAGTGGAAAAAAGTATTTTCTGGTGTAATTTTGGAGGAAATTGATATCAAATTAATTAACTGATTGATTAATTACTTCATCCCATGGTGGTGTCATGGGTTTCACCCAGCTGACACATGGCTTCCTTCCCCGTCTCCTCCTCAACCTACTCATCCCACCCCACACCCACTCTCTCATCCCCTGTCATCCCTTCCCCGCCCCTCTTCCTCCCCATCCCTAGATAAGGTGGGGAATTGAAATTTTGGTGGGAAATTCAAATTTAGTGGAGGAATATCAAATTTTGAGTGTTTGTTTTGAGGTCTGGAGACCAACTGACCTACCTCACAACACCACCACCAGAGTGTGCTCTTCCATTCCCCCCTCGTGTCTCCCCTCCCCTCCCCTCCTCTACTTTTGAGGGAGCTTCAGTTTGTGTTGAGCTGCTGGATAGGATGGACATGTGTCATTTTTTGTACAAAGTGCAGTATATAGTTTCTTCAGACAATTTGAGTTGCCATTGGTCGATCACTACACATTTTCTCCATCCAGTTTCATCAATAACTGCTAGATGTGGAGAGGATATTTTCGCTCTTAGTCTAGCACTGTTGAGTGGCACCAGCCAATCTAGCCAATAGCTCCATATGGGTAATAACGACAGGGCAGCTGGCTATCTCTGAAGTACCATGGAGTAGCTACTTGTCGATGTACAATTGAATCGCTGCTGTTGGAAGGAACTTAAAAATGGGTACTAATAATATTAGAACAGTGACCTGCTGTCCCACTGTGGCTGTACCACCATACTCCTATATAAAGGACTCATGCAGCAACATTATTTGAAAATGAAAAGTACTTATACCTACTTATGTGTCACAAATCGTATCCTAGCCAACAGAGATATGGGAGACGTAGCATACGATATTTTTTAAGAGTGTAGTGCTCATTATCTTACCTGAACACGGTGTCTCAAGACGAAAAAGAAAACTGAACAGCCACCTTCAGTCAGCTCCAGTCTAGTCCAGCAACATCTACCAAGTATATTGTGTACCTAAGAGCCAGCCAGCTGAGAAACCGACAGTCGCCGGAGGCCAGGCTAATCCTTTACTTCCTGTTGCTGCCCGACTTGTGCCGCTGACTGTGGCACAATGAGAGTGAAACACCAGCAGATGGTATGTATGCAGTAGTTCCTTCCCTGACATAGACTCGTCAGATTAAAAATAATCTCAGATAGTGATGTTGTTGGCAATATATGCAAAATGTAGATTCTTTCCTTTTATGTAAGCTATTTTCGAAGATAGAGGAAATCGGACCCGATATGTATTTCCACATTACTGAAGTATCCTGTAACTATTTTGAATATCCTGTAGAACACAATGGCAAAGACCACAGTTCCTCTAAGTATTTTCTCTTCGGGTAGAAAATATTTTTTTCTTATCCGCCATGTCTCATCTATAAGATTAAACTGAGTTTTGGGTTCATGACAGAGTGCTAAGAGGATGACCTACCTCTGTTACAAGATGCCTCCTCACATTCAAACTCTCCTAAAATAAACAAATGTCTCTAGCTCACAGCATAGTGAAGTTGTAAATATCGGGTTTATACTACATATCACTTTATAATTTTGGTTATATAGCTGATTTTATAACGATGGTAGTTCCTCCCTGTGTAGGTCCGGTTAAAAGGCCCCGAGACAGCGAAAAAACGTCTGATTACTGCTACAACTCTCGAACCATACTCATCGTACACTCCCCCTCGCTTCCACTCGCTCGGTGGGCATATCGTTGATATCAGTATGATAGGCTAGTAAATTTATTTGATCTTGTGACTCCCTTGGCGTGGTGAGTAATCTTTTCACCTGCAGTCAGATTACGCTCGCCAAGTAACCATTACAGACTCTTCCACGGTGTTTCTGGAGGCTTCCAACAGGCTAGGTAATCACTTTCTACAGTACGAAAATGAATGGTAATCATCGTCAAATACTTGAAAACATTCTACGTTAGCTGCGTTCTGTCTCTCCGTTGTCCTGTCAAGCTGGTAGAAGTGTCACTTAGAATTCTGGTATACTGCTCCGGAACTAATCCTGCTGAGACTTGTCGGTCTATGGGCTGTTGTAGGATGTCTCTCTCTCCCCTCCATCCCCACGACGCCTCCGCCATCAGGTCGCATGTGAGCAGCAGTAATCAGGTCATGAACAATGTGGTTCACCTCATCTCTTCTCCAAACTGAAACGTTTTGAGATTGTTTGGAAAATCCCGGAAAGGCTGACACAGTGACCAATAATAAAATACATGCCTACTGACAGCGACATCCAAAACATGTACGGATCTGCAGACCTAGGTTTTCCTCAGAATACAGCCCTAAAGAACCGTTCCTATGGGCTCCCGCCAAATTAGCGGCTGATGATTCCAGAACTCGAATGAGAATCTCTTTAGAGAAGACGACGTTCTTTTCGGGGAACGCTGTTGAGAACTGACATTTGAAGCTGACTGCCTCCAATATACATTTTGCATAAGAACCACGAAGATAATGGCTCTGAGCACAATGGGACTTAACATCTGAGGTCATCAGTCCCCTAGAACTTAGAACTACTTAAACCTAACTAACCTAAGGACATCACACACATCAATGCCCGAGGCAGGATTCGAACCTGCAACCGTAGCGGTCGCGCGGTTCCAGACTGACGTGCCTAGAACCGCTCGGCCACACTGGCCGGCACGAAGATAAGATATGGGAAATTCACTTTCATATAGGTAGTCTTTTTCCCTCGCTGTTTTTGATAGAGGAATAGGAGAGGAAATGACTAGTAGTGGTACAGGATGTATTCCACCACACACCGTATGATGCCCAGTCCATCCATATACAGGTACAAAAAGCTCACGGAAGAATGTTCTCTCTTATCTATCGAGAAAACAAAAGCTGTAACTTCTGCTGCTGATTGTCTTTCTGTAACAAACTTCGTATTAGCCTCTAATGTGTTCATTACAGTCACTTGGTGAGTCGTATGTGCGAGGTATAACAAACATCCAAGGTGTCCCACTGTGCCTATTACATCTCCTTTTATACTCTAAAGATCCACGATTATGGCACATGATCCCCCAATCACGCTATTTTATGTGCTATATGTACACTCCTGGAAATGGAAAAAAGAACACATTGACACCGGTGTGTCAGACCCACCATACTTGCTCCGGACACTGCGAGAGGGCTGTACAAGCAATGATCACACGCACGGCACAGCGGACACACCAGGAACCGCGGTGTTGGCCGTCGAATGGCGCTAGCTGCGCAGCATTTGTGCACCGCCGCCGTCAGTGTCAGCCAGTTTGCCGTGGCATACGGAGCTCCATCGCAGTCTTTAACACTGGTAGCATGCCGCGACAGCGTGGACGTGAACCGTATGTGCAGTTGACGGACTTTGAGCGAGGGCGTATAGTGGCCATGCGGGAGGCCGGGTGGACGTACCGCCGAATTGCTCAACACGTGGGGCGTGAGGTCTCCACAGTACATCGATGTTGTCGCCAGTGGTCGGCGGAAGGTGCACGTGCCCGTCGACCTGGGACCGGACCGCAGCGACGCACGGATGCACGCCAAGACCGTAGGATCCTACGCAGTGCCGTAGGGGACCGCACCGCCACTTCCCAGCAAATTAGGGACACTGTTGCTCCTGGGGTATCGGCGAGGACCATTCGCAACCGTCTCCATGAAGCTGGGCTACGGTCCCGCACACCGTTAGGCCGTCTTCCGCTCACGCCCCAACATCGTGCAGCCCGCCTCCAGTGGTGTCGCGACAGGCGTGAATGGAGGGACGAATGGAGACGTGTCGTCTTCAGCGATGAGAGTCGCTTCTGCCTTGGTGCCAATGATGGTCGTATGCGTGTTTGGCGCCGTGCAGGTGAGCGCCACAATCAGGACTGCATACGACCGAGGCACACAAGGCCAACACCCGGCATCATGGTGTGGGGAGCGATCTCCTACACTGGCCGTACACCACTGGTGATCGTCGAGGGGACACTGAATAGTGCACGGTACATCCAAACCGTCATCGAACCCATCGTTCTACCATTCCTAGACCGGCAAGGGAACTTGCTGTTCCAACAGGACAATGCACGTCCGCATGTATCCCGTGCCACCCAACGTGCTCTAGAAAGTGTAAGTCAACTACCCTGGCCAGCAAGATCTCCGGATCTGTCCCCCATTGAACATGTTTGGGACTGGATGAAGCGTCGTCTCACGCGGTCTGCACGTCCAGCACGAACGCTGGTCCAACTGAGGCGCCAGGTGGAAATGGCATGGCAAGCCGTTCCACAGGACTACATCCAGCATCTCTACGATCGTCTCCATGGGAGAATAGCAGCCTGCATTGCTGCGAAAGGTGGATATACACTGTACTAGTGCCGACATTGTGCATGCTCTGTTGCCTGTGTCTATGTGCCTGTGGTTCTGTCAGTGTGATCATGTGATGTATCTGACCCCAGGAATGTGTCAATAAAGTTTCCCCTTCCTGGGACAATGAATTCACGGTGTTCTTATTTCAATTTCCAGGAGTGTATATTGGATGCAGGGAGGCAGTCCTTCATGAATATGATTCTTATGTATGAGATAGAACAGCACATTAGTTGAACGGTATAGAACAGCACTGTACTCGAATGCATCCAGTCACTTCTAACCACATATTCCACAGCTGCATTGCATTTGCTCTAGTTTCTTCATGTCTGTATCACAGATTGCTCCTGTGACCCAGAGTAGATCCAAATTATTGTTTGAGTGTTGAACCACCATGCGTTATATCTGGAGCGATGTTTAGAGGCAGATCCACAATACGCTACATTCAGTATGGGATTAGAAGATGGATCCATCACACATTATATCCAGAAGGGTGTCTAGAGATGGATCCACAATGCGTTATGACTGGGTTTGGGTTCAAAGATGGGTCTATCACACTTTATGTCTTGAGATGTGTTCTGCATCTGAAGGTGGATCCATCAGTGGGTCAAGGGAGCCATCCGTGACAGACATACAGAAAATGGAACAAATGCAATGCAGCTGTGGAATATGTGTCTGGAAGTGACTTTATGCATCTGAGTACTGAACCATACAATACCATTCGACTAATGTGGTGTTATAACTTTTATATAAGATTGATACTAATGAAGGACTGTCTTCCTGTATCCATTGGACATACAGCTCACAAAATAGTGTGATCAGAGAGATCACGTGCCGTCCTCGTGTGTCTTTGGAGTATAAAAGGAGTTGTGAAAGGTTCATTGGGATGCCTTGGATGGTTGTTATTGCTGGAGAATCTACACAGTCTTGTTACAAATATTGGTAATATACATTATATTGAAGGTGTTATGCTCTTTAGCATGATAATTTAAATGTGCATATACCTACTTTAGAACAGTTTTGCGAAGAGTATTTCTCTATGTGCAGAGCTGTGGCACTGTCGAAAATAACATATTAGTGGCTGAAATCGAGACTTCGCGATTGGTAAAATGCACATACGTGGGCAGTCCCTATGTGTGTGTGTGTGTGTGTGTGTGTGTGTGTGTGTGTGTGTGTGTAGAGCTGTCAGCAGTGGATGGTTGTAGTTTGGAAGCATAACTTTCTAAATGGTCGTCTATAAATGACACTTCCGGGAAGACACGCTCTGTAGGTTCAGAAGTGAAACTCATATGGCCCAAGATCTTACCTGCAGTCAACACACTGTCATATAACAAATAACTTATTAGTGGGGTAATAAAAAATAAATACCTGAAAGCTATGGTTTGTAGATTACCTAACAAGCTTGTGGGTACATATAAGATTTGGTAGATGTAAACACAAATAACAAAGCACATCTAATAAGCAATGTGAGCTTTACTTATGATAAAAATCTGAACAGCTACAGAAATCAACTCTGTACACATGTCAAATCCCTGTCGCAGACCCCTACACAATTGAGTGGAAGTCAAATGGACATGTAGAACTGGTTCTAGACCTCAAGTTTCCTTCAAGTGCAGCTGTACATGAGTCTGCAAACAGGCTCTCTGATGGGTCAGAGCAGTACACACAATTGTCTCCAAACTCTGAGTTTACAATACATTCATTACCAGCATCACTCGTGGAGTCTCACATCGGTTCGAAACGACTGTTACTATACTTTTCATGACCGTTCTATCGAAAATAAATACATGTGGACCATTGGGGAGAGGGAAAGTCTTAGGACTTTGTAGTAGGTTGGTGTATAAGACTCGTAAATATTCTCGTAGAAAATCAAACAGCGCATGGGTATGTCAGCAATATGACAAGATATGTATGGAGAACTGTCTAAAATATATGAAAAAGACATAAAATCTGGAAAATTCGTAGGAAACATGGAATAATCACGAAAAATTGACGTGAAATATGTAAAAATTGAGGGAAATGCGATGAAATATGTAAAATCTTGAAAACCTAGTAAAATTAAGTGAACTAACTGAGAATAGAAAATATTAGAGGAAAAATACCATGAAATGGCCGAAATCAATAAAACTGCGTGTTCTGGAGGAGAGTGGACATATGTTACATGTACATACCATAATAATGGAAAGAGGGAGCGTCCTAGAGACATGGTGTCAGGGCGTAACGGCCATATTGTCCCGCACATGAGCAGCACAGCCCAACATAGCACCATGACTTCTGTGTGCAAGAGGAAGGTTACCAGGTCCGGTGGCAAACTGTGATAATACTGTTACATCTGCTCTGGCTACTGAGCGTGCTGTTCATTTCCTCATAAGATGTCACTTTTTCTGCATATGCATTTTCGGCTGCTGACTACGATTTTGTAGAACTGTTGTGAACATACCATTATTTCCTAACCGTAATCAGGCTTCAACTTCATAAACAGCAGGCGGCATACACCTCTGGTAACCTACGTAGTGTTTGTGTGACAAAGAATCGACGTTTTCTTTGACGTGGAAAGTAGTTGTTTCATTACCTTACAATTTGCCAACATAATTTGTCTGAGAGAAACTTGTAGGGAGAATGTATGTCATGCGCAGGAGATATATTTCCTATGGTGGAATATTAACAGCAATGCATTCCACACAACTAATAGGTCGGAAACCACACAGCTCTAGCAGTGCAGCGTGTTTAAGTGGAGAACCATGTCGCTCTTGAAATGAATTTATGTTCCAATATCATTTCTCTCTTGCAGATATTTTCTTGGTATGGACACCAACAGCGGAACAATACTTCTGAATTGATAGCGTAGCTGATTTACGTAAAATGTTTCAAACTCCTTTAATACCAGGTGTAGAAGCATGAAACCGGGATATCCCTGTAGATGGTGCTAGCCGTCCGTGTACGGTCTGCGAGACTGCGTCTGCAGCGTCTTCTGCTTCCTGTAATGGCTACGACGAATGTCAACACACAAAACACTAAAATGTCGTGTGGCCTAGCCTCTCGTCGGGTAGGCCGATCGCCTGGTGCAAGTCTTTGGAGTTGACGCCACTTCGGCGACTTGCGCGTCGATTGAGATGAGATGATGATTGGAAAACAGAACATCCAGTCCCCTAGCGGAGAAAATCGCCGACCCAGCCGGGAATCGAACCTGGGCCCCTTGGCATGACAGTACGTCGCGCTGACCACTTTTTTTTCTTGATCTCATTTTTTAGTTCTATTTGTTCGGGACGGAAGTCACATGACGCTCGGTCAAGTTCATCGTCGTTCCATTAACTCAGTTTTTTTGTTACAGAGGGTGGCTGACCCTCTGACCGAACACGCTTAGCTACCATGCCGGCTCCACTCAGCTATAGGAGCAGACGTCAACACACAGTAACCGAAGTTCGTGACATCGGTATGTGTTTCAAACCCGTAAACACGTCGAGTTCTGTGCCTACGAACAACGACTTGCGGTCAGCATTGGTTTTCTGTTATCATTTGAATAAAACTGCTGCAGAATCGCAGCGAATGCTTGTCGAAGCTTTCAGCGTGCATGCTCTTAGGAAAACACAGTGTTCTCAGTGGTTAAAAAAATTCATAAGTGGTGATTTTAATGTGAGAAACGATTAGCGCAAGAAACCATCGTAAAAGTTCGAAGACAACGAATTGCAGGTCTTATTGGATGAGGATGATACTCAGACTCAACAGGAACTCGCGGAACAATTGAATGTGAAGCAGAAATCCGTTTCTCTTCGATTGAAAACTATGGTAACGATGCAAAAGTGGGAAAATGAACTCAATGAAAGACAGCAAACACATCGAAAGACCACTTGTGAAATGCTACTCGCCAGATACAAAAGAATGTCGTTTTTCCATCTAATAGTAATAGGTTACGAAAAACGGATACATTTTAAGAATCCTAAGCGTCGTAAATCATAGATGAATCGACATACACTGCAAGTCCAAATCGCCTTGGAAAAAAGAGAATGCTCTGTGATTGATGGGATCAGAAGGGTGTCGTCTGTTATGAGCTGCTAAAACATGCTGAAACATTTAATACTGATCGCTACCAACAGAAAATGATCGATTTAAATCGAGCAGGACGTGGAAAACGACCGAGGTATGGAAAAAGGCAGCACAAAGTCATATTGCTCCATGATAACTCCCCGTCACACACACACACACACAGCAAAACGGGTCATGGAAACGATCAAGCCGTCCAGCCGGTAAGTACTAGGGCATGCAGCTTATTCTCCAGACTTCTCCCCGTCCGATTATCTTCTATCTGCATCACTGGGACAAGCTTCAATTAGTACGAAAATGAACGAAAATGGCTCACTGACTAGTTTGCTTCAAAAGAAGGATTTTTTTTTTTTTTTTTTTTTTGCTTGGCATTCATAGACTACCGAAGAGGTGGGAATATGTATAAATAGCAATGGAGATTATTTAGAACAGAATATTGTCAGTCAGTTTCAAACAAAAGATGTAAAATTATTGCAAACCAAATTCCGATTTCATTATTCTTCACATGGTAGTCACTAACAGAGGTTTGTGAGGTACTGAAAACCCTGTGGGTGTGCACACGCTTGACAAATGTTCTATTAACGGAGTCAGTGAAGTGTGATGTGTAGTGTCACATGTCAAACACTGCCGCGATGTCTTTGTCTGTTTCGACGTAAGGTGCATTTTCTACTGCTGGTGATCATTTTGTGAGACTCATGCGAGCATAGCATAATTTCTGAACTGTAATCGGATGTGAGCTTTGGGTGCTATACACCTCCAGAAAGAATACTGTGCATGTATCATGAAGAACGAAGAATCTGTGTTTTTCTTTGGCGTAAAAATAAGTAGCTTTATCATCTCAAAGTTAAACAATGTTGTGAATGGGACAGAAAACTTGCCGGGTGGATGTGTGTCACCTGTTGGACATACAGGGTGTTTCCATAAGAGCATTGAAAAATGTAACTGCATAGAGGGTGCTCCATTGAACAATCTGAGGTGGGGAACCTGGGGTCGGAGAAGCTATCCTTTGGAGATAGTACGAATTAAATCACATTATCGTGTGTTTTTTTATCTACATTAGTTACAGTTAACTTCAAATATTTTCATTGACATAATGAACGTACCATTTGCACTGTATCTTACAAAATGTGCTGAAACTCATGGTCATCAACCACAATGCAAGCATGACATCAGTAAACAATATTCTGACGCTCCATGACAAATATCCCTGGTGTGTTTCGAATCATATTACAGGCAGCTACAATTCTGGCAACTAATTCCATCTCCATAGCCACTGGGGCCTTATATGCAAGTGATTTTAGATATCCCCACAGGAAATAATCATGGGGATGGAGGTCAGATGACCTAAGAGGCCATGTATTAGGACCTCCCCTTCCAATCCAGCGACCAGGAGGTACAGCATCGAGATGGTTGCGGACATCCAAGCTTAAGTCAGGCGGTGGATCGTCATGTTAATTCACAGCATTTCCTGTCATGGGGCTCCGTAAATACAACAGAGCCACCTTATGGACAACTAAAGTAAACAACAACTGCATCATGACTTCCTAGTAATTAGGCTTGTCCTCCTTCTTTTCTTGCAAATGGTTCAAATGGATCTTAGCACTATAGGAATGAACATCTAAGGTCATCAGTCCTCTAGACTTAGAACCACTTAAACCTAATTAACATAAAGACACCACACACATCCATGCCCGAGGCACGGTTCGAACCTGCGACCGTATCAGCAGCGCGGTTCAGGACTGATTCACCTAGAACCACTCGGTCACAGCGGCCGTCTTTTTCCTTGCACGAAATATATAATGTACATGTAAATAAAAAGCAGAGTACATGCAAACTTGTATCTATGTTAGTTGTAAATACGCTGGAAAACAGTAATGCTAGACAGAGCGGTAGAAAAGTTTACTTCCAAATCTCCATAAGCTGGCTTCTCTGACCCCAGGTTCGCTCTCTCAAATTGTTCAGTGGAGCATTGTCTACGTCCTGTCATATTTCTGTACACTCTGACGGAAATGCCCTGTATATGTCATACAATAAAGTATTAAGAGTGTTACACTTCACATTGCTAATATTTCGGAAGCCACATGACTGAAACATTATAGTGTGTTTAAGTGCAGAACCATGTAGCCTTACGTGAGGCTCTACAGTCCATTCTCTCTTGCCCATACCTTTTTGGTACGTAAAATGCTTCAAGCTCCGTCCGTCTTCTTAACTGTCTGTTATATCACCACAACATTCCAGTATATACTATACACAAATAAATGGTACTAACATCCTTGACAAGCACGTACCAGTACAGACCTTGTGCTGTTGGATGGGTGCCATAAGCAAGACTGGTGCTGAACAGTCTTAGCTGAACAGCAGTGACTGACTCAGCTTGCTCTGTTCCTTCATGAGGTGTGGGATTGATGGATATAGTACCCTCCTACTTCTGGTCAGATGCAAATTAAATCGCCGACAGTGTTGCAGGGTGGGTTAGTCAAAGACAATATGGAGAGAGACTTCAATATCCAACTTTATCCAATTAATGCGATAATACTCTGTGACTCCCATTCACATAGGGAATGATGGCCAATCGTAATCATAAATTCCACAGTAATATCGAAATGCTAGAAAAATGTAGATAAAGTTACTGCATCGGTATTGGATGTTGTATGGTATACTTCAGTGTATATGTTCGAGCATTAACAATGAATGAACATACTGCACAGTCACTATCTACAATTTCAATCTAGTATATGGTACCCGCAGAGTAGTGGAGAGGTGGTTTAGCTGTGACTTAGATTTTTTGGGAACCATGCTGCAGGCGTTTAAATTATGCAAAATCTGCTAAAATTGCTAAAATTGATCAGAGTATCAACTGTGTTGTTATTACAGTATATCGACTCATATCAATGATGTCTTTTTTCCATCCGATCCATCCATTGGTACACTGATGATTATCACACAATGAATGACAGACACGACTTGTTTGAGATGGAGAGAGTCTTGGTGGGAGCAACAAATTCCAGAGATGGCCAGCATGGAAACAGTGATCGCTTACACAAGTGCAACATGTAGAGCCAGTGCTCTTGGTCCCTTTGAAACAGAACACCAAGCCATCTGCTACCCTGTCACTATGGAAGATGAGATTAAATTTACATGCCATCACCTTTGGATGGCTGTTTGGAACACTCGAAAATGTCACAAACTCTTCCAGTTTCCATACATTGCGATGTCCTCCACATTTTTGTCAATAAGAAACACCTACTTTGTCTTTTATTTCAACTATCCTGTGTGTTATGATACCAGCATAGTTTACACCAATCAATGCCCAGCATTCTGTGAGAGCCAATGCAAATGGTTCAAATGGCTCAGAGCACTATGAGACTTAACATATGAGGTCATCAGTCCCATAGACTTAGATCTACGTAAACCTAACCAACCAAAGGACATCACACACATCCATGCCCGAGGCAGGATTCGAACCTGCGACTAGCAGCAGCACAGTTCGGGACTGAGGTGGCTAGAACCGCTCGGCCACTCCGACCGGCTGAGAGCCAATAGATCAAAATGTGTTAATGTCGGTTTAGCACCTGACATAGATATCGAAGTCATGGTAGAAAAACAAAGTGTGAGGTTGTGTACACAGCTGTAGTCATACACTGCTTAGATGTGTTACAGCGAAAAGCAATGTATCAAACAACAACTGAAGAACCCTCTCCTTGTGACTGATAATCGACATGGTTTTCCTCCAGAACAGGTGACAAAATGTTGCACAAGTCAGTGGAAGCGACTTCGATCACAGGTCGCCTATCAAGTATATTTAATGGGTCACCACGTGTTATTGTTGTCAACATGCACACGTTGTTTGTTTCCAAATATACTGGGAGAGAGACACACTGTCAATGAAGACTCTGTCATCATTACATGGTCGTATTTCTAGTAATCATTGAGCATGATAAAGGAGATTAGGACGTATAAAGAGTGATATTTATAGACCTTCATTCGATATTGATGAATTGTAGGTGTTATGCTTCTGAATCCACTGTGAACAGTCCACATACACTCTCTGGTGTTGTAAATTTCCTCCTGTACATTAGTGTGCTATTTTTCTCACTTTAGTAGCTCTCTACCTGTCAGCCTAATAACTAATGGAACAGTGCTGTAGGAAAGTGATGGAATTTAGAGTGAATTATCAGGGGTCTGTAGCCTGGTGGGAGCATCTCTTACTAGTCAAAAACAGGTGGATTCAAATGCTATAGACCAAAGACTGTAAGATTCATGAGAATATGACGGCTAAACGATACTCTGATGGAAGGGCAGTTGAGAGGTGAGCTCTATACCATTTCTTGTAAGTAGTGTGGGCAAACATATTACAAACTCTCACACACGACTCTCCAAGTGACTGCAATGACAAAATTAGGGGCTAATGGAAATGTTTCTAGGGAGAGACAATCAGCAGCAAACGTTTCATCTTTTTTCTCGATAGATGAGAGACGAAATTGTTCTGTGAGTTTTGTGTACCTATAAAAGTTAAAACGTGTGTCACGACCAATTTCTTCTGCCTTCGAAAGTATCTCTTTCTAAAGGGAGGAATCTACATTTTGCATGGGAAATTCGAAGTGTACGGTCAAAATCATCTCTATCTCGGATTTTTGTTGAACTGACAGTCTATGTCAGGGATGAAACTCAGATCACAATATAGTAGTGATGAAGAGTAGGCTGAAGTTCAAGACGTTAGTCAGGAAGAATCAATACGCAAAAAAGTGGGATATGGAAGTACTAAGGAATGATGAGATACGTTTGAAGTTCTTTAACGCTATAGATACAGCAATAAGGAATAGCGCAGTAGGCAGTACAGTTGAAGAGGAATGGACATCTCTAAAAAGGGCCATCACAGAAGTTGGGAAGGAAAACATAGGTACATAGAAGGTAGCAGCGAAGAAACCATGGGTAACAGAAGAAATACTTCAGTTGATTGATGATAGGAGGAAGTACAAACATGTTCGGGGAAAATCAGGAACACAGAAATACAAGTCGCTGAGGAATGAAATAAATAGGAAGTGCAGGGAAGCTAAGACGAAATGGCTGCAGGAAAAATGTGAAGACATCGAAAAAGATATGATTGTCGGAAGGACAGACTCAGCATACAGGAAAGTCAAAACAACCTTTAGTGACATTAAAAGCAGCGGTGGTAACATTAAGAGTGCAACGGGAATTCCACTGTTAAATGCAGAAGAGAGAGCAGATAGGTGGAAAGAATACATTGAAAGCCTCTATGAGGGTGAAGATTTGTCTGATGTGATAGAAGAAGAAACAGGAGTCGATTTAGAAGAGATAGGGGATCCAGTATTAGAATCGGCATTTAAAAGAGCTTTGGAGGACTTACGGTAAAATCAGGCAGAAGGGATAGATAACATTCCATCAAAATTTCTAAAATCATTGGAGGAAGTGGCAACAAAACGACTATTCACGTTGGAGTGTAGAATATATGAGTCTGGCGATATACCATCTGACTTTCGGAAAAGCATCATCCACACAATTCGGAAGACGGCAAGAGCTGACAAGTGGGAGAATTATCGCACAATCAGCTTAACAGCTCATGCATCCAAGCTGCTTACAAGAATAATATACAGAAGAATGGAAAAGAAAATTGAGAATCCGCTAGGTGACGATCAGTTTGGCTTTAGGAAAAGTAAAGAGAAGAGAGAGGCAGTTCTGACGTTACGGCTAATAATGGAAGCAAGGCTAAAGAAAAATCAAGACACTTTCATAGGATTTGTCGACCTGGAAAAAGCGTTCGACAATAAAAATGGTGCAAGCTGTTTGAGATTCTGAAAAAAGTAGGGGTAAGCTATAGGGAGAGATGGGCCATATACAATATGTACAACAACCAAGAGGGAATAATAAGAGTGGACGATCAAGAACGAAGTGCTCGTATTAAGAAGGGTGTAAGACAAGGCTGTAGCCTTTCGCCCCTACTCTTCAATCTGTACATTGAGGAAGCAATGATGGAAATTAAAAAAAAGGTTCAGGAGTGGAATTAAAATACAAGGTGAAAGGATATCAATGATACGATTCGCTGATGACATTGCTATCCTGAGTGAAAGTGAAGAAGAATTAAATCATCTGCTGAACGGAATGAACAGTCTACTGAGTACACAGTATGGTTTGACAGTAAATCGGAGAAGTAGTAGAAATGAGAACAGCGAGAAACTTAACATCAGGATTGATGGTCACGAAGTCAATGAAGTTAAGGAATTCTGCTGCCTAGGCAGTAAAATAACCAATGACGGACGGAGCAAGGAGGACATCAAAAGCAGACTCGCTATGGCAAAAAAGGCATTTCTGGCCAAGAGAAGTCTACTAATATCAAATACCGACCTTAATTTGAGGAAGAAATTTCTGAGGATGTACGTCTGGAGTACACCATTGTATGGTAGTGAAACATGGACTGTGGGAAAACCGGAACAGAAGAGAATCGAAGCATTTGAGATGTGGTGCTATAGACGAATGTTGAAAATTAGGTGGACTGATAAGGTAAGGAATGAGGAGGTTCTACGCAGAATCGGAGAGGAAAGGAATATGTGGAAAACACTGATAAGGAGAAGGGACAGGATGATAGGACATCTGCTAAGACATGAGGGAATGACTTCCATGGTACTAGAGGGAGCTGTAGAGGGCAAGAACTGTAGAGGAAGACAGAGATTGGAATACGTCAAGCAAATAATTGAGGCCATAGGTTGCAAGTGCTACTCTGAGATGAAGAGGTTAGCACAGGAAAGGAATTCGTGGCGGGCCGCATCAAACTAGTCAGTAAACTGATGACCAAAAAAAAAAAATGACCATCCCTGCTTCCCCCACCCGTGTCACCACTTGCCGCGCCACTGTAGCCACCACAGAGCACCCACCCTCCCTTCAAAGTGCCTCCACCTTACATGAGTGACCTGCCTCCCAGTCCAACCAGATCTCAACCCCTCCTCCCAGGCCACTGCCAACAAAAGGCCCCCAAATGTCTGAATGGTGACCTCACTCCCATCCCCTGCTCTAAGTGACCACCACCTGCCCCTCTTCCTTGTAGTCCCCCCCCCCCCCCTATGGAAACCACCCACCCTCCTGCATCCTCAGCCCCTGGGCTGCATACATTTGTCCTTTCCAACCCCAACCCCAGTCCTATATTCATCAATGCACACACCCTCACCCTCGAAATCTGCGAGTATATCTCCAGTTCTCCATTGCTCAACTTACCCCCACAGAGACTCTCTCATCAAATCTCTCTCTCCCTCTTTCCACACCAATCTCCTCTGGAAACTTCCCTGCATCACCTTTGGCCCACATGCATCTCTCACACTTTTCCTTATCTCCTTCTCTCCCCATCAGCCCAAACTCCCTCATCATCCACCAGCCCTCACCACCCCGATCACAAAACTGGGCCCTGTGGTAACAGAAGTGGAGGTGTTGGTGGAATTGAATGCCCACCCCACCCTGGAAATTCACTCGGCTTGACATATCTTTAACAACTCCTGCCCTGCCATCCTAATGCATGTGTTTACAGAGTCTGCCCCCTCCACAGATCACCTCCTCACTCAGGGAGCCTTGATTTTCAACTGTCACCGTCCTGTTGACCCTTCTCATTCTCCTCCTGAATCATACCGCTGTCAGTGCTGTCCCCTCTACAATGACCACATAAAACTGCAAAAACCCCCCACCTGCCCCATTGTAGATCCTCCCACTTCCTCAAACAGTGTCCTAATCTCGTCTCTCCTCCTTCTCCCGAGGCTTGCAATGAACCCCACCCCATGTACTCCTCCAAATGTAAGGCCAAACACCCTCCCACCAACCCAGAGCTCTCAATTCCCCTTTCACCTCATAGATCAGCCCAGCCATCGTAACAGTTCATTCTCCCCTCCCCCTACAGCCAAAGATATTGTCTGGTTCCTGTCCATCCTCCTACAGAATATCCACCCCTTCCAAAGCCCCACACTCTCCATCAGATCTCCCTTGCTGCCTGTTCTATCTTCCATTTGACTATCTGGGCCACATACTCCCACAACCAGGTCCACTTCACCTTCACCCACCTATAAAACTTCGTTTAAGCCTTCCCCCCTCCCCCTGTCGCATGCCAACAGTATTGTCTCCTGTACCTACATATTTGCCCCTCCCTGCCAACAGATACCTCTTCATGCACACCCTGTCCCAGAACCAGGTCGACTCCTTCATCGTTGATGAAACCTTCCTCCAACCTCACCAAGTTGTTTGCACCTCTCCCTATTTCCTTCACTACACCAAGAATCCCATTCCTCACACATGAAATGGGCCTACTGTTGGTTACCTCAGGCTTACCCCTGTTTGGCCACAATCCCTGCTCAATAACCTAACCAAACGTCTCATCCTCAGCGTTTTTTTCCCTATGCTGCTATCTTTGTTGGTTCCACAGCTCCTCTCCCCTACGACTTCATCTCTTATGTTGACCACACTTTCTACACTTCTGCAATTGCGGCGGACCTCAGCATCCACAGCTGTGACCCAATAACCTTCAGTCTCAAAAGTAACTCCACGTAGAATGTCATCCCCACTTCCCCCCAGCTTCCTTGGTCAAATCACCATGGACGTCCTCGACCCCACTGGTAGTGATCACCTCCCAGTCCTTCTCGCCATCTCCTCGGCCATCACCTCCCTCCTGGCCCCACCCTGCTGCGCCTCCAAAGTCTGTCCATGACTGCCGCCTTGCTGACTGGAATGACTACTATGAATGCATTGTCCTTCCTCCAGAAGACCATTACTGATGCCATGGAGGCCCTAGTTCCTACCAAACTTATCCACCCTCACCACCCTATTCTTTCTCCACAGGCCATCCTTCTTCTCTGTGAATCCCACAGGCTCTACTACTCCTTCCTCCACACCTATGACTGGGATACACCCCTCCACCACCGGCAGTTACGATGATATATCCAAAACCTCTTAACAGCAGGGAAACACTGGGACTGGTACGAGACATGTACATGCCTCAACTCCATCCTCTCTGTCAACTCCTCCTAGTACTGGTCTGCTTTCCACCGCCATACTGGTATCCATACCACCTTGCATCTTCCCCTTCTCCATGACGACTGCCCCTTCCCTAACAACTTCATTAAGGCCAACCATTTTGCTTCCCACCTCTCTGAGGTCTTCTCCATTCCCGACAATCCTCACTTTGATTACTTCCTCTTCTCCAAGGTCCTTGAACGATCCATTATATCTGTCCTGCCACTTGCTCTCAGTTTCCAGAACTTGGATCAGTTAGCCGGCCGCGGTGGCCATGAGGTTCTAGGCACTGTAGTCTGGAACTGCGCGACTGCTACAGTCACAGGTTCGAATCCTGCCTCGGGCATGGATGTGTGTGGCGTCCTTAGGTTAGTTAGGTTTAAGTAGTTCTAAGTTCTAGGGGACTGATGACCTCAGATGTTAAGTCCCATAGTGCTCAGAGCCATTTGAACCATTTGGATCAGTTACACCCATCAGACAAAAACACTCCCATTACCACACACGACATCAGACTCATAGCTCCAAATGCAACACCACCCCTGGTCACGATAGTGGCACCTACAGCCACCTCAATGAATCCCCCCTCCTTCCTTTCTGTCCTTACATTATACAGAAGAGGGGAAAGGATAGAGCCTTGGGGGATGCCGTCAGTGGGATAAAAAGTACAGGAGTTGGTATTGTGGATAATGACATGGAAGGGACAATGGGAGGGGAAGGAAGCAACAAGCTGGACAAAATTGATAGGAAGAACATAGTTCTGGAGTTTAAAGAGGAGCCTGGCATGCCAGACATGGTCATAGGCAACCCTGTACAATTTCTTCCTCTTCACCAGATTTTACCATGACCTGTTGAAGCCTTCTCACATCCTGCTGTTCCCTGAACTCAACAAACCTTCTCTGAAATTACTTCCTGTTGTCCCATCAGCCTCACCTCAATGTTCAATAAGATCTTTGAGTCATCCTCTCCAACCATATTCACCACCACCTTAACCAACACCACCTCCTTCCTCTTACCCACTGTGACTTCTGGCCACCTTCTCAGCTAATGACCAGCTCCTTAACCTTACCAATCTGCTTTCCATCCACCTTAACACCTGACACACTGCTATTTTCATTTCCCTCTACCTCCAGACCGTCTATGACCATGTCTGGCATCCCAGGCTCCTCTTTAAACTATGCTCTTACTATTAATTTTGCACATCTCATTGCTTCCTTCCTCTCCCATCGTCCCTCCTATGTCACTAACTACAATACCAACTCCTGTACTTTCTATCCCACTGCTGGTGTGCCCAAAGGTTCTGTCCTTTCCCCTCTCTTCTACTTCCTGCATACTGCAGGTATGTCCACACCTCCCCCACCTGTTCAACTTCTCCAATTTGGTTATGACAAAGCCTTCTTGGCCCTTTATCCTATCCTTCAACAGTTCCATTGTACCCTTCAAACCTAAGTCGACCAGTTCACTGCTTGGCGCAACCAGTACCTCCTTCACATGGACTCTTCCAAGACCCAGGCAATCATAATAGGTTGTACCACCCACTCTTTCTGGCTCCACAATTTTTACACCATTTGTGGTTGACCCATCCTCCTCACTTCTACCCTGAGATACCTTGGCCTTACCCTCAACCATCACCTCATCTGGACTCCCTGTCTCCTTATGAGCCAACACAAAGACCACAATAGACTCCACCTCCTGAAACTCCTGTCTGGTCGGACATGGGGACTGCATCCTTCCACCATCCTTCATACCTACAAATCCTTCATCCATCCCATCCTTTGTTATGCCAGCCTTGTCTAGATTTCAGCCCCACCCAGATTCTATAAAGCCCTCTGAATCCTTGAGTGCCATGCACTCTGCCTCCCCTTTTGTATCCACCTCCCATTCCCACACAGACCCTCCACGACCCCATCCCCTTCCCACATCTTCTCCTATTCCTCGAACACAGCCCCACCCTCTAAATCGTCTGCAGACTCGATCCCCACATCCTCTGTTCTGTCCTCTCTAGCCCAAGCCCATTGCCACACCTTTACTGTGGTGTCCCCGCTCTCTCCATCTCCACACCATACACGTCCTTCCCCAGTGCAACTTACAGCACCTACCCCTCCAAGATGATGAGCTTCGCCCTGATATCTACCTCTCCTGCCAACTCTAACCCACCTTCCCCCTCCTCATCCCCTTCCTCAGGGATCCTTCTCCCCTCCTCTTCCCTTCCTCTGAGCGGTTTTTTGCTCCCTCCTCTATCCTCTCCCCTTCCAATGCACCCCTTCTGCATGTCTGCACTCATTCCTGACTTAAGTTCCCTCTACATCTCCCACACCACCCATGTCCTGCTCCTTGGTGCGTGCTATGTGGGGTAGCTGAGCGTCTTGTCATGGTCCACAAAGCCTCCCCAGTCAGAGGTTTGAGTCCTCCATTGGGCATGGGTGTGTGTGTCATCCTTAGCATAGGTTAGTTTAAGTTAGATTAAGTAGTGTGCTAGCTTAGGGACAGATGACCTCAGCAGTTTGGTCCAATAAGAGGTTACTTCAAATTCCCAAATTGTTCCTTGGTGCGCCCCCCCCCCCCCAACCCCCTTTCTTTCCATCCCACACTGTTCAGCCCCCTCCCCCACTTTCCCATCCCCTCCCCTCTTTTCACTCCTCTCAGCCCTCCTCTACCTTGGCAGGTCCCTCCTGCCAGTTTTCACTATTCATCATTTGTGCTTCGTCTTGTGCAGTGGTTTTTAAAGTGTCATTGTTCTGGTGTGTTTTAATACTGTGCCCAACTTTTAACATGTGCATGCAACTTGAGTGTATTTTTGTGCACTGCTCATACTGCCAACTGTGTTTTTTACATGGACCTTTTTTTAATTGTCCTACAATGAACATCTCTGAGTAAGTATATATTTTAACCCCCATTGTCTCCCCTTATTTCTGTTCTTATGTCCTCTTTTTATCGCCCTTTATGTGTATCGCTTCATTATTTCATCTTTTTATTTGTATTGCCACTTGGCTGAAGAGCAGCGAACTGTGCCGCTGACTGCCCACCCCGGCCTATATGGGTTTGTCCCATATAGGCTATTGGCTAGATTGGCTGGAGCAACTCTCCAGTGCTATACTAATAGCGAAAATATCCACTCCACATCTAGCAGTTATTGATGAAACTCGATGGAGATGCTCTTTCGTGATCGATCAGTGGCAACTCCGACTGTGTAAAGAAACAATATACTGCACTGTGTGCAAAGTAAAGACTTACGCCCATTCTGTCCAGCAGCCCACCACAGAATGAAGTTTCCTCACGAGTGGAGGAGGGGAGGGAAGAGGAGGCTAGGGGAGAGATGAGAGCGGAGTGGGGGAGGGCCAACAGCGCCCTCTGTTAGTGGTGTTGTGAACTAGGTCACATGGTCTCCAGACATTCCCACCAATAAATTTGAATTTCACATAAGTTTTTTGAATTTCCCGCCAAAATTTCAATTTACCGCCATTTCCAGGGGTGGTGGAGGAGGGGATAGGAATGGGAAGGTAACCACGTGCCGGATGGGGGAACCAGTGACGTCTTCAGGGGGTGTAGCTTTGTCCGACTAGTAATAATTACCTCACATCGTTTATCTTAGAGGTGTTGAGTGAAATACGTCTACTTCCTACAGAAGATTACGGCGGAAATAAACGTTTGAATAATTAAAAACTAATATCTGCCGCTCACTACAGACATATTTTCTGCAATACATTGGTATTGCTTCCGAATTCTTTATGCGAAAACTCTTGGGTTTTTTTAAATACAACAAACGATATCAATATTCTACATCTATATTCCTCACAAATAGATACGTGCAGCACTCTGCCGCTTGAGGACTCCGAATTGTAGCGTCTAACATGGCAGTGTGTAACGTAACTATTTCGGCGCGTGAGGAACTGCGTTCTGTAATGGAGGTTCGAATTCAAAGAATTCGTCCGCCCATAGATCACTCTCTTCTCGAGCATGGCGATAGCGGGCTACACACGAGCGCTGCGACATCCGCAACAATCTGTCGCCTTTGGGTCACAGTCCCGACTGTGCCCAGTCCGATTTTTATCTCTTTCCAAAATGTAAAGAACATCTTCGAGAACTTGACTTTAACAGTGACGAAGCGGTGCACTTTAAACATTCTACGGTGACCCTATCAACAAACTGTTCTCTCTTTGCGACTAATGTGTTTGTCCTCGAGGAGACTATGAGGAGAAATAAATACGTACACATGAAGAATAAAGATTTACTTGACGTTTATAGTATTTAGAAAGCTTTAAGAAGTTCCTCATCAAAAATTCGCAGCCAGTACTTTTCAGCACGCTCTCATAATTGCTCTGTAGAATATGGACATCAATTCTACTTCAGAAATTAGTAATATTAGAATAGTGCATAAGTTCGTATTGATTTTGTTTCGAACGTTGATATTGCAGCTGCTGGGAGTTTATTTACCGACTGTCATTTTTTTTGTTTGTAGTTCACTATTGTTATTTGAGTTTACATATTCTCGTTCTATCATTTGGAGATAGGGAGCGGAGGAGTGGAGGCTAGAATAAGGAGTGCCAAGTGGAGAATTCGAACGATTCTGTCATATTCTTCTGTTTCTCTTGCCAGCAGCGGAAGCAGCCAGAAACATTTGGGCCACGTATTGGAATAACGCCATCGGGCAGGGCAAAACAAGAACGTGATTTTCTCGTTTTAACCAGGATAATTTTGACAATTGTGACTCTCCATGTTCAGAAAGACTTTCGGGGTTGCTGAACAGCATTCAAACGCATTAATCAACAATGATCCATATCCGTGTACTCGACAAGTGCCAAATGTGATGAAATGTGATCGTTCTACCATCGTGCGACATTTGCATGCAATGAGAAAGGTTCAATAATCGAGTGTATGTGGACCGCATGATGCAAGCCAAAATCAGAAAAATCAGTGGGTGGCCATATGTGCATCTCTGCTTGCTTGCCATTCATTGGCTCGTAAACACTTACCACTCCTTCCTGAATCGTTACTGGTGACGAGCAAAAGGAAGGAATGGTTGATGCGAACAAAGCTACGGTGTGGTGTACTACGAACTACTTCCCCAAGGTGAACCATCACTGCTGACATTTATTCTCAACAAATGAGAAGTCTTGCAAACGCCATCCAGGAACAACGACCAGGAAGACTGCGTCAAGTGATGCTGCTCCACGATAACACCAACCCGCATTCTGCTAGACTGACAAAAAGCACTATACAGAAGTTGGGTTGGGAAGTCATTCTGCAACCATTTTATTCACCTGATCTTATGCCCTCAGACTTTCACCTTTTCCGCTCACTATCGAACAACCTTCAAGGAACTTTCCGAACAGTGTTCGGCGAGTTCTTCGCCTCAAAACCATATTATTTCTACATCGGCCGGCCGGTATGCCTGAGCGGTTCTAGGCGCTTCAGTCTGGAACCGCGCGACCGTTACGGTCGCAGGTTCGAATCCTGCCTCGGCCATGGATGTGTGTGATGTCCTTAGGTTAGTTAGGTTTAAGTAGTTCTAAGTTCTAGGGGACTGATGACCTCAGATGTTAAGTCTCATAGTGCTCAGAGCCATTTGAACCCATTTCTACATCGCTGAATCGAAAAGTTACCCCAGTGTTGACAGGCTTTTGTAAATAGTGAAGGAGAATATAGTATTGATGTTTAGAATCTATGTTATGTGGATCTGTTAAACTTATGGAAAGACACTACGGCGTGATACACCAACCTAATACATTGAGCTGACCCGACATTGTCCTTAAAGTATGTGCGGTTTCGTTTTGTATCTCAAGAGTTCAGGAATTTTTTCGGAATTATTTTAAAGTTCTTCTGATTGACACATGTCACCCAAAGGCAGTGCTATGGGATCAGTGACATTTAACGATGGAGTTCAAATGTCTCTGAGCACTGTGGGACAACTTCTAAGGTCATCAGTCCCCTACAACTTAGAACTACTTAAACCTAACTAACCTAAGGACATCACACACATCCATGCTCGAGGCAGGATCGAACCTGCGACCTTAGCGATCGCGCGGTCCCAGACTGAAGCGCCTAGAACCACTCGGCCACCCCGGCCGGCAACGATGGAGTGAAAGGATATTAAAATAGCTCTCAGTGGTTCTGTGATGAAGGGATGAAAATGTCCAGTAAATGTACTCTACCTCTTCTGCGGTGATACTAGATTCGCCAGTGCGCTAAAAAGTTTACATTATGCTTTCAGATCTTTATACAACGGCTGTTTAATCGTACTTATAGTAGCTGCCACACAAAGTGTTAGTCTTTCAAATGACATTACATTGAATCGGATTATTATTATACAAGGTTTATTCAAATTTAGTGACAGTAATAATGCTGCGCCCCTCTAGCCACAAATGAGCCAATAGAGACCGACCGATCGCCGTGTCTTCCTCAGCCAACTGTGTTATCTGGATGTGGTATGGAAGGTCGTGGGGTCAGCACATATTTTTCTCGGCCGATGTAGGCTTTGCAGACCTTGGAGCCGCTACTTTTCATTGAAGCAGCTCCTCGATTGGCATCACGAGGTTGGGTGGACCCGATTCAGTCTTTCCACCAAGGCAAAATCCCTGGCGGTACCGGGAACTGAACACGGGTCATCCGCAAGGCTGTCAACTATGCTGACGAAATAGCTATGGAATCGAAGAGCAATACTAATTTTGCTGTATAATCATACTATCCTTTTTGATTTGATACTTTTACTTCTCTCCGTAAGAGTAACTTTCCTTTAAGATTTTTGTACGATTCTGAATTCATCCCGTTAACCGTAACATTTCCGAATAAAACTACATCACCTTCCAAAGCTATCAACACTCACTCCTCTGGCTTTAAGCCTAGTCCACATCTGATCAAGGTTCGGGTCTTTGTTGCAGGGCAACCCCGATTCAATGAGTCGCATCTGTTCAGAGACAGCCGCACTACAAAGAGTCTTGTCCACACTACAAGATGCAGTTCTGTTGAAGTGTTTTGGGAACTAGCCGACGCGGACTTCTGTGGCACTTTTACTACTGGTTAAAAAGTGAAATAAAGGGAAAAACCGAAAAAAATTACGTATACGGAAGCTATTCAGTGCTACCAATGAACCATGCCACGATCTAGGGAATGTGGGGTGCCAAGAAAAAGTTTTGTGCAAAAATAATGGGACGTTAGGTTTCCTCATCTCATCTCATTATCAACGAGAGAAAGCCCCGTCTTTTTCATATCTGTAGCAGATGATGCGTTTCCTCTGTTACGAAACCTGATGATGCCATACTCTGCCTGCAACAACAGATTATTTTCACTTGTTGATTTTAATATTCAGTTACCGTCTAAGTTGCGCATGCCGTATCGTTGAAAATGTTCTTTTGATAAGGGCCACGAAAATGTAGGTTTTACTGAAGCCTACAGTACTAAAGTAAAGTGGAAGTATAGGTTCTTGTAAGTGCCTGTTTGTATAATCTCTTGCCATACCATTAAAAAACAAATTACATTCCACCTGGCGCTTTTAACAAGGGAGATTGTTATGGGAACTCTATACAAGGAGTGTGGGGATTAGAACTACT
Source organism: Schistocerca piceifrons (assembly GCF_021461385.2). Classification (NCBI taxonomy): domain Eukaryota; kingdom Metazoa; phylum Arthropoda; class Insecta; order Orthoptera; family Acrididae; genus Schistocerca; species Schistocerca piceifrons. Next base: position 754,102,362 of record NC_060140.1, read on the forward strand.
AGAGTTTACAAGAATCACAACTTTAAGGGCTACAAACTGCACTGAGGAGGTCTGCAAACGAAGTGCTGGAAATCGGATCTGGATGTTCAATGCTTCAGCAGAAATGATTTGAAATATATATATATATATATATATATATATATATATACATATACACTCCTGGAAATTGAAATAAGAACACCGTGAATTCATTGTCCCAGGAAGGGGAAACTTTATTGACACATTCCTGGGGTCAGATACATCACATGATCACACTGACAGAACCACAGGCACATAGACACAGGCAACAGAGCATGCACAATGTCGGCACTAGTACAGTGTATATCCACCTTTCGCAGCAATGCAGGCTGCTATTCTCCCATGGAGACGATCGTAGAGATGCTGGATGTAGTCCTGTGGAACGGCTTGCCATGCCATTTCCACCTGGGCCTCAGTTGGACCAGCGTTCGTGCTGGACGTGCAGACCGCGTGAGACGACGCTTCACCCAGTCCCAAACATGCTCAATGGGGGACAGATCCGGAGATCTTGCTGGCCAGGGTAGTTGACTTACACCTTCTAGAGCACGTTGGGTGGCACGGTATACATGCGGACGTGCATTGTCCTGTTGGAACAGCAAGTTCCCTTGCCGGTCTAGGAATGGTAGAACGATGGGTTCGATGACGGTTTGGATGTACCGTGCACTATTCAGGGTCCCCTCGACGATCACCAGTGGTGTACGGCCAGTGTAGGAGATCGCTCCCCACACCATGATGCCGGGTGTTGGCCCTGTGTGCCTCGGTCGTATGCAGTCCTGATTGTGGCGCTCACCTGCACGGCGCCAAACACGCATACGACCATCATTGGCACCAAGGCAGAAGCGACTCTCATCGCTGAAGACGACACGTCTCCATTCGTCCCTCCATTCACGCCTGTCGCGACACCACTGGAGGGGGGCTGCACGATGTTGGGGCGTGAGCGGAAGACGGCCTAACGGTGTGCGGGACCGTAGCCCAGCTTCATGGAGACGGTTGCGAATGGTCCTTGCCGATACCCCAGGAGCAACAGTGTCAATAATTTGCTGGGAAGTGGCGGTGCGGTCCCCTACGGCACTGCGTAGGATCCTACGGTCTTGGCATGCATCCGTGCGTCGCTGCGGTCCGGTCCCAGGTCGACGGGCACGTGCACCTTCGGCCGACCACTGGCGACAACATCGATGTACTGTGGAGACCTCACGCCCCACGTGTTGAGCAATTCGGCGGTACGTCCACCCGGCCTCCCGCATGCCCACTATACGCCCTCGCTCAAAGTCCGTCAACTGCACATACGGTTCACGTCCACGCTGTCGTGGCATGCTACCAGTGTTAAAGACTGCGATGGAGCTCCGTATGCCACGGCAAACTGGCTGACACTGACGGCGGCGGTGCACAAATGCTGCGCAGCTAGCGCCATTCGACGGCCAACACCGCGGTTCCTGGTGTGTCCGCTGTGCCGTGCGTGTGATCATTGCTTGTGCAGCCCTCTCGCAGTGTCCGGAGCAAGTATGGTGGGTCTGACACACCGGTGTCAATGTGTTCTTTTTTCCATTTCCAGGAGTGCTATAATTTTCATACTGCTCTTCGGTATCTTTTAAAAACAAATGTGATTTGAAGCTCGTATCAATTATTTATTTTATGTTATCTTATATGTTCATCAGTTTTGCCTATATTTCCTCTTGATTGATTTACTGGCGGATAGGAAAACCTCAGAGGTTCATATCCAAACCATGAACTCTATCTGCTATCATCTAATTTCTTGTGTTCCCGCCGAAACAGGCGTTTCAAAGAATACTTTTTTTCAGTTTCGGTATTTAAACGCCAAACTTTTCTGACAAACGTTTTGGTTCCTGTCCCCGTCTGACGCTGTTTCTGTGTTCGATATGTGTGATATCCCACAAGTAACTTCATTTTAAATTCTTCATTTACTTTCAAAGTAGTTTCAGTCGTCTATACATTGGAAAAAAGAAATACTACCACGCTAGACGACAACTATAACACTGACGACTACGTGCCAGACAGAGCCGAACTTCCCCCTCATGCGTCCACACTATCGATGTGGCACAACATTGTTTCAGAGAATCCTCTTTCGATGGGATCCAAATCTTGTATTACGTGTACTAGGCTGTAACAGTTCGCACCACATTAACATGTCAGGATACCGTCGACAGTGTTTGCTAAAAATAGAATTAACACAAGCACCAAAGTATATTACATGCAACTTCGAATTTTCAACGACTATTTATCGCAATAAAAGCATCTCTAATTTTATGAATCGGTCTACTTATTTAACTGAAGTATCCACAGGGTGTTAAGAGTATCATTAAAAGAAGACCGTCACTAACTTCTACCAGTATCCTTGATAAGATTTCAAAGTGGTGTTAATATTGGCAACTTGCTTTAAAAGTTCAGAAATGTAAAATTGTGCAATTCACAAAATGAAAAAAAACCTAGTATCCTAAACGGAAACTAACTGGAGAAAGCCAACAACGAAAGTTTCAAGAGTCAGTTTTAAGTGGTCACTCTAGGAACATACACAGATCAAAAAACGTTTTGCATCACCTCGGTTCCTAGGGTTCCGGAACCTATACAGAAAATTGGAATAGAGATCAACATAAACACCATTTCCGTCCTTTTTACTGCTCATGAAAACCACACATTGCATGTTGTACCACCATACAGCGAGACCTTCAGAGATGGTGAACTAACTGGAGAAAGCCAACAACGAATGTTTCAAGAGTCAGTTTTAAGTGGTCACTCTAGGAACATACACAGATCAAAAAACGTTTTGCATCACCTCGGTTCCTAGGGTTCCGGAACCTGTACAGAAAATTGGAATAGAGATCAACATAAACACCATTTCCGTCCTTTTTACTGCTCATGAAAACCACACATTGCATGTTGTACCACCATACAGCGAGACCTTCAGAGGTGGTGGTCGAGATTGCTGTAGGCACCGGTACCTCTAATACCAAGTAGCACGTCCTCTTGCACTGATGCATGCTTGTATTTGTCGTGGCATACTATCCACAAGTTCGTCAAGGCACTGTTGGTCCAAATTGTCCCACTCCTCAACGGCGATTCGGCGTAGATCACTCATAGTGGTTGGTGGCTCACGTCGTCCATAAACAGCCCGTTTTCAGTCTATCTCAGACATGTTCTATATGGTTATGACTGGAGAACACGCTGGTCACTCTAGTCGAGCGATGTCATTATCCTGAAGAAGTCGTTCACAAGATGTGCACGATGGGCGCGCGAACTGTCGTCCATGAAGACGAATGCCTCGCCAGTATGCTGCCGATAAGGTTGCATTATCAGTCGGAGGATGACATTTACGTATCGCACAGCCGTTACGGCGCCTTCCATGACCACCAGCGGTGTACGTCGGCCCCAAATAATGCCACCCCAAAACAGCAGCGAACCTCCAACTTGCTGCACTCGCTGGACAGTGTGTCTAAGGCCTTTAGCCTGACCAGGTTGAGTTCAAACACGTCTCCCACGAGTCTCCGGTGGAAAGCGTATGTGACACTCATCGGTGAAAGGAATTTGATGCCAATCCTGAGCGGTCCATTCGGCAAGTTGTTGGGCCCATCTGTACCGCTCTGCATGGTGTCGTGGTTGTAAAGACGGATCTCGCCATGGACAACGGAAGTGAACTCGCGCATCACGCAGCCTACTGCGCACAATTTGAATAGTAACATGCCGTTTTGTGGCTGCGCGAAAAGTATTATTCAACATTGTGGCGTTGCTGTCAGGATTTCTCCGAGCCATAATCCGTGGGTTGTGGTCATCCGTTGCAGTAGTAGCCCTTGGGCGGCCTGAGCTAGGCATATCATCGACAGTTCCTGTCTCTCTGTATCTCCCCCAAGTCCGAACAACATCGCTTTGGTTCACTCAGAGAAGTCTGGACACTTCCCTTGTTGAGAACCTTCCTGGCACAAAGTAACAACGCGGACGCGATCGAAACGCGGAGTTGGCCGTCTAGGCGTGGTTGAGCTACAGACAACACGAGCCGTGTACCTCCTTCGTGGTGGAATGACTGGAGCTAATGCTCTGTCGGACCCCCTCCGAACTAATAGGCGCTGCTCATGCGTGGTTGTTTACATCTTTGGGCGGGTTTAGTGACATCGCTGAACAGTTAAAGGAACTGTGTTTGTGATACAATATCGACTGTCAACGTCTATCTTCAGGAGTTATGGGAACTGGGGTGATGCAAAACTTTTTTTTGGTGGGTGTGCTAGAATCCCCTACATATCACTTCCATGGGGATCGTGAGGACACGATTAGATTAATTAGAACACTTACAGAGGCATTTAAATAATCACTCTACCCACGTGAATAGAATGACAAGCAAACCTTGATAACTGGTACAGTGAGAAGTCCCCGCTGCCACGTACATCGCAGTGGTTCGCAGAGTGTAGGTGCAGCTGTACATGTAATTAATTTAAGACCTCTAGGATCCATTGTACCTGTATTTGTATAGCCGAACTCGCAGTCGATCTGGCGGCACAACTCTAACTTCCGAGGTGTAAGAAAATTCCATCTCTCGACTGTCTAGGGTAGGTGAGGTGGGAGATTACAGTTCGTGACAGTTACCAAACTGGCAGTTTTGACGTTCCGCTTGATAACTGTATCAAGACTTACGTAAATTCAAGACACTTTCATGGGATTTGTCGACCTACAAGGAAAGCGTTCGACAACTAGAATGACGACTGTCATGTGCAAGAAACGTGAGGGAGCGTATGACTGGAAGATCAGAGGTGAAGGAAGCAATGACACAAACAAAACAAAGGTTCGGGAGTGCGATTAAAATTTAGGGTGAAATGATAGCAATGATAAGATTCATTGATGACATTACTATCTTCCTTGATATTGAGGAAGATTTTTAGAATGACATTGCCATGTTCTGAGAATGTGGGGGAGAATTACAGAATGTGTTAAATGCATTGGCCTACTGAGAACAGAGTGTGGACTGAGAGTCAACAAAAGAAAGAAAAAGGTGGTTACTACCAGGGCGTAAGAAATAAGCGGTTAAAGTTGTGGAGAAACACTTAGCGCAGAATATATTCTTGAAGTAACTGAGGACGTTGCTTGTGAGTGAGACACTCAGTAGTAGAGATTTCCACAACCTCGGAAATAGTCGCGGAATGCATAGTACTGCCAGAAGACGGATGAAAATAAATAAATAAAGTACTGTGTGGAAGTCCATGGGTTAAATTTATACCACTCCGAAGTCTGGTGGACAGAGGACAAGTGACACTTTTGATGGGAATGTGTCCAGAAATAGGAACGTAAAACTCAGCAGCCTTTTTGTGGTATTCGCAGCTATGTGGTGGTACCGCGTACCCTTGTCTACCAGCTTGTTTCATAGTCACTCATAACAATATAAACACGACGTTATTTCTAACGAACGTTGATGCAGAAATTCCCACGGTATTTATTATTTATTTATATACACGTCAAGGTCCGGATGACCAAATTGATCAGCAAATCTCCTAGGTCATGGAACGTGTCAGTACATGAAATTACAACATAAAAGTAATATCAGATAAAAACATGATGTTTATGAACCAAAAAAAGTCAAGCCATAAGTTTAATTAAATTCAATCAACAATACAACAAGAGTCAGCTTAATTTTTCAAGGAACTCTCGACAGAATGGAAGGAGTGACCCATCAGGAAAATCTTCAGTTTCGATTTGAAAGCGCGTGGATTACTGCTAAGATTTTTGAATTCTAGTGGTAGCTTATTGAAAATGGATGCAGCAGTATACTGCACACCATTCTGCACAAGAGTTAAGGAACTCCGATCCGAATGCAGGTTTGATTTCTGGCGAGTATTAACTGAGTGAACGCTGCATATTCTTGGAAATAAGCTAATATCGCTAACAAAAAATGACAGTAAAGAATGTATATATTGAGAGACCAATGTCAAAATACCCAGACTAGTGAACAGTGCTCGACAAGAGGTTCGCGAACTTACGTCACTCATTGCCCGAATCACTCGTTTCTGAACCAAAAATATCCTTTTTGAACGGGAAGAATTATCCCAAAATGTAATACCATACGACATAAGAGAATGAAAATAGGCAAAGTAGGCTAATATCCTTGTCGAACGATCACTTACTTCAGATAAAGTTAGATTAGCAAAAATGGCAGCATTAAGTCTTTTAACAAGATCCTGAACGTGGACTTTCGAAGACTGTTTACTATCTATCTGAACACCTACAAATTTAAACCGTTAAGTTTCGCTAATCATATCCCATTCCGAAATTAAAACGTTGAGTTTTGTTGAATCGTGTGTTAGAAACTGTAAAAACTGAGTCTTACTGTGATTTGGCGGTAGTTTATTTTCTGCAAGCCATGAACATGTGTCATGAACTCCACTATTTGAAACCGAGCCAATGTTGCATACAACATCCTTTACTACCAAGCTAGTGTCATCAGCAAACAGAAATATTTTAGAATTACCCGAAATAATAGAAGATATATCATTTATATAAATAAGAAACAGGACTGGCCTCAACACTTATCCATGGGGCACCCCCCCCCCCTTTTGACTGTACCCCACTCAGAACCCACATCACAGCCATTCTCAACAATGTGAATAATGACTTTTTGCTGTGTGTTGCTAACGTAAGAGGTGAGCCAATTGTGAGCTACTTCCCGTGTTCCGTAATGGTCCAACTTCTGGAGCAGTATTTTGTGATCAACAGAATCAAACGCCTTATTTAAATCAAAAAATATGCCTAGCGAGCGAAACCTTTTGTTTAACCCATCAAGCATTTCACAGAGAAAAGAGAATATAGTTTTTTCAATTGTTAAATGACTTTTAAAGCCGAAGTGTACAATTGATAGCAAATTGTGTGATATAAAATGATCAGTTATCCTTACATACACAGCCTTTTCAATAACTTTAGCGAACAGTGATGGCGTTGAAATAGGTCTAAAATTGTCTACATTATCTCTTTCTCCCTTTTTATGAAGCGGCCTTACTACTGGGTACTTTAATCGTTCAGGAAACTGACCGTTCCTAAAGGAAAAACTATAAATACAGCTAACATGTGCAGCACTGTACTTCAATATTCTGCTAGGCACTCCATCATATCCATGAGAGTCCTAAGTCTTCAGTGATTTAATTATTAACTCAATCTCGCCCTTGTCTGTATCAGAGAGGAGTATTTCAGACATCAATCTCGGAAAGGCATTTGCCAAGGGAATTATATGATTCCCCGTAGAGACTAAATTTTTATTTAATTCAGCATCAATGCTCAAAAAATGATTGCTAAATACTGTACATATATCTGAAGTATCAGAAACAGAAATATTTTTCTAAGAACTGACTTTATATCGTCAACCGTATGCTGGCGACCAGACACTTCCTTCACAACTGACCATATGGTTTTAATTTTATTTTATCCTGTGAACTAGCTATTCTATTTGCGTACCACATACTCTTTGCCTTCCTAATAACATTTTTAATCACTTTACAATACTCATTGTAATGGGCTACTGTAGCTTGATTGTGACTGCTTCTTACATTTTGGTATGATTTCCGCTTTATTCTACACAATATCCTTATCTCACTAGTCAGCCACCCATGCTGCCTTTTACTGCTAATACCCCGGTTAGAACGTTCTAATGGAAAGCAACTCTGAAAGAGCATGAGAAATATGTTAAGGAAAACATTGTATTTGTAATTTATGTTACCGGCACTATAAACATCCTGCCACTCTTGTTCCTTGAGGAGTTTTAAGAAACTCTCTATTGCCATTAGATTAACTTTCCTACATAGTTTGTAACTGTATGTGGCATTTGTTTGAGTGCAAAACCCTTTTAGTGTTAAAATTTGTGTATCATGGTCTGAAAGGCCATACACCCTTTTACTAACAGAATGACAATCTAGTAATGAAGTATGAATAAAAATATTATTGTTCCGCTGCGCCCTAGGTGGAAAAAACACAGTCTGCAACAGATCTTGAATTTAGGAGATCTACCACCATCATATATACAATTAAAGTTGAAGTCACCAAATATAACTAAATTCTAGTGATTCAAAAACCCTCTCTAGCTTGAGCTTAAATGCTCTGAAGTCATCGTTACGGGATCTATAAACAACAACAATAAAAGTTTAGTTTCACTAAATTCAGGTGCCCCTACACAACATCAAAGACCTGTTCAGTACAGTGCCGTGATAGTCTATGGACTCAAATGGAATACCTTTTATACTTTTCTTGAGATGTCCCAATATAGCGTAGTCTTACTATCTCTGTAGCAAAAGAGTACTTGCAACTTCGAATAGACAGAAGACTGAAAATCGATGCCTTAGTTCTTAAGCGTGCTTTCACTTTATTATGGAAAATGACTAGTGTCTTGATGTCGCCTGCAATGTAATTTCCCATTTAGACACTATTTTACCGGCAAGAATACCTGGTCACATCCGTACAGGTAAGGCAAAGACTGTAGTTTCGGCAGTGGTAGCCCATACAAAATGTTATCTGTAGGTTTTAGCACAAGTTTTCTGGTTACAGAGAATATCATTCGTAAATCGTAATAAGGTCGGCCAGGAGTAAGCACTTCATATCAGGTTCACTATCTAGTTTTAAATGCCTGCTGTATTTCAACAATATACGCCTTAATACACTACTGGCCATTAAAATTGCTACACCACGAAGATGAAGTGCTACAGATGCTGTGATATGCAAATGATTAGCTTTTCAGAGCATTCACACAAGGTTGGCGCCGGTGGTAACCCCTACAACGTGCTGACATGAAGAATGTTTCCAACCGATTTCTCATACACAAACAGCAGTTGACCGGCATTGCCTAGTGAAACGCTGTTGTGATGCCTCGTGTAAGGGGAAGAAATGCGTACCATCACGTTTCCGACTTTGATAAAGGTCGGATTGTAACCTATTGCGACTGCGATTTATCGTATCGCGACATTGCTGCTCGCGCTGGTCGAGATTCAATGACTGTTAACAGAGTATGGAATCGGTGGGTTCAGGAGGGTAATACGGAACGCAGTGCTGGATCCCAACGGCCTCGTATCACTAGCCTTCGAGATGACAGGCATCTTATACGCATGGCTGTAACGGATCGTGCAGCCACGTCTCGATCCCTGAGTCAACAGATGGAGACGTTTGCAAGACAACAACCATCTGCACGAACAGTTCGACGACGTTTGCAGCAGCATGGACTATCAGCTCGGAGACCATGGCTGCGGTTACCCTTCACGCTGCATCACAGATAGGAGCGCCTGCGATGGTGTACTCAACGACGAACCTGGGTGCACGAATGGCAAAACGTCATTTTTTCGGATGAATCGAGCCTCTGTTTACAACATCATGATGGTCGCATCAATGTTTGGTGACATCGCGGTAAACGCACATTGAAAGCGTGTATTCGTCATCGCCATACTGGCGTATCACCTGGCGTAATGGTATGGGGTGCCATTGGTTACACGTCTGGGACACCTCTTGTTCGCATTGACGGCACTTTGAACAGCGGACGATACATTTAAGATATGTTACGACCCGTGGCTTTACCCTTCATTCGATCCCTGCGAAACCCTACATTTCAGTAGGATAATGCACGACTGCATGTTGCAGGTCCTGTACGGGCCTTTCTGGATACAGAAAATGTTCGACTGCAGCCCTGACCAGCACATTCTCCAGATCTCTCACCAACTGGAAACGTCTGGTTAATGGTGGCCGAGCAACTGGCTCGTCACAATACGCCACTACTCTTGATGAACTGTGGAATCGTGTTGAAGCTGCATGGGCAGCTGTACGTGTACATGCCATCCAAGCTCTGTTTGACTCAATGCCCACGCGTATCAAGGCCGTTATTACGGCCAGAGGTTGTTGTTCTGGGCATGATTTCTCAGGATCTATGCACCCAAATTGCGTGAGTATGTAATCACATGTCAGTTCTAGTGTAATATATTTGTCCAATGAACACCCGTTTATCATCTGCATTTCTTCTTGGTGTAGCAATTTTAATGGCCAGTTGTGTAGTTACAGCTTCGCTAAAAAGAAAGAATCATCAGGCTTTGTTGGCTGGGAAGCTACGAAGAGTTGCTCAAGCACCTTATCGGAAATGGTTCATACTCTGGGCACAACGGTTCCTTTCCAGGTGATGTATGAGAACTGGATCTCAAGTATATATTGATTAGAGTACACTATAATGTTAATCCAAGAAAGTCGCCAAACAGCCGTGTGTTTTCAGAAGTGGTTTTATTTTGCGTACCAGTTTCGACATATCAATTTGCTATCTTCAGTTCCCATATGCACTTTGTCTATAGACAATCAGTTGGGGTATTGGCATAGTGGAGCCATGAGTATCTGGATACCATTAATCTGTATTCGAGTGCTTCCTTCATTCCTCGTCAAGTCTTCGAAGGAAGCATTCGAATACGAACTCACAATATCCAGATACTGATGGCTCCAGTACACCAATATCGATATATATGAATATGCATACATGAGGTGCATATGGGGCCTAAAGATGGCAATCTGAAATGGCGAAACTGGTTGTCCAAATGAAGTGAAAGAAATTTTCAATGCATATGGCTGTTGGCGACTTCCCTTGATAAATATTTTAGCGGCCTCTGTCCCCCATCCACAATGGATCAACAGAAATTAACCATCATGAGTGTGTCTATCGAGTGGTATCATATTTGTGTTGTGAGAGAAAAGGGTGAAACCAGGTGCCGATAATAGCCTACTCCTCTGGAACAGTACTAACGGCAGTACTTAACTTCCCAATCCGACTTATAGATCACTGTCAACAGTGCCACAAGCTCTCACTTTATAAGACACTACCGAGAGTTTTCGAATTTCATCCAAGGCATTGGCGAGACTTTTGGACATCAGGAACCTTACGCTGCCACCTTTCTCCGCTAGATACAGGAGATGAATATTTATTCCACTAGCAGGGTTTGAGTCTATGACCTCTGAGCTGAAAGCCATCGTTGAGACTCGCATTAGTGTGTCGGGGAATCAGTTTGTTGACCGTGAGCCACACTTGCGGCAGAGCTTGTTCCACCCATGGCAGAACAATGACGGTTAAGTTTATTTTGGAGCCAGAACACCGAAGGTGGCCCGCGAATGAATGCACTAACATACAGACGACTGCCGTACCAGTTTAGTACATTTCTCTTTATTCATTTGTCTGGAGGGAGAGTGATAGTAATATCCATAACGTCATGAAAGAGAGACCATGATGGTGGTTGTGGTATCTTGACGAAGGGAGAAATTATGTCACATCCGAGCTTGCAGCTTTATATCTCCGTTACTGGTCAAAGAACTGCTATTAACCGGAAGATACGCAGGAATAATGTACCGCATTCAGGATGCGACGTTTAAGAGCTGTAGTCAACCAAGATTTACTCTTCGTGCACTAATTCCGTCTGCATAATTTGACTCAGGTACATGAAAGTTTCACAGGAGAAATAATCCACAGCAGGGCCTGAGTCATGTTCGCTGTAAAACTAGCCGTAGCCTATCAATAACGCCGAGGACCCTCATAGACTGCATATACTGTAGAACAAAAGCAAACTGGTGCTCTTCATTTATTGAAAATTTAACTTTGACCGGAAGTAAGTGGGAGGTCACGCTACACGATGCAAAATCCAGATTAGCTGGAACATCAAACAATTCCTCGGCAAGAAAGCAATCCATTTCCAATGAAAATTACATATACCATCTGATTGCGAAACAGATCACTCAGATTAAAATGTTAGCCCTGACTACTGCTAATCTTTATCTTTAGTCCAGAAAACAATCGTTGTACCAGAACTGTTATTGTAACTGAACAGCAAATGAACACAAAAATTAGCGCACCTGACTTTCTGATAAAACTGCTTGAAAATTCACAAGATAGCACTTTACTGAAATCTTATACTGGTATTAAGCCTCTGAACTGTTACTGATATTATTTCCACAAAAACACTCTGGCAGTCACTGTATATTACAGTTGGTAACTAAAGTTGCTGGCGTAACTGTGTGCATGGAACGATCGTCTGTTCTGCAACTTGTTGCTGTTAGGAATAATAATGTGACTCTAAAAAATCAAATTTCATTTGTCGTACTTGTGATATGCAATGGAAGATGCGGGTGTGCAAACAGTCATGAAAGTAAAAATGAAAATGGGGAACTAATCTTAACGATTGATAAATGACGACAAAGGTTCCATGTTTTACTGTGTTTCATTAAGCCATAACAACAGTACACCTTTTTCATAAAGTTTTCATACCCAGACAAGTTCGCAAAATATTTCTTAATAACTCTCCTGTCCACAACTTCCTTCCTTGGCACTTGTATCAAGTAAGGCCATGAGCTTGAGTACAATAATCTCATTTGCTCAATCGCTTTCCTAAAAACGTATTATTACTAAATTCTTTTTTAAATAACGCTGTCTCCACTAAGCGGTAGGCAAGCTTCCATCCTTTTAAATCGAAGTATATTGCAGATTGTTTAATGCACACTGTTGCTTCCCTCTGACTTACTCTGACCATCTCTGGTCTGAAACACAGTCTTACAAAGAATATGGTTAGATTAGATTAGATTAGATTTACTTTCATTCCAATTGATCCGTAGTGAGGAGGTCCTCCAGGATGTGGAACATGTCAGAAAAACAACAATACATGACAAATATTTAAACTAAAACAAATAAGCTAATGTACCATTCCACAGGTCCCAAGTGGAATGATCGTCATTTTTTAATGAACACTAAGAGTCATTTTACAAATACTATTGCACTGAATTTAAAATAAAAAAGTTTTATATTTATTTATAAGGTAAGAAACATGTAATACAACTACTGTAATACTTATTTACAATGAACACATTACTGCACTGAAATGGTGCAGAAGTTAGATTATACTTACACACACACACACACACACACACACACACACACACACACACACACACACACACACACACACACACAATTTTCAGTGAACACATTACTGCACTGAAATTGTGCAGAAGTTATGTTGTACTTATATACAAATCAGTTGGTTTTCCTCAGAAATTCATCAATGGAGTAGAAGGAGTTGGCCACCAATAAATCCTTTAGGCTTCTCTTAAACTGAATTTCATTGGTTGTTAAGCTTTTTATGGCTGCTGGCAAGTTATTGAAAATGTGTGTTCCTGAATAATGCACACCTTTTTGTACAAGACTAAGTGACTTTAAATCCTTGTGAAGATTATTCTTATTTCTAGTATTGATTCCATGAATTGAGCTGTTGGTTTGAAAAAGTGATATATTTTTAATGACAAATTTCATTAAGGAATAAATATATTGGGAAGCTGTAGTTAGTATCCCTAGTTCCCTAAACAGGCTTCTGCAGGATGTTCTTGAGTTCACACCACATATAATTCTTACTGCACGTTTTTGTGCCCGGAAAACTTTAGCTTGGCTTGATGAATTACCCCAGAAAATAATCCCATATGACATTATGGAATGAAAGTAAGCATAGTATGCCAGCTTTTTCATTTTTATATCCCCTATGTCTGACAAAATTCGCATTGCAAACAGAGATTTGTTAAGACGCTTCAGCAGTTCTGTGGTGTGCTCCTCCCAGTTGAATTTATTATCAAGCTGTAATCCCAAGAATTTAACACCGTCCACTTCTTCTATCTTCTTGTCATCATATGTTAGACATATACTCTTGGGACACCCCTTACAAGTTCTGAACTGCATGTAGTGTGTTTTTTCAAAGTTTAGTGACAAAGAATTGGCTAGGAACCAGTGATTAATGTCTACAAATATTTTATTGGCTGATCTTTCTAAGACTACACTTGATTTGCTATTTATTGCAATGTTTGTATCATCAGCAAACAAAACAAACTTGGCATCTGGTAATGTTACTGATGAAAGGTCATTGATATACACAAGAAAAAGTAAGGGCCCCAAAATGGAACCTTGTGGGACCCCACATGTAATTAGTTCCCAGTTGGATGATGCCTGATAGCTTGATACATGTCTCTTTCCTAATAACACCCTTTGTTTCCTGCCAGAGATATAAGATTTGAACCATTTTGCAGCATTTCCTGTTACACTATAATATTCTAGTTTACTTAAAAGGATATTGTGATTTACACAGTCAAATGCCTTTGACAGATCACAAAATATACCAGTTGCCTGCAATTTTTTGTCTAATGAATTAAGTACATTTTCACTGTAAGTGTAGATAGCCTTCTCAATATCAGAACCTTTTAGAAATCCAAACTGTGACTTTGACAGTATGTTATTTGAGATAAGATGGTTATAAAGACGACTGTACATTACTTTTTCGAAAATTTTTGAGAATGCTGGCAACAGTGAAATTGGACGGAAATTTGATGCTATTTCTTTATCTCCCTTCTTAAACAGTGGCTTAACTTCAGCATATTTCAGCCATTCGGGAAATATTCCACTGATAAACGACTGGTTACACAGATAGCTTAATATGTTACTTAGCTCAGAATCACATTCTTTAATTAACTTTGTTGATATTTCATCATACCCACTAGATGTTTTTGATTTTAAAGATTTTATGATGGACATTATTTCTGTTGGGGTAGTGAGTGTCAAATTCATATTATGGAAGTTACTTGAAATGTCTGGTCTAAGGTAATCCATAGCAGCATCTACCGAACCTGACAACCCCATCTTTTCAGTAACAGTTATAAAATGTTTGTTAAAAAGTTCTGCAACACTATACACATCTGTCACCAATGCATCATTTACTCTTAATGCTATTTGTTCCTCTTCATGTCTGGTTCTACCGGTCTCCTCCTTCACTATATCCCATATTGTCTTTATTTTGTTTTCTGATATGACTATCTTTTCCTTGTAATATATTTGCTTTGACATCCGTATTACAGTCTTTAATATTTTGCAGTATTTCTTATAATGTGCTATAGCATCAACATTGGAAATGTTTCGGATTGACAGATACAGTTTTCTTTTTGTTTTACAAGATACCCCTATTCCTCGAGTAATCCATGGCTTCTTTGTAGACTTTGCTCTAACCTTGGTAAGTTTTGGGGGAAAGCAGTGTTCAAATAAGGTAAGCACTTTATTAGCAAAAATGTTATATTTTTCATTCATGCCATGAGCACTGTAAACATCAGTCCAGTGAATGTCTCTGAGGAGTGTCCTAAAATAATCAATTTTTGGCTTACTGATTACCCTCTTGAGCTCAGATTTAACAGATTTTATATCCTGTTCAGTATTAACATTTAACAGAAGGAACTGCATGTCATGGTCTGAGAGGCCATTGACTATTGGTTTTGTAATATAATTTTGTTCATTTGACTTTTCTATAAAGATATTATCAATGGCTGTTTGTGAGCAAGTGGTTATCCTAGTGGGGAACTTTACTGTGGGAATTAAGTTGAATGATAGTGTTACTAACTCAAATAGGTTCTTATTGGGAGAGTCTTTAAGGAAATCTACATTGAAATCACCAGCAACCACTATTTCTTTGTTTTTGGTTGTTAAATGGGCCAGTACAGCTTCAAGGTGGTTTACAAACAGATTAAAGTTACCTGCAGGTGCTCGATATACACTTAATATTATGAAAGATTTTTTGTGAAAATCTAATTCTGTTGCACATGCTTCCATATGCTGTTCTAGGCAAAATTTATGAATGTCTATGTTCTTAAATTTATGACAGTTCCTGATGAATGTGGCAACTCCTCCTTTCTCCATTTCTGATCTACAATAGTGAGATGCTAACCTAAACCCTGTAACACTTAAAAGTTCTATACCAGTGGTCACATGATGTTCAGAGAGGCAGATTATGTCAGCTGGGTTTGAAGACTCTAATTCATCTATGCAGATAGTTAATTCATTAATTTTATTTCTCAGTCCTCGAATATTTTGATGCAATAAAGATAGCTGACATTTCACATCTCTAGTTTGGTCGTGAATTGAAGTTTTCATTAGTTCGATTAAAGAGGATCTCTTTATATTAATTAATTATCAGAATATATCCCATCGCGTAACTGAAAAAATTGTTGTATGGAAACATACAACGTTATATTATCTTTCAGTGGAATAAAGTACATAATTTCTAACGCCTAGCCTCTTGGTCGCTCAGAAGGCAGATTTCCGTGCCTACAACGAGGCAAATCTCTACTATCATAAACCACTGAATTTTATCCACTCCTCAGATGAACCCCCAAAAATTGCCCCTAACGTTACTGATTACTGAAAAAAAGAACACTATAGTCTACAGAGTCTCACAATAATTTGACTGGTAGTCGACAACGTTTCTGAATGCCCAAGGGTTACATAAGGTGTTATTTAAAATTTAGGTTAGGAAAGGTGAAGAGATAACCTTCGCTTTGCCTATACATCGGATCTATCGACAACTGTAGTCGTCATTACATCCTTTGATGAACGCAAAAAATTGTTATACCCAGTCACAAACTTACAATAACACATCTAAATCTTAATCTGCAGCACTTTGCTAGAGCTCTTTCAAAGAAGTCCCTGTTCGTAAGTCCGTCTGTTTGTTAAGTAGTGGTGCCCCTTATTATTAGAAGAGAATGAATTTCCAACTTCTCTGGACAAGCAATAAGTACATGTTAGTGTTTGTGTCTTGAGTGGTATCCTTCTCATTATGCATTTTATGAAGCTCAGTGTTAACACTGTCCTGTTAGATCTGTAAAGATCACGTCGTCTGGCTAATAAACCCAGTACGGCAGGTGCAACTTCGAAGTTTATACGAAACTCAATTAATTTATAAAAGTACGTGTATTGAGCCACTGCTTGTACTGATTAAAGTTTGCGTTCTGATTTGCATACTGATTTCCTCATTATGTCAGATTTTTGGATGCTAGTGCAATTGAAAAGTCAATATGTGAAGTCGCTTATATCCAAACTGCGTTTAGTTTCGTTTACCGAACATGTCATGCGAATGCACTTTGCCGGTGTACATAGACAAGGAGGTCTGGCAAAGTAGTCGGCACGTGCTGTAAATGTCAGAAGACGTCTTCACCTCACAGCCTCACATGGCTGTTTGCTTGCTGTTGCTGTGTGCTGTGTCAGACAGCTTGCCAAATGATGTCAAGGCAAATGGCCGCGCTGTGAGCATAATGAATTAGGGGGCCGGGCCGAGGCGGTGCACGGGGACTGCCCACGCGCGAGCCGCGCTGATGTATGCCAAGCGATTTGGAGGAACCTCTCGTCTCCGCGTTTTCTGGCTTATTTGTACTTACCGTCCTTACTGTCCAGATGGCAGGCAGTCAGCTCAAGGTACCTCATTGTTGCAAGAGAAGCAAGTCCCTACTGCAGTAAGCGGAAGTGCCACTCCAGGAAGACACAAAACGGGTCTTACCTTGCTGGCCAATATCATGAAGACGCATGCAGTAAACATCGAATTCGAATGAAGTGTGCAACATGTTTCCCTTAAAGAAAACGATTAGCATTTCAGTGCACCTGTACAAAGCCGGCAAGAGTAATGCCATCTACTTGCTGTGCCAAGCGTAAAATCAAAGATCAATCACATTAGACGGTGTTCCTAATTATGAATTAGAGAAAAGTAATTGCATCTAATCCCCAGTCACAAAAAATTCAATAGACGCACAATAGGATAAAAGTAAAGTAGTTAGATAGTGTGCGGAGTGATTCCCTCGAACAGCCCATCCCTCCTCTTCCAGAGGGGGGAAAGACAGAAGCTAAGAGAAAGCACAGTACCACGAAATCGTCTTTATCGGCACACTGTCGATTGCGCCGCCTGCAGTTGGTAGCGGTGTCCGAGCACTGCACAAGTTAAGCATTGACTTTATTCTGTTATACACATGAAAGGAGGGAGAAGTGTAGAGAGGGTCTGCAAGGAGTATATAGTGGGTTTATACAAGGGAGATGATCTTGAAGGCAGTATCATAGAAGAAAGAGAGGACACAGGTGAAGATGAGATGCGAGATATGATGCTGCGAAAATAATTTGACAGATCACCGAAAGACGTAAGTGGAATCAAGCCCCATGGAGTAGACGATATTCAGTCATAGCTTCTCTTAGCCTTGGGAGAGTCAGTCATGAAAAAACTCTTCCATTTGGTGACCAGGAGGTATGAGACAGGTGAAATACCCTCAGACTTCAAGAAGAATGTAATAACGGCAATTTCAAAGAAAACAAGTGCTGTCAGGTGTGATTATTATCAGTTTAATAAGTCATAGTTGCATAGTTGAAAAATGCTAACATGAATTCCTTACAGAAGAATGGAAAACAGTTTGGATTCCGGAAGAAATGCATAAACACGCAAGGCAATACTGACCCTAAGACTTACCTTAGAAGACAGGTTAAGGAAAGGTAAACTTACGTTCATAGCATTTGTAGACGTAGAAAAACTTTTGGCAGTGTTGGCGGGAATGCTCTCTTCGAAATTCTCGCAGTAGTATGAGAAAAATACAGAGGTCGAAACGCTATTTTCCGCTTGTACAGAAACCAGACGGCAGTTATACGAGTCGATGGGAATGAAAGGGCGTCAGTGGTTGAGAAGAGAGTGAGACATCTCCGAAGTAGCTCAGTTTGTACCTTAAACAGCCTTTAAAAGGGAACAAAAGAAAAATTTGGAGTAGGAATTAAAAATCAGGAAGAAGAAATAAAAACTTTGAATTTCGACGATGACATTGTAGATCTCTCAGAAACAGCAAAGGACCTGGAACAGCGGTTGAATGGAATGGACAGCGTCTTTAAAGGAAGATATAAGATAAAGATCAACAAAAGCAAAACACGAATAAAGGGATGTTGTCGAATTAAATCAGGTGATGCTGAGAGACAGATTAAGTAGCAGATGTGTTTTGCTATTTGGGCAGCAAGCTAGCTGATGATGGCCGAAGTAGAGAGATATGAAATATAGAAAAGCGATTGTGAAGAAGAGAAATTTGTTAACAACGAACTTACGTTTAAGTTCTTTATGCAATAATTTGCCAACAGCCGTATGTATTGTAGAAATTTATTTTATTTTATAAACTTCTGTGTGCTACCAGTTTCGGTATTACATTGATGCCATCTTCAGGCCCCACTAGTCATAGTCGTAAAATCGCTATACACGGAAGGAGCTATATAACTGGATCCGTGAATCAAATCATTATGGTCAGGCGACAGAGACTCATAGCGCCATCTGGTTTCCCCCTTCAAGCTAGACGAGTTTCGTTCTTTGTAGTTTCTTCGTTTGACGCTTATTTCGTGAGATATTTGGCCCGGTCACGATCAATGGTCCACCCTGTATAAGCCTGTTTCATTTGCTACATTTTGTATTTTCATCGTTCATAAAAATTGTAATAGCTTCTGCGTTATTGAAAGATTTTTATAGTGCCTTGTTTCGTTTGCCTAGTTGTTCCTCTGTTGCTCTCACTATTTCATCTCTCAAAATCATTCATTCCACTTCTATTACACTTCCGTGAATTTTTCCATTAGTCGTTCTCTAATGCTCTTTGAAACTGTCACTTTCTGTTTCACCTAGTCCTCTCTCTTTATCTTTAATCTAGTTTTCATAATTGATGAATTCTGGTCCGATTTTACGTGTACTCTTGGCCAATTCCTGCATTTTAAACTGATTTCTACACTGATGGAAAAAGTCGCAGCACTAAGTAGTTGCCCGACATAAAGGAAAGATGGAAGGCGTGCTTCTACCTCCGAAAGATGTCTATTAAAATTTCACGTCAGTCACAGAAGAGTGACACTAGTAGCGGTACTATGAGGATGCAAATCAGATATCTTCTAAATACACGCTAAATGGTCGTGAGTGTTAGTTGCCTTTGAGATCGGACGTGGTCAGTTGATGTTGGTCAAGAATGCCTTTCAAGCGAAAACGACGCCTCATTGAGTTTTAACGAGTTCGTGTAAT
Source organism: Schistocerca piceifrons (assembly GCF_021461385.2). NCBI lineage: Eukaryota > Metazoa > Arthropoda > Insecta > Orthoptera > Acrididae > Schistocerca > Schistocerca piceifrons. The sequence continues at coordinate 754,122,227 of NC_060140.1, forward strand.
AGGGTTACAAGAAGTTGGACGTTCCTTTTGCGACAGCGCGGAAAGAGTTGGTAGGAATGAAGCCACTATACATGATTGCTGGTAGCGGTGGTGACGAGAACGTACGGTCGCAAGAAGACCAGGCTCTGGACGACCACGTCGCACTACCGAGAGGGAAGACCATCGTATGGTTCTGGCGCATTGTAAATCGTCTGCAGCAGCAGTTGGCACTACAGTGACACAATACTGGTTAACTTCAAAGAAAGCGCCGAGAGAGGCGCCCTGTAGCCTGCATTCCACTGACTGGACACGACCGCCGTTTACGACTTTAGTGGTGTTAGGGGAGAGCTCATTGCTGGGCAGGATGTACGTCTTGTGTTTTCTTATGAGAGCTGGTTCTGCTTCGATGCCAGTGATGGTTAGGAGGAGGCCAGTTAAGAGCCTACAATCAACCCGTTTGCGTGCTAGCCAGACACACGATACGGTAACGCCTAGAATTACCGTATGGTCTGGGGTGCGTTTTCGTATGACAGAAGGAGCACTCTCGTGGTTGTTCCATGTACCTTTCCTGCATGTTTCTACGTCAGACTGGTGATTTGACCTGTTGTGCGGCCATTCATGGAAAGCGTTCTAAGGGGTGCTTTCCAACAGGATAACGCTCGCTCACATACCGCTGCTGTAAACCAACAGGCACTGCAGAGTGTCGATGGCTTGGCTTGCTCAATCGAGAACACATGGGACAGCATTGGGTGACAACTCCAGCGTCATCCGCAGTTACCATTAACTCACCCTGTATTGACCGACCAAGTGCAACATGCTTGGAACCTCATCCCACAAAATGAGATCCAGCATCACTACAACACAATGCATGCATGTAAGGAAGCTTGCATTGAACCTTCCGGCTGTTACGCCACTTGTTAATGTGTTACGCGATACACGTGCACTATGAGACACTAATAAGTTTTGCTGGAGCGAAATTTCAGTGATAAGTGCAGTGACTACTCGCGTTTCACACTTGCATAAAAACTCGGACATCCCCATTTTTCATTTCCGACATGTGTGCTGGTTAGGAGGAGGCCAGCTAAGAGCCTACAACCAACCCGTCAGAGAGCTAGACAGACACACGATACGGTAACGCCTAGAGTTACCATACGGTCATTTTTCTTTCTTCGTCAATAACAGTACTCTAGCCATACAGCTAATTATTTTTATACATTGCATCCAACGCTCTCAATTATCTGTTGATGTTTTCCGGTCTCTGTCTTCTCCAACACTTTTTACTCTCTAGCGCTCCCTCTCATAGAATGAAAGTTATTCCCTGACTTTTTTACCGCATAAGACATCTACGGATCTTGTCCTTTCTTCTTGTTAGTGTTTTCCAAATGTTTTCCTCCTCGCCGATTCTGCAGAGATTCGCCTCACTTCTTATAACTCCACCTAATTTTTAGTACCCTTCCATAGCAACACATCTCAAAAGTTTCGATTTTCTTCTTTTCCAGTCGTCCCACTCTCCATGATTCACTGTACATCAAACGCACATACTCAGAAATGTCTTCCTCAAACCGAGGACTGTATTTGGTACTAGTAGGCTTGTTTTGGCGCGGGATGCTTTTTTGTCCCTTTCGTTTTGTCACTGTTGTGTTTTTTTGCATACCAGGTAGTGCGAATTCGTTCAATTCGTCTACTTAATGCCCCAAGTTTTCATGGTTTCTCACTAATCTCTTTTTGCTGTCCCTCATTACTTTCGTCTTTGTTTCGTTCACTCTCAATCTATATTCTGTGAACAGTAGACTTTTTATCCCACTAAATAAGTCCTGTAATTATTCCTTGCTTTCAAAAATGATGGTATCAGTGAATCATAACATTCATATCAATTCAACCTGAATTTTAATACTGTTCTTTAACCTTTCTTTTATATCCAGATATAGAGATCGAACAGTACGGCAGAAAGACAATATCACTGTCTTATATCCTGTTTAATGCGACCGTTTCGGATTAGATCTTGCATTCTTATTGGTCCTTGTTGATTCTTGTATGTAACGTACATTACCCGTGTTTCTCTATAGCTTACACAATCTTTCTGGGAATTTTGAACATCTTTCACTATTTTGAATTCTTGAACGCTTTTTCTAGATCGCCAATTCATATGAGCGGTCTTAATTTTCTTTATTTCTTGCTTCCTCTATCACGTGCAATTTCACAACCTCTCTTTTGTCTTTACCTTTCTCAAATCCCAAATGATCATCATCTAACGAATCACCAAATCTTTCTTGTCAGCAACTTGGATGCATGAGTCTTTAAGCTGATTGTGCTACTTACCTCCCGTTGCTATCTTCTGGATTGCGTGAATGAGGTTTTTCCAGATGTCAGACGGTATGTCTCTAGACTCATTACAAACTGTTTCGAATAGTCGTTTGCTAGACACTTTCCTCGATGATTTTAGAAATTTCGAGGAACCGTTATTTATATTTCTCCTCGTATTTCATCGCAAGTCCTCGAAAGCTTCATTTAACTCTGATCTAATATTGGATCCCCTGTGTATTTCATATCGAGTCACATTTCTTCTTCTATCACGTCGTCAGACAGTTCTTCCCTCTCGTAGAAGGTTTCATTGTAGTCTTAGCACATAACCGCTGTCCTCCCTGCATTTAGCGTCCTTGATATCTACAGCCTTACCTTTAACTCCACCGAAGACGGTTTTGACTTTTCTCTAAGCTGAATCTGCCTTCAAAAGAACATTTCTTTTTTATTTCTTCGCATTCTTCATGCAGCCTGTTTGTCTTGTCCTCCCTGCATCTTCTGTTTATTTCATTTCTGACTGACTTATATTTTATATCAATTCTTTTCCTGAGCAGTTTTATACTGCCTTCCTTTATCGATCAATAGATCAACTGAAATATTTTCTCTGTTACCCAAGATTTCTTCGCAGTTTCCTTCCTTGTGCATATGTTTGTCTGTCCAGCTTCTGTTTGTGGAGGTAAGTTCCTATGAGACCAAATTGCTGAGGTCATCGGTTCCTAGGCTTACACACTACTTAATCTAACTTTAACTTACTCTAAGGACAACACACACACACAATCCCATGCCCGAGGGAAGACTCGAACCTCCGACGGCGGGAGCCGCGTGAACCGTGGCAAGACGCCCAAGACCGCGCGTCCCAGCTTCTGTGACTGCCCCCTTATAGAGATGTCCATTCCTCTTCAAATGAAAAGCATGTTGCAATATTTACTACTGCGCTATCTACGATTTAGATAATTTCGGACGCACCTCGCCATTCCTCATTATTTTCGCATGTCACTTCTTTCAACATTGACTCTTCTGGACGATTTTGTTACACATCAGTCTATTGTTCCTCAATACTACATGTGTGTATATGTGCTCCTGAATACCTCTTACGGTCTAATAACTGGTTTCAGAACCTCTGTCTGACCGCGACATAATCCGGTTGGTATCTTCGGGTGTCTTCAGTCTTTTCCCAAGCATAGCTCCTTCTCTTGTGATTTTTGAACAGTGTATTCGCTTTTACTATTTGAAATTTATTGTAGAACTGAGTAATTCTCGTGTCACATTTCTGATAGCGAACACATAATCTGCCGTCACTCTCTTCTCTTCCCATAATTCTGCGTTCAAAACACCCATAATTATTAGATTTTCTTGTGGGAATACATGTTCAATATCCTCATGTGCTTTTTCAACTTATTAGTCTTCTCCTTCTAAATAGGCATATTTACCTAAAGCATTGTTTTTGTCGTTGGTTTGCTGCAGATTCTGATGAGAATAATCCTATCACTTAGCTGTTCGCAATAACTCGCCCTGTCTTACATTCCTATTTATAGCGAATTACACACTCGTTAAACCATGTTCTGCTGCTGCTGACATTATTTTACATTCGTCTGACTAGGCATCCTTATATTCCTTCCCTTTCAATTCAGTAACCCCTACCGTATCTAGACTGAGCTTTACAATCGCCATTTCCGATTTTCTAGGTTCCCTAATTCATCCAGACTTCTGATATTCCATGCTCCCAGTCTTACAATTAACCCTTTCGTTCATTATTGAATCATTTTCTCTTGGCCACTTCTTGCTAGTTTAGGACTAATCCCAAATCTTTGGCAATGGAGAGATAATGATTATTTTTTATAATTACAGGCCACAATTGTTTTGGGAACAGATTGTATGCCTTTAACGCAGTGATTTCCATTGCCTTCTATCCTCTCATGCTGTTGATCATTGCTGATTCTTCCGCCTTGTAATGACAGTTTCAAATCCCAGGGGAAAGGGTATCCCAAATCCCTGTGCGCTCTTCCGCCCTCTTTGAATAGGCCGAACGAGGGTGACTTCTTATGCTGGAAGTCTTCGACCGCCAATGCTGTTTTTTATCAAAATTTAACCTGTGGCGTACGTATTTACCGTTCTCAGTTAATTTAGATTCTTTCTCCCTCCATTTTAATTTGTTATATATGCGTCTGACTAGGAAGCCGTTGAATTCGACTGTTCTCGTAATATGCCTCACAGGATTAATTTCTTTTCTAATCTCGCCTCATTACGATGACATTCTGTATAGCACTGAAGGTAAGTAAGCTTCCTTCAATGTTGTGAGACAACAGAATTCCACTCTAATTTAAACGTCAGTCAAAGCTTCTAAGCTTCTACGTTTTAAACTTTTTGAACAATAATTGATATTTATTAATTTGAATTTTTACATATATGCAAATGTAAACATTAACTTGCTTAGGTTTCTTCCTCAAAAATGTTAACATGTGGCAGTCATATGAGAGCTTCAGTATATTGTCAGCCACTTGGTCTGCGTAACTTTTTCTGCAGGTTAATTTGCGAACGTTAAGTAGTTTTAACTGCATCTTTGTCAAATGACGACCTCCCCTTCGCTGTAATTTGTTATGATTTACTTAATATTGTTCTGTTTCTGTTTTTCATACTGCCACTGTATGCATGTTTGTGTCACTTGGAACGTAGCGGGCATTAATATTTGAAAAAAAATGTTTGTTTTAAACTGGTCTCTTCTTCTTGCTTCTAGCCTAATGAAAAAGTAAACGACTAAAGGTGAAATTATTAATTGTTGCTTCCACTAAAGTTCGACTCGTCAGCTCCCAAGTGCTTCAGAACGAATAATAAAAATCAAACAAAGCAAGAAAAACACTCTTAATAGGGCTTTCCAATGAGTGACTGGATTTCAAAACATAGGCTTCGTCACACTCCAAGGGCCAGCCAACGCATCTGCCGCATTTAATCCTATATGAAAGCAATTGCAAATTTATTAAAATCGCAGGCAGGAATTTTGCACTGAAATAATGTTCACTTCTCACTTTCCAAAGACAGAATTTATGGCAGAATATTGGGACGAATTTATCTTTTCACACGGTTCACATCAGTTTATTAATAAAATGCTTTTCCTTAGAGTGAGAAGCTAAGTAGGTCGACCAGCTTCGCGTGTTCGCTTTATCTTTCGCAAAGCCACGAAAATTGTTCAAAGTGCTTCAGCAACTTGTAAGTTGAAGTTCTGTAATCACGAACCAACGACAGGTTTAAAACGCATATCAGAATCAAAGTCAACTGCAGAACAGTTCATAGATGTTTTGACAAAGTCCAGCCGCTGAACAAGGTTTCAAACTCTTTTAGATCGACAACATTCACGTGTAGTGAATATCTTATCTTATATGCTCGCACTGGATGTGAGTGAAACCCAAGTACTTCAGATTTTCGAAAATATTCGTCAACTATGAATTTATTGTTATCTAGAGGTAAATTTCATCAGCTTTTAAATGCTGCTCTTAGTTTTTGTCTAACTTTAATGGAAAATAGTGTTTCTGCTTATACGGGCGCTATCTTGCTGCGTTGTATCACTAGTCAATACCAAACAAATAAACTAATTGCTGTCACACATCCCTAAGTACCACTATTTACTTATTCTGCCTCTACTTTTAGTGTTGCGTGTTTTATTTTCCAGAAAATTAACTTTTTCATGCGCGGAAGAAAACGTTCCGACATGTAGTTTGAAACAACACATATTTACAGAAACTCTAAATCAGTTTGATAGTGCTCAGTGAGCAAAATCCTATGACACTACCTCTCTGCAACACTTACGGCATTAGTGAGTTATCAATTTTTAAAGACCATTTTAAAATAAATCTCGTAGTGAGGGCGCGTCTTCACTCATGCACTCCTACAATTTTTATCTTTAAAGCCATGTAACTGATTCCTGTCACTGCTTCGATTCAGTTTGTATACAGAGTTTCCCTTATTTCATATTTTCTTTAGTCAGTTAGTTCGACCATTGTAGCTACCTTCTGCAGATCGTTCAAATGCTCGGGATTTCCACACCACGTGTTCAGAGCGTCAGGCTAGCTGACCTGCAGTCAAGATTCCTTATATTTTGAGCTCCGCAAAAAGAAAAGGATTAACTGCTATGTCCGAATACCGTCTTATAGCCTAGGACTGTCTATTAAAAATGTTAAGTGAAACTGCACACAAGACTGTATATGACCAAATCCAACAGCAGTGAATAGACAACCCCACAGACCAAAATAATATTTTATGCAAAATAACTTTGACATCTTATGCCAAAACTTTGTATTTCTTTTGTTCCAGTCGACCTTTCCCTATTACCAGTTGGACCCCTGTTCACTAAAAGAGGTTTGGTGTGTGACAAATTAAAATCACTCATACAACAGTAGTATATAATAATTCTCATAACAACTCAAATTAATACAGTTAAATGCTGTATCGTAATTACACTTACTGATCAACACATCACTCTCCGCTTCGTTCGTAGCTCTTATTTTCCAACTCCCATATTCAAACAAAACTTTACATAGCCAACATGTCGAAAATTCTTACCTCTACCAAACCCATAAGAACATACTCCCAAAATTCTCACAGCAAAACACTCATCCATAAACTTAAGATAAACATATTAGATGCACCCTCAAAACATTAACCTCACGCATATGGTCAGCTGATCCCCAAAACCTTTAACTTAACACACACACACACACACACACACACACACACACACATATATATATATATATATATATATATATATATATATATATAATTATATTATTATAACGATTGTTCCCCTTTAGAAGAGCGATTGAACTTGAATTCATAATTTCATCTTCGGATGTTTTTCTTCTTTGCTTCCCAAAACCTCCTCATCCTCTCAGAATGCTCCTTCTTCCGTTCCTCTGTTCATTTTTTGCCAGGCTGACGCGATGTTCTTTCCCCAAACTTCACACTTGTGATTTTATGTTGATCTGCTGTAGATCCCTCTGGACTTCTTTCAGCCATTCCGTGCCACATTTACTCCTTGTTATAATATTGAATAATTTCTTTGCTGTTCTGGAGTCTTCCATCCTGTAGATGTGTGTATAAAATTTGGCTCGGCGCTTTCTGATTTCATCTGTTACTATGTTAATCTTTCTATAGAGCTCGTTTTGTGGTCTCTTGATTCAAATGCCATTTTTGTTGATTGGACCGTAAATCTTCCTCAGAATTTTTCTTTCTTGCTTTTCTATTTCCTTAATTTTAGAATGACCATCAATCACCATTGTTTCAGCTGCATAGATTGCTTCTGGAAGAATCACTGTTGTAAAGTGCCTTAATTTTACGTCTGTCGAAATGCACTTCTTGTTGTAATGCGTCCATGTTAGCTTGTAGGCTTTCTGGAGCTTGGTGATTCTTTGTTCATTGGCAATTCGGTTTAATCCTGAGGACTGTATAGTTTCACCGAGGTATTTAAAATGGCAGACTTGTGCAATTTTACCATATTTTGTTATTAAAGGGGATTTATTTTCCGGCTGCCTTTCCGTAAATTGGGTTTTTTCATAAGATATCTGTAGTCCGGTTTTTTGTGAAATTTCATGTAGTTTTTCCACTGCGTGAATCGCTTCTGTGATAATTGCAATATCGTCAGCAAGGCACTTGACTTTAATTCGGTTCTCTTTCTTGATACCAATTTGGATACCCTTTACGTGAGGTTCCCATTCCCTGATTATCTTTTCTAGAACAATATTGAAAAGGATTGGGAATAGTGCGTCCCCCTGTCGGACTCCAGATTTGATTTCGAAGGGTTCTGATACTTCGCCCATGAATTTCACTTTGGCCGTTGTTCCTGTAAGTGTCTGTTCTGTGATTTTTCGTGTCTTTCGGTCGATCCCAAATTCTTCCATGATTTTAAACAGGGTTCCACGGTCCACTGAATCATATGCTTTCCTGAAGTCGATGAATGTAACTACTGTGTTTCTGCATTTCCTCATTTGTAATATTGTCTTTAAGCACCAGATCTGTTCCGCACATGACCGTCCTTTTCTGAATCCGGCCTGGTATTCACCAATTAGTGTATCTGCTTGGGATTCTATCCTGTTTAAAAGCGCTTTGGAAAGAAGTTTGTAAGCGACTGGGAGCAGGGAAATTCCTCTGCAATTGTTCATGTCTGTCTTGTCGCCCTTTTTGTGTGGCGGGTGAATTAGAGCGCATTTCCAGTCCTCTGGTATCTGCTCCGTTATCCATATGTCTGATATTATACGGTGTAGTTTCTGCATAAGTATAGGATCGTTTAGTTTCCAGAACTCAGCAATGATCCCATCTTCTCCTGGTGCTTTGTTATTTTTCAACTGCTTGACTATCTCCATAATTTCTTCAAGATCCGGGGCATATGAGTCTGGGTGTGTGAATACTGGAGAAGAGAAGACAAGTTTTCTTGGGGTGGTTCGCAGTTGAGGAGGGAACTGAAATATTGGGCTAAGATTTTGCAGTTATTTTTCGTGTTGGTTTCCAAAGAGCCATCGGGTTTCTTGAAGCACAAGCTAGGCGCTTGGTATCCCTGTAAGTTTTCTCTGAAATTCTTATATAAATTTCTTGTATTATTTTTTATGAAATCCTGCTGGATTTCAGAGAGTCTGTTGTTGTCATATCCCCGTTTTTCTTTTCTAATTATTTTTGAGGTCTGTTTCTGGGTTTTAAGAAAGTTCTCCCAGTTTTCTACAGTTTTGCGACTGCTAAATTTTTTTCCGTGCAGTTATTCGGTTGTCAACTGCCTCATCACAGGTTGCATTCCACCAGCGATGTTTCCTGTTGCGAGGGGGTTGTCCTAATTTGAGGGCTTCCTGAATTTTCTCTGTTAGTTTCTTCCAGTCTGTTGATTTTTCCTGATTAATTTGCATGATGGTTTTTTCTTTGTTCAATTGCAGATATTCCGGATCTGGTTTGGTACTTTTGGGTGGCCTTTTTAGCATTCTTTTGGGTTGGAATTTTGTTTTTATTTGGAGAAGATGATGACCTGATTCAAAGACACCTTTGCGGGTTCTGATGTTTTGAATTTCTTTTATGTTTTCTTTGGAAATTGCGACATGGTCTATTTGTTATTCACCCTGTCTAAGATTGGGTGATCTCCATGTGGTTAATTTATGTGCAGGTTTTTGAAACTGGGTACTCATTATTTTAAGTCCAAAGTTTCTGCAGAAGTCGATTAGTTTTTCACCATTCTTGTTGGTACGTTTGTGTTTGGTGTGGGGTCCAGTGGTATCTCTGAATTTTTTTTTCCTTCCCTAATTGTGCATTAAAATCGCCTACTAAGATTTTCACATAGTGCCTAGGTACTTTATTTGTTGTTTCTTCTAGTGTTTCCCAGAAATTGTCCACTGTTTCAGGGTAGATTTTATTGTGGTGATTTGTGGGGGCGTGCACATTGCTCAGAGTGTATGCTTTATTAGCTGATTTTACTGATAACAGGGTGACTCTTTCATTGGGAGACGTGAAGTCAATAACTGAGTCGAGTACGGAAGTGTGTACGGCGAATCCTGTTCCGAAAAGTGGTAGTTTGTCTCTTACTTTTATGACAGGTTTGCCCTTGTAGATCCTGTAATTCTCTGTGTTAAAGTGTCCTTCATCTGTGAATCTTGTCTCTTGCAGTGCAGTGATTTTCAGGTTAAATTTTCCCATTGCGTTGGTGAGTTGCTTTAATTTGCCTGTTTTAGTGAGGGTGTTCACATTAATTGTACCAATAAAATTTTTACGTTTCGTTTTGAGAGTGTGACGAGTTTTTGAGAAGCTCCGATTCTTCTCCGCATGGTGTCCCTGATCCCCCAGAATCCGATGATCAGGTGAATCCAGTCTATCGACTGGTGTCTGGGGTAGTGACTCGTGTGGTCGTCTTTTCCATCAAGCGTTCAAATTGAATTTTAGTTTTTGTGGTGATCTCTGTTGAGACCACAGGTATACGACTCGATTTTTGAGTTCGAGAAGATTTTGTGCAGCCGCCTCAACTAGAGGGACAGACGCTAACCACTGGCCGCCAGATGCTGAACAGACACCACTGGGTTTATTGGTTTTTGGTCCGCCCTGGGTATTTCATTTCCCCAGTACCACCTATATCTAGGAAGCTTTCCCCTATCCGCCACCCGGGGAGGCACCCGATGGGGATACCAACAATCCCACACGGGATATATATATATATATATATATATATATATATATATATATATATATATATATAATTTCACCATTACACTTACTACAAACAACTGTTGTTAGCATGGTTGCATGATTCTTTGTTTTTCACTACTTCAAAATAATAACATATCTAAATAAATTTATCACTTCCATTTAGTTACCACTTACTTTACTGTTACCCATAACCATTTGTTGTACACAATAAATCAATCAAAAATACTTCTGTCACTATCAATGTTACCATTTGCAATATTGTTAAAATCATCATCTCACGTACATTACTCACTTTGATAGCCATCTAACGTACTTCAGATCATACCCATTTGTTTTTCCCCAATATAATTTCAAAATAATTATCTCCAGAAAATATTTCATAGTCATTACTCAACTGCCGAACACCATCAATAAACAAACGTGACTGCACAACCTCTTCAGTCACACAATTAGCAACGTAAGTTCACTTCATTAGCATTCAATCTAATCTCCTCAGCTTCCATCAATGTAACATTATCTGACAATAGAAATGCCAATATTTGAAGCATCTCACACAGGAACCGTTACCTGCCCCTAAATATCTTCAGCCACATTAACCATGGGTCTTACTGCCTGCATACAAACAACTTCAGTAATGGGAACATGTACCTCTATTTATATTTCCATTCTCAATAACATCAATCTCATGCTCCTTTTCTGCCGACAAGAAATAACCCCAGTAACTGGAGCACACACATCTATGTATGCCTCCATTATGAAAAAAAGCATCAACATTGGGCCATATTGTCTCCACACAAATAACGTAAATCGCATAGCTACAACATATTCATCCACATTTCTCACCGTCCACCAAGTAACTTTAAACAGGCCTTCCTGCAAGTGTACAAATAACATCAACCTCTATTGGGTTGGGTCTCACTTCATCTAAACGCATTCATTAATGTTGCCATTCACACATATATGTAACTCATCGCAGCACACCCTTACCCTCTCAGGAACCAAAGCTGAATTCTGATTCTGACTTCCTTACTAAATATTATTGATGCCAAAGCCATTTTCTCTTCAACACTAAGACATATACAATCTTATCATCATATTTATCAAATAAACCCTCAACATTAAATTACTACCCATAACTACCTTCCTCCTTGCAAAATATTCCCTTGCTTGACTTTCTTTCGTTACTCTGCATGAATTTAGTCCTGTTTATTTACTGAGACAACGCAAAAATTTACATCCCAGATGCAACAAAGATTCAATTTTCCCAGTTCTGTCCCAGCTGTTTTAAAATTGTATGGTCTTTTCAGATGAGACTATTTTCTCAATGCTTCCTGCCAAAATCCACACATAATAAATCTTTCTCCTACATACAAGGACACATAGAGTACATCGTGATACTTGATTTCTTTAGGCTGGCCCACACATTTTTCACAAACATCTTCTTACACATTACAAAAGACAAAATTTGTTCTGCTCTTTTTCCAGACCTCACTGGAACCCTCCATCAGTGTTTCCATAAACATAACCGTCCACTTCTTTTCCATATCTCGTACAAAACAATCCTTGCTTGCAGCATGAAGACTTACTCCGTAGCATTTGATTACATTTGTGAGATTTTTACAACTGGGTGTCTTCATCACAGTCCCCTCACATTTTCAGAAACACAGTTTTAAATTACTTGTCCTACTGCCCATCCGGCTTACTTCATTGTTATTTTGAACAAACTTTACTTCCTTAGTGATCCGCATGGCTTGACGACGGCAGCAGATCTCCCGGCTGGCTGATCGATGATATGGCGCGCGTCGCGCGCTGCCCCTAGTATTGGCATCAAGTTCCTTGCAAATTTCTAGATACACAAACTTGCACTGCCTGCCGAGTCAGTTCACTGAGAAACTATGCGGGCCAGCGCCTATATGCGCCACAGCAGCGGTCAAAATTTGGAAAACATGTTTGTTTTAAAAAGTTATGTTCTACTTGTTGCCTGCTTACTGAGAGAGCAAATGACCAACGATGAAATTATTAATTGATGCTTCCACTGAAGTTCGACTACTCCTGAGCTACCAATTGCTTCAGCACGAATAATAAAATGAAATAAAGTAAGAAAAACAGTGTTCATAGACAAACTGGCTATTGGCTTCTGTCTCGGGTTCTTCGGCCGACGTTCATCTAATGATTTTTCTGACGTTTCGCCAGCACGAGTGGCTGGCATTGTCAAAGCTTCACCCTCCATTGCCGGTGGTGAACTGGAGCCGAGCTCGCGGGCGCGGACTATATGTACCTGGCGCGCCAACGTCCGAGGGCTTCTCCGCGGTCATTTCCGGTGCGGTTCTCTTGCTACCTGCGACGGTCGTTCGCTGCAGTACGGGAAGCCAGGATCCGTTTACCTTAAGGCTTTCCTCTTTCTTGTTCAAACTTTTCGCGTGTTTTTGTATTTCTACAGCTGCTCTGAACAAGCGCGTGTGATAGTGCTTCTCTACAGCCAGAACTTCCGTGTCGGCGAGTTTTATTACGTGGTCGGTCTCATTCAGTGCGTGCTCTGCCACGGCCGATTTCTCCACCTGCCCCAACCTGCAATGTCGCTTATGCTCTTTGATCCTGGTGTTAATGGATCGTACAGTCATTCCGACATAAACTTTTCCGCATGTGCATGGTATGCGGTATATTCCCGACATTGCAAGTGGGTCTCTTTTCTCCTTCGCCGATCTAAGACACTCTTTGATCTTCCTTGTCGGTTTGAAAATCGTCTTTACGCCATGTTTGCGCAATATACGGCCGATTCTGTCCGTCACTCTGGGAATGTACGGCAGAAAGGCCGTACCTGACATTTCTTTTTCTGGTTCCTTACCTCGCCGAGTGTTTGGCTCTCTTACACTTCTAATATAATTTGTGGAGTACCCATTGCTCCTCAGGACAGTTTCCAGGTGTTGCATTTCTCGTTTTAGGTGTTGCGGCTCACATATTCGTCCTGCTCTCGATACGAGCGTACTAATCGTGCCTCTTTTCTGGCTCGGGTGGTTGTTTGACAGTTTGTGCAGGTATCGGTCCGTGTGAGTCGGTTTTCGATACACGCTGTGTCCCAGATTTTCGCCGTCCCTTGTGACGAGCACATCTAGAAATGGCAGTTTCTTGTCCTTTTCTACTTCCATGGTAAATGTTATGTTGGCATGGAGGCTGTTGAAGTGTCTTAGGAAGTCACCGAGCGGTTCTTCACCATGGCTCCACACCACGAAAGTATCATCGACGTACCTGTACCACAGGTACATATAGTCTGCGCCCGCAAGCTCGGCTCCAGTTCACCACCGGCAATGGAGAGTGAAGCTTTGACAATGCCAGCCACTCGTGCTGGCGAAACGTCAGAAAAATCATTAGATGAACGTCGGCCCAAGAACCCGAGACAGAAGCCAATAGGCAGTTTGTCAACAAGTGGCCACGAAAGTCTCAACAATGTTCTAGTGTTCATAGAGCTTCCCTATGAGTGGCTGCCGGCCGAGGTGGACGAGCGGTTCCAGGCGCTTCAGTCTGGAACCGCGCGACCGCCAAGGTCGCAGGTTCGAATCCTGCTTCGGGCATGGATATGTGTGATGTCCTTAGGCTAGTCAGGTTTAAGTAGTTCTAAGCTCTAGGGGACAGATGACCTCAGAAGTTAAGTCCCATAGTGCTCAGAGCACTTGAACCATTTGTATGCGTGGCTGTATTTCAAAGTATTTGATAGTGGCTGGGCCAAGTAGTTGCCGTGGCTGTAGTGTAATGGAGAAACCAGTTGGTGACCATTACAGCTTGCTCCAGCACCGAGGTCTGCTGTGTGAAGGACTACCAATGGGTTCATAACCAAGCCTGGACGCCACATCAGCCGTGCTTGTCTTCATATTCAATGTAGCTGACGAAGGCGTGGAAGCAGTCATCACCTGGTGACAGCAGAGGGTTCGTTGACAGCCAGCAAACAAGACTGACTGGAGAACAGAGTCATGGAAACGAGCTGCGTGACACTCGACAGTGTCGGACGTCAACTCATAGCATAACCAGCTGTATGCAGATGTCGTCGAGTTGAGTACTGGATGATGTCTTTTGCCAGTGTCTAGAAGAAGACGACTGCTCACTGACAGAGAGGTGAAACAACGGAGAATTAAGTTACTCCAAATTAGTGCAGAGCAGAAGGTAAAGTGTGTTCTTGTGAATCACATCATTTGGTGGGAGGCACTGATATTACTTGGCTGAGTAAACTAGAGTGATGTAGTGTGACTTGAGACACTGAGATACGGGACGTCGACTTGCATCTGTTTTGGTCGTTATGGAACATGGAGAGGTCATGAGGAGTTTTGTCAAATGAATTATTCAAATACATGGTGTTCAAGAATTCTATATTTTGTTGTGAAGATATTGTATACGGGGAGATGTATACAAGCGATTAGCTATTATGTATTGCACTGGCTTTTTGCCTATATAGTAGTTAGTTTGTAGCTGTGTAGCTGTGATATACTATAGGATTAGTCTGGTGGAGAAAGGAGGCTTATAGAAGTATAGATCTATTGCTTCTTTTGGTTATTTAGTAGTCCATTTGTAAAATATACTGCTGGATCATAGTAGCTCCCATTGTAAAGTAACAAGAATTGAGCTAGATTTCTTGTTTTAAAGTCAGTGTTGTGTTTAATATGTTACTAATTGAGAACCTGGCATAGTTTGGGTATGCATTTATTCCAGTCTTCTGTTGGACCATCCCCTCCTTAAACCTCTCCCTCTTTCCAGCTCCTACTTTGTCCCCTCTCTGTCCATCTCCTCTATCCCATGGTCTCTGTCCATCTCCGCACCTCCCCCTCCCCCCACCAACACCTACTCTATGATCATCTCCTCCAATCCTTGGTACCTGCTACCCCTCTCCCCATCCCCAACCTACTCTATGTTCATCTCCTCCAATCCCCCTCTATATCAATCTTTCCTATTTTCTGTGCCAACCTTTTTACCTCAGATCATCTATTAGAACATACGACCTCAATTACTTTCTGGATGTATTCCAGTCTCTTCCTTCCTCTACAGTTTCTACTCTCTGCTGCTCTCTCTTGTACCATGGAAGTTATTCCTTAATGTCTTAACAGATGTCATATCACCCTGTCCCTCCTTCAGGTCATTGTTTTCCATATATTCCTTTCCTCGCCGATTCTGCAGAGAACCTTCTCATTTATGACCTGACCAGTCCACGTAAAGTATCAACATTTGTCTGTAGTCTCACATCTTAAGCGCTTGGCAGTCCCTACTGTTCCGGTTTTCCACAATCCATATTGCACTACCACACAACGCAGTGCTCAAAACGTACATTCACAGTAATTTCTTTCTCAAATTAAGGCCTATGTTTGACACTAGAGACTTCTTATGACCAGGAATTACCTTTTTTCCAGCGGTACTCTGACTTTTACGTCCTCCTTACTCCGCCCATCACGGGCTGTTTTTCTGACTAGATATGAGAAATCCTTATCTTCGTCTACTTCGTGATCCCTGATTCTGAGCTTACGTTTCTCTCTGTTCTGTTTTCTGATACTTCTCATTACCTTCGTCTTTCTTCGATGAACTCTCATTCCATATTCTGTACTCAACAGACTCTTCTTTCCATTCAAGAGATCTTGTGATTCTTCGTCACTTGCACTAACGATAGCAATGTCGTCAGCGAATCTTTTCATTGATATCCTTTCACCATGAATTTTGTCTCCACTCTTCAGCCTTTCCTTTATTTTCGTCGTTGCTGCTTCGATGCATAGTCTGAACAATAGGGGCGAAAGACTAATTCCTTGTCTTACACCCGTTTTAATTCGAGCACTTCATTCTTGGTCTTGCACTGTTATGTTCTCTCTTGGCTCATGAACTTAATGTGTATTGCTCATCTTTCCCTATAGCTTAGCCCCAATTTTTCTCAGAATTTAGAACATCTTGTACTATTTTACATTGTCGGACACTTTTTCCAGGTCGACAAATTCTATGATTATATTCTGAGGTTTTCAGACTTGCTTCCATTATGAGCCCCATCATCAGAACTGCCTCTCTGGTGCCTTTACCTTATACTATACCTAACACACTCAGGTGACAAAAGTCACGTTACACCTCTTAATATTATGTCGGACCTCCTTTTGTTCGGAATAGTGCAGAAACTTCACGTGGCATGGACTCCAGAACTAGTTGGAAGTCACCTGCAGAAATATGAAGCCATACTGCCTTCATAGACGTCCATAATTGAGAAAGTGTTGCCAGAGTAGGATTTTGTGCACGAACTGACCTGTCAATTATGCCCCTTGTCGGGCCATCTGCGTGGCCAACTCATTCGCTCGAACTGTCCAGAATGAAACTTCCTGGCAGTTTAAAACTGTGTGCCGGACCGAGACTCGAACTCGGGACCTTTGCCTTTCGCGGCCAAGTGCTCTAACATCTGAGCTACCCAGGCACGACTCACGCCACCTCCTCACAGCTTTACTTCCACCGGTACCTCATCTCCTACTTTCCAAACTTCACAGAAGCTCCCCTGCGAACCTCCGCAATATCCTTTCTTCCAGGAATGCTAGTTCTGCAAGGTTCGCAGGAGAGCTTCTGTGAAGTTTGGAAAGTAGGAGACGAGGTACTGGCGGAAGTAAAGCTGTGAGGACGGGGCGTGAGTCGTGCTTGGGTAGCTCAGATGTTAGAGCACTTGCCCGCGAAAGGCCAAGGTTCCGATTTCGAGTCTCGGTCCGGCACACAGTTTTAATCAGCCAGGAACTTTCAGTTTTGTTTTCCATTATTCTCTATGCTTTTCTTGTCAGCAACTTAGATGGATAAGCGGACTGTGCGATGATTCACGCACTTATCGGTTCTCGTAGTCTTTCGGAAGTCTGACGGTTAGTCGTTAGTCTCATACATTCAACACACCACTAAGAATGGTCGTTTGGTTACCACTTCACCCAATGCTTTTGGAAATTCTGGTGGAATGTCATTCGTCCCGCCTGCCTCGTTTGATTTTAAGCTTTCCAAAGCTCTTTTGAATTCTGATCCTAAAATTGGATCCCCTATTTCTTCTATATCGACTCCTCCCGACTCCTGTTTTTTCTTCTCTCACGTCTTCCCCCCCCCCCCCCCCTCCCCCTTCCTCACCTCATCATAGAAGTCCTCAGCGTAGTCTCCTCTTTCCACCTACCTCTGTTCTTTGCATTTAACAGTGTAATTCCCATTACATCTACTTCTACATCTACATGGCTACTCTGAAAATCACACTTAAATGCATGGCAGAGGGTTCGTCAAATCACCTTCGCAAGAATTCTCTATTATTCCACTCTCGAACACTGTACGCAAGACGCTAACCCCTTTATCTTTCCGTGCAAGTTCTGATTTCCCTTATTTTATTATGATGATCCTTTCTCTCTATGCAGGTAGGCGTTAACAAAATATTTTCGTATTCGTACGAGACACTTGATGATTGAAATTTCGTGAGAAGGTCCCGATGTAAAGGGAAATGCCTTTGTTTTAATGATGTTAATCGCAAATCGTGTATCATGTTCGTGACACTCTCTCCCCTATCTCTTGATAATACATTGAGTTCTGCCCTTCTTTGAACTTTATCGATGCACTCCGTTCATCCCATCTAGCAAGGACCCCACACCGCGTAACAATACACCAAAAGACGACGGACAAGCGTAGTCTAGGCAGTGTCTCCATCAGCTCTGTTGCTTCTTCTAAGTGTCCCGCCAGTAAAACACAGTCTTTGGCACTTCCTCCATACATTCTGTACGTGTCCTTTTGAGTTTAAGTTCAGCATAACTGTAATCCCTAAGTATTTAGTTAAATTTACGGCATTAGAATTTGATTGATTTATCGGATAACCGTAGGGTAACAGATTCCTTTTAGCACTCACGTGGATGACTTCCGATTATTGAGGGTCAACTGCCAATTTTCGCACCATAAGCAATTTGATTAAAACACACTCGTGAGGTACGGTGTCAGTAGCCTCCTGGAAATCTATAATTACGTAACCAATTTAAACCCCTTGTCGATAGCTCTCAGTACTTCGTGTGATTAAGGAACTAGTTGTGTTTCGCAAGAACGATGTTTTTTAAATCCGTGTTGCCTCTGTGTCAATAAACCGTTCTCTTCGTGGTAATTCCTAATGTGAGCTTCCGGTCTGGCGTTGATTGGCTGGCTGGGCTCTTATCAGTAGCGACTTCCGCCGCTGCCGCTTATCAGTAACGACTACCGCTTGCAGCTGGCTTCTGAGGCCACTGCATGTTTGACTGTTCACGAAGCAACAGCATGTTAGAGAGAGCCATGCTTTATTATTGTTGAAGATACAGAACTAGAATGAGAGTTACAGTTTATTACATCTATACACATTGATCTTGTCAAAAGCCGAGAAGCGATTCTTATTAGTGTTTTAGCTCCCCGGGGCACTCTGGGATGCTCTCTGGGCCTCTACCTCTTGGTCTCTGGGTTCCTCTCTCTGGGATCCTCTCTGGGTATTCAGCACTTTATGATCTGTATGTTTTAGAGGGTGCGGGAGTTCCGACTCCTGGGGAGGTGGGTGGGTGTTTTTGCATGTCTGTCTTTCTTAATGTTATTTGTTTATGCTAGGTTTATGCTATTTGCTTATGTTCGAAAGTGCTCTTGCATATCGACGTTAATGATATGGGCCTGTAATTTAGTAGATTACTCCTATTGCCTTTCTGGAAGATTGGTGCGACCCTTGCAACTTTCCAGTCTTTGGGTACGGGTCTTTCGAAGAGCGAGTGATTCCATATGATTGTTAAGTATGAAGCTACTTCATCAGCATACTATGAAAGGTACGTAATTGGCATACAGTCTGGACCAAAAGACTTGGTTCTTTTAAGTGAATTAAATTGCTTCCCTCTTCCGAGGATATCAACTTCTAAGTTACTCGCGTTAGCAGCTATTATTCCTCAACTGAATTCTGCAATATTTACTTCGTCTTCCTTGGTAAAGGAATTTCGGAAGGATGTAACGCTGCTTTAGCAGCATTTTCACCGATAGTTTTTCCACTGCTACCGCTCAGAGAAGGCACTGGGTTTGTCTTACCGTTAGCATACTTTAACGACCAGAATATCTTTGGATTTTCTGCCAGGATTCGAGACAAAGTTTCGTTGAAGAAACTATAACAAGCACGTCGCATTGAAATCCGCACTAAATTTCTAGTTTCTGGAAAAGACCGCCAATATTGAGGATTTTTCGTTCGTTTAAATGTGGCAAGCTTGTTTAGTTGCTTCTGCAACAGTATTCTGACCTGTTTTGTGTACCATGGGGGCTAGCTCCGTTGTTTGTTAATTTATTTGATATAAATTTCTGAGTTGCCGTGTATAATATTTCTTTGAATTCATGCCACCTATGGTTTACATTTACACTGTTAATTTGGAAGAAGTGAAGATTGTCTCTCAGAAAGGCGTCAAGCAGAAATTTTATCTGCTTTTTCGAATAATTTATTTTTCGTTTATTTCTGGTGGGTTTTGGAATTGCGGTATTCAGTCTCGCCAGGACAAGCCTGTGTTCACTAATCTCCGTATTCGTTTTGATGCTCGTTGTTACAGTCGGCCGGAGTTGCCGAGCGGTTCTAGGCACTACAGTCTAGAACCGCACGACTGCTACGGTCGCAGGTTCGAATCCTGCCTCGGGCGTGGATGTGTGTGATGTCCTTAGGTTGGTTAGGTTTAATTAGTACTAAGTTCTAGGGGACTGATGAGCTGGCCGTTGGTGGCCGAGCGGTTCTAGGCGCTTCAGTCAGGAACCACGCGGCCGCTACGGTCGCAGGTTCGAATCCAGCCTCGGTCATGGATGTATGTGATGTCCTTAGGTTAGTTAGGTTTAAGTAGTTCTAAGTTCTAGGGGACTGATGACCTGAGATGTTAAGTCCCATAGTGCTCAGAGCCATTTGAACCAGTTTTTGAGAGCTGCTTAATGTTACCAATCTTGCTTTCATTTCATCGAAACTTGTTTCGACTTTGCTGTGTGTTGAGTCGGTCCTTCCGGCAGTCAGTTGTTTCACGATTTCTTCACATTTTTCACGCAGTCATTTCACCTTAGCTTCCCTGCCCTTTCTAGTAATTTCATTCCTAAGTGACTTATATTCCTGTACTCCTGAATTTAATCTGGCCATTTTTGTACTTCCTTCTTTCGACTATCAGCTGTTACCAATGGTCTCCTCTCGGTTATATTCCTTGTACCTATGTTTTTCTTTACAACCTTTGTGGCTGCTCGCTTTAGGGATGTCCATTCTTCTTTAACTGTGCTGCCTATAGCCTCAGAGAACTTCAAGCGTACTTCAACTTCTTCATTTCTTAGTACTTTTGTATCCCACTTCCTTGCGCCACGATTCTTCGTGACTGGACTCTTAAACTTCGGCATACTCTTCATCATCACTAAATGGTGATCTGAGTTCATATCTGCTCCTGGGCATGCCTTATAATGCGATATCAAATTTCGGAATCTCTGCTTGACCACAATGTCATCTAATTGGAATCTCCCTTTTCCAAGTATACTTCCTTTTCTTGTGATACTTGAAAATACTAACCGCTATTACTAGCTGAAATTTATTACGGAACTAAATTAATCTTTATCCTACCTCATTCCTAATACCAAGCCCATATTCTCCCGTTACCCTTTCTTCCATTCCCCTTACCCCTCTGTATGTCTGATCTTCCTTCCACTCACCAGCCATCTGCTCCTTCCTCTTATGTCCAACTCCTCCTTCCCCCAATCCAATTGCTCTCTTTGTCCATCCCTTACTTCCCCCTTCTTCCTCCTCCACTTTGTCTGTTCATCTCCTCCTCTCCCCTCTCTTTGATCATCTCGTCCTCTTCTCGTTCTCTGTCCACCTCCTCCTCTCCCCTCTCTTTGTTCATCCCCTACCATTTCCTTTCCTGTTCATCTCCTCCACGCTCTTCTCTCCATTCACGTCCTCTTATTTAATTTCTCTGTCCATTTCCTTCTCTCCTCTCTCATTCTCCATCTTGTCCCTGTCCATCACCTGCTCTTTCCTTTCTGTGTCCATCTCCTCCTCTCGCCTCTCCTTGCCCATTTCTTCCCACTCTCTCTGTCCATCTCCTCCTTCCCATATCTGTGGCCATCTTCTCCGTCCCCATCTTTGTCTCTCAATCTCTTAGCCCCCACCCCCCTCTACTCTTTCCACTTATCACCCCCACCCCAATAAGAGGCTGTTGGTTCTTACCCTCACAGTATTTGTTTGAGATCGTAACTAACGTGTAACAAATTACTTGAAATCGTTCCAGGAATTTAAGTGCTTCTTAGCTGCGGCTTTGCCCCCATGACAGATATATTTTGTATGTGTGTGACATACTTCTCACGAATTTTTAAACCTATTTCACCCGTACCTCTAGCGAACTCTACCCTGCACTTTCATTTCCTCATTGATCAATGTTTATGACATCGCATCCTTTGAATTATGTGTCGTACAACGATATAATTTTTCTGGTACATTCAGTGGTATATGTGAACACTCGTGAACACAGATAGTCGTAAGGAACTAATAAATTAAAACTTCATGCTTCATGCAGCAGGTTTACTGCATGAATGGTGAAAATAAAGTAAGCAATAAACTTCTTCTTTTTCATCACTTGGGTAATAGCGTGTCGTGTATTACTCTGCTGTTTCACCACTACCCCTACCCTTGAGGCAGGTATGTGGTCCTTAGCTTCTTCGCGATCCTTTCCAGACAGTAAGTGATTTGTGTACCAGTTTGGTTGAAATCGGCCCATTAGTTTAGGAGGAGATTTGGGACATACGTACGTAGATATTTATGTACATCCATTTTTACAATATATGTGAATTGTGCTCAAGTCCTGTGCTCAAGTGCAATGATTTTCACTTTGTTATGTGTACCATGTGATGATACATTGTTTAATTGAAAGGCATTTAATTTAAACCCACGCTTGCAAAAATCCAGGTACACACAAATCCTGCGCTCCAGATTTAGTTGACGGAAGTAGGAAATATAAAAATGCAGCAAATGAAGTAGGCAAAGGGAATAAGATCTTCTAAGAAATAAGATTGACAGAAAGTTGAAATCTGGCAAATTGGAAGTCTATAGAAGAGAAATATAAAGCCGTAGAAGCATGCATGAATAGATGCAGCCTATCCGATAGTTAAAGAGAGAAGAACCATAATGAATATTAAGAGAAAACATCAGAATACAGCTCTGATGTTGGTTACTTGTAGATGACGTCATACCGTGTGTATGGAGCTTCCTACTTCCTTTAATACTCTGAATATGAGTTTGCTCGAAACGCGTCAATAAAGTGGAGCTTCTGCAAATCAGCGGACTCAAATATTTCTCTCCAGTGACCAAACAGCAATGTATAAAAAATCTTGAGTTAATTATTCTGTCTCTAGAGCCGTCAGTGCACAAAAAAACAACTGCAAATCGACACTTTCTTAAGCACGAATACTTTGATTGCATTGATGAATAGTGTTGCGTCCATTGGTGCTAGATAAGGCCTAAGTCAACGTACTATCACAACTGCGGGTGGAGTGCATGAAATTAAACTAATTCCCTTGGCTGCGACATGAATACCTTTAATTGCGCAGGTCAAGGTAGTGTTGATCTTGTCCGTTTCCACCTCCTTTTTTTTCATTTTTTTCAGTCTATTGGCAGCTTACTTAAGTACTTATATCTTCGGTGTCTCGCCTTTGCCTGTAATACAATACGAAGAAGAAGACAGATGGAAGCACCAGTATTTGAAATAGCAAATATTATTGCTGTCCTCATGGTATATCTGGCAAAGAGATTATGAAAATATGATCCGAGAGCTCAGCTCGTGGATGAAACAATGACATTGTTATTTTCACTCCTTGCACCAATAATAAAGGAGAACAGTAAGTGTCTAACAGTGGAACGAGGTACCCCGCTCCACACAATATGGCGTGGCTTCCGAAATGTATACGTAACTGGAGGAGACAATTACTATGTTGTTTTGACATGGTATTCAACCGCACGAGTCACACAGTTAATATACACGACTGATGTTGTGGAATGTGCCGTAGGATCCACGTACAGTGTAAGGAAAGTAACATATTTGTTGTTAAACAGATAATAACTCAGTAAAATGTTTTTGGTTAACTTCCCGCGTCAAATTGGAACATTTCAGAACTTTGTCACGAAACACTTCGTGGCCAAATAAGGCGCTTCTTTTCCTTCGATTCCGCTGTAGTTCTATCGCTCATCAGAACTGATGTATATGATTGGAATGCAATGAAACATGTAGGATTTGTTAACAATTACGTACAGTTAATTTGTATTGACAGTAATTATTTGCCTACTGTAAGCTTTTGATTATGAGCTGTTACGGAAGTCCGGGCAGAAGAAATGAAGACTGTAAGGTTTACCAAAATACAGTAATTCTGTCAAAGACAAAAAAGAGGTTTGGAAGTTCACGTGGGAGGAATGGATAGTGCCTTAAAGGAGACTGTAAGTTGGACGTCAACGAAAGTAAAACAGGGACAACGGAATTAAATTGTACTGGGGGGTTAAGGATAGAAAATGAGTCGCCGAATGTAGTAGACAGTAGACCAGTTTCGCTATTTAGGTAGCTGAAGTAGCTGAAGAAGGCTGAAGTAAAATGCGTACAGCATTCAGAACTGCAGTAGCAAGAAAAGCTTTTCCAAAAAAGAGAAATATTTCAATATCTGACATTAAGTAAAATGTTAGGAAGCCTTTTCTCGAAGTATTTGTCTGGACTGTACCCCTACGCGAATCAACGAACAAGGAGAGAATAGAAATTTTTGAAATATGTGCTACATAAGAACGGTGAAAATTAATTGGGAATACTGAATAACAAATTAAGTGGTATTGAATCACAAAGAGAGGAAAAGAAATTTATTGGACAACTTGATTAAGTGAAGGGAATGGTGGACAGGAGTCACCTTCATGCAAGCTTGTCCGAAGGAACACAGCCACCGCAATATCATATATTTATACCCGCCAGAGACTTTCAATTAAAAAATGTCCTCCTCTGTAGAGGAATTTCATAATGTGCATTCGAGTACAGGCTGTGACGCAGGAACGACGACATATGGAAGTCTGGGTTTGGGCATGAGTCACGCATGGATAGTGAGAGTGGTTATAGCGACCGCTCCCGTAAAGCGGGAAATCCGGGTTCCTGTCCTCGTGACGAACAAATTGTTACTGTCGTCATT
Organism: Schistocerca piceifrons; assembly: GCF_021461385.2. NCBI lineage: Eukaryota > Metazoa > Arthropoda > Insecta > Orthoptera > Acrididae > Schistocerca > Schistocerca piceifrons. The sequence goes on from NC_060140.1 coordinate 754,146,836, forward strand.
CCCTTGTACAATTGTTGTTTGTTCGTAAACTGATTATAGTTCTTGGAATGGTTTCAAGAAACAAAATATAAAACACATTTACTTATTTAATCGTATGGGTAGGGCCCCCCGTCGGCCAAACCGTTTGCCGGGTGCTTAATCTGCTCTGAGATTTTAGTTTAACGATGTCGTATACCTCAGTGTGTTTATGTCATAATGACAATTTGCATGCCTCGAGAGATACTGTGTTCCTGTAAGGCTTGTCCTTGCACGGCTGACGCGATTTGGGCTGCAATAATTCACGCTTGATGAATGCATTGTGATCGACGGGAAATCGGAAAAAAGGTCCGATTTCATAAGCGATGAATAAGACGTTATGAAACACAAGGACCTAGGCGAGGCCGCGTGCCTCGTTTAAAGGACTCGGCTACCATGCATTCTTTAGCAAGTGCCTTTTGTTCACAGGTTTCTTTGCTGAAGCCTTACCTTCAGCTCGGCTAGACAAAAACGGGGGCGTAAAATCGACCGTTGAAACGCACTGACCGCAGTTTCTTTGCGCGGACACTGAATCACTGCCAAGAACGAGGGCGCGCGGTGTCCGAACCAAGGTGTGTCTGCGCAGTTCGCCTCTTTGTCTGGGCTCTTGCGGTGGCATAAGGCACGCGCCTTGCAGCCGAGCCCTAAGTGCAGCACGACGACAGCACCGTAGACAAATCAGTTCTGGATCACCTATAAGAAATGACATTAAGGTTTATACGTAAGGAATTATCATTCCAACGTAGAATGAAGTAACTTCTGTGGTCGTGTTCGAATGCTCAGACTCCGGTGACATAAACTAAAAAAATTCTGTAGCTTCTACACATATTCAAGTGATTAAATATACATAAATTTAGACCAAAATGTCCGTGGAGCGCAGCGATCTGGAGCTACACTTTAGTTAAAACAACAGTCCAGATCGAATAACATTTTTTATTACCTGTTTCGGCTTTTGTTAAAGCCATCCTAATATTTTTGGGACCCCTATGGGTGGTGCTGGTGGCTACTCGTTTTTTCACGTGATATCACGATCGCACTGTACGATCGTGGTATAAGTGAAGAGCCGAGCAGCCACCGGCACCAGCCATAGGGGGCCCAAAAAACGTTAGGATGCCTTTAACAAAAGCCGAAACAGGTCATAAATGAATATGTTATTGTGATCTAGACTGTTGTTTTAACCCAAGCGATTAAATATCTACGAGGTTTCGCACTAGTGCCCTTCAGCCAATGACAGGTGGTGGCCTGTGTGGTTGTTGCTTCCATCCTCATACTGCGTGTTGTTACGTGACAGGCTACAGCAAGATTGTATGATGACGTTAGAAGCAACCAAATTACAGTCACTACTCGACACTGGCCGAGAAGAATTCGTCCAAAAGATCGTTGATGTTTAACCAATTCACGCGGCTGGAACCTTCAGATATATGTTCCTCATCTCGTGCCAACTATCTCAGAGCAGCTTTACATCCGAAGTTCAAAAATTCAAATGAGTCCAAGCACTATGGGACTTAACATCTGTGGTCATCAGTCCCCTAGACATAGAACTACTTAAACCTAACTAACCTAAGGACATCACACACATCCATGCCAGAGGCAGGATTTGAACCTGCAACCGTAGCAGCAGCGCGGTTCCGGACTGAAGCGCCTAGAACCGCTCGGCTACATCCGAAGTCCTCAATTATTTGTCGGATGGAAACCAATCTCTGTCTTCCCGTTAAGGAGTTCGATACAGTTCCGCACTGTCGCCTGGTAAACAAAGTAAGAGCCTACGGAATATCAGACCTGCTGTGTGGCTGGATTGAAGAGTTTTTAGCAAACAGAACACAGCATGTTGTTACCAATGGAGAGACGTCTACAGACGTTAAAGTAACCTCTGGCGTGCCACAGGGGAGCGTTATGGGACCATTGCTTTTCACAATATATATAAATGACCTAGTAGATAGTGTCGGAAGTTCCATGCGGCTTTCGCGGATGATGCTGTAGTATACAGAGATGTTGCAGCATTAGAAAATTGTAGCGAAATGCAGGATGATCTGCAGCGGATAGGCACTTGGTGCAGGGAGTAGCAACTGAACCTTAACACAGACAAATGTAATGTATTGCGAATACATAGAAAGAAGGATCCTTTATTGTATGATTATATGATAGCCGAACAAACACTGGTAGCAGTTACTTCTGTAAAATATCTGGGAGTATGCGTGCGGAACGATTTGAAGTGGAATGATCATATAAAATTAATTGTTGGTAAGGCGGGTGCCGGGTTGAGATTCATTGGGAGAGTCCTTAGAAAATGTAGTCCATCAACAAAGGAGGTGGCTTACAAAACACTCGTTCGACCTATATTTGAGTATTGCTAATCAGTGTGGGATCCGTACCAGATCGGGTTGACAGAGGAGATAGAGAAGATCCAAAGAAGAGCAGCGCGTTTCGTCACAGGGTTATTTGGTAACCGTGATAGCGTTACGGAGATGTTTAACAAACTCAAATGGCAGACTCTGCAAGAGAGGCGCTCTTCATCGCGGTGTAGCTTGCTCGCAAGGTTTCAAGAGGGTGCACTTGTGGATGGCGTATCGAATATATTGCTTCCCCCTACTTATACCTCCCGAGGAGATCACGAATGTAAAATTAGAGAGATTCGAGGGCGCATGGAGGCTTTCAGACATTCGTTCTTCCCGCGAACCATACGCGACTGGAACAGGAAAGGGAGGTAATGACAGGGGCACGTAAAGTGCCCTCCGCCACACACCGTTCGGTGGCTTGCGGAGTATAAATGTAGATGTAGATGTAGAAGTTTTTACTCTCTGCTCTGAAAGCAGTTTCCTGATATCTTATGTGCTCTCATCCTACATCTTACCCTAATTAGCGTTTCCCCATATTCCTTTAATCTGCGAATCTGAGGAATGCATCATCATTCTTTGTCACTCCACTTAATTTTCACCAATATCACTTCTCAAACTTCCATGATTCACTGAGCTCCAGACTTGCATAATCAGCAATTTCTGTCTTTTATTAAGACCAGTGTTTGATACTAGTACATTCCTGTGGTGAAAAATGCTCTCTTTGCCCGTGCTAGTTTTCTATGTGCTGCTTAGTTCGTACACCACACATTAGTTTGTTTCATCAGAGTAACTGAACCGATAGTTGTTTACAAATGGTTCAAATGGCTCTGAGCACTATGCGACATAACTTCTGAGGTCATCAGTCGTCTAGAACTTAGAACTAATTAAACCTAACTAACATAAGGACATCACACACATCCATGCCCGAGGCAGGATTCGAACCTGTGACCGTAGCGGTCGCTCGGTTCCAGACTGTAGCGCCTAGAACTGCACGGCCACTCCGGCCGGCCAGTTGTTTACACATTAAGCCCCCATCTCCAGTGGCGCTACAGTTTAAGGCAATTTTTAGGCTTTCAAGTGTTTAGTAAAGTATCAAAATCGATCCACTCAATGCCAACGATCGAGCAGTTTACTTAGTTGATATTAAACTCCTCAGAAAAATAGTATGTCGTTATCTGGCTTATAAAAACGAGCATGACGTTATTGTGTGTTTATCAAACTCATTCTACAGAGTCGAGTCACATTAACGTGACCACCGCCTATGCTAGACTTCAACGTGTAGTAACCACTCACAGACGGCAGGTGGCGGCCCGAGTGGCCGTGTGGTTCTAGGCGCTACAGTCTGGAACCGGGCGACCGCTACGATCGCAGGTTCGAATCCTGCCTCGGGCATGGATGTGTGTGATGTCCTTGGGTTAGTTAGGTTTAAGTAGTTCTAAGTTCTAGGGTACTGATGACCACAGCAGTTAAGTCCCATAGTGCTCAGAGCCATTTGAACCATTTGAACGGCAGGTGGCAGCACTAGCAGCGGAGGGTATGTAAAGTGCTTCGCGGACGCGGAAGATAATGCAGTCGTTGTCGCAGTGTGGAAACGGAGCTGTCTATCTGACGTCCAAAACGCCTTGATCATTGGCTTTCGAATCAAAGGACAAATCATTTCCGAAGCGGCTAAGTGTGTAAATTTTGCCCTGCCGCCGTGGTTAAGGTACACTGTGCTTGGCAAAATGGTGCTTTCCAAAATCGGACCCGAGACAAGCTGTGGGGCACCACGGGCTACAGATGGCACGGCTAATGACCGCTGCGGAGTTGTGTACGGACGAACGGACGTGCAAGTTTTGAAGCACTGATCGCCCAGAGAAACCGAGGCGCTGCCAGCAGTGTCTCCTCAACGAGCGTTCAGCGAATATTGATGCGTAATTAGTCTCCGCAGCAAGCGCCCGGTTCATGCATCCAGGCTGACTGCCGTTCATTGCCGACGAAGGCTACAATTAGCACCCCAGTACCACAATTGTACGTCCACTGAATGGTGACACGTGGCGTTTTCAAATGAATCACGTTTCATGCACCATCGGACAGGCGCCCATTGGCGAGTACTGCCCTGAAATAGTCATTGTAAAGCCGTCGGCACACGGACCGTGCTGTCGAACGTCAACGTTGAGCGTGCCAAGTTCAACGTGCTGCTGAACGCTCAGGAACGATGCGACTTGTGCATACGGTACGTGGGCCCCCAACGTGGTATACGCGATCGCAACGCGCTCCAGCGGAATTTGAGGGATGTTTCTAGTTCGTAAATCACACTGTTTACTCAACGGGTGCGCGTAAAATTTCCACGTTAGCTCTATTAAGACGCACATTTCCTCCATCGTCCAGGAAAAGGAAATTACCGTGTCCAATCAATAAGGACACAGACTTATAAAAGTTCCATTACAAACAGTGCGGTACGAATTTGGAATACTTCTCCGCATAAGATAAACATTATTTCATCATTCCCACATTTTAGTAAAACCCCAAGGTCAGCCTTACTTGATCACTGTTCCTACCCAGTAGCAGAATCTTTGCAACAAGTGAATTACGAAGCCTAAAGAAAAAGCAGCAAAGCTGTCCTGTAGATTAAGCCAATCGAACAAAGTCACTCCTCAAGAAAGGTGAATTTATATTTACATAACATCAAATATTATAGCATTTACTTATATTAAACTAATAACAGAGTATCAGAACCTAATAAAAACGCTAATGTTACGAGAAAAAACTTGGAAGTGTTAAGACGCCAACCACCGCCCCAATGAAAACTCATTACTGTATAACGACGCTACTCATTACGCTAATCCAACCAAACAATCTTTATATCTGGTCATATTATATTACCTGTGCTATAAACATTAATCGTAGATAATTATGTTACTAATTAAAATTTAAGGGAGACGGCGTGCGCCTACGGCTTAAGGGTTCAGACCGGACGAGGGAGCGCCGTCTCTGAATCGCTGAAAACTATACTTATAACGCGTTTCGATTAATCATCTTCAGATAAAGTATGCTTAAGAAAGTGAGGAACGCAAGAAAAGCGTACAATCGCTTGTGCAATTGCTGTTGGGCGTATTTGCAAAATACGATGGTTGGAGATTAAATCGAGTCAACTATTTATTCACAACCGATGCAAAAGAGTTACATGTTTGCACCTGTTACTGTCCTTTAAAGTAGTCACCGGCGTTGTGTAGAATCCGTTGCCAGCGATGTGGAAGGCGTAGTATACCATTAGCAGAGCCTGTTCTGTTGATGGTTCCAATGGAGACTGCTCTGAAGGACAGTAACAGGTGCAAGCATGTAACTCTTTTGTATCGGTTGTGACTAAATAGTTGCCACTATTTAATTTGTGGCCAAGATAGATACGAAGCCCACGCCTACCACAGTAGTAAAAGTTTATACGCCGACTATCTCCGCAGATGACGAAGAGATTGATGAAATGTATGATGAGATAAAAGAAATTATTCAGATACTGTAGGAAGACGAAAATTTAATTGTCATGGGTGAGTGGAATTCGATAGTAGGAAAAGGAAGAGAAGGAAACATAGTATGTGAATATGGTTCAAACTGGTTCAAATGGCTCTGAGCACTATGGGACTCAACTGCTGTGGTCATCAGTCCCCTAGAACTTAGAACTATTTAAACCTAACTAACCTAAGGACATCACACACATCCATGCCCGAGGCAGGATTCGAACCTGCAACCGTAGCAGCAGCGCGGCTCCCGAATGGAGCGCCTGGAACCGCACGACCACCGCGGCCGGCTTGTGAATATGGTTTGGAGCTAAGAAATGAAAGAGCAAGCCGCCTGGAGAATTTTGCACAGAGCATAACTCAATCATAGCTACCACTTGGTTCAAGAATCATAAAAGAAGCTTGTATACATTAAAGAAGCCTGGAGATACTGACAGGACTCAGATAGATTATATAATGGTAAGACAGAGATTTACGAACCAGGTTTTAAACTGTAAGACATTTCCAGGGGCAGTTGTGGACTCTGACCACAATCTATTTGACTACTGACGGCCTTGGCAGAGCCAGTCCTGACAAACTCTACCATCTGGTGAGCAAGATGTATGAGACAGGCGAAATACCCTCAGACTTCAAGAGGAATATAATTAATTCAAATACCAAAGAAAGCAGGGGTTGACATGTGAAAATTACCGAATTATCAGTTTAATAAGCCACGGCTGCAAAAAACTAACACGAATTCTTTACAGACGAATGGAAAATCTGGTAGAAGCCGACCTCGGGGAAGATCAGTTTGGATTCCATAGAAATGTTGGAACACGTGAGGCAATACTGACCCTACGACTTATCTTAGAAGAAAGATTAAGGAAAGGCAAACCTACGTTTCTAGCATTTGTTGACATAGAGAAAGCTTTTCGCAATGTTGACTGGAATACTCTCTTGCAAATTCCAAAGCTGGCAGGGGTAAATTGCATGGAGCGAAAGGCTATTTACAATTTGTACAGAAACCAGATGGCAGTTATAAGAGTCGAGGGGCATGAAAGGGAAGCAGTGGTTGGGAAGGGTGTGTGACAGGGTTGTAGTCTATACCCAGATGTTATTCAATCTGTATATCGAGCAAGCAGTAAAGGAAACAGAAAAAAAAAAAAAATTGGAGTAAGAATTAAAATCCATGGAGTAGAAATAACAACTTTGATGTTCGCCGATGACATTGTAATTCTGTCAGAGACAGGAAAGCACCTGAAAGAGCAGCTGAACGGAATTGACAGCGTCTTGAAAGGAGGACATAAGATGAACATCAACAAAAGCAAAACGAGGATAATGGAAAGTAGTCGAATTATATCGGGTGATGCTGAGGGTATTAGATTAGGAAATGAGACGCTTAAAGTAGTAAATGAGTATTGCCATTTGGGGAACGAAATAACCGATGATGGTCGAAGTAGAGAGGATACAAAATGTAGACCGGCAATGGCAAGAAAGGCGTTTCTGAAGAAGAGAAATTTGTTAACATCGAGTATAGATTTAAGTGTCAGGAAGTCTTTTTTGAAGGTATTTGTATGAAGTTTAGCCATGTATGGAAGTGAAACGTGGGCAATAAACATTTTAGAAAAAAAGAGAATAGAAGCTTTCGAAATGTGGTGCTACAGAAGGATGCTGAAGATAATATGGGTACATGACACAACTAATGAGGAGGTATTGAATAGTATTGGGAAGAAGAGAAATTTGTGGCACAACTTGACTAGAAGAAGGGATCGTTTGGTAGGACATATTCTGAGGCATCAAGGGCTCACCAATTTAGTATTGGAGGGCAGCGTGGAGGTTGAAAATCGTAGAGGGAGACCAAGAGATGAATACGCTAAACAGATTCAGAAGGAAGGTGTTTCTGAAGAAGAGAAATTTGTTGACATCGAGTATAGATTTAGGTGTCAGTAGGTTGCAGTCGGTACTGGGAGATGAAGAAGCTTACACAGTACAGAGTAGCATGGAGAGCTGCATCAAACCCGTCTCTGGATTAGAGACCACAACAACAACATTTAATTTCCAACCCTCGTATGTTACTGTGAGACGTCTCATGCCAGTTTGGAAACAAAACTTGCCGAATATTACAATATTTTATAAAAATTTTTCCTTATTTGCACTGAGACTTGCTCGAGGCCAATACCTAGGAAGAAATTACACTGGAGGAATATATTAGCAGCTGTTCTTATACACACTCACTTCTGTGTTGTCCACTTTGTAGATATCTGTACTAGTTCAAGTGACGGTATTTATGCAGGTGGACGTGAGTTTTGGAGGTCAAGCGACACATCAGAACAGCGCCTTGCTGCAGGCGGGCCTCATTGGTGTGTTCCTGACCCGGCCGTCGGTAACTCGATAGTATGTTTCTTAAAGAGTCCAGTTACTCATCTACACAGGTAAAATTTCGAGATTTTCTCTCCATATCCGCTGCTATTCTAACGTGCGGTATCCTCCGATAGTTTTTACGAACATGGGCTTTCAGTCTCCCTAGTCTGGAACAGAATCTAATCCATATCATCTACCGACTGCGTAGATGAGTCTTACCCTTTGGAAGAAGGCGCTCAGCACAAGAGCCAAGACTGGGGTCTTTTCGTGCCCTGCTGTTTCTGCAGATCCCATGCTGCGCGATATGTTGTAAACCGAGAAAACTACATTAATAGCTTTTCCAGTAAACACTTGTATCGTTTAGCAGCTGACACTCTCGATCCTCATACAAGGGAACTTCACCAGCCAGACGACTTATATTACGTAGAAAAAGGCACGCTTGAACGGTATCACCTAGGGCAATAGATCCCTCGCGAAATTTTGGGCCATTCGAAGGGTGTGAGAAAGGCAAAGAGACTGCTCTTTCATTACAATGAAATGAACGCCCTTAGCTGCTTACAGGGGTTGACTTACGTCAACGGGAACAGATGAAAACGCTTGCTCCGACCGGGACTCGAACCCGGGATCTCCTGGTTACATGGCAGCCGCTCTATCCATCTGAGCCACCGAGGACACAGAGGATAGCGCGACTGCAGGATTTATCTCTGGAACGCCTCCTGCGAAACTCACATTCTCAACGTATTGTCCCGCACTACATTCGTAGTGCCTCGCCCATTATACATATTAATCGCGGCGCGTTGCCGATTCCCGTAAGAGTTTGGGCTCTCTTTGTGCTTTCGCACCGAAGAAGAAGATGGTCAAGTGGCCGGTGAGCCTTAACTACATATTATATATATATATATATATATATATATATATATATATATATATATATATATATATACTAAGATGGTATATGTTATTTCGGACATGTCCGAAAGAACAGATACCATCTTAGTATATATACCCTAGACTGCTCTTTGTCTAGCTGTCTTCGGCAGCTATACACTGGCGGAGGCGTTGTTCACGGCCTCGGTAGCAGCGCTGAAAGGTTTCAACTGATATAGCCGTTAATATGTCTGCCACTTCCTTTGAAATTTTTTCCAAAGTCCTAAAAATTTTTGGAAAAGAAAAATGCCGGAAGTGGCCATGTGACATGGCGCGTTGCCATGATGCAGCATCCACTTGTCTGCAATCTGCGGTCTAACTCGATTCGTCCTTTTCCTGAACCTTTCAAGGACATCTTTGTAAAACACTTGGTTCACAGTTTGTGCTGGAGGTACAATCTCAGAAGAGCACGTACTCGTTCGACGTTTTCGTCAGGTCTTGGAGTTGATGGTCTCCTGAGCTAGGTTCATCTTCAACGTATCCTGTGCCTTCCAAAAATGATTTGTATCAAGGAAAAACTTGTGCTTTTGATAAGGAATGTTCCCCATAGACCTATTTCAACTTTTCAAAGGTCACACTCGCTGATTCCCAAAGTTTAACACAAGACGTGATCTAAGTTTCGCTATTACATTTTCTTAACACACAACAAAAGTACAACTTTGTTAATGGCTCTCTCAAAAATCATGTGATGGCTGTCTGGAGGTGAAACTCAGACTGAGCATCTGGAAGGGATAAACACACCGGTCTACACAAGCAGAGCAAAACAGCGTTGTTAGATTGCTTGCAGTGTTGGCAGACTCATTATTTCTCTCACACACCTCGTGCTTCCGATAGCATGTAGTTAAACTTTCGCGCACGTCTGTTTGCTGTCACTATCTCCGACCCACTGCAGCTGCCTAATGCACCAGCGCAAAGTACTGTACAGTGGAATGACAACCAGGGTCGTCCTGTTTGCGGGATTTTGATGGCGAGGGAATAGGAGGCGGTAGGTGGAGACATCTGGCCAGTGTGTTTCGAAATGCTGTTAGAGAACACATATTATTCTTCGTCAGAAATAGTAAGTAATATGGGTGCGTAGTATATTAACCTTGCACACGGTTTTAAATGTTTTCTTGCTGATATTCTGCAGCTATACATATGCCTCAAAAGCAGTATGAGTGAACCTAAGCAGGTAAAGAATTATTATGAATTAAGCAAGTGATTCTCGATTTATAATTTAATCATGTCATTTCCATTGGAGGACAGTCACCAAAACTTCTAAAAACAGTAAATAACCTTAAAATTCATAATAACACGCCAAATAGTAGTTATTCTTTCGGTCTCAACATGAAAAATGAATGTCGCGATTTCGTATCTTCTTCTGAAAAACAAAAATCATTTCATTCACCGATTCTCATTGGCTACCGTAAGTGGGTTGCTTATTTCTCTTGGCCTCGGAGGGATCGAAATGAATGAAATAAGTGAGTTCTGCCTGTCACTGTCTCCACTACCATCAGATAAGAAGAAACACACGTTATGGAATGTTGCTCTCCGACCCGTGATGGCGTCGGACTCTTCTTCACATACTGCAGGCATCTCGAATGCTGATTGAAATTAATAAGCCAATGAAGAGAACAGTGGGGAGACTGCAGACCAGGCTAAAAGAAAGGCACATATATTCTCACAAACACATCGAAATGAGACACAGTCTCTATACAAAAAGATGAAAACCAGCCAGTCTACAATTTCCGAGTAAACAGGCGATCTTCAGTCCTGCTGCGGGCTTATACGAGGGTTATTCGGGAAGTAAGGAACGATCGCTCGCGAAATGGAAACCACAGTGAAAATACGGTGAAGTTTCGCACAGGAGTGTTGGACAGTGTCTCTAGTATGCCCGTCGCTCGCACTACGAAGTTCTTTATAGTTCTGAGCACACAGGGACCACATAAATGTACGTTGAACAATAGTGTCTCCTTCCAAGTACGAGGGCCTGGTGAGAAATTTCACCGCAAGCTATGCAGCCAACATTACAGAACTGTCGTGCGTCTTCTTCTTCAAGACAATTCTCTGCCGCATTCTGCAGGGGCAATGAAGATGCCCTTGCATCGTTTTCAATTGGAAATGTTTCATTACCCACAATACAGCCCGCTATTGTCTCCCTCTGAGATTCATCTCTGCTCACATGAACCACTGGCTATGAAGACAACAGTTTGTCACAGACAACAAGCTGCAGGCCAGCGTAGAGAATTGGCGGAAAGCTCTGCCGGCTGCTTTCTATAACGAGGGTATTGGAAAGCTGGTACAATGCTACGACAAACGTCTAAGTCGGATGGGCGACTATTGAGTCAAGTAGCTGGAAGTTGTAGCTAACTGTTGCAAATAAAACAGTTTTGATTTTCACTGTGGTTTCATTTCGCGACCTATCGTTCTTTACTTTCCGAATAGCCCTCTTATAAGGAAAAATCATAAAATGAGAACAAAGATCACGATAACTATTCCAGTCCATAGAGAGAGTTTTAATGCAGCTTAACAAACGCGAAATCCAGGACTCGAATCACAAATTGTGGTAAAGAGCCATAAGTGGAAACACGTTGGGAGTGCACGGACAGGGACAGCATTATACTGACTACCGAATTAACATTGATAAAACAGTCAGGCTGATCTCTCGCGGAGTAAACCGAATATTTGCATCTTAAACACGGTCAGCTTTGCTATCAGAGCTCTACCGCGATGAATTGATAAAACTGAGCCTAACAATACCGGCTTGCTTCATGGCGCTGTGAAAAAATACATGAAGAGCAAAATGGCGGATACTATCGAGTTTACGAAATAACACTTACAGTGTACTGCCAGGAACTGAGCCTACCACGCACTGAACAGATGCCGAGAGGGCGATTGTCAGTAGTACTTTAAACCACGGTCCTCGTTCTCTGTATACTTCCTCCGAGAGCAAAAGGTCCCTGTTGCCAAAAAGTGTGTGTGTGGGGGGCGGGGGTGGGGGGGGGGGGGGGTGCGGAAATGCCGACGGCCGCTTACACTTTCAGCCGAGGGGCAGTTCCGCCTTCCCACACACATCTTGTTGTTACCGGGGTGGTGCAGGGCGTCTGGCTGTCTGGGAGGCCGGGTCCCTCCACGCCCCGTCACCTTGGCGTAGATTTTTGAAATCAACGTCCATTGGGTCTTCTGAAATTTTACGTCATTTACAGGAATAGGTTAATTAACTGATACGTGGGCCCAGAAACTTCTCTGTCCCCTGCATTTGATAATCCTGTTCTCAGGCAAGCCGTCTGTGGTTGCAGATGACTTCAGAAAATTACTTTTAATGCATAATGAAGCGAATTAAATTCATTGTCTTTTTAAGAAAGGGGTGTGCAGCTCCTTGCCTACTTCCATTGCGTCTGCAGTTGTATAAGCAACCAGAATGTGTGACTGGAATAGCAATTTTTGTTTTATTTGGAGTAGGAACTGAAATCCATGGAGAAGAAATAAAAACTTTGAGGTTCGCCGATGACATAATTCTGTCAAAGACACCAAAGGACCTGCAAGAGCAGTTGAACGGAATGGAGAGTGTCTTGAAAAGAGGATATAAGATGAACACCAACAAAAGCAAAAGGAGGATAATGGAATGCAGTCGAACTAAATCGGGTGATGCTGAGGGAATTGGATTAGGAACTGAGACACTTACAGTAGTAAATGAGTTTTGCTATTTGGGGAACAAAATAACTGATGATGGTCGAAGTAGAGAGGATATAAAATGTAGACTGGCAATGGCAAGGAAGGCGTTTCTGAAGAAGAGAAATTTGTAAATATCGATAATAGATTTAAGTGTCAGGAAGTCGTTCCTGAAAGTATTTGTGTGGAGTGTAGCGATGAATGGATGTGAAACATGGACGATAAATAACTGAGACAAGAAGAGAATAGAAGCTTTCGAAATGTGGTGCTACAGAAGAATGCTGAATATTATATGGGTAGATCACATAACTAATGAGGAGGTATTGAATAGAATTGGGGAGAAGAGAAATTTGTCGCACAACGTGACTAGAAGAAGGGATCGGTTGGCAGGACTTGTTCTGAGACATCAAGGAATCACCAATTTAGTATTGGAGGGCAGCGTGGAGAGTAAAAGTCGTAGAGGGAGACCAAAAGATGAATACACTAAGCAGATTCAGAAGCATGTAGGTTGCAGTAGGTAGTGGGAGATGAAGAGGCTTGCAGAGGATAGAATAGCACGGAGAGCTGCATCAAACCAGTCTTTGGACTGAAGACCACAACAACAACAACATTTTATTTCAGCTCTCTCTTTGTAGGGACTGGGCTAAACTAATATTGAAACTTCGAAATGAGCTGTAAAGTCTCCGGAAAATCTCTGTGTTAACCGTATACAGTCACCCGACAGTAGTTCAATTGTTTTATCTTGGCGGCTCGCGCATGCCCGCTCAGACGCGGGAGATTGCTGCGTTGTCAGTTGCATGCGCCAAGAGAAGCAGCGCCATTGTATAGTACAGTTAGCAAACTTACGTTTAGGGTGGACCGCGCAGTTTATGAAGTAAAGCCACCACGGCCGCATTAACCCTTTCGCTGCTTCAGAGACGTGCTCCCCGCATTCCGCGCTGTGCGCGATTTTATCACTGCACTGCTCGCCTGTTCAGACACATAGTGTTCCGACTGCTTTGACACACTTATCATTCGATTTCACAAAAACTATTTGGCCCAAAAACTTGATTTTTACACATCTTCTTGACTGATACCTTCCCCCCATAAATGACTTAATTTTGTTTCGATGTTCAACGCAGTTATTGCGCAGCATTAAATGTAGTAAACCATTGCACGAAATTTTGAAGAGTTTGCGGAGGTAAAAGTCCACAGTGTATACTTCCTGTATGGTTGATTTCAGTTGCCACTATAAATTTCAAAAAATTACAAACGAATAAAATTCATGAGGTAAGACACTTCGATATTGTTTTTAAATAAAGAAAATAATAAGCATCCAACAAGATTTGAACTCGGAATCTCACCTTTCTTTCCATTTTGTTCGATGTAGTTCATTGCATTTGGTCTGGGCGGGCGTCACAAGACATCCGTTCAAGTTGATCGTCCATTCCTTGACTCAGTTTTTTTTTTTTTTTATTGCAGAGAGCACGCAGCCCTTCTGACCGAACACGGTGAGCTACCCTGCCGGCTAACACCTTAAGCGTTACGCTAACGCAGCTCGTCGTTCAACAGAATTCCTGGAGTACTTTAAAGAATCAAGCAAAATACCGACAAACACTGTTGGTATCACTATGAATTACTGACGTTTCGTCGAAGTACAGTAGGAAATAAACAATTACCGCTGTTCTTTATTGCGAAAAAGCGGTTAGTGAGAATGAATTTCCTTGCTATCGCCTGATTTAGGAGGCTTATTGCTTGTTTGGTTTAATTAATTAATAGAATATGAAAGAGTTGGTATAAAGAATGCTTTTTCCAAACATTCTTTTATAGAAAGTCTGCTATCAAGACATTGCTTTTGTTCAATTACTTTATTTATGACTAAACGTTTCTAAACCTGAAGACACTCGTCCGTGCTCTGCACTACAGTCTAGCTCTGGCAACGTCGTTCTCTGTTCATTTGCCGACTCTGTTTTGTGACGTCAGATGCGCAGAACGAACCTAAACTCGGCCACCGTCGTAAATGACGCGCAGTTTAGCTACGACCAACGTCCACGACTTGCCAACACCTGCACACAACGAAAGAGCCATCGACACCGTAAGTCCACTTTAGGCTTGTTTTGTTTATCCACAGCCTGCTTTCAACACACGATGGTTGTGAACTTCGAGGTGCAAATCCACTCTTAATCAGAGTCTTGCCGCCTTCGAATAGTGTGAACGGTCGCGCAGCGTGACGAGCTTTCGTAGAACGTCACGCGACTGCTTACATAAATCGTGCCCTAGACTGTACAGGTCGCGGAACAGTGGAGTGACGTAGGGCGTGTGACGGAGGATAAACGGCCGTCAGCCGCGACTGATTAGCGCAAGGCCGGGTTGCTGCAACGGCGCACCTGTGCACGTGTGCAGGTGGGCGGCCGGGGCGCTGCGCCGCCCGCTCCCACGGCGGCAATCGCCGACGCCCGCCCGGCCGTCATCAGTGAGTCAGCAGCGCCGCGACAAGATCGCGCCGATACGATCGCGGACTGTCGCCGCCGTCTCCTGGAAACCACGTCCCTCACTTGGCGTCTGCACCTGTTTGTGCTTAGAGTGTGTCTAGTCTAGGAACGGTCACAGCCCTCTGCGTGTGTCACCGGGGAAATCTACTGCGTCAAGGTTCCCATTGTTGACAGATTCGATGCAGGTTCAGTACATTCAATCGACTAATTTTGCAGTCAGACACAGAGGTTTTTATCTATCGCGTGCATAAGTGTTCAGACATCTGGGACTTCTAGAGGGGAGTGATTAAATATTTTTAATAGGAACATACATCCGTAAACGTACCATTTCCGTTCTACGACGGTTTCATTCCAGATGTTTAAATCATCCACTGCTGCTTCAGGAATTCAATTACGCATGGCAATTATTAAGTAATAAGTTTCCTTTAATTTACGTCTATGGTCACAAACTTTTTGTTACCAGATTACCGGTTTCGGTCTGTAATGACCATCATCAGATCTGCAGCAAAAATGCGAAAAACATAAATACACTCACAAACTGTATACAGCTTAAGAACAATACATGGACCATAATGAAAAGTAGTACTGACAAAATTTACATTTGTGCGCTTTAAATATGAAGAGGCATACCTGTTTCATAAAAACAAAGTCCTAATGTACTGCAGCCATAGTGGCATCGTCAAATGTTGAATGCGGAATCAGCACCAGCATCACCAAATACACTCCTGGAAATGGAAAAAAGAACACATTGACACCGGTGTGTCAGACCCACCATACTTGCTCCGGACACTGCGAGAGGGCTGTACAAGCAATGATCACACGCACGGCACAGCGGACACACCAGGAACCGCGGTGTTGGCCGTCGAATGGCGCTAGCTGCGCAGCATTTGTGCACCGCCGCCGTCAGTGTCAGCCAGTTTGCCGTGGCATACGGAGCTCCATCGCAGTCTTTAACACTGGTAGCATGCCGCGACAGCGTGGACGTGAACCATATGTGCAGTTGACGGACTTTGAGCGAGGGCGTATAGTGGGCATGCGGGAGGCCGGGTGGACGTACCGCCGAATTGCTCAACACGTGGGGCGTGAGGTCTCCACAGTACATCGATGTTGTCGCCAGTGGTCGGCGGAAGGTGCACGTGCCCGTCGACCTGGGACCGGACCGCAGCGACGCACGGATGCACGCCAAGACCGTAGGATCCTACGCAGTGCCGTACGGGACCGCACCGCCACTTCCCAGCAAATTAGGGACACTATTGCTCCTGGGGTATCGTCGAGGACCATTCGCAACCGTCTCCATGAAGCTGGGCTACGGTCCCGCACACCGTTAGGCCGTCTTCCGCTCACGCCCCAACATCGTGCAGCCCGCCTCCAGTGGTGTCACGACAGGCGTGAATGGAGGGACGAATGGAGACGTGTCGTCTTCTGCGATGAGAGTCGCTTCTGCCTTAGTGCCAATGATGGTCGTATGCGTGTTTGGCGCCGTGCAGGTGAGCGCCACAATCAGGACTGTATACGACCGAGGCACACAGGGCCAACACCCGGCATCATGGTGTGGGGAGCGATCTCCTACACTGGCCGTACACCACTGGTGATCGTCGAGGGGACACTGAATAGTGCACGGTACATCCAAACCGTCATCGAACCCATCGTTCTACCATTTCTAGACCGGCAAGGGAACTTGCTGTTCCAACAGGACAATGCACGTCCGCATGTATCCCGTGCCACCCAACGTGCTCTAGAAGGTGTAAGTAAACTACCCTGGCCAGCAAGATCTCCGGATCTGTCCCCCATTGAGCATGTTTGGGACTGGATGAAGCGTCGTCTCACGCGCTCTGTACGTCCAGCACGAACGCTGATCCAACTGAGGCGCCAGGTGGAAATGGCATTTCAAGCCGTTCCACAGGACTACATCCAGCATCTCTACGATCGTCTCCATGGGAGAATAGCAGCCTGCATTGCTGCGAAAGGTGGATATACACTGTACTAGTGCCGACATTGTGCATGCTCTGTTGCCTGTGTCTATGTGCCTGTGGTTCTGTCAGTGTGATCATGTGATGTATCTGACCCCAGGAATGTGTCAATAAAGTTTCCCCTTCGTGGGACAATGAATTCACGGTGTTCTTATTTCAATTTCCAGGAGTGTACATATAAATAACATCACATGCACGAGTCATGCTATCAGTAGTACTACTGTTTAAAACAAGCTGCCATACAGTAGCCACAAGGTGTTTGTGCTGTAAGTTCACCAGATGTCGCTAATGTTGGCATACACTAGTTTTCAATAATTAATTCAAACAGTGAAAATAAAGGGGGATATCAATAGTTGAAGTCTGTAAAAAACTTATAACGTATTGCTTTTTATTACTGTAATGCCTTTTATACGTTATAAGCTAATTACAGACTTCAACTATTGTATCCCCCTTTATTTTCACTGTTTCAATTAATTATTGGAAACTAGTGTATGCCGACATTAGCGACATTCCGCAATTAACATTTGACGATGCCACTATGACTGCAGTACATTAGGACTTTCTTTTTATGAAACATGTATGCCTCTTCATATTTAAAGCGCACAAATGAAAATTTTGTCATTACTACTTTTCATTATGTTCTATGTATTGTTCTTAAGCTGTATACAGTTTGTGAGTGTATTTATGTTTTTCCCATTTTTGCTGCAGATCTGATGATGGTCATTAAAGACCGAAACCGGTAATTTGTTAACAAAAAGTTTGTGACCATAGATGAAAATTAAAGGAAACTTATTACATATACGGGTCACTGTTTCTTTGCGACGATGTCCCAGCTTGTTGTATTAAGTAACAGTTCGAAAGGAAACCTAGCGAAACATTCGTTTATTATATAAGAACATTTGTTTCTATTAACACTTAAACATTACGTGTTAACATTATCCTAAAACAAGAAGAACCCAGGATACTGTACGCGCAGAACAGTACCGATGAATATCAACAGCGGCTCGATGTAGCCACCACCAACGTTGTTACAGACATTGTAACTACGAAACATGTTCTGCACACGACTTCCATCCCACCTGGTATCTCTTCAGCCAATAGGTCTCCCTGTGTCTCTTCGGGAGTCTTGTAAATAATACTTTGCACATGACCCCTCAAGAACCAGTCGATAGGAGTTAGATCCGGCGATTGCGACGGTCACACTGCTGGACCACTTCGGTGTATCCATCTTTCACCGGCCTATCCACCTTTCACCGTATCGTCTGTTGAGATGTCTCCGAACCACACTTGAGAAGTGGTGAAACCACATTTCCTGACGGACGTTCAGTGGCACACCTTCGAAGGAGGGTCAATACGTTTTGTAGGAAGATTGAGTATGCAGGATCTGTTTGCTTGGGTAGAAGGAGGTATGGCCCAATCACATGAACATCCAGTATTCCTGCCCACACGTTAATGCCAAACCGTTGCTGAAGTC
The DNA here is from genome assembly GCF_021461385.2 of Schistocerca piceifrons. Classification (NCBI taxonomy): domain Eukaryota; kingdom Metazoa; phylum Arthropoda; class Insecta; order Orthoptera; family Acrididae; genus Schistocerca; species Schistocerca piceifrons. Next base: position 754,165,514 of record NC_060140.1, read on the forward strand.
CCCGAACATGAGTGCCACGAGGGTTTTCGTCTTTTTGCGAATACAGAGCACGGTCCTTAGTGAACTTACTTCGTCTATGAACAGAACTCGACGTGGAAACACGGGAGTGCGTCGACACAGCGGTACAGGGACCTCTTACAGTAGACAATGTGTTGTTCCTGGACCCATAGCTTGTACCCTTTGTATGTGGTAAGGATGTAATTCTTGCCCAAGCAGAGTGTCCGAGACGATACTGTGACTAACACCAATTGCACGCGCAGTTTTTCCCGCACACGTTGACATGTTCTCTTCAACTCGATCCGGGCGTGCGGCGTTGCCGTGGAGCGCCGTAGTCCTGACTTCTCACGGTGCAGGTACATGTTTCTCGAAGCCGCTGCGTAGTTTTGGCAAAAATATGTGCAATGGCGTAACACGTTGCAGAAAACGTTCGTGATACAGCCGACTAGCAACTCTTCTCCTACCTCGAGCTCGCCACATACAAGGAGCATGTCTGTGCATCCCAGAAACGTGTACCGAACCGTCTTTACTCTATCGTAGACTCACAGGCACTGAATAGGTGTCGCAGCGAGGCACACGTTAAGTGACACGAGGTGACCGTTGACGTAGTACACTTTATCCTGTCTACCTTATTGCATACCGGGACAAGAAACTCTGAGACTTTCGTCTTTCCCTTAGCAGACGTGAACGCGTTACACATCTGAACTGAAACTGTCGTAGAATGGAAACGGTACGTTTCCGGGCATGGATTCCTAATCAAAATATTATGTACTCTCTCTCCTGTACAAGTACTATAAACTTGCAAACTTGTAACCGGAATTTACGATCACCTTGTATATGCAAGTATCCGCCTCCGTAGCTGAAAGTGGTCAGCGCAGCTTACTGCCATGTGGAGGACCTCGATTCGATTCCCTGTACAACCAGAAATTTTTCCTTGGTCTGAGGACTGGAACGCGGTAAACTCAACCTCGTGATGCCAGATGAGGATAACCTGACCGTGTAGCAGCTGCTCCAGTTTATGAAATTTGACAACGATCAGGAGAACGGTATGCTAATCCCACAGCCCTTCATACGGCATTCAATGACACCATTGCGCGAGGATGACACGTTAGCGTCGTGGCCTCGTTAGCGCCTGCGGAAAGGATTTATCCAGGCGTCAGTAATGACGTATAGTTCTCTTGTAAGTTTCCTCTCCTCACTTTATTGAATAAATAAATGTCGGACAAACATTTGAACCTGTTGATGGTATTGTTTCACTATCAGTCTTCGGGATTGGCCACATACTGCTTCCGTTCAGACCCAGCCACAGTACCAGCTGAAACTCCCAAGTATCCTGCTGTCAAACATTAAAGTACGGCAGAAAAGCAGTATCATTATGCATGCGACAGAATTCTTACCAAACTGTTCCAAAACGCCGCGCATAAAAACGGGATTATCCAATGCTCATACCTCGTGTTCTATTGCCCATAGAAACGTATGGTCAAGTGTTTTGGATAGCCCTTGAGCTAGGGACAATTGGTATATCCAACAGAAGGATCATCTTAGTGTCATTATCCTGCAGCATAGGGTCAAAGTGCGAATATTGCACACTTCCCTCTGCTTAGGCAAATGGAGCAAATAGGTTGGTTCATTTTTACATTAGATATGGTCTATGGTTGTCATTATGGGAATTATGGTGGCACCATTAGTTCAAGGGTAATTTCTCAGAAAAGTTTAGTTTACTGTATTTTCCCAGTCACCACTGGACCAAACCCCAGCCAAAGATTCCAAGATCACCACGCACAGCAAATGGCTGAAATTTTTACGATATATTTTTAAGATTCCGATGTCGAACAACCTTGAAAATTTCTTGAAGTCTTCGACTCCTTCACAGATATAAAGGTTCAGGTTTACCCTACTTGTGCATTTAAAATGCGAATGTAGAATCTGCTGTGAGGCGAAAATGTAGTCTATAAAGTGGCGTTGCACGAAAAGACATCATGTGAAGTGTCTCCGTTACCATTAGAAAGGTTCTGGGAACTCCACGTCGTAGTACTGAAACACATGCAAAATTTTTTTAAATGTAAAATCCCGTCTGACGTGTAAAATTAGTTTTGCGTTCTTTCAGTTTCACATAAGTAAACTATCAAAATTTTGCTGACACATCAAATTCTTTTCGTATTCGTGACATGCCGTGCTGTAGCGGGGAAAAGAAGGGAAACAGTAGAAAAATAGTCCCACAGGAACACAAAAAAGCGAATATACTCCTCTTTATTAAAAGCCTCTGACTGAAAAGTGTTGTAACAGCTGCCTCATTCTGCCTTCCGCAGCACCTTTAAAAATTAACAGAAAAATATTGGCAGGCGAACATATCCACGCTTCTTTATACTGGGAGAGAAGGAGACAGTGACAGAGGGAAAGAGACGGAAAACTTATAAATACTGGAAGACAGCAGACAGTTGTAGCGTTACAGAAATAGTGAAGGACGCAATGGCAGTGTTAGTAAAAGATAAAAGAGGGGGACACAGTGGCAATGCAACATAGTTGACAGTGACGCACCAGAGCTGGGACAAAAGTGAGGAAGACAGTGCAAGTGGAACAGGAGTAAAGTGAAGGAGAAAGTGGAATTGGGTGAGAACCAGTGATGGCGAGAGGCAGAGTCTGTGACAGCGAGGAAGGGAGAGAAAGTGACGGTGAGAAGGGACAGTAGCGGTAGCAGTAAAAGAGAACAAGAGAGGACAATGACAGTGAGAGGAGACAGCAGTAGTAGGAGAGAAGGAAGGTGACTGTGACTGTGACGCAGGAGTCAGCTGGAGAGCCTCAAAGAGATAATAATAGTAAGTTTGGCCGAATGAGAGAGTGAGAACGGCCAATTGGGAGTTAATGGGCATGATAGACTCTCAGTGATGGACTAGTGGATGTGAGCAAGATATAGTTAGGGGATCTTGTCGGAGTAGAGATGGCTTGCATGCAAAAAACGCGAATAACGCCATAACGTTTGAAAACATTTTTGAAGCACTGTGGAGGGTAGAGAGAGGCAGCTCGAAACCCACTTTTCAGTCAGAATCATTTAATAAAGATGAGCGTAATCACCTTTTTTGTGCTCCGATAGCAGAATTTTTTCGCTGGTAAATGAATGAATGACAAAAATCCGAGATTATTAATGAAATAGGCCATATTAATAACTGTAAGTTTTAGAGTGAAATCGGGCTTATTAAACTACTTCAAAACATGCTGTAAATGGTAGTCTTATAAACTTCATTGCAGTAAATGAAGTGCTGGTAAAATGTGCAGACTATACAAGCTTGTCACGGTTTACCCAATTTGGGGAGACGCAGGGTCAACTATCTGCGTCTCACGGTTAGGGCTCTTTCTTAAAAGGAATCAATCGAAATCGGAGTGGCAGAAAACGTTATAGAGACAACAGCTATCCTTTAACCAGAACGTGAAATTCCCCCTTTCTTTTTCTGTTTCTTTTTCTTTTTTTTTTTTTTTGACTGGGGGAGGGGTGGGTGGTATCAGTCTTGTAACTGGTTTGATGCGGTTCGTCACAGATTCCTCTCCTATCAGTGTACCACTTGCAGCCTACATCCTCAACTGTTTGCTGGATGTATTCCAATCTCTGTCTTCCTCTACAGTTTTACACCGTACAGCTCCCTCTAGTACCCTGGAAGTTATTCCCTGATGTCTTAACGGATTCCTATCATCCTGTCTCTTCTTGTTGTAGTGTTTTCCATATATTACTTTAGTCGACGATTCTGTGAAGAACCTCCTTATTCCTTACCTTATTAACCATATAATTTTCAACATTCTTCTGTAGCATCAAATTACAGATGCTTCTGTTCTCTTTTGTTCAGGTTTTCCCACAGCCCATGTACAATGCTATGTTCCAAATATACATTCTCAGAAATTTCTTCCTCAAATTAAGACCTATGTTTGATAGTAGTAGACTTGTCTTCTGCAATAATGCCATTTTTGCCAGTGCTAGTCTGCTTTTTTATATCCTCCTTCGTCCGTCCGTCACCGGTTGATTTGCTGCCTAGGTAGCAGAATTCCATAACCTCGTGATCGCCAATTATGATGTTAAGTCTCTCACTGTTCTCATTTGTGCTATTTCTCCTTACTTTCGTCTTTCTTCGATTTACCCTCAAGCCATATTCTGTACTCATTAGACTGTTCCCTTCATCCAACGGGTCCCGTAATTGTTCTTCATTTTCACTGAACACCAATGTCATCAGCCAATCATATCATTGATATCTTTCCACCTTAAATTTTAGGCCCACAGTTGAATCTTTCTTCTATCTTTGCCATTGCTCCTTCAGCGGAGAAAGACTACATCCCTGTCTTACACCCTTTTAATCGGGGTACTTCGTTCTTGGTCTTACACTCTCATTGTCCCGTCCTGGTTCTTGTACATATTGTAAGTCAGGGTACACTTTCAATTATTTATTGCACAGGAACTAAACATTGTACAGATGTCATACATATAGCATTTTGAAGGGAAACCTTGAACGATTTTTTTTCTTTTTTTTTTTTTACAGACATTCGATATGCGAACCGTTAGTGACCCGGCAGACGTCAATATGGTAATCGAATACTTGCCATACCCGTCCCAGCATGGCATCGTCGACTGTGGCAGTCGCTTCCCGTATTCTCTACCGGGGCTCTGCTACATCACGTGGTAGAGGCGGTACATATAACAGATCTTTAATATGTCCCCACAGAAAAAAATCATACCGACTGAGATCTGGTGATCGGGAGGCCATTTCATGAAACAGCTATCCCCTTCTGTAGCACGGCCGATCCATCGATGCGGCAGCTCCGTGTTCAAGTACCCACAAACTTCACGATTAAATGGGGATGAGCCCCATCCTGCTGAAAAATGAACGGAGATTCCGATTGCATTTGAGGCTTCAGGCATAGCTGCAACATGTCCAAGTAGGAATATCCAGTGACAGTGCTCGGCGAAGAAGAATGGCCGTACAGTTCTCGACGTGACAAGGCACAAGAAACATTTACCTTTGGGGAATCACGCTCAAATTCAATGCATTCGTGTGGATGCTTTGTACCTCTGATTCGACAATTATGCCTGTTAGCTTTCCCATTTGTGTGAAAAGTGGTTTCACCACAAAAAATTAAGCGATCAACAGTGCCATCCCCATCCTCATTGCCGGCCGCGGTGGCCGAGCGGTTCTAGGCGCTACAGTCCGGAACCGCGCGACCGCTACGGTCGCAGGTTCGAATCCTGCCTGGGACATGGGTGTGTGTGATGTTCTTAGGTTAGTTAGGTTTAAGTAGTTCTAAGTTCTAGGGGACTGATGACCTCACAAGTTAAGTCTCATAGTTCTCAGAGCCATTTTGAACCCATCCTCATTCAGTTGTTGTAACTGTGAACAAAACTTAAAAACTTGTCTTTCTCGTCGTCATTCAGCTTCTGCACTAGCTCTATTTTGAATGGTTTCATAGACAGCTTCTGTCGGAGGACTTTCCACACTTGCATCGGAGCCATTTTACGTTCATGGGATGCACGACGCACCCATTTCTTTGCACTCCTTATGACTGTCTCTCGTACGCGCTCCACAATCACTTCACTCACACTGGGACGTCCGCTTCTCTTTGCCGGGCACAAGCAACCTGTCGAAACGAATTTTTTGTGCCAGTGGTAAATGGCCTTCCTTGTTGGTGGCTTCTTACCGTACTCGGTTCTAAACATCCGTTGAACAGCTGTAGCACACTTGTTTTTGTCGAACTCCTACACACGAAGCTCGCTCCGCACCTGAACTCGTAATGTTTGCGACTAGCGCTGACTATCGGCAAATTACCAAACTACGCTGCGGCGGTATAGAGGAAAGGTGCCTGTTATGCGATAGTTCCCTAATATGAGACACCCCAACTGTGCTCCTGTTAGGGGTTGCACTCTTGTGGAGAGTTTCTTAAACACGTCTATTGCGTGCCAGACGACGACACAGCGAGTAGGACGCCATAGTTTAGCCGGATACAGTACGTAGAGGTTAATACAAAATTTCTTGTGTTTGGAGTTTTTGCGACACCGGTGTTAAGACAATATTTCTGCTTAAAGGTGAGTGGATATTACTGCACGCTTTTATTGTTGTTATTTGTGACAGTATTACGTTTAATTATTGACTATTAGGTTCATTTTCCAACGAACGTTGTTATCAAGTGCGTGATTCTTTGTGTAAGAGGGCGAAATTCCTAATATGCAATAGTATGGGCATCAAAATACGCGACAGTGTCGCATATTACGCTACCTATCGCATATTGGGGGAACTAGTTCTCTCACGATTTGTTATGTTTAATTTACGCAATACTATCATGAGATAACAATATTTTATCATTTATTGTAGTAAAATTTTGGCAACTGCGTTTATTTTAATTCGATTAAATTATCATAAACAGGCATTACTTTGACTAGTCTTATGATCAGAACTTGGAATGTTTTCAGGAACTTTCTTTCAAGGCAGTATTTTGAACAGAAGTTGATCAAAATTACTGCAAATTCAAAGTACTGTGTTCACAGTACTTATAAAAAATAATCTAACAAATAAAATCATAGAAGTGGAAGTCTTTTAAGAAGTATGTCTGATTATTGTATTTATTCTTTGTAAATGGCATTGGCACCTAAAAGGAAAACGTGGGATAAAGACGGCATGGTTCATGCCAATACATGTGTGAGGAATGGCGAGATGGGGTACTTAAAAGCCTCAAAAGTTTTTGCTGTAGCAAAACGTAGTTTGGAAATGTATGTGAGGGATAAAACTCGTACACCCGAGAAACTGGTTGGTGATAATCTTGGCAGAAGGCCTGTTCTCTCATCTCAACTGGAAGATGAACTAGTGAAATACTGCCTTGCAATGGAAGCGCGATTTTATGCTCTTAAATGTAAGGACATGCGAAGCATTGCCTTCCACTTAGCTGTCAGCAATAGGCTGAAGAATCCCTTCAAGACAGAAAAGGCTTTCGCAGGAAAGAAATGGCTCCTAGCTTTCCTCAAGAGCCATCCCATTTTATCAATGAGAACTCCTCATGGTCTTGCAGCAGCAAGAGTGAAAGCTTCACTACACAAACTGTGGGGAGATTTTTTGATATTTACGAATCTGTACCATCTAAAGTCAACCCGCATCGAGCCCTCAATGTTGACGAAACTGGGGTGACGTCTGTGCAGCACAAACACACCAAGGTTATTGCTATGAAAGGAAAGAGACAAGTTGCTGCCTTGACTTCAGCAGAAAGGGGAAATCTCATCACAGTTGTAGCGTGTATGAACGCAGCTGGCACTTACGTTCCACCACTAATCGTCTTCCCAAGGAGGAATATGAAGCAGAAATTGATGGACGGTGCACCTGCAGGATCAATATCAGCTTGTCATCTAAGTGGCTGGTTACAAACTCACATTTTTACTCAGTGGATTGATCATTTTGTGAGTCATGTAAAGCCATCTTCAAATGACCCTGTCATTTTGATTCTTGATGGGCATTATTCCCACGCAAAGAATCTCGATGTGTTAGATAAAGCACGTGAAAACAATGTTCATATTGTATGTTTGCGACCTCACTCAGTGCATAAAATGCAGCCATTTGACGTCGGATTTGTGGGGCCTTTGAAAACCTACTGTACCGTAGAGATAGAAACGTGGTTGGCAAGTAACACACGTCGTGTTGTCAACCCATTATTAATAGCCGGGTTATTTGGGGCAGCTTACAACCAATCAGCAACAATGGAAGCATATGTGAATGCCTTTAGAAAAACAGGTCTCATCCCATGGAACAGAAACGTCTTTAGGGAACATGAATTTTCAAGTCATCGCCATGCTGACGCTCTTCAAGAAAGAGATGCCAAAAACGAAAATGAAACTACTGATGCTGATGGTCAAGCTGTCAGCCCGGCAGACATCAGACCTCTCACATACATCCCAAAACCACCTGGTGATATTCAAATAGGACAAACATCACGTTCGTGCTCTCCTGCGTTACTAACTTCAACTCCTTATGTGAAGCAATTGCAAGAATCAAATGGTTCAAATGGCCCTGAGTACTATGGGACTTAACTGCTGAGGTCATTAGTCCCCTATAACATAGAACTACTTAAACCTAACTAACCTAAGGACATCACACACATCCATGCCCGAGGCAGGATTCGAACCTGCGACCGTAGTGGTCGCGCGGTTCCAGACTGTGGCGCCTAGAACCGCTCGGCCACATCGGCCGGCGCAAGAATCTAAACAGAATAAATCAGAGGCTGAAGCTAAGAAAGCAGCCAGAAAGTTATTTGGGGAACAGAGTGGAAAATCTTCAAATCGTAGACCTAAAGCAGAAGAGCCGTCTAGTGACTCGGCATCCGGTGTCCATCTTGATGACAGTGGGGATTAAGATAGCAGTGATGACGAGGACGCAGAGTGTCTGTTCTGTACTGGGCGCTTTTCTGAAGGCAGACACGGGGAGAAATGGGCACAGTGCACCAAATGTTATCGCTGGGCTCATGAAGATTGCGGTGTCACAGAAGACAATTTTGTATGCCCATGATGTTGTAAATATGAACGTAAGTAGTGTGAAATGAGTGAAGGATAACATAAATGAATGAACATGTAAAAATTGTATATTCGTAAGTCATTATTCTGTAATAAAATAATTAAAGCAAAATATTATTACTGTCTCATATTAGGAAACCTTGATCTCATTTCTACGAAATGCCTTGTTTGTAAAGATTTAATAACTACTCTGAAAGATTGTTTATTATTGCAAATACGATAATTGTATGATAAAATTAAATAATGCACGATATTATTACCATCATGAAAAATACAATTGCACTTACTTTTAGCTCTTTCAAATTGGTTTACAAAAGTGTGTCTCATATTGGGCACCTTTCCCCATGAAAAAATAAATAAATAAATAAATAAAACCTTTCAGGATTTCTCTTCAAGATGACATATGTGTGATATCTATACAATATTTGCTTCTTGTGAAATAAATAATTGAAAGTGTTCCCGGACTTTATGTATAACCCGTCTTTCCCCATAGGTTACCCCTATTTTTATCAAGATTTCGAACATATTGCACAATTTTAGAGTATCGAAAGCATTTTTCAGATCGACTAATCCTATGACCGTGTCCTATTTTTTCTTCAGTCTTGCTTCCATTATAACCGCAACGTCAGAAGTGCCTGACTGCTTCCTTTACCGTCCTTAAGCGAAACTAATCGTCATCATCATTTTTTTCATTCTTCTGTTTATTATTTTTGTAAGCAATTTGGATGCGTGAACCGTTAAGCTGATTCTGAAATAATTCTCTCACTTGTCGGTTCTTTTAATCTCTGGCAAATGTATGGATGATGTTTTCCAAATGTCTGATGGTATCTCGCCAGTCTCATTCATTCTACACACCAAGGTGAACAATCATTTTGTTGTTACCTTCCCCAATGATTTTAGAAATTCCAATGGAATGTTGTCTATCCCCTCTTTCTTATTTGATTTTAAGTTTTACAAAGCTATTGTAAATTATGATCCTAGTACTGGATCCTCTATCTCTCCCCCATCGACTCTTGTTTCTTCTTCTATCGCGTCGTTATGTAAATCCTCTCTCTTATAGACGTCCTCAACGTAAGCTTTCCACCTATCCGCTATCTCTAAATTTAACCTTGGAATTACAGTCTGGAACCGCGCGACCGCTACGATCGCAGGTTCGAATCCTGCCTCGGGTATGGATGTGTGTGATGTCTTTACGTTAGTTAGGTTTAAGTAGTTCTAAGTTCTAGGGGACTGATGACCTCAGAAGTTAAGTCCCATAGTGCTCAGAGCCATTTGAACCATTTTGAACAGTGGGATTCCCGTCGTACTCTCAGTGTTACCACCCTTGCTTTTAATTTTACCGAAGGTTGTTTTGACTTATCTATGTCTGAGTCAGTCCTTCCGACAATCATTTTTTTTTTTCGATCTCTTGACATTTTTCTTCCCTAGCCATTTCGCCTTAGTTTCCCAACTTTACGTGACGTTAATAATAACTCTGATTTGAGTGCAGTAACAGCGGTGCTCGACAGCGATTCATCTTCTTTGCCAGCTTTTAGCACTGGGGCGCTGTACCTTGAACTTGTTTAAGCGGAAGCTGCCACGATGATTTCTGGCGCACGCGCTGTTGACTTTCTTTGGCGTAAAAATAGGGCCACCGTTCAAGGTATGGCTCGGTTTCGGTGAGATCGGGAAACAGCTGAAATATTCTGTTTATATTATTGTACAATCTGCTGCAGATACTTGAAGAATATCATCGTAAGAGATGTTGTTCAGCTAAAATGAGACGGGCAGTTTTGAATCAGAAAGAAGAACACAACTGCCCATTAAAATTGCTACACCACGAAGATGATGTGTTACAGACTCGAAATTTAACCGACAGGAAGAAGATGCTGTGATATGCAAATGATTAGCTTTTCAGAGCATTCACACATGGTTGGCGCCGGTGACGACACCTACAACGGGCTCACATGAGGAAAGTTTCCAACCAATTTCTCATACACAAACAGCAGTTGACCGGCGTTCCCTGATGAAACGTTGTTGTGATGCCTCGTGTAAGAAGGAGAATGCGTACCATCACGTATCCAACTTTGATAAAGGTCGGATTGTAACCTATCGCGATTGCGGTTTATCGTATCGCGACACTGCTGCTTGCGTTGGTAGAGATCCAATGACTGTGAGCAGAATATGGAATCGGTGGGTTCAGGAGGGTAATACGGAACGCTGTGCTGGATCCCAACGGCCTCGTATCACTAGCAGTCGAGATGACAGGTATCTTATCCGCATGGCCGTAACGGATCGTGCAGCCACGTCTCAATCCCTGAGTCAACAGATCGGGACGTTTGCAGGACAACAATCATCTGCACGAACAGTTCGACAACGTTTGCAGCAGCATGGACTATCAGCTCGGAGACCGTGGCTGCGGTTACCCTTGACGCTGCATAACAGACAGGAGCGCCTGTGATTGTGTGCTCAACGCCGAACCTGGGTGCACGAATGGCTAAACGTCATTTTTTCGGATGAATCCAGGTTCTGTTTACAGCATCCTGTTGGTCGCATCCGTGTTTGGCGACATTGGTTACACGTCTCGGTCACCTCTTGTTCGCACTGACGGCACTTTGAACAGTGGACGTTACATTTCAGATGTGTTGCGACCCGTGGCTCTACCCTTCATCCGATCCCTGCGAAACCCTACATTTCAGCAGGATAATGCACGACCGCATGTTGCAGGTCCTGTACGGGCCTTTCAGGATACAGAAAATGTTCGACTGCTGCCCTGGCCAGCACATTCTCCAGATCACTCACCAATTGAAAACGTCTGGTCAATGGAGGCCGAGCAACTGGCTCATACAATACGCCATTCACTACTCTTGATCTGTGGTATCGTGTTGAAGCTTCATGGGCAGCTGTACCTGTACATGCCATCCAAGCTCTGTTTGACTCAATGCCCAGGCGTATCAAGGCCGTTATTACGGCCAGAGGTGGTTGTTCCGGGTAGAGATTTCTCAGGATCTATGCATCCAAATTGCGTGAAAATGTAATCACATGTCAGTTCTAGTATAATATATTTGTCCAATGAATACCTGTTAATCATCTGCATTTCTTCATGGTGTAGCAGTTTTAATGGTCAGTAGTGTACATTCTCTAACGTTCAGTCGCATTTATTGTCTAATGGTCACTGGTTTAGGTATCAGGTACCATCATGAGGCTATCCTACAACGACAAGCATCACAGTACACACTTAAAGTATTCTTTAGGAGATATTTATGAAATATATTTCTGTAAGATAGCTCAACGATGGATGATCTTAAACTCTTTGGTGCATTAACAGACGTAGATGTTGAATAAAAGGAAGAACCAGTACTGCTGTAAGACACCACTTTCTCAGAAAGGGAAAAATCTATCAGAGAGAGATTCGTATTAAAATAATAAAGGTATTATGAAAGGCTTGCGTTCAAATTGATCGGAAATAAGTGCCTCGTCCAGCTAATGTTCGTCAGACACTGCACAAGCAGAGAATGTATGTGACGAAAGCGTATGGCACATTTGTCCAAGAAAGATTTGATCTTATTGTAGTGTAGTACCACTACATCGGATTGACTCCTCGTGGGGTGGGGGTGGTGGGTCGAAAAGTGACAAAGTAGAATTGTTGAATTATATTCTGTAATGAGTATGTCATCCTCACTCTGTCACGAAATCTATTCGATCGCTCCAATTTCGAAAACCATAAACTTCCTTGTGTAAGACGTATTTCTAACGCAAGTCGTATATCCTTGTAGCGAATTCATTAAAAACTGCTATTATCGGTGACATTGCTCACGAACTGGGAATTAACCTTACGGAGATTTAAAACAACACATTGACAGCATAACGAACCATCCGTTACACCCTCACTGTTCACTGTCTTGTACATACCTTCTCTCTCTCATGTCCTAATGCCGGATGCAGAGTGGAACGAGAAATTATTTTTGATCTGCGCAAGGATTCCGATTCATACTAACCATTTATCGATATTGCTAGCCTCATCCTCTTTAATCAAACTTCACAGAATGCTATTTAATCAAACTTCACAGAATGCTGTACGCCCACTGGTTTTAACTGAACTATCTGATTGACAAAATTACTATTTCAGCAAACTTTCTCGTCATTCGCAGACGAATCTTTTCAAACTCTCGCGACTGACCTGTACAAGCATTCACAGCGACAGCTCGCCAGTGACTTTGCTGACTGATTGTCATTGCCATGGTCATTAAACACAGGGCCAAACGACCAACTGCTGCTGCCGTAGATGCAGTTTCACTTGCTCACAACTCACCAACGCTAGTGGCCGCTAGGCGCTTGCACACGTATAGATACTCAGACGAACTGTGAAGCTAGTGATTTCACAACAGACGTTCTGGCCGCCTGCTTTAGTATTTAATTGATAGACTCAACCACAGGATTAGAAAGCAACATGGAGGAATAAATACGATTTCATGATGTTCTTATTGCTCCACCATCACAAGGGCGAAGCGACAATTGATATCCTGTACCCGTTTCTGATTATACTCTTCATGATTATAGCAAGCAAGGCATTCTCGGAAATAAAGAATATACGGAATTTGATGTTCCTAACTTCGTCATGTAAGTTACATTCAAACAGGAAAATTATTGAATTTTTTCGACAAAGTTTGAGATTGCGGAAGAGGTAACGACAGTTTTACTATACCTCATTTAGAATCCTGCAGACGATGACTGTCTTATATCAAGAAGATAAAGGCGTAAGGAATTGTCACTATCCACGGAATGAAGCCCAACGACAGTGCTTGAGAAACGCCCCAAGAAGTATTACAGTGCCCGTGCCGTTAAGCAAAACGAGACAATGTTCCTTCGGACAGACATGCGTGCCCGAAGGAACAGTCACTGCGGCGACTACATCGTCATGAAATGTATTTGCATTTGAGAATACGAACAACCTTCATCTATATCAGGGAATAACGAGAATGAACATTTGTGGCGGACTGGGTCTCGAACAAGGACTTTCCTCTGCATGAGAGCGGTTACCTTAACCGCTTTCTTTTCGTGAGCGACCGCCTAAACATTATTATTTTTATTTATTTACTTTTTTGCATTTATTTCATGAATTTAAGATGTAAAAGATGTAGGTATTCCAAATGGAACGACAAAAGAGGCAACCATCGCGAGATTTGCACCTGCAATTAACGGATTACCCTTCTGATCAAGTCAATCCACGAATACAACTTAATCACAATATCAGACAACCTCTCTTTTTCGAACCTCATTCTGCAGTCGAACGGGGTCAGACAGTGTGACCCAATGAGCCCTTTGCTGCACATTCTTGCCACTGAAGAAGTACGAATTGGAGAAAATGGAAGATGTATATGTATGTACATACGCTGACGACACAGCCATAGGTTCAACAGATATACAGAAGCTGCAAAAAATCATTGAGAAAATAGACAAATGGTGCAGTGAACACAAACTACACATAAACATAACAAAGACAGAAATGATGATTTTCAGAAAAGGAGGCAAAACACCCAAGAATGCGAAAATCAACATCAGAGGACAAGAAATAAAACCTCATCAGACTTTAAATACCTAGGGGTGACATTGCAACCAAATGCTTCACAAAACATACAATAGAACGTGCAGCCCACTCAGTCTAGAAACAGCCATGAAATCATTGAATGCAAAAATCTTGCCAATCCTGGCCTATGGAATGGAGGTTATATGGGAGCACCTGACAGAAAAAAAATCTAGAAACTCTAGAAAAGGTGAAATCGACTTATCTAAAAAGAGCACTAGGTCTCTCAAAGACAACAAGATGTAGACTAGTGTATCTGCTAGCGTGAGAGACATTCCTAATTGAAGACATCAAACTTCGATATATGATGCCACACACCAGGGCTTCCAGAAAGGAACTGAAGATCATGGAGGACAAACGAGAAAAAGTATGGCGGGAGTTCTATGGCACCGAAGCAATGACGAACCGCTCATGGACAGCAACAAACTTCGAGCTGCGACATGTCGTAACTAGACTTTCTATTCACGGCTTTCATCATCTAATTTGCAAAAACAAAACTTATCACGACCCAACCACAACATTTGTATGTGAACTGTGTAACGATGCCTGTGAACGATATCACATATAACTGTGCAGTAAAAGAGTGAAATCGATAAATGAATATGTTGTAAGTAGGCTGTTTAGGTTTTCTTATTGGTAACGCCACGTAGCGCTCTGTATGAAAATCACTGGCTGTGCTGTGTGCAGTCTGTGGCTGGTTTTCATTGTTGTTTGCTATTGTAGTGTTGGGCAGTTGGTTGTTAACAGCGCGTAGCGTTGCGCAGTTGGTGGTGAGCCGCCAGCAGTGGTGGATGTGGGGAAGTGAGATGGCGGATTTTTGAGAGCGGATGATCTGGACGTGTGTCCATCAGAAACAGTACATTTGTAAGAATGGATGTCATGAACAGCTATATATATATTATTACTTTTGAACACTATTAAGATAAATACACTGTTTGTTCTCTATCAAAATCTTTCGTTTGCTAACTATGCCTATCAGTAGTTAGTGCCTTCAGTAGTTTGAATCTTTTATTTATATGGCAGTAGTGGCGGTCGCTGTATTGCAGTAGTTCGAGTAACGAAGATTTTTGTGAGGTAAGTGATTTGTGAAACGTATAGGTTAATGTTAGTCAGGGCCATTCTTTTGTAGGGGTTTTTGAAAGTCAGATTGCGTTGCACTAAAAATATTGTGTGTCAGTTTAAGCACAGCCATGTATAATTGTTCAAAGGGGACGTTTCATATGTCGACCCTTAGCCGAGGATACCTCACTGGAATCATCTGATTTTTTCTTGTACTTTGTGTAATTAGCGTAGCTTTTGTTTATTACTAGCGCGTAATTGTAGAGAGAATCTCCTTTGTAGTTGCAGTCTTTCATTGTTGTACAGTAAAACAGTTGTGGCATGCATGTAGATTTGCACCAAGTATTTCGCAGCTGCGCTTGCGATTAACTAGATATTATTTTCAGTGCTATGTTAATGTGTTTTCTTATTTTTGCTCTTCAAATTGTGCTTTTCTGTGTTATCGTGTGAAATATTGTGACAATTATGGCGTGTGAAAAACGTAATACTAGGCTCCAAAGTAAACTGAGAAATGACAGTGAAGACGAAAGCAGTGTGTTAGCGCCACCGTGTAATGAATTAACTAATGTTCAACATAGTAATTTGGTGATTGTACGTAGGGAAATGGAGCGGGCAGCAAACAATGGTGGAGACACTGAAACAATTAGTGAACAGGGAAGCAATATCGATCGATCGGTCGGCAACAGCCCGCCTCAGGAATCGGGAATGACAGGACACAATCTTGCAAATTCTGCAGATTCAGGCTTTGGGTCCCCACTGTTTTCTCAGATAAGTCAAGACACATTTTCTGCTTGTCAAAATGTGAATGTTGCCGGTGCAACTTCACTGCCGAAAAGCACTGAGGAACATGTTTCAGACACCAGTGCATTGTTATTACAGTTAATGCAACAAATGGGACAAAGGCTACAAAAGTTAGACACAATGGAACAAAATCTTCAAAAGTTAGACACAATGGAACAACACCAGAGACAAACACAGAACAGTTAGATGCAATGGAACAAAAGCTTCAAAAGTTAGACTCAGTGGAACATACGCTTGAACAAACACGTGAAGATTTAACTACTGACTTACATAAAATCGAATCGAAATGTCAAAAAGTCTGTAATGACGTAAAAACACAAATTTGTGAGCATTTCCAACCTATTTTTTTGTGTCATGAAAATACATTACAGAATCACGAAGCAGCCATAAAAGAACTGCAAACTATTGTTCATGAAAATCATGAGACCTTGCAAGCTATAATTGACTCAGTTGCATCTACCGATTCGGTTATGCAACTTGCAAAAACTCAGGAAAACTTAAAGGACACAGTAGATACGATTTCAACACAAATGGACACTCTGAAACTTGGTTCAGAAAAACACACTGAGGAAATAAGTACACTATCGGAGAAAGTAGCCGAACTTTCGGATCAGTTCACTAACTTATCTGCAAAGGTAGATGATAATCTGTATGACACAAGACCTGTAGCCATCACTGACGCAGAAGAGTATGAACAAATTAAGAAATTCAAACAAAATCAGAATCAAATTAATACGCAACACAAAAGAGAAATCCGGGAAGTATAAGATCAGTTGGCACAAGTAATACAAAAATTACATATTTCAGAGGACACTCGCGCTCCAACACGGGAAGAGGGACTTAGAAATACGGAACACCCACAAAATAATAACACAGGGCATTTCGGAAATTATGAAAGGAATTGGGAAGGTGCACCGAATTTTGAGATGGAACCGCCGACACGACGTAACAATGACCGATATGCTACTCGCCGACACAATGATTTTGACTATAAGCTGTTCATTACTACACGTAAATTCAAAACATTTAAGAATTCTGGCAACGACATTCATCCACAAGCATGGCTCCATCAATTCTCTCATTGTTTTCCTCCCAACTGGTCATTGGAACACAGGTTAGAATTTATTTGTGGCTACTTAGAGAATGAACCAGCTGTAAGAATGCGATCGGTCATTCACGATTGTCACAGTGAAGGAGAATTTTATCATGCCTTCCTCTCAGCATATTGGTCTCAAGCTACACAAGACCGAGTAAAACATAGCATCATAATGAAACATTTCGAACAATCTGAATTTTCCAGTCTTGTCAAATATTTCGAAGACATGTTACATAAGAATCAGTATCTTTCAAACCCATACAGCCCCTCAGAACTCATCCACATTTGCTTAGTCAAATTACCTGAACATTTACGACATATTATTTTGGCAGGACGTTGCAAAGACGACATTGAAGCTTTTCAGGGACTCTTACAAGATTTAGAAATTGACACTGACAATCGCAGAACGCAAAAACAGGAGCACAACAATTACAGGTCACATCCGTCACAATTCCGCGACGACAGAAATAATAACTGGACACGACAAGCCTATTCTTACAACGTAAATTGTGACCAAAACAGACACCACCTGTATGACAACCGTTGGCAGAATAATAGTTACAGAGAAAAATCGCATTTCCGTACTAATGAATATGACAGAGATAACCATAGAAACAAATAATATGTGAACCAAAACAATTATTATCAACGGAGACAGAATAACTTCAGACGCAATGGTCCACCGTGCAGTTATGATTCTGGGAGAAATTCTCCACCACATGACCGACAAAAAAGAAACTATGTAAACTACCGACAAAACGACAGACCTGAATTCCATCAGAACTGGCGGGATTCAAGCAGGGCAGGGTCCTCTCAGCAAGGTGAATTTGTAGAAGTTAGGTCTCCTAATCCCAATGACGTCGCGCACCAACAAAGAGACAGACAATGACTCGCACCGCAGGCAGCCACGTGCGCTGGCTGGTTCAGCGCAAAATAACATAGACGCTAACCTTGAGACAAATTTTAGCATCCTTTACCTACATACACTGCATGATAATTGCGTTCAAGTTGATTTGCGGGGTACTGAGGAAAGTTAAAGGTTTACACCATATTTCACATGTAAAACCGTTTATTGAAAGATAATCTACTTTTTAACTTTGGCTTTGCCATAAAACTTTTCACTTCACGTTACTAGTACTCTTTGTCACACTTAGAAACTGTTAACTTGCAACTATGTTCTAAAGTTAACTATCCAGTCAAGAACCTAGGGAACTTATTTAGACAAATAATTACGAATGCATTGTAATAGTGAACAGACGACACTGTGTTGTTATTTGTACATTCATGCTTGTTAGTTGCACGATTACGTAACGACTATCAGGCTTACATTTTTCTTCTTTTTTTTTTTTTTTTTTTTGGTCATCTGACTGGTTTGATGCGGCCGGCCACGAATTCCTTTCCTGTGCTTACCTCTTCATCCCAGAGTAGCACTTGTAACCTACGTCCTCAATTATTTGCTTGACGTATTCCAATCTCTGTCTTCCTCTACAGTTTTTCCCCTCTACAGCTCCTTCTAGTACCAAGAAAGTCATTCACTCATGTCTTAGCAGATGTCCTATCGTCCTGTCCCTTCTCCTTATCAGTGTTTTCCACATATTCCTTTCCTCTCCGATTCTGCGTAGAACCTCCTCATTCCTTACCTTATCAGTCCACCTAATTTTCAACATTCGTCTATAGCACCACATCTCAAATGCTTCGATTCTCTTCTGTTCCGGTTTTCCCACAGTCCATGTTTCACTACCATACAATGCTGTACTCCAGACGTACATCCTCAGAAATTTCTTCCTCAAATTAAGGTCGGTATTTGATATTAGTAGACTTCTCTTGCCCAGAAATGCCTTTTTTGCCATAGCGAGTCTGCTTTTGATGTCCTCCTTGCTCTGTCCATCATTGGTTATTTTACTGCCTAGGTAGCAGAATTCCTTAACTTCACTGACTTTGTGACCATCAATCCTGATGTTAAGTTTCTCGCTGTTCTCATTTCTACTACTTCTCATTACCTTCGTCTTTCTCCAATTTACTCTCAAACCATACTGTGTACTCATTAGACTGTTCATTCCGTTCAGCAGATCATTTAATTCTTCTTCACATTCACTCAGGATAGCAATGTCATCAGCGAATCGTATCAATGATATCCTTTCACCTCGTATTTTAATTCCACTCCTGAACTTTTTTTTTATTTCCATCATTGCTTCCTCGATGTACAGATTGAAGAGTAGGGGCGAAAGGCTACAGCCTTGTCTTACACCCTTCTTAATACGAGCACTTCGTTCTTGATCGTCCACTCTTATTATTCCCTCTTGGTTGTTGTACATTTTGTATATGACCCGTCTTTCCCTATAGCTTACCCTACTTTTTTCAAAATCTCGGACAGCTTGCACCATTTTATATTGTCGAACGCTTTTTCCTGGTCGACAAATCCTATGAAAGAGTCTTGATTTTTCTTTAGCCTTGCTTCCTTTTGTGGCGGCGTTCGTAGCGACAAACAATTCGCTGTAGAAACGGCTTACGAAGTCACCGCCACACTTTTAATAGCGGGCCGACCGATCCGCTGGAACAGTAAACAGAAAGATGAAAACCCAAACACTCTGATTAAATAAAAGTCGGTACTTATCTTTATTAATGAAGATACAGAAACACAGTAGTGAACTCCGTGTCTACAGAAATCTGTCTAGTTCGAGTCGGAGCGGCTAGGTCAGCGTCGGCTGACGACAAACAACAACTCTGCTGCGATGAA
This sequence comes from Schistocerca piceifrons, assembly GCF_021461385.2. Taxonomy (NCBI): domain Eukaryota; kingdom Metazoa; phylum Arthropoda; class Insecta; order Orthoptera; family Acrididae; genus Schistocerca; species Schistocerca piceifrons. Next base: position 754,185,291 of record NC_060140.1, read on the forward strand.
CACACAACTGACTATCAAGTACACAATTCGGTGGCGAGTATACAACTGAGCGGCGAATACAGAACTGTCCTAGCGCTCGCGACTCCAGCGCTTAAGAACCCAGAAGCCAGCGGTGGCGCGCGCAGACTTGCGGCGATTTCCTGTCTCGCTGGCGCTGCTTATGCGGACGGCGTCCAGACTTTGATGCTGCCAACCTTTTGGCAGCGGGCTCGGGTGGCATTACTGGCTAGGATATAACACTCCTCCCCCCCCCCAAATCGCCGCACCGTCGTTGAATAATGACGTGGCGAGCGTCGGCGGCGGGGGAGGGGTATGGCCGCAGGCGTAGCAGAAGAGACCGGGGCGGAGACTGTTGTCGGTGGCAGTCCCCGGTCCGCACCCCAGGATTGGCTGCGCGGGGCCTCGGGAAACACCGACTGAAAACCGAGGTCAGGGTGCACGCCTGTGACCACGGGCACAGCTTCTGGTACTGGACGCGACGGGGCGTCGGGACCCACGAAGAGAGGCAGCGTCTCCTGACGCTGCGTCGACGGCTGCTGAGTGGGCGCTGGACAAGGCGCTGCGGTGTCAGACTCCTTGGGGGTGCCCAAGGAAAGCGGCTGCAGGACAGGCTGCACAGCCACCGCTTGGGAAGGCGGCCCGGCTGAGGGGTCGACGTCCATCAGCTCCGAAGGCGGTGGCGACTGAAGAGGGACCGCAGGCGCCGGAGCGACCACCTGGGGCGCTCCCGGATGAAGCTGCGCGGGAGGCATCAACGGGACGGGCTGTCGGCGTGGTAGCGGGACGGCGGCTGCTGCTGCCCTGGAGGCGGCAGCGAAGTCGGAAGGCGCGGCTGGAACCCGCCGCGGACCAAATCTGTGGACAAAGAACGAGCGGCAGAATCCGGGCGGCCAGCGCGGCGCAACTGGTTCTGATGCCTCCTGTGCACCCCAGTAGCACCTTGAACAGTATAAAAACCGCGACCCTGGACACTTATCACGGTGCCTCGTTCCCAACGACGGCGACCGTGATAAACTCTGAAGAAAACGGCGTCGTTGCGCTGAAAACGCGTACGATGCTCAGAAGCGGCGGGTCGATCCGGGGGGTGCAACAACCGTAGTAGGGTGCGATGACGACGGCCGTGGAGAAGCTCCGCAGGCGAAGGGTCGTCGCGTGGCGTGGTCCGGTACGACGACAGGAACGTGATAAGGGCCTGCTGACGAGAGTGCGTAGCACGAAGGCGGTCCATATGATCCTTGAATGTGCATACAAAACGTTCCGCTGCACCATTCGATTGAGGGTGGAACGGCGGAGTAAGAACATGGCGAATGCCATTGGCAGAACAAAAACTTTCAAATTCAGCAGAGGTAAATTGTGGACCATTGTCAGACACTAAAACTTCTGGAAGACCCTCAATACAAAAAATTGAAGTCAACGCCCGTATAGTTTGTGCAGACGTTGTAGACTGCATGGGCACAACAAACGGAAAATTACTAAATGCATCTATCACGATGAGCCAACGAGAATTCCAATATGGACCAGCGAAATCAATATGAACTCGCTGCCAGGGACCGGCAGGGCGTGCCCACTCAAAATAGCGTTGAGGCAGAGCAGCTTGGTGTTCGGCACACGTCGAACAATCTGTAGACATCTGCGTAATCTGCTTATCAATGCCGATCCATGTACAATGACGGCGGGCAAGCTGCTTGGTGCGGACCACTCCCCAATGACCTTGATGCAACAAGTCGAGGACCTTGGATTGGAGCACTTGGGGAACCACTACACGAAGCTGGTCATTCTCGGTGCGTAACAGCAAAAATCCGTGTGAAACAGACAACAGATGACGTTGCGGATAATAGCGACGAACCACAGGATCCGATATGTCCTTTGCCTTGGACGGCCAACCACGTTGAACAAAACGTAATAGTAAACTCAGATGAGGATCCGTAGCTGTCTCACGTGCCACCTGACGATAATCAATCGGAAAATCCCGGAAGGATTGATGCTCATCGGCGTCAATCTGATGGCAAGAGTCTTCAGAGGAATCGAAGACATCATCCGCAGCAATCGGCAATCTAGAAAGCGCGTCAGCGTTTGTATGCTGAGCTGTAGGGCGATACAGTATCGCATACTGGTATTGTGATAACAAAAGAGCCCAACGTTGTAGTCTCTGAGCTGTCCGCTGAGGAACTGGTTTAGACGGATGAAACAGTGACGTCAGAGGCTTGTGATCTGTTACTAAATAGAATGGTCTACCATATAGGTAGTGATGGAATTGTGTGACACCGAACACAAGAGCCAACGCTTCCTTGTCCAATTGGCTATAATCACACTGAGCTTTGTTTAGCAATTTAGATGCGAACGCAATAGGACTTTCGGTGTTACCGACTCGGTGAGACAGCACAGCACCGAGGCCGAAAGAAGAGGCATCACAAGCTAACACCAGAGGCTTGTTAGGGTCGTAATGGACCAGACAACGATCATTCAATAAAGCCTCTTTAAGCTGCTGAAAGGCTAATTGGCAATCAGCGGACCACACAAACGTAACATTCTTACGGCGGAGACGATGCAACGGTGCAGCAATCTGTGATGCATTAGGTATAAACCTAATATGCTTATGCGGACGGCGTCCGGACTTTGATGCTGCCAAGAACTGCTTGCAATTCATGCAGATTGCGAGGGGCGGGCAAATCACGAATAGCTGCTAAATGTGACTGGGAGGGATGAATGCCTTGAGCATTAATAACATGTCCCAGATACTCCATCTCCGTAAGGAAAAAGGAACATTTATCGATGTTGCAACGTAGGCCTGCCTGAGACAACACTTTAAACAAACACTCCAAATTACGGAAATGTTCAGCAGGCGTCCGACCGGACACAACAATATCGTCTAAATAGTTGCAACACGATGGCACATTAGCCAGAAGTTGTGACAAAAAACGCTGAAAAACAGCTGGAGCTGACGCACAACCAAAAGGCAAACGCAGAAAACGGAACAACCCCAACGACGTGTTTATGACAAAATACTGTTGTGATTGCTCGTCGAGGGGCAATTGCAAATATGCTTCACGGAGATCAATTTTGGAAAAGAAACGAGCTTCCCCTAACTTATCAATCAGCTCGTCCGGTCTAGGCAAAGGAAAAGAATCAATGACAGTCTGAGGATTAACTGTCGACTTAAAATCAGCACACAAACGTAACTTGCCAGACGGTTTCTTTATAATAACTAAGGGAGAAGCCCACTGGCTCGCTGAAACGGGTTGAATAACACCGTTGTTTTGCCAACGACGAAGTTCATCTTCCACAGGTGCCCGGAGGGCGTGAGGCACTGGACGAGCACGACAAAATCGAGGCTGAGCATTATCTTTTAACGTAATATGAGCGGCAAAGTTCGCAGCACAACCTAGTTCGTCTTTAAATATGTCACTGTATCGTTTACACAACTCGGTTATGCTGTCTTGAGGAACAACAACAGAATTAATTTGCAACACATTGTCTTGGATAGACAGGCCAAACAAGTCAAAACAGTCTAATCCGAGAATGTTTACACTGTCTGTAGCGCGGAGCACTGTGAATGAAACTGTTTTGGTATTGCCACGGAATGTGGCTGGCACGCGACATACACCTAACACAGGAATTTGTTCTCCACTATAGATAGCCAAAGAATGTTTTGCTGCTGAAAGTTTAGGGCGGCCGATAGCCGCATACGTAGCACTATTTATGAGAGTCACAGACGCACCAGTGTCTAATTGAAAATTGAAGGTCTTATCCTGGATGCGTAGCTTCACAAATAGTTTATTACACTGTCTCTGGATCGGTGCAGTGGAGGCGGAAGACACAAAATCAGCGCGATTAGCGCGTTTTCGCTGCTTACGACAACTCGTGGGTTGGGCGGGTGGAACAACAACTCCCGCTTCACTTGCAGTCTGTACATTACTTTTTACAGCGTTTGAATTACGCTTGGGTCGCATAGCAGAGGGCTGGGTGGGTGGCTTATTGCGAACAAGTTTATTACCCACACGAACCGTGGAAGAGTCTTTAAACGCGACCTTCTGGGCGGGCTGGCTTTGAAGAACATGAATATCCATGGGGTGGGCAGCACTAGAATTGTTCTTGCGTTTACGCAAACAAACAGTTTGGATGTGTCCTTTCCTTTGACAAAAGTGACAAACCGCGTTTCTCAACGGGCAACGTTCACGAGGATGAGCAAGAACACACTTAGGGCAAGACTTAACTCTATCATTTTGCACACGCGGCTGACGAATGTGTTTAACATGACGCGGCCGGCTAGTGTTTACAGTCTGACTCTGCCGGTGGGGTTGCGGGCGGGACAGAACTTGCTTAGCACAGGCAATTTGAGAAATACATGGCTGATCTAACTCACACTCAGCATAGTCAAAAGTATCTTGGGCTTCAATGATGTTCATCACAGTCTCTAATGACGGGTCAGGCAACTTTAAGATAGTAGCACGAATACGAGAATCTGCAATGTTCTGAGTAATAGCGTCTCGTAACATGACATCACTGTAGGAAGCTCCACACACACAATTAAATCGGCACTGACGGGTGAGGCCCCGTAAATCTGTTAACCACTGTTTATTAGATTGATGTGGCAGTTTCTTTAATCTGAAGAACTTGAATCTGGCTGCTGCCACATGAACTCGCGACTCGAAATACTCAGCAAGCTTGTTAACAACAACGTCATAGTCTAAAGCTTCTGGCTGGGATTCCGGGAACAACTTACAAAGTAGTCGATGGATGTCCACGCCTGCAGTGGAAATTAAATAAAGCTACCGCTCAGTACCTGTGATTTTGTAGACTGTCATGTGCGCCTGCAACTGCGCGAAATCCTCTCGCCATTCTTCTCTTGATGCGTCAAAAGCACGGAAAGGTGGTGCTGCCTGTGCTTGTTCCTTTTGTGTTGGAGGATTAGCCGCTTGTCTGGCGATTGCTTCCACCAGACTTTCTATTTGCTGACTCTGTAACAAGATCAACTGTTGTAATTCGGCAGACATAGTGAACACAAATTAAACCAGCCCCCAAAATTTTATCTCTAGAATTAGTATAACAAGAACAAGTTGAACCAGCCCTGCACACGAGTTCGGAAGTCCTCGTCGCCAGTTTTGTGGCGGCGTTCGTAGCGACAAACAATTCGCTGTAGAAACGGCTTACAAAGTCACCGCCACACTTTTAATAGCGGGCCGACCGATCCGCTGGAACAGTAAACAGAAAGATGAAAACCCAAACACTCTGATTAAATAAAAGTCGGTACTTATCTTTATTAATGAAGATACAGAAACACAGAGTGAACTCCGTGTCTACAGAAATCTGTCTAGTTCGAGTCGGAGTGGCTAGGTCAGCGTCGGCTGACGACAAACAACAACTCTGCTGCGATGAACACACAACTGACTATCAAGTACACAATTCGGTGGCGAGTATACAACTGAGCGGCGAATACAGAACTGTCCTAGCGCTCGCGACTCCAGCGCTTAAGAACCCAGAAGCCAGCGGTGGCGCGCGCAGACTTGCGGCGATTTCCTGTCTCGCTGGCGCTGCTTATGCGGACGGCGTCCGGACTTTGATGCTGCCAACCTTTTGGCAGCGGGCTCGGGTGGCATTACTGGCTAGGATATAACACTTCCATTATTAGCCGTAACGTCAGAATTGCCTCTCTCGTCCCTTTACTTTTCTTAAAGCCAAACTGATCGTCACCTAGCGCATTCTCAATTTTCTTTACCATTCTTCTGTATATTATTCTTGTAAGCAGCTTCGATGCATGAGGTGTTAAGCTGACTGTGCGATAATTCTCGCACGTGTCAGCTCTTGCCGTCTTCGGAATTGTGTGGATGATGCTTTTCCAAAAGTCAGATGGTATATCAACAGACTCTTATATTCTACACACCAACGTGAATAGTCGTTTTGTTGCCACTTCCCCCAATGATTTTAGAAATTCTGATGGAATGTTATCTATCCCTTCTGCCTGATTTTACCGTAAGTCCTCCAAAGCTCTTTTAAATGCCGATTCTAATACTGGATCCCCTATCTCTTCTAAATCGACTCCTGTTTCTTCTTCTATCACATCAGACAAATCTTCACCCTCATAGAGGCTTTCAATGTATTCTTTCCACCTATCTGTTCTCTCCTCTGCATTTAACAGTGGCATTCCCGTTGCACTCTTAATGTTACCACCGTTGCTTTTAATGTCACCATAGGTTGTTTTGACTTTCCTTTATGCTGAGTCTGTCCTTCCGGCAATCATATCTTTTTCGATGTCTTCACATTTTTCCTGCAGCCATTTCGTCTTAGCTTCCCTGCACTTCCTATTTATTTCATTCCTAAGCAACTTGTATATCTGTATTCCTGATTTTCCCGGAACATGTTTGTACTTCCTCCTTTCATCAATCAACTGAAGTATTTCTTCTGTTACCGAAGGTTTCTTCGCAGCTACCTTCTTTGTACCTATGTTTTCCTTCCCAACTTGTGTGATGGCCCTTTTTAGAGATATCCATTCCTCTTCAACTGTACTGCCTTCTGCGCTATTCCTTATTGCTGTATCTATAGCGTTAGAGAACTTCAAACGTATCTCGTCATTCCTTAGTGCTTCCGAATCCCACCTCTTTGCGTATTGATTCTTCCTGACTAATGTCTTGAACTTCACCCTACTCTTCATCACTACTATATTGTGATCTGAGTCTATATCTGCTCCTGGGTACGCCTTACAATCCAGTATCTGATTTCGGAATCTCTGTCTGACCATGATGTAATCTAATTGAAATCTTCCCGTATCTTCCGGCCTTTTCCAAGTATACCTCCCCCTCTTGTGATTCTTGAACAGGGTATTCGCTATTACTAGCTGAAACTTGCTACAGAACTCAATTAGTATTTCTCCTCTTTCATTCCTTGTCCCAAGCCCATATTCTCCTGTAACCTTTTCTTCTACTCCTTCCCCTACAACTGCATTCCAGTCGCCCATGACTATTACATTTTCGGCCCCCTTTACATACTGCATTACCCATTCAATATCCTCATACACTTTCTCTATCCGTTCATTTTCAGCTTGCGACGTCGGCATGTATACCTGAACTATCGTTGTCGGTGTTGGTCTGCTGTCGATTCTTATTAGAACAACCTGGTCACTGAACTGTTCACAGTAACACACCCTCTGCCCTACCTTCCTATTCATAACGAATCCTACACCTGTTATACCATTTTCTGCTGCTGTTGATATTACCCAATACTCATCTGACAAGAAATTCTTGTCTTCCTTTCCACTTCACTTCACTGACCCCTACTATATCTAGATTGAGCCTTTGCATTTCCCTTTTGAGATTTTCTGGTTTCCCTACCACATTCAAGCTTCTGACATTCCACGCCCCGACTCGTAGAACGTTATCCTTTCGTAGATTATTCAATCTTTTTCTCATGGTAACCTCCCCCTTGGCAGTCCCCTCCAGGAGATCCGAATGGAGAACTATTCCGGAATCTTTTGCCAATGGAGAGATCATCATGACACTTCTTCAATTACAGGCCACATGTCCTGTGGATACACGTGACGTGTCTTTAATGCAGTGGTTTCCATTGCCTTCTGCATCCTCATGTCGTTGATCATTGCTGATTCTTCCGCCTTTAGGAACAATTTCCCACCCCTAGGACAAGAGAGTGCCCTGAACCTCTATCCGCTCCTCCACCCTCTTTGACAAGGCCTTTGGCAGAATGAGGCTGACTTCTTATGCTGGAAGTCTTTGGCCGCCAATGCTGATTATTTATCAAAATTTAGGCAGTGGCGGGGATTGAACCCGGGACCGAAGACATTTTGATTATTAATCAAAGACGCTACCCCTAGACCACGGGTACCCCATTACGTACTTAGAACATATGCTGTACTGCTAATGAGATTTAATGCAACATTTTGGTTTACTTGAAAATACATTCTTGATTTAAAGTATTTTCTGTGAGATACCAGATGACACAGTGGTTAGTTTATGTGACAGATACACGATTTTATCACGACACTACTAATAAGTGACAATTTACAATGTTGCTTTTGCGGTGTTTCTGTTTTATATCTGCACAGTTTTCTGAATTCTTCTGGAAAGGAAAACTTGTTTTAGTAGTAACTTTTGTGGTATAGCTACAATGAGACAGCCTTTTCCGTAGCACAAAAATACATTACAACACAGTACTTTCTTCATCACGGCAATAAGCGTAATAACTAAGATATCTATACGCAAAGCATTTCACTTTTGTTTATCGTGAGGTAAGTACATTGACTTCTGCAGAACTTAGCTTTCGGAGGACGATAACTACGACACTTCCAGAGAGATCATCTTACAACAAGACGCACAGTTTAGCACTAGAGTACACGTATTTGAGTGATTAATTTTGTACTTAAAACATTTAATTTTAAAGATTTTTGAATTACAATGGTACAAAGGTATTCTGTGATACATTTCATTCGATTGCTGTAATCTGTAGCACCTGAGGGTATAATTACATTAATCCTCAGGGGTTGGTACACGCCTACTTTGTGTACCATATGTCTGGCAAGCACAAGGAGCCCTAGATAATATGGTATTTGTTTATACAACTTTACACATAGGTACCATATTTCTCTAAAACATAAATTACACAGCTATCTGATCATTTAACAGAGAAACAAGCAACAGTGACAGATATTTACGTAATTACACAGTTGGATAACTTCACACTTATGAAATTGTATTTCGTCTGTACTTTGTGAACTGTTCATACTTTTTCGGAACCATTGTGATACTATGAGAGCTTTGAATGATGTATTTGGTATGGGATCATGATTTTAAAGTACGTTTGAGGTAGATGACACTATTGAAATGAGCAGAGAATTTTTTTTTAGGTTTTGAAATTATTGGAGGAAGCTATGACGATTTTCAGAATTGACTGAGATGTTATAATATTATTACGACGACGATGTGTATTATGCTGTTGAGCTACGTTTATGATCACTAAGCTAATGCTATATGAGGAATTTGATTATGCTAAGTATTTATTATTATGAAATATTGACGAAGTGTCGACGAATATGTATATGTGTAATAAGGTAAGGAATAATGAGTAGTGGTTAGGGACTCTGACTTGTGAAAAAGGATGTTGGAAACCAAGAATCGTACTTTAAGAGTTATGAAATGTGTATAAATGCGTGAATGTATCACAATGCTGACGAATATTTTTTGGACACTTATATTTATAGGATTTTGTTTCTACAGATTCGCAACGCAAATTCTTGACCTGTGAAATTTTTATATGAGACTGTCACTGTAGTGCAAACTGGTGTCGTAAATATTTCGGTATTACCTTCACGTAATGCGTCGTGGGCAACAAGCTGCTCGACAGTCGCCTGGAAAAAAGCCATTAGTGTGTGCCTTTCAGAGGCACAGGTGGAGAAAAAAAAAGAGGCCATTATCCTCGCTATTGACATTCCTTTGTAGAAAGCATCACAAATATGACACGCTCAAACTTGAAAACATATGATTACACTGTGGAGCTCTTAATTTATGATATTTACTAATATGCCTAATGAAGTTTCTAGTTGAGAGTTTGCTCATTTTGTTTAATATCTAGTTTCTAGCTGCACTGCAGCATTGATTAAAATAAAATTTTATAGATGTACTAATATAGATATTTCATGCCTACAGATCCAGTAAATAATAACTTTATGATCTACTTCAAAAAAAAAACGAAGGAGCACAAAAACACATTTCCCTTCACGGGACTTGCATACATAATTTTCTTTTCAACTACTTGGTAATATTTTTTGTAGAATAAGTTGTGGTGCACCACTTTAATGACACAGATATTAAGATGTGAATAGAAATTTCCCTTTTCTGAATTGTTGTCTTTAGCGTAATAGTTTTTCTGCTTGAGCTTTGTCATGTTTAGGTATAAGTTATAGCATTTGCTGCTGCTGTTTGCCAGGCATAGTGTTACTGAATTTGACTTTGTATTACTCTGTTAAGCCAGTTTTACTACTGATTTATTTTTCTTGTTTGCTGCACAGTGCCTTATATTAGTTGTAATATTGCAATTGCTTTGCTAATTTAGATTTCCTGCTGCTTGCTTTGCCAATTTGCATTTTTTTGCCATTGCTGTTTGTGTTAATTGTTTTGTGCTGCTGCATTGCCTCATCCCTTAGTTTAGCATCTGAGCTCAGTAGATTTAAGTTAGCTTAAGATGGGGTAGGCTATATAAGAGAAAGAGTTGTGGTGAATTGGAAGAAATGCATTGAGAAGCTATAAGAAAATGGTTTGGCCAAAAAAAGTATTTTGAAAGTGGATTTGAATAAAAAAGTAAGGTTTAGGGACAACAGGTTTAGGTAGGATTTTCTTGGAAATAAATGATGAGGTAAGATAATGGAAAATAAATAATGAGGTAAGAAATATGTGAACATATAAATACAGAAAGCATGCTTGGATAGGATTTTTTTGGTGGAAACAAATGTTGAAATAAGAAGAAAGATGTGTAGAATGAAGTTTTGGGGTGGACTGCAGTACCAAATGTCACACTGAAAACAAACCCTGTCCTGTCCTTTTGTATCATTCCGCTATGTGTTTGTGCACTTTTGTGTATTTGTGCTTTTCCTGTCTTAATGTGTTAGGTAATACGATTTGTGTTGTAGAATTTTTCTAGTACTAAGCTACATTCACTATGATGAGGAATACTGTTATCCTCAAATGTAATTTGCATTAATAATATATTATTTTCTTTGTAAAGATGTTTATAGACATTATTAATTCTGTTCTGTTTCAATGCTGATATGTGAAATTAATGTTTCAAAAACTATTCTCATAATTTTATATATTTACTTATGTCATAATTCCTGTAATACTGATGTATATGTCTATTTCTATTCTTTTGTAAAGCCTGTATTACTACAAATGTTATCTGTACTATTATGTTCTTTAATGATGTATTTTGTACCTTTGTAATTGTATTCTTATGTTGTAAATTTATAATTGTATAGACACCAGTTCTTCAAATTAAGTTACATTTCACTGCACACGTTTCTGTTGGTCATAGTAATGCACAGTATGTGAAAAGTTGGGACAGTTAGTGTTTGCACGTGTGTTAATAATTCAGCAAGGGACTGGATAACAACATTGCTGGTTCTAAGGACATTTTTTAAAAAAATTTTGTGAGTGCACAAGAGGTGGTTCATGGACTTGCTATATTGTCCACAAGACTCTTCGATGGTGATTGTGCACCTGCACAGTCACAACGGATGGCTGCTAGCCATCTCTACAAGGACTACAGTGGGTCTACACCTTTGATGACTCACCAATACCATTATTTCTACAAGGACTGCAGTGGGTCTGCACCTCTGGTGGCCCACCAATACCGTAATCTTTACCAGTACAGTGGGTCTGCTCTTTGATGACCTACCTACCAACATTCTGCAAAACTTCGAATGACTCAGCTGTGGGTTTGCTCTGTTGTGGCCCATTACCTGACTGCATGTCAAGAGTCGACACTGTCTTTCCGTTGGAAGGACAACACTACTTCTTCAAGACTGCATGGAAATCCACTACTTCCATGTCCATTTTCTTTTACTGCTCAGACTTTGAGAAAAACACTGCTATTTTACTGTGATGAACGATCAGGACTGTCTTTATGGACTGTGAGAAAATTTGACCAACATTGTATCAATAAGTGTGTGCATTTGATTTCTTTATTATTGTAATTGTGAAATTTTTTTAACAAATATGTATTGACCAGTGCCCAAAACAATTTGTAAAATGTTTTGTGGGGAGCATGGGGGCTATGTAAGTAGGCTGTTGGGGTTTTCTTATTGGTAAACGTAGTGCTCTGTATGAAAATCACTGGCTGTGCTGTGTGCAGTCTGTGGCTGGTTTTCATTGTTGTTTGCTATTGTAGTGTTGGGCAGTTGGCTGTAACAGCACGTAGCCTTGTGCAGTTGCAGGTGAGCCGCCAGCAGTGGTGGATGTGGGGAAGTGAGATGGCGGATTTTTGAGAGCGGATGATCTGGACGTGTGTCCTTCAGAAACAGTACATTTGTAAGAATGGATGTCATGAACTGCTATATATATTATGACTATTAAGGTAAATACATTGTTTGTTCTCTATTAAAATCTTTCATTTGCTAACTATGCCTATCAGTAGTTAGTGCCTTCAGTAGTTTGAATCTTTTATTTATATGGCAGTAGTGGCGGTCGCTGTATTGCAGTAGTTCGAGTAACGAAGATTTTTGTGAGGTAAGTGATTTGTGAAACGGATAAGTTAATGTTAGTCAGGGCCATTCTTTTGTAGTGAGTTTTGAAAGTCAGATTGCGTTGCGCTAGAAACATTGTTTGTCAGTTTAAGCACAGTCATGTATAATTGTTCAAAGGGGACGTTACAATGTAAAACGTAAGTGTAGATGTAAAATGTTAAGCAAAGCAACTGTATATGACTATTTGGCTGCAATTTTATTAAGTAAATGGATTACCATTCTGCAGATTCTTTTCTATTTTATTTTACCAAACAAAATACTAGACACAAAACGACAGAGAGAAAACATTGCATTGCAAGTGAGTCCTTATTTATCTATTTTTTTCTACAGATAACTAGGGAAACACAGCAGTTTTACGCTGCACAATTGGTTCCTTTTGGCAAGAAAAATACAGCAAATTATACCATAATGAAAAACAGAATAGACTTCTCTCTCTGTGTAAGGCCACGCACTCGCGGCTTTATGATAGCAGGTACAAGGTGACCCACATGTCCTACCGACGAGGTCTGGGCTTGTCGTCTCGAAGAATAATCCCTGTGCTGTTCCTGGGCTACGAAGTGGACATTCACAGCTTTGGCTATCCGTGCACCACTCGTGCTCAGACCCGAACTTCCATATGTTGTCGTTCCTGTATCACAACCTGTACTCGTAAACACATTATGTAATTCTCGTATAGGGGAGGATAGTTCAGTTGAAAGTGTCTGTCAGTATCGGCGGATAAATAAGATACTGCAAAGCATGTCTTGTTAAGAAGAACGATGCGATATTCCTCCGGACAGTAACTGCAATAACGTTTTTCATCCGCCGATACCTGGCAGCAAGCTTCAATTACAATGTCCTCCCTTGTAAGAGAATTACATAATGTGTGTCCGAGTACAGGTTGTGACAGAGGAACGGCGACTCACGAAAGTTTGGGTTTGGCTGTAAGTTGTGCACGGATAGCCAAAGTGGTTAGAGCGACCGCTCACATAAAGCGGAAAATCCAGGTTCGAGTCCTGGTCCTACTCAAATTTTCATTGTAGTCATCCCCTTATACAGCTGATAGTTGTTAGTATTCGCAACTTGGATCAAATTTCATGTGTTACTAGACAGCTGCTTAAATTATACATAAATTATCTAGTGCACAACTTGGGAAGTTAAAAAATGGTTCAAATGGATCTGAGCACTATGGGACTTAACATCTGAGATCATCAGTCCCCTAGAACTTCGAAGTACTTAAACCTAAATAACCTAAGGACATCACACACATCCATGCCCGAGGCAGGATTCGAACCTGCGACCGTAGCATTCCCAGGGTTCCGGACTGAAGCGCCTAGAACCGCACAGCCACCGCGGCCGGCAACTTGGGAAGCTTCCTGAGACTGCTGCTTAGCCGACGCGAAGCACTTGCCTATAGTAAAGATGTTACGCCAGGAGACTGCACCGAAACGCTGGAAAACCTGTAGAGAATCGACCGTTGCTGCAGGGATTGGCCGTTGTCGACCAACATAGATACTATTGGAGGAGAAATCGATCACTGTTCTGTTACACGATAGGCGATAAGTCACTTAACATTGATACAGCCCTAAAATACCGGTAGTTATCGTCCGGAGAATCCTAAATTGGAATGGCCACATAACACTAATTGTAGGAGATGCGGCTGTCAGGCTGAGACTCACTAGATGACTTCTGAGGAAATACACTGAGATGACAAAAGTCACGTTATACCTCTTAATATTATGTCGGACCTCCTTTTGCTCGGAGTAGTGCAGAAACTTCACGTGGCGTGGACTCCACAAGTCGTTGGAAATCACCCGCAGAGATATGGAGCCATACTGCCTTCATAGACGTCCGCGATTCCGAAAGTGTTGCCGGAACTGACCTGTCAATTATGCCCCTTGTCGGGCCGTCTGCATGCCCAAATCATTCGCACGAACTGTCCACAATCAAACTTTTTGGCAGATTAAAACTGTGTGCCGGACAGAGACTCGAACTCGCGACCTTCCTTCCGCGGGCAAGTGCTCTACCAACTGAGCCACCCAAGCACGACTCAACCCGTCTTCACAGCTCTACTTTCGCCAGTATCTCGTCTCCTACCTTCCAAACTTCACAGAAGCTCTCCTGCGAAACGTTGCAGAACTAGCACTCCTGGAAGAAAGGATATTCCGGAGACATTGCTTAGTCACAGCCTTGGGGATGTTTCCAGAATGAAATTTTCACTCTGCAGCGGAGTGTGCGCTGATATGAAACTTCCTGGCAGATTAAAACTGTGTGCCCGACCGAGACTCGAACTCGGGACCTTTGCCTTTCGCGGGCAAGTGCTCTACCATCTGAGCTACCGATGCACGACTCACGGCCGGTCTCACAGCTTTACTTCTACCAGTACCTCGTCTCCTACCTTCCAAACTTCACAGAAGCTCTCCTGCGAAACGTTGCAGAACCAGCACTCCTGGAAGAAAGGATATTCCGGAGACATTGCTTAGTCACAGCCTTGGGGATGTTTCCAGAATGAAATTTTCACTCTGCAGCGGAGTGTGCGCTGATATGAAACTTCCTGGCAGATTAAAACTGTGTGCCCGACCGAGACTCGAACTCGGGACCTTTGCCTTTCGCGGGCAAGTCTCTACCATCTGAACTACCGATGCACGACTCACGCCCGGTCTCACAACTTTACTTCTGCCAGTATCTCGTCTCCTACCTTCCAAACTTCACAGAAGCTCTCCTGCGAAACGTTGCAGAACCAGCACTCCTGGAAGAAAGGATATTCCGGAGACATTGCTTAGTCACAGCCTTGGGGATGTTTCCAAAATGAAATTTTCACTCTGCAACGGAGTGTGCGCTGATATGAAACTTCCTGGCAGATTAAAACTGTGTGCCCGACCGAGACTCGAAATCGGGACCTTTGCCTTTCGCGGGCAAGTGCTCTACCATCTTATCTACCGATGCACGACTCACGCCCGGTCTCACAGCTTTACTTCTGCCAGTATCTCGTCTCCTACCTTCCAAACTTCACAGAAGCTCTCCTGCGAAACGTTGCAGAGCCAGCACTCCTGGAAGAAAGGATATTCCGGAGACATTGCTTTTTCCCAGCCTTGGGGATGTTTCCAGAATGAAATTTTCACTCTGCAGCGGAGTGTGCGCTGATATGAAACTTCCTGGCAGATTAAAACTGTGTGCCCGACCGAGACTCGAACTCGGGACCTTTGCCTTTCGCGGGCAAGTGCTCTACCATCTGAGCTACCGATGCACGACTCACGCCCCGTCTCACAGCTTTACTTCTACCAGTACCTCGTCTCCTACCTTCCAAACTTCACAGAAGCTCTCCTGCGAAACGTTGCAGAACCAGCACTCCTGGAAGAACGGATATTCCGGAGACATTGCTTTTTCACAGCCTTGGGGATGTTTCCAGAATGAAATTTTCACTCTGCAGCGGAGTGTGCGCTGATATGAAACTTCCTGGCAGATTAAAAGAGATACTGGCGGAAGTAGAGCTGTGAGGACGGGTCGTGAGTCGTGCTTGGATTGCTCAGTTGGTAGGGCACTTGACCGCGAAAAGCAAAGGTCCCGAGTTCGAGTCTCAGTCCGGCACACAGTTTTAATCTGCCAGGAAGTTTCATGTCAGCGCACACTCCGGTGCAGAGTGAAAATTTCATTCTCTCCAGAATGTTCTTCAAACTCGTCAGGAAAAACAGTAGCTCGTGACATAGCATACTGTCATCCATAAAAAATCCATCGTAGTTTGACAACTTGAAATTCAGGAATCGCTGCAAATGGTCTTCAATAAGCCGACCGTAACCGTCAATGATCGGTTCAGTTGGAGCACAGGACCTAGTCCATTCCATGTAAACACAGCGCACGCTAATTATCGGGATACCACCAGCTTGCACAGTACCTCGTCGACAAATTTGGTTTCATGGCTTCTTCAGATCAGCGCCACCCTCTAACACTTCCATCAGCTCTTACCAACTGAATTCGGAACTCGTCTGACCAGGCTACGATTTTCCAGTCGTCTAGGAGCCAACTGATATGGCCACTGGCCTAGGAGAGGCGATACAGGCGCTGTCATGCTGCTACCAAAGACACACGCATCGGTCGTCTGCTGCCATAGCACATGAACACCGAATTTCGACTCACATTTCTGACGGATACGTTCATCGTACGTCCCACAGTGGTACCTGCGGTTATTTCACGCAGTGTTGCTTGTCTCCCGGCACTTACAACTCTTCGCAAACGCCGCTGTTCTCGGTCATTAAGTAACTGCCATCAGCCACTGCCTCGTCCGTGGTGGGAGGTAACGCCTGACATTTGGTATTTTCGGTACACTCTTGACACGGTGGATACTGTGGATATCGGAATATTGATTTTCCTAACGATTTCCGAAATGGAATTTCCTATGCGTCTAGCACCAACTAGCATTGTGCGTTCAAAGCTTGTTAATTCCCGTCGGAACACGTTTCATATGAATCATCTGACTACAGATGTCAGCTCCGCCAATGTACTGCCCTTTTATAGCTTGTGTACGCAATTGTACCGCCATAGGTATATGTGGTTTCACTGTTCCATGACTTTAGTAACCTCTGTATACAGGGTGTTACGAAAAGGTACGGCCAAACTTTTCAGGAAACATTCCTCACACACAAAGAAAGAAAATATATTACGTGGACATGTGTCCGGAAACGCTTACTTTCCATGTTAGAGCTCATTTTATTACTTCTCTTCAAATCACAATAATCATGGAATGGAAACACGCAGCAACAGAATGTACCAGCGTAACTTCAAACACTTTGTTACAGGAAATGTTCAAAATGTCCTCTGTTAGCTAGGATACATGCATCCACCCTCCGTCGCATGGAATCCCTGATGCGTTAATGCAGCCCTGGAAAATGGCGTATTGTATCACAGCCGTCCACAATACGAGCGCGAAGAGTCTCTACATTTGGTAGCGGTGTTGCGTAGACAAGAACTTTCAAATGCCCCCACAAATAAAAGTCAAGAGGGTTGAGGTCAGGAGAGCGTGGAGGCCATGGAATTGGTCCGCCTCTACCAATCCATCGGTCACCGAATCTGTTGTTGAGAAGCGTACGAACACTTCGACTGAAATGTGCAGGAGCTCCATCGTGCATGAACCACATGTTGTGTCGTACTTGTAAAGGCACATGTTCTAGCAGCACAGGTAGAGTATCCCGTATGAAATCATGATAACGTGCTCCATTGAGCGGAGGTGGAAGAACATGGGGCCCAATCAAGACATCACCAACAATGCCTGCCCAAACGTTCACAGCAAATCTGTGTTGATGACGCGATTGCACAATTGCGTGCGGATTCTCGTCAGCCCACACACGTTGATTGTGAAAATTTACAATTTGAATCTATGAAGTACAGTACATACTGAAGAAACTAAATTGAGCTCTAACATGGAAATTAAGCGTTTCCGGACACATGTCCACATAACATCTTTTCTTTATTTGTGTGTGAGGAATGTTTCCTGAAAGTTTGGCCGTACCTTTTTGTAACACCCTGTATAGTGACTTACTCAGCAGTTGTGTGCCAGATTCTGGAGTACTTTTCGTCAATCTAGGATCCCTAAAATGTAGGTATAATGAAACAAAAATAGCAGACCCAAAGAACGAGCATCATGTTTCTTCGCTGGTTCGTTGAGCAAGATCGATTGCGTTACGGAGGTGTTCACCAAACTACAGTAGTAGAAGTTATACAGAGGCGATGTGTATCTCAGAAAAGTTTATTACTAAAATTCGTGGCGTGCTACGCGTAGCTTACGGTGATGAAAAGGAGAGAATCCTTGCAATTGAATGTGTTGGCCGCCAGTGGCCCGTGCAACATGCGCTCTGCATATAAATTCCCGTCTCCGTGTTCCCACTGATAGCAGTAAGCTGTTCATATTTGTACTGGGAACGCAGGACATGTGAGGCGCCCATTTGTTCTGCGTCTTATCAGTGCAGAATAGATTGTGTAATAGCCCACCCACCTGATGTCTTCTAAAGATATCCTTTCCCTGCCCAGGTCACGAATCCGTTGTTCGTGACATGAGGTTGTGATATTTGCTAGTAAGTTGGCTAAGGCTCACTTCACTGCTAAATGAGTATCCAAAGTTAACTGGGATGCCAATGGCTTTTTGTTTATTTATAACACACGGAGCAGCTATATTTTAATACCAAATCAAAATTTTTCTATTATTTCAAATGTTTTTTGATAAGGGCGTGGCATATATTCTTTTTTCTTTTTTTTTGTCATCAGTCTACTGACTGGTTTGATGCGGCCCGCCACGAATTCCTTTCCTGTGCTAACCTCTTCATCTCAGAGTAGCACTTGTAACCTACGTCCTCAATTATTTGCTTGACGTATTCCAATCTCTGTCGTCCTCTACAGTTTTTGCCCTCTATGGGTCCCTCTAGTACCATGGAAGTCATTCCCTCATGTCTTAGCAGATGTCCTATCATCCTGTCCCTTCTCCTTATCAGTGTTTTCCACATATTCCTTTCCTCTCCGATTCCGCGTAGAACCTCCTCATTCCTTACCTTAGCAGTCCACCTAATTTTCAACATTCGTCTATAGCACCAAATCTCAAATGCTTCGATTCTATTCTGTTCCGGTTTTTCCACAGTCCATGTTTCACTACCATACAATGCTGTACTCCAGACGTACATCCTCAGAAATTTCATCGTCAAATTAAGGTGGTATTTGATATTAGTAGACTTCTCTTGCCCAGAAATGCCGTTTTTGCCATAGCGAGTCTGCTTTTGATGTCCTCCTTGCGCCGTCCGTCATTGGTTATTTTACTGCCTAGGTAGCAGAATTCCTTAACTTCATTGACTTCGTGACCATCAATCCTGATGTTAAGTTTCTCGCTGTTCTCATTTCTACTACTTCTCATTACCTTCGTCTTTCTCCGTTTTACTCTCAAACCATACTGTGTACTCATTAGACTGTTCATTCCGTTCAGCAGATCATTTAATTCTTCTTCACTTTCACTCAGGATAGCAATGTCATCAGCGAATCGTATCATTGATACCCTTTCACCTTGTATTTTAATTCCACTCCTGAATCTTTTTTTTATTTCCGTCATTGCTTCCTCGATGTACAGATTGAAGAGTAGGGGCGAAAGGCTACAGCCTTGTCTTACACCCTTCTTAATACGAGCACTTCGTTCTTGATCGTCCATTCTTATTATTCCCTCTTGGTTGTTGTACATATTGTATATGACTCGTCTCTCCCTATAGCTTACCCCTACTTTTTTCAGAATCTCGAACAGCTTGCACCATTTTATATTGTCGAACGCTTTTTCCAGATCGACAAATCCTATGAAAGTGTCTTGATTTTTCTTCAGCCTTGCTTCCATTATTAGCCGTAACGTCAGAATTGCCTCTCTCGTCCCTTTACTTTTCCTAAAGCCTAACTGATCGTCACCTAGCGCATTATCAATTTTCATTTCCATTCTTCCGTATCTTATTCTTGTTAGCAGCTTCGATGCATGAGCTGTTAAGCTGATTGTGCGATAATTCTCGCACTTGTCAGCTCTTGCCGTCTTCGGAATTGTGTGGATGATGCTTTTCCGAAAGTCAGATGGTATGTCGCCAGACTCATATATTCTACACACCAACGGGAATAGTCGTTTTGTTGCAACTTCCCCCAATGATTTCAGAAATTCTGATGGAATGTTATCTATCCCTTCTGCCTTATTTGATCGTAAGTCCTCCAAAGCTCTTTTAAATACCGATTCTAATACTGGATCCCCTATCTCTTCTAAATCGACTCCCGTTTCTTCTTCTATCACATCAGACAAATCTTCACCCTCATAGAGGCTTTCAATGTATTCTTTCCACCTATGTGCTCTCTCCTCTGCATTTAACACTGGAATTCTTAATGTTACCACCATTGCTTTTAATGTCACCAAAGGTTGTTTTAACTTTCCTGTATGCTGAGTCTGTCCTTCCGACAATCATATCTTTTTCGATGTCTTCACATTTTTCCTGCAGCCATTTCGTCTTAGCTTCCCTGCACTTCCTATTTATTTCATTGCTCAGCGACATGTATTTCTGTATTCCTGATTTTCCCGGAACATATTTGTGCTTCCTCCTTTCATCAATCAACTCAAGTATTTCTTCTGTTACCCATGGTTTCTTCGCAGCTACCTTCTTTGTACCTATGTTTTCCTTCCCAACTTCTGTGAGGGCCCTTTTTAGAGATGTCCATTCCTCTTCAACTGTACTGCCTACTGCGCTATTCCTTATTGCTGTATCTATAGCGTTAGAGAACTTCAAACGTATCTCGTCATTCCTTAGTACTTCCGTATCCCACTTCTTTTCGTATTGATTCATCCTGACTAATGTCTTGAACTTCAGCCTACTCTTCATCACTACTATATTGTGATCTGAGTCTGTATCTGCTCCTGGGCACGCCTTACAATCCAGTATCTGATTTCGGAATCTCTGTCTGACCATGATGTAATCTAATTGAAAACTTCCCGTATCTCCCGGCCTTTTCCAAGTATACCTCCTCCTCTTGTGATTCTTGAACAGGGTATTCGCTATTACTAGCTGAAACTTGTTACACAACTCAATTAGTCTTTCTCCTCTTTCATTCCTTGTCCCAAGCCCATATTCTCCTGTAACTTTTTCTTCTACTCCTTCCCCTACAACTGCATTCCAGTCGCCCATGACTATTACATTTTCGTCCCCCTTTACATACTGCATTACCCTTTCAATATCCTCATACACTTTCTCTATCTGTTCATCTTCAGCTTGCGACGTCGGCATGTATACCTGAACTATCGTTGTCGGTGTTGGTCTGCTGTCGATTCTGATTAGAAGAACCCGGTCACTGAACTGTTCACAGTAACACACCCTCTGCCCTACCTTCCTATTCATAACGAATCCTACACCTGTTATACCATTTTCTGCTGCTGTTGATATTACCCGATACTCATCTGACCAGAAATCGTTGTCTTCCTTTCCACTTCACTTCACTGACCCCTACTATATCTAGATTGAGCCTTTGCATTTCCCTTTTGAGATTTTCTGGTTTCCCTACCACGTTCAAGCTTCTGACATTCCACGCCCCGACTCGTAGAACGTTATCCTTTCGTAGATTATTAAATCTTTTTCTCATGGTAATCTCCCCCTTGGCAGTCCCCTCCCGGAGATCCGAATGAGGGTCTATTCCGGAATCTTTTGCCAATGGAGAGATCATCATGACACTTCTTCAATTACAGGTCACATGTCCTGTGGCATATAGACGTCATAAATGAACAATGTAATAGGTTTTTGTTATTGCTCATCTGGACAGAGATTTTCTTATGTCCAGCTGGCTGGACTCTGGTACTCAAAGAGACTATCTTGATATGTAGCCATGAAAAGCAATGAGACAAATTTATGTTTTCGTAGAGAATACCACAAAAGTGTAACACAAGAAGAGCAGCTTCAATCATCAATATTTGTGAAATGTCATTTTCTGCTTTTGGTGCAAACAAGTCTGTATTTAAAGTAATGTCAAGATCTTCCTCATCTGAACATTCCCCTATGTCATCAAATTACTGCTCTCTTCTACTACTTTCTGCATTTCTCTTTCGATATCAGCTTCTGTGAGTAGTCCATTCATGCCTGCGTCATTTGGCCGAAAAAATTTTGTGAACTTCTAAAGCTAATTACCAATTAATATTTTCGAAAGAATTACTGTAATTTCCAAAGAACTGCTAATTTCATCCATCTCACAAAGTAATGAGAAGCACAAGCATTCTTTAAAGTACGTACTGTCCTCCGAGAAATTATCCAGTGATCAAAACTGAACAAAGCTGCGATCATCTATCTAACCGGCTGCCCTGCATGGTTTACTCTTGGAAATAAGTAAGAAAATGGTGTCAGGTTGCTACAGCGACTATAACATAATTTGTTGATCTATTTACAACGACGACGATAAATAATAACAAAAAACTGGGTATGACATTCGTACATACATTTGTTTCTGGAAGACACTGCAAAGAGATCGCCAGCAGTGACCGCCACGAAACTGTGAGCAGAACATCTCAGTGTGACCAACAGCCGGCCGGAGTAGCCGAGCGGTTCTAGGCGCTACAGTCTGGAACCGAGCGACCGCTACGGTCGCAGGTTCGAATCCTGCCTCGGGCATGGATGTGTGTGATGTCCTTAGGTTAGTTAGGCTTAAGTAGTTCTAAGTTCTAGGGGACTGACGACCTCAGAAGTTAGGTCCCATAGTGCTCAGAGCCACTTGAACCATTTTTGTAACCAACAGTACCAACCAGATGTCACCAAGAAAAAAAATTCTGGAGACAGCTAAACTGTCCATCGTACTGGACTCTTGGCTGCAGTGTAGAAGTGCACTTCAAGCAAACTAGGGAAGTAACGTACAGCCGGCTGGACAGGGAGACTGAAGAAGCATAAAACGATAAACTGCTAACAAAGAATTTCACAAACGTATGCCGACAAAGTCGCACGTCACGTAGTTCATGCATGTACATTGGTACATTAAATACATTTTAGAAATTACAGTCACCGATGAGTTTACATCATTCCTGTTTTTCTCACAAAATCGCGATTCCTTAGAGCGAACTGTATGAAACTCCCCTTGTCACGACTGGGGGCGGCAGCACGAATCACGTCACTCGATGCCCATTTTTGGTGGGACCTGATGACGTACGAAGTGCTTCGTCTTCGTAACGTTATCCTAATGTTAGAGAAAGTTGTTATTAAAATGAAATATGAAGTGTGTGGATGATATATTACTACAGGATAGCCAGGATGACTGTCAATTAAATTTGAGTAATATTTTAAAAAGAATATTAATAAATCAAAATTAGAGATTTGCACGCTAGCTCTAGGGTAATTCATACATCTCCTGTTGTGGCAGCCAGTCATATTATCCGACAAGTAAACTGGCGCAGTTTCTCACAGCTTCGGTGCCCAATATAGCATATGTTGTCTGCACTTCACATCTTACACCACATATCAGCTAATGCAGTCTCAACCAAATTATGAAGTTAAGTTTGGGTTGGAATATTACGTACGACAAAGTCGGAAACGGTACAGGCTGTGGATGTAGATGTAGACGTAGGCATACATATATTGTAGATGTAATTTAGAAGAGGCACTGATCAACGATGAAGGTTTCTCATATAAATTATTCGGGCAACGTGACCAGAATCTGAGGGTGCTCATATCCAGCAACGTTATGGACCCTTGCCAATTTTTTAAGCATGTTATAGTTGACTATGAAAAAAGTCCGTAAGAGTGAGTCGTTCTTGCCTCAGGCAGGAGAGAAATGTCGCAACCTGATGTAGCAATTAACTACTGTCTAGCGACACATATGTGCTAAAAGTAATTTCCACATTTACGTGCAAAGATAACTCCAGTATTGATGTTTGATTAACCTAACATACTTTCTTTCTCATAAAGTACACAATTCTGTTGATTATCAGTGCCAGCATACGTCTAAATGTTGTTGATAAATCAAGTTTGTTGACATTGTCAAACAGCCGATAAGCGATCAGTTGTAAATTTTCATTTATGTCAAAGCTAGAGATATATGACGATCTGCGTTACGAAATGATATAAATACTGATTGTGTCACTTACTAAGCTGTAAAGGTATAAAGCCTTTGTTTCATGACCATCCGCCAACTACGCTGACCACGAACGAAGATAGCTGTTTTCAGTTATGTCAGGTATGGATACTGTCATGATACTTCCTGGCAGATTAAAACTGTGTGCCGGATCGATACTCGAACTTTGCCTTTCGCGGACAAATGCTCCAGAATTTCATTCTGGAAACATTCCCCAGGCTGTGGCTAAGCCATGTCTCCGCAGTATCAGTTCTTTCAGGAGTGCTTGTACTGCAAGTTTCACAGGAGAGCTTCTGTGAAGTTTGGAAGGTAGGAGGCGAGACACAGGCAGAACTGAAGCTGTGAGGGCGGATCGTGAGTCGTGCTTGGGTAGCTCAGATGGTAGAGCACTTGCCCACGGAAAGCAAAGATCCCGATTTCGAGTCTCGGTCTATACCTTAAGTACGTGATTACTCTGCTATTCACAATAAGGTGCCTGGCAGAGGGTTCAACGAGCACTTAAATTATTCTGTCCGAGCCCTGATTTCTATTATTTTATCGTGATTATCATTTCTCCGTATGGGAGTGAAACACGGACGATAACTAGTTTGGACAAGAAAAGAATAGAAGCTTTCGAAATGTGGTGCTACAGAAGAATGCTGAAGATTAGATGCGTAGATCACATAACTAATGAGGAGGTATTGAATAGGATTGGGGAGAAGAGAAGTTTGTGGACAACTTGAGTAGAAGAAGGGATCGATTGGTAGGACATGTTCTGAGGCATCAAGGGATCACCAATTTAGTATTGGACGGCAGCGTGTAGGGTAAAACTCGTAGAGGGAAACCAAGAGATGAAAACACTAAACAGATTCAGAAGAACGTAGGTTGCAGTAGGTACTGGGAGATGAAGAAGCTTGCACAGGATAGAGTAGCATGGAGAGCTGCATCAAACCGGTCTCAGGACTGAAGACCACAACAACAACAACATCATTTCTCCCTATGTAAGTGGGTGCCAACACAATATTTTCGCAATCCGAGAACACAGTTTTAATCTGCCAAGAAATTTCACATCAGCGCCCACTCCGCTGCAGAGTGAAAATTTCACTACAACTACTGTCATCTTAAGAAAGATTTTAACGAAGTGTGAAGCCGTACTGGGGCCAAAACTAATCACGAATGTTTCATGATCTGAAGATGGTTAAATTGTTAGGCAAAACTAGTAACCCAAATAAGATTTCATGTGCGATCTTAATTTCATGGGTTTTCAGTCCCTAACATAAATAAAAATTATTGATAAATGTAAGAAAAATCGTTAAATTTTTTTAAAGTTTTAAAATATTTGGAATGTGGTAATCGACGCTGTGGTGTCTTAATTGGAGGAACAGCTTCTAGTCACTCCAATCTAAAATCTACGTCATTTTATAACAGTATTTATGACAACAAAAATTGTGTTCAAAGCATTTACTGAAAGAACAAAACGTCTAACATTTTCAGAAAGAAGCGAGGACGTAGTGTGTGTTATGGCAAAAATTAAGAGTGCTCAAAGATTTAAATGATTTCGGTATCCTTCTGTTACGCTGTCTTCCGACAAATATTTACTGATTTTATAGGCACACCGTCCGTTCAAAAAGTTTCGTGACTGATTTTATCCTCGGCGTATATGAAATGTCAGCACATTAACTACAGTGGCAACTTGAACTAGCAACTGTAAACAACATATGTGGTACTAGCATGTCAGTTGTGATCAGACATATTAAATAGTAGTATTGCGACAGTAGTGTGTCAAATACGGATGGCGGTTGTCGAGATACAACCGGTTTTCGGTTTCGCCGGTTCTTTTCGTCTCGGATTTAACCTGACTCTTAAAACCTCTCAAAAAAAAAAAAAATTGTTCAAATGGGTCTGAGCACTATGCGACTTAACTGCTGAGGTCATCAGTCGCCTAGAACTTAGAACTAATTAAACCTAACTAACCTAAGGACATCACACACATCCATGCCCGAGGCAGGATTCGAACCTGCGACTGTAGCGGTCGCTTGGTTCCAGACTGTAGCGCCCAGAACCGCACGGCCACTCCGGCCAGCCATCTCTCAAAATAACAGGTTTCTGAACTAACCGATTTTCTGGTTGTTATTGTACTTACTTCCAGTACTAAACGTGTTACAGATATAGCTGCGTTCTAGTAGTATATCACTGCCGATAAGTGGCTGAGGCAGCGGCGGAAATTGATCTTCTTGTCACCAGGGAAGACTGCGAAGATGAAGAGACTGGCGCGGCGACGGCGAGAGCGAAGGTTATAAGTTAATGAGTTACAAGTTAATGACTTTCCTGCATCGTTACTTTTGGATGGTACCAAATTTTCACCCACAAAGTTAAGGATTCAGTTATTATCTTGAGTTTGTAGCGTACTAAAAAAATTACAGCTGAGAGGGCGTGCTGAAAACTCTGAAACTACTTTTTTAAAATGAAGCGAATGTTATTAACAATTTACATCTTAATTCTTCGTGTCTAGATGTTTGCAGTCGTCTGCTGGTAGAGGGCTCCGAGTTATAGCATGTAACATGGCGGTGTGTAACGTAGCTATGTCAGTACATGAGAAACATCGTGCTGTATGGAGCTTTGATTTCGAAGAGTTCGTCTACACATGGCGCACCCTCTCTTTCAACATGAAAATGCCATGTCACACACGAGCGTGGCGGCAACCGCAACAAACCGACGCCCTGAGTTCACTGTCTCCATACGATTTTCATCTCATTCCAAAACTTAATAATCGACTTCGAGGACTTCACTTTCATTGTCATGAAAGGGTGCAAGCAGAGTGACGGTGTGTCTCCTTAAGCAAAGGAAAACTTTCTACAGTGACGGTATCAAAAAACTGGTCTCTCATTGATAGAAATGCGTTCGTAGCCACGGTGACTATGTTGAGAAACAAATATGTTAACACGAAGACCAAAGAAGTTGAATTTTCGTTATGTTCAAAAATTCCCGAGTTTTCCCCTAAAATATTCGGAGACATTACTTTTTAGCACGATGTATCAGTCAAATTTACTGCATTTTCCTAGGAACATTGTGCATGTTTTCTCTTTTTAATATGATATGACAAAAGTCATGGGTTACCGATAGGCACACATACAGATAGCAGTAGTATCATGTACACAATGTGTAGAAGGGCAGTCCATTGGCGGAGCTGTCGTTTGTACAAAGCCGATTTTTATGGTCGCGCGACGGGAATTAACAAGCTTTGAACACGGACTGGCAGTTGGAGCTTGATGCATTGGACAGCCCATTTTGGAAATCGTTAGGCAATTCAACATTCCGAGATCCAGAGACAAGAGTGTGCCGAGAATAGCATATTTCAGGCATAATCTCTTACCAAGGACTACGCAGTGGCCGACGACCTTCACTTAACGACCAATACCAGCTGTTTGGCGTAGAGTTGTCAGTGATAACAGACAAGCAACACTGCGTGAAATAGCAGCAAAAATCAGTGAGGGACATACGACGAACGTCTCTGTCAGGACAGTGTGGCGGAATTTGGCTTTAATGGGCTGTGGCAACAGACGACTGACGCGAGTGCTTTTGTCAACACTACAACACCACATGCAGGGCCACTGCTGGGCTTGTGAAAATATCGGTTCGACCCTAGACGACTGGAAAACCATGCTCTGGCCAGATGTGTCCTATTTTTAGTTAGTAAGGGCTGTGAATATGACACAGACTCCACGAAGGTCAACAGGGCATTGTGCAAGCTGGTGGTGGATCCATTACATGGAATGGACAGGATCCTCTGGTCCAAATGAAACAATCATTCACTGGAAATGCTTATTTTTGGGTCCTAGGAAATCATTTGCAGCCGTTTATAGATTTCATGCTCTCAAGCAATGTTGGGATTTTTATGAGTGATAATGCGCCATGTCACTCGGGGAAAATTGTTCAGAACTGGTTTGACTAACATTCTAGGCAGTTCGATCGTATAATCTGGCCACCGAGATCGCTCGACACTAGTTCCATCGAACATTTATGGGACATAGTCAAGAGGTCAGTTTGTACACAAAACCCTACACCGACAACACTTTCGCAATTATGGACGGCTATAGGGGCAGTATGGATCAACATTTTTGAGGGGACTTCCAAGAACTTGAGTCCATGCCACGTCGAGCTGCTGTAGTATGCCAGGGAAATGGAAGTTCAACACGACATTAGCAGATATCCTATGACTTTTGTCACTTGAGTGTACGATGCCGAAAGTTGATTGTGCCTCCTTCCGTCTTTACTGTGTTAAAGAAAATGGAGCGTTGTACGAACTGCACTTCGTAAAATACTTTCAAACTAGGGATGGTCTGTTCTTCAGTCAAGCTTAAGTCTGAGGACGGTAGCAAGAAAGTACCGTACAGACCAGGTGGGATCAAAAGGAAGGAAGGAAGATTAAGGTTTAACGTCCTGTCGTCATGGAGGTCTTTAGAGACACTGCGCAGGATCCGAATGTTCAAGGATACAGAAGTGAATCGGTCGTGCCCTTTCAAAGGAACCACCCGGACATTCATATGGTGCAGTTTCTGGGAATCGTGGAAAAGAATCACGGGAAACCTAAATTTGGGTGGCTGGACTTGGATTTCAACCGTCGCCTTCTCAAATGCGAGTGTAGGGTGATAACCACTGCACCACCTTGCTCAGTCAGGCGGGGCAAGTCTTGCACATTGCACGTTCGCTTGAACTGTCGGACAGGCCACACCACATGGCAGTCTATATGGGAGACTTGAACAGTACCAGACGCTTTAGCTTTCTTTTACGAAAATACTTCTTTAAACACATGTGGGAAATGGAAGTACAACAGTTGTACTGTTAAAACATTTATTTATAACAAAAAGTAGTAATTTTTCAAAATACTATGCTTTAGCACATCCAATAAACAAATAAAAATTGTTCAAAAATGACTAGGGTGAAAAACCATTGCCCTGTTTCAGACACTTAACAAAGTCATTAATAAAAACTATATTTATTCATTTTTTGCCCAACGAATGATATTTTTCATTAATTTATGAGTCAGTCGAATCAAACAAAAGGTAAAAATATAAATGTTTATGCACTGCAGTTGTCACACTTATAGTAAAGAAAATCTTCTTCGTCCGTGCAAGCCACATGAGCCCACCCCCTTGTATGGATGTGCAGCGAACCCAATCTTCATTTGTTGATTCCCTGCAAATAGTGCACTCTGTAGTATTTTCTTCTTAAGTGTCAATTTTAGAACATCCATTGCGCAGAAGCAAAGTTTTCGGTTTATTTTCACATTTCTTTGTTTCTTCTTTTGATTATTCTTCTGAATCTGTTTTTGCATCTTCTTATCTTTTCTTAAGGCTGGTTTTGCAAGCTCCTTTTAATTTCTTCTCTAGCTTATCTTTCTAGAGTCTGTTAGTCAATTTTTCACTTTTTTCACTTCTTGTCTTCCAACTGACATATTTCTATCTTGCTTTCTCTGACACTGGAGTAATTTTGTTCATGACTGTTTGGAATAAGGAAGTAATGCAGCTTCCACGTCCACCGAAGTACCCAGAAGTGCTTGGAGGAGAAGCAGGAGGATAATCTACTGTGGAAAGACTTGTTGACAAAACACACAGAAACGTGGCACCTGAGCCATTGGTTGAATTGTTGACACAGAAGAAGTTGCAATTATTCTCCTGGTTCTTTTGAAGAAGCATGTAGGACTACGCCACCAAAAACGGTCGGTCTTGAGACTATTCACGCTTTCCTCAGAGGAGTGAGTTGCAGTTAGGAAGTCTAAATCTGTAAAGATGTCTTTCTTTCGTGGGTGGAATCCAGAGCAGCAAAAACCAGAAGTTGCAAGGTCCATCCTGCAAACGGTGTTCAAAGCAGTCCCAACCAAACTAGCAACGTCCGTTTGAGTTACAGGTAGTGTCTGAAGTTTGTGCGTAGTATGAGCAGGAATGCTTACCATACGCACATTGTTGTTTCTTGCATACGAAATCACTTCAAGTTCCTTGTGTGAAATGTGGCCATCTAAAATTATATGAGCAGGATTTTCCTCTGTTGGGTTTGCTTGGGCCACAAACATTTGTGCTAAATCAAAACAAAACTTAAAAATTCCTTTTCATTCAGTGGTATCATTCTATTATATAGATCTACCAAATGCTCAGTTAAGTTTGATTCTAATTCTTCTGAAAAGGCCTCCCCGAAACGACCGCTCAGAGGCTTCGTTTCAACATCCACCACGTTTTAAAAGCTTTATTCTATTTGCCAAAGTGCTTTTTTGGGACAGAAAAATGAATCTGAGCCTGTCTTGTTCTCATTTTGTCATGTAGCACTTGCTCAGTAGCAATCTTGATGTTATCCTGTTGCCAAAGTCCCCTTTTTTATCATTACCCATGGCGTGGAATGATCTGGAAACGAAAAAAACTGTATTAGTGCTCTTCACAGTCGTACTAATACTATGGTTTCCAGTACTGAGCAAGTGATGTCTCTCCGGCAACGAGCAAATGAGGCGTAAGGAGCCAATAAGGTGAGGGCAACATATAAATTTATCATAATGAACCCGCCTTTTTAAACTAGCATTCAGTTAACTCTGTCTGTTAATAATGAAAGTGATGTTGCACAAAAAATAAGTGAACAAATTCTACTCAAGTAGTCTTGAATAATATAGGGTGGAACCTTACAACGAGAAGCCGCCACTAGAGCACAAACACATCTCCCAATCACTGCTCTGACAGCAATGGCGCAAAACTGTTGAGAACCGTATTGTGACTTTCAGTGACAAAGAGATTCTCGCACAAGAGAGCGTCTCCCTGCCATCTATCACAGTTTTTGAGAAAGACGCTCTGTCCGATACTGGGCAGTGTCTAAAGCTGCGCAAGTCCCTCCCAAGTTATTGTCACTGCAATGCTGCACCGATTCTTATGTCATGCGTTTGTTGTTACACTGATGAGCCAAAGAAATTGGTACACCGGCCTAGTATCGTGTAGGGCCCCTGCAAGCACTCAGAACCTTACAGAGCTGTCCATAAATCCGTCAGAGTACATGGAGGTGGAGATCTCTTCTGAACAACACGTTGCAAGGCTCCCAGACATGCTCAATAATATTCATGTCTGGGGAGATTGGGGGCCAGCGGAAGCGTTTACATTCAGAAGAGTGTTCCTGCAGCCACTGTGTAGCAGTTCTGGACTTGAAGGGTGTCGCATTGTCCTGCTGAAAGTTCCGAAGTCCGTCGAAATACACAATGGACCTGAATGGGTGCAGGTGATCGGACAGGATGCATACGTACGTATCACTTGTCAGAGTCGTATCTAGACGTATCAGGCGTCCCATAACACTCCAACTGCAGACGCCCCACACCATTACAGAGCCTCTAGTTTGGGCAATTCCTTGCTGATATGCAGGGTTCATGGATCATGAGGTTGTCTCCATACCCGTTCACGTGCATCCTCTCGATACAATTTGAAACGAGACTCGTCCGATCAAGCAACGTGCTTCCACTAATCAAAAGTCCAATGTCGGTGTTGACGGGCCCAGGCGAGGCAATAAGGTTTGTGTCGTGCAGTCATCAAACGCACACGAGTGGGCGTTCGGCTCCGAAAGCCCATGTCGATGATGCTTCGTTGAATGGTTCGCACGCTGACACTTGTTGATGGCCCAGCGTTGAAATCTGCAACAATTTGCGGAAAGGTTGCACTTCTGCCACGTTGAACGATCTCTTCAATCGTCGTTGGTTCCGTTCTTACAGGATCTTTTTCCACTCGCAGCGATGTCGGAGATATGACGTTTCACCGGGTTCCTGATATTCACGGTATACCCGTGAAATGGTCGTTCGGGAAAATCCCCACTTCATTGCTACCTCGGAGATGCTGTGTCCCATCGCTCGTGCGCTGACTATAACACCACGTTTCACCGGGTTCCTGATATTCACGGTATACCCGTGAAATGGTCGTACGGGAAAATCCCCACTTCATTGCTACCTCGGAGATGCTGTGCCCCATCGCTCGTGCGCTGACTATAACACCACGTTCAAACTCACTTAGCCGGCCTATGTGGCTGAGCGGTTCTAGGCGCTTCAGTCTGGAACCGCACGACCGCTACTGTCGCAGGTTCGAATCGTGCCTCGGGCATGGATGTGTGTGATGTCGTTACGTTACTTAAGTTTAAGTAGTTCTAAGTTCTAGGGGACTTATGACCTCAGATGTTGAGTCCCATAGTTCTCAGAGCCATTTGAACGATCAAAGTCACATAAATCGTGATAGCCGGCCTTTGTTGCAGCAGTAACAACCTTCCTCCGTTGCAGCAGTAACCGATCTAACAACTGCGGCGGACACTTTTTGTCTCATACAGGCGTTGCCGACCGCAGCGTCGTATTCTGGCTGTTTACATATCTCTGTATTTGAATACGCATGCCTATACCAGTGACTTTGGCGCCTCAGTGTAGTTTATAACGGTATCCGTTGTTATTGAAATAGTGCTGATAACTTTTCTCAGTTACAATAACAACCCTAAATTTCGAAAGAATCTCAATTCTAGGAACAAACATTAGTCGTTTTTAAAGAAGTGTTATTTAAAAACCAAACATTTTTCCATTGCGCTATGGCTAATAAATATGCCGATGTTTTACTCGGTTTTCAGCAAAAAATGAAAAAAACCTGTTACAACTGAGACCAAACATATGCGAAAAAATAGAGGTTATTCAGAACTAAAATACCAGTAACGGTTCTAAAGGATCTGTTCTCCTGATCCTAGGGTTAACGTTGTTGTGTCACAAAACACTACAAGCCGCCATTTCTATACCAAGTGTTCAAGACATTCTCCAGAATGTTTTGGAGAAGAGAAAGACGTGCGCAGAGTTTGTCCCGAGTACGCTGACGCCCGAACTATATAAAACTACGACGCTTGGACACCTGCCGCGGCAGCATTGAAATGAAGAAAGCAGGCAATTCTTTCCTGGGAAAAGTCGTCAGCTTGACGAGGCTCGGTGTTGTCGAAACGACAAATTGCATAAATTCACATGAAGGGTCGACACTGTGACAACATAACTGAAATTGTGGCCAATGATGCACGCGAATCGAAAACCTTCCGAAGAAGGATTCTTCTGACACTTTCACATGTTTGTATGAATGCGCTGTTGGTGTAGACTACCTGGAATACCTGAAACACTAAAACTACTATATTAATTTTTCTCTTTTTTTATTAGTCCACTCTCGAAACCTTTTGGACTGACAGTAGGAATCCTTTATGTAGCCGACATCCAGCATCGCTATACAAGTCGAAATTGCATGGGCCAATGTCCACTTGCGGAGCAGCTATCCTCATCGTTGCCAGTGAAGTTCGTCTGTCAGTTGCAGTCACTTAACAATAAATAGGCTGATTGTGAGAGGCACCGCTTGCGGTGTGCCAGCTTACACTCAAATATTTTTCTGTCTTTAGGGACAGATGTTAGTCCATACAAAACACTTTTTGGACATGGGTTCCTGCCATCAATTTGTTCCTGAGTACACCCTCCGCAAATCCTCCCACAAACGTTGTCAGCATTCGTTTTATTACACCCTATATACAATGCTCAAGTCCTTGCAGAAGAACCTACAGTGTAATACGAGTAACTGAGCATTAATATTTATATCTTTTGTGCAGTCAATACTTCCTTTCCTATGGGTGAGTTATCCCACACAGTAATGCCGTAATA
Organism: Schistocerca piceifrons; assembly: GCF_021461385.2. Classification (NCBI taxonomy): domain Eukaryota; kingdom Metazoa; phylum Arthropoda; class Insecta; order Orthoptera; family Acrididae; genus Schistocerca; species Schistocerca piceifrons. The sequence continues at coordinate 754,218,758 of NC_060140.1, forward strand.
CTCTAACGAGTGAAAATATACAAAACACACTAAGGTACTGATTTCTTTCTGAAATTACCAGATGTGCGAAGAACAAAATTTGCAGTTCTTGGCCGGCCGGAGTGCCCGTGCGGTTCTAGGCGCTGCAGTCTGGAACCGAGCGACCGCTACGGTCGCAGGTTCGAATCCTGCCTCGGGCATGGATGTGTGTGATGTCCTTAGGTTAGTTAGGTTTAATTAGTTCTAAGTTCTAGGCGACTGATGACCTCAGAAGTTAAGTCGCATAGTGCTCAGAGCCATTTGCAGTTCTTGGCGGTTGTAGGAAATGTATAATGTTTCTTCCAGGGCCTATTTTCATCGGTGGGTATATCAAAATTTGGTGTGATTCTCCTCTATACACCGAATTCTATTCATATTATAATGATTACCCGACACTGTAGGATGTATTGGAGGTGATCTCATAACCTAATCACACTTGTTCTTCTTATTAAAGAAGTTTATTCACCCCGATCGCTTAAAATTACTCAATGATTACTAGTTTCAGCGAGATTAAATCGGCATCTTTAGACCATTTCTATAGAAAAAAAAATTACGTAGCCAGTCCATGTAATTTACAAATCACGTCAACTGGACACAACACTAATGTAAAGAGTATGGAAAATTCTAATGTCAAACCAACATACAATGCATACAGATTCGAAGAAATCATACCTTATACTTGTGACATTCCATAGTACCGTCTATCGACATACAATACGATAATAGCTGTAAGAAGCATGCACCATAGTTCCAAATAACAAAAATATAAAATTCTTTACACTGGACGCACATAAAAATAGTTTTGCATCATCCGGTTCCCAGAACCCCTGAAGATAGACAAGTGTTGGTTAGGCCATCAGCGAGAGCGCACCGCTAGTTCCTGCTACTAATAAGGCGAGTACACCGTTCGCTTGTTACATATTTTTACGAGCTTCAAACAGGAGTGACTTATTTTCAGTTATCTGGGTAGTTACTAGTTTATTTTTGTAATTTCTTACGTGTTTTAGTGCTTACTAGGTTCAACCTTTATTTTAATAAAAGTGTAGTGTACAGTACTGCCGTTGCTATCGACCCTTCGTATCGTACAGGCTTTTGTTTGTTTGGTTAGAACAGCTTAGTGTCAGTTAGACCGTCAGTGAGAGAGCACTTCGATTTCCTGCTGCTAATAAGGCGAGTACACCATTCGTTTGTTGCATATTTTTACGAGCTTCAAACGTGAACAACTGCAGTAATGGATAGGAACTGTGATTGTTGTGTACAGATGCGAGCTGAGTTGGCAACCCTTCACTCACAGCTCCAGGCTGCTTTGACTTCCGTCACACTGCTTGAGACTGCTGCCAAGGGGCGCTTTGTGGGGGATCGAACGCGGGGATGCGAGGGATGTCGAGCACGTCCCACATGTCCTACAATCGGTCCACTGCTGTGGCCTCCCCGGGTACTGCCTGCACTGAGGTTGACCCCTCACCCGTGGTCGAGTGGGAGATCATTCCAAAGTATGGCAGACAGTGAAAAACTTTCTGAGGGGCCGATTGTAGGGCCTCCCCGGCTAGTTTGACTAACAGGTTTCGGGCGTTATCTGTGGTTGACGATGTCTCTCAGCCGGATAAAGTCGTCCACCCTGTTGCAGAGGAACCTTCTCGGCCCGCAAGGTCTGGACATTCACAGAGGGTGGGTTTGCTGGTAGTTGGGAGCTCCAACGTTTGGCGCGTAATGGGGCCCCTTAGGAACATGGCTGCCAAGGAGGGGAAGGAAGCCAGTGTGCACTCTTGTGCATACTAGGGGGAGTCATTCCAGATGTGGAAAGGGTGCTTCCGGATGCCATGAAGAGTACAGGGTGCAGCCAACTGCAGGTGGTGGCTCATGTCGGTACCAGTGACGTGTGTCGCTTTGGATCGGAGCAGATTCTATCTGGTTTCAGGCGGTTATCGGAAATGGTAAAGACTCCCAGTCTTGCTTCCGAGATTAAGGCGGAGCTCACCATCTGCATCATCGTCGATAGAAGCGACTGTGGTCTTTTGGTGCAGAGCCGAGTGGAGGGTCTGAATCAGAGACTCAGGCGGTAGGCTGCAGATTCCTTGACTTGCGCCATCAGGTGGTGGGTTTTCTGGTTCTGCTTAATAGGTCAGGAGTCCACTACACACAGGAGGTGGCTACACGGGTAGCGGACGCTGTGTGGAAGAGTCCGCGCGGTTTTTTGGGTCAGAGGGTCTCAGGGAATCACAGAATGGCCATCTGTCTAAAACGGGGCAGGTAAAACACAGTTAGATAGTTGTAGAAACGATTGGTATTGTAGTTGTAAATTGTCGTATGTAGTTGTAAATTGTAGTAGTTGTGTTGGGAAAGAACCAGAGCTCCAAGCCCTAATAGAAAGCACTGAAGCTCAAATAGTTTTAGGTACAGAGAGCTAGCTAAAGAAAGAAATAACTTCAGTCGAAATTTTTTCAAACGATCTAACAGTGTTCCGAAAGGATAGATTAAATACAGTTGATGGTGGAGTATTTATTGCTGTCACAGGTACTTCGCCTTGCAGCGAAATTGAAGTAGATAGTTCATGTGAAAGAGTATGGGTAGAGGCTATACCTGACAATCGGACTAAACTATTAATTGGATCGTTTTACCGACCCCCCCCCCCCCCCCCAACACTCAGAAGATATAGTTGCTGACCAGTTCAAAGAAAACTTGAGTCTCATTTCAAAGAAGTACCCCGTTCATACAATTATAGTCGGTGGTGACTTCAATCTACCCTCGATATGCTGGAAAAATTATAAGGTTAAAGCCGGTGGCAGGCATAAAACGTCATCCGAAATTGTACTGAATGCTTTCTCAGAAAATTATTTTGAACAATTAGTTCATGAGCCCACTCGAAGCGTAAATGGTTGCGAAAACATACTTGACCGTTAAGCAACAACTAATCTTGGACAAATAGTGAGTATTGTAACGAATACAGGAATTAGCGAAAACAGGGTAGTTGCTGCTAGGCTGAATACCGTAACACCTACAACCATCAAAAAGAAACGCAAAGTATATCTATTTAAAAAAGCTGGTAAAAATGTTCTTAACGCCTTTTTAAGAGACAGTCTTCACTCCTTCCGATCTGATCATGTAAGTGTAGAAAAGTTGTGGAATGTTTTCAAAGAGATAGTATCGACAACAATTAAGAGATATATACCACATAAATTAATAAGTGATGTTACTGATCCCCCATGGTACACAAAACGGGTCAGATCACTGTTGCAGAAGCAACGCGAAAAGCATGCCAAATTTAAAAGAACGCAAAATACCCAAGATTGGTAAAGTTTTACTGAAGTTCGAAATATGGCCCGTACTTCAATGCGAGGTGCTTTTAATAATTTCCACAACGCAATTCAGTCTCGAAATCTGGCAGAAAATCCAAAGAGATTCTGGTCATACATAAAGCACATCAGTAGCAAGACGCAATCAATACCTTCACTGCGCGATAACAACGGTGAAGTCACATGGCAGTGCCACTGAAGAAGAGTTATTAAACACGGTTTTCCGAAACTCCTTCACCAAAGAATGCGAAGTAAATATTCCTGAATTCCAATCAAGAACAACTGCCAAGATGAGAAACATAGAAGTAGATATCCTCGGTGTAACGAAGCAGCTGAACTCTTAATAAAGGCAAGACCTCCGGTCCAGATTTTGTGCCAGTCAGGTTCCTCTCAGAGTATGCTGATAAAATAGCTCCATGTTTAGCAGTTATATACAACCAATCGCTCACAGAAAGATCGTACGTAAGGAATGGAAAATTGCTCAAGTCACACCAATACCAAAAAAGGGAAGTAGGAGTAATCCGATGAATTAGAGGCCTGTATCGCTAACGTCGATTTGCAGTAGGGTTTTGTAACATTCTGCATTCGATCATTATGAAGTACCTCGAAGAAAACGATTTATTGACACATAGTCAGCACCGTTTCAGAAAATATCATTCTTCCGAAACGCAACTAGCTCTTTATATTCATGAAATAATAAGTGTTATCGACAGGGGATGTCAAATTGCTTCCATATTTTTAAATTTCCAGAAGGCTTTCGACACCGTTCCTCACAAGCGTCTTCTAACCAAACTGCGTGCCTACGGAGTATCGTCTCAGTTGTGCGACTGAATTCGTGATTTCCTGTCAGAAAGGTGACAGTTCGTAGTAGGAAACCGAAAGTTATCGAGTGAAACAGAAGTAATATCCGGCGTTCGCCAAGGAAGTGTTATAGGCCCTCTGTTATTCCTGATCTATATTAACGACACAGGAGACAATCTGAGTAGTTGTCTTAGATTGTTTGCAGATGATGCTGTCATTTACCGTCTTGTAAAGTCATCAGATGATCAAAACGACTTGCAAAATGACTTAGATAAGATATCTGTACGTTGTGAAATGTGGCAATTGACCCTGAATAAAGAAAAGTGTGAAGTTATTCACATGAGTACTAAAAGAAATCAGCTAAATTTCGATTACGCGGTAAGTCACTCAAATCTGAAGGCTTTAAGTTCAATTAAATCTTTGTTGTTGTTGTTGTGGTCTTCAGTCCTGAGACTGGTTTGATGCAGCTCTCCATGCTACTCTATCCTGTGCAAGCTTCTTCATCTCCCAGTACCTACTGCAACCTACATCCTTCTGAATCTGCTTAGTGTATTGATCTCTTGGTCTCCCTCTACGATTTTTACCCTCCACGCTGCCCTCCAATGCTAAATTTGTGATCCCTTGATGCCTCAAAATATGTCCTACCAACCGATCCCTTCTTCTAGTCAAGTTGTGCCACAAACTTCTCTTCTCCCCAATCCTATTCAATACCTCCTCATTAGTTACGTGATCTACCCACCTTATCTTCAGCATTCTTCTGTAGCACCACATTTCGAAAGCTTCTATTCTCTTCTTGTCCAAATTGGTTATCGTCCATGTTTCACTTCCATACATGGCTACACTCCATACAAATACCTTCAGAAACGACTTCCTGACACTTAAATCTATACTCGATGTTAACAAATTTCTCTTCTTCAGAAACGATTTCCTTTCCATTGCCAGTCTACATTTTATATCCTCTCTACTTCGACCATCATCAGTTATTTTACTCCCCAATTAGCAAAACTCCTTTACTACTTTAAGTGTCTCATTTCCTAATCTAATTCCCTCAGCATCACCCGATTTAATTTGACTACATTCCATTATCCTCGTTTTGCTTTTGTTGATGTTCATCTTATATCCTCCTTTCAAGACACTGTCCATTCCGTTCAACTGCTCTTCCAAGTCCTTTGCTGTCTCTGACAGAATTACAATGTCATCGGCGGACCTCAAAGTTTTTATTTCTTCTCCATGGATTTTAATACCTACTCCGAATTTTTCTTTTGTTTCCTTTACTGCTTGCTCAATATACAGATTGAATAACATCGGGGAGAGGCTACAACCCTATCTCACTCCTTTCCCAACCACTGCTTCCCTTTCATGCCCCTCGACTCGTATAACTGCCATCTGGTTTCTGTACAAATTGTAAATAGCCTTTCGCTCCCTGTATTTTACCCCTGCCACCTTCAGAATTTGAAAGAGAGTATTCCAGTTGACGTTGTCAAAAGCTTTCTCTAAGTCTACAAATGCTAGAAACATAGGTTTGCCTTTTCTTAATCTTTCTTCTAAGATAAGTCGTAAGGTTAGTATTGCCTCACGTGTTCCAACATTTCTACGGAATCCAAACTGATCTTCCCCGAGGTCCGCTTCTACCAGTTTTTCCATTCGTCTGTAAAGAATTCGTGTTAGTATTTTGCAGCTGTGACTTATTAAACTGATAGTTCGGTAATTTTCACATCTGTCAACACCTGCTTTCTTTGGGATTGGAATTATTATATTCTTCTTGAAGTCTGTGGGTATTTCGCCTGTCTCATACATCTTGCTCACCAGATGGTAGAGTTTTGCCAGGACTGGCTCTCCCAAGGCCATCAGTAGTTCTAATGGAATGTTGTCTACTCCCGGGGCCTTGTTTCGACTCAGGTCTTTCAGTGCTCTGTCAAACTCTTCACGCAGTATGTTATCTCCCATTTCATCTTCATCTACATCCTCTTCCATTTCCATAATATTGTCCTTAAGTACATCGCCCTTGTATAAACCCTCTATATACTCCTTCCACCTTTCTGCCTTCCCTTCTTTGCTTAGAACTGGGTTGCCATCTGAGCTCTTGATATTCATACAAGTGGTTCTCTTCTCTCCAAAGGTCTCTTTAATTTTCCTGTAGGCAGTATCTATCTTACCCCTAGTGAGACAAGCCTCTACATCCTTACATTTGTCCTCTAGCCATCCCTGCTTAGCCATTTTGCACTTCCTGTCGATCTCATTTTTGAGACGTTTGTATTCCTTTTTGCCTGCTTCATTTACTGCATTTTTATATTTTCTCCTTTCATCAATTAAATTCAATATTTCTTCTGTTACCCAAGGATTTATATTAGCCCTCGTCTTTTTACCTACTTGATCCTCTGCTACCTTCACTACTTCATCCATCAGAGCTACCCATCCTTCTTCTACTGTATTTCTTTCCCCCATTCCTGTCAATTGTTCCATTATGCTCTCCCTGAAACTCTGTACAACATCTGGTTCTTTCAGTTTATCCAGGTCCCATCTCCTTAAATTCCCGCCTTTTTGCAGTTTCTTCAGTTTTAATCTGCAGTTCATAACCAATAGATTGTGGTCAGAACCCACATCTGCCCCTGGAAATGTCTTACAATTTAAAACCTGGTTCCTAAATCTCTGTCTTACCATTATGTAATCTATCTGATACCTTTTAGTATCTCCAGGATTCTTCCAGATATACAACCTTCTTTCATGATTCTTGAACCATGTGTTAGCTATGATTAAGTTATGCTCTGTGCAAAATTCTACAAGGCGGCTTCCTCTTTCATTTCTTCCCCCCCTATCCATATTCACCTACTATGTTTCCTTCTCTCCCTTTTCCTACTGATGAATTCCAGTCACCCATGACTATTAAATTTTCGTCTCCCTTCACTACCTGACAAATTTCTTTTATCTCGTCATACATTTCATCAATTTCTTCATCATCTGCAGAGCTAGTTGGCATATAAACTTATACTACTGTAGTAGGCATGGGCTTTGTGTCCATCTTGGCCACAATAATGCGTTCACTATGCTGTTTGTAGTAGCTAACCCGCACTCCTATTTTTTTTATTCATTATTAAACCTACTCCTGCATTACCCCTATTTGATTTTGTATTTATAACCCTGTAATCACCTGACCAAAAGTCTTGTTCCTCCTGCCACCGAACTTCACTAATTCCCACTATATCTAACTTTAACCTATCCATTTCCCTTTTCAAATTTTCTAACCTACCTGCCCGATTAAGGGATCTGACATTCCACGCTCCGATCCGTAGAATGCCAGTTTTCTTTCTCCTGATAACGACGTCCTCCTGAGTAGTCCCCGCCCGGAGATCCGAATGGGGGACTATTTTACCTCCGGAATATTTTACCCAAGAGGACGCCATCATCATTTAATCATACAGTAAAGCTGCATGTCCTCAGGAAAAATTACGGCTGTAGTTTCCCCTTGCTTTCAGCCGTTCGCAGTACCAGCACAGCAAGGCCGTTTTGGTTAATGTTACAAGGCCAGATCAGTCAACCATCCAGACTGTTGCCCCTGCAACTACTGAAAAGGCTGCTGCCCCTCTTCAGGAACCACATGTTTGTCTGGCCTCTCAACTGATACCCCTCCGTTGCGGTTGCACCTACGGTACGGCCATCTTTAGGGATTACAATTAAATAACCTAAACTGGAAGATCACGTAGATAATATTGTGGATAGAGCAAACCAAAGACTGCGATTCATTAGCAGAACACTTAGAAGGTGCAACAGGTCTACTAAAGAGACTGCTTACACCACGCTTGTCCGCCTTATTCTGGAGCATTGCTGTGGGGTGTGGGATCCGCATCAGGTGGGACTGACGGGTGACGTCGAAAAAGTACAAAGAAGGGCAGCTCGTTTTGTATTATCCCGAAATAGGGAGATAGCGTCTAAGACATGAAACGTGAATGGAGTGGCAATAATTAAAGCAAAGGCGTTTTTCGTTGCGACGGGATCTTCTCATGAAATTTCAATCACCAGTTTTCTCTTCCGATTGCGAAACCATTCTGTTGGCACCCACCTACATACGGAGAAACGATCATCACGATAAAATAAGAGAAATCAGGGCCCGCACAGAAAAATTTAAGTGCTTGTTTTTCCCGGGCGCCCTTCGAGAGTTGAACGGTAGAGAGACAGTTTGAAGGTGGTTCATTGAACCCTCTGCCAGGCACTTTATTGTGAATAGCAAAGTAATCACGTAGATGTAGATTTGGATGGCTGTGGATATTGTATCAAAGACACAGTCCCTTTGACTGGTGAGAGATGTCACTAAACCCGCCCAAAGATGTAAACAATCGTGCGTGAGCAGCGGGTATTATACGGAGGTGTCCTACAGCCGATCAGTTTCAGTCATTCCATCAAGAAGGAGGTACAAGGCTCGTGTTATCTGTAGTTCAACCATGCCGACACGGTCAATACTGCGTGTGACGACACAAACTGTTAGTTTGTGCCAGGAATGGCTCCCAACAAGGGAAGTGTCCAGGTGTCTCGGAGTGAACCAAAGAGATGTTTTTCGGAAAGACAGAAACTGTCGATGACATGCCTCGCTCAGGCCGCCAAACTGCTACTACTGCAGTGGATGACCGCTACCTACGGATTATGGCCAGAAGGAACCCTGACAGCAAAGTAACCATGTTGAATAATGCTTTCCGGGCAGGACGTCGTGTGACGACACAAACTGTACCCAATATGCTGAATAATGCGCAACTTCACTCCCAACGTCCATGGCGAGGTCCATCTTTACAACCACGGTACAGATGGGCCGAACAACATGCCGAATGGGCGGCTCCAAATGGGAATCACGTTCTCTTCACCGATGAGTGTCGCATATGCCTTTAACCAGACAATCGTCGGAGGCGTGTTTGGAGGCAACCCGCCAGGCTGAACGCCTTAGACACACTGTCCAGCGAGTGCAGCAAGATGGAGGTTCCCTGATGTCTTGAGGTGGCCTTATGTGGGGTCGACGTACGCCGCCGTTGGTCATGGAAGGCGCCGTTGCGGTTGTAAGATACGTGAATGCCATCCTCCGACTGATAGTGCAACCATATCGACGGCATATTGGCGAGGCATTCGTCTTCATGACCGACAGTTTGCACCCCCATACTGCACATCTTGTGAATGACTTCGTTCAGGATAACAACATCGCCCGACTAGAGTGGCCAGCATGTTCTCCAGACATGAACCCTATCGAACATGCCTGGAATAGATCGAAAAGGGCTGTTTATGGAAGACGTGATTCACCAACCACTCTGAGGCATCTACGCCGAATCGTCATTGAGGAGTGGGACAATTTGGACCAATAATGCCTTGATGAACTCTTGGATAGTATGCCACGACGAATATAGGCGTGCACCAATGCAAGAGGACGTGCTACTGGGTATTAGAGATACCGGTGTGTACAGTAATCTGGACCACCACCCCCGAAGGTCTCACTGAATGGTGGTACGACATGCAATGTGTGGTTTTCGTGAGCAATAAAAAGGGCGGAAATGATGTTAATGTTGACTTCCATTCCACTTTTCTATACAGGTTCCGGAACTCTCGGAACCGATGTGATGCAAAACCTTATTTTGATGTGTGTATTTCGAAGACATAATCGTATGATGGAAGAGACTGCTGCCATCTGGTGGCGCCTCAAATACAGTGTATTCCGTTGATTACCTCACAATCCTATGAACGAGGACACAACAGCAAAATATTTTATACACGTCTTATGTATTTTATTTGTAACTATTGTCCACTGTTATCACAGCTGCTATCTGCTGAGCAGTGTTCTCCAGGTCTCCACAGACGTACCTGCTCCACGCCAGCGGTTCCTACTGTCATCAAGGACTCTAGACCTGATGATGATCTCTTAGAAGATCGGAGCCGGCCATATAAAAATAAAAATTAGAAACGTCAGTGTGATCACGACTGTGTGCATTAAATAAGTTGTAGTATTAACAGAGCGCTGTTTTTCATGGGAAAGTTTCCAAAAAAATTATACGGAGAGCTCCCTCAGAAGGCCGCAAGCTGTAGGCTATGCTGGAGGCAGCGCGCGGCCTCGGCAGTCGCAGCACGTCCCCGTCAGCAGCTGTCTGTCCCCCCATCATCTCGCGCCGGGCTTCCCCGCGGCTACTTGCTGCTACCTGCTGCCACCCGCGACCTTGGTCCGCCGTCCTTGTCATCGTACTCCCACATGCGTCCATCACATCTCACCTACGATTTAATCCCAAAAGAATTCTCACTTCGATGACACTTGAACTTTACCGTTGACGGGGAGTAGAAAAAGAAGTCCCTCGTTTTATCTTACAGTGTCATGTTGTAAATAAAAAAAGGAGACGAAAAGTTTCATAATGTCGTTTCGGTCATCTCACATTAATGCCTTTCCTCGAAACTACAGCACGCTCATTGAAATACCAGTAATTGTAAGGACATCTGATCAAAACAGAATTTACTAAGGCGTTGGAAGACAATGATAAATAGTCATATGATTCCTTTTGAGATTAGTGAGTCTCTTACTAGAACTCATAAAGCTGCTATTGCAAACCCTACGTTATTAATTCATCCTCTTCAGGATGTACCTCTCGCGGTTATGGTGGGCGAATCGTCCACTTGCAATGGAACTGTGTTAGAAAATCGTGTACTGGTAGCCATCATCTTTCTGGGCTATGATGTATCTTAACCGCAGGCTTGTTGGTCAATGTATGACTGTGAGCTCTACGCAACTAATATCTCAATGAAAAGCTATAGGCACATGCTTGAAGGTTGACATTTCATCCTTATCACACACCAGAAGCCATTTGCCTTCAGTGTGATGCCGGACAAGATATCAAAACGTCAGCTGCGCCATTTAGACTTCATAGCCTTTCTTATTACGAATATTCAACATGCTGATCGTGTGTAAAGTGGACCAGCAGATGTTTTACCTCGTGATAAAGTCATTGCAGAGAAACTTGACTTACAGAAATTTCCAACGCTAAGGAAGAAGATAAGATGAAGAATCTCCTGCACGCATTCTTAGTCTTCGAACTTCGACGTATTCAAGTGCTACGTTCGATTGCAGCACTGTAATGCAGCGTATCACCGTCACAAGCCCGACTGCTCGTTACGACAAATTCCTGCCAGCAAACTATGTCCTTTCTCCACAGACCCTTTTACCCATGACTTCTAGTGAAACAGCCATTCTTTGGCCAAATATCTAGAAAAATTGCGAGGTATCGCATCGCTAGTGCAATGTTTGCAGCGTAGGAAAATAACTTGGTATGTTAACAGTTCCGCCAGGCACGTTTAGCTCTCACTGAGTCAACGATCTGAACATGTCCTTTTAGACGTCGTTGTGCCTTTGCCGCCGCCAGAAGTATACCAAAACTGCCATGAGGGGATTGCATGCTGAGACGTTTCTCTACATGTCATTAGCGATCACAAAAATACCCTGTGTGTCACCTCGCTATAGCGCTTTCAGCCCTGCTTGCCATGAACCAAATTCGAACCCATGCCTTACAGCGATAATCGTTCAATGTTCAAATGTGTGTGAAATCTTATGGGACTTAACTGCTAAGATCATCAGTCCCTAAGTTTACACACTACTTAACCTAAATTATCCTAAGAACAAACACACACACCCATGCCCGAGGGAGGACTCGATCCTCCGCTGGGATCAGCCGCAGATAATCATCAAATGGAATGATTCCATAAGCAAAAGACCTCGATCACCAACCATGCACCAGTATTACTACATCCTCGAAATCAGCTTTCAAAGAAGATACCAACAATACAATGGCTGAATGATTATATGGATACAAACGGCAAGTGCCTAGCGAATTCTTCACTGACTCGTAAAGACATGTCATATTGGAATTAGACTTTGCATATAATCTATGCTCGAAGGTCCGCAAGTTCTAACCACCTGTTTCAAAAGGAGGTATTGTGTAGCAACAATGTTCTACGACTTATAGTCTAACAAACAGATTGTCTTCAAGAAAGACACCATTCCAAAATCTATCTAACCACAATGCGGTGGCTCATTCACAATACTGGAATGCCTTGACACACTTGTGAAAATCAGCCTGCCGTTGTGGCCGAGCGGTTCTAGGCGCTTCAGTCTGGAACCGCGCGACCGCTACGGTCGCAGGTTCGAATCCTGCCTCGGGCATGGATGTGTGTGATGTCCTTAGGTTAGTTAGGTTTAAGTAGTTCGAAGTTCTAGGGGACTGATGACCTCAGATGTTAAGTCCCATAGTGCTCAGAGCCATTTGAACCATTTTTGAAAATCATTGTCCTCTCGTTTGTTTACCAGTCTATTCCTCAAGACAACAACTAATCGAATATCTCTAAGTAAGTGCGATCACATTATATCGCCCAGTCCTTATCAAGTCTATGTAACGGCCTGCCCCCTGAATTACACTAGTAGTATAGCATAATTCATACGAGACCAACGAGACCAGTAAAAAGGAAGATAGGCAATCCACACGTTGGATGATGTGATAATGCTGTCACTGATCAGCAGTAGAGTATCACTGTGGGTTCCAGGTGAGATAACGATCTTATCTTAAGGGGAGTTTGAACGCCCTATCCCGACAATGTTAAATTCAGTGACTTGGCTTGCCTGTATTTCAGGAACCACTGTAGCCATTGACATAACTTTTGCAGGACTTTAAACTGTATGTTTTGAGCCTACTGAACTACAATAATTGCATTTCAGCCACTGCTTTCGGAAATACAATTTTTTTACCACACGATTAAAATTTTGTGTATTTTCTGTTCGTTAGCCTAAATAATATTAATTATACATAGCACTGTATTCTTCTTTTAGTTCAGTAGACTCAGGATATAGATGTTATTACTCCCTGATAATTTGAATAATCTACTCTAAGTTGTTTCTAGATTTAGGGGAAACTCCAAGAGTTTTCTTATTTTCTTCTTTCTGGATTCCCTAGTGACCAAATGTGCTGCATACTCTGCATTATCAACGCGAACCTTGTCCATCCGTTCAAGTTCCCTGATGCAGTTTGCTCCATCATTAATTCCCATATGGTGTAGCACTTTCACGCTACCAATGTCGCCATTACTAACAGCAATAACAGCATCACTGCCCTCCCCCCCCCCCCCCCCCACTTTAGTGTTTTCATTCCAACAAAAACATTTTTTGGTAAGCGAGACCATATATGATTATTGAACGACTCGGGATTTTGAGTCTGACCATGCAGACACTTCTTCAGTAATTCAGTATTTGCCAGGTCTCTGTAAATAGATTTTATAACATCCATGACAGCTGCTGGGATTGAATGTTTATGGCTGCATGAACTGTTCGAGTACTGGGCATTGCGGTAATTGCACCACGAATCAAGTCCTGGAGGGCAAGGGTGTTGTACTGGTTTTTCAACAGTTGACAGTCTGTGGGAGAAAGTAGCCCACTGCCTGCTTCATTTCTAACAAATCCTCAGTATTATTTCTAATGGCCATCCCATAGTACTGCTGTAGTTCATTAATCATTTTGTCTGTCAGCCTGCCTTTATGGTTTTACCATCACAAAGTTTCTTGTCTCTCAAACTTTGTTTCAACTTCCTCAGCCTGCGACCCATCCTCTTCTAGACATGACCAACACTATTAACCTTTATAACATAGCAATCCACAGCCTTCTATATAAAAAATTACTGATGTTATTACATCTTGAAGTAATGCACGTTAAAATTTTAACATTTTCTACTGGTGTAGATTGTATTTAAAAAATAAAGTAAAATACTTACCATGTGAGTTTATGAGTGATGTATATATCATTTTATTCGGAAAATTGCAATTTTTATAATGAGATAAAAATCCGAAAATGTGAAAAAAAATTTCCTGTTCTCACCCCCCTTAAGGTCACTGGTAAGGACTTCCAGTGTCAGGTTTCTCGCTTGAGGGACTTACTCACTACTCAGTTTTCTCCTCCTGGATGATCAGTGGTCATTGATGAAAGCCATCCTGGGTAACCCCATGCATCTTAGGCGGTTGTGCAGGTTATATTCAGGGTCATGCAGGATAACCCCTGCTCTACCCAGGCATCTAAGGCAAGAGAACTAATTATATTCAAGGTCATGATGTAACTCGATATGGTCATGTGATACAATATTGGTGGCAAACCCCTGAAGCGATGGGAGCACATTAAAATGGCGGGAAACCTCATGGACCATCAATATTTGAGCTACCCTTCACTTTTATCAACCTCTGTAACTAAGTGAACTGTTTAGGCCCGTTCATTCGACGTCTGTTCGTTATAAGTGAGAGGTCAGGTTTGTTATAAAAGAATACAAAACGCAATGTCCGGACTAACTGCAATTTTAAAATTTGAGGAAGGTGTGGATGTTATACATCTACATCTACATTGATACTCCGCAAGCCACCCAACGGTGTGTGGCGGAGGGCACTTTACGTGCCACTGTCATTACCTCCCTTTCCTGTTCCAGTCGCGTATGGTTCGCGGGAAGAACGACTGTCTGAAAGCCTCCGTGCGCGCTCTAATCTCTCTAATTTTACATTCGTGATCTCCTCGGGAGGTATAAGTAGGGGGAAGCAATATATTCGATACCTCATCCAGAAACGCACCCTCTCGAAACCTGGCGAGCAAGCTACACCGCGATGCAGAGCGCCTCTCTTGCAGAGTCTGCCACTTGAGTTTATTAAACATCTCCGTAACGCTATCACGGTTACCAAATAACCCTGTGACGAAACACGCCGCTCTTCTTTGGATCTTTTCTATCTCCTCCGTCAGACCGATCTGGTACGGATCCCACACTGATGAGCAATACTCAAGTATAGGTCGAACGAGTGTTTTGTAAGCCACCTCCTTTGTTGATGGACTACATTTTCTAAGCACTCTCCCAATGAATCTCAACCTGGTACCCGCCTTACCAACAATTAATTTTATATGATCATTCCACTTCAAATCGTTCCGCACGCATACTCCCAGATATTTTACAGAAGTAACTGCTACCAGTGTTTGTTCCGCTATCATATAATCATACAATAAAGGATCCTTCTTTCTATGTATTCGCAGTACATTACATTTGTCTATGTTAAGGGTCAGTTGCCACTGCCTGCACCAAGTGCCTATCCGCTGCAGATCTTCCTGCAGTTCGCTACAATTTTCTAATGCTGCAACTTCTCTGTATACTACAGCATCATCCGCGAAAAGCCGCATGGAACTTCCGACACTATCTACTAGGTCATTTACATATATTGTGAAAAGCAATGGTCCCATAATACTCCCCTGTGGCACGCCAGAGGTTACTTTAACGTCTGTAGACGTCTCTCCATTGATAACAACATGCTGTGTTCTGTTTGCTAAAAATTCTTCAATCCAGCCACACAGCTGGTCTGATATTCCGTAGGCTCTTACTTTGTTTATCAGGCGACAGTGCGGAACCGTATCGAACGCCTTCCGGAAGTCAAGAAAAATAGCATCCACCTGGGAGCCTGTATCTAATATTTTCTGGGTCTCATGAACAAATAAAGCGAGTTGGGTCTCACACGATCGCTGTTTTCGGAATCATTGTTGATTCCTACATAGTAGATCCTGGGTTTCCAGAAATTACATGATACGCGAGCAAAAAACATGTTCTAAAATTCTACAAGAGATCGACGTCAGAGATATAGGTCTATAGTTTTGCGCATCTGCTCGACGACCCTTCTTGAAGACTGGGACTACCTGTGCTCTTTTCCAATCATTTGGAACCCTCCGTTCCTCTAGAGACTTGCGGTACACGGCTGTTAGAAGGGGGGCAAGTTCTTTCGCGTACTCGGTGTAGAATCGAATTGGTATCCCATCAGGTCCAGTGGACTTTCCTCTATTGAGTGATTCCAGTTGCTTTTCTATTCCTTTGACACTTATTTAGATGTCAGCCATTTTTTCGTTTGTGCGAGGATTTAGAGAAGGAACTGCAGTGCGGTCTTCCCCTGTGAAACAGCTTTGGAAAAAGGTGTTTAGTATTTCAGCTTTACGCGTGTCATCCTCTGTTTCAATGCCATCATCATCCCGTAGTGTCTGGATATGCTGTTTCGAGCCACTTACTGATTTAACGTAAGACCAGAACTTCCTAGGATTTTCTGTCAAGTCGGTACATAGAATTTTACTTTCGAATTCAATGAACGCTTCACGCATAGCTCCTTACGCTAACTTCGACATCGTTTAGCTTCTGTTTGCCTGAGAGGTTTTGGCTGCGTTTAAACTTGGAGTGGAGCTCTCTTTGCTTTCGCAGTAGTTTCCTAACTTTGTTGCTGTACCACGGTGGGTTTTTCCCGTCCCTCACAGTTTTACTCGGCACGTACCTGTCTAAAACGCATTTTACGATTGTCTTGAACTTTTTCCATAAACACTCAACATTGTCAGTGTCGGAACAGAAATTTTCGGTTTGATCTGTTAGGTAGTCTGAAATCTGCCTTCTATTACTCTTGCTAAACAGATAAACCTTCCTCCCTTTTTTTATATTCCTATTAACTTCCATATTCAGGGATGCTGCAACGGCCTTATGATCACTGATTCCCTGTTCTGTACATACAGAGTCGAAAAGTTCGGGTCTGTTTGTTATCAGTAGGTCCTAGATGTTATCTCCACTAGTCGGTTCTCTGTTTAATTGCTCGAGGTAATTTTCGGATAGTGCACTCAGTATAATGTCACTCGATGCTCTGTCCTTACCACCCGTCCTAAACATCTGAGTGTCCCAGTCTATATCTGGTAAATTGAAATCTCCACCTAAGACTATAATATGCTGAGAAAATTTATGTGAAATGTATTCCAAATTTTCTCTCAGTTGTTCTGCCACTAATGCTGCTGAGTCGGGAGGTCGGTAAAAGGAGCCAATTATTAACCTAGCTCGGTTGTTGAGTGTAACCTCCACCCATAATAATTCACAGGAACTATCCACTTCTACTTCACTACAGGATAAACTACTACGAACAGCGACGAACACTCCACCACCGGTTGCATGCCATCTATCTTTTCTAAACACCGTCTGTACCTTTGTAAAAATTTCGACAGAATTTATCTCTGGCTTCAGCCAGCTTTCTGTACCTATAACGATTTCAGCTTCGGTGCTTTCTATCAGTGCTTGAAGTTCCGGTACTTTACCAACGCAGCTTCGACAGTTGACAATTACAATACCGATTGCTGCTTGGTCCCCGCATGTCCTGACTTTGACCCGCACCCGTTGAGGCTGTTGCCCTTTCTGTACTTGCCCAAGGCCATCTAACCTAAAAAACCGCCCAGCCCACGCCACACAACCCCTGCTACCCGTTTAGCCGCTTGTTGCGTGTAGTGGACTCCTGACCTATCCAGCGGAACCCGAAACCCCACCACCCTCTTGCGCAAGTCGAGGAATCTGCAGCCCACACGGTCGCAGAACCGTCTCAGCCTCTTATTCAGACCCTCCACTCGGCTCTGTACCAAAGGTCCGCAGTCAGTCCTGTCGACGATGCTGCAGATGGTGAGCTCTGCTTTCATCCCGCTAGCGATACTGGCAGTCTTCACCAAATCAGATAGCCGCCCGAAGCCAGAGAGGATTTCCTCCGATCCATAGCGACACACATCATTGGTGCCGACATGAGCGACCACCTGCAGATGGGTGCACCCTGTACCCTTCATGGCATCCGGAAGGACCCTTTCCACATCTGGAATGACTCCCCCCGGTATGCACACGGAGTGCACATTGGTTTTCTTCCCCTCTCTTGCTGCCATTTCCCTAAGGGGCCCCATTACGCGCCTTGAAACGACCTCCCACTCTACCACAGGTGAGGGATCAGCCTCAATGCGGGCAGTATCCCGGGCAACCACAGTCGTAGTCCGATCAGGGGATGCGTGGGACGAGCTGGCCGTCCCCGACAAACCCCCATCCGGACCCCCACAGT
Organism: Schistocerca piceifrons; assembly: GCF_021461385.2. Classification (NCBI taxonomy): domain Eukaryota; kingdom Metazoa; phylum Arthropoda; class Insecta; order Orthoptera; family Acrididae; genus Schistocerca; species Schistocerca piceifrons. The sequence continues at coordinate 754,236,769 of NC_060140.1, forward strand.
GACGCCCATTGGCAACAGCCTCAACCTGTGTGACCGAAGCCAACACTGCCTGAAGCTGGGAGCGAAGGGATGCCAACTCAGCCTGCATCCGAACACAGTAGGTGTCTGTCATTTAAGAAGGGATATTTTGAAATTCCAGCCATAATGGGTGAAATAGGGGATGAAAAACTTTTTTGTAAAATGTTGCTATTAAGGTAATTTTGAAGTTAGACCAACGAAAACTGGTATTTGGTTTTTCGGGAACAAATAAAGAAATACCTGTTAAAAAATTTTTGGAATTTAACCCTATGGGGACGAAATAGTCGGTGAAATCTTTTTCTGAAAATATATCTTTATTAAAGAACTACTGAAGCATATTTAAAGCTGTATCAACGAACACTGGTATTTGACTTCTCAGTTCCAAATAAAAAATACATGTTTCATTGTTGTTGAAAACTGAAATCCTAAAAGGGTGAGGTAAGGGATGAAATTTGTTATGAAAATATATTACTACGAAATCATTTTTATTGCTAAATATACGAAAATTTAAATTTGGCTTCTCAGTTAGGAATAAAAATAATGTGTTGCACTGTTTTTGGTAATTCAACACCTGTGGGGGTGAAATGGGGGATGAAAGATTTAATGAATATATTTCATTGTGGAAGCATTTTTGAAGCTACATCTATGAAAATTTGTGTTTGGCTTCTGTGTTAAAAATAAAACATACAAATGCTCTTTCTTTGGAAATTCAATCCCAAAGGGGTTGAAATAGGGTTATATTTGGAAACTGGTGTTTGGCTTCTTGTTTAGAGATGAAAAAAGATATATGTCTCACTGTTTTTGGAAATTCGATCCCAGAGGGTCAAATAGGGTCAGACTGATATACTGACTCATGGCTGCCCTGCCTGAACAGCTAAGGACAGCAACTTTGGGCTCCGTTCAAGAGGCAAATAAGTGATTGAAAGTTTTTTTGAAAATAAGTAAACAACTGTTAAAGGCTATTTAAAGCTACATCTATGACAACTGGTTTTTGAATTCCCAGGTAGAAATAAAAAAAATATGTGTTTCAGTGCTTCTGGAAATTCAACACCTAAGGAAGTGCAGCAGAGGATGAAAGTTTTTAAGAAAATATTTCGTTACATTAAAAAATTTTAAAACTAAATTCATGAAAATTGTATCTCACTTCTCGGTTAGGGTTAAACCGATATTTGGTAGGGGACGAAAAGTTGCAGGAAATATCTCCACAAGAAAGCAAAAGGCATCGCAAACAACTCTGGCTACCACACTCGCTTTTGGTCAGAAGTAAATTCGGAAAATAACATGCTCATATGGCTTTAATTAAAGTGAAAAACTTATAAGGTGCTACAATTTGTGAACAACATACGATTACATAAAAAAAATCTCTGCAAACCATACAGTCAAGGAGAGCAATGCAGTGGACGCTAAGCTAGTTAACAATAATTCTATAGTTGCAGGTATGGAATTAATAACAAAGATTTAGCAAATTAACTTATCGTTTATAATGAATAATTTCTTCTTTGAAATACAATATTTACATTATTTTATTGATTATTAACAATTTAATTTCTTATTAAAATGCTGGTTGTTATACATATAACAATCCTCTATTGTTTATTAAGATTTCTGCTATTTTGGAGTCTCTTTGTCATTCACACAGTGGTTCTTTTACAAAGCTTTTTTTCCTATATACAATAATTTTCTGTGTCATGGAGTATTTGTGCACTCACACACACACACACACACACACACACACACACACACACATAGGAATTTATACAAAGATTACAGTACATGAACACACACTGTGCCATCTGCCATTGCCGGTCGGAGTGACCTTGCGGTTCTAGGCGCTACAGTTTGGAACTGCGCGACCGCTACGGTCGCAGGTTCGCATCCTGCCTCGGGCATGTAGTTCTAAGTTCTAAGTTCTAGGGGACTGATTACCTCAGAAGTTAAGTCCCATAGTTCTCAGAGCCATTTGAACCATCTGCCATACATAATAGTCACACACATATACAAACAAACCTGACTAAGAAAAGAGGTTCATTCAACTTTTCCACAGATAGCTGCCATCTCCACAGTGACTAATTCTTCGTCAAAGATGGTGGAACGTTTGAAATTTGACCTATCGATGTAGTCTCTTGCACCATAACGCCAATCCCACTTGTAAACTAAATGAATTTCGGACAATTTCAACTCAAATCATAGAGGTCAAGAGCGAATGTGTCACACCACTATTTCAAAGTTTGCTGGAAATAATATGTGTTGAAGTTTCTCTCCAAAACCACAATATTTCGATTTTCTGATGATTTGTTTGAACGCTATAGACCTCTCTAAATGAGAGTACTTTTTTAAAATATCGTAACGAAAGAGAAAATTGAAAAATTGTTATAAAGAAATCAAAAGTGATGGAGATCCGAATTTATTTTCAATAAATACTTTGTTCTCAAAACTATGACTCAGTATGAATACGTACACACTTCTGAACTTCTTTTGATTTTTCTTTTTTTGGAACGACAAACTATGGAAATTTCTAACTTTTTCAAATTTCAAAATTATATTTTGAAAATATGAATTGAATAGTCACAGTACGTTAACTGTCTTGAGAAACGATGAAATGGAAGGATTGCTAACTCTCAGCTGTGGCATTAATGCATGAAATTCTTAAACTGTCAAAATATTTATACATAAAGATAAACGAATCTGAAATTTTTCGGTTTTTAGAAATATTTTTCTACAAAACTCCCATCCTACATGCTCCAAAAATGTCTTGGTATGTTAGTTGGTCACTTTACTTAGGGAATGTACAATCAGAGTGGGCAATACTTGTCTGTACAAAATAAGAGAAATTTTTTAGGATCACCTAACTCTACTATCAAGATCAAAAACTCATGGACACTTAAATATTTAAACTGATCGTTGTTTGTAAGTAAATTTCATGAAAAACTGGTGTTCCTGAATCAAAATAATTACTTTACAGCTTTATAAGTGAGTGGGAAAACAATTCATGATTTTGTTTGAAAGCATTCTATAACAAAATTGAGTTATATGGAATATTTATACCCATTTTTCCTTTATATGATATTGTTTACAAATTATTATTGCCTTCTGTCATGATTTTACTTCTTCATGACTTTCAATGAATTAAAATTGCCTACGATGTAACAATCAATACTGGACTGTTGAAAAAAAGTCCATTTGTTTATTTTCATCTGATTCTCATTGAACAAGTACAACCGAGCTGACTTTGCACTTGGGCAAGGATGATACAACAAGAGCAGTACTTGGAAAATGGGAATTGCACACTGATCTTTTGATGATGGCTATTTGAAAGCATTAGCAGGACCATGAGGTGTCATAAAGAAGATGATTATATCTTGCAGTTCGTGAGAGACAGTCTGCCCCAACTACCACTGATTGTCATACATATAAGAAATGAAGTGGCTCACTACAAAGTCTTCTAATGTGTACTGTGGTCTCTGCATTTCGCACCCAGTAACAGGCTGCATTTCGTGGTGAAAAATTCTTGCAATGCATGTGCCACTCTGGGATGCAATTCAGTTGTAACTAGATTGAATTCTATCAGAGGCTTCATAGCAGACCACGCTTCTCTCTTTTTTTTAAACAGAATTCCCTTAATGTGCTTCAGTTTAGAATTAAGAGTTTAATATTTCTTACTAATGTTGATATGGTGTGTACAAATGCAGTAGCACATCTTGTATCATCAACAGCTCCATGCTGGAGATTAAATCTCGTTGCAAGTGACAGACACGTCCTATCCTCACATGTACTTTATCCATGACCTGTTGCTAAAAATATCCATTTTTTGTCTTAATTCTTGCACTACAGCGTTGACCAAGCTCATAAAGCTTGAAGCGGTTTTTAAAATGAGATGCTGCGCCATCAGTCATATACACATGTTTAGGAAATGTATGGCCTCTAGATGCTATGTCATCAATTACCATGCTTACAGCTTAGCATGCATGTGCTCTGTCATGAATGAGATCATCTCTGACAATAGAAAAACAGTGTGATGTTCCAAGGAAATGAGCAACACATGTGAATATTGATATCTGTGATGAGTGCCAGTGGTATCTTTCAATTTCGTTCTACAAAGCAACAGACCAGTTCTCAGCAAAGCCGAAATGAAGAACTAATGTGTCATATTCTGGAATGAGGCTGATTTTACTTCTGTTATGCCCTGTTTCCGAATCCGTCGGATATGATGTTGAGCTATTCATTTCATGACCGAATGCCTAATCTCTGTAACAAACTTCTCTGCCTCTACCGTCTTCTTCACCAACTCTCCTCCCTCCCACAATGCATAGTTACGTCATTGTTAGTGTCCTGAAGGTGTAATACTCCAACGGTCATCAGTTCAACGAACATTTATCTTGCGGCCCACGACTTATATACAAAAGCATGACGTCCATCTCTGTGTACTTCTTTCCTACGGCACTGCCTACGTCGAAACAACCAAGTTTCATATTAGTGCAGCAATTACATGTGCATACTTCCTTCGCTGTCTAGCCGTTTTACCCATTTTGGTCTTAAGGAGTAGAATTTTGTGAGACCAATTTCTAAATTCGGGTTCTCCTTTTTCATTAGGAGATATGCTTCTATTATTGTTCTTGTCATGTATCTTTTTACCATTTCAACTTTTTCACCATTTTTACTAACAGAGATAACATCAGCCTTGTTAGGACTCTGCCAGCTGCAAACTTTGTCATCACTTAGGTAATATTCCAGAGCAACAGTAAGCACATCATCTTGCAATGGATGCTCGCAGCAAGAATTTGGGAATACCCAAACACCTTCCTCATTCTTTATTCTACGAGTTGTTGAAATAAAATAATGTGAGGAAGTGGGTATGTGTTTCCGTACCTGCTGCTTAGAGTAGCTACCTGGTATCATTGTCATTAACTGTACCTTCTGAGAACAGGTGGCTGCTGAAATATCAATATTTAGGTTTTGAAACCACGTCACATTTCGAGCACATATCACTGCCTACTGGTTCTGCACATAGTGTATCTCCACTATACACGCCAAAAAGTTTTGAAGATGTCGCTAGTGTAAAACGTATTTCAATTTCTTCCACTTTTCTTTTTACATACTGTTTTCTTCTTGTGCTTCTTACCTTCCCTGAACGTTTAATGAGGGATATAGTAGGGGCTACAGAAGAAATTCTAATATTCAACAACTTCACACCCAGGAATATAAACAGTTGCACTGTCTTCTTCAGTATCACATTCGGATAATGGTGATCGCTCAGGTGGGTTGTCACTAAATTTTTTCTTGTAGTGAGTGTAGCAATTCCTGCACAATGTATGTGATGCTAGTACCGTTACTTGAGTACCAAGATATTTCTGCAATACCTCTGACAGATTTGCAACAACTGTGAAGTGTTTTTCACTCTTCTTAAACATCACCTTCTTGTGTCTTTTTTCATAGTCTACACACCTTACTCTCTTACTACCGTATTTCCTCACAGACAATGCATCTAAGAAAAATTTCAAACCAAACAGAAACTCGATGCAGAATGATTTATGTGCAAGTTCTCAGTCATTTTTTATAAACGGAAGAGCGCTGGAAACAGTGTTGTCAACATGCGTACTTTATACTAGAAATTCAGTGAACCGAAATATGCAGAATGTTGAAAAATATTTAAAACTTTACACAGTAAAATGCCACCCACTGCGTTTGCACTGGCTACTAACATATTAATCAAACAATGTTTTGTGTAGTTCTCAAAAGATTTCGGAGGGGGATTTCGAGTAAGTAATTCGTAAAAACTCGTAAAAATGCAATTTCTTTTACATTTTTTTGGAATGAATATTTGCATAATACTTTCCAAACTAGAAACAATTTTAATTGGAAAAAATATCTTAAATTTCGTATTTTCGTCTTACCATTTTAAGTTAAAGAAAGTTCCTAAGTGTGTGGCTCTCAACTAAATTTCAACACCTGAGAGGGAGCTTTAACGTAACACATGCACCATGTCTCCAGTACTTTAAGTTTATTGGATGTATTTTTTTTTTTTTTCTCTTCTGTTTTAAGAGTTCTTGACCCAATGTATATTTTTGAAAAAGGCTGTACCATTCACAAAAATTAAGATAAAACGAAAATATTTTGTTCTTCACACTTATGATACAGAGGCCTAACATATATTTTTTTTCCAGAGAAATTCATGACCATGAGTGACCATGAGTTGACATGACCTGTATGATTTTAGATGAAATCACCCTTTCGCAATATTTTTTAACATTTTCCCTTTTATCTGAAAATCGAATTATTCATTAACTTATAAGGACCATTTACGAAGTCACACGTTTGAAGAGCCCTCTGTTCGGTATTTCATGCAGGTGGGTAGGATATGTCAGCTCTACCCTCCAGAATGTACCCCTCGCTGGCATACATGACCACATAATGGAGCTTTTCCTTCAGTCTGGCTATTTTCGTTTTGGACGTCCATTGGAAACCTCCAAGCGGTAGACATTGTTGCATTCCGTATCCACATGTATATCATTGTTCATGTATAATCTTGCATGTTCTCCTGAATCACGGATGACGAATTCCTGCCAGACATTCGCAGTATGCTCATACTCTGCAGTTACTGTTAGTTAATAGCAGAATGCGGGTGTGTCACGAAATGTGGTTTTATAAAGTCTCTCCATCAATCCAAGTGTTCATAAGAAGAGACCCCATTCTTCGTTACAAGCTGAAACTTCGCATCATTGGGATATGCGTCTCTGGTGATATACATGTCCACCTGACGCATTGGCTCAGTAATCTGGAGAACAGACGTGTGCGTGAAGTGAAGCAAATCCGGAATGAGAGCGATATTTTTGCCGGAATTCGCTTGGAAAAAGAAATGTACATTTCAACGGCATTAGGAATGAGACCAATCTTGTCATGCTTAAACAGATATTACCCAAATACTGCACGAGGAAGTGGGCATCATACCCGCTGAAATTGTGAAAGAAGATGGGTCCGAGACGTGGCACTTGGTACTTCAAGTTGTATGCGTTCTGTGCTGCGCCGTTTTACTTCCCTTGCTGCGAATCGGCCATGGAAACATTGTCGTGATAAATCTTATCAACTTCCCAAGAAAGTTTTTTTGAGTTCAGCGAGCAATCATCTCGCAGTATTATTCCCGACGTATCGTTCGAATTTGTTGCAAATGGAGTCGTAGGAGCAAACACAAGCCAGGTGATACGCTGCCGCACATGGCTGATGTCGTTCTGCGAAGGTAGTATGCAAGGCTGTGGGGTTGCGATTATAACTCATCGCTGGAGCTAGGAGGTACTCTACTTCGTCGTACACGATGAAGGTATGTCGATCATAGTTGCTAAGCATTCTTAAGCTTTAAGGACTGTTATCCTCGGTAGGCATTTACACACGTACCGGTTCCTGGTTCAAGCAGCAATGAAGTGCCTTTCGAGATACTCTCTCACGGTAAAACAGTTGAGACGTCTACGGGAAAATGTGTTGTACAGTGTTTTCTACTTTACTTGGAATAATAGTTCTGCCTCTTACCCTGGGAGAATAGCAACTAATCTACGCATTTACAGCGCTGATTTTTAAAAGTATAGCGGTCCAACCACTTTATCCTAAAATTCTTTGTTCTGCACAGTGTGCTCACGGTCATCTTCTTCTGGCCTGCTGTTATCAACATCCACGGTGTATTCGTTCATTGAATAATCAGGGTTCTGCCTCTCGAATTTTAGTGGATCCTGGGGAATAAGATGCCTTGAAAATTTTAGTGCTCACGGTAATCATATGTTTCGTCTTTACTTGTACGTAGAACGTTCAGTAAGCATGGCAACACATTTCACTTCAAAAAATGCGGATGTGACACGTCTTGGAATATTCCCGCTTCACCCTGCATAGCACCATGAAGTTTCGATAGGTGGCGGCGATATACACAGCCTTCAAAATTGCTCTGAAACGAAGGTGAGTTACGATTAGAGGGCTGTCGTTCAGCTCCATTTGGCGGAAAATCGGAGCATGTCATATATTCATAACCGCTTGCAGAATGTCTACGGAGACCTGGCAGTGAACAAAAGCACGACGAGTCATCGGGAGAGGCGTTTGTCATCATCAGAAGACAGTCGTGTAAACGCGTCCGATTTGCAGCGTGCCGGACGGCCAAACACAGCTGTGACTCCTACAGTGTTGGAGAACGTGCTGACACTCTGATGGGCGGGTCATAATCAAAGAGCTCACTGCACATCTGGACGTCTCTGCTGCTAGCGCTGGCACATTCGTACCCTGTGGTGCAACGATCAACTCTGAAGTGTATGAAGTGTATCGTGGTACACTCAGGAAGTCTAAGATACGACGTCAGCACGTTTGCCGCCACAAAAATGCAAACGCACTTCTCCTCCACTACAACGCAAGGCCTCTCACAAGTCTGCATACCCGAGAGAAGCTCAAAAACCTTCATTGGACTGTTTTTCCTCATCCACCCAACAGCCTTGATCTCGTACCTTACGATTTCCTTCCACTTGGCCCTATGAAAGATGCACTCCATGGGGAGTAGTACGTGGCTGTGCTGTTTTACTTATTTAACGCCCCTCGTACCCTGTGCTACACTCATGCTCATAAATTAAGGATAATGCTGATACATGTTGAAACAGCGCTCTGGTGGGCGGTTTGCGGGTTTAAATCACCTCGGTGTATGACCATACGGTGCATTTGTCCTGCGGCCGTCGCACGGTGGCGCTGGCAGCAGTCCACATACGCAGAAATGTGTTGGTGCATGTCTGAGTATGATGCAGCGAGTGAGTGTGCAGACGTTTTCAGACGTGCAAATGTTACTGTGTGTTGAAAATGGCTCAAAGAACACATATTGATGACACTTCGAGGGGTAGAATACTAGGGCGACTGGAGGCTGCCCTCCGTGTGCCACAAAGTGTGATCTCAAGACAGGACGTCCACAGCGTACAACACCACAAGAAGACCGATATCTCACCATCATTGCCTGCAGACGGCCACGGAGTGCTACAGGTAGCCTTGCTCGGGACCTTACCGCAGCAACTGGAACAGTTGTCTCCAGACACGCAGTCTCCAGACGACTGAACAGACGTGGTTTATTCACCTGTAGACCTGTAAGGTGCATTCCTCTGACCCCTGGTCACAGGAGAGCCCGTAAAGCCTGGTGTCAAGAACACAGTACATGGTCATTGGAACAGTGGTCCCAGGTTATGTTCACGGACTAGTCCAAGTATAGTCTGAACAATGATTCTCGCCCGGTTTTCATCTGGCGTGAACCAGGAACCAGATACCAACCCCTTAATGTCCTTGAAACGGACCTGTATGGAGGTCGTGGTTTTATGGTGTGGGGTGGGATTGTGATTGGTACACATACATCCCTGCATGCCTTTGACAGAGGAACTGCAACAGGTCAGGTGTATCGGGACGTTATTTTGCACCAGTACGTCCGCCTTTTCAGGGGTGCAGTGGGTCCCACCTTCCTCCTGATGGATCATAACGCACAGCCCCACCGAGCTGCCTTCGTGGAGGAGTACCTGGAAACAGAAGATATCAGGCGAATGGAGTGGCCTGCCTGTTCTCTAGACCTAAACCCCTTCGAGCACGTCTGGGATGCTCTCGGTCGACGTATCACTGCACGTCTTCAAAATCCTACAACACTTCAGGAGCTTCGACAGGCACTGATGCAAGAATGGGAGGCGATACCCCAGCAGCTGCTCGACCACCTGATCCAGAGTATGCCAACCCATTGAGCGGCCTGTGTACGTGTACATGGTGATCGTATCCCATATTGATTTCGGGGTACATGCACAGAAAACAGTGGCGTTTTGTAGCACATGACTTTCGGGACAGTTTTCTCAACTTACCACCAATGCCGTGGACTTACAGATCTGTGTCGTGTGTGTTCCCTATGTGCCTATGCTATTAGCACCAGTTTTGTGTAGTCCCACGTTGTGTGGCACCACACCCGCTGCAATTACCCTTCATTTATGAGCATGTGTGTAGTTTCAAGTAATTTCTGTTGCTAGCCAGAAGTGACTTTGCAAAGTAAGATTAGGACATTAACGCATGTCTGTTTAGCGGCAGTATCTTGAAGTAGAGGGATGAAACTGTCCCCCATCCCCATTAAGTGGACAGTAAACATGGGAGCGTATGTCAGGTTGGAGTACACGTCTCAGTGTCTTAGCCAACCTACTTTCATGCATTTCTAAAAATGACCGAGTATGATACTCCTGACAAAACCACTCTGCGATCGAATTGCCCAGCGATGTCACACTAGTTCTTTCCCAAATTAAACAATGCACTTCTCCTGACCAGCATCACTGCCCTCTTTTGAAGAGTGTGTGAGCTCACATTGTAGAGCAGTGTTTCATTTAATGCCAGGATATCGCGGGTCGTTGACGATTTCGGGGAGGGACCCTTCCAGAACACCTTGACAGGCACCGAGAAAAGTTGTAGGATCCGGGCAGGCCACATTACTACGATACTAAAATGTAAACTTTCACGGCCGGAAATATCATGTCCATTATAATTATCCGGGCTGTTATGCCGTGGTCGGTTGATGAATTCTGAGGTGATTCCCAACGTTTCGTCTCCGACTGCGGGAGACATCTTCAAGGGGGTCCGTAGCTTGACGGAAGGTCCAACACACACACTGGCTCGCTACAGTCAGTAGCGAGCCAGTGTGTGTGTTGGACCTTCCATCAAGCTACGGACCCCCTTGAAGATGTTTCCCGCAGTCGGAGACGAAACGTTGGGAATCACCTTAGAATTCATCAACCGACCACGGCATAACAGCCCGGATAATTATAATGGACATAACACATTATTACGGTCATGTGAGACCCTGTTCCCAAAAGCGTCAGCAGCCACAGAGACTTAATGCGGCTTCACGACTTGTTTGGTGTTCCGTGATAGAGGAGGCAGGAGTATTGCTGCTGTTTCGTCCAGAAAGATGTCCGAGAACCTTTTTTCGATTGTTTTCAGCCATAATGGATACTTTTGTGCACCTTGACTGTGTGGGATAATTATTTATTTCAAGTTTCTGCTACCAGTCACTATTTATTTCATGCTTAATCTAACATAATGCAACGCGTTTCGAACATGTTCTGTTCATCTTCAGGCGTTTATACATACATACATGCAAAAATAATCTAGTTTAAGACTGTTTATTTTTAAGTAACATTTCTCTATATGTATGTATGTATAAACGCCTGAAGATGAACAGAACATGTTCGAAACGCGTTGCATTATGTTAGATTAAGCATAAAATAAATAGTGACTGGTAGCAGAAACTTGAAATAAATAATATATCAATTGTTCTCTGCGGCAGTATCAGTTGTGGCAAATTTACTGCCATTGATACGTGTGCAATTGTTTTGGAGGAGAGTAATCGAGTGTCGGCGATCAGTACAGATTTTTCGCTATGATGAGGAGGGTTACTTCTACCAGTCGATGTCTCTGTCTCAAGGCCGTCCTGTATCGTTACCCATCAGCCAGTGATCTCCTGTCGCCATCGAATGGTTTTAATGTTTAATACTCTGCCATCACACATTATTATTATTTAAATAAGCAGTCACACTCTTGCCATGAACTGGATCTGGACGGTGTTAAAATGATTTTCCTCCATTAGTATGCGTTGTGAGTAACACTATACATACCAAATAAACCACATTTATCCTACTCCCTACCCTGGGGTTATCCGCGTCACAGCACGCGTGCGCGCGAGCACACACACACATACACACACACACACACACACACACACACACACACACACACACATACGCAAACGAACAAAGAAAATAGTGTAATTACGGCCACACTTAGAGAGTATGGCCGGAAGTGTTGCCATCTAGTATCTTTAGTCTCTGGTTTCGCTACTGGTATGGATACTCGACCAAACTGTATTTGAAAACGGGGCTCTAATATAAATTTTATTCATCTGTCTATAATATTAATTATTTAACGTGAATATCGATTACCTAATCGTACACATAAAAAATTCCACAGAACCATTTATAAACACTCCTCGCAGACTATTATTGGTAAAAAATTCATTCTTTATGATAGTTCTGTAAAACAAGCATAAGAGACTAATAATATCTCGATACAGCCATGCAGCTCCATCTCCAGATATCGTTTGCCAGGTCGTAGCCGGTTTCTGCACGATAACGGTTTCCCAATGCTACTGTACGCTCTGCAAGGCTCTTGTCAGCCATAACTGGCGTAGTAAAAAATCATCCTCACTACCTTCCTTTCGTGTTATTATTATTGCGAAAACGCTCCACAGTGTGACAGCTACCGACTCTGAGCGGCGACTGATGTTAACATCCGTGCCTTTTTTGCTAGTGGGCACCTACAAAAGGCGCGGTACTAAAATATATATGGCACTCCTTGACAGCTGTGACTGATGCGTGGGTAGTGTGCTGCAGAACCTGGTCGCAGCGCGTAGTGGGTCTCAAAGTGTCGGTAAATTCTTCTCTTTGAACAACAGATACCGTGACTCCATGATGTACCAGGGTTCACACCTGCACTGAGATACGCTCAGGTGAAATAAGTCATGGGATAGCGGTATGGACGTATGAAAATGGCGGTAGTAAGGTACACAAAGTATAAAAAGGCAGAGCATTGCCAGAGGTGTCGTTTGTACTCAGGTGTTTCTTTTGAAAAGGTCACATGTCATTAAGGCCGCTCGACGGTATTTAATAGGTTTTGAACTTGGAATGTCAGTTGAAGCTAGATACCTGGGACATTCCATTTCGGAAATCGTTGGAGAATTCAGTATTCCGAGATCCACAGTGTTATTACTGTGCCGCGACTACCATATTTCAGGCTTTACCTCTCACTACGGTCAATGCAGTGGCCTACGCCCTTCACTTAAAGATGGAGAGCAACGGCGCTTGCGTAGAGTTGTCAGTGCTAACGCGTAAGCAAAATTGCGTGAAATAACCGGAAAAATCAATGTGAGCCGTATCCGTTAGGACAGTGCGTCGAAAAGTGGGGTTAATGGGATATGGCAATTGCCTTTGCTAACAGCACGACATCATCTAGAGCACCTCTCCTGAGTTTGTGACCATGTCGGCTGGCCCCTACATGACTGAAAACCGTGACCTTGTCAGACGAGTCCAGATTTCAGTTTGTAAGACCTGATGGTAGGGTTCTACTGTGGCACAGCCCCCTCGAATCCACAGACCCAAGTTGTGAAGAAGGCACTGTGTAAGCTGGTGGTGGCTCCATAATGGTGCGGGGTGTGTTTTCATGGAATGGACTAGGTCCTCTAGTCCAACTGAATCTAGCATTGGTTGGAAATGGTTATGTTGGCCCACTTGGAGACCACTGGCAGCCACGTCCCCAAACAACAATGGAATTATTATGGATGACATGTCACCGGGCTACAATTGTTTGCGATTGGTTTCAAGAACACTCTGGACAATTCGAATGAATGATTTGGCCACAGAGATCGCCCTATATGAATCCCATTGAACATTCGAGGGGCGTAATCGAGAGATCAGTTTGTCCAGAAAATAATGCACCGGCAAGACTTTCGCGTTTATGAATGGTTATAGAAGCGCACAGCTCAGTACTTCTGCAGGGGCCATCCAACGACGTGTTGAATCCATGTCACGTCGATATGCTGCACTACGTCGAGCAAAATAAGATCTGACACGATATTTGGACGTATCCCACGACTTTTTTCACAGCGTATAACCCTTTATATAAGAATACCAGCGGATGTTGTTGTGGCACAGCGGTGCCTGCACAAAGCCATTAGCAGGTGCCACCGTGCCTAAAACCGGGTGACTAGAGATAAGAATATTCATTTCCTACTGGTTGACTTAAGCATAGGAATGTAGTTCTCGGCTATAAATAAGAGTTATTTCGGTGCGAGAACTCATTCCAGTCTGAGACTTGCTAGCAACAACACCAACGGCGCCGACATAATCAACAGGGCCGAAACGCCATATTGGAAATGACGATTCATCAGGGGCTAATAAGCGACCACGATTTGACTGCAGTTATCCTACAGACATGTATTTCAAATAATTTTTATTTTTCCCCGTGTTTGTGGGAGTGCTCGTTATAGCCGCATTCTGAAGATTAATTTCTTCTTCTTCTATTGCGGAAGTAATGGATGTGTGCATACTCGAAGATGCATATGCAACAGCTACTGTTTATTTTGACAAGAAGATGACGCGACTCTCACTCCAGACCGGTTCGTTGACGCTGTTTTCACTGTGCCTACAAACACTACCACAGCCCGCTCCTTCACCGTCACCGTTGTACAGGCTGATGGACGGAGTGGTGACACTAGCTCGTTTACCAACACAGCTACTCCCTGGACCACCTGAGAGTCACCATGGACCATCGTTTCTAGACGCAATCGATGATAGTATTGCGACGGGTCGGTGGGATATGGTATCACAGGACATCGCTGCAAATGTCGTAAGTTGCTTGTGGACTTGCTCGGACGCCACTAATTTAGAAAGTCAGTAGAATTACTAAAGACACCTTCATGTAACAGTTTTTTTTAATTGAGCATGATACTTACAATTTCTTTTCTTTCTTTGCCGATGAGATGCAGGTCGTATACAGACACGAGCTTGCAATGCCACTACTCCGCCACCCTCCCCGACTATTATGTGTTCGTCGTCCCAGCTCGGTTCGTCGACGATGTATTTGACCTGCCTGCAGATACCACCGCCGCCCGGTCTGTCATCAGCAAAGTGGTTCGGGCTGATGACACTTGTTGGCCAAGTGATGATCGAAGGGAATGCGTTCTTAGAAGCAAGTCTACGGATACCAGTGACTGTACGCTGGTCAGGGGGCCTGAAGTTGGCGTACTGTAACGCCGAACTGGTAGCAAATAAAATAAAACTGGAAATATAGCCGGCTGATGGTGTTTCTAATTTGATATTTTTGGCATGCATTAATGTTCAGGAACTGGATGAAAAGGATGTATATTGCTGTGCTTGGGCATTTCTGTCTACCAATACAAATTACTCCATGCATTCAGAGTGTACAAGTAAATAAGAAACATCTGATGTCCGCGAACATTAGATTTGCCGAGGCATCTCATTGCTCTTAACACTCCAAGACGCACCAGAACTCGAGAGAGATCCCTGATTACTCAGTCCACGTGTACACCGTGGATGTTGATGACAACAAGCCAGAAGTAGATAACCATGAGAACACTTTGCAGAACACAGAATTTAGGCATAAAGCAGTGGGACCACTTTATTTTTAAAATTAGTCGGTCAGAGTCCCAGACACGTAGATTTGTCGCTATTCTTCCAGCGCAAGGAGCAACGCTACGCACGAATCAACAACACAGTACAAGACATTTCTATCGTAGATGTCTCAACAGTTTCATCAAAAGAGAATATCTTGAAAGGCATCTCACTGACTGCTCGAATCCGGACCTGGTACGTGTAGAAATGCCTACCGAGGAAAAAAAGTTCTCAATGTTTAAGAGCGCGTACCACCAGGGGTGATGTCTCCTCGTCGTATACGTTGACTTCGAGTGCCTCCTAGCTCCTGTGGCATAGGTTATAACGTCTCCTTAGAAAAATTATAAATGACTGTGCTAATAAACCTCTTAAGTTATTTGATTTTCTAGCAGCTGAGCAAAACTGAACGTTCTCAAGACATTTCTCTCTTTACTTATTCTTATCATCATTAAACTGACACACAATGTTTTTTTTTTTTTAGCGCAATGCTATCTGACTTTCAATAATCCCTACAAAAGAATGGCCCTGCCAACAATAACCTATACCTTTCATGATCATTTACCCCACAAAAATCTTTGTTACTCGAACTACTGCAATACAGCGAGCGCCAATACTGCCAGCTAAATGAAAGATTCTAACTATTGAAGGCACTAACTACTGATAGGCATAGTTAGAAAATGAAAGATTTTAATAGAGAATAAACAATATATTTACCTTAATAGTAGCTGAAGATGAACAGAGAGAGAAAGGGTATGAGGAATTTGAAAGGGTAACGCAGTATGTAAAGGGGGACGAAAATCTAATAGTCATGGGCGACTGGAATGCAGTTGTAGGGGAAGGACTAGAAGAAAAGGTTACAGTAGAATATGGGCTTGGGACGAGGAATGAAAGAGGAGAAAGACTAATTGAGTTCTGTAACAAGATTCAGCTAGTAATAGCGAATACCCTGTTCAAGTATCACAAGAGGAGGAGGTATACTTGGAAAAGGCCGGGAGATACGGGAAGATTTCAATTAGATTACATCATGGTCAGACAGAGATTCCGAAATTAGATACTGGATTGTAAGGCGTACCCAGGAGCAGATACAGAATCAGATCACAATATAGTAGTGATGAAGAGTAGGCTGAAGTTCAAGACATTAGTCAGGAAGAATCAATACGAAAAGAAGTGGGATACGGAAGCTAACGCTATAGATACAGCAATAAGGAATAGCGCAGTAGGCAGTACAGTTGAAGAGGAATGGACATCTCTAAAAAGGGCCCTCACAGAAGTTGGGAAGGAAAACATAGGTACAAAGAAGGTAGCTGCGAAGAAACCATGGGTAACAGAAGAAATACTTCAATTGATTGATGAAAGGAGGAAGCACAAATATGTTCCGGGAAAATCAGGAATACAGAAATACAAGTCGCTGAGCAATGAAATAAATAGGAAGTGCAGGGAAGCTAAGACGAAATGGCTGCATATATATATATATATCAGTTCATGACATCCTGTCTTACAAATTTCGTTTTTCTGACGGACACACGTCCAGATCTTCCGCTCTCAAAACTCCGCCATCTCTCTCCCCACATCCACCCCTGCTGGCGGCTCACCTCCAACTGCCCAACGCCACGCACTGTTCACATCCAACTGCCCAACACTACAATAGAGAATATTCCAACAATCCCAACCAGCCACAGACTGCACACAGCACAGTCAGTGATTTTCACACAGAGCCCTACGTGGCGTTACCAGCATAAAAACCTAAACAGCCTACATACTAGGTGAAGTTGATCCCCCTGCCTGTCATAGTGACTTCATATAACGACAGTACCATAAGCAGCAGTATATCAGTTTTTTTTTCTCCTGTGACTCCAGTCGCTACAAATTCGAATCATATGTTGGGAATAAACCTATTATTAGATTTGCTCGCCGAGCTTGAAAAACTTGCCTAGGAAGTTGATACGAATTACCGCAACAACGTTCCCATGTCTGACTCACGGGAGAATGATGCCATAAACGAACAGGCAGCTGACTGTCATAGTTCTATGCTGCCGCTGGACTGAGGAGGCGAAACATCCTCCTCCTGTAACAGAGAAGTTCCGTGGCGCAGCTCACAACGCATGCAACTTGAAGTATCAACTGTCGCGGCACATGTCTGTCTTCTTTCGCAGTTTGTCCGGGTGTGATGCCCACTATCTCGTTCAGCACTTGGGTGATTTCTTTTTGCAGAATGGTAAGGCCAATGTCATACCTGATACCGTTCAAAAGTACTTATATTTTTTTCCAAGCGAATCGCGCCAAAAATATCTCTCTGATTCCTGCATTCACTTCACTTCATGTACATGTCTCTTCAGAAATTTGCTGTGAATGTTCGTCAGGAGGACATATATACCACTGGAACCGCACATCCAGATGATGCAGCTTGTAACGAAGAAGATCTGATTCGATGGAGAGACTCCACGAAACCACATTGCTCGACAGAACCACATTCTCCGATAAAATAACAAGCACAGCGATAAAAGATGCAGGGTATGAGCATGCGGTGAATGTCTGGCAGGAGTTCGACTGATTTCCGAGAATATGTAAGATTATGCATACACATTAATGTTCCCTTGCTCGTGATCGTTATCGTGAAATTCCAGAGTGTATGCCTGGATACATGCTCTATGTATTCTTCAAATGGCTCAAATGGCTCTGAGCACTATGGGACTTAACATCTATGGTCATCAGTCCCCTAGAACTTAGAACTACTTAAACCTAACTAACCTAAGGACAGCACACAACACCCAGTCATCGCGAGGCAGAGAAAATCCCTGACCCCGCCGGGAATCGAACCCGGGAACCCGGGCGCGGGAAGCGAGAACGCTACAGCAGGACCACGAAGTGCGGACATGTATTCTTCCTTCTGTTTGTCTGTGCCAGGGTTTTCGTGGGAGGCAACGTCAAAAGAACACTTTTCAGCATCGAACTGTTGATCGATATTGAAAAGCTGCTCATATCCGAACACGGGATTCATGGTGGACTTTGCCAGTGTGCTCACAGTTGCGGCACTATGGGTAACCCACAAATGAGTGAGAACGTGTGCAGATCATCAGCAGTATCAAGTTACATCCTCTACTTAGATGAAAACAACCTTTATGGGTACGCCATGCCACGAAGTCTACCGTTTGGAGTATTCCGATGAATGTTCAAAGTGATAATTGTTAGACTGAGGGAAGAACTCCATGATATGGCTGCTGACGCTGGTGAGGGATATGTTCTGGAGGTAGAGTTGGCATTTACATGATGCACACAGTGACTTCCGTCTGTGTCTGGCGAGCCTAGTCCCGCGAAATAATTTGATCACGAAGTTGTTGACAACGCTTGAGAATAGGCAGTGATATATTCTACACAACAGAAACCTCTATCAATCCCTTAGGTTGGGGATGGAGCTTGTTGGTATCACCCGCAGCGTCTTCTTCAAGAAGCTTAGCTGTTTGAAGGAGCATTTTGATTTAACATCGAACACGGTGCTCTCGAGACGTGTGGCTTTGAAAAGGATTTTTCACGTTAGTCAAAATTTGATATTCGGAAAAACAAGAGAAAATGTCATAGAACATAGTGAAATTCTGTTACTTTACCAGTGGGATGGGCATTATGGCGCAAGCGATTTCATCGCCAGGTAAAATTTTAAATGGGCCACCATCTTCAAAGGAGCTCTAGTCACTATCGAGACGGCCAAAGTTGCAGTGCAGTTCAAAAAACTTACCTATATCGGAATGCATGTTCAAGACCTCTCCAAACTCCATACGTACGAATTCCATTACCAGTTTCCAAAGCCAAATTTCGCCGGTCCCAAGTTACATTGTATGGATACAGCCGATTTCATCCATTAGCTGAAAGACTGCAATCTATATGAAGTAATTAGGTAAAGCCATGAAGAATCCGACACGCCTGGATAACAGGTCTACAAACCTTTTGGCATAACACCACAAAATAATAAGTTGCTGCCCTGATGAACGACAAAGCGAGAAGTTCCCAGATGCTGGAGCTTGTGATGCACAGATCGAAAATATGTGCATACTGCACAGGTGCATGTGCTATCCAGATGTGGACTAAGGATGTGCATCGTGTAGCCTCAAAGGCTCTTATGACTGATGATTACGAGAGGTGTCCGCTCGAGAGCGTTGGCGCCGCTCCACATATTGTGCGCCACGGATTCTTTCACTTCTGAGGCTATACATTCCTCTGCTGTCCGTCGTGGAGATCTGGAGCTCATCAGTCGATACCCGATCTTCAAGGACGAAGATTTGTTGTACATGAGGGAGAAAGCCGTCCTGTACATCCGACAGAACCCGCCCCCAGTGGACGCCTCACGTCAGCCAGGCAATCATCATAAGAAGAAGAAAAATAAAAAGCCGCCAGACGCATCTGGCCGTTAATTTGTTTGTTTCAGATTCACAGAGGCCCAACCAAAAAGAGAGGAAAAAAAACAACTTCAACCTGAGAAGAGCTGAGAAGGAACAGCTTAATTAAGCTTATACTTCTATATCTCGGGCGAAGGATAAGGCCCGTCAGTTGACAGTGACCAGTGACCAGTGAAATTCTTCTGCTGGTGGAACAATGGCTGTCGCGTCGTGCCGACAAACTGCTCAGCTGTAAATACGGGATCGGCACCTTCCCGCACTCACGCTATTCACTGAGAGATTGAGTGTATTTATTTATTTCCCAACGGCCTAGTAAAAGAGGGTGGAGGAGCCGACAGAGGTTCAGAGCACTCTCTAGTCCTTGGAGTTGGAAACAGCCCCTAAAAGGCAAAACAGTCAGCAATGCCCAACGGCATGAGAATGCAGAAGCCAATGGAAACCACTGCATTAAAGACACTTAACATGTATCCACAGGACATGTGGCCTGTAATTGAAAAAATGTCATGATGATGTCTCCACTGGCTAAAGATTCCGGACTAGTCCCTCATACGGATCTCTGGGACTGCCAAAGGGAAGGTGACATAAGAGGATTGGGTAATCAATGAAAGGGTAATACTCTCCTTATAAGTATATGGAATGTTAGAAGACCGAACGTGGTAGGGAAGCTAGAAAATCTGTAAAGCAAGTGGTTTCACTCTAGATATACTAGTGGTCAGTAAAGTGAAATAGAAGGAAGACAAGAATCTCTGCTCGGAGTATAGAGTGATATTAACAGCAGCAAAAATGGTATAGCTGGAGTAGGATTCCTTATGAATAGGAAAGTAGGGCTGAGAATGAGTTACTGTTAACTTTTCACTGATAGTCTTATTCTCATCACAATCGACAGCAAACCAACACCGAAACCAACAGTCCATGTACATATGCCAACGTCGCAAGCAGAAGATGAAGAGGAATGGAAATTATGTGATACTGAAAGCGTAATTTAGTATGTAAAGGAAGATGAAATTATAATAGTCGTGGCATGTACCATTGGAATGGGGTTGTAGGGGAAGGGGTACAAGAAAGGGTTACGGGAGAACTTGTCAGTAGGAATGAAAGAGGAGAAAGACTAATTCAGTTCTGCAATGAATTGCTGCTAGAAATAGCGAGAACTCTGACCAAGAAACACAAGAGAAAGAAGTATACTTGTAAATGCCGGGAGGTACAGAAAGATTTCAAAAGGGGCAGGCAGAGATTCCGAAATCAGATATTAGATTTTAACGCATGCCCAGGATCAGATACAGACTCCGATCACAATTTAATAATGATGAAAAGTAGCCTGAAGTTTAGTAGTCTAGTCAGGAAGAATCAATGCGCAAAGTAGTGGGACAGGAAGTGCTAACGAATCAATAGAAACGCTTGAAGTTCTCAGAAACTACAGATACGGCAATAATGAATAGCTCAGTAGGAAGTTCGGTTCAAGAGGAATCGACATCCCTTAAAAGAGCATTCAGAGAAGCTTTAAAGCAAAACGTATGTACAAGAAAGGTAACTAAAAAGTAACCATGGTTAACAGAAAAATATTTCTGTTGATCGACGAAAGGAGGAAGAACAAATTTGTTAAGTGAAATTCAGGAAAACAAATGCAAGTTACTTAGAAATTAAATAAATACGAATTGCGGGGGAGCTAAGCATAAACGGCTGCACGAAAAATGTGATGAAATCGAAATGATTGTCGGAATGTCTGATTTAGCAAACAGAAAAATCAAAACAACCTTTGATGAAAAAAAAAAAATGGCTCTGAGCACTATGGGACTTACCTTCTGATGTCATCATTCCCCTAGAACTTAGAACTACCTAAACCTAACCAACCTAAGGACATCACACACATCCATGCCCGAGGCCGGATTCGAACCTGCGACCGTAGCGGTGGCGCGGTTCCAGACTGTAGCGCCTAGAACCGCTCAGCCACACCGGCCGGCTAGGATCCAGTATTAGAAACAGAATTGAAGAGAACTTTGGGTTACTTAACCATTACAGTACCAATGTATTTTTCATAACCCATAATACCAAGGGGGAGAAGATGAGTACTTCGTGTCCACCACAAAAAATTTTATAACTCTAGTTTCTTTAATTTTTTGACCTTTATTAAGAAAAATATTGTATAAAGAGCTGCTGATGTGTAATAAAGATCTAGAAACTATAAATTTCTTTTAGCACTCGTATTTTTCACTTTCCTCAACATTTCAGTTTACTTAGTATTATTTTCTTAGCAGTATTTCTTTACTTTGGTATTAAAAGTCATTACAGAGTTATTGAAGCACACTTCATTATAATTCAAAAATATTACAGATATTTTAGGTTGAATACAGCAGTTTACATTACATTGTTTCTGCAATTACTTATTCATCACATTCCTCAGATTGTCTTCACACTTGGAACATATAACAGACTTTTAGCTCTGTATCTCTAACAGTTGTTGCAATATTCACTTTATTTACTTCTCAGATTTTGACTGGCTTTCACGACAACACAAATGTCATCTTCAGTTTCTTTTGCAGGGAACTTCTATTTGACATTCCGTCCGAGAATACCTCCTATGGCTGAAACTACACACTTCTGGAGTCCTCTAGTATTTGTAGTCCTTCCTTCAATGTATGGTTTCGTGAGCTACAATGCTGATCATTAAAGAAAAAGCCGTCGCTTGTTAGATTTTGCCTTATTCCACTCTGGGAAGTTGAGCAAAAACAATGTATAACGCTTTAACGCTGCTATGTCCACAAGAGTATAGAAAATTGTTGGCGGCCACCTGCTTGCAGCCCTCTTAGTTGAAAATTTCCTCACCATTTGATTGATAGTGTCAACGCCGCCTCTCGTCTCATTATAATACAAATGTATGACTGTTTACTTCTTAGAGTCAGTAGGTGAATCAACTGCACCGTCTTAATGTTGAGTCGACAGCAACAAACGGTTTCTTTGTTGTTTTTCATGGGGAATGTAAGAAACAATTGTGACTGGGTTATTTCCAGTACTATAATCACTGAAAGCAAATTTACCGGAATATAATTCTCTTCTCTTTCAGTTCTTGTGATGTACGCTTCCTTTTAGCTTGAAATGGTCCCACGACAGTTAGCTTGCGATTCCTCCGCAAATTATCGGCCAAATCAACTGAACTGTAATATCTGTCTGTGGTGACATTGCTCCCATAATTATGTATAGCAACAACCAGGCGTTTCACTATAGCTGCAGCTGAATCTGATTGTTGTGAAGTATCATTTTTCTTCCCTGCAGACGCCTCCATGGTCAGAACACACCTGGTTTTAGAACCTGTCAGCATTCGTATAAGAATATCATACTTTCTAGGTTTCTCCTTCATGAAGACTTTGAAGGGACATCTGCCATGGAACAGTGACAACATTTCATCAGTAACAGTGTGCATCCCAGAAAAATAATATCTTCGCAGTAACTCACTCATTTCGTTAAGTACTTCTCGTATTGCAGCAGACTAGTCTTGTTCCCTGTGGTTATTTCGCGTCTCTCTGTCCTCATACCTTACTATTTAAGTACGCTGACGGAATCTAGTTCTACTTACGAAGGTGGTCCCATAAGTACCCGACCCAACAAAGAAAACACAAATATTTTGGAACAAAATGTATTTGTTTTTCAGCTACATACGCTTTTCCTAGCCAAGTTCAATAAGTTCGATAATCTTTTTATAATGAGAAGCGTCCAATTCCTCAAAATAGCCATTAATTGTCGACAACATGTCTTCATTTGTTGAAAATCTTCGACCGCCAAGTCATTTTTTCAAGTTTGGGAACAGAAAATAATCCGAGGGGGATAAATCTGGTGAATAGGGTGCATGAGGTAGCAATTCAAACTTTAATTTATTAATTCTGGCCATTGCGGTAACGGACTTGTTAGCTGGTGCATTGTCCTGAAGAAACAACACATTCCTGTTGGCCAAATGCGGCTATTTATGCTTGATTTCTTCGCCCAAACGTTGCAATAAGTTCGCATAATACTCGCCGTTGATAGTTTTTCCTTGTCCAAGATAGTCAATGAAAATTGTCCCACGCACATCCCGAGAAACCGAAGCCACGACCTTGCCTGCAGGTGGAACGGTCTTCGCCTTCCTTGGAGTGGGTTCTCCAATTTGTGTCCATTGTTTTGATTGTTCTTTTTTCTCGGGAGTGAAATGGTGGACCCATGTTTCATCCATGGTTATGAAACGGCACAAAGATATCAACTTTGTTGCTGCGAAACTCCGCTAAACACTCATTTGAAACATCTTCAAGACACAGTTTTTGCTCGAATGTGAGCAAACGCGACACAAACCTTGCACACAGTTTCCTCATGTCCAAATTTTCTGATAATATATGATGTACCGCACTTTTTGCAATGCCCACTTTGTCTGCTAGCTCGGGCACGTTCGGTCGACGATCATCCAGTACCGTTTTGTGGATTTTCGTCACCAGTTATGGAGTCGTCACCTCATTTGGTCAACCACTGCGACGCTCGTCTTAGCAGATCGTGCGGCCTCGTTTAAACTCAGCTCTCCAATATTTTACTGTACGCAACGAGGGAGCAGACTCTCCCAAAGTGGTATCCAGCTCAGCTTTCATATTTGTTGCGCTGCGGCCTTTCAGAAAAAAAAATTGTATCACATAACAATAAACAGTTTTCTCCATTTTCACAAGTTCACTCAGAACGTTCACTGTTGTTGGCTGCCAAACAAGCAGACGTGAAACGTATGCTTCATAGATCGTATACTTTCTAATATTTTTCAACAACGACTGCCATCTCTCGGTCAGGCTGGGTATTTACGGGACCATCCTCGTATAGTAGCAATATGAACAAACCTTCCTCAAGTGCTGGACCATAAATCGGGAGTAGGTGGCTTACAATGGCACTCCTTCCCCGTAATAATAAATAACCCTATACATGCCATGAATTCAAGTCTTTCAGTTTCCGGTGAATTCTGCCTCAATGCTTTTTAATTGATGTGCTTTATTATGATGCAACAATATCTGGAGAAAAAACCTTTCCAAATGATTCTCTTATTGTTCCTGCTTTACCTTCGTTTCTTATCCCTTCTCGCTCTTGCACTAAGATTTGTACTACGCGTCTTGTGATATGAGGAGGTTTTGCCATAAAAAATTTCCAGTGGTTGTAAAATACCTCTCACTGACCTCACCAGCTGCGTCATCATCCACTGCGGGTGCCCGGAGTTCGTCTCTAGAGCCCGTCTGCACACCATCGCTGTCCACAACCTCGCGCTCCACACATTCTGCTTTGTTTTTCTCACCATTTCATCACTGTCCTAAAATTCAATTTCAGAACCTATAGATTCTTCTAAAAGGTCTAATATTTCTCTCTCAGTCAGAAAATGACGGTACATTTTCAATCACAGTTGTCTCTGACACTGGACAAAACGGCACTGAATAGGGAGGACCGAGAAACAAACAGAAACCAAGGATAAATGAGCCATTGTTAAGATCATTGCTGCTACCCACACAGAGAAATTCAATACCCAGAGAGCTAAACTGCCTGAATGTTATAATTTAGGGAATAAGACATTCGGTGTCAAGTCACATATACTGCTAAGGACGTAGACTTTATGACTACCGCCGTTAGACTTAAAGTAACGGGTAAAGTTTAACTGAAATACTTGATGTACCCATAAAATAACAAAAAATGATAAGTATTTTTTGAGTATTTTAAAATGCGAAATACCAATCTAAATTACAATATTTACAAAAGGTCGGTACAAAGTACTCCCCCACCCCCACCTCCCGCCCCCCAGACGTCAAAATAAAGCAGAAGGGATAGATATCATTCCATCGGAACTTCTAAAATCGTTAGGGGAAGTGGCAACAGAACAACTATTCACGTTGGTGTTTTGGGTCTATTAGGCTGGCGATACATCTTAAGACTTTCTAAAAATAAAAAAACATACAATTCGGAAGATATCATAAGCCGAAAAGTGCGAGAATTATCGTACAATCAGCTTAACAGCTCCTGCATCCATCTTGTTGACAAGAATAATACACAGAAGAATGGAAAAGAAACTTGAGGATCGGTTAAATGATGATCAATTTAGCTGACTGAAGGGAAATCAGGACACGTCCATAGGGTTCTTATACCAGGAAGAAGCGTCCGACAATGTAAAATGGTGCAAGATGTTCGCAATTCGGAGAAAAAAAGTAGGAGTAAGCTGTAGGGAAAGACAGCTAATACACAATACGTACGAGATCGAAGAGGAAAGAATAAGAATCTAAGACGAAGAACGAAGCGCTCAGTTAAAGAGGATTTAAGACTGGGATGTGATTTGACGCTCCTGCTGTTCAGTCTATACATCGGAGAAACAATGTCGGAAATAAAAGAAAGGTTCAAGAGTGGGACTAAAATTCTGGGTGAAAGGATATCGATGGTAAGATTCGTTGATGACCTTGCTCAGTGAAAGCGAGAAGGAATTACAGAATCTGTCGACTGAAATGAACAGTCTAACGAGTACAAAATGTGGACAGATAGTAAATCGAAGAAGATGTAAGTATTGATAAGTAGCAGAAATGAGAACAACGAGAAACTTAGAACTGGGGATCACGAAGTTAAGGAATTTTGCTACCTAGGCAGCAAAATAAGCGACGATGGACACAGCGAGGAGGATATAAAAAGCAGACTGGCACTGCTACAAAGTGCATTCCTGGCCAAGAGAACTCTACTAGCATCAAACATAGGCCTTACTTTGAAGAAGAAATTTTCTAGAAAGTACGTTTGGAGCACAGCATTGTATGGTAGTGAAACATGGACTTCGGAACAGAATAGAATCGAAGCATTTGGGACGTGGTGCTACAGACGAAGTTGAACATTAGGTGGACTGATTAGGTAAGGAAGGAGGTGCTTCTCCGTAGAATCGGAGAGGATAATACTAACAAGAAGAGGGGACAGGCTGACAAGACATCCGTTAAGACATGAGGGAATGGTACTGGAGGCAACTGTAAAGGGTAAAAATTGTGAGGATAACAGAGATGGAATACATCCAGCAAATAGTTAAGCCCTAGGCTGCAGCTGCTACTATGAGATGAAAATTTTGTCGCAAGAGAGGAATTCGCGACGGGCCGAATGAAACGGACAGAACGCTGATGACCAATCAGAAGAAGAAGTAGACAGTGATTGACATGAAAGTATGTGCCTAATAGTTGCGTAAGTTAATGGGATTTGGCATTGTAGATGAAATATGTACGAATCCCACGTTTTTCAAAAGAGGGAGCCGTTTGATGATGTAAGTTTCTTGGTAGTCTGGAAGAATAATTTTATTGTTAATATAATATATACGGCAAAGGTGAGGAAGATTTGAAAGAACGAGATGGAGTCTGTTGTAGGTAAAGAAGAAAAGTGTGGGGAGAATGGAAAAAAATGTCAAATTAGTAGGTGGCTGAGTTGTAATGTATAAAGTGCATTTGAAAAGAAAGGAGAGGGAGGTTATAAAATGAGATCTGTTGATGCGATCGTAATCTCTGCAAGTGCGCTGAGCTCCCAAACTCACCGCTAGAGCCACACAGACGGATCTTAAGTGATGACAGAGTGAGCGTGTAAACACGTCCACCGTTCACTGCAATTATTAGTACTAGAAGCAGAGGAATGGAGACTTCAGAAGAGAAAAATCGTGCGGTGAGTATTCTTACAGCGAAAGGAGTTTGGGGAACGGAAAGTCATTGATGAACGGCACGAGTGTACGGAGAACATTGCATGTCCGTTTCAGTTGTGGTGCTGAATCCATCCACTGGGCCAACGGCTGCCATCGTAACCCACGCGCATCCACTTGCTGGACAATGGTAATGCTGAGTGGCGTTCCAGATGGTGCCAATGACGGCCGTCTTTCGTTGAATCGTATGTGCCACGTCTTGACCCTTGCAGAGAATATTCGAAGCTGTTCATATACACTTGCTACTATGTGATGAATTCCTATTACCCGCTCTCCTTCCACACTGTACCCTTTTGCTCTTCTTTTCAAGCCTCCAGTTCATCATTTTCAGAATGACACTGCAGTAGACGATCGACACGTCTTCATATAGGGACCAAACCTCCGTAGGCAATGACATTACGATCTCTTCAGTGGTTTTCTTTGCTAAACTCCACCTCATTTATTTTTGAGTGCACTTATACTTAGTAATGATAAGAAAAGTAATTATTTTATGGTCACGAGTATTAACTTCAAATGCCGGCCGGAGTGGCCGAACGGTTCTAGGCGCTACAGTTTGGAACTGCGCGACCGCTACGGTCACAGGTTCGAAGCCTGCCTTGGGCATGGATGTGTGTGATGTCCTCATGTTAGTTAGGTTTAAGAATGTCTAAGTTCTAGGGGACTGATGACCTCAGAAGTTAAGTCCCATAGTGCTCAGACCATTTGAGCCATTTGAACCATTGAGTTCAAATGTTTTGTAAACATAATGAGACTGAAATTAAGGTTAACAACATCAGTGAGTTCCTTATATGATGCAGAAGGTCACAATTTAATTACTGTAAAAGATATTATTACTGATTATTAGCACGTATGGGCCTGCTCAAAAGGAAAGTGTGTGAGCTGTGGCGGGACCGGTGCGAGTAGTATCTCGGGCAATAGTCCGATCGATTTCATAGTAAAGACGTTTGTCTTTGGGTTTGCGCTGGTTCGAGATACAAGGGAGTACCGACCGCGAGTAGAGAGAGGACAGAACGATTTGAAACGTCACGCGGCGGTGCGCAAGTCGCCAATTGGCCGGCGGACTGAAGCGAAGACGACATGCCTGAGACCGGGCGGCGGTTGAATCGACGAGAGTTGGCCGGCCCTTTGCATTCTCCGACAACCTCGTGGGCGGTGGATGTGCCAGCTTCCTTGGAGGGTCACGCTGTTATGGTGTTGCGAAGAGATGGTTTGACATCTTCGTGAAATCGCCCCAGCATCAAGACACCAAGTTAAGTACGCTGTTAACTAAGCGCGGTTAGTTAAATGTCATTGTGATCGCTCTTGGTACAGTAAGACGTTGCAAGACGTGTGACATTATGTTTGTTCGATTTCATTTTAGGCGTCTTTCTAGGCTGTGCTCTGCTTCCGCATAATACTGATGTATTTGCAGATATGTGTTTTTGAGTTTTAGTGAGTGTCGGTTTTCCTGAGTCAGTTCATTTCTCACTCTTATTGTTGTTTATCAAGCAATGTTTCTCTTAAAGGAAGCACTTGTGTGTGAATTTAGTTGTTGTTTAGCCTTGATTTTATAGAGTAATTTATTGCTCACTCTTAAATGTTAGGGTTAAGAAAAGTTTTTCTGCCTTCTGTTGTCGGGTGTGATCTGTGTTTCAATGAGCTGAGGCAGTGGGCAACCGAAGCACAGGGTTTCCCTTTAGATTACAAGTTTGGCTTACGGGCGATGGACTTCGCCTGAGCTCGTGTGTTCCTCTTTGCTAGCGTTTGCATGGTTCACATTTTGGTGGTCTACTCGAAGTGGGATTGGAAACAGAGCCACGTCTTGATTCGAAGTTAAGTATTACTTCACTCGGTCGGTTCCACCCTCTGTGGTTAAAAAAAATCATTGCGTGGTTCACTCTCAAAGATTTCCCAGCTTATGTTTAACGAATATGTTTTAAATATTCTTGTAAAGTTGAGTCTGTGTGTGTCCACCGTTATTTTATATGGAAAGTTTGGGATTGAAAGGGGTTTTAAATAATGTTGTTTTGTTAAAGTTATGGTTAAATTCAGCCTCAGTGGCTTTTGTTAGTTTTGGTGGAAAACCATGGGCTATATGTAATGCTAATGAATATGGTCTTAAATACTGTGTCTTAAATAGACTTGGTTGTTATAGTTATTTATTAATGTGCTCATGATTTATGTAGAATGTCTCTTAAATAATCTTGCTCGAGTGGCGCTTGTCAAAATTTAAGTGGTTAATTAATAAACCCATTGGAATTGAAATGTTCACTTTATTGGGTCAGCCCTTTCACCTCCTTTAAATTTAAGGGTTAAACAAACAGCTGTTAAGTACCAACGTTCCAGTGTGTCTCGTATTGTTTTATTGGTGATGATCCAGCGAACATGGATATTCTTAGAGTAAACATGCCATTATGTTAGTGTTGAGCGATTTAGTAAAATCGAAATTAATTGTTGGAATGGGAGTGTTACTGGTAAACTTTGCTATGGGCTAGAGACGGAACAAATGTTTTTCATGACAGATTTATTGCCACATGGTTCCAGAGAAGGATTTTAGCCGTAGTTGGATAGAGAATCAAGAAGCAAGATAGGTTAAAAATAAATTTGTATTAAACTAATTAGTTATTTAGAATAGTGAGTCATTTAATTATGATCATGTATAGCTGTAATTAATTTTGGGAACATTAATATATCTCATTGACCCGCCAGGTTAGATGAGACCACTAATCCGCTGCTACCTGGACTCAGGTAGCGTGCTGGCCTTGGTTCGAATCCGACTGGCGGATTAACGACGAGGGCTGGTGAACCTACCAGCCTGGATGTGGTTTTCAGGTGGTTTTCCACATCCAACTAGGTGAATAATGGGCTGGTCCCCACGTTCCGACTCACACGACTCGCAGACATTTGCAACACGTTCGCACTGTTTCATGGTTTACACTCGATGCAGACAGCTGGGGTACACTGATTCCGTCCTGGAGGGAGGGAGGGGAGGAGGGAAGGGGTTTTTGGGGTGGTGGCAGGAAGGGCATCCGGCCACCCCTTCAATTAACAGTGCCAAATCCGATTGTAACCACACCGACCCTGCGAAAACTGTGGGACAATGGTGCAAGCAAAAGAAGATTAATATATCTCATTATGTTGGTACATAAGTTGTGTAATAATAGCGATGGCTAAAATGAGTGATGAATGAATTTTAGCTGAATAAGAATGAAAAAAATGGTTCAAATGGCTCTGAGTACTATGGGACTCAACTGCTGAGGTCATTAGTCCCCTAGAACTTAGAACTAGTTAAACCTAACTAACCTAAGGACATCACACACATCCATGCCCGAGGCAGGATTCGAACCTGCGACCGTAGCGGTCTCGCGGTTCCAGACTGCAGCGCCAGAACCGTGCGGCCACTTCGGCCGGCTAAGAATGAAAGTATGACGTTAGTTGAATGATTCAATCTGCAACAGAATATTTGCATATAGGTTAATTGTAAGTGAAGAATACTGCATGATTTTGTTTATGTGATTACACATACGTGAAGGCATATAGAAAACAAGAGATTACTGATGATACTCTTGGGCTAAAAATTAAGGCAATATACAACATAGTGTGGCATGAGAAGGCTGAGTCTGGTGCATGGGGTTAGAAGTTGTACAATTTAGAACTGAAGCGAAATCTTCTTGTTTCGCCACTAAGATCACATACTCTCCCAACAGCCTGCTCCATCAGTTACACTCTCTGTGGAGAAACGGCAGTCCATTCTTCCTCAAGAACCTAAACCAGCGGTTAGTGATGTTGGACACTAGTGTCTAGAGCGGAATCGATGCGCTGACTCCTTCCAAAGGTGTTCCATTGGGTTCAGGTCTGAACGTGTGACATTGTGAGTGGCAAATCCGCTAAGAATTATATGAATGGTGAGTATTTGGTTGAGCAGTGCGTAACAGGCAAGTTGCAATAGTGGGGCCAAGCAGTATGAGTCAGGCTGCACACTGGGCAGAGCAGCTAGCCGCTTGTGGCAACAGTTATCATGGGTCAGGCACTGGGTGGCAGGTAACAGTGAGTTGGCGGTTTGGACATGACCGCTGAGAGTGTAAGTTGGCAAAGTGACAGAACATATAAAATGAAAATCTGATATATTCACTGAAAAATACCAAAACAACTCACAGACATGTGACCTTAACTCTAATTGCAGCGTTTCATACGTGGTAGTGAAAAGAGCTCAACAAAATTATTACAATGTTTAAAAAATTATTACTAATAATGTCATTAACATTTGTAATTATAATCTGAAGCTAATGATTGTGACACTCAACATTTGTGCATGCTATGTCGTTCTGGTTGTCTGTGGAACGAACAGGTCTCTACAACTCTAAAACAAGTAAGCAAATTGTTATAAACTTTATACTGAATAACACGGAAAGATTACCCTAAACAATATTTCTCCACGTGTACACAGTTGAATATCGTCAGGAGAGTCCCCTCAATCCAAATATCTATTGAGTATATGTGGATTCCGTTCTTTTGGACATCCTGCAGCCATTATGCATCCGGAAAGATATTAGCTGTCAGTGGTCACTCAATTGTATTAGTGGGGCAACCTGAAAATTTGTGCCAGGTCAGGGTTCAAACCCAGGTCTCCCGGTTTACTAGACAGATACGCTGACCACTATGCCATCCACACACAGCGATCACCACAACTGTACGGACTACTGTAGCACACCACTCGTTGGATACAAATTCTCACCTTTTACCACACACTACTGATGTAGTGCCCCGGGTTCATTAGATTCATTGCTCTCAAATCACGTAGATTCCAGTAAGAGCTCGAACTAGAGGTGCATCGGCACTGAAGGGTCATTGGCCATCCCCAGCCTAATTATGTATGTGGTGTCTGTTCTTTTGGACATGGCCGAGAGAACAGGCACCATTTTGATCCTTCAGCCACTAAGAATTAAGACAGAAAGGAATTAAAGACATTAGCAAGCAGTGGGTATTACCTAGTAAGTGAGAGACCCGGTTTCGTTCCGCACAAATTTTCAGCTTGCTCCATCGACGTAAATCGGCGACCACTGGAAGCTAATGTCTTTGGTTTCTTTGTGTCTTGAATCACAGTGGCTGCAACATCAAAATGGTGTCTGTTCTTTTGGACATGCCCGAAAGAAGAGACAACACATATACAGGGTGTTACAAAAAGGTACGGCCAAAGTTTCAGGAAACATTCCTCACACACAAAGAAAGAAAATATGTTATGTGGACATGTGTCCGGAAACGCTTACTTTCCATGTTAGAGCTCATTTTATTACTTCTCTTCAAATAACATTAATCATGGAATGGAAACACACAGCAAAAGAACGTACCAGCGTGACTTCAAACACTTTGTTACAGGAAATGTGCAAAATGTCCTCCGTTAGCGAGGATACATGCATCCACTCTCCGTCGCATGGAATCCCTGATGCGCTGATGCAGCCCTGGAGAATTGCGTATTGTATCACAGCCGTCCACAATACGAGCACGAAGAGTCTCTACATTTGGTACCGGTGTTGCGTAGACAAGAGCTTTCAAATGCCCCCATAAATGAAAGTCAAGAGGGTTGAGGTCAGGAGAGCGTGGAGGCCATGGAATTAGTCCGCCTCTACCAATCCATCGGTCACCGAATCTGTTGTTGAGAAGCGTACGAACACTTCGACTGAAATGTGCAGGAGCTCCATCGTGCATGAACCATATATTGTGTCGTACTTGTAAGGGCACATGTTCTAGCAGCACAGGTAGAGTATCCCGAACGAAATCATGGTAACGTGCTCCATTAAGCGTAGGTGGAAGGACATGGGGCCCAGTCAAGACATCACCAACAATGCCTGCCCAAACGTTCACAGAAAATCTGTGTTGATTACGTGATTGCACAATTGCGTGCGGATTCTCGTCAGCCCACACATGTTGATTGTGAAAATTTACAATTTGATCACGTTGGAATGAAGCCTCATCCGTAAAGAGATCATTTGCCCTGAAATGAGAATTGACACATAGTTGGCTGAACCATTCGCAGAAGTGTACCCGTGAAGGCCAATCAGCTGCTGATAGTGCCTGCACACGCTGCACATGGTACGGAAACAACTGATTCTCCCGTAGCACTCTCCATACAGTGACCGTCAACTGCACGAAGAATTGCCTCGTCCATTGCAGGTGTCCTCGTCGATCTAGGTCTTCCCCAGTCCCATGTCATAGGCTGGAATGTTCCGTGCTCCCTAAGACGCCGATCAATTGCTTCTAACGTCTTTCTGTCGGGACACCTTCGTTCTGGAAATCTGTCTCGACACAAACGTACCGCACCACAGCTATTACCCCGTGCTAACCCATACATCAAATGGGCATCTGCCAACCCCGCATTTGTAAACATTGCACTGACTGCAGAACCACGTTCGTGCTGTACACTAACCTGTTGATGCTACGTACTGATGTGCTTGATGCTAGTACTGTAGAGCAATGAGTCGCATGTCAATACAAGCACCGAAGTCAACATTACCTTCCTTCAGTTGGGCCAACTGGCGGTGAATCGAGGAAGTACAGTACATACTGACGAAACTAAAATGAGCTCTAACATGTAAATTAAGCGTTTCCGGACACATGTCCACATAACATCTTTTCTTTATTTGTGAGTGAGGAATGTTTCCTGAAAGTTTGGCCGTACCTTTTTGTAACACCCTGTATAATTAAGCCAGTGACGGCGAATGACCCCTTCAGTGCAGATGAACACAAAGCTTGAATTCTTAGGGGAATCAGTGGGACGCCATGAGTAACGAGGCTAATGATCAGCGCTACTATATTAGTAGTGTGTGGTACAAGTTTAGAATTTGGGTCTGACAGGTGGCGTGCTAAGGTAGTCTGTGGTAGTATAGTGACCACTGTGTCCACATGGCAGAGTGGCCAGGGCGTCTGTCTAGTGAGCAGGAGACATCGGTTCGAATCCTAGTCTGGCATAAATTTTCATCTTGACTCAATGATATAAGTCAATGGCCTCTGCCCGCTAATGTTTTTAATTCCTTTGTGTCTGGCTTACTTAATGATATTTCAATAACTTTATGTGTGTCATATTCTCAATAGACTAATGTAGGTCTGCCACGTCAATATGTATGAAGACATTATATTGACTAATTTTAACAGGATCTCCAGATATGGCTAGCAAACTCTCAATACTAAATTTAGAGAGAAAAGTATAAAATGAGATTATAAATTTAATCATGAGTACTTAATGTATATATTTAAATTCTGTAAAAGTTATAATATCTGTAATTTCGTAAACAATGGCACTACACTGACTAGCAGAATGCCGGGCGGTGTGGCCGTGCGGTTCTAGGCGCTTCAGTCTGGAACCGCGTGACCGCTACGCTCGCAGGTTCGAATCCTGCCTCGGGCATGGATGTGTGTGATGTCCTTAGGTTAGTTAGGTTTAAGTAATTCTAAGTTCCAGGGGACTGATGACCACAGATGTTAAGTCCCATAGTGCTCAGAGCCATTTGAACCATTTTGAACTAGCAGAATGGTCATATGACTAAGGTTTGAATTAAGCATATAAGACAATTCGCGGTCGTTTGTCAGTCTGCGGTTGGATTGGTTAAGTGTTTTGAAGGCACTGTGCATCCACAGAGCTTCTTGGGACTGACTTCCTAATATCTTTGTGTCCTCCTGTTCAAGGTGTAGATCACGTTGTAACTCTGAATGGTGTTGGACTCACAGGCCGATTATCACCGAATGAATTTTTTTCCAACCTCGCTCATTTTTTACTCTATAAAAGATATTGAACTTTCTGATTTTGGCTGTAGGTTTTCATGATGTTGTTGTTCTGCTCTAAGCATTTAGCCAGCGCTTGCTATCGTCTGCGAATGCTCTGCCTCCACTAAGACATAGTGTTCCTAGATATCCTGAATTAATTGACAATCGACGTGAGGTGACCATTTGAAATACATTTCCGCGTGTTCATTCAAACATAAACATGTCGTCAAAGTTTAAACTATCTGTTGTAGAGCATATAATTATCGCATGGACCTGTTTCATATTGTTTACACTTTGTCGCTTGGCACTGCACGCTTATTGAGTTTGAAGGAAGGACTGGGCAAGTGGGGACTGGACATCATTTATTACAAGAACAACGCTAAATGCCATTTATTAAAAAATAAAGATTCACATACAACACAGAAACACGTAAGATTCAAGACAATAATTTTTTTCTAAGGAGAATAGTGACTACCTTCATTAGGCCACGCTAAAATTATAGGAGCAGCTAGTTAAATCTGAATTGGACAGAGCAGAAAAATCTGAATATTAAACTAGTTAATCTCTGGAAACCACAAAAAATATCAAACAGGAATTAATAATAAATGCTTCCAATAAGGCATCAAATCTCGAGGACAGTAAACACTTTAAATAAGATAGCAAATCTCGAGAACAGTAAATATCATAATACCCGCCATTAAATTCTCAGTGCAACACCGGAAGCGGACCAGCCTAAGCAACAGAGGCTCTCTGAGTCAGCGTGAACCGAGAAGCCTCACAATAGACCAACCGAGCATTAAACACACATTTAAAATACAGTTTTAAAACAAGAGAAAAGATACATATAATCATTCAATGCCATTAAGCCAACTCAAGTTCCCCACCGTTAAGTTAAAGGAATCTCTATCTTCTAATGAAAATTTGAGAAAAGGGAACCATTATGTGTACTAACTAACAGTCACAAACAGAACACATCCTGTACGCTGCTGGTCATTACTCATTAAACAATCCCCACGCTAGCGATGAGAAGCAAGTAGTGAAATTTGAATGTTAGGAGCAAAGGCCTTAGCTATTACATATTGAATCTATGAACCACCAAATACATTAATATAGATATCAAGATTAAGGAGTTAAATAAAAGACAAATAAACACACCAGAAGGTCTTCCGTCATGGGAGACTGAGTGTAACCAAAACGAGACGACAAGTTACAGTCACAATAGCGACAGTTTGGCGACAGAAAGGTTCTCTCGGCAAACGCTCTAAGCAAGCAGGCACGCTCTAGGTGGAGAGGTGCTGGCGGGATTTGCACAACGTGAAAACAGCACTTGGAAAGGCATTAGCTGACAGCTGAAGCCTTGTGAATAGTTTCAAAACTTGTTCATCCGGGATGTTTAATGGCGGCTGTCGGAAGACTGCTTCCAGCTCCAAGATGTCAGCCGCGGTAGCCCCTGGAACTGGAGTCCCACCGCAGAGTGCGCCCCTATAGACTCGCGGCACTGCTCACCTTTAATATTGATTATCTGTTTACTTTTTATTTAGTTACTGTGCTAAGTAATGAGCCTCACGATTGATCCATCCTTCTATTAGGGCTTAAAAGCAACATTGTATGACCACTTTTTGACTTAGTCGGCCCCTCTAATATCTTAGCAGGCTTTCACTGTATGCTGCTCAGACAGCAAATAATTGATTTCGAATGGTGTGCGGACGATTTGGATGGGATTCGGTTAATGAAAAGGGGACATACAATTCAAGGTTTATTTCCCCAAAACAATCAATTAACTGTAATAAATTACACTGTGGCTTACAAATTACAGTGACACAAACAAATAAATCTGCTTACAATATGAGGTAATAAAAATGATATATACCACAGGTAAACAGAGAAACTTCAAAACTGTTTACAATTTGATACATTAACCAATAAGAATTGTGCATTAAACTACATACTTTCACCTAATACAGTTAAATTTTTAAATGTGAAGCACAAATGTATAACTTACAATTAAATTTTCAGTTGAAGTTACTCCTTCCTATACCTTCTTTAAAAGAGTGATAAAATTTCCAACAGGTATCTCAATTAAAAATGCCCTAAAATCCTTAACACAACAAAACGTACATGACTAAATATATGTACGGCAAAGCCCAACATCAAAAGCGCAAAACACATTCAAACTCTCGCCAACATGGGCCGGTTGCCGGTCAAAACATGTTACAACTACCGGAGCGGGCAAACTTACATAAGTAATAACACAAGCCACCTAGGAATCTTGCCAAAATCAGTTTACACGAAGGAGGAAGAAGGGGGGGGGGGGGACACAATAAATACCATACGCAAGTGCACTTTCCAAACCTACTACTAAAAATACAGTATAAAAGGCTCTCAATTAATGACAAATCCGGGATAGGCCCGGCAATATTGCACCTGAGCGCTAGTAGCCAAAATAAGGTTGACAGATACCAAGGTCTGACGTCACCTTAGGGCTAACTGGCACAACAAATAAATAAGGGTAAAAGAACAGGCAAATGCCAATGCCCAAGAACTGAAATAGGATTAAGTACACACGAGGCTAAAATAAATTGCTAGCACCTTGGACATCGTCTTAGGCTTAATTGAGACTACAAATAAATAAAGGTAAAAGAACAGACCAATGAAAATGCCTAGCAATTAAAATAAAAATAAGTAATCACAAGGCTAAAAGCAATTGCTAGTAACTTAACAAGCACACATAAAAATGTCAGACTGCTGCCACATCACAAACGGAACAGGCGCGCGCGCAGTCCCAGCAAGCCAGAAAACCAATAACACACACTCCAGCAACCGAGCCAGCTTGACCACAGTAATTTCAACTCAGAATCAGGGCGCGTGAGCACACCGGGTTCACGCAAAACACAAATGCCCACCAACAGATACGGCTGACCCCCGGGCGGGAAAACAGGGGCGACGACCGGGTACACACCAGCAGAAAACTCGACACCCAGACTCCGGCTAAAACGGAATCACGCAGAAAATATAAACAACAGCTGAAGTAAGGTGAAGTAAGGTGAAACGAACCCCGCCACGCAGACCGGACAGAGAAAACACACAGAAAGCCTGCCCTGCAGTCCTTACAACTCCAGGGTGCGGAAACCCAAGCGATATCGTGGCACCCTTTTCAGAGGCGGAGAACCTCGAGCGATCGCGTGCGGGGATCCGTCAGTTGTCCACTACACCACATCATCAACACGCCACACTGCCCAACGGCCAAATCAACGAGGCCCGCCAACAGCGAGACCACACCTCCGTGCCGGGGAGAAAGTCAAAGTACCAGCAGCTCGGTGCGAAACCAACTGCCGAGCCGAGCGCGCGCGGGTCCCCGAGAAAAACGCTCCAGAGGGCAGCAGCCGCCTCAGCGCCTGCGGAGGCCGAACCAGACAGAAACAGAAATACAAGTCGCTATCGAAAGTGCCGGATACGCAACGCGCCAGGGAAATTACACGAATGGGATTAATGATAATTGTAGTTGCCACAGCTGCAGTGAAGTTGCGGGCTTTGGGAAGATCTCTCCGTTTCAGGGATATTATTGCCCACAAATCGTTGCCCCAGAGACGATGCTTTATGGCAGATTTTATTGTCACGCTGATACACTCAGTCTCTGAACTGTTCCTTTACTGTACGCCATACACGCTGCTGTGAAACGTGTTCATATCCTTCTGCATGTACCGTCCTGTTAAGCGCAATAAGGGGAATAAGGAAAAGCACCTCCACATCCTAACACCGTCTCCTCCGTGCTTCACTGTTGGCAATACACGCGATGGCAGGTAACGGTCTCCAGGCATTCGCCAGACCCAAACTCCTCCGTGGGATTGGTACAGAGTGTAGCGTGATTCATCACTCCAGACCACTCGTTTCCAGCCGTCCAGTGTCCAGCGGAGTTGCTCTTTCCAACAGTACACCGTCATCAGACCCTATGTTCATCAGTGTGACAGCAACATTATTAATCCGAGCAACACAAAAAAATGTTAAAGTAGTCACTATTTCTTTCCTTAACTAATACTATGACAACTATAATCACTTGAGCAAATCACATTACCATCTACATGAAGAAAATCATACATACATCGTAATAGCTATTAAAATTTACTGGAAAATCTTGAACGGCTACAAAAAGGTCTGCTGCTTACTTGGAGTAGCAAGTCATTGGATACATTAATCTTCGAGTATGTAGCTACTAACAGTTACTTCGAAATCGAAATGGCTACAAAACATGACTGTTGCTCGGTGAGAGTAACTAATCGTTTATATAGAGTACAGTAATCAACCAACACGAAAATGTACAAAGTGTCTCACCATCGATATGTGCACCATAGCAGTCATTAAGTTAATCAAAGAATTTTCATTATCTGTTTCTAATATACATTGCGTTCGGAAATTCTCGTCATAAAGTACTAGGAATCCTAGAGGCGAGGGAGTAGATCATATCCTGAATAAGGAACCATGTCCAGAAACGTACCGCTTCCGTGCTGCAGCCATTTGAAAACGTGTTGTTCACGTGATCACTTTTACAAGTAACTAGTTAGGCAGGACCCAGTACATCACTTGTTTTAAGTTCAACTCATTAATACCCCAATAAATTGCTCGGGGACTCGTTGATGGGTTCTTCTCAACGTGATGCAGTAAGCCTCTTCCAGTTCTGGTGTGCGACGCCTCCTTTGGGTACCAGTCACGCCTGCTGATCGTGAAGGTACCTTTTCTCGAAACCGTTGCGTAATTGCGGCGGAAAGGGTATGCAGTGGAGTCTAACGTTGTGGAGACCTATCTCGATAAAGACGACGAGCATCTTTTCCACTATCGTGAGCTTCGCCATTGAGATGGATCATGCCGGTGTATGCAGCAAACGTGTAGTCAACCACGTTGTTCTAACACTGGGCCGGCCGTTGTGGACGAGCTGTTCTAGGCGCTTTAGTCGGGAACCCCGCTGCTGCTACGGTCGCAGGTTCCAATCCTGCCTCGGGCATGGATGTGTATGAGGTCCTTAGGTTAGGTTTAAGTAGTTCTAAGTCTAGGGGACTGATGACCTGAGATGTTAAGTCCGATAGTGCTTAGAGTCATTTAAATCATTTTGTTCTAACACTCACAGACAAGTGAATGAGGCTCGAACCAGGTCAGAAAGGTAGGATGGACGTCAAATGACGTAGTCGTTCCTACGTAAACTTCCCCAACCATGACTGCCCTGTTGCATACCTGCCTAGCAAACATATTTTCAAACTGGTGTAGCACGGAAACGGGACGTTTTCAGACCTGGCTTCCTATTCAAAATATTATGTATTCACTCCCCTCTACAAATCCTAGAAGTTTATACCGAGACTTTTCGAACACCCTCCAGGCATAATGTGAGAAAATTGTACGTAGATAACAACAATCGTAAAAATATAAGCTCAACAACAACGAAGCGTACGTAACTCTTATTAAAGGCTGCCTTCCAGTCCATATCAAACTGCAGGTATTCTCTGCTCAGAAGTGAAGTTGGCAGTCATCGAAACAGAATCTAAAACGAAAACCGTCAATAAAATCCTGCATAATACCATTTGTGAGACATCTAAACGCTACGGATGGCGCGTAGGAAAGGCAAGTTCAACATGAATCATGAATCAGAACACTGTCGTATGACTTGAAGGTAGTTATACAGTAGTATTAGCAGGAAAAAGAAATGCAACACCCTCAGTGCCGGCAGGCAACACATAATAAAACCAATCCGTCATTAGACGGATAATACAAGCAATACAGAAAATGAACACACCATCGTCTAATAAAGGTCAAAAGTGATAACTTCATTAGAGAATATATGAAATACACACGGAAGAGGAACTCATTTACCTATTCCGGCAACCCTTTATATGAAATTTTTAATGTTAACGCCCGTATGTGCAGACTGGAGAAGCAACACCATACTATGGCGATGCTCACGAGAAAGAGGGGTCTCTTAGGGTGCTATCCTCCCAAGATATTGCTGATTGGCAACCGGATACCAGCCAGCAGCTGAAGGAACCACAGGTTACTGGTCGTAGAGCTTTGCGTTCCTCCTCCGCAAGGACAGCGGAGTCCTCGCGTACATCGAAATGACCCAGGGAGAATATGAACAAAAATACCCCGTAAACGTAGGAGGTTATGGTGGTGCTCATGCTTTAGAATCTTTGGGTATTGATACCGTATCTTCGTATCTTCACGCCCCCACAGGATACCGATAGAGTGATCCTTCATTAGAACTGCAGTGGTCTTTTCCACCACCTAAAAGAGCTACTACGCCTCTTATACGTTTCCCAGCTCTGCATTGCCGTGGTTCCAACCACTGGGAACTCCTACCCGCCATAGCTTTCCATGCTATTTTAAGACTCAAGCTGACTCCGAGTGTCGGGTGGAGTTTGCACATTGATTCTGGACTCTGTCTACAGCGAACACGAACCACTCGATGCTAGAAGCTGTGAGTGTTCATGTGAGAACCTCTCTAGGTTTTACCGTCTGTAATGTGTATCTCATTCCCGATGGTGAAGTGTCTCAGAACGCGTTTTTTGCACTGATTTTACAGTTCCCCCCCAACCTTCCTCATTTTGGCTTCTTCAATGTCCACAATCCTTTGTGGGGTGGAACTATAACTTCTGGTTGTGGTATAGTTATTGGAACTTTGGTCACAGAGTTCGATCTGTGTCCCTTGAATACTGGCACACTCACACACTTTAATGTGCCATTGTGGCACATGGACCTCATTCAGCCATTGATCTTTCCATTTGAATCCCTAGTCTTCTCCCTTTCATCCATTGGAGTGTCTGTGGTGACCTCTCTATCGACATTTTCCAATCATCTTGTCCTTTCCTCAGCATCATCCGTTTGGCTGTCTCCGCAAAAGGGCTCTCAAAATGCTGACTGCGATTGCTTTGCTTCTGCTGTCTCCCTAAGCACCCTGCCACTTGGAGGTATGGATGCAGATGTCCAGATAATAAATGTAGCTATTCTACTAGCAGCAGACTTAGCCATAAATCGCTGTTTCCATTAGAGATCGCAGACTGGCTCTCCAAATTCACAAGTGACACCTATCAAGGAACACCTCATTGCCTTTAAACAACTCTGTTGCCAGCTCCACCACCTAATAAAATTACAGGAACAAGAATGCAGCAAACAATATGTTATTGACGTTAGACCATGTACCCCTCCGTCATAGGTTTGGGGAAAGGTTCAACACCTCAATGGACAATAGTCAACACAGGTATACCAGGTGCTCCCTTGAGTGGTGTTGTCTACACTGACCGAGGTGCTGAATCCAAACATTTTGTTCTTCGTTATGTTTGAGCCTCTGTGTCTGACAATTATCAGCTCACATTTTGTGTGCTCAAACAGCAAGTGGAGCGAAGTCACTTACCTTTCACTGCACATAACCTAGAGTCACATAATTCTCCATTTAGTGAGTGTGAATTCATCCATGCTTCAACCCTTGGCCCTGACATGGCCCCAGGCCAGACTGCATCCACAAACACCTATTCGTGGATTGTCAGTGTCACATCCTTGCCATTTTCAACTGTATCTGGGGCGAGGGTGACTTCCCACCTCAGTGACGAGAAAGAATTATGATTCCAGTATTGAAGCAGGATAAACACCCCATTGAGATGGACACGCATTGCAAAATTAGTCTCACTAACGTCCAACTTCCTGGAATGTATTGTGAACTGGTGTCTGTGTTGGTACCTTGTGTCTTTGGCTCTTTTGGCTATGTCCCAAAGTAGTTTTCATCAAGGTTGTTGTATTACTGACAATTTGGTCTGCCTGAATTTTTCTGTCTGTTCACCTTTTGCCCACACCAACACCTTATGGGGTCCTTATTGACTTAAAAAAGGCTTATGACCCCACATAGCGTCATTACGTCCTAGTTACCCTACATGAGTGGAGTCTCCAGGGCTGGCTCTTGTTTTTTGTCGGGAACCTCTTGTCACATCGTACTTTCCGTCTTCAAATTGGTACTTGTCACAGTACCATCTATATACAAGAAAGTGAGGTCCTGCAAGGCTCTGTATTGAGTGTGCCCCTTTTTGTAGTGGCTATAAATGGTCTAGCTGCATCTGTGAGGTCTACAGGTCACCCTCGCTGTATGCTGGCTATTTTTGTATGTACTATTGCTCCTCCACTGTGGATGTTGCTGAACGCCTACTGCAAGCTGCCATACAAAAGATATGTGTCATGCACTTTTGTTGTCATTGTACTGTCCATCTGCAAACATATTTCTACCGCAATGACTAGTTGCTCAGTGTTGTGGAGTCTTATCACTTTTTGGGACTGGTAGTCAATGCAGGGTTGATGTGGCTTCCCCATTTCCATGAAGTTAAGCCAACATGTTGGTCACATGTTAATACTCCTCACTGCCTCAGTAAACTAGCTGTGACACCGATCGCTCAAACGATTTGGGGCTTTACTGAGTTCTGATTCTATCTCGTCTATCTGTCATATGGCTCAACATCGCCTTCAGCATTGCACATTGCTGACCCAACATACTACCATGAGATTAACTTGCAACAGCTAACGTCTGGACCAGCCCTGTGAAAAAATTGCTCATTGATGCTGAGATCCCTCCACCAGAGATCAGGAGCCAAAAACTGCTGTTCAGCTAAGTGATTAACATTCAAACTACCATCTCCTTTTTGCTGCTGGGGGATCCACCTCACAGTAAAGCAGCCCAGGGCTGGAGTCATGTTCACAGTTCATAACCAGTATCCCCGCTCTGAACACTATCTGCCACTGTCCCTTTTTGTCAGGGAGCAACCGTGTATGCCCCTATGGTGTGTACTCCATTCTCAGATCTGTCTTGAACTCTCCTTTGGACAGAAATGCTCTGTTGGCGCCATTGTCTTACGCCACGTGTTCCTGGGCACCCATGATAAAATACTGGCACGCAGTCTGCAGTCTGCAGGTGACAGACAAATAGGTTTTGCCTATACACCTGCAAGGTATACTGAACTACATTTCCTGCCAAATGGATGTAATGTGTTCTCTGAAAGCAGTCGAACATTCAGCCATGTTTGCTCTTGCAGTGCTACCCTCGATACCCATTGGTTGTGACTATGTAGGAACTCCTTTTTGACCTCCATCAGAGTGGACAATCTGTCGCCTTTGTCTGGACCCATTAATTGTTGGACGCTTGGAACATGGATTGGTGTGCACTGGTTCCTCGAATCAAACTTGATTTATAAAGGAGACCAAAAACAAGTGGCAGTCTTCACTTCCTGCTTTACACAGGGAAT
Organism: Schistocerca piceifrons; assembly: GCF_021461385.2. NCBI lineage: Eukaryota > Metazoa > Arthropoda > Insecta > Orthoptera > Acrididae > Schistocerca > Schistocerca piceifrons. The sequence continues at coordinate 754,281,068 of NC_060140.1, forward strand.
CTACTGTTTTATATATCATGAGTGGCTTCACTTTGTCCACACGTGGCTGACTCATGCCATGATGGGAGGATCCACCTACTGTCAGTGTGGTGGCCGTGTGGTGGTGGTCCAAATTCTACTAGATTGACCTAAGTTGACCACCTAATGGTGGAACCTTCAATGGTCTAGCCACATTGGTAACACCGTTTCCTGTCAGATCCCCAAAGTTAAGTGAGGTAGAGCATGGCTAGCACTTGAATGGATTACTGTCTGGGTATTCCAACTGCTGTTGGCAAGCTGTCATTTACCATCTAGTGAGGTGATCATAAAATCAAAGGCTATTGGAAAATATTTGAAGTAGATATCTGTAAGGTGGAAAAAGGGCCAGTCAAGTCTAAACAATGAGAAGATAATGTCTTCCATGAGTACTAGAAAGAATCCATTAAATATCTGTTAGATAATAAATCACACAAATCTGAAGGTTGTCAACTGAACTAAATACCTACTGTTTGACTTGGGCTCATTAGCCCATCATGTATGTTTACAACAGTAATGTCGTGTAATTTATGTCAGTACTGGTGTTATTCCATGTTAGCTTCCCCAATATTGTCAACTATTAAGTACTTATAGATTTTTATATTGTGTTTCACCCTATCCAACCTACTCCCACTTTGAAATACCTTGGCCTCACCTTGACCATCACCTCACCCGAACTCTCCATCTTCTTACCGTTCAATGCAAAGCCCACAATGGACTCCATCTCCTGAAACTCCTGTCCAGTGAAACATGGGACTTGCACCCTTTCACCATCCTTTATACCTACAAATCCTTGATCTGTCCCAGCCTTTGTCACGCCAGTGTTGCCTGGATTTCAATGCCCTGCCCCATATTCTATAAATCCCTCCCAATTCTAGAACGCCATGTGCTCTGCCTCACCTTCTGTACCCATCTCCTATCCCCCATGAGGATCCTCTATGACCTCATCCCCTTCCAACATTTATTCCTTTTCCTTGAACACATCCGTATCCTCTACACCAAATGCTGCCTCAATCACCCTCTTCCACTGGTGGCTCCATTCTTCTCCACCTCCTGCTTACTGTCATGCATTTACCGATGTGACACACCTCTCTCCATCTCCGCACTCTCAGCCTCCTGGCCCTAAGAACTTCCACCATCTCCCGATCCCAGATGATGTGTTTCGTCCTGATATTTATCCTTCCTATCAACTTTGACCCTCCTCTTCCCCTCCTCTCCACCTTTGGGCCCCTCCTCCTTCCTCTTCCCCCCTTCTACTGTTTCCTCCCTCCTCCCTCTGTCCTTTTCACTTCTTCTTCCCCAGTCCTTGCACTCCCTTCCCATCTCATGCTCTCTGGTGTGCTACTAACTACATCACTCATCCTCTTCCTGTGCCCACTGCTCTGTCAACCCCCATCTCTCTTTCCTCTCTTCTTCGTCTCCTACATCCCTTTCCTTGGCAGGCCCTTAAAATTTTACCGAATTTACTTTGTCATGTTTTGGTGCATGTGTGTATGTAACATCAATCCAGTGTGTGTTCAGTGTTGTCATCCCATATTGTGAAGGCTGTTTTTAATTGGGATATTAGTGCCGCCAGTTTCTTTGTGCTATGTCCTCATTTAGTGCCATTGTAACTGCATGTGGCTTTTATGTAAATGTGCCTTGTCCAACTACCCCTTTTTTGTATATTTTAGCTCTCATGTGTACATTTCATCTTTTATCCCCATATTTATATATTAATGTTCGCCTGTGGGATAATAAAGAAAAAATATAATACAGGGCTATTACAAATGATTGAAGCGATTTCATAAATTCACTGTAGCCCCATTCATTGACACATGGTCACGACACACTACAGATACGTAGAAAAACTCAAAGTTATGTTCGGCTGAAGCCGCACTTCAGGTTTCTGCCGCCAGAGCGCTCGAGAGCGCAGTGAGAGAAAATGGCGACAGGAGCCGAGAAAGCGTATGTCGTGCTTGAAATGCACTCACATCAGTCAGTCATAACAGTGCAACGACACTTCAGGATGAAGTTCAACAAAGATCCACCAACTGCTAACTCCATTCGGCGATGGTATGCGCAGTTTAAAGCTTCTGGATGCCTCTGTAGGGGGAAATCAACGGGTCGGCCTGCAGTGAGCGAAGAAACGGTTGAATGCGTGCGGGCAAGTTTCACGCGTAGCCCGCGGAAGTCGACGAATAAAGCAAGCAGGGAGCTAAACGTACCACAGCCGACGGTTTGGAAAATCTTACAGAAAAGGCTAAAGCAGAAGCCTTACCGTTTACAATTGCTACAAGCCCTGACACCCGATGACAAAGTCAAACGCTTTGAATTTTCGGCGCGGTTGCAACAGCTCATGGAAGAGGATGCGTTCAGTGCGAAACTTGTTTTCAGTGATGAAGCAACATTTTCTCTTAATGGTGAAGTGAACAGACACAATGTGCGAATCTGGGCGGTAGAGAATCCTCACGCATTCGTGCAGCAAATTCGCAATTCAGCAAAAGTTAACGTGTTTTGTGCAATCTCACGGTTTAAAGCTTACGGCCCCTTTTTCTTCTGCGAAAGAAACGTTACAGGACACGTGTACCTGGACATGCTGGAAAATTGGCTCATGCCACAACTGAAGACCGACAGCGCCGACTTCATCTTTCAACAGGATTGTGCTCCACCGCACTTCCATCATGATGTTCGGCATTTCTTAAACAGGACATTGGAAAACCGATGGATCTCTCGTGGTGGAGATCATGATCAGCAATTCATGTCATGGCCTCCATACTCTCCCGACTTAACCCCATGTGATTTCTTTCTGTGGGGTTATGTGAAAGATTCAGTGTTTAAACCTCCTCTACCAAGAAACGTGCCAGAACTGCGAGCTCGTATCAACGATGCTTTCGAACTCATTGATGGGGACATGCTGCGCCGAGTGTGGGAGGAATCTGATTATCGGCTTGATGTCTGCCGAATCACTAAAGGGGCACATATCGAACATTTGTGAATGCCTAAAAAAACTTTTTGAGTTTTTGTATGTGTGTGCAAAGCATTGTGAAAATATCTCAAATAATAAAGTTATTGTAGAGCTGTGAAATCGCTTCAATCATTTGTAATAACCCTGTATGTTTCATCCAGAGGATTGGAATCCCTCCTTCCACATGGAAGAATATGTCAGCTGGGCTATTCTCAGTACATATTCGCAAGTTGGAAGCTCTCATGGCACTAATCTCTGCTGTCCTGCTGCCCTGTCACTTTCAGCTTCAGAGTCAGCTCCCAGCTGCCTTCTGCCTTTAGCTGCCAAAGTCGCTGTCGCCATCGCCATCGCCATTGCCATCGCCATCAACATCGTCGTCGCCATTGCCCCATTCATTGGTTTCTACCCCAGTGACACCTGTCACCAGTAGGCTCATCTCTGTATAAACATGGACACCCCAACCACCCCATCACCTCCACCTCTATCTCCACCACCACATCCACCTTCACTTCGATTCATCATTCCCCTGTCCCCACCACCACTTCATGCCATTTCTCCTCCTGCACCCTCCTTATGCCTAGCCACCACTCATTACTGTTTCCTCCCCTTCCATCTCCTCTCCAGTATTGTATCCCCACATAGATCAGTCCATTCCTGCTCCCACTCCCGCCCCTCCCACCCATTCTCAAGAGTTTCCTCTCTACCCCAGTCATCTGGCAACCCCAGTACCTCCTTAACCCACCCAGGACATAGCCTGTTGGGCCACCTCTCAAGTTGCCACCGCAACACCCCAAGGAGGGCCTGCCTCCCATCATCTCCCATTCCTACCCTTCCTACCCCTTCCTCTAAGGCCCCCCTCACCAAAATATCCCCTGCTTCTGCTACCTTAAGAAAAAAAAACAACCCACCCCTTCCCCACAGATACCCCTCCTGACCCCCTCCCCCCATGGACACCACCACCATTCCCATGTTACAAAACCCCACCATGCACATCTTCCTCTCCTTCTCCCCCAACCCCATGTTCCTTGATGCCTGTGCCATCACCTCTGAAATACGTAAATACTTTCCAAATGCCCCCATTTCCCAACTCATTTGCCAGCCGCGGTGGTCTAGCGGTTCTGGCGCTGCAGTCCGGAACCGCAGGACTGCTACGGTCGCAGGTTCGAATCCTGCCTCGGGCATGGGTGTGTGTGATGTCCTTAGGTTAGTTAGGTTTAAGTAGTTCTAAGTTCTAGGGGACTTATGACCTAAGATGTTGAGTCCCATAGTGCTCAGAGCCATTTGAACCATTTGAACCCAACTCATTTTCCCTAAGGACACCATCCTCATAAAATCCCCCAATCCCTCCCTCCACAATGACCTCCACAAAATTATCTCCCATGACACCATTGACCCCCACCCCACCATTATGCCCTTTCTTAGTCCTTCCTCTCATTGCCATCCCAACCCTCTCACTGCCCTCCAATCCTCACCACCATGAACATGATGTTTAGCCTCATGGTCACAGAGGTGGAGGTGATGGCAGAACTGAATGCTTAACCTGATTTTGAAATCTGTTCTGCTCACTGCATCTTCAGTGACTCTATAACCACCTTCCTCATGTGTGTCTTCATGGAATCCCCCTGCTCTATCGAGCACCTACACATTCAGGAAGCCCTTATCTATAACTGCCACCGTCCTGTTCACTCTTCCCACTCCCATCCCCAGTCCCACTGGTGCCAAATGTGCCTGCAAGAAACCTCTCACCTGCACCCTACTGCAAAGCCTCTCATTTCCTCAAACAGTCTCCCAAACTCACCTCCCCTTCTTCATGTAATGAAGCCCATCCCACATATTCCTCTATAGGTAACGCAAAACCCAGTTCCACCAAACCAGGCTCACTGTCCCCCCATTCATCCCCCTGATCAATCCCTCTACCCCAACGATTCCCTCAGCCCACTGCCACAGTCAAAGACATCATTCAGTTCCTTACAATCGTCAGACCATTCACTCCTTCCAACACACCTCCAGCATATCCCCTCCCCACCTGTTCGACTTTTCACCTGAACACCTGTCACCTACTCCCAAAGCTAAGACAACTTCATCTTTGCCCGTCCTTGACCACTTGTTTAAGCCTCTCTGGGCTCCCTCCTCCCCCATCCCCTTCCTCTCTCACTCCATCCTGATGCCAGCCAGTGTGGCCGAGCGGTTTTAGGTGCTTCAGTCTGGAACCGTGTAACTGCTACAATCGCAGGTTTGAATCCTGCTTCGGGCATGGATGTGTGTGATGTCCTTAGGTTAGTTAGGTTTAAGTACCCTACTGGCAATTGAAATTGCTACACCAAGAAGAAATGCAGATAATAAACGGGTATTGATTGGACAAATATATAATACTAGAACTGATATTTGATTACATTTTCACGCAATTTGGGTGCATAGATCCTGAGAAATCAGTACCCAGAACAACCACCTCTGGCCGTAATAACGGCCTTGATTCGCCTGGTCATTGAGTCAAACAGAGCTTGGATGGCGTGTGCAGGTACAGCTGTCCATGCAGCTTCAACACGATACTACAGTTCATGAAGAGTAATGACTGACGTATTATGTCGAGCCACTTGCTCGGCCACCATTGTCCAGACGTTTTCAGTTGGAGAGAGATCTGGAGAATGTGCTGGCCAGGGCAGCTGTCGAACATTTTCTGTATCCAGAAAGGCCCGTACAGGACCTGCAACATGTGGTCGTGCATTATCGTGCTGAAATGTAGGGTTGCACAGGGATCGAATGAAGGGTAGAGCCAAGGGTTGTAACACATCTGAAATGTAACGACCACTCTTCAAAGTCCCGTTAATGCAAACAAGAGGGGACCGAGACGTGTAACCAATGGCTGCCCATACCATCGCTCTGGGTGATACGCCAGTATGGCGATGATGAATACACGCTTCCAATGTGCGTTCACTGCGATTTCGCAAACACGGAAGCCACCATCACGATGCTGTAAACAGAACCTGGATTCATCCGAAAAAATGACGTTTTGCCATTTGTGCATCCAGGTTCGTCATTGAATACACCATCGCACGCGTTCCTGTCTGTGATGCAGCGTCAAGGGTAACTGCAGCCATGGTCTCCGAGCTGATAGTCCATTCTGCTGCAGAAGTCGTCGAACTGTTCGTGCAGATGGTTGTTGTCTTCAAAACGTCCTCATCTGTTGACTCAGGGATCTAGACGTGGCTGCACGATCCGTTAGAGCCATGCGTATAAGATGCCTGTCATCTCGGCTTCTAGTGATATGAGGCCGTTGGGATCCAGCACGGCACTCCGTATAACCCTCCTTAACCCACCGATTCCATATTCTGCTAACAGTCATTGGATCTCGACCAACGCGAGCAGCAATGTCGCGATACGATAAACCGCAATTGCGATAGGCTACAATCTGACCTTTATCAAAGTCGGAAACGTGGTGGTGCGCATTTCTCCTCCTTACATGAGGCATCACAACAACGTTTCACCAGGCAACGCCGGTCAACTGCTGTTTGTGTATGAGAAATCGGTTGGAAACTTTCCTAATGTCAGTACGTTGAAGGTGTCGCCACCGGCACCAACCTTGTGTGAATGCTCTGAAAAGCTAATCATTTGCATATCACAGCGTCTACTTGCTGTCGGTTAAATTTCGCGTCTGTAGCACGTCATCTTCGTGGTGTAGCAATTTTAATGGCCAGTAGTGTAGTTCTAAGTTCTAGGGGACTGATGACAGATATTAAGTCGAATGGTGCTCAGAGTCATTTGAACCATCCATCCTGGTACAACAACAGTGTCACCTCCGTTATCAAAACATCCACTCCTTCCCTGCCAACAATATTGATTCATTCTCTGTCCCAGCATCAGTTTGACCTCTTCATCTTCAATGAAACCTTTCTCCAGCCTCACCACCTTGTCCACACATCTCCCTGTGTCCTTCACCATACTGATAATCCCCACCCCTTTGCGTGAGGTGGGATCACTATTGGCCTTCTTAAACATATTCCAATCCAGACACAATTCCTGCTCAGTGACCTTACCGAATATCTTATCCTCAGAGTCTTTTTCCCCATCGTCACTATCACCTGTGCCACCATATATGTCTGCAAGCTGCTACCATACCCTATGACTTCCTCTCCCATACTGACTGCACTTTCTCCACCTTTGTGACTGCTGCAGACATTAAGTTCATAGCCATAACTCTGCTATCCTCCAGCAGTGGCATCAGTTCCTTTCCATCCTCGAAGGTGACGTTGTCCTCCTCCCTCAGCGTACCTGTCCCAAAAGCAACACCAATCCTGATGTCATCTTCTCTTTTTCCAATCTCCTTGGGCATATTACTGTGGAAGTCCTAGATCGCATTGGCAGTGACCACCCTCCAGTTCTCACTTTCTCCTTTGCCCTCATCCTCCTCCTCCTCCTCCCCACCCTCTCACCCCTCCCATGGACATTCATGACTACTGCCATGCTGACTGGAATACCTACCAGGAATCCATCGACAGCCAGGTCAGAAGCCACCCTGTCCCCTTCTTCAATGCTGATGACACCTCACACACATTGACCTTCCTCCAGAAGAGCATCTCTGAGACTGTGGAGGTCCAGGTTCACATCAAACCTACCCACCTGCACTGTCCTATCCTTCTTCTACAGGCTGTACACCATGGCTGTGAATCCCACCTTCTCTATCGTTATTTCCTCCACACTCATGACTGGAACACACCCCTCTGTCACTGGCAATTACAGAGTCACATTTGAAACCTTCTGACACCAAAGAAATCCTGGGATTGGCGCCATGCATGCACACAACTCAACACCAGCTTCCTTCTCAACTCCTCCAAGTACTGGACCACCTTCCATTGCCTTCCTGGCAGCCATCTTGCCCTGCATTACCCACTCGCCCATGACAACTGCCCCTTCCCTGACGACGTCAGTAAGTCAAATCATTTTGTTTCCCAACTCTCTGATGTCAACTCCATACCCAATGACCTCACTTTGACTGCTCTCTCTTCCCTGATGCTCTTTACATCTCCAATACCACTGTCTTGCTACTTTCTCCTAGCTTCCAGTACTTGGACCAGTTCCGCCCTCATAACTGAACACTCCCATCACAGCACATGACATTAAACTTATCCTATGCTCAAATGCAACACTGCTCCTGGACACAATTGCATCACCTGCTGCCATCCTAAGGAATAGTGTCTCTCCTTCCTCACTGCCCTTGACACCTTGTACAACGCCATCCTCTCCACTGGCTTTTATTCTGACCTGTGGAAGCCTCTCAAATCCAGTTGTTGGTTAAACCCAATAAACTCCTTTCCAACAGTTCCTCTTATCACTGCATTTGTCTCACCTCCGTTTTCAGTAAGGTCTTTGAGTCCATCCTCTCCCACAATATCTATCACCACCTAACTCAACACCACTTCTTCCCTTTAATCGGTGTGGTTTCTCTGCTGACAGGCAGCTTCTCTGCCTCCAATTTAACTACTGTCACTCTGTTATTTTTGTTTCCCTCGATCTCCAGACCATGTGTGGCATTCTAGGCTCCTTTTCAAGCTCCAGACCTATGTCCTTCCTATCAACTTTTGTTGCCTCCCTCCTTTCCCATCATCCTTCCTATGTCACCATCCATAATACCAATTCCCATACCTTCTAACCTATCACAGGCGTGCCTCAGAACTCCATCCTTTCTCCTTTCCTTTATCTCCTGTACATTGTTGATATCCCCAAACCACCCCTTAATCAATTTCCTTCAATATGCTGATGATACTGCCTTCCATACCCTCTTTCTATCATTCAACGGCCCTAGTGCTCACTTCAGATCCACCTAGACCAGTTTCTTGCTTCATGCAAGCAGTGGGTCCTTCGGATCAATCCTTCAAAAACACATGCAATCATTACAGGATACACCACACCCTTCTTCTGGCTCCACGATTTCTACCTCACAATCTATGACTGTCCTACCCAACTTACTCCAGCCTTGAAATACCTTTGCCTCACCCTTGACCATCACCTTACCTGGACTCCCCAACTTCTTACCATCCAGTGCAAAGCCCACAATAGACTCCACCTCTTGAACCACCTGTCTGGCTGGACATGGGGATTGCATCCTTCTACCATCCTTCATACCTACAGATCTTTGATCCATCCCATCCTTTGTTACAACAGTGTCACCTGAATCTCTGCCCCCCCCCTAAATTATTCAACATCATGAACTCCACCTAGTTTTTGTATCTGTCTCCCATCCCCCATGAGGATCCTCTATGACCTTGTCCCTTTCCCATATCTCCACCTCATCCTTGAGCACATCCATATCCTCCCAAAGCAACCATCACCTTGATTACCTTCACTCCCTGGTGTCTCCTCCCCTGTCTACTCCCCACCAGCTGCCGCACCACTACTAATGTGTCTCAACCTTCCTGCATCTCTACACCCTCCATGTCCTCTCCCAAAGAAACTTTCAGTATCTCCCTATCCAGGATGATGTTATTCGCCCTGATTTTTATCCTTCCTTCCAACTCTGACACTCCTCTTCCTCTCCCCCACTTCCAAGGGCTCCCTATCCTTTCTGTCCGCCTCTGTTGTTCCCCCTCCTACCACCTGTCCTTCTCGCCTCACTTTTCCAATCCTTGCACTCCTTCCCAGATTGCTTCCTTCTCCACCCTCTCCATCTTCTGTCCCTTGGTGTGCTACCAGCTCCATCCCTTCTGCCCCTTCGTGTCCCCCCTCCACCGAACCCCTTCCTTTCCTACCTCTTTACCTCCTCTCTGGCCTTCTCTCCCTTGGCAGGTCCTTCCAGTTTTAATCCAGTCACTCTCCACTGTGCTTTGATAATCGCCTTATTTGTTACAAAAGTACCGTATGTTTTAAGCCTCGTCATCCTGTGTGGCTTTCATACTGTGAACACAGTTTTAATCGTACTGTCTGTGCCGCCAGTGTTTATGTGCTATGTCCTCGCCAGTGTCATCTATATGTGGACTTTACATAAATGTGCCTCGTCAAACTAGTCCTTTTTTGTATCTTTTAACTCCCACTGCTTTCCTTTCTCTTGTGACAATTTCATCTATTATACTCGTATTTTATGTATTTAACGTTTCTCCTGTAATATTTTATGAAGTCTCTTGGCTGAAGAGTGGCAAATTGCACTGCTGCCAGACCACCTCTGCGCTCATGGGGTAAGGGTATGAAATAACAATAAAGATATATATATATATATATATATATATATATATATATATATACAGGGTGTTTAAAAAATGACCGGTATATTTGAAACGGCAATAAAAACTAAACGAGCAGCGATAGAAATACACCGTTTGTTGCAATATGCTTTTGACAACAGTACATTTTCAGACAGACAAACTTTCGAAATTACAGTAGTTACAATTTTCAACAACAGATGGCGCTGCAAGTGATGTGAAAGATATAGAAGACAACGCAGTCTGTGGGTGCGCCATTCTGTACGTCGTCTTTCTGCTGTAAGCGTGTGCTGTTCACAACGTGCAAGTGTGCAATAGACAACATGGTTTATTCCTTAGAACAGAGGATTTTTCTGGTGTTGGAATTCCACCACCTAGAACACAGTGTTGCTGCCACAAGACGAAGTTTTCAACGGAGGTTTAATGTAACCAAAGGACCGAAAAGCGATACAATAAAGGATCTGTTTGAAAAATTTCAATGGACTGGGAACGTGACAGATGAACGTGCTGGAAAGGTAGGGCGACCGCGTACGGCAACCACAGAGGGCAACGCGCAGCTAGTGCTGCAGGTGATCCAACAGCGGCCTCGGGTTTCCGTTCGCCGTGTTGCAGCTGCGGTCCAAATGACGCCAACGTCCATGTATCGTCTCATGCGCCAGAGTTTACACCTCTATCCATACAAAATTCAAACGCGGCAACCCTCAGCGCCACTACCATTGCTGCACGAGAGACATTCGCTAACGATATAGTGCACAGGATTGATGACGGCGATATGCATGTGGGCAGCATTTGGTTTACTGACGAAGCTTATTTTTACCTGGATGGCTTCGTCAATAAACAGAACTGGCGCATATGGGGAACCGAAAAGCCCCATGTTGCAGTCCCATCGTCCCTGCATCCTCAAAAAGTACTGGTCTGGGCCGCCATTTCTTCCAAAGGAATCATTGGCTCATTTTTCAGATCCGAAACGATTACTGCATCACGCTATCTGGACATTCTTCGTGAATTTGTGGCGGTACAAACTGCCTTAGACGACACTGCGAACACCTCGTGGTTTATGCAAGATGGTGCCCGGCCACATCGCACGGCCGACGTCTTTAATTTCCTGAATGAATATTTCGATGATCGTGTGATTGCTTTGGGCTATCCGAAACATACAGGAGGCGGCGTGGATTGGCCTCCCTATTCGCCAGACATGGACCCCTGTGACTTCTTTCTGTGGGGACACTTGAAAGACCAGGTGTACCGCCAGAATCCAGAAACAATTGAACAGCTGAAGCAGTACATCTCATCTGCATGTGAAGCCATTCCGCCAGACACGTTGTCAAAGGTTTCGGGTAATTTCATTCAGAGACTACGTCATATTATTGCTACGCATGGTGGATATGTGGAAAATATCGTACTATAGAGTTTCCCAGACCGCAGCGCCATCTGTTGTTGAAAATTGTAACTACTGTCATTTCGAAAGTTTGTCTGCCTGAAAATGTACTGTTGTCCCAAGCATATTGCAACAAACAGTGTATTTCTATCGCTGCTCGTTTAGTTTTTATTGCCGTTTCAAATATACCGGTCATTTTTGAAACACCCTGTATATATATATATATAAAACTTTGTTGATGACTTCCATCTGAAGAGGATGCCCTTAGTGGTACTGAAATCTATTCAAGGTTTTTACATTAAACATATGTTTTCGGTTATCTATATGCTTTATGTTTTGAAAAAATAACGTAAGAGAGATTGGGGTACGTACAAAGGCAAAAAGAAGCGGTATGCGTATAAAATAGAAAAGGAAACAATATTGGTACTATGTACTCTCCGCCATGCACTGTGCATTGGCTTGCCGAGTATATACGTAGATACAGATTTCTTGCGCCGTTCGTATCATTGATAACAACATTACATGAACACTCTTACAGATGGGTGTTTAAATCTTCATACAACACTGTGGAGAACTCTGAGGTAAACATTACAGCTAAAATCCAGTAGAGGCGACAACTGTGCTGAATACTCTTCAGAGTAACTAATTTCACCCTTTGCGTCATTTGGCTCTTGTCGACGTTTATCTTCTGTGCCGATATCTCTCTTGATCGCCATGTGTCATAGCTCAAAACAATTATGATACTTGTATTACACTCATGTGTTAACAAGATGCCTGTTATATGTAAATAGTATTTAACATAACTGCGATCAAGAACATGTTAAATGCAAGGAATCGGGAGCCTAGGTGACACTATATATATATATATATATATATATATATATATATATATATATATATATATATATATATATATACTCCTGGAAATTGAAATAAGAACACCGTGAATTCATTGTCCCAGGAAGGGGAAACTTTATTGACACATTCCTGGGGTCAGATACATCACATGATCACACTGACAGAACCACAGGCACATAGACACAGGCAACAGAGCATGCACAATGTCGGCACTAGTACAGTGTATATCCACCTTTCGCAGCAATGCAGGCTGCTATTCTCCCATGGAGACGATCGTAGAGGTGCTGGATGTAGTCCTGTGGAACGGCTTGCCATGCCATTTCCACCTGGCGCCTCAGTTGGACCAGCGTTCGTGCTGGACGTGCAGACCGCGTGAGACGACGCTTCATCCAGTCCCAAACATGCTCAATGGGGGACAGATCCGGAGATCTTGCTGGCCAGGGTAGTTGACTTACACCTTCTAGAGCACGTTGGGTGGCACGGGATACATGCGGACGTGCATTGTCCTGTTGGAACAGCAAGTTCCCTTGCCGGTCTAGGAATGGTAGAACGATGGGTTCGATGACGGTTTGGAGGTACCGTGCACTATTCAGTGTCCCCTCGACGATCACCAGTGGTGTATGGCCAGTGTAGGAGATCGCTCCCCACACCATGATGCCGGGTGTTGGCCCTGTGTGCCTCGGTCGTATGCAGTCCTGATTGTGGCGCTCACCTGCACGGCGCCAAACACGCATACGACCATCATTGGCACCAAGGCAGAAGCGACTCTCATCGCTGAAGACGACACGTCTCCATTCGTCCCTCCATTCACGCCTGTCGCGACACCACTGGAGGCGGGCTGCACGATGTTGGGGCGTGAGCGGAAGACGGCCTAACGGTGTGCGGGACCGTAGCCCAGCTTCATGGAGACGGTTGCGAATGGTCCTCGCCGATACCCCAGGAGCAACAGTGTCCCTAATTTGCTGGGAAGTGGCGGTGCGGTCCCCTACGGCACTGCGTAGGATCCTACGGTCTTGGCGTGCATCCGTGCGTCGCTGCAGTCCGGTCCCAGGTCGACGGGCACGTGCACCTTCCGCCGACCACTGGCGACAACATCGATGTACTGTGGAGACCTCACGCCCCACGTGTTGAGCAATTCGGCGGTACGTCCACCCGGCCTCCCGCATGCCCACTATAGGCCCTCGCTCAAAGTCCGTCAACTGCACATACGGTTCATGTCCACGCTGTCGCGGCATGCTACCAGTGTTAAAGACTGCGATGGAGCTCCGTATGCCACGGCAAACTGGCTGACACTGACGGCGGCGGTGCACAAATGCTGCGCAGCTAGCGCCATTCGACGGCCAACACCGTGGTTCCTGGTGTGTCCGCTGTGCCGTGCGTGTGATCATTGCTTGTACAGCCCTCTCGCAGTGTCAGGAGCAAGTATGGTGGGTCTGACACACCGGTGTCAATGTGTTCTTTTTTCCATTTCCAGGAGTGCATATATATATATATATATATATATATATATATATATATATATATGCAGTGTCGCCTAGACTTATATATATACTATAGTTTAACTCAACTTAAGATGGGAAAATCAATACTTGATGAATTATATTTTCAAGAAAGGTCTCAAAGGTTGCAGGTAGGAGTTCCTTTTTTCGTGCTGCAAACCGATAAGTGGTGTGTAAGCTGCATGTGTGCCCTAATGGCTAATCTAACTATCACTTGCAATGTACATATATAAACTTAATCAATGACACAGGTTTACAAAGACAGTTCTACAAGCACCACACTTTAATTAAGTTAAAACACATCATTGGCTTAACGATGAAGCCCATATACATTGCATCAAGTCAAACGTGTTAAAATGTAGAGTATCTAAGACAAACTACGACAGTGCACTGGGTGAAACCTACGAAATTCTTGAATTTTTGCATTGTATCCTAGGCTTCCGATTCCTTATCTTTAACGCGAAAATTTACCAAAAAATGATTAAGCCATAACACCTTCCAAGTATAGTTCAAGATCATCGACCTATGTTACTTGTCGGTAACACAGCATGCGAAAATTACTTTTATCCATAAGTCTTGCTCACCGTTGTATTATAAATCTGCATTACACCAGCCGGCCGGTATGGCCGAGCGGTTCTAGGCGCTACAGTCTGGAACCGCACGACCGCTACGGTCACAGGTTCGAATCCTGCCTCGGGCATGGATGTGTGTGATGTCCTTAGGTTAGTTAGGTTTAAGTAGTTCTAAGTTCTAGGGGACTAATGACCTCAGATGTTAAGTCCCATAATGCTCCGAGCCATTTGAACCATTTGAAGTCGAGATACGTATGCGAAACTGAAGAGTAGTTTTCGAGTCTGGCATCCTTTCATTACATTACCTTAATAGCATATACAAAAAATTGACTTTATTAACGAAAATCATGTGTTTTTTTCATGTTTTGCAGCCTTGCAATGGAGAATTATGAAAATCTAGAAAAACACTAGACAGTGGCAAATGTTACTTAAAAAACTAGTGTTTCCTTTTCATCGGTGTATATTTAAAAAAAAGGGATGGTTACATTGGAAACGACAACTAGACACATTTGGCCAGGGTCTGGCGACTTTCATTCATGTAATACACATTATATGTGTTCACCGACATATTTCTACCGCTATATGAACTGGAGGCTGACGCATGTAATCCTACAATTGTATAAAATAGAACTTGAGAGACAGTTACAAGTGTTACACACGTAAAAATATAAATGACTTGCTTAGAATGGCAGCAAAGCTCTTTGCGTTACACAGTCTTTCACGCAAGGACTAGGCCGAATCTAGGCCGAACTCAGCAGATATCTCATCACGCTTGCACAGTTGGTAATAACTTTATCATGGGAAAATAGCAAATTGGAAGCGTTACTACGTTCACATGTGAGTATGGGTGGTGAATTTAAACTAGTTTTTACCACAGTTAACCGATACGTCACCAGCAATAGCGCGACAGGGGAAACAATATAATGAAAGCACACACGCCATGATGTGTTGTGGGCTTGAAAAGTGTAAATTGGAGTTAAATTGAGAGAAATTAATTTACTTCAACTGAAATGCGAAATGAGATGAAATCAATTCAAAAAATTACATAACTTAATATGATTAGTTGAGATTACTGTTCTTGCAACCTAGTGTTGCTGGCTGCACGAAGTTACCTGTGAGGGCTCCGACGGAACTCCACACCAGAATTTTTCAGCCCAACCTGTTCTACTCAACCCTGCTCGCAGGATTGAAGTCTCTTACATAGTGTCATAAAACCGACAGCAGGGCAAAGAATCCCGAAGTGACTGTCGTTATAGATCGCTCCTTTATTCCGACCAAGAATGCAACAAGCGTCTCAAAGATTCAGAGAAAGAGAGATACAAAGACACAGATACATATGGTGCAACCACAGTCGTTTGCAGCGTAGCAGAGAGTACGTCTATAGCGAGGCACTCGTGAGAAACATTGTGTACTATCTGACGGATGATATTTTTATATATTACCTGTTACGCATGTCAGACTATTCACTTTCTTGTTCACAGGAAGCAACCTTCCTGGAAGCAGAGCTTTTATCGGGCTTAAACTAATGTGTTAGGTACGTCTGACGCTGAACATGCAATAAATACGAAGTTAACAGATGTAGAAAAAGATTAAAAGTTAAACCATAAGAAATGAAACGATGAAGAACTGAAATAAATAAATAGAACAACAAAAAACGAACAAAAGACGAACGCTCGTTGTTCAGAAGATCACGAAGTAAAATCACCCCACTCGCACAGAGGCTTCCAGAACGTATGCACAGTGTGCCCGTGACGCCGAACGTAGTGATGAGTGATGCAGTTGCACTCCGTGCTGCGCTGTGGATCCAATTTATCAAACTTAATTGTGCGGAAAAGGAGGAGGGAGCAGAAATACTGACGGTCAACATCCATATGAGGGTCTCTGAGAGCCTACGTGAATATGTTCTGATGTCTTGAATGATTCATTAGCAACACAGAATCGAGACGTTGAAAGAATGTAGCGTTCTATTGTCGGCAACTGAAAAGAATCGGATACACATCCAAGAACAGATACTTTTAACGAGTACGACGCAGTTATTGGGAGAACCGTATGCTGCAGCGTCGCAGACAGCTGTGCTCGTAAAATTCTCAGATGTACATTTACCGTCCCTTTGACCATAATGGGAGCAATCTCATCTGCTAGATTACATAGAAAATCAAACTACTTCAATATTCACTAGTGCACGACCACAAATGTGTTGATTTTAAAATTTCGCCTCACAAAATTATACAGCACGTAAGTTTTCACCACATTTCCCGTTTTAATAACATTAAAACCCTTTCGTAAGTGCTTTGACAGAGGTCGTAAGAACGAAACTTGTTGTAGACTTTACCAAATAACGAAAACAAGCCTTTTCCCTATCGTAGTGCAGCAAACCAATAACGGATACAAAACGAGACCCCAGCAAGAAAACAACGAAACCTTGTTACTACCATCTTAAGATTGTTTAGTAAGAAATCCGAAACTGGTCATGGTTTGATCCAAATAAACGTTGTTAAACTATACTTGAGGCTAGTTGCAGCTCCAGTTATAAACCTTATAGTACTACAGCAACGTTTCTCAAAACGTCAATTTTCGGTAAGATAAATACTCGCAAGAACATTAGGATATCATGTGCTTGCGAAAATATCCAAATTACTCGTAGATCGAATTTTTAACTGCGAAATACACAACTTTTTTCAGATTTCCTGTATATGTACTTTATATTTAATTTTTAATTTTTAGCGCAATTAAGACATTTCCATACGCACATCTTTTAGTGGCTATTGCTATTTTTTGATTGTGTAGATCAATTATGCAGTATTCAATTCTTTTACGCTATTGGAATCTGTCAACTTGGAGTCTTGGATCGTTGAACCTTTCCACTTGAAATGAAATAATCGTGTGGCCTTGCTGGCCGGGAGGCCCCATAGGGGAAGTTCGGCTGCAGGGTGCAAGTCTTTTTTCGGGTGACACCACATTGGGCTACTTGCGCGTCGATGATGGTGAAAGGATGACGAGGACAACACAACAATCAGTTCTCGAGTTGAGAAAACCCCAAACCCGGACGGAAATCGAACCCGAGATCGTTACGTGGTAGGTGAATACCTTACTACTCAGCTAAGCAGATGGACGTCTCATGTAAATAAATGTCAAACGACTTTGCACATCAAATACGTGACTTAAAATCAATTAATTTTCGATTTTCGGAAAAATATATACAATCATTCAAACTTTTGCCCCTTCTAGATTATATACATACAACAGCTGATTGATATTCATTTAGTAAAGAACATTCGTCAATGCAACAACCGTTATGCATAACATTCTCGGCAGCAAATGCTTGTACGATTTCTATATGTGTGACATCAGCTAACAGTATAGTTCGAATTCTTTGTATATCAGCTGATTTCAATCAAGTAAACAACCGTCTCACATTCTGTTTTGGTGAACACCAAATAAGAAATAGAGAAAGAGATCATAATTAGTAGCAAACAATCACGTAATTGGGCTTAGTCTCCTAACGACACAAACATGAAGCTCACGCAGAAACAGACTGAAATCCGGTTATAGATGTGCAATGACATAAGTGAACCAACAAACAGGAGGTCTGATCTGTTTCACACAGGTGATACACGGGTACAATGGGTGATGGAGGTAGCATAAGGAAATATCCACACTATTCACATAAATAAAATTGTAATGAAATGTTTTCCCTCCGTTTTCATAAACAGTCGTGTACTTTGACAGGTCTCCAGCATCCCTGAGCTGAAATAGGACCGCAGCTTTATCTTTAATGAAATGAATAGTTGGAGTACGGTCGTAACTTGCATTAGGAAGTCTCTTTTATTTATTGAGCATCAATAAACAAAGCAGGCTTCCTATTACAACTTATTACGGTACTTGTTCAAGAGAAACTGTTTTACTAATAACTTTTCTCAAACATGTACATCATTTTGCGATAAGGGTAATCTGGAGTTAAACCTGTTTAATTTCGTAATTCCTATAAAAGTCTTTGAAAAGACTGTTATAGTGCTGTACTATATCTATCTTACATGGTGTAATATATCACTTTTATTAAAACATAGAGCTATGTTAAGCACTGTAAAGAAAATAAATGTTAAGTCATATTTGTAGCAATGAGCATTGTCCCATCTGCTACATGCACCGAACCCAAAAATCACAATCAGTTCAAAACAGTTAACGATAAAAATAACTTCCTTTTGTTCTCATTCGCTATTATCTGATTCTTCTTTACTTTGTAGTTCCGCTCAATTGGAATCATCAGAATCTAAGCTTCTTATTCTCTATTATTTACTTCGTTTTTTTTCTTTAATTTCAAATTTTACCTACATTGCTTGTTGATATGGATATCTCTGAAAGCTGTTGCCGATATGGAAGTCCCTTATCTTCCCAGGTGCAATAGGTTATTATTGAACTGCTTCTATTGGTACTGAAATGCAACTTCTAACAAGTTGGCCATTTCTGGTTGAGATTGTAGACTTGATGGGATGATCTGGCTAGGATTTGGATCAATAAGCAGTGTTTCATTATTAAGACCAAAGTAATCCATGCTACCTAGAAAGACATTTGGCTTTTCCAACATCGTTAAGAAGGCATCATGTGTAAATTTTTGTGGACCGAAGGAATGGAACCCAGTTAGTTCAAAACCCTTAGTAAACGGAAATTTTAAAAAGGGAGGTATTTCTAGCAAGAGGGTAATTTTCAATGAAAGGTCACATTCTGTTTGCATTGCAGAACTCAGTGCTTTGAAGCCTTCCTTACAGCAGTTCCCTCAGTAAAAGCTTACATAGTCTACAACCTCTGTTCTGACTTCCACTTTCCTTCTTCTGTTGCAAGTTTCTAGGCATCTGGAGTGAAGAATGGAAACATCTGTCAGGTATGGATCATGCTGATCATGAAAGATAATGTCATAATCCCGAGTAAGATGACCTCTACAACCATACAGTTACAGGTTGAATAGCGTATTAATCACAGTTTAGTTCAAGTTATTTGTGATTATTAACTCACAAAAAATTTGAGGACTTGCTCTTTTTGATCTAAAGTATCCAGACACCTAATTAAAAAACTAAACTCTTCCCGAATAGGTCATGAAGGCCCAAAGGTACCAACCGGCCGCCGTGTCATCCTCAGTCCACAGTCATCAATGGACGCGGATATGGAGGGGCATGTGGTCAGCACACTGCTCTCCCGGCAGTATGTCAGTTTCCGAGACCGGAGCCGCTACTGCTCAATCAAGTAGCTCCTCAGTTTGTCTTACAAGGGCTGAGTGCACCCCGCTTGCCAACAGCGCTCGGCAGACTGGATGGTCACCCATCCAAGTGCTAGCCCAGCCCGACGGCGCTTAACTTCGCTGATCTGACGAGAACCGGTGTGACCACCGGAGCAAAGCTGCTGGACACCTAATAGTGGACTCTGAGGTGTGCCCATCCTTCGACTTTATGACTACTTGATGTATGCTGGGTACACTTTCAAAGAGGTGTCTGAGTGTCTTTGGTGGAAAGGCAGCCCATTATTCCCCTGGAGTCAAAAACAGAGTATGCAGTGATGTCGGACGCAGGAGTCTGGGTGATCCCTTGAGGACAGGTCAGGTCAGAAATAGGGAGGGCCAGTCCGTTTCAGTTCCTGCTTTATGACAGAGTATGCTGTCATGTTCATATAAATAGTTACCGTCTCCGAAATGTCCTACTGTATGCAGCACACAATGCTGTAAAATGTCTTCATATAGATTTTCCTTTAGTGTTCTCTCAAGTGCAGTAAGGGCGTCACATCCTAATAATGGAAAATACCCCCCTACCGTACTTTTGGTACTTCACATAGTGGTAGGCGGTATTTTCCTAGTATTCACTAAACCCAAACCCATCAGATTGCTACAGGGTACAGCGTTATTCCCCACTCCAGATCAATCGTTTCCAGTCATCCACTGCACAGAGGCGTCTCTTTTTACACCACACTGAGCACCGCTACAGACATGGGTGGCGTGTGAGGAACTGTACGACCATTGCCACTGAGCTCTCTTAACCGTCATATGACGCTGTTAACGCTTATCTACTGTCAGCATAATGTTCCCTGCCTTCTCTTACTAGATAAGAACCTTAGGAACACGGCTTCACCTGCCGGCGAGGACGAGCTGTTCTAGGCGCTACAGTCCGGAACCGCGCTGCTGCCACGATCGCAGGTTCGAATCCTGCCTCGGGCATGGATGTGTGTGATGTCCTTAGGTTAGTTAGGTTTAGGTAGTTCTAAGTTGTAGGGGACTGATGAACTCAGAAGTTAAGTTCCATAGTGCTCAGAGGCATTTGAACCATTTGAACACGGTTGCATGCATTACAACTGCAGAGAGACTTTTAGTATTTTTACATCAAATTCAGTAGTTCTGTAGACTGTCCGTAGACAGTAGCACTTTTACAAATGTTCCCATCACGATATAGATGGTTTGCACATTAATCGCAACCTTTGTGCGACAACACTTGGCCGTTGAAGACTTCCCGGTGCCCACAGTGAGATGAGCTGCATGACAAATACACTACTGGCCATTAAAATTCCTACACCAGCAAGAAATATAGATGGTAATTGAGTATTCATTGGACAAATATATTATACTAGAACTGACATTTGATTACATTTTCACGCAATTTGGGTGCATAGGTCCTGAGAAATCAGTACCCAGAACAGCCACCTCTGGCCGTAATAGCGGCTTTGATACGCCTGGGCATTGAGTCAAACAGAGCTTGAATGGCGTGTACAGGTACAGCTGCCAATGCAGCTTCAACACGATACCACAGTTCATCAAGAGTAGTGACTGGCGTATTGTGACGAGCCAGTTGCTCGGCCACCATTGACCAGACGTTTTCAATTGGTGAGAGGTCTGGAGAATGTGCTGGCCAGGGCAGCAGTCGAACATTTTCTGTATCCGGAAAGACCCGTACGGGACCTGCAACATGCGGTCGTGCATTATCCTGCTGAAATGTAGGATTTCGCAGGGATCGAATGAACGTCCAAAGTGCCGTCAATGCGAACGAGAGGTGACCGAGACGTGTAACCAATGGCACCCCATACCATGCCAGTATGGCGATGACGGTTACACGCTTCCAATGTGCGTTCACAGCGATGTCGCCAAACATGGATGCGACCATCATGATGCTGTAACTATAACCTGGATTCATCCGAAAAATGACGTTTTGCAATTCGTGCACCATGGTTCGTCGTTGCGTACACCATCGGAAGCGCTCCTGCTTTGATGCAGCGTCAAGGGTAGCCGCAGCCATGGTCTCCGTGCTGATAGTCCATGCTGCTGTAAACGTCGTCGAACTGTTCGTGCAGATGGTTGTTGTCTTGCAAACGTCCCCATCTGTTGGCTCAGATGGCTGCACGATTCATTGCAGCCATGCGGATACGATGCCTGTCATCTCGACTGCTAGTGATACAAGGCCGTTGGGATCCAGCACGGCGTTCCGTATTACCCTCCTGAACCCACCGATTCCATATTCTGTTAACAGTCATTGGATCTCGACCAACACGAGCAGCAATGTCGCGATACGATAAACCGCAATCGCGATAGGCTACAATCAGACCTCTATCAGAGTCGGAAACGTGATGGTACGCATTTCTCCTCCTTACATGAGACATCACAACAACTTTTCACCAGGCAACATCGGTTAACTGCTGTTTGTGTATGAGAAATCGGTTGGATACTTTCCTCATGTCAGCACGTTGTAGGTGTCGCCACCGGCGCCAACCTTGTGTGAATGCTCTGAAAAGCTAATCATTAGCATATCACAGCATCTTCTTCCTGTCGGTAAAATTTCGCGTATGTAGCACGTCATCTTCGTGGTGTAGCAATGTTAATGGCCAGTAGTGTAGTATGAAGATAAGTTACTCCTCTTGACAATGTTTCCACATTACTGATTTGGTCGCCATTGTTACTTGTTCAATCGGTTCACCGTTTCTTCACAAATATCTTCTATTGCTTGCAATTCGGAATATCTGAAGAGGTGGGAAGGAGGCAGGTTGGTCGTGAAGTTGTTTTAAGGTGCCGAGGGTAGTTTCATACAGGATATTAACAAGAAGTTTTTATTCGTAATTTTTTCTACACATTTCATTATAAAAGGATATACTGAAATCAACAGGGAAAAAAACGTGAATTTTACAATTACAACCTTCAGTTAGCTTAACTGATTAACTACAATTACTACCATTAATTCAAAATATCACTGAGATTATTAAACAATATGACTTTAACTAGCTCTATAAATTAAGGACACTTCAGGGTCACTGGTGTTGGCATAACCAGGCGACCTGCGCCTTCGAATGGTGATAACAGATTGGCAGATTACAAATAATGGAACAAGTAGGACAAATTTCATGTCACCCCACTCTGAATTGTTGCCAAATTTATTCAAGATTGTGGATCCAAGATGGCGGCGATAGATATGGCAATGTCGCAATGACGTCATGGTGAGAAGTTCAGATTTCGTTGGGAAAAAAGGTAAACTGGGCTACCTCCACAAACCTTACCCCTCCCCTCCTCCTCTCCCCCCTCACGTGCCACAGAAAATGGCGAGAACTTCAAATTCCAGCAAGACAATGCAATATACCATGGCTACCTCCACTAACGTAAGAAAATGATTCTCGCGTACCATGTCGTTTCTGGAAACCCAGAATCTACTCTGTAGGAATCAACATGGATTCAGGAAACAGCGATCGTGTGAGACACAACTCGCTTTATTTGTTCATGAGACCCAGAAAATATTAGATACAGGTTCCCAGGTAGATGCCATTTTCCTTGGCTTCCGGAAGGCGTTATATAGAGTTCCGAACTGTCGCCTGATAAACAAAGTAAGAGCCTACGAAATATCAGACCAGCTGTGTGGTTGGATTGGAGAGTCCAGAATGAGATTTTCACTCTGCAGCGGAGTGTGCGCTGATATGAAAGTTCCTGGCAGACAATTTTAATCTGCCAGGAACTTTCATATCAGCGCACTCTCCGCTGCAGAGTGAAAATCTAATTCTGGAAACATCCCCCAGGCTGTGGCTAAGCCATGTCTCCGCAATATCCTTTCTTTCAGGAGTGCTAGTTCTGCAAGGTTCGCAGAAGAGCTTCTGTTAAGTTTGGAAGGTAGGAGATGAGGTACTGGCAGAAGTAAAGCTGTGAGGACGGGGCGTGAGTCGTGGTTGGGTAGCTCAGTTGGTAGAGTACTTGCCCGCGAATGACAAAGGTCCCGAGTTTCGACCCGGCACACAGTTTTAATCTGCTTGGATTGAAGAGTTTTTAGTAAACAGAACACAGAATGTTGTTCTCAATGGAGAAACGTCTACAGACGTTATGTACCCTCTGGCGTGCCACAGGAGACTGTTATGGGACCATTGCTTTTCACAATATATATAAATGACCTAGTAGATAGCGTCGGAAGTTCCATGCGGATTTTTGCGGATGATTCTGTAGTATACAGAGAAGTTGCAGCATTAGAAAATTGCAGCTAAGTGCAGGAAGATCTGCAGCGGATAGGCACTTGGTTCAGAGAGTGGCAACTGACCCTTAACATAGACAAATGTAATGTATTGCGAATATATAGAAAGAAGGATCCTTTGTCGTATGATTATATGATAGTGGAACAAACACTGGTAGCAGTTACTTCTGTAAAATATCTGGGAGTATGCGTGCGGAACGATTGGAAGTGGAATGATCATATAAAATTAATTGTTGGTGAAGCGGGTACCAGGTTGAGATTCATTGGGAGAGTCCTTAGAAAATATAGTCCATCAACAAAGGAGGTGGCTTACAAATCACTCGTTCGACCTATACTTGTGTATTGCTTATAAGTGTGGGATCCGTACCAGGTCGGGCTGACGGAGGAGAAAGAGAAGATCCAATGAAGAGAGGCGCGTTTCGTCACAGGGTTATTTGGTACGCATGACAGCGTTACGGAGATGTTTAGCAAACTCAAGTGGCAGACTCTGCAAGAGAGGCGCTCTGCATTGCGGTGTTGCTTGCTGTCCAGGTTTCGACGGGGTGCGTTTCTGGATGAGGTATCGAATATATTGCTTCCCCCTACTTATACCTCCGAAGGAAATCACGAATGTAAAATCAGAGAGATTCGAGCGCGCACGGAGGCTTTCAGGCAGTCGTTCTTCCTGGGAACCATACGCGACTGGAACAGGAAAGGGAGGTAATGACAGTGGCACGTAAAGTGCCCTCCGCCACACACCGTTGGGTGGCTTGCGGAGTATAAATGTAGATGTAGATGTAGATGTAGAAAATGACGAGAAAATAGGTAAACTGGGCCACCTCCACTAACCTAAGTCATCAGACCGCCATCTCCCTTTACATGGCAGAGAATAATGGTACAGTGTAAACACACATCCATATTAAATCTTCTCAAACTTTCATGTGATCAAGAAAGCTATCCAAGACATACTAAGTATTAGTTCGCTATTCGTCCGTCTAGAGGACGACATACTTAAGTCAGCTACATTCCTGCATTCCAACAGGCCTCTCCATTCGGACAGCTCCTACAATTAGCCGAAAATGTGAATCATCACCGCCACAGGCCACTGCTGCAGACAGAATCGTCCTAGGAAACTGGTCACATACGTATTTCTACATTACAGTATTTGTATACTACGATCGTGGTCTCAATTGGATAATATTTGACAATGATCGAAGTATCGGAAATACACCCTGCTGACGGCTGTGGCCCTGAAAATAGAAATAAATGTACGATTCTTATGACTTGACATACTTTTCCCTTTGCTGTCACAATATTCCACATCAAATCCATACCTTCCGTACAACAGGACATACTCATTTCCTTTGCACATGTCGGAACACACACACATATTTCCTAAGTCTGATGCTCATGGTGACCCTATCATGCACCCTCTGCTACTGAGTATAATACTTTGCCCATAACTGATTGCTGACGATACAAAACAACTAAGAGAAAAATCAGCGATGGCTACACGTGTCTCGTAAGTTTTTCCTGCTTGTGCTACCACTGTGTCTTAGAAAGAGAGGTTTAATCGTCTTACAAACCGCCAGATGTTAAAAACACGACCATATTACTATCACAATCGGTCTTCGTTCAACAGGTGCATACAAATATCCATGTTAAAAGCTATACTGGCTTTATAAATCGAGGTTGGCATTACCTCCGAATGAAGTGGTTTTTTTCTAAACAAATACCGTAACACTGAATATAGACAGTGGTCGCCGTAGTGTATGTTACCAGACCAACAGTGCAGTTACACGTCACCGATGGTGAGGCCTCATAATAAAATTACAGAATTTAGAAAATGATTCGGCTAAGGAATGTGGCATGAAACCCGTTTTTGAAACTCCCTCATGCCGACACTAGATATTTCTACAGTATTTGTAACGCATTCTGTCTCGATGCCATGTCAGAGGTTCTGCGATAAATCCACTTGGTTATATGTGTAAGTTGATTGAGAAGGATCACAAACAGTGGATGGTGTGGCTCAAAATTGGCTCTGAGCACTATGGGACTTAACATCTGTGGTCATCAGTCCCCTAGAACTTAGAAGTACTTAAACCTAAAGGACATCACACACATACATGCCCGAGGCAGGATTCGAACCTGCGACCGTAGCGGTCACGCGGTTCCAGACTGAAGCGCCTATAACCGCAAGGCCACACCGGCCGGCAGTAGATGGTGTGCTGATTGAAGTTGTAAGAAATGTAGCCGGGCTTTGCAGATCTCTAGTGTTACACTATCCGTTAGAAATGCTGCCTGGGATTTGGAATCAAGTTTTTCCATTCAACAACATACCTGCATTGGATCCAATGGAGAAGTCCTTCGCGCTCCAGCACTGGCTTGCATCTGGCTGGCGCTGCAAAGTGCCTGTGCAGTGTCAGTGCATGCCCACGTTGGGAGAGTTCTCTGATACGTCACGGTTGACGACAGTTCGAAAGCGTTTTTTACCAGCACTGAATGTTTGTGCGGTGCATTAGTTTCTGCTGTTTAAGCGTTGTGAGCGTGTATGCAGAGCCTTTTACATGCCTTATTTCGACAGTTTACGAGTAGTTTGCAAGTCTGTATGCTGTGTTTTGCATTATTTGGGTAATTTACGAGTTGTTTTTGTGTCTGCACATCAGTGTGCTGCATTATTTCAGTGACTTAACGAGTAGTCTGAAGTTCTGTAGGCTGTGTATTGTGACCCCAAGCATGTCAGACCGAGTCTTGTGTTTTAGTGTAATAAATGAACTATGTGAAATACATCCCTAAATAAACTGATCCAAAATAAATAAAGTACACTCTTTCCTCTCTCCAGCAGCCCAGAACAGGCTGAGTCCATTTCCCGCCATTTTTCCCAAAGACCGCCATCTATGATTACCTCACAGAAGGAACGACAGCATCCTCTGGTGCCGGTACTGTGCACTAGGTCTGTTGGACTCCAGACCTCATGGTAAACACACTGGATGGAGCTACTGCCTCAAATTGTTTAAATAAAGCCTGTCAGCAAAATAAAGACTCATGCACATCCTACACAGCACAGACTGAGTCCTTTTCCTACCAATTCCTAGGAAGAGGTGGCGGTCGGATGACTTAGGGCAGTGGAGGTGGTCCACGTGACGTTTCTTCCCGCCATTTTCTTAGGATAGTGGATATAGCCATGGTATGTTGCATTGTCCTGCTGGAATTTGAACTTCCCGCCATTTTCTGGGGAAGAGGAGCAGGTAGAGGGTAAGATTAGTGAAGGTACCCCAATTGACCTATTTTCCACCGAAATTTGAACCTACCGCCATGACACTGCGATGTTGCTATATCTATCGCCGCCATCTTGGATCCGCAATCTAAAATAAATTTGGCAAAACTGCAGGGGGGGGGGGGGGGTTGAAACGAACTTTGTCCTACTACTAATGGATTACTGTAACAGACAGAAAGCAACAGAATTAAAAAGCATCATTCAAAACGTTAAAACGTCAGTTTGAACACAAATAAATCTGGCCACTGAAAGCACTGAACATACATAAACATAATTGGCTACAAAATTTTTGATTTAAAATTAAAGCAGAATATAAACAAGAGATTTATGGTTAAGAGCTGCAAACTATATTCTGCTTTGGCACTCCCAAACCTAACGTAACTTAAAAACAACGAACAACGTTTATAGTAAAGCAGGATTCCACCGGATAGGTAATAATAGAAAGGAAAGGCAGTATTCAACAGCTATCCGGCGACTCAGAGGCACAGCAGTACATGTTATCACTCAGGAGAAATAATGCTGGTGAACACAAACACAAAATGTCCACCATGACAGATGACAATAATTGAAGTTCATTGGCCATCTCCTGTGAGATCTGAATGAACAGTGTAACATAAGGTTGTCACCAAAATAACATTCCTCTGCGACCGTCATGAAAGAACGATTTCATAGCCGTCGGTGTTATGTGCCAATTTTAATGCACTTGGTCTCACTTTCATTCTCAAGGCTCTTCTCAAAATTAACAGCCCAGCCAGTACTGCAGGAAACGCACCAGAAACAAAGGCCCGAAGTAGAAGCGTCCTGGTCGGCCGCAACAGGAATTGATATGACCATTTAGCACGTCTGACCTGTGAGCGGAAACACTGCGCGTACTTCCTCCAGCATACCAGCACACGAACGCCTCAGCGAGCACCGCCGCTACCCCTAAGTCGGCATACCCCGGTTGTCCCCTCAGGGCAAGGAAGGTGAACATGTAAAGATGCAGCTGCACATAACACGTTATCGATGCCTCTCACTCGGACAAGTGAATAATCCAAGAGTTCTCACGTAGTCTAATAAATACAGTCAACACTCTCTGGTGCAAAGGTTGTTAATGTTTGACAGCTGAAGCGACAGTAACGCTACAATTGGTGAGGAAGCAGACAGTCACATGCATCGTGAGGATAGTGTTTGGTTTTAATTATTTTCTACTAAATTAACGACATAGTGAGTATAAGTTCCCGGTCCATGAGTTAGTAAGTTGCCAATAGATATGAATTATCGTGAAATACATGAAAACAGGCTAATGACACTGACTCCATAACATAAGCTACAACTTATTCATGAAGAAATATTGCCGGCCGCGGTGGTCTCGCGGTTCTAGGCGCGCAGTCCGGAACCGTGCGACTGTTACGGTCGCAGGTTCGAATCCTGCCTCGGGCATGGATGTGTGTGATGTCCTTAGGTTAGTTAGGTTTAAGTAGTTCTAAGTTCTAGGGGACTGACGACCTCAGATGTTAAGTCCCATAGTGCTCAGAGCCATTTGAACCATTTTTTTGAAGAAAGATTTTCGAATATGTCTACATTTGCAGCTAATTCCACTGAAAGCAATAGAATATAAATACATTTCATGCTGAGAAGCACATATTTATGCTATCTGTTGTTGATATCATAGGCACTTTCCTTGAAACATACATTTTTTTATGAAGTCCAACGACTCGCTCTTTCTTACACGTCGCCCGACTTCCTACTAAACGAATATTTTTGTAAATGTAATTACTATTGCTTCAAAACCGAATGTGTTGAAGATTATTGCCGTTTGTGGCTCAGATTTACCAACAATTGTGGAATTGGTTTCTCCTGTGTTGGGAAACAGTTTTATTGCTTCCGATGATTTTTTATCACGTCTGTGTGGTTTTCTCTTAAGCTAGAGTAGTGATGGCTTACTTGATACCTCGAACAAAGTAGGTATTACATTCCATAGATGTTTCCTACATTCCACATTTACTGATTTGGCTGAAGGTGTAGCGAACAAACCTCTGCTTTGTTCGATAGATATACAACATCTTTCCGCAAAGGGTCAGATTTTCTGGTGTTTACTACCAGTTTTTTGTTATTAAAGGAGAACGACATTTTCCAGTAAACGTCTGAACGTTACAAGAGAACCGTAAGTAAACTGCAGCGCTTTGTATCCACAAGGTCAGCAGGAAACTAATCACGAATGTCGTGTAATTTTTTTCAGTTATCGTCGATTTTTATGTCACTACATGCGCAGTCTGTCGTAAAAACTGTGGTATAAATCAAGGTAAGCGTTAGTATTCGCAATCATCCGATATCGTATTTAGATATGTCGCTTACTGGCCCCCTGGGGCGCTGCTGTTGCTGGGTTAACAAAAACGAGACGAAGTACCGCGACTCTTATGTTAGACTCTGGTTGTCATTAAAGAAACGTTAATACATGAAAATGGGATAATGCAAGGGTGTCTCGGAAGTCTTCCCCTGATTACAGACACGCATAAGGCAGATAATATAGCACACAGACACGTATCTTTTACCTTGAAGTGCAGTAAATTTATTCAAGTTTTTTTACACACACACAATTGATAAATTTCGACGTGTGCTTCATCCATCGGATGAAGGATATCAAGGCGATATTCCAATGCCACTTGAGAGTTGATCAACATTTCGTGAGGGTTTGATGTCAGTAATTCTGCGCCGTAATGCTGCGACGCCGCTCACTGGTGCCCGGCAAAGTTGATCTAGACATAACTCAGAAAGAAGAAATCCGTTGTGGTGTTCGGTGATCACGGCGGAAGTTTCAAGGGTCCCAACATCCAGTCCAGCTTCCCGAAATCTTTTATGCAAATAGGCATGAAAATCTAACTCTAGATGAAGTGGCGCATCATGTAATTGTAAAATTAAGCCCTGAATGTCCTAAATCTGTGGCCCAGCGATTCTAGGCGCTTCAGTCCGAAACCGCTCTTCTGCTACGGTCGCAGGTTCGAATCCTGCCTCGGACATGGATGTGTGTGATGTCCTTAGGTTAGTTAGGTTTAAGTAGTTCTGTCTAGGGGACTGAGTACCTCAGATGTTAAGTCCTGTTGTGCTTAGAGCCATTTGAACCTTTTTTGTCCTAAATCTGGACTGTTTTTGAGGACTGTGCTTCGTGATGCCAGAGGACACACTGGACTCTCTCCTGCGCCGGCCGAAGTGGCCGAGCGGTTAAAGGCGCTACAGTCTGGAACCGCACGACCGCTACGGTCGCAGGTTCGAATCCTGCCTCAGGCATGGATGTGTGTGATGTCCTTAGGTTAGTTAGGTTTAAGTAGTTCTACGTTCTAGGGGACTTATGACCACAGCAGTTGAGTCCCATAGTGCTCAGAGCCATTTGAACCATTTGAACTCTCTCCTGCTTTGAGTACACATTGTCTGCATTCCGCTGTTGTTACGTACATGAGGCCTGTAACAAACAAAGTAACATTAAGTATGTACGTACATAAAAAGTTGTATACGTCACATGCTATTCAAGATAAAATGTCGGTGTGTAATATTTTACGCGATATGAATGTTTGCAATAAGGGAAGGGCTTCTGGACACCCGTTACATTATTTTAGATACTTGGTTTGTTTGTTAAAATGGCTACCAGACATCTTCGATAATGGTAGAAGCTGAAGTAATGGATTACAATTTGTGCTAAGTTCGGGATTTGAACCCAGCTCTCCTGCTTACTAGGAAGACAAAGCCCGTCTCGAGGAAAATTTAATTACATGAAGCTACCAGGCTGTTCATAACAATGACAGCTGACGTGGAACATATTCTTGGTCAGGTGTGTAGTCTAGTGTGACAACTTGAAACTGTGTTCCTCGCCGATACCTGAGTACGGACGCGTAGTTTTCGTGGGCAGAAAGCTGACTTGAATCATCCCGTAGATATACAAATATTTAATTATAAAATGAGATAAAACTGATGCTCTTCTACGAGTGATTCATGCGCAGTTAAACGAATACGCGTATCCTCTTTCAAAGTAATTATAGATACGAATAAACACAGTCGGTATAAATCACAAAGTAGCTGGATCCGGTATGCTCAAAAATATTATTCATATAGCCAGGCAGTAACTCATAATTCTCTTCTTAATTTCAAGCGGCGCTTCATAAATCACAATAAATGAGATAAACAGGTTCTGTTTCACTAAATACAGCTACTGTATATTCTCTTGTTCACTTTCGAAAACGACTGTTGCGAAACTCTACCCTATATTTACTTTCTTCGCATCTTTCAATATAGTCAGAACGTTTTTTTTTATGAGCAGGTCGTGTGTAACAGTTACCGGTAAGAGTGACATACAACCTGTATAGGCAGAGTCTAATTATAAATATAGGAATGAAATAATGACGTTAGTTTTAATTTAGTTTCCTTTGTCTATAGAAGCAGAGTCCATCCACTAAACTTTCCAGCTCGTAAACTCAGTCCTCTTGATTTACGTCAGGCGTATGGCGACCCAAGGCGTAGTTTACGTCATGTTCCCACACTGAACGTAATTCTTCCGCCATATTTTCATTTTACTGTATACATATCAAATATGCGAATGGCCTTTCGAGCTATTTATATTTCAGACACATATACCACCAAAGAATATTTCAGAATCGGCTAGCTTGAGGCTGAGGCATTGGCCGCTGGATTCCAATGTTTTCCGTAGTAGAGGGAAATAATTATCTCCCCGTTGTTTTCAGTTTAGTTTATTCTTTCAAATTGTTTTATAAAGATACTTTCAGACTGGTGAGTGACACGGTAATGTTTCTTAACTGAAGTGCTTCATCAGTGACAGACAGCGAGGTCATCGGTCTCATCGGAGTAGGGAAGGACGGGGAAGGAAGTCGGCCGTGCCCTTTCAAAGGAAGCATCCCGGCATTTACCTGGAGCGACATAGGGAAATCACGGAAAACCTAAATCAGGATGGCCGGACGCGGGATTGAACCGTCGTCCTCCCGAATGCGAGTCCAGTGTCTAACCACTGCGTGATGTGTGGTAAATAATAATTACAACACTCTGAAAAAACCTATTTTCTTCGTGTTTCAACATGTAAAGGTTTGACGCCATTTATATTTTGTGTAATTCTGAGCTTATAACTTTTTGTCATTAGTAACGAACTCTTTTTTTAAAGAAATAGTGAACTGGTATAATCCATAATGTCCTCAGGCATTTTTATTTATAGATTCTTCCATCACTTTCGGTGGCACAATCTCACATTTGAAGTTGAAAACCAATCAAACTACGCTTTGGCTCCACCAACATTTCTTTGTTTCTAATCGGTTTTCGTCTTCTTGGGCCATCATCCTGACGATGGTCTAATAAGCCTGAAACCGCATTGAAATAAACAGATATTGGCTGAACAAAAACGTAGTTTGCTTGTTCCTCAACAGTATTTGTTATACTGACGCATATCTCTTAATTTTAAGGCGTCTTTCCATAAATATTGTGCAGACATGTATCAAATATCAGATGTACGAGAGACGTGTGGCGTCGAAGAGTTTTGTATGATGCTACAACATCAAATTAATGTAATTTTTGGCTATAACTTGTTGTTTTTGTATTATAAGGCTGTAAAGGTCTACAACAGTTGAACATCAGAAGAAATAAGAACTCACTGTTGCAAACGGACGTTACACCACGACAAGGACACAAATTTGAATACAGCAACCAAACATGTCACTGATGGACAGTCATAATTTTGCAAAAAAAAGAATTATGGAACAGGAGGCGGATTTGAACACGGATGCCTTCCTCGATGTTGCACATCTTGTGCTCGGATCATCCACTGTTTCTTGCTTCTTTTTGCACAGTTCAGTACACCTTCTTCCTGTTTTCGTGTCTTTTAACAGACGATCGACGGGATCATCTTATCCATTGTAAGGTGTCAGGCAAATCCCGCACCTTCCATGAAAACCCTGACATGATAAGCAAATCCAACAGTATGTCACATAGCTCCGAATAAAGCGTGACATTAAATTAACCAAAGTAATACGATTAACGAGTGAGCAAATGGAATACCACAGACCAACACAAGAATGCCTAAATGCATGTCATACCTTCCCAGCGTGAAACAGACGCAGTTCCGAGGGGAGAAACGAGAACAGAAGCCAAGATCAGAACTGTGTTAAGCTAGAAGGCCCTACGATAAGGTACGGACACCCACGTTGCCAGCCAATCGCCCGGACCACCTGAGGGGTTAAAAGATAGAGCCTTCCAGAAGAACAGCATAGATCTTACGATACACAAAAAGGGCCACACCAGCTGCAAGTTTTAGCATCAGACTTTTTCGCGTCTCTGTTACGTTGCAAACGTTAAAAACATTGTGTTAAAACATTTCCTTTTATCAGTAGTGCAATTTATAAACAATGTTTTGTGAGTAAAATAAAATTTCCAGTGGTAAACGTAACTGCTTTTTCGACGTTATTTTACCAGCTAACTAAAAACAGGAAAGCCTTGAACCCCTTCCACTAAACTTAGTTAGTATTAAGATTCTTTTACAGGGAGTGCAGTGGAGCTGACGCTGAAATCATTAAGTATTTGGTTATATCATCGCTAGTCTCACTGAACTCTTCTGAACTCTACATGTCATGTGTGGTCTGGCGTCTCCTTACCAGCAACAGGTCCCAGGTTCAAACTAGTCAATTCGCTAAAAAACACGCTCAGAGCGTCGTTGCGCGGAAGTGGTAGGGAGACACGACTTAGAACAAACAGACACCACGCAGAATGTTAGAGAATGGCGACCCTGCCAGGATGGTAAAATACCATGATTGAAGGTCGACCACATGCCTAACTAGGTCAGAAAAATATCCTGTTAAAAAATTTTCGTAATAAAAATGTTTTTTAAAGGCATAAATAGTTGAAAACAGTAGCTGCAGCGATAGATAGTAAGAAAGTATTCAATAGAAAGTGAGACATTCTAGCAGAGACAATAGCATAATTAAGTTATGAATTGTAATATTGTTAGAATTAAGTTTTCTCTCCAATGCAAGCGCATAGGTGGCGGATACATCGTTGAGAAGTTGGTTCTGACCCAACAAGTAAGTGAATGGTTTGTCAGTCTTGGGTATAATAAGTGTCAAGTCGTGTGAACATAAAGTTTATGAAACGCGTTAGATCGTATGAGCGCATGTTGACTTGAAGTAGGGCGCATGAATTGCTTTTAAAACAGAAAATAAGGGATTCGGAAAGATTAGCAATGGCAGATCGAGACATTGACCGAATTGAGGTAGAAGCCAGCATGAAGATGGACAGAGAATAGAGGACAGTACAACAGACGATGCAGTATCGCGAGAAATAGGACAGATAACGCACCATAACGAGGATAACGTACGTCAAGGCATAGAAAACGTAAGTCAGCATACGACAGAGGAGCAGGAATGCAGAGAGACAGTCGATGAGGATTCTAACTTGCGTCTTGAATACGTAGAACCCATAGTACATGTAATCAGAGCTCCCTCACCACAGAGTACAAGGAAGGCGAGCAGAAACGTGTCACCGCACAGTTCATGCAATCGGTTGCGAACCAACACTTGGGCGAAAACACAGAGCGTAGGACGTCGGAAGAAAACGCAATAGGACCCACCAATCTGGCATAATTATTACAACAAATTACAGAAACCATGACAAGGCAAAATAAAGAAGTAGCGAACCAAATTCAAATTCAGAATGCGGAAACCACGAGACAAATGCGTGAGATTACAGAACAAAACAAAAAAAAAAAAAAAACAGTTACACCTAAGTCATATTGAAGACGAGGCAAAAGAATCTCGAAAATTGATAGGAAACTTAGTACCAGGTCACAGTCAACTGAGAACAGACATTGACAAGGTACAAGCGGACGTACAAACATTGCGTAAAGACACTCAGGACGAGATCAAAACATTACGTAACTGTTGTAGTTGGCAGGAGAGCCAACACCGTGTTAGTAGAGGAAGCCGAATGTAGCAAAGACATCAAGGTTCGATGAGGGCGACCGTGGAGCAACTCAGTCGGTGAGCGACCATCTCGGGGCTGAGAGCCATACGAGGACACAAAGAGAATAACGCGTCCTCCCGAGAATGCGACTCTTTCAACTTCAACATCTGTGACTTGAAAGTCCTGACCAATCGTTCAGCGGTACCGTTTGACTGTGGCGAAAACGGCGTGGACGTCATATGTTGAATACCATTGGCCTTGCAGAATGACTGAAATTCTGCGGACATGAATTGTGGGCCATTGTCGGAAACAATAGTCTGTGGAAGACCTTTGATGCAAAAGATAGTAGATAACGCTTGGTTGGTGGCAGATGACGTCGTGGAAGACATTCGGGGAACAAAAGGAAAATTACTGAATGAATCTACCACAACCTACCATCGAGCATTCCAGAATGGACCAGCAAAATCGATGTGTAAGCGTTGCCAAGGGGAAGTGGCTTTTGGCCATGCAAAGAGTGTCCGCAGTGGTGTTGATTCTTGTTCGGCACACACCATGCAAGTAGAGCACATATTCGTAATCGCGGCATCGATTCCGAACCAAGTACAGTGCTGACGAGCAAGATGTTTTGTTCTAACTATACCCCAATGTCCTTGGTGGAGAAGCTGTAAGGCAGAGGACTGTAACGAACGTGGGACCAAGACCCTGGACTGATCGTTATCAGAACGCCACAGCAAAACACCACGTCGTACAAAACGTCTCTCCTGGTGAGCAAAAAAATCGGCGAACCAACGGATATCCGATCCGTGACTTTGACAAGGGCCATTCGTAGCAACAAAACGCAGAACGGTAGCAAAGACAGGGTCGGCAGCTGTGGCTGTAGCTACACGACGAAAATCAATCGGAAACGATTCGACCACGTCATCATCGAACATGCAAGCAAGTTCCGAGGAATCGAATGCTCTATCCTCAGCAACAGACAAACGGGACCCGGCGTTTCCGTGCTTAGCAGTGGACCGATACAAGATATCGTAGCGGTACTGCGAGAGGAAAAGAGACCAGCGAATGAATTTCTGCGCTGTACGTGGAGGTACAGGCTTGGTCAGATGAAAAAGCGGTGTCATAGATTTGTGGTCTGTGATGATGATAAAGTGACGACTATACAAGAAATCATGAAACTTTGTAACACCAAATACGAGAGCCAATGCTTCTTTCTCGATCAGTGAATAATTTCTTTGCGCAGACGAGAGCAATTTGGACGCAAAGGCAATAGGGCGATCGTGCGTACCATCTTTGTGCGCAAGCACAGCACCGATCCCGAAATTCGATGCATCCACCATCAACAAAAGGGGCTTCTGGGGATCGAATGGCGTAAGGCAAGTATTGGAAAGCAACTCCGATTTCAACTGGCGAAAGGCGCGTTCGCATTCCATCGTCCAGACGAACGGAACACCTTTACGGCGTAAGCGATGAAGCAGAGCTGAAATGGAAGACGCATGTGGCACATATCTGTGGTAATAGTTAATTTTTCCCAGCACACTCTGTAGCTGCTTCAAATTCTGCGGCGAAGGCAAGTCTTGTATGGCACGAAGGTGCTCTGGACTGGGATGTATGCCTTGGGCATTGAGAACATGTCCCAGATAGGGTAAGTCACGAGCAAAAAACACATTTGTCCTTCTGCAAGCAAAGACCATTTTGTCGCAAGACCGGAAATAATGTTCTGAGACTGGCTAAATGTTCTTCTTCCATCCTTCCGGAGATCACAATATTGTCCAGATAGTTTGCTGCAGTGGGGACTGACGCACAAACAGTTTGTAGATATTGCTGAAACAATGCAGGGGCGGATGCACACCTGAATGACAGTCGTTTGAATTGATACAAACCAAGATGCATGTTAATCACCAAAACGCGCTAGGAGCCTTCGTCCACCGGTATTTGCATGTACGTATCTGCTAGGTCCAACTTCGATAAATATTTACCCGGGCACAGTTTGTCAAAAAGATCTTCCAGGTGGGCAAAGGAAAAGTTGCAGTCACTAGTTGTGGATTCATGTTGCCTTGAAGTGCACACAAAGTCTCAATTGTCCCGAAGGTTTTGGCAAAATTACTAAGGGTGATGCCCAGAGAGAAGCCTGCACAGGTTCAATTACACCATGTGACTCCAAATCGTGCAATGTTTTTGCGACCTCATCATGCAATCCATGGGGAACATTGCGCGCTCTGAAAAATTTCGGTTACGCGTTTACTTTCAGTTCCAAATGTGCTTTATAGTTCTTAGCGCAACCGAGGCCTGGTGCAAAAATGTCTGCAAATTCTTCACATAGACGAGAAACACTGTCTGAAGGCACAGTATGGTTCACTGATAGGACCCGATTTACTATAGACAAGTTAAACAACTGAAATGAATCGAAACCCAACAAGTTCACTGCAGAAGAAGAACGAAGGACGTAAAATGACACAAGTTTTGTTTGTCCCTTGTATGTTGCAAGAAGGCTGCACTGTCCTAACACAGGGATCTCTTGACCTGAATAGCTAGTTAACTTAACAGTTGCGGCACGCAAATTATTTATTGCCCTCCTGACGACAAGAGTGACTGTCTTGTGCAACGTTAACTGACACTGGTACAGAATCACTTGCGACTTGACGGGAGTTCCAGCGATGTCGACGCACAGTATTTGTGGGATGAGCATAGTCACTGTTAGAGAGAGTGGCACTGGGTGGACTGGAATGAACTACATGAATTTCCATGGGCGAAGTTTCGAAAGCCCGAGTATCCTTGGTTCGATTCCGATTCCGGCGCGAAGCAAAGGTCCTGGAGTGATTTTTAGTTTCCGATATGAGCTTTTTCTGGCAAACACTTTAAACATGTCCTTTTCTATTACAGTAAAAGTAAATAGCTTGGCATGATGGGCAAGTCTCACGCGAATCTCTAGTAGCACACCGCGGGCATGATTTTAGTACAGCATTTGCTTGCCAGTGTGGTACACGTGGCTGAGAGCCTGCTGGCAGCGGCGCGGCCGGGCGCGAGGGCTGTTTACTGTTCCGTGTAGCTCGCCCGGAAGGCTGGTTAACCTGACACACAGGTGGCGAAGTTGCAAATGATTCCTGAGCAAAGTCAAGTGTGTCCTGCCGATCCAATATGTCCATCACTTGTTGAAGGGAGGGATTGACTAGTTTCAAAATCCGTTCCCTTATACGAACATCAGAATCGTTCTGTGCAATTGCATTACGTACCATAGTATCTGAATAAGGGAGTCATTGACACTCTCAAGCACAATCCCTAGTAAGGCCTTGCAAGGCTGCAACCCACTCCTGATTAGTCTGACCTGCCGTACATTTTGTACAAAAGAAGGTATACCGTTTGGCAGCTACATTGACTGCTTCTTTGAAATATGCATCCAATGCAGACATAATTTCGTCGTAGGACAGAGTTGCTACGTCGTGTCGGGGAAATAATTTGACTATCACACAGTACGTTTGTATGCCGACCGAAGACAACAAAAACGGCTGCCGCTCGTTACCTTGAATTCTGTAGGCGGCGAGATGGAATCCAAATTGGCGTGACCTCTCCTCCTAGCATTCCAGTGCAGCATCAAAAGGACGAAAAGTTGGTTCAACTGCGTGTTGTGGCTGCGTTAGTGGTGGAGTGGCGGCTGCCGCGTCGTTTTGCATCGCATGTTGGCCCTGGACGAGCTGTCCAAGGGCATCCAGTAAGGCCTGCATCTGCTGATTCTGTAACCGATAAAATTCGGACAGTACATCTGGAGATGGTGGCGAAGCCATTATACAAGTAAATCAGGACAGTATAGTTAAGAACGCGGTTTTGCCTCGTCGCCAATGTTGTGGTTGGCAGGAGAGCCAACACCACATTACTAGAGAAAGCCGAAAGGACACGTTTTAGCTCACGCAGGCTGGCGTGAGGTCTGGAACAGGCCAAGGAAATTAGAATTAAAAAAAAAAAACGGATGTAGCTGGTGGAATACTTAACTTTAATCCATTAATGGTGAACGTCGCTCTTGACGGTACATAATTCACAGTATCAATAGTAACTGGTAATTGCGCCTTGCTAGGTCGTAGCAAATGACGAAGCTGAAGGCTATGCTAACTATCGTCTCGGCAAATGAGAGCGTGTTTTGTCAGTGAAGCATCGCTAGCAAAGTCGGTTGTACAACTGGGCGAGTGCTAGGAAGTCTCTCTAGACCTGCCGTAGCGGCGCTCGGTCTGCAATCACTGATAGTGGCGACACGTGGGTCCGACGTATACTAACGGACCGCGGCCGATTTAAAGGCTACCACCTAGCAAATGTGGTGTCTGGTGGTGACACCACAGTAACAACACCCACGGAGAAGTCAAGAAACTAGAGAAACAGATAAACGTAATTACTAGACAAGCAGCAGGCACAGCGCATGAAATTGTTGAAAACAGTGTGTTACACAAACGTATCACAAAAGCAGCGATGAAAAGATATGACAATCGCATAGTCAAAATAGAAGCGCAAACGAAGTAACAATTTCAGAATTTGCTAACAGAGTTGTTGCAAACTATTGATGAGCATAGTGAACAGGATCGAACAAGCACTGAGTCTGCAACCACATCCGTATCTGTAACAGCACCGGAAAAACAAGCGATTAACGAAGATATTACGCATTTGCGATTCCAATCACAGGCGGAAAGTAACATACGTGAAATCAGACAGCCTGCACAGCAACAAACACGTTTCGTAATTCTTGATGAACAAACGGCACCACAAACACATGCGGAGCCACAAATGTATGTTTCAAGATAGTTTGGATCGTGCAATGAAGCGGCAAAGTCAGCTAGACAAGATACCGAACCAATAGGTGACAATGGAAAGCCAGGTCGAGAAGAGTACAGTGCAATGCATTCAGCTACACGTTCACAACCGATGGAAGAAAATTATTGCGTACCACTCCAACGATACTACGCAAGGGTAGGCGTAAGTTACAGTGGACATATCCAATGGATCTACCACAACCGGAAAGAACGACGGGAGAAATGATCAGAAACAAAAGTGGCGAAGAATCGCGAATTTCATATGGAACTATGACGAAGTACGACAACGATTATTTCCTCACAGTCAGAAAATTTCAACACTTTAGAGAAGGAAACTCGTTACATCCACGAACTTTTATTGATCAATTCCGAGTAGGATTACCAGAACACTGGACGCTAGCACACAAATTAGACTTTATATGTGCACACATGTCAGGAACAGTCGCAGAAACCATGCAGAATGTTGCAGCGACATGCCAATCGTACGAAGATTTCAGAGAGAAGTTTCTCTCACGATATTGGTCCAACGAATCACTGAACAGAGTGAAGTACGAATTATTACAGAACCCATATTTTGAAAATTCAGGAGAGAAGAGTCCCGTGAAATTTTTCGAAGTAATGGCAAAGAAAAATCAATGCTTAGATGTACCATACAGTGACAGAGAGTTGATTAAATTATGCGTGATGAAGTTACCATTGAAATACCAGCAATCATTAGTAGGTCGCGGAGGCAATGACGTCGAAGCATTTAAAGGAATTCTAAGGGAACTAGTGTTTATATTTTCGGAAGATAACGCAAGAAAAAGACAAAGCGCACGTGAAAACGAAAGCAAAAAGCAGTGGAATCTACAAGACACAGTACGAAGAAACAATAATTACGAACCACGTGATAATTTCGCACCAAGAAACGACAGCAGATTTCAACAAAAAAACGGTTATGGATTTAGAAGAGAATACGGCAATAACTATAATTCACCCAGGAACGGCAACAACTATTACAGAGGGAACAATGACAACCGGAACGGGTATTGGAGAACCAATAGACCGACAAATTATCAACAAAGAAACCAATATCAACAAGCGGAGCAAGAAAAGAGAATACAGATAGAGGAGGTGGAGGTAAGACCACCAAACCCCATAAACATTCGGATTGACAGCTAAGCGCCCATGCCAAAGAGAATGACGCACCGACCCAGGATAATTGCAGCACCTTGTTTGAACTGAGAAGTAAATACCTTATCACGAGAAGAGAAGAAGGAAGAAACAAATCCGCAGGGACCAGATGAAAACGAAGACAGGAAAATAACAATATCGTGCTGGGACGAAATTAATTGGAAGAATACTGACGAGGAAGATGAATTACCAGAGGCATGTACAACGAATGTAGGAGGAAAGGACGAAGTAATGAGTATTGCAGAGGTATTTGAGATGGAAACCAGGGAAAGCGAATTCAATGAGGATAATGCGCAGTCGACAGAAGTTGAAAATAAATTACTAGTGGGCACACAGCCCAACGTATATAATGAAGGAAGTTATGAAGCGATAATTAGAGCATTTAAATGCGATTATGTGGAAGTAGCAACGAAGAAGGAGAAGATAGACAAAGATGAGAAAAAGTAGAGCATGTTGAAGAACGTATAAATGAAGGAATAAATAGAAAAGCGGAAATAAAAGAGAGAGAAGTAGCAGTCGAAGCTTATCCTACAGAAAGCTCGAATTCACAAGGGAAATTCCTGAAAAGACTCATGTATGATTCAGTGGAGGATTCGTTGATGCAAGAAGAAGAACAGAACCAATCCTTTCAAATTCAACCAATTGTGATGCATATCCCAGTCAGTATTGTAATTGATAGCGGAAGTGAACTGACCGCGACCTCAGAAAAGTTATTCATGCAGTGTAATGCCAATGAGGAATTCCCAGTTCTGAAAACACGTAAGATTAAGGTAAGAGGTCCCATTAGAAACAAAGCTGCGGAAGTTACGAGACAAACAAGGTTAACTCTTTCGTGCCAAGGTCAAAAGATCGAAGCCAACTTCGTGATTATACCTAAACTAACTGTAGATTTGATTATAGGTGCAGATTTTTTAAATGAGAGACGAGCGATAATAGATACGGGGAAAGGTAGCGTAACATTCGGGAATGTCACACTTCTCTTTGAGCAAAAGCTAAAATTAGAAGAAATACCAGTTATAAACAAACAAGAATGATGCGAGATAAAGAGGATGAAGAATTAGAATGGTATGCACAAAAGGGGGAATCGCCTCAACTCATGTTAGAAGTCCATAAAGAAATTGACGAAAAATTGCAAGAAGTTCAAGGCATTTCGGAACACAGTAAAAGAGAATTAGAGGGTATTTTACGAGATAAAGCAGAGGTATTTTTACCTAAGACTGGCAGTATTAAACACTTTCAGTATAAGTTTGAAGTAAAACAGCACAAACCATTTAGAGTGCCACCCTATACAATCCCATTAAGCTACAGGAATAAAGTATTCCAGGAGATATCTAAAATGTTAGATGACGATATTATTGAACCAGTTACCTCCACATACAACAGCCCGCTCCATATTGTACAAAACCGAGATGGTAGCATCAGGTTAGTGCTTGATTCCAGACAGATCAACACAATCATAATCACTGAGACAGGTCGCCCAGAAAAATTAGAGGAATTAATACAAAACTTCCACGGTGTTAAGACATTTTCATCAATTGATTTATGGAGTAGTTTCTGGCTAATAGAATTGGCCCCAGA
This sequence comes from Schistocerca piceifrons, assembly GCF_021461385.2. Classification (NCBI taxonomy): domain Eukaryota; kingdom Metazoa; phylum Arthropoda; class Insecta; order Orthoptera; family Acrididae; genus Schistocerca; species Schistocerca piceifrons. The sequence goes on from NC_060140.1 coordinate 754,323,720, forward strand.
ATGTAGAAAATTTACAGCATTTATCGTATTCGGTAGATGTTACCAGTTTAAACGATTGCCATTTGGTTTAAACATATCATCAGCAGCGTTTATTAGGGGATTTAATACTATATTCAGTCCTGAAATTTTACAAAAAATTACTTGTTATGTTGATGATGTGATTATAGCAGAACCCTCTTGGGAACATCACAACGACACTAAATCATTTTTTACAGATCATGAAAGAGCATGGGGTCACAGTAAATATAACAAAATCCAAATTTGGAAGGCGAGAGGTCAAATTTCTAGGACACTTAATTTCAGAGAAAGGGGTAATGCCCGACCCAGAAAAAGTAATGGCAATCAAAGAATTCTGTACTCCATACAATAAGAAAACTCTTAGAGGATTTCTAGGTCTCACCAGATTCTATAAAAAATTTATTTGGATCGATTCTCTCGCAACACCACGCCTATGTGCATTGACTGGAAAAAATACGCCATGGGTATGGGATCAACAAGCCAATGAAGAATTTTTAAAAGTGAAAAACGCACTAACAGCAGCACCGATTTTAGTACATCCTGATCTAACACAAAATTTTTGTATGGCCACTTATAGTGCGAAAAGAGGTTTAGGAGTTGTTTTATTCCAAGAATACGAACAGGCAGGGCTAAGATCATATAGAACAATTGCATTTGCCGGTCGTGTACTCACAAAAAGTGAGAATAACTATTCAGTCACTGAGCTCGAAGCAATGGCCATTGTATGGGGCTTCCAACGTTTTCGATACTTCCTATTCGGAAGAAAAACAAAAGTATACACTGACCACAAAGCATTAGAATTTCTGTTATCCGCCAAACTAACTAATGGGAGGTTAGCCAGATGGATGTTAATACTACAAGAATTTGACTTCACTATTACAAAAATACCAGGACCAGCGAATGTATTAGCAGATGCTTTATCACAACGTCCACAGGGTGCATCCAGTAACATAGGTTTGGAAGCAGCAGAAGACCAGTTTACAACGTACTATCTGAAACAAGTACCTTTCGAAAACTACATTACGACAGCATTGAAAAACATAGGCAAAGAACAGGACAAGGATCCCAAAATACTAGGAATCAAACACAAGCGGAGAAGTAAGGATTTTCCAGACATTCGACAGCACTATCTCGTAAAAAACAATGTTTTTTTAGACGAAATGTTGCAACGAATGAATGGTTAATTTATATCCCAGATGAACTAATTAATAAGTACATATGGTATACACATTTAAGTAATGGCCACTTTGGACCAAAGAAACGCTTTTTAAAAATAAAACAAACAAGCCATTTTCCTAATATGGAAAGACGAATTAGAACAGTATTAGAGAAATGCAAAAAACGTATGAGGGCTAAACATGTCACTTTCCAAACCAAACCACCTATGTTTCCAATAATCCCTAAAGATTAAAACAAGTAGCTGCAACAGATTTGATGGTGCCCCTCCCACGCACAAAAATGGATATATTTTCCTGTTTGTCGTTTTGGAACATACTTCTATATATGTTACTTTGACACCATTAAAACGGGCAACAGGTCTTACTATAAGTAAAGCATTTAGACAAGATTTTCTCAGACAAGTAGGTTGAGTGGAACGAATAATTTCGGATAAAGGCCCACAATACAAATCTGTGCAATGGCAGAACACATTAAAACAACACAAAATAAAACCCATCTACATATCTAAGTACAAACCCAGCGTAAATCCAGCAGTACGATCTACGAAGGACATAGGCACTTTATGCCGATTATATGCAGGCAAAAGATACAACACTTGGGATACATATCTTAAAGATTTTCAAGAAGTAATAAATGAAATGCCACATAGCACTACACTACTACCTCCAGTTACTGCACTTAAAAGTATTGAACCCCCCAAAACATAACCAGAGAAAATGTTAGATGTCCTATTGTACCACGTAGACAGCACAAACAAGTCATAGCAACAGCAAGGCAGCCATTAAAAGAAAAGATAGAGGAGATAGAACAGCAATTCAAAGAACATTCTCAGTAGGCCAGAAAGTATTTGTAAAAACACACCATCTCTCCAGCAAACAGAAACACAAAATACCCAAGTTTTATGCTGCATACAAAGGACCTGTCATAATTAGCCAAATTGCTCATGGTAATGCTGTGGAACTAATGAACCCAAAAATAGGCAAAACCTTAGGACTTCATCATGTGAGCCATATCAAAAAGTTTGAAGATTAATTTTATTACTGGTAAATAGTCAGCACAATATTTCAAGTTTATGTTGCAGATAAGATCGTCAGGGGAAAGAAAAATGAAGAGAGAGGAAGGTGGGAAAAAGAAAGTAGTTGCAACAAAAACAGAAACAAGAATAACACCAATAGTACCATAGATTAAGGTGAAGGGATAAAGTGTAGATAGTCTAACAGCATGAAATACTAAAATGCTAAACACCACCACACTACACAAAAATAAAAAACGAATTTGAGGATTCTTGTAGAAGTTAAGACTCAAAATATCTTAGAACTGTAACATGGAAAGGGAGCCGAAATTTGTAAAGCTTTTTAAGAAGGCGTAAAACAATGTAGGTAATAGACATATGTTAGATGATTATAAGTACAACTTTTTGTAAGAACCATTGTAAAAACTCTAGCAAGGACCAGATGCAATGACCCACAAGTTGCAACGCGAGAAGTATCAAGGAAGAAAAGGACATAATTAGCAAGACACGATTCCTACAAGGCAGAAGCGTTGAGAGAAGGGAATGGACAGCAATACCAACAGAGGGCCCTTGTAGCCGAACTGGGCAGTAATCTGCTGCCAAGCAGAACCACAGAGTGGTGGAACCCTGATAGGACAGAACATGGAAGGCCAAGAGGGCCCCAGAATGCCCCGACTCAACAGAGCGAGCAAAAAACGGCCCGACGAGAAGACCGCTTGGGCAAGCAACCACTGGCAAAAAATTTGTGTAAAAGTCACACTACTGCTATTAAACAGCACGCTGATGCACAAAACTGAAGAAAACGTCCACAAAGTAGAAATGACATGTCCAAACAATTTATCAAACTGTTACTAATGGGAGAACTTCAAAGCGACTAGTTATCAATAAATATTCCCAATCCTGCCCACAGAGGAACCAAGAAGCAAGTAAGAAGCAGAGAAAAAGCAGGAAGAACAGAAGATGCGCAAGATTGAGACCAAGAAAGAAGATGGGTGAAGAACAGATGACATACCCTCCCAAATCCCTATCCTATTGTAAACTAGTCGTCTGCAAAGTATTGCAACGAAAACCAACCGCTTTCAGCGACACATAACGAAGACTTTCACACACACAAAGACAGTAAACCACGAAATTCTGCACTCACAGCTCCATTCCATTATGGGCCTTCACAACAGCAACATACACTAGCAAAACCAACAAGAAACGACGAAGCTGTACATCAAATACTTGCCCACATCCATCTCGCTCAAGTCCATCACCTTCGTGCAAAAACATTCGCCAACCTCATGCTTAAACATTCATAGGATTGTGTGAATGTGTGATATCAAATTATGTGATGTAGAAATTGTGCAAAAGAAACATGTGAAAAACTAAATAAGTTAAGCACACCAGACAGCTAATAAACTACAAAATAAGTCATTGACTATGGACTTAAGTAAAAAAATAGACTATCAAATAAAAATAAGTCATTAGTACTGAAATGGACAGTATATAAAGAACAAAAGTAAGGCACAATAAACACTAAAACTATATGCCACTTATTTTTTCCTCATAAAAATTAAAGAATAACTATATTTTACTTATTTTCTCCTTATAAAAACAAGGAATAAAAGATTATCTTGTTGGATGTTTTCCCTCTTGTAACATTTGTAAATTTGTTAGGATAATATCACAATACTTGTGTATGTATATTTCTTTGTCAAAGCAAATCTTGGAAATTATACTTATTTGTTAGTGTAACAATGCTGAAATGAGTGTTTAGAAACAAAAACATTTTACTGGTGCATCATATTTAGAAAATGTGTTAGGAATAGATTTTACTTAATAACTACATTTATAAAAAAATATTTCTAAGAAAATCGATGAGATAGACTCCTCACTTTCAGTAACAAACTTCTTAAAAAACAAACTTCACACTTACATAAAGAAAGAAAAAACTAAAAATTAATAATAATAATAATAGCATAAAAATATTCTTCTCTTGTCAATATAAACATATTTTTGAGAATAATGTGGAAGAATATAAAAATATAAATTAGTAATACAAACTAGCATAGAACCAGAATAATGTGGCTGAACAGTAGGCAACAAAATTTAGATAAAGGAATAATTTTGACTGATTTAGACAACGATTCGATCATTGCCTAACTTCAGTGCAAAAATTAAGTTCAAAGGGTAATGATATGTAGGGTGTCAGGCAAATCCCACACCTTGAAAAACCTGACATGATAAGCAAATCCAGCAGTATGTCACATAGCTCTGAATAAATCGTGACATTAAATTAACCAAAGTAATACGATTAACGAGTGAGCAAATGGAATACCACAGACTAACACAGGAATGCTTAAATGCATGTCATACCATCCCACCGTGAAACAGACGCAGTTCCGAGGGGAGAAACGAGAACAGAAGCCGAGATCAGAACCGTGTTAAGCTAGAAGGCCCTACGATAAGGGACAGACACCCACGTTGCCAGCCAACCGCCAGGACCACCCCCCAGCCCATGTTAAAAGATTGAGCCCTCCAGAAGAACAGCATAGATCTTACGATAACACTAAAAGGGCCACACCAGCTACAAGTTTTAGCGTGAGACTTTTTCGCGTCTCTGTTACGTTGCAGACGTTAAAAACATTGCCCCACCACGAAAAGTATAGCGTTTCTCATTGGATAGACAGAATTTTTGCAGGCGGAGCTTAAGGTTAACATTGAGACCTGATTGGTCAGATGAAAACACAGCCAGATAGTTTTTTTTAACTAACTTCGGTAAATTGTAGTAAGGAGAAGTTAGGAGAGAGTTGCTTCCGAGACGGCGAGCTGTATGGAGCTGTACCGCCCGCCGCCCCCTAACGCTGCCTAACCAACGACAAGGTAATGAACGCACGTGATCCCGCATAACAGCGTATAAAGCTTCACTCAGAACTGCAGAAGTCTCATCTGTTATACCCCCTTTTTACGTAATACTAGTGTCGATCGTCAATTAAATCTCATGGTGCTCACATTTGATACTTGAAATAAAAATCTGAAACGCGATGATTTTTCTGTTATATAATTATTGAGAAGCCACATCAGCCACTGTAATTTACGACAAGTTATTTAAGTAATTAAAGATAATTGAGGGTCACTGTAGACCATTTTGATAGTTTTCTCTTTTGTGAAACTTAAATTATAGATGTGATATGGCACAGGTTATCCTTCGATCCATTGTAGAACTTGGATACCCATTCAGGGAATATTCGTTCACATTTTTGTTGAACGCAGTTGGTTTTTATCATCCTGTATTAGAACATTTCCTTTTATCAATAGTGCAATTTGTTAACAATGTTTTGTGAGTAGAATAAAATTTCCAGTGGTAAACTTAACTGCTTTTTCGACGTTATTTTACCAGCTAAACAAAAATAGGAAAGCCTTGAACCCCTTCCACTAAACTTAGTTAGTATTAAGATTCTTTTACAGGGAGTGCAGTGGAGCTGACGCTGAAATCATTAAGTATTTGGTTATATCATCGCTAGTCTCACTGAACTCTTCTGAACTCTACATGTCATGTGTGGTCTGGCGTCTCCTTACCAGCAACAGGTCCCAGGTTCAAATTAGTCAGTTCGCTAAAAAACACGCTCAGAGCGTCGTTGCGCGGAAGTGGTGGGGTGACACGACTTAGAACAAACAGACACCACGCAGAATGTTAGACAATTAAATCAGAGGATGTACGGTGGGGAGTTTCCCACGTAAGAATAGCAAACCAAAACATAGATGGAGTAGAGACAAGAAGAATTTAAAAATAATTTCCTTATCGATGAAAGCCTCTATGGACAGAATGCTAAGTGGCAAAGTCTCAATATTACCGAAAGCTGCCTAGATGGTACAAAAGCAGTAGTTGTTACTATCATGAATAGAAGACGAATGCAAGACCCTGGAAAACGTCTAAAATACATCTCACAGTGTTGACTGTTTTGGTTTCACATAAGTATGCAAAGATGTTACACTTTTAGTACATTTTCTTCTGTTCGTATCTTCTCTTAATTTCTCATAATGGAGATCAACAAAAATCTTTAGAAACGCGAAGAAACTATTTTGAGATTGTGAAGGGAGCATATCTTACAACAAATAAAAGTAACTATAGCGACAAACGTCTCTACAGAATAAAGAGTGTTTGACGTAAGGAAGAATTTGACCTTTTATTTGGCATTTACCGCTGACGTTTCTCGTTTTTGTAACTATTGAAAATGGAACCCAGTGATTACAACCTACTCTGTTGTCGGGGCACCTGCAGCTGTAATACTCGTAGTACATTTTTTCTGGAAATAGCACCGCAAACACGTGAATTTTCTATGACTTTTATTATGGCCTTAATAAAATTGGCTCACAATACAGCCAAAAGAATTAACCTAACTAATTCTGCGTGAGTTTCCATGAAAGGGTTATGGAAGGGTTGCCGAGCGTGCGGTGCCTCACCACTAGTTTTATGTTGGCAAATTGGGTAGTGTTGTCCTTGTGGAAACACCACCTGAGTGGCCTGTTGGTGCCTTCTTTCCACCAGCCTTCCTCGCGGTCTCTTGTCACTCACCTGATGCTTAAACAAATTTTGATCCTCTTTTTGGAATAACGCTTATTTTTCTAATCCCAGTTACAAAATCATTATCACACAAGCTTCACAAGTTCATCGAGAGGCCAGACCTGGTAGCTAAATTCTGCTAAGAAGATTCTCTCAACAATCCGCGAGGCACTGGAAGTAGAGGTCAGCAATCGAGGAGCAGACAAAGCCTGTAACGCAGAAGCAGCCAGCAGAAGCTGCGCCGGCCATACAGATGGGCACACAAGGCTACTTTTCACGCATTCGTGAGGAGTGGCTGGGCGGTAGCTGGCTGGCCGACGACGCTCACAGTCTGATTAATCGCTGCCACTTGACAGCGACTGACAAGTGAGGGTGAATCTTTCTCTCACGTTACTGAGAAATTCTCTTCTGGAGGCTACCTTGTCTATCTGTCATGCAGGGTCTGTACGTTAACAACGTACTGCACACTCCATGTCACTCGTAATAACCATCATTACTAACCTCTGCCAATGATTCCATACCGAGCATGATGACGTAATTGTTGATGCAGTGGATTAGCTGTCGGAAAAATGGCGTTTGATACCTCGTCCGTCCAGCAGTCCTCACTTAATCCGCGTAATGCATTGCCTGACGATTTCTTTTTAAACGCCATTGGCAATTTTCTTCCTTTGCCACCCGCTCCGTTCCCCTTTCTCGGCCTGTGCTCGGTCACTAATGATCTCGTTGTTGACGCGACGGCAAAATTTGATTTTTTCTTTGTCTCAGTTTACTGCATATGCCCCTTTTCCCTCTTCCTCCAGCCCCCTTCCACTATTATTTGTTATTCTACTTTCCTTTCAGATTTACCTACTGTAATTAGTCTCGAAGAAGATTAATATAAGGACGGTCCGAATGTCGGTGGTAAAGTTGTTTTATCGTTTCACAACGCCCAGTCACATCAAAGTGACCGCCTCTCAAAAGCCTGAGAAACCACCTTTTGCCACGCAGACAGCTGCGAGACGTGCAGGAAGACAGTCAGTGAGTTTCTGGAAGGCACCCACAGGGACGTGGTGCCATGCCGACTTCGGTGCCGCACACTTCATACAAATACTTTCAGAAAAGACTTCCTGATATTTTAACCTATACTTGATGTTAACAAATTTCTCTTCTTCAGAAACGCTTTCCTTGCCATTGCCAGTCTACATTTTATATCCTCTCTACTTCGACCATCATCAGTTACTTTGCTCCCCAAATAGCAAAACTCCTTTACTACTTTAAGTGTCTCATTTCCTAATCTAATTCCCTCAGCATCGCCCGATGTAATTCGACTACATTCCATTATCCTCGTTTTGCTTCTGTTGATGTTCATCTTATATCCTACCTTCAAGACACTGTCCGTTCCGTTCAACGGCCCTTCCAAGTCCTTTGCTGTCTCTGACAGAATTACAGTTTGATAGAATTTTAAATCACAAATGCACGACTTGGCACGAGAGGGTGTTTTATTGCACAATATCAGTCACTTCCTAAAATGGTCCAATGGCTCTGAGCACTATGGGACTTAACATCTATGGTCATCAGTCCCCTAGAACTTAGAACAACTTAAACCTAACTAACCTAAGGACATCACACACATCCATGCCCGAGGCAGGATTCGAACCTGCGACCGTAGTGCTCAGAACCATTTGAACCATACTGTCTTCTAGGCGTTGCTATCTTGTTATAGACAAACGCATCATCAGTGAACAGTCTTAAAGAGCTTTCGACACTTGTTACTAAATCATTTATATACTGTAAACAATACCGTTCCTCTCACACTTACTTGGGGTACCCCGGAAATTACCTCAAAGGCTGGTGGTTTTGTTCTCTAACAGCGATGTGTTGAGTTATGTCAGCTAGGAAGTCTTGAACCCAGTTGCAAAACTGGTCTGATACTCGGTAAGTTCGTATCCGTTTCACTAAATGGCAGTGTGGGACAATGTCAGATACCATCCTGAAATCGACGGACAAGGCATCAGCCTGAACTGTTATATCGTCAGCGCTATGGATCTCAGGGCGGAACTATTTTTTTGCTCTTTGTTAGTGTCATTTGCATGGAGAAACGGCGGGAACTGAATTTCGTAAGATCTCTGTTTGTGGAATCCATGTTGCTTTGTACAGAGGAGATTTTCATTCTCCAAAAACGTCATAATTCTTTAGCATGAAACATGTTCCATAATTCTACAACAGTATAGGCCTATGCGCACCTACCCCAGCCTATGTGCACCTACCCCACGACCATTCTTGAAAACAGGAATGAACTGCGCTTTTTTTCTTTTTTCTTTCATGTCACAAGATGCCCTTCATTTCTATAGTGAACTACGATAAACTGCTGTTAGAAGGAGAGGAAGCTCTTTCGCGTAATGTTTATAGAATCTTACAGGTACGTCGTCTGGCCCTGATGCCTCTGCACTACTAAGCGACTGGAATTGCTTTTGTGTTCCGCAGTAGGTTATTTCAATGTATGCCATTTAGACATTCTTACGATGATTGAAAAGAGAGACATTATTACTACCTTCCGTGGGGAAACAATTTCGGCCTTCTCTCTGTTATCTTACATTCCAGTTTCTGAATGGCCTCTGAGTGTTGAATAGATGATTCCGAACCAATTACTGCTTTTGCGTAAGAAAACCTCTTAGGGTTTTTAGTCGGATTCGTCGAAAAATTTTTGCTTTCAATGTTATTGAAAGCTTCTCTCATTGTTCTCTTTACGCTCGTTTTCGTGTCGTTGAGCTTTTGTCAGCTAGGTTTTGACTTTCTTCAATCTGTGATGAAGCTCTCTTTCTTTCCGCAGCATACACGGCTATTAGACCATTGTAAGTCTTTCACATCTCTTAAAACCTTGCTCTGAACATTTTTGTCTAAGACAATCCGAACCATGCTTTTGAATTTTTTCCGTCTGTACCATCGTCTATTTTTCATACAGAAGTGCAGTAACATCTACTGCTGGTATAATAACCCTCAAATGAACTGGTTCAACCATTTCTCTCCGTGGACGGTGATCAACAGTGAAGGAGAAGTTGCAATATTTGGAAGGGAATTATCTCTATTGACCATGAACTAACTTTCTGTCTTACGTTGAAGTACTTGACCACACACGGAACTATCGCTTCTTCTCATAGTGAACAGCGGTTTATTTAGAGGAAGGGAGAATACATATATAGGCTGTTATATGCTGAATAAATTGTGACAGCATCAGAGTTATATTTTGAAATAAAAGTGCCTGTCTTTGATCGTTTGTAGAGGTGGAAATGAGAGTGCCGTACAGACATGTAGCGTGTTGTAACGTTACGCGTATATAGGAGAGGTAATCGGCGGCCTAGAATTGCTGCGAGGTAAAACGAGTTTGATGTACGGCTGAACGCTAGCGTTCCCGCGCTCAGGACGGCAGCAGCGGACGCTCTAGGCAAGGGCCACGTGGCCGGAAACAGGGAAAATCCCTAAGCTGGGAATTTGGATTGCTGTTACTCACATTGCCTTTGTGCAGTAGGTGCTGCAAGAAATGGCAGAGTCTGAGATGATCTTTTAAATGTCTAAGTTACAGCTCTTTGAGATTCTACAGTAACTCACATCAATGCAATACTTCCGCGATCTCAGAAAAATGAGGCGCATCCAGTGACGACAGTATCTCAATACCTTTAAAACTACAGAAGTTAATAACTCACAGCGAGTAAACATTTTCACAATAATCCTCAGAATTAACAACTTTTATTATGTGATATCAGCAAAAGTTTCCTCCAATGATAGCACTGCGTAATAGCTATCATTTCTGAAAGCTACATATCTGTCTTTTATTTTTTGATTTATTACGTTTTTAGCTCTTTTATTATACAAATGTTCATGAGAACATCGTATCCTCCATATTTACACACCAAACGAACACAGAATCAGTCCCTCATATTTTGTCACACTTCTGTTTTTATTTACTCAACAGTTTACTATTTTGCCAGTAACTTCATTTAAATGTTGATTCCAAGTGCTTTAAAAAAACTGTGCTAGTTTAAAAGTAGTCAGCCGCATGCGCTAGTAGCCACCACAATTCAAAAGAGAAACAAAAGAGACTTCTGTCAGGAAACCATAAGTAATTATTTAACTAATATTTAACAACAATTCGTTGTCATTTAATGTGAGTGCATTTGCAAAAGAAGATTAGCATATATCCTTAGGGACAAACCTTCATTTGTAATCATTATGAAATACCTGAGAGTAACGGAATGGTTATAATATTTCTTAGTTTGCATATTGTTCTACTATATTGGTTTAGTCTGGGAAATGGTCAGAAATGTGTGTGAAATCTTATGGGACTTAACTGCTACGGTCATCAGTCCCCAAGCTTACATACTACTTAACCTAAATTATTCTAAGGACAAACACACACACCCATGCCCGAGGGAGGACTCGAACCTCCGCCGGGACCAGCCGCACAGTCCATGACTGTAGCGCCTTAAACCGCTCGGCTAATCCCGCGTGGCGGAAATGGTCAACATGAATCAAATCATATCTGTAGAGCTTAAGGACTATTTATTGTTGGTGAGGCTCGCTTCCAGCCAACGGAAAACCAGACAGCAGCAAAACACTACAGGAGTCAAGTGGAGACTGGCACTTCTGGAGTGGAGAACTCAAGAGAGCGATTCTAATTACTTTGTGGCGAGTTCTGGAATAAGGCCGCCGTATCTAGAGTAGCGTGCACCAGTCAGTCATATAGGTGATTGTGTCTGGTCGGTGAGCGGCCGCTACAGTACTCTAACTTTTGAAGGGACCTTACATTTCGAGAGGTCTGAACGTGCTCCAGCGAAGGAGTCAAACTTATACCGCTTGATACACGGAACTCAGAATAGAGTTACTATTCTTCGTGTCACGTGAGTTAATTTGTGAATCATCACGTTGAACTCTGAACTATTTTGTGCTGGTGAATCTTCCGTGTATTACAACAAAATAAGTTCAGTTGTCACGACTCTTTGACTATTTAGTATGGGGTTTTTCTACCATTCTCTCATCGCAGTCAACTTTACAACCTTTGATGGTGGTATTCTCCGTCTGCTTTTAAACTGAATAACATGAGACAACTTTCCGTTTATTTAAGGTGATCTTTACTGAATAAACACGTCAATTGCAGGCTTTAGAACAGAACCCTTGTTATTAAATTAATCACTTAACTATTATTTTGTGTTCCTGTGTATTTTATTAATTCACAGTTCTGCCCAATGCCCAGGCTATTTGACTGCAGGATCACGGCTGTAGGTTATTAATTACCTGCAGAGCGTGAAAGCAGAGGTGCGTGGCTCGACACTATGACTAAATCGAGCTGTTCTTTTCAAGTTGAGTCTTCCGTAGCCCAGGTACCTAAAGTACGAGTGATCACTGGTAAAGACGCAGCTGATTTGCTCGTACAGGATGCTGTCTGGAAGAGCAACATCACAGCAATAACCGTTAGGTCTCGTCGCGATAGGATAACCTTTCGCTTGAAAGACTACTTACTACCTCTCTTCCCTGTTCGTAAAGAGTCAACAAGACAGTGTTGCCACCGTGGCCAGGCCTTCATTTTGCTTTGTCGAATAATAAACTACTGGCCTTTCAAATTGCTAAACAAAACAGAAATGCAGATGATAAACGGGTATTCATTGGACAAATATATCGTACTAGAACTGACATGTGATTACATTTTCACGCAGTTTGGGTACATCGATCCTGAGAAATCAGTACCCAGAACACCCACCTCTGGCCGTAATAACGGCCTTGATACGCCTGGGTATTGAGTCAAACAGAGCTTGGATGGCGTGTACAGGTACAGCTGTCCATTCAGCTTCAACACGATACCACAGTTCATCAAGAGTAGTGACTGGCGCATTGTGACGATCCAGTTGCTCGGCCACCATTGAACAGACGTTGAATGAAGGGTAGAGCTACGGGTCGTAAGACATCTGAAATGTAACGTCCAGTGTTCAAAGTGCCCTCAGTGCGAACAAGAGGTGACCGAGACGTGTAAACAATGGCACCTCATACCATCACGCCGGGTGATAAGCCAGTATGGCGATGACGAATACACGCTTCCAATGTGCGTCCACCGCGATGTCGCCAAACACGGACGCGACCATCATGATGCTGTAAGCATAATCTGGATTCATCCGAAAAAACGACGTTTTGCCATTCGTGCTCCCAGGTTCGTCGTTGAGTACACCATCGCAGGCGCTCCCGTCTGTGATGCAGCGTCAAGGGTTACCGCAGCCTTGGTCTCCGAGCTGATAGTCCATGCTGCTGCAAACGTCGTCGAACTGTTCGTGCAGATGGTTGTTGTCTTGCAAACGTCCCCATCAGTTGACTCAGGAATCGAGACGTAGCTGCACGATCCGTTACAGCCATGCGAATAAGTTGTCTGTCATCTCGACTGCTAGTGATACGAGGCCGTTGGGATCCGGCACGGCTTTCCGTATTACCCTCCTGAACCCACCGATTCCGTATTCTGCTAATAGTCATTGGATCTCGACCAACGCGAGCAGCAATGTCGCGATACGATAAACCGCAATCGCGATAGGCTACAATCCGACCTTTATCAAAGTCGGAAACGTGATGGTACGCATTTCTCCCCCTTACACGAGGCATCACAACAACGTTTCACCAGGCAACGCCGTTCAACTGCTGTTTGTGTATGAGAAATCCGTTTAATGGCCAGTACTGTACATATGAGTTGGTGTGTGCGCGTGACCGTGTCACAGTAGCACGGTGTTTTCCATAGTGTCGAGCGATATTTACGCGACACGTGGCCGGGTGTTTGGTGGATAGTGAGAGCTGTGTGTCTGTGTGTGTGTGTGTGTGGCCAGCCAAGTGGAGCAGCGCAGGTGTGTTCCAGCTGGCGGCGCTCCCGCCAGACGCGATCTGTCATTCGGCGGGCGGCGCCGCGGTGAATGGCCACGTGTGCACCCGACTACATACAGCCGGCGCGCGGCCGCTACCTCCCAGACACTGTGTGTGGGAACACAACACAGCGCTCTCTGAGCCTCCAGGATCTGTGTCTGGGCGCCAGTGCTAGACAAAGAATGTCTTAAATGTTCATAAGGTTACTGCGTCCTTCACATGGAATAAAAGTCTGCTCTCGCTTTTGGTTACTCTACATAGTGAGCTGTGGACTTCAAATGTAACCCGATTTCGCCATTCTTCTACAGGAAAGTACACTGTAGAACCAAAGAAACTGCTACACCTGCCTAATATTGTGTAAGGCCCCTGCGAGTATGCAGGAGTGCCCCAACATTACGTGGCATAGACTCGTCTGAAATAGTGCTGGAGGGAATTGACATAATGAATCCTGCAGGGCTGTCAATAAATTTGTAAGAGTACGAGGGAACGGGGATACCATCTGATCAGGCATCCCAGATATGCTCAATAATTCACGTCTGGGGACTTCGGTGGCCAGCCGAAGTGCTTAAACTCAGAATAGTGTTCCTGGAGGCACTCCGTAGCAATTCTGGACGTTTGGGGTGTAGCATTGTTTTGCTGGAATTGCCCAAGTTCGTCGGAATGCACAATGGATTGAATGGATACGGCTGATCAGACAGGATGCTTATGTACGTGTCACCTGCTAGAGTCGTATATAGACGTACCAGCGCTCCCATATCACTCCATCTGCGCACGCCCCACACCATTACAAAGCTTCCACTAGTTTGAATAGTCCCCTGCTGACATGCAGAGCCATCCGCTCGATACAATTTGAAACCAGACTCATCCGACCAGGCAACATGTTTCCAGTCATCAACAGTCCAATGTCGGTGTTGACGGGCCCAGGCGAGGCGTAAAGCTTTGTGTCGCGCAGTCATCAGGGGTTCACGAGTGGGCTTTCGGCTCCAAAAGCCCATATCGATGATGTATTGTTGAATGGCTCGCACTCTGACACTTGTTGGTGGCCCAGCATTGTAATCTGCAGCAACTAAAGGAAGGTTTGCACTTCTGCCTCGTTGAACGATTCTCTTTACATTGGTCCCGTTCATCCTGGATCTTTTTGCGGCGGAGGTTTAATGTTTTACTGGATTCCTGAAATTCACGGTACGATCGTTAAATGGTCGTACGGGAAAATCCCCACTTCATCGCTGCCTCGGAGATGTGTCCCATCGCTCTTGCGCCGACTGTAACACCACGTCCAAACTCACTTAAATCTTGATAACCTGGCGTTGTAGCACCAGTAACCGATCTAACAACTGCACCAGACACTTGTTGTCTTATATAGGCGTTGCCGACCGCAGCGGCGTATTCTGCATGTTTACATATATCTGTGTTTGAATACACATTCATATACCGGCTTCTTTGGCACTTCAGTGTATTTTGACGTATCTGCCCGAACTTCTTCTACAGTTAATAGTTTTGCGATCCACTTCAGGGCCACTTTTCTAGTGAGGTGTGAAACACTTGCTTATTTTCTCACAGGCTGAATTTCAGATATAATATACACTTTTTAAAAATTGGGATTCTGTACCTCAGTCGGTAAAAACGGAATCCCAATAGAGTCATTTGTTGTCCATCTGTCTGTCTGAAACCCCTTCTTCTCAGGAGCACTTAAACGCATTACGTTGAAATTTATGTTACAGACTAAGGTCTATAGTCCCTTGTCGGTATCAAAATTTAAGTCACATGTTTTGATATTCGTAAACGAATTCATCCAAACCTATAAGGTATTTTCACTGACTTATAATTATAAAATCTGCCAATAAGCAAAGTTGCACGGTGCGAATAATAGAAAAATATGTAAATTGTTAATTTCTAATTATCTTACACGAAAAATAATTTTGTCATTTGTTATCTGACTGTCTGTCCTTCCATCTTAAGACCGGTTGATCTCAGGAAGGGGGAGCTGTATCAAGTTAAAATTTATGTCATAAAATGTCGATGGTTGCACACCAGTGTAAAAATTTGAGCTTTTAAGTCAATGAAATGAAAAGATACGCCTATTTATGTCACATAGTTTGATACTCGCAAACTCAGTCATGAAAACCTGTAGCGTACTTTTCGTTGATCTAGCATCATGAAATTTGACAGGTAGCAAGGTTTCGTAGTTTAAGCAAAGGACAGAATTCGAAAATTTGTGATCTGTAATTTTATAACACCAAAATGAAACACATCATTCTTGAAAATCCTGAAATTCCCCAGACCGATACCTTGCCAGTATCGATATCGATAACAAGCATTTCCATTTAAAGTCGTTCCTTCTTTAATTACTGTTCAAGGAGGAATTTCAATCAAAGGTTTGCTTTGATGTTTATTCTCAGGTCTGGCTTGATGTAGTTCTCCCAGTTAGTCCAGCTTATACAAGCCTCTTCTTCTCTGGGTGAATACTGAACCTGACATATACTTGAACCGGCTTTCTGCAGCTATGTTTTCGTCTCATTCTGTAATTTTTACTCCCCGTACTTTCATCACCAAACTAAATATTCCTTGATGTCTTATGATGTGCCCCATCAAGTGATCCTTCATTTTGTGTGTGTGAATGAAACGGCAAAAGGCCCACACTAAGACCACTCATTTAGGTGGCACACACGCAGCATTTTGAGTACTTTAAAAACGTGCCTGTCAGAGACTTCGACACTGACGCAGAGTCAGCTCAGTGGTGCCTCGTGGCTGCTGCCATATCTGCAAGCAGAAATCCTCACCTAAGGAGTGTCGAAGGGGTTGCTGCCCTCAGCACCCCACAGTATCGACAACGCACCACTTAGCTGAATCGGTGTCGAAAGTACATTTTTGAAGTGGTCGAAAAGCGTTGGTGGCACTGAGGATGTTGCCGAACAGGGGGCGGGAGTTCAGGCAGAACAGAAGCATCAAAGGAAGGGCTGAAGTGAGGGTGGGAGGGCGTGTAACGACCTTCCAGTCATGTGTCACGTCCACAGTGGCTTTTGACAGCTCTGCCGTGAAATTTGGTGCCAATGTGACACCTCCCTTACACCTCACATGAAATTCTGATACGTGGCCTTTTTTCTCATATGTCGCCGCCTTCATCTACATTTACATGGATACTCTGCAAGTCACATTTAAGTCCCGGGCGGAGGGTTCATTGAACCACCTTCACAATAATTCTGTATTATTCCAATCTCATACAGCACGCAGAAGAAACGAACACCTATATCTTTCCGTACGAGATCTGATTTTCCTTATTTCTCGTAGTGATCGTTTCTCACTATGTCTGTCGGCGTCAACAAAATACACTACTGGCCATTAAAATTGCAACACCAAGAAGATATGCAGATGATAAACGGGTATTCATTGGACAATAATATCATACTAGAACTGACATGTGATTACATTTTCACGCCACTTGGGTCCATAGATCCCGAGAAATCAGTATCCAGAAAAATCACCTCTGGCCGTAATAACGTCCTTGATACGCCTGGGCATTGAGTAACACAGAGCTTGGAAGGCGTGTACAGGTACAGCTGCCCACGCAGCTTCAACACGATACCACAGTTCATCAAGAGTAGTGACTGGCGTATTGTGACGATCCAGTTGCTCGGCCACCATTGACTACACGTTTTCAATTGGTGAGAGATCTGGAGAATGTGCTGGCAGGGCAGCAGTCGAACATTTTCTGTATGCAGAAAGGCCCTTACAGGACCTGCAACATGCAGTCGTGCATTATCCTGCGGAAATGTAGTGCTCGCAGGGATCGAATAACGGGCAGTGCCGCTGGTCGTAACACATCTGAAATGCAACGTCCACTGTTCAAAGTGCCGTCAGTGCGAACAAGAGGTGACCGAGACGTGTAAACAATGGCACCCCATACCATCACGCCGGGTGATACACCAGTATGGCGATGACGAATACACGCTTCCAATGTGCGTCCACCGCGATGTCGCCAAACACGGACGCGACCATCATGATGCTGTAAGCAGAATCTGGATTCATCCGAAAAAATGACTTTTGCCATTCGTACACCCAGGTTCGTCGTTGAGTACACCATCGCAAGCGCCCCTGTCTCTGATTCAGCGTCAAGGGTAACCGCAGCCATGGTCTCCGAGCTGATAGTCCATGCTGCTGCAAATGTTGTCGAACTGTTCGTGCAGATGGTTGTTGTCTTACAAACGTCCCCATCTGTTGACTCAGGAATCGAGACGTGGCTGCACGATCCGTTACAGCCATGCGGATAAGATTCCTGTCATCTCGACTGCTAGTGATACGAGGCCGTTGGGATCCAGCACGGCGTTCCGTATTACCCTCCTGAACCCACCGATTCCATATTCTGCTAACAGTCATTGGATCTCGACCACCGCGAGCAGCAATGTCGCGATACGATAAACCGCTATCGCGATAGGCTACAATCCGACCATTATCAATGTCGGCAACGTGATGGTACGCATTTCTCCTCCTTACACGAGTCATCACAACAACGTTTCACCAGGCAACGCCGGTCAACTGCTGTTTGTGTATGAGAAATCGGTTGGAAATTTTCCTCATGTCAGCACGTTGTAGGTGTCGCCACTGGCGCCAACCTTGTGTGAATGCTCTGAAAAGCTAATCATTTGCATATCACAGCATCTTCTTCCTGTCGGTTAAATTTCGCGTCTGTAGCACGTCATCTTCATGGTGTAGCATTTTTAATGGCCAGTAGTGTATTTTTGCATTCGTAGGAGGAAGCTGGTGACTGAAATTTCGGCTGAAGATTTTGCCACAAAGAAAAACTCCTTTGTTTTAAAGATGTCCACTCGAAATCCTGCATTATTTCAGACACACTCTCTCCCCTATTTCGCGATAATGCTAAACGTATTGACCTTTTTTGAACTTTCTCGATGTACTACGTCTCTCCCGTCTGGTAAGGATTCCACACCGCGAAGCAGTATTCTAAAAGAAGACAGACAAGCATAGTGTGGGCAGTCTATTTAATATATCTGTTACATTTACTATGTGTTCTGTCAACGAAACGCAGTCTTTGGTTAGCCTTCCTTCCAAACATTTTCTATGTGTTCCTTCCAGTTTAAGTTTTTCGTAATTTTGCGGCCTTTAGATTTACCGTGTAACCGAAGTTTAATGGATTCATTTCAGCACTCATGTGGATGACCCCATATTTGGGGTCAATAGCCAATTTTCGCACCGTACAGATGACTTTTCTAAATCGTTTTGCAATTTGTTTTGATCTTCTGATGATAAACGAAAGCCTTATCTGCAAACAACTTAAGAGGGCTGCTCATGTTGTCTCCTAAATCATTTATATAGGTGAGGAACAGCAAAGGGCCTATAACACTATCTCGGGGAACGCCAGAAATCACTTCTGTTTTAGTCGATGACTTTCCGTCAGTTACTACGAACTGTGACCTCTCTGACAGGAAATCACGAATCGAGTCACATAACTGAGACGATATTCTATAAGCACGCAATTTCACTACAAGCAGCTCACAGTGTCAAATGCCTTCTGGAAATATAGAATACGGACTCAATTTGAAATTGTTTGTCAATAGCACTCAACACTTGATGTGAGTAAAGAGCTAGTTTTATTCATCAAAAAACACCTTTCCAAATCCTTGTTGACTGTGTGTCATTTGACCGTTCTCTTCACGATAATACCTAGTGTTCGAACATAATAGGTGTTCCAAAATACTGCTGCGTGTCGACGTTAATGATATGGACCTGTAGTTTAGTGAATTACTGCTGTTGTCTTTCTTGAATACTTGTCTGACTTGTGCAACTTTGCAATCTTTGAGTATGGATCTTTCGTCGGGCGAGCAGTTGTATACGATCTTTAGGTATGAGCTATTCCGCATACTCTGAAAGAAACATAATAGGCGTACAATCTGGACCGGAAAACTTGCCATTATTAAGTGATTTACGTTGCTTCACTACTCCGAGGATATCTGCTTGTAAGTTACTCATGTTGGCAGCTGTTCTTGATTCGAATTCAGGAATATTTACTTTGTTATCTTTGGCGAAGCAACGTTCGAAACGTCGTCAAGCCAGAGGGTGAAGTCGCAGGGCGGTATTCTTTTGCACCACAACATAGAAAGATTGTAGGCACTGTAAGTAGGCTGTTTAGGTTTCCTTATTGGTAACGCCACGTAGCGCTCTGTATGAAAATCACTGGCTGTGCTGTGTGCAGTCTGTGGCTAGTTTGCATTGTTGTCTGCCACTGTAATGTTGGGCAGCTGGATGTTAACAGCGCGTAGCGTTGCGCAGTTGGAGGTGAGCCGCCAGCAGTGGTGGATGTGGGGAGAGAAATGGCGGAGTTTTGAAATTTGTAAGAGTAGATGTCATGAACTGCTATATATATTATGACTTTTGAACACTAGTAAGGTAAATACATTGTTCGTTCACTATCAAACTCTTTCATTTGCTAACTATGCCTATTAGTAGTTAGTGCCTTCAGTAGTTTGAATCTTTTATTTAGCTGTTAGTAGTGGCGCTCGCTGTATTGTTGTAGTTCGAGTAACGAAGATTTTTGTTGAGGTAAGTGACTTGTGAAAGGAATTGGTTAATGTTAGTCAGGGCCATTCTTTTGTAGGGATTTTTGAAAGTCAGATTGCGTGCGCTAAAATTACTGTGTGTCAGTGTAAGCACAATCATTTTTAATTTTTCTAAGGGGACCCTTACGATGCTGCGCAGAATATTTATTGTCTACGTCTCGAACAACTCTACATGCCACACAGATACGTAATTTCGGAAATGATTTCGTAACATACATTTCTGTTCGATGTCAGTATGTTTCTCATATTTCTGTTTTCAGAAAAGCTTTTCTATTTTTTGTCAGCCTGAAGTTTATATCCTCTTTAAGTTAGCCGTCGTCAGTTATTTTGTTGCTTAAATAGCAAAGCTATCCACTACTTTTTCCTTCTCTTTTCCTAACTAAAATCCTGAACATCAACTGCTTGAATTCGACTGCACTCCATAACTTGTTTTATACTTTTGTTGGAGTTTATCTTGTAACTTTTCCTTATAAATTGTGTTCAATTGATCATACAAGTTATTTGCTGCCATTACCACAGTTACATCATCGGCAAACGTTACAGTTTTGTTACTTCTCCCTCAATTTTAATTCAGTTTACATACACTACTGGCCATTAAAATTGCAACACCACGAAGATGACGTGCTACAGACGCGAAATTTAACCGACAGGAAGAAGATGCTGTGATATGCAAACGATTAGCTTTTCAAAGCATTCACACAAGGTTGGCGCCATTGGCGACACCTACAACTTGCTGACATGAGGAAAGTTTCCAACCGATTTATCATACACAAACAGTAGTTGACCAACGTTACCTGGTGAAACGTTGTTGTGATGCCTCGTGTAAGGAGGAGAAATGCGTACCATCACGTTTCCAACTTTGATAAAGGTCAGATTGTAGCCTATCACGATTGCGGTTTACCGTATCGCGACATTGCTGCTCGCGTTGGTCGAGATCCAATGACTGTTAGCAGAATATCAATAGCAGTCGAGATGGTAGGCATCTTATCCGCATGGCTGTAACCGTTTTTGCAGCCATGTCTCGATCCCTGAGTCAACAGATGCGGACATTTGCAAGACAACAACCATCTGCACGAACAGTTCGACGGCGTTGGCAGCAGCATGGACTATCAGCTCGAAGACCGTGACTGCGGTTACCCTTGACGCTGAATCAGAGACAGGAGCGCCTGCGATGGTGTACTCAACGACGATCCTGGGTGCACGAATGGCAAAACGTCATTTTTTCGGATGAATCCAGGTTCTGTTTACAGTATCATGATGGTCACATCCGTGTTTGGCGACATAACGGTGAACGCACATTGGAAGCGTGTATTCGTCATCGCCACACTGGTGTATCACCCGGGGTGATGGAATGGTGTGCCACTGGTTACACGTGTCGGTCACCTCTTGTTCGCACTGAGGGCACTTTGAACAGTGGACGTTACATTTCAGATGTGTTACGACCCATGGCTCTACTCTTCATTTGATCTCTGCGAAACCCTACATTTCCGCAGGATAATACACGACCGCGTGTTGCAGGTCCTGTACGGGCCTTTCTGCATACAGAAAATGTTCGACTGCTGCCCTGGCCAGCACTTTCTCCGAACCTCTCACTAATTGAAAACGTCTGGTCAATGGTGGCCGAACAACTGCCTCGTCACAATACGCCAGTCACTACTCTTGATCAACTGTGGTATCGTGTTGAAGCTGCATGGGCAGCTGTACGTGTACACGCCATCTAACCTCTTCTTGACTCAATGCCCAGGCATATCAAGGCCGTTATTACGGCGAGAGCTGGTTGTTCTGGGTACTGATTTCTCAGGATCTATGCACCCAAATTACGTGAAAATGTAATCACATGTCAGTTCCTGGATAATATATTTGCCCAATGAATACCCGTTTATCATCTGCATTTCTTCTTGGTGTAGCAATTTTAATGGCTAGTAGTGTATTTGTCCGTGGTTTACTAAAATTTAAACGACTGCCTCCCTTCCACGCCCTTCGAAACCTGTAGTCTGTTTTCTGCCCCAGCTGAAGGTAACTTTTCGCTCGCTGTATTTTTTTCTCTGCAATCTATATAATTTCAGTTAGTGTACTCCAGTCGACATTAACAGACGACTAAAGTTAAAAAAGTGTAAAAGCCCGCCTTCACATTCATTTTATTGGTGCTCTGGCGTATATGGAAACCAACATGAACATTATAAACCATACCTGGTCGCTTTCAAGAAATGGTCACGCTGCTAAGTTGTTAATGCAAAGTCGAATGAATCTGCGACGTTTTTAGTGGATATAGGGAGACAGCGAGCCCCAGGCAGTCCACGTACAGACAACACACAACACACGCAGCGGCCTCAGCAAATAGCAAAGGTGCACGCAGGCAGGCAGGGAGGCCGCAGACGAATTATTCCTTCCTCGAAACGAGCGGTGAGGCGATGTGCATTTGTCTGAGACGGTCTCCCTGGAATCGTCAAGTGTTTGCGCGCCCGAATGCTCGTGCTGCCATGAGCGCCACACCAATGCCCTTTTGGCTGACGCTCCGGGAAAGTAAACAGACGGGTCCCAAAGGTAACTCAATTTTTCCCGTTAGTAATATTGTGGAGTCTGGCAGCATCTACGAGATGAGACACCCGGGTTCCCGGGTTCGATTCCTGGCGGGGTCAGGTATTTTCTCTGCCTCGTGATGACTGGGTGTTGTGTGATGTCCTTAGGTTAGTTAGGTTTAATTAGTTCTAAGTTCTAGGGGACTGATGACCATAGATGTTAAGTCCCATAGTGCTCAGAGCCATTTCAACCATTTTTTTGAGATGAGACACAGTTCGCAAGGTCTCAGTAGCAGCACACTAATTGTGTGTTTATTACGGACATATCACTTCCAAATAACAAAGTGCAAAGTGTTCGCCTTGTTAATCGTTTCTTACATTGGAAAGGACAAATTGGTTTAGAAATACATCGTCATTTGCACTGCTTATAGTGATCGGTACAGCAAAATCGTGGCTAAATGAAGTCGTGTTATTCCAATTGAGGACAAGAATGCGCAAGACTCAAGACTGACGATTATTTTGTGCAGAATATTCCGCTGTCTGGGTGCTTCACAGCATAAAATTAAAAATCACATTTGACGACACTAGATAAATGTCAATTAAAGATACTACTGAATTATATCATATATAGTATAACGACTTTTCACTCGACAAGAGTCTGAAATCTGAGCAACGGACAGAAATTAGAGGCTGAGTTAATTAATTACTTAGTTACCTAGTTACATGTTTCATAGACCATTTGACGATTATTTTGTGGAAATGACTTCGAAATGTTCAGCTTACAAGATATGTGTTTGTGATTACTGTTAACGTTAATAAAAACTTTATCTTTTAGTCCTTTTCATACAACTACATTTAAAAGTTTTTTTTAACTTTTTTAGATGGAAATTCGTTCGTAGGACAGAAGGAGCTACCCAGGTGAGTGATTTTAGGTTACATTTAAAACCTAGTTTAGTACCTGCCGGCCGGCCGGGGTGGCCGAGCGGTTCTAGGCGCTACAGTCTGGAACCACGCGACCGCTACGGTCGCAGGTTCGAATCCTGCCTCGGGGATGGATGTGTGTGATGTCCTTAGGTTAGTTAGGTTTAATTAGTTCTAAGCTCTAGGGGACTGATGAGCTCAGAAGTTAAGTCCCATAGTTCTCAGAGCCATTTGAACCATTTGGTACCTGCCAGAAATTTTGTTATTCCTCATCTCATGACCAGTTTTTGTTGCTGCTTATTGAACTCCTTTCTGAGCCACTGACAGCTTTAACAATGTGTAATAAAATCTTTTTTTCTTTCATATAGTGTTGTAGGTACAAATATCGCTATTTATCTTAAATTGCGATGGTTTATTTGTGACGAATTTGGTTAGCGTATATATTTGTTGTGACGCACAGTTCAAATGCTTAATTCCTTAAAGATTTGCCTACATTATAACTGTCAGTGAAAACCAAATATTATTATAAATCCTCGCTTTTGTGCAGTCGCTGTTTTTTTCCCAGGTGGTTGATTGATTCGGAGGAGGAGACCAAACAGAGAGGTCGTCGGTCCCATCGGATTAGGGAAGGATGAAGAAGGAAGTCGTTCGTGCCCTTTGAAAGGAACCATCTCGGCGTTTATCTGAAGCTATGTAGAGAAATCTCGGAAAACCTAAATCAGGATGGCCGGACGCTGGTTTCCACCGCCGTCCTGGAATGCGAGTCCAGTGTACTAACCACTGCACCACCTCTCTCGGTTTTCTAAGTGGCGACTGACCCCACAAAATTATTTAGTAAGACATCATTCAGTGGTAATATGCAAAATATGTCAGGAAGTTGAATCCTTTGTTTCTAAGTCCAGCAATAATACGAAGAGCAAGAATACCTAAACTTAATTATTTTAGGAGCTCCGAGACTTGCTTCGTCCAATTCAAGTTTTGATAAGAATGCACACCCATAAATTAGTAGCATTCTATCCTATTTACTGACTCCATTCCACGTGAAGCATCAACTGTTGGTGTGACATTTTGTTGTGCAGAACTGAATATGTTTTTTCGAAAATATGGAGAGAATATTTTCATAGAATCACTTAATAATTCTTTGAAAAAAATCATGAAAAATGAAAAATGTTCAAATGGCTGTGAGCACTGTGGGACTTAACTTCTGAGGTTATCAGTCCCCTAGAACTTAGAACTACTTAAACCAAACTAACCTAAGGACATCACACAACACACAGTCATCACGAGGCAGAGAAAATCCCTGACCCCGCCGGGAATCGAACCCGGGAACCCGGGCGTGGGAAGCGAGAACGCTACCGCACTAGGGTTCTTGGTCGAGTCGTGTGGACTCTGCGATTGAGGTAGCCTCACATGAAAAAAATCACAAACGGATAAACCTGGTGATCTAGGTTGTCATTCTCACACTGCTTGCCGTGCAGTCTGTGAAGTCCCTCCATCCTGTTGAAACAAAGCTTCTTGAACGTTTGCAAAGTTGTTCAATGAAGGTGTAACGAAAGTTCGTAACATCTCCACGTAACGATCGGCATTGTTATTGTGTTTCCCTGTTCATTTGTGAAAAAATACGGTCTGACAATCACTTATGATGAAACACCACACCATACTGTCACTTTACTCGCGTGTACAGAGCGTTCATGAACGTCATTAGGATTTCTGTTTGCACAGTAGCGGTAGTTCTGTTCATTCACATAACCTGTGAGATGGTGCCCTATCTGACATCCACAACTTGTTTAGAAATTCATCGTCATTGTTTATTTTTGTTATCATTTGTTGACAGAATCCTAATCGTAACAGGTAATCGTTGTCCTTCAGTTGTTGCACCATATGTAGTTTGTACGGATGAAATTTTAAATCAAGATGAAGAATTCTGCGAACACTCCCCAGAGACATTCCAACCGCTGCTGCTTACTTACGAATTAAACGCCGTGGGCTCCGTAAGACAGACTCGCGTACAACATCACTGTTCGCTGGAGAGCGCACACTCCTAGGTCGTACTGTTGGTTTCTTCTTGAGGGCACATCCAGTCTCTTCAAAGTGATTAATCCAACATTTTATCGCGTGTTTCGACGGAATGGCATCATGACGTCCTAAATCATACAAACGTTGAAACTCTCCCTGCGCCGCTACCAAAATATCATTGTTTTTATAACACATTTATATGGCTAACGCACGCTGTTGTCCGTTCCACTGAACCACGATTCCTGAAATTACTGACTGTTTACTCGCTGTCACGAACCCGCAGTGCTGCCATCTACCATTTCAAACATTCCCGTTTTTCTGTATCACTCTGTATTTCATTACTGAAACCTTGAAACAGTTTATGAGTGAATGTATGAGTAGCAATGTGAGTCGACCAACCTTTCTGGAACCCAAACTATGACATGCTAAATACGAGAAAATTTTTTCTACTTCAGTGTGACTCTTGAGTATATTATTTTATCAGATACTCTGGAAAAAGATGTCAGTACGAAAACTGGGCGATAATCATTTGAGTCTTTTTTGTTATCTTACTTATGACGAGGTTTAACAACTGCATCTTTTAATGTGTTTGATAAAAAAAAATATCTATCCCAGAGGTACATTAAGTACATCATTTTACTTATGAAGCTAGAATAAGTTTTGAGAATTCTGTTTGAAACTTCATCAGCATCAAATGATCTTTTGTTTTTCAGAATTTTTATTGTTCTGTGAACTTCAGTGAAGGGTGTTGGTGCTCCTTCTAGATGCTTAAAGTTCTTATACATTGTTAACATACTCTCTTGCTTTTTCTACTGAACAAGGTGCTATTTTTGCTGATACATTGAGGAAAAAGTTCTGGTTTCTGACCATATACGGGCCAATGGGGCCCAACCGACCGCCGTGTCGTCCTCCGCCTAAAACGTCAACATATTTAGTATGGAGAGGAATGTGTTTTGCACACCGCTCTCTTCGTTATTGTCGAGTTTCTTGATCTGTGAAATGCTTCTAAACTATGTAGCAGCTCCTCAGTTGGCCTCATGAAAATTTAGAAATTTGTGGTAAATTCCTAAGGGACCAAACAGCTGAGGTCATCGGCCCTAGGCTTACACACTACCCAATCCAACCTGAACTAACTTATGCTAAGGTCAACGCGCACGTCCATGCCCGAGAGAGGACTTGATCCACCAACGGGAAGCCTTCTGAAACTAAGTGCACACCATACCAGTACTCGCACCAAGGAATAATAGCTACCAATACTGGGTTCGAACTGAGGGCCTTCGCATGCCAGTTAGCCGAGATGACCACTCAGCTGCGGAGGCGGACCTATATTTTATGCTACATTTAGAAAGTGATTGATAAAAGTTCTTGCAGCTTTTGAATTTTCCGTCAAAACATTGTCATTTACAACGTGACTTCAGCAAACGACGTTGTAAGCTAAATACATGAACAAAATGCCCTCGTGATTCTATACTTTCATTAATAAACCTCGTATTCATCTGCACTTTGGTTAAATTTATGTTGATCTCATGGAAGTTCTATCTCCCATGTGTAACAGTTTTACAATTTTGTTGTTGAAGTGATGGAGAACTCTGGAGGAGAAAGACCATAATTGCATAGCTCTGACACTTTCCCACGTTCCCTGTTCTACAATGAAACAGTAAACATCATGGTTAAAAGGCCCATCGACAATGATGTGAGTTATTAGCGGTGTCCAGCTCTGCCCTTGCACGTCTGTCTTAAGGAGGCGCTTCATTGGCAGTTTGAATAATGCTAGCTTACATCAATAAAGACGACACAATATGTAGCAGGTGACAGCTACTGTAATTATTGAACAGAAACTGGAAGATAGTTTTAGTTGATTTTTATATCTGTGTAGGCTGTTGTAGGCCCTAATCATCACTGGCAGGCATAAACATTCCGTAGGTTGTAGTTAAACTTTTCGCAGTTGACTCCATTGCAAGTAATGGTGCGTCTTGTCAGCTCTTCAGCTCCTCGCACCTTCCCCTGGCACATTTTGCAATGCTTCTGGAGGACACTTGCGTTTTATTATTGGCTACATTCCCACACTGCTTTTGATGTTCGGCAGATACGTATCTCGTTGCCTGTTTTAGCGGGTGTGCCCTTGTGTTCCTTTATGAGTTCTCCAATAATTTGTCCATTTCACCTGTGCAGGCCTGTGTACAAGCACTTACCATTTCACACACACCAGTTACCTGCAAATCGTTCGCAGTGTCTTTTTTTGAGTCAAGGAAATTCCAAATCCTGTGATCGTTGGAGAAGACTGCCTGTATTCGTTTCTTCTGAAGTGCCGCACCAAAGCAATACACAACGTTGCTGACGAAGGGTAAATGTGTACTTTACAGTCAAGTAGACTGCTCTGCCTGTTTCTTTGTTACGTTGCGTATTGAGGTTAATCCGACAGCTCCGAAAGTTTGAAGTATTACATTTGTTTACTTCCTCTCCTGGCCCAGCAAATCACAGTCGCTTCTTGATGTCGTCGAGTACCATCCTCTAAACAGCTTTATGAAATTTTAAAAACTGCGCCGTGTGAAACATGGACCCTTCCCCTCTTTTAGTTGGATCCTATTGATTTCATCTGTATTAACTCAACGCTGAGCTAACAAACTAGACTGAGATCGTGCAAGTCTTGTTAAATTCATCATCTTCAGCCTTCGGCTTAAGCAGGTACTTTACAGAAGTACACTCTAAGCTTTTGTTGGCGTAGAGAAACTGAAACTCTCTAGGGTCGCACCGATGAATCCCAGTTGTGTGTTTGTGTAGCAGACCAATATTTACAGACCTGTTCGTTCTGGTATCACCAAGAACATATGTGTTAATGTATATGAACGATTTTTGCAGCCCCAGGGCACTCGTTTTCGAGTGGAGCGGAGTTCATGTCCCTGCCCAACCATTAGGGATCGAAGTTATGGTCCTTTTCGAAAGGCCACGGCTCATTTACCATCCCATACTTGTCCTCTCCAAGACTTTTAGCCTATAATGAGTCCTACGTTGAAGGAAATTTCAATCATAAGCTTGCTGCTAAGATCTATCAATGCCCCCTAGTTTTCATCATTGTATTCCATTTATTTATATTCAGATTCAAGTATAAGTCACTACATTGGACACTGATTAATGTGCACCAGAAACAGTACAATACTCTGCTTAATGTAGGACTGCATCGATAGTTAAACTCACCACGAATTGGCATAACGTCACGCAACTGTTACGAGACTAGACGTGTTATTTTCTCAACATACGGATTACTGAGAAAGAAAAATATTTTAAGTATCACTAGTGTTAGTTATGCAAGTATTTTGAAAAGAATGCAGACTCGTACATTGAGGAACTGCTTCTCGTGGAGTAGTGTTATACCGATACAGTATTTTGGAAATTTGTGGTAAGATCCTATGGGACTAAACTGCTGAGGTCATCGGTCCCTAAGCCTACATACCATATAATCTAAGTTAAACTAACCTACGCTAAGGAAAACACACACACCCATGCCCAACGGAGGACTCGAACCTCCGACGGGGGGAGCCGCGCGAACCGTGGCAAGGTGCCTTGGACCCCGCACTGCTACCCCGCGCGGAGATACAGAATTCTCATTGGATAATTAACCCTAGCACTACCAACGCATTTTCCGTATCTCGTACTACCTAAGAAGGGGTAACTTATGCCCATCGCAAAAAAGTAAATTCTCTGTAACTTTTATGAACACCACCATTTTTGAGTAGATACTGATGTATAAGTAGGTTCCAGAACATGAAAATAGCACAATCTTAATAATACTAACGCACTTTCCGTGATGTGTACCCAGAGGAGACGGATACACTATGATGACAAAAAATTTAAAGAAAATACAGATTTCGTTATTTGTCGTTTACTTTTATTCACAACATACTATTTGAAGATATACAGATGTGTAAGAAGGACTCAGAAATTGAAAATGTTACTATGAACTCTATTATTAAAACTTGAATTTTTGGATTATGTTTTATAGAAAGATCTAAAACTATTACGGAATCTGGTATAAAAATGATTAGAACAACACGTTTCAAAATTTTAAAGTATAAAGTACATGACTAGATTACAATATTTTCAGAAGGTGGGGTGTAAAATATCCTGCCTATCCACCTTGATACTGTGAGGGTTAACAATTATTTTGAAGGAATGAAGAAAACTTCGTTTCTTTTGGAAACTATGAACCGCTCAGGCAGTTACATAAAGTAAAATCCCGTTTCGCGGAAGCTTTATTGCTGTGAATGTGAAACTGAAGTCTGTCGTAACTGGACTTCAATCCATACGAGAATGACCTTTAAATGGTGAGCTCTTTGGAAGCGATGACAACAGAAAAAAATCCAATACTGTTCTTTCTAAGGAAAGTTATCGTCATACTTTGGAAACATTTGTGTGGATGAGTTCAGAAAAACAGGTGAGAGTGGTACTTAAGCACGAGAATGTACTTACGTTCCAAGAATTTTCTGCTAGTACATGGGCAAATACGACAGTGGTGGTTCTACTGACTTCAGATAACAGGTTTCCTCTTGTAGTTCAGTATTCAAGGTACTGTAAATGTTGTGTGTCAGATGCTTGTTTTATGTCACAGCAACAATACAATAGAATGTGATCGCTGAATAGAGAAGTCTAGAACCTAACCGGTATTCAGAATTCTTAGCTCAACTTCTGATATAGCGTTTATTTTATCTCAGGTCAAACCAATGTAGCGGCGCAAATGTCACTGACACAAAACTAGCTTTAGTCACTCTCATACATCACAAATCACTTTGCTACGTGAGGTGGCAAAAGGAAAAGATTTTTTCTCATTTTTGGCACTAACAAGAAACATGAAGTCTTTGTAATACATAATTTATTTTATGGAATGTGACGGATGGTAACGAAGTTTCGGGAAAGGTTGCGCAGTTAAGAAACTAAGTAAATATATACTCGGCCTTTCATTCTAATCCGCTTATAAAACAATCTGTCATTTAGGATTTCACATAATAATAAGCGTTAAAATAATACATTTTTACTATCAAGACGGGCATACAAGTACCGGCAATGGTGAATAAGAACAAGCATTCCGTCGAGCAACAGTTCGTGTCTGAAATTCTTCAGCAATGAACTCTGAGGTAACTTCATACACGCCGGCCGGAGTGGCCGTGCGGTTCTAGGCGCTATAGTCTGGAGCCGAGCGACCGCTCCGGTCGCAGGTTCGAATCCTGCCTCGGGCATGGATGTGTGTGATGTCCTTAAGTCAGTTAGGTTTAATTAGTTCTATGTTCTAGGCGACTGATGACCTCAGAAGTTAAGTCGCATAGTGCTCAGAGCCATTTAACTTCATACACCTTCGTAATAAGCCGTATAGTCCTCGTGCTACCATTCTCCACATTTATGATACTTTATCCAGGGCCGATTTAAAATCCAAGGAGCAGAAGCGGCATGTTGAAAGGGGCGCCAGAATTCAGATTTCTCTGTTGTGTATTGGTCTGGTGTGAAATTAAGTCAGCACTTATGTCAGCAGAGCCTTCCAAAGAATTAGTGTAAACCCGCAAGAGAGCTGTGTATCTAGTTGAAAGTGTTTGAAAAAGATGAGGTAAGAAGAGGACTTTCATGGTGTGATAACGTACGCAGAAGTGCTTATGAGAAACTTGAATCTCATTCAGACTTTGAAACATAAATGAGTTGCAATCAAGTCTTAGAATGAAGCACTTGTGATACGGTTTTGAATTCATGACATCCAGGAATATATGGCACTGTTTGACAATATCGTCTGTTTTTGAGAGACGCATACCGGTCCTGAAGATGGTAGTGGAATGCCAAAACTGGTAGAGAAAATAAAATAAAATAAAATAACATCTAAATTCCAAGGCTGCTGGCGAATTTAATTGATAATTACATGAAAATTGGTCCTACGAAAGTGAAAAAGTAGTTTACCTACGAGTCAAACGAAGAACCTGTTGAAGGTGAATCAGAATGCTTCTCTAAGATAAATTCTTCTATGATATTGTCGAGACAGCTATCTGCTCACTAAGAGTTGAGCTTATAGACAGTAACGGCAAGACAATCATGTCTGTATGGACTTTTAATGACGGAAAAATAGAAGGCGTATGCGTGGATCTTGAGACTTTGTTAAGTGGTGGTGATGATTGTGACATCAGTTAAAAGGAATTAAACGATGAGCGTCAGCTATTCCCCCTGGAAGCTCTCCACATAGCTCTTTCTGTCTGTCTGTCTTTCTCACTCTTTCTCTCTCTCTCTGTCTCTTTCTCTTCCTCTCGCTCTCGCTCTCTTCTCA
Source organism: Schistocerca piceifrons (assembly GCF_021461385.2). Classification (NCBI taxonomy): domain Eukaryota; kingdom Metazoa; phylum Arthropoda; class Insecta; order Orthoptera; family Acrididae; genus Schistocerca; species Schistocerca piceifrons. The sequence goes on from NC_060140.1 coordinate 754,355,668, forward strand.
CTTATTTCCCATCGTTCTGCCCAGCTGTAGAGTGTGACGGAATTTATTTCGCGGATGTGCTTGCTTTCTTCCCCCAAAATACCTCCATCTTCTCACTGAGGTTTTTCTTACGTTCTTCTGTCCATGCTCTCTCAGATATAGCATTTGGTTTAGCTTTAAACTGCTGCTTTTCAGTTAAAATGTTGAATGCAGCTTTGTCCTATAGGTCATGATGAATGAAAACACCGTTGACAGCTGGTAAAACTTGGCTTCAAATGACCACACTACCAATTTCACGGCTTACAGGCGCATCTTCATGTGCAACAGAAATTATTACATTTATCGGTCAGTGGTGAACCCAACGTTCTTAGTCATAGTATTGCTATTCTGATAATTTTGTCAATATTTTCAGAATGGTAACACGCTGACTAATAATACCGGGTCCACCTATGAGGGATTAATGTAATAAATTTTGTTGCACCTGTTACACGGCTGTAAGTCGTGAAACAGGTAGTGTGCTCAGTTAAAAGTAAGTTTTACCAGCTGTCGGTGTTTTCACTCATCATGACCCTCAGGATCTGCAGATGCTCTGAATATAAAATTCTGTCGTGTAGAATTTTGTTTGTAATGCCTATTTCCTGAAGCTCTTTTTCAGTTTCAAGTTTGCAATTATGTTATTAGATTCCATTGAAAGTGCAGGATAAAGAATCCTTTTGGCCAGTCTATATCGTTCATTCTGAGATTGGGACTTTTCTCCTAAAAGTGTCAGTGATTTTCTTCAAATTTTGATGTAACACGTTAGAAATCCGTCTCATTCCAGATTCCTTCAACACAAACCGGACCAAAAATTGTTGTTAGTATTTTCCTCATTTTCCAGCTCACTAGACTCTCAGTCCGGAGAAAGACGGTGCAAATCTTCCTCCGGCCATTCAGATACAGGTTTTCCGTGGTTTCTAAATTGGTCCAGATAAATGCTAAGGTGGTTCCTATGAAAAGGGCACGGCCAATTTCCTTCCCCATTCTTCTGTAATCCGATCTCGTGCTCCGTCTCTAATGACCGCGCTGTCAACGGCACGACTTGAAACTCCAATGTTTGGTTCTTCATTTTCTATTTCTTTAGATAATGAGACCCTCCAAAGATTAAAGTCTCTGAGGCATATAAAGCTTCAGGTTTGGCTGCTGACATGAAATATTTTAATTTTTCATTACGAGGTACTGTTTTTTTTCTGTACCTATTCCGTATAATTTCACACATTTTTGTAATTTAAGGATTCTCTCTTTGGTGTTTTATCCATCCTCTGCAGCAGCAGCAGTTGTATAAATAGAAATAAACAGCAACCAGTTCATTTTATGCAACTGGTTGCTGGTTATTTCGACATATTCTCTCTTTGTTTGCTTCACAATTTAATCCAGAGAGTTGGATGATTTCTCCTAAGAAATTAAATTTTAATACTTGAGATATTTTGTCAACTGTGTAAAGATAGCTTATCCATCTGTGTGTAGAGGAGAACCTTTCACGTACTGCGTTTTTTCATAAAAAATTTTTAGTCAACTTTTAGCTGTTATTTCTGGATGTTTTTAAGGGAATTAATCACCTCTTCTCTGTTTTATTTTTTATTTTTATTTTTTTGAAAAAGATTCCTAGATCGTCAGTTTAAGATAAATACTATAAATTAATTTTAATTTCAGTAGTCTCCAATGGTTATTACTTTTACTTATATTTCTCTGCTTCTAATTGCTTTCTCTGGTACAAGACTTAACAATAAGGCGGATAGTGTGTCTCCCTGTTGGACCCTGTTTTTATATCAAAAGGTTCAGAGATTTCGCCTTGGAATTTAACTTCTAATGTGGTATTATTTAACGTTTGTTTTATCAGCCGCCTTGTCTTTGTAACCGCTTTAGATTCTTTTATTATATTGAAGAGTGTCCATCTGTCTACTGAATCATATGTTGTTTTGGAGTCTACAAACTTGAAGAACGTTCGTCTGCCCTTACGGACTTGCAAGACGTCTTGAGATTGAAAATTTGTTCTACTAAGCTATTCCTAAATCCTGCTTGCTATTCGCCAATTAAATGGTTCGTTTGTGCTTCAGGCCTTATAAGCGTAACAATTTTTGTTAATAACTGGAAGCAAAGCGATTCCTCTGCTGTTATTTATTTCAATTTTCACCTACTTTCTTGTGTGAAGGGCGGGTTAGACACTTTACCATTATTCAGGGATTGTATCCTCCTGCTAAATGTATGTAAGAACTTTATGAATTTTCTACATGAGGCATTTATCACCTATTTCCCACTTTTCTGCTACTATTGCATCTTCCCCTTGAGTTTTATTGTTTATTGCTTTGTCAACTTCTTTTATTATTAGGAATTCTGATTTTGTATTTGGCTCAGGTTTTTCAAATGTGAATTCGGCTGTGGGAAATTAACAGTGTAACAGATCTTTATAGTGGTTTTCTAAGAGTTTAAAATTCTCTTTATTATTTATTTCCAGAGTCCCATCTACTCATTCTACTCATCTGAAACAGAGATTGGGTGCCGGATACGCTGATATTTTTTCTCTGAAAGTTCTATAGAAAATCTGCACGTTACTTGTCTTGAACTCTTGTTGTGTTTCTGCTAGTCTGTTTTTATCATAAGGTGTTTTACTGATCGAATTATATTTGAAGTCTGTTTCTGGATTGTGGTGAATTCATGCAAGTTTTCTGAAGTTTTATGCAAAGTCCAGTCTTTTCAATTAATTCTTTGCACAAACGGCTTGTCACAGATTTAATTCCACCACCTACGATTACCTTTCTATGGTGGTGGTGGGAGGGGAGGGGGCAGGGTGTACTAATGCTGTGGGAAGCTTGTAAGGGAGTATCTTGCATGTTAATCCTCCTGGAAGAGGCATGGCTGAGTATGTTTGCACATATGATGTCCCAGTTTTCTTTAAGAAATTGTGGATCAGTTCTTAGATCCTTGATTATTGTCGATTTAGTTTTATTTGGTTCGAGTTTAACTTTAATTAACGTCAGGTGATAGTCAGAAAAGATTACACCTATTTGTGCATCAAAATTAGTTTTCATTATATCTTTGGTGAAGTTCTGTTGAATTTCGTTTACTTGCCAGTTTGTGCACTAAAGTCTCCCATCAAATGAAATATGAAAACTGTAAAGAAAAAAGTTCATAAAATGAAAACGTGCTTATGTTTCGTAAGTGAAGTTACAGTGCGATCTCTTACGAGTCACTAGATGAAACTCAGATGCCAACCAAAAGCAAGACGTGAAATGTTTTATAGTCTACAAATATCGCATGTTAAAACAAAAATGTATCAGTGTAGATTCTACTGATGATACCTTAAAGTACAAGATGAAACGCATCTTGAAGAAATAAAATACATTGGAGCAAGAAAAGGCGGTTTTTATTTACAAAACAAATATAGGAAATTTATGTTCCAGTGTATGAAATAATTTCCATGCATAAAAAACGTAGTATCAAAAGGATACCAAAATTACTTTTTTTTTCTTCGGCGTGAATCTGACCATGTCATCAGGTGTTTGGCTTCTTTAGACTCTTCTAGTTGTTTGAGGAATGCCTATAAAAGAATGGTGCTTACTGTGATCCCCGTTCAGCGACATCTTCTGACGAAATATGCATGTGGGGTACTCCTTTAGAGTCGTGGACTCCAAGATTTTGCTTTCACAATTGCCTGAAATGAAATGTAACACTAATTGGTACGTGTGGAGGTGGTAGGCTTTGCTTCATACCAAATGCTACTGCTCACTTCCAGCAACACCCTGAAAATCATTCTTAATTTGCGTTTGGGTTTTTTAGTATTTCTGAATGTGTAGCTGTTTTTCTCTTAGGCTGCTCATTTTCTCTGTTTCTGTTAGAGACATCTCTAGCAAGTCCCACTGTTTACATGTGTCCAAATTGGGTTTGCGAAAATGTGAGCCGGCCGCGGTGGTCTCGCGGTTCTAGGCGCGCAGTCCGGAACCGTGCGACTGCTACGGTCGCAGGCTCGAATCCTGCCTCGGGCATGGCTGTGTGTGATGTCCTTAGGTTAGTTAGGTTTAAGTAGTTCTAAGTTCTAGGGGACTGATGACCACAGCAGTTGAGTCCCATAGTGCTCAGAGCCATTTGAACCATTTTTTCGAAAATGTGAAATAACTTCTGATCTGAAAATATGCGTGAAGAAGATGTATATTGTAGGTACTTGTGCATTATCAGTACAAAGCTTTCTTTCAGAGTGTTCTGGAAACAGGCATTTTCTATTAGGATTATGTCTCCCGATTTTGTGTCTAGTATAATGACTCTTCTATTTCAGTATTCTGTTAATGAAATATCTCTATGGATATTTATAAATATATGAGTATTAAATTTCGTGTGTGCATTTACGATCCTTATATTTAATATTTTCCTTTACTTCATGGTCAGAACTGTATAGTCACTGAAATTAATAAAAGTTTCTACAGAGCAGTCATCATTGTCACCTATAAACAATAATTGAATATGTTGAAACTGTTAACATGCTTTCCATATGTTTATCGAATCAGTAGCATATTTCAATGTTTTAAATCCGAAGTAAGTACCTCAATTATTAGGCTTCACTCAAATTGAAAAGTCAAGCTTTCTTCCAACAGAAAAGTCTGGTTCTTTTGTTCAGTCATCTGATTCTTGCATTAGAGAATCTTCTTTCTTCTTCCTCTTCTTTTGCTACTGCCTTTACCCCGAATTGTGCACAGGGTCGGCAGGGTTATGTACGGATTTCCGATGGTTAATTGTAAGGGGTGGCCGGATACCCTTCCTGCCGCCAACCCATACCCCCCGGGACAGAAACAGTGTACCCCAGCTGTCTGCATCTAGTGTAAATCGCGAAATAGTGTGAAAGTGTTTCAAATGTCAGCGTGTCGTGTAACTGAGGCAGGACGTGGGGACCAACCTGGTATTCACTTAGTAGTGCGTGGAAAACCGCCTAAAAACCACACCCAGGCTGGGCGGCACACCGGCCGTCGTCGTTAATCCGCCGGGCGGATTCGATCCGGGGCTGGCATGGCAAGCCTACCCGAGTCCAGGAAGCAGCGCGTTAGCTCGCTCTTTTTTCTTTTCTTTTCTTTTCTTTTTTTTTCTGCGCTCTCGCCTACCCTGGCGGGTTCTTGCATTAGAGAATGACTGATTACAAATACACTTAACCACTAGAGGCCTCTGTGAGGCGGGAATGGGAACAGATATAAACTCCATTATTTAGCATCTTATGACAGATGACATTAGCAGTCATCCATTTGTATAAACTCGTTTTTTTTTAAAAAAAGAAAGAAAGAATGGGTTTATCCAGGTTCACCCATGAGACCACAGAATTAATTCACTTACAATGTTTATAAATATCGCACACTGTGTGTGGAATGTTGAATTTCGGATAAATACAGCGTCTGTCAAAATAAATGATTCGCCCGAACGTGATTCAAATGGATTTATCAATATGGCAAAAAATAGTGATGCTGATATGTGTGCAACTGACTCATTAATCACATTTTTGTATTCGCATTAGAATGCAGTTTTAATTAATTCTCATATAAAAACGTGAGAAAACGTTGTCCTGCTTGATTGTTTAAGCATAGCAACTAGAGTTCAGATTAAGAGCCAGTAATAACACCTGAATTCGATGCAAGCTGGTTTGCCTGTGCATTTTAGGCTGTAAAAATGCGCTTTCTCGATTCTTCCGAAAAGTCGTGGGTCCCACGTCTTATCTGCATTATGCGCAGCTGCTGACGCAATCGCCGCGTGGACGGAGAGTGAGGCGGAAGAAAGGAAGAAAAAAGGCTGGCGAAAACACGGGGGAAAAGGAACAAGACGCGAGCAGCGCGTGTCCGTGAGGAAGCTGGCTGAGCAATTTTTGGCAAACGGGCTCGCGGCCGGCCGCCGGCCTTGGGCGAAGGCGCGCGAACTTATCGATACGAGCGGAGGCGAGCGGCGCGCAAAAAAACTGCATCGGCGGCCTTCACCCGCCACCCCGCCCCTTCTCGCGGGAGTCGCTTTACGTGCTGACAGACCAGGAAGAGGGGGCCGAAATTGGCGGGCAGGTGTTGTGGCGCAGCTCCGCGGTCTTTCGCAAACAAAAAGCAGCAACAAGGTGCTATGCGAGGCAGCCGAAAGGAGAGTTTAGCTGCTCGACTAGCCAGCTCGGTGAGGCTGATAGCAGATGAACAACGCAGATTTCAATGCGCACCTCTCACTTTTCGTAGTCTTATTGCGAGCCATAACGCCAGGTACGTTTTAAGTAGCCTGCGTGGGAGAATTAGCTCCTTACATAATCTTGTCATTGCATAGCAGCTCGAGTGGCTGACTTTGCGCTTTACGTTAAGTGTTGAGAGACTCCCGCGAACGTTCCTTTCCAGATCCAAGTCTCAATGAAAAGTCCTCACGACTAACACCATTATGCCCTTAACCCCCACAGAAGATTTACGGAGACCTGCAGAAAAAAATGGCGTCGTATGAAAACGATAATAAAGAATGTGAAATGGACATGGGTTTTATTCTGCGCATCTCCACAGAATCATAATATTAGCCTCTCCATATAGCAAAGATTGTCCTACAGAACTGGCAGATCCAAATGACTTCCTAGTCACCTGTTTTTTTATTCGCCAGGGAGCAGGCCTAACCTCCTATGTCAGTCGTCAGACTGGGAATTCCTTTACCCAGGAGCGGCACTAATCTTTTCCAACAGCCAAAAATCGTTGTCCTCATCTCAAGATGCTTTCAAGGAACGGACATTCACTTCTAAATTTCAAAATGTGATTGATTCAACAGGTGCACACCAGTCAACTTATGACACAGGAAGAAACCGTCTGCAGTCATTTTTATGTGTGGGTTATTTCTGCGCAGTGTTATCGCTAGTTCTGAAAGCTATTTACAGTCAATTGTGAACCCTATACAACTCTCTACGAGTGAAATAAAATTTTCAGCTGTGAACATCTTCTGCACAAGACTGTTATATCAGAACACAAAGGAAAATAATATTAAGCATAAGAGAGTTTATATGTTTTTGTTATTTGGAGTGATAACATGTAGTTAAGAAATAATGAGATGCTCCGAAACTTCATTTTAAACTTAATAATGATAGGTAATTTCCAAAAATATTAATAGCAAAGTTGTTGTTGTTGTGGTCTTCAGTCCAGAAACTGGTTTGATGCAGCTCTCGATGCTACTCAATCCTGCGCAAGCTTCAACTCCCAGTACCTACTTCAAAATACATCCTACTGCATCTGTTTAGAGTATTAATCTCTTGGTCTCCCTCTACGATTTTTAGCCTCCACGCTGTCCTCCAATACTAAATTGGTGATCCCTTGATGCCTCAGAATATGTCCTAACAATCGATCCCTTCTTCTAGTCAAGTTGCGCCACAAACTCCTCTTCCCCCCAATTCTATTCAATACCTCCTCGTTAGTTATGTGATCTACCCATCTAATCTTCAGCATTCTTCTGTAGCACCACATTTCGAAAGCGTCTGTTCTTTTCTTGTCCAAACTATTTATCGTCCACTTTTCACTTCCATACATGGCTACACTCGGTACAAATACTTTCAGAAAAGACTTCCTGACACTTAAATCTATACTCGATGTTAAGAAATTTCTCTTCTTCAGAAACGCTTTCCTTGCCATTGCCAGTCTACATTTTATATCCTCTCTACTTCGACCGTCACCAGTTACTTTGCTCTCCAAATAGCAAAACTCCTTCACTACTTTAAGTGTCACATTTCCTAATCTAATTCCATCAGCATCACCCGATTTAATTCGACTACATTCCATTATCCACGTTTTGCTTTTTTTGATGTTCATCTTATATCCTCCTTTCAAGACACTGTCCATTCCGTTCAACTGCTCTTCCAAGTCCTTTGCTGTCTCTGACAGAATTACAATGTCATCGGCGGACCTCAAAGTTTTTATTTCTTCTCCATGGATTTTAATACCTACTCCGAATTTTTCTTTTGTTTCCTTTACTGCTTGCTCAATATACAGATTGAATAACATCGGGGAGAGGCTACAACCCTGTCTCACTCCCTTCCCAACCACTGCTTCCCTTTCATGTTCCTCGACTCTTATGCCATCTGGTTTCTGTACAAATTGTAAATAGCATTTCGCTCCCTGTATTTTACCCATGCCACCTTCAGAATTTAAAAGAGAGTATTCCAGTCAACATTGTCAAAAGCTTTCTCTAAGTCTACAAATGCTAGAAACGTAGGTTTGCCTTTCCTTTCTTCTAAGGTATCTCGTAAGGTCAGTATTGCCTCACGTGTTCCCACATTTCTACGGAATCCAAACTGATCTCCCCCGAGGTCGGCTTCTACCAGTTTTCCCATTCGTCTGTAAAGAATTCGTGTTATTATTTGCAGCCGTGGCTTATTGAACTGATAGTTCGGTAATTTTCACATCTTTCAACACCTGCTTTCTTTGGGATTGGAATTATTATATTCTTCTTGAAGTCTGAGGGTATTTCGCCTGTCTCATACATCTTTCTCGCTAGATGGTAGAGTTTTGTTTGGCCTGGCTCTCCCAAGGCTGTCAGTAGTTCTAATGGAATGTTGTCTACTCCAGGGGCCTTGTTTCGACTTAGGTCGACTTAAGTTTTTCAGTGCTAATAGCAATGTAACTGATTAAATAGCTGGACAGCTAGAGGCCAAAAAAAGGCACATTAAAAACTCATGTTCTAAGTTTATGAAACTTGTTAATAAGTAAAGATACTCGAAATTAGTGCTTGACTAAGAGTGCCTAAACATTGCACTAAAAAGAGTTTACATTTTCTGTTTAATGTTATTTACGATTTAGGCAGCGCTTTCTCTTTTCCTTTGTCTTTAGGGATAATACGCTGTGGCCCTTCTTTGGCTGTCTGCTCCCTGTGGACATTGACTGGAGTGGCTCAGACCGACTGCTCTGTGATGTCATCCGCTGTGTTGAAGCATCGTCCCAGGTCATCTTCACTTTCTCTGTACCTGTAACCTGTCCTATTCTCTGAAATGGCGCCATTAAGTCTCACTTGCCACAGCTGTGGCTGTCGGGCCAAAAATAAATGTTCGTCTCCTCCTTCTCAAACTTCATTAATTAAGAATTATAACCACTTTCAGTCCTCTCTGATTGTCTCATTGACCACAGAGCATGTAACTATCAGTTTGACTGAATAAACAAAGTGAACAAAGGCGGGTCGAAAGGTAAAGCCAATTTTCATAGTCGGCAGCAGAAGATGAGGATACTGAAAGTGCAGTTCAGCATATGGGGAGAGAAGATAATGGAATAACCCTGGGGGATTTGAATGTGGCAGAATGGAAAGGAGCAGAAGAAAGAGTTATGGGAGGATATTGGCTTGGTAGTAGGAATGAGAGACTAGAAACAATAATTGAGGTCTGCAAGAAGCTTCAGCTAGTGATAGCGAAGCACCGTTCGAAGATCACAAGAGGAGAAAATATACTTGGAGAAGGTCCAGAGACATGGGAAGACACCAGGTGGATTACGTCATTGTCAGACAGATATTCCCAAATCAGATTTGGGAATGGAATGTGTACCCACGAGCGGATACTGACTCAGATTGCAATTTAGTAGTGATGAAGAGTAACCTAAGGGTTAAGAGAATCGATTGCAAGAATCACTGTGGAATTAAGTGGAATACCGAAGTAGTGAGGAATGATGAGACGTGTTTGAAATTCTGTAAGGCACTAGATACTGCGATGATGAGTACCAAAGTAGGTTGTTCATTTGAAGAGGAATGGAAAAATCTAAAAAGTGTAATTACAGAGCCGGCCGAAGTGGCCGCGCGGTTCTGGCGCTGCAGTCCGGAACCGTGAGACCGCTACGGTCGCAGGTTCGAATCCTGCCCCGGGCCTGGATGTGTGTGATGTCCTTAGGTTAGTTAGGTTTAACTAGTTCTAAGTTCTATGGGACTAATGACCTCAGCAGTTGAGTCCCATAGTGCTCAGAGCCATTTTTTTCGTAATTGCAGATGTACAAGGGAACAGACAGAGACGAAAACGTGGGTAACAGATGAAATAATTCAACTGATCGGCGAAAGAACATAAGTACAAAATATTCAGGTAAAGAGAAGAGTGCGCAAATATAAGTCATTTAGGAGTGAAATAAATAGGTAGTGCAAGGAAGCTAGGCCAAGTGGGCGCATGAAAACTGTGGTGAAATCGAAAAAGAATTGTCGTTGGAAGACTGAGGATGCAAAAATAAGTGTTTAATGGGAATACCACCTTTAAACGCAGAGGAGAGAGAGCAGATAGGAGGAAAAAGGACATTCAAGGGCCGTGCGGGATTAGCCGAGCGGTCTAAGGCGCTGCAGTCATGGACTGTGCTGCTGGTCCCGGCGGAGGTTCGAGTCCTCCCTCGGGCATGTGTGTGTGTGTGTGTGTGTGTGTGTGTGTGTGTGTGTGTGTGTGTGTGTGTTTGTTCTTAGGATAATTTAGGTTAAGTGGTGTGTAAGCTTAGGGACTGATGACCTTATCAGTTAAGTCCCATAAGATTTCGCACACATTTGAACATTTTTGACATTCAAGGTCTCTCTAGAACGAAGGACTTGATTAATGACGTGAGAGAGAAGGAAACGCGAATCGATATGGAGGACAGAGGCAAACCAGTGTCAGTGCTTAACAGAGCTTTAGGAGGTTACGATCACGTAAGGAAGAAGGAATGGATTACATTCTTTTGGATTTTCTAAAATCATAGAAGAAAGTGTCAACCGAACAATTATTCAAGATAGTATATGTAATCTATGAGACCGAAGTGATAGCATGAGACTTTCAGTAATATACGAGGCGTGTTTTTTAAGTTAGGTCCATTTTGTTGTATACACTAGTATTTCGCGCGGATTCCGCAACGAGAGCATGCGTCGTGTACCGGCATGCCTCGAGAGCAAATGTGCTGTTTCAGCTCTGTATCTAACCTGTGCGGTTCTGTTCTGTGCTTTCAAATTGTTTAAGACTTTCATCTCGCCCGCCGCGTGTGAGGTTCGCTCTGTGATACTGTTTTTGTCAGCAAGGAACCTGTCTGCTGCAGAAATTCATCGACAGATTTGCGAAGCATACGGTGATATTGTTATGAATGAAAACGAAGTGCGTAAGTCGGTACGAGAATTCAAAGATGGACTTGACAACGTCCATGATGAGGAGGGCTCCGGTCGCCCTTCTTTGATTACAGACGATTTGGTGGCTTCAGTTGAAGTGAGGATTCGTGAGAACAGGCGCTTCACAATAACAGGTCTCTCAAATGGATTTCCTGACGTGTCGAGATCAGTGCTTTACAACACTGTTTCTGAACTCCTAAAGTTTAGGAAACTGTGCTCCCGTTGGGTCCCGAAACTCCTAACAGAGGACCACAAAAACCAACGATTTGAGTGTGCGATGACGTTTTTGACTCGTTACCACGAAGAAGGTGACGGCTTCTTGAGTCAGATCGTAAGCAGTGACGAAACATGGGTTTGGCATATCACGCCCAAATCGAAGCAACAGAGCATGGAATGGAGACACACACACTCCCAGTAAGCCGGCCGGAGTGGCCGAGTGCTTCTAGGCGCTACAGTCTGAAACCGCGCGACCGTTACGGTCGTAGGTTCGAATCCTGCCTCGGGCATGGATGTGTGTGATGTCCTTAGGTTAGTTAGGTTTAAGTAGTTCTAAGTTCTAGAGGACTGATGACCTCAGCAGTTAAGTCCCATAGTGCTCAGAGCCATTTGAACCATTTGAAATCCCAGTAAAGGTGAAGGCCAAACAGACTCTGTCCGAGCACAAAATCATGGCGTCGGTGTTTTGGGATAGGTATGGTGTTCTGTTGGTCGACTTCATACAACGAGGAATCACTATCAATGCAGAAGCATACTGCCACACCCTGAGAAAGCTACTCAGAGCGATTCAAAACAAAAGACGCAGCATGCTGATAAAGGGAATTGTCCTTCTCCATGACAATGCAAGACCTGACACTGCAGGTCAGACCCGAAATTTATTGGACAGTTTTGGCTGGGAAGTTTTGGACCACCCACCCTACAGTACTGATCTTGCGCCGAGCGATTAGCATCTGTTCCTCCAGCTCAAACAACACCCAGCGGCAACCGTTCCAATGATGATGACGACGTGAATACGGCAGTGACCTCTTGGTTATCGGAGCAGGTGGCAAGTTTTTATGAAGAGGGTAATTTAAAATTCGTTGAGAAGTATGATACGTGTTTGAACAAACTTGGCAACTATGTCGAAAAATGGAGTGAAGTATGTACTTTCTGAAGATAAATTTACTTTTTTGAAATAACCTTCCGTTGTGTACTTATGTTCAAACGGACCTTAATTAAAAAACACGCCTCGTATCTGCCAATTAATTCCAAGGGCAGTAAGTGCAACTAAGTGTCAGAACTATCACACAACCAGGTTAACAGCTTATGCGCGTGATTTACCAACAACGCTAATATGCAGTAGAAGGCCGAAAAAAACTGAGAATCAAAACTGAGAATCTATTACATGACGATCAGTTTGAGATTGGAAAGATAAAAGAACCAGAAAGGTAGTCCTGACGTTGATATGATACTGGGAGTAAATCCGACGACCCATCTACCTATATAAAAGCGTTGAACAATTAAAATGGCGCAAGATGTTTGAAATTAGAAAAAAAACAGGGATGCAACAATAGAGAAAGATGGAGCAATAAGAAGAACGAAATTCTCGAATTAAAACGGGTGTGCACCAAGAACGCAATCTTTCTCCTCTACTGCTCAATCTTTAAACCGAAGAATCAATGACGAAGACAAAAGAAAGGTTCTAGAGTGGAATTAAGATTCAGTCTAAACGATATAGATTACAAGATTCGTTGATGAAACTGCCGTTCTCAGCGAAAGGGAGAACAATTACACGACCTGTTGGACGCACTTTTCAGTGTAAAGAGTACGGAAGATGGACTCAAAAACAAAGAAAGTAATGAGAAGCAGCAGAAAAGAGGATGGAGAGAAACTTAACATCAAAAGTAATAATCACAGATTATCGAAGTTAAGGAATTCTGCTACTTATGAAGCAAAATAATAAATAACGGGTGAAGCAAGAAGGACATAAAAAGCAGACAAAGACAGGCAAACGGTGCATATCTAGCCAAAATATGGCTACTAGTATCAAACACAGGTCTTAATTTGAGAATGTGCATTTGTAGTACAGCGATGTATACTGTGAACCACGGACTGTGGGAAAATTGAAAAAGAAGGCAACTTAAGCGTTTGAGATGTAGTGCTGCAGATGGATGCTGAAAAGTAGAAGGACTGACAAGATAAGTTCTTCACAGAAACGTCGAAGAAAGGAACAGACAAGAAGAAGGGACAGGCTGACAGGATACTTCTAAAGACATCAGGAAATAATATCCGCGGTACTAGAAAAAACTATAGGAAATTTATATGTCGAGGAAGATATAGATTGGAAGAGTCCAACAAATAACTGAGGACCTAGTGTGCAAATGAGATTCGAAGAGGTTAACACAAGGGAGATATAACGTGACAAGCAGCATGATACCAGTCTAATGGCCCAAAAAAGCACTCTACGAATTTTCCAGCAGACCGAAGATTTTTGAATTACTCATCTAATAATGGAATAAAATATTAGCTATCTACTAGATATAATCTTCTTTCCTTCATTCACGTCTGTCAGCAGCGAGTTATTACCGAATAACGAGGAGCATATATTTCTTACTTTTTAGCTCTTATTGTAAGGCAAAATCAGTCATATCAATTATTCGAATTCTTAATTTTCAATTCTGCTACATCAACATTAAAAATGTGACTCAGCGATCAGTCCCAAAGGACCCGCGATACTGGTCGAGTGCCTTATTATCCTCTGCCATATGGCCCCGTTTTGATGCGTCGTCAGCTTCCCAGACCCTCGATCCGTTAATTATTCAAGTACGAGGTTCATTCAAGTTCTAAGGCCTCCGATTTTTTTTCTAACTAACTACTCACCCGAAATCGATGAAACTGGCGTTACTTCTCGACGTAATCGCCCTGCAGACGTACACATTTTTCACAATGCTGACGCCATGATTCCATGGTAGCGGCGAAGGCTTCTTTAGGAGTCTGTTTTGACCACTGGAAAATCGCTGAGGCAATAGCAGCACGGCTGGTGAATGTGCGGCCACGGAGAGTGTCTTTCATTGTTGGAAAAAGCCAAGAGTCACTAGGAGCCAGGTCACGTGAGTAGGGAGCATGAGGAATCAGTTCAAAGTTGTTATCACGAAGAAAATGGCTCTGAGCACTATGGGACTCAACTTCTGAGGTCATTAGTCCCCTAGAACTTAGAACTAGTTAAACCTAACTATCCTAAGGACATCCCACACATCCATGCCCGAGGCAGGATTCGAACCCGCGACCGTAGCGGTCTCGCGGTTCCAGACAGCAGCGCCTAGAACCTCACGGCCACTTCGGCCGGCTCACGAAGAAACTGTTGCGTAACGTTACCTCGATGTGTGGGTGCGTTGTGTTGGTGAAACAGCACACGCGCAGCCCTTCCTGGACGTTTTTGTTGCAGTGCAGGAAGGAATTTGTTCTTCAAAACATTTTCGTAGGATCACCCGTTACCGTAGTGCCCTTTGGAACCCAATGGGTAAGGATTACGCCCTCGCTGTCCCAGAACATGGACACCAACATTTTTTCAGCACTGGCGGTTACCCGAAATTTTTTTGGTGGCGGTGAATCTGTGTGCTTCCATTGAGCTGACTGGCGCTTTGTTTCTGGATTGAAAAATGGCATCCATGTCTCATTCATTGTCACAACCGACGAAAAGAAAGTCCATTCATGCTGTCGTTGCGTGTCAACATTGCTTGACAAAATGCCACATGGGCAGCCATGTGGTCGTCTTTCAGCATTCGTGGCCCCCACCTGGATGACACTTTTCGCATTTTCAGGTCGTCATGCAGGATTGTGTGCACAGAACCCACAGAAATGCCAACTCTGGAGGTAATCTGTTCAACAGTCATTCGGCGATCACCCAAAACAATTCTCTCCACTTTTCTCGATCATGTCATCAGACCGGCTTGTGTGAGCCTGAGGTTGTTTCGGTTTGTTGCCACACGATGTTCTGCCTTCATTAAACTGTCGCATCCATGAACACACTTTTGACGCATCCATAACTCCATCACCACATGTCTCCTTCAACTGTCGATGAATTTCAATTGGTTTCACACCACGCAAATTCAGGAAACGAATGATTGCACGCTGTTCAAGTAAGGAAAACGTCTCCATTTTAAGTATTTAAAACAGTTCTCATTCTCGCCGCTGGCGGTAAAATTCCATCTACCGTACAGTGCTGCCATCTCTGGGACTTATTGACAATGAACACGGCCTCATTTTAAAACAATGCGCATGTTTCTATCTTTTTCCAGTCCGGAGAAAAAAAAAATCGGAGGCCTTAGAACTTGAATGCACCTCGTAGGTAGTTCCTCAGTCGCCCTCGCATAGCCGAGTGCACCCAGTTCCATACCCCCCCCCCCCCCCCCATCAGCAAATCCCTGGTCCTCTTGGGACCTAAAACCAAGTCTTCCACACGACAGACAGACACTCTAACCAAGCAGCTACGAAGGCGCCCTGTAGGGTTATCAGATTTGCAGAAATATCGAAATCTATTATTATATTTTCTACTATCAGTTTATATTCATATACAAACCTCGACCATTGTTATTTAGAATACAGCCAACATAAATGTTTATCTTTTCGATTATATGAAGTAGCAACAGCAACACAATATATACACATCAAAAACAGTTTCGCATAACCTCGGTTTCGAGAGTTCAGAAACCTGTACAGAAAACTGGAATAGAGATCAACATAAACTTCATTTCCATCAGTTTTATTCCTCATGAAAACTACACATTTCATGTTGTACCACCATACAGTGAGACCTTCAGAGGTGGTGGTCCAGATTGCTGTACACACCAGTACCTCTAATACCCAGTAGACGTCCTCTTGCATTGATGCATGCCTGTATTCGTCGTGGCGTACTATCCACAAGTTCATCAAGGCACTGGTAGTCCAGATTTTCCCATTCCTCAACGGCGATTCGGCGTAGATCCCTCAGAGTGGTCGGTTGGTCGTCCATAAACAGCCCTTTTCAATCTATCCCAGGCATGTTCGGTAGCGTTCATGTCTGGAGAATGTGCTGGCCACTCTAGTCGAGCGATGTCGTTTCCTGAAGGAAGTCATTCACAAGATGTGAACGATGGCGGTGCGAATTGTCGTCCAGGAAGACCAATGCCTCGGCAATATGCTGACGATATGGTTGCACTATCGACCAGAGTATGGCATTCATGTATCGTACAGCCGTTGCGGCTCCTTCCATGACCACCAGCGGCGTACGTCGGTCCCACATAAAGCCACCCCAAAACTTCAGGGAACTCTACCTTGCTGCACTCACTGTACGGTGTGTCTAAGGCGTTCAGCCTGACCGGGTTGCCTCTAAACATGTCTCCCACGATTGTGTGGTTGAAGGCTTATGCGACACTCATTGATGGAGGGAACGTGATGCCAATCGTGAGCGGTCTATTCGGTATGTTGTTGGGCCCATCTGTACCGCGCTGCATGGTATCGTGGTTGCAAGGATGGACCTTGCCATGGACATCGGTAGTGAAGTTGCGCATCATGCATCTTATTGGGTACAGTTTGTGTCATAACACGACGTCCTGTGCCTGCACGAAAAGCTTTATTCAACATGGTGGCGTTGCTGTCAGGGTTCCTCCGAGTCATGAACCTTAGGTAGAGGTTATCCACTCCAGTAGTTGCCCTTGGGCGGCCTGAGCGAGGCTTATCATCGACAGTTTCTGTCTCTCTGTATCTCCTCCACGTCCGAACAACATCGCTTTGATTCACTCCGAGACTCCTGGACACTCCCCTTGTTGACAGCCCTTTATGGCACAAGGTCACAATGCGGACACGCTCGAACAGTGGTATTGACCGTCTAGGCATGGTTGAACTACAGACAACACGAGCCGTATAGCTCCTTCCTGGTGGAATAACGAATTGATGGACTGTCGGACCCCTCTGTCTAATAGGCGTTGCTCATGAATGGTTGTTTACATCTTTGGGTGGGTTTACTGACATCTCTAAAGAGTCAAATGGGCTGTGTCTGTGGTACAACATCCACAGTCAATATCTATCTTCAGGAGTTCTGGGAACCAGGGTGATGCATAACTTGTTTTGATGTGTGTATAATTTAAGAAAATTTGCTCTATATTTGCAACCAAGAGAAGTCTACTAGTATCAAATATAGGTCTTATTTTGAGGAACATTTTTCTGGGACTGTACGTTTGGAGCACAGCATTGTATGGTAGTGAAACATGTACTGTGGGAAAAGCGAAATAGGAGAGTATAGAAGCGTTTGAGACATGGTGCTACAGAAGTATGTTGAACATTAGATGGACTGATATGATTGAGAAGGCTCTCCACAGAATCGGTGAAGAAAGGTATATAAGGAAAACTCTGAAAAGATGTAGGGACAAGACATCAGGGAATAACGTTCATGGAATCAGAAAGAGATGTAGAGCGTAAAATCCAATGAGGAAGACAAAGTTCCAGCAAATAACTGAGGACTTGGGTTGCAGTAGCTACTCTTACATCGAGAGGTTGGCACAGGAGGGGAATTCGTGGTGGGCCACTTCGAACCAGTCAGAAGACAGATGACACAAAATCTGAATACTATGCTGGTGTGCAAAACTTAAGGACGAAAGTAATCTTCATGTGATGTATCCCCGATAAGTAAAACAGAGAAATGAACTAACTCTTCAGGCTTTCCCGGCGAGATCTTGACATTTGGAATAATCGGGACTACTGCCGGATGTTTGCCAAGTCCTTTCTGGTATGGCTTAAGGTATACTCATTTTCTGATCGCTGCTGCTTCCATTATGCGATCATGTCTCCATGCTTCCTTTAGCTGCTGCTGGGAGTTCTTTGCGTTCTTCGTTGTTCTGGCAATAGCCGTAGCACCACCAGCCAGAGAACCCATCGTAGAGGGACCTGCGAGGGCAGGAACGAGGAAGGCGATAATTCCACTTGATGTCTTGGGTATTGGCCTAGCTACTTTAACTGGTCCTTCATGTTTCAGGGCACTTTTAGCTGTGTACATTCCAAGATGCTACGCCAGGTGGGTGTAAAAATGAATGTGTGCAACGGAAAATAATAAAAGCTAAAATGAAGATTTGGCACTGTCTGACTACCCACTGAAGCAGATCTTACGATGTCTTAATTCTATAAATTACAGTCTAAAATGAATGATGAAGGCGACTAATCCTACTAAATGATAAACGTTGTTCCTGATTTTGTATTTCAATGTAGATCGCTGAATTTATTGCCTCTGAATAAATGTATCGTTGCTGTCCGTCTTATTGCGTATTTCTTTCAGTTACCTTCTATACAGTGAGCTGACGGGTCTCATGGGATAGAAATATGCTCATATAGTATCGCGTACACGAAGTAAAAAAGGGCAGTACCTTGGCATTGGCAGACCTGTCATTCGTACTCAGGTGATTCATGTGAAATAGTTTCTGATGTGATCAAGGCCGCACGACGGGAACTAACGATCTGTGGACGCGGAATGGTGGTTGGAGCTAGACGTGTGGGATATTCTGCGATACACAGTGTCAAGAGTGTAACGAGAATACCGTATTTCAGGCAACGCAGTGACTGGCGGCCATCACTTAACGACCGAGAGCAGCGGCGTTTGCGTACAGTTGTCAGTGCTTACAGACAAGCAACACTGCGTGAAATAACCGCAGAAATCAGTGTGGGAGGCACGACGAACGCATCCGTTACGACATTGCGGAGAAATTCGGCGTGAATGGGCTATGGCTGTAGACGACCGATGCTAGTGCCTTGGCTAACAACGCGACATTGCCTGCTGCGCCTCTGCTGGGCTTGCGACCATAGCAGTTGGATCCTAGACGACTGGAAAACCGTGGCCTGGTCAGACGAGTCCCGATTTCAGATGGTAAGAGCTGATGATAGGTTTCGAATGTGGCGCAGACCCCACGAAGTCATGGACCCAAGTTGTCAACATGGCACTTGGCAAGCTGGTGGTGGCTCCATAATATTGTGAGCTGCGTTTACATGGAATGGACTGGTTGTCTGGATGTTGGGCTGCTTGGAAACCATTTTCATCCATTTACAGGCTTCATATTCCGAAACAACGATGGAATTTGCATGAATGACAAGGCAGCATGTGACTGGACCACAGTTGTTCGCGATTTGTTTGAAGAACGTTCTGGATATTTCGAGAGAATGGTTTGTCGATCCAAATCGGCAGACATGAATCCCATCGGACATTTAAGGAACATAATCGAGAGGTCAGTTCGTGCAAAAAATTCTGCACCGGCAACAATTCCGCAAGTAAGGTCGGCTGTAGAGGCAAGATGGCTCAATATTTCTGCAAGGGACTACCAACGATTTGTTGAGTCCGTGCTACGTCGAATTGCTTCACTAAATCGGGTAAAAAAATGGTTCAAATGGCTCTGAGCACTATGGGACTCAACTGCTGAGGTCATTAGTCCCCTAGAACTTAGAACTAGTTAAACCTAACTAACCTAGGGACATCACAAACATCCATGCCCGAGGCAGGATTCGAACCTGCGACCGTAGCAGTCTTGCGGTTCCAGACTGCAGCGCCTTTAACCGCACGGCCACTTCGGCCGGCACTAAATCGGGTAAAAGGAGTTCCTAAATGATATTACGAGGTATCCTATGACTTTTGTCTGCTCAGTGTAGCATACTGTAGCAGCTCTTTCTAAGTATAGTTCAAGATCATGGACCTATGTTACTTGTCGGTAACACAGCATGCGAAAATTACTTTTATCCATAAGTTTTGCTCACCGTTGTATTATAAATCTGCATTACACCAGCCGGCCGGTATGGCCGAGCGGTTCTAGGCGCTACAGTCTGGAACCGCACGACCGCTACGGTCACAGGTTCGAATCCTGCCTCGGGCATGGATGTGTGTGATGTCCTTAGGTTAGTTAGGTTTAAGTAGTTCTAAGTTCTAGGGGACTGATGACCTCAGAAGTTAAGTCCCATAGTGCTCAGAGCCATTTGAACCTTTTTTTTTTTGCAAGAATCAGAATTATTCTAGGCAATGATATGATAGCAGATGTATTTCTTTACGCATGTATTCAGAAGTAAAAACTGGCGTTACTGACCGAATTTATAGTCTAAAAATTTTTATTTACCATGGTAGGTTAGAAAGATCTCTGTACTTCTTTGATTGTTATGTTCTTTATCGCAACAATCTGGCAACTCATAAAAGTACTATTTGGACCAATTTAATAAGTTACTTGGATTTTCTCTAATATATATACAAAAAGAAATAGAAAAATACACAAACATAATTAAAAGCTCCAAATAAAAAGCTAATTTTCAACTTGCACCTCAGTGAACGTTTCGAATGCATGACACATTGACAAAGTAATTAATTGATCTTCTTTATGACTTTTTTCCCCGTGAAGTGCAACATAAATCTCTCACAAGCATATTGCAGTAAATTACGCGAACAATGGGGTCATCACAAACACCGCAAGCGTCGTGCAAAATTGTGATGCTCGTAACAACACCGTGATGCAGCTCGAAAGTCCTTTACGTTGTATGGCCTTCGGAGCACACTTTGCAACGGTAGCAGGGCTCTTAATGGCGGACAAGGCCGTACATCCTTCTACTGAGAGCTTCCCACGTGTACTCTGTAAGGTTAAGCACCGGACTGTGCAGGGTCTTATTTTCAACGAATAGGTTCTCCGCCAAGTACTGGTACTGTCCAGAGAATCATGACTGGCGACGAATCAGTCTTCCCACTCGTTCTTGCTCGAATAAATTAACGCAGTTCCACCAGATGTCATCCGTTAATCTTCGAACACCCGCTAAATATACAGGGTGTATCAAAAAGAATCATCCGACTTCGCACATCTATATTTTTGAAACTAATGAATATATATAATGAATTTTGTTTTCTGATGAACGGGAAACTCAAAAAGTTTTTTTATACATTTTCATGTGCGTTCAATGTGCCCAATATGTGTCAATGCGGTATTCAAATTGTTCACACACTGCAGTGAGCGTGTCTTGCGTTACAGCATCCACAGCTGTTGTTATACCATGTCTCACTTCACTCATTGTTGTTGGTGACGGAGGCACATAAACAGAGTCTTTTATAAACCCCCACAAGTAATAATCACATAGTCAGGTCCAGTGAACTTGGAGGCCATTAATGTAAGGCTGACCGAGTGCGACCGATCCATTGTTCAGTAATCCTTTGATTTAAAAATTCCCGCACTTCCAGATGCCTATATGACGGTGTCCCATCCTGTTGGTAAATGAAGTTTTAAACAGTCTCCAACTGGCGGAAAAGAAAGTTCTCAAGCATATAGAGATATATGTTTACTGTAAAAGTGTTGTCGGCAAAGAAAAATTGACCATACGCTTTCCCCGTGAAACAGCACAAAGCACATTAAAATTTGCAGAGTCCCACTCATGATGTACTACTTCGTATGAATGTTCCGTACCCCATATTCTCACATTATGACGGTTCACCTTTCCACTTAAATGGGATGTTGCCTCATCACTAAACACTAAGCGTGAAAGAAAACTGTCATCCTCCATCTTGTCAAGAACGAAATTACAGAACTCCACACGTTGTTGTTCGTCACATTTACGAAGAGCTTGCAGTAGCTCAATTTTGTATGGTTTCATGTGTAAACGCCGACGCAACACACGCCAGACTGACATCGGAGGCATGTTGAGCTGTCGAGCTGCACTGTGAACTGATTTTCTGCAGATTCCTTGTGGAACTATGGCGGATGCCTTCGACGTTTGTGTCAGACACTCGGGGACGGCCCGGCGATTTGCATTTACACAAACAACCTGTTTCTCGGAATTGTTGATGCCATCGCCCAATGCTCTATGCTGTAGGAGGACTGACACCATACGAAAGTAGAACACTGAACGCTTTCCTTTGTCCCGACACAATTTTTACTAGCACTGAAGTGAGTGCACACTGCTGCTACCTAGCGGGAACCATGTAAAATTCAAGAGTTTGCTCTTTCCAACAGTGCATTGTTCACGCACATATCTGAAATAATATAACAGTTACGATTTTTTTAAATCGGATGATTCTTTTTGATGCACCCTATATATCAGCCATTAACGACAGATGATACACTCTGCTGGTTTTATGCCTTAATCTTGGAATCAAGAATTACTCCAACTACCTAACCACTGTTCTCATATCCCACGAAAGCAAAATTTTGCTCTACATCCTGAACCAGCGTTTGAAGCCATACATTCAGCCTCAAATATCCACAGAACAAACAAGTTTTGATGAAGGAAAATGAACTCGCGATCAAATTCTCAATACAGGATAAATAATCGAGAAATCGCGACATTTCTGTTTTCCTGTCTTTATCTGCTTGCTAGACTATAACAAAGTCTTTGACTGTGTAGTCTGGGAAAAATTGTGGCAGGTGCAATAATCAGCCCGTAGCTGCGAGAACAAGTGTTGCCACGTCTGGTTCCTTCGGTGTATCGAAAAGCGTCAGACAGGGTTGCGTTCTATCGCCACAACTGTACAATATGTGTGTGCAGAACATATCATTAAGAATTCTCTTGATCATTGGACTAAGGGCATATCAATTTGTGGAGGAATTACTAACAGCATCCGTTTTACTGATAGCACGGTAATTTTAGCCAGCAGCGAAGATGAACTTACTAAGCTGTTAACAAAAGTAAAGGACATTAGTCTATAATATGGACTGGACCTCAATCTCAACATTTCCAGATTGATGATAGCTGATCGAGGACTACAGGTGCACCTCACTGGTCGATTAAAGAAACGGGAAGGCATGCATTCTCTCATCTGTCTTGGGTCTACCATCTGTGACTTGGGAAACTGTGAAGATGAGATAAGAAGACGGATCACGCTTGGGCGAGTGGAAGAAGCTCACAAAGATCTGGCAGAACAGAGCAATAACAAACACCACTAAGACCCGTCTTGTTGAAACACTCCTGTTTTCCGTCTTTTTTTTATGGTTTCGAGACATGGGCCCGTAAAGCCAGAGACAAACAGCGCATCGAGGCATTTGAACATTGGTGATGGCGAAGGTTCTGCGCATAAAATAAAGTGAAAGAAGAACAAACGTGTCCATTATTCAGTAAATCAGTATCTGTACTCATCTTTCTTCTCTTCTCAACCTAAAAATTCTCCAGTTCCTAGGACATGGTGTGAGAAGAGATGGAAAAAACCTAGAGAAAATAATCATGGAAGGGAAGAGGAAGTGGAAGAGACCGAGAGTAAGAGCAGCGAGCGGGTGGATGGATCTTGGGTCTATCTCTTCAGCAGGTTCTAAGACAAGCTGATAACCGTTCAGGACGGACACGTTTGGTTCATGGGATCACGACGCTCAGCAGTGAGCACAGCCACTTGTGATGGTGATAATGATGATGATGACGATGAATCCTTCATCAATCAAAGGTTGAATGTGTTCAGATGTATGGCGTAATAAGGAAAAGAACTCAGTGAATGAAGAAGGTATATGTAAAAGTCAGAAGTCGTTATTAAGGTGACACCTCTAAGCTTAACACACGTCTTCCAATTCAAAGTTGTATCGACGAACAGCATTAGAGGGAAACTACATTTGAAGTCATCCTCGCCTTATGCTGTATTATCTGTCGTTGGAAACAGGAAAACGCTTCGAGGACACGATGAAATCCTTTGCTCGTATTCGGAAGGAGCGGATTCGGACACCTACCCTGGAAAACACATTTCATTCTTCTATAGTTATCCTAAAGTCACAGTGAACTTCGCAATGGTCACTTTCAAAAAAGCAGGGCCATTTCAGTACTCCATTCCAGTCAAACACAATCTACTGTTTCATATTTGTTTATTTTTATCTTCTAATAGCAAACTCTCTCTTGATAGTTGTATATAACCTACTAAGTGAAAATAAAGCTTCATTCGACATGTTACAAAGAATGACGAACTAGAAGTTCCAGGTAATTATTGGCCGATTGGTTTATTGTGCGGCATATCAAAAGGTTTAGAGCATGCTTTTCATGAACAACCTATCTAGAATGGAGTTTACGTCATACACATTAGATACGTCGATCTTCCCAAGCCTCCACAGGCTGGTATTTTATTTCATGTAACTTACAATGTCAAAACATCATGCACACACGAGAACCGGTCATTTAATAAATACTTAAAAACAACAAGGTGCTCTACCACACATATTACTGTACTTTTGAAAATAAGGCACCTGAACCTGGTGAACTGTAAACTCGTGCGATTCTACAGCTAACTGAGAGCTGAACATTTACGAGTCATCTTGGGAAGGGCAAAGTCAGCGTTGGAACAATGTGGTCTCACGGCTACCAAAGGATCAGTTCCTGCACGTTACTTCCTTCCCTGCATAGCATGATATCCTCTCTACTTTACTTTGCCGCAACTATCACTTCTATGCAATTGATATTTAGTTGCACTAATAGCAAGCCCGAAGTACAGCACTTCCTCCATCTCAAGCATGCATGCTGAAATTTTTTCCATACAAAGGTCAGATAAAAAACTACGTCTCGACCTGAGTCTCAATAATCTACTTATGATCTTTTGTTGTATGGAAAGACTGTGAATGACTATTTAAGTGAAGCAGCTTTTATTGTACTCCTACATGGTACAGTGACACACTATTAAACGTAGCTCAGCATATTTCAGAATGAGACTGTAAACTGTCCAGAACAGACTGACACAGCACTCAGAAATTCTGCCACTTTCCTACAGGCAATTAAATATATTACAGTGCCTTTCATTTATTATTCTGTCGTTAAACTGAAAAGTAATATTTCGTTTTCATCATTGTATTTACTCTACTGGCCATTAAAATTGCTACACCAAGAAGAAATGCATATGGTAAACGGATATTCATTGGACAAATATATTATACTAGAACTGACATGTAATTACATTTTCACGCAATTTGGGTGCATAGACCCTGAGAAATCAGTACCCAGAACAACCACCTCTGGCCATAATAACGGCCTTGACACGCCGGGACATTGAGTCAAACAGAGCTTGGATGGCATGTACAGGTACAGCTGCCCATGCAGCTTCAACACGATACCACAGTTCATCAAGAGTAGTGACTGGCGTATTGTGACGAGCCAGTTGCTCGGCCACCATTGGCCAGACGTTTTCAATTGGTGAGAGATCTGAAAAATGTGCTGGCCAGGGCAGCAGTCGAACATTTTCTGTATCCAGAAATGCCCGTACAGAACCTGCAACATGCGGTCGTGCATTATCCTGCTGAAATGTAGGGTTTCGCAGGGATCGAATGAAGGGTAGAGCCAAGGATAGTAATACATCTCAAATGTAACGTCCACTGTTCAAAGTTCCGTCAGTGCGAACAAGACGTGACAGAGACGTGTAACCAATGGCACCCCATACCATCACGCCGGGTGATACGCCAGTGTGGTGATGACGAATACACGCTTCCAATGTGCGTTCACCGCGATATCGCCAAACACGGATGCGACCACCATTAGGCTGTACACAGAACCAGGATTTATTCGAATAAATGACGTTTTGCCATTTGTGCACCCAGGTTCGTCGTTGAGTTAACCTTCGCAGACGCTTCTGTCTGTGATGCAGCGTGAAGGGTAACCTCAGCCATGGTCTCCGAGCTGATAGTCCATGCTGCTGCAAACGTCGTCGAACTGTTCGTGCAGATGGTTGTTGTTTTGCAAACGTCCCCATTTGTTGACCCAGGGATCGAGACGTGGCTGCACGATCCGTTACAGTCATGCGGATAAGATGCGTGTCATCTCGACTGCTAGTGATACGAGGCCGTTGGGATCCAGCATGACGTTCCGTATTACCCTCCTTAACCCACCGATTCCATATTCTTCTAACACACATTGGATGTCGACAACGCGAGAAGCAATGTCGCGATACGATAAACCGCAATCGCGATAGGCTACAATCCGACTTTTATCAAAGTCGGAAACGTGATGGTACGCATTCCTCCTCGTTAAACGAGGCATCACAACAACGTTTCACCTGGCAACGCTGGTGAACTGCTGTTTATGTATAAGAAAACGGTTGGAAACTTTCCTCATGTCAGCACGTTGTAGGCGTCGCCACCGGCGCCAACCTTGTGTGAATGCTCTGAAAAGCAAATCATTTGCATATCACAGCATCTTCGTCCTGTCGCTTAAATTTCGCGTCTGTAGTACGTTATCTTAGTGTGTAGCAATTTTAATGGCCAGTAGTGTATTGCTATTAATATCGGTTGTCATTCCGATTACTTGATCAATAGTTTTTTTGTGTATTTCAGGATGTTTTTTACCATGGAGTGGTTCACAAAGGAGGAACGTGTTATCATCGTGAAAACCCCTTACAGAACTGGTAAGTGCTAACCAGAGACTGTTCGTATACTTCGTAGACGAAATAATGTTCTCGCAGTATCATCTGTTCTACTACAGATAAAGAAATTCGAGGAAACCGGGTCCATTGCAGCCATAAAATAGCCTGGATGGAAGAGTATGATTCGTACGGAACAAAACCTTGCAGTGGTCAGGATAGGGTGGCTGTGAGCCCTCACTAGTCGCTTCAGCGTCGTTCTCAACAACTGAGAATTTCTACAGCCTCTTTACCACGAATTTTGAAAAGGTATCTTCATACTCAACATGCGACATTCAGGTGACACAATATCTTAAACACACAGATCATTCCAAATCGAAGAAATTTCGGCGAATGACTCCTCACAAATCAACAAGAGGTCAACAGTTTTGCAAAATGAATGATCTTCTGTGAGGAAACATATTTTCGCGTGTGTGGGTTTGTTAAGCTTCAAAACTGCCCTAATTGGGGTCAAGAAAACCCTTGAGTGATCCAAGAGAGCCACATTCATCCACCGCGAATCACGGCATCATGTGGCTTGAAGGCAAGTTGTATAACCGGCCCCTTCGTTTTTGATGATTTCGACGCTGATGTAGTAACAGTTAGCGGTGAGTATTTTCGTGAAATGATCGGAAACTACTTCTGGCTTGTCCTAAATGAAATGAATACGGCCAATATTTGGTTTCAGTAGACCTACTCCATGAAAAATTCCCTGAGTCTGTGATCTCACTTCGTGGCGAAATGGAAGGACCTCCCAGATCTTGTGACCTTACTCCATACGATTTCTTTTTATGGGGCTATGTAAAGTTTACGAGAACAAACCAAAAATAGTTATCCAACTTAAGGAAGAAATTCAACGCGTCATCAACGACATCAACAGAGATGTCTGTGAAAGGGTCATCGCGAACTTCGTAGACCGAGTGACTGCCTGCAGAAACATGGAGGTTAAAATTTGCTTGATATAATTTTCCGCCATTAAATGGAAGTGTATGTACATTAAAATAAAAAAGATACCTTTTATTTCTATGCATTTTTACTTATTTATAGCATTTTTTTAAATTGCTTTATATACGAAAGACCCATTGAAAAATATTTCAATAAAAACTAGTCTATTAGTTTGTCCTACAGTGTCTCTGTTACTGTAACGCAGCTCAATATGTTACAAACAGTGGAAACACCTAATTTCAGTAGATAGACAAAATATTTATCGTCAGACATCTGTCTAACATTGGCTTGATTAATCATTTTAGTCCGCTCCACTAAGGTGGATGTGATCAGACAGATGGAGTGATATCGCCACTTTTTCGTCCGTTTATTAGTCACCAAATCCCTCAATATCTAACCTTGTAAGTCGAACACTTATCAACATTCCATACACACAATGCAGAGTTTGTTACATCGAAAACCTTTTTCACAGAACGTCTACACTATCATCCGTCTGTCCGCTGATATTCTACACAACAGTGAATATAGACATTCATAAATTCATTCGTTTTAAAACTAGATTGAAAAGTATAACCAATCAGTTTACGTTTTGGATTATCTTTGTTTGTGTGTGTGTGTGTGTGTGTGTGTGTGTGTATGTGTGCGGGGGAGGGTGGGTGGGTGGGTGTGTGCGTGAGAGAGAGAGAGAGAGAGAGAGAGAGAGAGAGAGCGACAGAGAGAGACGTGCGTCTTTGTTTATTTTGCTGACTTAGAAAATAATGCAAAATGTATTTGAAATCACTTAGACGTTTTTGAAAAGGCCCTTTAACTTTGAACTGGTATAAATGGTGTATATTGAGGCCTAAAATAAAATATAACAGAAGGTCTATACATATCAACACGCTGCTATTGGTCCTTACCCTATTTTTCTCTCACCCTACTCCAGAGTAAAAAGATTTTTGCGAGAATTAATTCTTTCTTTGTTGCTTCCATGTCTTTCTGTTAGTAAGAGGAATGGAATTATTACGTTCTTAATGGAATGAACATTTTTGTAATAATTATTAACATTGCTGCAACAAATATTATTGTTATTGTTGTTACTAATAGTGTAAATCTTTTACAATGTGTTAGTGATGTTACAATGTAAACTGTAAATAGTATCTTTATGTCATCTGCCCAGGCAGAATAAATGTATAAATAGATAATGATATCTTGCTTCCCTCAAGTAAAGAGATCTGTGTATTTCTGGAGCTTGGAGAGGTGGCGTGGGAGCATTCATACATCATTCAGAAAACGCTAAATTATAACAGCTGAATGTGAT
The DNA here is from genome assembly GCF_021461385.2 of Schistocerca piceifrons. NCBI lineage: Eukaryota > Metazoa > Arthropoda > Insecta > Orthoptera > Acrididae > Schistocerca > Schistocerca piceifrons. The sequence continues at coordinate 754,384,284 of NC_060140.1, forward strand.
TTTTGCTCCAGTCTCTTGAAATATGAATCTGTTGCAGAGACATAGAATATAGACTCACACACGTTACACTGCGCTTCTTGCGGTGCCACGCTGTAATGTTAGTCAATCTGTGGTTGCTCTGAAAGAGAGATACCACGTGTGCAAAATTGTGAGACAAACGGTCTCCCACTTTTTATTCTTCTTCTTTAACGAAGCTATGCAAGCGTTTGCGTAGCCCATAACTGCGCTTGCAGAAGCAATACAAGTACGAATATTTCAAGTGAGTACTGTTTTGCTGACTCTCTGCGTTACGGTATTTAAATGAAAGCAGTTGACACAGTCAAGAGGTGACACGTGTCGAGTGCTTAGTGCGCTATACGCAGAGGTAATATCGTTTCTGGCTATAATTTCTAAACGAAAAAATTCTAGTTTCGTGATTTTCTTGTGCACTATCGTGTAGCACGTGCCTTACTTGACTTACGAAAACAGAGCGGAGCGATGTCAACTTGCTTCACTCTGGTCGCAGTGTTGCCACTCAGTGGTACTCTCTCTGGTCTGTTATCTAAACCATTACATCATCTCACTCTTTGTGATAAATCTGAACAGCTATCAGCTGATTGCCTGAGTATGAAAATTCGATGACGTCGTCCTTCAACAGTGGCATTACTGTACCTATCATTAAAGAAGCAACATAATGACGATACATTTAATTGAAAACTTTTCTGCACGATCTGACACGTTTCTGGTCTCAACATAAGCTGCTTCAAAAAAATGGTTCAAATGGCTCTGAGCACTGTGCGACTTAAATTCTGAAGTCATCAGTCGCCTAGAACTTAGAACTAATTAAACCTAACTAACCTAAGGACATCACACACATCCATGCCCGAGGCAGAATTCGAACCTGCGACCGTAGCGGTCGCTCGGTTCCAGACTGTAGCGCCTAGAACAGCACGGCCACTCCGACCGGCCATAAGATGCATTCACCATTCACGATTCATCACTGTGGGACGGTGGATCCGTCGGAGACAGAACAACAGATTGGCCAAGTGCGAGTAGGACATTCCCATTGAGGATTCCGTACAAACTTGATTATTGTATACAGGGTGATGCAAGAAATATTTCCAAACTGACATCACACATCAGGCCTACAACAAGGATCAGTAATCACACAGGAACCGGGGGTCGCCAAGGGTATTCGAGGCTGTTAAATGGCGTTGCTGTTATTTACTACCATGCTACAAATGGACTCCCACAGGTATGACTTCTACGCCACATTGAACGGCACTTTCTCCCAAAGAGACTTTTTGTATCTCGAAGACATCCAGATCCTGCAAAAATCCTACCCACTAGGTCCTTCGGCAATGTAACGTGTTTTGAAATCTGAACAGTAAACCACTTGAAGAGTGTAAACGTTGTGTCAACTGATTGCCTAAATATGTGAAAATTCGATGACGTCGTCCCTCAACAATGACATTACTGTTTGTGCTGTTAAAGAAGGAAACGGCATCTTACAGTATCATAACGACGTTACTAAACTCCGTCCATAACAGATCATGAAGATGTGAAACTTTCGTCTCGTAACCATAGCGCCTTTCAGATACACCCCGCAGGAAATAATCGAGTGTGGACGGAAGAGTGACCGCGGTGGCGATGCGACTGGCTCACCGCGACCAATCCAGCGGCCCGGAAAAGTTGCCTGCAGATGTGCCCTCACCTGTCGACTGAAATCTCCGACGATGCCAGCCCACACGTTAAGGGTAAGCTTGCATTGTGAGGCACGCGTACGTGCAGCATGTGGGTTCACATCCTCCCACGCGTGCAGGTAGTGAACATTCGTCGCACCCTCGACTGAGGACGCAGCCTCATCGGTAAAGAGGACACTGGACGTGAAGCTTCGGTCTCGTAATCGGAGCGCTCTCTCGTGGCATTTGCGACTCCGGTTCCTATGTGATTTTTGATCCTTGTGCGTCCCATGTGCCATGTCAGTTTGTAAACGTTTCTTGACTCATCCTGTATAGATAGTTAATCCACTCCGAGAATCGAGAATCTCGACGACTTTTGTCTGTTAACGATATCGATACTGGCAAGATATCGGTTGCGGGAATTCCGATACCGTATCAGAATCTCTACACTAGTTCATGAGACTATTCCGGTCGTGCAAAAGGAAGCGAGCAAGTGAGTTCAGTTCATATATGCAAAGAGAGAAAATTTAATAAAATATTATATTTACACTACTGGCCATTAAAATGGTTACACTACGAAGATGACGTGCTACAGACGCGAAATACACAAAGAGCAGTTGACCGGCATTGCCTGGTGAAACGTTGCTGTGATGCCTCGTGTAAGGAGGAGAAATGCGTACCATCACGTTTCCGACTTTGATAAAGGTCGGATTGTAGCCTATCACGATTGCGGTTTATGGTATCGCGACACTGCTGCTCGCGTTGGTCGAGATCCAATGACTGTTAGCAGAATATGGAATCGGTGGGTTCAGGAGGGTAATACGGAACGCCGTGCTGGATCCCAACGGCCTCGTATCACTAGCAGTCGAGATGAAAGGCATCTTATCCGCATGGCTGTAACGGATCGTGCAGCCACGTCTCGGTCCCTGGGTCAACAAATGAGGACGTTTGCAAGACCACAATCATCTGAACAGTTCGACGACGTTTGCAGCAGCATGGACTATCAGCTCGGAGACCATGGCTGCGGTTACCATTGATGCTGCATCACAGACAGGAATGCCTGCGATGGTGTACTCAACGACGAACCTGAGTGCACGAATGGCATAACGTCATTTTTTCGGACGAAGCCAGGTTCTGTTTACAGCATCATGAAGGTCGCGAACCGTGTTTGGCGACATTGCGGTGAACGCACATTGGAAGCGTGTATTCGTCATCGCCATACTGGCGTATCACCCGGCGTGATGGTATGGGGTGCCATTGGTTACACGTCTCGGTCACCTCTTGTTCGTATCGACGGCTCTTTGAACAGTGGACGTTACATTTCAGATGTGTTACGACCCGTAGACACCTTTCATTCGATCCCTGCGAAACCCTACATTTAAGCAGGATGGTGCACGACCGCATGTTGCAGGTCCTGTACGGGCATTTCTGGATACAGAAAATGTTCGACTGCTGCCCTGGCCAGCACATCTCCAGATCTCTCGCCAATTGAAAACGTCTGGCCAATGGTGGCCGAGCAACTGGCTCGTCACAATACGTCACTCACTACTCTTGTCGAACTGTGGCATCGTGTTGAAGCTTCATGGACAGCTGTAGCTGTACACGCCATCCAAGCTCTGTTTGACTCAATGCCCAGGCATATCAACGCCTTTATTACGGTCAGAGGTGGTTGTTCTGGGTACTGACTTCTCATGATCTATGCACCCAAATTGCGTAAAAATGTAATCACATGTCAGTTCTAGTATAATACATTTGTCCAATGAATACCCGTTTATCATCTGCATTTCTTCTTGGTGTAGCAATTTTAATGGCCAGTAATGTACTTACCAAAACGTGATTACAGTTTACATTTTATGCTTTCATGCAGTAATATTTTTCTAATTTGCTTTCGACGGATGATGACTGTTATATAAGTTCTAATGGAAAAGATATTTTTACGTACTATAACTAAAATTTAAGAGTTTTCGGATTTTTTTTTTTTCCTTTTACTGATACGGTGAAACCTTGAATCTTTCGTGATTCTAGGTCTTAGGAAGTATTCTATAGGCTTTGACGAGTGAGTTTGCGAGTATCTAAATATGTGACATAAATGGCCGTATCTTTTGATTGCATTGATTTAGAAGCTTAAAAGTTGTACACTGTCACGGAGCCGTAGATATTAGTATGTGATATACATTTGAACTTGATACGCCTGGCCCTTCCTTAGAAAAAGTAATCTTAATAGGCGCAGACAGACGGAGAGACACACAGACAGACGGACAACAAAGAGATCCTATTCGGGTTCCGTTTTTACCAAGTGATGTTCGAGTCCCAAAAACATGGCAACAGGACTACAAACCATTTACTCTTTTCATTCAAGCTGCGATTCTTGTCAATAATTCGTCTTTCATATTAGTGTGAAAACGACGGTGGTGAAAATTGTCGAAAGTTGAAGGAAACGGAACTGAAGCAGGTAGAATCACATGAACATACTGCATACGGTCTCCGGCAATAAGGAGTCGGAGTATACATCATTGGCGTAAAATTCATGAATCTATTTTCAAGGCACTGCTGCTTACATCCCTGGCCGGGTGTGTCATTATTTACTAGACTGCTGTTCCATGTTTTAACATCACGATAATGAACTACGTTGCCAGTCGTTATTCATAACAATGAGTTGTTATACTTGCCATAAATTATGCTCTGTAATGTTGTCCATTACAGCTAATGCACTTTTACGCAAATGCACAACTCTGCGTTGGCCGCACGATATTTGCTTAAGAAAGAAAACAAGCTTGCAGTGTTTCAGTCCTTAAGTGCGCGAGCAGTGCAACAGTGTAGGATTGAAGGCCAGTTCCCTTGCTGGGAGGTGGCTGCGAGACATAAAGCCTAGCAGGCGGTTAATTGTGATTCGCTTTTAACCGGCCGGATCCCGCGCTTATGACTGGACGCGTCTGAATGGCCACGGGACAGCCCATTGTAGTCTCGTCCCACAGAACCCGCGATTTCAATGCAACACGTGTCGCGATTGTCTCTCCATATTTGAACGATCCTTCGAGAGAACAGCCATTTAGAGGGAGACCAACAGCAATGCAACAGATACCTGCGAGAACAGAAGGAAGTTTTATTCTGAGAGGCTACGTATATTTCATACTTTCTTTAATGTGCCATTCGGAGATAGATTAAGTTCTTGTTTCAGTGTAATAGGCAGAGTCAGTTTGTGCGTTTCTCACACTACCCGAGCGGAATTATGAACATAATATTTTTTGTTCGTGTTCAGTGACCTCAATGTCGACACAGTTTTTCCATGCCTCAGGACTAATTGAGAAACGAAGAAATATGTTGTACGGTGTAAACAAATGGAGGTGGGTTCCAGATCATTGGTTCGCAGAGGTATACAGACTGATTTATTCTTTATTCTTACTCAAGACAAATATCTTGAACACGACGCATCATAGGAAAGAAAGGTTTTAGGTGAATAGTTGGTATTAGTAAAGGGAATACTTATCTATGCTACAACCAGCCACCTCCGAACCACCCAACCTCTTCCCCTGCGTGGACGGGGGACAACTTCGTGTTTTCAAATGGAAACCACCCCCCCCCCCCCTCCCCCGCCCACTGTTAATACATATTCGGATACTACGCCAAAAAATACGTACGGTATAGTCAAATCATTGTTTCCCATTCGTGGCAGATGCCACTGTAATAGTCAAAAGAACCGACGCATTTGATTCTACATTTCGTTTACGATGTGAGTCTAGACCTTTGTGTTCAAACAGTTGATTTTGATGTTCAAACGTTACTTGCGTAATCCAAATGTGACTGTGCGCCACAAATAATGTGGCTAGACATTGACAGCTCTGGAAAATAAGATACTTGCACGGTAATGTAGTTTTCTGTTCCTTACAGTGTCGATTGTGGTGAGTACCCAAAGCATCTAAATGCTTGATTTAGGCAGCCGTCCTCGAACCCCGCCATTTGGGGTCATTGGTTTCGGTGTGTGTTTCCATCCAACAGCAGTAATTCTAGCTCTGGCCGCTTCGCAGCTACCAGTGCAATACAGACTATAACCATTGTAATAAAGAAAAATGTCCATGAAGTAATACCAACAGGTAAACGTGCCATGAGTGCTCACAGAAATCAAGCACCTCAATAGTGAAAGGCAAGGTGACTGACCTTGTGAAGCAAAAGGACTCATCGGTATCAAGTATCACGATGTGAACTGAAAAATATGACATTCACGTCGTTGTTCCTGGATCACGCTAAACGTAGATTCTAGCCAGACGTTGAAACTGATAACCATATTGTACTTTACGATCGAATTTGCAACACTAACATAAATTTAGGACATAAATACCAATGTTTAGAACGCAAATGTTTACATTTACATCGTGAATGACATGTACAATCAAATGCGTCAGTTTTTAACCTAAACACAGGCCAACCTGATATTTACCGATAATAGCCCTCTGCCACGAACGAAAAGCAATGGTTTAAGTATGCAGTTCGTATTTTTTGGCGTAGAACCCGAACACGCGATAAAAAAATGAGGGAGGGTTCCCATTTGAAAATACATAGCTGACCCCGTCCACACAGTAGGGGTGGTTAGAAAGTGGCCAGATGTAGCACAGACAGATATCCGCTTTACTACCATTAACTTTTAACCTAGGATATTTTTTTGTACGATGCGGCCTTTTTGAGATAGTTGTCTCAAGTTCTGTGTTCGATCCACTCACCCTCGTCATTATCAGTACATCAGCAGCAGCCATTTGACATTTACAACAAAATACAGGCTTTCTGTATAATTTCCCATGAATTTCAGTCGTCAGATTTATGCATTTATGTTTCTTCTTGTTTTCTAATGTCATCTGGCATCTTCCATTAGGCAGTCGCCTTGATCTCTTCGTATTATTTGAACTCCAGCAAAGAACTTTCTTCATCTAGTATCCATTCGTCTCGCTAAATAGCCCTCGCACTTTCATTTGCTTTAAGGATACAATCACGCCATATACTCCACCCTATACCACTACCGGGTTGAATGTTTCCCTGACTCTCTTAGAAATATCCAACGTGTACCCGTCCATTATTCGCCTAACAACACTCAGCTTTTGGATGGCTCTCACTTTCAAGACCACAGCTCACTGCTGTAAGTTAACAATGATACTGCACACTGTTGTAAGCTTTCAAATATCAGATCTTCAGTAGCTGAGTTTTCAGTACCCTAGTTAGTTTCCCGAAATCGACCCAAGCTACTTTTATTGTTATTATTTCTTTTCCAACCCATCCGTTAGAAACTTAAGATGCTTTCTTGCATGGCTAAGGTACACTAATACAAGGGATGCTAAAAAGAAACGTTTCCGAATTATTTATGTGAAAAATTTTAAAATTTCTGAAATAAAACAAACGTTCCACTCTTCAAGACTTTGTAACTGAAAGTCTAAGGAACCGATCTTGCCTAGGATATTGGACAGGTGACAGGTGACGGACAGTGAACGTTCCACAAGGCATGGTGGACAGCTGCGAGTACACACTAAGCAGTCCCGGACCAAGGCAAAATAAAGACAAATCTACTTTGCGTCTGTCTTGTAGCTAGCGGAAAAGTGGTCAGTGTCTTTTCACCAGTGGTGCGGCTGAAATTATTTTCTGGAACTAACCCTTCCAGCCTCAACACTCCGAGGTCACGCAGTGAGTCTACTCAACCCCTCCTGATTACAGGTGCAATCATCGTGGACCATTTTGGTAACCACAATAGTACCCCAGTTGGTCAATCCACCGCCAGTATTACTGGCGCAACTGGAATTTCGGATTCTGGGGCGGCCAGGTTAAAATGCAGTGTGATTCAACAGTGGAAGTCGGAGTCCTCTGGCCAACTTAAAGCCAAAACAAATACATTTTTTGCAACATTTAACATACTAACACTTTTGCAAGCAGGTAAACTATATAAACTTGGAGAAACATTAAGGCCACTTGCTAGTGAATCAGCTTCAAAAATTCGAATTTTTCCGTCTTAAATCAATATTTAGAGTTTTGTGAACAAAATGGTGGTTAAATGAATCGATTGGAACATCGGGAACATCTTTAAAAACAAATTTAAATATATGTCGGTGTGCAGCAACAATTGTGTTTCCGCTGCGGTCGGATGTCAAATGGCGTCATTATTATTTTGCCACTTCGAAAAGATACACTGCGTAATAGTTTTTTGAGTTGGCAGCCCTGTTAGGACACACGCTTTCCGATGCTCCTTTGTTTTCCTTCGTATATCTATAGTTTTCGAGAGTTGTTTGTAATCACACTTCCGTGCACTGTTGAGCTGTTGGTACTGTGTCATTCTCGGAAGTATTTATGCCTCCAAAAAAGTGTTTTGGAATGGGAAAATTTAAGTTTTATGGTAATCGGTTTACTTCATTGGAAAGAAGAGACTGTGTAAGTACATCTACAAACCAACTGGATGATACATCGACTCCGCCAAGTGCCTCAAGACATACGCTAAAATATTTGAGTACCCAGAGTGACATTTCTATAAAATATTATCAAAACACTGTAACGGAATGTGTTTCCATAATTGCTAAATTGAGTGCTTTATGTTCGCTATTAAATAATGCTACTGTGTGTGCGCTTTGTGGAAAAGGTGGTATTAAAATCGTCGAAGATTTTGAAGGAAGGAAAGGTGTGGCTAGTAAGTTACAAATGTTTTGTGATTTCTGTGGGGTAACTAAAACTGGTTATTCTTCTGGGTTGTGCAGAGAGAGAGTTTATAAAACAAATATCAGACTTGTGTATGGAATGAGGTGTATTGGGAAGGGTAGAAAGGCAGCTCAAGCATTTTGTGCTATCATGAATTTGCATCCACCCACAATATTTGAGAAGTACACACAATTACGCATTGAAAGTCTTGGTCATGTGAGTGCAGTGTCAATGAAGAAAGCAGTAGAAGGAACTGTGTTATGCAATGAAGGTGACACTGACGTAGCTGCCGCCTTTGATGGGACATGGCAGACACGTCGTCACCTGTCATTGAATGGTGGTGTCACCGCAACATCCCTAGTAAAGGGAAAGGTGATTGACACATAATGTATGACAAAGTATTGCCATAGTTGTAAAGGAAATAACCAACTTCATGTTTATATACAGAATTTTTCTGGGTACAGTGGTCATATGGAATAAGAGGGAGTTCTCAGTATATTTCAAAGGTCAGAAGAGAATTATGGTGTACATTTTGTGAAGTACCTTGGAGATGGAGCCTCCAAAGGGTCTTCAAATGTGTTGGATAATATGCCTTATGGAAGAATTGTAAAAACTGCAAAGCTAGAGTGTGTTGATCATGTCCAAAAGAGGATGGGCACACGTTTACATAAGCTAATAAGAGATATGAAGAAAAAGCTCAGTGATGGGAAACCAACTGGTGCTCAGGGTCGTCTTACTAAGTAAGGGGTGGACAAACTGCAGCTCTATTATGGTTTAACCATAAGAAGGAATTGAGACTATATTGAGGCCATGAAGAAAGAAGTATGGGCTACCTTCTTCCATAAAGCTTCTACGGTTGACCATCCACAGCATGCTCTCCATGGCAGTGGTGTAGACACATGGTGCGGATACAAAAAAGCAGTAGCAAATGGTGAGACTTATGCGCACCGACACTCCCTGCCATTTGAGGTATTGGAAGAAATTAAGCCCATATATGGGGTGCAAGCGACACTAACTATTGTCACGGTGCTTACTTGGAAAGACACAAAATGTTAATGAATGTTTCAACCATGTGCTATGGGAACACCTGCCTAAAACTGTGTTTGTTGGTTTCGATACCATGAGATTAGATATATTAGATGCAATTATTTGCTTTAATGATGGGGCAGTTATCAAATGTGATGTTTTAGAGGTGTTGGGTCTAACTCCTGGTTTCAATATGAGACAAGCACTGGCACTTCAAGAAACACAAATGACGAACTATAAGACCACGGATTTCGGTAAGTATCGTCTTTTTAAAAGTAAAACTGGTAAAAGAATACTTAATAATACACCACATTTGGGGTTCCTTTTGCAGTCTCCAAAAATATTTTAAATTCAATAAAGTAGTTAAAACCCATTAATAATGAGCTAATGAAAATTTCTCTTACATGTGCAAATAAGGCATTCATTTTAATTGATGTCCATATGGCAGTCAATGATGATTAACGTAAAAAAATCGTGAAGAAGTGAATGAAGCTTGGGAAATGTTAGAAAGCATCATCTCGAAAATTGCTTCAAACCATGTCAAAATTTTGATGGATGATTTTAATGCTCAATTAGGGAAAGCGAAAAAATGCAAGAAAACGGTTGGTGGATTTCCTGCACATAAATGGACAAACCAAAATGGCGAAAGACTTGTCAAAACGAGCAAAAATTTTAACCTTAAAATCATGTCAAGGTGTTTTTAAAAAGAACCGTTGTAAACAAAAAATTTTGGGGGCACTGAAAACATTTGTTGGGGAATTTCAAATCGATTATGTAGCAATTTCATACTCTAACTACAAAGAAATTTTAAATGTCCGAGTTAGGAAAGGGGCTAATATAGATTCCGACCATTATTTAATGCGAATAAAAATAAAACTTCAACCTCAAAAACTTTTCAAAACAAAAAATTTTATTCCAAAATTTGACACTGCTAAAATACCCCCAACTCTGACAAGCGAACTTGACTAAAAATAATCCAACAAATGGCAAAGCCTAAAAGAAAAGTTCATTACAACAGCACAAAATTTATTCCGTTTCGAAAGAAACAAAAACATCCTTGGTGGAAAACGGATTGTGAAACAGCAGTTACATCTAGGCATGAGGCATTCAAAATTTGGAATAGTAACAAAACTGAAAATACGTACAACACCTTTCTAATTGTACGAAAAGAAACATCTAAAGTAATTCTGCAGACTAAAAGAAACTACGAAAATGCCTAACTTCTAGAAATCGAAAAAGACTTCCAAAAGAATAACGCAATAAACTATATAAAACATTCAAAACAGAATTAAGTGGTTACCAACCTCAAAGTCTTTGTTTCAACCATGAAAATGACTGTTTGGATCTTAACAACCAGGAAAATTGTAAGATACTTGCTAATTATTTTGAAAAATAACTGTCCAGAACCAGCGAATAAATTTCAACCACAGCAAACTAGTAGCACCAACACTAACTCTAAAGAACCTGACGAAATAATTAAGCAAATTAAGAGACTTAAAAACAATAAAGCATCCGGAGAAGACGGTACAATTGCAGAACTATTAAAATCGGCTGACCCTAACACTATAAAAGTGATCACTCAACTAGTAGGACATATGTGGCAAACTGAGAAAATACCTAAGGACTGGAAAACTCCCTAATTCATCCATTGCTTAAAAAAGGGGATAGAACCTATTTTAGTAATTACTGAGGAATCTCTCTTCTCCCGGCGAGATCGAAAATTCTCTCTCATTGTCTACTTGATCGAGCCCAAGAACAGTTAGAAACTAAAATTGGTGAATACTGAGCATGCTTTAGACCAAACAGATCTTGTTCAAAACAAATTCTTAATTTAAAACTAATCCTTAAGCACCAAAGGATTTCTGGTAACAATACTGCATGTACATTTCTGGATTTTAAAAAGGCCTGTGACTCAATGGATCGTGAATCTCTTTTCCAAATTTTAAAGCAGCAAGAGCTAGATAATAAAACTCTAACACTGATTAAGGAAACATTAACTGGCACTAGCTCTGAAGTTAAATTCATGGGAGAAATTTCTGTACCATTTGATATAAAGACTGGTGTTAGACAGGGGGCAGACTCTCTCCACTATTGTTAACTGTGTTTTGGAAAAGGTGATAACAGAATGGCGACAGCGAAAGTCGAGTGAAAATGTAGACCAATCAATCAAGTTAGGCTGAAGTAATATTAAAGTAGATTGCCTTGCCTTTGCAAGTGATCTGGAAAGTTTAACTAGGCACTTTACCACAGCTTAAAAACAATTTGAAGTTCTTAAAGAAGTTGCGGAAAAAGGAGGGCTACAAATATCATTCGAAAAAAAAGGAATATATGACATGCAACAAACAAGCCCCAAATTTTTTGAAAACAAAGTGTAGAAAAATAAGAAGGGTTTCTCAGTTTAAATATTTGGGGGAAATCGTGCAAGAAAACGATCTGGAAAAAGTTGCAAACAAAGACCGCTGTCAAAAGTGGCAACTGCATTCAGATTAACACAAAGTATTTATAATAAAAAATCACTTTCAAAATCCAGTAAAGTTAGATATTGCAGCACTGTAATCAAACCTGAATGTCTTTAAGCAGAAACTTTAATCTTAAATAGAAAGAGGGATATTGAAGAAATTCAAAACAAACAAAGAAAAATTATTAGAAAAATATTAGGTCCCAAAATTACTTAGGGAGGATCTTACAGGCTGAGAAGTAATAAGGGAATAGAAAAATACACAGAAATACATGATGACATGAGTAAACGAAGACTGAAGTTTTGTGGTCATATTAAAAGAATGGCACCCACTAGGTTGACAAAACAAATAGTTGAATTCTATAAAAACAGAAGTGAGGCAAAACTGAGCCAATTAAATGGATCGCCACGATTAAGGAGGATCTTTAGTAGCCGGAATAACTCAAGCAGACGTTGCAGACAGAAAAAAAAAATCAGGCAAAAGATATTTGTATGGAAGGGCCTTTGTCACGGTCCGTACGGCTCCCCCCCCCCCCCCCCCCCGTCAGATGTTCGATTCCTCCCTCGGGCATGGGTGTGTGTGTTGTCCATAAGCGTAAGTTAGTTTAAGTTAGATTAAGTAGTGTGTAGGCTTCGGGACCTATGACGTAAGTAGTTTGGTCCCACAACACCTTCCACAAATTTCCAATTAGAAAACGGACTGGAACACCGTGGTCTTATGAAAGAAAGAAACCTCACTGTGAAACGATAAATTAATTTGGACAAAAAGGAGGCCAACCATCAAAAGTGATATTGATGGATTGTACCTCGCGTGGTGCTATTGCGCCAATACATGAATAAATAAAAGAAACGTTATTAATATTCTATATCTTTACAATTGGTGTTGTCTGTTATCTTTTTCGGTTCCTTTCTTCCACAGTTGCACATAAACAAGTTGCAACTATAATAAAAGTATTACAAAGGTCAGACGCGTTTCGCTATATTGTACCGCATCTTCAGTGGTCACTACAACAATATGGGTTTTCTCTTAAAATTGGGTTCACAGTAATCGATCATCCTCCAAACAGTCCCAACTTGTCCCCGAGACAATGAGATACGTGAAAAACTACCGCATTATGGACGACGTTTAAATTCACTACTTCTCTGCTACTAATTCTATTCGGAACATAATTTACAGAGAGGATCCGCATATGCCGCTGAATGTACTTGCACAAATATATCAATGTGCGACACGTAGTCCAAGAGATATGACATCATAAACACTGAAATGCGTCCGTAAATACCGCATCATGCATAAAGTTTTAATACATTACATCCTTTATAACTACAGAAACAGTGGAGTCAAGGCAATTCCTGACCGCTGGTAGTGCTTTTGAAAGCTTTCAACAGCGAAGCGCAGACAAGTATAGGCGAGGACAATAGCCGTCTATAGGACTATCAGGAGGCGTTGCCATAGAGTCATTTAGAAAATATCACTGTAGACAAACGAAGCAGTTATTTTCAGCCTACAGAATCAGTCCGGGATCATCTCGCTTAGAGTCTATTGAGTCTGCTAGTAACAGCAAATTGCCAATTTTGAATTTGCTAGCTAGTTTTGATTACAACTGAGATCGTGATGCGTGAAGACTTCAGAATGTTTTAAGTCCTGGGAAAAGACTATCGCACCAGAAGCGAGGCCTATTGCCAGGACAGAATCTATTTTCTGGGTTTCCTGTAGCTACAGCTTTGCTGAGGAACGAATAACAGGCGCATCACAGTCTAGGAGTGAAATGGCGCTACAACCGCGAAAGTAGTTTAAAACTGAAGTTCGTGAGACAGAACGATTCTTATGTTTCTTAGCGGTCTAGCATCGTAGATGTGTTCTTACAGACCAGCAACCTGAATCTTTTAAATATGGAAGTCTGATGTTTCCTTGTCCGGCGAGAGGAGAAATTCTATTTGAGAGGCCACAACTCCTACCTGTAATAAGAATATTTATGTCATTTTATGACCAAGCCGACCTTTATTGGCGACGTGCGTGAAAAACTATTGTAATTGTGTGCTAATTTTTTTTTTCATCTGTTGTTTCAAGCTACAAAACTGATGATGTTCGGAGAACCACTGAAACCGAAAAGTAAAATTTACCTGACGACAATATGAAAACGAGAATTTACTTGAGAAGAAACAGAAAAGGTGAGTTGCAGCAGTGCTTAGCGGCAGCGCATTAGCAAAGGCGCATATGCGTCATAGATTTTGCTATGTGAAATGTTGTTTAGTTTAAAATTGATGCAGCACTTTTCATTTCAAAATTCATATAACATACACTCACACTACAAAAGAGCATAACTATAAAACGTAAAACATTATTCTAACATGATAGCTTCATTTGGGTACATCATTCATAAAATGGCGAGCCGCTATCAAGAAAATTATGCTGGAACAGAACTTTCTTTTTTTTTTTTTTAAATTTCAGTTTATGAATTGTGGCAGCATGGGTGTTTAAAAATCAGACATTTTCGGTTAAAATAAAACTTTATTAATAGAATTTTTGTACCGGGATGGTTAAACCAAGTACACAATTAGCAAAAAATGGAGCCTAACATTGAAAATGCCGATTTTGACACGGACATTGTTGTAAATAATGGAAATGAACAGTTGTGTTACATAATATCACAGTAACTACACTAAACGTAGACAATAATGAAAATCTGTTAGGAAATATGATTAGTGGTATGAATGAAGCTACGTCAGAGCCTTTGACGGGAGCCGACGTTTTATTGTTAGACGCTACAGCCTGCAACGTCGTCAAACGCCACTGACCTATTTCAAATCATATTAAGCAAACTGGACAAACTGCACACAATCTAAACCAAACTGAATAACGGTCAAACTGATCTCACTACTTTAAGTTCCGTATATGATGACATAAAAGCGGAGTTAGTCACAATGTAAAATCTGCACTAAACACCAAAATTGACGAAATAAATGTTAGACTCACTGCTCAGATTACAGGTTCACACACACACACATTGAAACAGCGAGCAACAAGGTCAATCAGTTACTAAAATTGAAACTTTGTTTAATCAGAATAAGAAATATGAGGATCAGCGAAATTTACTTGTGTCTGGTGTTGAGATGCTGTGTTCTGATCGTGATACATTAATCACACAAGAGGTAACTGTTGCCGAGCTTCTGTAAATACACGCTTCTGTAAATACACGCTTCTGTAAATACACGTGTCACAGAGCCAAATGCCGAGGTATATACCTTAACAAATGCTTTTTAAGACAGTTTGAAATTGGAAACCGACAATCACTGTAGTAAAGTTAACAAAGATTTTCACACTTAGCTGAAGGAAAAAGATAAGCGTTTTGAAAGTTGTTTACAACAAAATTTGCCTACGATTATCAATAATACAGTTAAAGAAATTTTTAAGAGTAGTACATCTACAGCATATGTTCCACCCCAAATTGATACATACAACCACAAACAGTCAAGTGATTACATACCTAATGAGTACACAAAACATACGATTACCAACTCATATGCAAACGAACAGATTAATCGTAGATATTCTTTTGAGCCGATTCAGCAAGAACAAGAGTAAACAAATAATATGCTGTCTCCAATGTATATGGGAAACGAGCAGATTTTAAACCAGGGGGTAGCAAATGCATTACCAGAAATATTACAGGATGAAAGTTTACGAAAATACTGGCAATTCCATGTCTTCATCCATGAAAAGAGAACAGTCCATCAAATTGTTTTCCTCAAAGCTTTTAGAGACGCTTTTCCCCGTACGTGGACAGACAGGCAAAAGGTATGTCATCGGATTCGTAAAATGTGAAGTAGCCATATGGGCTTGTAACGCTGCCGATCGTTGTACAAATTATGAACTATTCGAGTGAGCTTTTCTAAACAAACTCTGCTCAGCTTCGGTTCAGGAGAGGCTTCAAAAAATTGTGTTAGAACCAGAAACGTTCAATTAATGGCAAGCTAATACTCGTAGTTACTTTGAAAAGTATTTGAACATGGTGGGATGATCCCGTGCCTCCGCGAGTCGTAATCCGTGAATTAAAAAGACGATTACCATTCCACGTAAGGGAAAAGTAAATTCAGGTACCAATCATGATGTAGAACAGTTTCTTTCGGTTTTACATTCACTTGATATTATTAATGAAGACTTGGGGAGCCGGCGGAATTGCAATTACGGCACGACTGAGTCAGAAATGCAAACAGCGCTGGTTAGCCAACCTAATCCACACGCGCAGAATAACGTCATCTGCATGGCGCAGCAAAACATGCAACCATGTCTGATTTCGTGCAATAATAACAACTGACACTTTCACATGGAGACAATCCAAACAAAAAAAGGAAAAGCCTCTAACAATAACGACAACAGTCGACGTGGAAATAATCACAATTGCGGTCAACATGACACGCGAAACTCACAGTACCAAAACAATCCGCAACCATAGTTCTACGGAAACAACTTTAATAACCAGCAAAGCCTTTGGCAACCACCTCCATGTGTTACGCAGCAAAAGAGTAATTTAAGGAATAAATGGCAACCAAGCAACAATAATATGACAAATCAAAACACGATATCACACACACACACACCAAGACAAAACGGTGACTGGAGCAGACAGAAACCGAGTCTAAATATTGTGGCGGTGCCGAGTGAAGTCACCCCAACAACCACACATTCGACAAACTAAATAAGATCACAACTCACTCCCAGGTGGTGACTGAAGAATGCATGAGCGGGGTGGGGGGGGGGGGGGGATGATAAAATAACAGACGTGTTTGACGCAGCGAATGGAAAAGCAGTGCGCAAACACAAGTATAACAAGCGATGTAAACAAACCACACATACTTTTACAGGGGTACAATCACGATGGAAGTTTAACAGCCGAGCTACTTGAGAATCATACTCAGTGCCGATCACATCTGTAAGAGATCTTCTAGCAACGACTAAAGATATTGTAGTTAGTATACCGATGAGTACTGTGATTGCCACGGGAGGGGCTATTACCACCGTATCTCACAATTTTTATAAACAATTAATTTAACTAGGATCGATATCTGAATATCCTCTTCAAAAATGCCGAATCTTAACTGTGGTATGATTGAAATCAAACAGGGGAAGTAAGGAAATATTTATGACTATGGAAGTAGGAAATGATACAAAAGAATGGTCTTTCCTTGCTGTAGAAAATCTGGTCATTAATTGCCTGACTGGTGTAGATTTGTTAAGTAAGGAGGACAGTGTAATTGACCTCTCACAAGGTATATGTTTTATGAAGCACAACAGCACACAGATCGAAATCAATCTGGACCAGCAGACACTGAACCACAATAAAAGCTGTTCGAGGTACAAGATGCAGCAAATATGCGAAAAAGATGGCACTATTAGCAATTAACCTGTATTTGATTATGAGATGGAAGACTTAAAATCCCTAATTAATGATAAATTAAATGAAACTACAACTATTAACAAGCAACAACAAGAAACACTGTACAAACTATTGCTAAACTACGTCTACGTATTTACAACGAAACCAGGTGTGATCAATATGCATATACGAGGGTCGTCCACAAAGTAAGTTCCGTTTCTATTTCCATCCGCGGCAGCTCTTCCATCGCAGTTTCGACCATGCGCGGCAGTTCCTCTGACTCAAGGAGAAGACATGTTCGCCATTTTCAGATTGCTGCTGCCGACGTGTGCTTTGTAGTGCTTCTTTATAATGTCAGCCGTAATTGAAAATGCTACCGTGTGTGAAATCAGATCCGTGATACGTTTTCTAAATGCAAAGAAAGTTAAACCAAAGGACATTCATCGGCAAATCGAAGGGGTTTAAGGACAAAATAGTCCTTGTGATTCAATGGTTAGAAGATGAGTCAGACTGTTCAATGAAGAACGTGATCAAGTGCACGATGAAGAACGAAGTGGACGCCCGTCTGTGGTTACCGATGAACTCGTTCACACAATTGAAGAGAAGATTAAGCACAACTCTATATTTACACTTAGTGCCCTTGCTATGAAAGTTCCGCAAATCTCACGATCACTAATTCATGAAATTGTTACTGAAAAACTGAAATTTCGAAAACTTTTCTCACTTTGGGTACCCAAAATTCTTACTGAGCTACACAAAAAAGCAATGGATGGGCAGTACACTTCAGTTTTTTACACGCTACAATGAAGAAGGCGATGTTTTTCTTTCTCGGGTAGTCACGGGGGATGAAACTTGGTATCGTACGACATTCCTGAAACAAAGAGGCAATCCCCAACGAAAGTTAAGCCTAAGCAAATCTTGACACCTCAAAATGTCATGTACACCGTTTTTTGGGACAGAAAAGGCATTTTGGTGACTGATTTCTTATCACGAGGCCAAACAATCAATGGACAAGGTTACTGCGAAACGATTAAGAAATTGCGCCGCGCAATACAGAACAAACGCCGAGGATTACTGTCAAAAGGTGTTGTTTTTTCCACGATAATGCCCGACCTCACACTGCAAATGTGAACAAACAACTCTTACGGGAATTTCACTGGGACACATTTGATCATCCTCAGTACAGTCCGGACCTTGCTCCTAGCGACTTTCATCTCTTCTTAAACCTAAAATCTGTCCTTGGTGGTCAACACTTTAACGATGATGACGAGCTGAAAGAACATGTTACTACATTGTTGAATACACAGGCGGCAACCTTCAATGAAGAAGGCAAACAAAAATTTGTGCCATGCTATAAGTACCTACAAAATTTCGGAAGCTATGTAGAAAAGTAGTTTAAAAGTTTTACATTTTTGTACAATAAATATTTTTTCTGTATCTGTACACGTTTCTTTTGTATAACCAAATTTTGTGTATGATCCTCGTGTATAACATGGAAGTTAAACCTCACGAAATGTTTTGCAATAACACATATAAGATTCCTCTGACGAAGCAGCCTGCGGTGTGTGAAGAAATCAAGCAAACACTTAAGTGGACCATCATAGAATCATGAATATCTCCTTATTGTACACCATTATTAACAGGTATCAAACCAAACGGAAATATACGCTTAGTTCTGGATGCACGCGCAATCAACAAAATCATCGTGCTAGTTCGCACAAAACCAGAAATTTTTAGGGGTAAAGCACTTATCAACTGTAGATTTAAAAAATTCGTTTTTCCAAGTACGGTTAATCAAAGAGTGAACGAAGTACACTGCGTTTATTATTGCTGGCCGCAGTTACCAGTTTTGCTTAGTACCATTCGGACACAATGTAAGTTCAGGTGTTTCCATTACTGCTCTAGATACAGTTCTAGGTACAGAATTACTGAAAAAGGTAACGTTGTACTTTGATGACAATCTTATAGCCACATAGACATGGGAAGGTGACATATACGTTTTACAAAAGACTTTATGTAAATTCGCTCAAGCTGGTGTTACAACAAATCTACAGAAATCAAAGTTCACGCGAAATGAGATTAAGTACTTGGGACACATAATCAGTTGTGAAGGCATTATACCACATAAGCCGAAATATTTGCGAGGAAACTAACTGTGTTCCGAAAGGATAGGCTAAACTCAGTTGGCGGTGACGTGTTATGTTGCTGTTAGAAGTAGCGTATCTTGTCGTGAAATTGAGATATATAGTTTACGTCAAAGAGAAAGTCGACGTCGCATTAAAATTTCTATACTGACCGCTTTCAGCTTATGTACAAGCCATCTTCAGAATTTCTTGGCCTCCATGGCTGGAGCTGATGGTGTCTCGGGTTTGTCGTGGTAACACGATCGTAGACTGTGAGTCGCGAAGGGCCATCAGCAACAGCCATAGGGGGCCAAGATATTCTGAAGATGGCTTGTAGAAATATAAATGTGATCTCGACTGATCATTTTCACGTAAATATAACACCAGGTCGCTGCTCTCCGGAGACTGTGTCATCGAAATTTATGAAGTAGATAGTTCCTGTGAGATAATATGGGCAGAGGTCAGTCCTGGCAACCGGAATAAAATAATTGGATCCTTTTACCGACCTTCCAGTTCAGATGATGCATTGCTGAAAGGTTCAAGGAAACTTGAGTTCAATTTCAAACATGTACATGTTCGAATATAATGACTTTTCTGGAATCGGCATGGGTTTCGAAAAAGACGATGGTGTGAAACCCAGCTCGCGCTATTTGCCCAAGAGACTCAGAGGGCCATAGACACGGGTTCCCAGGTAGATGTCGTGTTTCTTGACTTCCGCAAGGCGTTTGACACAGTTCCCCACAATCGTTTAATGAACAAAGTAAAAGCATATCGACTATCAGACCAATTGTGTGATTGGATTGAACAGTTCCTACATAACAGAACGCAGCATGTCATTCTCAACGGAGAGAAGTCTTCCGATGTAAGAGTCATTCCAGGTGTACCGCAGGGGAGTGTCGTAGGACCGTTGCTATTCACAATATACATAAATGACCTTCTGGATATTATCGGAAGTTCACTGAGGCTATTTGCAGATGATACTGTAGTATGTCGAAAGGTTGTAAGAATGGAAAATTGTACTGAAATGCAGGAGGATCTGCAACGAATTGACGCATGGTGCAGGGAATGGCAATTGAATCTCAATGTAGACAAGTGTACTTTGCTGTGAATACATAGAAGGAAAGATCCTTTGTCATTTAGCTACAATAGAGCAGGTCAGCAACTGAAAGCAGTTAATTCCAAAACTTATCTGGGAGTAGGCATTAGGAGAGATTTAAAATGGAATGACCATATAAAATTAATCGTCGGTAAAGCAGATGTCAGGCTGAGAATCATTGGAAGAATCCTAAGGAAATACAATCCGAAAACAAAGGAAGTAGGTTACAGTACACTTGTTCGCCCACTGCTTGAGTACTGCTCACCGGTGTGTGATCCGTACCAGATAGGGTTGATAGAAGAGATAGAGAAGATCCAACGGAGAGCAGCGTTCTTCGTTACAGGATCATTTAGTAATCGCGAAAGAGTTAAGGAGATGATAGATAAACTCCAGTGGACGACTCTGAAAGAGAGACGCTCAGTAGCTCGGTACGGGCTTTTGTTGAAGTTTCGAGATCATGCCATCACCTAGGAATCAAGCAGTATATTGCTCCCTCCTACGTATATCTCGCGAAGAGACCATGAGGATAAAATAAGAGAGATTAGAGCCCACCTAGAGGCATACCGACAATCTTTCTTTCCACGAACAATACGAGAGTGCAATAGAAGGGAGAACCGATAGGGATACTCAAGGTACCCTCCGCCACACACCGTCAGATGGCTTGCGGAGTATGGATGTAGATGCAGATGTAAATGTATACTCTAACAATTGTAGTTGCTGGTGACTTTAATTTACCCTCGATATGTTGGCCAAAATCCATATTTAATTCCGGAGGTATGCATAAAACATCATCCGAAATTGTGCTAAATGCATACTCTCAAAATTATTTCGAACAGTTAGTTCATGAACCCAAGCGATTAGTAAACGGAAGTGGAAACACACTTGACCTCTTAGCAACAAATAACCCTAAGCTAAAAACAAGCATCAAAACGGATAGAGGGATTAATGCATGGTTTTCGTAGCGAGACTGAATATTGTAACCCCCAAACCCTCCAAAAATAAACGAAAAATGTACCTATTCAAAAAAGAGATAAAAATTCAATTGACGCCTTCCTGGGAGACAATCTTCCCTCCTTCCAAATTAACAATTTAAGTGTAGAGCAGATGTGACTTAAATTCAAAGAAATAGTATCGGCAGCAGTTGAGAGATATATACCAAACAAATTAACAAACGCCCTAGCTGATTCGCCTTGGTACACAAAAGGAGTAAGAACACTGTTGCATAAACAACATGCCAAATTTAAATAGACGCAAAATCTCCAGGACTGGCGATATTTTACAGACGCTCGAAATTTAGTGAGGATTTCCATGCGAGATGCTTATAATAGTTTCCACAACGAAACTTTGTCGCGAAACCTGACAGAAAATCCAAAAAGATTCTGGTCATATGTGAAATATGCTAGCTGAAAGACACAATTAATGCCTTCTCTGCGCGATGGTAATGGGAATACTATCGACGACAGTGCTGCAAAAGCAGAGTTACTAAAGACAGTCTTTCGAAATTCCTTCACCTAAATAGACGAATTAAATATTCCGGAATTCGAATCAAGAACAGCTGCAGACATGAGTAATGTAGAATTAAATATCCTCGGAGTAGTGAAGCAACTTAAATCACTTAACGAAAGAAAGTCTTCCGATCCAGACTGTATACCAGTTAGGTTCTTTTCGGAGAATTCTGATACAATAGCTCCATACTTATTAATCGTATACAACCGTTCGCTCGACGAAAGATCCGTACCCAACGACTGGAAAGTTGCGCAGTTCACACTAATAATCAAGAAAGGTAGTAGGAGTAACCCACTAAATTAGAGACCCATATCATTAACGTCGATGTGCAGCAGGAGTTTGGAACATTATTGTATGCTAACATTATCCATTACCTCGAAGAAAACAGTCTATTGACATACAGTCAACATGGATTTAGAAAACATCGTTCTTGTGAAACACAGCTAGATCTTTACTCACACTCAATTTTGGGTACTATTAACAAGTGATTTCAAATGAATTCCGTATTCATATATTTCCACAGGCTTTTGACAATGTATCATACAAGCCGCTTGTAGTGAAATTGCTTGCTTATAGAATATCATCTCAGTTATGCGACTGGATTAGTGATTTCCTGTCAGAGTGGTCACAGTCCGTAGTGATTGACGAAAAGTCATGGACTAAAACAGAAGTGATTTCTGGCGTTGGAAACCTTGGAAACTATGGGTTTTTAAGAAATTTAGCATTATATTTTTCTAAGACGTGAAGGCATACACTGACCACCAGGCGTTAAACTTTTTACTGATGGACACTCGTACATGTACGATTATCGAGATGGGCAATGACCTTGCACAACTACTCGTTCGGAATAGTACACATTAAAGGTAAAGACAACATAATTAAAGAGGCGTTGTCACGTCTATCTCAGGGACTATCTCATGACGTAGATGATCTGGAACATATGAAAGATTATCGCATCATGCTCATGCAGGACAAACAGTGCCGTAAATATTATCTGGACTTCTGGAGAAATATTTCAACATTGCAGAAGGCTGACAGTAGGAGCAGCAAAGTAAGATCGACAATAGCAAATAACTGTGACCTTGTTATTGGAAAGCATTATAAACTATATCAGGACATCTTATTCTACCGTCTGCGTTCCTATAGTAATCAATGGTTCGTCTGTATTCCAGAAGAATCAGAAGCAAATCTAATCAGGCATACACATTTTACTTGAGGACACTATGGCACAAAGAAATGTATGCAGAAACTAAACACTTACAGTTATTTCACAAACATGCGGAGGAAAATTCACAAACTTATCAAAACATATACTGTTTCTCAAAAAGCAAACCCTGAGAATCTAGGTTGTAAAGTAGAATTGAATCTGATTACTCCCAGTAAACCTAATGAAATTTTAGCGACAGACATAAGTGGACCGTATCCTAGAAGTAGAGGCACTGTCAAGAATGTAATTGCTTTGTGTGACCTTTTCGCAAAATTTGTGAAACTATATCCCATAAAAAGCGTGACAGCCAACACAGTCATTAAACGGGTAAGTAGAGATTATATACCTACCGTTGGTAACCTGTCGCCATCCTTTCGCACAATGCATCATATTAAAAATATTATAAGCGGAGGAAGTTTTTTAAAGATAATATCAAAATTATCCTTACCTCAAGATTTAGCTCTCAGTTTAATCCGTGCGATAGAGTATTCAAGGAACTAAACCATTTTATGCAAACGTACATATCAGGGAATAATTCCAAGAGGATGAACTGTTTCTGTCTTTTCGAGGACGCTTACAGCAATTTGCCAATATATGACTAATTGTACACCTACAGAAAGCATGCGAAACTACCAGAATCCTACGAGAAAAAGATACGAGACGTTTTAATTGCCCTAGGAAATAACGCCAGAATCAGAAAACATGAATTTGACAAAACTATAAAACGAACTCGGGAATTTACAGTAGCCATCAAAGTACTTTGGCGTATTCACCCAAAATCTTGTGCATTGAAACGACGTAACTCTAAGAGAGCGTTTCATTATGAAGGTACATACATCACTGCTCGCATTCCACAAGCCGGGTCGTATTCTTACAAACAGAGTAGTTGGATATACAATCGTAGAGATTTAAGTATGTTTCATATGAAAGCAAAAACAAAGTCGTTAAGAGACAAGCAGGCAGTGGATCACAAATCACGGATGTAAAGCACAACGCCGTATGTACAGCTTACAAATATATAAAATCATCTAAGATATTTTATTTCAGGTCAGTAGCTAAGAAGAAAGAAGAGACGGTGAGCAAGAAAAGTTTATTACGATAAAATGACCTCTATATGATAAATGATTTAATTTCTAATCGTGCATAATGAAGGCTATTCCAAACACTCAGGAATTTTCTGTGTAACGGTAACGACAGAAGACTGAGCAAGCATGAACCTGACACAAGCAAAAATCATTCCTAGAAACGAACTACATTTCAGAATACAGGATGAAACCAAGTACTTTCAGAATATAAAGGAAAACGTCAAAGGAAGCAGACAGATGATGTATGAACGAAATCGTTACTCAACATTGGAAAACAGATTAGGGTCCACAAACACATCAAGTGCTGTATCTTGCAGCTCAATTTAGGACAAATTAAATTCTTATTTCAACCATAGTATTTAATTCACAGATGTGCACTAGAGTTCAGATGTCGTTGTACAGCGTGTGTTGAGCCTAATCTTTTCTCTCAAGTTTCAGTAGTTTTGTACAGCGTGTGTTGGGTCTAATCTTTTCTCTCAGGTTTCAGTAGCAACAGAGGAAATCCTATGGAGACACAAAAGAAACATAGAATTGCTGCATAAACAAATTTATAGTAGGATCTTTTGGATGACAGAAGTAGTTGAACAGAAAACTTTTAAAAGAGCCGGCCGGGTTGGCCGAGCGGTCCTAGGCGCTACAGTCTGGAACCGCGCGACCGCTGCGGTCGCAGGTTCGAATCCTGCCTCGGGCATGGGTATGTGTAATGTCCTTAGGTTACTTAGGTTTAAGTAGTTCTAAGTTCTAGGGGACTGATGACCTCAGAAGTTAAGTCCCATAGTGCTCAGAGCCGTTTGAACCATTTTTTTTAAAAAACGAACGAAATCGTACAAACGATGAAAGGAATTTTCTAAGGCACCATAAACTGTGGTGAATTGAAACACTGGAGTTCAGCGTAGTGTACAGTGAGACGTGTGTAACGCTACGACAAGTAGCAAAAAACAAATATAAACGAGTGAAACCTACGGGTCTGAGAACTGTTGTGGAATTTGGAGGGCAAAATGTTCTCAGAATTGACCCTACAACCCACTTGCCAAGTACAGCATCCAAAACAGGGGTCGACACTCTTCGACACGGTTCCGCAAAGAACAAGTATTCTATGGCACTTGTTCCCAAATGAATCGCCACCACGAGGACCACCAGATGGATGTTGTGTGCATGCGTTATTCTGAAAAACCGGACGTGTGAAAAACCGTCTGTGTGACGCATTCTGCTGACACTGAGACAAGAGTAATGCCCCAAGTAGCACTGCGCGAGAATTTACATTTGATTATTGTATATAAATGTAAAAGAGAACTGGTATATGTATGTTTTTGAAGAATATTGTGAACAAACCCTAGAAGTAAATAGTTCGACTGTACTTTGACACTCAGCCTCGGTATTTAGGGCCATCCCAGCACTGGAAATGTTATACTACAGTTTGTCCCGACAATTAAGAGTGTACATTAGTTTAAGTCGTTTTCTGGTGCGAAGTTTCACACACAGACGCAACAAAGTGCAAATTCCGACATAAAACAAATATTAACCCTACATTGTAATGAAACGTGTAAACACAATGAAAATGTATGCTGTAAAAGTCCTATAGTAACATAATAAGTAACAGTAAATGGCTGTTAGTACACATTTGAGGAATTCCCAGTTCAGGCCACATTAATAACTGTGTATCTAAATTAGCAAAAAAATGTTCTATTCTATGTACCGTAAGAATTGTTACGAAAGCTGCGGATAGAAAATTAAACATTTGAGCATGTCTGTAAGTACGATTTAAACTGAGACGAGAACAGTGTACAAGAACCAGATTTGGGTATTACAGTCACACGTAAAGATACACAGGTACCCATACACTTACATATAAGAGATACACAGTGGCATACATTTATAGGCTGAACGTTCCATGCCGAATAGCACGTGGAAATATAGTCACTTAATTGTGCGTTGGACTCATTCAAGTTACCAAGAGTATTACATTAGCAGCCAGCGCAGGGAGTTGTATTGGAATGCTGACACTGTTGGCGAACTTATACAGTATGTTATACGTTGCTTTATGTTGGGTGCTAACAAAGTCAGGAGGCTGCTTGGGAATTGATGACAAAGAGGCTGAAGATGACTTACAAGTACATTTGACACGTGTATCGAGGACATTGTAGGAAGGCATTTTTTGGATCATCTTCATATCTGCAAACTCACAGAGTGGTGGCCCTCCCCGGCCGAAGTGGCCGTGCGGTTAAAGGCGCTGCAGTCTGGAACCGCAAGACCGCTACGGTCGCAGGTTCGAATCCTGCCTCGGGCATGGATGTTTGTGATGTCCTTAGGTTAGTTAGGTTTAACTAGTTCTAAGTTCTAGGGGACTAATGACCTCAGCAGTTGAGTCCCATAGTGCTCAGAGCCATTTGAACCATTTCTCTTTTTTTTTTTTTTTTTTGGTGGCCTTTAAGTTGACCCAATAAAGGTGTTTGTTGGACTTTCAATGAGTGAACTGCAGCCATCCTATATTGTCCTGAAGCTTCTCAATGTGTCTTGTTATAAAATGCTACTCTTGGAGTGGTGGGATTAATTACTGCGTAGTGACTGCCTTTGTAGCTGTTAGCGACCAGTTCTCTAGCCAGTACGATCACAACACCTTCCTGAGCGTGGGTATCATATCTGTGAGAGGGAGTTTATCATATTCAATAGCTCCCTGTGGAGATGCTTACTTTGCATCTACTTGTTAGTTCCAGGTATTCCGGGATATCCTTTCTTCGATACAATCACGATAGTTCCGCTGCACCTGAATACACATCGAAGAAGTAATGATGGAAATAAAAGAAAGATTCGAAAGTGGAATTAAATTCAAGGTGAAAGGATATCAATGATAATATTCACTGATGACATTCGTATCCTCAGTGAAAGTGAAGAAGAAAAACTGAATCTGGTGAATGGAATGGACAGTCTAATGAGTACAGAATATGGACTAAGAAACTAGGAAAATAAGGAAAACGAGAATAATGAAAAGTAGTGGAAATGGGTGCAGTGAGTAAGTTAGCGTCAGGACTGATGCTCCAAAACAGATAGTGTTGCGTAATTCTGCTACCAAGGTAGCAAAATAATACATCAAACAGAGTCCTCAAATTAGAAAGAAATTTAGGAGAATGTACATTTGGAGCACGGCATTGTTAGGTAGTGTAACATGGACTGTACGAAAACCAGGACGGAAGAGAGTCGAAGCATTTGAGATGCGGTGCTACAGACTAATGTTGAAACTTAGGAGGACTGATGGGGATGAGGAGGTTCAGTGCAGAATTGGAGAAGAAAGGAATATATGGAAAACACTGATGAGAAGAAGGAACAGGATGACAGGACATCTGTTAATACATCAAGGAATATCTTCCATGGTAATAGAGATAGCAGTAGAGGGTAAAAGGTGCAGAGGAAGACAGAGATTGGAATACATCCAACATTTAATGGAAGATGTAGGTTGCAACTTCTATTCTGAGATGAAGGGGTTGGCACAGGAGAGGCTTTTGTGGTGCATTGCATCAAAACAGTCAGAAGACCGGTGACTCAAAAAAAGTGTCGAGTGTTTGGAGCGTTGTTGGCTGTCGCTGTTCCGTAGCATAAGTGTCAATAATCTAATTGTATCACCGAGCGAGTTGACGAAGTGGCTAGCACACTGGAGTCGCATTCGGGAGGACGATGGTTCAATCCCGTGTCCGGCCATCCTGACTTAGGTTTTTCTTGATTTCTCTAAATTAGTGATAAGCGTCGTAGAAACATGGAAAATAATAATTTTCATGGCGGCAAGCGCACTGTACAAATGCTGCATTTTTACAGTTGTCACAGTACCACAGCTATCTGAACCGAATAGAATTTATCTGGTGTCAAGTTGAGAGAATTGTCGCGAGAAATAACAAGACATTTAAGCTGCCAAACTTACTGGAACTAATGCATGAAGCCTTATGACACATTAGTGCCAAACGATGGCAAAATGCAGAAGAAGAAATGGGGACTCTCTGATGGCTTGGTATTCTGTTGTTGATCGCCTCGCTATCAGTGTAGCAGTACTAACATGTACCGCTTTCCTCGAAGTCCAACGTGGAAGAAGTTCATAGATTTCCAGACGAGCGACTGTAATACCTCCAGTGGCTTCAATATTTAACTACGTGATGAAATCCCAACAGTGCACTTTTATGCTGCACGTACTGTAGCTCCTGCAGAAAAATTACCCTTGTTAAAGTCAGGAATTTTCATTAGTCTCGTTTTTCATTACAGTACTATGTTAGCTAAGATCGAGAACATGGTTTCCTTCAAATCACCTAAGAAGGGTGTCGCCTGAGTTTTATCATTGTTTCCTTATGCACAAAAATTCAAAAATTAAATGACATTGAAGACTATATTTTTCCCCGCTCGTCACTTCTTACGCCTTTACTACAACTGTTCACATCACTGTAGTTTAGTCGGACCAGGTGGCTGGCAAGTGCTTTCCAAGTTAAATGCGCCGGTAAAGCTGTTGTTGCCTATTATCGCCGAGTCGATGTACACGTAACGCACAGCATAAAACGTATCCTCACTATCGTACTTGATTGTACTCGAGACAGATTGACTTCTGCACCATATGGAACGAAATCCAATGAGGATCTAGCAAACGCGGAAGAATACATACGGTAATTTTTACATGGGGTTTATTCTTATGATGAATGGAGTACAGTGTGAGTGTTGGTGGTTTACATTCACGAAATGCTGGTTTATTTATTTGAGCTGCATATTTATAAAATTCGTGATTTTTCAAAACATTGTGTGTGAACTCCTAAGGGACCAAACTACTGAGGTCATCGGTCCCTAGGCTTACGCACTACTTAAACTAACACACACACCCATGCCCGAGGGAGGACTCGAACCTCCGGCGGGAGGGGCCGCGGAATCCGTGGCATGGCGCCTCTGACGGTGCGGCTACTCAGCGCGGCCTGAATTTTCATCTAACTATGTCGTGCGACATATTGATTTAAGCGGAATCGTCTCAGTAATTCAATGTAAGGTGTGTTATTTGTCTGACACCCTACACGCCGTCTGTGTATTGTAATATTTTGATGTCACTGCCAAAGAGGTCATGAAGGTCAGCAGTAGAGAGACTGAATAGCAAGGGAGTCCTCTGCTAGTTTATCTGGGTCCCAATGTAGTTTCGCTTTGCAAGATGATTGTTTTTCTATTGCCCCCAAAATTAACAATGCTACGCTCGAATGGTTTTGGAATCCGAATTTTCTCCAGTTTTTTCCCCTAAGATTGACAAGATGACGTTGTCATATGCTTTAGTCAAGCCTAAGAATGCAGCTACGAGTTTCACATTTCTAAAAGAAATTTGTCTGTAACTAATCGTAGAAAGATTTCAATTGTCTCTTTTCCTTTTCAAAATCCAAGCTATTTTTCTGTAATATTTTCTTATTTTCGCACCACCTATGCCCGCTTCATAATACTTTCCATTACCCTCACCGAAGACAGTCGTAAGGTGATAGGCCAATACGACTCAGGTTTCTTACCTTTTTTCAGTTTTGTGGATGAGGACGACTCGTTTTCAGCGAGTCAGCTTTGCTTGACGTATGTAGTCCAGATCAAAGTCGTCTTTGCTTCCGCTCGACATCGAATCCCCTCACTATAACCTACTAAGTGTGTAAGCCACTCATCGTCAAACTCAGTCCCATCTCTGTGTACAAACGATCATGTCCGCTTTGCTGTGTATTGGGTAGTGAAAACTATTTGCATTCAAGTACCACTCACTGTGTATCAGTTTCCTGTACGCTGAATGCCTTCTTCTAAGCCAGGGGTTTCCAATTTTTGCGATTTCATCTTTCCTTGAGCCTTACATTACGGTGATCATGGAGTGCTAGGGTGCTTTAATCCCACTAGGTAGATCTAGGCCCTCATGACTTCGTGGAGGAGTCAATGTGGCCCGCGGACTAAAAGTTTGGAGACCCCTGCTCTAAGCAACTAAAACGACCAAGAACAATAGCTTGCCATCCCTCTCTACATCTGTTCTAAAATTCGATGAACTGCTTCAGTGCATTTTCATCGTGAGGCCTTACCAGAGAGTTATCGTTGACATACCATGTGAAGCAAGGACAATGCGACTTCGCAGAGTTCAGAACTCGCTTCTCAAGTGTTCCAAGAAAATGTTCGCGAGAATAGTGCGCAGGTGAACACACATAGTAGGGCACAGGAGCAAGATTTTGGATATCGAACAAATGCTTGACGCTTGACGCTTATAGCGAAGAGCAGAGAGGGAGAGAAGGAGGAGGAGGATCGACAATTTCAAACGGGACACCGGTACCTCGTGGCACCTGACGTCACACAATCCCGTGGCCGGCCTTGCTGCTTTGAGCTGCCCAACGCATCTTCCCGCTCATGCGTCACTCGTGACTTCTGTAGAAGAAACTAGACTCTCTTATGAATGCATGGTGTCTATTCTTTCGGACATGTCCCAAAAAAAAGGACACCACGCATTTACATAGTTGCTTCGCCCCGATGGGCAATATGTTGTGTCCGACTTCTTGTACACTGGAGGTGGCTAGCATTAATACAGTTAGTTAGAACACCCTGAATAATTACACGCTGAATTAATTACAGCAAAATTTATCTTTGCTCCCCAGGCTAGGCTAAGCTATGACACCGCACACGGGACTTGCAACTCAGAACACATTAAATGAACCACAATTACTGAGTGGCGAATTGATACAAGTTCAGAATGCCCGTATTGTGGCTTCACTACAGTTTCTAGAAAACACAAGTTCGTAGAAACTTGCTGACACAGTTTTGATTGCGTCGGCGCAGTTCACAGGAAACGGAAGTCTCTTCACCCCCCGACGGTTGCCACCGGCTGCGCCACGGCGAGAAGGCAGCACAACGACGGTACTCCTACAGGAACTTCCTCGAAATGGCCATGAACCGACCACGAACACAACTGCGCTCCCGGCCTCTGGCGACGCTATTTCAGGTCAGAGACGCGGCGGTGGCGTCTCGGAACTACAGGAGACACGTCTTCTTCATGGAATACAATTGTGTCATACATAGACATGGTTGGAGACCGTGGCTGTTATACAAAATAAATTGTTGGTGGTGCACAGCAACGTTTGTGACTGTGAAAATACAAACATCCTTGAGAACGTACTTCATTGCAAAGTAACTGGTAATAGAAATGCGCCAGATGGACATTTCACGTAAGTTTCACTCCACACAAATACGTAGCGCAACCATTTCGGTTACACATTCGTAATTTGTAAAGTATTGTTTTTCCTAGAGCAACTCACAGGAAACCAACGTCTTATGACGATTTATAAAAAGATTCGAAACCGGTGACAGTACTTTTTGAATATATAACCTAAAACCAGTTTGTGGCTAGTTGCTCTACACCTTCAACGATTCGTCCTAGCATGTCACTGGCACCTCGTGATTACGCTCTGCTGTGCAGTATATCTGCGGTGGTCGATACTTCTTCCACCGCTCTCGATTACTGGAAGACATTGCACAATTAATCCATAGCCAGCAGTGAGGATACACATATGCCTTCGACCTCCACGGGAATCCAAAAATTTTGCGAGCATGGAAAACATGGATAGGGACTGTGTATAGGTAGCGATAGGTGGGAATGTTGGTCGGCTGAGGAACGTGCCGAGACAGTCGGCGCATTTGAGATTATCGCTGTGTCCGGATGGCGCAGTGATTCTCGCAAATGCCCTGTCAGCAGGAGATCCCGTTTTCGCGTCCCAGTCCGGCACACATTTCCACTCACTGCCGCTGATTCTGCGTATGGTCCCGATGCAGCTGATACAATTAGTTCCTTCCCTTTCCTTTCTGCCCCCTCCACCTTCAATTTACACAATATGACGCTTGTAACGCGCCTATGTAAGCGGAACATTGTACCAACGAAAGCGGTAAGTGTATTTTACTTCTGATGATGATAACGGAGACACCTGTCAAAAACTACAGTCTTTTACTCATATTAACGCAACTTGGAAATTCACATTTGATTCAAAGGGAGGCTGGAATTCAGAACGGAGTGACGCAGAGTGGGAGCTCCCCCTCCCCACGATGTTGCTTTAAATGAAAGCAAGCGGAAGTTTGGAAGGGAATTACAGTTTAGAATTACGGTTCAAGAAGGCGAAACATAGTGCGTAAAATCTTTCGATGATGCAGTCTTTTCAGGGACAGTGAAAGACATGGAAAACCTGTTGAAAAGAGTGAATAGTCTATTGACAATAGGTTGTTAGAATAAATAAAGTTAAATTAAGGGTAATGGAGTGTAGCCGAATTGAGGCATTAAATTAGTAAGTAGATGCATTTTGTATTTTCGAAACAACTGACAACGGCCAAACTAAAGAAGATACGAAAGGCAGATGGGCAGCAGAAGACTGAAAAGCGTTTCTGATAAGGAGACATATATTAGCGTCGAATGTTCTTTTAAGAATTAGGAAGTCCATCTTGAAAGATGTACTGTTCGACATGGGCGTTTAACAATAGAGATAAGAAAGAAACAGAAGCTTTTGGAGGAGGATTTTATCGTTGTTACAGAAGAATGCTGAAGATTAGATAGGTAGTTTGGAAAGTAGGAAAGCAGATATAAGGGAAATCCTTAAGATTAACGTTAGACTGAACATGGAGGCCGCACTGCCTTTTCTGAAATTTTGTGTTAAGTGTGTCACTTTTTAAAGGGTCATTATTTGTGTCTGTATGCTGATTTTTTCCCTGATTGATGTTCTAATCGTCATTAATTGCGAGAGACCGATATTAGAATCAGAAGTTAATGTGCTCTTTAATAGAACAGCAATTAGAATTGTGTTCTAAATTACTGACAAGAAGTAGCAGTCGCTTTTTCTTTTTTCTATTATGTCGGCGGTGAAGTTAACTTTTTGGTTTCATAATTATGTTACAGTTGTTTTACCTTCTTTATCTGAATTTGAAATTGTCTTCTTGTGTATTGTATACGCTTCATGTGGAATATTTCGAAGTTATCATAGCACTTCAAATGATAGTTATTCAATTCTTCATTTACAGTGTATAACTGTGACACTGAGTATTGTCGAATACATTAGTTTCAAGGTAGGTGTTTCTCTGGTGTAGCGCCCTTTCTGTTGTCGGGCAAGTATAGTGTGAATCTTGCAGTAACTGCTTTAGAACGTGTGCGCTATTGCTTCTGAAATTGAAACACTACATGTTCAAGTAAGAGTGAAGTTCCTTTCTTTAGCGGAAAGGAGTAATTTTTGCTTTTACATCTACATCTATACTTTGCGAGCCCCTGTTAAGAGCGTGAAGACGGTACGTTTCTTTGTATCAGTTATTACGGCCTTTTCCCGTTTTATTGACATATGGAGCTCGGAAAGAATGATTCCTTAAATGCCTCTGCGTATATTGTAATTAATCTAATCTGATCCTCATGGTCCCTTTGGGAACTATATGTAAGGTATTACAGCATATTCTTAGAGTCATGATTTAAAGCAAGTTCCTAATTTAATTGGCTACTAAAACTTAGGTCACGAGACATCCCAAGTTTTCCTAAAACTTTTCCTTAAATTGAATTCGAATTCCAGAACCGTATTAAGTTATTAGTGGTCAAATACAAAGGAGCATCTCAGTGCTTACAACTTCAGTGTCCTACAAAAGTCTATTGATGGTCACCGACTCGTAGGAAACTGGATCACTATTAGAGAGGCATCAAAAATGGTTCAAATGGCTCTGAGCACTATGGGACCTAACTGCGGAGGTCATCAGTCTCCTAGAACTTAGAACTACTTAAACCTAACTAACCTAAGGACATCACACACATCCATGCCCGAGGCAGGATTCGAACCTGCGACCGTAGTAGCAGCGCGGTTCCGGACTGAAGCGCCTAGAACTGCTCGGCCACAGCGGCCGGCAGAGAGGCATCACTGAAGATAAATTATTCTATTGGACGGGGGCAGTATACCTGCATCGAAAAACGTATCCTGTTAATTATAAGCAAGTCTCGAGGTAATAACGAGACAAGCTGGAAAAACTTAGAAGTCATCTGATAATGTAGTTGAACTCGAAGAAATCAACTGTAATTATGTGACAGACGGCTCTAAGAGCGAATGAATATATAGAAAGAGTATAAAAATGAAAGTTATTGACAATATTACAGGAAACGATGACGAAATGAGTGATATGATACTAAGAATCTGAAAGGGCGCTAAAAGGTATCACTTCATAAATGGCACTGCGAGTAGACGCAATTTCCTCATAGTTATGAAGATCTTTGACAGAACCGTTCGTAACAAAACTATTTCACCTCTTGTGTAGGATTTATGAAGAGAGAAATTGCTAAGATAAGCTCTAGTTTGTGATTAAGCCGTCCCTTATTCGCCTTTGTACTGCTTCCACATAACTCACCTTCTGCGACAAAGATGTGTCGTTTTATAACAACGCTGAGAAGAGACAAACATCGGTACTCGGAGGAAGATCGCCATAGCCTTCCCCTATTAGACGGTTTATGGAATGCCGGTACATTGGAGTGCCAAGTTGAAATGCCTTCACAATGTTTCAGACTAACCTGACTCAAGCACTTCAGATATCTCACAGTCGAAGTACTGGGTGGAGTGAGGAAGCTGTATCCGTTGCAAAAACCAGTGTCCAAGTTGATCCCATATGTTCGTGTAGCTGTGTAAGATAAGAATAGGCCCGGTATTCGAGTACCTGACGCTCCAGAAATGCCTGCGAGTAGTGCATCATTAAACTATATTCCTGGCACTGCAACTCCCTACAGGAGCCACTTTCACTACTGGCCATTAAAATTGCTACACCAAGAAGAAATGCAGATGATAAACGGGTATTCACTGGACAAATATATTGTACTAGAACTGACATGTGATTACATTTTCACGCAATTTGGGTGCATAGATCCTGAGGAATCAGTACCAAGAACCAACCCAGACAACCAGCTCTGGCCGTAATAACGGCCTTGATGGCCGGCCGAAGTGGCCGTGCGGTTAAAGGCGCTGCAGTCTGGAACCGCAAGACCGCTACGGTCGCAGGTTCGAATCCTGCCTCGGGCATGGATGTTTGTGATGTCCTTAGGTTAGTTAGGTTTAACTAGTTCTAAGTTCTAGGGGACTAATGACCTCAGCAGTTGAGTCCCATAGTGCTCAGAGCCATTTGAACCATTTTGAACGGCCTTGATACGACAGAGCTTGGATGGCGTGTACAGGTACAGCTGCCCATGCAGCTTCAACACGATACCACAGTTCATCAAGAGTAGTGACTGGCGTATTGTACGAGCCAGTTGCTCGGCCACCATTGACCAGACATTTTCAACTGGTAAGAGATCTGGAGAATGTGCTGGCATCATGATGCTATAAACAGACCATCATGATGCTGTAAACAGAACCTGGATTCATCCAAAAAAATGACGTTTTGCCATTGGTGCAGCCAGGTTCGTCGTTGAGTACACCATCTGAGGCACTCCTGTCTGTGATGCAGCGTCAAGGGTAACCGCAGCCATGGTCTCCGAGCTGATAGTCCATGCTGCTGCAAACGTCGTCGAACTGTTCGTGCAGATGGTTGTTGTCTTGCAAACGGCCCCATCTGTTGACTCAGGGATCGAGACATGGCTGCACGATCCGTTATAGCCATGCGGATTACCCTCCTGAACCCACCGATTCCATATTCAGCTAACAGTCATTGGATCTCGACCAGCCGGCCGCGGTGGCCGTGCGGTTCTAGGCACTTCAGTCCGGAACCGCGTGACTGCTATGGTTGCAGGTTCGAATCCTGCCTCGGGCATGGATGTGTGTGATGTCCTTAGGATAGTTAGGTTTAAGTATTTCTAAGTTCTATGGGACTGATGACCTCAGATGTTGAGTCCCATAGTGCTCAGAGCCATTTTTTTTTATCTCGACCAACGCGAACAGCTATGTCGCTATACGATAAACCACAATCGCGATGGGCTACAATCCGACCGTTCTGCTGTTTGTGTATGAGAAATCGGATGGAAACTTTCCTCATGTCAGCACGTTGTAGGTGTCGCCAACCTTGTGTGAATGCTCTGAATAGCTATCACAGGACCTTCTTCCTGTCGGTTATATTTCGCGTCTGTAGCACGCCATCTTCGTGGTGTAGCAATTTTAATGGCCAGTAGTGTAATATCGCGAACTTCATCCGATGTTCCTCTCCTCTGGACAGGATACTAGAAGCGCCTTCAGTATCAGGACACAATAGTCAAAGGACATATTAGGGCGTGTTCAAAAGTAATGCTTCCGAATTTTTATAGGAAAACCAGTAAAACTTAAAAAAGTTATTAAAATTCTACACATTAATTCTTCGTGTCAACCTATTTATTTTTATGCATGGTCACCCTAGTGACGAAAACATTTCTCCCAACGAGGGTTCGGTTTGTTGATACCGTCACTGTAGAACGTTTCTAACGGAGCGAAACCTCTCCTCTGCTTGCATCGCTTCATCACTTTCCAAGTGTTGTCCTCGAAGGTATCGTTTAAGATAAACAGACGAAAATCGGAAAAGGCCAAGTAGGGGTTGCAAGCACCGACCGATGACAGTGAATCCAAGGCGTTGAGTTGCTGTAGACGTCGCCATGCTCGTGTGTGGCTTGGCATTGTCGTGCAGCAGGAGAGGGTGCTCAATCTGTGGGTAACTCTTCGAATTCGAAACTCGATTACAGCACGCTGTTTCTCACGTGCCGACATACATTCCGCATAACTTTGGGCGTCTGCCATACTCCACTGAACAATAGTGACGGACTACGTATCTTATCAAATTATACACCTTTCAAAAATTAAGTACACAAGAAAACGTCATTAGATCCTTGATCCTCTTCAAAAAAAAAAAAAAAAAAAATTAAATGCCCGACAGTTGACAAAAACAAAGTCGAAACTATCATTCATCACGTCTTTCTGGAGGTTTTTCATTGGGCTTTAAGAACGTCAACAACGTGTATGCCCTTTGTGGGCATTCATCACTGCCTATTTGGAAGTCTACGGAGATACTCTATCACTCAGTGGTATCCGAACCCATTCTTCACTGAAAATCCATAAGAGACCTTGGAGAGTCTTTTGTGGAACAGGACGGCCACGAACACCTCCGTCAAAGATGTCCCACATATGCACATTAGGTCGAGGCTCATTCCATTATGTCAGTCACCGGTCAGCACAGCGCATCACTGTTGAAGCCCGCCAAGGAATTCAGGACCACCACCGTATTCAAGAGAAATCGCATGGTCCCACAGGATCTGTTTCATGTACTGCCTGGCGGTAGGGTGATCATGGACAACGACAAGGTCCGTATGGCTATCAACATTGAAGCCTCTCTACAACATCACTTTACTGGCAACATTTCGCAGATACCGCTCACCACTGGTCTCTGAACAAGGAAAATGGCCATCAGCTTGCGTCGGAGGATATCTGGACTCGTATGTTGACAACACATTTCCCCAGTGACGAAATTGCCAGTTGACATTGGAACGAAAGAACTCAAGGCGAGCTGCAAGATGTCGTTGGGTCAAGAGAGGTACTCTCGTAGGACGTGTGTGTCGTAGGGTCCTTTCTAGTAACCTGTTCATTACAGATTGATCGGACGTAGTCGCTCCAGCGGCCATTCGGGAGCTTCAGGCAGTGCTCTGGCGGTATCTGTACGACGCCCAACGCAGAGGTGACCAGACATCGGTCTCCGCTTGGGGTTGTAATCCGTTGGCGATCTTGTCCAGCTCGCCTGATGTACTGACCCGTCTCCCTGTAACGTGTCCACAGCCAATGGATGACATGGAGAGGAACTGGAATCTTCAGCAACACTGCCGAACGTCCATCCATTCTGGATCCAAAAGATCGCCCTTGCAACTTGTACTACTTGAAGAAGTCGCATTACATGTGCTTGCTTGTATACAACGTCCAGAAATGAGAACAGTCATCTGCGTATCTCATTGAAAAATAATGGAAAACCGGTACTGATTTCCTTCTGAGGAGTCACCTGACACTGTAAAGCATGGCGCATCCAATATATGGCGTATGATTTTAACTATGGCTTACACTGAAAGCGAAGATCTCAAGCCTGTATCAAAAAAGAGTTAACATTATAGATGTTGATGCTTGTGTCCTCATTCTTTTGAATAGTATACTTACGTTACACACCGCCATGTTACACGCTAATATTCTGCGCCCTCTAGCAGCAGAGAGATGGAAATATGTCTACATACATAATAAGTATGTAGAATACTAATAACGTTTGTCTTTTTTAAAAAGCTTCAAGAGTTTTCACATAAAAAATTTGGAGACATTACTTTTTAGCATGCCGTTCGTAAAAAAGGGAATTAAGAAACTCTGAGCACCGGAGACGAAAAAATTGCTGTGACACCATATGTATGCTGGAGTAATGCACCAATTACTTTGAAGAACGGAGACTAAAAGAGAGACTAAAAGAAGAGAAACAACCAGCAAAGTTAGGCAGAATGGACCAGTCTTATATGAGCCTTTCTCAACTCTAGTTTTATTGGAAACAGACAGGTACAGAGATGCTCTCAGCACAGCAGCCACTTTAGATGAAGCCAAAACCTTATTGAGAAACAAAAGCTTGGGCGAATCCATAAAAGCATATGGGATTAGCAACTGAAAATGTTAATAAGATTTTATATAGCACTCTAATAAGAACTTACGTAACATCAGTAAATGGATAAAAGTCGTATACACTGACGAAAATAAATAAAAAGAAATCGAATACCAAGAAGGAGTTGTGTGCCATAAACGAAAATTGGTAGGTGTGTTTCTACATCTGAAAGATGATGTCTACTCAGACTTCGCTCCAGTCGCATACGAAAGGATGCAAGTCAGGTTTCCTTTAAATACACGCTGTATTGGTGCTGAGAGCTAGTTACCTTTGAGGTCGGACGTGGTGAGCTGATGTTAGTCAACAATCCCATAAGGCGATAACGACACTTCACTGAGTTCGAACGACGTTTAATGGGGCTACGAGAAGCTGGGTGTTCATTTTGTGATACCGGAGAAAGAGTTGGCAGGTATGCAGACATTGTACATGACTGCTGGCAGTGGTGGCTACTAGATTGTACGTTCAAAAGAAGACCAGGCAGCAGACGGACACGAGGCATTACCGTGAGGGAAGGCCATCGTTCGGCGTATGGCTGTGGCGCATCGTACTGCATCTGCGCCAACAATATGAGCAACAGTTGGCACCTTAATGCTACAACGTTCTGGTACAAAAAAAAAAAAAAAAAAAACTTCAGAGACAGCTCCGAGCTAGAAGTCCTGTAGCGTGCATATTACTGATCCCAGACCACCGCCATTTGCGACTTCGGTGGTGTCAAGTGAGAGCTCGCTGGAGGGCAGGCCTACTGTATTTTCTGCTGAAAGTTGGTTCTGCTTCGGTGCAAGTGATGGCCGTCTGTTGGTTAGAAGGAGTCCAGTAGAGGACCTGCGACCAACCTGTCTGCGTTTTAGCACGTGGAGTTACGGTCTGGGGGCGCGATTTCGTGTGGCATCAGGAGCTCTCTCATGGTTATCCCAAGCACCGCAACTGCAAAACTGTACGTCAGTCTCGTGATTCGACCTACGATGAGACCACAAATGAACGCCATTCAAGGGATTTTTCTAACAGGGTGACGCTCGCCCACACACCACTGTGACAAGCCAGCATCCTGTACATAGTATGGACATGTTGTATTGGCCTTCTATATCAACGGACCTGTTTCCAATCGAGCACATATGGGACATCAGCCGACGAGTATTCCACCGTCATCCAGAAACAGCATTAACCGTTTGTACCTTGACTGATCAAGTGCCACAGGCATGGACCTCCTTTGCACAAGCTGACATCCAGCACCTATACAACACAATGGATGCACGTTTATATGCTGGCGGTTACACGGGTAATTAATGTAGTAGCATTCCACACTTGCGCTGGCTTATCTCGCGTTTACATTAATCTGTAATCTTCCAATTTTGATCACTTAAATATGTTACCTAGACAAATGTATTCCAAAAATTTCATTACTCTAGTTACTTTTCGATGTTGCGTCTTTTTTTCATCAGTGTATGTTCGATTCCCGATAAATTGGGTCACCAACGAAGCGTTGTAACCCACCGGAAATCTGAGCTGGCCATTCTAATTTTTACAAAGCGTCTCGGACAGATGTCCGTCAACACTACAAGATTCCAGACTCGATCAATAAAGAATGGAGAAAGGGTAGATGGTGGTTTTAAACGTTCAGATGTTCTACACTTGATTATAACGCAGTCGTTGTTCATAAAACAACATGAAACTGTCAGAATAGTCGTTAGGGACTTTTTTCAACTCATGCATCCCATTGTCTTCAATATCGGTTATGTTATCAAACGAATGGCCCTTCATGTGAATTTCTGGGCATTGTGGCTTAATGGCGAGTTTATGTTGACAACACCAATTATTGTCAGCCGTGATGATTTTTTCCAGAAAAGAACTGTCCACATTTTGCACTTAAGTCAAGACACAGCTGGCGTCCACGCGTAGTGTGTTTTTCTCGGGAATCAAGGTGCGCCAGACTAACTTTGCACACACTTTTCTCTTCTTCATAACATTATGGAAACCTTTCTGATCTCTTAAATTACAGATATGGCTTCACTGAGATTTGTAAGACAACACTGACACACTACAGCCGTATCCACTACTTAAAATTACTTAATGTTGCCTATTGACGACTGACTGATTGAATGCACATCTCTTGTTTACAGTTGTTAGTTCAATCTGCCACAATAGTTACAGCGCTGACGTCGCTTGTACGCCAAGAATAAAACCAGTCTCGGAACATTTTGGACGGACGGTGTGTATTTTGTGATGACATGTTGATATTCCCACACAAATATAAGATGTAATGTCTGAGTGCCACTGCCAAGGAAGGAAAAAAAAAAACTAGTTCAGGAAATGGATATGTCGAGTAATGTAATGAAATCACAAAAGAAGAATACTACCTTCAGACACTGCATTCTCACAGATTGCCGTAGCCGCTCGTCATCCTCATTCGTTAGCCGAAGACAAGCTCTGAATCAGAGGTGGTACATGTTTTTATCTTTTCATAGGCAACATCTAACCAAGTTCTCTGTTTTATCTCAGTGTTAATAACAAAATCTAAGAACAACACGAAGTCTGGGTGTTTCGGACTGTAAATTTGACCACAGTCCAAATAAGAGATCCAGTTTCTGCGGTATACCGACCGACATTGGCAGTTAACTTCAGGACAGGTTTTATTCTCCATAAACACCGTATCCTGATGTGCCGGCGCGAAGATTTTGCACGCGGCTGAACCCAGTAACTGACATGCTCAATATCGGCTACGCCTTACGTAAAACGACTTGCTGTATGTAATTAAGTGTTACGTCAGATTAGGGTAGGAACTCAGATTTACGGCGTCGCCGCAGAGGATTAAGACCGGCGGGAACCTTGGGAGAGAGTGTTGGCTTCGCCGTCTCGGTGTGTTTTCAGGGGTTGTCATCCGACAGGCATTTTTATCTCGTGTGGACATCTCGTGGAATAGGCGTGGCGATTCTTTTCGCCTTTTAGGGAAGCGGTCCGATCCAGGCATAGCTGCTAGCGTCTTTGGCAGTCGCGGCCAAAGTACAGCCGAGCCATCAGCTGCCTCGCCGCGCTCCTTAAATGCGACTCGTCTGCGGAACAGGCCTTGTCACTTGTGGCCAGCAGATAGCTGAACTCGCAGTGCGCTCAAATAAGTAGATGTTTCGAACAGAACTGAAAACGGAGTGTTCGTCACACACTTCGCTAGATGCTGAGCAAAATATGCTAGCGTATACCGGAAAGAATTCGCCGTCGTGTTCCCCAAGCAAAACGTGAACGCTGTTTAATAGATTAAGATGACGTGCTCTGTCCATTAGGCTGCCCCACCTCTGCAAGCCCGGCTGTCTCCAGTCCCTTCGGTTTCCTTCTATCATTTCGCGGTGATTCATTCACCTTGATATCGTCCATTATCCCGTGTCTTCTTCTTCCTTTTGTCATCATTCCAGTCAAAACTACTTCTGATGCAATGTTAGCGAGGGCGTTCGATAAATAATGCAGCACATTTTTTCTCGGCCTATTTCAGTTGAAATAATGCGGAATTTACTGTCGGATATCATGGAGTATTTCTCTTCCAGCGCCTCTAGTTTCATGAAGTTGTGGTAGGTGCTGCTTTCATTCTACCCTTCAAAATAACGTCTGTAACGGAGACGCAGAGAGCTGCCATTGAGTTTCTTTTGCCGGGAAACCAAAGCATTGTAGATATTTATAGGTGTTTCCAGAATGTCTACAGAGATCTGGCAGTGAACTAAGCTCGGTGAGTCGTTGGTTGATGTGTCTGTCATCATCGCAACCAAGTCGTGCAACCTGTCCGATCTTCCGGGTACCGGGCGGTTGCAATCCGCTGTGACTCTTGCAGTGTTAGAACGTGCGGACACTCTCATTCGAGGCAATCGACGGATCACAGTCAGACATCTCGCCACTCAACTGGACGTTTCTCTTGGTAGTTCTGACACACTCGTCCACCAGTGGGGAGCTTCAGGTGCGTTCTCTGGGTTCCTCGCAGTCTAACAGAAGAGCATAAACAGTAACGAAGGACCATCTGTGCGGAACTGCTTGCGCATTTTGTCTCTAACATT
Source organism: Schistocerca piceifrons (assembly GCF_021461385.2). Taxonomy (NCBI): domain Eukaryota; kingdom Metazoa; phylum Arthropoda; class Insecta; order Orthoptera; family Acrididae; genus Schistocerca; species Schistocerca piceifrons. Next base: position 754,427,104 of record NC_060140.1, read on the forward strand.
GTGCGTGGTGTCTGTTTGTTCTATATCGTGTCTCCCTACCACTTTTGCGCAACGACGCTCTGAGCGTGTTTTTTAGGGAATTGACCAGTTTGAACCTGGGACCTGTTGCTGGTAAGGAGATGCCAGACCACACATGACATGTAGAGTTCAGAAGAGTTCAGTGAGACTAGCGATGATATAACCAAATACTTAATGATTTCAGCGTCAGCTCCACTGGACTCCTTGTAAAAGAATCTTAATACTAACTAAATTTAGTGGAAGTGGTTCAAGGCTTTCCTATTTTTAGTTAGCTGGTAAAAATAACGTCGGAAAATCAGTTAAGTTTACCATTGGAAATTTTATTCTACTCACAAAACATTGTTTATAAATTGCACTGTTGATAAAAGGAAATGTTTTAATACAGGATGGTAAAAACCAACTGCGTTCAACAAAAATGTGAACGAATATTCCCTGAATGGCTTTCCAAGTTCTACAATGGATCGAAGGATGACCTATGCCATATCACATCTATAATCTAGGTTTAAATTGAGTTTCAGAAAAGAGAAAACTATCAAAATGGTCTACAGTGACCCTCAATTATCTTTACTTACTTATCTAACTTGTCGTAAATTACAGTGGCTGATGTGGCTTCTCAATAACTATATAACAGAAAAATCATCGCGTTTCAGGTTTTTACTTCAAGTGGCAAATGTGAACACCATGAGCTTTAGTTGACGATCGACACTAGTATTACGCAAAAAGGGGGTGTAACAGATGAGACTTCTGCAGTTCTGAGTGAAGCTTTATGCGCTGTTATGCAGCATCGCGTGCGTTCATTACCTTGTCGGTGTTCGTCAGGGGGCGGCGGACAGCACAGCTCCGCTCACCTCACTGTCTCGGAAGCAACTCTCTCCTAACTTCTCCTTACTACAATTTACCGAAGTTGGTTTAAAAAAAACTATCTGGCTGTGTTTTCATCTGACCAATCAGGGTCTCAATGTTAACATTAAGCTCCGCCTACAAAAATTCTGTCTATCCAATGAGAAACGTTATACTTTTCGTGGTGGAGCAATGTTTTTAAAGTTTGCAACGTAACAGAGATGCAAAAAAGTCTCACGCTAAAACTTGCGGGTGGTGTGGCCCTTTTTGTGTTATCGTAAGATCTATACTGTTCTTCTGGAGGGCTCAAGCTTTTAACATGGGCTGGGGGTGGTCCTGACGTAACAGAGACGCGAAAAAGTTTCACGCTGAGGCTCTAGCTTTTAACATGGGCTGAAGAGTGGTCCTAACGGTTAGCTGGCGACGTGGATGTCCGTCCCTTATCGTAGGGCCTTCTAACTTAACACGGTTCTGCTCTCAGCTTCTGTTCTCGTTTCTCCCCTCGGAACCGCGTCTGTCTCATGGTGGGAAGGTATGACATGCATTTAGGCAGTCTTGTGTTAGTCTGTGGTATTCCATTTGCTCACTCGTTACTCGTATTACTTTGGTTAATTTAATGTCACGATTTATTCGGAGCTATGTGACATACTACTGGATTTGCTTATCATGTCAGGGTTTTCATGGAAGGTGTTGGATTTGCCTGACACCTTACATGTCGAACATCGTCACAGACGATGAAACATGGATTCATCACTTCGAACCGGAAACGAAATGGCAAACCACGAATTGGCGCCACGCCACATTGAAACTTCCCCTTTGAAAAATAAGAATGACAGTACTGGAAAAATTCTTACGTTATGTGATACAGATGCAGCTGACTAAAATTCAACGTACTCAGACAGTTTTCTCTTTACTTATTCTGATCATCACTAAACTGACACACAATATTTTAGCGCGACGCAATCTGACTTTCAATAATCCCTACAAAAGAATGGCCCTGACTAGCAAATAACCTATACCTTTCACGAATCACTTACCTCACAAAAATCTTCGTTACTCGAACTACTGCAATACAGAGAGCACCAGCCAGATAATAAAAGATTCTAACTACTGAAGGCACTAACTACTGATAGGCATAGTTAGCAAATGAAAGATTTTGATTCAGAACAAACAATGTATTTACCTTAATAGTGTTCAAAAGTCATAATATATATAGGGTGGTCCATTGATAGTAACCGGGCCAAATATTTCACGAAAAAACTACAAAGAACGAAACTCGTCTAGCTTGAAGGGGGAAACCAGATGGCGCTATGGTTTGCCCCTCTAGATGGCGCTGCCATAGGTCAAACAGATATCAACTGCGTTTTTTTAAAATAGGAACCCACATTTTTTATTACATATTCCTGTAGTACGTAAAGAAATATGAATGTTTTTGTTTGACCCTTTTTTTCGTTTTGTGATAGATGGCGCTGTAATAGTCACAAACGTATAAGTACGTGGTATCAAGTAACATTCCGCCAGTGCGGAGAGTATTTGCATCTGATACATTACCCGTGTTAAAATGGACCGTTTACCAATTGCGGAAAAGGTCGATATCGTGTTGATGTATGGCTGTTATGATCAAAATGCCCAATGGGCCAATGGGCGTGTGCTATGTATGCTGTTCGGTATCCTGGACGACATCATCCAAGTGTCCGGACCAATCGCCGGATAGTTACGTTATTTAAGGAAACAGAAAGTGTACAGCCACATGTGAAACGTCAACTACGACCTGCAACAAATGATGATGCCAAAGTAGGTGTTTTAGCTGCTGTCGCGGCTAATCCGCACATCAGTCGCGGACAAATTGCGCGAGAATCGGGAATCTCAAAAACGTCGGTGTTGAGAATGCTACATCAACATCGATTGCACGCGTACCATATTTCTATGCACCAGGAATTGCATGGCGACGACTTTGAACGTCGTGTACAGTTCTGCCACTGGGCACAAGAGAAATTACGGGACGATGACAGATTTTTTGCACGCGTTCTAATTAGCGACGAAGCGTCATTCACCAACAGCGGTAACGTAAACCGGCATAATATGCACTACTGGGTAACGGAAAACCCACGATGGCTGCGACAAGTGGAACATCAGCCACCTTGGCGGGTTAATGTATGGTGCGGCATTATGGGAGGAAGGATAATTGGCCCCCATTTTATCGATAGCAATCTAAATGGTGCAATCTATGCTGATTTCCTACGTAATGTTATACCGATGTTACTACAAGATGTTTTACTGCATGATAGAATGGCGACGTACTTCCAACATGATGGATGTCCGGCGCATAGCTCGCGTGCGGTTGAAGCGGTATTGAATAGCATATTTCATGAGAGGTGGATTGGTCGTCGAAGCATCATACCATGGCCCGTACGTTCGCCGGACCTGACGACCTCGGATTTCTTTCTGTGGGGAAAGTTGTCAGTTACAAGACTGCACTGTAGTTCCTTCTCTAGATTGTCGCACAGATGACAAAATGGTAGACATCGAAATAGACGACAGAGGGATATAGGAACAATTAAAATCGTTCAAAAGAGGAAAGGCCGCTGGACCTAATGGGATACCAGTTCGATTTTACACAGAGTGCGCGAAGGAACTTGCCCCCCTTCTTGCAGCGGTGTACCGTTGGTCTCTACAAGAGCGTAGCGTTCAAAAGGATTGGAAAAGGGCACAGGTCATCCCCGTTTTCAAGAAGGGACGTCGAACAGGTATGCAGAACTATAGACCTATATCTCTAACGTCTATCAGTTGTAGAATTTTGGAACACGTATTATGTTAGAGTATAATGACTTTTCTGGAGACTAGAAATCTACTCTGTAGGAATCAGCATGGGTTTGGAAAAGACGATCGCGTGAAACCCAGCTCGCGCTGTTCGTCCACGAAATCCAGAGGGCCATAGACACGGGTTCACAGGTAGATGCCGTGTTTCTTGACTTCCGCAAGGCGTTCGATACAGTTCCCCACAGTCGTTTAATGAACAAAGTAAGAGCATATGGACTATAAGACAAATTGTGTGACTAGATTGAAGAGCTCCTAGATGACAGAACGCAGCATGTCATTCTCAATGGAGAGAAGTCTTTCGAAGTAAGAGTGATTTCAGGTGTGCCGCAGGGGAGTGTCGTAGGACCGTTGCTATTCACAATATACATAAATGACCTTGTGGATGACATCGGAAGTTCACTGAGGCTTTTTGCGGATGATGCTGTAGTATATCGAGAGGTTGTAACAATGGAAAATTGTACTGAAATGCAGGAGGATCTGCAGCGAATTGACGCATGGCAATTGAATCTCAATGTAGACAAGCGTAATGTGCTGCGAATACATAGAAAGAAAGATCCCTTATCATTTAGCTACAATATAGCAGGTCAGCAACTGGAAGCAGTTAATTCCATAAATTATCTGGGAGTACGCATTAGGAGTGATTTATAATGGAATGATCATATATAGTTGATCGTCGGTAAAGCAGATGTCACACTTAGATTCATTGGAAGAATCCCAAGGAAATGTAATCCGAAAACAAAGTAAGTAGGTTAAGTACGCTTGTTCACCCACTGCTTGAATACTGCTCCAGTGTGGGATCCGTACCAGGTAGGGTTGATAGAAGAGATAGAGAAGATCCAACGGAGAGCAGTGCGCTCCGTTACAGGATCATTTAGTAATCGCGAAAGCGTTACGGAGGTGATAGATAAACTCCAGTGGAAGACTCTGCAGGAGAGACGCTCAGTAGCTCGGTACGGGCTTTTGTTGAAGTTTCGAGAACATACCTTCACCGAGGAGTCAAGCAGTATATTGCTCCCTCCTACGTATATCTCACGAAGAGACCATGAGTATAAAATCAGAGAGATTAGAGGCCACACAGAGGCATACCGACAATCCTTCTTTCCACGAAGACTGGAATAGAAGGGAGAACCGACAGAGGTACTCAAGGTACCCTCCGCCACACACCGTCAGGTGGCTTGCGGAGTATGGATGTAGATGTAGATATCCTTTCTTCCAGGAGTACTAGTTCTGCAAGGTTCGCAGGAGAGCTTCTGTAAAGTTTCGAAGGTAGGAGACGAGGTACTGGTAGAAGTGAAGCTGTGAGGACGGTGCGTGAGTCAAGCTTGGGTAGCTCAGATGGTAGAGCACTTGCCCGCGGCAGGCAAAGGTCCCGAGTTCGAGTCTAGGCACACAGTTTTAATCTGCCAGGAAGTTCCAGTTTTCCTCTCATCTGCCATCCTCGCTGAATGCTGTCGTCATACCTTTTGACAATGTTGACTGGAATATTCTCTTTCAAATTCTAAAGGTGGCAGGGGTAAAATACAGGGAGCGAAAGGCTATGTACAATTTGTACAGAAACCAGATGGCAGTTATAAGAGTCGAGGGGCATGAAAGGGAAGCAGTGGTTGGGAAGGGAGTGAGACAGGGTTGTAGCCTCTCCCCGATGTTATTCCATCTGTATATTGAGCAAGCAGTAAAGGACACAAAAGAAAAATTCGGAGTAGGTATTAACATCCATGGAGAACAAATAAAAACTTTGAGGTTAACTGATGACATTGTAATTCTATCAGAGACAGCAAAGGACTGGGAAGAGCTGTTGAACGGAATGCACAGTGTCTTGAAAGGAAGATATAAGATGAACATCAACAAAAGCAAAACGAGGATAATGGAATCTAGTCGAATTAAGTCTGGTGATGCTGAGGGAATTACATTAGGAAATGAGACACTTAGAGTAGTAAAGGAGTTTTGCTATTTGGGAAGCAAAATAACTGATGATGGTCGAAGTAGAGAAGATATAAAATGTAGACTGGCAATGGCAAGGAAAGCGTTTCTGAAGAGGAGAACTTTGTTAACGTCGAGTTTAGATTTAAGTGTCAGGAAGTCGTTTCTGAAAGTATTTGTATGGAGTGTAGCCATGTATGGAAGTGATACATGGACCATAAATAGTTTGGACAAGAAGAGAATAGAAGCTTTCGAAATGTGGTGCTACAGAACAATGCTGAAGATTAGATGGGTAGATCACATAACTAATGAGGAGGTATTGAACAGAATTGGGGAGAGAGGAGTTTGTGGCACAACTTGACGGGAAGAAGGGACCGGTTGATAGGACATGTTCTGAGGCATCAAGGGATCACAAATTTAGCATTGGAGGGCAGCGTGGAGGGTAAAATTCGTAGAGGGTGACCAAGAGATGAATACACTAAGCAGATTCAGAAGGATGTAGGTTGCAGTACGTACTGGGAGATAAAGAAGCTTGCACAGGATAAGGTAGCATAGAGAGCTGCATCAAACCAGTCTCAGGACAACAACAACAACAACATACATTTTGTTTGACGCAGTATAGAAACATACTGGAGACTTTCCCTAAATATTCCGAAAATGATTGGAATAGATGTTCAGTTCATTCAGTTCGTCCAATAATCCACATTTATCCTCATTTTTATAACTGTGGTTAACACCACAAGTATATTCTCCACTGCTAAAGGCTTACGAATCGCAAAATATTCAGTGTATCCCTGTCTTCTCCTAATGAAGACGACATTCTATAGCCACTGCAGAGTTCCTCGACCATGTCTCCGCCGTGCCACCTCGCCGTCCCGCCGCCAATCATCCGCGCGACGTGTATTCTGTGTGGGAGATGAGCAATACGTATTTTTCCCATAGGTGGCTTTGATAAATCAAGACTGGATTTCTAATGTATGTTGCTGCTGAATTGATTGCATTAGAGGCACAATAATTGACATATAACGTTGCTGTTGTTAGTAATGTGTACATGCAAATGATTGTAACATTCTACGTTATTCACTCTCCTGTTCGTGTCCTATATTAATTGTTCCTATTCTATTGTTTGTTCCACGTAAATTGCGTTTTGTGTCACATTACAGCAGTGTCAGTATGCAAGGAACATTAATTCTTTGAAAAACATTATTAATAATTTTCTTTCCTGCTGTCGGTCTAATAATTTTAAATGCTTCTGCACCTGCGGAAATTACCAACTGTGTATGTGATATCTTCGCCGGAGGGTCTTTCACACATACAACCCATTGAATCTTCTGGTTTGTAGTTTTGGGATAACTCACCAGGGGTGGCAACCTTTATAGGGACATCAGAATGAGGTTAATCAGAGATTAACAAACCGTTGAAGCTCACAATGATATTAATTATTTTTACGAAAATTAAATTCCTTTATATTTGTATTTCGAGGGCTAACGGGATATACAAATTAGTAAATGATTCCCTGGTATCAGTTCGTACATGACAGTGCACGGTGCCAATATGACGCAAAAAGCCGCCAGCGAAAATACGATTTTTAAGGCGGTTATATCTCGTGTTGTATTGAGCACAGAGATAAAGGGTCAAGTGCTTTGGGTAGCTCTTGGCCTAGCGGCCATCTCTATACCTATTGGAAGAACGGCCGTTGTACCCAGCCTACAGTGCAGGGTCAAAATTCAAATACTACGCACATCAACCACCCCAGGCGAATTGAGCAAATTGGTTGCTTCTTTTGGATTATGTGTACTTAAGGGTGGATCTTGGGTGGCTTATACTGTAAAAGTGCTATTTTTTAATGGGCGGTTCCTAAGAAAACCCAGAAAAACGATGATTTTTTGGTACCAAAAGTACCAAGTGAAGGGAAGATGGTCACAGCTATAATTTCTGTTAATGGCAAACCTTATGTTCTTGAGGTGATGTTCTCGTGGAGCTTCGAAAGTATTTTCGATATCACAATCCGTTGCCAAGATACAGAAGTTCAAGTTACTATAAACGAAGGTAGTATCTGTTCCCGTATGAGCAGATACCACTGATGACCTTGTAGCTTCTCTAGAATGAAATGATAATTAAATCGACACCCTAGCTGCAAACAAGCGTTGATATACATCATTGTGGACATGTTGAAAATGTGTGACCCGACCGGGACTCGAAGCCGGGATCTCCTACGTATGGGACTTGGTAGATTAATCTGCCACGAGTAATGAGTGTGATGCGCAAACATCTATTAGGCGCACTACGAATGTAGTGGTGTGGACATGGGAATGTGCGTCTCACTGGGAGCGTGTAAGGGATAAGTCCCTGCAGGCGCATTGTCTTCTGTGCCCTCGTTGGCTCAGATGGATAGAGCGTCTGCCCTGTAAGCAGGAGACTCGGGTTCGAGTCCCGGTCAGGTGACACGTTTTCATCATATCCCCAGTGTGTATATCAATGCCTGTCTGCAGCTAGGATGTCGATTTAATTATCATTTGGTTCCAGTTACTGTAAAATATGCATGCAGTATCCGGCCTGAGGCGTAAATGTACACACATCAACTAAAAAGTTTTATGTCAACTCGGTTTCGAGAGTTCCGGAACCTGTATAGAAAACTGGAATAGAGATCGACATAAACATCATTTCCGTCCTTTCTATTGCTCCTGAAAACCACACATTGCATATTGTACCACCATACAGCGAGACCTTGATGTGGTGGTCCAGATTGCTGTACCCACCGGTATCTCTAATAACCAGCAGCACGTCCTCTTGCATTGATCCATGGCTGTATGCCTCGTGGCATACTATCCACAAGTTCATCAAGGCACTGTTGGTCCAGATTGTCCCACTCCTCAATGGCGATACGGCGTAGATCCCTCAGAGTGGTTGGTGAGTCACGTCGTCCATAAACAGACCTTTTCAATCTATCACAGGCATGTTCGATAGGGTCTGGAAATCATGCTGGCCACTCCAGTCGAGCGATGTCGTTATCCTCAAGGAAGTCACTCACAAGATGATGTGGGGGGCTCGAAGTGTCATCCATGAAGACGAAGCCCCGCCAGTATGCTGCCGATATGGTTGCACTATCGGTCGGAGGATGGCTATCACGTATCGTACAGCCGCTACGTCGCCCTCCATGATCACCAGCGGCGTACGTAGGTCCCGCATAATGCCACCCCAAAACAGCAGGGAACCTCCATCTTCCTGCACTCGCTGCACTGTGTGTCTGAGGCGTTCAACCTGACACGTCTCCGAAGATTGTCTGTTTGAAGGCATATGTAACACTCATCGGTGAAGAGGACGTGATGCCAATCCTGAGCTGTCCATTCGCATGTTGTTAGGCCCATCTGTACCGCGTTGCATGGTGTCGTGGATGCAAAGATGGACCTCGCCATGGACGTCGGGAGTGATGTTGCCCATCATACAGCATATTGCGCACGTTTGAGGCGTAACAAGACGTCCTGTTGCTGCACGAAACGCATTATTCACATGGTGGCGTTGCTGTCAGGATACCTCCGAGCCATAAACCGTAGGTAGCGGTCATCCACTGCAGTAGTAGCCCTTGGGCGGCCTGAACGAGGCATCTCATCGACAGTTCCTGTCTCTTTGTATCTCCTCCATGTCCGAACAACATCACTTTAGTTCACTCCGAGACGCCTGGAAACTTCCCTTGTTGAGAACTCTTCCTGGCACAAAATAACAATGCCGACGCGATCGAACTGCATGATTGACCGTCTAGGCATGGTTCAACTACGGACAGCTCGATCCGTGGAATTCCTTCCTGATGGAATGACTGGAACTGATCGGCTGTCGGACATCCTCCGTGTAATAGGCGCTGCTCATGCATGGTTATTTTCATCTTTGGACGGGATTAGTGACATCTCTGCACAGTCAAAGGGACTGTGTCTGTGATACAATATCCACAGTCAACGTCTATCTTCAAGAGTTCTGAGAGCCGAGATGATGCAAAACTTTTTTTGATGTGTGTGGTACTAAATGACTTAGTGAACACATGGTAAGGCGCTGGGGTCACCGCAAGTTGTTTGGGAACATCAAAAAATGTTTTTGGTCAGCATTTTTCGCCAATATAATGTTATGACGCGCTCTCTCTGTATAATGGGCACTTCACACCTTCACAGGTTGTCTTGACCTGTAAAACATTCGATGGTCACATCTGGCAGCGTAAGCATCTTACAAAAATCATTTTCTCACACGAAATTCTCTGTACTTGCAAATCAAACACGGTATTCTTCTGTATATTGTAATTGTTGCCTAAAATTGTTGTGCGTTTTTACGTGCTTGCGTTGGACGGGAGACGATTTTGAGTTAAACATATGTTATGCGTGCTTTTTTGTTGTTTATATGTGTAAAAGTGTATAAACGTATCGAAGTATCTAAATTAACTGAAAAAACTTTGTTGACCTACAGAATTAGTTTTATATAGCAGCCCATACAGCTGTAAGAGGGAGATGAAGGGATCCAGCTGAATAATGCCCCTGTTGGAGCATAAAAAAGGCTTCATTTTAAAGAATCTGGCGGAGAAATTGGGGGAATCAGCTGCTTCAATCTTCATTTTGCCTTATTCATCAAAGTTTTTGCCATGTGAACACATTCGTGTTCTAATGTGCCGCAGCGGAGAGACAGTGACGGTGGAAGAGAGGGGAGCACCTGTGGGAGAGAAAAAGAGAAGAGACAATAACAGTGGGAGGGAAAAGGTGGCAGTGAAAGAAAAAGAGGGGTAGATGGAGACAGCAGCAGTGAAGTCAGTGGAAATGAAAAAGAGAGATGAGTGAAAACTATGCATACGTTTAGCGGGGTGGAGGGGGGGAGCGGCCTTTAGACCCTTCCTCCCAAAACTAGCGAACTTTAACACGAAAAAAATTGCTCTCTTTACCCCATCTCCCTACACCCATGTGTTAATGTCCCCCACATGGTGGTCAAAACCCCAGGCAAACCATCTAAAAGGCTAAAAGGACGTGTGTGAACAGGAGACAATTGTGGTTGAAGATAAAGGCAGCAGACAGTAAGCGAAAAGAAAAGAGACGGCAGCAAAACGACAGAAAAATAATGGGACAGAGACAATGCAGGGGACGGAGACACAGTGGAAGTGACAGAGAAGGTGATAGTGATGAGGAACAGCTAGAGAAAGGGTTGAAGGCAGTGACACTGGAAGAGACAGAGGAGAAAGTTCCATTGGGAGGAACATAGAGGCAGTGAGAGAGATGCTGTGTATGAAGGCTTAACTACAAAGATAGATTGGGTAAAAGAACTTACAAGGGGAGGCCGCCAATTGTGAAATTCAGATTCGATTCATACTGCGCATAATAAAAGCTCATGGCCAGAGGTGTAATGTGACAAAGCACCAAGATGCACTTCTCAGCCGTTGTCGAGAAAATCGACAGTTAAAAGAAACCGTTGTGGTGAAATACTCTCTACGATTAATAATTCTCTACAGCGTCGTGGCGCAGCGGTAAGCGCTCGGGTTCGTAATCCGAAGGACGCCGGATCGAATCTCGCGCTATGCAATTTTTTTTTTTTTTTAGTATTTGTGTTTTATAAGTATATATATAATTCCCGGCACTCAGTTGCAACAATTATGCATATAATAAGTTGTTGAAAGTCGTTTGTCGTGGAAAAACTGGCGACTTCGAACATCATTATGCCTTCCGCAAACAAAGTTGTATTTCACAAATGTTATTAATTGTCTTCATAATGTTAACCACGTATAGTTAACGGAAGACGTAGAAACGATATTCCGAAACGAATACGTATAGCGTAAGTCAAACGTTCGAATTAGAATAGAGACCCCACGAACACAAATTTGCTGTGACAGGTATGAAATATAAACTCCGTTACTCGCTCGTTACACTTGAATGGCAGATGCTGAATGGGCCGAAACGAGCCGCCGCATAACAGCGTAGTTGCCTGCTAACTTCGAAAATCAGTGCGGACGGGAGAGCTTTGGTACACCCTGTTAAAAAAAAACGGAAAATGGAGGCGGTACAATTGGAGAGCGATCCGCCATCACCAACATGCGTAAGCAATTCATTAATACTTTATATATATATATATATATATATATATATATATTTGAATTACAAAAAACTAATAATAAAGATAATTGCATGGCGCGAGATTCGATCCGGCGACCTTCGAATTACGAACCCGAGCGCTTACCGCTGCGCCACGAGGCTGTAGACAATTATTAATCGTAGAGAGTATTTCACCACAACGGTTTCTTTTAACTGTCGATTTTCTCGACAACGGCTGAGAAGTGCATCTTGGTGCTTTACCACATTACACCTCTGGCCATGAGCTTTTATTATGCGCAGTATGAATCGAATCTGAATTTCACAATTGGCGGCCTCCCCTTGTTAGAACAGCGGCCGTCACCCTGCTGCTATGCTATGAATTTTGAGTCGGAAGTAACGTAGATACATGAATGCACATTATAGAGACGGTTATCTTCAAATGTATGCATATTTGTAGCGAGAAACATGAAATTAAATTAAAGCTGCTGTTATACAATGCGATGAGTAGAAGAAAAATGACATGCAAAACATTTAGTAAACATTTCTGATCGGTCTCATATTGCATAATAAATTTAAAAATCAGTATAGTTACTGGTATTAATCAATTAATCGTCCGCTGACATAGACAAGACAACAAGATTTCATTAGGCAATTATACTGTCAAAACACTGGAGTCTCTAAGCGTGGCAGCAATCGGAAACAAAGAACAACTGACACGAAATGCGCCGATTGTCAACGACCAACACATGAGGGGCCAGCTGCCAACTTATGGCACCGGTACGACAGATGGCCTCTTACGCCTACTAATTTATGTCGGTTACCATTAATAATAAGATTTGTACATATGCGGCCCGAAGTGCCATCCTACAATGTCAATATTGGCGCCTGAGCAAAAAGGATTCAGGACCACTGATTCAGAATGTTCTGTATTAAACAAGCATGGATGTATTTGCATGCCAAGTTTTTTTTTCCCTGAGTAAACCGGTATGAGGTTTGAGGCAGCTGGTTCCCCACTTTTCCGTCAGAGTCTTTTAAAGACGAGCGTATTTGTCTTCTTTGGGTTTTGACAGCAGCGTCTTTCTGCAGGCAGAAGTATTGTCCATAATTTTTGTTGGTAGGAACTGTGATTAATTCAGAGGTTCGTAATTTTCAGCGTTTACTTTTGTAAGGGAGCTCTTTGTATTAAATTTGAACGGTCCTTCGAGCATGAATACATCAGAGGCGCCAGAGAAGTGGTTCTGGCTGCTGGAAGGAAGTATCTGGCAGCCTAACACAACTAAAATTGTGCAAATCAGCATACTGAAAGGAACATTCAAACAAATTAAATTTATTGAGATGATGAAAAGCTGTTCAAATTGATTAAGAATCCAGTTTGCCGCGTTAGCTGTTTTATTGTGGTCGCTCACTGACTGGTACAACCGGTTTCGTATCATGCAGGTACATCCTCATGTGTGTATCTGGGAAAAAGTTTGTATAAATCTTTTTAAGAGCCGTGCTGCTCTCCTACCAAGTTAAGAGTCCTTATTACTAAAAAATTAAAATAATTTCAAGCGACTTAAAACAAAAGGCATCAGCCACTATTATAAAATTATTTGCAAGGTCTAATGTCCCGCGTTTTATAAATAATTTAAATAACATGAGACATTAATGCATGTTTCGAGGTGCAATGACGAACACTAACTGAGGCAACTATCATCGGTAGAGAAACTTAGTAAAGTCATATATGGATGTCCATCTTATTCCATGGACGAGGGACTTCAGCTGGTGACAAACACAGATGCGCCAAAGATACTGGTGTAGGCATGCCTATACAGATACAGATATATGTAAACGGGCAGATACAGCGCTACGGTCGTCAAGGCTTGTATAAGACAACAAGTGTCTAGTGCAGTTGTTAGTTCGGCTACTGACAGCTACAATGGCCCGTTATCAATATTTAAGTGAGTCTGAAGGTGGTATTACAGGCTGTGCACGAGCGATGGGACACAACATCTCCGAGGTAGCGATGAAGTGTGGATTTTCCCGTACGATCATTTCAGGAGTGTACCTTGAGTATCAGGAATCCGGTAAAACAGAAAATCGCCGATATCGCTTCCGGCCGGAAAAAGATCCGGCAAGAACGAGACCAATGACGACTGAAGAAAATCGTTCAACGTCGCAGAAGTGCAACCCTCCCACAGATTGCTACAGTTTCCAACGCTGGGCCATTAACAAGTGTCAGCGTGTGAACCATTCAACGAAACATCATCGATATGGGCTTTCGGAGCCGAAGGCCCACTCGTGTATCCTCGATGACTGCGCGACAGGAAGCTTTACGCCTCGCTTGGACCCGTCAACACCGACACTGGACTTTTTACGATTGGAAACTACACTCCTGGAAATGGAAAAAAAGAACACATTGACACCGGTGTGTCAGACCCACCATACTTGCTCCGGACACTGCGAGAGGGCTGTACAAGCAATGATCACACGCACGGCACAGCGGACACACCAGGAACCGCGGTGTTGACCGTCGAATGGCGCTAGCTGCGCAGCATTTGTGCACCGCCGCCGTCAGTGTCAGCCGGTTTGCCGTGGCATACGGAGCTCCATCGCAGTCTTTAACACTGGTAGCATGCCGCGACAGCGTGGACGTGAACCGTATGTGCAGTTGACGGACTTAGAGCGAGGGCGTATAGTGGGCATGCGGGAGGCCGGGTGGACGTACCGCCGAATTGCTCAACACGTGGTGCGTGAGGTCTCCACGGTACATCGATGTTGTCGCCAGTGGTCGGCGGAAGGTGCACGTGCCCGTCGACCTGGGACCGGACCGCAGCGACGCACGGATGCACGCCAAGACCGTAGGATCCTACGCAGTGCCGTAGGGGACCGCACCGCCACTTCCCAGCAAATTAGGGACACTGTTGCTCCTGGGGTTTCGGCGAGGACCATTCGCAACCGTCTCCATGAAGCTGGGCTACGGTCCCGCACACCGTTAGGCCGTCTTCCGCTCACGCCCCAACATCGCGCAGCCCGCCTCCAGTGGTGTCGCGACATGCGTGAATGGAGGGACGAATGGAGACGTGTCGTCTTCAGCGATGAGAGTCGCTTCTGCCTTGGTGCCAATGATGGTCGTATGCGTGTTTGGCGCCGTGCAGGTGGGCGCCACAATCAGGACTGCATACGACCGAGGCACACAGGGCCAACATCCGGCATCATGGTGTGGGGAGCGATCTCCTACACTGGCCGTACACCACTGGTGATCGTCGAGGGGACACTGAATAGTGCACGGTACCTCCAAACCGTCATCGAACCCATCGTTCTACCATTCCTAGACCGGCAAGGGAACTTGCTGTTCCAACAGGACAATGCACGTCCGCATGTATCCCGTGCCACCCAACGTGCTCTAGAAGGTGTAAGTCAACTACCCTGGCCAGCAAGATCTCCGGATCTGTCCCCCATTGAGCATGTTTGGGACTGGATGAAGCGTCGTCTCACGCGGTCTGCACGTCCAGCACGAACGCTGGTCCAACTGAGGCGCCAGGTGGAAATGGCATGGCAAGCCGTTCCACAGGACTACATCCAGCATCTCTACGATCGTCTCCATGGGAGAATAGCAGCCTGCATTGCTGCGAAAGGTGGATATACACTGTACTAGTGCCGACATTGTGCATGCTCTGTTGCCTGTGTCTATGTGCCTGTGGTTCTGTCAGTGTGATCAAGTGATGTATCTGACCCCAGGAATGTGTCAATAAAGTTTCCCCTTCCTGGGACAATGAATTCACGGTGTTCTTATTTCAATTTCCAGGAGTGTAGTTTCCTGGTCGGACGAGTCTAAATTCTATCGAGCGGATGGACGTGTACGGGTACTGACACAAATTCATAAATCCACAGACCCTGCTTCGTAAACATCCTGTCTGATCACCTGCATGCATTCATGTCCATTGTGAATGCCGGCGGACTTGGGAAATTCCAGCAGGACAATGCGACACCCCAGACGTCCAGAACTGCTACAGAGAGGCCCCAGGAACACTCTTCTGAGTAAAAACACTTCCGCTGGCCACGTAACTCCCCAGACATGAAAATTATTGAGCATATCTGGGATGCTCTGCAACGTGCTGTTCAGAAGAGATCTCCACTCTTTCGTACTCTTAAAGATTTGTGTACAGCCCTGCAGGATTCATAGTGTCAGTTCCTTCCAGAACCGCTTAAGACATTAGTCTAGCCCATACCACGCAGTTTACGGCGCTTCTGCGAATTCACGGAGGCCCTACACGATATGAGGTAGGTGTACAAGTTCCTTTAACACTTTATTATATATTCAGCAAGTCCTGGGAACCCACACTGGGACTGATTAAGTAGACACACAGAAAACACAACGTAAATCGTAATTATGGGGAAAGAGTAGTTTTATATTCACATCACAAGTTATTTTGCAAAAATGTCTAAATGATGATCTTTTACAAGTATTTTATTTACTTATTTATTTTAAAAGAAGACATACAGATGTGCGTTATTAATTCTTACCCACCACGTTTCACATATCTCAGTAATAGAAATTCTTCTACGTGATAGATGGAGATGGCAAGGAGAAAATTTTTCTGTTTATTTTTCATATTTTACTTTGCTATCTGTCCAACAAGTGAGCAAAAATTTAGTTTGCAGCTTCGTGCGTCCGTTTTAATGCAAAAGAAAATCTTAATGTGGCCTAATTAATGCCCTTTTTCCTTCTAGTGTTGTAATTAAACATATCAGCGTTCCTTTTGAACTTCAGTGGATTATTTAAAACACATTTAATGAGGGAATAAATATAATGTGAGGCAGTTGCCTAGTCACAATGTCTAACTCCTTAAACAGATCTCTACAGGATGACGGTGGATGGACATCGCATTTTATTCGTACAGCACGCGTTTCAGAAATAAGCCATTCTTTCTCAAAGATACGAGTAGGTTACACTAGAACATTATTCCATATGACGTTATGAAATGAAATTACATGAAATACGTCAGCTTATTGATTTTTTTGTCCACAATATTTGCAATGATTATAATTGAGAAAGCGGCTGAATTAAAGTTTCTCAGAGGAAAAGCTGCTGGTCCATTAATATGATTGAAATCCTGAGTGTTATTTTTATAACATATTGCTGTGCTTTTTCTCTTGAACTGTTTCTTCCTATGTTTTCTACTATATTTAGGAATATGACTGTTAAATATATTTTTTACTTGCGACTTAACATTAATAGCCCTTCCATTCACTTCAGTAGTGATCTTTTCGTGTTGTGTGGCTGGTTGTCTTGTCTTTCGTTTCACTACATTTCATAGAGCCTTAAGCTGTATAATCGGAATTACTGATTTCTGACATAATACTCATGTTTCTTGATTATTTAACAACTTTTTGCAGCAATTTTCAGTAAGTTTTTTTAGTGTGCAACTGTTGTAGGATCTGCTTGTTCTTGCGAACAGATATATTTCCCTTTTCCCTTCACAAGCTACTTTAATCCCTCTAGTGATTCATACTTTCTTACAGGGCTGTTTAGTGCCGTTTATGATTAGCTTATGTGGAAAGCTATTTTGAAATACGATATGAATTTATAACTGAATACATACTTACTTACCTGTGTGGTTTTCTTTTTGCCTGAGCATTGTTCTTCTGTCTGGGCGCTGTAGCCAGCTATTTAAGTGTCTTTTTATAACTTGTTCACTCTGTGAGCTTACTTTTCCGTCCTTAATATGCTCCACTACGATTCAGCATCACTTTTAGCGTATATATAAGTATGGTTCAAAACAGTGAGGAAATAAAGGAGGATAAGACGACAAAATGAAAGTTTAAAAAAGGAAAGACAAATACAAAATGTAATATATAGATTGTACTACCAAAACGGCGTTATATTTATCATCGATTTATGTTGTCAAATCTGGAATACAAATTCACATTTCAGTCGTACGTGGACACAAAGATCGTCCTGACTGGAAATCATATACGACACATCGTCGAAATGGTATTGTTACTGAAAAATGAAGCTGAGCATATGTTTACCACAGCAGGTAAAATATGATCTGATCCATGAAACAGTATCGAAATGTCAGTTCTCGTTACATTAAAACAAACTGACGGCTTAAGGCAAGGTTCTCGTTCAAATGATCGAAAATTCGAATTTTATTGCATTTCTTAGAAAGGTATATGTGTCTTTAATGAGGAACGAAAAGGTTTTTTAATCCATGCGTTACAAAAGTTTCTGCAGCCCATTGTTCGAAGTAGTGTCACGGTCGCCGTGGGATGCTCTCAGCCAGCTCAGGTAGAACACTTTTCGTTCCGTGACTCACGTTCACAAAACGGTTTATATTGCAGTAGGCATGCAAACATATTTGCCGGCTGCGAACGCAGCATACCCATCTCAGCCACATTGGCTTTTCTGGCCGGGAAGAACGAGAAAATTGCTCTCCAGGAACAATTAGAGTTAGAGGAAGGTTTAATATACGGTCGTGGAATTGCATACTAAACGTAAGTAACGCTACAAACTTGTTTGTCAAATTTTGGTCACGAGTGGTGAAAACGTAATTTTTCGTGCGCCCCATTGGATTAACCATATTGAACTTCGGAAATCTAACTTCACGTAGTGTTCAGCGATATCAAAAATACGTAATAAGATGTAGTGTTTATGCAAATTGAATTAATAATTCATATAACATTTTTCCCTAAACTTTAAATGGGCGGTTGTTCGAGGTCTCCCTCGGGCATGGGTGTGTGTTTGTCCTTAGGATAATTTAGGTTAAGTAGTATGTAAGCTTAGGAACTGATGATCTTAGCAGTTATGTCCCATAAGAAGTAACACACATTTAAACATTTTTTTAAATGGGATTTTCTAGAGAAACGAGTTTTCGTAACTGCGTGCAGCATAAAATAAAAACGATTCAGTCTGTTAATTTCTATCTTTTGTATTTATATTTTTCGTAAAGCTATAAAGAACGAAACAAACGCCGAAAAATCTAACTAACATTTCGAGTTAGCACCATATTATTAATTTAAGGTTATTTAATTGCGGTTAGGTATAAGTTCCCACAAATTTAATGAAGTACCGACTGATGTTATCCGTTTCTGGTTCCAGATAACTCCTGAGGGGCTACACTGCACGTAGTCTGCGTACTTCAGACTCGCAGGCCCTTGATCAAACAATAATTACGGAAGCCATTTCTTTTTGTATTGAAAATATAAAATAAAGTTCAAAGTACCGGTATGATCAGTCACAATCCCAAAACAGATCCTCTGATGTCTTTTTACTGTCTCAAAAAGAATTCCAAATTGTGCCTACTTTTTGCTCAAATGAATGAGAACTCGGCCTTAAGCTCCAATGTTTCCTGTTCATTACAGCAATACTATATCCGTGCAGTGAGAGCCGTGCACCGCGTACAAAGCGGGCTTTAGTGCGGGGCTGGCGCTCTAGTCTGCGCTGCGGAAGCGGATCCTGACGAAGCGTGAGGCCGCCCTCCAGAGCGCCATGACACGAGCGTCCAGGAAGCCGTCGGGCGGCGTAGCGCAGCCGGGGTGCGAAGAGGCGCACCAGGGCTCGGAGGCGGCCGCCGCGCCCTGCAGCCACGCAGACACGTACTGCGCCTCCGTCTGCTTCCTGTAACACACCGAGGGCCCCGGCTTAGCTGCTGCTCCAGGTAAGGCTAATACACCACTGGCCATTAAAATTGCTACACCAAGAAGAAAAGCGAATGATAAACGGGTATTCATTGGACAAATATATTATACTAGAACTAAGATGTGATTACATTTTCACGCAATTTCGGTGCACAGATCCTGAGAAATCAGTACGCAGAACAACCACCTCTGGCCGTAATAACGGCCTTCATACGCCTGGGCATAGAGTCAAACAGAGCTTGGGTGGCGTGTATAGGTACAGCAGCCCATGTAGCTTCAACACGATACCACGGTTCATCAAGAGTAGTGACTGGTCTATTGTGACGAGCCAGTTGCCCGGCCACCATTGGCCAGACGTTTTCAGTTCGTGAGAGATGTGGAGAATGTGCTGGCCAGGGCAGCAGTCGAACATTTTCTGTACCCAGAAAGGCCCGTACAGGTCGTGCAACATGCACTCGTGCATTATTCTGCTGAAATGTAGGGTTTCGCAGGGATCGAATGAAGGGTAGAGCAACGGGTCGTAACATATCTGAAATGTAACTTCCACTGTTCAAAGTGCCGTCAATGCGAATAAGAGGTGACCGAGACGTGTAACGAATGGCACCCCATACCATCAAGCCGGGTGATACGCCAGTATGGCGATGACGAATACACGCTTCCAAAGTGCTTTGACCGCGATTTCGCGAAACACGGATGCGACCATCATGATGCTGTAAACACAACCTTGATTGATCCGAAAAAATGACGTTTTGCCATTCGTGCACCCAGGTTCGTCTTTGAGTACAACATCGCAGGCGCTCCTGCCTGTGATGCAGCGTCAAGCGTAACCGCAGCCATGGTCTCCGAGCTGATAGTCCATGCTGCTGCAAACGTCGTCGAACTGTCCGTGCAGATGGTTGTTGTTTTGCAAATGTCCCCATCTGTTGCCTCAGGGATCGAGACGTGGTTGCACAAACCGTTAATGCCATGCGGATAAGATGCCTGTCATCTCGACTGCTAGTGATACGAGGCCGTTGGGATCCAGCACGGCGTTCCGTATTACCCTCCTTAACCCAACGATTCCATATTCTGCTAACACTCATTGGATGTCGACAACGCGAGAAGCAATGTCGCGATACGATAAACCGGCATCGCGATAGGCTACAATCGGACCTTTATCAATAGTCGGAAACGTGATGGTATGCATTTCTCCTCCTTACACGAGGCTTCACAACAACGTTTCACCAGACAACGCCGGTGAACTGTTGTTTGTGTATGAGAAATCTGTTGGAAACTTTCCTCATGTCAGCACGTTGTAGGTGTCGCCACTTGTGACAACCTTGTGTGAATGCTCTATAAAGCTAATCATTTGCATATCACAGCATCTTCCTCCTGTTGGTTAAATTTCGCGTCTGTAGCACGTCGTCATCTTGGTGTAGCAATTTTAATGGCCAGTAGTGTAGATTAACTGCTTGGTAGAGAATAAACGGGGACAGCATTGTGTATGTGTGTTCACCTTGTGCCCTATCTGTGAGAAATTAATTACGATTCCCGTTAGCAGTTTTGAACGGCTGGGGCAAACGAAACCGTCCCTACTTGCAGGCTGGCAATAAATTTATCAAGATATTAGGAGGTGGACAGACGTTACAACAAACAATCAAATATTCATATATTAAAAGAAACTTTGGTAGTGCGGAGACCAGCTTTATCAAAAGTAAGGTTGGAGCGAAGAATTCACTGCAGACAACCGGTACCAAACCACTGACATTTAAACGGAAATAGGCATGGTTAACAAATTACTAAATAAGTTGTGGTCAAGGAGTGGCGAACTACAGGGGCTGAACAAAAATATGGAAACACCACGAAAACGCATGCTTGAATATACACCGAAGCGCCATAGAAGCTGGTATATGCATCCGTATTCAGCTACAGAGGTATGTAAAAAGGCAGAATACGGTGCTGCGGTCGGTAACGATAATATAACACAACAGTATTACGCAGTTGTTAGATCGGTTACTGCTGCTACAATGGCAGGTGTTTTATAGTCGGCGCACAAACTATGAGACACAGCGAGGTGGTGATGAACTACAGATTTTCCCGTACGACCATCTCACGAATGTACAGTGAATATCAGGAATCCGGAAAAACATCAAATCTCCGACATTGCTGCGCGCAGATAAAGATCCTGCAAGAACGGAATCTATGACGCCTGAAGACAATCGTTTAACGTGACAGAGGTGAAGCTCTTCAGCATATTGCACAATTCAATGCTGGACCGCCAACAAGTGTAAGCGTGCGAACCATTCAACGAATCATCATCGATATGGGCTTTTGGAACCGAAGACCCATTCGTGTACCACAAAGCTTTACGCCTCGTCTGGGCCCTTCAGTACTGATACTGGACTGTTGATGACTGGAAACATGTTGCCTGGTCGGACAAGTATCGTTTGCATCGAGCGAATGGACGTATACGGGTATGGAGACAACCTCATGAATCTATGGCACCTGCATGTCAGCAGGAGACTGTTCAAGCTGGGGGAGGCTCTGTAAGGGTGTGGGACGTGTACAGTTGGAGTGATATGGGGCCCCTGTTACGTCTAGATACGAATCTAACAGGTGACACGTACGTAAGCATCCAGTATGATCACATGCATCCATTCATGTCCTTTGTGTATGCTGACGGACGGTGCCAATTCCAGCAGGACAATGCGACTTCCCACACGTCCAAAATTGCTACAGAGTGGTTCCAGGAACACTCTTCTGAGTTTAAAAACTTCCACTGGACATCAAACTCCCCAGACGTGAACATTATTGAGCATGTTTGGGATGCCTTGCAATGTGCTGTTCTGAAGAGATCTCCACCTCCATCGTACTCTTAGGGTTTACGGACAGCCCTGCAGGATTCACGGTGCCAGTCCTTGCAGCCCTCCTTCAGACATTAGTCGAGTCCATCCAACGTCGTGCTGCAGCACTTGTGCGTGCCCGCGGGGGCTCCACACGATATTAGGACGTGTACCAGTTTCTTTGGCTCTTCAGTGTAAATGGAGCTTTCGCTGCTGTATGTAAACACGAACGGTACCTGTGCAGTGTCCTTAATTTGCTGAAAGTGCTAGTCGGGGCCAAAACGGTCTGCTGAGTCGTTGTGAGTGCATTACGTCGGAATTAAGCGAATTCCAGTGTGTACTATTTATTGATGGACGTATGGAGGGCGCTTTAGTAACCAAGATAGCCGTAGTGTTTGGCGCTTCAAGACACACCGAATCGAAGATTTACACTGATCAGCCTGAACATTATGACCACCGACCTAAACCGGTATAAACCCGTCCAGACGATAGCAGCGTCACCTGTCAACGAATGACTGCTGATGAGAAACATACATATAGTATCTGCGAGAGGGCTGTTCGTGTGTAGAACGGGGAAGGCGTGCGATCTGTGTGAGTTTGAGCGAAGGCGGGTTGTGATGACCTGAACGCTCGGCACGAGCATTTAGGAAGCTGCACGACCTTTCCGGTGCTTGAGGAGTGCTGTGTTGAGTGTATTCAGCACGTGGTGAAACCAAGATGAAACCAGGTCCAGACGTCGTGGGGTTCGGAAGTCACTCCTCATTACATCTACATCTACATCCATACTCCGCAAACCACCTGACGGGGTCGACAGAGTGACAAAACAGGAAAGCTGGTGGACTGTGGCGGAACTAACATCAGATTTTAATGCTGGTCGTAGTACAAGGTTGTCTGAACACAGACTGTACCGAACACTCCTAACGATGGACCCCTGCATCCGACGACTCATCGATGTGGAATGTTAACACCACAACATCGGCAACTACCGCCGAAATGGGCACGCGGCCATCGGCACTTGACGGCGGTACAGTGGCAGAGCATTTCAAGGTCTGAGAATCCCGCTACCTTCTTTATCATGTCGATGGGAGGGCGCGAATTTGACGTCTTCTAGGGGACTAGTCTTGGACACTTGTACTGCATGTTGGAAATAAGCTAGCGGCGGCTCTCTTATGCTCTGCGGAACATTCACGTCGGGATCCATGGGTTCAGTGGAGCTCGTGCAAGGCAAGTAGTGTGGTAAAAGGGTCGCATGTTTCCCGAAGTTAGCCGAGCGGTCTAGGGCGCTGCAGTCATGGACTGTGCGGCTCGTCCCGGCGGAGGTTCGAGTCCTCTCTCGGGCATTGGTGTGCGTCCTTAGGATAATGTTAAGTAGTGTGTAAGCTTCGGGACTGATGACCTTAGCAGTTAGGTCCCACAAGATTTCACACACACTTGAACATTTTTGTTTCCCAAAGGTAGCGGTATTTTGCAACAAGACAATGCATCAAGTCACAAGGTGAGGAGTGTGATGGAGTGGTTCGAGGAACACAGTAGCGATTTCCAACTGACGTGCTGACAGCCTCACTCGCCAGATCCGCACCAGATCGAAGACATCTGGGATGTGATTGAATTTAGCGTCAGGGCTAATCGCCCCCCTCCCCCTAGTTTACTAGAATTAGTTGACTTGTGTATGTAGATATGGTGGCAGTTCCCTCCACCGACCTACCAAGGCCTCATTGCTTTCATGCCATGATTCGCCGCCCTTTGTTATCCATCCCAAAGGTGGACATACCGACTATTAGGTACCTTAGGTAGGTGGTCATAATGTTCTGACTGGTCACTGTATTGAAGGAAATTGACAAAACCGTTATCGGTATGGTCACAACGCGGATGAATGTGTATTTGAGTGTTCGTGAGGCAATTGTAGAGGAAAATAAATGATAGCTGCGAAAGTCAGCGCAGAACTGTACATCGCACTCGCGAACCATGTCAGCATCGAAAAAGCGCAAAAGTGGGTGCATAAGATGGGAATCGTAGGGCGAGATAGAGTTCCAAAACCACTCGTGATGTAAATTCCCGTGCCAGGAAAAAGTCGTGCCGAAATCATCAAATCTGACTGTCGAATAACGGAAGAAAGTAATTTGGGCGGATGCCTTGTTTCACGCTTTTCCCAACTTCTAGATAGTTTACGTCCCAAGAGTGAAACATTGCTGGGGTTCAGTAATGATTTGCGCTGCCATATCGTAGTATTTTATGGGTCCATGCTTATTCTGCAAGATCGCTTTACTGTCAAGAATTATGTGATCATTTTGGCTGATCAGGTCCATCCCGTGGTACAATGTTTGTTCCCCGGTAGTGGTGCTGTGTCTCAAGACGGCAGAGGCCCCTTTTCACACAGTTCACATCTTCCAGGATTGGTTTTGTATGCTCGATGATGAACTGTCTCTTCTCCCTTGGTTACGACAGTCAGCCTTCGTGGTCTACTTTGGAAATCAGGGCGCGTGGTCACTACCCACTTCCATCACCGTTAGTTGACCTTGCCACTATTTTGCAGATGGAATGGTACAACATTCCCTCGGAAACCATACAGGACCAGCGAGACGACTGGAAGCGGTTTTAGGTACCAACTGCTTTCTTACACCGTTTTAGGCGTGGTAATCTGTTGTTGTTACGGTGCTCTCATATTGTATTCACTACCATTAAGTGCCGTTACCGTAGAAGCAAAATTTAACCTCTGAACTACAGACACTGTTGGGAAAAAAGCTTTTGATTTAAGAGAGTAGTTGCGATGTTTTCTCACCACATAGCGGCGCCGAAGGTTTCTTGATACATCCAGGACGGTGCTACAACATTCCACCTAGAAACAGTTACTCTTGCCGCTTTCAAATTATGGTGCTTTACTGCAGGCATCATTACACATCGCTGCCCACACGCCTGACCGCCATCCTTGCTGCACCCTCGGAACGACCACAGTTGCACCACTCTGCAGTTTGCTCTGATGTCCTGCTTATTTATTTCGACGCTTTCCCCTCTTCAGGGTTTTCAGTTTTGATTACGAACGTTGTGATGCGTCTCAGTGCACCACTATGACACTGTTTTCACCTACGGACGCTGTATTAATGCATCGAAACCGGTCGTAACAATAAAGAAACCACCAATTACAGATGTCTTGCGATTCATTTTACTTCAGTTCATTATGAAGTTCAATGCCTGTCGCTACACGCATTAGCATGTTCTACGTAAGCAATTAACAGTATTCCGATATTTAATTATTACACTGGTTAAAATATATATTAGACTCGTTCCAAAACTGTTAAACAGAAGAGAAGTGATAGTACAAATCACTGTAAAAAATACACAACGAAAACTGTAAGCACATTTAATGAAATCGCCAAACAGAATAGTAGTCAATCCCTTAAAAGGATGCTTCGATCTATTTGGAGTGCTATAGAAAGTGAATACCTAGTACCAGGTGATCGTGACGCTTTCCATTGCTAACGTAAGTTGTGGTAGGGAAGTGGGAATGTGCCTCAAGTCTATATCGAATCAGTTCAGTAATTTGGGCCAACGGGAAGACTTGACAGAATGGCGGAATGGAACTATGTTCTGGATATGTCCTTGACCACATCGAATGAAGCCGTCTGAGTAGTTGGTGTATCAACACACTCTAACGTTTGTGGGTGGAATTTTATACCACTCGCAGCAAAGAAACCCTGCGTAATAACAGTAATCGACAAGGAATGCTACTATCCATGTATGCAGGTCCATCTCATCCAGTTTAGGAAAGAACATTGCGAAGGAAACTGTGAGCAATGTGAGTTTGGATTCGGATAACTCTCAGAAAGCCATACCTGGCAGCGCCACATGCCACTGCATGCCTTCAACGGGCCACACAACACAGAAGCCGGACAGTAGATGACCGAAGGCACTTTTCAAATGAAGAAAGGTATAGAATCTATCGACGCCCCAGTGACGAGTTTAACCCGTAGTGAATGGGGCGTGTAGTTTATGCTAGAGGTAGTTCGGTGATGTTTTGATGGTTTTCACACTTCGATTTATTCAAACACATTTACCTTACCCTGAAAACAAACCTGTATGTCTATTTCAGCATTCTTCGTGACCAAATGTTGCTCTTTATCCTACATCTTCATTATTAATGTGCTACGTACACTCCTGCCTTGTAGGATGGCAACTGCCTTGTTCATATGGTTGCATGCGTACGTTCTGGGTTCGTCGAACTCTCAGGTACCATAACACACTTCTATGGCCCTATGATGATGAGGTCCCATACTCCAAGGAGCTTAGGGGCCGATGCGGGAGACCCGCACCACCGACTAGGCAGGGTCCTAGCGGAGGTGGTTTCCCATTGCCTTCCTCTGACCGTAGTGGGAATGAATGATGATGATGGAGACGACACAACAACACCCAGTCATTTCGAGGGAGGGAAAATCCCTGACCCCGCCGTGCGCGGGAAGCGAGAACGCTACCGCAAGACCGCGAACTTCGGACCTATGGCCAAATAAATCAGATTAATTCGATATATCTGGAAGTATTTGGAATAACGGACGAAACGTAACAATCATAATCTCTGCATTTTGATAGTTCTACGTCGTCTAATCATCACAAGTGGCATGAGATGGATATGGCACACCTGCCGAACCGACAAGAGGAGAGTCTGACATACGGGTCAAAGATTTTGTTCACGTTTTGCAAGGACGTTCTGTACCGAGAAAAAAGAGACTTGTGTTTCAGCCTTTTTGCTTGACGCCGGCCGAAGTGGCCGTGAGGTTAAAGGCGCTGCAGTCTGGAACCGCAAGACCGCTACGGTCGCAGGTTCGAATCCTGCCTCGGGCATGGATGTTTGTGTTGTCCTTAGGTTTAACTAGTTCTAAGTTCTAGGGGACTAATGACCTCAGCGGTTGAGTCCCATAGTGCTCAGAGCCATTTTTTTTTCTTTTTTGCTTGACACTCCCTAGCTTTTGAAAAATCGAGGTCAAAGTTAATGACGGAAAATCGTATTTTCAATCCTATACATCAAAAGATAGTCTACAAATAAACATTTTTATTAATATAATGTTGGGTCCTACGTTAACAATGTTAGAGTTAGTAACGTTTGTGAGTTTTCATGGTGTATCCTGGTAGCTGTCATTCAGTATATAGCAGAGCGACGTCGACGGTCCAGCGGTCACGGCATTATCCAACCAAACCGCTGGTCCGTGTTCGATTCAAGGTTTTGGCTTTCTTACCACTCGGTATTTTTTTCGGTGCATCTGAGAATATTGTGATAATCGGAATACTTTTCTTGTCTTTTTTTTTAAGTAAAACATTGGGAGGTTTGATTACTAGCGAAATAAGTATATATTATGATGTAGTAAATACACCTCAAGTATGTTATTGCTTAATCCTAACTGATCGTCTATTCGTGAGCGTTCTCGCAATCAGTGGTCTTAAACTTTTCATAGAAACATACACAAAATAAAATATTGCTCGCACCATGCGCAACAAACGAACGAAATCTCGCCGCATTGTCATGTTTTCCGATACATTACTCGTGGAAAAAATAACTGATTCACGTTTCTGATAACACATGTAAGATGTCAATTTGGATGCGTATCAAGTGCATAAAAGCATATCTTGGAGGATAGACTTGGACAACTGTTTATGAACCAAGACATGAAATCTCATAGCACCTGCCCTACCTTCTATTTGCCTGATCTCCTGTGATGTCGCGTGATTTAGAAGGCACGCGATGAAATCCTTTACCTACCAGAAAAAGTGAGCATCACACGGTGGACGAAGACAGGTACTATCATGCGCAAAAGTATCAGAACAACCTGAATTGCGATTCGCCTAATTTGCATGCAACCAACATAACGTAGCTGTCTACAGGGTCAACTAATCACTACGCGGTACAATCGTTCGACTATACAAAATGGGTATCACGAGAGACCACTAGACAATACTGTTCTTTAAGGCAATCAGTGCGATGTAACATCACACCATGATACTGCAAAAACTAGAAAAACATGTAATTAGAGATGAGTTAGTCCCTAACGCTTGTACAGTTTACAATGATTTTCAAAAGCGTTACCTTGTCATTACAATCTGCAACAACTAACTATGGCAGGTAAACTATGTAACAGTCCTTAAACAGAGTAAATGTTTGCATGAACAAGATATTCTGAGACAATGTCTGACCTAATAAAGGTCTACGACAGTTCGAAGTATTTTTCCTCTGTATAAGGTCTACCCACACCTGCTAAACGTCCCAGTGAAGATTGGGTTTTACATAAAGTGGCCTTTAAAGGAACTAGTTAAAGAAAACGCGTTAAACAGTGGTAAACGCTCTATAGAAACTGCAATATCAATGGAGTACAATCAGTACCGTCACTGTACTAATTATTCATGAAGAACTATTTGGCCACATGTTTGGACTATAAATGACATGACGAAATTTTTAGTTATAGATCTGGACAAAAGCCCAGCAGACGTAACCAGTACTAACTAAAATACACTTTCGCACCTGCCTGGAAGTTGATCAAGGCAACGATCATCAATGCTGACTAGCTGTAAAGAGACGTGAAGTATAAAAGTTTTCACCAGTATTAGTTAACACATCTGAACCTGAAACGAAATGAAATTATTTACACTACATCAAAACCATTATCGCCCTGTTAACTGACCACAAAAGACGTTTAATATACTCTCCTTCACAATTAACCAAGTATGCATGTGCTGAAAATTGGAATGCTATGATTTAAAATGTTATGACGGGATTTTCTACCCAGCACTTTATCGGATTGTTAACTCAGTAAAATCAGATGTTAGAAATCGAATTTATTTATCAGCAGCGCGCTGTATCAATGAGGTCAGGGTACAATTTGTTTTGCTTGCCCGGGAATCGAACCTGGCGTGTGCTGTCGTTGGTTACCATCCATAAATAGACGTTAAGTATCTACTGCTCGCTCACCAGTAGTGAGATGCTCGCATGTTTCACTAGAAATAACGATACCTATTGTTATTGTTCAGACATTAAATATGCAAATTATTTTTCGGTGGCAGGTCAGTGTGCACATGCTAGGGCGTAAAATAAAATTATGAATGTGTTTGTGCTGGATCAGGACTGCAACCCAGATACGTTCAATTCCTAGAGATCCGAATTCGAATTCCAGTCGAGGACCAAAAGTTGCAACGTCTCAAGTTCAAATTAAATATGAACACTGTGAACGAAATAATCATTCCTAAATTAAATGAAATAAACTTTTTAGTGCTAGTTTACTGGCGACAGAGTTTGTGCGTTCGGCGGCTGCTGCTTTTGTTATGGCGCCGTTTAAACAGGCTCTGACGCTGTTGGTAGTGAAGGGATATTGTGTTTAATGCGAATTCTGAACCACTGTGCCACCTAACATCCTGGACTTGGCGTTAACATGGGTGAATTAGATCTTTTCGTGAATGCTAAAAATGGACGCTATGAGTGAGAATCGAACGTTTGCCCCACAATTATCAAACTAAGATAAACTCAGCAGACCACTTCAACCCACAGTTCGCACCGTCCTGATTATGTTGTTGTGACCGACGATGCGCCTAGTAGCTGTGAAAAAATCCTGCTCTCTCGATTAACTGGTTGATTGCCTGCTACTTTCTAATGCAGGTATTATTCTAACCTCATGAGTGCGTGATATAAGGACCATTCTAGTCTTCATAGTTCCAATTTGATGCCAGTATGAAATTTTTTCTGTGACAACTAATGTTTTAGTTCGAAAAATACAACTGCAGCGCGTGAGGTTACCAGATAATTCGATGATTACTGTCATGGCTGTTATTACTGTCTTCATTATGCTGCTGCTACACATGTGATTGAAGGAAAGATATATGCCCTTTGGCCATTTTTAGAGCCATCTGACGAAATATAGTAATTATATAGTTCCTTCCATGTAGAGGGAATACTTTTCGATTTAATGTCGGAAAGCTCCAAATCTTCGTTAATCACATTAAAATTAAATTAATTGCTGAAACCTTTATTTGTGAGCAGAAATCGTGTTGCTTTTCTTTATTTATTTGCGCTTAGCAACGATGCTTGTAAAATGCGAAATCATGAGGTAAAACAAAATTCAAAATGCTGGGATGTTGATGTCTGCCGTTGAATGTCAAGTATATGCTTTACAAATGACTTGGTGAGACTGTTGTGAATCATATGGGCATTACATTGCTGCTGATTAATATCTCCCTCATTTTTGTGTGTCGTCTTTAATAAACTACCGAAATACAATATGCAGTACACAATATAGTAATAAAAATTGATTACAACTTATCATGATAACGCTACAAAACAGTCTGCCTTCTTAAGGCAAAATATCCCAAATCATTACGGATTTGCAAGAGAAAGTTAAAAAATCTTTCAGTGCCACACTTAAGTTAATATTATTGACAGAAGCAGAAAAAAGGGATTAACACGTGTGCAATTTTGTCAACGTGGTGTCCACACATCCAAGGACTAGAGAATAGAGGTAGTGATATAATGGCGGAGAGGTTTTCATCCAATGTCTTTACTGATTGTTGATCTGCCTTCAAGATTCTATTTTAGAGAGGAGGAAAAAATTTGTAGCCACGAGTATTCAAACCCACAGAAGGCGCAGTTTACAATTTTGTTTCCAAACACTTTACCCCCAAGCTAGCAGCCATCTGCAACAAACATTCCATCCTTGTCGCCTCAATCGTAGATTCGTCAGCTAAACAGCGACGTAAATAGCGAAACCAGCTGCAGTTTCTGTTGAAACGAGCTTCCTGGAATCAAAATTATTCATTTGATACCTTCTATATCATCCTCTAAGGGAGAAATATTCAGGATATTTAATGAGAATGATAAGATATTAGTGAGTGAATTTAGAAGGGAACCTTTACACCAGTCCAGGAAGTAATTATAAGGCCACATTGCTGCCAAATGTATGCTGCAATGTTGCCAATTCTTCATTAGACTGGTGACAGGCAAAGATGCCTGCTAAAGCGAAAAGTCTCTTCAGCTTGTAACCATAGGACAAGCTTGCGCAACACAGACGTGGAAGGGCCGGCGTTGGAACTAGCGATGGTTCTCCCACTTGGACGGGGACCTGAATTAACAAACGTAAAGGCCAGTTAGCTACTGGTTGCATCTTGAACATCAGGTATAAATATCGGGGGAATAATTTACGGGGCCCTCCCTTGCACTAGTTGTTGTAGCAATTTTTGTTATTATGTCTTATAAGAACTGCAAACCATAAAAAATTATTCGCCAGAAGTGATTAGGTTCTGTAGTATCACCTGACACCGTTAACAGAATGAGTAAATAATATTCTATTTGCTATTAAATGCGTGAAAATAACTGGTATCACGTAGGATTTTCTTTGGCGCTACTACTAACACATAATAAAACAGATGAAACCACAACATGACACTGATTTCATAACGCGAACATCATCAAAGACATTTCATAAACTATGAATAACACATTGTTTCATTTACATCTCGCAACTACGTTACGGTGTGTGATAGAGGGCACTCTCTACATCACTATCACTTCTCCAATTGTTTGTTCCAGGCACGAATGTTTCGTGGGAAGGACGATTGCTAGTAAGCATCTATGTGCATTCTAATCTGTCTAATTTTATCTTCACGGCCTTTCTGCGAGATATAAGTAGCAAGCATCAATTTAATACCCCACAATACAAGTTACCTACAGTCTAGGTATTAAACAGTAGACCATACCGCCTTGCAGGCTGCCTCTTTTGCAGCGTCTTCGCCTGGAAGTGAATGAGCAACTCTCTGACGTTTTCGTGCTTACTAAATAATCCAGTAACTAAAGGATTACTTGGATCTTCTCTTTTCTGACTATCCTACGTGGTACGGATCTCAGAATGATGAGCAGTACTTAGGTACTGGTCACACGATTGTAAGAAGTCAAGATTGTAAGAAGTCAAGGAGCATGGCATCTACCTCGTCACCTGTGTGTACTGTTTTCTGGAATCTCGTGGGTGAACAGAGCGTTCTGGGTTGCACACGATCCTTGTTTACTGAAATCGTGTTGATTCTTACAGAGTAGGTTTTGAAACTCCGAAACTTGCTTAACGTGCGAGCATGAAACATATTACGAAATTCTACAACTGACCGAAGTCAGAAATGTAGACGTATAGTTTTGTGCATCTTTCCGACGACCCTTCCGGAAAAAGAGAATAACCTGTTCTTTTTTCCAATCATTAGGATGGCTCATCATGTCATCTACGGTAAAATGATGTTAGGAAAGGAGCAAGTTATTTCGCATACTTTGTGTATAATCCAGTTGGTATACTTGCAGGTGCAGTGCCCATTCTACTGATGAGTGATTTCTGTAGCTTTACTATCTCGTGGTCACGTAGTTCTATATCTGTTTTGTCGTTCATGTGACGATTTATACGGGGGACGATGTTTCTTTCACAGAAGTAACTAAAGTCCATATTTAGTATACACTATACTCAGAAAAATGAATTACAACTTATCACGACAAAGGTACTAAAAACGTCTGTCTGATTAATTCAAGGTACCCCAAGTCGTTAAGGATTATCAACAGATTATGTAAATTCGGCGGCGAAATTCTCTTTGTCTATGTTCAGTCCACAGTCATACAGGAGCGTCACAGAACAACCACAAAAGTTTGGAATTTAGCAGTGTGTGCAGATGCATAAAGTAATAAAGTACAAGTAAAGGAATAAATCCGAAAATTGTTGATTTGTAATGATATGGCAGGGAAAATTACATTTTCTTTACCATTTGTTATCCATCTGCCTGTCTTTCCGTCTGCTAAGACTTCTTGTTCTCAGGACATGTAAAGATATGAAGTAGATATTTGTGCCACGTGCTAAGGTCTACGGTTCCGTGACTGAGTAAATAAATTTAAGCTCCTAAGTTACTTCTCTCGAAAGATACAGCCTGGTAAGCCGAACGTTCTGATACTCGCAAACGTAATCCATAAAAGCTACAGACGAATATTTGTCGGAAGCACTGGCCCTACTGGTTTAGCGGCATTAGCTCACCGTGTTCGGTCAGAGGGTGAACTGAGTGAACGGATCAACGAACAACCCTAACGGGTGTCATGAGACGTCCGCCCCGATCATATACAACGAACAAAATTAGATCAACAAATAATTTTTTTAAAAAAGCGGTAAAATGCGCTCCTGCAATTAGAAAAATCTCAGGATCGAATCTCGTTTACACTATGATTTTTCAGTCATCATTTTAACCTAGTGTTCATCTCTCAATGATGTAACGATTGGCCAGAAATATCACGTGTTTCGGTTTACCTATTTAACTGTACTTGGCTTCTCCCCGCTTGGATGACTGGAGTAATTTAGGGACGCACAAGTCACCGAAGTGGTGTCCAATACAAAAACTTGCACCAGGGCATGAAGCAAAAGGAATTACTGTTATCTAAGTACGTAATTGTGGTTGTACATAACTCACATATTGTGAGTCATACTCGCACTTTTCTGATTATTCACTTTCGGTATTTTTCCACTCAGTATTAAATAAAAATAATCTCTCTTTTATGCTCCAGACGGTAGTGGAGACGTGCCTGCATAAATAACTCAAAGTAATATGCCTTCTAATTGACGTCTTTCACTTTGATGGCCTCATCGGATATGATGTCATTTGCCATGTGAAAAAAAAATATTTTTCCCATAGTCGTCTTGTTCAATGACTGAAGAAGAGTGAAATAGACTAATTGAGTTATGTGTATAGCCGCGCGGGATTAGCCGAGCGGTCTAAGGGCGATGCAGTCATGGACTGTGAGGCTTATCCCGGCGGAGGTTCGAATCCTCCCTCGGGCATGGGTGTGTGTGTTTGTCCTTAGGATAATTTAAGTTAAGTAGTGTGTAAGCCTAGGGACTGATGACCTTAGCAGTTAAGTCCCATAAGATTTCACACACATTTGAACAGTTATGTGTATATCATGGTCTTCTTCTTTCAATTAAATGTATTAGCTGGTGATGATCAATCGTTTTCGATTTACGAGTTACGTTACACCTTCATTTAAAAAAAAGTTTAAGGCAAACACATTTTCCTTTCGTTCATAGTAACGTAAATGCTCAATAAGAGTAATCGAACGGTAAACAAAACGTTCTTTTGTCATAAAGTTTCCTCCCTAATGACACAATGGATTCAGTACCATGTCCAGTTTCCATCCTCCTCTACAACAGCATTTAGCCGCCGGGGAACAGAGGCAACAAGTTTCCGGATGAATCTGTTATTCTGCGATAGCTCATCCCATGAATCATGAACTGCTTCGGACAGCGATGCCTTGGTTGTTGGTGTAGGTCTTCTACACCAAGTAATTTTCTCCATCTCTGCCCAGACGTGCTCTACAGGATTGAGGTCTGCACCTTTTGGAGGCCAGTCCAGGAGATCGATGTATCCATTCATTCGAAACCATTGTTTTACACAATTCGCTGTATGGACTGGGGAACGGTCATGCTGGAATATTGTACTGCCTCCCGAAAACCTCTGACGAACAGAAGGAAGCATTATGTCCTCCAGTATCTGGCAGTAGTAATGACTAGCAAGCGGACGGTCGAGTTCCCACAAAAGGCCACAACGATCTGCTGATGTCCATCTCCAAACTGTGACAGAAGTTCGACCACACCTTTGCCTCTGATGATAACCGTTTCTGTCAAATCTCGCTCCACGTGGACGATATACAAGGACAGAACTGTTTGGCGCAGTAGAAGACACCTTCTCGTCCGTAAATATAACTTGCTCTCAGTATGAAAGTGACTTATTCCTGTACTCCAGAGCGTAGTTCAACCTGGCACCCCCATGCTACTCTTTCAACATTTCCATAACCGCGGATTTTCGTCCATACCTTCCCTTCTCGTTGAGACGTCGTCGTATGGTCGACGCTTAGCTGAAGGATGTTCCTTATTTCTGGGCTGGTCCCGAATGGGTCGTTATCAATGCACTGGAGTGTAATGATAATTAAATAGACACCCTAGCTGCAAGCAGGCGTTGATACACTTCATTGGGGACATGTTGAAAATGTGTGCCCCGCCCGGGACTCGAACCCGGGATCTCCTGTTTACATGGCAGACGCTCTATCCATCTGAGCCACCGCGGGCACAGAGGATAGTGCGTCTGCAGGGACTTATCCCTTGCACGCTCCCCGTGAGATCCACATTCCCAACATGTCCACAACACTACATTCGTAGTGCGCCTAATAGATGTTTGCCCATCATACTCATTACTCGTGGCAGATTAATCTACCAAGTCCCGTACGAGTTCGGGCATAGAGTGTGCGTTCGCACAAGAAGGTCAAAGGCCGGGAACCCATATTTTTAACTATATATATGACGGTAGTATCTATTCCCGAAAGAACAGTTACCGTCGAAGACCATGCAGCTTTGCTAGAAATGAAATGATAATTAAATAGACACCCTAGCTGCAAGCAGGCGTTGATACAATGTGGATCTCACGGGGAGCGTGCAAGGGATAAGTCTCTGCAGACGCACTATTCTCTGTGCCCGCGGTGGCTCAGATGGATAGAGCGTCTGCCATGTAAGCAGGAGATCCCGGGTTCGAGTCCCGGTCGGGGGACACATTTTCAACATGTCCCCAATGAAGTGTATCAACGCCTGCTTGCAGCTAGGGTGTCTATTTAATTATCATTTCATTTCTAGCAAAGCTGCATGGTCATCGACGGTAACTGTTCTTTCGGGAACAGATACTACGTCATATATACAGCACTGGAGTGTACTATTGTCTTGATACTCTTCGGTAGTCCGTGGACGCCCAGGGAGACGACGGCGGTTGACGTGGCCTTCATCCGCCACCCTCTTTACCCAGGGTTGAATCGTAAATTTGCTGTACCCTAGGGCCCGGGAAATGGCGCTGATAAAGTATCTACCTTGTTAAAGCGCAAGAATGCCACCTTTATCGAATTCCTTGAGCTGAGACATTGCAGGTAAGAACCTAGTGACAAGGCAAGAGGAAACGAAGTGCCATACAAAGCTGTACAGCACTTCCTTCGCCTCAGAAGTTACATTCATTCCCGTCTACATATTACGAAAAATATTTCATCAATAAGTTCCTCTTAACTATTATTTTGAGTATCAAGGAAATTATTTTGTCTCTGATCTTCATACACAGTAATAATGAAATTGTTTTTAGAGATTTAAAGAAACATTTAGATTCATGTAGTGATTCAGGTCATGGTGCTCTCAATAAATCACGCCATACACGTCTGTAACAACACATTCAGCCAGTGGCGGGTTAGCGTAGTGGCTAAAGCGCTAGGTTTGAAAACTTATAGAATGAGGTACGAATTCTGTCATTACAATCATTTTTTAATTTGATGTAAACAACGAGTTACTAGTTTAGATGGACAATGATGCTTTTACCGTTTACATTATTTGTAATTTTGTGTGTATACGCCTTCGAATGTTCTGTGGAGGAAATCAAGAACACTTAATATGCAATAGCTTCCGTATTATAAATACGCCTCAGTTTCAAGATGAACTCAGCCTTCATTATGTAATACTTCTGTATTTCTAGCAGTACCAAACCTACAGGTGCTAAACTTTGCTTCAACTAATGATTTCTACAGCTATACAAGCACAACTTGTGATACATCTTATGATAAGTACTTACCCAGTGCCGTCAGACGAAGAGGTATACCTACCCCAGACTTTGGGGACTTTGATTTAAAACTCTTCCTACTTGAACAATGAGCATTTCATTTTTGGGAAATCAGAGCACGTTGGTGCTTAATACGTATTAAGAGGAAATTAAAGTCCTTCACCTACAACAACATTAAAATAGCGGGCTGTGGATCTATTACAGACCAAATTTTGTTACATTTCGCTGGCAGGAAGGAAAAGAGCTGATCAATAAGAAAACAAATCTCCCAGCAGGAATGGAGGGACGAAATTAAACCTCTCGTGTTGCGAGGTTACAGTGATTACAGAATCAAGTGCTGGTGTATGATGTTGCACAACCCGAACCAGAATTGATGCAAGGCCTCAAATTATTAAATTCTGCAATGTATGTATTTAATACCTAAAAGAAAATTATTTACTCATTCTGTTAATGGTGTTAGGTGATACTACAGAACCTAATCACTTTTGGGGAATAATTATTTTTGTTTGCAGTTCTTATAAGACACAATAAGAAAAATTGCTACGACAGCTACTTAAAAGGAGGGCCCCGTAAATTATTTTCCCGATATTTATATCTGATGTTCACGCTGCAATCGGTAGCTAATTGGCCTTTACATTTGTTAATTCACGTCCCGGTCAAAGTGGTAGCAACCGGCACTAGCGCCAACGCCCGCCCTGCCACGTCTGTGTTGCGCAAGCTTGTCCTACGGTTACAAGCTGAGGAGACTTTTCGCGTTAGCAGGCGTCTTCTGCCTGTCACCAGTATAATAGAGAATTGGCAACATTGCAGCATACATTTAGCAGCAATGTCGCCTTCGAATTACTTCCTGGGCTGGTTTTAAGGTTCCCTTTTAAATTCACTCATTCACATCTTATCATTCTCATTAAATATCCTGAATATTTCTCCCTTAGAGGATGATATAGAAGCTATCAAATGAATAATTTTGATTCCAGGAAGCTCGTTTCAACAGAAACTACAGCTGGTTTCGCTATTTACGCCGCTGTTTAGCTGACAAATCTACGAATACGGCGACAAGGATGGAATGTTTGTTGCAGATAGCTGCTAGCGTAGGGGTAAAGAGTTTGGACATGAAATTGTAAACTGCGCTTTCTGTCGGTTTACATTCTCGTGGCTACAAATTTTTTCCTCCTCTGTAAAATAGAATCTCGAAGGCAGATCAACTATCAGTAAAGATATCGAATGAAAACCTCTCCGCCATTATATCGCTACCTCTATTCTCTAGTCCGTGGATGTGTAGACACAACGTTTTTCTGCTTCTGTCAATAATATTGACTTACCTGTGGCATGGAATGATTTTTTAACTTTCTCTTGCTAATTCGTAATGATTTGGGATAATTTGCCTTAAGAAGGCAGACATTTTTGTACCGTTGTCATGATAAGTTGTAATGAACTTTTAATACTATATTGCATACTGCAGATGGTCTTTCCGTAGTTTATTAAAGACGACACACAAAATTAAGGGAGATAATTAATCAGCAGCAATGTAACTCCCAATATGATTCACAACAGTCTGACCAAGTCATCTGTAAAGCAAACACTTGACATTTAGAATGATCCTTACATCACACAGTCATGAGATTAGAGTAATACTAGCATTAGAAACTAGCAGGTAATCAACCAGCTAAACGAGAGAGCAGGATTTTTTCACAGCTACTAGGCGCATCGTCGAACACAACAACACAATCAGGACGTTGCCAACTGTGAGTTGCAGTGGTCCGCTGGGTTGATCTTAGTTTGCTAATTGCAGGATATACGTTCGTTTCTCACTCGTGGGGTCCACTTTTTAACATTCACGAAGAGATTTAATTCACCTACGTTAAAGCCAAGTCGAGAATGTTAGGTCGCACAGTGGTTCAGAATCCGCATTAAACACAATATCCCTTCACTACCAAAAGCGTCAGAGCTTGTTTAAATGGCATCATAACAAAGGCGGCAGCCACCAACGGCACAAACTATGTCGCCAGTAAACTAGCACTAAAAAGTTTATTTAATTTAATTTACGAATGATTACTTCGTTCACAGTGTTCATATTTAATTTTTGGTCCTCGACTGGAATTCGAATTCAGATCTCTAGGAATGGAACGTATCTGGGTTGCAATCCTGTTCCAGCATAAACATATTCATAATTTCATTTTACGCCATAGCACGTGCACACTTACCTACCACCGAAAAGTAATTTGAATATTTGTCTGTTCATAAACAGTCAACAATAACGATAGGTAACGTTATTCCCAGTGAAGCATGCGAGCATCTAACTACTCGTGAGCAAGCTGTTGATACTTAACGTCTATTTATGGATGGGAAACAGGACATTACGCGCCCTGTTTGATTTCCGGGCAAGCAAAATAAATTGTACCCTCATATCATATTGATACAGCTCGCTGCTGGCAAATAAATTCGATTTCTAACATCTAATTTTACTTAGTTAAAAATCTGATAACGTGCTGGGTGGAAAATCTCGCCATAACATTTTAAATCATAGCATTCCAATTTTCAGCACATGCATACTTGGTTACTTATGGAGTATATTAAACGTCTTTCATGGTTAGTTAACAGGGCGTTAGTGGTTTTGATGTAGTAGAAATAATTTCATTTCGTGTCAAGTTCCGATGTGTTAACTAATACTGGTGAAAACCTTTATATTTCACGTCTCTTTACGGCTAGTCGGCATTGATGATCGTTGCCTTGATCAACTCCCAGGCTGGTGCGAAAGTGTATTTTAGTTAGTAGTCGTTACGTCTGCTGGGTTTATGTCCGGATCCAGAACTAAAAATTTCGTCATGTCATTTATAGTCCAAATCTGTGGCCAAATAGTTCTTCATGGATAATTGGTTCAGTGACGTTACTGATTATACTCCCTTAATACTGTTGTTTCTATAGAGCGTTTACCGCTGTTTATCGCTTTTTCTTTAACTAGTTCCTTTAACGACCAGTTTATGCAAAAACCTATCGTCACTGGGACATTTAGCAGGTGCGGAAAAACCTTATACAGAGGAAAACTACCTCGAACTGTGGTAGACCTTTATTAGTCCAGAGACTGTCTAAGAATATCTTGTTCATGCAAACATTTACTTTGTTTAAGGATTGTTACATTGTTTATGTCCCATAGTTAGTTGTTTCAGTTTGTAATGGGATGGTAACGCTTTTGAAAATCATTGTAACATGTACAAGCGTTAGGGACTAACCCATCTCTAATTACATGTTTCTCTAGTCTTTGCAGTATCATGGTGTGATGTTACATTGCACTGATTGTCTTAATGAACAGTGTTGTCTAGTGGTCTCTAGTGGTATCCATTTCGTAAGGTAGAACGACTGTACCACAAAACGATTAAAGGACTCGCTAGACAGCTACGTTATGTTGGTTGCATGCAAATCAGGCGGGTCACAGTTCAGGTCGCTCGGATACTTTTCCGCTTGATAGTACATTCCAGTGGTACCACCTTCACGCTGCAGGTCGGTTGAGCATTATTATATTCGAAAGTCCTATCTAGAGTGTCATGTATCATGATGAACATTATACAGATCATGCATTATACACATTTGTTTGATTATTAATCGATGTTTTACTTCAAAAAAAGGAAAGAAAGGTATCGCTATTATCACATTACTATCAGCTACATTAAAATAAATATCGCGTGGAATAAAAGCCACGACCAAGAGTTTAACATGGACGAGCGGTTTGGTACGGTACTGTCTTGACTGCATTTTTTAAAATTATTTTGCTGGCAATTACTCTACCCACGCTTCGTTTTTGCCTTAACGTACTTTTTCTGTATTTTTAATTTTTTTTAGCAGAATGCAGGTTAAACAAAATATCTTTACTCATCGAAGTATAAATACAACATAAAGGCCACCTTTCCGGAGAAACTGACTTTAGACACTACACTTACAATGTGTGCAAACGTCTTATAAGAAGGTTTGGGAAGGAAAGAATAGAAAAAGACCTGAAAACAAGCTAAGAGGTGTGACGCCATAGACGGAAGAGAGGTCAGAGGCGTGGTATGACTTGGAGGCATCCTCCGGCTTGGCAGATGGGGCAGGGGGGCGTGGTCGGCAGGGGTCAACATGCGATGCCCAGCCACGATGTCCCAGGCACCACTTCCTGTCAGAAGCGCAAGAAAGGAAGGCGGAAACGAAGGAGGGAGGGACAGCATAGGGGGGGGGGGCAATGGTTGGCTTTTTCTGGTATAGTGCATAAAAGAAAGGGATGCGTGTGGATGCGCCTACCTCGCTTTGGAGTACCTTATAGAAATGTAGCAAGCGGAGTGTCA
The DNA here is from genome assembly GCF_021461385.2 of Schistocerca piceifrons. Taxonomy (NCBI): domain Eukaryota; kingdom Metazoa; phylum Arthropoda; class Insecta; order Orthoptera; family Acrididae; genus Schistocerca; species Schistocerca piceifrons. The sequence goes on from NC_060140.1 coordinate 754,468,129, forward strand.
GGCGTCAACCTGTGGAGGGAGGGGGGGTGGGGAGAATGTCATGACAGTGTGGCGCCATCCAGCTCAGCTGGGGTGACGTAAATATCGCCCGCCGAAGATACTCGATGTCATAGTGAGCAGACTGCCAGAAGTAAAGGAATAATTTATCGCTATCAGTTTACAGGTAAATGAGTGTTCATCCCTTGACCCATACAATCGCATAATTTTTGGTGACGGGGAATTGAGCATCCTCTGGATAGATAATAGTAAATGGGTGAATCGGGCCCTGCGGAACGCGCAGGTCGCGGGCAACGAATTCTCGACACAGTTTCCAGATGTCACTTTTTGTAGCACAAGTCAGGTGCTGGACATCGTCCACAAGGTGGAAAACTGTACAAAACGGAGTGTCCTACTGTCCTGTAGCGCGAAGACGTTGATTTGTGGCAAATTTTGCACTTGCAACATGGTACCATGTTCCCGGGACGCTGGAGGAAAGGAAACGCCAGTGGATATGATGCCAAATCGTGGGCCATCACGTCGATGGATGTTTCAGTTCGATGTTGTTGCCGTACGTGCAACAGAGTAGTGTGGCGTAGAAATTCTTGTTTCGACGAAAGCGCGTGCTTGCTAAATGAGTTTGTGCATAACTGAAGTCGACGATGAAATCACAAACGTGCACTATATAGTGCGTGATGTGGCCTACTGGCACTGGTGGATATACAGTCGTGAGTGTTAAGTACATCCATAAAACGTCGCGAAAGGCAGGTGCCTCTGTTCCACTGCTTGAACAGGGTGACCATGTACAAAGACGCCGCTCGGGGTCGCACATTAACAAGACCAGGGCCCCGCTTTTTGGGGGAAGGGTAAGTGTTTTCTAACGGACCTTACAGATGGTACCGCCGTAAAAACGGATCCGAACGTGGCCTGGACGCATCATTCAGTAGTTGTTGGCGGTGGGAGTACCCTGTGCTTCGTGGACCATCTTGGGTCCCACATTTTTACTGAGGTATTCGACACGTTGTAAAGAATCGAGTCTGTGGAGGAGATTTTGTCGCACTGTCCTGCGGATAATTTGGAGAATATTGTTCAAATGGCTCTGGGCACTATGGGACTTAACATCTGAGGTCATCAGTCCCTTAGACTTAGAACTATTTAAACCTAACTAACCTAAGGACATCACACACATCCATGCCCGAGGCAGGATTCGAACCTGCGACCGTAGCGGTCGCTCGGTTCCAGACTGTAGCGCCTAGAACCGCTCGGCCACAGCGGCCGGCAAATGGCTGCAAGAAAAATGTGAAGAATTAATAAAAAAATGACTGTCGGATGGACTGACGTAGCATACAGGAAAATCATAACAATCTTCGGTGACATTAAGAGCAAGATTGGTAACATTAAGAGTGCAACGGGAATTCCACTGTTAAATGCAGGGGAGACAATGGGTTGGTGGAAAGAATACATTGAAAGCCTCTATGAGGGGGAAGATTTGTCTGGTGTGATAGAGGAATAAACAGGAGTCGATTTAGAACAGATGGGGGATCCATTATTAGAATAACAATTTAAAAGAGCTTTGGAGGATTTCAGATGAAATAGGGCAGAAGGGATACATAACATTCCATCAAAATTTCTAAAATCATTTTGAGAAGTGGCAACAACGACTATTCACGTTGGTATGTAGAATGTATGAGTCTGGCGACATACAGTCAGGCCTTCGGACGATCAGTTCGGCTTTAGAAAAGGTAAAGGCACGAGAGAGGCAATTCTCACGTTGTGGTTTATAATGGAAGCAAGACTAAAGAAAAATCGAGACACGTTCACAGGATTTGTCGACCTGGAAAAAGCGTTCTACAATGTAAAATGGTGCAAGATGTTCCAAGTTCTCAGAAAAATAGGGGTAAGCTTTAGGGAGAGACGGTAATAAACAATATGTACAAGAGCCAAAAGGGAATAATAAAAGCGGACGATCAAAAACAAAGTAATCGGATTGAAAAGGGTGTAATACAGGATAGTAGGCTTTCGCCCCTACTGTTCAATTTGTCCATCGAAGAAGCAATGATGGAAATAAAAGAAAGGTTCAGGAAAGGAATCAAAATTCAAGATGAAAGGTTAGCAATGATACGATTCGCTGACGACATTGCTATCGTGAATGAAAGTGAAGAAGAATTACGTGATCTGCTGTATGGAATGAACAATCTAATTAGTACAGAATATGGAATGAGGGTAAAGCGAAGAGGGACAAAAGTAATGAGAAGTAGCAAGAATGAGAACAGCGAGAAACGTAACATCAGGATTGACGGTCACGAAGTAGATGAAGTTAAGGAATTCTAATACCTAGGCAGTGAAATAACCAATGACGGACTGAGCAAGGAGGACATCAAAAGCAGACTACCAATGGCAAAAAGGGCATTCCTGGCCAAGAGAAGTCTACTAGTATAAAACAAAAAAATGTTCAAATGTGTGTGAAATCTTATGGGACTTAACTGCTAAGGTCATCAGTCCCTAAGCTTACACACTACTTAAACTAAATTATCCTAAGGACGAACACACACACCCATGCCCGATGGAGGACTCGAACCTCCGCCGGGATCAACCGCACCGTCCATGACTGCAGCGCCCAAGACCGCTCGGCTAATCCCGCGCGGCTAGTATCAAACATAGGTCTTGATTTGAGGAAGAAATTTCTGAGAACGTACATCTGGAGTACAGCATTGTATGGTAGTGAAACATGGTGAGAAACTCGGAACAGAAGAGAATCGAAGCATTTAAGATGTGGTGCTGCAGACGGTTGTTCAAAGTTAGGTGGACTAATAAGGTAAGAAACGAGGAGGTTCTGCACTGAATTGGCGAGGAAAGGAATATGTGGAAAAAACTAACAGGGAGAAGCGACAGCATGATAGGATATCTGTTAAGACATGAAGGAATGATATCCATGGTACTAGAGGGAGCTGTAGGGTGTAAAAACTGTAGAGGAAGACAGAGATTGGAATACATGCAGCAAATAATTGAGGACGTAGGTTCCAAGTGCTACTCTGAGATGAAGCGGTTGCCACAGGAGATGAATTCGTGGCTGGCCGCATAAAACCAGTCAGAATACTGATGACCAAAAAAAAAATTGTTAATGGTCCCGCCAAACGACCACTGTTCTGAATCAGGAGCCGAATGATAGCAATAAAGGGAGTTGGAAAATGCATTCGGCCCATTATGGAGAACAGAAAACGATCACGCACCTTCTCGAATGTACAGTCAAAATCAATTGCAATCACAGTGGCGTGCAGTGTCCACGCCGCTGCCTGGGCAATCAAATCGCGACATGCCCCTGTGGCGGTCGGTATGTTAACCGAACCCTCTGGAGTTATCTCTTCTGCGGACAAAATACTAGGGAGTGACTTGCGGCAACGAGCCCAGGAATTGTGGAAAACGTTTATAGTCTGAGTTAAGCAGAGTTAGGGGACGGTAATGTGCTGTCGTCGCTCACGGTGTCCGTTTCTGGATGGGTATAATAATTCCCGTGACGAAGACTGGAGGTACTGCGTTATCCGTCTTCAGCAATTCATGAAACTCCGTCGTCCACCGTGACGCCATTAGCGCAAGGAAAGTGCGATGAAATTCTATCGGCAATTCGTCGACGCCAGTAACTTCATAGCACTTTTGTGGATAGCATCGTGGACGAACCTCGTCGCACGTAACCGGCTTCGTCAACTGTCTGGCTAGTGTGGCGTGTGGTAACAACCTCCTCAGCACGGAATGTTAGTAGGCTTCTTCCGGTGCACTGTGTGGTAGTGGTCTAAAAAGACACTGACGATTTCGGCGTGGTAAGTGACGTACTTGGTGCGTCAGGTGTAAATCTCAGTGATGAGTCGTTTTTTCCCAACATAGACAATACAATGGATGGTGGAGTGTTCCTGTGCCGCAGAATCTAGATGTCTGGTTCTCAGCAGTCTCTCTCCCCCCCCCCCCCCCCCCCCCCCCCCCCCCTCTCTGCAGTCTACTGTGTGTCAGTGTTAGCTTCACGATTAGTGTCTTAATCCATCTGGGTGGGTGGCTGGGCGTCCAGGCAGCGGAGACTGGCGTAGAAATAGTCGGTAGTGTGTCGGTGCCACGCACCTGATTCCTTCCTTTACTGAATCAAGGTTTTGCACATTCCAGCCACCAGGTCAAGGTTGTGAAGTGCTGTGGAAAGTGGCGTTCACAGGTGACTCATGTCTCTGTAACACGTTGAAGACATTGGGGGTCGTGGATGTGGGAGGCGTTTAACTTCCACTGAGCACGACTGCTCCAGACCACTTGTTGCAGGAGGAGAATGTTGCAGATGTAGGCATAGTTGTCTGAAAAGGCCAAGGGCGGAAGTTCTGCACCTCGGAGAGCAGATGTGGGAGGCCGAGATACCTAAATCTTGTCAAGACGGCTCACGGAGTGACTCGTCTGGTAAGTATGTCCAGGTGCGTCACAGTGCCGAGCTTCCCACGTATCGCGGGGCAACAGATCACAGACAACAAGGCGCAATTCTTGACAGGTATTTAATGGGTCATTTGATCCTTAGGGTACAGGACACAATTAAACTCATTTCCAAGCGAGTAATAGTCACAACGCCCAAGAAATAAAGGGGCAATTTCTTCTGAGTAGAAGCGTGCTCTGTCGTGTCTGCGGGTGGAGCCTGACGGAGAGTAAATGTTGGTAATACGTGTCCCCATGACGGTGATCGCCATGCCTCTGTCGGACGGAAGGTATGTGACATCAGCTACTGGGATGGCCTCAGGGGCATAGATGGCCACGCCACTTCCTAAGTGGTCACCAGGGGAGGAATTAGTGTTATAGCCCGTGACGTCGGGAAGTGTGGTCAGTTGTAGTTCCTGGAATAGTGCGATGTCGGCATCCGATGACCATACCATCTCTCACTGAAGTTTGATTTTAACTCGGGAGCGGGGGGGGGGGGGGGGGGGGTTGAAGGTTGAAGAGAGGCGAGACACTGACGAGCGGTGCCATACACCATCTGATGGTGTAACTAGGTCTCCAACAGGGGTAACTACGCCTCGGCGTGTGGTTCGCGTCATCGTCGACGTCGTCATTCCATGCCGTCGAGGGTGCTGTCGTTGTGGCGTTCCACCTCGTCCGTGGCAGCGGAGGACGCCTCCGTGGCGATAAAAACGGCAGAGTTGAGGTGCACCTGGGCGAGACGGCGAAGTAGGTACCGACGCAGAGAGATTCGGCGTGACGCTGTTGTCATTCCTGTCGTCGTTCAGGTTCTCGGAGGCCTGGTCGGGCCTGCTGGCCTCTGGAGCCTGAGGGAGAGGTGTGTTTCCTTATTCTGAGACTGGACGACGCCTTCTACACGCGGTTTAGGCGAATACTGTTTGCGTGTCGCCGGCCGCTGTGGCCGAGCGGTTCTAGGCGCTTCAGTCAGGAACCGCACTGCTGCTACGGTTGCAGGTTCGAATCCTGCCTTGGGCATGGATGACCTTAGGTTGTTTGGTTTAATTAGTTCTATGTCTAGGGGACTGATGACCTCAGATTTTAAGTCCCATAGTGATTAGAGCCATTTGAGCCATTTTGTTTGCGTGTCCGAACCTCGGTGTCGGAAGACGGGAAGGAGTCACAGCGATCCGAGAAGAAGGCCGTCGCAGAGACGATAAACGACATGACGTCCAGATGATCGGCCGGGAGGGGATCGGCAGGCATCGCTGTTGATAGTGGAGCTGGAGTCGCGTCAGGTTATGAACGCGACGCGTCGACCCAGGCGTTATCCGGCAGCTCGGAGGGACACGGTTAGACTGATGACGGATGGTAAGAGGAGGAGGAGAAGAGACCGCCGATGGGTAGGTGATGGTGAAACTTCGTCTGAGTTGGAGGAGCCACTGAAGCGGGCGGCAACTGACTGTAGACACTCAGGCCTAAGGTTGCCTATTTTAGCCGCACCCGGAACAAGTCTTGGGTTGGCCGTTGTTTATAATGAACGCGCGACATCCGCTGATTTGTGGATAAAAAGTCACGTAGCAACGGAGATGGATGGTGTCTGTCGCACACCGTTAAGAACGAGGTTCGTGTGAAACTGCGGCCAGCGTTGAGTTGTGTGAATATGTACAACGCCATAGGGTGGAAGGCCGCGGTAATGTCTGCCAACGAGAGCTCGAATTGTAGTTCGATAACTTGTATGGTGCTCATGCCCAAGCCTGCGAGGTCGACTTTGCCGTCAGCGTGGCAAAAGAGTAGTCCATGTTTAGTGCCACGATGTATTCGCTCGCACGCTGCGTCATTGACTACTTTGACGTACACCGTACTGCTTAAGATGGGCAATTGGATGCCCAAAATGTCTCGATCTGGGATCTTATCTAGGTCACGTATGAAGCGTTCCACTGCCAAAGCTTTTGGTCGAAGATGGTCATTGCAGAAGATGAATCGCAGTGTGAATTTTCGAAAACGGTTGGACATGGTTCTAGGCACTCGTAAGTGACACTGAAGTCACGGCCGCTGAAAGTGAACTATAGCGAGCGTGCGCCCCGAAGGCGAAACGCACAACACGTTCGCACTGCTCGACCGCCGACCTCGCTCTGCTATACACATTGAATGACGGATGTCCAAGGTACACTATGAAAACACGAAAACGTTAATAACTCGATCATTACTAACGTTGGATCGCATATCATATTAATGAAAATGTTTATATTTAGACCATCTTTGGATTATAGCACTGGAAGTTCTGTTTTGCGTCGTCATCTTCGACGTCGATTTTTTTTTCAAAAACTAGGGTGTGTCCAACAAAAACCAGAAACAACTGTCTCTTTGTTTTCAGCTTAGAACGTACTTGCAAAACTTGATCAAAATCGGTGACCTACATGTCAGACCGTCCCTTCATGAGTCATTATTAGCATCATGTCCACTGGGGGTAACTAATTTGTTATACAGTGTGTTTATTTTACTGTCAGGCCTGAATTCCCTTATTTCCCTGTTACGATGAACACTTCCAAGAAGTCAACTCTACAGCAATTTTTCCATGACGAATGCCTCGCGATGATCACTGTCGAAGAAGATAAATAGAACTAGAACAATGCGCTTTGTATAATCATCACAAGTGTTGTTTTTATGATTAACAGAAGTTGATGCAGTTGAGCCGCGCTGCAAAAAGAACTTGTCTGCTATGGTCGCTGCAGAACATGCTATTGCAGATCTATTGCTTGTAACTTTTATAGGCACAGAGAATCGTAGAACGTAAGTGGAGATGCACTACTTATATGTAGACTCTAATCTACGACCAAGAATTTTTGTGTATATGTTAAGAACAGAGAGCAGCTGGGGGGGTCATTGAATTTTCTATGTCACGGAAGATATTCGAAGCCATGTACAGAGAGACAGGAGCTAGCATTCACCTATACAACATCATCGGTGTATATTAAATGCAATTCGCTTTGAGAGCGTCTCTTTCATCAGCTCATGTCGTGCCGTCGCATGGAAACTCACCTCCAGAAGTGTCATTTAGTCTTATGTATTATGCGACTTTTTCCAAAAGATACCTGCTTTCATTTGGTAAAACAAAACTCACTAATACTATCAGGCAGCCATCAACAGAACACGAAAAAGGCGTCTGAGTTACTTTCCAGAGCTCTTTTTCGAGCATCGAAGCGCGACAACAAATGCGGCTGTTTTGTGACTATCGCTGTTACTGTGTGAACAGTACAACCCTATTGAGCCAGTGTCCTGTAGCCTCCTGTTACATGCGGCAACTTACGGAGTACAGAATGAAATAAGGAATATTACAATAGTGTCCGATCAAATTATAAAAAAAATTTCAGGGATGAGTACTGTGGATCTCGCTACCAGCACACAAACTTGATTTCTGGGTTCTTTTCCTATAGACTTTATACATTCATGTTGATCCTTGCACTGTATTTATCTAAACCTTTTTCCGAAATAGCCTGGAAGAAAGTCTTAACCAACGGACGCAGAATACTGTCCGATAATGCAAAAAATTCTATTGGATATTTCGGACTTATCAACGAAGTTGTGAGATTCGCCTCTGTAGTGGCGGTTTCACAGGGAGTCAGCCGGGCTTCGAGGTCTGGCAGCGTTGTAGCAGCACGGGGGTAACCCAAGCACTGCACCGATCACGACGGCCGCGGGATCAATGTAGAGCCTTTTCCGTGGCGACAGAGGTCATCAAACTGGAAAGTTTGACCTTTTTTAATTTTATGCAGATATGTACTTTTTAATACCAGAAAAAGCAGGCATTAAGAGGATGAAATCAACAGATATTGCCATCATTGCCACGTCTTCCAAAGATGGTTCAGCGGAAGGTAGGACTGAAAAATGGGAGATTAGAGTTTAATTTGTTCCGAGGGGCCGTATGATGGCAGAGCATCAAGGATTGTAATTTATTATGAAACAATTTTATTTTCACTCACTATTGTAAACAACGTGCTCAAGTGTTGCCGATCGGAAGTTGTGCCTCCGGTTATGGAAGAGTACTGGACACAATGTTCCCAGACGGATCACGAGCCGTAACAAGTCTAGGTATTTAAAGATGACTTAACCATCGATACCGTTAATAAGTCTTTTGCGATTGTGGTGAGTTTAATTTGTTCCGAGGGGCCGTATGATGGCAGAGCATCAAGGATTGTAATTTATTATGAAACGATTTTATTTTCACTCACTATTGTAAACAACGTGCTCAAGTGTTGCCGATCGGAAGTTGTGCCTCCGGTTATGGAAGAGTACCGGACACAATGTTCCCAGACGGATCACGAGCCGTAACAAGTCTAAGTATTTAAAGATGACTTAACCATCGATACCGTTAATAAGTCTTTTGCGATTGTGGTGAGTTTAATTTGTTCCGAGGGGCCGTATGATGGCAGAGCATCAAGGATTGTAATTTATTATGAAACAATTTTATTTTCACTCACTATTGTAAACAACGTGCTCAAGTGTTGCCGATCGGAAGTTGTGCCTCCGGTTATGGAAGAGTACTGGACACAATGTTCCCAGACGGATCACGAGCCGTAACAAGTCTAGGTATTTAAAGATGACTTAACCATCGATACCGTTAATAAGTCTTTTGCGATTGTGGCTGAAAACGAAATTTATTAAAGTTGAAAAGCTACGAAGTCGTTAGAGACTGTCGGACTGGGGAAGGAGGGGTAAAGAAATCGACCGTATTCTTTCCAAAAAGAACCATTTGGGAATTTCTTAAGTTGGGGGAACGAATGAAAAGTTGAATGTAAATGGCACAACAGTGATTTTAACCGGCATCCTTCCGAGTCTACCATCTTAACCAGTGCGTGATCTTGCTCGTTGTTGTTACACTGTAAATACTGTCGTCAAACAGAGTGCGCGGTCCTCGCAACACGAATCATATTCATTTTTAGATAGTGTTTACATATATGCAAATGTGTTGTCTGTGACATTACTTTCTTCTGTCGGCTAGAAGATGGCACAGAGATGGAATTTCCACCCAGTGTTTAAGAATGGGACAATCAGGCATCACTGTAGATGAAGTGAGGTAGGAAATCGCTGACCCTAAATTCAGGATTATTGAGATTCTTGGGAGAGCAGGCGATAACAAAACTATTTCGGCAGCTGTACGTGACATATGAGAAAAGCGAAATACCCACATACTTCAACAGGAAGGATTCAAATTCCAGAAAAGGTAGGCGCTGCCAAGAGTGAGTAGTTTAGCCGGCCATCCCGCTGACAGTCTTCCTTTCCTACATTCGAGCTCTCTGTTGTCGCACACGGCGGCTGGTCTTGCACATCAGGTCATGGCGTGATGATCTGTTCGACTGTCTGCAACTCGTCACCTCGGAGTAACTGAGCAATTAGCTTCCGTCACATAATCGACGGCGTATTGTAGCCGCAGAAGACGTTTTCCCCTACTCTATTCTAATATCCTGCACAGGACTCACTCTAATGTTCGCAACAAACGCTATGTTTATTTATGAAAAGGTGCAACGGAGACTTTGTAATTATACGCGCAGAGCTGCTTCGCACAGCTGGTATTCACGGGAACACGCGCCTCGCCTTGTTTCTCTCTTTCAGTTGGCCGGCGGTGCCTCCGCGGCGAGACGAGCCGTCGCATCTATCACACACTTTACGCATAGAAACAAGCGGACTGGGCGCGCGTCTTTGTATGTCAGCTGCATTCATACACAGGCGGTTGCAGCAGCGGCCGAGCCGTGCCAAGTAGCAGCACGTGTCCGGAATGGCCAGTTCATCAGGCCTAATATACGTACGACAAGCGACCTGCCGACGCTGGGGCAGGCGGCCGTGCGCTGCCTGCGCTGATCAGCTGCAGGGGAGGTCTGCCGCTCAAGCGCAGCCGGCACACATACCGTCTCGCTGATTGCCGCACTCTATTTTCGTACACTGTGCGCCGTAGCTGTAAGAACGTCGCTCACAGTGTGTACGTCTGACACGTCCACATAGACACAACCAGCGTCTTCAGTTACGTCCTCTCCTGTAAGTTGTTGTTGTTGTGGTCTTCAGTCCACGGGCTGGTTTGATACAGCTCTCCATGCTACTCTATCCTGTGCAAGCTTCATCTCCCAGTACCTACTGCGACCTACAACCTTCTGAATCTGCTTTGTGTATTACCCTCCAAGCTGCCCTCCAATACTAAATTGGTGATCCCTTGATGCCTCAGAATATGTTCTAACCAACCGACCCCTTCTTCTAGTCTAATCTTGTCACAACTTTCTCTTCTCCTCAGTTCTGTTCAATACTTCCGCATTAGTAATGTGATCTACCCATCTAATCTTCAGCAGTCTTCGGTAGCACCACATTTCGAAAGCTTCTATTCTCTTCTTGTCTAAACTATTTATTGTCCACGTTTCACTTCCAACGTGGCTAAACTCCATACCAATATTTCAGAAACGACTTCCTAACAAAACTATACTCGATGTTAACAAATTTCTCTTCTTCAGAAACTCTCTCCTTTCCATTGGCAATCTACATTTTATATCCTCTCTACTTCGACCATCATCTGTAATTTTGCTCCCCAAATAGCAAAACTCCTTTACTACTTTAAGTGTCTCATTTCCTAATCTAATTCCCTCAGCATCACCCGACTTAATTCGACTACATTCCATTATCATCGTTTTGCTTTTGTTGATGTTCATGTTATATCCTCCTTTCAAGACACTGTCCACTTCGTTCAGCTGCTCTTCCAAGTCCTTTGCTGTCTCTGACAGAATTACAGTGTCTTCGGCGAACCTCAAAGATTTTATTTCTTCTTGATGGATTTTAATTCCTACTCCGAAGTTTCCTTTTGTTTCCTTTACTGTTTGTTAAATATACAGATTGAATATCATTGAGGATAGGCTAAAACCCTGTCTCACTCCTTTCCCAACCACTGTTTCCTTTTCATGTCCCTCGACTCTTATAACTGCCATCTGGTTTCTGTACAAATTGTAATTAGCATTTCCCTCCCTGTATTTTACCCCTTCCACCTTCAGAATTTGAAAGAGAGTATTCCAGTCAACATTGTCAAAAGCTTTCTCTAAGTCTACAAATGCTAGAAACGTGGATTTGCCTTTCCTTAATCTATTTTGTAAGGTAATCCGTAGGGTCAGTATTGCCTCACGTGTTCCAATATTTCTACGGAATCCAAACTGATCTTCCCCGAGGTCGGCTTCTACCAGTTGTTCCATTCGTCTGTAAAGAATTCGCGTTAGTATTTTGCAGCCGTGACTTATTAAACTGATAGTTCGGGAACTTTCACATCTGTCAACACTTGCTTTCTTTGATATTGGAATTATTATATTCTTCTTGAAGTCTGACGGTATTTCGCCTGTCTGATACATCTTGCTCACCAGATGGTGGAGTTTTGTCAGGGCTGGCTCTTCCAAGGCTATCAGTAGTTCTAATGGAATGTTGTCCACTCCCGTGGCCTTGCTTCGACTTAGGTCTTTCAGTCCTCTTTCAAACTCTTCACGCAGTATCGTACGTCCCATTTCATCTTCATCTACATCCCCTTCCATTTCCATAATATTGTCCTCAAGTACATCGCCCTTGAACAGACCCCTCTATATATTCCTTCCACCTTTCTGCTTTCCCTTCTTTGCTTAGAACTGGGTTTCCATCTGAGTTCTTGATATTCATGCAAGTGGTTCTCTTTTCTCCAAAGGTCTCTTTAGGCAGTATTTATCTTACCCCTATATATGCCTCTACATCCTGACATTTGTCCTCTAGCCATCCCTGTTTAGCCATTTTGCACTTCCTGCCGATTTCATTTTTGAGACGTTTGTATTCCTTTTTGCGTCCCTCATTGATTGCATTTTTGTATTTTCTCCTGTCATTAATTAAACTTAATACCTCTTCGTTTACCCAAGGATTTCTATTAGGTCTCGTTTTTTTACCTACTTGATCCTCTGTTGCCTTCACTATTTCATCTCTCAAAGCTACCCATTCTTCTTCTACTGTATTTCTTTCTCCCATTCTTGCCAATCGTTCCCTAATGCTCTCCCTGAAACTCTCGACAACCTCTGGTTCTGTCAGTTTATCCAAGTCCTACCTCCTTAAATTCCCACCTTTTTGCAGTTTCTTCAGTTTCAATCTACAATTCATACCAATAGAGTGTGGTCAGAGTCCACATCTGCCCCAGGAAATGTCTTACAATTTAAAACCTGGTTCCCAAATCTCTGTCTTATCAGTATATAATCTATTTGAAACCTTCGTGGACATCAAACAATATTATTATAAAAAATAAAATCGTCAAATCGTTGTAATTGGCAGTCAATAAAGGAAAATAAACGTAGTTGAAGGAACGGATGCTTGACTTTCTAGAACTGTTGCGTCTAACAAAGGGTGCAATTAATGACGCTTGATAACAACGTAAGCTACGAGTATTTCAGTGCTGCACAAGACCTATGCCATCACAGCGCAGATATCCAGAGGAAATTTTTCCGAGTCTGTCTACTGTAGTTGAGCACTGCTGACGGACATTCGAGTCTATAGAGCAGGGCGAGGAGGAGAATACTACAGAGTCCAGATGAGCAGAGCGTTGTCATAATCAAAGTGCAGCGGTAGTGACGGTGAGGCGACAGTGGCATGGCGCTGATGGTTAATGTAGCTGCCCGAAGAGAAACTGACTTCCGCCTGCTCTGAGACCTGATATGGACGTTTACGTGGTTCCGCAGACGATCAACGTGTGTGGCCAGAGGTTACATGGGGTAGTTAATCGATGTTTGTGACGCAACCTCAAAAGCCAAGATGTGCATGGTCTAGACCATCGGCAAGTGCCAAAGATATAACACACGCCACAAAACTCAGGCACTGTCTTCAGCATGTATCTGGGTCTGCTGTTACCACACTATTTTGTCTCATGGCAGTCTGTGTTTCTTATGGCAAGTATATTTCCTTTTCTCTTCTGTAAGTCGTCCGTCTTCTGATTCATTTGACGCAGCCCATCACGAATACCTCTACTCTGGAAGTTATTCCCTGATGTCTTAACAGATTTCCTATCATCCTTTCCCTTCTTCTCGTCAGTGTTTTACAGATACTCCTTTCGTCGCCGATTTTGTGGAGCACCTCACTATTTCTTATCTTACCAGAGCCACTAATTTTCAAAATTCTTCTATAGCACCAAATCTTAAATACTTCAGTTCTCTTTTGTTCCGGTTTTCCCGCAGACCATGTTTCACTACGATACAATGCTGTTATTCAAACGCACATTTTCAGAAATTTCTTTCTCAAATTAAAGTCCATATTTGATACTATTAGATTTCTCTTGTCCAGGAGTGCCCTTGTTGCTGGCGGTAATCTGCGTTTTGTACTTTCCTTGGGATGTTTTGCTGTCTCGGTAGTACAATTCCTTAACTACATCTACTTCGTGATCACAAATCCTGATGTTAAGTCTCTCGCTGTTCTCATTTCTGTTACTTCTCATCAGCTAATCTTATCATTGATGTTCTTTCACTTTGAATTTTAATTCCACTCTTGTACCTTTCTTTTATTTCTGTCATTGCTTCTTGATGTATAGACTGAACAATAGGGTTGGAAGACTACATATCTGTCTTACGACCTTTTTAATTGGAACATTTCATTCTTGGTCTCCCACTAATATTGTATCCTCATGGTTCTTGTATACATTATATACTACTTTCCTTTCCCTATAGCCGGCCGGAGTGGCCGTGCGGTTCTAGGCGCTACAGTCTGGAACCGAGCGACCGCTACGGTCGTAGGTTCGAATCCTGCCTCGAGCATGGATGTGTGTGATGTCCTTAGGTTAGTTAGGTTTAAGTAGTTCTAAGTTCTAGGGGACTGATGACCACAGGTGTTAAGTCCCATAGTCCTTAGAGCCATTTGAACCATTTAGCCATTTGAACCTTTCCCTATAGCTTACCCCTACTTTTCTCAGAATTTCAGACTTCTTGAGTCATTCTGCTCCGTCGAGCGCTTTCTGAAGGTCGACAGGTCCTATGAACATGTCTTGAGTTTTCTTTAGTCTCGCTTCCGTCATCAACCGCAACGTCAGATCTGTCTCCCTGGCGTCTTTACCTTTCCTAAGGCCAGAATGATCGTCATCTAATAGATTCTCAGCTTTTCTTTTCATTCTTCTGTATAATTTGCTGTCAGCATCTTGAATGATTGAGCTGTTAAGCTGTCTGTGCGATAATTCTCACATTTGTCGACTCTTGCTGTATTCAGAATTGTGTGGATGATGTTTTTCTGAGAGTCAGATGTTCTATCGCCAGTTTACACACCAACGCAAATAGTCGTTTTGTTTCACGATCACCGGGCAGTGTCAGACAATATTCAGATATAATCAGTACTTGTGTGGTGGCTTATGAACAGCATTACAAGTGGACTTGCAAGAGATGATTACATTTCAAGTACATCTCTATTGACTAGGATAATATTTAAAACTGAATTCAGTGGCTCTACCTAAATACGGATTCTCCATTATCTGACAACCGGCTAGTTTTCAGATAGATTATCATGTATTTTCCTCTATTTCAGTTATAGATATTAAAGATGATGTGTCCGTATATCCTGACAATATTTTAATGCGAAGACCAATGTTTTCGAGGGCTATATCTGTGACTATGAAAAATAGTCAAAGCGGCCAATACCCTCCGGTATCAGTAACAAATATATGTATTAATTATATGCAATGCGCTTCAGATCCCTTATTCGCAAGGGATAATTTTGGATTTCAGCTAGTCAGAACACCTCCCAGAAACACAACGCTGAAGTTCAATTTTCACTGTCTTTGTAGCCTAATTATCATCTCGGTAGCAGAGGTAACTAATGCAAGCTCGTGTGATGGCGCTTTATTCGAACGTACGCCGATTCGAATCTTGGTGGGAGATAATTTTCACTTCCAGTATTTGGACGGCAGTGGGAGGAGAGGTATTGGCGTAAAGTTCCGGTCTTTGAGCCAATGTTGTGGATAAAATTCTTAATCTCTCTTCAGTGTCTTATGACACTTCAGAAGACACTAAAAAAGAAATATGGACTGACACTGTTGATGGTGACACACCCGCCAGCGTAGCCGAGAGCGCTAATGCGCTGCTTCCTGGACTCGGGTAGGCGCACCGGCCCCAGATCGAATCCGCACGGCGGATTAACTACGAGGGCCGGTCTGCTGGCCAGCCTGGATATGGTTTTTAGGCGGTTTTCCACATCCCGCTAGGTGAATACCGGGCTGGTCCCCAAGTTCCGCCTCAGTTACACGACTCACTGACATTTGAAAACGTTCGCAATAGTTCATGACTTACACTAGATGCAGACAGCTGGGGCCCATGAAAGATTGAAAGAAAGAAACTGTTGATGGTGATCCGCCCGTCAGATGGTGACGATAGGCTTGCTGGCTCCCCAAGGTGCTATTAGAGAGACGTACGCATATGCTGGTACCGAGTTTCACACCAGCACTTATCGCAGCAGCCCACCAGACACAGATACACAATTAACACTTCACAGCAGGTCGGAGGAGCGAAGTGGCAAACTACCTCCACCAGGACCTGGCCTGGAACGGCGATGTGGGATTTCTGCATCTGCTCACTTACATCCATTTGCTCAGTATGGTATTACTTTGACTTGATGTGTCCTAATGACGTCTGCATTTGAACATCATCCGTTTCAACGAACTGTGGTCAGTGTTATGGTAGATAATATTTCTGGAATTTCTAGGTAATCTTATTGGAAACTTTGGAACATATGGATTCGAAATGAAACATTCTGTTTGTGGTTGCAGGATGTTTTTGTTGCTCTAAGAATAACAACTCCACATTAAATTATGTGAGTTTGTAAATATTGTACTCTGAGATAGTGACTATGGTAGAGGTTTTCTACATCTTCGGGATTATTACTGAGAGAACTATTTATTCTGTTGCGTATATACGCAGTGTACATTGTGAGGGCTATAACCTGAACCCCGAAATTCCATCCCTGTAATTACATTGATGATATAGAAAAGCTCAACTCTCCATCATACCCGATCTCGCGGAGTTCGTTCGCGGATTGGTGGATAGATAACTGAACACAGCGCTGTGGAGACCTGCTGTCTTTAAAAGTTACTACACTGTTAGAAAATTCTACCCACGTAAAATTTTATACTTATTTCCCTAGAATATACTCACTTCCCTAGAATATGTACACATTCCTCCGCCATAATTCATGACTAAGGCTCGACAGAAAGAGTTCCTCCTCTTTTCGTATCAGTAACTAGTTGCCTGCGGGCCGTTAAACGCTAATCTTTCTTTCTTTTTTCAGTATCACTAACAGTATATAAAAGCACAACAATAAGGCCAAGCATATCAGCCATTGCAGAACAGTGTCTTGGCACTCGTCATCCTATGGAATATAACAACACCGAGATTCTGGCAAGCACTTCCAGTTATTGTGATAGTGTTATTAAGGAAGCTGTTGAAATTAAATTAGCAAAAAACCTTATAAATAGAAATGGTGGTTTTCTTTTAAATCCGGCAGGGAATCCTGCTCTCTCACTTGTCGAAAATTGGAGATACAGAGTTTATGCCACCTTACCCATTGATTACTAATTTCATTATCGATAACTTTTGACGTCGGTCATATTTGGTGCTAGTGTTTACAGTGTGTGTATGAGCGTGTGCGTGTATGCGTGTGTGTGTGTGTGTGTGTGTGTGTGTGTGTGTTTTACCTTTCCGGAGTTTCTCTAAAAACAGACGTTTTAAACTTGTTTGCACAGCGCTTACTTGCTGCAGCTTTGCTTTGAAAATGGCAGAGTGTGCTGCTGTCGATATATCGATGGTTGTCGACGTCGTTAACTGGTTGCATTCTCGGAAGTTATTTGAACATTCCACACGACGGGAGAAACTAAGGTATCACGTTGTTTATCTCTACGGGGAGGAAATGTATCCTTGCTTGCGGAGGTTGGGTAAACTTCGCAGCAGTAGAGTAAGATTGCAATGTGCGTTGTGGTTTGTGCTCAGATGTCGTGATCAACATGGTGTTCCAAACGCTTGTCAAATTTTTGCATTATATTAATTCTCCCACAGTCGCATCAAGCAATGCTCTGGCCCAGCTAGTTCGCGAAATAAATTACTACACTCGTCGACAGATGAATTTTGTTTCCAAGAAAGACTTTGATACCTACAAATTGTTCGGTTTCTTTTAATGGTTGCTTCAAAAATTTCGGCTTTTTCTTGGAATTGGTTGGACCGTGCTTCATGGCCGGAATCTGACTGGGAATTTCATTCTGTAACTGCTCCGAATTTGGCGAAGTTCGTGATCTAATACTGTATCTCGACGTTCTGTGATAAATCTCATGGAGAAAGCTTTTGACGACGCAGCTTCATCCGTTCCAAGAAAAGTTTGCACCATCCCATGCGCTTTCCAGTGGTTGAATTTATTAGTTCTGTTGAACAGGCTTTTTTTAAAACTACCTGTTAATGTTGCAGTGGAGGCTAGGATGGAGGCATGTCGCGTGTCGACTGTGGTACGTCCCCCCGAGAGTAATGTTACAGCGACTGTGGAGGCTGCTTAGCGTTCACCTAGAGTTGATCCAGATATCGTTATTTCAGCCTTGGGCAAGAGAAATACTACCGTTGTTTAGGATAAGCAGGATTACGTTCAAAAGATGCAATGCTTACTGTATGATTCAGCGTATCGCAGGATCCGTGCTGAGCCCACAAAAATTACTGAGAGAAAGACTAACAGCCGGGGATTGATGACCTCACATGTTAAGTCCCAGTGTTGTTACTTGTTAGAGCCATTTGATTTTTGACTAACAGCCTCTGAAGAAAATTTCCTTGTCGAAGGAGACTATCAAGAGTCTCAGTTGTTATTGTGCTATTCCCCCTTGGTTACATGGCCTTTCTAACGTCCACAAGGAAGGGGCTCCTCTTCGAGCGATTGTAACATTGTTGCTCCGACATATCGTATAGCAAAACACCTTCGCTACGCTGTTGAGCCCCATACTAGCTCGGTGTGAGCACCACATTAAGAACTCGGCGGTTTTCTTATGTTGATTAGAGTGAATGAATTTGAATGACTCTGACAGTCTAATAAGGCTTGATGTGGTTTCTCCCTTCACTAGTGCTGCTCCGTCTAGTTCCCTACAGTTAATGAGTATAGGTTTGGGGCTGAATTAATGGCTCTGAGCACTATGGGACTTAACATCTGTGGTCTTCAGTCCCCTGGAACTTAGAACTACTTAAACCTAACTAACCTAAGGACATTACACACATCCATGCCCGAGGCAGGATTCGAACCTGCGACCGCAGCAGTCGCGCGGTTCCGGACTGAGGGCCTAGAACCGCTACACCACCGCGGCCGGCGGCTGAATTAATGTAACCTATTTTGACATGTATTGACCTTCGAGCAGACAGATGGAGTTACGATGGAAAGCCAATTGTCACTTATTTTTGCCAGTGTGTTTACGGGACATATCGAGAAACGTGCCTTGGACTTGGCGGCTTTGAAACCAGCGTTTTGTTGTGTTTTGATGTGTTGGGCAGGAGGGAGGTGGGTGGTACATTGGGACACGCCGTTTATAAGAAGCCTACTCACACTGACTTGGACTGACAGCCGTCACCATGCTGTTCAACGTGAAGGGCTACTTCGTACCTTAGTTCACAGCGTCCGTATGATCTCGGGCCCTGACAGTTTTTCAACTGAGCTAACCCATCTCGAAGTCATCTTTCGTTGGAACTGTGATAATGAAAGACAGATCAGACTTGCGTTGCGCTGTCTACCAACTGTGCGTCACGTGAGTGATACTAATACCAAAATGGCACCAAAGTCTACGACCTTTTTGCCTTACACAGGGAGCATTTCGAACAGGACTGGTCGTATTTTGCGGAAATATGATGTGAAATGTGTTTTTCGACTACCATCTAACAACAGGGTTTTTTCAGGCTCAGTAAAGGATGAACTTGACTTGAGAAAGGCGGGTGTCTACAGTATTCCATGAAGTTGCGGGATGTCATATATTGGTCAGACTATTAGGACTTTGCCGGCCGGCGTGGCCGAGCGGTTCTAGGCGCTTCAGTCTGGAACCGCGCGACCGCTACGGTCGCAGGTTCGAATCCTGCCTCGGGCATGGATGTGTGTGATGTCCTTACGTCAGTTAGGTTTAAGTAGTTCTAAGTTCTAGGCGACTGATGACCTGAGCTGTTAAGTCCCATAGTGCTCAGAGCCATTTGAACCATTTTATTAGGACTTTGGAGGACAGGTGTACTGCTCACAAGCGTCACACACACGTACAACAGCCGAGCAAATCCGCCATTGCAGAACACTGTCTTGGCACTCGTCATCCTACGCAATATAACTACACGGAGATTCTGGCAGCCACTTTTAGCTATTGGGAAAGTATTATTAAGGAAGCTCTTGAAATGAAATTAGCAAGTAACCTTATAAACAGATATTGTGATTCTTGTTTAAATCCAGCATGGAATCCTCTCTCACTTGTCAGAAAACAGACTTTATGTTACCTCACCCGTTGATTATTGATTATACTATCGATAACTTCTGACGTCGGTCATCTTTGGTTTAACGTGGCGCTAGTGTTTGCAGTGTGTGTGTGTGTGTGTGTGTGTGTGTGTGTGTGTGTGCGTGTGTGAGTGTGCCTGTGTGTGTGAGCGTGTGTGCATGCGTGTGTGCGGGTCTGTGTGTTGTTATCTTTCTGGGGTTTTAAATTCGCTTGCACAGCCCTTACTTTGCTGAAATTTTCCCTTGAAAATGGCAGGGTGTGCTCCTCTCGAAATATCGACTGTTGTCAACGACGTCGTATGGCTTCATCCCCGAAAGTTATTTGAATATCCCCAATTTTATTTGATCAGTACATTGAGCACGCAGTGAAAGACCCCAAAGAAAAATTTGGAGTAGCTATTAAAGTTCAAGAAGAAGAAATAAAATCTTTGAGGTTTTCCGATGATATGGTAATTTTGTCAGAGGCAGCAGAAGACTTGAAAGAGCGATTGAACGGGATGGACAGTGTCTTCAAAGAAGAATATACGATAAACATCCACAGAAGCATTACTAGGGTAGTGGAATATATTCGAGTTAAATGAGGTGATGCTTAGGGAATCAGATTAGGAATCAAGATACTTAAAGTAGTGGATGAGTTAATTTATTTGGACAGCAAAATAACTGATGATGGGCGGAGAAGGAAGGATATAAAATGTAAAATGAAAATGGCAACAAAAGCGTTTCTGAAGAAGAGAAATTTCTTAACATCGATGTAGGAAGTCTTTTCCGAAAATATTTGTATGAAATGTAGGCTTGTATGGAAATGAAACATGGACGATAAATAGTTTAGACAAGAAGAAAACAAAAGCTTTTGAAGTGTGGTTGGTTGGTTTGTGGGATCGAAGGGAACACACAACAAGGGCCATGAAATGTGGTGCTACAGAAGAATGCTGAAGATTAGATGGGTGGTTCACGTAACCGATGAGGAGATGCTCAATAGAACTGCGAAGAAATGAAATTTGTAGCACACCCTGACTGGAAGAAGGGATTGGTTGACAGGATACATTCTAAGTCATCAAGGAATCACCAGTTTAATACTGAAGGGAAGTGTGGGGAGTGAAAATCATTGAGGGAGACGAAGATATGAGTACAGTAATCAGTTTCAATGGACGTAATTTGCAGTAGTTATTCAGAGATGAAGAGGCTTGCACAGGATGAAGTAGCATGGAGGGCTGCATCAAACCAGTCTTCGGACTGAAGACCACAACAAGAACAACAACAAGAAAAAGATACATGTACTAAATTGGTACATAACAAAATTAAATAAAAAAATAGTTGTGAAAGCATTCAACAAATGGAAAATTAAAGACATTGTAATACAATGGCATGTACATCAATTAATTCATGGAAAGCAAAACACAGTTATGACTAGTATTAAAAATGAAGGTAATGTTAATTACTTGCATATTTAACGAACATCTTCTTCGAGTCTGGAATAAATAGTGACACTGGTACCAGCACGCGCTAACTCAATCTGTCTGGAACAGTGAGACATCCATCACATCCACCATCTGACGTTCGCCGCATTGATAATGCGGCTATTCCAAAACGTCAAACTTCTTCATGCTGACCGCAGATCTATTTATGCCTGTTGGTAGGCTGTTAATGTGGTGCAAGATTCTCGACGATAGCAGAATGCGGTGTTAATTGCTTCGTCCGTTTCACGCTCTGTAGATCACATTCATGGTAAACATTACGACGTGTGGCGTATTACTTGAACAAAAGATTGTGAGATCCATTTTAAAAACAATTTCGGTATATGTGCCCGTGTGCTAACCATTTAATTTACTGTTTATTTCTGTACGAGAATCTCTCTATGTTACAGGAAGAAAAACAACTTTAATTTACATTTGAGAACAATTCTGCTGTTTACCGTACCTTTATTTCCATGTGCTCAATGTCAGTGTTCTACAATAGTTCACTCCTTTCTGTGCCAAGATTCAGTGGAGGGAAGTACAAATGAACATTTCTTGTACCCATACTATTGTATTTGTGAATAACGATGTTTCTGCCGCTTTGATAACGCAAAGGATTATTGATAGCAAATTTCATCGATAAGTAAGTGTACTGTAATTACTACTCATCATTCTCCACCCCAGAGAGTGAAGCCGACTATACGAGATGCGAACCATTAGAGGGACCACTATTTTTTTTTGTCTAATACCAGACGAGCTGGTAGTCGGACAGAGATGAGTTGCAATTTGGAATAACTGGGAAAGGATTTCCATGTTTGGTATTTGTCTTACAACTAAGAGAAACCTCGCGGAAACCTTGGTCGAAACTGGAGGTTTGGAATTATTCTTATATTATCATTGGTATACATATAACCGACTAATAGGGTGTATTGCATAGTCATGTATCTGTTTATGTGTGTAACATCGTTAAGTCAATGACGATCGACATGTGAAGTGTACCGATCCGCAATGGTCAAAGAACTTCAAGGGAGTGGTTAATATTTCTAATTTTTTACACAAATGCATCTAAGACGTACGTGTGTTAAATCACACATAATTCTAATTACTTGCTTTTGTATAATGAATATTTTTTAAGTGAAGGTTTACCCATAATATTATCTCATAAGACATCAGTGAATTGAAACATGCTAAGTACACTAATTTACTGATTTACATTTTCCAAATCTAAAACATAATCTTGGCAAAAACTATCGGAACATAAACTTCAGAACAAGTCTACATGATGGTTCGGAACGTCATCGTTCATTTCCCTAGTTTTACTTAGATATGCTTTAAGCGATGTAGTGGAATATAGAAGAAAGTCCTTAACAATGAACTCCTTGAGCGCGAGGTCGCAAATTCAATCTTTAGTAAGGGTTAACAGTTAACAGTTATGACAATAAAAATGTTAGCTGCTAATGATTCACCATATGCATCAGTAGGGCGACAGTAACTGAGTGTCCGGAAGGTACAGAGATCAACCTTCTATGGTGTATTTGTATTACACTTCACAAAATGCACATCGTCGACATTCAAGAAATGTTCAAAACAAACCATTAACTTGCGCCATGAATACCGGATGAAAAATGGCGAGCCACTGTGTTTACAAGGGTTCCACCATCAATATTGAAGGCAAACTCATTGGGAGCTACAAACCGTGCAGGACGTTCAGATAGGCACGCACTCCTAAAAAATGCATATAGAATCATATTGGTGTAACGGGGTGATGAGAAATGATGAAATGTCATGGCATGCAATAGAATTAGAAACAGTCTGTCATGGAGCTTATCGTGAAACTGGCTATCCTTTGCGGAGTAGCTACTGATATTGCGATCATATGTTTTATAGGCACGGAAAAAAACAAACATCAAGAGGTTGAATTTGTCGAATGGTTCCATCTGGTATGAACTGCAACATCACACACTTTTCAGGAGGGATAGTTTGCTCTAAAGGAGTATGATTTATATATATATGCAGACCAAGAATGAAGTAAAATAAACTTATTCCGAGCAGCTATTGGTCGAAAACAGTTCTTATACCATAAATGTAGTTCTCTTACGCCCATTTTCCCACTTCTACTTGCAGTGACGGAAGTATTTCCTACTGTCCTTGCAAGATGACACACACGAGAAGGAATCGAATGAGGTGGAGCACTTCCAATTTCTCGCAGGACAATAAATAACTTTAAAGCCAATTTACCATCCAGAATAACAGTCGGCATAATTGTGTACAAATACGTCAAGGCATTGATGTTAGTTGATCTTGGTACAATTCTCTTGGTACCTCTAATGTCCAGGGTTACTTTCATATGCATTTTCTCTTCGAATCCCGATTGGACGGAATTGAAAACACATTTCTTACTGAACGTTGGTGTAGGTTTGTTTATCTTATCTACAAATGTTTGGGCCGATTCCGCAGTTTGTTGTGGATCGTCAAGTTGACGCTTTGTTTGAAATTTCGTTAACTTACGTCTTCCAAATCTATAGCACTGTTTGAATTTATGCAACCATCCACTGCTACCCTTGAAATCACTGTAACCTATGTTGTGCGCTATTTGATGTGCATGTCGTAGTGGGTCACTATCATGCACATCCTGTAAATTGTATTGAGCATCCCTGAATCGCGCAAACACCAGTATTTGTAACAAGTGCGCCTTGTCCTCTCTTGAATACCCGTTGTTTTTCCTTATGCACTACGCTGTCATATTGCTACGGACGTATTCTACATCTGTTCATAATTGTTTTTTTACTACGATGCGGATGATGTTCCTTGTACGTAATTATGCTCATTACCCGCTTTTGGAAAACGATTGTCTTTTACGACGTTTTACTGGAGATGGGATTTATGGCTTCCCGTCCGACAAACATGAAGAAGTACGTGACTCGACACCAGTTTCCATATCACTTTCACTTGTTAAGCACGTATTGTCAGCATTGTACTCCTCATGCACACTGTTCGCACAGTCGAGCGTATATGAGACCATACATTTCACTGACTCATCTACACGCTAATAGTTCATCTGCCACTTCTTTCTCACTCTGCTGAACTCCTTGGGTTCCTTTCAGACGAAATGTCTACTGTTGTTGTAGATACAATGTTATGTTTGCCTTGCTTATCGTTGCCATAGCTCTGCTTTGTACAAACACAATTTGCACTTTAGCACTTCTGTGAGTTACTCGTACACTAAGCAGTTCAGCTACAATCCGTAGCCTCATGCTGTGCCCACCATTAGGTACCTCTAGTCCCGCCCTCTGTTGCCATTAACATAAAATATTGTGGTTGCATGCTAGACAGTATGTGAGGGGTTGAATGGAGTAAACATCATCGGCCTATTTCGACTTTGCACTCAAGGGATTCTCCGTTAGACTTAATTCGACGTGGAGGAGTATAATATTCATGTAGGGGGGTGACCAAGTGAAGTGGAAACCTTTACTCATCACCAATTTTTGCAGCACAGTGCATCATTGAGATAGCTGCCAGAGAATATAGACTGTGTGTCGGGATTGTTATCAAGGTATAAACGGGACAGTCCTCCATTGCATGAGCAGGGTTGTTAAATATACAGTGCTGACGTTGCTTTTTACATATATACACCTAATAACCGACCTTGTTTATTTTTGAAGCATTGTCCTGTAAGATAAAGTTAATGAAATAAAATCAAGCTACTGAAAGACCGTAAGTAGACAGCCTGAAGAATAGTTTTTTATGGTCCGTGAAACACCAATCTCTTCTGTTAATGAAATACCAATTTCTCCTGTTGATGTACACCGCATATAAGACAAATTTTTTAGAGAAAAAATATTTTCTCTTTTTGCTGCAATATAACAAATTATTTGCCTTTCACTTTAAGGGCCGGCCTGGGTGGCCGCGTGGTTCTAGGCGCTACAGTCTCGAACCGCGCGACCGCTACGGTTGCAGGTTCGAATCCTGCCTCGGGCATGGATGTGTGTGATGTCCTTAGGTTGGTTAGGTTTAAGTAGTTCTAAGTTATAGGGGACTGATGACCCTAGAAGTTAAGTCCCATAGTGCTCAGAGCCATTTGAACCATTTCACTTTAAAGCTCTTGCTCTATGCTGACCATGTTTTCCCTTATATGTCTTGTTGACTTTTACTATTTCTCATATTGTCAGACTGTTAAAGGCCTTATTTAACTGCACTTTCGAATGTTTCGCACAAACTCGCTATATTCTTATCGATTTTTCGCTTGCACATCTTAGTTAATGTCAATTGTAAGAAACTAGCGACCTGCCTCGGCTTCTCACAGATATCACTAAGTGTCTACGGTCCGACGACTAGTCTGTGGTCACGGTGATAAATTATGTACAGTAACACTCCCCGTGTGTCAGTCTCTCTGTTAGTGAAAACCGTATGTAACTCCTTACAGTAGTGACGTTAGCCTTCATATTCAGACAAACGAGGCGTGTGACTTTCATTTACGAAATGTACCAACAGTTTTTTTCCCGTCAGTGTTCTAACGGGTGCGATGCGGCCCGCCACGATATCCTCTTCTGCGACAACTTCTTCGTCTTTGAGTAATGCTTGCACCCTATTTCGTTAATTATTTATTGGATCATTCCAACCGTCTACATCTCCCACTAATATCCTGGAAGTTATTCCCCATTGCTTTAACACGTCTCGTATCATTTGTCCCTTCTTATTACCAGTTTTTCCACATTTTCCCTCCTTAGGTATTTCTGCAAGCAGCCTCATTCTTTGGCTTACCACTCCACCTAGTTTTCAACACCCTTTGATAGCACCAGATGTGAAACGCGCCACCTCTTTTCGGTTTTCCCACAGTTCATGATTCATTGCTATACAATGTTGAGCTCCAAATGTACATTCTAGGAATTTCTTTCTCGCAGTAAGGTCTGTTTTGCTCTAACAGATTTCTTTTAGGGAGGAACATAATCTCAGACAATGTTTTTTTCTGTTTTTATATTCTCCTTCCTTCGTCTATCACGCTTGATCTTGTTCCCAAGACAGCATAATTTCTTCACTTCGTCTACTTCGTGACCCGCAGTTTTGATGTTAGGTTTACCGCTAATCTCATTTCTGATACTCCTTATTAATTTCGTATTTCTTTGGTTTACTCTCAGTCCATTTAACAGACCTTCAATTCTTCCTCGCAGCCACCGTCGAGAACGGAGTCATCAGAGAATGTTATCACTGCTATCCTTTCATACTGAATTTTAATTCCATTGCTGAACTTTTGTTGCATTTCTGTCACTGCTGCTTTGATGTACAGGTTGAACGTTAATGGAGAAAGTCTGAATCGTTGTCTTACACCTCTGTAATCTGAGCACTTCTTCGTCGTATTAGCCTAAGGCTTATGCCAACTTTTCTCAGTATTTCAAGCATCTTGCGCAATTTTACTTCGTCAAATGCTTTTTCTGAATCGACGAACAGATAAAAGTGTCTTGATTCCAAGTGCAAGGTCAGTTGCCTCTCTGGTCCACTTCCCCTTCCTGAAGCCAAACTTTCCGTCATGTAACACATCATAAATTTTCCTTTACAATCATCTGTCTATCATTCTTCTCAACAACTTGACCGAGCGAGGTGGCGCAGTGGTTAGCGCGCTGGACTCGCATTCGAGAGGACGACGGTTCAATCCCGCGTCCGGCCATCCCGATTTAGGTTTTCCGTGATTTCCCTAGATCACTTCAGGCAAATGGCGGGATGGTTCCTTTGAAAAGGCACGGTAGATATCCTTCTCTAGTCTGAGCTTGTGCTCCGTCCCTAATGACCTCGTTGTTGACGGGACGTTAAACACTGATCTCCTCCTCCTCAACTTAGGTGTGAGTTGACTGTGCAAGAGTTCTCGCTTTTTTTCTGCCCTTTCTGTCTTTACCATTGTGCTGTTGATATTATTCCGAAAGTGTTATGGAATTCCTCTAGTCTCACAGATACTTCATATCAACTTGAACAGCATTAGGGCTCTTATATGACGAAACTAATTAGTAGCTGTTCGTTACTGAAAATTCTTTCTTAGTTAGTGGCAACAGCTTCCATTTAAGGTGGGAGAAACTGAGAGGGAAAACCAGAAGCGCTAACTGATACGAAGGGGCTCACAGTAGGCACTGCAATTGCCTCTAGGCTCCAAAAGGAAGTCAGGAAGATTGGAATTTAACATCCCGACAGCACTGTATTAGAGATAGAGAACAACGCGGATACTTAGGAATGGGAAAGGAAATCGCCCGCGCTCTTTTCAGCTGAACCAGCTTGATATTTGCCAAGAGCGACTTGATAAAATAACGGAGAACTTGAATCTGGACGGCCGGGCGGAGTTTGAACAGTCGTCCTCCCGAATACTAGTAAAGTGTGCTGACCACTTACGCCTTTTCGCTCACTGAGTGCAGTGACATCCCTGGAACTGCCCGGCTGGATCGCCCTTCTGGTGCCGCTTAATGTGTTACCTTAAAAAATGGGCCTTTATTATTCCCGTCAAGCTTTCCTGCGATACAGTTGCATGAGACCTGCAGGTAAGCGTGTACTTGTTAGCTTCCATCTGTGAGAAGCCACAGTCCAGAGTCTTCCAGGCTTGGGAATGCTGAGCAAAGGCATGCGATGAAGGGACACCGACTCCGGCAACAGAGAAGCAACAACAGACCCACACTAACCAAATGCCTTAGGCGACAGTTGTTAATATTATTCATGCCTCCCTCTTCATAGTACACGAAGGAATACGAGAACATTTCTGATGGTTCAGAAAACTGGCCATGTGCTAGTAGGTCTGGCACACTGAGGGTTCCGTGCATACTTAGTTATGTATACAAACCGTTCACCGATTCCGGAAAACGAGGATTTAGAACATTTTTGCCTCTTTGCAAGATACTGGCCGCAGTGATTCCAAGATTTTTAAGAATATTTTACTTTCAAGTTCGAAGCCGGATAACAAATGACAAAAGAAAATTTTTTCGTGTAATGTAATTACACATCAACAATTTTTGTTTTCCTTCCTTTTACCTGTGCTGTGAAGCCTTTCTTCCCGCCAAATTTCTGGATTCTGCTTCAAGGGGAAGCACCCTATAGGTTTTAATGACTCAGTTTGCGAGTGTAAAAATATTTGACATTTAGTGGGCATAGCTTTTCGTTACATTGGCTTAGGAGCTTACATTTATTACACCACCAAGTGACTATAGACCTCATTAAGTGACATAAATTTCAGCTTCATATGTCTACCTGAGAAAAAAGTGTCTTGACAGATGAACAGACAGACAGAGTCTGATAACAAATGACAGAAATTTTATTTCGTGTGATTAACAATAAATTAACTACTTGCAGAGTTTTTCCTTTGGTTGTAGTGTGAAACCTTGCTCCTTGCTAAATTTCATGATTTTTAGGTCAGCGGAAAGCAGCTGTAAGTTATCATGAGCCAATGTACTAGAATAAAAATATTCAATATATACGGCCATATATTTTGATTGCATTGAGTCAGAAGCTTCACTTTTTTACATTTTCAAGGGATCGTAGACCTTAATGTGTGACGTAAATTTCAACTTGACACGTCTACCCGCACCTCAGAAAGAGGGTTTTGAACAGTCGGACCGACAGACAGAGAGAGAGAGAGAGAGATGGAAAACAAAGTGATCCTACAAGGACTCCGGTTTTATGGACTGAGGCACGGAACCCTGAAAACCGACCAGTGATGTAGAACTTTGCATATTCGCGTCTCGCCTCCACACATATAGCACTGGCTGCAGTATACCTCTAGTAGGACGAGTATTTTCTGGAATCCGTCTGCAGCACGTACGTACTTCTTGTATAGTCTCTTACGCTCGAAGACAGAAAATACGTAACTACTGAACTTCGGCACTGGTTCCTTGGGATTTCCCTGTTTTCGAAGGTTTTTTCAATTTGTCGAATCTAATGCAGGTTTTGCTACCACAGGAGAAATAGCAACTTCAGTTGTGAAATTTAACCCTTAACGTCTAAACGTGACGAACTTACTTCCCAGTGTGATATTCCTGGCTGTGGCCGCCAGTATTTTATCTTGCTAGAAGCTCGCCTTGACGCAGCTTGATACACGCGAAGTAGCATATGCTACAAAAGTGGAGTGAGGTACAAGCGACAGAGGGAAACATAACAGTAACGATATTACAACCAAAGTGCTTCGGACACTTTCGGGCCGCCTTGGCGCGCCTGGGAGACGAAGTACTTCGGCTGCGCCAGTCACTCTGTTTCGGGAGTTCAGGAGTGATGGACATGTTGTATTCTCTAATTTCTTAGATTTCTCGGCGATTTTGTGACATCTCGTTGAATCGGGTGTACTGCCGGTGGACTGCGTTTTTCTAACACAATACGAGGGCTGTCCAGAAAGTAAGTTACAATCGGTCGCGAAATGGAAACGACTATGAAAATCCGATAAAGCTTTGCAAAGATGTGTTGGGCAGTGTCTCTAGTATGACTCTAGGTAGAATCATGTCGCTCTTTTCATTCCTGAGCTCTTAGTGAGCGCGTAAAGATGTTATAGAAAAAAGTGTCTCCCGCCAAGTACGAGGGCCTGGTGAGAACTTTCCCCTGAAGCTATGCAACAAATATTACATAACTGTCGTGCGGTTTCTTCTTCAAGACAATTCTCAGCCTCATTCTGCAGGGGCAATGAAGATGTACCTGCATCGTTTCAATTGGAAATGTTTGGTTACCCACAATACAGCCCGTAATTGTCTCCCACTGAGTTTCATCTCTGCTCAAACGAACCGCTGGCTATGAAGACAACATTTTGGCACTGACAACGAGCTTTAGGCTAGCGTAGACAATTGGCGGAAAGCACTGGCGGCTGCCGTCTATGATGAGGGTATTGGAAAGTTGGTACAACGCTACCACGAATGTTTGAGTCAGAACGGCGACTACGTAGAGAAGTAGCTGAAAGGTGTAGCTAACTGTTACAAATGAAACATTTCTGATTTTCACTGTTATTTTCATTTCGCTATCAATGGTAACTTACTTTCTGGACAGCCCTCGTATTTCGACTTCGTACCTCGGCGTCTTCATCAGGTGCTTCCTGATTCAGTAGAATTGGCGGACTTCCCCACGGGAGTGGTACATACTGTATCATCTGTCGCTTCAGGAGCGGCGGACTTGTATTCTATTACGTAAGTTGTCAGAAAAGTTACGGTGCAATTAAGAAAGTTATGTCGAGTGTTTTATAAGAGAGTGTAAAATGTGTGATTATTTAAAATATAAACGAACAGGATGCATTAATGAAAGGTGTGGCCTACCATCATAGTACTACAGATTTTGCTTTCTGTAGATACAGAGACTAATCTGAATAAGAACAATCACAAGTTCAAGCTGACAGCATAGCAGCCTCCACCGAAGAAGATCCAACGACCGACGAGCTGTCTTCTGCGGTGGGAACACAACTTTAGAAGACGACAGGTTAGGGGTTTTAATTCAATCTCTCCAGATCTGTCCAGCTTCCAGATCTGAATTCCGTACGACGCATAATTTATACCAGTAACAACAACTCTCGATTTTCTCTGAAACGTATTGGGCAAACGTGGCAATCAAGGCGTATAATTTCTGTAGCTGCAGCGTAAAATGATCCGTTCAGGAAACACGAAAAACGAGCCTATCATTCTCATAGAGTCAGCGCCGGGCCATGTTGCATCGTCTCGGCATTATTCTCGTCGGGTTAACGGTTATTGTTAGTAATCAGAGGTCTGGAGATTGCCGCGCAGGTTCGATATGTGCAGATCGCATCCCACTGTGATTGCAAGGACAGGCTGTATGAAAAGGTAATTGAGCTCTGAAATACAGTCTACAGCATGACGTTCGTTATTCCTTGGGACAATCCTCTTGGATATTTAATATTTTCGATCACTGAGGCTTCGTTTTGCTATATAGTGCTCCTGTAATGCTTGCGGCAAGATGTGTTTGCTATGGCTATAGCCCTGCAACATTGTGGAATTACTTTTGTTACGTTGCTTTTCTTGCGTTTCATTAAGCCTGGCTGATGACGCACATAGCTCGGCATTAGGGTTGTGCGAAAATATTCTGAGACTGTTCCACGCGAGGCGTGTGAACCGACACATTGTCAGCAAGATGACGTAAATGACAGCCGGATGCCGCTCGTGCTTAACACGTGCCCATTTTATTGACACCAGACAGAGGAAGTGCGCATGCAAAACAGTTTTAACGTAATGTTATTTTCACGTTTAGTGTTCCGTACATCAATAGGATAAAGCCTTATAGGATTTCTTTGTTGTTCGTCTGTTTGTCTGTTTGTACATACACTCCTGGAAATTGAAATAAGAACACCGTGAATTCATTGTCCCAGGAAGGGGAAACTTTATTGACACATTCCTGGGGTCAGATACATCACATGATCACACTGACAGAACCACAGGCACATAGACACAGGCAACAGAGCATGCACAATGTCGGCACTAGTACAGTGTATATCCACCTTTCGCAGCAATGCAGGCTGCTATTCTCCCATGGAGACGATCGTAGAGATGTTGGATGTAGTCCTGTGGAACGGCTTGCCATGCCATTTCCACCTGGCGCCTCAGTTGGACCAGCGTTCGTGCTGGACGTGCAGACCGCGTGAGACGACGCTTCATCCAGTCCCAAACATGCTCAATGGGGGACAGATCCGGAAATCTTGCTGGCCAGGGTAGTTGAGTTACACCTTCTAGAGCACGTTGGGTGGCACGGGATACATGCGGACGTGCATTGTCCTGTTGGAACAGCAAGTTCCCTTGCCGGTCTAGGAATGGTAGAACGATGGGTTCGATGACGGTTTGGATGTACCGTGCACTATTCAGTGTCCCCTCGACGATCACCAGTGGTGTACGGCCAGTGTAGGAGATCGCTCCCCACACCATGATGCCGGGTGTTGGCCCTGTGTGCCTCGGTCGTATGCAGTCCTGATTGTGGCGCTCACCTGCACGGCGCCAAACACGCATACGACCATCATTGGCACCAAGGCAGAAGCGACTCTCATCGCTGAAGACGACACGTCTCCATTCGTCCCTCCATTCACGCCTGTCGCGACACTACTGGAGGCGGGCTGCACGATGTTGGGGCGTGAGCGGAAGACGGCCTAACGGTGTGCGGGACCGTAGCCCAGCTTCATGGAGACGGTTGCGAATGGTCCTCGCCGATACCCCAGAAGCAACAGTGTCCCTAATTTGCTGGGAAGTGGCGGTGCGGTCCCCTACGGCACTGCGTAGGATCCTACGGTCTTGGCGTGCATCCGTGCGTCGCTGCGGTCCGGTCCCAGGTCGACGGGCACGTGCACCTTCCGCCGACCACTGGCGACAACATCGATGTACTGTGGAGACCTCACGCCCCACGTGTTGAGCAATTCGGCGGTACGTCCACCCGGGCTCCCGCATGCCCACTATACGCCCTCGCTCAAAGTCTGTCAACTGCACATACGGTTACGTCCACGCTGTCGCGGCATGCTACCAGTGTTAAAGACTGCGATGGAGCTCCGTATGCCACGGCAAACTGGCTGACACTGACGGCGGCGGTGCACAAATGCTGCGCAGCTAGCGCCATTCGACGGCCAACACCGCGGTTCCTGGTGTGTCCGCTGTGCCGTGCGTGTGATCACTGCTTGTACAGCCCTCTCGCAGCGTCCGGAGCACACCGGTGTCAATGTGTTCTTTTTTCCATTTCCAGGAGTGTATAATAAAACTCTTTTTTCCCAGAAACAGATGGAGCTCTGAAGTTGTAATTTGGGTCAGGTATTGAGGTCTTCAGCTCATTGAAGTTGTAAAAAAAATTAAGTTCAAGGTCAATGAAATGGAAAGATACCGGTATTTATGTCACATGTTGCAATGCTCGCAGACTCACTCAACCAAACCCATAGTTTCTTTCTTCTTTCTTTCCAATTTATTGGCTTTCGGGATGTACCCAAACAGCCCTCTCAACAGTGGAATGGCCAGTTATGATGATACGAACAAAAGGACAACACAACGTCCATTAACCGAGCGAAGAAAATAACCGACCTTGTCGGAAATCGAACCTTGGCCCCTTCTCGTAGCAATCCGCTGCACCAATCTCTCAGTACGGAGGCGGACAATACCGATATATGAACTACGTAGATAGATGTCAGGCCTGGTGGTCTAGCAATGTAGCGTCTTAAGACTTGTGGCACTTGAGGCGAAAGTTAAATCGCGTCCCTGGAAATGAAAGGTCGCAGGATAGAGTCTTGGTAGGACCACGGATTTTTCAGTCTTCGTCTTAAGCTTGCCGACCCCTTTCAGTAACGTGAAGAGTCTCATGAAACAATATGTAGCTCAGATTCCACGTTAAACTGTAGGTCCCTTTTCCCAGTTGGATGACTCATGTAGGCTAGGATATTTATGTACTTAATTAAGATTGTACAGAGTACCAGTCCTACTCACAGTCTTCCAGCACTTTTTATATTAAAAATAGTTTCAGTATCTGGAACGGGCGTACTTTAATTTAATCTCTATTTGCAAATAGCAGTAACGTTAAACAAACTAAACAGGAAAGTGACTTGAATTATTGACGATTGTCGAATGTTGACTGAAGACAGCCATAGGCATCAAATTTGTACGTGAAGCTGGGTGGGCAGAGACAATTACTCAACGGCTATCTCGGTATAAAAATATATGTCTTAATTGTGAGTTTTTGTATAATAAAGAGATAATCATCAATTATCGTAAATGAGCGTTTTCTCTTGTATTAAAAGCCCTGAGTTTTACTGCAATAAAGCTATGTGGTTAAAGAGGTACTATTCAGTGGAGTACAATATCTATTCGTTCCACCATGATTTATAGATATGCAGGTGAATGTTGTGCAGCTAAAA
This sequence comes from Schistocerca piceifrons, assembly GCF_021461385.2. Lineage (NCBI taxonomy): Eukaryota > Metazoa > Arthropoda > Insecta > Orthoptera > Acrididae > Schistocerca > Schistocerca piceifrons. The sequence continues at coordinate 754,502,284 of NC_060140.1, forward strand.
GTAATTTTAATTCTGGAAAGATTGGATACAGCTGTTCCGATTGTCCTGACGCTAGGACTCTCAGCTACATCACCTGCGCATGGACTTTTCAGAAGGAACCAGACTAAAGCAAACCAATGTTGACTACCTGTAAACACAGGGCACAGCTGCTCTTTGTCAACATACTTACTTTAGAGAAGCTGCTGTAATTCGCCACGCAATAGCTACAGCACCTCGCTGAAAGTCCTACACGTTTCTCTCTTTGCAGAAACTAGGTACTGTCACCGTACCTAGGTACTCCACGCATTGTACTATCAGTCACGCTCCACAGCGATTTTCTCCACAACAATGCCAAAATTAAGTTTTCAGGTCGTGAATCAAAGATACTGCGTTCGCTACACCGACGCTTCGAGCTGCCGCAGTGGTAGTACATCGGCCTCTCAGTCGGATAACCGTTCAAATTCCAGTTCAGATATCCAGTTTCGATTTTCCGTGGTTTCCCTTAATTTTCCAGGCATATGCCTGGAATTTAATTTCGTAGAGGCCATGGTCGATTGTCTTGTTCATCCTTCCCCATCCTTCCTTCAACACTTGTCACTGCAATTTCCATACGCAGAAAAGTGCGATTCAGAAATATAAATGAGCTTATGACACAACCTCTCTCTCTCTCGTACATTACGTGACGTCGTTAAACGGATGGTACTGTTGCAGAGTTTCTCTTGCGCCTGCACCGCAGAGCCCTCTATTTTAACAGCAACTGAAAAATATTATGATTATTATCTAGTAAGACGTCGAAAAGTTTCGAAATTCTATATCGTCTATGGATACTGTTGCCTCTGCTAACTCATATATGGAATCATTATTTTTTCCTTATTCCATCGTTCCTTAGCTGCTTCAAAATTCATGGAGGTATGTTCCATCTTTGCAGCTAAACGAAAGGTAGTTTGATTTTCCATACGCGTTTCGCTTCTTCTACTTATGAGGCATCTTCAGTAGCCTGTACAATTCGTTTGTTTTTCTATATATAATAAATGCATGACGTAGTAACTACAAAAAAGTAGCTCATTTACGTTTTCTCACGCTTTCTCTTGTTTTTCAGATTAGAAACAACTATTGTAGCACAAGTTTCGTGAATTTAAATTATCGTTTGGTATTAATTACGATTTCCAATGTTGCCAGTCCGTGTATATGATCCTGGAGTTGTGTTCAATCGGTCACCAAACCCCAGCTCCCGATTTCCAGCGTTTTTTCACCCACATATTACAACATATAACTTGCACTTCTCATTGTGTGACCACTACGCGTGTATTTACAGTGTGTAGTGTTGCCAACTGTCGCTGAGTATTTATTTTTCGTCTTTTGTTTGTGTGGTTTGATATTTTTCATTTGCTTTGTGTGTATGTATGTAAGTATGTGTGTGTGTGTGTGTGTGTGTGTATTTTGTTGTGTGTGAATGTGTCATTCTTTGTGAGAAATAAAAAATATCAAACCACAAACATACACACACAACACAAACAAAAGACGAAAGATATATACACAGCGACAATTGGCTGCACTACACACTAAACACACGCACATGGGGATCACGCAATGAAGAGTGCAAGTGATGGGTCATGATAAATGTGGGCCAAAAAACTTCGGAAATCAACCGGATGATGTATAGGGACCGAATAAACACAGCTCCAGCACCACACACTTGGTCTAGCAACAATGGAAATCGTAAGCAAAACCAAACGATAACTTATCCTCACAAAGCCTGTGCTACACATGTTGCTTTTAATCTGAAAAACAAGAGAAACCGTTACAGAGTAAGGAATGCCGACCGAAGTGGCCGAGCGGATCTACGCGTCAGTCTGGAACGGCGCGACCGCTACGGTCGCAGGTTCGAATCCTGCCTCGGGCATGGATGTGTGTGATGTCGTTAGCTTAGTTAGGTTTAAGTAGTTCTAAGTTCTAGGGAACTGATGACCTCAGATGTTAAGTGCCTTAAATAAAGAAAAGAATGGACAGCAGTGTGCCCTAACTGCTACAAAAAAAAAAAAAAAAAAAAAAAGGTTCTGAGCACTATGGGACTCAACTGCTGAGGTCATTAGTCCCCTAGAACTTAGAACTAGTTAAACCTAACTAACCTAAGGACATCACACACATCCATGCCCGAGGCAGGATTCGAACCTGCGACCGTAGCGGTCTCGCGGTTCCAGACTGCAGCGCCAGAACCGCGCGGCCACTTCGGCCGGCTAACTGCTACATACAGCGGATACTAGTTAAAAGCAACCGTGACATTACGACAGGAGATCTAAAGTGACAAACGAATATTTACAGGCTTCATGACTGTAGCAACAAGAATCATCCGTTATTGTCAATTCATATTTTGTGTGTGCTACTGCTAAAGATTGTGACGGAACGCACCACCTTCAGTTCGGTTACTGATATTGAAATCAACGCATTTCTTTTGACACTATGTGTTAAAATATCGGAATGACATTTTCCCTCCACAGGGATATGAAACTAACTGGCAGATTACAACCGCATGACCGATCGAGACTCGAACTCAGGACCTTTGCCTTTCGCGGGCAAGTGCTCTGTCAACTTAGACACCCAAGTTTGAGTAACTCCGTTTGTATAACACTTGCCCACTAACGGCAAAATTCCTAGTTGGCGTCTTGGTCCAACACAAAGCTTTAATTAGTCATGAAGTTTCACGATAAGACCATTTTGTGTGCGCATGCTTAAGCATGCGTGTGTTTTGTGTGTGTGTGTCTCACAGGTACGGTACGTTTGCCACTATTTACCAATACAATTAAGACATCAAGTCATTTCTGTTCCTCACGTCTGATTTTTAACTCGAAGCAGGAACTGTGTTGAACCAATATAAAACAGATCCAACCACATTGCTGCTTAGCACACTCCGACACGAAACAACTTTCCTACTTAACTGTGCATAGTTTCGAAAGACACCGACAGGAAAAAATTGTGAAAACTAGAAGGAGTTGTGCGATGTAAACGAAAGTTGGTAGGAGTGTTTCTACAGCTGAAAGGTGAAGTGTATTCAAATTTCGTTCCAGTCGCATAAGAGTGGTGTTAGTAATTACACTATAAGGATGAAAATCAGGGCCGGCCGGGGTGGCCGAGCGGTTGTAGGCGCTACAGTCTGGAACCGCGCGACCGCTACGGTCGCAGGTTCAACTCCTGCCTCGGGCATGGATGTGTGTGATGTCCTTAGGTTAGTTAGGTTTAAGTAGTTCTAAGTTCTAGGGGACTGATGACCTTAGAAGTTAAGTCCCATAGTGCTCAGAGCCATTTGAACCATTTTCTTTTGAAAATCAGGTTTGCTTTAAATACACACTGTAGCGATCATGAGTGTTAGTTAAGTTTGAAACTGGACGTGGGGAGCTGATGTCCGTCATGAATGTCTTTACGGCAAAGACGCCACTATCAGCACCTCACTGAGTTTGAACTAGGTCGTGTGATAGGGCTACGAGAAGATGGTTGCTTCTTTACGATATCGTAGGAATGTAGCCACTGTCCATGATTGCTGACATTGGTGGTCACGAGGATGTACACTAGCAAGAAGACCAAGCTCCGCACGGTCACATGGCACCAAGGAGAGATAAGACCATGGTGTTTAACGGATGGCTCTGGCTTATCGTACTGTATCTGCAGCAGCAATGTGAGCAACAATTGGTCGCCGTAGTGACACAATTAACTGTTCCAAATCGGGATACTCCAAGAACTGTTCCGAACCGGACGCCCTGTAGCGTGCATTCCACCAACACCAAACCACAGCCATCTGCGACTTCAGTGGTGTCAGGCGAGAGCTCATTGGAGGGAAGTTGAAGATCTATTGCGTTCTGGTTCTGCCTCGGTGCTAGTTATGATCTTGTGTAGGAGGCCAGTTGAGGACCTGCAAACAACCTATCTACATGCTAGACACACTGGACCTACACCTGGAGTTATAGTCTGCGGTGAAATTTCGTATGACATAAGGAGCGCTCCCGTGGTTGTAACACGCACCTTGACTGCAGATTTCTATATCAGTCTGGTGATTCGGCGTGTCGTGCTGCCATCGTGAACAACATTCCCGTGGGTTTTTTCCAACAAGATAATGCCCGCTCACACATCGTTGTTGTAACCGAACATTGTGTACAGTGTGTCGACATGTTGACTTGGCCTGCTTCATCGCCAGATCTGTCTTCACTCTAGCACATATCGGGCGTAGTAAGACAACTCCAGCATCATCCACAAACAGCAGTAAACATCCCTGTATTGAACGACGGAGTGCAACACGTCTGCAACGCCATCCCACAAACTGATATCGGGCACCTGTACAACGCAAACCACGCTTGCAAGCTAGCGCTCAAAGGTCTGGTGGTTACACCGATTGTTAGTGTACCAGTATTGCACATTTTTAATGGCTTATCTTGAGCTTACATTAACCTGTGATCTTGTATTGTTAAACACCTAAATATGTTACCTACATAAATATATTCGCGAAATTTCATTACTCTACATTAGTTATTTATTGGTGTTGCGGTTTTTTGTTTCGTCAGTGTACGTCGAGTGTAGGGCCTAATCCACTCAGTATTTTTGATGGTGGTAGGTACGCAATGGCCATAATTGCTTCTTTATCTGGTAATAATTTTTTTCTTTTTGTGAGTCACCAATCTGCGGGCTGGTTTGATGTAGCCTGCCACGATTTCCTCTCCTCTTCATCTCAAAGTACCACTTGCAACCTAAGTCCTCGATTATTTGCTGGATGTATACCGCTCTCTGTCTTCCTCTACTGTTTTTGCGCTCTACAGATCTCTCTAGTACCAAGGAAGTCATTCCCTGATGTCTTAACAGACGTTCTCTGCCTCGTGATGACTGGGTGTTGTGTGCTGTCCTTAGGTTAGTTAGGTTTAAGTAGTTCTAAGTTCAAGGGGACTGATCACCATAGATGTTAAGTCCCATAGTGCTCAGAGCCATTTGAACCAATCCTAACAGACGTCCTATCATGCTGTCCCTTCTCCTTGTCAGTGTTTTCCACATATTCCTTTCCTCTCCGATCCAGAGCAGAATCTCCTCATTCATTTCCTTGTCAGTTCATCTAATTTTCAACATTCGTCTGTAGCACAACATCTCAAATGCATCGATCCTCTTCTGTTTCGGTTTTCCCACGGTCCATATTTCGCTACCATACAATGCTATGCTCCAAATGTACATTCTCAGAAATTTCTTACTCCTTGCTCTGTCGGTCCGTTGATTATTTTGTTCCCTAGGTATCAGAATTCCTTAACTTCATCTACTTCGTAACCATCAACCCGGATGTTAAGTTTCTCGCTGTTCTCATTTCTATACTTCTCATTACTTTTCTTTCTTCGATTTATTGTCAATCCTTATTCTGTGCTTATTAGACTGATCATGCCGTTTAGCAGTTTATGTAATTCTTCTTCACTTTCACTCAGGACAGCAATGCCATCAAAGAATTGTATCATTGATGTCCTTTCACCTTGAATTTTAATTACACTCCTGAACCTGTCTTTTATTTCCATCACTGCTTCTTCGATTTACAGATTGAATAGTAGGGGTGGAAAACTGCACCCTTGTCTTACACCCTTCTTAATCCGAGCACTTCGTTCTTGGTCGTCCAGTCTTATTATCCCCTCTTGGCTCTTGTCCATACTGTATGTTCAACGTCTCTCCCTGTAGCTCACCCCTATTTTCTTCAGAATTTCGAACACCTTGCACCATTTAACATTGTCGAATGCTTTATCCAGGTAGACAAGTCTTTAGTCTAGCTTCCATTAGCAACGTCAATATTGCCTCTCTGGTGCCTTTACCTTTCCTAAAGCCAAACTGGTCGCCATCTAAAACATCCTCAATTATCTTTTCCATTCTTCTGTATATTATTCTTGTCAGCGACTTGGATGCATAATCTGTTAAGCTGATTGTGCGATAATTCTCACACTTGTCAGCTCTTGCAATATCCGGAATTGTATGGATGATATTTTTCCGAAAATCAGATCGTATGTCGCCAAACATGTTCTGATGGAATGTTATCTATCCCTACTGCCTTATTTTGTCATAAGTCCTCCAAAGCTCTCTTAATTTCTGATTCTAATACTGGATCCCCTACCTCTTCTAAATCGACTCCTGTTTCTTCTTCTATCACATCAGACATATCTCTCCCCCTCATAGAGGCCTTCAACGTACTCTTTCTACCTAGCCGCTCTCTCCACAGCATTTAACAGTGGAATTCCCGTTGCACTCTTACTGTTACAATCCTCCTTTAAATTTTACCGAAGGTTGTTTTGACTTCCCTATATGTTGCGTCAATCATATCTTTCTCGATTTCTTCATATTTTTCACGCAGCCATTTCGTCTTAGCTCTCTTGCACTTCCTATATATTTCATTCATCAGCGACTATCATTTCTGTATTCGTGAATTTCGCTGAATATTTTTGTAATTCCTTCTTTCATCGATCAGCTGAAGAATTTCTTATGTTATCTATGGATTCTTCGCAGTTGCCTTCTTTGTACCTATGTTTCTCTTTCCAACTTCTGTGACTGCCCTTTTTAGAGCAGTCCCTTCCTCTTCAACTCTATTGCATACTGAGCTATTCCTTATTGCAGTATCTATAGCCTTGACGAGCATCAAGCGTATCTCTTCACTCCTTAATAGTTCCGTATTCCACTTCTTTGCTTACTGGTTCTTCCTGACTAATCCCTTAAACTTCAGCCTACTCTTCATCACTACTAAATTGTGATCTGAATCTAAATCTGCTGCTGGATATGCCTTGTACTCCGGTATCTGATTTCTGGATCTCTGTCTCACCATGATGTAACGTAACTGAAATCTTCCAGTATCACCCGGTCTTTTCAAGTTTACCTCCTAGTGATTCTTGTACAGAGTATTCGCCGTTACTAGCTGAAATTTATTACAGAACTGAATTAGTGTTTCTCCTCTCTCATTCCATTTCCCAATTCCATATTCTTGTGTAACCGATCTTCTGTTTCTTCCCCTACAAATGCACTCCTGACCCCGGTTACCATTAGACTTTCATCTCCTTTTACGTACTGTATTACCCTTTAAGTATCCTCCTACACTTTCTGTATCTCTTGATCTTCAGCTTGCGACGTCGGCATGTATACCTGAACTATCGTTGCCGGTGTTTGGTTGCTGTCGATTGTAATAAGAACAACCCTACTGCTGAACTGTTCACAGTAACACATTCTCTCGTTACTCCATTCTCTGTTGCTGTTGATATTTCCCTATACTCATCTGACTAGAAATCCTTCTCTTCTTTCGATTTCACTTCACTGACGCCCACTACACCTAGATTGAGCCTTTGCGTTTCTCGTTCCAGACTTCTAGCTTGGCTACCATGTTCAAACTTCTGACATTCTACTTCCCGACTCGTAGAACGTTATCCTTCAGTTGATTCTTTTTCTTATGGTCACCTCCACCTAGACAGTCCACTCCCGGAGATCCGAATGGGGGACTATTCAGGAATCGTTTGAAAACAGAGACATCATTTTCAATTGCAGATCACATGTCCTGTGGATACACGTTATGTGTCTTTAATGCAGTGATTTCCATTGCCTTCTGCATTCTCATGCCATTGATCATTGCGGATTCTTCCGCCTTTAGAGGCAGTTTCCATCCCAAGGACAGTGTGTGCCCTGACCCTCCGTCCACTCCTGCGCTCTCTACTGGCCGTTGGGTGAATGAGGGTGACTCCTTATGCCGGAAGTCTTCGGCAGCCAATGTTGAGTATTAAACAAAATTTGAGCTGCGGAGAGTTCAGAACCCGGGACCGAAGACGTTCTGATTGGAATCAAAGACGCAACCCGTAGACCAGAGAAAACTATATCTTTGGAAATTGGCGGATAATATCTTCACACACTTCTGTTTACTGGCGGTCAGATACCAGTCACATATGGTTTTTGCTATGCTACCTCATAACACAGGAACGTGAAGAAGAATGAGGAAAATGTGCTACGACTACACTAAACGAAAACATAGAAACTTCGGTCGTGAGACTTGATAGAGCAGAGTTAAAGATATTAAAATAACTTCGATCCATTTCGAATAAATGTCAACGGCCTCGGCGCTATAGTAACGTCGGTTTGCGTCAGATCACCGTAGTTAAGCGCTGTCAGGTTGGGCTAGTACAGGGATGGATGACCATCCCGCCTGTCGAGCGCTGTTGGCAAGCGGGATGCACTCAGCGATTGTGAGGCAAAATGAGGAGCTGCTTGATTGAGAAGTAGCGGCTCCGGTTTCGTGAACTGACGTACAGCCGGTAGAGCGAGGTGCAGACCACATCTCTCCCCCATATGCGTATCCAGTGATGACTGTGGCCTGAGGATGAGACGGTGGCCGTTCGGTACCGTTGGGCCTTCATGGCCTGTTAGGGTGGAGTTCAGTTTTTTTAGTATTTAATAAATAACAGAGATGAAAAGTCTGGCAAAGAAAAACAAAGTTATGCAGCTACTAAAGGACCTCTGGTGGAGTATATCAGCGAGAAAAGGCATCAAGAAAGAAATATACAGGTCGTTCGGAAATTCCCGTTACAGACTTCTACGACTTGTTGAGGGGAGTGAGTGCATCATATTTTGAATAGTAATCCATGTCCGTAAACGTACCGTTTCCATTCCTTTACGGTTTCAGTTCAAATGTTTAACTCATCCATCTCTGTTTGAGGAATTGAATTAGGTATGACGCAGTACGATTATTAGTCAACAGTTCTAAGGGAAACAAAATGATACATCCCTTTATTACTGAGACACATTTGTTTGTTTTAGCATTTAAAAGTTAGGTGTTTACATTGTTAGAAAACAAAAAAAGAACCAGAATGCTAAACGTACAGAGCAGTACTGATGCATTAAGTAATGTACAGGCAGCTTCTCAACCATCTGATCACAAATAACATTATCAAGAACACAGTCTGGATTTCTAAGGGTTCTGATATCGAGAAGGCTATTTACACCTACAGTGAAAATGTACTTAATTCATTAAATAACAAATTACAAGCAGCAGGTATTTTCTGTGATTTGTCAAAGGCATTTGATTGTGTGAACCACAACATCCTTTTAAATAAATTAGAATTCTATGGTGTCACGGGCAGTGCTGCAAAATGGGTCAAGTCATACCTCTCTAACAGGAAACAAAGGGTGTCAGTGCAAGGGACTAGTGAATTGAGTCATCAGTCATCATCAGAATGGGAAGAAATTACATGTGGTGTCCCACAAGGATCCATCATAGGGCCATTGCTTTTTCTTGTATACATTAATGATCTCTCATCAGTTATACTCCCAGAAGCAGAGTTCGTTTTGTTTGCAGGTGACACAGGTATTGCAATAAATAGTATGTCGAGTGTAGTTCTAGAAAGATCTGCTAATGATATTTTCGTGGATATTAATAAATGGTTTAAAGCCAACTCACTGACATTAAACTTCGAAGAGACTCACTGTATGCAGTTCAGAACCTGTAAGAGGTTTCCACCCAGCATATTCATAAAGTATAAAGAAGAGCAGATAGAAGAGGTTGACAGTCTTAAATTCCAGGGATTACAACTTGATAATAAATTCAGTTGGGAGGAGCACACCACAGAACTGTAGAAACGCCATAACAAATCTGTATTTGCAATTCGAGTGTTGGCTGACATAGGCGACATAAAAATCAAAAAGCTTGCATACTTTGCCTACTTTCCCTCCATAATGTCATATGGTATAATATTTTGGGGTAACTCTTCAAGTCAAACAAAAGTTTTCATAGTCCAAAACCGTGAAATACGTATTATTTGTGAAGTAAATTCACGGACGTCCTGTAGAAACCTCTTCAAAAAAACTGGGTATACTAACTACTGCCCCTCAGTATATTTACTTCTTAATGAAATTTGTCCTAAATAACATATCTCTTTTTCCAACAAACAGCTCATTTCATATATACAATACCAGAAACAAAAATGATCTGCACAAGGACTTAAAAGCACTTACTTTAGTTCAAAAAGGGGTCCACTGCTCAGGAACACTCATCTTCAATAATTTGCCAGCAAACATAAAAAATTTAGTTACAAATAAAGATCAGTTTAAAAGGAGCCTGAAAGACTTACAAGTGGCCAACTCCTTCTAATCCATTGACGAATTTTTTAATAGAAACAAATGATGTATTGTATATATTCATACTATCAGTATCGTTATTTCAGCTTAAAAAAAAATTGACATGTTCCACATCCACAAGAATCTCCTCAGCACGGATCTATGGAACGAAAAACTAATTTAATCTAATCATTACAACAGCGGCTCGATGTGGCGACCACCAACGTTGTTACATTGTACCTACGAAGCTTGTTCTCTCTCAATCCCACCTGCTGTCTCTTTTTAGTGCGGCGACCAGAGCTCGTGCCACCAGATCTTCCCCTGTCTTCACAAGAGTCTCGTAAATTGAAGTATACATACGGCCCTACAAGCAGTAGTACACGTCATCCTGTCTTCTCTATTGCATAAGCTTATTGTATACCAGGACAGGTGAATCTGAGACTTTTCTCTTTCCCTCAGCAGATCTGGACGAGTTACACTTATGAACTGAAACTACCGTATAACGGAAGTAGCATGTTTGCGGACATGGGTTCCTGTTCAAAATAGTATGAAGCTACTCTACCAGTCCTAGAAGTTTGTAACGGGAATTTCCCAACATCAGGTATATTGTTATTATTGAGATAATTTTATACAACTCAAATGTGTAGGGGATAACTGTAAGACAAGTGAAGAATTTACATACCATGGAGGAAACTGTCGTAAGAAGAAGTCACAGTTGAAATATATTTCAAATACGGCCACAGAAGGAAAATATTTAATGCATGCTCTTAAAGACAGGAATCATGCAAATTCCATACCGGCATTACACAAGGACAGGAAGACAGGTTTTTTAAAGTGAGGAACTAAAAGTTTATAAGTAGAAGAAGAATCAGACCGAGAATAATGGTCGCAAGCTATATAGGAAATAACGACGAGCAGCAGATGTCAAACGAAGCTATGTACGACATTTTTGCGTGATTTTCGTGGTACCAGGGCTATTCGGAACGTAACATACGTTTTAGAGTAAAAACACACGAAAGACAGTTTTTTTATGATTTACTTTCAAATGCACATTGCTCAGCTATTTTGCAACGTAATCATCATATAAGGAAATACACATATAACGATACTCCAACTTGTAGTTCCATCGACTCAGAATGGCGTCGCCTTAGACCTTAACCATGCATGAACGCCAGCTTGCAGTTCATCATCATTGATGGGCTGCGTTTCGAGCCAGATCTTAATATGTTGTATATATGAAAATCTCTCAGAGAAAAGTCGGGACTGTATGGTGGTTGGACAAAACGCTCCAACCCGAACCATTCAAGATCCATTCAGTTCAGATAGCATTGTGGGGTTATGCATTGACACAAACGAAAAAGCTTTGCACTAGACTTCCCTTGACGCTTTTTTTGTATCACTCTCCTTAATTTCTTCCACGTTTCACAATATCTGTAATTATGTATTGTTTCACGACGTTCCAGGAAATCGACCAGAAGAACACTGAGCCGTGCGGGCGCTGATATCAATATCTTTGCTTCTGGAATATCTTTCGGTTTCGTTACCAGCTACACATTCTCTGACGACGTCTCGAGTGGGATTTCAGAATGCGCGCTGCTCACTGTCTCGGAAAGAGTACGGATTGCGGCCTGAGGTTGCTAGCCGTGGACGTCCGCTCGCAGGGTTCGGGTGGCGGATGTTTACTTTGAGGAGTGAATTTAGCTTGATGGTCTTTCGCAAACTAATATGACTAATACTGCTGGCCATTGTTTTGGGTGAAACACTTAACGTCGTCAGCATCCCAATGATAAAAACATGATCGAGTTAAACAGTTACTCAGTTTACCTTGTTCTGCCTTTTCCCGACGCTACTGGTGCGAGTGTTTTCTGGGCTTTTTAGTCATCCGTCATCTGACAAGTTTGATGCAGTCCGCCATGAATTTCTGATGATTCATCCCAGTGTATCACTTGCACTGTCCGTCATGGGATGTTTAGCTGCCTAGGTAGCAGAATTCCTTAACTTCATCTACTTCGTGAACATCAATCCCGATGTTAAGTTTCTCGCTGTTCTTGTTTCTGGTACTTTTCATTACTTTCGTCTTTCTTCGATTTACTCTCAATCCATATTCTGTACTAATTAGAATATTCATTTCATTGAACGTACCATGTAATTCTTTTTTACTTTCACTGATAATAGCAATGTCATCAGCGAAGCTTGTCATTGATATCCATTCACGTTGAATTTTAATTCCGCTCCTAACTTTATTCCCATCACTGAGTCTTCGGTGTATAAATTTAACAACAGACACGAAAGGCTACATCCCTGTCTTACGCCCTTTTCAATCCGATCACTTCGTTCTTGGTCTTCCACTCTCATTATTCTCTCTTGGCTTTTGTACATGCTGTATATTACACGTCTCTCCCTATAGCTTACCCATATTTGTCACAGAATTTCGAACATTATGCACGATTTGTTTACTTATCTTTGAACTGTTTTCACTGTTTGTTAACCATAATCTAGACATATATGTCTCTACGTGCGCTACTGGTGCACATACTTTCTGGGTTTAGGTATCTTTAAAACTTTTTGTTGTCACTTAATTCTGATTTAGAAGGATTTGCCTTTAGCAGTAATTATGATGCATGTACTGTCCGGGTTAAGGTGTCTTAAGTATTTTTTATCGACCAGTCATGATTTAAAGGACCATGTGTGAGCTGTAATTCATTTAATTATGTACGTTGTGCTATATAACCGCAAGTACTTGGTGGTCAAATAGAACTCACTGGTTTGTCACCATTTTCTCTCTCATGTTTGGATGCTTGTATGTTATTTATATGTTATGTAAATTTAATGTACTTTCGTGGTTGTGCTTTAGAATCTGTACTGAATCGAGCAACTATTCGGTGTGCGGACTAAGCTCAAGTCGGTTACCATGCGTTGGTTAATGCATCTTGCCCTTGGTTGCTTTTATGAATAACGGCTTAAGCTTATCAATTTCCTAATGCTTATTTTCTAATTTTAGGGCTCGCATAGAAGAAGCAAATAATGATGTAATGATTTTTGTATGTTTAAAATGTTTGCACATTGTTGCATTCTAATGTTGATTTCCAAGTATCCAAAATTGTTGTCAGACCCAATAAGTGCCTCCGGGACTATTTTCTAATGTTTATAGAGTTCAAAGAGTTTTTTTTTTTATTACAAAGAGAAGAATTCATGGTACTACAATGTGGTGGCAAAAGCATTGGGATAGGGATACGCGCGTATACAGACAGCTGTAGTATTACGTACACAAGATATAAAAGGGCTGCGTACTGGCGGAGCTATCATTTGTACTCAACTGATTCTTGTGGAAAGGTTTCAGATGCGATTATGGCCGCATGCTAGACGAATGGACATTCCATTTCGGAAATGTTTAGGGAATTCAGTATTCCGTGATCCACAGTATCAAGAGTGTACCGAGAGTACCAAATTTCAGGCCTTATCTCTCACCGCGGACAACGCAGTGGCCGACGGCCTTCACTTAACGACCGAGAACAGCGGCGTTTGCGTAGAGTTGTCAGTGCTAACAGACAAGCAACTTTGTGTGAAATAACCGCAGAAATCAATGTGGGATGTACGACGATGTGGCGATGTTCGGCGTTAATGGGCTACAGATACCGTGGTGTAAACACAAAAAAAAGGACGTGCTGCGTCTTCGGTCCGTGGTTCTAACCATACCAACGATTAAATTTTTAATAAAAATCATCAGCAATGACCGCTGAAGACTTCCGGCATAAGCAGTTACCCTCATTTCAGCCAACGGCCACTTCAAAGAGGGCGGAGGAGTGGACAGATGTTCAGGGCACTCTCTTGTCCTTTGGGTGGTAAAGTACCCCTAAAGGCATAAGAATCAGCAACGATCAACGGCATGAAAATGCAGAAGGCAACAGGAACCACTGCATTAAAGACACATAATGTGGATCCACAGGACATGCGGCACGTAATTGAAAAAGTATCATGATGATATGTCTACATGATTACTGTGCTGTTCAAAATATCTCCACTTTCAAAAGATTCAAGAATATTCCCCTATTCGGATCTCTGGGAGGGGAGTGTCAAGGTGGAGAAGACCATGAGAAAAAGAACCAACGAAAAGATAAAGTTTTACAAGTCGGCACGCAAAATGTCAGAAGTTTGAACATGGTAGTGAAACTAGTAGATCTGAAAAGGGAAACGCAAAGGCTCAATCTAGAAATAGTGGGGATCAGTAAAGTGAAATGGAAAGAAGACAAGGATTTCTGGTCAGATGAGTATAACGTAATATCAGCAGCACAGAAAATGGTATAACGGGAGTAGCATTCTTTATTAATTGGAGGGTAGGGCAGAGAGTATGTTACTGTGAACAGTTCAATTATAGTGTTATTCTCATCGGAGTCGACAGCAATCAACGGTAGTTCAGGGTACATGCCGACACCACAAGCAGAAATTGAAGAGATAGAGAAAGTATATAAGGATATTGAGGGAGTAATTGAGTACGTAAAGGGAGATAAAATTCTAGTAGTCATGGGGGACTGGAATGCGGTTGTAGGGGAAGAAGTAGAAGAATGGGTTACGGGAGAAATTGGGCTTGGTACTAGGAATGAAAGAGGAGAAAGACTAATTGAGTACTGTAAAAAATTTCATCTAGTGATAGCGAATACTCTGTTCAAGAATCACAAGAGAGGGAGGTATACTTGTAAAATGCCGGGAGGTTACGGGAAGATTTAAGAGAGACTACATGGCGGTCAGACAGAGATTCCGAAATCAAATACTGGATTGTAAGACGTACACAGGACCAGATATACAGGATCATTCACGAAGATATGCAATATTCTACAAGTAAAACTGAAGAAGAAAGTTTAGATGAACATAGGTCCGCACATGTTTCGTTACGGAGTTACGGCTAAGAAAAGATTTTGGCTGAAATTTAGCAAATTCGCTTATTTGAAGCCCTCGCAAAACTGTATGAGGTTAAAGTAAAGCTCGATTTCTATTTATTTTGTTGTTATTGGTCTGGTGAATCTAATAAAACATGTCCCAGATGTGTATCTGCAGTAGTTTTCCAGAACATCTAGAAAGCAAAGATTATTATACAAGTAAATTGGTTTACTTGCCATTAAGAATGTAGAAACGTTTATGTCACTCTTGGCAACCGTTAGTGAGTTGTTTCCGTCGTTTCCTAACCTTGAAACGAGTTAGTTTTCTGTGTTGTTCCGTGAAAGAACATAATAACAACAGTATATTTAAGTGAAACCACATAGGGACTCTTGTAGTTTGTAGATTATTTATGAAATAGGGATGCCTGTCAAATTTCCAACAGAGGAATACACCGAAATGGTGTTTATTTATGGCAAATGTGATGGCAATGCTACGGCTGCAGTTAACGAATATCGCGTACGTTATCCAACTCGGAGGATTCCGAATGCACAAAGCATTTAGTGGAGTATTTCGAATGTTACGGGAGACAAGTTCTCTACCCATGGTTGATAATCAGTACGAGCACTCGATACGTGAAGACGACGATGAGAATATTATGGATGTTGTTCAACGTAGCCCGGGTACCAGTACACGACGTATCTCTCAACGATTAGACATTTCACAATCTAAAGTAGGCGTACACTGAAGTACAATATTCTGTATCCTTACCGTAAACAAAAAGTGCATCATTTACATCCGGGAGATCCTGCTCTTTATTTACTGATGAGGCACAGTTTACTCGAGATGGTATAAACAATTTACATAACGAGCTTGTATGATCTGAAGTAAACCCACATGCAACATTGCAACGCAATTTCCAGCAGCGATTTAGCATAAATGTGTGGCGTGGTATAATCAACACACACTTTATTGGACCATTCATTTTCTCAGGACGTCTAACGGGCGAGACATACTTACAATTTCCGCAAGAAGAAATGCCCCGCTAGCTCGAAGATGTTCCATTTGCTACGCGGTTGCAAATGTATTTTCAACATGACGGCGTGCCTCCACAACGCCGTAACCACACATTTAAATGAACATTTTCCCTAGAAATGGATTGGTCGTGGTGCTACACATTTGTGGCCACCCAGATCGTCCGATTTAACACCAATAGATTTTTCTGGATAGGGATGGATGAAAGACGTAGTTTATGAGAACAAAGTCAATATACGTGAGGCATTACTTGCTCGCATTATGAATGCAATAGATGAAATTAAGAACAACACTGCGAAACTGAAACGAGCAACAAAATCTGTTCATACACCCGCAGCTAAATGCTCTGAACTCGGTGGAGACATTTTTGAACATTTATTGTAAATGTATTAAATTTTCTACAACTTCTATTGAAAACTTCGTGCAATTTTCTGGAATTTAAAAAACGAATTGGGCCAAGTAGTTAATAAATTTAAAAAATTACGAAATTACTTCTTTGCTTCTGTGGTTATTCTAGAAAACTACTGCAGATACAACTCTGGGACATGTTTTATTAGATTCACCAGATCAATAACAAAATAAATAACTAAATAAATATAAAACGTGCTTTATTTAACCTCGTACAGTTTTGCGATGGCTTCATGTTAGCGAAGTTGGTAAATTCCAGACAAAATCTTTTATTAGCCGTAACTCCGTAACTAATCATTTGCGGATCTACGCTTATATGAACTTTTTCTTTAGTTTTACTTAAGGAATAGTATGTTAAAATATTTGCGTATCTTCGCGAATCGCCCTGTAGACTCAGATCAGAATCTAGTTGTCATGATGAGTAGCCTGAAGTTCAGGAGGTTAGCCAGGAAGAATCAATACGCGAAGAAGTGAGTCTCGGAAGTACTAAGGAATGAAGAGATACGCTTGAAGTCATCCAAGGGTATAGATACTGCAATACGGAATGGCTCAGTAGACAGTACAATTGAAGACGAATGGACATCTCTCAAAGGGTCAATCACAAAAATGAAAGAAAAGTAAGTACAAAGAAGGTAGCTGCGAAACATCCATGGGTAAGAGAAGAAATATTTCAGTCGATTGATGAAAGAAGGACGCACAAAAACGTTCAGGGAAATTCAGAAATACAGAAATACAAATCTCTGAGGAATGCAATAAACAGAAAATGCAAAGATGGTAAGACGAAATAGCTGCATGAGAAATGTGAAGATATCGAAAAAGAAATGATTATCAGCAGGACTGACTCAGCATATAGAAATGTAAAAATACTCTTCGGTGAAATTAAAATCAAGGGTCGTAATATAAAAAGTGCAATGGAAATTCCAATGTTAAATGCAGAGAAGAAAGCCGATAGGTGGAAACAGTGCAATGAAGGCGCTGTGAAAGGGATGAATCGTTTAATTTAATAGAAGAAGAAACAGTAGTCGATATAGAAGAGATAGGGGATCCAGTATTAGATTCAGACTTTAAAAGAGCTTTGGAGGACTTAACATCGATTAATACAGAAGGGATAGCTAGCATACCATCAGAATTTCTAAAATCAACAAAACGACTATTCACGTTCGTATGCAGAATGTATGAGTCTGGTGGTCTACCAACTGACTTCCGGAAAAATATCATCCACACAGTTCCGAAGGCTGCAAGAGCTGACAAGAGCGAGAAGTATCGAACAATCAGCTTAAAGCTTATGTATCCAAGTTGCTGACAGGAGTAATGTACAGAAGGGTGGAGAAAAAATTGAGAAAGTTTTACATGGGGATCAGTTTGACTTCAGGAAAGGTAATGGCACCACAAAGGCAATTTTGACGTTGCCATTGATAATGGAAGCCAGACTAAAAATTTGTCGACCTAGAAAAAGCGTTCGACAATTTCAAATAATCAAATAGTGCAAGACGTTCGAAATTCCGACGAACGTAGGGGTAAGCTATAGGGAGCGATAGGTACTATACAACATGTACAAGAACCAAGAGTGGATAATAAGCGTTGAAAACCAAGAACGAAGTGTTCGATTTAACAAGGGTATAAGACAGTGATATTATCTCTCGCCCCTACTGTTTAATCTATATATCGATAAAGGAATAACGAAAATAAAAGAAAGGTTCAGGGGTGGCATTAAATTCATGGTGAAAGGATGTCATTGATACGATTTGCTGATGATGCTGCTATTCTCAGTGAAAGTGAAGAAGAATTACATGATCTGCTGAATGGAATGGATAGTGTAATAAGTACAAAGTACGGAGTGAGAGTAAATCGAAGACGCCGGCCGGTGCGGCCGAGTGGTTCTTGGCGCTTCAGTTTGGAACCGCGCGACCGCTACGGTCGCAGGTTCGAATCCTGCCTCGGGCATGGATGTGTATGATGTCCTTAGGCTAGTTAAGTTTAAGTAGTTCTAAATTCTAGAGGACTGATGACCTCAGATGTTAAGTCCCATGGTGCTCAGAGCCATTTGAACCAGTAAATCGAAGAAAGACGAAAGTAATGAGAAGCAGTAGAAACTTAGCATCATAATTGGCTATCACTAGTAGATGAATTTAAGGTACAGTATTCTGCTACCTATGCAGTAAAATAACACATGACGGAGCAAGGAGGACATCAAAAGCAGACTAGCCAGAAAAAAGGGTATTCCCGGCCAAGAGAAGTCTACTGAGATTAAACATAGGCCCTCATTTGAGAAAGAAATTTCTGAGAATGTGCGTTTGTTGCACAGCATTCTATGGTAGGGAAACATGGAATGCGGGAAAATCGAAACAGAACGGAATCGATGCATCTGAGCTGTGATGCTACAGACGAATGTTGAAAATTAGATGGACTAATTAGGTAAGAAATGAGGAGGTTCTGCGTTGAATCGGAGAGGAAAGGAATATGTGAAAAACACTGACAAGAAGAAGGTACAGGATGACAGGAAATCTGCTCGAACCGACTTCTCGTTTATGTCCCATAAATGTTCAGTGTGGTTCATGTTGGGCGATCTAGTTGGCCAAATCGTTCGATCGACTTGTGCAGAATGTCCCTCAAACCATTCTCAGAGAACTATGGTTCGCTGACAATGCATATTGCCATCCATAAAAATTATCCCTTGATGGCTGAAAATGGTCTCCAAGTAGTCGAACATACCAAAGGACCCAGTCGATTCCATGTAAACAGAGCCCACACCATTATGGAGCCACCACCAGCTTGCACAGTATCTTGCTGGCAACTTGGGTCTATGGCTTCGTGAGGTCAGCACCTCGCATGAATCCTACCGTCAGCTCTTACCAACTTTAATCGGAACTCATCTGGCCAGGCCATGGCTTTCCATTCGTCTAGGGCCCAATCAATACGGTTAGGGTCCCAGGAGAGGAGCTGCAAGTGATGTCGTGCTATTATCAAAGACACTCGCATACGCCATCTGCTGCCCATGCCCACAGAATTTTTTTTATTCTGACCGGTTTGATGCGTCTGCCACGAATTTCACTCCTGTACCAACCTCTTTATCTCAGAGCTGCACTTGTAAACTTCGTACTCAAATACAAGTGATCCAATATTTTTCATCCACTACAGTTTTTAAACTCTGCAGCTCCCTCTGGTACTATGTAAGTTATTGCATTAAATTCGCAGCGTGCAATCTGATAATCGTAACCAAGTTGATAGTTTATTTACTTATACATTGGCTGTAAGAAAATGTTATGGCCAAACTATCAGGAAACATTCTCATACGTTGAATAAAAAATTATGTTATAAGAAGATTGATCCGGTTATGTTTTATTTCCATGTTACAGCTCGGTTTCAGTAACTCAGCATATTAATCATCTACTTTGAAACGATGCCCACTTTGAAACAGCATTTTTGCATTAAAGTGAGATCTGAAACACTGCGGAATTATCCATCTGCTAGAGTATCACACGGCAGGAAAATTAGCCGCTGATAGTGTTTGGACACGCTGTACAAGGTACGGATAACAACAATTCCTTACGTAGCACTCTCCAGACAGTCATCTTGTCAACGTCAGTTGTTACAGCTGTTGTCTCACGCTGACATTAAGGATGTTAAAATAGATCTGAGCACTATGGGACTTCTGAGGACATCAGTCCCATAGAACTTAGAACTACCTAAACCTAACTAACCTAAGGACATCACACACATCCATGCTCGACGCAGGATTCGAACCTGCGACCGTAGCGGTCGCGCGGTTCCAGACTGCAAGAACTCTAGGTGAAGTGTCCTTATAGGCTTCCTCCAGTCGCAAGTAGTAGGTTTAAACGTCCAGCGGGCTCTAAGACGACGTTGAGTTGCCTCAAACTTCCTCCCGTGGAGGCACCACCATTCTTGAAATCTCTCTGGCCGTTACCATCTGCTTATCTATTGAGCAAACGGTCATCTACCGACATCGCTCCATTGGACTGTACCAAAAACCAAGAACGTGATGAACAGTAAACTGTTTATGCCGTGCCCTTCATGTTAGTAGAAAAATACGGGTAATCGCTTGTCAACACACGCAACGAAGTAAATCGCATGTCAACATTGCCTTAGTTCAATTGAAACAGGAAACAGTGGCGATGAACGTAAGAATTACATCGTACATGATAACCAATCGTAACCAAGAAGGCTCTTTGAATATTTCACGTAAGAAAAGGTTTCATGTCATGCTGCTGCATTCTGTTTCTGTGTGTTTCCCATGATTATTACAACTGAAAAGAAAAGAAAAAACGATCTCTAACGTAGAAATAAAGCATTCCCGGACCCAAGACCGTCTAAAATGTTTCATTCCTCTGTGCGTGAGGAATGTTTCGCGAAAGTTTGGCCATGCCTTCTAGCTACATCATACATTACGTTGAGCATCTATATCACAATAACATTTTAAATAATTAATTTAAGACCTGTAATACGGCAAGAACGCTCTCAGTGTTTAGGAACTGCAGGGCAGTTAAACCAAAGGAAGCAAACGTCAGAGGCTACTCTGAGGTCCTCCTTTCCTCAACTTCCAAAGGTCGTCCGGTGACGGCCATTCTGGCAAAACGCTGTTCGCAATAACGCATGCGTCGCTTGTGTGGCCTTGTAACGCGACCACCTCAAGACTGCAAAACACTCCTCCAGTTCCCAACACAGAGATCAAAGCAAAAGGACGCTACGCAGTAATAACCAAGGTCGGCAGGCTTTGCATCAATACGACCATGGGTACACGACTACACCACAAGCTATTTCGTGTCGTCCAAGAACGATACAGATATTCAAGAATCCCACAACAAGTTAACGTACTGGCTAAAATCTGATTTTACATTTGCAGTCTTTTGGCAGCCCATGACTGACCGAAACTTTACACAGTAGACAGAATGCCGAAAGGTTGTAAGGTACCATCACCATCATCTTCAACAACAACAACAACAACAACAACAACGTGAGCCACATGGTCGGTTCCGTTTTTTCGCTTCAAGACAAGCGTTTTCATACATTTTAATGCTATGTATTATGCGGCTAGATTGCACATACAAGAACACCATCTTCTATCGTATTTTTAAGTAATTAGCCCCATCTTTGCTTTCAAGGGCCTCCTCCTTCTTGTGGCGTTTCTACGTAATTTTATAGCACATGCAGAACATGTAACTAACTGCAGAGCAGAGCACAGCTGCACCGCTATGGAGGATCTGCAACTGCTGCAGAGTTTTCAAACAAACCATTCGATTAACTCTACATGCAGAGAATTTAAAAAAGAAAAATATTATTTAAATGTCTTTGAGAAACGGGTTATGGTTATGGCATGCGTGCTGGCCACGAGTATCATGGAAGCACCGATGCTCGTTGGCAGACCACGTCGTTCCTTCACTCGTCTCTCCTGAAAGAGGACGAGTAACAGTAAGTGAAATGATAATTAAATGAAGACCCTAAGCTGCTGACAGGCGTAAATATAGTTAATTTCGTTCTAGAGAGCTGCACGGTCACCAAAAGAACAGATACATCTTCATCTATGAAAGGTGGCTACACTGAGCCACAGCGCCAGAGATTGCACCAAAGAGTATTATTCAGCCGCCTCCACTGTCAGTGCTTGGGGAGAACTCGTAGTGGTCGGTGCTGGTCGAGAACTCGTAGTAGGCAGTGCTTGCTGAGATGTGATACTGAAAAGTTCTTGTTGAGATGTGGTAGTGGCGAGTCGGTGTGGAGATATATTGTAATGATTAGAGTGCCTTTCGTCAATATATGAAGGTAAAAGAAAAAAAAATTTTCCTTTTCTTTTTATTATCTCAATGTCTTAAATAATGCGTCATTACAGGTTCAGTCAACAAAGCATCTGGCGTGTGTTCTTGTATTAGAGTGTAATTCTGGGTTTCTTGCGCAATTATAGTATTTCTAACTTTTTTTTTATCACGTCAGTATAAATGATATTTAAAATTTCTTGCCTTATTGAAGAAGAACCGTGCCAGATGTGTACGTTGAGTCATACTTCCACACACAGAACAGTTATACTTGTGCCTTGGTTTCGTAGGTTTTATAGTTGCTGGGGACTTAATTAATTAATTGTGTTAACGGAAAATTTCATTTCATTCTTTGTTGTTGTTCTATGCAGTCAGATTGCGTAATAATACTAGTCAGGGCCAACCGTTTACGAGACACAGCGTAATCGGACATACAGCGACTAAAATTAAAAAATATTTGCATTAAAATAAATAATTAAGCCCCCATGCACGTGGCGACCGCTGCTTCGGATCGTCCCTTGGAATCTTCTGATTGTAAAAATAGTAGACAGTAGTATTGTTGTAGTAATTTGTAGTTTAGTAATTGTAGTCTATTTTGCATGTGTAGATTTGGTAATCGGCATTCTTCTAATGGTATTTTTCAAAATTTAAATTTGTTGTCTTGTCTACGGGTTTGACAATTTAGTGCAATTATTTCAATTGTTCGTTAATCGTGTTTGAGGGAAATATTTCGTGTGAATGGTATTGTTGAAGATGAGGAGTCATTGTGTGTAATTTTCGTACAGTGACGAGTTTTGTATGTTTTGTAAACGATTACGCGGTCAATGAAACAGGCAAAAATGATGAATAGTCAGAATAACGAAATTGTTGACATGGCGAACTCGCCAACACAGGATAACAGTATGATGAATAATGGTGTTGTAAACAATTTAATAAGCAGGGAAAATAGTCCGGAAACAGTTCAAAATTTTTCTCAATCAGAAAATTCACAGATTACGTGGTTAACGACAGAAGAAATGGAGCAGTTAATGAGTGCAATATTAAATTTGGGATCACAGATGGGAACAATGGAAATGCGGTTAGACTCACTACGATCTGAAATTAAAACAGAAATGAAAGCAATGACAACACGGTTATGCTCACAAATAGGATCAATTAAAACAGAGATGGAAACAATGACAACACGGTTAGACTCACGAATAGGGACGTGTTTCAAAAACATGAAAGATGAATCAAAGAATGACTGTAGAGAAGAAGTACAAGCGATTTTGAATGCTCACAATAATAGTTTAATTTCAATAGAAATTAGACAAGAGGAACAGGACAGAGAACAGGAAGAAAGAGATCGCGTGATAGTACAAAAATTTTCAGAATTAAATTTACAACATGCACACGATAAGGAAGAAATAATTGAAAGAATCGAGGAATCCGTACCAAATGACAGAATAAATAACTTAACGCAACAGTGTGAACAGTTAACTACTAAAAGTGACAACACCGAAACCCGAGTCGCGACATTTACAGAAGACGTAAATAAACAGAAAGAATAATTAAGTGACTCATCGGAAAGAGTTGAGGAGATCTCAGATAAATTGACAAGTGTTAGTTTAGCAGAAGGGTTTGAAGAAAATAATTTGTTTCATTTACGGGATGCAACAAGAGAGCGCCAGACGCGGGAATTTAACAATAATCAACATTGGGACTGGCACAGACGCGGTAGGTCTTTGTCGCCACGAGGAGAAAACTTTGACTATAAACACTTTTTGACTGTTCGGAAATTTAAGATCTTCCGCAATTCTAAGAATGACATATATCCATGTGCATGGTTAGATCAATTTATGTACGCACTTCCACCAAATTGGTGGTGCTATTTCCCTTTTAGTTTTCTGCACCGCTGCTTACTCTTTTACTATTCATTGCATCTGTCAAAACAACTCTTCGACTATCAATCTATCTAGAGAGTAGGTAAACAATAACCGGATATGACGAGTTTACCCAAAAGAGATTTCGGAAATTACCATTTGGACTTACTGTATCTTCTGCAGCATTCATTCGTAGTTTAAATGAAATTTTACCTGTTTATCTTCGTGACAATATTACTTCATATGTTGACGATATTCTTATTGCTAAACGTTCTTGGAGTGAGCACAACAAAATTTTGGATTCATTATTAAGTATCTTTGCAAGAGTTGGCATTACAGTGAACTTGGAAAAATCTGAATTTGGTCGTTCTCAGGTGAAATTTCTCGATCACATTATTTCTACAGAAGGTATTCTTCCTGATCCAGAAATTAGACGCTATTCGTAACTATGCTGTTCCTACCACAAAACGTGATGTTCGTAGTTTCCTTGGTGTCTGTAATTTTCTTAGACGCTTTGTTAGATTGGACGATTTGGCCACACCTCGTTTTTGCGAACTATCTGGAAAATTCTTTTTACACGAAAATCGGTCGACAACTCTGTTTGGTTAGTTTGTGTTCCTGATGAGTGGGTTAATAAGCTGATTTGGTATACGCATTTCAGTTATCCACACTTTGGTCCCAGAAAATGCTTTCATAAATCACGGGAAAATTGCTACTTCAGTAATATGGAAAAACGTATTCGATCTGTTCTGGCCAAATGCAAATTATGTCAAAAGGCTAAGCCGCCAACAATTTCTCACAGAGCAGTGTTGTTTCCTATCATTCCAGCGAAATTAAAGGACATGACTGCAGTTGATTTGTTCGGTCCAGTGGTTCATTCTACTAATGGTTTTGCGTACATTTTCGTAGCAGTGGAACTGATGTCAAAATATGTGTGTCTTACACCTTTACGCAAAGCAACAGCTCGTTCAGTATCTAATGCTTTCATCAAACATTTTCTTAAAGAAGTGGGTCATGTTGATAAGGTTATATCAGTTAATGGATCACAGTTTCGTTCTAAAATTTGGCTTCGTACTCTACGGCGTCGTAAAATTAAACCAATTTTCATTTCACTTTTTCACCCTCAATCTAACGCTTCAGAGAGATGGATGAAGGAAATCAATAAATTGTGTCGTCTTTATTGTCATCAGAATCACAGAACTTGGGAACAGTATCTTCATATATTCTGAATGGACTTCCTAATGACTCAACTACTTTACCGCCTATATTGATATTAAAAAACAAAGCATCGACAAATCGCATATCTGAAATCGTTCCTTTTCCGTCTTCACGGAAACTGCAGCATTCTGAAGTTGTCAACCTGGCTCTACAAAATATTTCATCTGCGGCTGCTAGAAGAGAGATATCAGCTAAACATCCTGGTCGTTTAAAAATCTTGTCAGTTGGTCAGAAGGTGTTAATTAAGTCTCATCGTTTGTGTCACAAAGGAAAAGGCTTGTGTCGCAAATTTTTTCTGCTTTATAACGGTCCATATATAATTCGCAAAATTATACATGATAACACTGTTGAAGTAGAAACTCTTAAATCACGACGCTCTAAGGGAATACATCATATATCAAACGTTAAAATTTTTGTGGAATGACATACTTTCGAGAAACCAACAGTTTATGTAAACATGCAGAGAATACAAGGATACCGCGCTGTGTTTTGGCGGCGGCATATATTCAAAGCAACAGTCAAGTCTGCGCGCCGCACAAGGCAGTCGTTGACCGCAAACAGTTGCTTCCTACGTCACGCGCCTACAGCTGATCGAGCGCTCAGTGCGAATGCACTGACAGCCGTAGACAAATACAGAGTCTAAGTTATCCGACTAAATTCAGTATAAAGCTATAGTGACTTGATGAATTATGTTATTAACATTCAGTATTTTTCAGGATACGGTTCTATAAAATATTTAAGAACTTCAGGTAAATTCTGTGTGTCTCCGACGTTAAGAGGACTTGCTATCGAGAAAATTTCAGAAAGAATCTAATTTCCAAGAAGAAACTAATAAACTAAAAAGGTAGCTATTAATTGAGATCATTTTTCAGGTAACAAATTTCCACTTAGGTACGTACTTTAGACGTAATTTGCTGCTCGCAATTACGTGATTCATACTTTGTGCTAAATTTTATGTTCTATCAAATTACTTGTGAAGCGACGTGCTTGCGTACGTTAACTGATTTTGACAATGATTATTAATGAACTGGGTTGTAACTTGTGTATATTATGCATCGCTTGGCTGCAATGCTTTTTCTCTGATGTCATATTTTTTTTATTATGTGTCTGCTGTGCTTATTTATTTAAATTATAATTGTCATCTGATTAGTTGTGCTGATATGCATGTAAGTTATACTTTGTGATTTATCTGCTTGCGCCTTCATGTTTACTTATTAAGAAGACATATGAACATTTATTTGCTTATGCTGATATGATGCTAATGACCTGTTTATTATGTTAGATAACATATTTTCTGCTATGCGTATGGATTGCATATTTGCACATTTCTGTTTTGTTGTCATAACTACTCTTTAATTTGGTATATAGAAATGCTGATATACTGTGTATGAACATAGAGTGTAGGTCACACTATTGTATTAATTATAGATTGTTCGCTTGGCAAAGCCTCGTTGTAAGAATTGTGCTGCATCCACTTGTTGACATTCTGTTCTCTACTGGTATATTTACTCGCTATTGCTTGTTTTGCTTACGCTCAGTGCCTTATATTTTTAAGATAAGAAAATGAACTGCTATAATTCGACGAACGACATTAGTACAAGAAACTTCATAGAAGTCACATGAGCTGGAGGTTTTATGGAAGCTGTATAAATTTATGCTAATAGGAAGGAAGCTAACGACATGACATACCATTACTAGGTTTAGACCATTAACAATTATTATACTGCATTTTTCGTGAGCAATTGAAATAGGAAGTGACACTTGACACAAAAAATACTCCACATGTTTGCTTCTGCCATAATTCTTGAAGTGGTGTACACACTGTGAAATATTATGATCATTCACACTCCGTAATCGTACTTAATTACTGAGAGTTATTCGAACTTAGTCTGTTAGAGGTCATGTATGCATTTCTTTTGTTTATAATTCATAATGAGTAGAAGATTTGGGTCAGACGGATTACACAGAGGTTGTGTGTTGACAGTGTGTCTTCGGATTGTATGGGATGATGAGGTTTGCATTAGGATTTTATCTGTGCTTGTTCAAGGAGACTGACTAGAGGAAAGAGTTGTTATGAAAGTGAAATGATATTGGTAATAAGGTTTATAGGTATCGACGTATTGAAGAGGTATTATTGAGGTATTATTGAGATTATGTGAAGTTGATGATTATTGGAGTTTTGGTGGACAAGAGGTAAGGTACATGCTATTAGTGATAAGTTTTATATGTATCGACGTAAGAGGTATTATTGAAGTATTGAGATTATGTGATGCTGATGATTATTGGAGTTTTGGTGGATAAGAGGTAAAGTAAGTGAGGTGCATTTTTTTTGTTGGTCTATATGGAACAAGGAGGATGAAGATAGCAGACTAGAACACTAAAGTGGAAGGAAGATTGTCTACACACTTTGTTAAATCAATAAGCAGTACATACTTTTTTTTGGAGAGAGGAAGTATTTGCATATCTTGGCTCACTGACAGTTGTTCAGCAACAGTACATTTGATTTGGCTTGGCAAACATTGGTCTTGACATGATGACTATGACATTGACTTAACTATTATTGACTGTTATACATTGCTGCCACTACTACTTGATACACATGATGAACATCAAATTTTGACAGAATTGCATTTACACAGTTAACACTATTCAATTACACAGTATTACTTAATGTGGATGAAAGATGAGTGAGTGTGTTTTGTGTGTTTTCCTTTCCTAATCCTACCCACCTATCTCCTAAATATTATTTTATTTGTTTGTAGTGGCTTGCACTGACACCCATAAATATTATAGGTTTACTGATATTTGAGTATTTGTAATAGTTCATATGACAATTATCTGATATCATTTGTGTGTTTATTAGAATTTATATGTTTAGTGTGTAAAAGCATTTGTATGTGTATTCAAACTATTGTTCATGCCTGAACTGTCTGATTAGTGATGGTGAATATTATGAACTGTTACCTGCACTTGTTCAACATTGATGGTTGCCACTTAGAAATGTTTAATTTCTGCTGATGAGCAGTGTGATCAGTGATAGTGAATATTATGGACTGTTACTTGTACTTTTTCTACATGATTGGTGCCACTAGGACATGTTTAATTTCTGCTTATAAACTCTGATGAGCAGTGTGATCAGTGATAGTGAATATTATGGACTGTTACTTGTACTTTTTCTACATGATTGGTGCCACTAGGACATGTTTAATTTCTGCTTATAAACTCTGATGAACAGTGTGATCAGTGATAGTGAATATTATGGACTGCTCTCTGGACCTGCTCATCATTGCTAGGTGCAACTGATGGACTGCTTCTTCTGAAATGATGTCACTTGTTGGTGTCTGCACCTGTTCAATATTGCTGGGTGCCACTAGTGGAACTGTTTCCACTGAGTGATGTCACTTGTTGCTGTCTGCACCTGTTCAACATTGCTAGGTGCCACTGATGGACTGCTTCTACTGAAATGATGTCACTTGTTGGTGTCTGCACCTGTTCAACATTGCTGGGTGCCACTGATTAACTGCTTCTACTGAAATAATGTGGCTTGTTGCTGTGTGTACCTGTTCTACATTGCTGGGTGCCACTGATGGACTACTTCTAATGAAATGATGTCACTTGTTGGTGTCTGCACCTGCTCAACATTACTGGGTGCCACTGATGGACTGCTTCTACTGAAATGATGTCACTTGTTGGTGTCTGCACCTGTTCAACATTGTTGGGTGCCACTGACGGACTGCTTCTACTGACATAATGTCACTTGTTGGTGTTTGCACCTGTTCAACATTGCTGGGTGCCACTGATGGACTGCTTCTACCGACATGATGTCACTTGTTGGTGTCTGCACCTGTTCAACATTGCTGGGTGCCACTGATGGAACTGCTTCTACTAAAATGATGTCACTTGTTGGTATTTGCACCTGTTGACCATTGCTGGGTGCTACTGCTGGAACTATCAACTACTTGTTTTTTTTATCATTGAAAGCATTTTATGTGAACATTTGTATAAACTGATTTTTTGTGTATTGTGTAAACTATTATGTAAAGCCACATGTATGAAAAGAAGTTGTATTGCTTACTGTATTTTATATATTAGGTTATTGAAAGGTCAGTGCAAAGCCAAAATTTTAACTAATTATGTGATATTTAGGTATTAATATTATCTTTTATTTTTGTCTGTATTTTTGTGGACGAATTTGGTGGTATTTTCACCACCAATGCTGGCAAAAATACCATCAAATTCTGGCCCGTGGAGGAGGGGCATATGAGAGGTGGCTACACTGAGCCACAGCGCCAGAGATTGCACCAAAGAGTATTATTCAGCCGCCTCCACTGTCAGTGCTTGGGGAGAACTCGTAGTGGTCGGTGCTGGTCGAGAACTCGTAGTAGGCAGTGCTTGCTGAGATGTGATACTGAAAAGTTCTTGTTGAGATGTGGTAGTGGCGAGTCGGTGTGGAGATATATTGTAATGATTAGAGTGCCTTTCGTCAATATATGAAGGTAAAAGAAAAAAAATTTTCCTTTTCTTTTTATTATCTCAATGTCTTAAATAATGCGTCATTACAGGTTCAGTCAACAAAGCATCTGGCGTGTGTTCTTGTATTAGAGTGTAATTCTGGGTTTCTTGCGCAATTATACTATTTCTAACTTTTTTTTTATCACGTCAGTATAAATGATATTTAAAATTTCTTGCCTTATTGAAGAAGAACCGTGCCAGATGTGTACGTTGAGTCATACTTCCACACACAGAACAGTTATACTTGTGCTTTGGTTTCGTAGGTTTTATAGTTGCTGGGGACTTAATTAATTAATTGTGTTAACGGAATATTTCATTTCATTCTTTGTTGTTGTTCTATGCAGTCAGATTGCGTAATAATACTAGTCAGGGCCAACCGTTTACGAGACACAGCGTAATCGGACATACAGCGACTAAAATTTAAAAAATATTTGCATTAAAATAAATAATTAAGCCCCCATGCATCTATTCATATAAAAGTAAAGGCTCTACTGGATGAAAAATAATTTATCATCTGTGCATCATCACAAATGTAGATTCTTTTTCATTTTAACGATTGGAATGTTGCACTCTCATTTCACGTACCTGTTCCGCCTTTATATCGCTTTCGTAAGATATGTGAGAGTGTAAGTTACTTTATAACCCGTCACAGACATAAAGTTCAACAGCTGACTGTTTCCTCTTGCAGGAACAGTTTTTCCTGCATCACGGTAGAGACCATATCAGAGTATGTCGTTTACCGGGAGAACTGAAGCTTGACGATGGCGATCGTAGTTGAGTGATGCCGTTTTATTCACGCACATACTGAAATTTCACTCCCCCGTGATCACACCCCAGAAGGGCGCGAGAGAGGAGGTTTGAAAAAGCGTAAGTACCTTCTTCTGCTTCAGATTACGTTCATATTTCGTCGAATGCTTTTGAACCGCTCCTGTTGGTTCCACCCTATAAAACAGAGCACTGTACTCTAAAAGCCCCAGGTGACTTTCAGTGGTGTTGCAGTCCCATTACTTCCTTAGAATAGGGTTGAAACGCCCAGGGGTTGGCAGCAGTGTCAATAATATCATCCTCTTGCTTATCGCACTGCCTGCTGTTGTTTTTTACCGTGAAATGTGTGGGAATCAACGTCCGAAGGAAAGAGGTGGTTTCATTGACGCTCTTTATGCTATACGCTGAGGCTTTTTCATGTCGATTCTGAGTAGCGGTGAACCTGAAATGTTTTCCTCGGCGATCCGTTAGAAAACCGCATCATTTCAGCGTTAAGACTCGCAAGTCTGGCCTCCATCGCAGAGGTGTCAAAAGAAAAGGTGAAATGTGTGTAAGAGGAGCTGTGCCGGCGTTCCTATCTTTTGACCCGTCCACGATAGAATCGCGCACAGTTGTGAAATTTGGTGCCAATGTGACACCGTTAACACCTACAGCTAACATGGACTTAGGAACCGTGGTCTTTCCTTGCTGTTTGAAGAGCCACCGAGCCGCGCTTTTTGCACCATTACAGAGGAAGGCTGTAGGCACATTAGAGCCAAGTTTCAAACTTATGCGTCGCAGTGGGAGGCAGTTAGGAGTTTCAAAGAAGTGAGCCTTTAACTCTGCTGCGCAGTATATTAGCGTGTGCATCATTGCTGATGTACAGCAATTCCAACTGGAACAGGTAATGCGTAGTCGTAGCTATCTTCCCAACTGAATACAGAACTTACGATCACAGTATTTCAAAAGAGCACTACAATGATTTGATGAATATAACGATGGATTTGTGCGTTGTCATATGGAGATATCTCTTTACAGCCGCACAGGAATTATTCAGACGAGCAGTTCACGAAGAATTTTAGATCTACCCCAGTAAGAGATACACCAATAAGCACTGAGTGGTGGTAAGAATGAGTCGCGTGATAATACTGACAGCTGTGTCAGTCCCACTGATTACTTCATGTGATGTTGTAGAGCTACTGCACAACTGTATGTGTATTAGTCAATTACTGCATATTTCAGATTACTCGTGATAAACGACATACACCATCTGTTCCGTAAGAGTATTCAAACCGTGGAAAAATACTGCGTCAGTCATCTTTTCGACCAGTTCATTCTGATACACACCGATAAGAAATCAGTGCACAATTAATACCACGTGACATGGTGAAGTTACAGTTTGTATGTATTTATTTGGGTTGTGAACAATTTTAAAAAAATGAGAAATCTTTAGGAGACAAAAAATGGCTCTGAGCACTATGGGACGTAACATCTCAGTTCATCAGTCCCCTAGAACTTAGAACTACTTAAACCTAACTAACCTAAGGACATCACACACATCCATGACCGAGGCAGGATTCGAACCTGCGACCGTAGAAGTCGCGCGGTTCCGACTGAAGCGCCTAGAACCGCTCGGCCACCGCGGCTGGCTTTTAGAAGTCAACAGCAATGGAAATTTGAATAATGAACACAGATAACGACAAATAATTTAACAATTCCATACATTCCTGATAAATTTAAAACCTGCTGCACCATGTCTGATTTACACAAGGGGATAGCAATCGGCTGCTTTTTTTTTTTCCTAAGGCATGATGAGTGTAACAGTTGCTATGATTACAGCAGAAGTCTACCAACTTGCACGTGAGCCTGGTATTAGGCAAGCAGAAACAGTAGCATTCTTCTTCCATTCGTCACATACAGACGAAACTGCTCGATGACTGTAGTAACTGGAAAGGAAGGAAGCTGGAGGCGGAGATGCAAGAGGATGACTTGCAAGGTAAATAGTTGGGTCATATATATATATATATATATATATATATATATATATATATATATATATATATATATATATATATATGTTGTTGTGGTCTTCAGTCATGAGACTAGTTTGATGCAGCTCTCCATGCTACTCTATCCTGTGCAAGCTTCTTCATCTCCCAATACGTACTGCAGCCTACATCCTTCTGAATCTGTTTAGTGTATTCATCTCTTGGTCTCTCTCTACGATTTTTACCCTCCACGCTGCCCTCCAATACTAAATTGGTGATACCTTGATGCCTCAGAACATGTCCTTCCAACCGATCCCTTCATCTTGTCAAGTTGTGCCACAAACTCCCCTTCTCCCCAATCCTATTCAATACTTCCTCATTAGTTACGTGATCTACCCATCTAATCTTCAGCATTCTTCTGTAGCACCACATTTCAAAGGCTTCTATTCTCTTCTTTTCCAAACTATTTATCGTCCATGTTTCACTTCCATACATGGCTACACTCCATACAAATTCTTTCAGAAACGACTTCCTCACACTTAAACCTATACTCGATGTTAACAAATTTCTCTTCTTCAGAAACGATTTCCTTGCCATTGCCAGTCTACATTTTATATCCTCTCTACTTCGACCATCATCAGTTACTTTGGAATGTAGTCGAATTATGTCGGGTGATGCTGAGGGAATTAGATTAGGAAATGAGACGCTTCAAATAGTAAAGGAGTTTTGCTATTTGGGGAGCAAAATAACTGATGATTGTCGAAGTAGACAGGATATAAAATGTAAACTGGCAATGCCAAGGAAAGCGTTTCTGAAGAAGAGAAATTTGTTAACATTGAGTATAGATTTAAGTGTGAGGAAGTCGTTTCTGAAAGAATTTGTATGGAGTGTAGCCATGTATGGAAGTGAAACATGGACGATAAATAGTTTGGACAAGACGAGAATAGAAGCTTTCGAAATGTGGTGCTACAGAAGAATGCTGAAGATAGATGGGTAGATCACATAACTAATGAGAAGGTATTAAATAGAATTGGGGACAAGAGGAGTTTGTGCCACAACTTGCCAAGAAGAAAGGACCGGTTGGAAGGAAATGTTCTAAGGCATTTAGCATTGGAGGGCAGCGTGGAGGGTAAAAATCGTAGAGGGAGACCAAGAGATGAATACACTAAGCAGATTCAGAAGGACGTAGGCTGCAGTAAGTACTGGGAGATGAAGAAGTTTGCACAGGACAGAGTAGCATGGACAGCTGCATCAAACCAGTCTCAGGACTGAAGACCACAACAACAACAACAGGTTAGTTAGGTTTTAGTTCTAAGTTCTGGGGGCTGATGATCTCAGATGTTGAGTCCCATAGTGCTCATAGCCATTTGAACCATTTTGAACTTGTCGAATAGTAGACTTCCATTGCTAACAAGTGATGGAATAGAGATAATGTAAATGTATTGCATAATTTGTATGTACAAACAGCGCAATAACAGTAAACATCTAAGTGAATTCGCGTTTGCAAAAAGGTAAAACGCCATGATATATACCCGGCATTGACAGTACTGTACAATAAAGCACACAAATACGACGAAAATTAACGTTGCCTACAACACGACTCGAACCAAACAACTACCTGCGGACTATCTAGTGATGGGTAGCGTACTTTGAGGAAGACACGATTATACTTATGTGATCCGAAGTATCCGTACTCCCCCAGAAACATAAGTTTTTCATATTAGGTGTTTCGTGCTGCCACCTACTGCCAGGTACTCCATATCAGCGACCTCAGTAGTCATTAGGCCTCGTGAGAGAGCAGAATGGGGTGCTCACGGACTTCGAACGTGGTCATGTGATTGGGAGTCACTTGTGTCATACGTCTGTACGCGAGATTTCCACACTCCTAAACATCCCACGGTCCATTGATTCCGACGTGATAAAATGGAAATGAAGGGATACCAACACCACAAAAGCGTACAGACCGACCTCGTCTGTTGACAGACAAAGACCGCCGACAATTGCAGAGGGTCGTAATGTGTAATAGGCAGACATCTATCGAGACCATCACACAAGCGACTGCTCATAAGCCACACATCACGCCGGTAAATGCCAAACGACATCTGGCTTGATGTAAGGAGCGTAAACATTGGACGATTGAACAGTGGAAAAACGTCTGTGTGTAGTGACGAATCACGGTACATAATATGGCGATCCGATGGCAGGATGTAGGTTTGGCGAATGCCCGGTGAACGTCATCTGCCAGCGCGTGTAGTGCCAACAGTAAAATTTCGAGGCGGTGTTGTTATGGTGTGGTCGTGTTTTTCATTGAGGGGGCTTGCATCCCTTGTTGTTTTGCGTGGCACTATCACAGCATAGGCCCACATTGATGTTTTAATCACCTTCTTACTTACCACTGTTTAAGAGCAATTCGGGGATGGCGATTGCATTTTTCAACAGTAACGAGCACGTGTTAATAATGCACGGCCTGTGGCGGAGTGGTTACACGACAATAACATCCCTGTAATGGACTGGCCTGCACAGAGTCCGGGCCAGAATTCTGTAGAACACTTTTGGGATGCTTTGGAACTCCGACTTCGTGCCAGGCCTCACCGACCGACATCGATGTCTCTTCTCAGTGCAGCAGTCTGTGAAGAATGGGCTACCATTCCCCAAGAAACCTTCCAGCACCTGATTGAACGTATGCCTGCGAGAGTGAAAGTTGTCATCAAGGCTAAGGTTGGGCCAGCACCGTACTGAATTCTAGCATTACCGATGGAGGGCGCCACGGACTTGTAAGTCAGTTTGAGCCAAGTGTCCGTATACTTTTGATCACATAGTGTACCTCGCCGACACAAAACCATCAACTCCGGCCTCAAAACATTTATTTCACACGAAATAAAGGGTTTTTCCTTCTGTTAGCTTAATTTTATGATACAATTCCTCGAGCGGTGTATACACACTGTGTGTGTACAATTCAGAAAAGTCAAAAAGAAGAATATAAAAGTGTATAAAACGTTCTCGCTATCCTTAATACGTGTATCACGAAATCAATCCTTTAGAGTGTAAATTGTGGTTATGATGGCAGTGGTTATCATTTAATGAGACATGAAACTTGCTTTCAAAAAGGCATAATCTGGAGACAGTCTTATATGTAAACCCACACATCTCTTTTGTGATGAGTGCTACACTGGTAAATATAATTGATTTACTCTTTCATTCAGCTAAATATATATATATATATATATATATATATATATATATATATATATATATATATATATATTTAAGAGGGGCAGCAGCCTTTTCAGTAGTTGCAGGGGCAACAGTCTGGATGATTGACTGATCTGGCCTTGTAACATTAACCTAAACGGCCTTCCTGTGCTGGTACTGCGAACGGCTGAAAGCAAGGCGAAACTACGGCCGTAATTTTTCCCGAGGGCATGCAGCTTTACTGTATGGATAAATGATGATGGCGTCCTCTTGGGTAAAATATTCCGGAGGTAAAATAGTCCCCCATTCGAATCTCCGGGCGGGGACTACTCAGGAGGACGTCGTTATCAGGAGAAACCAAACTGACGTTCTACGGATCGGAGCATGGAATGTCAGATCCCTTAATCGGGTAGGTAGATTAGAAAATTTAAAAAGGGAAATGGATAGGTTAAAGTTAGATATAGTGGGAATTAGCGAAGTTTGATGGCAGGAGGAACAAGACTTTTGGTCAGGTGAATACAGGGTTATAAACACAAAATCAAATAGGGGTAATGCAGGAGTAGGTTTAATTATGAATAAAAAAATATGACTGCGGGTAAGCTACTACAAACAACATAGTGAACGCATTATTGTGACCAAGATAGACACGAAGCCCTCGCCTACAACAGTAGTACAGGTCTATATGCCAACTAGCTCTGAGATGACGAAGAAATTGAAGAAATGTATGATGAGATGAAAGAAATTATACAGATAGTGAAGGAAGACGAAAATTTAATAGTCACGGGTGACTGGAATTCGATAGTAGGAAAAGGAAGAGAAGGAAACGTAGTAGGTGAATATGGATTGGGGCTAAGAAATGAAAGAGGAAGCCGCCTGGTAGAATTTTGCACAGAGCACAACTTAATCATAGCTAACACTTGGTTCAAGAATCATAAAAGGAGGTTGTATACATGCAAGAAGCCTAGAGATACTGACAGGTTTCAGATTGTATAATGGTAAGACATAGATTTAGGAACTAGGTTTTAAAGTAAGACATTTCCAGGGGCAGATGTGGACTCTGACCACAACCTATTGGTTATGAACTGTAGATTAAAACTGAAGAAACTGCAAAAAGGTGGGAATTTGAGGAGATGGGACCTGGATAAACTGGAAGAACCAGAGGTTGTAGAGAGTTTCAGGAAGAGCAAAACGAACAATTGACAAGAATGGGGGAAAGAAACACAGTAGAAGAAGAATGGATAGCTTTGCGGGATGAAGTGATGAAGGCAGCTGAGGATCAAGTAGGTAAAAAGACGAGGGCTAGTAGAAATCCTTGGGTGACAGAAGAAATACTGAATTTAATTGATAAAAGGAGAAAATATAAAAATGCAGTAAATGAAGCAGGCAAATAGGAATACAAACGTCTCAAAAATGAGATCGGCAGGAAGTGCAAAATGGCTAAGCAGGGATAGCTATGGGACAAATGTAAGGATGTAGAGGCTTATCTCACTAGGGGTAAGGTAGATACTGCCTACAGGAAAATTAAAGAGACCTTTGGAGATAAGAGAACCACTTGTACGAATATCAAGGGCTCAGATGGAAACCCAGTTCTAAGCAAAGAAGGGAAAGCAGAAAGGTGGAAGGAGTATATAGAAGGACTATACAAGGGCGATGTTCTTGAGGACAATATTATGGAAATGGAAGAGGACGTAGATGAAGATGAAATGGGAGATATGATACTGCGTGTAGAATTTGATAGAGCACTGAAAGACCTAAGTCGAAACAAGGCCCCGGGAGTAGACAACATTCCATTAGAACTACTGACAGCCTTGGGAGAGCCAGTCCTGACAAAACTCTACCATCTGGTGAGCAAAAAGTGTGAGACAGGCGAAATACCCTCAGACCTCAAGAAGAATATAATAATTCCAATCCCAAAGAAAGCAGGCGTTGACAGATGTGAAAATTACCGAACTATCACTTTAATAAGTCATGGCTGCAAAATACTAACGCGAATTCTGTACAGACGAATGGAAAAACTGGTAGAAGCCGACCTCGGGGAAGATCAGTTTGTATTCCGTAGAAATATGGGAACACGTTAGGCAATACTGACCCTACGACTTATCTTAGAAGCTAGATTAAGAAAAGGCAAATCTACGTTTCTAGCATTTGTAGACTTAGAGAAAGCTTTTGACAATGGTGACTGGAATACTCTCTTTCAAATTCTAAAGGTGGCAGGCGTAAAATACAGGGAGCGGAAGGCTGTTTACAATTTGTACAGAAACCAAATGGCAGTTATACGAGTCGAGGGACATGAAAGGGGAAGCAGTGGTTGGGAAGGGACTGAGACAGGGTTGTAGCCTCTTCCCGATGTTATTCAATCTGTATATTGAGCAAGCAGTAAAGGAAACAAAAGAAAAATTCGGAGTAGGTATTAAAATCCATGGAGAAGAAATAAAAACTTTAAGGTTCGCCGATGACATTGTAATTCTGTGAGAGACAGCAAGGACTTGGAAGAGCAGTTGAACGGAATGGACAGTGTCTTGAAGGGAGGATATAAGATGAACATGAACAAAAGCAAAACTATCATCTTATATCCTCCTTTCAAGACACTGTCCATTCCGTTCAACTGCCTTTGCTGTCTCTCACAGAATTACAATGTCATCGGCGAACCTCAAAGTTTTTATTTCTTCTCAACGGATTTTAATACCTATTCCGAATTTTTCTTTTGTTTCCTTTACTGCTTGCTCAGTGTACAGATTGAATAACATCGGGGAGAGGCTACAACCCTGTCTCACTCCCTTCCCAACCACTGCTTCCCTTTCATGCCACTGCCATCTGGTTTCTGTACAAATTGTAAATAGCCTTTCGCTCACTGTATTTTACCCCTGCCACCTTTAGAATTTGAAAGAGAGTATTCCAGTAAACACTGTCAAAACTTTTCTCTAAGTCTACAAATGCTAGAAACGTAGGTTTGCCTTTCCTTAATCTTTCTTCTAAGATAAGTCGTAAGGTCAAAAAATGGCTCTGAGCACCATGGGACTTAACATCTGAGGTCATCAGTCCCCTAGAACTTAGAACTATTTAAACCTAACTAACCTAAGGACATCACACACATCCATGCCCGAAGCAGGATTCGAACCTGCAACCGTTGCAGTCGCGCGGTTCCGGACTGAAGCGCCTAGAACCGCTCGGCCACCACGGCCGGCTACGCGTACGTGGAGAACATGTTTGCGCAGCAATCGCCGACACAGTGTAGCCGAGGCGGAATAAGGGGAACCAGCCTGCATTTGCCGAGGCAGATGGAAAACCGCCTAAAAACCATCCACAGACTGGTCGGCTCACCGGACCTCGACACAAATCCGCAGGCCGATTCGTGCTGGAGACCAGGCGCTCCTTCCCGCCCGTAAAGCCGTGCGTAAGACCGCACCGCCAAACGGGCGGGCAACCTATAGGGTACTCCCGTTGACCTAGAATCATGAAATTTGGCATGAAGCAAGGTTTCACAGTAAAGGAAAGGAAAAAATCGGAAAATTCTTAATCTGTAAGACCACGAAAAATTATTTTTTTTCATTTTTTATCCGTCTGCTGTTTGTCTGTCCGTCTACTAAGACCCTTTTTGCCTGAAACTATTTGACGTATCAATTTGAAATTTGTGTCACATACTAAGATTTATAGTCTTTGGTGGTGTAAAAGTTTAAGCGTCTAAGCCAATGCAATCAAAAGACACGGCCATTTATGTCTCATATACTGATACTCGAAAACCACTTATCAAAACTTATAGGGTGCTTTCCGTTGACTTAGTACCATGAAGTTTGTCACGAAGCACAGTTTCACAGTAAAAGCAATGGAAAGTATCCGAAAATTCTTAATTTGTAGTTATATAACTTGAAAATTTTTTTTGTCATTTTTAACTGTCCTTCTTCTTTTTGTTTGTCCGTCTGTTAAGGTGTATCAGGTTGCAATCTATGCCACGTACTAAGCTCAGTAGGCTATTGGCGGTGTAAGAATTTTGCACTTCTTAGTCAATTCAGCCGAAAGATATGGCTATTTATGCCACCCATTTTAATATTTGAAACGTCGCCCATCACAACCTGTACTGTATTTCCCTAGTATCATGACATTTGGCGATAATCAAGCTTTTACAGTACATGTAAAGGGAAAAGTCCAAAATTGTTAATTTGTAATTACCTCACAAGAAAAAATATTTCTTTTGTCACAGGTTATCCAACTTCAAACATGAAATTACAACTTTCCCAAAAGCCTCGGAATCCCTGGGGCTGATATCTTCCCAGTATCAATGCCGGCGACAGGTGAAAATTGTAAGTATCCTCAATTTCCGGAAGGGATAAACTTCCTATATACATAATTAAGTTATTACGGGGCTTTCAGTGTGCGGATCCTGCACCTGGCAAATGTTTCATATAATTGATCATTGATAAATGAACTAAAAAAAATCTCAAAATGGGGAAGCTAGAAGAAGAAATTTGTTAACATCGAGTATAGAGTTAAGTGTCAGGAAGGCTTTTCTGAAAGTGTTTATATGGAGTGTAGCCATGTATGGAAGTGAAACATGGATGATAAATAGTTTAGACAAGAAGAGAATAGAAGCTTTCGAAATGTGGTGCTACAGAAGAATGCTGAAGATTAGATGGGTAGATCACATGAATAATGAGGAGGTATTGAATAGGATTGGGGAGAAGAGAAGTTTGTGGCACAACTTGACTAGAAGAAGGGATCGGTTGGTAGGACATGCATCAAACCAGTTTCAGGACTGAAGACCACAACAACAACAAAAGTACTGTGCCCAATAACGACATAGAATTTTAGCTGGGGAAGTACCATGTGTGGACGGGGGAAGAGGGAGGATAGGGGTGATCGGTTCAAAAAATGGTTCAAATGGCTCTGAGCACTATGGGACTCAACTGCTGAGGTCATTAGTCCCCTAGAACTTAGAACTAGTTAAACCTA
The DNA here is from genome assembly GCF_021461385.2 of Schistocerca piceifrons. Lineage (NCBI taxonomy): Eukaryota > Metazoa > Arthropoda > Insecta > Orthoptera > Acrididae > Schistocerca > Schistocerca piceifrons. The sequence goes on from NC_060140.1 coordinate 754,542,892, forward strand.
ACTAACCTAAGGACATCACACACATCCATGCCCGAGGCAGGATTCGAACCTGCGACCGTAGCGGTCTTGCGGTCCAGACTGCAGCGCCTTTAACCGCACGGCCACGGGTGATCGGAGTGTGTGTGTAGGTGTGTGTGTGTGTGTGTGTGTGTGTGTGTGTGTGTGTGTGTGTGAGGGTGGGTGGAGGGGTGGGTGACGTATATTACTTTTGTCAGTTAACGGTGAAGTATTTTTGAGACTTCGCTCCCTGCCGTTTTGGGTACTCTTGCTATTAGTCAGCGTCAATTACAAGTTCTGCCTTACTTCAGATTGCTGCTGTACATCCGTCCGTGTTGAGGGGCACGATGTGACGTAATTTAACGAATATCAGTTCCCCTCTAGGTACGCCGGCGCACAATTTTTTTAAAATGAAAATTCATAAAAATTTTCCAATGAAAACCCTTACTCTTATGACATGCACACAATTAGAATAGAAGGCAAGACAAGGATTTATCTGGACGAGTGTTGTATACCGGTAGATATCAAACTCAAATGAAATCTGAAATCTTAAAAATTCGAACTAAAGCTGTTGGTTACTTGAATGAATCTTAGATTAGAATGGCCTCTAGGCAGTCCGAATGTCCTTCAATCTTTTCAATTGATTACCAGCTATGCTACAAAAGCTGGCAGGTGAAAATTGTTCGTGGAACTGTTTTATCAAATTCATTTAATTTAATTTTACAGATTCATTTTTAACAACTCGTAGAACATATATACATACAAATGTAAACATTACGACTGAGATACGTTATTTGTGAAAACTAAATGGAAATTATGGGCGCATTGTTTCCAAAAATACAGGCTAGTATGTCGAAAAGAGAGTTCCAGGTAATTGGGATTCCTTATTTTAATTCGATGTCAACCGGCCGTCGTGTCATCCTCTGCCATGTGGCGTCAATGTATGATGTGTGGAGGGGAATGAGGTCATCACACTGTGCTCACACGCAAAGGACTAGAAGTCTAGATTTCCAGAAAGGTTTGAAACTGACCAAAAACGGACAAACACAATGAACGAAAGGAAGTGTAACTCTGTACAGAACAAAGAACGTCAAAACTGGAACTAGGAACTGGTGACCACCCGACAAACTATGAGAATGACCCAGAGAGACTGAGACGGAAACTAAGAGCGGTGGACAGGAGCCTGAAGCGAACGATGAACTTTCTTCAATTAGAAGTCGTTTCTCGGTGTTTCCATGCAGTTTACTCAACAGTTCCTTTGGGCTTGATTCTTTGCGTACGACCAACTTCTATACGTCACTCGGTCAGATGTCTTGTTAATCATGAACCCTTTTATACCAGTTTTCCCCTGTTTATGGACACATGTGTCAAAAAGCGCCGGCAGGAGTGGCCGTGTGGTTCTAGGCGCTACAGTCTCGACTGAGCGACCGCTTCGGTCGCAGGTTCGAATCCTGCCTCGGGCATGGATGTGTGTGATGTCCTTAGGTTAGTTAGGTTTAAGTAGTTCTAAGTTCTAGGCGACTGATGACCTCAGAAGTTAAGTCCCATAGTGCTCAGAGCCATTTGAACCATTTTTTTTTTTTTTTGAAATTTCGTTTGCTGCAGTCAGTCTGACCTTATTAGCGTGAAATATAGTGTCATTGTGCGCTTGATAAACTCATGAAAGCCAGGCTACAAATTATGATAAACGGCGAAGAAGATGCACGCAGCGCTGGGGCAAGAACATGGAAGAGAGCCACAGGCAGAAAATACTTCCGCAACAGGTTAGACGCTTACAGGTCTACTGACAATACGCATAGCAGATACAGTACGCTTCCTCAGCACCTGTCCATTTCCTTCATATTCGCTCTTCCGAGATTCCCACGGGACGTCGAACGTGTTTGTGCATATGCACCGAAGAAGGTGGATTCATTGCCTAGGTATGCCTTTATAATTATAGGAATGTGTGGTGTCTGTTCTTTCGGAACGTCCGACCTCGTGTGGGGATCTCGGAAGAGCGAATATGGAGGAAATGGACAGCGGCTGCGGGTAGATGGCGGTCGATGGGAGTGTGAATTGGCCGCGAGGAGTGCCGAGATGGTCCTTGCAGTTGCGATAACACTGTGTCGCGGACGGCGCAGTTGTTACCGCTCGTGCCTAGCAAGCAGGAGATCGCAGATTCGAATCCCGATCCGGTACACATTTCTGCGTAATGTCCCAGTGCAGCTAACAGAAATTGTAGCTACTGCAGATTTTTTCATTAAGTTACGTTATGGCAAGCTGTTTTGGAAGCCTGCAGTATAGTAGCATTCGGCGGCGGCCGACTTGTGGCCTGCAGTATGCGTCATAGCCACACCTGTCGCTAAAGCGGACCGTGAGAATGCTCACAGTGGTGTGTACTAAAATCACTTATTCACCTCACCTAAGAAACTAAATAACTATGTTAAATATTATCTGTTTTACTCCAAATTTGGTACATGACCTTTTGTTATTCAGACGAACTTTGTGTCAATATTTGATACCGCTACCTATAACAGTTTAGGAAATATAAAAAAAATTAAAAAAGTACTTAACCGACACTTAAGAAAGTAAATTCAAATAGGATTCAGTGTGGAACCAGGCGACCGCTACGGTCGCAGGTTCGAATCGTGCCTCGGGCATGTGTGTAAGTGATATCCTTAGGTTACTTAGGTTTAAGTAGTTCTAAGTTCTAGGGGGACTAATGACCTCAGCCGTTAAGTCCCATAGTGCTCAGAGCCATTTGAACCATTCAGATAGGACCTATAACAGTTTATGTTTCTTTTCTTATTTGAAAACAGTAATAGTACTCTCATTGAGCTGATTTATCTTATAAAGATTTTCAAATCCTAAACATTCGATAGTTTTTCTTTCATAATGAAAATAAGTTTAAAAGTTAATATTTATATTTTGTCTTAGGGTGAGAGTCAATGAGAGTGAATGTGATTGTGCATGTGTGACATACATCAAATTTCAATTCTACATTGTATTACGCCTTATGTAACTAGCAAGTGTTACGCCACGACAGTCATGAAAACTGTAAATCCGCCTAACTGGTGGATTACGTACGAGTGTTTGCTTTCCAGTTCCGAAGTATATTTAAAGCATAGTTTTAGTTTTCGTTTGGTTTGGTTTGGTGGAACATTTTGTTAATATTTGCAGCATGAAATGACTGTAAATTCATCTGCAAATGTTGATTGGTGTAAAACAGTTTAAGCGCGAATATGATCTTGAGAGATTGATCTGATTGGCTGTTCATTTTGATCAACCAATCAGAGCAAAGTCTTTCCCGCGCACTGGAATGAGTTATATGCCCTGAAAGCAACGCCATTGAGACAGTCGTGGACTAGCTGCCGGACGAGAAGGTCATGTTAGAGGTGTCCGAAAAAGTTATTTGTAAAATGAAGAAGTGACTGTTATTTCACGTTGTGTTTATATCGCCGTGCAAGCAGTTGTGTTTATGGACAGTTCTGTGAAGTTTGGGAGATTTTGGAGTGTTTGTTGCAGAGAAAACTGCTTGTGAAATTATAGGCCTTTGTGAAGACTTCTGCGTGGCGTGTTCAGTATGCATTTACAGAACATCTTTTGGCGAGCATCTTCATTTGAAGAATCCACTGAAAAGGACCGAGTGTGAAACTCGTTTCGTAGCAGAGTATTGACTGCATCAATCCCGTAATATTTCGGGTTGGACTTAGTACATTTCTGGCTGTCTTGCGTGTGATATAAGCTGCATGAACTAGTAGTAGATGTGCTATCGACGTAAATGTGGGATTGTTGACACCATAACTAAAAGACAATAAAAAACATTAGTATCGGGAAGCGGACATTTTCAATGAAGGAAGGAAGCACCACTTTTGCCCGTTATTACTAGAGGTTTACAGGTTTATTTTGTTGCCTGAGTTACGCGGGCTATGCAGCCGTAAGTATGGACGATGGTTTTGTCCAGCGCTGCTTTTAACATCGTCTACATAGTACCGAAGAACGCAGTGCAACGGATGGTGTACGAACGCTGTACTGAGGTGGGTGTACATTAATTTGCAGCATGCATCACTCGGTGCTAGCGACCTTTATAACACCGCTCCGCTGCGCAGTGATCCCTCCGCTTTCCTTTCCTTTCTTCCCCTCTCCACCTTCAATTAACATATAATATACTGTATAACAGCTGCGGATTCTTCGTGGTGTCTGTTCTTTTGGACATGTCCAAAAGAACAGACACCACACATCCTTACTAGTTCATTATGTAACAAATCTTCAAGTTCCTTCTCCATTCTTCTCTTCATTACTTTTCTGAGCATCTTAAGCGCCGGAGCTGATACGCTGATCGTGCGACAGTTCTGGCCCTTATCTGCCTTTGCTATCTTCGGAATTGTGTGTATAACATTTTTCTGAAAGTCTGGTGGTATGTCTCCAGTCTCATGGATTCTATACACCAACTTATATTGTCGTTTGTTTGTCCCTTCCCCCAATGAGTTTAGAAATTCAGAATGAATGTTCTCCGATCCTTTTGCATTATTTGATCTCATGGCTTCCAAAGCTCTAATCCTTATGACCCTTGGCGTGCGATTTGTCGATCACGCTTGTGGCGAGTCAGTGATCTTTGCTCTTGCTGGAGAGGTGGCGTCTTCGGTGGTTGTCATCAGGGGACAGAATGAAGATGGGTGGACATAGAGCCGCGCAGGTGAGGGTAGAGCTCTCTGGCGACAGTGCTATTAGACTAGTAACAAGTGGCAGTGCTTTGGTCTGCAAACACAGTGAGCGCGGTGTTCTCGGCAAGAACGCTCAGCTGTATTTCAGGGTTTGGCCTAGTGCAGGAAAGGGTAGTGCAGTGGGGAGTGCATTTCATAGCAAGCAGGAAGCAGCAGGGCCCAGTCTTATCAAGAGGTATGAATTTTTCAGGAGGGTTAGCTGGCCAGGCTCATAGCAGACGGTTTCACCTCTTCAGCGGCTTGTGTTAGCAGAAGCCGTTGCAAGAACGGCTTAGCAGTTCGGCAGTAGGTTCAGATTTGCACTCGGTCATGCTGTGGTTCGTACTATGTTGTTCGACCACCTTACTTCGAGCGGACTGCGCCTGTATTAGAATGGTGAGCATCTTCCTTCACTAAGTTCCTTCAAGAATTTGCCGCTTCGTCTAGGGAGATAACTGTCATCCGATCTGTCGCACGGTGGTTTCTTAAGAGTTCACTGAGAGTGCATTGTAATCTAAGCTGCATTCAGAATAACGTGCGACATCAAGTAATACTCATATGTGTTCCGTTGCCTTGCACGGAGGGGCGTTTTACAGTTTACCAAAAGTTCCTGTGTAATTCTGACCCGACTGAAGGGCGGGTACTGTTATAATCAATTTATGGCAGCCGTTAATCATAATGTCTCTGTTTCTGGCCTATAAACTTCCTGAGCCATTGGAAAATTATTTCAAATAAAGTACTTTAAAGCTGGTAGCACACTCAGCTGTGTCCATTGTGTAATAATTTTGTCTTCAAGATTTATGTGCTTCCGGCTGTTGAAGTTATTTGTTGTAAGTGCTGTATTAACTGTGTTTATGTTTCTATGTATTTAGTGTGATAAAGATAACTTATCTGTTCTGTTGTAAAAGCCTTGAAACTATGAAAGTTTACATGAAGGTCGTGGCATACATATACTGAACAAATGGGATTCGTTGTGACCCTCCTACAATTTGTACGGCAGAGCCGGCCGAAGCGGCCGTGCGGTTCCAGGCGCTGCAGTCTGGAACCGCGAGACCGCTACGGTGGCAGGTTCGAATTCTGCCTCGGGCATGGATGTGCGTGATGTCCTTAGGTTAGTTAGGTTTAACTAGTTCTAAGTTCTAGGGGACTAATGACCTGAGAAGTTGAGTCCCATAGTGCTCAGAGCTTTTTGAACCATTTGTAGGGCAGAGCATGCAAGCCGCCATTTCTGGAAATTACAGTCGTAAACTTTGTATGTTCTTTTCTTTAAAGAACGTCTTCTAAACATTAATGATTTACTGTCTTAAAGCTCAAGCATCGTCATTGTATTATACGAGATTTTAGTGGCTGAAGAAATTATTTAAATTGCTTAAAGTTTTTAGCCGGCCGATGTGGCCGTGCGGTTCTAGGCGCTTCAGTCTGGAACGGCGTGACCGCTACGGTCGCAAGTTCGAATCCTGCCTCGGGCATGGATGCGTGTGATGTCCTTATGTTAGTTAGGTTTAAGTAGTTCTAAGTTCTAGGGGACTGATGACCTCAGACGTTAAGTCCCATAGTGCTCAGAGCCATTTGAACCATTTAAAGTTTTTAATTGTGAGTTCAGTAATTGCTTTTGGTTGTCGTTGTCTAAATTAAACTCATTCTGATCAAAATTATTACTTCCTATCGTCCATTGCGATCGTACTGTATTGTAATAGGAAAGGTTAAAGCTGTGTCTACACTCTGGGTTTTTCAATATTTCAGTAAATTTGCTTAAATTATTACGGATTTTTAATAAAGCCCAGCATCTTACCAGTGCACTACCCACCTGCCTACCATTTCAACTTGATGCCGTATGTCTTCCACATGAACTCCCATTTAGTCTTCTATCACGTCATCAGACTAGCATTCAGTATACTCTTTCCTTGTACCCGTTCTCCTCTGCATTTGACAATTGAATTCTCAATGCATTCTTAATGTTGCCGTCCTTGCTTTTAATTTCAAGGAATGTTTTTTACAAGCTTTACAAGCTTTTTTTTTGTTTTTTCAAATCTTTCTTGCAGCCGTTGAACCTGGTTTCCATGCACTTCCTACTTACTTTTTTCCTAAGTGACATATAGAGGGTGTCCCAAAAACACACCGACAACGCTTAGTACGTGCAGCAAGGATGCACAATGATCGGTTTTCAAGTAGGAACCCATAACCAGAAAGGCACGGCTTGGGCGCTAGAGAGCGTCGCAGTCTGAGATATGTGTGCGTTCCACATTACGTCAATAAACCCAACAAGAGTAACACATCCCACTGTCAACGTTATAAACGGGCTTCGAACTGCGTGCCTGCTACGGCAATGCAGAGCCTACATTGGCACTGGTGAGTCTCTCGCACATAAGGGAATACGTGCGGTTGTCTTTGAAGTATTTCAGTCACTTCGTGGATTCGAGCATTATGTCGTCCATTCACGTAACAAGTGTGCCATTCACCATACTCTTCATACCAAACCACCCCACAGGAAACAGACGATAGGTGTAAGATTGACAGTGATGGCCATGGAACTGCTCCATCCCCACCAGATCATAAACTGGTATATGCCATGTTGAGGTAATTCCACATATCTACATCAAAGTGTGCCAGGGCTCTTTCGTGCTGCAGCCACATTTCCATCCGATCATTTAGTGTCACTGCATTCAATAGGGAAGGCGAAAAATCTCTAATAAAAGCGACAGTTGTAACTTACCTGCAACAATGTAACATATATGCAATAAATAAGCCCATGTTCGTCTGTGAAAATGGACACGATAAGCAACCTGAGGTATCAGTAATCGGAATCTAACCTGCATAATTCTGTGTGCGTGTTGTACGAGTGTCGGTTTCACTGTCATTTAAGCCCTCAACAGATCGTTAAATGAAAAACTTGAAACTAACATTTGGATAAGCTATCTGTCTATGCATTTGAATATGAAAAACTACAGGAAAAAATGAACCTGTAACAATGAATACCTAAGCTATATGACTGCGTTTTTGAACAAAAATTTACAAGTGATACAGAAGCTGGATGGGGAACGAAATTTGCTGGATTAGAGAACATGACATGTTGTGGTGTGTTAGTGTCTCTGCTTTGACCCTAAGTTTTGCATTCACCTCTCCCGATGACTGCATTTTTACATGTGGTTTGCAGCAATTCGCAGCAGAATGTAGCAGCAACGGCTAAAGCTTGCTGCTGCTAAGAATGAATTTAATAAAAAGGAGTTCGTTTGGGTCCCTGTTAACCAGTAAATAACTTGTAAGAAGGGATTTCATAAATTAAGTCTATTTAAAAACTTCAGAAATCTCATGACCAATAATAGGCAATGACAATTACACAAGTATCAAAATGGCAGAGTGCCAGATTAACAAATTATTTCAATTTCAAAGTTACATTAACGTTTAATAGCCATAGCATATTATTTAGATGTGGAGAATAATTATTATCATTTAGAGGATAAGGAGGCTTCTTTAACTGACAAGCAAAACATGGGATTATTGTGAACTCGGTCTAACAATCACGAGCCTAACCCTGCAATTACTTTTGCGCTACGCTTGCGAATTTTACCTTGAATTCCATCTAAATCTCTTCTGGCTATACAAATGAAACCGGGCCTTGAGTGTGGTAAGTTCTGACATCACCGACTTGAGGGCAACGTGACACATCTTCTGTCTCCGAACTCTCGACGGACATTACTACCTCCACTCTCGCAGACAGACCTAGTCTCGCAACAATTTTTGGAATCGCGCTCTCATGTCTCGCCCTCAGATTGTTATTATCGATACCTGAGTGCTTACACAATGTAAAGAATAGCGTTAAGTTGGCTATATTGTTCCCAGTGTAATGGAGAGTTCTGACATACACCCTACACAGTTGAAGACATGGAAGTTTGGGTATGGCCGTGGGTCCTGGTGTGATCGTCACATTGTAAGGCGACAGCTCGCGATAAGCGGGAAATCCATGTGTGAGTCCCGGCTTGGCACAAATTTTCACTGTCGTTATTTCATTATACAGCTGATGTGGTCCATATTCGCAACAGTGAATACATTTGATGTATCTCTAACAAATACCTGAGGTACAGCGGTCCTGTTAGGCTGTTTGGCAGTAGATATAGCCCAGTGATATGGTCACCAATTATTCTGGGCCAGACGTTAATACAGACCCAGTGTTGATGATTTTGAATCGTTCTCGCACGTGGATTTTCTTCCACCCAAACATACAGATTGTGCAAGTTCAATGAGTGCAATGTCAATTTCAATGTTAAATGTAGAGGAGAGAGCCGATAGAGTACTGTGAAGTCCTCTACGCGGGTGAAGGTTCGCCTGATGTGATAGAAGAAGAAACTGTAGGCGATATAAAAGAAATAGGGGACTCAGTATGAACCAGAATTCAAAAGAGCTTTGGAAGACACAGGATGAAAATCTTAACATTCCACCAGGATTTCTAAAATCTTTCGGGGAAGTGGAAACAAAATGACTATTCACGCTGTTGTGTAGAATGTATGAATCTAGAGATCTACCACAGGACTTTCCGAAAAATATCATCCACACAATTCCGAAAACGGCAAGAGCTGACAAGTCCGCGAATTATCACTCAATAAACTTAACAGCTCGTGCATCCAGGTTGCTAACGAGAATAATATACAAAAGAATGGAAACGAAAATTGAGGATCTGTTAGATGGCGATTAGCTTGGCTTCAGGAAAGGCAAAGACACCAGAGCAGCAGTTCTGACGTTGCGGTTGATACTGGAAGCAGGACTAAAGAAAAATAAAGACAGGATTTTTCGGCCTGGAAAAAGCTTTCGACAATGTAAAATGGTGCAAGATGTTCGAAATTTTGTGGAAAAAGTGGTAATGTGTAGCAAGAGACACGTATTGTACAATATGTACAAGAGCCAAGAGGGAATAATAAGAGTGGAAAACCAAGAGCGAAGTGCTCGGATTAAAAAAATGTGTAAGACACGGTTGTAGTCTGTCGCCCTACTGTTCAATCTATACATCGAAGAAGCAATGATGGAAATTAAAGAAAGGTTCAAGATTGTGTTTAAAATTCAGGGTGAAAGAATATCAGTGATAAGATTCGCTGATGACATTGCTATCCTGAGTGGAGGTGAAGAAGAATTACAGGATCTCCTGACTGGAATGAATAGTCTAATTCGTACAGAATATAGACTGTGAGTAAATAGAAGAGAGACGAAAGTAATGAGAAGCAGCAGAAATGAGAACTGCGAAAATCTTAATATCACAATCGATGGACAAGACGAAGATGTATTTAAAGAATTCTGCTACCTAGGAGCAAAATAACCAGTGTAAGTAGGCTGTTTAGGTTTTTATGTTGGTAACGCCACGCAGCGCTCTATATGAAAATCACAGACTGTGCTGTGTGAAGGCTGTGGTTGGTTTGCATTGTTGGAGTATATCCTATTGTAGTGTTGGGCAGTTGGCTGTTAACAGCGCGTAGCGTCGCGCAGTTGGAGGTGAGCCGCCAGCAGTGGTGAATGTGGGGAGAGAAATCGCGGAGTTTTGAGAGCGGATGATCTAGTCATGCGTCCATCACAGACAGTAAATTTGTAAGACTGGATGTCATGAACTGATTATATATATATATATATATATATATGAACACTGTTAAGGTAAATACGTTGTTTGTTCTCTATCAAAATCTTTCATTTGCTAACTATGGCTATCAATAGTTAGTGCCTTCAGTAGTTTGAATCTTTTATTTAGCTGGCAGTAGTGGCGCTCGTTGTATTGCAGTAGTTCGAGTAACGAAGATTTTTGTGAGGTAAGTGATTTCTGAAAGGTATAGGTTAATGTTAGTCAAGGCCATTCTTTTGTAGGGATTATTTAAAGTCAGACTGCGTTGCGCTAAAAATATTGTGTGTCAGTTTAGTGTTGATCAGAATAGGTAAAGAGCGAAATGTCTGAGTACGTTCAGTTCCGCTCAGCTGTAAGAGGTTTATCAGCACAGTAATTCATAAATTTTTCTAAGGGGACGTTTCACCAGTTACGGTGGACACCAAGAGCAGACTAGTAGTGGCAAAAGTGGCCTTCCTGACCAAGAGAATTCTACTAATATCAAACACAGGCCTTAATTTGAGGATGAAATTTCTGAGAGTGTACTTTTGGAGTATGGCATTGTATGGGAGTGAAGGATGGACTGTGGGAAAACCGGAACGCAAGAGAATCGAAGCATTTGTGATGTGGTGCTACAGACGAATGTTGAAAATTGTACACAGATGGCTCTTTTTGGTGGTCTTCGCTGTCGTATATTTCTATTTTTCACTCATCATTGATATTATTCATTTATTTAACCTGATTTGATTATAGAAAACAGACCCTCTGTTACATCGGCCTGGGGTTTCGTGCACATTTTTAACGTCATGTTTTCCTAAGAATTAACAATTTCAACGTCACAAACAGTTATTATTATTATTACTATTATTCAGACTAAGAGCAGCCGACCAGTTGCAAAGGATAAAGTGATCTTTACCTAGGTTTCAATAGATATAAATCTATCTTCTTCAGAAGACGGCCTGGGGACAATGAACATCGTAACATATATTAAGGTATGAAACATGAGTCAAGAATGAAGTTTAACATATATTAGGAAAATATTGTATTACAAGATGTGAGAAAGCTTCTTAGTACTTACAATATTATAACATGAAGTGATATGTCCTTATCGTTTAGGCAAACATCTGCATAGTTACATTAATCATATAAAATATAGCCCTGAAAACAGGGTTTGTCGAACAAATAAAATAGGTACATGGAAGTTGCAGAGCGCCTAAGCGACTGAGTAAAATCGGCCAGCGTAGTAGCACAGCGGCCAGGGCAGGTGGCGCTCATGTCGCGAACTATGTGCCGATAGGCGTACTGAAGTAACATTTGAAACATCAATATTAAATGCGTTCTTAAATAGAGTGATAATAAATAAAATGGCAAGCATTTAACACTCCCGTTATGACATTGTGGGAGGTATAGGAACAATAACGTAAATACATACATCAAACAGACAGGTGGCGCTTCCGCCGTGAGTTACATGCAGTGGTCTATATAGCCAGAATATAAGAGTTATATTACCATATTAGTGAAGCCCGTAGAACGTATATAAGTCACAACATGAAGAACAATCAGTAATGGCTCTTAAGAAAATTACGAAACCTGGTCCATAATCCAGTTACTACGTAATATAGAATAAGAGAAATTACATGAGGGCCGCTGTAGTGGCAGCCATAGATCGTGAGAAGAACACATTATATAAACGGTAGAAACTGAAAGATTTGAAAGTGCATTATAGCTTTCTGAGGAAATAGACTACTGAGGTTACTAGCATTAATGTTGTATATTAAACAGTACGGGTTTAAAGCCTTCGAAAAATTGTTTACAGGCAAGGTTCAACTGATCATTCAGTATATTGCCGTCTTTGAGCTCTAGATGTTTAAAAATAAATAGCTCTTCCCACAGATCTAGTCTCCGTCCTTTGACCTGTCTATGTAGGATAACCGTGTCTTCTAACTGTTTAGGCGTATGGCCGGTTACCAAGAGGTGTTCAGCAAAGGTAGAGTTGCGAATATTCGTTCCTTTTTTTCCTAAAAGATGTTCTTTATATCGTGTTTTCACAGCTCTGCCGGTTTGACCAATATAATAAGAGGGGCAGTTATTACAGGTTAACTTGTAAATACCTGAATTAGAAAACCAATCGCTGGCAATCTCTACTGACTGTACAAGATTTCTTTTTAAACTGTTATCTGTAGAAAAGGAGACGTTACAGTTATATTTTTTATTTAGAAGACGTTTAATCCTATACGATAAGTTACCCAGGAAAGGGATGGAAATAAATTTTTTAGTTTCCGTGGTGTCCGTGGGGAGATTATTTCTCAAAGTCGAACATTTTTGGGAGATTTTCTTATTGAGCAGGTAATCGATCATGTTCTGGTTATACCCATTGTTAACCGCAATCGCTTTGATGACATTCAATTCCTTTTTTTGATCCGCAGGTGATAAAGGAGTGGTTACCATTCGGTGAATGGCGGAATGAAAAAATGCCAATTTATGAGCTTTTGGATGGGTTGAGTCAGCAGGAATGACATTATCTGAATATGTTTCCTTGCGAAAGATATTAAAATGGAAAGAATTATCTTCTATAGAAATTGTTAAATCGAGAAAATTAAGTTCACGTTTATCATTTTGAAGTTCTTTTGTGAAGGAAATTTTTTCTTGTAAACCGTTGAAAGTGTTAAAGAGATGCTCTAACTCATGATCAGTGCCATCAAAAGCAATGAAAATGTCATCAACATACCGTGCATAATAGCGGATTTTGTGGCGTAATTCTGAATTTGAATTGAAGAACGTTGTTTCCAGGGCGTTAATGAAAACCTCTGCTAGAATACCGGCGAGGGGGCTACCCATTGCTAGACCATCTGGCTGTACATACATTTTCCCGTTAAATGTGAAATAATTGTATTTTAAAACGACCTTAAGCAAACCAATGAGTTCGGCAAACTGAGTTTCACTTAATTTTTTATGTTTAAGAAGATTCTCTTTTACAAGGTCTATGGTTTCATCAACCGGAACATTTGTGTAAAGGCTGACGATGTCAAAGGACACCAGTCTGGTGTCAGGTGTACAACTTATAGATTGAATATTGTTAATTAATTCCTTACTGTTTTTTACAGAAAAATTATTTTCAAATGTGAAGGCATCTTTAATTTTAAAATGGAGGTGCCTAGCAAGTGTGTGATGTGGACTGCCTATACCATTCACTATAGGGCGGATCGGGTGATTTTGCTTATGCAGTTTAAACTGACTTCTGAGCACTGGTGGTTTAGGGTTCATATTTATAAGCCCTTTCTTTTGGAACTTATTGAACAAGCTGACGGAATTCGTTAAAGTACGCCGGATTTCATTTTGCAGTTCAGTAGTAGGATCTACAGTAACCTCAGTGATGTCGTTTTCCTCAAAAAACTTTACAGTCTTCTCTATATATTCATTCTTATAAGCCACGACGACGGTGTTCCCTTTGTCACTCTTAGTGACTAAGGCGTCGTGCTCTCTAAGTTTATGATTAATGCTTTTTATTATACTATATTCGCCCGATTGCTTATTAGGAGATAATTTAATTTCTTTTTCTATTATGTTGTTACATTCGTAGGCACATTTGACTTGCTCCGTTTTATCTAATTTCAGAGATTCTAAACCGATTTTTAGATCTACAATGAGATTACAAATAACTGGATATTTATCGAGTTTAGCAGGCAAGTTATATTTAGGGCCTTTACACAACAAGTCATTTTCGGCCTGTGTAAAAGAAATATTGGTTTTATTTAGTACTCTATCGTAAAATAGGTGCTTAACACTACTGTCTGCTGTATTATCACTTTTACTTGTGGTCCTATTACTAAACTTTAAAAGCTTTCTTTCATGTCTGGCCTTGATTATTTCTTTACGATTAGAGAGCCATTCATTAATACTATTCCACAGGTGGTCAATTTGAACTATCGTTGTCGGTGTTGGTTAGCTGTCGAATCTGATAAGAATAAGCGTATCACAAACTGTTCACAGTAAGACACTGTCTGCCCTACATTCCTGTTAATAACGAATCCTACTCCCGTGACACCATTTTCTGCCGCTGTTGGTATTGCCTTAAATTCATCTGTCCGGAAATGATTCCCATTATATCTAGATTGGGCTTTTTAACTTGTCTTTTAGGGTTTCTTAGCTTCCCTATCACATTCAAACTTCCAACATTCCACGCTCCGTCTCGTCCCCGTCTAAGAGAATCAAATTTCTACGCCACAGAACCAAAACCAAGACGTCTTACAGGAAGAGAAAAGATTTTGCTAACATATAGAGGAAATTCAGAACTTCGTCTTAAACGAGACCGATTTTAACCGCTCCCGCAGGGATAAGTAAGAAGGTTAATTATACCAACTCCGCCCCAAGGAAAGAACTACATCTCCAAAGCAAAACGAAAATGTCTACCAAGGAAGGATAACAAATTTCTAAGAAGCAGCTGCTTCGTTAATTAATGTTTTGCGACTTCATGGAAGACAGTGAAACCAGAGCCATCCCCAAGAGAGGAAAGGACCTGACGTTACCCAGCAACGACAGACTGATCAGCCTGCTTTCAGCTCCTTGGAAAATGCGAAGAAGTCTCTGTTGATCGATTGTGGACGCGAGACAGCGTCTGGTCAAATATTTAACAAGGCAAATCGCCAAGCAGCCGTGCGATTTGAGAAGTTATTTTATTTTGATTACCCGTTTCGGTTATTTTAGTATTCCACCTTCAGGCTCCAAATGCATCTCATGAGGTACATATGGGGCCCAAGAATGGCATATTGAATTGCAGAAAGTGGTTGACAAATTACAATAAAGTATGAAACTTCCTGGCAGATTAAAACTGTGTGCCCGACCGAGACTCGAACTCGGGACCTTTGCCTTTCCCGGGCAAGTGCAAGTGCTCTCGGTCGGGCACACAGTTTTAATCTGCCAGGAAGTTTCATATCAGCGCACACTCCGCTGCAGAGTGAAAATCTCATTCTGGATACAATAAAGTAACTTCTCAACTAGCACAACTGTTTGTCTATTTTGCTTGTGAAATGCGAGAAAGAGTGCTATTACAAACAATTAAGACACGCATAAAAGAACGAAGCATCATCAGGATGGAGCAGTTCGGATTCCAAGGCCATAACTACAACTTTTACAAATAATCTTGAACACTCTCAACTCCACCATATGAGTACTATTACATGTAGAAAGAAGCATACGATAAAATTTGAAGACAGAGTCTGGTAGTAACATTACGCTGCCAGATCCCTAACATTAACATTAACATTAAAAGGGGCTATTAATAAAAGCGACAAACTGGAGGGACGGATTAGTGACTGGAAATAGAGGGAAGAAAGCCTTATGAACATATATAACATACATGCGGAAACGCATCGTTGCCGCGGCAGACGGCGCTGAAGAATGAAAGTTCCTCTGACCATGTGCAGAGTGTTCCTTGTGTGCTGCAGGCTGTATAACTGACGCAGTGTACCGTAAGTAGCAGCGTGATGGAGTCTTCACGTTGGGAACAAGCCTAGATGGTCTTTGTGTACGACCAAGCAGAAGGCTGGTTCATATGGCTCTGAACACTATGGGACTTAACATTTGAGGTCATCAGTCTCCTAGAACTTAGAACCACTTAAACCTAACTAACCTAAGGACATCACACACATCCATGCCCGAGGCAGGACTCGAACCTGCGGCCGTAGGAGCAGCGCGGTTCCGGACTGAAGCGCCTAGAACCGCTCGGCCACACCGGCCGGCCTCCAAGCAGATGGAAACAGTCGAGAGGCTGCACAGTTACACCAAAACAAATACCCTCACAGACAACAACCACATCACACAACATTGAAAGCTTCATTTTTGGCCGTTTCAGACGGACGGACGTGCAAGGAGGCGGCAAGCGGTGCGCACACTAGATTTTGAGGACAGAGTTTTACAGGTTATTGAGAGGAAGCTCCAGGCAAGCTGCCAGCCAGCATGGCGTAATCCAATGTACGATTATGTGTATCTTGTATGACAACTGCTACTACCCCTATCACCTGCAGTCCCATGGAGGACGCTTTGATCGTCTGTTGTGACGTGGATGCGATGCAGCTCTGTACTGTGCTCAGGAACAATATGATGTCGTTGCACGTACACCGTCCATTTCCGGACACATGTTCATTGGACCTTTTTTCCTCCATTTCGATCAGGAATTCATCCCTGCAGTGTGTCGGTTTTATTAATGTTCTTCTATATTCTACATAAAAACCATCTGCAGATTTCTACAGGACAGGAAACTTCTTACACAAATCGAAGACAAAAGCTCAGACATCAAAACCACGACGGTGGCCACACCGCAGGACCTGCGGCATCGACTCTATATTTTAACATACACAAACCGAAAAAACTCGCAACACCGAAAAAACTTAATGTGGATGAATGAAATTTCTGGAATGTATTTCCTAGGTCAAATATTTAAGTGATTTGCATTGCAAGATCACAGGTTAATGTAAGCGCGAGATAAGCCTCAGAAATTGTGGAACGCTGGTACATTAGTAATCGGTGTAACCGCCAGAATGTTGAATGGAAGTACGCGAACGTGTGTACAGTGTTTTACAGGTGCCGGATATCAATTTGTGGGACAGAGTTCCATGCCTGTTGCACTTGGTAGATCAACACAGGGACGCTTAATGCTGTTTGCGGATGACGCTGAAGTTGTGCCCCAAATGTGCTCAGTTCGAGACGGATCTGGTGGTCGACCAGGCCACGGCTATTTGTCGACACTCTGTGCAGCATTTTGGCCTAAAACAGCTGTATGTAGGAAAACACCCGCTGTAATGCTGTTCGCTACAGTCTGGAACCGCGCGACCGCTACTGTCGAAGGTTCGAATCCTGCTTCGGGCATGGATGTGTGTCATGTCCTTAGTTAGGTTTAAGTAGTTCTAAGTTCTAGGGGACTGATGACCTCAGAAGTTAAGTCCCATAGTGTTCAGAGCCATATGAACCAGCCTTCTGCTTGGTCGTACACAAAGACCATCTAGACTTGTTCCCAGCGTGAAGACTCCATCACGCTGCTACTTACGGTACACTGCGTCAGTTATACAGCTGCAGCACACAAGGAACACACTGCACATGGTCAGAGGAACTTTCATTCTTCAGCGCCGTCTGCCGTGGCAACGATGCGTTTCCGCATATATGTTATATATGTTCATAGGGCCTTTCTTCCCTGCATTTCCAGTCACGAATCCGTGCTCAGAGCCATTTTTTGTAAGGCTGTTCATGAACGGCAGCACAACAGGTCGAGTCACCAGATGGACATAGAAATTTGCAGTCAAGGTGCTTGGAATAGCCGTGAGACTGGTGCACGAGGCTGCTCAAGGTGGTTTACGGAATCGTACCCCACACCATAACTCCAGGTGTTAGTCCAGTGTGACCAGCGCTTACAGGTTGGTTGCAGGTCCTCAACTGGGCTCCTTCTAACCAACACACAGCCATCATCGGCACCAAGGCAGAGCCAGCTTTCATCAGAAAACGTAACAGATCTACACTCCGCTTTCCAATGACCTCTCGCTAGACACCACGGAAGTAGCAAATGGTGGTTGCCTGGGGCCAGTGGACTAGACTCGACAGGTAGTGTGGCTCGGCGCTGTCCTCGATTTTTCCTTGATTTCGGGCGGTTTGTTGTGGCACTGTGGTGCCAACTGATGCTCATATTGCTACTGCAGCTGTAGCACGATGCGCCAGACACATAGGCGGAACACGATGGTCTTCCCTCTTGGTAGTGCCACATGGCCGTCCGGTCTTTTACGAGCGTACCTTCTCGTGACCACTGCTGCCATCAACCATGTTCAGTGGCTACATTCCTACCAAGTCCTACTGCATTATAGCAAAAGAACCGGGCATCTTCTCTTAGCGCTATCCCACAGCCTCATTCAAACTCAGTGAGGTGTTAATAGTGGCGTCTTTGTCACCGTAAAGGCATTCTTGTCTAACATCAACTGACCCAAGTCCAGTCTCAGAAGTCACTGACGCTCACTGCCGCTACAGCGTGTATTTGAAGCAAACCTGATATGTATCCTCATACAGGCGCTACAAGGGTCACTCTTATGCGACTGGCGCGAAATCTGAACAGACATCGTCTTTAATTTGTAGAAACACACCTACGAACTTTCATTTCTGTCACACAACTCCCCCTTCGTATTGCAAATTTTTCCATCAATGTACATGTCAACGACGTCCCAAAGAGTCCCCACGCTAGCGCTAGCGTATATGCCGAGAGGAAGAAACATTCCACAAAAAATCACGAGAAGGAAAAAAAATTATTTGAGTCATCAGTCTTCTGAGTGGTTTGATGTGGTCCGCCACGAATTCCTCTCCTGTGCCAACCTCTTCATCTCAGAGTAACACTTGTAACCTACGTTCTCAATTATTTGCTGGATGTATTCCAATCTCTGTCTTTCTCTACAGTTTTTATCCTCTATAACTTCCGCTAGTACCATGGAAGTCATTTCGTCTTAACCGATGTCCAGTCATCCTGTTCCTTCTTCTTCTCAGCGTTTTCCACATACTCCGTTCCCCTCCGGTTGTGTGCAGAACCTCCCCATTCCTTACCTTATCAGTCCACCTACTTTTCAACATTCGTCTGTAGCACCACATCTCAAATGCTTCGATTCTCTTCTGTTCCGATTTTTCTCGCAGCCCATGTTTCACTGCCATACAATTCTGTCCTCCAAACATACATTCTCGGAAATTTTTTCCTCAAATTAAGGCCTGTGTTTGATTCTAGTAGACTTCTGTAGGCCAGGAATCCCTATTTGCCAGTGTTCGTTTGCTTTTAAGTCCTCCTTGCTCTGTCCGTCTTGGGTTATTTTGTTGACTAGGTAGCAGGATTCCTTAACTTCATCTACTTCGTGACCATCAGCCCTGACGTTAAGTTCTCGATGCTCTCATTTCTGCTACATCTCATTACTTTCGCTTTTCTTCGATTTACTCTCAGTACGTATTATCCTATGAGGGCAGAACCATGTGTGGAAATTAACGAAATCCTTATCGTCCCAGCTAAGAAAGTAAAGATCCTCTTTACAGAAAAGAGTTCAATACTCAGGACAAACTTGGAAATCCGAAAAAACCGAAGGATGACTAACTGATAACCTCAGCTGCCGACATGTGTTGTTGATATACCTCGATGTGGACAGCTGAAAATGTGTGCCCCGACCGGGACTCGAACCCGGGATCTCCTGCTTACATGGCAGACGCTATATCCATCTAAGCCACCGAGGAAACAGATGAATAGCGCGACTGCAGGGACTTATCCCTTGGACGCTTCCCGTGAGACTCACATTCCCAACTGTCTACAATTCTACATATGTATTGTACCTTATAGACATTTGCCCACCCACTCATTACTCGCGCACATCATTCCAGGAAAAAGCTGCACGGTCATCAACAGTAACTGATCTTTCGAGAACAAGTTACTGTCTTCGTATGTGTAACCAAAGGATGCCATGGTGTAATAACGTCAAATATCTATGGATTGTACTTACACACACGACACAAGATCAGCAACGAAAGCAAAATTTGACTAAGATGATCGAAACACTGATAACTTTCTTCATCAGTATGGTCTTGAGCGCTGTCACGAAGCTAAAGTTTTGCATAGTTACAACACAGCCAACAGTTGTACATGAGACGACTTCATGGGGAACGAACTGTATCTCCATCCTCAGAGAAAATGCATAATGTGATGTCTAGGAGGCCACATATGAATGGTGTCCACTGAGAACTAGGACAGAAATATCTCAACGAAAAGATTAGAGAAAAGGTAAAGAATTTTCAACAAAGTAGCCGCAAGCAGAGACGTTGTACATTAGCTGTGAAAAGTAGGAAGAGTCAGGCCACTGAGAACCAAGAGCAGTTATTGGAGACTCCAAGTTAAAATTACTAAACAACTATTAAAAGAACTAGATAGCATAAATGGTACTATTCACCAAAGAGAATAGATTGCTGCTGGCAAACCTTTCGGGGTATAAGGTCGTGATCCAGAGTAATGTAGAAAAATGGGCGTGGCTGGAGTTACACGTGATAAACAGAGACGATCCTTGTCAAATATAAAATTTAACTGTCGATTGTCGTCTTGTCAGAGACAGAAATCTGTTTAGCGGTTTTGCAGAGCTGCTATCCGTATGTCGCTAAGTTTCATGGTTCCTTGTGTCCTATTAACATTATCTCTATGTTTATATATTTCAGTGGCTTCTATACATAGCCGTGTGTAATAGTTCGTGGTCGCAGGAAAAAAATTTGTTTCAGAAAACTTTGGTTCGTGACTTTCTCGTTGAAGGACATGCTCTGCTACAGCCGATTTGTTTATTTTCCCTAGTCAACATAGAGTTTCGTGTTCCTTTAGTCGTGTAGTCAAGCTTCTCTTGGTTGTTTCAATATAAACTTTACAAACGTTCGCAGAATTTTGTATACTCCACATGCTGACAGAGGAGGGCATTTATCCTTCACAGATCGGAGTGCTTGACCTATTTTCTTTGTTGGTCTACAAACCGATGAGCAACGAATCTGAAGATGTACAGCGCAGTTCTGGGCGAAACGTTAGGAACAGAAGAGTTTCGTGGACCACGACCTTTGGCCCGAAGGTTTATCAGTAGGAATGTCATCCGGTCTTGAAAGTCTTCATTCTATCATAAACAAGAGAGTTCCCCCAAACCAGAAGACGAAAGGCCCAAATAGTGTGCCCAACGCTCCTGTGGAAGTGATAGAGAGATAACCTACCCATTAATCCAGTGGCAGCAAAGAATTCTTCACGTGAGTCGTGTCCTGGCACAAGTGCCATTTCTCTATGGCCTGGCCGTACACTTGCCTCGGCAACACGTCACGCTTTAATTTTTATACGGTACAAAGTGTCTGCAGACGTAGACAATTTCGCATTCATGCTGCCACACAACAGTGACTTATTTAGTTTCGTGATGAAAAAAAAGCCTTTCGAAGACATATGTTGATATAAATATTTTTATCATGTATGCAACCCTATTACGGACACGTGCAAACCCTTACTGAGGAAAACAACGTAGACCTCCTGGAAAGTTTTAACGTAAAGGAGACTGCCACTGAGATGGGAATCACACTGCAGATCGCCATCTGGACGTTCACAGAAACACTTCCAATTGAAACGGCAAACGGCCTCGAAAATAGATACAAGAGTGAGGGTGCCCTCCAAAATTTTAGAATGCTATTCTTGTAATTCTTTCAAAGCCACAACGAATTCTTCAAAATTCGCGTTTTCTTTGGCAGCCTTACTGTGGGCAGTACACAGTCTAGCCCACTTAAAATGTGAGTTCGGAAATCCATCCCAGACGTTGTAATTTTCGTTCTTGTTTTCCTTTTCCCTTCATAAATCCAACACTAGCGGGTTTAAAGCCAAGTAATTGTATCAGGCACGCCCCGTGACGTAACACTCTGCGGTAATACACTCCTGGAAATAGAAAAAAGAACACATTGACACCGGTGTGTCAGACCCACCATACTTGCTCCGCACACTGCGAGAGGGCTGTACAAACAATGATCACACGCACGGCACAGCGGACACACCAGGAACCGCGGTGTTGGCCGTCGAATGGCGCTAGCTGCGCAGCATTTGTGCACCGCCGCCGTCAGTGTCAGCCAGTTTGCCGTGGCATACGGAGCTCCATCGCAGTCTTTAACACTGGTAGCATGCCGCGACAGCGTGGACGTGAACCGTATGTGCAGTTGACGGACTTTGAGCGAGGGCGTATAGTGGGCATGCGGGAGGCCGGGTGGACGTACCGCCGAATTGCTCAACACGTGGGGCGTGAGGTCTCCACAGTACATCGATGTTGTCGCCAGTGGTCGGCGGAAGGTGCACGTGCCCGTCGACCTGGGACCGGACCGCAGCGACGCACGGATGCACGCCAAGACCGTAGGATCCTACGCAGTGCCGTAGGGGACCGCACCGCCACTTCCCAGCAAATTAGGGACACTGTTGCTCCTGGGGTATCGGCGAGGACCATTCGCAACCGTCTCCATGAAGCTGGGCTACGGTCCCGCACACCGTTAGGCCGTCTTCCGCTCACGCCCCAACATCGTGCAGCCCGCCTCCAGTGGTGTCGCGAAAGGCGTGAATGGAGGGACGAATGGAGACGTGTCGTCTTCAGCGATGAGAGTCGCTTCTGCCTTGGTGCCAATGATGGTCGTATGCGTGTTTGGCGCCGTGCAGGTGAGCGCCACAATCAGGACTGCATACGACCGAGGCACACAGGGCCAACACCCGGCATCATGGTGTGGGGAGCGATCTCCTACACTGCCCGTACACCACTGGTGATCGTCGAGGGGACACTGAATAGTGCACGGTACATCCAAACCGTCATCGAACCCATCGTTCTACCATTCCTAGACTGGCAAGGGAACTTGCTGTTCCAACAGGACAATGCACGTCCGCATGTATCCCGTGCCACCCAACGTGCTCTAGAAGGTGTAAGTCAACTACCCTGGCCAGCAAGATCTCCGGATCTGTCCCCCATTGAGCATGTTTGGGACTGGATGAAGCGTCGTCTCACGCGGTCTGCACGTCCAGCACGAACGCTGGTCCAACTGAGGCGCCAGGTGGAAATGGCATGGCAAGCCGTTCCACAGGACTACATCCAGCATCTCTACGATCGTCTCCATGGGAGAATAGCAGCCTGCATTGCTGCGAAAGGTGGATATACACTGTACTAGTGCCGACATTGTGCATGCTCTGTTGCCTGTGTCTATGTGCCTGTGGTTCTGTCAGTGTGATCATGTGATGTATCTGACCCCAGGAATGTGTCAATAAAGTTTCCCCTTCCTGGGACAATGAATTCACGGTGTTCTTATTTCAATTTCCAGGAGTGTATATGTAGTCTCCATACTCTTCGTTCAATTACATCGAAAACTGTTACAGCTTACAGCGTAGTAATGCGTGCTACTTCAGAAAATTATTATTCGCATCACCAATTTCATCACGTGCTCAATTCCAGCAAATTTATCACAAAGTACTTCTTGATGTACAGAACAATGAGTCCCGCCCGTGGATCGGAGTAATAGTTTGGTCTTTCATTCTTAATTATGTCTTCCAATTCCTTCTGTATGGTGTTGCAGTGTCGTTCCAAAGCAAATTCGATGCCCGTAGATTATGAAACAGTACAATGGATGTTAAGAATTCTCAACATTCTGTTCTATCACTTGCACTCATTTTTACAGGCTTGTGACGACAGACCGATGGACTGCCTCGTTTTGTGCAAAAAGCCATTGGATCTGTGAACTTCCCTTGTAACACGAATATATAGCGCTAATGTCCGCCCCGATAGCTGAGTGGTCAGCGTCACGGATTGCAGTCCTGCGGGCCCGGGCTCGATTCCAGGCTGGGTCGGGGGTTTCCTCCGCTCAGGGACTGGGTGTTGTACTGTCTTCATCATCATTTCATCCCCATCCTTCGCGCAGGTCGCCCAATGTGGCGTCGAATGTAATAAGACCTGACCAAGGCGTCCGGACCTGCCCCGTAAGGGGCCTCCCGGCCAATGACACCAAACGCTCATTTCCATTTCCATAAGGCTAATGCCACGATTCTGCCAAAATGAAGACTGTCGTTCCGACCTAAACATGCCGAATACAGTACTAAGTGAAATGTCTCGCTCTACCGAATACTTCCGAGAAGGGCGGAGCAAAGCAGTTGGAGGTCGCACATCGGGCTCGCGAGGTGTATGAGACGCTGTGACTGGCCCCGCACTAATCTGTCACCGCACAAGAACAAATCACCAAAGCGATAAATCCTTAGAGACGACGACACACAAAGAAAAGGTATCTAATGGGCTGGATCTCAAACAGCCTGCATTGCTCCTTGGAGCAGGAGAAGAAAAAAAAAACGGCTCTGAGCACTAAGCGACTTAACTTCTGAGGTTATCAGTCCCCTAGAACTTAGAACAAAACATGCCCGAGGCAGGATTCGAACCTGCGACCGTAGCGGTCGCGCTATTTCAGACTGTAGCGCCTAGAACCGCTCGGCCATCACGACCGGTCTAGAAGAAAAGACAGCCGACGCGTGGCCGCGGGCGCCGACCGCGGAGAGCGTCTCGCGGGGGAAGTGGATTTAGGTCGGCCGCCCGCCCTCAGGACCTCAGTCCGTCAGCGCACCTGACGTTGGCGACATCTCTGATCGCCGAAATATTGTGCCCGTTCGACACTATGGTCCGGCAGTACACCCGTGGACTGTTAGAGCAAGAAATACGCCGGAAGAAGTTGAAGAATCACAAGACAGATATAGTTGCATAGTTCCCGTGAAGTTTAGCCAACAACATTCTC
The DNA here is from genome assembly GCF_021461385.2 of Schistocerca piceifrons. NCBI lineage: Eukaryota > Metazoa > Arthropoda > Insecta > Orthoptera > Acrididae > Schistocerca > Schistocerca piceifrons. The sequence continues at coordinate 754,567,450 of NC_060140.1, forward strand.
AGGTAAGACAGCAGCCAGAAGGCACTGTGTGTGCAGATCCGACAGGGCAGTTGTGTGCGGGATCTCTGACAGCGTGGAACACACAGCAATTACAACGTAGTTAAACCGCTTCTGGACCAGGCGGGTGTGTACTTTCCTCGACAGAGACAAGCAGCATCGGACCACCGGCCATAGACGTGCCACGGTCATACCGGCCGACGAGGAAGTGCCTCGGGCAGAGGCCGCGCCGTGCGTGCCCGGGGCTAGGGCTGTGGCTGCGCGGCGGCGGTGGCGGTGCTGGGGCATGGCCGTCTCGGCCGTGACATTTGTCGACCCCGCGGCCGCACGCTGCCGCTGCCGCCGCCGCCGCCGCGGCTGCTACTTTCGCCGCTGCGCCCGGTCGGCCAGGTGCGGTGGGCGGCGCCGCCGCTGCAGCCGCCGACCGCAAGTATTCCGGCAGGGCGGCGCGCGAGCCGCTCTTCTTCGGGGGCGCCACAATACAAGCCATGCGCAACCACAGTCAGTGTCTGGCCCACACTCGCCGCTGAATACGGGACCGAAAGCCAGTCACGTCCAAAGCGGCTTAACTGATTCCAGGGTACTAATTACACTTATACAATTATATGCGATAGATATTTAGTCATCCTCAGAGGGCATCACAAACGTACAATTGTTTGAACGCCACAGAGACTCCCGTAACGAGGACGTAGAAATAGCCATCCCTGACGTAGGGAAACAACGGAAGAATTGTACACAAAAATAAGCCGACAAGAGAGCACTCTACGGTTTTGGTCCCTTACTCAGCTGGCGAATCTCATTCCGAGAGCTCAGTCCCAAAGTACTAGAGAAAAGCGCAGATGACTCCCGTATACAGCGTGGTCCATTGATAGTGACTGGGCCAAATAAATATCTCACGAAATAAGCATCAAAAAACTACAAAGAACGGATCTCATCTAGCTTGAAGGGCGAAACCAGATGGCGCTATGGATGGCCCGCTAGATGGCGCTGCCATACGTCAAAGGGATATCAACTGCGATTTTTTAAATAAGATCCCCCATTTTTTATTACATATTCGTGTAGTACGTAAAGAAATATGAATGTTTTAGTTGGACTACTTTTTTTCGCTTTGTGATAGAGGGCGCTGTAATTGTCACAAACGTATAAGTACGTGGTATCACGCTACATTCCGCCAGTGCGAACTGCATTTGGTACGTGATACGTTACCCGTGTTAAAATGGACCGTTCACCAATTGCGGTAAAGGTCGATATCGTGTTGATGTATGGCTATTGTGATCAAAATGCCCAACGGGCGTGTGCTGTGTATGCTGCTCGATATTCTGGACGACATCATCCAAGCGTCCGGACCGTTCGCCGGATAGTTACGTTATTTAAGGAAACACGAAGTGTTCAGCCACATGTGAAACGTCAACCACGACCTGCAACAAATGATGATGCCCAAGTGTTTTAGCTGCTGTCGCGGCTAAACCGCACATCAGTAGCACACAAATTGCGCGAGAATCGGGAATCTCAAAAACTTCGGCGTTGAGAATGCTACATCAAAATCTATTGCACCCGTGCCATATTTCTATGCACCAGGAATTACAGGGCGACGACTTTGAACGTCGTGTACAGTTTTGCCACTGGGCGCAAGAGAAATTACGGGACGATGACAGATTTTTTGCAAGCGTTCTATTTAGCGACGAAGTGGTAACGTAAACCGGCGTAATATGCACTACTGGGCAACGGAAAATTCACGATGGCTGCGACAAGTGGAACATCAGCTACCTTGGCGGGTTTATATATGGTGCATCATTATGGGAAGAAGGATAATTGGCCCCCATTTTATCGATGGCAATCTAAATGGCGCAATGTATGCTGATTTCGTACGTAATATTCTACCGATGTAATTACAAGATGTTTCACTGCATGACAGAATGGGGATGTACTTCCAACATGATGGATGTACGGCCCATAGCTCGCGTGCGGTTGATGCGGTAGTGAATAGCATGTTTCAATCACGACAATTAATCTGTAAAAAACACACCAAATGTAGAAAGAAAGCGTGTAAACCGTCTGATGATGAATCGCAACGATTCGAAACCGGTAACGGTTTCCTTTGAATAAAGGAACTCAAAGTAAATTTGTGGCTGGTTGCTGTCCTAACACGATCAACATTTGTCTTCAAAAACAGCCACGGTCTCCAATATGTCATCGTATGACAAAATTGCATGTACGGAAAGTGTTTGACACGGTGCCTCACTGCAGACCACTGACGAAGGTTTTAGCTTACAGATTAGGTTCCTAGATATCTGAATGGCTCGAACACTTTTTAAGTAATAAGACCCATTATGTTGTCCTCGACGGCGGGTGTTCATGAGAGCAAGGGTATCGTCAGGACGCACCAAGGAAAAGTGATAGAAAAGTGATAGAAAAGTGATAGAATCGCTCTTTTTCTCTACATGTATAAAGGAATTGGCGGACAGGACTAACAGGTATTTAAGGCTGTTTGTAATGGAGATGTAGTGTACGGGAAGTCGTCGCCCTTGAATTACTGTAAGAGGACTTAGACAGAATGTCTGGTTCATGGTAGCTAGCTCTAAATGTAGAAAAATGTAAGACAGTAGGAAAAACATTTCTGTGACGTTCGAATACAGCTTTAGTAATGTGCTGCATGACTCTTTCGTATTGATTAAATATCCGGAAGTAACGCTGTGAAGCGATATAAAAGGGAATGAGCACTCAGATTGATAGTCAGGAATGCAAATGCTCGACTTCGTTTTATTGGGCGTACTTTGGGAAAGCATACCTCATCCCTAAAGGAGACGGCGTATGGAACGCTATTGCGACTCATTCTCGAGTACCGTTTGAGTGTTTTGGATGCCCACCAGGCCAAATTAAAGGAAGACATCGAAGCAATCTAGAGGTGTGGTGTTACATTTGATAGATAGGTCTGAGCAGCACTCAAGTATTACGGAAAACCTTCGCAAACTCAAACAGGAATCTGTGAAGGGAAGATAACGCTTCTTTTACGATGTACTAATGCCGAAAATTTAGAGAACCGGAATTTGAGGCCAACTGCAGTTCAGTTCTACTACCGCCAACATGCATTTCGCGCAAGGACCACGAAGATAAAATTAGGGCTTGTTCGGATGCTTATAACAGTCGTTTTTCCCTCGCTCTGTTTGCGAGGGAAGAGGAAAGGAAATGACTAGTGGTGGTATATGGTACAACCACCCATGCACCACACGTTGCCTTGCAGAATATGTATGCAGATTTAGATGCTGATCACGCCAACGTCGCTTGTAGACGTGCTTTTGTCATCAGTCTTCTCACTAGTTTGATGCTACCCGGCAATAATTCCTCTTCCATGTCAAGCTCTTCATCTCAGAACAGCACTTGCTCCCGTTTTCCACAATTATTTATTGGAGGCAAGTTCTTAAACGCAATAAACGGACCACAATCTACCCACTAAAAGCCCCCACATACCGCCACACCATCTCTTCCATAGTTCACTTTTGGTATTGTAGCGCCATCACTAATTTTTGGGCGTTACTTTGGAAAACAGCATCTGAGCCACAGTATAAAAAAGAGTCCATAAGCAGCCTCCAGGTGCCACTGCCTCAGCATGCCAGTTGCAGCAACAGAAGTGGTTGTACGTTGCGAGCCAGACAAGCCCGAGCACCTCAGTCCTGTCAACGCTGTAGACAGAAGGGGGTGCCCAAGCGGTTTCTACACCGTCGGGACACGTACATTGTTGTGTGCGTGGTTGGAAGCAATTCGTCGGTGCTTCTAACCAGCATAAATAACCGTCAATTTTAGCAGAGGTGTTTGCAGTCTGGAATCACATACGGCAACTAAAAGATGTCACCAGATGCTGGAGCGAAATGGGTCAGCAAGCAGCCATCAAAAAATTGGGCCTAGGTCACCACCGGACCAACTTGGAGCGCCAAGTTCTCCGCTCTGGACGTGGTACCTTCCTACTGGTGGGCCACCCTCAAGCTCACTCCAGCAGCAGATCGTGACCAGGGCTGTGCAGCTGCTAGTCCTCCTACACTGGTGCTGGAGGCCTGGTGCCAAACGCCTTCATCCGCAGGGGAACGTCCAGATTCAGAGGCTGCCTTCTCTGCAGGTATTCGGCAATCCTCTGCGCCGCAGACACCTTCTGAGATCAGGCACGCCGCACCTAATTGGAGCGAATGCTGCTGAGCGGGATCTTTTGGGTGCAAGCACTGCTGGGCGCAGACGTCACGACCACCTACTGGACCGCCACCTGGAACACCACAGTGCACCACAAGCCAACCACGCCACGCGCCAGTGGGTGTGTGCCGCCGCGCCGTAGCGTTATGAGAGCAGCAGCATGAACCTTAATAAAATGTCTGACTTTCTGATGTTTCTCTTAACTGCCAACACCCTACAACCTTTCCACGACCTATCAAGGCAGCCCAGCTTTGCACAGAAGTGGCTATTCAGCCTGGTCCCCTTCAGTACTACACCTTATTTTCTGGGCAGTCCAGTCCATTTCAGGAATGTTATTGTCCACAAACCACTGTCTTACAGATAGTGCTTTATAACACGTGCATATCCGTGCTCATACAGTCATTGACTCTGAAATGTTCCTCTGCTGAACGCAGTAAACAATTCTGTAAAATATGTTCTTTCAGCATTCAACTTTTTCTTGAGCGCATAAAGGGACTACATTCTTATCTCGAAAGCACATTCCATGAAAACCCTGACATGATAAGCAAATCCAGTAGTATGTCACATAGCTCCGAATAAATCGTGACATTAAATTAACCAAAGTAATACGAGTAATGAGTGAGCAAATGGAATACCACAGACTAACACAAGAATGCCTAAATGCATGTCATACCTTCCCACCGTGGGACAGACGCAGTTCCGAGGGGAGAAACGAGAACAGAAGCCGAGAGCAGAACCGTGTTCAGCTGGAAGACCCTACGATAAGGGACGGACGGCCACCCACATCGCCAGCTAACCGCTAAGACCACACCACCCGCAAGTTTTAGCGTGAGACTTTTTCGCGTCTCTGTTACGTTGCAAACTTTAAAAAACATTGCCCCACCACGAAAAGTATAACGTTTCTCATTGGATAGACAGAATTTTTGTAGGCGGAGCTTAAGGTTAACATTGAGACCCTGATTGGTCAGATGAAAACACAGCCAGATAGTTTTTTTAAACCAACTTCCGTAAATTGTAGTAAGGAGAAGTTAGGAGAGAGTTACTTCCGAGACAGCGAGGTGAGCGGAGCTGTGCTGCCCGCCGCCCCCTGACGAACACCAGCAAGGTAATGAATGCACGCGATGCCGCATAACAGCGCATAAAGCTTCATTCAGAACAGCAGAAGTCTCATCTGTTACACCCCCTTTTTGCGTAATACTAGTGTCGATCGTCAATTAAAGCTCATGGTGTTCACATTTGCCACTTGAAGTAAAAAATCTGAAACGCGATGATTTTTCTGTCACATAGTTATTGAGAAGCCACATCAGCCACTGTAATTTACGACAAGTTAGATAAGTAATTAAAGATAATTGAGGGTCACTGTAGACCATTTTGATAGTTTTCTCTTTTGTGAAACTTAATTTAAACCTAGATTATAGATGTGATATGGCATAGGTCATCCTTCGATCCATTGTAGAACTTGGAAACCCATTCAGGGAATATTTGTTCACATTTTTGTTGAACGCAGTTGGTTTTTACCATCCTGTATTAAAACATTTCCTTTTATCAATAGTGCAATTTATATACGATGTTTTGTGAGTAGAATAAAATTTCCAATGGTAAACTTAACTGCCTTTTCGACTTTATTTTACCAGCTAACTAAAAATTGGAAAGCCTTGAACCCCTTCCACTAAATTTAGTTAGTATTAAGATTCTTTTTCAGGGAGTGCAGTGGAGCTGACGCTGAAATCATTAAGTATTTGGTTATATCATCGCTAGTCTCACTAAACTCTTCTGAATTCTACATGTCATGTGTGGTCTGGCGTCTCCTTACCAGCAACAGGTCCCAGGTTCAAACTAGTCAATTCCCGAAAAAACACGCTCAGAGCGTCGTTGCGCGAAAGTGGTAGGGAGACACGATATAGAACAAACAGACACCACGCAGAATGTTAGAACCTCAAAAAAAGTAAAACAAGGGAAATGGTGCACTGTGCAGTTAAATCATACCATAATAAGGATATAGGGTTCAAAACTGAGACGCTCAAAATAGTTGATGAGCTTTGTTGTTGGGGTAGAAAAACAACTGACGATGTCCGTAGTAGAGAGGATATAACCTGCAGACTGACAATAGCAAGAAACACAATTCTGAAAAAAAGAAATTTGTTAATATTGAACATAAATTTAAAAGTTTGGTTGTGTCTAGTGAGTACATTTATCTGGAGTGTAGCTTTGTATAGAAGTAAAACACGGGTGATGAGAGACAAGGAGAAACAGAAGTTCTTGCTCCCAGATAAGATTACATAGGTAGAACGAATAACTAATAAAAGGTACTGAATCGAACTGTGGAAAAATGGGCTAGGTGAGGGAGGGCTAGGTGAGGGAGGGATGCATTGAGTATAATAAAGGGGTGTCGGTTTCAGTAGCTATGCTGAGAAGTGCAGGCTTGTACAGGATAGACTAGCGAGAAGAGTTGCAACAAACCAGCTGAAGACCAAAAGCAGTCATAAGATTTTAATTATCACATCGAAAAAGTAGAGTATGTAATTAAAATTTTGTTTACTTGCAAGTAAATGGCTGAAATGCTTGGTACACATCTAAATCTCCACACATCCTACCGTGGAAAGGTGAAGCATCATTTTGTTTTGTGTCCTCTAGCCAGCACTGTAGCGCATGTTCATGGAAACTAACAAAATACTGAAGGTCACGGGCAAACAGAAACTGTGCGCCAGACCGGGACTCGAACAGGGGACTTTCCCCTTCCATGAGCAAGTGTCGTACTAAAGGAGCTATCCAAACAAACTCCCGACCTTTCCTAACCCGATTCCCCTCATGAGGTAGTGGAGGATGCGAAGGTGTGAGGGCAGGTCGTGAGACGTGTTTGGATACTTCAGTCGGTGAGCATTTGTCTGGGAAGGCAGATGTACCTGGCTCGAGTCCCGATCCGACACACAATCTGCCAGGAACTTTTTAAACTAATCTGCACTCCAGCGTGAAAAATAATTTTGAGATATAAATTACATAGCTTTATTTCTTCGAGATGATAATTATGGGGCTATGCCTAGTAACGTTAAAAACTGGTACCTGAAGATCATCGAACATTAGTAGCCCTATCTGTCAGCCTATAAGGAGTGAATAGGTCACTGAGAATCACAACGGCAGAACACCAACGACAAGAAATACGGGGGAAGGTTGCTATCGAAGAGTCAGCTCCGTCGATAAGCTGCCTTGATTTCTCTGCGGAGAATAACAACAGCGCATACTAACTTTCCTTAAGTCTACCTCGTGATGCTAAAGATTCTGCATCTGATGGTGAGTTGTTCTACGAAGACACAAGGCAATAGTGAAAAACTGAAGGATTAGTGCTGTTTCTTGTAAGTGATTAGCATTAATGATTGAAATACCGCAGGGATATGGTAATGCCGATAAAATTTCTGCAGCCCTCACTACGTCTTGTCATGTTCACAACACTAAATTACGTGCTGTTATCTGAGACTAGTTGCTAAGCAATGCAGTTCGAGTTGTCTTGAATTGGTCACTTCGAATTTTATCTAATCTTTTGTCGTAAGTAGGCCACTATGAACAAAATTTAATTGGTTTCACTATATGTTTTCTAATACTTTGTAAGTGTTTTGATAATCAGTCAAATATTTGCGGTTCTTTTCCTTCTATCAGGCACCAGATGTCAACAACAATTTCGTAAAAACAAATAAAAAGAAATATATTGATATTTATTTAGATATGTGTTGTATGCAAAAGCTATTACACTGTAATCCATTCACGGAAACTGCCAGCCCCAATGTAAAAAACCAGTCGTTTTGACTGGATCTATGGGCACATGTTTCTATTTATCAAGTATTTCATTAATAATGAAAATTTATGACCTCTGAGCCTGTTGTAGCAAAATAGAGAAGATAATTACCCAGTTACACACGACGTAAAGTATTTACTACAATTATCAGAGGATTTTATTACACATTTTCTATTGGTGGCCCGTCGCGCTAAACCTTACCCTATGCAATGTCAATGAAATCCTATAATGAGCATCACACAAAACACATTTGTCATTATCGTTGTAGCTTCTCACAGGCGCTGTAATCGACGTATTATATGATTGTATTAATTTTCTGCGATCTAAACGTACGCATTTCTTATGGTACAAACAAAAGAAAAACGTAAATAGACTCGAAATTTTTGGTTCAAAATGGCTCTGGGCACTATGGGACTCAACTGCTGAGGTCATTAGTCCTAAATTTTTGGTTTCTTTATTTGTGAGACCTTAGGATGCTTCAGTCCATCGTCAGGAAGCATTTCCAAAGTTAAGCTCATGTGAGTTGCTCCTTGGAAAACAATAATGTCGGAGTATGTCCAGTGCTGTCAATCTCCGTTGTGCATTGTTCTTTATATGATGAGAAACTTGTATTTATTGTTACCTGTTACTAACATCTGACACCGATGGTTGTCCTTCGAGACACGATATGGATCTTGTCACAGTTACTCAAGAATTTTTTGTTTAAGTTACAAATATGTATTTGTGTGTGAAGGAAGAAACAGGAGTCGACAGACCAGAGAGAGAAAAAGAAAGAGGGGGCAGTATAAGAATCATAATTTAAGAGAGCTTTGGAAGACATAAGATCAAATAAGCAGAAGTAATAGATAACATTTCTTCGGAATTTCTAAAATCACTGGGGAAAGTGGCAACCAAAAGCGGGTCCATTCTCGTTGATATGTAGAATGTATGAGACTGGTGATACGTCATCAGACTTACGGAAAAACATCTTCCACACAATCCCAAAGATAGCAAGGGCCTATAAGTGCCAGTGTTACCGCAAAATCAGCTTGAAAGCTCATGCATCCACGTTACTGACAAGAATAGGATACAGGAGAGCGGAAAAGAAAACTGAGGTTGTGTTTGATGACGATAGGTTTGGCTTCAGGAGAGGTAATGGCACCAGAGAGGCAGTTCTGACGTTGCGGTTGATAATGGAAGCAAGACTGAAGAAAACTCGAGACACATTTATAGGATTTGGAGATCTGGAAAAGTAGTTCGACAGTGTAAAACAGTGCAACATATTTGAAATTCTGAGAAAAATAGATATAAGCTATAGGGAAAGACTGATAATATAGAAAACGTACAAGAACCAAGAGTAAACAATAAGAGTGGAAGACTCAGAACGAAGTGTTCGGATTGTAAAGGGTGTAAGACAGGGATGTAGTCTTCCGTCCCTACTGTTCAACACGCACATCGCAGAAGCAATGTCGGAAATAAAAAAAAGGTTCAAGGGTGAGAATGAAATTCTGGGTGGAAGGATATCGATGATAACATTCGCTGATGACATTGCTATCCTGAGTGAAAGTAAAGAAGAATTACATGATATGTGAAAGGAATGAACAGCCTAATGAGTACAAAATATGGATTGAGAGTAAATCGAAGAAAAACGAAAGTGATGAGAAGCAGTAGAAATGAGAACAGCGAGAAACTTAACACCAGGATTGATGGTTACGAAGCAGATGAAGTTAAGGAATCCTTCTAACTAGGCAGCAAAATATCCAATGACGGAAGGAGCAAGGAGGATTTCAGAAGCATACTGGTAATGGGGAAAAGGGTATTCCGGGCCAAGAGAAGTCTACTAGCATCTAACATAGATCTTAATTTGAGCAAGTAATTTTTGAGAATATTGAAATTGTGTCAGAGACAGCAAAGAACTTGGAAGAGCAGTTGAACGGAATGGACAGTGTCTTGAAAGGAGGATATAGGATGAACATCAACAAAAGCAAAACGATGATAATGGAATGTAGTCGAATTAAGTCGGGTGATGCTGAGAGAATTAGAATAGGAAATGAGACACTTAAAGTAGTAAAGGAGTTTTGCTATTTGGGGAGCAAAATAACTGATGATGGTCGAAGTTGAGAGGATATAAAATGTAGACTGGCAATGGCAAGGAAAGCGTTTCTGAAGAAGAGAAATTTGTTAACATCGAGTATAGATTTAAGTGTCAGGAAGTCATTTCTGAAAGTATTTGTATGGAGTGTAGCCATGTATGGAAGTGAAACATGGACGATAAATAGTTTGGGCAAGAAGAGAATAGAAGCTTTCGAAATGTGGTGCTACAGAAGAATGTTGAAGATTAGATGGGTAGATCACATAACTAATGAGGAGGTATTGAATAGAATTGGGGAGAAGAGGAGTTTGTGGCACAACTTGACAAGAAGAAGGGACCGGTTGGTAGGACATGTTCTGAGGCATCAAGGGATCACAAATTTAGCACTGAAGGGCAGCGTGGAGGGTAAAAATCGTAGAGGGAGACCAAGAGATGAATACACCAAGCAGATTCAGAAGGATGTAGGTTGCAGTAAGTACTAGGAGATGAAGCAGCTTGCACAGGATAGAGTAGCATGGAGAGCTGCAAAAACCAGTCTCAGGACTAAAGACAACAACAAAAACAACATACGTTTGGAACACAGTA